>NC_143404.1:10000588-12400588 GCF_052110815.1 Crocodylus siamensis | reverse complement strand
TGGTTCCCCCTCTTCTCCAAAAATAAACAAGTGCCTCTGAGTTTAGGGGTGAAGAAGATCTGCATTAACGAAGGATCTGGAAGACAGAAAAATAAATTATAAAGGTGTGTGGGGGAGAGAGGAGGAAGCTGAGTGGGCTAGGAACTAGGGAGGGCTCGTGGGTGTTGCCATGGACGTTGATCCCTCCAGGACGGAAAGCAGTTGTCTCTTGGGGTAGCAGGAAAAGGAGTGAGTGACTTGCAGAGGGGTTAAAGGTGGACACCATGACATAAAGGGCATGGAAAAGGTGCAGGGGCCCAAGAGAGGAACAAAAAATATGAGCAAGGGACTAGGGGATCATTGATAGGGGATTGCAGGAGACCTGAAAGAAGCATGGGGAAGGGCAACTGGTGGCAGTCAGCTCCTGTCTGCAGGAGAGATACCTAGTACAGACAGAATACAGGAACAGGGATCCCGCGGCTACCCCTTGCAGGCTTTCTATACCAGCGTGATTCAAGATGCTGAACAAAAGAGGGACCTGGAAAGCTGAGACTACTAGATGATTATGAATATAGCTGCTCTCTGCAAAAGTTTTTAATCAACTTCCTCCCAACTGTTATTTAGGAAGCCTGGATTCATAGATACAGTATCTTCCCAATTTGCCAGTTGCATGCATTCCTGTATGACTATCACATCATCCAACCTGCACCCTGTTGAATCTTAACTTTGCCCCCTTGTTCTGTTCTGGTATTGAGATGTAGTATCAGTTATTTTGTTTTGAAGGCAATTCCCATGGCCAGAGAATTAGCCTGAAATCTTACTTCCGTTCCATACTGTGCTGAGTTTGCAAGTGACCTGGGTGAAGGCACCCAAAGCCAGGCTTTGTAATTTCTCTGGACCAGAACTTTAGTGATATTTTTAGCAATGCTTTAAAAAATCTGGGACTTTGAGCCTCCATTCCCTATATATAGAACTGGGAAATGAGTATTTCTCTTTCTCAGAGAGATTTTGTGAGGATGACCATATAAAAAAGAGGGAGGTATTATTCAGGCACTAGTGTTGGGGCCCTCATTGGTGTCTAGGATAAGTGTAACAAATGATGAGAAAGGAACAAATGGTGAGAAAGGAAGAGTCGCTGGAGTTTAAGGAGTATTAGAATTCATGCAGAGCAGAGAAGAACACTTTAATGAATGATTCAACTGTTTGTTTCTTGAAGCGTGCTGATACTCAGTCGTTAGAGGTCTGTGTCACTGTTTGTAAAGTGTACACGTTTGTATTTGTACTATTTTTGAACTATATGATTCAACACCTACCATGAGCAGGGCTTCGTTCTGGAGTGACTAAGTTGTTAGTATAAATAGAACACACGGGAATAAGAGATGGAATATTAACAACTTCTTGGTACTAAGAACGTGAAACACAAAGAAGTTGGTAAGAGACAGTTATTTAGTGTTGTTTTAATTTCCTGGTTTCAGTCACGTGATATCTAAAAGAAGGAAACAAATCAACACCACCCAGTTTATGCAAAAATCTTTTGCAGGTTATGCTGTGGTATTCTGCAGCGCAGACCTGGGGGAAGAACGTGAGTCTTCGGGCCAAACTCAATTCTCAGTTATGTTACACTGAACTGAGTGGAGTTACTGCAGACTTAAATCTGCAGAAGAAAGAGCAGAGCAAGACGTGATCATCCTTTTATGCCTTCCTATTCTACATTTATTTGCATTACAATGCCTACCCATAAGAAGTGCTCAGACTGAAAATACACAGCAATAGACAGCAAATCACAATATACATCTCACATGCCGATTAATGATACTGTGGCTCAGAATATAATAAGATTTTAAAGTGAAGTAAGTCTTATAGACCAGTGATCACGAATGACGTGTGCCCCGGAGGCTGGGGGGGGGCACGGCAGGCTCTCACAGGTGGCAGCGGGAGCATGGCAGAGGCAAGTGGGGACCTGCCACAGGCAGCTGCAGCGCTGCTGGCGTTGGAGGGGGGAAGTGGCGAGCAACGACCAGTGGTCGGTGACCACCCACAGACACTGCTGGCCATGTCGGCGGTGGCCAGCAGTGATCAGGGACTGCGCATAGACACTGCTGGTGGTGTCGGCGGTGAGGGGTGTGTGGTTTCACAGGGGGTGCACCGTCATGCTCAAGGGGTGCATGTGCACCCCTACACATCACCAATGCCAGTGGTTTTTAACCTTTTTTCATGTGAGGACCCCTAAAGAACTTCAAATGGAGGTGCAGACCCCTCTGGAAATTTTTAATGGAGGTGAAGATCCCTTTGAATTGTAAGTCTGGTATTCACATACTTTTGATTGATCATAGTCATCTTTTGCAGACCCTTAGACAGTCTGTGGACTCCTGGAGGTCTGCAGACCACAGGTTGAAACTACTGTTATAGACCATCTTTACACAACAATATTGCTGACAAGGTAACACATCTTCTCCACTGCTAGTTACCTTCAAAATAGTCTGGAGTGGTGCAATTTTTCAAATAAATGATAGCTCATTGTCTTGCACTGAGTGAAGGGACTGCTTCGTGCTGAGAATTGGACACATCCTGTCGCTTCTACCATCTTGTCTGCCAGTCTCTCCTGACCTTATTAGCCAGTAGGTCTTGTCCTTTAGATGGAAAATCTTTTGCAATAGGGACTGCCATTCCCTGTGCAAACGTAACTGCCCGTCCCAAAGGGTCCTGACCTGTGTGCCAGAAGTATAAGGGTTAAATAAAAATATATGAATAAATAAAGATTTCTGATTTTTATTTTATTTTAGAGTCTATGCTTCTAAAAAAAAAAACCAACCAAAAAGTCTAAGACATAAAGTATGCTTTTTCATCATAAAAACAGGTTGTCTGTGAAGGAAGGACAGGAGTTGGGTTAATCTAAGTTTGTGAACTTCAAACCCTACTTGAATACTGTCAGGATGCCAACATGAAATGATGAACAGTGTTTAAAAATGCATGCAGCCTGCTGGATCCCAGGCACGCTCACTCCCCTCTCCTCTCAGGGGCTCCGGTCAACACATCTGGCTCCACTGAAATGGAGGGAAGTCCTTCTATTGACTTTGGCACACGTGTAAGCAGCCCAACAGATATAAGAGAGGACAGAACGTGGGCCCCTGACGCAGTTACTTGCTTTATGTTCTTTAGGCTAGTCCTTTCAAATCAGTCCTTCCCTGACACACAGCTGAGGCCTGAGAGAGGATGGAGGTTGTGGGTGGGGGGAACAGAAATGTCCCCAGATCTTGCAAAAATGTCTTCATTGTTTCCATGCCCCTCTCCTTTGCAGTGGTTGCTGTGAAAAAATAGATGCATAAAGTAGGATTTATTTTAAATGGCTGCTATGAGCTGCTGAGCATGGTTCTGGCAGAAGATGCTGCTGGAAAATCAAAGATACCCACATTGTGCAAGATTTTGTAGCACTGTAGGAAGGAAAGACTGAAACCACTCTCAGCCCCGACAAGTCAGAATATAACTAGGTTAAGAGATCTAGTTTAGATCATTCAGATTTTGAACCTGGTTACAGGGAAGTGATGATGGTGGTACTAGTACATTTTAAATCAGATACGCTGTAAGCAGGGACCCTGACTCAGTTCTGGCCTCCACAGGACCGAGCTGCTACTTTTTAGACCCACACGTACATTCCCCAGCATTTAACATTCCTGAATTTTGAGCTGCTAATTAATGCAAGATCATGCCTGAATGCATGATAGATAAGGCCAGCACCTTGATTAAGGTAACTGCACAAATTGATTCATAACTCTCTTTCCAATGTCAGACCTTATGAGGAGAGGCTGAGAGCCATGGGGCTCTCTAGCCTGGAAAAGCGCAGGCTCAGGGGTGACCTGATGGCCACCTACAAGTTTATCAGAGGTGACCAGCAGGATCTGGGGGAACGTTTGTTCACCAGAGCGCCCCAAGGGATGACGAGGTTGAACTGTCACAAAGTCCTGCAAGACTGTTTCAGGCTGGACATAAGAATTTCTTTACTGTCCGAGCCCCCGAGGTCTGGAACGGCCTGCCAGCGGAGGTGGTTCAAGCACCTAAACTGAACACCTTCAAGAGCAAATTGGATGCTTATCTTGCTGGAATCCTGTGACCCCGGCTGACTTCCTGCCCTTTGGGCAGGGGGCTGGACTCGATGATCTCCCGAGGTCCCTTCCAGCCCTGATGTCTATGAAATCTCCATACTACAGAAGTGTAAAACTAGTCATTCCCCATAATTTCCCCTACACTTTTATTTTTCTCAGATATATTTTATAGGCTTTGCTTCCACTGGCCAAAACAGATACTTTAGAGCACTGGAAACCTCACAGGACTGATGCTGAACATGTACACGGCTACAAGGGGGGCCTTAAAGAGTGATTGCACGTGAGGACTCAGCAGGTGGCAACCTGCACAGGCGTGACACCCTCCAAGTGTTAAAGAGGACTGCGTTGCCGAGTCTTGCCAATGAGACACAGAGCCACAATCACGGGGTGCTGCTTTTAAAGTCCCACAGTGGCTTCTCCTACAGCGGGAGCGGTAACCTCAGGCGCACAGCCCAGCTCCTGGCTACCTCACTATACTGCCTTGTAGAGTCAACTGGAAATCGCATTGTTATTTCCTTCTGGTCTTAAACTTCTCGGGGCTGCCAAACAAATGGGCAGCTCTTCAGCCGGCGGCCAGCTGAGCTGCAGCCCTCCCCGCTGCCTTGCTGGGATTGTTCTTAAGAAAGAGCGTGGAGGAGCGCAGGCGCTGACCCCAAGAGCGCACGGCCTAGGCCCGGGGTTGGCAAGCGATTTTGAGCAGAGCACCAAAAACACCCGCAGCCTCGACTCCTGAGCTGCTGGCGGGGGGCGGGGGGGCAGGGCTGCTGCAAGGGGCCCGAGCAAAATGCTGACAACGGGCTCGGGGGGCCCAGGCCGTTCTGGCTCCTGGCCCGCCGGCCTCGGCCCCGGGCCGGGGGCGCAGGGCTGCGCCCAGCGGAGCCACCTGCGCGGGGCGGCGCGGGGACCGGCGCGGGGCGGGGCGGCCGTACTTCCCCTGCCTCCGCCGCCGCCGCCGCCGCCGCTGCAGTGACAACAGCCTGATTTCCCCGAAATGATGGTGGCGCCGCGGCCTATGGGCGGCGCGCGGGGCCGGGCGGCGGCGCGGATTGGCCGGCGCGCGCGCGGCCGGCGGGGAATCCCGTGCAGGGGAAGGCTATACCCGCGCCCAGCCCGCGGCCCGCACTGAGCGCTGCGCTGCGCTGCGAGCCGGCACCGACCGACGGGCTCAGCCAGGTGGGTGGCGCGCGGCGGCGGCGGCGGCGGCGGCGGCGGCGGCGGGCGGGCGGGCGGCGGGGGCCCGCGGGCGCGGCTCGGGCTGCAGCGCGCCGCTTCCCCGGCCTGAGCCGGGCCGCCGCCGGACAGCCCTCCCCGGCGGCGCGGCGCGGCGCGGCCCCGCGCCTCCGCTCTGCCTCGCCGCGCTCGGGCAGCAGAGGCGGCCGGAGACTTGAACGCGCAGCGTGCTTCTGGTAGAGGGGTAGTCACACACGCTCTTCTGCTGTAATTCTAGCACTGTAATAGCCTATATACTTTTAAACACACGCACACGTCTGTAATAGTCTATAAACTAAAAGTATATGAACTATTATAGACGTGTGCGTGCGTTTAAAAGTATATAGCCTATTATAGTGATATAATTCTTCTACTTTTAAATCGTACTATTATATTTATATAGTTATACTAGAAGAGCGTGTGTTTAAAAGTATACAGCCTATTATAGTGATATAATTATTCTATTATTATATCATACTATTATATTTATAGAGTTATACTAGACGCGCGCGTGTTTAAAAGTATATAGACTATTATATTGATATAATTATTCTACTATTATATTGATATAGTTATACTAGAAGAGTGTGTGTTTAAAAGTATATAGACTATTATATTTATATATATTATATATATAAAAAACGCATACGCTTTCTAGTATAATGATATCAATATAATAGTCAATACATTTTAACACTATTTCTAGTATAATTATATTAATATAGTCTGTATACTTTTCACACATGCACACACTCTGTTTCTAGTACAAATATTAACACATGTATTCTCGAGGCGCACACAGCAAGAAAACACCTGGTACTGTGTAGGAGGGAGCTGTGGAGGACGGAGGAGCTGTGAGCGGAGGCTGTTTTCTGAGGGGGGAAAAAAACAAGCAGGGATGTGCTTGAAATGGGTCCAAATGCTGCCAGCCTTGCAGCCCTTCACATTACTGCCTCTCCTGGCCCCAAAGCAAAACATTGCTCTCCACGTGGAGAACTGGCTGGCGGGAATGGGCTCAGCAGAAGAAAAAGGGAGTGCAAAAGAGCTGAAAGTTCACTTGGAGAAGAGCCTCTTGTTTAGTCTCCTCCCAGGTTAGGAAGGAAGCCAGAAACTGGACTGTGCAACTCTGCCTCCTCTGCCTGCCTGCTCAGGGAAAAAAAATTGCTGTTTGGATACCTCTGAAAACTGGAGTTCCGGTTTTGAAATTATTAGTCAGAATAACTGTATCCATGGCAAGAGCTAGTGCTAGAAGGAGAAGCTCGCAGCAGAGTGCATAAGTTTCTAGCAAACATGTTGCACTTCCTTGAAGGGAAGCTCGTTAGCACTAAAGAAGAACTGGACACGCCCCAGGAAATTGTTCTTTTTTTTCTTTTTGGTAGACTAAGAATCATTTTAGAGAGCAATGTCCTGCCCCCATCCTCTCCCCAACCCAGTTAAATACATTGTAACAGTTATTTAAATACTATAGTGTGCAGGCAGTGCTCATGAAAGCCTGGCAGCCCTGAAACCCGCTGTCTTTTGTTGTTGTGATTCATGGCAAGGCTGACACAGGAAGTGGCAGTTTAGACTTCCCTCCACTGCCCTACCAGCGCGCCTTGCCCACAACCTGCAGCAATTACCTTGAGAACGAAGAGGGAGGAGTTCAGAGCCCACAAACCTTTGATTCTTTTGCATTTTCCGCTGGGATTGCCAGGAAGAGTATCCTGGATGTGCCCTTGATTTGAGACCTGAGTATCTGTTCACCGGGTAAAGGTTCGAGACCAAAAATGCATTTCAAGTCAGCCGCCAAACAGGATCAGAAGATAAAAGTTCCCTCTTGCAACAGAACTGGGCAAGTGTCCCAAAAAAGGGCAGCGGCTTACTATCCCAGTGCTGGTGTCTCAGGTCATCCAGTTTCCTGACTGCACAGCTTCATTTAAGGAAATTACTAGAGCGATGATTTAAGTGGATTTAGACAACAGTGCCGTTCAGATACAAGCAGAAGGTGTTGGAAGAGATCCAAGTTGGCCAACTTGGTTTTTGCTGGCCCTTAGCTGTAAGGACAGTAGTAGGCGTGGCAGGGTTGCATTGCTAAAAAAGCATAGAAGGCAGAAGAACATTTACCTGTTTGCTGATGCTATTTTCCTTTCACAGACAAAATGCCAGTGACAAGAATGCGCATGAGGCCTTGGCTGGAAATGCAGATCAATTCCAATCAAATTCCAGGACTGATCTGGATCAACAAGGTGGGGACTCTGTCGTTACTTCTGTATCCATCGGTCATACTCAAGAGGCCCTCTGCTCTCAGCTGGTAGTAAATACAAATCCAGGTCACATACCTAGGTCAGAAGGAAATGGAGAGAATCTACCCACACTATGCAAGACAACGTTTTTTGTTTTCAGAAAAGTAGCAGCTGTCAATCACTTGACCCGACACTTTCTAAGTGATTTCAAGTGATTGACATCAATCACTTGACCCAACATTTTCTAAGGAATCCCTGGTTTGGGGGTGGAGAAAGAGGCAAGACAAGTTTGGGAACCAGGGACACTTCAGATGAGCCTGTAACTGTGACTCGTACTTAGGCCAAGTCCTTTTGTACTTGCTTAAGTCATCTGGGTTAGATCCTAACCATTTAATGGGACCATAAAACCGAATCTTAGGTGATGTTTAGCTTGTGTTCAATTAAAATCAACACTGAGTGAGAACCAACTGCAAAACCCTTGCACATGTACGGTGACTTGCTATCCCAGTGCTGGTGTCAGGTCATCCGGTTTCCTGACCGCACAGTTTTATTTGAGTAAATTACTAGAGTGATGGTTTAAGTGGATGCAGAAAACAGTGCCATTCAGATACAAGCAGAAGGTGTTGGAAGAGATCCAAGTTGGCCAAGTGTTTAGGCTCTTCCTTACCGATTCAGGACATACCTAATTCTCTGAATGTTTTCAACTACAAGGCACCTTGAATACACCTGAAAAAGGAAGTCTCCGTTTTCAATGAGTGTTACACTGTAACAAATAGTTTTTCTTGTGATGTATGCAGATCCTTAAGGATGGGCGGGAGTGGGGGACACGGGGGGCCTCAAAGTCTTTCTGAGACAAGACTGAGTCATCTGGTTCAGAGATTGGAAAGCCACATGACTTTTGGAGGAAGGGGGGGGGGCTAGAGGAAAGACAACCTTTATAGTCTGTAGTAAATTATGGAAGTAGGTAGATGTTTAATTCAGATCTAATGGTAGCCTTGTTTAGTTCCCTTGCTTTTGACAAATTGTCTCTAAGTTTATTTTGGGTCACAAGTGGGTGTATCTGTTTCCTGTATTTAACAGTGTATTGTTTAACTACAGGATAAGATGATGTTCCAGATCCCATGGAAACATGCAGCTAAGCATGGCTGGGACATGGAAAAAGATGCCTGCCTTTTCCGAAGTTGGGCCGTTCACACTGGTACGTGCTGGTGTTTAGGCACCCTCCATCATTTAAATACATAGGGTCTAATGCTGCCCTGACTTGAATCTTATGTAATTATCCTGTCTGTTTAGTGCAACAAAACAGAAATGGAAGGAAAGCCATCTATTTTGTGGGAAAGTATTAGACACTGCAGAGCACTCTGAAGGTCTGAATTTTACACCATCTCTTATTTATAGGGAGATACAAGATAGGGGAGAAAGAACCGGACCCTAAAACATGGAAGGCAAATTTCCGCTGTGCCATGAATTCATTGCCTGATATCGAAGAAGTGAAGGATAAAAGCATCAATAAAGGCTCCAGCGCAGTCCGGGTTTACAGAATGTTACCACCTTTAACAAAGCTACAGAAAAAAGGTACAAACATAGCAGCGCGCTTGCCATGTAGGAGATATTATTGCAGTCAACATTATGTTTAGCATTTCCTGTTCTGCTTGCCAGTGGTGTTATATAAATATTTTGAAAGTAACACCACACTTTTGTGCAGTCATTGCAACTACAAGTTATGATACTTTCACCTCCTTTCAATCCCAAGTTCTTAAGAGTTTTTAAACACTCAGTTCTTGCAAAACAGCTGGGAGGGGTTGGGGTTAGGGACAGACATTTGACAGCCATTCCCAGAGCAGGATCACATCTGTCAATGCTCAGCACCACTGGACCCCATTTTTCACATGGGGATTATGCTCATGTAAATGGAAATATCCAAATCGGCTGCAGGGCGTTTCTCACTTCTCCCTTATTCCTGTTTGAACAGAAAGGAAGTCAAAATCATCTAGAGACTCAAGAAACAAGAGCAGGAGAAAGGTATGTAGCAGTTTAAGGAAATCAGAGGCACTTTCTGAATTCCTCCTCTCCCCCACAAATGGAGATCTAATATATTTGTGAGTATGTTTTTGCAAAAAGAGATATTTTATTCTGTGCTCTTATCTTTCTAGTCATATGAGGACATGAGGTCAGATGAAGCAGTAGAAGCACTAAACAGCACAATGATACCAGATGACCACAGCAGTTACACAGTTCAAGACTATGCAGGACAGGAAGTGAAGGTTGAAAGCACATCTGTCACCCTCGGTGAGACTCAGTTTTAGTTCTTTGAACTTAACAAAAGGTGTTTTTCTTGCCAAACTTCAGCGCACGAGATCAGCTTCAGAAGAAAAGTAGAAATAGCTACCTTTTCCTGGGCTGATCTGTAACAGGTCCTTTGAAATGTGGTTAGCAAGGGATTGAATAGAGCTTTATCGTCTCCCAGAATCTAACTCACCCTTTCTGCACGTTCCACAGATCTCTCACCATGTGATATACACACTGCAGTGACCGAATGGAGAACCCCAATGGAAATAGCACTGGCTGACAGCACAAATGACATCTACCAGCTTCAAGTGTCACCTCTAGCTTCATCTTCCGAAGGTTGGTATTTTCAGAAAACACTGGGGTGCCAGAAAGAGATGATAAAAACCGAACAAAACAGCCCTATTGTACAAATGACAAGGGCCATCTGGATTTTCAGGATTAATGGGCTCCATTAAAACACTTCAAATGATTCAGATTGAGGGGCCCTAGATTGCAGCTCTTAAATGTGTATGACTCCTAGAGAAGTCCATGGGACTTGTATTTGTAGGAAAACCCAGGGTTTGGATCCAGTAAATTCTCTTTAGCTGTGTAACCTGACCCCAGCTCAGACTCATAATGGGATATACTAGGGTAATCCACTCTGTAGAGTATGTAATGATAGCCAAGTAAAGTAAGGGTGAAGATTTCTGATTTTGAGGTATCACAGTACTTGGTATGTAGAGAGGAGTTGGGGGGTATTTCCTATTTGTAAAGCATCTCCCAGCTTGCGTTAAAGGCAGGATGGCTTAGACCATCAAACTCTGGTCTTCCAGCCTGGCAATTCTAAGCAAGCAAAACTAGTCCTCTGCATCACCTAAGCTCACCTGCATTGGTTCACTATCTACCAAGTAGAAATACGATCCATTATGTGCTTATCATTAGTTTAAACAAGATGCAATCACAGAGTCAGGAAGTAGAATGCAGAAGGCATTGCATGTGGCAGACTTACATAAAATTAGGAGACAGGCATTTCTGCATGTTAGAATGATGTGTCATTTAAGGTGCAGATGTCCTCCCTGATCATATATGCAAAGCCAAAAGGAGTGGCTTTTGCATCAGGGCACGTAAGGATAAGATATTTCCCCCAGCCTGCTGGCAGGGTGCAGAGCAGATGCACAGCAATCCAAAGCTGTCACTTGAGTGCATATGCTCTTGTAACATGTTCAAGAGAGTGAGGACAAGTATAGTTTAGGAGTGATGCCACCATTCACATGTGGATCCAAGAAAGAGATTCTCAGAAATAACTTGTCTCAAAAAGATAAACTTCATGTTACTAAACAGAGTTACACAGGAAGAGACATGTGGGCTTTTCCAGTGCAAATGCTCTTCAGAGCCTACACCCACAGGGGTGGCAGAAACATGTAATCCTAAAAGACCCTAACCAGAATGCAAACTTGACTGTAGTAGTAACTAAATATACAAGTGTTTTATGCCAGTAAGAACATAGTACTAAAGGCAACATGCTTTTTCTTTTTTTCATGCATTCATAAAACATAACAGTGACAGATGAGGACCAAGAGGAAATCAAGACAGACCTTTTTAAGGTAAGAATCTCTTTTCTTTTCAGAAGAAACATTGAGCAAGTTGATATTGGCATCTAGGAAGAAAGAAATAGCATTTGGCATAGTGGTATTCTGGGTTAACGCAAGCAAACAGTTACTATAGTTGCGTCAGGAGGCTTTTGGGAGAGAGAAATAAAATTGAGAAGGAAAGGACTTTTTGCAGACATGATTTGGAATACACATATGGAAATATTTGGTTTTCTGTCACTCTCTGTCTCCCAGAGAGATTCAGTAGTTAAGTGAAGTGTCAGACTGAGACATTTACACCCCTGGAAGGAATATCCCTAGCTTTGGGAACAGATATGCATCTCCTACCTTGCTATGCATCTAGGCATGTGTCACATTCACCACTATTAGGAGATAGGCCCTTTCCTTACAGGAGTCTTCCGACTGTGGTGTGCTCTGCATTAAATTAAGTTTCTTCTGTTAGCATAACAGGAGTCTCACAGATGTAGCAAGAAGATGCTAAAATTTCCTTCCTTCTCTTTGGTGTTCCTAGAAGCAAGGGCTACAGGGAATGGGCATAGTATAGGCAAGTTTTGTGAACATTTCCCAAACCACGCTTCTTAGTCTAGACCTGCAGTAACTTGCTCTTCCAGTATAAGGCCACCTGAATAGAAGCTGATAATGGCAGCAAGGCTGTCAGCTAGCCAGCCGAGTCTTGGATCTTGCATAGGACACAATGAAACCTGCCCCTAGGCTTAACTGCAATGCCAAGTAGTCTCATAAATCCTGTATGGGCAGTATTATAGCTACTGAGCAGTTTGTTCAAGGAAGTTTGAACATTTAAGTCTAGCACATTCTTCTCTCCCACCCCCTTAAGAAAAAGCAGGAAGTTTCAGGCCTTACCCCTCATCTCCTTTGTTTCTTACAGCTGCTTGAACAAGACTGGCATACAACCAGCATTGGAGGGAAAGGCTATCTTACCAATGAGCCTGGCACACAAAGCCTGTGCAGTTACATATACAAGGAGCAGGATGCTGAAATTGATACCACCTCAGGTACAAATTCTTGAATTTCTAGAGGAAAGTAACTCAGAATGCAGCCAGGGGCAGAGAAAGAAGCTCTGTGCACAAGGTGGATAAATTGGAGTGAAACAAAATGGGTAGGATGCCATAACAATGAACTGCTCCAAAGTCTGCAGCTAGGATGTTAGTACAAAACTGAAGGTGTTTAATGGGATTTAAAATGGAGACTGCACTAGATTACCACAGATTTGTTTAATGGTTATTTTCGTATACAGACAGTGTTCTGGGTGGGATACTCTGCCCAGAAATTGGTGCTTAACGTAATCTGTATTTTGGCTGAATCAGCTTACCAAAGGGAATGGTTTAAAAACAGAAAGTTGTAACAAGTTTCATAGCCTATTTAAAGTATTTCTAGATAAAAAAAAGCTTGCAGCTCTCAAAATGCATTCAGGTTTCATTTAAGGAGTTTTACATTCGCTTTAAGTATTATTAGTAATTACCATAGTATTAGCACACATTACTTAATTGCGTACAATTATTTACTTTTCTTTTCCGATCTTCCCCCTCCAGAAGAAATCGAGCTGAGGCTTTGCACTGATATGAAAAGCAGCAGTCTAGAGTTCTCTTGGCTGGAGACAGTAAGATCTTCGAATATGCAAGCCATTCCTTGCAACTTCTAAACCATGTTCTTTCTTCGAACCACAAACGTTTACTCCTGGTATCTTCTGCAAGCCCTAACAGAGTGGAAGTTGTTACTGACTGTGGAGAAGGAACAACATTTACTATCCGTTGAACTTCTCTGATTCAAAGACCATTAAGAAGGAAAGCTCCATGATCACAGATATATCCCACCGTGTTAGAACTCTTCACATTGAAGTGATTAACTAAGCCATTGGCATATACTTTTATAATTGCTTCCAGTGTGAAGTTGTTCATACCATATTGTGAAAGGAGGTTCCATCTTTTCTGGGGGGGTGAAGGTCAAAGGTGCTGTGTGTCACGAGAAGTAGGGCTCAGATTTATATAGTCCTTGTCTGTCTTCTGTTTTTCATGCTGGACATTGCAAGCACTGCTTTTGGGGAAGATTACAGCTTTTACAGAAGCAGTGCTTCAGAGACAGACAGCCCTCCATCCCCCTACTAGTTCTGGTTGCTGCTTACCCAGATGATACCTGTGAAGTTATGAGCTTAATTACAATCATTGCATATTCCGATTCAACAAAAATTGCACTAATTGGCCCTCTCTTCGATTATTCCAGCATATAGAGTTCATCTCCAAATACAAGTCTTCATTTCTGTAAATACGTTTAATCAAAAAAAAGTTTTAAAAAAGTAAGTTTGACACAGGATTTGCTTCTGTGTATTAGTTGTTCAGAAGATCTACTCACAGGACCTTACCCTGTTATCATTATGTATGGTATATATCTATTTTTCACATACTTGCTGTCAAAAAGCTGCCACAGTGTGGGATTTCCCCCTCCACTGATGGCCATGCTAATTTATTTATATAGTGCCTTTTTGAGAGCCACCTCAGTGCTCTAATTTGTAAAAGAATACCTACAACAGAAGACACACTGAACTATGAAACAGCTCTTAAAGAAAACCAATGGCATGAGCCTAAGCAAAACAGTGCAAACTCCAGAATTGAAAGAGGGCTTTAGTTTAGGCATATCTGAAAAATCTAATCGGATCACTAAATAGTAATTGAACTTTCTCTTGTATATATTTTTGTATATATTGTGTTGTACATTTATTTTAATAAAAAATGTGTTTTATATATTAAATATACTTGACGTTTTATTGTCAGAAAAAGAATGAGAAGGTGTGTTACAAATTGTTCAAGCGTTTGATAATTAAGAGCTCGTTTGCTGGCAAAGGCATTCAGATTGCCAGTTCCCCTGCCTACAGGGTTGGTTCAAGTCCTGACTACCAGTCACACTAAACACATTAGGATCAATGGGATTTCTTTCTTCCATTTCCCTGGGAGTCAGGTTTGGAAGGCAGGGTAGATTTGCACCTTATAGACTAACCAAAGTAGATATATCTATTTAGCATAGCACACGAGCTTTTGTGAGCTGAAGCACATTTCATCAGAGAGAGCATGCGGGAGAGAGGGGACGTAATGCTGGGAGAGACAAGCAAGTAAATCCATAGGAACAGAGGAGTCAAAGCTGGCCCCAGTAATGGGATAAGAATTTGATAGCCCCTTTTGAACCAGACAATCCAGTCCATGGCTGACTTCTTGTTCTGCAATTTCCCATTCAAATCGGTTTTTAAAAGTTTGCTGTCTGAGGACAGCCACCTTTAGGTCAGTGACTATCCAGGAAGGTTAAAGTATTCTCTCATGGAGAGATTGACCAGTCTGCCCAATGCAGACCGGAGTGGGGTACTGTAAACAAGTGATGGCGTATACGACATAGGTGGAGTTGCAAGCGAGTGAACCTTGGATGTTATAATCATTGGACTGAATAACACTGATTATCTGGTCTGTACTGAGGTTGGGACAGAGGTCCTGTCTATATCAGGGATGTTAAAAATAAATAAAATTGCTGGACAAGGGCTTTTGTGACCAGTACAAAAGATTATGATGCAGTTAAATGATCCAATTAAAAATAACAGACCAAGCTAGGGAGTTGAGACCATGACCAAAACACTCGGGACCTGATCCAAAGTTCACTAAAATAAGTGGGGTGCTTGGAAAAATATTCCCTGAGCCTTAGCTCAGGCCTTGAATTATTACTGGGCTCCTTTAAAATGGGCTTATAGTTAGCAGCATCTTTGTCTGCCTGCTGGGAATGGTACTGCACTTCGGATTTTGGTGACTAAGGGTGTCTTTACATGTGCTGCTGGGTGGGGCAGGATGCATTTAATTACTCTGAGAGCTGTTCTAATTAAAGTGCCCACAGCATCACGTGTAGTCAGTATCCTGTGCTTCAAAATGGTGGCGGAGGTGCTTTACAGCTCTTTTGACCAGCTTTAGTTAAAGCACCCTGCCGACATTTTGAAGCGTGGGGACCCTGACTACGTGACGTCTGGGACTATAGGTGCCCTAAAGCATTATGTTCTAGAGCAATTCTATAAAGCTCTATATTAAAGGGGCTATTTCCCTTTCATATGCACTCAAGCTGATTTTAAGTCTTTTATAGGAACCACACAAGAGAATATAATGGTGGTGCCTTGGTTAGCTCATAAGCAGCCATGAAAATGAGAGAGAGGAAAAAGGTGAAACCATTTGTATTGAATGTGAAACAGTGTCCATATCAGCATTAAGAGACAAGGCTTCAGCATGCATCACTATAATGACAAGAAACCTACAGGCAACCCCTGCTTAATGCCGGTTTGTTTACTGCAGTTTCCCTATAGCACTTATTTAAAATACCTACCTGGTTTCAATTAGCACGCAGAGCGTTTCGTTATAACGCTCAGCACGGTGGGTGGGGAGAAGCAGTGGTGGCAGCGGTGGTGGCGTCGTCATCAAGTGAATCAGAGAGTGGCAGCCGGCAAGGCCCAGGGCGGGGTGGCAGGAGCCCGGGGCCCGCTCTGGCCGGTGGGCGGGGAGGAGTGCCGGTGGTGGTGAGAAGGGGCGGGCAGAGGGTGTGAGCACAGGGCCCAGGGCGGCAGAAGCACAGGGCCCAAGGCCAGGGCTGGCAGGATTGTGGGGGCCGGACCAGTGTCAGCCAGTGCTTAAGGACACGTGCGCAGTGTTCCCCACCCCAGGCCACAGCGGGACCAAGCCTGCAGAGCCCCCTGTCCCCGGGCTGCAGCCCATGACCCGTTCTGCTCCAGGTACGCACTCACCTGCAGGGTGCTAACACCATCCTGCGCTTCCCCCCGCACTAGCCGAAGCCCCGCTGCCTTCTTGCCATTAATCCCTGGGTGGGCGGGTCTTGGACTCAGGCCCCACGGGTGGGGTGGCTGGGGCTGTGCACGGGTGCGCTGGTGGCTAGCAGGTGCAGGCCAGCAGGGGCCATTGCAGCAATGGAAAAACGAGGCCAGGAGGAGCCAGCGTCTTCCTCGGCAAAGTCCGCGCAGTGCCTTGCTAGGAGCGGCAGGAGCGCAAGGCCAGGGCTGGCAGGTGGCGTAGAGCCCATTATATTTATTTACATTAAACCCTATGGGAAAATGGGTTTTGTTTAACACTGTTTTGCTTAGCGCTTGGTTTTTCCAGAACCAATTAAGACCGCTAAGCAGGGGGTTGCCTGGTATTTTGATTTTTAAAAAAATCCAGAACTTCAAACGTGTTATACAGCAGAAAACAATAAACTGCATCAGATTTCTTATGAATGGGCATTAGCCCATAACAGTGCTTTGGGTTGGTGGAGAGCTGGGGATATTCATCTGCACATTAAAAAGAGAGAAAGTCTGTACAAGATATGCTTTTAGGAGACAAGAGTGCTTGGGAACACCACTGTGATTACAGGCTTGAGACAGCTCTGGGAACAAGATGAACGAGGCTTAAAGATGGAGAAACCCTTTGCCTCAGTGAATCACAAATAAGACTTTGTAAAAATGTCCTGTGACTGGGATGCTCATTAGAAGCTCTGTTGTTGGAGACCTGCTAAAATTACCGGCCAATAGAGCACAGTGCTGTTTTTCTGTTTTGTCAGTCATCTGCTTTTCTGCAAGATTCCTGGATGTAAATGTGATTACTGTTAAATTAAAAGGTTTCATGGCTGGTATGTGTAAAGGAAATCAGCAGAGCTCTGGCCCCAGTGCAAACTGATGACAATGCTGGCTAGAGTAGATCTCCATATAGAGTTGTAAACTTGGAAGGCTGCAGGCCCTGTTAGGCACATCATTTAGCTCTGTCAGTCACAACTTGACTGCATTTCCTGTGCATTCTGCTCTTCTTCACTGGGAATAATTATATTAATTTCCTCCAGGTAGGGTGCGTTCCCAAGAACAAAACTTAATTGCTGATTGAGCCATCCTGAGCGCTGTGCTTTGGAGAAAGCTTCATGTCAAGGTTTTCAATTTCCTTTTGGTTTATACCCATGACACTTGAAGTAGTTTATAAGAAAGCTGCCCTCCTGGAAAAGAAAACACAGGACTTGTTTGACTTGTATACACCTTTATAGACCTGATAAGCTCCATTGGGACTTCTCCTGGCCTAAACAAGACCAATTCTGGCTCTGGTGCTCTGAGATGCAAAGGACAAGCTGCTATTTGGCATATGGTGATACTAACATAAGAGGAAACATGTCTTTGCAGAATGTCCAATTCTGGACATACCTCAGCAAAAACTTCGTGGATTATCTGGAATAGTCCCTAGGGCCACTTCATAAACACTTTGTGGGGCAGCTGTGCATGCGGAGCAGGCAAGCCAGGCTCTGCTGTGGCACTCTGGAGCACAGTCTGGGTGCAGCACGGACATGCCCGGACTGCCGGTTTTAAAAATAAAAGAACCCACACTTTATGTGAAGAACAAGGTCAGCATTTCCCATGGAAAGCAAAGGAGCAGCACCAGTTGGATTTTTGACGCTGTCTCTTACAAGAGCAACAGAAAAGTTTTTCTATGTCCAGGTAGGTTGTGTCCATCTTCATCTGCCAGTTGCTCATATTCAGGTATTTATATATGTTACTTTTTCTTTTTTTAAACTCTCAGTTAAAGTATTAGAGAGGACAACCTCCATCGGGAACAAGTTCCAGCAGGCTCCTAAAGAACTCTAAAATTGAAGACTGAAAAACACAAAGCCGTCCCACCCCACTCCCCGGCCACTTCATCAGATTTGGTGCAATGATCATACAAAAACAGAATTCCTTGGGCTTCAAAAGCAAAAGATTTTGTTGCTGAGGATATGCCTCCATGCATACATTTTATACACCTGCCTTTGTAGATCACTCACTGCGTTTTGATATGGAAACCTGTGAAATACTGCAGTACAAGGAGGCTCTTTTCCACGTGTGCTAACCTCAAAATGGTCGGACAAAAACACAGAAACTGGTACATGCGTGTACTGCCCTTCCAGCCCCATGGCATGCTTAACAGCTTAAAACACTTCGGATTGGACGTGTCATGCTGATAAACCCGATTCTGCACTGCCTAGCCCCAGTGAGAGTGCCAGGCACTTATGCAAATGATCATAAACTGTCATTGGATAAGAACGGTTACATTTTATACCCACTTTGCCTATGAACTACCTGCAGGAGGCACGGGGACAGGGGGGGGTTGGAATCTATCCTTAACTGTGCCTTTGCTTGCAGCATCCATTCCTGTTCCTGTGCAGTGAAATCATGTGACTTGTTATAATCTGTCCTATAAAGACCTACAGTCATTCAGACAAAAGTCCATAGAGAGGAAAAGACAGAGAAGTACTTTGGCTTGTGTTGTCACCCCTAGGAATTTACAACAGCAACATGATGAATCATGGAGAGGGAGAGCAAACTTTTCCCCTTAAATCTTCATCAGCAAATGTTATGCTGACTGTATGTTCTTCTGCATCAAGTTAATGCTTCCATTGATTTATGCCCCTTCTGTGAAATTAGATAATGAGGCCCTTATGAGTTATTACTTTCTCTACAAACAATCCTAAAAGGAAGAGAGTTTTGTGTTTTAGTTATGCTGCAGAGCAGGGGCAATCTTTTTGTGCTATGTTTGTATAATATGTGGCATGACTGGACCCGGACCCCTTCTGGGAGATTCCCTCATCTGTTACAATAATGAATAACTAAAACAAGCCTTTCTTGTAAACAAGGCATTGTACAAGCAGGTTTGTTCAATAAGTCATTAATGCAAAACAGAAACCAGGCTGAATTCAGTCAGACGTTTGGATATTAGTCATAGAGGAAAGTGGGGCTGGAAGGGATCTCCAAGTCATCTGGTTCAGCCTTCTGCTCAAGGTAGGATCATCCCTGACTAAACCATCCCAGCTAAGTGTCTGTCTAGCCTGCTCTTGAAATTTTCAAGGATGGAGATTCTACAACTTGTTTAAGTAGCCTGTTCCAACGTCTAGCAACTTTTACAGTCAAAAAACTCGGCCTAATCTCCAACCTACATTTTCTCTTTTGCGGTTTGAGACCATTGCTCCTAGTCCTGTCCCGTACAGGGGAAGGTCTAATCTCCCTCCACTTTACAGTCCTAGAAGCTGTGCAGGGAAACTATACAGGCCAGAGCAATGGACAAAGTCGAGTGTGGCGATGGCTGTCGGGAACCTCTGGGTTCCAAGTTTGACCCATTATGTCACCATTTACCCAACTAGTAAAATGGGGATAAACATTAACATTCCCTCCCTATGGATGCTGTAAGGATTAATTAGTTGTCTATTTCTTTTGTTTACATGTTAAAGAATTGGTGCGGGGGAGGAGATTAAGGTCCTACAGCCTTTCATGTCTTGAGCTTCATAGGATCAGTTTGACTGAATGGTAGACATACAGAGGAACTGTGCATTAGCTTCTTCAATGTCCCACTCCTTTGCTCTGTTTATACTTAGCCAATTCCCTCCTGATAAAATCCGAGGCTGACAAATAGCCATGCGTTCATGACCATCCTACTCTTTTCACCTTACACCTCTTCCTTCCTATGCTGTTTAGGCAGAAATTACAGCAAGTGGTTCAGGATATCTGGTAAAATCTAGCAGTTGTCATGGATGTGTTTGGTCTCTAGGTACTACCACGATACAGATAAAGAGTGGTGTTCCGTATCTTCACGCTTCAGACGAGTACCTCCCCTTTCCTGTTCCATAGTGGAACTAGACTCTATACAGGCTAAATGAACCCAAGAGGCTGAAATCCTAAAACATCTCAAATCCAGACAAAGCATTCACCCTTGGCCAAACCAAACAATTGTGAAATCACAGTGTCAGCATGAAATGGCAGAGTTGTTTCAACCTGCTGGCAATGGCAGGCAAGGTCCTTGTTCATGAAGGACAGCTATTCAGAGATGCCAGACAGCAGTGGTATAAACTAACAGATATCAGCCACTGACTGAAGAGTCTAATGCCAACTGATTTGAAGTTTGGCATACAACAAGACTGACCGATAGCCAAGTGGGTATGGGGTGTTGGTCTATGCCCCTGCATGCTCCGAGAAATGCAAACAAGCCACTGATTTTTGATCTAGTCACCAACGAGTCTTACCACAAAAAAACCAAAACCAAACACACCCTAGCTACTAAAATGAACCCATGAGTGAACCTTGCTATGATACTGACCCAGTGCAGAGGTATAAAAAGGAGCCTCTGAAAAGTGACACAAGTTGGACCTGGAGCCATAAACTAGAGAGCAATCGGCACAGCGCAAAGACAGACAACAACATTAACAGTCTTGGTAGGTCTATTTTCCAGAACCATATAAGCAAAGTGACTGAGAAAGGATGGGTGGAAAACCTATCGAGTGCCTTCTCCAAGAGAGAGGGTGAAACGTCTTGTTCATTTTGCTTGCAATTCGGAAAGAAAAGTTCTCCATGAAGCTTAAGGAAACCCACATAAAAATCAACACCCTGACACACATCAGGGAGGTCGAGGTGCGGGTATCATTACCTCACTAGCTCACATGCATCATGTTCTTTGAAGAATGCTCCAGATTTTGACAAGGACAGAGGAGACCCCAAGCAGAGATAACAGTCATACCCTGCAGCTTGGAGTCACACCAGCTAAGAACTTGTTCAGTAGCCACCTTTGGTTGCCTCTTATAAGGCGGGTGGTACATAATAGGTATAGGCAGGTGACTTTGTCCTCAGGCAAGTTCCTTCCCACTGGATTCTGGATCAATGGGATAGTATTTCTGCTTCAACAGAAGGAAACACCCAAACCACCAGGGAAACCTCTTCCAATACATATGTGAAAGCTTCAGCTAAGGACCACAGCCAGCAGGAGATGGAACTGCATGGATCGAACAGCCCGGGGCACGGGGCAGATTCCACATCCCTGCCGCACACTGTTCAGTGCTTTACATTGCGTCACAAATTCTAGACCTATGTTGCCATATAGGAAAGGACATAGGATCTTGGTTGCTAGCTAGGTTGTATACACCACTCTTTTGGAGCTTTTTGGGGAATTCCAGATGTTCCTATTTACTTAATGGGTGCTTCTGCTGCCATTGGAAATTAAGATAATGCCGCTCTCTTCCGTTATCGCAGCTCAGCTTGTGAGAAAGTATGTGGGGCAGTGGTCAAAATACAAGTTTCAGTGCAGAAAGCTGTAACTGACTGTAGAGCTTTGAGTAGCAGCAGAGGATATGGGGGTTTTGCTTATGCCAATCGTGTGATTTTTCATTTGTGTCCCTAGTGTTCAGCACAACACAGAGGAGATGAGTACAGCCACTTCCCAGAGTGAGTTCAATTACCAGAATTTCACATATAGGTTTCTCTCGCTTCATGCCGTACATGCGTTCCTGGAAAACGGCTCATAACTTGAATTTGCATAAAGGGAACCCACTTTGCAATGTAACAAATAGGGATACATTCAAGACCGCGACTGTACTGACGCCCAGACAATTTGATACTCACCAAGAGTGGATAGTGACCACAAGCACGGGGTGGTGGCGAATGTTACCATACTGGGGATGGCAACTACAGAAACACATGTTGCAGACAACGAGTGCAGATCCACACCGGAGACTATATTTTGATGTGCATCACTCCCACAGTGCACCGCACAAAGAGGCTGACTGTAGGCTTCCACTACACCGATCGCATGAGTGAATTTACCTCGAATATAATGAATTTTTGGTATAAAACGGGTCATTGCGTAAGAGTGAATTTGCACATACAGAATCCGCATAAAGCAAGGGAAACCTGTACTGGTTCTTTGCAAGGCACTTAAGCAAGACATCCCATGTTGGGCACAAGCCTAAGCATCTTAACCCCCCATATTTAACATTCACATGGCAACAAATGTATGCCACTCAGTTTGCTAATTTAGTTGTCTGACTTGACTCATTGACTGAACATTCTTGCAATCCTTAGGGAGATTGCTTATAGTATAAATCTACCCATGCCAGCCTAGTTGTTAAGCCCAGTGTATGTGTGAAGCAGCATAAAATGAAGTAGGTCAACAGGCACATGTCCCAGGCAGTGTACAAGCAGGATGGTGAGGTGCCTTACCCTCCTGCATCTCACTCCAACTCTCTGTCAAGCGCACAGCACTGCAGCAGCTTTCACAGAGAGCATTGCAACTTGTAGAAGACATATAATATAAATAACAGATCCTGATTAGCATTGAGGGCTAGAAGAACAACAAATTGCCTTTCCATATGTGCAACCAGAATCTTTACCAGCTCCTAAGAAATCCAATTAAAAACAACTATGAAAAGGCTAGCAACAGATGTCTCATTTGAGACAGTCCTGATGGATCAGAGTCAAGCCTTAGGACAGGAAGACCAGCACAACCCTTTATACATAAAGTCCTTCCAAGCTGCATTGCTGGCCCCTCCAACAGACTTGTCCCTGGAATGAGCAGCCATGAATTTGAATGAGCCAGATTAGTTTACAGATTTATACAGCATTGTCCCCTGAAAAAGTGTTAGCACATTTTCTCAGGTACTTCACAGATACTTAATGCAGGACAATGGGCTTGTACCACTGCAGGATCCCAAGATGAAAGGCTTTACCCCTAAAAAATGGGATGTCTGCACCAAAAATGAGCCCACAGGTGAAGACAGTGGGAAGGGTTCTCATGATAGCAGAGAGCAATACAATCGTGTTTAAACTAGGGAAAAGGCATCTTAAGTGTTACATACCAAATATTACTTAAAAATTATGATTGACAAAGCTTTGTAACCAACCCCAACACCAGACACATGGTGATACCCCATATACAGCAACACCATTCAGCCATAATACTCCAAACCACTGAAGCTTGTAGTAATGCTATAGCCACTAATGCCGTGACTGGATATTAGTCAGCTACAGATCAGGAAATCTGAATTCTCAGCAGAAAGTTAAACCAGTAAGGGACTAAAGTCATTGTTCTTCAGAAAGTTTACCTTGTAGCCCCTCACTGTACTTGTCAGCCTTCAAACTCCATTGAAATCTATTGACTGAAGTATAAAAATGGAAGAAAAATTATTTATTTGAAAAGCATCTAAGGACACTCTCTGTTCAGAGATGTGCCTAGGGCTTATCCTATAAGGAACTGAAAATCAAAATCAACTGTATCAGGTCTTTACTTCATGTAAAGAAATGTGGCTACATGCACTTCAGCAGGACCAGGCCGGTCTACAGAAATTTGGGATTTAAGCTCAGATGAATGAAAAATGAGGCGCTCTACTAGGGCTCAACACACAAGCCAATGCACCATACTGGACTTGCAAGCAATGCCCAGCCCACAGGAAAACTTCTCCATGTTAATAAGAGGATGTTGGCAACCTAGAAGTCCCCAGTTTGATTGCCTTTTTTTAAAAGAAGTGTTATTTGCATAATGCCTACATGAAACACATTGGGGGAACACATTTTCTTTATTTAGCTGATTTGGATAGTCCACTGTGTGTTGAGTACCACCAGTTCAGGGGGTCCCTGGTGGAGTGTCTGTTTCTTCTGCTCTGTGTACGGCTCTTTCATGATGTAATGGGGGAAGCAAAGAAACCCCAAACACGCAATTAAGACACTGGAAGAGATTTTGAAACCACAGCAATTTGCAGGCCCAGTACCCGAAACTACTTTTAACTCACTTCTTGCAATAAACTAGATTTCAGACTGTCCGTGTTTCCCTTTCATGGAGGGACTGCAGCTCAAACGAGTCATATCCTGCCCTCATTGATTTAGCATCCCCTTCACTTGGAGCTTGATCCAGAGCCCACTTACAGCAATGGGAATCTTTCCACTGGCTTTAAAGAGTCCCCCAAAGGCTGTTCGTGCCTCTGTTAGGCTATTACCTTAGTGCAGAAGAAGCTTTGATTCCTAGGCCTTGGTCTCTAAAAAGTTGTGCTTCTGCCACCCCCCAGATCCACTTAGAGTCAGCTTTCTGCAGAAGGCAGGGAAGATCTGTGTACATGCTGGTTTTGAACACCTAGCTGGCCTATATGAAATGGCAAGCAACTGCTGGTCCAGGAATCAGTAGATAGCAAGAAAAGAACAGCTCATGAGGAACTGTGGGAAACCACTGGAGGGTTAGCAGCACTTGGGTAGCATAAGCCTGCTTAGGTTAGGCAAACAGTTGATGGGTGGTTCACTCCAGGTTTTTAGTCTATGCCCTTTCTTGGGCCAACCGACTCAAACTGAAAGCAGCCCCACACTTACATGAAAGGTGTGTGCGTTTAGCGAGGACTTGAGCTTGGAACCATTCCTCAAGCTAATTAAGTACCTCTGGTCAAGGTGGAGTAGCCGACTAACTTTATTGGATGCTCTCGATTCACAGGGAGATGAGAGAAGTATTGGCTGTAGGGAATCGGATTAGTTATGTCCTTCATTTTGATACTTACCCATTACCAGCTCCTGCTTTTTCAGTTACACCTGTGAAATGTCTGTACAATCCATTTGCTAAGATTAAGCTTCTTTTTAGCAGGGAATTCTGGATCATTTCCGTCCATGTGCAAAACCATTCATCCCACTGGCTCTTTGGATAAGCTACCAAATGCCAGAAAATGAACCAAGCAATTCACACTTCTGTTAAAGCCCAGCAAAACAGCCAAGATACAACTCCGAAAACTGGGGAAAATGCTCATTGAGAAAACCAAATGAGTCTTTTCTCTTCTTCCTTGAAGAACTCTCATAAGCCAATACTGGGACACAGCTGATCAAGCGAGAGATGGCAATACTAGAAGATAGTAATGGAATTTGGATGCCTTACCAAACAAAGAAGCTGCAAGATACATTAAAAATGGAAGCATTCAAATTACTATGATAACAGGGATCACATAAGCGGTACAGCAGTCTGATAGTACAAATTATACTGTTTGGGAATGGCAAAGTCATGTACAACATTTTTATCGTGACTCCATTTGCATCCAGCCTGAGCTAAGACAGATGTGAACAGCCTGACAAGTTGACTGCAGCTTACCCAGACTTCCATGAATCATGATTCATCTCTTTGGCAACTGGCATCACTGTGTTGATCATCAACACCAGCATTAAATATGACATATTTTTAGTAATATTCCACTGAAACCATTGGAACATAAATGCCCCAAGGGCCTGATTGAATAAAGTGAGTCTTACTGGGGCAAACAGTTTTACTAAAGGGCCACAGGCTGGCCCTTACTTTGCAGCACGTTTCTGGTCATCTCAACAAGGCTGGATCCGATTCTTCCCTCATGTTAGCACATGCAGTGAAAGGAATTGGCCGAGAGCAGAATAAGGCCATGATTTCAAACTATGCAGAAGGCTTCCAAAAAATTAAATGCAAAAGGAAGTTATGCATTTTTAATACAGGTGATGCCAAGCATCCGTCTTTCTTCTCACCCTGAATTCTTTCCTACCACACACAGAAAATGACATTGGAAACTCTTGGATTGAAGGGGCAAACCAGCTTCAGGCTCCTGCGCAAAGAGGGTAGACAATTCTTATGTTGTATTGAAAAGAAATTATTCACAAACCACTCCCAACATAAAGGCACAAACTGAATGGCCTCTATTTTTAGATGCTGAACTATAGACATTTTGGCTTGGTTTATAGATGTACCAGGTTCACAGTCCCAAACGAAGTCTCTGGAAAAACAGAAGTGATCAGCACCATTAAATATCATGCCCGAGTTTAGCTCCCATTCCAAACCAAAGAGCACTGCAACTTCCTTCCAGTCACACATGGACATGATGGAGACTGAGATTTAAGCTCCCAACTCACTGGGGTAGTTAGAGGTTTGCACACACTTTTGCCATGTGGACCACACCTTAATAGAAAGATTGTTGTATGGACACCTCTTCTCCCATGGACACCATCTGTGGGAAGCTCTACCAAGAAAATACCACTGGGATACTAATGTACTTTTAGGTTTTCTTAATACAATTTAGCTGCTAGCAACAAGGCCATGACTCATCTGCTTCCAGCAGGCCAGAGCTTGAGCACCTCTGTGCTGCAAAAGCACGTGCTCATTTAATTTATGTCTAGGTTTTGAGGAAGCTGCTGCCACCAAAAGGACAAAAACCCATACATTTCTTCCTCTTGGTCTTATGAGAATTTCCGAGAGGTATCCAAGCACGTGAAGAGAAAGATGCTGGCAAAAGAAACAAGGATTCTGAACAGGGGGAAAGTCTAGATGGTAAGCAAGGAGGGAACGATTGGTACTTCTGTGATCATCACTCAGGAAAAGCATCTGCTAAGTTTAAATACTGGTAAAGAAGGGTAAGAGCTTTCTGTCATGAAGAGATCTTGCGCTGGTAAAGGGTTTTATATTTTCAGAATGCTGCTAATACCTTGATCGGTAGCATCTTTTCTCAGAGGAAGGGAAGACAATGCAAGGGAAGTAAGTCATTCAAGGCCCCAGAACAAACCAGAGGCAGGACCAGGGTTAGAGCTCTGGAGCTCCTGCAGTCCAAGATTACAATGTCTTAAGTCTCTCCCCCAGACCATATTTGCAGGATTTTGTATCAATTGGTAGCTTTTAAATAAAACAGCTGAGCTCACGTAAGCTTTGCTCCAGCAAAGTACTTAAAATATATGTAACTTAAAATACTCAAGTAGCTTCCCATGTACTTACGAACCATTCTGAATAACCTCTACTTTTACTACTTCTGGTCCATAGTCCTAGAGAGGTTTGTTGTTTTTAACCTATTCCCATGTGTTTCAAGCTGTATTCTACCTTATATAAAAATGCAACACTTCTTGTGCAATTAGTTTAGTTTAAAATCTGCTTTCCACAAAGAAACTCACTCCACTGTAACCCGCCTGAGGTATTCATGCAAAGCATCTACACAGCCTGAGAAAGTAGCAAGTGCATAAATATAAATAACTGTCCCTGCTGGCAGCCTCAGCCCAGACAGAAAGGCTTGAGAGAGAAACAGCTTTTAAACCGAAGTGGTGCACCACCGAGCAGAGAGCAGTGTGTGGGAAGCCTGCATGCTATCTGCTGCGTGAGGTGCTGACCTCATTCTCATGTGATCCTAAAAAAGCAGAGGAGGAAGAGAATGATGGGAGTCTTCATGAGCTCCCCCACCTTTGCCAAAGTGAGAAAGGGGAGAGGAAAGTGATGAGAAAACAATGCAGAGCTATGTAAAGGTCTCTGCTTGTGCCACAAGATGATGAGGTGGCAGTGGTAGGAAACCATTACACTGAACTGTTACAACATTGAATAGAGGTGTACCATATAGTATATTGGTTGCGTATTGGATCAGCACCAATAACAGGAAAATTAATATTATCAGCCTTAGCATTTTTTGGGTGATAATATCACTGATAACTGCCATGTGCATGTGTGCAGCTGCAGCATGCACGCAGCCAGACATGCAGCCCAGCAGTGTGAAAAGCAGCATCCGGCCAGTAAGTCTGTTGAGGAGAAGAGGTAGGAAGGAGGGATGGAGCGTGGGGGCGTCAATTGAGGCCCCCACAGTGAGGGAGGGAGTGGGACGGGGGCAGAGGCAGGTGCTGCCTGGTCAAGGCAGTGGATGCGATCCCAGGGCTGGAAGTGGGATGAACCCGAAGGCGGCTCATCCGTGGGGTGCAGGGGGGTGAGAAGGAGGGGCAGCTCTCTGCTGCTGCAGGCACCCCTGGGGGAGGTATGGGGGGGTATGTGCCCCCCCAGATGTGTGCAGGGTGAGGGCAGGTTGCCTGCTGCAGCTGCAGGCTCAGAGCCAGGCGCTGTACTGTTGCTTTCCTGGCAGGGGGGGTGGGCTGGGGCTGTGCTCAGAGTGAGTGGGGGCCAGGCAGGCAGTGGTGGCACGGGGGGGGGGTAGGCTACAGCCACCTCAAAATTCACCAAAGCTGTCCCATAGTTCTCCCTGCCAGTGCTGCTGCTGCCCACCCCGAGGACAGCCCTGGCCCGTCCCCCACCCCTCTGGGAAGAGGCTAGTGTAGTCCCTGGCCTTGAGCCTGCAGCAAGCATCCTGCTCTCACCACGTGAACAAATCAATGGAGGCACATGCCCCCATGCCTCCCCTGGGGTGTGCAGTGGTGGGGAGCCACCTCCCCTCCCAACCCCTCTGTACCCCTCCGTCACCATGGGGGCCTCAAACTTCCCCCCGCGTGCCCATTCCTTCCTTACAGATGCTGCTCTCCCAGCTGCCAGGGTGTATTCTTGTAAATTGGCTATCAGGTCGGTATTGGCCAAAATGGCTGATTCATAAGCAGCTATTAGTATTGGCCAAGAAAATCTTTATTGGTGCACCCCTAAAAAATGTAAAGCCTGATGTTTGGCTAAGAAATGTGCAGGCCTTATCTTGGGCTTGGTTTAAACTTACCTCTGCCACCACTGCCAAGGCACCAGAGTACAGGCATACCAATTCATGACTGCATTCACCCCTTGTGCTTTCAGGTGCACCATGGGAAGGCACCAGGTATTGAAAGGACCATGGCAGCTGCCTGATGGTGCACAAATACCTACCATTGCCTTCTGCCAGCAGCCAGCTCTAGTTTGCTTGGAAGAGGTGGCATCACGCTGCTGGCCCAAGGAGTTGTTCTGTCAGAGGAGCTTTGGACATGGAGGCACTCAAGGTTTTACATACATCTTCACTGGGAAGACCAGCTTCCTTCTGCTTGCCATGCATGGAGCGGCAAGCACCTACCCCATCTCATTTCTCCGTAAGGCTCTGAGAGGAAGTCACTTCAGCCTACTTTACAGAACAGCAGATGGTCAGTCAGCTGGAATAGTCTTCAGGACAGTTTCACAATGAATGTGTCACGGCCTGATAACCCCCAGACTACAAGGGCTCGTGCATCATGCGGAGAAATGAGAACCCGCTTTTTAAAAAATCTCCCTCAAGAGTATAAGCCTGGTTGTTTGACTCAGGAGTCAGCTAGTTGTCATCAGCATGACAAGGCACAGAAAGGCAATAATCACCTGAACTAGGATTTTGCCTCTGTGTTGAGAACTGCAAAAGAAGGTGCTGGGATGTTTGTGAACTATGTGCCTTTCCCCTCCGTTCCTCCAACCCTATTCTCATTCCCAGTCCTCCTGATCCCAAGATCTCCAAATTGGCCTCTGCCGAAGCAAAGGGCAGAAGTCATGAGAAGGGCTAACATGACTTGACAGCGCTTGCTGCCTTCTGTTGAGCAAACCACTGTTTCCTGAACTGAGGTGTCAGACATAAAATACTAGACAGAACAGAGCAACTGCCACTGGTGACGAACAACGGTGCTCTTTTCTCAATAGCAAACTCGCCTGTCTGCCATTCTGCCCTTGTACAGCCCTTGTGAGGGTGCGGGTGAGAAATTCTACTCCAGCATGGAGTTTGGAATTGATTTCTTACTCCAGCTGTTGTAGTTTCTATTCAGTAATGGACACACTGGAAATGCCTGTGGACTTTTGGCCCAAAAAGCCCAGTCTAATGCTACCCCAAGCTAGTGGAAGGCTTCCAAATGATTTCAGTGAGGACCAGGCAGATCGCTTATTCTGTAGTCCTGGACCTAATGCACTGTCTGCAGAGGCATCCATCCTTCTCTTTATTTTTCTTGAGGTTTCTGTCTCATCAGGAAGCAGCACTATTCCTTTGACCAGGTACAAGGCTAGCCAAGAGACTCCAGCAGGATTGAGGGCCCTTTATAGATCCACCAGTTGCGTGTTGTATGAACAATATTGTGTTGCTCTCGCCCTTATACGGTGCTCAGAAGAGTGCAAAAACACGTTTACGCTCCAGCCTGGGTCTGCAGGACAGCAGTGTTGCTGCTTTGGTGTAATAACTACTCCCAAGCACAGATCATTAGATAACAATTTCTGTGGTCAAGCAGCAGTGGCTTTGATGCTGCCAGTGCTCAGACAAGAATAAAGCCATAATGTCTCAGCATAGCAATAATATTTATAGACCCCTTGGTCACCTTTACAGTTGTTACATAGATGCATCCTCACTACAGCTTTATACAGTAGGACACTGAAGCTTTAGGACATGGCCAAAAACTTGTTTGCCATGACAGAGGGAGTCTCAGTTGGAAGAGGAATTAGGGTGAAGTCTTGACCCCACTCAAGTCACTTGGGGAATTTGAGTTCATGGGTCCAGGATTTTACCTTGGACATCAGATTTCCCTATGCCCCATGTGCTAGGCTCCCAGCACTCAGTTAAGCCTCTTGCAGTCACCTCATTTGCTCGCTCTCCCCACCCTGGTAGTTTTCCAGTACTTGGCACCCAGGGAGCTATAGAGAGTTTTCTTGTTGCAGCAGGGAGATCACCGCAGGCAATGTGGTGCATAAAGACTTCCATGCTGTCTTTTCTTGGGTGTTGGGTTACATTTCTCATCTTTTGAGGTTGGCTTCTACACCAAATTCTCAGGTGAGCCATTTCCTGGTAAAGTCTAAGCAGCCTCATAGGAAATCCAAGCAGTGCTTTTGCCATCTCCCCGTGTCTAGGGCTTTCTTTTTCAACAGCCTCTCCTTGCATGTGGGATGCCAAAGCCAGAACAAGGCTTCTCTGCTGTACGGCACAGCATATTTTGAAGTGGAGTAATGACCCAGACTGGAGTTTTTTCTGAGGGAGCATATGAGGCCCAAATTAAACCATCTGTATAAATTGCAGTGATTGATGCTGTCTAGAAACCTGCAATGACTCACATTTCTAGCAAAAGCTTTCTTGCTTACCCAAGGCATTTTACTAAACAAAGGTGCTATTTTAATGTGTCATATGTTGTAGTTATTAAATGTTGTGTAAAAGTAAACCTTAAATTCATCATCCAAAGCCCAGTGAATGATGAATCAGCATTAATAGGAAACTGCGTCTTTCCCCTTTTAAATAAAGTCTCGTCAATAAAATTAAATCTTCCCCTGACAAAAAAAAGATAAAGTCTAGGTGATAGCTCTGAGCAAGTCAAAAGGCATCTTACTGATGAGCTTGTTTCTGCTAGTACTGCTAATACAGGGCTGGGCAAAGTCCGGGCCAGGCCGGATCAGGCCCGTGGTGGACTCTATTTCCCAGCAGCACCTGCCTGCATCACGCAGCAGCTGGTTTCCATGAAGACCCCAGCAGCGGCAGGGCCAGGGTTGCCATGGAGACCAGCCCAGCCGCGCTGGCGGGGAGCTGCTCCGGGGCAGTGACAGCGCGGTCCGGAGCCAGGGCAGAGCTGCGATCCACTGCCCGCATGCCCCAGGCAGGAGTTTGCAGGCAACGGATTACGACTCCGCCCCGGGTCCAGACCACACTGTCACCACTGCCAGATCCCAGCCCGAGCCCCGAAGCAGCTCCCCACGCAGCCGCACGCCCTGCATTGCTGCTGGGGCTGGTCTCCATGGAAACCGTGGCCCCACGCTGTCGCAGCACCCTTGCTGCTGGGGCGGAGGGAAACCCGCCGCAGTGATGCTGGCAGGGGCTGCTGGGAAACGAAATCCGTCCGCTAGCCGGATGCACTAATTTCACCCACCCCTGTGCTAGCAGCAGAGAGGGATAAGGCTGTTCATAGAGCTGTCCTTCACAGCAGCACATCCCAGGGAAGCCACCTCTGCTTATCTAGTGTCTACTAAAGTGCTTGGGTTTGTTTGCATCGACCCCACAACTCTAGGTTTTCTTAACCCAAGTGGGTAGAAGAAGTGATCTGGACAGCAGACAATTACAGCCCCTAGGAAAGCCTGCAGTCTGTACCACGCTGGAGGCTCCCCGTGGTAGGTTTTATTTAACCTAGTGAGAACCAGGCCCACTATATCCGTCTCAAAACTTCTCACTGAAGCTGGTGGGAGTTGAAGACCATCCACACAAGGAGGTACGGGAAGCAGAGACAGCATTCAGTGCCACAAAGGATCAGGCACACTGCAACCCATGCTTGACTTCACACACCATTTTTGCCTGCATAAAGACAAACGTCACCAGCCTCCCCTGCTCTGCCTGGAGACAGCACAATACAGGACTCATGTCTTAAACACTCTGAGAAGGAACAAGCTGAATGGAGAAATGCAATGAGAAGGAAATATGGGGAGAAGCATCAGAAAGTAGAGGCCCAGCCTGAAAAAGGCAGAAGAGAAAGCAGAGCAAATCCAAGACATGGCATCTTTGCGCCTGGTCTCTCAGAGCCAGAGCCTGCTTCTTCTACAGTAAACGCTTACCGTGTTAGAGATACCCCTGTGTACACAGATACCTTGAGGGATTTCTAACTCTCCTGGTCAAGCCTCTGCCCTCAGGTTGGTTCCCAACACAGCATTTCATAGCACTTCTCTTCAGCTCGTCATTCTGTGCTCTCTCAGCCAGTCCCTGCTCTACCAAGTCACTGTTACTGCAGCCGTAACTCACAAAGGCCGAGACATCTGGAGCTGATAAAGCCTTTACTAATTATTTGCAACTCCCCTTCACAAGAGGAGTGAAGCACATGTAGTGCAATGCCCTTGTTAGTTTGAACTACAAATAACATTACAAATATGAACCATTCCTGGACACCAGGTCACACAGAACCCATCAGAAACCAACACCCATTAGAGACAGAGTTGCTCGAACCAGACCCAAGTTGTGTTCAGCCTAGAAACACACACGTCTGTTCAAGAGCCCTACAGTTTTCCCCACTCCCTTACCATATCCCTAATTAACTAGTCTGGGTATGTCCCACCCAAGAGCTGGGAAACACCCTTATACAGTTCACTCAGGACAGCAGCATTGCGTCTCTAGGTTTAATTAGCACCATGCATTGGAAATGGACTTGAACACAGCAGTCAATAGTGATTTAACAGCAGAGTACTTAACTGTGAGTAGGAGATCACAGGAGGTAACCCCATACAGCTCCAGGCCTCTCTGTCTTTTCAGAGCCTACCAGGCTGTGCTCCTTAGAAGCTGCACTTTCCATACACCCACAGGTAGAACAATACTAGAAAAGGAAAGCATTATTTTTTTCTTTCCCTCCTCAACCACAGCAAGGAGCAAGCACAAACTCCAGGCAGACTGAGGTGTCCCTACAGCTGTGGCTCTACAACTGGACCTATCTCAGAATCCCCTGCTTTGGGATATATGAAACAGCTGGCTCATTCCTCTCCCATGCAGCACTAGCTAGCATTAAACTAAAACCCCTGTTAAGATGATGAACAATAGTAACTGAATATGCTCTCTTATAAAAACCTTAAAAACAGAAGTTAACTCTGAAGGTGTAGATAAACTTTGGAGCTAACCCAGAAGACGTAGACACAGAGAGAGAGCGTCAGACATCCACATGCCCCAATTAAAGCATTCAAATAGGCATAAGGTCTGCCTATAGTGTAAACAGCAACATACTTCACTGGGCAGGGTCTATACTGCAGGTAGGACCTTTGTGTTTGCAGTAACTCTGCCTCCTACTTCCTTGCCCTCCCTTCTTTATGGGCTGAAGGATACAGCCTTCAGTTATGCTTGCAAATTAACACTGTGGTGTGTAAGAACCTGTCAGAAGTGGCTAGATCAACTCCTCTTACAATATGGCAGGTATAGCAGAGCAGTGTTAAGTTAGTGCTCAGAAGCCCAGGTGTTAGGCTCTGTTCAAACTAAGAGGTTTCTGTGGTCTCTGTCTAAAGTCCTCACCTCATCTAGTGAAAACGGTCGCAGAGAGAGAACAACACGCTCAGATATACTCTGTGTGTATGTCATGTTAGGACACATTTTCTCTCTCTTCAGAAGCAGATCTATTCAGATGTTTTTCATCATCTTTGTTCACTATAGCCCCAGACATATTTGGCACCTTCCTTTGTGGAAAAACCAAGCCTGTGGTTATGTGCGTTGGACTAATACACCTGAAACAGCAGATACAGTGCAGGCTTGTACAGTAAGATGCAGAAACGTGAGCATCTTCACAGGCACAGCTACCTCATTTCTAGTCTTGAAAAGCTTCCTAACGCTCTAAAACACTTACCATTTGTCTAGGCTGTTTGGGATGGGAAAACCCATCTAGCCTTAGTTTTAAATGGGAGAAGAGTGAGACAAGAGCCTCAGAAGAAGCCGGGGGGAGAAAAGAGAAAGTGTTGGCAGCAAACAAAGAGTAAGAGGGAAACCTGTGGGGCTCATGGAAGTGGGTATGCTTTTCATGGCTGTTTGACACAGTTGGCAGGAGCCTACTGCAATTATCTTACTTGGTCTAGCAGGTGTAGAGCTGTTAAGGGGATGGGGAATTCGGGAAAAGAATAAGCAACTTTCCAGTGGATGGCACAAGGTTGCTAAAGATTGCATTTCAAAGACCAAAATGCACCCCAGTGCAACTCAGGAAACCCAGCCAAGCAAGTGAGAAGCAATGAGATAACAGCCACTGTTCAGAAATGAGAACTGAGCAATAAGCATTGAGAGGAAAAGAGAAGTCTCTGGGCCAGTCGGATGTTTCTTTGTGTAACTTTTCCGGTGCAAACACAGCTACTCCCTTATTTACGGTAGTGTAGGGGGATCAGAGTCAAACCCGTGACAGTTGATGCTGGGGGTCATCACACTGACAGTGATGAGAAGGTGGCCCCATGGTATTTTGGACTACATGGCACAGTAGAGTGAAGACTTTATTCCTCTTCTCATGAACAAGTGCAATTGGAAAGCAGGCTTCTGACACATTCAGTTTAGCACAGGCTGAACTGAGTCACTTCCTCTGGAGTAAAACTCATTAAAAGTAAAAAGGACTCTGAGCTCTAAATTGTTTCAAGGGCTATTTTTAGTTATTTGTATCAGCCTTAGACATGCTAAAAGGCAGAAAATCTCATGCTAAAGAAAGCTTCTGCCTCAGATTCACTAAGATACTTCGGAGCCCAGCTGCAGATGGGGCCTGCTGGGGCTTACAGAAGTGCCTGAAGAAGTTAAAACCTAACTTCTGTCCAACCCTGGGCTCCTGGATAGCTGTGATAGCGTGCTTAATGGCTGGTGGGGTTGCCTTGGTATGTGTTAGTACACATGGGCCTTGCCTGCCACGTGGAGGCATTTTTTTAAAGCTGTAAAAATACTACAATCCTTGGAGGACTAATCTAAACTAGTTAAAAACAGGAATTTATAAGTTGTACTTTGGCAATAAGATCACAGGCTAATCAAGCCGGAACAGAAGCAGCCTTTTGGGTTGTAAAGTGTTGTGGCAATAACGTTCATGAAAGTGTGTGTGTGTGTGTGTGTGTGTGTGTGTGTGTGTGTGTGTGGAGGGGGGTGATTGGTAACTATGGCTTGTTGATCTCTGCACAGGAGTCACTCTAAGGTGCCTTGGTTAGGACCTTTACTGGTTACTTCTGAAGACAGGTGATGGTCTGAGAACTAAATAGGTCTAGAGACTGAGCTCCAGGGGAAATGCACACTGGTAGGGCAGCGAAGCAGCCTGGGTTGATTATGTCCTGGAGACGGGAGGGAAGGTGTCATGTGTTCAGGTTGGACAGTCTCGAGTGTCCCACGACCATTCGTTCCCTGAAGAAAATGTAGTAAAAAGGAACGCGTTATCAGGCAACGCATCTGTAGTCATTGTCTTTGTTCAGCTTTGCACTGCATTTTCTTATCTCCTGGAGGGGCAACAGCAGGACTGGGCCAGGACGATCAGAAGTAAATCCACTATTAAAACACAGGAAGGCTCTACTGCGGTTTGTAACCGAGACAGCTCTGTGTTCCCTTCTCTCTGTCACGTCTATGCTCATAATGAGGAGGCTGCGAAACCACTGCAGGCCGATTTCTCTCAGTTTTTTTATCAAAGTCATTTAGAAACGTTAGCCAAGATTAGTGGAGAAGCAACATCATTGAACTTGCATTCACCTTTAAGCAGCCTGGGAAATGTTAACCACAAATGTGAAGTGCACATCTCCAAAGCCACAATCTCTTGCTCGCTCTCTCATTCTTTTTGTACTCAGCAGCCAGGTCATTTGATTGGAGTTTTTAATATTGCAGGAAAGAAGAAATGAGAGCTCCAAGGGTCTATTTCCTATCGCTGACTCCTGGTTTCACAGCTTACCACAGCGGCCTTTGGTTTATTTTTATTCAGCATCTAGATCCAGGAAAGCCCTTTAATGATGTAAATGAGCAACCCTATTAGGTATTCAAGCCACAAATAAATCCATTCCTATGTATGGTTCTTTGGGTAAAGCTGATATCTTTTATTAGACCAACTCAAATAGTTGAAAAAAATTCTTCTTTGTAAGCTTTTGGGCACAGACGCCCTTCATCAGGCTGAGGAAGCATCTGCAGTTGGCATGTGCTCTTCCTGGATGGAATGGTCTGCATGCAAGAAAGCCAGTCAGTGACACTGTAAATTAAGGAGTCAATGGGCTATGTACAGCACTTGAAAGAGAATCAGAAATTTTTTTAAAGTTCAAGTTTCAGTAAAAAGATTGCCATTTTTTTTTGCAAAAATTCATATACATTTTCCCAGCTCCAACCATCCCCTCTAGTTTCAGTTGTGAAATGCAGTTAGCACTTGTACAACCATTTTCACTTACAAATACTTTAAGCATGTTCAGATCACTATAAAATTAGCAGAACCATTCAGGATTGTTTTACCATCAGTTGTGCCACAGATTTCCTGTGTGATCTTGGCTTCTCTGTAAATTGGGGACAATACTTCCCCATATTGCAAGGCCTTATTTATTTATTTATTTATTTTTAGGAGGAAATCACTGCTGCTCAAGAAAACCCTTGGAATCAATTGCAAAGGGCTGTAGAAGGCTAACGGATTACAATACTTTTTTGGACTCTTCAAATTCATTGGCTAACAACGGGAGATCCAGCACAGTTTAAATTCATTTCCAACGCATGTTCCAGGTCAGACACAGAAAGGTAAGCATCAGTGTTTGTACAAACGGATTCTCAAATCAATCCGATATGCTAAGCTGTCATTTGTTCTCCCTCAGCATCTTTGCAAGACAGGTCAAATAGTTGTCAAGAACTGGAGTGAGCTACTGACTCAGTTTAACCAGGTTTACATGGGCTGCGTGATTTACATTTCTCGGTTTAACCAGGTTTATATTACTAACTGTGTGATTTAAATTGCATGTTAATTATGGGGTGTGTGAACTGGGCCCTATTCAATTTGGGCTCGGTTTGCACACCCCATAATTAACATGCAATCTGAATCACGTACCTATTGTGCCCAGTGTCCTGTATTGTCTTCCAGCTCTACCAAGTTACACACCAATTCTAATTTAAATATTTTTCTCAATAAAGCTTTTTCAAAACAGCTGTCTGTCTTGTTACACAAAAGTGATCACAGGCTGTAGCCATCATACTTATGGAAAGGAAACTTGGAAAAAGAAGAGGAGGAGGCCAGGAATTCTGAGAACAGAACAGATGGTCTTGGGGCTTTTCTGTGTGAACTCATTGGGCTCAGTCAGAGGTAAAGCATCAGTTTGTGAAAATGGCTGGTGATTTATTGAAAATAGCCATCTCTGTGAAAGGCAGCCTTAACTGAGCGTTGATGGTGGCAGTGACGTATTAAGAAGCATCTGAGGTTGTGCAGTCAATTGCTTTTTCCCCTTAACATTTCTTATCATGGCTACCACTAATTAAACTACATTAGTGGAGAGCACTACCATAGATCAGACACTGGAGCCTGCCATTGTTTTAACTTCTGAATGGTCTATATCTAGGCTAATAGCCCCCGAGTGCAGCATACAGCATCAAGCAAACGCAATGGCTCACGTACTGATACAGGATTGCTCAGGAAGTGAATGACTTATTTCCTGTATGTGGCCCAATAGTTAGTAGCCACTGGGGTCAGCTGTTGTTACAGATGATCAGCCAAATCCCACTGCATTCATATAGCTCATTAATATCAATAGAGCTGCATCAATGTGCATGATCTGAGGAGTCCATACAAAAGTTGCCTTAGGTCAGTATGGGAAGATGCATCCGGGTTTTCCTGGACGTGTCAACTTTTTTGGCCCCCTGTCTTCCTGTCCAAGCGGGATTTTAAAAAGGTGTGTAAATGTCCAGGTTTTTGCTCTGCCTCTGCTTTTCCCAGGCAGGAGCAGCTTGGATGCTTGGGGCTGGGAGCGGTGGGCAAGGTGATTGGCTGTTGGGGGTCACGTGCTGTGCACACGGGCTCTGTGCCCGGAGCTGCGTGGGCAGCAGTGCTGTGGGGGGGTGGGGGGGCTCTGGGTGGGGAGTGAGGGGCACTTGCAGGGCTGTGGAGCAGGGCTGGGGGCATGGGGGGGCTGTGGGTCAGGAGTGAGGGGCACCAGCAGGGTTGAGGTACAGGGGGCTGCAGACAGGGCCATCCTTTGGGAGGGCAAATCGGGGCAACTGCCCCAGGCCCCGTGCTTTGGGGGACTGCACAGAGCTGGGCGGGAGCCGGGCAGAGCAGCCACAGCCCCGTCCCTCAGTGTTAAAGGGGCCTCGCACAGGCTGATTTGCCCTGGGCTCTGCACCCCCTTACGGTCATCCCTGGTTGCGGGCCGGGAGTGAGGGGCACTGGCAGAGCTGGGGGACTGGGGCATCAGAGTGAGGGGCAGAGGCAGGGCACAGGCATATCACTGGCCCACCACAATCATATGCCTCTCCCCTTCTTCCCCCACCCCCGTCTCTTCCTTCCCACAGGTGTCCTCTTTTTTGATCCTGGAAATGTGCTAACCCCAGGGAAGATCAGCTCTTCCCATGATTCACTCAACAGCCAGGTTCTTTAAAGAAAATCACTCATGGAAGGCAAAGGATGTTCAGTCAGGGACCTTTTAATTCAGCACAGGCCTTTCTTTCTTCAGTTTTTGGCAGTGGTTCGAAAGAAAAGCCTTGCGCAGTGCCACTGCTTCGGCCAACACTTCCCTAGGAGCAAATTCTAGTCTCAGGAAATCACCAGAAAGTCTAACATTGATTTCGATGCCATACGACTGTGATCTTTAAAGGCAAATCAAGTAGTGAGAGCAAGCACGGCAGCAACGTTAAAACCAGCAAAGGTGCAGAAACTAATTTAACTGCTGACTGGGATGAATATTAGGTTGTTCAGAAATCATCTGTCATCTCTTGCAACCTAAAAATACTTTTGCAGCTCCCTAATGTTATCCAGTCTGTTTCCTGTGAAAACATTCTTTTGAAGTTCAATATGGGAAGCATGGCTACTTCTTGACTGCTAGATAAGGCACAGAGGCATGACAACAGTAAAGGAATGAGACTTTAATCTTTGCCAGTTCCAAAATGGAAACATCACGTGAGCATGAATTAGGCAAGATTATGGTTTATCCCATAAAGTGGAATGACAATCCAAAATCTCGAGTCATCTGTAGGGAAATCCTTCAACAGTCATTTTTGGCTCTTTGTGCCCAGTTATAACTGTCAGTATCCAGTTGATTCTTCCCGTTACCAGCGTGAGGCGAGTTTTAGATGCCTGTCCTGTGGTGGGCTCAGCAGTCCCAGAACAGAAAGCTGTCAGGTCTTTTCATGTGACGCTCCAAAACTGTATGAAAAGGCCACCGTACCCAATCTGCACAGCTGCTGTCCTCTGCAAGCCAGGTCCCAGGATGGGAAGTTCTTAGGTCACCATCTCGCTCCATTTACTTTTCTTTCCAGACGCACATGTATTTTGTGCAATACAGGCATGCACTGAGCCCTGTAAAAAAAAATGGGCAAAGTTAACATCTAATGGAACCAAGGACTCTGTATTGCTTCTGGGTTAGCCAGTGATTACTCCCCTCTCTCCTTATTATGCCACATTTAGTCCATTATAAGAGGGTGCACCTTCCTTCTGCTAAATGCATGTGCAGTCCCATAAGCATATGGGGAGTAAGGTTTGTTATTTTTTATGTGTGTCATGATGCGTTTCTAGAAATGCTGTATTGCTAATCATCCCTGGAGTGTCTCCATGCCTCAAGCACCGGAGGAACCGACTGCCTCACCAACATTAATGAATGCAGACTGATAAGACTTGTGTGAGTTAGGCATGTAGGAGTATCCCCAAAGATACAGCAAGGAGTACAGTGCAGAGGGCTTCTCTGGGGCGGGAGTGTGTTAGTCAGGGCAGGGAATTGCAATTGGGCAATGGACCTATACTGTACAGGACTGCAGCGAGACTGTTCTCTCCCTTTGCAACCCACTGGAAGCTAAAGTGTTTGGTAGAACAGCCCAGTGGTCTGACCTGCCCAAGACCCTTCAGCAGGAAGGTGGGGAGACCATGGATACAAGGTAGTGCTGTGCAGAGATGTGTGTGCTAGCTCCTCAGCCAGAAGCCTCGTAACCTTGTTCACATGCACCTGGTCTAATAAACGTTTGCAGAGACAGCATATGAACATGAGTACTCTGATCCTGATTCAAGAGTTAAGACACAGATAGTCCAAGTACCTCTGCATAGCACTACCTCATACTATATAGACATATCCCTGAGTACCTGGACACCAGCTCCAAGTTCATGGTGCTTCCCATGCTCTGAGACCCCATCCAGTCCGCCTTTACCCGGCTAGCTTACAAGCTATGTAAGTCATTTCCTATGTGCCTCTGAATTTCGGGATTTCCCCCCCACCCCCGCTATCTCCAAGGTGGTTGCTTGCTTTCCTAGTGACCCGCAATAAGGCTGAAAAGGCAGATATGGAGGCTTTCACATGCTGTCCAGCTTGTAAATAAAAACCAGGTGGTGGCGTCAGGCAGCGCTGGACTCTGTCTCACATGGTTTTTTACCAAGCTTGGCTGTCTAACAGCTTGGCGTGTCGTCAGGTGATTGATGTCCTGTTTATTGCAGGGCAGAAGTGGACCGGGGAGGCGTCCGAGACATTAGAGCCAGGCTTGAAACAGCTGCCTCTTTCTCCAGCTGTGAATTCCTGCAGGGGAATTCCTCACTGCTATAACATTTTGGAGTCAGCGTCGCAGCTGCACTGCACCTTTGTGACCCTTCTTGAACAATATCTTTGCCTTCTACTTTTGACCCTTTCCTCCCCTCGTGCAAGGGCCCTGGTGCCAAAGGGACCTCTATGTAGTGCTGCAGTGGCCAGAAGAGCCATTGTAGCATAAATGCAAACCACCTCTAATACCTCCTTGCTGAGAAACAAGGCCCGCTCCTTCAGTCCTACCACACCAGCCCATTGCTGCTGTCAGGCTCCCCCGAGCTCACTGGGAACACACGCAAGACCCCACTTTTCCCCCCACGAACTGAACAGGCTGTCGGACTGCCAGGTCGAGCGTGTGTCTGGCAGGAGCAAGTGAGTGGGGCTTGTTTCTCAGTGGCTTTTCTGGGCTTGATGGGAAGACCCTATAGACTTGCTCTAAGGCAGGGGTGGGTAAAATGCAGCCTGCGGGCCAGAAGTGGCCCACCAGGCTGTTCCATCCAGCCCACGGGACCCCTAAAAAATGTAGAAAATTAATATATATCTGCCCCTGAATGTCTGTCATGGGGCCCTCGATGGCTTGCCAAAACTCAGTAAGTGGCCCTCTGCCCAAAATAATTGCCCACCCCTGCTCTAAGGAGCCCCTACTATAAGCTATGGCAGGGCTAGGCCAGCTGCCAGCAATAGCAGAACGGGGGAGGCCTCTCCACATCAGATCGTCCTGACGGAGGGACAGTTGAGTCCTCGGACTGTCCATCTGAGATCGTGCTCAGATGGATTATTAGAAGATGTCAGCAGAAGAAGGAGCTATGTGACAGGATATCACGAGAGGAAGGTGTATCCTAGGGTCTGACTCCCCCACAGGAAACCACATCTGGCAGGAAAGCAACACACACAATCTGGGACTGTCTGAAACCTCCCACTCAGTAGCTGTGGCGGTTTCTTGCAGTTGTGAATATCAGGAACTCCCACCTCTAATCTGCTGGGGACCTGCTGCAGCTTTTCAGAGACACCAGCCATTTCTCTAGCTCAGGCCTTTGCCACAAGCTTCTTCCTCTTGAGAGCGTTTCAGTCACTAGGGTATGCAGGGTTCAGCTTCTGCTTTTGAACCTACCACAAAAAATATTGAATTCCCTATACTACACAGCATGAGAAGGGTCACCCTTATGTTCCCAGGTCACACGGATGAGATCCAGAGGTGCAGAAAGACCAAGTCACACACCATGTCAGTCTCTGGGAGAAGTGGAAAAAGAACCACGGTCTCCTGACTTCAATGCTGTGCATTATTCACTAAATCATGCTTCCTCTCTGTACAGTTCATTACCGAGCTGATAACAGTTTATATACCTGGAAGAGAATGCTAGCCATGAGTAAAGAATCCAAATTTTGAGAGAAAGATTATTTTATACATCACAGAGCACTGCATCCCAAGAATCTGTCACGGGAGAATACCGGGCAAAAAAGTCTGTCCCTTAAAATGAATCATTCTGACAGCATCCAAAGCAAACAGCTCTGAGATTTTATTAGCACGATTTTGTGTTACTTACAAATTTGCAATGTAGAGCTGAATGAGAGATAAAGGGAGATAGTCTGAAAAGTCTTGTCCTTTCATTAAAACCCCCCTGTGAAATGTTTGGCTTTCCTTTGCTGAAAACTGAATCTATGCAACTCAATCACTACTGAAAACTGGGGGAAAAAACCATCAATTTTTTACTGAAAAAAGGATGCATGGAAAGCACACTGCCCAAAACATTTTTAATATGTAAATCTAATTTTCTATTGAAAATGAATTTCAACCAGCTGCACGGCAAAGCATTTCTTAGCAAGCACTTGTCATGGTGGTAAGGAGTCCCGGCTTCTGAAGTATCTTAACTCTGATCAATCCATGGTGAAGTATACAATATACAGAAACAGATCCTCTACCATTATTCAACTCACTGGCCAATAAAGTGACCTAGTGCTGAATGGCCAATATACCAACCAGCCAAATCAATGGTTCCTTTTGGCAAGTCCCACACCATGCACTACAGCAACAATTGATGTCTGAACCATGCTCCATCCCAAAATATAAACAAAACCATTGATGTGCAGAAGTTAATCAACTCAACTGACTACGAATGACCACCTTCTGGTCATGATCATCTGACCCCGGAGGTCTTTCCTGCCCACATGCAGGGGGGCTAGACCCAATGATCTTGTAAGGTCCCTTCCACCCCTGACATCTATGAATCTATGAAACTACCACATACATACCCTTACTAGAGGATTTCCCCAGCTTGCAACGAGGTGGCTCTGACAAGCTGTATAAGCAGAATAAATCCTCTCATCTCTAACCCCTGGCAACACAAAGCTTCATTCTGTCACACCCACTATCTCCTACAGATCAACAGGCCTAAAGTGACTGTGGGCTCCGGGCTCCCACCCTGAAACAGCAGCAGCTTCAGATCAAGCCTGTAGAGCTTTTGGGTTAAATAAATGTTACTGAACTGGCAGCCAACATACACATGCATATTATTATTTGAAACATCTATATTACAGTGTCAGAGCTTAAAACTGAGATGTCAGTATAAGGTTAGAACTTGTGTGATCCCAATCTCCTGTTCAAATCACACAACTCTCTCCAACTAGGAATTGTTTGCTCTAAAATAAAAACATTTTAAAAAGCTATCAGCATATATGCCTTCTTGTCTGGATGTTTCTGAAATTTTACATGGAAATATTAGAAGTTGCTACAACAGCAAAGACCTATTGGGTCATTGATGCCATCAATACCAAGGGTAAGATATAAATCATGGTAAAGCATGAGTAAGATATTAAACTGGTTAAAATCATATTCATATGATTTTAGTTTAAGCCAAAAGGTCAAGTAACCAAAACAACAAGCTCAAGATATTTTAACCTCGTTTTTGTTGTATCTGTGGCTGAAACAGCACACAATGCAAATACTTTCTCCTTCAATGATTTTTGGGATGGTTCAATGATGACAGAGATGTTACTTCAATTATTTCCATTCACAATGCTTCCCATTGCTATAGTGCTACAAATCCCATTGCTACACTAAAATGTTGCAGTTTCCCTTTACTGAAAATATTCATTACCCATGAATGTGAATCTTTCAAGCTTGTTTAAAAACACAGATAGAAAAAATGACCGTGTTCTCAAAATGCAAATGCATAAATAGAAGGATGTGGATAAAACCTAATGTTATTTGTTATATACAGTGAGTTGTTTGTTTAAATAGGCAGTTGAAGCCCCCCAGATATTGCATTTAATTTTGTAGCCCCAGGATGCACTTATATTACTCTGCCAATAATATATTTTTAAATGCAGGGGACATCATGCTTGACAACCAAAGGGTATGTCTCACAAAATATTACAGGAGAGACAGGGGAAGTGGTTTGGATAAAAATTTGCCCAGAACTCAAACCAAACTTCCATTCAACTGTTTTAAAAAAAACATGACATTAGAAGACACAGCTCTGTACTCCCTGGTGGGTCATTAATATGTATAGCAAAGGAAAGCTTAAAAAATCTGGGAGGTTGGGAGACAAATACCTCATCAGTCCTAGTTCCAGCCAAAGCAAGGCAGAAAGTAGCAGATACAGCAAGGATGAATTTTAATTTAAGCCAAAAGGTCAAGTAACCAAAACAACCAGCTCAAGATATTTTAACCTCGTTTCTGTTGTATCTGTGGCTGAAACAGCACACAATGCAAATACTTTCTCCTTCAATGATTTTTGGGATTGTTCAACAATGACAGAGATGTTACTTCAATTATTTCCATTCACAATGCTTCCCATTGCTATAGTGCTACAAATCCCATTGCTATCGTGCATATAAGACTCCTTGCTTTCTTTTGAAGACCAGATGTGTTTAAGGGAGCTCAGATAACCTCCTTATCTTAAAGCCTGAACCCCAAACTTTTGGATTTTTGCCTACCTCCCAAACAGTGACCATTTAAAGGCAGGTATGGGCTCGAGATACAACAGATTCAATTCAGATCGATGTCTAAATTTCAAAAAGACCCCACAGTCACGTTAGGTTGGAAAATATTCTGTTTGGATGCAAATCATTGGTGTACAAGCTTGATTTCCTTACAGCCCAGACAATAGGAAGACTGTTGCTGTGTAAGCCACAAGAGTTGCACTTTGTTCCTTTTGTGCATAGCAGGGTTGAAACCTTTGCAACTCAGATAAGAAGATGTGAAAATTATTCCATAAATCATGGGTAAGTGAGCTGTGCATGCTGAGGACTGTGGTTGATGGCAGGTGGTACACAGCATCCAACGTCTCTGCTCCTTCCTTTTGACGTGTGTACGGAAAAGCACTGAGACAATGCTGGATGTATAGCTAACACAGCTGTTCTGCCAAAGGAGATGGTTAGAGGCCTCCTCACCCCTTTTGGATTGTCCGTTGCTGTATGTGCAGCTGCAGTACAGCCTCCTTATAGTTTTATTTCCTATAAGAGTTTTCCTTGACCTCTACTCAATACTTGATGTCTTCTGGCCTGGTCCACATGGAAACCTATAGGGTTCACAGCTATTTTATTCCTTTTCAATCTTGGAAGATGTGGACAGAAGTGACAATTTTTGCTTGGTCTGGCACCTGAAAGTGCTCACAGCTGTGACCCAACACAAATGCATGTCTGCAGAGTGTTTTACAAGGCCCCGATCCTGTGACAATCCAAACCTTCATTGCATTACATTTTTTTCCAAAGCAGAGCACCTTCATTAACTTGTGTTTGCGTGACAAGAGCAGGGGCTGGCTGATGCAGTCAAGCACTGCTTACTCCCTGCACGTTTTTCACAATGGGAGGGCGGGGGGAAGGGAGAGGAAGGAGCTTGTTCTGGGGGGTTGCCCAGCCAGTGCTGGAGGGTGAGGTGGGTGGATTGGAGCTGAGACAGAACGGGAGCTGGGGCCAGGAGCTGCGGGGAGTGGGGGCAGAATAAGGGGAAGAGGCTGCAGAGACACAAATTGAGGTATTCCCCACCCTCCTGACCAGAGGATCGGTCTAACTCATGGTGCTTTCTGTAAATTACTGTGATTTAGACCTGGGAGCTTCACTTCTGTCTGCACCTTGGATCTCCAGCCAGTAGTCACATTGCTACTTGCTGAAGCTGAACTTGGAGAAGTCTGCTCTCAGAAAACACCCAAGATGCTGAAGCTATTCTGAGACAACTTAATAAGGAACTCTGGTTTGAGGCAGAGACCCAACACCAACACTGCTCGCAGATATCTAGTAAACATATCAGCCCAGGAAGTGAAAGGTTCATCATCATGTTCATTGTGGGCTCTTCCCTGCCACAGCATATAGAACTGTAGCCAAATCATCATGCCAGTAAATAAGATCTTTTCTGATGCTGGTACCAGCATATTAATGTGGATTTATGTTGTCCTCCTAATTGGTTACACACACAATTAAAATAGAATATCAGTTTGCAGAGAAATGGGCCTGAATGTGCAACTACAAAATGGAACAAAAGGGATACATGTAAAAGCCAGAGGAAAAGATAGTATGTTTTACAGATGTGCGACATATTTCTTTCACCTTGAAGTTATGTGCTCTGTTGTCTGGTACTTTCATGAAAATAAATTTCTCCCTTTATCACTAACAACCGCCAATACGTAACAAAAGTCCTCTGCTGGGCCAGTGTGATGGTTCCAGTACAAACACAGCTGATGAAATGTGTCCTAGCCCTCTCCCCAAACAGTTAAGACAGCTTGGTTTCAATTACTGTTATTAGCATAGACCGTTGTAAAAGAAGCATAAAGTTCACACAACGTTTTTTTGCATAGCATTTCATGCCAGCTTATTATGATGGTTTGGTACCAAGTGAGTAGAGAAAAGAACATTTTATAAATAAGGTAAAGCAAGGTCTCTAATACTTGTATTAGAATAGATGTCAAGAGGGGAAAAGGCCACAGATTGGCATCTGAGATGCATTAGAAAGTATCCAATACCACTTACAAAAGCTGTTTGAGAAAATTATGCTGGCACACATCCAGGAGGGGCCAGCAGGGGACTGCATGCTTAGGGGCAACCAACACGGGTTCATCAGTGGCAGGTCCTGTCAGACCAACCTGGTGGCCTTCTATGATCAGATCACCAGATCATTAGATACAGGGGTAGCAGTGGATATAGTCTTCCTGGACTTCCGGAAGACATTTGACACTATCTCTCACCCCGTTCTCATTAAGAAACTGGGGGGCTGTGGTGTCGATGCCCACACAGTCAATTGGGTCGCCAACTGGCTGGAGGGCCGCACCCAGAGGGTGGTAGTGGATGGGTCCTTCTCAACCTGGAAGGACGTGGGCAGTGGGGTCCCCCAGGGCTCGGTCCTCAGCCCCGCACTGTTCAACATCTTCATCAGCGACTTGGACGAGGGGGTAAAAAGCATCCTGTTCAAATTTGCTGATGACACTAAGATGTGGGGGGATGTGGGCACACTAGAAAGTAGCATCAGGCTTCAATCAGACCTAGACAGGCTACAAGGGTGGGTGGATGTGAATAGGATGGGACTCAACACAGACAAGTGCAAGGTGATGCACCTCGGGAGGAACAACCAGCACCATACCTACAGGCTGGGGAACTCCCCTCTTGTCAGCACGGAGGCGGAATTGACTCCAAGATGAACGTGGGCTGGCAGTGTGGGGATGCGGTCAGGAAGGCCAACCGCACCTTGTCATGCATCCACAGATGCATCTCGAGCAGGTCCAAGGAGGTGATCCTCCCCCTCTATGCAGCGCTGGTCAGGCTGCAGCTGGAGTACTGCGTCCAGTTCTGGGCGCCACACTTCAAGAGGGATGTCGACAGCATCAAGAGGGTCCAGAGGAGGCCACTCGTGTGATCAGGGGACAACAGGGAAGGCCCTATGAGGAGAGGCTATGGGACCTGAACCTGTTCAGCCTCCAAAAGAGAAGGCCGAGGGGGGATCTGTTATAAACTAGTCAGGGGGGATCAGCAGGCATTGGGGGAGTCACTGTTCCCCCGAGCACCGCCAGGAGTGACCAGGAATAACGGTCACAAGCTGGCAGAGGGCAGGTTTAGGCTTGATATCAGGAGGCGCTACTTCACCGTCAGGGCGGCTAGGGTCTGAAACCAGCTTCCAAGAGAGGTGGTGCAGGCTCCTGCCCTGGGGGTTTTCAAGAGGAGGTTGGATGAACACCTTGCTGGGGTTGTTTGACCCCAGTATTGTTTCCTGCCATGGCAAGGGGTCAGACTAGATGATCTACTCAGGTCCCTTCCGACCCTAGAAACTATGAAACTATGAATAGCAGAGCTACTGTGGGTAAAGAATACTGAAAAACCACAGCCTGAAGGATCTCACAGTAGGAGGCTCACATTAACTTCAATCAAGAGTACAATTAAAGGCATAATTTGGCCCAAAGAGGATGATGGAATTTGAACACTGATGCTGCTTACATGACCATATCACTTATATAGCTACACAGAAGAAAAAAGACCTTGAGAGTTTAACTAGGCTCTCAAACTTTTCACCACAGCTAAGTTCACCAAATCGCTGAAAAGCAGAACAGCAAACACTGATTTCACTATGAACAACACTCAGGCTGTGACACATGAGATTCCATACAAATAAGAAAACTACTGGGTAAAAGGCGCTGAAAATCACGGCACTAGCAAAAGCCCAAAGTTAAGTACAGTTAAGGACAGAAGAAAAATATCAGTAGTTCATAATGCCTCATATCAAAGTCAAGAACTACCTGGAATAGGAGAAATACTTCTGACCTCAATGGAGTAAGCAAAGCTTAAGATTTTTTAAAAACTGGTGTGGGAGAAAAGCCAAATCTTTTCCTGAATAGTGGGATCTGCTGACATATGGGCTGGGGACAGAAGTTACACATAAACAGGTTTAAGTGATCAGAAACTGTTTTAAACCTGTAACAGAACAGAAACTCAGTGCACATAAACCAGTTTCGAAATGGCTGAAACTGGTTTAAGATAAACCTGGTTGAATGATTTGGGTCAAACCGGTTTATGAAATTTCTGTCCCAGACCCCTTTCTGGTTCAGGTTAAATCCCCCAGCATCCCAGCATGCTTTGCAGCCCTAGGCAGGGCTGTGCTGTCTGCTCTCGAGAGTAGGGCTGGCCCTGCCCCTGCCCCTCCACTCCTGAGCTGGAGCAACGAGGGCAAGTTGACAAAGCAGGGTGGGGAACACAAGCACAGCTAGGGATGCAGCCCAGTCTGCAAGGGCAGGGGAACTGCTCCCCCACCCCCCAGCAAACCCCAGCTGAGATCTAGTGCCTTAAAGGCCCCCCCCCCCCTCAAATTTACTGCTGGCTGCAACTGTGGACTACAAATCCTAGAGACACCTGGAAGCAGGAAGAAGAAGTGATGAACAACCCTGCAGAGTCCTGATACTATAATTCTGGATTGCAAATCCCAGAGACCTCAGGGGCAGCAGGAAGAGGAAGTGAACACACAGCCAGAAAGCCGTAGTCTAGTGCCCTCCAGCTCCTGCCTTGAGCCACTGCAGACATGTGGCTGCATTTCCTGATTCAAAGGTAAATGTCTGTTCACTTCTGTTTCAATTTAATTTATGCATTTTAAACTAACCTGCAAAGACTGAATTGATTCAGCCTCAGTCTTTTTGACTGTCTGTACCTAGCCAAAGAAGGTAGATGTAGGCAGTAGTGTAGCTGAAGGAGGGTGACCAGCCCCCATTGCTAACTTAGGCAGGGCATTAAAATAGCAGCCACCACTGCTACCCCACTGCTACCACCAGCTTAGCACTGGCTTCTGCTCCATGCACTGCCACCCAGGGCACAGAACTCTCCACTTACACCTCTGGATGTATGAGATGAAACACCTTGCTCCAGCCTATTGTTTGGGGTGACCCAGGTTGGCCACACTCCCTTTTTGCAGAATGCCAATGATCAGGCTTAGTTTCATAAACCAAAATCCCAGCCCAGGGGGTTCTGAGCCCCCCAAGAGTGTGAAGCCTTCTGAAAACAGATTCCAGTTCTGGCCCATCCCTAGGGATGAGAACTGAATTGACAGGTGTCCATCTAGCCTATGTGAAATGGTATTTTTAAAAGTATTTTGCATTAAGAAGATGCAAAGGTAAAACACAGGCTTGATGTAGCAGCCAGGGCCTGAAAGGCACATGTCCTGGTTGCAGAGTTTCCTTGTAGAGAGAGGGCCAGGAGCTGTTCTTGGGATAGTCTGCCATTCCCATGTTCTCCCTGTCTGAGTCCAGGATGGGAGCAGGGGCAGAGAACTGACAAAAACAGGGGTGAAATAGGAACCCATTCAGCCTGTTTTTATTCTCCACAAGCCTTGGGTTTAACACTAGTTTGGAGATGGTTATTTTGTCCGACTGAGCCTCACTGTCTCATTTAACGAGGCACCGATCAAGGATATCCTGGCAAAGGTCACACTGACTGTTACTTGAATATACAACGCCTCCTCATACAGCTGAAAAATTCTTTGAACAACATTCGACTGTAACCACAGCCACACAAAACCAATCAGGCTAAGGAAGAAAGCAGAGAGCTTCTTACAAACCTGGAGTCAAGTGGTAACATTTTCACACATGACCAATGCAGAAATCCTTCTCTGCATCAAATCTCCCATCTAGAGCTGGTTTTCTTGACTTCAGCTCCCAGCTCACTCCAGCCCTGCAGGACAGTGTTGAAACCCTTTACTTCATTCTGCTTTGCTGATAGCAGTATATGGAGAGCTGAAACAGCCCAGCCTGCCATGCCATGCCTACTACCAGGTATCTGATTAAAGAAAATCAGCCCGCACTACTTCAATCTAATGGGAGAAAGGCGTAAGGGCTCTGCTAGATCTCGGTCAAAATATTTTAAACCAAACATGCTTTAGTTGAAAAGTGGCTTTTCATCAAAAATGAAAATGTTAATGAAAAAGTGTATTTTTTTTTGAGAATTTTTCCACGGTTTTTCAATAAAATGACTTTTGAACAGTTACAACACTTGAATCTTTTTTTTTTTTACTGAAATCATTCACTTTGAATCTGTCACATTTTTAGCTTTCAAAGCAACAAAAATGTCATAGAAAACTGAAGTACTTGATAAAATTCTTCCAAAATTTCCTGTGAACAATTTCTAGTGTTTTCTAAGTAGCTCTCCCTCTGCCCTGGGAAAGGACAATCTGCAAAAGTCAAGGGGATCCATACAAAGGTGATGAAGAACAGGCATTTAAAATTACTTGTACCAATCACTGAATGCCTTGGCCAGAAACAAAAGGTACAGTAACTCAGAGGACTGGGTAGGCTAGAGTAGGACCAAATGTTGTACACTGCAGGACAAGAGATTTTAGAATAGCTTTGATCCTATTTAACTGCAACATATTTGATTGTGCCTGAATAATGAGACTTGGTGGGAAGATCGTTGTATTTATGGTTATATAGTAGACTTCATATATGTTCATCTTAAATGTATATATAAAGAAAGAATAATAGTGATGTGTGGTATCAGTTCTAATGGTTTATGTAATTAATGGAGAATCACGTGCACTGTCACAGCTCAAATTTCTGCTAATATAGTCCTGTTCCCGTAGGCCTGTAGGAATAATAGGAATCAAACTGCAAGAATGGAACACAGGAGGACTTCATATTAATCAAATAGAAATACAAAGGGATTACTGAGATTACAGCTAAAATCAAAGCCAATACCTGTATGTTTGGAGTACCATTTGTACTACCAGCCCTTTAACCCTGAATGTCTAGAAGTAATACTAGGTAGAGAACTGACTGGAAATTCACTATATTTTTTTAACAAATGTAATTTTTGTTCCATGGGTAAATGTTGATTTTGCTGCTGTTTTTATTTTATGTTGGGATGATTTCCTGGTGGGAAAATCAATCTGAAATATTTCATATCAGGTTGCTTCATTCCAAACAAAAAAACCCACTTCATTTTATTGAACTGAATTGAAAGATTTTGTTTCAGGTCAGTTGGCCATGAATCGGTGTCTTCCTAAGCTCCTAGTGTGGTCCCTTGTGGAATATATAGTTCAGCCCTTCGAGCCTATCGTCTTCTCTATGGGCCACATTCCTAAACGGGACGAATCTTTCCTAATATGCTCTGCTGTCACCTCTGGATGAACTTTGGTAGGTCCACGAGCATGAAGCCCGGGCAGGAAGCCTAGAGAGGAATGAGGATATGAGGTATTTGGGCTGCAATTCTCACAGAGTGGTCTAGGAGCACAGGAGGGGGAAGTTCAACATTTAACTGAACTGAAACAAAATTTGTGATTTGGGAATGTTGGGAAATGTTTCCATAAAACTCATTAAACCACAGCATTTTGACATCACTAGACATAAATTATTCAGACTTTTTATTCTGCCAACAAGCTTTAGATCTTCTCACCCTGATTTGGAAGGAAAAATGCCCAAGTGTCAACATTTCCCATGGGATAGAAATTCCAATTTTCTGGGCTGTCATTAAGCCGCACTGATTAACGTCTGCAACCTGATTTGGGAGGAACCCACTAGAAATGGAGAAGAAAGAAGATTCTCCTTATGCAACAGGGTTTGTTTTTTTTAGTGTGATCTTAATTAAATCACCTGATCACTTTACTCCTAATGCTCTTCTTCCTATAGACAAGATTCACCAGGGCTTATTTACCTATTCCCTTGTCCCCATTAACCTGTTTACAAGAAAAGTAATAAATTGATAAAGCAGAATTGGGGCCATGAGTCACCTAACTCAGGAGCTAATATTAAAAAGGGGTGACTGCAAAGGGGAAAAAAATATCATAAAATGTTATCAAAACTTCTTGTTCATATTACCATATTGATTACATTTTGATGAACAACTGAAGTTTTGGGGAACTCTGGCCTGGTTGTACTAGAGACCCTTTGAACGCAGTTCTAAGATGGGAAGTTGTGTCTTTGGCAGACATGTCTCTTGGATGGCTGGCTGGCATAAATCTCCTCACATCTCCTCTGCCCATATGTTGAGCATTAAAACTGTTGTTGCTATGTCTGGTAAAATACTGAGAACTGGTACCTCCACTGGCTTCAGCAAGTGCAGAGGGCGTTCTTCGCTATGCAGACTCTGGCTCCAGTTGTTAAGATGAGTAAGGAACTATGGCTACTGAACTATACAATTCTTTTGGAAAAGTGAGGCAGGCATTCCCACTCTCTCCTTTTTTTTCCAAACTTATACTGAAGAAAACATTGCAATGGACATTAGAAAGAAATGCTCTCCACGAAGGCACGATGTCTCAGTATTTTCTAACACTGCCTGTGTGTGGGGATCATGCTCTGAGACATGTTTGGGTGGTTTTATATAACTCCATCAGTTAGTTCCTTCTTGGGACAGACCAAGCAGTTTGAAGTTACTAAGTCATGACCTAAGCAGCCCTTTTCTGGCACTGAGCTTATCTGTCTAGCCCAGCTGCCAGGCACTTTTATAAGTGGCACCATCCCATATAAAGGGTGGGGCAAGAGGGACGCCTTTTCATGCTGAAAGACCATTGCTAGCTATCTCTTTATACCAGACTCAGTTCCTTTATCAACTAAAAGAGCAAAACACTAATACAGAATGGTCCTAAAAATACCTGACTCTTTAGCTATACTCAGTGGGCATGTCTACACTAGGGTTTGCCCTGGAGTCTCCAGGAATTAGAGAGAAATCTCCAGGAGACTGCCAAGAGTCACTTGGGAGATAAATGACAGGGCATTTATGAAAATAAATATTAAATGTTGAATCTGATTTATACAGTTGCCCAGTGGGTTTTTAAAATGTAACAGTAATATGGATCTGCCTTCCTGATGTAAAGTCATTAAGGCCACTACATCACGTGATGAAACCTCCTGGGATAGATTCAAAGAGAGCTGGCAACCCTAGTCTATACGTGCACTTAACGCAACTGAATAAACATGGTGCAATTTGAGATGGAGTAAACTAATCCCAATGGCACCATCCACACGTCCATTTAAATGCAGTAATTTACTCCACCATTGGCTAGTACCTGTGTCTGATAGAACTATCCCATGCCAGAGTAAATTAATCTACTGCACACTAATTGTGGTGCACATGTAGACTGTGACACTTTATTGAGCAATAAAGTGCATGCATAGATGTGCCCAGTGAATATTGTTCTCTTCCTTTTCCCCTTATAATGATAAATCAATTTTTAAAAAACAAGGCAAGAAATCATATTCTACATTTGATATCTGGGCCCCAGGCACTCCATGTGACTAAGGCACTGGCACAGGAGTTGGAGCTCAAATGCCAATTCGGCAACAGTTGTGCTCTAGCTGTTTCAATAACATTACCACAGGATCACCACCATTCTCTTGGCAATGCTGCAATATCAGAAATGGCATGGAGCTTCTGGAGGCAATTGGCAGGCCCCTGTGTATTATTACATTATTGTGAGATGCCCCCAGTATGAGGTAATTGGATTACTTTTAAATTTTCTCATAAAGTAAGTGATCTAAACCAGAGCATCAGCAGATGTAAATCAGTACAGATTTATTCACTCGGGCATAGCTCCTGTATGATACCTGGCCCTTTTCCTTTTCAACCTCTGCAGTGGTGAAGAAAACCTTTAAAATAGAAGCTGAATGTACCCAGCTATAGAGGCAGCTTTGTGCAGCCTAAATGAACGAATAGCTGTGATGTGTAACATGTCCCTATCTATCTCTAAGAAATACTGAACTGAATCCCAGCAAGTACTATTCAGAGTGCACCATTAAACATTTTGGGTGCTGGTCAGATGAATGGAGATCTGAAGTGGTAGTGGGGGATTGTGGAGTACAGCAGGGGAGTCAGCTGATTTTAAGGGTAACTGAGGGTCACAAATCCCCCAGCACCATGAGCTACTGCTGAACTAAGCTCCAAAGTGCGTAGTAGGTTCAAATCTGCACAAGATTCCTGATCTTGCCTGCCTTCACAGTGAAATCATGGTCAGGAACCCCTGGAAAGGACACCCCAGACTAGTATTTGCATACAGTAATATAGGGCCAAAAACATTCACTGCCAGAGACAGCATTTGAGAAGAATTCTCAGGGACAAAGCAAAGTTGCAGTTGGCCTTCTCCTTCAGTGTACATGACTGAAAAAATGTTTACCGACTGCTGATTCTTGGGTTTTGGATTCCTCATGGACATTCATCCACCATGCTCCAACTCTCCGTTATTCATCGCTGACAGAAGCCAGGCCATTATTGTCCTCTATGTGCATCATCATCTGCCTACAGGCTCCAGTTAGGATTGAAGTCTCTTTGGACCAGGCACTGTACAAACATAAGAGGACACCATCCCTGAAGTATTTAGTGGAGGCCAAGAGGTTATGAGTATAACAAATGGTAAGGAGGTTGGAGTAAGAACTCTTAAAATATTCAGTTCACCAGGCTACTACAAAGTGTGCTGACATACGGGTAGCTCCCCAGTCTAACTCATGGCACTTTACAGAAAGTGCCATGAATTAGACCAAGTCTGACCCAACAGCTGCTCATTGTTGGCAGGGCCAAATTAACCCTTTAGTGGGCCTGAGGCAAACAAACTCATGGGCCCTGGGCTGGTCAAGTCCCCCTCTACCCATCTCAGTGCTTCCACCCACAGGGAGCGGGGCTTGGAGCAATGTTGTCAAGTCTCGCAAGAAAAGAAAATCAGCATTGCCTTTAAAAACAAGCCTAACACACTCCCAAAAAGGGGAGTGGGGGTGGGAGGTGTCTTTGGGCAGGGGGGGCAATAGGGTATGTTGGGGTATATATGTGGGGGGGGTTGTGGGGCAGGGTGTGGGTGTCTGGGCTGTGACAGAGGTGTGGAGACACCCCACACACTCCTCCCGTGGCGCACAGCTCCCCACCATCAGCAGTGGCTGCCTTGAGGGCCCACGCAAACATCAGCACCATGCAATGTGTGGCTCTGGCCAGTGCTGCATGGTGGTGGCGAGGAGTGCAGCCCTGCCAGCCACTTCTCTTGCATCAGGCTCCACATAGCCCACGTGCAGCTCTGTGGTATGGGGGGCGGGGAGAAGCAGTGTGGGCTGGAGCCAGCTGCCTTCCCCGCCCCCTGCTTCCCATGACCTTCACAGCAGGGTGGGGGGAAAGCAGCTGACTCCGGGGTTTCCCTCATAGCACAGTGCTGCACGTGCACTGCATGGAGCCCAACATTAGAGAAGCGGCTAGCGGAGCTGTGCTCCTTGCTTCTGTCTTGCAGCTGTTGCTGGAGCTGCACCCAGGCCTGCACTGGCTATAAGTGCCCCAAGGGCTGCTGCTGATGGTGGTGGGGGTTGTGTGCCATGGGGAGACTGAGTGGGGGGGCTCCACACCTCCCACCCTTCCCCACTGTCCTTCACGCCCTCACCCTGCCCACCTACTGTCCCCCCGGGTGTGGGCGCCACACTGCCACCCAACTGCAGCCGCACCCCCCTGCCAGGCACCTGCCCTCTCCCTGCTTGGTGCCCGGAGCAAGCCAGGGGCTGGGGAAGGCACACAGGTCCCTGGAGCAGCAGCACCAGCAGCCCCACTCAGAAGGGAAGGGAGGTGGATGGGGCCATTTGCTTCACTGCTGCAGAGGGAAGGACCAAGACCCCCATAAATCATGGTCCTAGGCAGGTGCCTAGTTTGCCTATGCGTTAATCTGTCACTGATTGGTGGATCAGGAGTGTGGGTGATCAAGCTCCACTTTGAAGCTCATCTGCGGAGCTGCTCTGGAGTGGGGTGGGGGGGAGGGGGGTGTGGATTGGCGCCTTCTCCAGTCCACATGCCCCATCCTCCAGTGCCAGCTGGGAAGACCCCAGACCAAACTCATGCTCCTACTTTCCCCCTCCCATTCTGAAGACAGCGCCCAGAGCATATGAACTTTAATGAAGGGCCTCCACTTGGGAGTGCCTTCATCTGAATCCTCATGCAATTAAGGTTCGGATTGTCATGTGTCTGGGCATTTTTCAAGTGCTCTGCAGCCGTGCACTTCTGTCAGTGCATGGTTGTAGTGTTTTCAGTGGCCGATCGTGTGACAAATCGTCACGTCTGCCAGCACCTAAAGTGCACAACTTGAACATTCAAACCCTATTAAGCATTGTTTGACTCTTCCAAACCATCCCCTTGTCTTTTCCCTCTGGTTCTTGCGATGTTTTTCATTCCTTTTACGTGTAAATATTATTTTAGCCCCTTTATGTCCCATGTCAGGCGAGTGCAGTGAACCATCTTATGGGGAGATTATCCAAACACTGTACAACTGCTTTAGCCTCCATTAAACAGCCTGATGCTGCAAGGCCCTATCTAGTTGCCTTTTCAGGGACAGACAAATCATTTTTCTACCACAGAGGTGATAACCCTGAAATATGTTTTTTCCTGTCAAAGATAAGTATTAGATACAAGTCCACCCCCTCATCAAGGTCTTGTATCCTTGCGTCTTATCGTCTACTACTAAGTACATTCCAGCTCGAGGGAGTCCATCCTAGACATCTATTAAAGTGGCCAAACCTTGGGCCTAACCTGTCCCCTACCCTTCTTGTAGCTTATGGCCAAATCCCACAGGCAAGGATAAGGCCTCTGTTTTTGAGGCAGGTATTGAAAAGAATAGATGCACTTAGCTGAGGCAGGTGCTTAAGTTTTCTTCCTATGCACATCAGTTAGTCTGCCAGCTGCAAAGCACAAGCTTTTACTTGACAAAAATATCTACCAGTTGCTCCCCAAAGACCTGCTAAGCACTCATGAAAAACCAACGTTTTCCAGGTCAGCGGCGTTGTGACTGACTCAGTCACTTGACCCTGACCTTAGCCATGGTTCTCAGGATATCCATAATCCTCCATTTCTTTGCAGAGGCTGCACTCCCACATTTTTATTCTTCCAAAACAGAGTCCTTCTTTCCCCACCCCCCTTCTACCTCTCCTACATGGCAGTCCTGCATACCTTCAAATGCTGAAGGGAATGGTTTATTTTTAACACTGGGGAGTGAGAAATAGGAAGTGAGCACTGAGAGGAGGCTTATGCAGATGTTAGATGCATGTTCGTACCACACTATCAGATTAAGACGGTGACTGTTCATTGCTGATACATCTTAGCGCTGTGAAAACTGGGCCAATGTGCAGGGCGCTGGAGGTCCCATAGTTATCGTCTACCTCTTATATAATCAACACTACTGTGGAGTAGGGAGATGATATTATTTTCATTTCAGAGACAGAGGAATTAAGTGGAGAAGTTGTGATATGTCGAGTGTAAATTAGGAGCCATGCTTAGACCCCCTGGGTAGAGCTCAGCTATTCCTGGCTCCCAGCCCTTCACTCAGGGCTAGACCCCACTTCTGTCATGACCATACACATGCAAAGCATAACTGAAGCAAAATTATATCTAACTGCTGAAGGATCAGCCGCTTGAGTGTGATCTTAGTTTCCCACTTCTGTGTTGGCACTGCTAATATAACCAGTGCTTAGTTCAAGTTAAAGGTAAACCAACATGATTTCAAGGCAAAGGACTTGAGCAGTAAGCCAGAGTAAATGGAAGAGGAGCCAAGAATGATGCTGCTTTGATGCCAAACAGCACTCCTTGGTGTCCTCACAGTTATGAGTAATGGGGATGAGAAATAGAGCAGGGGTATGAGAAACTTGGATTACACTGTAAAGCTCCCAGCAAGAGACGGGTACATTCACTTACACACAGCTTTCTGAAATAAATGACTTTTCGAGGTCTCTTCTTCTTACTTTTGGCCAAGCTGGGTCAAAATTAACAGAACTCTGGACCCCTGGAAATATCATTCTCTGGTGTGGCTGCTTGCTATCCTCCAGCCTGCAAGTGCTGAGCATCTTCGCAGGCAGCCCAGTCAGCCTACACTTACTGCTCCTTATTCTGCAGGTCCTGAGTCAAAAGTGGCTTTAGCACTTATTATCGTATGCTTTTTGCAGAAAGTTTTTTTTGAACTGCAAGCATTTACCAGTTAGAGCAAATCCAGGATTTTAAAAATGTTTTAAAAGTATTTTGCCCCACAGGATTGTGCAAGTGTTAGCTACTGTAATGTATTTTTTCCTTTTGGACTGGAGAACTGCCACAACTGACTTGGGGTTGTATGTGTTGTGACTCTTTAAATAACACTGACCACATAGGGCTCCTGAATCAGTCAGGCATGGGTGTTGTTGACCTAGAAAGTGGTCATCTAATAGCAAACATCTGTGATGCATGCATCCTTCTTTCTCTGATCACAGGTTTCCTCCCATTAGTCTAAGCAACTCCTTTCCTCCACTTAAATCTTGGGCCCTTCACCTCCCTCTTTCTTGCTTGCTTTGCTGGTTTCCCATGTTTGCAAAAACACCCAGCTCTTAATCACCCCTAAATCAAACTTCAGACTTACAGATAAGCTTACAGCAAAGGGCTAAATTAGAAGATAATGTAAACAGGAGTATAAGGTACAGAGCAGTCAGGGCTGTGATATAAATCAAATGCCTGGGGGAAAGGCACTGTAGCAGGAAAAACAACCAACAAGAGAGTAAAAAGGAACAAGATAAACCGGGACTCCCATACCTTACCTCACACCTTCCTGTTCACACTTTCCTGCTACAGCCCTACGGTGTTACCCCAGCTTGCATTTCAAACACCTCCTACCTGGTCTGATCGAGGTATCACTATCCTTTGGGCCACCTTAAAATTATGAGTCTAGTTCAAGAATAATGCAAACCTTCAGTATTGTGCTGCACGTTCACGCCCCCTCTCATTCGGTGCTTGGTACACAGCACATTGTCTTGGTAAACCTTGGGATAAAGTCCAGATGCTATTTGCTCACACAACTTTTACTAGTACAGCTCTGTAGTAATGCTCACCTGGCAACTGCTTAAACTCAAGGCCTGTACAAGTGTGGTTGAGGCAGGGAAGCCCCAGCATATCCCACTCATGCTGAATGGTGTTGTTAAGCAACAAGAACAAATGGGTTGTTTTGGGCGTTTCTCAAAAGTGCAACAAGACAACAGCACAGAAAAGCCTTTTTTCCAGCACTGACAACAGTATACATCTTTCAAATAATGGTTATAGAAACTGAACAAGGACCCAGGGACCTCAGTTCTGTCCCTGGCTTTGCCATGTGTCACTTGCTGGTTTTAAGCCAGCCATTTCGCCTCCATGACCTGATGTGACTCTTTGGGGATATTTGGGATAATGAATCTGACCTCCTCTGCAGAGCACTTAGGGATCTATGGATCATCTATGGATGAAAACCTGTGTGCGAGAGCCGACTATGGCAAACATACCAATGATACGCATGTTGGGTACCAGTTGTGTATAAAAGGAACGCTAAGGCTGCTACAAAGGGCAGGTCTGAGCTACGCCTGGTAGGCCTGACGTCAGTGGAGTTCAGGAGGGTGATGGGTCTACGTGCAGCAACGTGTGGGACTGGGACCTTATTCAGAAAGTGAAACAGGACTGTGCGTGGCTAAGTGGAAAGCTAGGCTGAACCCTGGTCTGGACATGTTTTTCCTCACCTGCTCTTTAGGTTTCCTTCAGCAGCATTAGAGGACATTGTATTCAAAACTAGGAGCTAGAATACTACCTGCAAGAAAATGTGAACACACACAGCCACTTTTTAGCATGGAAAACAGAGTAAGTCTTTCCCATTATGTTATGCAAACATCCATCCTGGTGCTGCTCATACACGTTTAACCAAGCTAGCAGGTTGCAATGACGGGGTGGAGTTCATAAGTGTTCCTAATGGAGACATAGTGTTGGCATCCGGCTTGAACAATTACATCCTGTCTCCTTAAATTCCCTTTCAATGTCACTAAGCCCAGGCAAGCTGCTCCCTTTCAGTGGGGTGGAAAGTGAACCCTGCTTTTGAAAAAGGGCAAAGGTCCAGCACACAAGGGAGGGATGGGGCTGGCATTACAGCCAGCCACCTTTGACCCCTCAGTCCAAATGACCAAGTACCCATGAACAGCTGGGGGCAGCCCCTGGCATAAATCCAGAGTGCATAACTCCAAACTCCAGTCCCTGGAGCCCCGGAGATGTCTTAACCATACTGCCATTAGGGCCCTGAACCCCTCATTTCTTGCTCTTAAAATATCAGCGTCCTTATCCCCAGTTACCAGCTGGAGACCACAGCATCCTTCTTCCCCTTGAAGAGGAAATGAGCTGCAGTCTCTCCTATGAGACCAGCTTGGCAGATCTGTCTTCACTCTGACATGCTCTCCAGCAAAGCCAGGGGAGGGGAGAATCGCTGATGCAGGTCAAGACTGTACTGAGTTTACTAGGAGAACTTGTCAGCTGGCTAGCTATTGCCAGATTCTCGCTGCTTTGCATTTCTGAGCAATTAAAGGCCATGGGATTGGTCCTCTCATTTTTTTTTTTTAAGTGAAGGTTAATATAGTTTCTACAGGATAAATACAATGAAGTGATACAGAAAGTGATTCAAATGATCTCTCTCTAACCAAATAAAAGATTCATTAGCAACTTTCCCCCCCCCTTTTTTTTCAAACTTGTTTCTCCTCTGGTGTTCAGCCAGCTGGAGGCATTGAGGGAAAAGTCAAGCACTTTTTAAATAAAAACATTAGATAAATATTGTGCAGACAGATAAATATTTTTAGAAAGCCTACATAAAAAAGATAACAAATATTGTTACTATTCAGTGATGGAAGATATTTTCCCATAAAAGAGCTGCAACTTGGAAAAGGTCTCTTAGAGCTAAGCCTTCAGCCAAAAATTGTCTGATCCAGTCCAACAAGAAATAAATCTGAGCATGTTCTTTTGCTACCCTTCACATATGCGTTTTAATAATAATAGTTTTAAAACAATACAACTTGCTGGAATAAAACAACGTAAAACCAAAATACCTATTTTGTTATTAGAAGAGCTCGTGGAAATGTGGTAACACACTATAGATGATATCGAGCGATAAATTCATTCTGGCAACTACACATGGTAAAATATGGAGGGGAAGATAATTACATACAAGAAGTGTGTGCCACTTGAATGGAGGGTTAAATAACTGCCAATAATATGATTCAGAGGTCAAAAATACCACCAAAACCTCTGCTCTCAGTGGTGTACTGTGGGTAACACAAGGCATAAAAGGAAAAGGAAGCTTAATGGCATGGTGAAAGCGTAGGTCTAGGGACAGGAACTGTGCCACAGTTCATTTAGCCCATGTCCTGTTCTTCCCTGCTTGTAAAACAGAAACATTGAGTCTAACCTAGACTAAATTCACTAACATGTATAAAGCCTTTCTCAAATGAAAAGAGCTAAAAAATATGAAACCATAAAAAATATAAGCCATCTAGAGCAGGAGGGTGCACCAGGGAATCTCACCACTAAGGCTAGTGCTACTGTGAGTGCTGTCTGCAGGACTCCCTTGGAGGTAATGCATCTCCCAGCTTCACAGCACATCTCAAAGGTTTGACTTCTAAATATATATTTGAATTAGAGGAGTAAAGTTTCCAATTTAAGAATTAAAACGGGTCATCTTTGACTCGTAAATGCAAAAAGGAAAGGGAACGGTGTCTAATTGCCTTTTAAAGTTCTCCCTGCTAAATACTGTTTTTTTTATTAAATGTGTTATGGTACTGCTATAGTAATGCAGCTGGAAAGCTCTGTTTCCCCATCGCTGCCTAAGAGCAACACTTACGTATGCATTTGTGATGTATTCATAGTAAGGGAGTCTGGGGACAAAAGATGTACCCACAAAGTTGGTTTGTCCATATGGAAAGGCATGACAGCATCAGCAGAAATAAAGGGAAAATTGAACTAAGTTACAGCGAAGCTCTAGAAATATTTGCTGTAGCAAAAGCCTGACAACAAAGCACAAAGTCAAGTGAAGTTTGGCGAACAGTCATGATTAATTCAAACATTTCCCTCTTGAATAGCATATAAACTTGTTATGCTATAAAGAGGGCTTAATTTACCAAAATGGCCCAGACTCCATTTATGGCTACATATGCTGCAATCTCAGTACATAGAGATCTGAGTACTTTTCTGTGTATTCACTCAGGTAATTGGACTGCTGATTGCTCTCAGCCAGAAATTATCTATGCCTTAAAAACTGTACCTACCATTTTTTGTGGGTCTGAGCACGAGAAACCTACTAGACTGCATAGGATCATAGAAAATGAGGGGTGGAAGGGTTTTCAGGAGGTCTCATCTAGTCCAACCTCCTGCTCAAGGCAGGACCATCCCCAACTAGATCATCCCAGCCAGGGCTTTGTGTAGTCGGTTCTTAAAACCCCCCAAGCATGGAGTTTCCACCACCTCTCTGGGTAACCTGTTCCAGTGTTTTACTACCTCCTGGTGTGAAAATTCTTCCTAATATCTAACCTAAACTTCCCCTGCTGCAACTTGAGACATTGCTCCTTGTTCTGTCATCTGCCACCGCTGAGAACGGTCCAGCTCCATCCTCCTTCGAACTCCCCTTCAAGTAGTTGAAGGCTGCTATTAAGTCTCCTCTCAGTCTTCTCTTCTCTAGACTAAATAAACCCTCACTGTGTCCTCACAAGTCATGTCCCCCAGCCCCCGTATCATTTTTGTTACCGTCCACTGGACTCTCTCCAATTTGTCCACATCCTTTCTGCAGTGGGGGGCCCAAAACTGGACACATACTCCAGATATGGCCTGACCAGTGCAGAATAGAGGGGGAAAAAATCACTTCCTTTGACCTACTGGCAACACTCCTACTGATGCAGCCCAGTATGCCATTAACCTTCTAGGCAACAAGGGCACACTGCTGGCTCATATTCAGCTTATTGTCACTGTAACTCCCAGGTCCCTTTCTGCAGAGCTGCTGATTAGCCAGTCAGCCCCAGCCTGTAGCAGTACATGGGATTGTTCTGTCCTAAGTGCAGGACTTTGCACTAGTCCACATTGAACCTGATGAGTCTATATGTTATTTAACATATCTCTAAAACATTCTTTACTACATAAGGATAGGGGTTGCCAAGCTTTTTTTTTTTTTTTACTTAAAACTGAGTTTTGACAAAACAAAAATCAAAATTGCTTCTCCATGAATAGCTGAAGTTTTCCACAGCAATTTTTGATGAAGATTTTAACTTTTTTGTTGTAGTTTTTGTCAATATTTTCCTTAAGAAAATGTTTTTCTCAGTAGAATTTGCTGGGGCATGTTTAGCCTGCATGGGCTACATCATACATTACACTTAGGACATGTTAACTGCATTTAAAATGCAAGCACCTGTGTGTTCAAGCAGTAAAACACATGCTAAATACCATCGTATCAGTGTAAGTTAGACCTTTGGAGAAGTATCTCCAAATCAGATTAAGTAACATGTTCAGCTGCTGTTGGCGATTATACAAGCAATCACCTAGCCAAGATATCAGCCAGGGACCCTTCTGCTGTACCAGGCCGCTAAGTGGGATGAGGGAAGCCACAGATGTCAGGAGGAAGGATCACTCCCAGATCTTTCACTTGTCAGCTTCCCCCAGCATCCGTTTGAAAGCTAGGTACCAGCTGATCCAGCCCTGGCATGGCAGCAGGGGCCGTTCAAGGTCATGCTGCGGCGTGGTGCCAGGGCTAGGACCAACCATCAGCCAGTGGTGCACGTTAGAGATCGTAGCAAACATTACCATGCGATTGCTGAGAACGTGTCCTAACTTCAGCACCTCACAGATTTAACATGTACTAAGTCCTGTGAGACAAGACCCCATGTGTACGAAAGAGTTGAAACCTGGGTTTCTTCACTATTTCCAAAACTACTGAGTTTAAGATGCTCAGTGACTAGGTGACACATTATATTTGTGCAGCATGGCAACACACCTCAGAAAAAATCATGAGACAGTTTCCTCATTACCCAGAATCCTGGGATTTAAATAAAAATAAATAAATAAATTGGATTCTTTTTATTCGCCGTCTGGGTTTTGAGATGTTACAGGTCATGATTTCAAGCAATTTTCCCCATGAGCCCACGGGAAAGAACCTTTAAAAATGAAATCTGAGATTCTTTGGCATTCACACAAGTCCAGAAGCCCGGGTTTCCAGGGAAATATCATGGATCAAATACCATGCGACTTTGCAGCAATAACTTTGTCAGTAGGAGATCAGTGGTCATCTTCAACTTTAGGGAGTCCCACTGACTACTTTGTCCACTGGATATAGTTTCCAAAATTAAGATGCTGAATGCCTTTACGCCAATGGGATTCATTGCTTCTGCCCTATTATTAATTCACTGTTTACAAAATCAAAGTGGTGATTTACCCATGCTCATATGTGTGAACACTGAAATATCTTAGAGAAATAATTTGCTTCTAAGAACTAGCTCCTGTTCCTAACTGGGAAATATTTGGGTGCTGTAATGCACAGTGCAATTTATTTTTAATTTCAAAGCTGCTGCTCCGGTAGTACCATTATGTAATCCGAGCAACTGGCATTTCCTACTGAAGGTCAGAAGAACAAAACCCAGATTACACATTTGCAACATAATACAAGACAGGCAATTTGTTGTCAGCTAGGTTTTTGTAAGAGAAAGATGAGCAACAGATCTGAGGAATTCCCATCCAATGCTACAACTTCATTCTTGTCCTGGAGGCAGGAGACTGGACGCCCACCTTGCTGGGTTATTTGCCTTCACCAATCTTTCCTGCCCAGAGCAGGGGGCTGGACCCGATCATCTCTTGAGGTCCCTTCCATCCCTAAACTTCTGTGAATCTGTGAGGCAGCAGCCCTTTAAACAAAATTGGCCTTGAAACTCGTTAAATGTTAGACTTTCCTCTCCCCTTCCTTTCCAGTTTGCCTAATACATTTCAATAGTGATCTTGGTTTGCCTATGACCTATATTCCTCGCTCAAAGACAATCAATCAGTTGCCATTTCTGAAAGGTCCCAAGCCTGTCTATGAAGTCAGAGAACTTATACCATGTAGCAATAACCTTTGAATTTGATATGTTCTCTGACATTCCCTCTAGTCTCAAAAAAGCATTTTTTCACACGGGCGATTGCCTCTAAGAAAGCCCAGGATAATAGTTTTGTAAAGTCATATTGTAAAGCCATCCAGGTAGGAAGCTTCACAAATCCTGGCACGCAGTCACTTTGGTGCAGTGCACCAACACCATAAAACAATCTTGTTCACTTGCCAGTTGTTCCATACCTGTCCTTCTTCTTGGCCCCTTGAGATTTGCAAATCAGCACACAGCAGATCTGAATGATATTTGTGACTAACTGAGGCATTCAATCAGGATGGAATTCAAAGTCCAGCTCATCAGAGAAGTTTAAACCATGCAGAAGTTCAACCCATGGCTGGCACTTAAGAATTAGACTGCCTACGCTGTGAACTTTAGCAAATTCTCCCACTACTGGTTTATGACCGGTGTAGCTCTGTGGAGTAGTGCAAACAAGGCACTAAACTGGATTAAAACATTTCCAAGTTTTAACATTGCATTTGTTCCACAAGTTTTCTATATTTGCAAGTTTCTTTGAAAACCCCCCAAAACAAGCCCGTTTCTCAAATGAAAATTTTCACCCAAAATGATAGGGCGGGAGTAGAGGAATCAGAAGATGAAGGTGGGGTGGGGGTGGGGGGTGGAAGTAAAGCTGGAAAAGCCAAAAATTAAAAAAAAAAGAAAAAGCATAACTAAAAAAACTGATTAAACTCTAATTTTTTTTTTTGAAAATTGATCATTGTATTTTGATTCAAAACTGGCCATTTTAAAATATAACATTTCTAATTAAAGAAGGGTGGGGATGAATCAGGTCCAGGGAAATGGGGCAAAGCTGCAATCCTGGGGCCATGTTTACAATTGCATCTACTGCATCAGCATGGTAGTTCTGTAAAGCTCTATTTTAGTGGGTGGAAAATGTTTTGAAAATGTTAATAGAACTAAAAAAATCAGTTTGTTGAGTAACGGTCAAACGAAGGGGAGTGATGGCTTTCAATCAGCTAGTCTGCCCCCACAAGCCAACTCCATGAAAACATCTGCCATCACTTTAGATAATCCATCACCATCTCTTCTGGGCTTTTCATACTTACGTGAACAGCTGCACGAGCTCAGTTGGCAACTGTGTTTACCTATGGCAAAGTCCTTAGCCTATCTGTAGTTTACCTCTGGCTTTCCTGTCCCACACCCTTTTTATTTCTTTGCTTCCTGTAAGTCAGAGTGAGACACATTTTCACATGAGACACACAATACCAGATGCATGTGGAGCATATACCACTTACAGGAGATTTATGGCTAGGTGACCCTAGTTCCTACCTGATTCCAAAGATAACAAGTAATGTTTAATGACACCTATAGAGGAATAGCAGATGCCACTCCTTTATAAGGCCTTTCTCTGCAGCACAGTTGAATTTGTTCTTTGAAACCACGTGACTAACTTTCACGGTGTCAGGTTTCCATTTAATTAGTACATCTTGTAGCCAGGGTTATAAAGCAGAGCCAGCAGGAACAGGGTAAGATCAGATAGTGCCAGCCTCAGCAGCTTGTGCATGTACGCACACCCGTCCACACGCATTCATTATTTCACTTCTTTTTTTTTGTTTTGTCATGAATTAAACTAGTAGGCAGTAAGCTTAAAACTAACAAAAGGAAGTTCTTTTTCACACGGCATATCAGTAAAGTGTGGCGCTCATTGTCACCAGATGTGGTGGATGCTGACAGTTTAGCTAGATTCAAAAAAGGTTTGGACAAATTCTTGGAGGAAAGGGGTATCGGTAGCTAGTGAGCACAGGAGTTAGAGATCCAGCCTCTGAATCAGAACTTCCTAGACCGTAAATGCTGGAGGCTGCAAGTGAGAGAGGAGCAGTGGGAAAATCCCTGGTCATCTCCAGTCCACTCTCCCTTTCCACATCCATTCTCTGCCTGTGTGACAGGAGACTGGGCAAGATGGATCTAGGGTTGGGGGCACTTGGGAGCTGCCCTGGCAGGTGGCCCAAGCACCAGGTGGCAGGGGGGCTGTGCGTAATCTCTCACCCCACCCTCAACCCCTGTGCCCCAGTTTTCCCACCCAGAAAAGCTAACATCCCATCCCCCACCTGGTGCCAGGGCCATCTGCCAAGGCAGCCCCCAGGTGCCCCCAACCCCCCACACCCCAATTTTCCTGCTCAGAGGAGCAAACAGCTCCTCCCCACCCATCCCCAAGCTCTCTCCTGCCCTGTCCCTCTTGCGTCCCTTTTGTCCCCAGCAAACAGCCATATCATGGCATTTCATTGCAAATTGCATTTTTTTTTATGTGGAAATCACCTAATTTAGTGATTTTCAAGCAAAATGCAAAATTGGGATTTAAAGCAGGCCCTAGTTATCAATAAAGAATACTGCGGGGCGCCAGTAGCTGCCTCGAGGATAATAAAGGCTGGTGGACTGGCTATGGAAATGGGAGCCAGGAATACAGATGTACCAGTCCCAGCTCAACCACCAGTTTGCTTTATCACCCTGAGCAGGTCGCAGCTGTCCCTCAGATCACTCATCTATCAAACGGGGTTAACAAGACTAACTGGGGCAGAGCAAGTGTGTGTCCCTACGTCCTATGTACTCTGCCCATTTCTATTTCAAGGCATTTGGAGCCATGAGAAATCTAGTTCATTGTTCGAGTACATGAGAAAGCAGAGGGACTCAGGACATGGAGATCTGAAAAGGCTTCCTGAGTGACATGGCCAACTCATCTACTCCGTGCACATCAGTTTCCCGCCTGTGAACTAGAGAGTGCTGTCCTACCTCGGAGAAGCATTGGGGGAATTAACACCTTTGAAGGGCCCAGATGCTCCTCATCAGTGTATGACGGTGATAAGTCCATACAGGGAAACAGATGTTAGAGCTGGTCAGGAATTTGCTACCAAAATGCCTTTCTCTCCCATGCAAGTCCCATTCCCTTGTTGCAACATGGAAGGTGTAATCAGGCTTGGGGGCTCAGGCCACAGAGGCAAGGGGCAGGCTGTAGCACCACCAGACACCAGAGCAGCGGAAGGAGACATGGATTAATATCTAACCAAGTCCAAATGAAACATACGGACATTTCCAAATCAATTTCTTTCTAAATCCTCCCCAAATAATCCATATCCTGACTTTTCATCTCTATTCAGGATGAACACCAATTCTGATACAGGATACTGGTAATTTCCCTGGAAAAAGAAGGAGGAAATTCTCCTTTTTGATCTAACTGTAACAGACCAAATCAGTTAATTTTAGTCTCGCCCTAACATAACACCTTGGTGGGAATTCATTACAGCTTTAGTCCGCAGACTGCCTAGGCCCTATCTTGCCCACACTGAAGTTCTTGACAAAATTCCCATTGGCTTGAATAGTACAAGTGCTGACTCCCCACGCGGAAGGGAGAACAAGCCACAGTGAGGTTTGCTTCCCCAAAGTGGCGGGGTGGGCATGCATACAGTTGTACTGAGCACGCATATGGGAAGGGCACTGGTGTGCAAGGGGCTGCCCACTTTGGACGGGCCTAGCAGGGGCTTTCTTTGAGCTCTGGTCGCTCGCAGCAGAACAGAGGTTCAGCAAGGAACAGCACAGAGGAACAACAGAGGGCAGCCAAACTGCCTCAATTCAACCTGCATTTGGAGAATAGGCGTTGTTTTGATCATTAAATGTTTTTCCCCCCCCCAGAAATAGTTATTGCTCCAAGTAGCAGCAACTGGCCCAAACCTTCTCTATTGCTGATTCACTTATGATTCAATTTTCCCATTATCATGGCACCAATGCTGGGAACCACTGGTGCGCAAAGGAAACCAGGCAAGTTTAAAACCTAAAATGTCCCAAGTAAACACAATTCACCTGGAGACTCACAGATCAGTAATGAGCAGAAGTGTTTGGGAGCCATAATCCTTCCTGGGCAAGACATGTGATACTTAAGCACTCAGGTTCTCACCCAAATCCCAGGTTCCCCATGGTCTAAAGAGCAATGCCAGCTCTAACAATTATTTTGTCAATGTCCCAGAATTTTTAAACCTAGTTTTTATTAGCACTGTTTATATCGGCAACAGTGTCTAAAGGAGGGGTAGGCAAAATACAGCTTGCGGGCCAGATCCAGCCCATTGAGTGATTTTGCCAAGCCCATAGCAGGTCCCTTGGCCCACCTATCCTGGGGCGGGGGCAGGCTGGGCCATGGTGCATGCAGCTGGTCCAGTCACCCCCGGGCGTGCAGTGGGGCTGGGGCAGTGCAGTGGTCAGGCTCCATCCTGGCAGCCCCAGTGGTGACATCTACTTCTGGCCACTGCTGCCAAACCCAACTCTGCTGCCTGGGCACCCCTGCCCATCCACCCCACCACTGGGGGTGGGAACCGCATGGGCAGGGTCCATGGCTGGGTGGTTGGCATGGGAGCTACAGGCCAGTGGAGTGCACTGTCTGGCAGTGAGACATGTGAGCAGGGCTGGGGAGACCCTGGGATCTTGGGCCCGTGACAGCGTGAGGCTGGGGCTGGGACCATGGTCGAGTCACGATCCGCTGCCTGCATGTCCCTGCAATGGGCACCAGTTCTGCAGGCAGAGGCATGCAGGGACCAGTTCATGTCTCTGTCCTAGCTTTGGCCCTGCGATGTCACCACCCCAAGATCCTGGCCCTGGCCTTGGGTGCAGCTCCCTGCCGGGCCGTGTGCCTTGTCCATGTGGCTCCTGGAATTGCAAGGCCACGACGGCATGCAGCCAGGGCCAGGACAGAGCCCTGGTTCTGCATGCAGGGACAAGTGGGGAGAGCATCACGGCTCTGCCCCGGGCCCTGAACCTGCGCTGTCACAATCCTGTGACTGCCCCGTGATCCTAGCCTCGCTCCCCTGTCCCGCTCCTGAACACTGCTCCCTGCCACCCACAGCCCCATCCCACCTAGGGAGTTTTGGCGAGTTGTTGGGTGAGGATAAAAGGGTCGGGTACTGATCTGGCCCACAACAGCTCAACAAAACTCCCTACGTGGCCCGTGGGCCCAAATGATTGCTCCCCCTCACCCCAGCTCTAGAGCAGTGTTTCTCAACCAGAGTCACGGCTCCGAAGAGGTTCCCAAGAATATCTGAAAGGGTCTTGAGCAGGTCCCCAGAAAAGCCTATGAAGGCATGGCTTTCTCCTTGCAGGCTGGCAGCGTTCCAGCCTGCAAGCGGCAGCTCGGGATGACTGGAGGCAGCGGGCCCATGTGCGTCTGCTCACACGGATGCACGTGGCCAACATAGAGCAAGGCCAGGTCGTGGGAGCAGCTCCGGCCACTGGATGCAGGGGTGGGTGGGTGGGTGTGTGTGTGTGTGTGGTGGGGCAGGGGGAGTGGGGGAAGAAGGCGAGGGCAGCCCTTCGCAGTGGCACAGGGCAGTGCCCATACACGCGTGGGCTGGTGATACAGGGCAGTGCCTATACATGCAGGGGCCTGCACTCACTGCTCATGCTCTGGCCCAAGTGGGAGGCAGCTGAGGGCCCTATGTGGCAGGGATGGGGGCAGGGGACTGCAGATCAGGAGTAAGGGGCAACAGCTTGGCCCAGGAGGCAGGGGGCTGTGGCTTGGGGGTGAGGAGTGCCAGCAGGGCCCGGGGGGCAGGGGACTGTGGATCAGGCATTGGCAGGGCCAGGGGGTGTGGGTCAGGACAAGCCATCAATCTTTGCAAACGGGTTTCGGTAGGAAAAAGGTTAAGAACCACTGCTCTAGGGGCTGTAAGTGAGGATCATTGTGCTTGACCCTGTTACATACACTTCACCAAACAAAGGCTTGTCCTGAGGAGTTTACAACCTTACTAAGCACAGCTCTCTGCTAAAGATAATATGACCCTATCTATGCTTTGCCCTGTACCTGCATTTAAAGCCAGGCCTGACCAGGCAAACTGAGTTGAGCATCATCCCTTGCCAACAACCAGTTGATTCTCTAATGCAAATAAACCCTTTGAACACAAGGACGTTTTAATTCTTTTCTCTGTCTGGTATCCGACAGCCAGTTATGCCAGCACCTTCTCTTTAAAGAGCTGTACTGAAGAGGCTGCTTTCTTTTTCTTCTACCACAGGTTGCAATTGGTGAAAAATGCTGCTAGCAAGACAGCTTGCTGAATATAAGGGCAACAGTTCAAAGTTAGGTTATGTCTTTGAACTCATGCTGGTTCGATATTGCTCCAGCTGCTTATGCAGAAATGGTCCTAAAGAGAGAGAAACAGCAATCTGGGATCATGACATGATTAAAATGGAAATGGCGAAGAATTCAGCAAACAGGTACACGCACTTTGAAAAAGTATCCAGGCTGAATTTATGGTTAAATCTGTTAGGTCACAACATTTTCCTTTCCTTTCAAAACACATCAAACAAAGACTGAGCTAACAGCAGCTTTCCAACAATCAAGGTCACAATGTGCGGGGGCGTCACTGACAGGTAAATGTTAACCCTGTACTTAAGCCCTAAGAAATAAAATCTGCATTAAAATGAAGGTTGGAAATATAAATTCATTCATTAGGGGAAGCAAAGCACTTTGGAGAATGTAGCTGTCCTCAGGGATAGAAACAATCTGCAGTGATAGACTCCCTAGAAGTTCACCCCTTTGTCAACACTTACATAAAAGCTATTTGGTGAAATCCCTATGGCAAAATTCCCCTGATGTCCATAAGACCGGAGGGAATTTCACTCTGTTTCTTGGGCCTAAACCAATTTGGAGTCTCCAAAGATCATTGCTTGGAGCTTAGAAAAGGTGCCAGAAAAGGAAGTAGCTGCTTTGATTTTTCCATGAAAGAAGTTCCTCAGCGGTGCCCACCGGTACCATGCCATTGCAGCAGCTGAAAGTCCTTGATTGCAAACACTACCCAGTCCCCAGATACGCCTCCTCATGCTGTGGACATGTTGCACAAGAGACTTGGTCCTGCTCTAGACTCAACCATGGAAATTAAAGACAGAAGTCGAGCTCATTGATGTTGAAACACATTGCTGAAAACCTGGGTCAGACCACAAAGTTCTATCTACTTCTGTAGTGAAAGGAATTGTTTGGGCTGGAAGCAAATGAGCTGGAAAATAAAGCTGGCATCAAGGACCTGACATACAGTTTGGGAATTTGAATGAAGAGAAGAGACTAAGTGAGGTATACTGTGGTGTCCCTGGTTCAGTGGCTCGCACCAATTCAGACTTTTGTGGCCACTTAAAGCTTAAAATCTGTGCTAGAAAACAAGAAGCTATCAATGCCCAGCTTAGAAGACTAGCCAGCTTACACACCTTAAGGGAAGTGAAGCTTATGTGCTTCCTACTCCATCAGATTCATAATGGAATACGGCTGAATTATTTTGCAACTATAACTCAGCCCAAATCCTGGAGATCGATGAAACCAAAACACCACTCTTTGTCCTGGAAATGCATTTTTCCAGCTGTTTCTCCAGTGAGAGGATAGGGCACATGCAGAGAACTTAATTATGTGCATATTTCTTTAAAATTCATACTAGATATTGTTTTGAGATGTGCTATTTAAATATTTTTTCATCCAAAAAATAGTAAGTATCCTCACAGACACTGGGTGCATACACACATACTAACTTGCTGACAGTTAAGCCGGCTTAACTTTTTAAAGTTGACATAACCGTCAGAGTGGACATGCATATGCGTAGCAGAGTCAACTTAAATGTGGCGCAAGATAATACACCTTCGAGGTGCATTATCTGTAGTCGCATTTGTTAAGTCAACTGAGTTCGCATGATGGCTGCTACCATGTCAAGGAGATGCATGTGTCTATGCTCCAATGTAGCCTATGTAGTTAAGTCAAGTTAGCTGAATCACCTTATTTTAAGTTGACTTTGTGTGTATGCACCCATTGAGATTCTGGGTGAAACAGAGATCAACTTTTCCAAAGGTGCATGTCTCTAGTTAGGCTGCTAAATTCCCATTTGGAAGCAGGCCAATATTCAGACATGGTAAACACTCCCCCGACACCCTAAGAAACTCAGCAGGAGCTGCTGGGTGCTATATCACTTCTGAAGAGAAGGCTGCTTCTCTTTGGGGTGTGTAGTAGGCTAATGCTGACTTTCAGCATCATTCACTGTCTTCACTTACAAAATGCTGTGCAAACTGTGCTGTGCAACTAGACGTGGTTAAAGATTTGGGGTGGGATTGTCAGGGCCTAACTGCCCCCATTCAAGTCAACCGTAAAAATGTCCTCAAGCTGCACAGGAGCAAAGTTAGCCAACTGCTGGTCCCTTTGGGGAAAGACGCCATGCTCATGATGCGTTCAGTTCTTTTCACCGGCTGGCTCCTTGGAGAATCCATAAACGCGTTTTAGTCTAGGAGAATCTGGTTGCTAGGAATGTCCTGGGGTGAAGATGACTTCAGATTTCTCTTTCAATTCAGCTTTCCCAATAACAGCCCTTGTCTTCTCATAGAGCACACATGTCAAAGTACACATAGGTAAAAAAAGCCTTAAGGAATGATATGAAGGTGTATGACTCAGTACTTTATTGCATGCTGTCCTTGGCATAAATTAAAAATAGAGCTATACTATAAAAATAAAATTCACAGAGTCAGGCATTAAAAAATTTGTGTCAAGAAGACTATTACAGACACTGTAAAAAAACAGCTGTGCTTAATTTCCCAGTCAGCCATAAATCAGCCTCCAGACACTCCTATTATCCAAGTGACCCTACAGAAATTCCAATTAAACAACTTTTAAAGCCTTTTCAGTGAATTCTGTGATACAAATTGCTGGCCCCATACTCCGTACAACTGGCTGTGAACTTCTACACAACCCAAGCAATTTGTTTTAGCAGCTTCTAGCCCTGTAATCAGTTGTGGGAGGGAAGGTTTGTTTCCAGAGGTGATGCAGAGCAAAGGCAGCTTGCCATCTTGCAGATTGTGGGTGAGGACAGATGCATCTCCAACACATGTGCCAGTGTCACAGACCTGTGAACGTGTTACACATCTATTAACCACAAAGCTTGTTTAGAGGAAGATGATGCAACTGCTGCATTGGAAGTGTGAGCTGCATTGTACAACGGCATTTACCGAGTCAAGAATGAGATGAAAGGCTGCTCAGAAATCTGGTGCGTGCTGTTACGTTTACTGACTGCCCCTGGAGAGCTTTGGCCAATGCCTTTTATTATCTGGTTAGGGATAAAAACACTGGGGAGCAAACTAGTGAATCTGGGTGGAACAGCAGGAGGAAGACGTATGAAGCATATCCCCGTAACATGGCCGTGCAAACCCACAGCCACGTAAACCCATCTACAGGGGCTGGCCCAAAGGTTGGAAACAACACAGGTCGATTTTCTTACCTGCTGGACCATCCGGCTCATCAGCTTTACCGTACGCTGGCTCCCCCCCATTCAGTGTACTCTCTCCCACCAGAGAGGCACTTTGGGAGCAGCAGCAGTTGGCAAGAACTTGCAAGGCAAAGGGGTCTATCTGTTTTGGTGACTGAGGCCCTTTTTATTGTAAGGAATTGGGATGATGCTGTTCCACCAGGAAATGGTGAGAAAGAACTGATTGGCACCCAAAAACAACCTACAGAGGGGTACATTTGGACCCCATTTTTTTATAGCCTGAATAATCAGTCTGCTTTTATGGGGTGTTTTCTTTTTGGTTATAAAGTGGCAGGCGGCAGTTAAAAGTGGCAAAACACCCTCTGCCATAACTATCTTCTGTAAACAGTTGCTCATGATGGAGGGAGCAGAGGGCAATTCTCTATAAGCCACTTGACAGATGCCGCTTCTATGGAATAATACTGGCAATGATGTAACTTTCCACTATACGGTCTTCCTATAAGCTATTATCCTTATCACCAAGTGGGAATCATTAACCCCAGGAACCAGAAGTGCATCCAGATGCAGACAGTGCATGACATACTTTCAAATAGGCTGGGCTCAGGCTTCATTTTGCAGGAGTTCTAAGCTCGGTGGCCATGCAATTTCATAGCTACTTGCAGTGACAGCTAAATACTCATTTGTATGTACAAATGCATGATATGAACAAGCCACTGCAGTGATCTGGACTCCAACCCATGCAGCTTCCCACTGAGCTCCATGGAGGGAGGGAGGCAAAGGAGAGGAATCCCAGTTTATGGCTTGCTCTCTCCCATGGAAAGACCTGAAACTTCTCCAGATGGGTATGTGGCCCAAGGATCAGACTCTTAAGTCACCTCAAGATACATCAGTGAGCCATGGCAAAGATTGAGGGATTGCTGATGACAGCTATGGGAAGTACATGATGGCCACAGCAAAATCTGGTGATAATCACAGCTGGGACTGGAAGTGCATAGGGACAACCAGAATAGTCAGAGTCATGCTAGGAAGGATCATAAAGCAAACAGCTCACTGTCTCCACCATTGCCAAGAATGTGAATGGCTTATAAACAAGCTAGAGATAATGGAGCTTGACAGTTCATTTCAGAGTTGCCACAGCCCTGCAAAGCCCTCCTTTTGGGCACTGACTGCAGTGACTGGGCTGCTCTGCTTGGGTCCCTATGCTAGTGCTTTTTCATTTTAGGCTTCCCTGACTCTGGCTGGAATCCAGGCACTGCCTCTCGCTCTAGGGGTAGAGACTCTGATATCCCTCTAGACAGCTGAGAGCCACTGGTCCAACTATCTAGGCCCCCAAGACTAGTGTCAGCTCTGCTGGAGTCACCAGTCACTGGAGCACATCCTTCCCTAGGGCTCCAGTCTTGTGGGCATGCTGGTTTTACAGTTGATCTCTTTGGGGACGTGATAGTTATTTAACCAAGCAGGTGCAGGCTCTGCAAAAGGGGCTGCTAAAAAGGACAGTTCCTTACTTTAGATAGCACACAGGCTATCTGTATCTGGGCAAGACACCACCATTCCCTGCCCTGGTTTTCCTACTACTCTTGAGCCTCCTTTGCATCAGGGCCCTTTCAGGTAGTCAGAATATCTCCCTTAGACTCCATTTCTTCAGATCAGGCTTTTAATTCACTCTCTGACTTTTATCTTCAGCTTCCTTTAGTTTTAGCTTAGGTCCCAATATCAAAAAGTCCCCTCGTCCACCAAAAATCTGCCTCTCTCCTACCCCAAGCTTCTTTTACCTCCTGGATTTGCCCAGTTCTTGTTTTTAAAGGATTCCCGTTCCTGTTTTGAAAGGGTAGTAACCAAATGCATCATTTTTCTTTTGTCCTTTCCTGAAGAAATTCCTTTCCTTCAAATGCTAGCCCTCTTCAGAAAAGTTGGAGATAACTCATTTAATCAGGGCTGCAGTTCCTCCTATGTTATGCCAGGTCAAGGTCTCCTTAAAAACGAACTGTTCACAGGCAGATGCCCCAAGTATCTCTCCTAAAGCACTTTTATAAAATGGTCAGTTCATAAACTGAGTCATAGGCTATAGTTTGTACATGGACAGCTTTTCCAAATTGTGACAGTGGTAACTTCTCATATTTCAGCATTCGTTTTGTTCCACGCTGGAATGAAAATAAAACCTTCCACACATCATCACAAAAGTGGAACAGGGCTGAAGTGTCCATATTTGGATCGGTATCTGCCTCTCCATCCACTGATAGTGAGAGAGCACTGTCGTGGGACAAGAGCTCCTGTTAGTGTACATACACACAAGGTTCATACCACCAGCCACTAATACTGCAACCTCTGACATCTTTAGCAGCCAAATGCAGAGGTACAACAATAGCTTTTGAACAGGAAATGCAAGCCATGATATTTAACTGCTTCCTCTGGGGGAAATTTTAGGTGGACAGAATATAACTACCCAAGATGTTGAATATTAATAAAAACAGAGAAGAAGAAATGATAGTCAAGGTTCCCCTTGCTCCGAGTCACAGATTCCAGGTGAACTGGCAGCCAGACACAAAGCTAAGGCAAAGCTCATTTCAGCATAAAACTACGAAGCAAACAAAGCAGCTGGCTGCATCCAGGGAAGGGCGGTCACTCACTATTCAGATATCGCTGCTTTATGAAAAGGATATTGGAGAATATCCCTTTTACTGTAATTAGCTGGTAGAACTGGTTTGACAGCACTCTGGGTCATATTAATGTATGCCAATTTGTGGTGCCTCACGTAGGAGAATAAATGTATTTACGGTGCTGTTATGCAAGAGAAAAAGAGACCTTTTTTCAGGTTAATTGTCAGTCTCATTTCAATTAATTTGTATACTGGAAAAGCACCAGTGGAGTCAGTTGTATAACTAGGGCAGGGCCTCCTGCGGCAGGGTTCACTTATATACAAATGCATCTCACCCACAAACCCATGGCCTTTTGTCTCGGGCAGGTGCAGCATTTCTTTAAATAGCTAATGCATCTTCTCTACATATGTCGAATGAGACCTTTCCACTTCTGAAGCCTGTGGTCTTATACAAGGTTCATACCTGGAGCACACCCACTGAAACCAATACATTTGTGCACCTTTTCTCCTTCTCTCCATAGACCTTTTTTAGGTTTCCTATCTGGACTTCTGACCCTTAGCAATGACACTAGGAACATAGGGGGAAACTGTAGGTTGTGCCACTAAAACATTATTAAAAAAAACAGGGACCTGATCCAAATATTAGTATAGTTATGAAGAGTCTTTAATAGGAGTTGGACTGGCTCGCATGTTGAGAAAGGGTTTTTAACTTGATATCAGTACAGGATTTCCTCTTTTACCCAAAGGTAATAGAAGACAGCAGTATTCTTTGCTGTGTTTTCATCGATAGATACTCAAGGGGGTTTCCATCCTCCAGTAACATATAAACAATTAATACTACCTTTACGCCTTGATCTCTAGATCCTGTCAAGTTTTTCTTGTTCTCTTCTCTCTGAGTTGATGAAGGCTGACTGCCAGCCATATTGTCTGAGTTCAATCATCCCAGATCTAGTCATCTAACGAAGGTGCCTCTCCCAAGTAGCATAACAAACTCCCACTGCAGTCAGCCATTGTTTATACAACCAAGAAATCATGCCTGGATAGGTAAAGACAAATCATGGCTGCATTTGGCTGTTATGCTTTAATATACAAGCACTGTAAATTAGACCTTTGTGGCTTGAGAGCCACTGGCCCTGTAGTGCAACTCATAAGCTCACCTACTTTTTTGCTGTTGTATTTTTTTGAGAATTACCAGCTATTTCTAGCATGTAGCACGTACAGTGAGACAATGAAACAGAACTAGAAGGACAAACAGGAAGCACATGATATTTAAGAAGATTTAAAGCTGACCTTACATATACTGTAAGGTTGGTTTCCAGCACTCCTCCAAACACCAGTTAAATCTTACTCTGCAGGTAGCCCCACTGAAGCAAGTTGGGCAGGTCCTGGATTAGGGGCACAGAGTCTGGCTCCTAATAAATTCACTGTCATAGCAAGAACACTTGTCTCCTGATGCAGCTACACACTTCACAGAAGAGGAAGGCATTTACAAGCGTTGCTGTCGCAGCTTCGGATGAACAGAACCAAAGTTTAGCATTTAACATGCTGCAAACAGACTCGGGGCCTTCTCAGCAGCTCTGACTGTTCGGGCACTACGCTGAAAACTAGAGTGAACTCTGTATTAGGGACTCAGTTGTACTCTGTTGAAAATCCAGTCCTCCACCAAATCAGCACAGATTGTGCTGGGGCAAAAAAAAATCCCCATTTAGCTTCCCAGATGTAGAAAGAGCCACGATTTCTGTGTAGCCGTGTCACTGTCAGGCAATGCACAACCCGGAGAAGGAACAGCTTACTTACTGGCGTTCAATGGAGACTGGCAGTGTCATTAACAATGTAGGTGACATGCCTGCAAACAAACTACTATGCTGTATGAACTGGGCAGAAAGTTAAGGAATTTCTGTATTATGAAAAGTGCTGCACCCAGGGGACTGAGCAGCCTCTGTAAACAGAGCTTCCTCTGTATGGGCTGAGATATAAACCCAGCCAGAAAGATTGTGATTGTGGGTAGGAAGGTCATGTCCCACAGATGCAGATGAACCCCCATGCTCTACTGAAACTACCTCTGTGGCAAAAAGATGTCATCACATTGGTCACAGGACTGTCCTACAGCCCCTGCCACCAAAGGCAATCCCGATAATGACTCTGGTACGGATATGGACACAAAGCCTACTCATCTTTTTAGTTTGCTGAACAGCTACCACACAGTGGCCACTGCCCTGGGCTAAAACTGAACCTATATACCAGACAATGCCTGTCCTCTTTCCTGTAGTACGAGGTGCCAGCCAGGGTAAAATGGGCTTGAGGTAAGGAACAGAAAAGGGCCCCAAAATAGGCTTTTTTCCCCATCCTTTCCCAGCAAGTCCCCTTTCTCCATACATGGCTCATCGCCACAGAAGATCACATCCCCATCCCAGTGACACCCCCTTGTCTACCACTTTTTTCTCCCTCCCATGCTCCAGAAGTGATGATGTCCTGCCATGCTCACTATTATCATCATTGCATTGAGCTCATCTTTGTGCGAGTGCTTCCAGAGAGTCCAAACACTGTGAGATGGAGCCAGAAAAAAACCTCTTGGTGGACACATGGCAGGGCCCTGGCAAGGACAAAGAAAGGCCTCCGGAGCCCCCAGTGAAGCGAATGCCCTGCAATCTCTCTTGCTTTTAGCACTACTCTCCAAGTCCACCCCTACGTGAGTGGAGCTCAGGGGCAGCTATCCAGCTTCCCATTGCCAGGATTTATCCACGTTGAGCACCTTGCAAGCCTTTCAGCCGTGGCTGAACATGACTCTGGTGCCTGCTGAAGCCTACTGCAGGAGGGAAACCTGTAGGCCAGGGCCTGAACCATCGCTGCTGTGAAGCGATAAGCATAGCTGCTGCAGCCGCTTTTCTTCCCCTGCAGCAGCTCATGATGAGACAGGAAAGGGTGGGTTGGGTGTCAGGTTGCGAACAAGTTGTGACAAACATGAGGTGAAATACTGAAACCCCTGAACTGTCAGCACCACTGAAGAGACACTGAATCTCCCTCTCAAGAGCATTTCACGCAGCTAACCAGAGAGCCTGCTGGAACAGGCCGTCGGGGAACCGGGGTGGCCAAGGCCCCTGCCTCGGTCTGGTGTGATGCAGGATGCAAAAATGCTTTGACTGAGTTTTGCCCCTCGAAATGCAAGAGGCAGAGGTTGGCCCTGTACCTCGGTGCATGGCTGCCCTGCAGGGAACGGTGGTTGATCTCCAGCAGCATCAGTTGTCTCTGAGCTCTCTGGTGCCACACCACACTGAAGCAGTATGCTCAACCCTATGGGAAGGAGGGGGAATTTAACCCAGACTCCCAGCTACAGAAAACAAAAGCAGGACTGAAAGCGAATTGCCCCCAGGCCTCTTCAACTGGGAGGATGCTGGGCCCTGAGAGGGAGTTAAACCTGGGGATAAATAGGGAGATAGCTCAAGCAAGCTCTGTAGACGCCTCTTTCCCCCTTCAAACCAGCTGTTTGCACAGTTTCCTGTTGCATGCCACAGGTGTTTGGACAAGAGGATGGGCAGGGAAATGTGTCACTGAACTGCAGAACCTGTGCTGCATCTCCAGCCTGCAGGAGGAGAGGAGAGAAGAAAGGAAACACAGAAAGAGGATATGAAATTCAGAGAAAACCACAACCCTCTCTCAAAGTGCTACAGACACCCCAGAGCCAGACTCCGATCACAGATTGCTGTAAATCTGGGTGCAGGCCACTGAAGTAGTTGGAGTCAGTCCACCTTGGAGTCAGTCCACCCTGATTGCCAAGGCAATCAGAATCGGCTGGCACAGGCAGGCAGATGTGTTGGGACACCCCATCCATCCCACCTAAGCATCGCTCTGTGTGCAGAGGGGTTGGAGAAAAGTGGTTTAAGCACCTTGACCTTCCCCTTCCTGAGATCAACGAGTTCACCTTCTAGTGCAACTTCCAGTGGCCTTGGGCTTGCTTTAACTGGAGGTGGCTTGTGCAGAGCCCTTAGGGTGTCTCTGCATGTGCTCTGGGATGTCCGTATGTGTGTGTGTGTGTGTGGGTGGGGAGGGGGGATTAATTACAGCGGCTTTTGGAAGCCACTCTGATTAAAGCACCTGCAGCATCTCATGTATTCAGCATCCCTGTGCTTCAAAACAGCAGCGGGAGCGCTTTAACTAAAGCTTATTTGACAAGCTTTAGTTAAAGTGCCCCTGCCACAGTAATTCTGAAGTAGGGGGACACTGAGTACGAGTAACACCAAGGCTGCTGGAGAGTGCTAATTAGCACATTCCAGCAGACTTGATTAATTGAGTCTGCTCTGACATGCTAATTAGCACACACCAGAGCCGCTTTTGGGCATATGTATATGTGCCCCTAGTGGTCGTTATACTAGCTGGGACCTGCACCCTCTAGGTTAGCGGCTCTCAATCTTTTTAGAGTCAAGGCACCTCCTGGAAAATGCTGGCTTAGTTTTCTCTTAATTTTTGACTGCAGAAAAAGAATAGAGCACTTCTCCTGTTGCAAAGGACTCAGAAAGAGCACAACAGGTCAGATTAATTTTAACATTGTGGATCCCTATTTGAAATCTCTGGGTTTATCTTGTGACTAATGCTTGTACACTTAACAGTGCTAACACTGTACAGCACCCCAAAAGGACTGCAAGGTACCCCGGGGTGCCGTGGCACCCAGGTGGAGAATCACTGCTCTAGGTACATCCCTTCCTGGAACAGAAGCTGCTTGAATGGTAGGAAAGAGCCGTACCCTGGCCAGGGAAACCAGGGGTACTCCCACCCCACGGGGGCTGAGCATTAGATATTTAGCCTGTGTCTGCTGCCAGGACAGCACAGCACTTGGGATCTTCTCTCTGGTGAGTATCATTAGCTGCCAGGGAGGCCAGAATTGCTTTTAAGCGTAGCCTAGTACATTGGAGGAGACTTCAGGAGCGGAGAAAACCCCAACTGATTTCGGCAAAGATTCCTTTACAAGTGATTTCTGCCAAAGAAAGACAGCCTGGCCTGACTGCTCAGCTCCACCAAACAAGTCAAAGGAGCAAATGAGGATTTCCACTAAAACAGAAGATCAACACAAACCAAGCAAAGCCTAAGGATCCAGAGGACAAAATCCCTTGCAGGAACTCGCACGGCGGGAGCCCCACGTGCACGCAGCACAAGCTCTCGGTAAGAGTTCAGGATGTGAGCCGTTTCCTTTTTGTCTTTGCTCTTCTCCGATGACCTGCTTTGGTTTGGAATAAGGCTGTTTTTGCAGGTGCTACTGCCCTCTACAGTCATGAAGAGGGATGAATAACAGGCCCTCGCTGCTGGAAAGTGGTGTGCAATGCCCGTAACCACAGCTGCACCAACCACACTGCAAGAAAAGTACACCCCAGTTTTAAGCGGCGTAGTGCTTTCTGCAGGAAATTCTCCCTTTGCCTGATGCTCAGCCTTACCCCGAAGAGAATTTCTTATCTCTAAAATGTGAAGAAAATCCATCTAGCCCTGGCTGGTTACAGAAGCACAACCTCAGCTGGGTAATAAGCCACAGTCCCTGACTCAGCTACTAAGGACATTTCCAAACCCAGCTGGGATCCTGGCCGAGACTGCCCCAGGGGATCAGACATTTGCACCCGTAGCTTTTGTAACTACAAAGTCAGCCTGGAGCTTAGTCCAGCGTCTGCCAAAGAGAGAGCACCAAAGCCTGTCTGCTTGTGTCAACCAGGAAAATGCAGAGAGAGGTAGTTGGCCTCAGGGAGAAGCCGAAGTAGAGGTGCACCTTGTAGACTAACTGATGCAGAGATGCATATGCTTTTAGGAGCAAGAGCTCACTTCATCAGATGCAGCTGTAGGGCCAGCGCACCACTGCTGTCCCTGAGCACAGAGGCTGCTTTGCCGAAAGACGGCAGCCTGCTCCCCTCCCCTGCACTGGCTGGGGGAACAGGACCACCAAATATAGTAGAAAAGGCTGCCTGCTATAAGGCTGCCACCCCCCACACCCACATACCAGGGCACTCCAGAAGACTGCATCTGCTGGGATAATGCAGCTGGAAATACCCTTCCCTCTAGGCTGTGCCTTCCTCATGAATAGCTAACCAAAAATTCACAAGCTCTTCACATGATCAGCCGAACAACCCAAACCCCCAGCCCTCGAATGCTCTGTGCACTTCTGCTTCAGGCCACAAGCATGAAGGCTGCTTTTCTCCTGATGGGTGTTATTTTCAGACTACGATTAACCAACTCTGCTGATTAATATGAAATTATAAACATCATCCGGCCAAGCTCATGACCCTGTGGCTTCAGTTTTTTCCTCTTCTGAAGTCAGCTGTAGGTTCAGCGACCAGATGTAAGAAGCAGGTACAGAGTGTTTTAGTCTCTGATCTAGTGATGTTGGACTTGACCGGGTTTACCTCCCCATCTTACAGCAAGGATTCCCTTAGTCTGGTCAGAGCTCTCCAGCTAAGTGAGGTTGGGCCGGGCTGAGATCTGATCTGGAGACTGCTAAGAAAAACTAGATGCGCTGCCCGTGACAGCTGTAGCAATTCAGCGGGTGGCACTGAGCTAGTACGGAGACAGGGCCCGAGCCTGAGGATGGGGCAGGCTGCGCTGCTGGCAGGTACCCTGGCAGTAGAGCACTACCATGCCTACGGCAACTACTGCTGCTCCAGGACCTGCTGCTTCTGCAGTGCTGTTGAAGGGAGCTGATAAAGGTAGTGGCTTCTCCTCAAGCACCGTCTCTCCGGCCCATGCTTTTAGCCTTCTACGCAGGCCGTGGGGGAGTATTTCTTTGAGCCTTTTCACCCTCCTTTTCATCTGAAAGGAAATGAGTGAGTAGGCGAGGGACAAGGCAGGGCTACATCCAAACTGCAGGGTTTTGCCAGCTCACCTTCCACACTGGCCTGCAGCCCTACCTGCTGTTAAACCAGCTCTGCCACATGAAGCGAGGCCTCTGCTGCTGCCCTGCACCTGGTAGGAGGCATGTGCGGACGTTCCCGTGCCTTCTGCCAGCTGCCACAATCCCTCCAGGAGCCGGGGCCTTTCCTTCAGCACACTTCCCAGTCTGCCGGCCCGGCTGCTGGGTGCAGCCATAAAGAGCAGCCAAAAGTGCATGCATGGGAATGCTCCCCTGCAGCTTGGCAGTGATGCCTGGTGCTTGCCACTAGAGCTTCAGGCATCAGAGGCAGAGGCAAGTTGAAAGGGTCCAAGATGGGACTTAGACAAGGACTCAGCAGTTCTGGGATCAATTCCTGGCTCTGCTACAGACTTCCCGACTGACCCCAGGCAAGCTGCTTCACCCCTTTGTGCCTTGGCTCCCCATCTGTGAAATGGGAGTAATTGGTCTTCTGCCATCTGTCTTGTCTATTTAGTTTGTGTTTGCATGGCCTCAAGAGCAGTGTTTGTCCAGATGTTGGCTAGAAATTTTAGATGTGGTTGCAATACTAATAAGAAATGAGTGTGGGGGGAGAGACATGCTAGGAATATAGCAGGGGAGGAATGAAAGTTTTGGGGCTGGAGATAAGCAGACAAGGTTTTTTGGGTAAATCTGATATCTTTTATTAGACCAACTCAAATCATTGGAAAAATTGTTCTTTGCAAGCTTTCAAGTACAAACACCCTTTGTCAGGCTGAGGAAGCACGCGCCATTGGTGTGTGCTTTTCCTGGATAGAATCTAAATATTGGGGCTGGAGATATGTATTGAGGTGGATCTGGAGATATTTATTGAGGTGACAGAAAGGAAGACATGAGGTAGGAGAGTGCACATACAAGGCAGGGAGAGGACTGGAAATGGGACAGAAAGGAAAGATGGGCTCAAGAGGATCCCCTAAAGCAGTGATTCTCAAGCTTTTTTGTACCAGGACCCATTTGTAAACAGCAGTCCTGACCCAGTGCCCCTCACTCCTGACCTGCTGGCTCCCACCACCAGGCCCCAGCCCCACCGTGTCTGTGGCAGGGTGGGGTTTGTGTGGGGTACGGGGGTCCCAAGGAGCCCCTTGCAGGCTTGAACGCCGCCAGCCTGCAAGGGAAGAGCCACCGTTTCCCACCTTTTTCTCCTTTAAAAGAGAATCCATTGTTAAAGTTTGTTCAGGACCCTTTCATATATTCTTGTGAAATATATTCATTGCTCACTTTTGGGTCACAACCCATGGGGTGAGCAATGCTGCCCTAAAGGAGGAGAGATGTGGAAGAGGATGACCAGGAGGAGTGGAAGTAAAGGAAACATTTTGGTGTCGCAATGCTATTGGACTGTCAAACTATTCTGAGTAAAAGCAAGACACTCCTCAGCTTGGTGTGGGAGGCAGCAGCTGAGCAGAAGGTGGGGTGGGTGGGTACCAATGCTGAATGAGAAGTTCTTTGCAGTGTGGCAGCAGCAAGTTATGCAAAACCCTGACCTAGATGCATTGGCAGATAAGGTTATAAGTGAAGGACAATGCAAAGAGATTCCTCAATCCCTTAGAGTTCTCCCCTGCCCTGAGCATTACTAAACCCAGCTGCTGAGCATGATTCAGCTCTGACTCATAAACAGGAATTTTCTCTTCTCTTTGGAAGACCCAGGATTGTTCCTCATCACAGGCACTTCCAAAAGCGTTCACTGCAGCAGAAAACTTCAGCCTCCCTTAGAGCAACTTCCCCCGGTTACTGAAGATTTCTTATTTTGCCCAGAGACACACTGCCTAGACTTTCCTAACCTGCCAGGCCAAAGCAATGAAGAATTTAAGAATATCCCTGTAAATGGGTTATGCCTTCCACAGCATGGCTGTGTGCTCGTGGAAAGTCACAAAGAAAGCAAAAAAAAAAAAAAAAAAAGTAACAGAGCAACCAATGTTAAACTAGCCAGGAAATAAGACTAATGGGGATTTCTTTCTTGCTCTCATCTCTTTTGATGCTGTCCTTGGAGACCTCAAAGTTAATATCCAGAGCCAAGACGAGGCCTGTGGTATCTGGTTCTAGGAACACCCCGTGAGTATGATTTTTTCTTGCTGTCTCTGCCACCGACCACAGGAGTTTAGTCTCCTGCTGCTTTCTTGGAAAACAGGAACAGAAGGGAAGTGAAAGACTGGAGGAATCTGTGGGGGAAGAGCAGAAGCAGACACGACTCCCCCGTCACAGCCACCAGAGAGATGGAGAAGCAGACGAAACAGAAGCTCCTTCTCGTACAAGGTTATGAAGCTTTATGTGTGTTATGACAGATACCAAGCAGAGACTAATACAGAAGATGTAGGCTCAGCACCCAGTCCTAAAAGACATGTAATCCTTTCCTTTCCTGAAGGTGCCAGAGAATCTGAGGTTTTTTTTCCCAGGCCCTTTGCCTAAACTCTTCTAGATGTGCTGGGTGGCGTTCCTGAGCTCTGTACTTTACATCTATCCCTGGCTAATGGGCAAGTTGGGTGCATTTTTTAAGCACTGATGCGGCGCTCTTTTAATGCACCTACATTTAATCTAGGTTCAGTGGGCTAGCGGTGCAGAGCCAGCCCCTGAGTGCTGTGAGGGAGAAAGGGGATGGAGGAAGGCTTACCAGAAAGACTGGAGCTCAGAATTTTAGGGCATGTATACACGTGCCTGATGCCTGCTCTGATGCATGCTAATTCTGTTAAAGCAGAATCCATTAGTCGTGCCTGCTGGAGCATGCTAAGTAGCACACTCCAGCAGCCATGGCTTCACATGTATTCAGTGTCCCTGCACTACAAAATGGAGGTGGGGGCACATCCCAGCCAGGGCTTTGTTGAGCCAGGCCTTAAAAACCTCCAAGGACGGAGATCCCACCACCTCTCTGAATAACCTCTTCCAGTCCTTCCCCACCTGCCTTGTGAGAGAGTTTTTCCTAATGTCTACCCTACACTTCCCTTGCTGCATCTTGAGATAGTTGCTCCTTGTTCTATCTTTTGCCACCACTGAGAACGGTCCAGCTCAGGGGTTGTCAACCAGGGGTACGTGTACCCCCGGGGGTACTTGAGAAGGCCCTAGGGCGTATGCACGGGTGGGTGGGGATGGGGTGCTGCCATGCACCATCCTGCACTGCCGCACAGGCACCGCTTTGCATCTGGCCATGCGCCACTGCCCCCCACAACTCCTGCATCTGGCTACCAAGGGTACAGTGCTCCACGTCCAGCCACAGCGGGTGCACTGATCCAGAAAGGTTGAAAACCTCTGGTCTAGCTCCATCATCTTTGGACTCCACTGCAGGTAGTTGAAGGCTGTTATTAAATCCCCCTCAGTCTTCTCTTCTGCGGGCTAAATAAGCTCAGTTCCCTCTGCCTCTCCTCCCAAGCCAAGTGCCCAAACTCCCTAAACCATTTTTGTTGCCATCCGCTGGACTCGGATGGGAGGGGGCAGAAGGGGCACATGCCACATGGAGGGGTGGGGGGGCACATGCCCCCCAAGATTTCTGCATCCACAGCAGGGTGCAGAGCTGCAGCTGGGCCAAACCAGCTCTGGGCAGGACCTGCCTATGCAGCTATGGCAGCAGCAAGGGGCTGTGGGTTGGGAGTGAGAGGCAACAGCATGGGCAGGGGCAGGGCACTGGCATATCGGGGCTGCTGATTACTACCCGTCAAGTCTGACAATCCAGTCAGTTTTCTATCTACCTTACAGTCCATTCATCCAACCCATACTTCCTCAGCTTGCCTGCAAGACTGCTGTGGGAGACGGTATCAAAAGCCTTGCTAAAGTCAAGGTATATCACATCCACTGCTTTCCCCACATCCACAGAGCCAGTCATCTCATCACAGAAGGCAATCAGATTCGTCAGGCATGACTTGCCCTTGGTGACTGTTCCTAATCACCTTAGTCAATGCTGACTGTTCCTAATCATCTTCTTCTCGTTCAGATGTTTAGAAACACTACGTGTTTAGAAACATCTATGCTAGGGACACACACACGCCTCTAGCTACAACATTGTGATGGATTACGAATTTCCAGGAACAAGAGTTTGCAAGCCAGTCAGCTGAGGTCAAATATTGTCAACTGGCTGGTCGGTTGCATATTTTTGACCAGTCAAAGATTAAGGCAATTTTACAAAAAATCTGTATTTTCTGTGGGTGCTGTTTGTAGCTATGTTGGTCTAAGGGCATAGACAGACAAGATATTTGGGTAAATGTGATATCTTTTATTAGATCAATTGAACAGTTGGGAAAATTGTTCTGTGCAAACTTACGGGCACGGGCACCCTTCTTTAGGCATAGGGAAGAGACTCCCTATGCCTGACAAGGGCACCTATGCCCAAAAGTTTGCAAAGAACAATTTCCCCAACTATTCAGTTGGTCTAATAAAAAACACCACGTTTACTCAGATAACCTTGTCTACATTTTTTTTGTAGCTTTATTGACAAAATATAATTTTTTATTGTTTTTTTGACACATTTCTTAATGGAAAATTTGTGCTTTTTCTTTGTATTATTTGGACCTATTGGCAATTTTTACGATTGTTATCCGATACTTGACTGGTCAATTGACCAAACTTCATTTGACCGGTCAAATACCCAACCCTGCCAGGAACAAAGCTTCTCTAAAATTTCACATGCAAAGCTACTTTAATAGAACATGATTTAAATTACAGGACCCAAGCACTGAGATATAAGGAAATACCAACACAATCTTAATTCGGCTCTATTGTTTCTATGCCTTATGGTATAGGCTTTAATTATACCATCACATCTTTTTCTCACATGGTTTATTCAGGGTATGGATGGATGGTGCTCACTTCTGGAGCAGCTATTCAGTATTTTATTTCATTGTTCAGTGTGTGGCCCCTGCACAGCACACTGTTCTCACCCTGCTCTGAAGACAAAATTTCTTTCCTTGTGAGGTTTCGTTTTGAGTTTATACTCATGGCTGCAGTGTCCACCTGCCTCACAAACAGCAATTATTTTCATGGCAATCAGAGAATGGGGGAAGTAATACACAGGGACCTGGTAGAACCACTAATTTTAGATGCCCAATTTGTGACACTTAGGACTTGATTTTCTGAGCACTGGAACAGAAAGGGGGCCCGAAAACGATCATTTAAAAATTATTATTACCATTATCTCTGGTGAAGGGGAGTCCAATACTAAAAGTTTGCCTGGGGCTGCCAGGAGTCTAGGTACGGTGCTGGGCAGAGGCAGGGAGATAAGACAACTCTCCTCTTTATGGTGTTACCATGAGACCAGCCTTGATCTTCCTGCCAGCCTGTGCCTTGTGACAACGTCCATCTTCTCCAACAAGAGAGTCCAGGCCTGTACAACCCTCATTCATCCCCAAAGCAAGCGCCTCCTATGCACTGAGTGAGCCAGGGGACCAGGGAAAACAGGACCATATGATTGTATGTGGATACTCAGTGCAGGTGAATTAAGAGAGTCTGAGCAACCCTGATTCAATGGCTGCTTAGCTTTTCACTGTGTGATGCTGCAGCCCTATCATGTGCGTCTGCTTGTCGTTAGTGCAAATTGCCTAGGTTTAAAAACTGAACCGAGAACAGAAACGCTGTCACATAGCATCACACTGACACCTGCATGGGCCATCGATGGGGACAGACTCCACAGACCTGCCCAGAGCAGAGGGACGCGTGGCAGTAATTAGCTGCCATCCTCTCTGGAGACTAGCCGCAGAGGGGGATTTTGACATACACTTTGCCTGCGAGGGTCACAGATATCGCTGGGGGCAGAGGATGAGTGAGATTCATGAACCTGGAGCGTTTCAGTGAGCGCAGGCTCTTCTGCCCAGGTCTCTCTCCAGGTTCATTCTGCCTCAGTCTCTCCGCTCAGTCCATTGTTGGCTTTTGTCGCCTCTCTCATGCCCACCCCATCCTTTCCACCAGTTTTTGCCTCACCAACAATCGCCATCTCCATTGCTCTGTGTCAACCTCTTTCCCCGAGTTCCTTGTCCAATCAGCATCACGCACTAATTTGTGATCCTCACCAGTCTTTGCCCAATCAGACCCAGTCTCTCCCCAACTCCCAGTCCAAGTTTCTCCCCCTTCCCTTCCCATGCTCCTTGCCTTCACCTGATCCCCCTGCCCCAGGACAGCCAGCAGCAGCGGACAGCTGCCATTTCAGAAAGCGTCCTGCTCAAGCCAAGGCTGGAGCGGTTGCTGCGGACACAGTCCTCGGGGAGTTAAATTTCCAAGTCTAGGCAAACAGTGAACTATCAGGACTTTATAAACTTGGCCAGATGTGGTCAGATTTTTCATAACAAAAGCAAGAGGCGCATCCCTGACACAAAAATGAACGGCTTGCTCCACCCCCCCGCCATTCCCTGCCAAAAACATGCTAAATTTCAAGGCACTGCTCAAGTCTGGGAGAGGGGAGGCACGGGAGCTGTTCCAAGAAGCAGCCACCAGAATTTTCTACAGTTCCCGTATGCCTCATCCTTGTATTGGGTGGGAATGAAAGACTCACACAGACAAACCAGACCCAGAGCCTAAGGCAGATGTCCAGCCTGAAAAACATCAGCTCAGAGTTCAGCTAAAGCCATAAGCTGCTGGGAAAGGGCTTTGCAATGAGATCTGATGAACAAGCCTACCAATATGCAGCGCTCTTGTAGCTCTGTGGGGACACAAAAGAAATTAAACTAAAGGAAAATTCCAATTACCCAGCTAATCCTGGGCTTGATTTTTGGAGGTGCTGAGGAATACAGCTGTGGCTGCAGGCAATGGGAGCTGCTGGCACTCAGCACCGCTGAAAATTGGACCCTATAAGAGACTAGTCACGCAAAGAGCCAGCAACACGTCTGGCAGCAGCTTGAATGGTCACAGGGATGGATCAAGTGACAGGAAGATTATCTACTTCTTGTTATTACTCCATTAACTCCATATCTGCTTCACCCAATCACCCAGCAGCCCAAAGAGAGGGAAGGGAAAAAAGGGAAAAAGCCAGGAGGGTAATGAAGACCTGCCCTACTGCCAAATGGACAACGGCAATAGCCATGGGCACAGCTTGCTTCAGACAGAAATCTTGCTGTGTCGATGGCCGGGTCCCCATCATGCACACAGCTGCCTTGTGTCCCCAGGCACCCTCATCCCCACACCTCCCTCACCAGTCCCGAAGTGCCCTGTCTCATCTACACACACCCCTGCCACCCGCCCCCAACCTTTCCCTGAGTATATTTGCCTTCTCCACCTTCCCCAACCACAGCCTTGTCCTTGGCCTCCCCAGCCCTCCCCTTCCTCACCTCTCTTGTGCTCAGTCCTCCTAAAGGCACAATGAAGACAATGGATCCCTCTGTGCTGAGGAGTTTACCCCCTGAAATCTCATCTAAGAGGCCCCTTACCTCCAAGAGTGTTTCCTCTTCAGCATGGTCTTGAAGGGATCACTGTGCCCCAGGGGGGAAAGCCTGGAGCAGGCAGATGGTCAGTCCAGTCCAGGCTTGCTGCTATGTCCAGAGGGATTTAGGGGTCCATTTGCTCTCAAAGCCACTTCCAAGGATATGTTAGTCCCAATCCTGGAGCCAGGGGCTATCATCTGTGAACCCCAAACTGGGCTGCTTTTCTCTGCGAGGAGAACAAAAGCTACGCACTTTCACTTTTCCTTTCCACAGGATCCTGCAGAAACGAAAGGGAGGGGGGGAAAGGGTTTGGGGAAAGTGAAAGTGCTGGGTGGAGGAGGTGGAGCGAGGCCTAGGGTCTGATCCAAACCAGCATGCAGAGCCCTCCCCAGGTTTTTTATACCCCAGGACCATTCGGAGTCCAAGAGCAGAATGGAGAGAAACCACAAGTATCCGGGAGGGGAAGGGGGCCCTCAGATGCTGTTTGGCAGTGGGAGAAGGTCCTGTCCAACGTGTCATTTGATGGGTTGTATAAGCAAAGTTCTGGCCCAGCCGGCTTTTGCAAGAGGGTTTGCTCCTCAAGGGGCTCCTGAGCCAGGCCTCACCGCTCAAGACAGTCTTCAAACTGCAAACAAATAGACAAGTGAGCAAACAAACCCCCCAAACCCCGATGCCCTGTTATGGGCACTGGGGGAGGAACTCCTTTGGCTCTGACCCATAGGCGCCGACTCCGTGGGTGCTTTGGGGCTCAAGCACCAACCAAAAAAAATGAGTGTGCGCTCAGCATCCATGAGCCAATTTGCATGCAGACATTAAAGAGAACAAACAACAAAAACACACTTTACCAGAAGCAAATTACTTTGACCCAGGTCTGCAGCGTCTGTAAAAAACAGGTGATTCAGAGGGGAGTTTTGGTGCTTTTAGTTGAAGTTGATTCAATCGGCTATTAGATAAAAGCCCCACAAAAGCCCCACGAACGCTCCCTATCCTTACAGACGTCAGGAGAGCCAGGCTGAAGTAATGCACTGCCTCTTCTAGGCACGCACAGGGCTCACACCAAGTTAAAAGTAAAGCATTGTTTGGGGTGGGGGGAGAGGGAGGAGGGGGTTATGTCTGCAACCAGGCACTGGCATAAACCCAAGTCAGCACCTTTGCTCCCACCCCAGCCCAGGAGCCTGGCCATTTATGGTCCTAGCTGGCTCCTTTCCTCCATGCTGATCCCTTACAAATCTCCTTCTCTCTGGGTTTTTAAGCTCCCAATGAGTCACCCTCTTATTAACAGCTCCTCCACAAGTGCAGCTACTCAACAGGGCTGGGTGTCCCCTCTTAAAGGGACAGGCCACCCTGTGACAGGTTGCATGTGGCTTTTTGCTCCATGTTTTACATTCCACCGTTCCGTTGGGACTCATCTTTGCTCCCACTGAGTTTATTGTCCTAGTCTCAGTCTCTCCTCTTTCAGATCTGGTGAACAACATCCAATTCTCCTTTTCCCAGTGCTTAAATTGGTCTGGAAAACACTGGGGTTTGGGGGAGGGGAAGGGGGAAGTGCGGGGTGTCTAACATCTATCCTTTGCCTATGTCCTGCAGCAGCCGTGATTAGCTGTTCTTTCCCAGGATGTGGGCAAATGGGGAATGCAACCAATCAAAAGAGGTTTCCTTCAGGTGGTACATAAAAGCATGCCTCTTGATACCCCCTGGCTTGCCTTTCTTTCTGCTACCTGTTGCATGCCATGCATGCACTTTAACCACCGCTTTCCCCTTTCCATTTAGAAAATTCTCCAGTGGAATATTTACAGTCATCTTCATTTGAAGTATACAATCATCTACACTCCCCCATAATGAAAAATCCCTGTGAAATCACCAGCATCAACATTTAACTAAAGGGTGGGAAGGATAAACTGACTGAATGCTCTAGATAGCTGCAAATTCCTGGAAATTAGGAACCAACAAATTCTTGATAGAAATGTGAGCAGTCAACACTTAATGGCAAAATGCTCCCCTGGAGCCAGGAATACTGTTGGGCCCCAACAGGAGGGGAGGCTGTAGGGAAACATGCATTCCTTCTTCCTCACACCCATTTAGCCATAAAGCCACAGCAACATATTTGCTCTTGAAAAATCTTATAACGTGTCAAAAGCCAAGCATTACCATTATTGCTCTGCATGAAGATAACCCAGAAGGCCTTGAAAAGATTGCATTCCCTCCCTTCAGCAACTTGTTCACTTCAGCCACTCCCCAAGCCCTAGTACCATTGACACAAAACAGTATATTTGTGTATCCAACGCTCAAAACTAACTCAAAAACTAACTGTGTGAGCGTGGGGGAAGTTCTTTCCTCAACCTACACCCTCAGGTTCAGATCGGTGGCTTTGGGTGATTACTAGATTGACCACAAAGATATTTGCTTAGCTTCATGCCCATTCTTTCCTTTTCTTCCTTTTCTGCTTGCAAAACAAATGGTTTTGGGGTGATGAGGCTGAGGGGAGAGGCTCTTCAGTTACAAAAGCTAACCCCTCCCCAGCCACGGGAAAGGGTCACACATTCTCACAACAAGGAGGCTCAAGTCCTGGCCCGTTAGTGAGGGCTACAGGTCTGACAACACGGATAGCTTAAGCCTGGGACGCTATACAGGAAGCTGGGATGTGGGCAGTCTGACAGACTCAGGCCAGGAAACAAGCCAAAAGCCAGAACCAGAAGGGAAGCCAGAGGTCATGGCGAGGTAGGAACCATAGAAACAGGCAGAAGCTGAGAGAAAACAGAGACCAGAAGACCAGCCAAGTACTAGGAGAAACTGGGAACAGGGAAACCAGCCAAGTCTCAGGAGAAAGGATGGTTAAAACATGAGTCTTACCACCAAATGAGCATGTCTACATGAGACATGAGTGAACGTCTCAGCACCTACACGTGCACCCGTACTTCGGAGGCAAGACACTAATCAGCCCTGCAGCAGGGGAGGATTTATAAATACAAATCCTACCCTGCTGTGGAGTTTTTTCATGCACAGCAGTGCACGTGTAGATGCTGACCTGGCTGCCTGGGGCAAAAGGGTGCTTCACTGACAGGGGGTGCCTGCTGGCTAGCCCTACGCTGAAGCACCCTCGTGCCCCAGCCAGCCCCTCTGCAGCACACTGACTCGGATGGAGCAGCCCCGGGCTGGCAGGCCGACCATGCGGGTTCCAAGTGCTGCGCATGAATAAGCTCCAGAGCTGATTGCTTTGGAGTTAATTGCCCCAGGGGTGCATGTTCAAACGGCATTCCCGGGAACAAAAACTCCAGAGCAATAAGCCCCAGATTTTATTTATGTGTACTAATTTCACATGTAGTTTTGCCCAACGAGGCCTTCAAACACCTGCAAGAGCCCAGCAGTTCCCAGCTGCCCGTCTATGGCACTCGCAGTTCCAGAGGCCAGCTGAATACTAGCCCCTCGATAACTTCTGCCACCATTGCTAGCAACTGTGAGAAATAGTCCTGGTCAAAACTGTTTCATCAAAATGGTTTTCAGCAGAAAATTGGATTAACAACTAGATGAATTTTGTCCACGGACAGCTTTACTTTCTTCAAGAGTTTTGGATCAAAAAAGCCAAGCATGTCCTGCATTTGAATTTTTACCAAAATTATCAAACTTTTTATGGCATATTTTGAAGAAAATATATTTTCCCTCAACATTTTCCAAAGGAAGCCTCTGATTGCTGGCAAAAGAAAAGAAAAGAAAAGAAAAGAAATAATAAAAATACTCACGATCCTCATGCCACATATCACTGGCTGTTCTGAAAAAAAAACTAATTCCACTGTACAATTATGCTGTACTATCACATAGCCTAAACAATCTGTTATTTAATCACAAATGGGGTAGAAACATCTGCACAAACTTCTAAGGCAAGCATCGGCTTTAAGAGAGCTAATGGAAGCAACACTTTGCAGGCCAGATCCAGCCTGTGGGCCATAGGTTGACAATCCCTGGTCTATAAGGGAAAAATCTGTCTCCAAAAAAAGCAGGAGCCTGTATCTAGCTGAAATCTGCACACAATTAAGCAACTGTAAATAGCAACTGGATGTAATACAGGTGTTTAAATAATATTGCCAAGCTCATGCTATCCCAAGAACTATTCCCAGCCAGGCTGTGTAAATGTGAGCTTTCCCCTGTGGCTTCTGGCTTTGCAGTAAAAGACACCTGACCTCAGTGCCAAAGACACCAGAAACTCAAAACATTATGCCTGGCAGGCTCGAGCCTGCCAGGGCATTGAACACCGATGGAAGCATCAGTGCTGCAGACAACTGGCCTGGAATGGAGAAACGATGAGTGTAGGCACAACTTTAACCCTGGATGAAGAAGTGTTAAAACTGGGGTGGGTTTGCTGCAGCTAAAATGCTTTCAGCTCTTTCACATGTAATAGTTGGCATGTACCAGCTGCTGCTCTTTTGAAACATTTCCTCTTTTGAATGGGCTTTCAGCGTTCCTACATCCACACCCATAGTTTCAAAACTAGAAGCAGATTGGCGGGGGAGGGGTTACCAAGTTACCATTGTTGACCCTTTGGTCCACCCAAACTTTAAACCAACTGCCTGGCAGTGGCATCAGCATTTTTACTCAAGCAGCAGTGAGAAAGTCACTTGACTTCATGGCTCATTATAATTTACTGATTTCTTCTGAACTCTTCATACCACAGATGTTAATGACCGCCCCCCCCCCGCTCCTTTTTAACCATCTTGATGTTGCACTAATCAAACCAGCCATTTTTCTGCAGTTCTGCTGTTTGTTGGCTACTCCTGGTAATGTACCGCCTATTTCACAGCCTTAGACTCATTTAACTCTAGCAAGAATCACTAACTCAGGTGTGGAAAAAATAAATTCAGGTGGAAACATTAATTCAGGTGTGGAAATAACTTTCAGTGAAGCATTGGGTGAACTGTCAAGATGCTCAAGAAGGTGAGATATTGTTTTATAAATTATTTTATAAACTGGAAAGCCATATATTTAATTCAAATGGCTACAGGACTAATGGAAAAACATCTTTTGATTTTTTCCCCCTAATTTAATGTGTTTTTATACATAATATGTGATATGGCAAAGTAATGCATATTCCAATAAAGTTTTGCTTCAGCTGAGCATATTAGTAAAGCTTCTAGTTTCTTTTTAACTAAAGAAATGTCCAATGTGTTACATATGATAAGGCATCATGCCATCTTGCACACCCCTTTTCAAAATCCTAGATCCTTCCATGCTCAGGGCCGCTTGACCGTATGTATGGAAAGTTAGCGTAACCTCCCATGCCGCTCACCAGTGTGTCTTGTTTGTATGGATTTTTCCAACTTTGCAGCTGCTTGAGGAAAGGACAGCTTGTTGCTGGGTTAGATTCTGGAAGGTCTTCAGGGGTTCTTGCCTGCCATGTCTTGCTGGAATAAATGTGTTTAATTGGGAGAAAAATTGTATGTACTGCCACTTCTGGTACCTTCCTTCAATCCTCCCATCCGCCTTCCCGTTTGGGGCTCCGCCTACACTCCACCCAATACCAACCAAAAATGTTATTTCTCAGTTTTCTAGGTCTGGTCTGGTATAGGTTCTTATATCCTGACCTTTTGAATTATACTAGTCAGATTTGGATGTTGTCTTGTCTGAGTTTTCTCAGGCCGTATTGGGTCTGGTCTAGACTCCTTCCCAACCCTGGGTTACCTTGCTCTCCAGTGTCTCTCTTCCTCTTTACGGTCTGTACTTGTCACGGTTCGGGCATCTGTCTCTCCTTTTCTCCTCAGGATCCTGATTGGTCCAATCCTGCAGGGGATGTCTGGAGTCCACAGCGCCACTTCAGGTAGGTCATTCAGCCCCCTGGGGTTCAGTTTATTTTTGGAGGCCCCTTCCTGGGGCAGCCACCACTTTCCTTCAGTGGGACTCTGCTCCATTCGGGGCCAATCTGGGTGTACTGGAGAACCCACTACCAGTTCCCTTGTCTCCCGTCCACCGGGCTTTTTATCCCAGCTTCAGGGGGTTGGCCTGTGAATCAGTGCTGGCATGCCACCATAAAGCATGCCCATGCCAACAGTCCTGGCTCCTCTGGGATCTGTTGTTCTTTTTTTTCTTCTTCCTCTGACGCCGTGTTGTTTCTACCATGGCTCCACTTCTGGCGCATTCCTGGTCAGTGCGGCATCCTGGCAGCTCCACTCTTCACCTGTTCCAGGTCAGTTTTTCCTCATGGCCTCACGCCTGCCACAGTTAGATAATTATCTTCTGATAGTCTCCCTGATGGTTTGGAAAACGACTTTTGAGACCCTGAAAAATACCCTACATTTGAAAGCCTGTCTAAAACTATCCTAACTACAGAGCTGGTCCAATAAAAAGTATAACCCACAAAAATCCTGCCCTTAGATCCTTGAGATTTTTCCCTGATTAAAGACACTTTTTGAGTAAATCAGAAAAAATGGACTTGGTTCACCCAAGGTCAGACCCCCGCAGTGTGTACAGATGGCTGCAATTAAGATTGCTTAAGAAACCAAAGTTTTGAACAGCAAGCCAAGAGTGAGTGAGAGCAAAGCATGTGCTTTCTTACTGGTTTGGGCATGGCTGAAGAAAACAGCTGGGCCCTTGTAGCCTGGCCTCCTTCTATATAAACCTTTTAATTTAGTTTGCTGTTTTGCTTCACTCCTGCATGGCCACAAGCTCTAGGAAGTCCAGTGCTGTTGCAGGGAGAGTTTTCTTAATGATTAGGTACTTTAAAACCATTTTATTTACTTTGGACATTTAATCAGTTGGCCAGTCTCCCTGGTGATTTCCTGCCAATCAGTTGCAACCCACACGTGGCTCGATGGCACGGTACTTGCAGCTCTCTGGAAATTGGCCGAAGCCCTGCCCACTTCTTCCCAGGGAGGCTCTGGGAGCACAGTCCAGCACTTCTCGCCACTCCAGCTTTCCCCACAGGGTGTATGCCCCGAATCTGCCCTCCTCCCTCCTCCTCTCCCTGCAGGACTGCTGGCTCAAGAGCGGGGCTGCCAGGGTGGGGGCTGCAGCCATGCCACTTACCCTGGGGTGTGCTCCCCATGGGGAAAGCCAGAGCAGCTCAGCTGTGCAGGGGGGACAGGTGGTCACCTCCATTCTAGGCTTCTCAGCACCACAGTTAAAAGGAACGAGATAGCACCCAACAGGACGCTGATGGAATGAGACCAAGGACCCATGAAACTTTCCCCCACACTGTTTTGCCCCTTTTGGGCTAAAACATGTCTTTGTGTAGCCCTCGCAGGTAGATCTGACAACAGGATGATGCCCTCACTTTGCTGACAGTAGCTGTTCGTAACTTTTAGAGACGGTTTTAAAAAACACACTTTGCTGTTTTGCTGTACGTAGTAATCCATCATAGGTGGATCCAGCACAAACACAGCAGATCCTGGGTCAAGTTATAAACAAGTGCAAATTCCAAGGGGAAAATATATTTAAAGAGAGCTTTGGATTTATTTTTAGAAGCACTGTAAATCACCAATAGGCTAAAAAAGAAGGGAAATTGGTTTGAAGACATAATCACTACGTCTTACATGCATGTTTTATTCATTGATCTCAAAACACTTTACAAAAGTGCATCATCATCACTACTGTAAGGGTCCAGAAACCGAGGCACAAGGCTGGAAGTAACTCGGGTTTACCCAGACCGTAGCAGAGCAATTAGCCCAGCTTCCTGTAGGTGAGACATTATTTCCATAAACCCGTGGCTCTCTTTTTTCATTTTAAAGAGACTTGAGCACTGTGTCTAAAGGTCAGTGGGACATTTGAAAATTTACTCCAAGGCCCCAAGTACTTAAGGCGCTTTAGCAAATGGGACTGAGGAGCCTGACTTGCTTCAAACTAGATGTTCAAAAGGCCTCTAGGCACCAAATCCAACCAGTGAAGACAAGCGAAACTATCAGACTCAGAGACCTGACTTCTACAAATCTGGTCCCTGGGCACTTGTGGAAGTTTCTCCCTGGCACTCAGATTTGGGCTCTAGTACTGAGAGCGCACCTTATTTTTGTGTGCAAGGTCCCCCAGCTGAAAAATAAGAATATTGCTGCTTCCGTGCTTCATGGGTGACTTGTGTGGAGAAAAATTATTAATACCTGCAAGGCACTTGAATATTAAGTTAGTGAGTGCTCAAAACAAAGGCAGGCATGGATAGGTTTACTCTATACAAATACTTTAAACCAATAATTAAAGTAATTTTCTCTTACATTTATCTTCCCTGTGCCCAGGTGTTTTCCTCCAAATACCGCTACAAGGTTGAGGGATGATCCCTGTTTTCATAAGTGCTAATGCCATCATTATCCTCTGCAAAGGAAACACAACTCTAAATATAAGTCTTGTCAGGAAAGGATGCTTGTGACAAGCATACAAATAAAGAGGCAGGGCACCTGTAGCAAGTGTATGTGCCATTTTAAATCTACTCATTTTATTGTATTTCAAGTTTACAACGGATTTTTCATATTTAAGAAAAAACCCACAAAAATTGTAGTTTATATTGGTCAGAGGCCTTCAGACTAATGATGCTTTGGAGATCTTATCACCTGAAAAGTTCTGTTCATGAATCGCTGCCATATAGGCAGCTTAAACTTCCAAAAGAGAACTGACCCATATATCCTTATTCCTTTTGGGATTCTTCATTCTGTTTCTTCAGGACAAGAAATTGGCTATTAAAATCTCCAAAATCCTTGGCAAGTTGTCATTGGACTTCCTCTTCTGCCCCTTCCTCAATCTTTCTTTTGAAAAAGACCAAGCAATTCTTGCTATAGGAATTAGTGGATTAGTTATAATTTTTATGCGAGAGGCAAGAAGTCTTGTGGGGGGGACAGGTGGTCACCTCCATTCTAGGCTTCTCAGCACCACAGTTAAAAGGAACGAGATAGCACCCAACACAGTTGGGATAGACATAAGCAAGCTTCTGGGTATCACAATAAGCTTCCTCAGGCCTCTATGAGAGAAGCCGACACAGCAGAACATTTTTTACTCTTTTTTTTTTTTTAATTTAGCCAAGGTCCTCATTGAACTCACTACTTTGAGTCAGATCCCAGCTGAGGAACTGTTTTGTTACCTTTCCCGCCCCCCCATTCTCACTCAGTTATTACTAGGGAAAGAAAGATGCAGTATTACATTATCATCTCAAATACAAACACTTTTGGGTTTGGATCCACAATTCATATGGAACTATATTTCTTTTTTTGCTATAGTTTGGGATGGGCTGCGGTCACACCACTCCTATTGAAGCAGTGCCACTCGCTAGAAAGGAATATGCAACCAGGGGGCCAGAACGATTGCACAAGCATGAGGAAGTATGACTGCATATTCTCTTCGTGGCAACACTCTCGGGGGTGGGGAAGAGTCCTGGTCCGTGCTCCAGGGGTTGCTTGCTCATATAAGAGTTACTGGAAAAAATTCATAATGTATCCTTCGTTGTTTTGGGAAACTGCCTTTTTAAGAGGTGCCAGCAAAGCAGAGGCTCATTATGCTGCGCTGATCCCTTGGAACTCAGGCATTGAATGAGACACGCATCTGTCAGGCTCCTTGGCTTTGAGGCATCGCTGGACAGCGCGGTCACACGGTTTGATTTCCAAAGGTGTTGAGCACTTGGTGCTCCCATGGACTTAAGTGAGGTTTCTAGCTGCTCAGCACCTGTGGCCATCAAGCTAACTGCTGTGCCTGCACGGATTAAGCAGGAGTGCTGTTTTTACTCATTTCCATGGGTTCTTTGCTTAGATCAGGGGCTGACGACCTGATATAAGCTGCAGACTGGAACAACCAGGCTCCAGTCCAATGTCAGCTGGGTGGCTTTGGCAGTGCATCAGCAGATGCTGGGGATTTCCTTGGGCCCACGCCGGTGCTACACAGATGGGAGTTGCACGTGCACCACTGCTGCTTCCCTCAGCCCCTGCCCTCCCGGTTGCAGCATAGACACAGCTTCCAACAAGTGAGGAGCTGCACTAGGACCAGGGCTCTGAGAAACAGTACTGTCCCATTTCAATTTGCGTTTCAAGGGAACAGCGTTTCATTTTGAATTTTGTTCCAATTTGAAACTGCTGTTCTGTTTTGTTTTGTTTTGTCAAAACAGTATTGCTGTTTTGACGTTTGACCCATAGGCTATAATGGGGAAGCTCAAAACAGCCTATTACTTGTCATTTTTGGCCTGATTTAGATGAAACTTGCAGGCATGGTAGCCCTTTTTGAGGTCATGAAGCCTGCCAAGGTGTCAAGAAGATAGGTGCAGGCATTTCAGGGAAACTGCACCTCAAAGTCTTGAAAGCAAAAAACTCATGGCACACGTGTGTGTTAAGCTACAGCGGGGTCAAAACTGAAGGGGTGGTGGCCCCTGTTGAGGCCACAAAGCTGCCAAGTTTCAAGGAGCAAGGTGCAGGAGTTCGGGGAAACTGCACCTCAGGATGTGCATAAGCAAAACTTGTGACATGGGTGACACTGTGTATGTTAAGGTGCAGCAGGGTGAAGGCTGCAGGGATGCTAGCCCCTGCTGAGGCCACAAAGCCTGGCAGCTTCCAAGGAGATGGGTGCAAGGCTTCTGGGTTCTGGTCCCTGCACCTCTGGCTGCTGACAGGCAAAACTCGTGACACGGGTGGGTGACACTGTGTGAGAGTTAAGGTGCACCCTCACTCAACTGACACCAAGGCAGAAAGCAGGGCAGTTCAAACAATGCAGTTCAAACAATGCTTTTATGCAGTTTTTCCATCCCTCCCCCAGAGTACCGGGATTGGAAGAGACCTCAGGAAAGGATGAGTCATTGGTCAGCTACACAGTCAGTAATGAGAGCAGTCCTCCCCAGCCCCCCTTGAAACATTTCGACTTGCCTTGTTTCGAAGCTCTCTGTTTCATTTCAATTTTGCTGTTTCGAGCTTGAAACAAGTCAAAACAGCATTGAAACGAAACTGCTGGCGAAATTTCGCACAGCCCTACCAGATACCTGTAAATTGCATCCACATTGTTATCACTTCTCCCCTCTTCCATTCCCCCAACACCCCAGGTGTGGCTGAAAGCTGCCCAGCCTCAGTGCTGTTTCCTGCTGGCTAGAAGCTGCACTCATGCTGCAATGTGAGACCAGGGCATGGAGAAGTGATGGTAGTAAGGGCATAGGCAAAGCCCCATGCCACTTACATGCCATTGAAGCTACCCAGTTCACGCTGGAGCCAGGAGAGCAGGAAGAAGTCACAGTGGCACAGGCACAGCTGGAAGCTGCACAGCTGCAGCATGGGTGCGGGCACAGGCAAAGCTCTCCAGCTCCAAAGACCGGATCCAGTGGCTCTGCATGCCTTTCTGACCGCTGGCCTAGAACGTTTCTGTTGCCAGACAATGAACTGAATGAATGCTGCCACCTGATGCAGAACATACACAACCAACAAGATATTTCTCAATCTCATCTCGATCTTTGGAAGAGGCTGGATCTCTCTTGTTTTTACCTAGTATCAATCGAGGAAGTGCTCTTAGCCCATTTGCTTTGCAAAGTTAACCTTCTTGCTGTGCTCTGCTTCCTAGTCATCCTTCCGCAAACCTGGCAGCCTCTGGCATTGATGAAGCTCCATTTGGTTGAGAAAACTGAAGTGCAGTGTTTTCGTAGAGAAAAGTGACTAAAATCCACTTGAAAGGCACTGAACAATGGAAGATAAAGCATAAGCCCTGCAAAATTTGAAAGAGTAAGGAGGAACAATTGAAAAAGGCAAAAGTCATTATATGAATGATGAACAAAACCCCCCAAACAAATATAAAGATGTAAAACCACTAGGATAATGCTTCATATTTCGAATTCTCTTCAAAATTATTTTATTCAGTATTTTACAAACAATATCATAGTTTTTATAAGAAAGTACATCAAGAATCAACTACTTGAAATCAACTTTGTTACATTTCAGAATATTTACATTCATAGAAGAAATGGGTTTCTGATTTATAAAAATATTTGGCTTTCTATATATATATGCACACACACACACAAAGCTGTAGGCAACAGTGGCATATTAGTGGTTCACGGTGCATTTGCAAGCAAGGCACTATGCTGTCATGTAGCGTGATAAAATCATTTTATTCAAGTTAAGGAATAAGCTGTCCAAGTTTACGGCCCACTCCTCAAGCATGCCAGTAACTTTATTCACAAGATTCAGCCCACCAGTTCAAAGGGGACCACTCCAGTGAATAAACTTACTCATTTACTTAGATGTTTGCATGTTTAGGGCCATGGAAGGCAATAAACAAGCCACCGTGGGTAACAACATAAAAGGGCATAGCTGTATTGTCCAGCCAGGTGCCTATGACAGTAATCACTAGCAGCTTCCAAGATGCCAGCCACATGGTAGTGGTGTTATGTTATACTGGATCTAGTGCTGTTACAGCAGATCTCCTGAAGTAATTAAAATCTCTGGAAGGAAAATGTTTTCCCCAAACATTTGGATGAATAAGAATTTGCAATTTTCAGTGTTGCCTGCATGTGAAAAGGCAGTATGCACAAAAGTGCTGTTTTCTGTAGCACCAAGGAAGGATTACGTGATTTAAAGCTTAAGACTGGGGATCAAAAGCCCCAGTTTTATACCCGACAATGTTACAGACTTTTGCTGTGCCCAGCAGCAAGTCACAACCACTCTGGGCCTTTCTTTGCCTATCTTGGGAATACAAAACAGCGCATTTACAAACAAATTAAAGGCCACATGTGCTCCAGGCTCACCTGCTACAGAAGGAAGAAGTATTAGAATTATATAATAAATATTACATTCAAAAGTAAACAACAAATTCTAATTAATGGTTTCAAAGTACAGATAATCCTGCTGAATATGTATGTAAGCCTTCACAGACACTTATGAAACCCTGATAAGGTGGTCTTATCTCCTTTTTATGAACAGGGTCACTGAGTTCTTGAGGTTAAGTGCTTTGTTCAGAGTGGTAAAGGAAATCAGTTCAAGAGCTAGGATTTGAACTCAGAATTTTCTGGCTTCTTTTCTAAGGATCATTTGGCCATGCCTTTCTGTTATGACAGATAACCATATAATCTACGTGGTCAGAGAGTGAGTTTACATACCATGAAGTCAATAAATCCTAGAAGATGAGTTAGAATATGGACCACTCTAAATAGTTTCCAGTTCTGGTGAACTCAAAGCAACCTGAATTCACGTAGTATTCTAATCCTGGATGGGCATTACAAGGAACTGAACAACCCTTTAACTCAAGGCCAGCTTCTGCCACTTTCTAAAGAGCATTTAATTAATTCTTTGAGAACAAGAGGACTAGCTCGAGACTACTTCATATGAATTAAGTGTGATAGAACAAGATTTTCAGTACTGCATACTGAAAATCTTCCCATCAATGCATCTATATTCCATACAGTTTTTCTTCTGTTCATTGAGCTAACTATCAGCATGTGAAGTGGTACTATTTCTGAAGTATTTATAATAATGCAGATCGGAGTATACAGTACTTCTGGATGGCTCCACCATGGAACTCAACCCTGTGCCTTAAAATACTTTTATGTTATGCCCAGAGGAGTCTCCTCCTTTTTATGTGGAACCTCCTTTAAACTAAAGAAAGAAAGAATGGAGCATTTCCAAAAAGTCTGGATTTGTCAAGAGTCAGAAGATCCTATCCCAATCAACGTAATACTAAAAGGAGGTGAAAGGCAAACCATGTCTTTCAAAGACCATGACTGAGATTGTATCCTGATATACAGTACTTTAGGTCTGAAAGATTCATTCTGAACACTTCATGTTCAAAGGTTAAATACAATGTGATGCTATCAGAACATCCTGCATGCATCTACAACTGGGCTTAGTCCCCTACCAAATGTTATTGACTGCTCACTGATCTCTCTGATAACAGTTTAGGAGGGAACGCCTTGGTTAGATTTTGAGTCTGAATCCTCTAAAATTGGTGCATCCTCCTCCATGTAATCTAGACGACCTACAGATTTAGACAGTATAATAATGCAGAACCCCACACCAACACCCAATATTAAATACCCATGCACCTAACAGAGGCACAAAGGAGGGTTTTCCATTTTTTAGAAGACCAGCAGGGAGAAGGAGGCATGTTTTGACATCAGAAAGGCATATTACTGGTTTGACATATCTGCGCTGGCAGCAAAATTGGGAGATTTTTCAAGTCAGCTGGTTCAGTCAATGGTCTTAAGATTGCTTAATGAACTGTGGAGCATTAAAAAAAAATTCAAGAAAGAAAATTGCCTTCAAGTAACAAAATAGAGTAAATCAGTGGAAAAAGCAAGTGGTAAATAAAGTGTTAATAATGTGTTAGATCTTGGCCAAGAATTAGTTCTAATTTTAGAATATGCATCAGCTGCAAGTACATGTGCATTAAGACCTCTTCTGAAACAATTCCCAACAACCTCATGCTCAGGAAGAGGTCATAGGAATACAGTAAGCCAGTTATGTAAGTAGAGTCATTACTGAGAACTCACAACTGATGTCTTCCACTTCAAACTCTTGTGGCTACCAGCCTTTTGCTGTAAAGTACAGGAAAAAGTATGCTTTCATATGCTGCCACCCATGTCAGTTTAGAACGGATCTTTTTTTTATTATTTAACCACACATATCTGCACTAACTTTTAGGATATCACTGTGATTAGATTTGTCTGTTTTATAGCGAATGCATAAAATGGGCACAGAAATGGCAAATTATACCATGCAAGAGCAAGCTTTAGAATATTTCAAAGGCTTTTATTAAACAAGGCCCCATATTAAGGGGGACTCATGGTTTCATGCATGGTCCTGCTACATAGATTTGCCATGTTGAGGCCATTGTGTAATCTGGAGTGAGGCTTTAAAACATTCACTTTAGGTTGACCACCTTGTGCACTAGCTTCAAGTCATACAGCATGCTATAAAATGCAGTTGCCAGGGATGCGCCACTGTCAAGAAAAGAGCAGCCCTCTGAATCAGCTGCATCTAACTGGTTACAGCACACGGAAACATATTTAGATTCTTGCCCACCCTCCAAAGACCCACACAGTGCAACATAATCCAACCTCAAGGGCACAGAAATAGTCTTATCTATGATACATTAACACTGGCCAACTTCTGGCTACACGTTTACAGGTACAGACAGGAGGAACCAGACAATCCAATTACTTACAGTATATACATGTGCATGTGAGAAAGTGAGACAAAAGGGGGGGTCTACACATTCTCCTATAAGGCAGGAAGTAGTGCACCAAAACTGCTGCTACAGCATGATCACCAGGTAAAAGAGCAAGAAATCCTGGTTATCTAAATGCTTAGCAAATGCTAAATTTAAAAAAAAAAAAAAGGAAGAAAACCAGTAGTAAAACGTAAAATGTTTGTAAACTGCATTACTAGCTTTGATTATAAAAAGGTTAGATTCTATTTATTAAACCATAAAAAGTACCACAGAATGTCTCCAATAGATTCATCTCTTAAACTTTTCCAACCAAAAATACTGCACTTTCAGAATTGTGCAAAATGAGATGCACAGAAAACATTTCCTGAAAGAAATACAGATAATACCTAGACAACTTCTGTTTCCTGGTATTATTTTCATCATGATTTCTTGGTTTTTTGCACTTTTATTTAAATGTCATGGATTTCATGATATTTGTAAGAAAACAAGTTCACATAAAATGATGCTATTGGCACTTAGTCAAGAAATTTTTACTGTCAGTAACACCCATGCAGTTCCACTGCCTTCAAGTCAATGCAGCCACACAGATGTAGAGGAGCCAAATTTAGCCATCAAATGGAAAAAAAAATGACAAAGGAAATTAAAAAATCTCATGAAAACAGACATTTGTTTGCTCCCTGAAACAAGCTGCACAAAGGCTTTAAGACCAACTTAAAGGATTAGCTTGTAATGTATTCTAGAAGAAAAACAAACAAACAAAAAAAGATAAAACCTATTTGCATTGTTTAAAATAAATGTGAATGGAATAAACCACATCCCAGTATCAGGTGTAAACGATTTCACCCTGTGGCCACGTTAAAAAGTTATTTGACATGCAGTGTGCTACCAAAACGTAACTAGTGCAAACTCTTTGCATTAGAAAATGCATTCCAGCTAAGATAAAACACAGTTTTCAAATTTGTTTCTCTATGCCCTTAAACCAGCACGGCTACAACCTACACCCCTTTCTCAGTGTTTTCCATTTTTCCCCTGCCTGAATTTGTTCATAAATGTGTCATGGACAATGCAACCTCTGTGAAAATGTATACCATTAGAAAACTGTCAACCCAAATGTTTTTGCTACCTTTTATCCTTTAAATAAGCTTTTTGCTCTGGAATGGTGGTGTCTGTCTGTCAAGCAATCCAACATCATTGGCAGTCTTTTGTTACTAATTAGTACGAGTTGGCAAGTTTTAACTCTTGCTGATATGCAGTATGTTTTGTGAAGGTTCCCTAAGGACTGAAGTCACTCCAGACCTCATCTTCAAGCACCTTTGTACACAGAGTTTCATCATTATTTGAAGATGCAGACTCTGACTCTGTTGATCACATAGTGCTCAGTATAACTGACATATTAAACAAATGCTGACAGAGATTTCAGGGAGGGACCTCCAGTATTTGTGTTCATATAAAATGGAACCTACTGAAAACTGTGCTTAATAAATAAGTTTATAATTACAGGAAATTAAATGTTGCCACCAGCACTTTCTTGTAGAAAAATTAAAGAAAAGTCTCTCTACTTTTCAGTCCATCATGAAGTATGCAGTGTAGATGCATCAAACAGCTGTGCTTTTAAGAATCACGGGACGTTCTTCTTCATCCTTTGAAACCCTTGGACCACTAGATGAATGTCTGTATTTGATTCTGGAAAAAATGGAAAAAAATAACTGATAATACAACACTCCTGAAAGAAACATCCTCTGAAATCCCAAAGTTAGTTTGTAGGAACTCTGATTCAGGAACATAGGCATGTGCCTGACTTTAAAATATCCCATTGACTTTAATGGTACAAATCACACCTTAGGCTATAAATGGACGACACCAAATGAAGACGGTCAGCTGTGCTGGGGTGTCCCAGAAAAAATGATCCACTTCACTGGGTGACACCAATTATCCACAGGTTCAGGCCTCTACTGCTCCTGACGCCCAATCCTGCAGGACAACTGCAAACCGGGGAACCCACTGTCACACCCCAACTTGGGATGAATCTCTGTCAATGGGGGAACCACCCAGGGCCATACAAATGTGATTTGTGTGTGTCCAAGGAATCGCCTGCCAGACAATTCTTAGAGTGCGCATCTGTAAGCAGGGAACCTGCAGTATTCACTGTGGGAATCTCCATCCTTCCTGGGGCACATCTCTGCAAACAGGGGAATCTGGGCAGGCACTCCCAGGGCTTCAGGGACCCAGTCCTGTGCACCCTAGGAAGGACTCTAGTGTGTGCAGGATATGTCCCTGAAGACCTGCGGCAGTTCGAGAGTGCAGGCACCTCTGGACTGCTTTGCCCTCCCACCGTAAAACAAACAGACACCTGTTGCAAAAAAAGCAGCGCAATTTTATACCACCTATATATTGTGGCCACAAATGCTGTGGTGCAACAAGAGGTAAGGATGTTTGTTTGCTAGACCGTTGTGTCACCACATAATTTGTATGGCAGCACAAAGGAGCCATTTGTTACTGGCCTTACAGTCACACACATGTTTAAGTATCTTCCCGAACTGGGGCCACAGTTAAACCCTGAGCGCCCGCGTGCCTACCTGGCTGTTTGGGTTAGGCCATCAAAGAAATGCTAACCTACCAAAACACAACTGCTCTGCCCACAGCCATGTCCAGCAATTTGGGAGAACAAAGGGGTGACTGCTGTCCTGAGTGGCCCGTAGTGTGCCTCTTAGTGCTGCTCTCATAAGAGCCCAAGCATTATATTGGGCTGCACAATCTGGGATGTTAAGGGACATCTTCTCAGAGCCCTGTTAGTTCAACAGGTTGAAAGTGTTCTGTACTTCACTGATACCCAGGTGACTTTCCAAAATAAGCACATCAGGAGAATTTGGATGATGCATGTCTATACTGGGGAAGACTTTCAGACAAACCAACCTGACTAATCAAAACCATCTGATCTAAAAACAAACAATGTCACCTTATGTACTCAGGTGTTAATGCTACTTTTGTTAACAGCTTTAAAATATGGTTAGAGTCTTAAAACTATGTGAAATGGCTTACTTTTAAACACAGAGGCTCTTTATGTGAACTTTTGCTTGCATTAAACACAGCAGTGGAAGCTGTGTTGAAAACAGGAAGTTCAAAGAACTGCAACTGTAGAGCCAAATTCTTCTTTTAAGGAAGCCTATCCAAAGCCTGCCCTCCTTTCCAAGTAATGAGCTAATAGTTGTTTCTTGTATATTTACGCCTAACCTCTTGACCACTTCTGTTACTTTACTCTAAATTCCATCCACTTTGTGAGCAACTGTCAAGCAGCAACATGTGTTGTATGTACAGCATATCAGTCAGACACCATCTTGACTCTTAACTCCATTAATATCATGAGTAAGACCCATTTTATTGTGTATTTCTTTTTTCTTCAAGGTTTCTCATCTGCCAGGCACTTACTATGCAGCTGGAATAAAACAGCTAGGAAGCAGCTTTATGAGGGTATTTATGACGAATGTTAGTGGTTTCCTAAGAAAGTAGAGTAGAAAACAACCTTTACCCTTTAACCTGCAGCATCTGCTCAATCGTGTCTGGAAGAGGAATACCATAACTTTCTGGGAGAAAGAGAGTAAGGATTCCTGTCAGCACAGTCAGGCTTCCCATCAGGATGTATGGGAGGAATCTGTCATAAGCACCTGGTAAAACACAGGACATGCTAACATCAGGTATACAGTGTTGTCAACCCCACCATGCCAAAAATCATGAGATGAAAGATAAAAATCAGGAGATTGGTAGGTAAATCATGAGATGCTATTTTTAAAGTATGTGTGTGTGTATGGGGGGGTGTTATCTGTGAAGGTGTTGGGGGCTGTGGGTGGGGGGTTTGGAGCCTGGAGAGGTAGGGTCCGCACACACCTTGGCAGGAAGTGGGGTACTGCGGGTCAGTAGTGAGAAGCAGCAGCAGGGCTGGGCAGGCTGTGGCTTGGGACTGAGGAGCAGACAGACAGAGACACAGATGTAGAGGCAGAAACACAGACAGCACCCAGCTGGTAAGTTGAGGGGAAGGGGCAAGGGGAGAGGGAGATCGAGGTTCTTGCGGTGAGGAAGGGAGTGGGGCAGGGGCAAATGGGGCCCCAGGGCTGAGGCACATCGCCCAGAGGTGTGGAGGAAAAGGGGAGCACAGCTCCCCACAGCAATGCACCCCCCGCCGGGGATGTCATGGTGGCATGTGCCCCTGCAGGGCAGAGGCGGACTGCCTGCTGCAGGCTGGGACTCTGTGCCCTGCTGCCTTTGCCCCGGGGGCTCAGCTGTGTGATGCCATTGCTACCCTGCCAGGTGGGCAGGAGATGTTGGGTGCATTGCTATGCATGGTGTGTCCTCTGCCCACCTGGCGGCAGGAGACACACTGGGGTTGGGTGGCTGAGCTCCTAAGGCAAAGGCAGCAGGGTACAGAGCCCAGCCCACAGCAGGCAGCCCATCTCTGCCCCATCACTGAGTCCTAAATTTCCAAATGAAACAAAGCATTCAGTGATCTTGGATTTCTAAATGCTTTCTGAGTTGAGGTTACCCATAACAGAAAAAGTAGAAGTTGCTGGGATTCCACTGTAGCATGTTTGCTAGCTAACCTGAGATAGATAGAAGGGAACTGCCTGGATTTTATGAAGCAAGATGAAGGAATGGCCATGAAAATATATGTTTAACCCAGTTCACTGGAGCAGAACTCAACCTATCCTTGCAATATGGTATTTTTTCTCCAAGGATACGCCATTTGGGGGGAAATACAATAACCAGAATCTTACCAAGGTACACAAAGTATGGCGAGAGGATGCTGCCCAACCTGGAGGCCATGGAACTTGCTCCAACTCCCATATTTCTCACAACTGTTGGGTACAGCTCAGCAGTGTACACATAAACCATTGAAAAGGCAGACGTGATTCCAAATTTCCCAAACATGACCAGGATAATGGACATGATCTGAAGAGCTGAAATAAAGAGCCGAAGAAAAAGCATAAGCACAATGCAGCACATCACCAGGCTTATTAGTTCAAGAGTTATTTTTACATTTTCTCTTCCATTAATCCCTGGTGTGTATGGGATTTGGAGTTTTGTGCGCCAACTTTCTTAATTCATTTAAAACCAGATTCTTGATAAAACAGATCTGCTTTTCTCACAAGGATATCTAGCTCTTCAAAGGTTAAAGGACTGAGATGAGAGCCCTTGAGAAATGCAGAACTGGAAAGGACCTTGTGGGCTACTGAGTCCAATCCCTCACTACTACAGGCAACACTTTTAGATAATCCACTTCATGAATTGATTAAAACCCTTATTAGAATTAGTTGAAGTTTTGACCTTGCTGCACCTTTTTGAAGTCTGTTCCGATGGGTAGAAAGCTTATCAAGAAGAAGAAACGTTAGCAATGTATTTCTAGGGCCTTCCTTCAATCCTAACTTGTGGAATGAATTCTGTAATAAAAACAGATCATGCCTCAGTCCAGTTGGCTTAAAAGCCAGGAAACAAAAAACATCCCCACCTCTGATCCTCTGAGGATAAGATGGTTTGGATTTTAGTTTTTATTTCTTTTGCAAAATAGGTGCATATACTATGACTGATAAGAACCTGTTCAGGGTCAAAACCACTAAGGGAAAAACAATGGTGGCAATTTTACTGTACTGAGAGTAGAGATCTAAAGTGATGGGACTCCAAGTGCACAGTGTCTTCCTTTAAACATATTTAACTACCAAACGTTCCCTTAAAAAACAGCACCACACATTTACTTTTCAGGCTTCTGCTCATCACAGGCTAATGCGGAAAATAATTGATTGACAAATGGTCCCAATTCTCTAGGGAAAGATCACCTACAAGTACCACCCAGGCAACCCTCATGACTTCTCTACTGGCTTTACTCCTGCTGTCACAGTAGGGTTTGACTGCGGCAGCATGGGAATAAACAGTGTTCGAGAAAGAAAAGACTCAGAAAAAGACCTGATGTCTCATGCAAGCTTCTGGAGCCACAGAGGTGGAGGAGAGGGACAAGGATAGGAAAGGACCATCTGCATTTGGTCCACAAGATTCCTCTCCTCCACATCTGCTGAGTGCTCAGCACTAGATTTCACCCCTATAGTATATGAGTTTTATATCAGCTAAAAGGTCCATACATGCAGGCACCAGCTGAATGAAGAGAAGAACACAGCCTCCCAAGAACAACGCAGCTGATACCGAATACCGTCGGGGAAGATTTTGGAGAAGCAGCCAGGAAATAACATAGGCTGGAACTTCGGTAACCGCCGAAAGGAAACAGTTTAAATAGGCATCTCCATGCAAGTTAGGAGTGTCAAGTGAGAGACCAAAATAGCCGACAGAGATTATCATCCTGAAAGACATGGAACAAAGGAAAGAATCAGACGACTTGGCTCCTCTCCGTCTGTCTATGACCAATCTGCCAAGAGCCACTCACGTTATTACAGTGCATTCATTTAGTGCCTAATTAATTAACATTGATTTAATGCCTACCAGGCTCTCTCATTTCTGAAACTAGCCTCAAAAATGTATCCGGCAGGGAACAGTCAGACAAGGCTTCCCAAGACTTAAATTCTTTGTCCAGTTTTTCCTTGAATTGAAAGCAATTTCTGAAAACCCTCAAGGCTCATGTGACTGGAGGATTCCAGGGGAATTTTGCTGGTGCCCAAGTACATGAAATCACAGCCTACTAGAAAGTCACCATTGCTGAATGTTCTTACGGGAACAGTGGCTGCATACAGCTTCCGCCGTCTTAGACCCAGTATGTATCTAGTTCTCTCCAATTATACTGCTGTAGCAAAACCAGTTCATGCACGTGTCATTCCTCAATGAGGCAGCATGGGCCCTTGCTCACTGAACTGATTCCTACCAGCACCTAAGGCTTTTAACACAGAGCTGAACAATCTGGATGGCAGAGTTAAGGGCAGCAGTCATGTTCAAGATGCATGACTGTTCACTGCAATAACAAAACCACTGAAAAATAATGACAGGCTTAGTATAAAAGCTCAGGGTTGGAGTAGTGAACTTGGCCAGCTTCCAAAGTTAGGACGCAGCCCTGATGAGATTTTTATTAACTACGGATAGCGAAGGGCAAAAGGGAACGCTGGGCAGAGGGAGCTGTGCTCAGAGAAAGAAAGCTCTGACTGCTCTTTCTGCTGACCTGCGTGCTTGCAGTGGTTTTGCAAAGCAAGGGAGCTAGAACCTGGGGAGGGAAGGTTATGTTTCAACAGGAAAAGGATAAACACTAGACTAGAGAAATGGGGAGTTAATGACTACTGGTCCTCTCTGAATGAATACATATGTGCTCTCCTTTACCATTAATTGTAGCACTGCCCACAGCCATCAACCAAATCAAGACCTACAGTGCTTGGCACTTTGCTTGGCCCAAAGTAAATAATCACCCTACTATAAAAAGCTTGAACTCTGAAAAGACAACCTCTTTTCCCTTCTAGCTTCAGGCACAGCTAAAAGGCTTCATGATTCAATTGCTTAAAACAAAATAAGGAGCTTCTGGTATACCTGTGGAGACATAAACAGGCCCTTTGTAAAGCAACATGACTAAGAGGTCACTATGACCTAGCAAGTTTCCTCCCATAACCTGAAAGCCAAAGCTTTGCCTGGCCAAAGAATTATTGTTCAAAGACTTTAATGAGATAGACAAACAGTTCTCCCAGCAAACTGTCCTTTTGAAACCTGCTGCTGACTGAATTTCCTTCTGTGCCATATGCAGATCTGCACGTCCACAAATTAAGCCCAAGAGATTACCCAATTCAGGGCTCCTTGCACCAATGCAGTTTACATTAGGCTGTCACACTCGAGAAAACAAGTTCTCATAGAGGGATTCACATATTACTTAATGATGTGGTTTCCCACTCCTGACCAATGAAAGAGACTGGAAAAGGGATCTGTTATAGACTCATTGCCTCTGAACCAAATCTCAAATGGTCTGAGATGGGTGATGTTTGGGAGGGAGTCACCCTAAAGTATAAAATATTAGATCCACAGTTCATAGTCCAGAACCATCTTTACATTATTCACAGAGGAGAAAACAGTGGTCAGCTTTTCCAAAGTAAAAAAAACACTATGATGGCTGCTGGCTGTGAACTCAGAGGACAGGGAGGTCAGGCAACTCTTCCAAAACCAGCAGAATTCCCATCCGCAGTGCACACTGCATGTGCTGGACACAGACATTTTAACACTAGGATTTTCCAAATGAATACTCTCTGCATGAAGTAAGCATATCTGGAATATGGAAACAAGACATCAGGCTTGAAACAGTTTTCTTCAACAAGTGAAAAGCAAGGTGGGCTAAATAAGTTAATGGGTTCAATACTTTTCTCATATTCACCATCTAATTAAAAATGTGATAGTCACTTATGTAAATACTATCTACAGACTATATAATAATTGTGGTTCTTTGAGAGGCTCGTCTTTCAGGTCTGTGTGTGAGGGAAGGGGGTGGGGGTGGAATCTAGTCCTGTACAGGGGAGGATCCTAAATAAATTAATTAATAAAATGTAAAAAACAAAACAAAACAAAACACACCAAAAACCCAGTAGCACTGCACTCAGTAGCTTGTATATAGGCAGAATTATTCCTAAAGACCTACTCCAAAATAATTCCCATGTGATTACTCTTACCCTGGAATATGAGCAAGTTAGGCTGAACAAGCTGAATTCACTTCCACAGGAATTTAATGAGGAAGAGCAAGTCTACCTTAAATTCACAGCCTAATATTAATCAGAATTAACTTCCTTGTACAGACAAACCCAGCCAAGGTAATTTTTAAACAATAAACTTGAACTAACTTCTCTAACAGCTATTAAATTACAGCTACAAAACAATAGTCCTAATTCATCTCTTTGTAGATCAAGAGATATTGACCCTGGAGGAACTGAATGGCAGCTGATGCTCCTCCACTCCTTATGCATTTGATTATTGTATTCATTAGGATGGAGATAACTGCCAAGAGTGTAAGGACAATCACTATGTAGCATACCCCAAATGAAAAACATCCTGCACTTCATCTTAACCTGACTTAAGCTGTTCTTTGTCCTTTGAATTCTCACTACTTGTGTCTGTGCCACTTCCTATAAATAATTCTTTAAGCATTCTTAGCCAGCAGTCACTTACTGTTGGCTTCATGCTTGTGTTCTTGGAGCATACTTTTACTTACCAAAGAATCACTGACATAATAGTGATAGATCGGATATTTCGGGTCCTCAATAGGTCCAAAAAGCTGTACGTCTGCTGCACCTGGGAATCCAAGTCTTGCATCTGAGGGGGAAAAAAAAAAAACAGTACACAACCATAGGAACAATGTCACTAGAGCACAAGGCTGATCATAAAGAAGACATGGACAGTGCTGATTATCTGAACAGGTTGTAGACACCTTGCTTAGTGAAGAGATTTATCTAAAGAGGATTAAAACCTGTGCATTGTTCCTAACAGCAGGAGTGATGAACATTAGAAAAACTACCAACCAGAATAATAGATTGCATGCTTTAAAGGAAAAGGTGTCGATTTACCTCAAGCTAATGCTTTAAGAGATAATTACAATTTTGGATTAAAAGTTGTAATTATATCATCACTTCTGTTCTTTACATATCATTACTGGGAGGGGTCTTTGCATAACTGCTATAAGGTACAAAAATACTGAAAGTTAGGGCTCTGATCTTGCAAATATTCAAGCAGTATGTAAATTTAGTTAATAAGAACAGGTCTCACTGATTTCAATTGGACTGTTCTTGTTTTTAAAGTTAAGCATCTGCTTAAGTACTCACTAGGATTAAGGGCTAAAAACTCTGCTTTTAGTAAAAACTTTGTAGCAAAAATATGTGGTAATTTCAAAACAAAACTGCTTTAGCATTTAACAATGAAAAGTGATTTAGACTTTCAACATACTGGTCTTTTGCTTAACCCACAGGAAATTCTTGGCTCCCACCTATTTGCTGACAATCCCTATGACAAGAAGACCCCCTGCCCTGATTCCCTCTCCCCCACCCCTTCTCCAAATATAAATAACAGAGACGCCAGAAGAAGCACTTTGGTCTTTGTGAACCCTTTGTGAATACATAGGACAACATTTTCTAGTAAAGAAGCCTTAAGTTATACTTGGCACTTTGGAATTTTCTATATTATTTGAAGTGGATCTAGGAGCAGAAGTCTCATCAACTTTATACTGCAACCCCTTATGGTGCAATATAAACTAACTGAAGCACTGCAGCTTTCTTGACCTATAGAAGTTTGCTATAATAGAAAATGGTCTTAGATATAAGTGTATCACATGTTATTTGCTTACCAATTCTTGATTGTGATGTTCTCATAGAAAGGATATTAAAGCAGTCTTGGATATGTCCTTTTTTAAGACCAGACATGCATTTTTTGTGTGAAGCTTCTTAATATTAAAAATAAAACTACTAACAATCCGGAATAACTATACAATACCCATGTTAGCTATTCAAGACTATAAAATTAGATTATGAAATTAGAAAAAGAAGAAATAACAGATCTTGCATTGATTCTTTTTAAATGATTATATATCCATTGTGGCAACTTTAAATATTTAGAAGATAACATCCCCTGTTTGATATAAGAGGGGCTTTTTGCATATAGGCTGCATCCCAATTGCTGCTATATATATGCAGAGATCAGCACCATTAGCCAAAGCAAATAAAAAAAAAGCTGTGCATTAAGTTCCTCTCTCAAAAATGACTGAGAAAGGGAAATTCTAAGAAACAGTATTTAAAGTCAATCCTCTCAATTCCTTAAACTTGCAAATAATACTTTACTTTAACTAGTAGCCAGGACTTCATCTCTTCAGAACATCTCATGCACTGTGTGTAAGTTATACCAGGCAGAGAATATAACAATACAGTCACACAGCATGAATTTTGGGAACTTTTACTTAGAAACATTTCCCCCCCAAAACATTACAATGGACTAGCGGCACTGTTTTCGCAGCCAATGTGACAACCAAGCACAGAACTAATTACAATGCTGTGCTAAGGTGGCTATATATAGTATATAAGATTCAGAGCTTGTGTGTGCAGGTCTATCTTGAGCTTCTGTGCACAGTGACCTTCTGCTGTACAGCGGTATCCTCAAAGGCATCCAACCACTGGTTTTGTACTGTAATTTACTCCCCCATTTTTCTGGTCAGCATCAGTTCTGTATTTCTCTCTGATGGAGAAGTTTTTGAGACAAGCTGGCTCATGTGGATGAGGAAGTATCTCATCTGTTCACATCAAATTCCTTTCCAGCTAGATCATTAAGAGATCTGAACTGGAGCTAAAGCATGGACCCTGAATGCAAGGGCACGATGTGTGTGCATAGAATGAAGCAATATGTAAGACCTGACAATATTCTTCATCAGGTCAAAGGGCGGCACAACTGTCTCCCATGTTGCACTGAAACCAATGGACTCAAATCCAAGAGGAAGAACTCTCATTATTAAGAGTGATTAAAAAGCCCACCTTTAATCTTCTATATAATGTATCTGCTCTAATGTGAATACAGCCTTTCAATAAGGCTAATGCAGCTACCATGGGCAAATGCAAGCTGTTTTTAAAGCAAGCTGTTTTAAATACTTGTTTCTTTCAGGGTACTGCAGAAGACAAGATAATAACAATCTAATGTTCACACACACCAGGACTCAGCTCTTCTACTCTGAAAATCATCGTTGTCCGTATAAAAAGAAAAACTTCCTACATTTTCAGTGGCTTGAATAGTGTGCCACTTCCATGAAACCAGGCTGCTGAATGCAGACAAGCATGCTAGCAGCCTCTCTGCCGCCAGCTGGGCCTTTCTTGTAAATCATGTGATCTTTCCTAAAGGCCCTGATTTTGCTCCTGTTTGTTGCTGAGAAACCAGCAAACAGGAAACTAAGAAAACCCAGGAACACAGTAAAGTTCAAAGTGTCACAAGCTGTGAAAAAAGCTCTGCCTGCTAATGATTGAATAGGCAGACAATAAAAGCCTTAATGGGGCAAGCCCTAGCAGGAAGCCTGGGAGGGCCATACAACTGCAGTTAAAGGAAAATAGCACTTTGAATTTAACCCCATAATCTGAAGCTTCATCTATTTAACTGAATGGAAGGAAGAGTGGACAAAATGCTGGCCATTCATCTGTCTGCTATCCAGGGATCCAACTGCAGGATCTGGAGCTGTTTCAAGACTCCAGAGTCTAAACAGAGCCTAGGCCACTGATTATCAACTACGGTGCTATGGTACCCTGGGGTGCCTTGAGAGCCTTTCAAGGGTACTGCAGAGTCTGGTATCTCTCCAAGGATTTCAGTGCGACTTCCAAAAGGGAGACAAAACCTGTAGAGCTAAGGTTCAAATTTATGGCTAAAACCAGATGCTGGATTTTCTTAGCCTTTTATCCTGGAATCCTACACTGGCCAACCCTATTGTCCCATAATAAGTAGATGAAAAGTATCCAAAGTAAGACAACTGCAGGTAATTTGCCATTCTACAGGGTGAGGGGAGAGGACAATGACAGGCACAGAGGGGTGCACACACATGTATGTGTGTGGGTGGGGGGGGAGGGGGGAAGGTGGCATGCATGTGTGTATCCTTCCTCTACCCAATTTAATGCAAATCAGATCAGCCCAGGATTAAACCTGAAGTCTGTTTTTAGCCTATGCTGTTTTAGCAACAGCTCTACCAGACAAAAAGACTCCAGGGACACCAGGTAGAAGCCAGGGAAGGATGTAGAGTAATGACTCTATCCTAAGAAGTCTTGACAGGCATGTCAAGTTGCACCTGCATCTTCTTTCATGTAAAATTTAGACTAGAGAGGTGTCCAGCAGCCCTGACCAGGACTGGGACTGCACTAGAATGGGCCTTGAACAATCACAGAATATATCCACATTGCAAAATGAAAACCTGTCCTGGTAACAACTACACCCAAGACTCACTCAGTGGCTCAGGTTTCAGCACAACCAGAGCATAAGCTCTTTGGACACTCTGACATTCTTCCTTGCTACTACAGCCCAGGGTAGAGGTACACCTGCCCCTGCTATAATCACCCCTTTGTCTTGGTCAGTGGACATACACTCAGGGAGTACTTACAAATTTAAGGAACGTACAGACTTTCCAGTTACTTGAGAGGTGGTTAGCTCTGTTAGTCTGAAGTCAGGTAGAAAAGGCAAGGCAGGATGATACGTCAAAGACCAATTAGTTCAGGGTCACGAACTTTCATAGGCAACAACCATAGCATCCAATAAAGTAGATCCTTGCCTGCAAAAAGTTCAGGTCTCTGAACCAGTTAGTCTCCAAGGTATCACCCTGCCTTACCTACTTCCAGTTACTAGGTACATTCCAGCCCTGAGTGAGCCTGATTTCCTGCCACTCTAGATGTGCAGTGCAGCATAGCAAATGCTAATCCATTTCTGCCAATGTCTGCACTGGTATCAGTGAACACAATGGATTCAGAGGCTACTTAGTGCGAAAGATGCAATTCTGAAGGCTCAGAAAAGTCTCGGTAGATAGTATCTCCATCCTGATGAAAGCAGGAAGTACTGAACAAAAATATTGGAAAGCCTGATCTCAGATGAATTAAGGTTCCAGCAAGGCTGTAGCTGGACATGGCTGGGCTTGGTCCTGTCATGCTGTTAGAGGCAGGGTTACATTAGATCCCACTAAAATAAAATGCCTAGACCCTGAGGGACACTAGTTGGTAAGGACATCCTCAAAACAAGGGCGGGGAGGGGACTCTCCTTTGTCAGGACTGGTCCCTCAGTAATGGGGGATTACAATTATCTCTTTATTTTTTAAGACAGGTATGGCCCTACTTTGCTGTCCCCTCACTCATCCTTTTGGAGGGTTGGGTTTCTGGCTGGGGCATTGGTCTTTATGACCAAGATTAGAGGCTACGAAAACAACTGAAAGAACTGCACCTTATAAAACAGCCTGAAAATCCAAAAACACTCCTCATCCCACAACTGGGTCCTGCTTCAGCAGACTGACAATGAGTATTTTCAGGTATTTATAAGATAGCAGAACGCATACATAGCCCCAGGGAATATATGATACAGCACTGAGCAAGGAGTAAGCTAGCCAACAAATCTAGCCCCTGTCCAAAAGGCACACATGGCTACAATATAGAACAAAGCCGTAGCGTGCCATCCCCACAACTGCAGAGGGGTCAGAAGTTTTATGAATATGGAAGACAAGGGAAGGGATTCACTCATTAGGTCCTTGAGGCAGGGATTATATTTTACCCATAGAGAAAAGGCCAGGCACATAGTAAGAACCATCCTAATGCAAATGAGAAAAACCAAAAGTTAAAAACAACTTTAACAGTAATCAGAGCACCACGCAGTTTCAACACATGTGAATTTTACCTCCACAGGGTCAAATATTACATCAGGAGCTGTAATCCGATTAAGTTTTGCAGCTTTACGGAGGATCATTTCTGCCTCTTGAAATCTTCCTTGGGAGATTAGCCACCGGGGGGATTCTGGGATGACCCTGCAATAAGTTTCAGAATAAGTATGTATGCCTTTCCAAGAGACCACTGTTGCAAGAGACAGGCATGCACATGGCCACAAGCACCAGCAATTTAACATGCTGGGAACTGGAGAGATTAAAATCGCAGAATGATGAAAAGCAGATTAGCGTACTGTAAAGAAACAAACTAAAACGTTTCCATTCCTTTCAAAAGACATGAAGGGGTGTGTACCATTTACACTTGCAAAGTACAGAAAGGAAATATTTTATCTAAAGAAATTAAGGCAGCATGAAACTGCACACGCTGTATTCCACTGGAGGATGGTATTAGTCAGACAATACATACAAAAATTAAAAACCGGAGAAGCTATTATTGGATGAGACACAGGGAATTTACTAACTATTCATCTTCACAACAGAAAGACTGGGGTAGGTAGTGTTTAAAAAGAGAAGTAGCACCACCTCATGGATTGCTTAGAAAACAACAGCACTCAGTTAACTTGTGAAGGAAAACAGGTCATAGAAATGCCCAAATGCTGCTTATTGCAAATAAAATGGCACAGGCCTCACCTCCCACAAACTAGTGCCTTCCAGCTGTGCCCTGATCAAACACTGACTCTCAGTGTAGCCCACAGACTTCAGTCATTCCCTTCTTCCTGCAATGCTAAGGGACTCAAACCACTGTTTCAAAAAACAGGCATGGGTTCGTGTAGGAAGGAGCTTTACAGCCTGCCCCAATTCACCCCGAGCATGACGTGGTGCAGAGGAAGGCAGTCAGGGCCAGAGGCTGTTCTGCTGTTTCTAGCAGACCTCAAACTAAGAGCATTTGTTCTTTCCTCCTTCACTCAAGAGAAGCAATGACAGCATGGACCTGAGAAAAATATTCCCCTTATTTGTGGAACAAGTAAACTGTGTTTATTCAAAGTGAATTTTAAACGCATTTAATTCGTCTTCCCCTTGCACACTGCACTTTACCCAGCTTGCCCAATTTCACTGTTGGGTTCTCACAAACTAGTGTAAAGCTACACTGTTCAGGCTATGAACACTAGAGAGGAGGACGATCATTTATTCTATAAGACCTGTTCACTTTCATCTTTTTCTCGGATTGAATATAAGTATTCTTAGCAATACTTGGGGGGAAATTCTGATGCGACAGCGTCTTGCTAATGGCAGCTGCATATGGCTATTTAACGGACACCATACAGAGATACACAATATTTACTTTGGTACACTTTGTTCATGGGCAAGTAAAGTTGCTGAAAAACAAATTTAAAAAAAAACCTGATAAGCAGGTGAATCATGAAGGTACAAGGGAAATAGCACATATATCAACCCAAGTCGAAATCCTGCTAGCATTTCCAAGCAGCCCTGTAAATCAGCACAGACCTTTCTGCCAGCAGGTGGCCAGAACCCTTGAGCTTCACCATATTAAATAATAAAAAACAAGGGGCATCTCATACTCTTCCAGAACATCAAGTCCAGCAAAACCCAAACCTTTGAAAACCAGGACAGAGTTAAGGATGCTGGGACACGTGCCTTAACTCTGTCCCCAAAACTTGCGATACACCAAAGCCAGTGGTCTGACAGCACTCCAGCAGCATCCAGTCTGACCATGCAGCCGTGCCAATCGGTGCAGTGATTAGCGGAGGCAGGAGAGCAGAGCTGAGCTCCTGATATGAGCTGATCTCATCTGTGGGCCTGCCCCATGGTAGACGAGGGAATCTCTGCACGATCAGAGAAAAGAAATCCTTGAGCACCAAGAGAGATCCAAGGTGCTCCTTTGGCAGCTCTATTGTGTAGCCTGTGTCAGCAGGGATGGGGGAGAGGGAGTCAGGGGTCTTCTTGTCATGGGGACTTCAGCAAATAGGAGGCAAGAGTATCCTGTGCATTTAATGGTGGATGGGAGAAAGTCTAGAAGTAGATAAGGCTATCTACCTAATGAGGAAGGGCTCATGAAGGGCAGTGAAGAGGATGTAAAATTCAGCAATAATATTTCTCTTTCTGGCGTGGGCTCCACAGTTTGTCTGGAGAGCAGATGTGGGTGGCTCCCACTTCAGTACCCTATAAAAGGGAGAGGGTGACTATAAACACACCATCAAATTGAGGCAGGTGTCACAAAACCAGGCAGAGGATTCTCTGGCTCCCCTGACAGCAGGTGGGGCCATAGGGTGGCCATTGGTTGACCTCTGTCCTCTACCGATACGAAACTGGACGCCTATGTCCTCTATTTTTTTCTTGAAAGACATAAAAGGCGTCCGGTTTTGTATCAATAGAGGACAGAGTAGCACAAAACTGTAAGGTCCTCTATGATGGCCACCCTAGGTGGGGGAGGCTACGTGGAGGCCGTGTCCATTACGAAAGAGAGGGCTCCCTGTGAGGACAGCTGCAGCTGAGGAGCTGTCTGCGACTGAGGGGGGTTTCACAGGCATTTTTATGAGGCCTGGATGATAGTCTGAATGCAAGGTAAGGATTTTGTCAGTTTTGTTTTCAAAGTATTTGATCCCTTGTTCTTTTGTTCTTCTTTTTTTAATTTTTCTGTCACTTTACTGAAGAGCTCTTGGTAAATTGTGATTTCTCAGCAAATCGATAACCTGTGCACACCCATTTCAAAGACAAGAGGACTGACAAGCTCACAGAAAGCCAGTGGGCATCTCTGGGAGCACCTGGACACCTAGGGTTTTGTCACAGCAGGTTACCAGCGAGCAAGGCTTACTGCAAAACAGCTGACTAGGTCACCTGCACTTACCCTGAAGTAAAGGACGGGATGCCATATTGCACTATTATGCATTGGAATGGGGTGTGAATTTGCTAGTGGGGCCTTGGGAGGAAATCAAAGCTCCCACCTCTGTCCTCAAACCTTGGCAGTTTTATTATACACTGACTGCATCAAGAATGTGAGGTGTGTATGTGCATGCCTTTGTGGTCTTCTCCACATCTGCTCCACTATCCCACATAATGTACTCCCCAACCCTGCTCCCCTTCCCAGTTCAGTAAGCCAGTTTAGAAAACAGTACCTTGGAAAATGTCACATCCTGCTGTCTGCTGCTATGCTTGGGTATTGACAGGCAGCAGCTTGCCTGGCTCATCGACACTAGCTGAGTGCTGACCCGGGCCTCTTACACCTACTATACCTCTGTCTGCTGCACCCAGCTTTCCCCAGCCATGCCCTTGGCTCACCTTGCTACTCTGATCCTGCCCCACACCTTCAGCTCTTGCCAGCTGCCCCCGGCAGTATAGTACCTCAACTTGTTCCTTGGTTTCAGAGGTTTAAATCTGGGTTACCTTCATGCCCTCCAGATCATGTCTCATATGGTAGAAGAGGAGAGGCCCAGATCATGCTAGTGGGGGGGTTCCCCCAGATATGTGGAGGCAGGAAGAGGGTCTCAAACACCTCAGAAGAGAAAGACCCTCCACAGACCAGGGCTCCTACTTGGGGGACAGGAAAATGGGCTTAGACTCCCAAAGAAGGGAAGGACTCTGCCCCAGATCTTAGCTCTCGAGGAGAAGCAGAAAGAAGCATCAGATACCCCCCGAGAGACCAGGGCCCCCCCCCAGATCCTGTATTTCTATCTAGGTCTTTGCTCTTTAATGAATATCAGGTTCTATATATCACTTCCTCATGAGGTGTAATCAAGATCAGAGGCACAGCTTGATTACTTGGCTTTATGCAAAAAAAAAAAAGCTAATAAAATCTGTCACTTTGAAAATGCTCTCGTCCATGGTTTCTCTCAAAACCCCCTGATTTATATAATCTCAAATTTGCCCAACTAACCCATTCTGCACCACCAAACCCAAGCAACTGTGTATATTCTAGAACTTTTGGACTAAGGAGGTCCACAATTTAATACCCAAGCAGATCTGCACAATCAAGTGCTTGCAGAACCTGAGAAACTTTACAAGAGCTTTTGGGGAACAGCAGAGGCAATAGCAGATAAGATTTACTGGGGCACTGGGCAAACAGAAAACTGGAGGCTTCCCACACCCCACTATTAACATGAACGAATCAAGGCAAGGCAAGGCATGGGGGTGCCCTGGGTGGCTGGGGGGAAGGAAAGGGCCCTGCAGCTGTGGCTGGGCCAGGGGCTCACTGATGTCATGGTGCTTGGTGGCCTGGGAGCAGTTGTCATGGAGCACGTAGCTCTCCACCTGAAGTTCTGCAGACCTGTGGACATTAGCACTCTAGCAGGTCAACCTGAACCCGATCTCGGATATGTCGGGCCTGCTGGGCATGGCAGGGGCCACTGGCTCCCCACCCAGTCCTGCCCCAGGCTGGCCCTGAGAGTCATACCTGCTCATCTGCCCGCGGAGCCTTGCCAGTGCTGCAGACAGTGCATGGCTGGGAGCCGCCAGCACAAGGTGAGGAGGCTGCCCCCACAGAACTGCTACCCCAGCTGCAGAGTCACCACATAGGAGTGTGCGCTGGGCAGCTCCACCAGGCCCCCAACCATGCACCTGCGCTGCAACCAGGTCTTCCCATAGTGCTGCCCACAGCTCAGGGCAGGACCCCTGCCAGTCCCCATGCACGTCAGCTCCGCCTCAGCCTGGTGCCTGGTGTCCTCCAGTGCTGCGGTGCCTGCAGGAAGGCAGCCATTCATGGCTTGCCCCCAGCACACAGTTAGCCTCCCCTGGGAATTTTTCCCAGGGGGCTCCTGAGCCCAGGCCCCGCATATTAATATGCCTGGGTAGCAGGCTGTGTCTGGGGAACTCCTTGCTCAAATAAGCACAAGCTTGGAACGCTCTTACTTGGCACCTGCAGGGTACAGGCTAAGTTCTGGGGCACTGAAAGCAAGCATGTAGGTTTCAGAGTGTTTCACAGAATCATAGAAGTAGGGTCAGAAGGGACCTTATAGATCTTCAAGTCCAACCCCCTGCCAGGGCAGGAGAAAAAACTGGGCTCAAATGATCCCAGCTAGGTAGGCATCAAGTCTCCTCTTAAAGACCCCCAGGGTAGGAGCCAGCACCACTTCCCTTGGAAGTTGGTTCCAGATCTTAGCCGCCCTGACTGTGAAGTAGTTCTTACAGATGTCTAATCTAATGTTTAGTGGAGGGCAACACCTTTAAAACCTTAACTGTAGCAGAGCTGCTGCACAGTTGTAATGTGTGCAGACTTCTCATCAACAGCCTTGATTTGGCTCCTGATTTTGTACCAGTTGCAAATATATTTTTATAACTCGTTGGCATCCAAATATCTGATCTGGGGTTCAAATTATGTTATTATTATAATACTGAATATAAAACCATATTTCATAACTCATCATTATTGACACGTAGTCCATGATGACTTTGGTCATTGGTTAGGGTTGCCGTTTCTACACCTTAGCAGTTCATGAAACAGCTTCAGATTTAGGTTATGCTTATGCCATCCAGCTTCGGAGCAGCAATGCTCCAGTGCTGCAACTTAGCTTTCAGAAGCGTTACATCTAAAGTGGGACTTCAGATGTTGTTATCATTATGCCACTCAGTGCCATGGACATAATAGCACTTTGCAGAAATGACCCATAAAATACATGTGGGCAGAGGGAAAAAAGAATTAAATCCCCTCACAGCTACTCTTTTCCCATTATTGAATAGGAAAAGGGAGATAAGTTTACTGTCCATCTCCCTCTGACTTTCAAATACAGCAGAGATCAGTTAACCTAAATGGTGCTGATTGATGGGGTTTAGGATTCTGTGTTAGTGCTACAGTGCCATCTGCCTGGTTGCACATTAGTTTACTGACCTGTTGCTTTACGTAGAACAGTGCTACCAATGGGCTGGATTCTGATCCCAGTTACACTGGTATAAAAGATATTTATACTGGCATAATTGAAAAGTGACTCTGCCTATGTCACTGACTGAGAGGAAGAACTGAACAGAAACAAGATCCAACAAAACTGATTAAACCTGCCTATTTCTATTATCTATGCTTTTAACCTAACTGCTGAACAAGAGGACACACACAGGCACACACGCAGTTTCAAGTAATAACTTGTTTCTAAGGGCCACTGCTGTGCCAAGATCCGACACTGTGGTCATGTAGGCCTTGCATCTGAATCCTGGCAGCCACAGCTGAGATTTTTCAAAGCCTCACACCTTTGAAGGTAGATGCACTCACCACCACAGAGGAATGCAGAGCAGCCCAGGTAAAGTAAGAGCCAGAAGCAGTGTCCGCCAGTCTCTGATGAAGTAAGCAAACAGCGGCAGCAACATATAGCCAAACGCATAAAATATGCAAACACCTAACGTGCAGTATATTATGCGAACTGATTTGCCAAGAATTTCTGTGCCTGTTCAAAACAAGGGAGTACAAATTAGCATTACGATAAAAACAAACAAAACAAAAGCAGTCAAATATGATAATGCTACATAAGAACCAGAACTACCCTATAACAAAACTACTCCTGACATGCTACAATAGATCATTATATTAGACGTCCCCCCCCCCGTTTTAAAGAGATAATCACTAGATCTCTCTCATATCACCGATCTTTCCTCCTGGGAAGTACTGGTATGAATAAAGACAGCAAAATGGAGAGTTTAAGCTCTTCTAAGCCAGCAAGGAAACTATTTCTGATTCTGAACTCCTAGAATTCTCCATCTAACACCTAATTAAAAACTCCTTAAAAAGCCTATTTTTCTAGGCTCTGCCTGGTGAATCTTGCATAAAAAAAAGTGTTTTTAAGTTAACCTCTGATAGCTCCACAAGGGTGTTCTGGCCAAAAAACAACCAACCAACCCCCAACAACCAGCCACATAGAAATACTTCTTCAGACCAATGTTGAGTCTATTTCACTTCCAATCAAATACCACTTACTCTTTGCTACAACAGAATGGATGAAATGACAGAGGTGATATGATAGTTTAATTTTTACAACAGGTTATTCTCAAGTCATCCTTCAATTTGTAATTGTTATAAACAAACATGTATTTAGATCTAAAGGACAGCATCTAAAACTTTGAATTACTGGTTCTGTGCCTCTAACTGGATATTAAGGAACATGTACCACAGCTCTCCAATTACAGGATGCTTTTGCCTCAGATAAATATCAGTTCCGATTTTCTTCGTTTGCTTATTTTAATTTGGCAAACAAAGACGTTTACTAGCACTATCTTGCTATTTTACCAAAAGGACATTTTGAAACAGACTGGAAATTACCCATAAGGCTATATTCTTATTAAAAGTGCTACTTGGGAATAAAACTGCCATTGCTAGCTGGGGATGGGAGGAAGACGACATTGCCACAGAACACAGGTTATGCATAACATATTTTCGTACCAAGCACAAAAGCCGCCACATAGTTAGAGATCTGTCCCATGCCGACGAGGACAAAGAGCATTGAAAACATCTCCCAGTTGATGGAGAAGACTTGCAGAAAGCTGAAGCCAGTTTGCACCCCCATGGTCACAAACAGAACATTCTTCCTGCCAAATCTTCAAAGAACAAAGACAAAAAAAAAATGTAAGAGGGTTATAAAATAAACCTTTGTGAAAGAAATCTGCGTGTCTACATGAACAAGGGAGCAACTCAGACAGCAGCAGAAAAGCATACATACATACACTAAGAAATACACTAAGACTCTCACTGGGCAAAATCAGAATATCTTAAGGGCTGTAATAAAAGGCTTCTTTGGAGCTGTGGTGGGAGGTTCTCTCTTCATTGTTGGACTGAACATGGACACGTGTAGCCATCTAGAAAAGGAGTTAGCCGCAATGCATCTGATTAGGTACTGGCGTTTCAAAAAAGCTGTTCCCTTTCTCCTTCGAGTCAATATCAAATCCATATTCCACTGAGACATTAAACATTAGGTGGAGAGGTGGAGTCTTTTAGAGAAGCAGCAAGCCTCAGGAACATACTAGTTTATGGTTATTAAGGAACCATTTCTGCAATTCTAACTCAGCTATACCAAGTGACACCTTGCTCTGTTAATAACTCAAGTGATTTCCAATGGGACTGTTTGTTCCTTACCAACATAAGGGTGAGTGAGTTTGAGACTAAGTTCTGGCACTTATGATTGGAACAGAAGTTTTAGCCTCAACGCTTTGGCAGGTTCAGTTTATATTTGTATTTTAGCCTGGTTATCTAAATATCATAGCTTAACCTTTCCTTCCTAGTTTGGTGGCTGAAACCCTGCAGATCACACATATAATTCCACTTCATAATTAAGCTTGGTCAACACACAGCAATTGTACAAGGAGGACCAGATATGGTAGTAAGGAGTATGGTATAAATTTTAGTTTAGCGTAAGAAACAATGATGCACAAATGAAGCAGCATAAGGTTTTAGCTCACCTATTCGCTCTGATCTGCTGCTTCCTCACTTAATCTTACCCCTTAGAGGAGGCGTGCTCAACTCTTGGCCCATGAGACGCATCTGGTCCCTGGAGCCGTGTCATCTGGTCCATGGGGCTCCGCACAAGTCCATGGAGAGCCCCCTGGGCTGTGGCCCTGCATGCTAGATCAGGCACAAAGGGTGGCATGGGGCCATGTGGGAGAGGTGTGAAGGCCTACTAAGGCCACGAAGGCCCAATCCTGCTGTGGTCTGGCCTGCAGACTGGCCCTGCACCTTTCATGTGACCCGCAAGGCCAAAATATTAAGCAGCACTGCCTTAGAGCATAATTGAACAGCACTGCCTGCTATGAGCCCAGAAAGGCAGACTGCAACATGTCTGTGCTACTATGTCAGAGGCAGACTTCTAGATGGTGCTACAGTATAAGACATACCATAGTGGAGAACTCCATGGGAGTAAAAAGTTGCCTAAACAATCTCCCATGGGATAGTGTGGTGTTCCAGTTATTGAGCTAGCTTCCATACATACATACTGCTGTATTAATATCAGCAGAAGATATGCTATATGTATTAGCTGAATTACCCTCGCCAACACCATCCTGCAGGGTTCTGTGGATGGATGAAGAAGAGGAAGACCTAGGATGGGCTGGACCAGCAACATCAAAGACCGATTGTAACAGGTATTGCAAAAGACCAGGAACAATGGAGGCAAGTTATTGCTCTACTGAAGGTGCCCAAATGGTTGGTGTAGCCTCAGGACTGACTGACTGACATATTAGCAGGGGTTGTATTTAGCAGTGTTCCTTTACATTATCACTAAAGTACAAACACTGCCGAGTCTTCCTTCACCAGTGTCAGATTCGAAGGGTACGTTTATACAGCAAAATGGTGATGTGACTAGATTGCACGTTAGCCTATGAATGATAGCTTAATTCACATAGCACAGGTAACAAGGCAACACAGATTTTCACACAGAGTTTGTATTCTGGTTGCCAGCATGTGTTGAAATCTGTGCTACCCCATTTTCACTAGTATGGTGCAGAAAGCAATATCAGTACTGATACAGCCCTGCAACAGAAGTCCGTCCTTGACAGAAGAAAAAGAGGGCTGGATCCCAGAGATGAGACCTCACTAGTATCCCACTAAAACTGACAGAGGCATTGCCCAGGTAAGAACTTCAGGATTTGGCCTATAAAGCTGTAAACCTATACAAGTTTTGTTGTTAAATCATCAAACAGAACCCTCCCCGCCACCATTATTCAATGGGAACCGAGTGGCTGCCACATGCTGGGATGCATGTTAGACTTCATCCAGCTTGCAAAGCACATTTAAAACAAAATTCAGCTATTTGAAATTCAAGAGTGCTACTATTTTTTTCAGCTTTGTGTGGACAAACAGAGCAACCCATGGTACCGCTATCAGTTGGGTCAGAAAACACAGCAACAAACATCTATGTTACGGAGACTGATAAGAAACATTGATGCTTTCCAGACCCCACGAACACAAAATGTTGGACTTAGACCTTGAATTTGACATGAGGTACAAGAGAAGCTATAAACATTTGTACAAGGGGAGCTTTTGACTTGGCCTAGGGAAAAGCAAACATGAGTTGGGCAAGTACCAAGAATAAAGGATAGATCAAAGAAAATCAAATAGTACACCAGGATCTGATTTTCAAGAACAGCCTGTAAAATTGTGTCTTTTCATGGATGAATGAGTTGAGAAGTGACCTCCTCCTGGAAAAAAGAGGCCCCCATAATAGCATTTTGCCTTGATTTTAGGTGCTGCATGCTGCACCAAAGCTTTGTCTACCAAATAGATGACCCAACAGCAAACATAACAGCACTCTGTCCTCGCTAGTGTTTTCTTATAAGCTACCAATACTAGCACTGAAAAAGGTCACAGAAATATGAGGATCAGTTTAGCCAAAGAGCATAACTTTTTACCACAGTATGAAAAGATTACACTGGTTGAATTCACTTTAGGAATTGTTTGAAAAATAGTAAATCAGATCAAGAACAAGTATATACTTTACTTGTCTGAGAGCTGTCCTGATACAAAAGATCCGATTAGCACGCCCACAAAAAACAAGGAGGTAGTTAAAGGAGCTTTCCAGTCATCATCACACACCAGATTCCACTGCAAAAGAAGAGGGCAAGACTTAGCATTAAAGCATTATTGACAAAACACCTAAGATTTTTTCCATTCTAAATTAACCCAAAGTAATCCAAATGTTTGGGGGCAGCAAATGATTATAGCGTATGTTCTGAAAGAAATAAACCCTTCTCAGAAGAGGAGAACAGTCAACCTGTTTGGGGGAAAGGAGGCAAATGGCAGGACCCAATTCCCGAATCTCCATCTGCAGCGGAGTCTGAATTCCACATTATTTGGAGAAAGTGAGACACCCGCAACATGCAAGCCGTGCATCATATGCAATCTTCCTCCAAAGCTTATGCCTTTGAACAGATACAAAGTAAATTGCATAATAACCTTTCCTCATGGTTTGTATCAACTCCCCTAAAGGCAATGGAAACACCCAATTAAAGTAAATGAGTGTAACTGAGCTAATTCTGACAGGAGTTAGACATGCCCTAACTTACTGCGCACACAAGAAGAGGATAATGTAATAAGCCTTCCATTAGAGCGCTGGGACAAGATGCAGACAAATGTAGTGCAAATACGACATATGTTACTGCAGTCTCCCTCCAAGCTCTATAAAATGAAGACTTGTGGGCAGAAAAAAGGTATATACAAATGAGCTAAAGGTTAAAAAATATGTTCTACAAACTCCATCAAGGAATATGATTTTTTTGAGTCCCTTTATAGAAATGCAAATTCAAATACTTACTTAAATAAACTGTTCAGGCTTTTTTTTTTTTTTAAGTTGGAGAAAACCAGAAGGAGGGAAGAAGATGTTCCATAAATTAAGTAAAGGTCTGTGATAGCTTTCAGCTGCTCACGTAACTCAGGGGAGTTAGTACAGACATTCCTGAAACAATACAGCATCAAGCACTTGAAATCTATATTTAAAAAAGAGTAGTTGCCAAGCGGAAAGATCGGTTTCATTTGTTTTACCTGAATATTTTTCACAATGAATGTTTGGTTTTCAAGCTATACAAAACAAAGACAATAGGGAAGTCAAGTCTCGTGCACATCCCTGTTATGCCGACAGCATAGGAACAGTTACAAAATCCACCCCTTCCGAAAGAGGGGGGGGGGGGCCTTGATCGTTAATTGGCTTTAACAAGGGACCACTGAGTTCAGGAGGAGGGAAGCTTTGACAAGGAGGCCTCACAGGAGAGTGAGCATGAGACTGGAAGCCAGAAGGCCTCATGCTCTATTTCTGGCCATGCAACTAAGTATGGCCAAAATTTACTCATCCAAATGGACCCCCCTCAACCTTGATTTAAATCCTAAAGTGCAGAACGTGATGCAGGTGGCCAGGAGGGAACTGCACAAGACATGGGCAATATCTGGGAAAACCCAGCAACTAAGAAAAACTACCATAATCACCCTCCTCACTGTGCACATTTGTGACCACAAAAAAAGTTTGTTAAGACAATACTCAACTTCCAATAACTACAATCATTATGCTTTTATTATGCTATTGTCCTGCTTGCACTCCCTACTAGTTGTTCCTTGATTTTGCCTGGCATTTGCATAAGGTTAACTGGCTTTTCTATTTACCTTTGTTAAACACTGGTGAAGGACTAGCTTCCCCTTCCTCCCCAGCCCATCATTAGTCTAGAACTTCTGCAGTCTTCTATGATTTGCTAAAAATGAACATTAATGGCTCAAATTTCCTTGGGTACTTTTTTAACTGCCCCCCCCCCCTTTTGTGGTTTGGTACAAAAAACAAACCAAAAACCACCAAACCTACATTCAAGTAATCCTGTTCTGCAGACTTCAAAATGCTTAACTTCAGAAAGTGAAATATTGTACTCCTTAAAAACTGGACAGTGCATTTCTACCTAGATACAGAACAGTTATGTTAACAAATAGTGCTGCCTTTCCTGTGCTGTTAAAGTCGTGGTTTGGAAAATACAGGTCTGACTCTCTCTATTAATAATCAACTGTAGTGGGCCCTTGAAGAGTTCCTGTTTTAATTTGGTAGGCCTTAAAAAATGTAAAATAAGAAGGGTGGAAAAAGAAACCTGCTTAGTATAATTCCACAGTAAAAAATATAAGCCAGCCTTCATTATCTAGTATTAGGCGCAAAATAATTTTCCAAGACAGGTTGATGGGATTCCCTTCAATAAATGTATATTTATTTATCTATTTATGGGATTCCCTTCAATAAATGTATATTTTGGACTAAAACAATGGATTAGACTATTGCCACAAGCAGTGTCTAACGTCAAAGACCTTGGTTGGGCAAGCCAGTTTACACAGATTAGAGATTTTGATACAAACTGTTCCAAAACCTTCCCACAGTCAGGTTCCACTGTTTATCTTCACTTAGTGTTCTGCCCTGTTATGGCCGATGCAAAATAAACTCTATTATCTTAACAAGAAAGCAATACATGGCTAATTGCTGAATTCACTCTAGTTTAGAATTTATTATACCTACTCTACAAACAAAAGAAAGTTGTACAACCTTTTGGGAAATTTTAGCAAAGCACATTTAGCACTTTGAAAATATGTAGCAAGTGGTCATCATCAAAATTTACATAACTGACTGTTTTCACTGGCTATCCATCAAATCACACATTGTACTTGACCATCGCCTAATATGCCAATATCATCATATAACACACAGTGAACAATATTTCCAGCAGGAACACTGTAATAATAAATACCTTATCCTTTGCTCGTCCCACCCTCTGCAGCAATTAATGGTATTAGGCATTGATTTACACATATTAACATGGGATAAAGATCCAACTGGCTAAAGAGTAAGTCATGCAGAATGTCACTAGATATGGGACAAGCTAGGTTTTTGGTGCTAGCTTTTACTGGATCAACTGCATAGCTGGATGAAATGCAAGACACACTTTTAGACACAACATGCTCTCACTGGACATTGTTCAAGGTATTAAGGTTTAAACCTTACCTTTTTACTAAGTCACAGCTTCTCTTCCTAGGTTGTGGTTATTACTTGAAATTCAATCAGCCCTAGCTGCCACAGAGTCAGCAACAGCTTCAAGATCTGAATGAAGCAGCACAAGGAATGTATTGGGGAGGCAAAGGTCACAATCAAAGAGAAAACCTACATACTAATCTGTTACACAACTCGCTTGGAAAGCCAGTGCCTCACTGCCTTAATTAGAGATGAGAAAGGACAGCTATAAGTGTCTGTACAGGGTGACCAAGGTCAAAGAACCACATGGGAAACCTGGGAATGGATGGTCAGGTCATCTGAATCCTCACCCTTCCCTAGGTCTTTATTTGCCTTAGTCTTCAGCTACCCTTACAAGTTGCACTGGCCTACCTCTCATGGCCAGAGGCACAATTCCTCCATCTGGTCCACACCAACACAGCTATACCAGCAAAGGCCCTAATGTAGACACAATTATACCAGCAAAGGTCTTCTGCCATTTAAGCTGTGCCAGAAAAAGAGTTCCCTTAGATTATTGCTGGTACAGCATTATTGGCATAGCTGTACCATCAAGCCCGCTCAAGGGTACACAAGGACTGACCGCTAGTTCATAACAACCCCCTGCGATTTGTATGCCAGGCACAAGTGGGGGAACACTAATTGGTTAGGGCCTCCTGCAGAAAACAGCAGGTCCTTTTGCTTTCAGCACAAAGCACGTTCCTCTGCAAGAAAAGTGAAACCAGCTCTATAACTAAAAACATTTTTTAAAATTTACCTATTATTTCATGAACTCTGAACCCTTTAATTCAGAGACTTATAAAGGAATGTTATATTTAAATAGTACCACTTCTTACAGCTACTGGGAGTTTAAAATTGTTAAACTGACTAGATTGGTATTTTCTCATCATATTCCCCTTAAATAGTTTATACAGCACCTTACATCCACTAGGAAAGCCTGCTGCAAGCTCTGTACAAAGTTCATGGGAGTGAAACAAAGACAACGCAGAGATATAACATTACAACTATGTTATCTGCAGAACCAAGCCAGACAACAACACTGGAAATAACAAAGACTATGATACCAAAGCAGAACTGCAAGGAATTCAAGTAGAAAGCAAGTGCTACCTTCTGTTGAAAAAAACAGCCAAGACAGCAAGGCTAACTAATCCCTCTAACATTCATGGCAAGTGCTATGAGACCTATAGTTGAATTCAGTGGTCAAGGCTGTTTCACCCACTGCATCACCAGAATCCCAGTTAACTCAGAGGGAAGACAAAATAGCAAACCCTCATATAACAGACTGGCAATTCAGTTTTACTACAAAAATCTGCAGTATTTCAATGCGTTGTAAAATCTAAGTCACGAATCCAGCCATAGCAGAGTTTTCCTATGGGGGGAAGAGGATTTTGCTATAAAGTATCACTGGTTGCAGGGTACACTTTGCCACCACTGGATTTGCTTGGAAAGTTACAGAAGTAACTGCAGGGCCAAGGATCTGTAATTTATTACCCCACATGGAGCAGGCGCGTTTCTCAGATTACGAAGAGCTCCCCCACTGCAGCAGCACTGCTCTGACATTAATGACGGCTTCATTTCCTTAATAGTAATACCACAACATTAAAACAAAGATAGAGCATGACAAATATCAAATACTTCCCCAGAGGCTTATTTGTTTACATCCCTGTTTATATATGAAAGCTCCTTCTGAATCCTGCAGTTAGCATATTTTTTCTGCTTTCTAAGATTACAAGAGACAAATGTAAAATTGTTAAAAAAAAACAAAACAACCCACCCCAACAGGGGGGGATTAAAACTTGTTCATATGTTAAAATCTTCCTTTTTAAAATTAAGCTGAGAATAATCGTCTTGTTTTCCAGTTTGGGTAGGTGTTATTCTCCGCTCTTATGTCCTACCCTGTAGATGGAGACAAGACCTTCAAATGATCTGTCATTCTCACCATTCAGTAGTTGTGACTTTGAATTTATTTCTGCCCTTATTTACTCTGCGTCTTTTGGAGTAACCCATGTACTGTATAAAATGCATGAATGTTGCTTGTCTTTGGAGAATGATCACATGTCCACATTACTATTTTATTTACATTTAAGAGACATTTGTCATTTTACTGTATTATATTAAATTATCCAAAACTATATTTATTATCCACATATGTAAAAACATGCTGCCTTTATTTTTTAAATCCTCTTGCAGTTCTATTAAGATATTGCGAGTCTCTTATCTCTACAGGTGATTTGGTGAGTGAGAAGGTTATAATTTAAATATTTTAAACAACGAAAGATGTCAGGGTTTTTGGGAGAAGCCATGGTTGAGGCAGCAGGGTGGACAACGATATCAGATAAGAGGGTGAAGTAGTCATTGCATTCTTTAAAAACCAAAGATATTTTTAGTGAGGCTAATGGAAACATTTGTTCTATAAATATAACATATCCATCACGTTAAAATTAAAGCTGTTTTCATTTTAACTGTAATAAAGAAATACTTTCCTGCTGTTTGCAACTATAATGCCACTTCACATGGCCAAGAAAACCCTTTCAAATGCTGTTGTCAAGAAAGTGCTTCTGTAACAGTGGCATTGAAGCCACCGTAGACTAGGAACAGAAGTTCCACACAAACCAGTTTAAGTGATCAGAAACGGATTTACACCTGTAACAGAATAGAATCTCAGTGCACATAAACCAGTTTCAGTAGTATCAGACTTAACTAATTTTGGTCAAACCAGTTTATGAAATTTCTATCCTAGACCCTTCCTGGCTCAACTTAAATCAAGAGTCCCCCAGCATGCTTTCCAGCCCCGGGCTGGTCTGTGCTGCGTGCTCCAGCAGAGGGTTGGGGGGGCAGAAGGCAGAGAGATACAAAGACTGTCATTCCCCTCCTCCAGGCAAACCCCAGCTGGGGGCTGGGGAGGGGTTAACCCTCCCCTTCCCGAGTACAGAGCTGCCTTGCCCTGCTAAACTTACTGAAAATTACTGCTGGCTGCAGCTGCAGCTGTAGACTACAAATCCCAGAAGCACCTGGAAGCAGGAAGAAGTGATGAGCAACCCTGCAGAGTCCTGATTCTGTTATGCTGGACTGCAAATCCCTGAGACCTTGGGGGCAGCAGGAAGAGGAAGTACTAGAGAGCAATGCTCTAGTGCTCCCGGGCTGCCCCTCCACCACTTATGGCCTGAGCCACTGCAGGCACGTGGCTGCAGTTCCTGTATCAAAGGTTTGCAGCTTGGACTAACTTGCAAAGAATGAATCGATTCAGCCCTGGGTTTTTTTTTTACTGTATTTAGCCTTAAAGATATCAAGATCTAAACTAGAAAGAGATTATAGTAAAATGGAAGTCTTAATTTCAAGCTAGTCATTTCAGTTTATGACCTGAAAAGCAAGCTGGATTTGTTTCTTTTTCTGACAAGATCAATGATAAAGGTCCCATAATCAAAACTAAACTTTTTTCATAATTGTGCTAGGTCTACAAGAGAAACAGGAATGAAACGCATCTAGCATTTAGCTTAGCAAGAACAAATGACATTGTACATGGAGAACAGATAGATTGATTACAAATGCTGGAGGAAATGCAAAAAGAAATACAAAAAAGGAAGAAATACAGTAAGAATCCTGACAGGGCTTCTGCTTCTACTTCTACTAGGTTACCATATGAATACAAATGAAGCAGACAGTAAAAGTTGTGCTTGGTTGAGACAGCTTTGATTTTGGCTTCAGCCACTAATTCTGTGTTTATAAAAATGTAGCATTTTAGAGACGAGTGAATCTAAGCTATTTACAAAAAGAACTGAACCGTGGACAAAACTGCCACGTTCTTAAGTTCAGGGTTCATCTAGGCCAAAAGCTTGTAACCATCAGCCCGTGGAAATATTTAATCTGCCCTGCAGACATGAGGCCACAGCAACATTTGCCAACTGTGGGGCCCTTGATGACTCTGAAACTCATGCTAAGCTTGGGCCTACTCACAAGTTAAAATACAGAATAATAATGCATAACTGCATACTGCAAGAGGATGCAAGTTCATGGCTAGGTCATCTAAGAAGAAACAATGAACCATCTCTTCCAGCTTATCTTGCTATATTCAGAATGATTTCAGGCAGACTCTTAGTTGTCTGGTGTCTAACCATATGAAATGTCTATCCTTGATTAATTAGTATGGTAGAGACTGCTTTTACAACTAACTTGTGTTTATGTGCAGGAAAAGACGTTCTCCATATGTAATAGATGTCTCTTCCTGATGTACGTTTTTACTGGTTATTAATCGGTTTATTGATATGTTTCAAAATGAATAACCTCTTGTTACTGAAGAAGGTAACTCATTCAAATTAGAAATTTCTGATAATCAGTGCTGAGCAGGTTTTTCCTGTCAATTACTGCTTGGGACTCTCTCCTGATTTACGCAACTAAAAGAATGCTTTGAAGAAGCTGAACTAAAGGTATAAAAAGGCAGTACAACAGCAAACAGTGTGTGACTTCAAGAGTGAAAAATCTCTCTGACACCAGTTGTTGATATGCCCAACTTACTGGAGAAGTTGAAGAGAAACAGACTGCCTCTTTGTCACCTGCTTGGTTAGAAATCATCACCTTATAGCTAATTTCTGGACTTTGATTTGGTTTGGGCTCACTTGACTTAGTAAATAAAGCCTCTCTCTCACTTGCCAAACAAGGTGTCGTGTCAATCTCTGGGCTAGTCTGGAATCCTAGGTTTTTATTTGCTAACAGCCCTCTCTCCATGAAGCGGTGCCTAGTTTCTAGCATCCACTCACCTCTGACCCAGATTGGATCTGGACTGCAGCCATAAAAAGTTGCTCACTGCTGATCTGGGCCAGTGGTTTTCAACCTTTTTAGACTCAAGGCACCCTTTGGTAGACCTGCAGCATTCCTTGGAAAATATCAGTGCTTAGTTTTCACTCTACTGCCTACAGAAAATTAATAGAGCAGTTTTTCTGTTGCAAAGAACTCAGAAAGGCACAGCTGTGGATTTCTGTTTGAAATCTCTGGCCATGTCCAGGCAAGCAGAAAAGTGTGTTTCCCTGGGGACAAGTAGCAGCAGCGCACTTTGTGCCACGGCCCCCTGTCCCTGGGGAATGCTTGTGCCACATGACAGGCGACTCTGGGTGGGGTATGGGAGGCTGGGGCTAGCAGCTGCGTTAGCCCCAGCAGCAGCCTTATCTAGGGTCCTGGGTAGCGCTGTACGAAACTTCAGTCCCCGATTCAATTCAGCAGAAATTTGGTGGCTGAATTTCTGAATTGATTCAGACAGATTTGGCGATTTGGACATAGACACAGCTTTAAATTATTTTTCTACATACCTCTAGGTAGCAGGGGGTCTGAACACTGTGGTGCTGGGGTAGATGCAGTGTCCCAGAGAAGCATGGGGGGCTCCCCAGTGTGCTTGGCAGCAGACCCGGAAATGGACCAGAAGCACTTCTGGTTCACCAGGGAGCGTGCGCGGATCCCCGCGAACACTTCTGGTTTGGCGACTGGTGCTTCCTGGGTCTAGGGAGGCTGCAGGGGGACCTCGGGTGCCCATTGCCAGGCTGGGGGTTGTGGGGAGGTCCCCCAGCACACGCTCCTTGGCAGACCCAGAAGTGGACCGAAAGTACTTCTAGGTTTGCTGCCGATCACACTGGAGAGCGCTCCCATCCTTCTGTGGGACGCTACATGCGCCCCAGCACTGCAGCAATCATAAGCCACGCCTGATACCTAAAGGTATGTAGAAAAAACATTTAAAGCTGTGCCTGTGTCCGAATCACTGATTCACTGAATCAACACCGAATCTTCAGATTTGGATTCAGCCAAATCAAGTCAGGGACTAATCTGAATCAACGGAGCAAATCACTGTCCCTGATTTGGGCCAAATCTGAACTGAATAGAGGCCATTTCGCACAGCCCAAGTCCTGGGGGTCTCTGGGAGCTGCAGCCATGTCTCTCCTGTAGCAGAGGCTGGTTGGCAGCTGGAACGTGGCTCCTGCCAGCCAGGCTCTGGTTTTGGGCAGTACGCACTGCTGCCATGTGTGTTGCTCCACTTTTTTTCAGTGTTATTTCACCATCCCTTCAGGTGTCTGCCAAAAGCCATTTTCCAGACCTCATTGCATGTGGGCTCTACATAGTTACAGGCATCTGCCCATGCACACTGATTTGAGAGATCAGGGCCTTGACTGTACACTTTATGGCAGTGGTTGTCAACCTTGCCAGACTCCATAACTCTTCCAAATTTAGCAGCACCCCATTTCAAAAATTAATTCCACTCATTTTTTGGCTATGGAAAAAGAATGGAGCGATTCTTCTGTTGCAAAGAACTCAGAAAGACTACAACAACAGGTCAGAATGTTTTTGACATTCTGGATTCCTGTCTGAAATCTTTGGGTTTATCTTGTAAACAATCTGTAGGTGTTCAAACACCTATTGTGCATCACCCTTAAAAGGATCTGACAGAATCCCAAACTGCTGTAGCATCCTGCTTGAGAACTGCTGTTTTATGTGCTGAGGCAGTTTCTTTGCATATACATCTGTGCAGAGCCCAGCACAAGGATGCATCAACACTGAGAAGAACCTCTGGATCATAGGGGTGCACTGATAAAGATTTTTTGGGCTGATACTGATGGCCAATTATTAGCAAGCCATATTGGCTGATACCGATCTGATTGCCAACATGCAGCCCGGCAGCTTGGAGAGCAGTCCGGCTAGTAAGTTTGTTGCAGGGAAAGGGGCACGGGGAGGGAAGTGGCATGGGGGGGTAGAGATTGAAGCCCCTGTGGTGAGGGAGGGAATGGGGCCAGGGCAGGGCCCGGTGCTGCCCAGCCAGGGTAGGGCAAAGCGCAGGGCAGGGCAAGCCCCCCATGCCCCTACCCTCCCAACATACTTACCAGCTGGACGCTGCTCTGCAAGCTGCTGGGCTGGCCATGTGCACGTTGTTGCTGCAGGCATGCACACGGCTTTTACTGGCAACATTATCAGCCACATCAGCCAAAAAAGGGCAATTGTTGATAATGTCAATTTTCCTTTTATCAGTGCTGATACGTTATGGACCAACGTATAGCTGCACCTCTACTGAATAGTACTGCAATTCCAATAATAATAATACATAAAACAGAGCGGAGAGCAGTTGGTTTAGGATCAACTTTCCTTTGTAAAGTCTAAAAAACACTATTTACATTTTGTTAGGGAGAGAGAAAAGCGTAAACGCCCAGGTATGTAAACACATGCCTCACCATGTTAAAGAATGACTGTAACAACTTTAAATTTAAGCTTTTGCCAAGGAAAATGTTACAAGATCCTCTAACTGTAAGCATAAACACAAGTATAAGAATAACACATAAGAATAGCAAAACTGAAACTGAGGAATGGATAAATTTGTAAGACTGTTGCATTATCCAAAGTCAGTTACCTCTTCTGTATTCCTTCTTTCCAGTCCCTTTTGTTATTATGTGTTATTCGTTATTTTTTAATTAGATTTAAATCTCCCCCTATCCATAAAAGCTCAGTGCAGCTTACAACAACAGATAAACAATCCACAAGATAAGAAACAACAGACTCCCCAGTCAGGTGTAAGGGGACAAATTAGAAGATGAAGGGTTACCATTCATACCTCCCCAGAAGTCCTTTCTCTGACAATAGAAACTTTAATTGAACCTACCAACTTCTTTTGGGGGAGGGCGAGGCAGGGGGAGAGGGGGATAAACTCAGGATTATTCTGCTCCCACTCACATGTGAACCACTCCACTGACACCACACATAACATTTTCAGGAAGGACTTAATTATTGTACTTAAGTGCCTTGCATCTTTTTCATTGCTGTTGCAAACCTCTGCTGTCACAGAGAAAGACTGACGAATGACATAAATGGCAATGTTCTACATGGCACCTGGTTTTCCCTATCCCTCTCCACACAGGTGTTTGAAAGGAGTCATAAATATAAAAAGCAGTCTATGGCTCCATAAAAGCATTAAGTAGACCAGCCTGATTCAAAAACAGAACACTGGGATTAATTGGTGCTTCTGGGTACTTAAAGAAGAAAGAAGTGAAGGGTGTTCTAGGCTTCTTTTTGCACCCTACAAATACACATATATGCTTTCACTGGAGAATCATAGACAATGAGGGTCGGAAGGGACCTCAGGTCATCTAGCCCAAGCCCCTGCTCAAAGCAAGAGAGTAACCTGCATAAAATACAGGATTTTTCTTCTTCTAGAAGTCAGCTAAGGCTAAATCTAGGCCAAAGGTTCTCACAACTGCTTTGATGAATCAAACAGACTTGGCCAAACACAAGATTAGTTAATCATGAAAACAGTGGGAGAGAGCCAACAGATTAAGCAAGTTTAACACTGAAAACCTGAAAGTATGTGAAAGGCCACAGCTCTTGCAAAACTCACCCAGAAGCATAAATGGCTACGATGCATGAAATAAGGGTTGCCGGCTACTGTTAACTCTCACAAGCATGGGGACCAGAAAGGATTTAAACAAAATATTTGCCAGACAGTGTAAATGGGTGTGTGGGGGTGTGCATGTGGGTGTCTAAAATTATATACAACCTCTCACTGAAGCAGCTCCCACTATGTTTAAGGGCAGGTCATCAGACTTTATTTTTCTGAAAGTTTATAATTCAACCATTTTAATTCAGAATTGGACTGAAGCTCATTACACAATTCCTTAGCCACGAGGCAAATTAGTGGGCAAAATCATCTCTAATCCAATTAGCGTGAAAAATTCAGTACTGAAACAACCCAGTGATATAAGAACTGGAATAATTCGAAAAGTGTTCAATCATCTTCTACAACTGGGTCTTAGGCCTTTCAGCATTCAGGAACAAACACTCTTGAACAAAGTTCAGAGCGGTTTGCAAAGCGGTACTGCAAAAGCAATTTAAGTGACACCCCTATGCTGGAAGACACAGAGGACAAAACTTCACTCAATCAGTTAACAAACAAACAATTCCTAGTAAAGTCAAGCGCAGTTCTCAAGAAAGCAAGTTTTTCCCTGTGTGCACTGGCCAATATAACAGTGTCATCTGGAACACTTCCCTACCCCCAGATCTGTTCCTAAAAAACATTTCTGGGCTGTGCTCAAGTTGTTATGGCAGCAGTTCTGTGCACTAAGCCTATGAATACTGAATGGGAGGGGGGGTGGGGGTGGCTGCACTCTCCATTTTAATGAACTGCTGCAGACACAGAAATCCAAGGCACAGAGGCGGGAACAGCAAGTTTTAGCTATACACATCTGCATCTGAGAAAACTCCAATAAAATGCAGGTGTAGCATCAGCCTGCTGTTTTAAAGAGTAGGTTTCAAACTATAGCATCCCTTTGTATTCATCCCTCTGCACTTTAGTCTTGCATCTCATCTCATACATTATGCAAGGTCATTCAGCCACTGAAAGCTCCCCACATGCTAACAATACTGATGAGCTTCAGGCTTTTTTGATTACCTTAACTGGACCTTTAATTACTTAATAAATACAGTGCAGCAGATTATAATCTTAACAAGGTCATAGCAATGATGAGGCAGTGTAAAAATAGGATTTGCAGCTCTGCCACTGACTGGTTTGAGGTTCCTTGGAAAACAGTCCTGTTAAATGGGCCTTTGAAAATGTAGCAGTATATAGGACTGCAGTCTGCAACAGTACAGATCAGAAGGAAAAAGATCGGCTCTTAAGAGAGATAAGCAACATTTTGGCACCATAACATAAATCCAAAACACAATTTTGGATTTAACTTGGAGCTTTTCTATCTTCAAGTTGTTTATACGTATGACTGATGCTCCCTATCAGTGAAGAACTTGGTACAATACTAATATATGAACAATGTATTTAGAAATGCATAAACATTTAGAAGAGTCACTGTGCACGTGGAACAGAGAAGTTTAGAACTATATACACTACTTTCCCCGTGTCAAAATTCATCTTGGGCCTTAAATTAAGATAGAAGCTGGGCATGTCTCCATCAGATGATTAATGCCCATTGCACTAATTGTCCTGTGAATTAGCATGGCTGGCAAAAACTGCGCTAATGCACAGTATATAAGTTGAATAAGCATTAAGTGTCACAAAAAAAATTAGTTTGTACTAATGTGCAGTGGTGCTGATTATGGCATCGTTAGTACCTGTTACTGCAGTACATAATTATGGCACATGAATGAACATAGACCAACCCTCCAGATGCCAACTTTAAACCTAGGACACTTACAGAGTGAAAAACTCCAAGCCACTGAAATATGCTTACAGCAAGAGACTGACCCTTCTTTAGTTACAGCAGTACTGCAGGCCCTCCTGCAAAGAAACACCATGCTTCTGCTTTTGCAGAAGTTCGGAGAAAGGCCATGAGATCTTGACAGAGGAATTTACATAGGATGCTGAGAAAGGCAAGTAACTTTCACTTACGGTTCCTGCCTCAGAGATGCTTTGCTAGAAGTGGGTGTTTAATCAAAACCGAGGCCATGTGTTGATGCAAGCTGAACGGAACTGTACTTTGGGTAGAGAAGGGTTTGCTGGTGACATGACTTTTGTTTTTACAGCCTGCCTTCAGGGATAGAGCTTCCAGTGCTGATCTTTAGTCTAACAAATCCTCATCCTGTTGCAACTGAATTTTCATCCTGCGCACTGCTGTCACCCAACACAAGCTCTCCAGCACGTGCTTATTGACCCTGTAAAATGCTTTGTGAAGTATCAAATATTTGTATGCCACTTTATAAAGAGCAGGGGCAGGCTCCCCCACGGGGGGCCAGAGGCAGGCTGTTTTTCAGACTTAAAGACAACCAGCCCTTCAATTAAGGAAACTTAAGGCCCTGCTACATGTTCAAATTAAAGCTGGATAGGAACCACCTCTAGTCCTTACACACCACCAAGCACTTACAGCAGGATGACTCTTTATAGCCGGACAGTCATTTTTACTGTGGGATAACTACTTGGCAGGTGCGCCTGGTCCCAACTTGTTGCACAATTCACCTGCCAACCGCATGACACACACAACATGCAGCAGGGGCTGGAGCTGCTCTACCTGCAGAGCCCGCAGGGGCAGGCAGCTCCCAAGAGGCAATGCCTCCAGCTCCCTGAGAAGCAAGCCAGACAACGGCTGGCCTCTAAGTCCATGCACTGGGGGTGCACGGGGGTGGGCGCACATGCACCCCGATTCAGGCGACGGGCAGGCAGCAGTGCCAGTGCCCTGCCGCAAGCATCAGCTGGGGAGCAGAAGTGCCACGGGCACTCCCCGGTCAGCGAGACCGGGTCCCCATCACTGACTGGGCCACGTGCCCCCCTGCCTAAGGTGGCACAAACTGCCCGTGCCCAAGTCGGTGGCTCTCACCCTCTTTTATACCAGGACCCACTGGTAAAAAACATGGACCTTGCGCCCCCAGCGTGCGGGACAGGGGCGGTCTCCCACGTTTTCCAACCGGAGGAGAGCATCCTTGTCTCAGGTGACTTCCCTATGCCTCAGGGCCCCCGGTGGCCGGCTGGGAGCCCGCGGGAGGAGGCGGCGGGCCGCACCTGCGTGACGATGGTGCGGTGGTAGACGTCCCGGCTGTACTCCCAGCCGTCCAGGCAGCGCTCCTGCGGCAGGCGGGCCAGGTCCACGTCGGTGCCGGGCCGCAGCCCCCGCGCCGAGAAGTTGGCCAGCTCGGCCAGGCGGTAGCGGCGGCAGCGGCTGGGCACGTCGCGGCCGCCCCGCAGCTCGCGGGGGAGGCTGGCGTTGGCCCAGGCGCTGCTCAGGTTGGCGCCGGGCGGCAGCGCGCAGTGGTGCTCGGGCACGCCGGCCAGGAAGACGATGGAGATACCGCTGAAGCCGTTGGGGACGATGCTGGCGCTGAGCAGGAAGAAGACGAGGCGCTGGAACGGGCCCCACTCGCCCAGGAAGGCGCTCAGCTCCTCGTAGTCCCGCATGGCCGTGCAGCGCCCGGCCCGGCCCGGCTCGGCTCGGCGGGCCCGGGCTTTCCGGGGCCGGGCCTGGCGGGCGGGGCCTGCGCACAACGCCCAGCCCGCGGCGGCAGGTGGCGGCCCCGGGCGGAGGCCGCCTCCTCCTCTGGGCGGGGCGCCGGGACTGCCCGCAGCCTGGAGCAGACGCCTCAGCCAGCAGCTCCTCGCCGTCCCCGGCTCCCGGCGCCGTGCGGAGCCCCGGGCAGCGCGGGGGGGTCCCTCAGCCCAGCCCAACCGGGCGGCGCCGCCGGCGGGGCGGGGCGGGCCTCCACGTGCGGTCCCGCTGCAGGGCTGCGCCAAGCCGGCCTGATGGCCAACAGCCCACGCCCCCCCCACAACCCCTCCATCCACCCCCAGAAACCCGACACCCCCACCCCTACAAACGGGAGCTTACCCCTGCAAGCCCCGACACCCACCTCCACAAACCCAACCCCCGCCCCACAAACACCGGCGATGCGTAGCAGGTGCACCCCGGTGCATGCGCACCCCTGCAAAAAGCAGCACTGAAAGTGCCGTCGGGCAGTTGCCACCACCAGCGGTGGCTGTGGGCCCTCTCCAGTCACCCCGGCCACTGCCACCCTGTCCTCCCCCACCGCTGCCAGCACTGCAGCTGCCTGCAAGAGCTCACCACGCCACGTTCCCGCCACCGACAGCACCAGTGCCACCTGTGGGAGCTCGCCGTGCCCCGCCAGCCCCCGGGCCATGTGGCGTTCATGCCCACAAGCCCGACACCTACCCCCACAAACCCCACCCTGCAGGCTCCCCACCCAGCCAGCTGCCCAGTTGCGTGCCGCTGCGCTCCGTGCCTCCACGTGGGCTCTCAGCTGGAGTGGCAGGAGCTTCCTGCAGCTGGAGGCACAGACTCACCCCAGTTAAATTATGCAAAATTATGAACGGTCATGCATTTTATGCACAAAACTGCACAAGCACACAACTGCATAATTCCTCCGGGGAATAACTGGAGGCCTCATGAGCAGGGGCAGGACTAGGTGCTGTAGCTGTAAGTTGCCATTAGAGGGCTGGGGAGCCAGGACAGGCATCTACCCCTGCTCTAGGGGTGGGGGCGGGAGAAGTCCTGGGATACCGGAGGACTTCAATTTGGGCCCCTCATCTGTGGGGAGTGGCTACATCTTAATGAAACAGGAGCTGGGTATGGACCAGCTGTCCCAGGGCCCAAGATGAACTCCTTTCAAGCAGCTTAAACATTCAGTCCCAGAGCTCTGGCTTATAGGCATTCAAGGTTTACAGTTTGCTCTTCAGGGACTTGGGGATAGTTAAAAGCAGACAAATGCATAGACTTTATATGGTTTCCAAACACAATTGCTCTTTTCTGTAGCTACCACAGTAATAGGCACACCTTCATGCATTTTCCTTCCTCAGTGTCCTATCACTTCTTAAGCATTCTTCAGGCATAGGGCAGAATCTCCTCAGGAAAGGCAGAGTTGCCCTGTGGATAAAGCAGTGAGTGGCCTGGGACTCGGAAGGCACTGGCTCCGTTCCAGTCTACCGGGTGACTTTGGTCAAACCACTTTATCCTTCTGTGACTCATTTCCCCAACCTATAAAATGGAAACAAAAGTAAAGTGCTTTGGCAAAGCACTTAGAGGCCTACTAACAAAAGTATTACAGCTTTCCTCTTTTTGTCCTGACATGGAGTATACATACATGCATGCAAACTCTGAAAGTTGGTGTCTTTTCATTATGCTTCTCCCCAGCAAGTTTACTGAGTCCTTTTCCTTTTTTCCCCTCTTCCATTCTCCTCTGTCAGATGAAGACTCCCTGGTCAGGTGATCAGTAATCCCTGACCTTACACAGCCCCCAGAGCCAATCTCCTTGTCTTTTGTAGCAGTGAGGAGCCAATGTTTTTGGCAGGTGTGCCGCAGATTAAGCCATGTGCTTTCCCCCAAAGGGCCACTCTGATCCCTTTCCCCCGTCTGATCTACTCCTCTGCTTTACACTCCCTGTGCTGCTCGGTGTCTGCCCCAGTCTGCCGCATACCACACACGCAGGCTTGTCTGTGCCATTTGTGGTGGGTGTGCTTTATGTCGGCCCCCTGCTTTAACATACCCCATGGCACTAGCGAGTCTCCAGAGTCTGCTCTCCCAACCCACACCTAGCTACGTGGTGCACACCAGTCCAGCCAGCGTGTATTCCCAGCTCTAGGAAAGCAACTAAGGAGCTTGGAAATTAACCAGGTAAACTAAGGGCCTTGTTATGCAGCAATTTTGGGCAGCTCCTGGAGCTCTAAACCCCTGGATTCCTGCCTGCCTCTGCTCTAAACTGAACACAGCAGTCTGGTAGGAACTCTACCAAAGATGTGACAACTGTGGCTTGGGATGTCTATAAAACAGAGTTGTGCAAGACTATTACTGTACATCTCCATTAAAATACACTACCATGGACCAAAAACAAATAAAAAGAAATGCTGACACATTGCATAATTGCCTGTTAAGGCCTCTCATTTATAGTAGCTAGGAACAAAGGGTGGTGCATTCCTAGGCTTGCCAACTAATGAAAACACACCAAAAATCCTGTGCTTTGTAATGATGATTTTGTTTAAAATATTTGGAGTAACCAGATACTTCTACTTGGAGCCAGCTGCAAGTTCATTCATATAAACACCCCTTACCACCCCCCACCCTCCAAACTCCTCAAAACAAGACATGTTCAGATATTTGATGCCATTAAGTTTTAATGTTACAGATTTTTTATGACATATACAAGTATGAGCCAGCATAAAAACCACGACATAAAAACAAAGCATCCCACAAATGTTTAGAAACATCCCACAAATGTCTAGATGTGCATCTTGACAAGCAACATAATACGACACCTCCTCTTGCAAGCCCAAATGAAAAATGAAAAACAGCCTTTTGAAAAGTTAGGAAATTCTTAGCTTGGGGAATATTTACACACCCAATTACCACAGGGAGACAAGGTTGCTGTGTAAACTGAAAGTCTAGAATTATTGTTTTGAAATTCCACTATGAGATAAGCATTTGACCCCCTACAAATGGATCAATGCTGGTAGTGATCTTGAGTGCTGACATCCATAGAAAACCCCCTCAAAAACAGTGCTTTACTGGAAGAGAAATCACATCAGGTTGACCTGGCTCCCCAGCATCTGCACAGCTCGCACAGTTCTGTGGTGCTTTTATTTTATGCTCATTAGATACAAGCACCAAGAAGCCATGCCAAAGTGCCCGAGCTACGCAGACACTGGGCAAGCAGGGTCAAAATGATACGATTCCTTTTCTGCTCATGGGCTACACTCAGAGGTGGGGCATGCCAAGCTGGAAGTAAAGCAGCGTTTTGTTTTGTTTTTCCATGTCTGTAAGCACCCCTTTTGTGCCCAGGTTGAAACTCAGTGTATTCAAAATGGATTTAAGATTAGCAAAAGGGTATCTGTGCCTAAACTAATTAGCTTGCAGGTTCAGGGCCTTATGATCCAGTTCTCTCAAAAGAGCACTGTCAGGATTAAGTGAAAAAAAACCCAAACAACCCTTAATCTTGGCAGTTGTCTCATTCAGGAGAGCTCACCTTAGAACTCCACTTACTGTTTTTGCATGCTTAATTCCTGCTAAACACACTTTAAAGGACTCCCTGAGACTTTCCGTTCACAAAGTGCTAATATGCAAGAGGCTTCGTTCTTCATTTATGACCCACAGAAAAAACAGGTTATTTAATAAATCAGTGCAAGTATTTATCACAATAAACAACATAACAAGTGGAAATGTGGCAGTTGCCACTTACAACTTAACAGATGCAGTATGTCGTGTTAGATCCCACTGGGGACAGAAAACTACAGATACAGCAGGGTACATACAAAATCAGAGGGGCAATACATGAAAAATAATGCAACTCCCTCTGCAATCAGTGGGCATGGTACAGCTAATGCTCCTCCCTTCCCAACTCCCAAGCACTGCTTTATAAGGATATCCAACTACTCATAATACACCCATAAATATACGTTTGCACATTAAGTCCCATCTGGTAATGTTTCTTCAAGGTTTATAAGGCAGCTACACTGGACAGGCAGATGGCCTATCATGACAGTTGTAGTGAAAAGTTGAATCAACTCACTGAGAATAAATTAAAGCTTTGTCAGCAGCATTTTAGACCCATGAAATTCTCTTAGGTTACAACATGTTAACTAAGAAATAATAATAAATATGCCAGCTGCTTAAGTTTCCTTGCAACCCTTGAACCTGACACAAAATTCTGATCTTTGGACTTCATTTTTGTAGGCATCAAGGACAGATTTACTGGCAGGGGAATAACATTTCCCTTACAAATGCTCTATCCAATGAGACAATCACATTCCTCCTGTTTGTTAATTTGGCTTGGACCCAGTTCTAAAGTCTCCAGTATAACAATGTTATATAATAAAGTCCCCTTCTGTTAAAAATTCAAAAATGTTCTAATAAAACAAAAAAGCTTGTTACAACTTGAGACACTTACCTAGCTGTGGTAAAGGTGTCAGTACCCACAACCCAGAAAATGAACCAATTCATAATGGGGTGTTAAAAACAATAATAGAAAAGGAAAAATTAACCTTTTTATTATCCTTCAAAAGGCAGAAGATTATAAAAAGATTTCAGTAGGATCTAGAAATATCCAAAGTCTATCATCATACAAAACATCAACTTTGTATACAAAATATTTTCATAAAAACATGGCCATGATACATGCTAAATCCCCACATCTGATGTAAACAAGCCCATCTCATGCTAATATACAATTAAAGATAATTGAAAGAATCTAAATACTTAGAGGTTTTTAAAAAAAGAAAAAATGTAATTCATTTTACATCTTTCAGTATGATCATATTATTCAAGAAAATTCTGTTTGAAAAGATGAACATTGTGGCAAGTATCATAAGATATGGCTTGCCTCATACCACATCATCATCATGGCAATAGTGTTTATACAAAAGCAACTTGATTTTCAGAAGTTGGAGACTTTGAATCTGTAACACTTCATTCAGTTTTTTACAATGGAATACTAAAACCGGATGGAGCCTTTATAAAAAGGAGATATAAAATACCTAAGATCATTCAGAAGCAAGAGGATATATATTATATTTAAAAATTACAACTATTTTCTTTTCATAATAAGAAGTGGTTTATTTGCAGCAGGCTAAATTTCTTCTGCAAGTGGGAATGACATGCCAGAAGTTGATTAGCTATATACTGAGCTGCTCTTTCAGAAAGGCTGTGCATCTACAATCCTGAGGGACACTATATAGGATGGAATTTGAAAGTTTATAGCATTTACAGGGAAATAAGGAAACAGCTTTACAGTGTCCTGCATTGCAGACAATTTGGCTACTCATCTGTGTTTGTGTTAACTTTTTAAATATTTATTTATAGTATTAGGATTTTGCAAAAGAAACTCCAACTTCTTTAGTGCTTTTCTTTTTAAAGATATAATAGGAACGTTAAACCTTTTTTGGTAAATTAACTATGGCTCCAGGTTAACCCTCATAAAAATTTCACTATAGGTGAAATTTCGTCTCCAGTGCAGAATATAGGATTCTGGGGAGGTAAGATTCTTGTGGGGTCTCTTCACATTGGGGTAAACTTTTTCTAAATAAACTATGTACAACACGGTACAGCAAAAACTCTGTTATCTGGAACCCAAGGGGAATGGGAGATGCCGGATAACCTAAAATGCCGGTTACCAGAAAGGCGTCTTTGCCTGCCTCCCGCCGAGTCCGCTGCATCAGTGCACCAGGGCACAGGCACCATGCTGCCTCTCCCCTACACATCCTAGAGTGAACAATCCCTTCCAGACATATTGGATGACATGTAAACTTTATTAGTTTATCAATAAATTCACTGTGGCCCAAAGTGGGACTTCCAGTTTCAATTTGCCATGTCGACCGGCATGCTGGTTAATGAAGTGCCAGATAACACGGCTTTTACTGTACATATTTAAAAGTGGAACTGAGGAATTGAAACTTGCTTCTAAAAAAAGAACATACTAAGAATCGGCTATACTCATTCACCAATGAAAAGACACCTTGAGCTTAAAATTACAACTACAGTTCTTTTTAATAAAAAGCAGTTTATCTGCAAAGGTCTAAATTTCTTTTGCAAGTGGGGGATAACAGATTGGGAAGCTGTGTTCTTTATCTTGATCACTGACCGGCTTACTCTAGGCCTATATAATTATGCAAATTGATTTTGACAAGAGATTTAAATAAGGTTGATTCTGCTTTGCACAGCAGGGTTGGACTGGAGGGTCTCTTCTATTTTTCTGTGATTCAAGGGGTCACTTGGTCTCTCTGAAAAAGGGTCAGCTTTTGGAAGTGTTGGTTGTAGCCATGTTGGGCTAAGGACATAGGCAGACAAGGTTCTTTGGGTAAATGTGATATCCTTTATTAGACCAAGTAAATAGTTGGAAAAATTATTCTTTGCAAGCTTTTGGGCACAAACACCTTCATGAATAGAGAGACTCTCTCTATGCCTGAAGAAAGATGTTTGTGTGTGAAAGCTTGCAAAGAACAATTTTTCCAACTATTTACTTGCTCTAATAAAAGTTATCAGTTTTTCGGGGAATTTATAGTACTGTCCAGTGAACAAAATCTAAAAGAGGTTCCAACCATCTTACTTTAAAATGTACTTACTGTAATTCAAAGGGCACACGTGTGCTTTGCTAGGAATGTTCAGCTGGAGTTTAGCCACAGACTTCAAAGGAGGCTAGGATCTGTCCCATAAAGATTTATGTACCCTTCAAAGGAGTCAGAAGACAGACATGCAGTTCCCATTTGATCAGTAAATTTGCATAGTTGGGAAAATACCCGCATTTTTATTTGGTCTTGTAATTCACCCTTAAGCAGCTTTTGAATCCAAGATTCATAGAGTCAGTGTTGTCATTCTTCTTAATGCTCATGAGTGTCCTGATTTTCAAAAGTATACCACACTTGCAGCTCCCAACGTCTCAATTAAGATTGCAGTTGTTTGAAACCTCTGAAAATCAGGACACTCATGACTCTTTTTGAGGAATCCAATGAAAGTAGATGGCATCTATAGAGCTAATATATGTATTTGGTGCAACAGCACCATGGTTTGTAGGGTCATAATTATAGAGGACCTATAGTGTTAATTATGATTTTTTTCCCAGTAGGAAATTGATCTGGAGACATCCTTGGTGTTTTTCAGATCACATGGACGTGCACAGCCTTAATCACGACAGGATGATCAATCTCATGGTTTTCTTGAGCTTCTTTTAAATTCCTCATGTTGCTGTTGTGCTGTCTGGTTTTGAAACTGAAAGTGAACAAAATTCAAGAGCTACAGACTGCTTTAGAGAAACTGCCAAACACTTCCCCTCCCAAAATGAAACTACTAAAACACTGGGGCTTCATCACCTTTTATCCCCCCAATATCCACCTTGCATCCAGGACTCTCTTTCTTCATGAGGAAGGAAGAGAAGATTTGCCACTTAAAACCATGTTATAATTACAATGTGAATATGTGCAGTTACTTCAAGCATAAGCCACAATGCACAGAGAACAATGATCATAAAATGCGATCTGTCCCTTCAAAGACAGGTACCTGGTTTCATGATGGAGCTCTTCACTCAACACGGGTGGTAGTGCTGAGTATGGGATTAATTATCAGCGTGCCATTGGAATGTTAGCAGTTGCCAGAACAGACCGCACCTGGCTCAGGGGCAACTCTGCACAGGTATTATAATCCAAACAGACACCATGTTGGGGCAGGTTAATAATCAGGTTCAACATTCTCACTGAACAGCAATTCTATTGTTGAAAACTCCTAATGGCAAATCATTATTATTTTAAAAGGTAATTATAACAAGCATTAGAGCCAGCTGGAGATTGGGCATACAGCATCTGTTTATGCATGTGCATGCCTCCATAATATTTCAGTAACCATGTTTCTTAAGGGTGACCCAAATAATCCAGACCAGTGTAGCGAGAGTGCTCTGGGTAGTGCTTACAGCTATATGAAGGGAGTAGGGGAGAAATCTGTGTAAGACTGTAGCATTAATAGATTATAGCACTAACTGGGCACATCTACACAATCATTGATGCACGTGGCTACCAGCATTACTGAGCAGTAGCACCAGCAAACGCCTTTTTAGTGACACTACTGTGAAATAACCTAATAATACTGTGCAGTAACGTATTAGCACTGTCCATGGTGCAGTTAGTGTCCTGTGTAGATGTGCCCACTGTTAAATTACAGCATTGATTCAGCTACCAAAAAGAAAGTCAGAAGACTGAAGTCCTGTATTTTTAGAATAGAACCCAATATGCATCCGTTCAAAGATGAAAAGAGTTCAGATGAAAGAAACAAATTTCACTAAATGAAAAGTCTATCAGTTCATCACCAAAAAGCAGGGGAAGTGCTGTATGCACATCTCCCCAGTGTTAAGCATGCCTCTGGCAGAGATAAAGATAAACAGGTGTATATGGGAAAAACACACAGAGAAGTGCCTGCCTTACATGAAGCAGGATTTGTGAGATGAGTCAATATCTTCTATTGGATCAAATTGTACAGCTGAGAGAGACTGGAGAGAGAAATGCTGGAAAGACAGCTAGGGAATTGCTCGTAGGCCTCCAGACTCCCTGCCTTTCATTTTCCAAATCTTAATTCTTCAGTAAACTATAAAACATAATGTATATATTGTGTGTGTGTGTGTGTATATGTGAGATAGTTAAAAAAATGAAATCTACAATCTATATATACATATAGATACATAGAAAAAGTAGGATATTGAAAAGGTAATTATTATACCTTAATAATAAAATAAATAAAAGCCTTAGTCTGTCTGTGCATAAAGCTTTATTCGCACTGTGTTTGGCTGTCTTGGCAGCCAATCAGAGTGTGAACAAATCGGTCGGGACAGCAGGCAGTGGAGCGCTGCCACGATGGTGGGGGACAGATGGAAAGTGGCAGTAGTCACGTGAGGGCGCAGGAGATGGGGTCAGAGCTGCCACAGCAGGGGAGGGACGGGGGTAGTAGCCCTGGGCTCTGAACGCTGGGAGGGAATGGGGTTGGGCCCAAATGGCAGGGGCGGGGCCACATGAGAGGAGCGGAGGGGGCAGGGCCAGATGCTGGGCTCTGTCCCCTCCAGCACCCCAGGGGGCAGGCATGGGGAGAGTGGCTCTGACCCTGGTGCCAAAGTGGGAGGGGCGAGGGTTGGGGGGAGCCTGGCCCCAGGCCTCTGTCTCCACCCAGCTGCCCCCATTGGTAGGTGGTAGCAGCAATGAAATGGAGGGGGGGGGGGGGCTGGCCCAGTCCCCTCTGCAGGCTGTGAAAACAGAGCAGATGGGGGGATGGGAGGGGTGCAAAGCCAGCGCTGCTGGCCCCGTCCCACCCCGCTGGCCACGCCCTGCCCCCAGCCCTGCAGGTAATAGCCATGAGCAAACGGGGTGGGACAGGCGTTGTTCAGGGGATGGAGGTAGGGCAGCCTGGCCCAGCTCCAAAGCAGTGGGGTGGGGAGAAGGAGTGGGGAGGGTGGACACAGACCTCTGTCTCCAGCCACCCCTCCCTCTCCCCATCATTCTTGACGGGCAATTGGCGCGTGTGCATGTGCGTGCATGTGTGCGTAATGCTATCATGTTATTTAAGTATGTAGGAAGATAACATTCCCATTTACTCTTTAGTGTGTGATGTGCTGATTATGCTTCTATAACTACAGAATATGAATAGATGTAAAATGCTAACACCCTACCCGAGGCATTCCTGACTCTGAAAGTCACTGAGCCATGCTGTTTCAAAAAAACATTAAAATACAACAGAAACTGCTTTTTAAAATGCACATCCTCTTTACCAGGGATCGGGCTGGTGGCTGAACTCTATTTCCCAACAGCCCTTGTCTATGCTGCTCCCAGCCAGCTGAGCCACATGCTCATGACAGCCCCATGCTCCCAGGGTCTAAATGGACACTGGCCTGTAGTGGTGCAGGTAGGGCACAGGGCTGAGCGGGCAGGTGCTCCAGGGTCAGGGCCAGGATCTTGCAGTGGTGACAGGATGAGGCCGGAGGGCAATGGATCACAGCTCTGCCTTGGCCTCTCCCCCCTCTCAAGCTCTCAGGGGCTTCCCAGCCCCACCCATCTCACTCCCAGCTGCAATGCCATCCCAGCCATGTGCCCTTCTCATGCGGGTCCCACCCCTGGTGGTGGGCAATGAGACTGGGTCTGGTGACAGTAGCCAGAAGAAGCTGCTGCCACAAGGGCTGCTGGGAAATGGAGTTTGCTGTGGGCCTGTTTTGGCCTGTGGGCCAGACTTTGCCCACCCCTGCTCTTTACTAATCTCATATTAATACTGTAGTTAATTTTTTTAAATTGTACCCATGTGATATGGAGCTGCTCCCAACTTACCACAAGAAAAAAAATCAGAGGTCACTTTGAATGTTTTGTTCTGTTGGAAACCATCTGACAAGATACTTATCTGCAGAGTGTAATTTGTTGAGTGGATCTGCCTATAAAAATTAAACCCACTTACCATTTTACTTTTAGCATCTGGTCCAAGTTTTCGGGGAGAGGATTTCCATAGCTTTCCGGAAGGAACAGAGTAACAATCCCTATCAGTACAGTCAGGCTTCCCATGAGAATGTAAGGCAGGAACCTATCATAAGCACCTGGCAGAATACAGGATATAGCAACACTGGTTATACACCAACAGTTACCACAAGCTCGTGGATACATACAACAGTAGCGTAATGTACAATTCATTTGGAATAATCTGTGATTTTATATTTCTACTTAACCCTACCACCACTACAAATTAATCACAGATTGAAGCTGTTTGTAGCACCTGCCAATAGTAACTAAAATATATTTCAAGATATAAAAAAGTCAAACTAATTCAAGTAAAGGAAACAGAGTTTTTAATGCAGTAAAGTATGTACTTGTGACATAACAGTATAAATTTCTGATTAAAAATAAATTGCTAGTTTTTATGATGCAGAGAGTTAGGATTAGCAGTGAAGATCTCTGGATAATGCAGGGCAAGCTAAAAAATTGTGACTTGATTTCTCTCTGGGTCACTAGGTGGATGAACCCTACAGCCTAATTTAACTGAAGCAAATATCAAGAGCCCACAAAATTCTCCTAAGCTTATCTAAATATACATGACTTTCTCCAACAGTGGAGCGAGGGGCTGAAGGCAGGCCCTTGGGACACATGTCTGAGATCCCATAATGGGCAGAGGAAGAAAGGCATAGAATAAAGAAGCTGGAGAAGGACAGAGATAAAAAGCTAAAGCGAGGGGAAAAGCAACCAAAAAAGAGCAACCCAGCTAGAGGGGCTTTAGGGCAGGAGGAGTCAGGCTTGGGTGGGATGGGCAGAAGGGACTGTGGCCACAAAATTGCATAGGCAACTTCTGCAGAGGTATTTTCTAACTTTGTAGACTTAAGTGTTCCTACAACATGCTCTTTGCCTTTCATTATAGATGGGGCAGTTAGGCCCAGCTTGTTTTTTCCCCCCCTCTTTTTTAACCTACGACCTTACACACAAAACTGAAATCAAGTATTCAAAGTTAGAGAACAACAGAACTGAAGTTGTCTGCAAAACATTCATTGAGGCCCCCTGTATGTGCACACAACATGGTACAGTCCTAAATTACTTAATCCCATGCAGTCATTTCACAAGACCCCTGCCTTTTTCAGTGCCCACAATGGAACTGCCCTGCAGATGACTTAGAATCTCTCAACCCAAGTAACAGCCTAAAAATGAGACCCCAAATGAGGCATTACATCACACTCAGGGCTGAAATGCTATTTCAGAAGTCAGAGACCAGGCCAATTCCAACTGGACAACTTTATGCATAAAGACTTTTCTGTGCAGTTTTCTGATCTCTGTGCTCAAAATCAAGCCAAGTCATAGGAAGCATCTTACCAAGGTAGACAAAGTAAGGTGCAATGATGCTGCCCACTCTGGAAGACATAGAGGTAGCTCCAACAGCCATGTTTCTTACTATGGTTGGGTAGAGCTCAGCAGTGTAGACATAGAGCATGGAGAATGCTGAGGTGATCCCAAACTTCCCCAGCATTACTAGGATGACTGACAGGATGTGTAGGGCTGAAAATAAAAATCAAATAAAGATGATAAATCTACATTTGATTCCTGCAACCATGACTTCTATGTACTTTTACACCCCAAGGGTTATTTCCTCCCCAATTTTTGTTTCTTTGCTCTTATAATAAAGACACTTTATTTAACTTCAGCATCCCATCCCTACATTTTACATTTCCTAGCTACCCAAGGGTACATGATAACAATAGACATGGGCACCTTATTTTGTACTCTGAGGATTTGATTCTCTCTCAGTATAAGAACCTTCTTAAAACGAAGGCTTTGACTCTGCAAATCAACATACGGCTTGCTTAAATTCATCCTTATTCAGCACAGCACATAAATATCACTGCTGTCTACATCAGGAGAACTTGTAGGTTTTCTAACTAGAGAGCCACCAAGATCACAACTGGATCTTTATTTTTCCAGCTTTATGCACTGGTTCCTCTAAATAGTTTAGTAAACAATTGATTTTCAGATGTGAAATCAATGATAACTACATATGGGGGGGAAAAATCAGGCCAGAATCAACTAAGATTTAGCATAAGTGTGACCCAGGACCATTCTGGTTCCCAACTTCTTCCTGGAACAATAAACATGCCATCATAAAATAATCATGGTATTTTATTTCTACATCATGAGTTGAAGCTCATACATGGGGGCACCAGCTGAATGAAGAGAACAACTCCTCCTCCTAAGAACAAAGTGCCAGCTATCGAATACCGCCGAGGCAGGGTCCGGAGGAGCAGCCAAGCAATCACATAGGCTGGAACTTCAATGACAGCTGATAGGAAACAATTGATGTAGGCATCTCCATGTAAGTTAGGAGTGCTGAGTGACAGTCCAAAGTAACCAACTGATGTCAGCATCCTGAGAAAGGTGTAAAGAGTAAAGAATCAGAGAAATGCTGCTCTAACATCTACATTACTCAAGATCCTGCTTCAGAACCGCACAATACAAGACCTTAACACAGCTGAGATGGACTAGGAATTCCAACAGATGCAACATAGTGCAAGCCTTTTAATGTTAAAAATGCATGAACAATCAGCTTCACAGCAGCTTTTAGAAAACCTGTTTCAACTGTCCCTCCTCCCATTTGTAGTTCATTTAATGAAAACCTCAGTGCATGTTTTTCATAATGGCAAAACACTATTACTAGCACAGTGAAGTCCTGAAACATTTCAGTGCGTGGCAAAGCACCAAGTACAATCTTGTTTACAGTGAACTTTTTCCTACAGCAAATTCAATTTCACTCATTAGTCCAATCAAAGAGCTCCACTGTGTCTCATCTATGTGACACTGTAAGAGGTTCAGATTCCAGACTTTAAAGCACTTCAATTTGATGTCCAAAAGGAACTAACTGGTTTCTCCAATGGGAGGTGGCATTTTCTACAGGAATAAGGATTAGGAAACTATGATATCTAGGAGCCCCAAACACGTATCAGAACTCCACTGTACAAACAGAAGATAAGATGGCATTGGGTTCCAATTATTGTTCTGCCACTGAACCTGCGTGGCTTTGAACATGAATATGGCTTACATAGACCCCAAGAAATAACAGTTAATTCACATGGAGAGGAAGCTACAGTTGTAGTCATTTTTCATTTTTAAACAGTATTCTGAATACATAAATGGTCTGGTGGTACAGCTATCTTGCTGGTGCGCTTGGGTGCTCACACTCCCTGCTTACATGTTTGCACACCCCATGGAGGTTCCCATATATAAACAGGTTCCAGATTATGAGACCAGTTATTACATAATCTTGTATCAGGCACCAAAATCAGGCATTGTTTCATTGACTGGATACTTTCAGGTGACACTAATACTTGCCACAAAAGCAGGGACATAACAGTGATTGTTGCGATGTTTCGGTTTTTGAAAAGGTCAAAGAGATCAGATGTCTGCTGTTGCTGAAGATTCAAATCCTGCATCTGAAGGGAAACAGAAAAGAAAACCAAAAGAACCCTTTGCTCTTCTAAGAATGGGAATTGTTCCCTGGGAGATCTCACAGATCAGTCTGAGCTACGGGAAATCAGCTGAAGACGCACATACACACACACGGAGGTTGCAAGTTCCTTCAAGCTCAGTGGATGAACAACTAGACAGCATGCTCATTCACTGCTAGCCACCCAGTTCTGCATTAGCAAAAGCACTCCACTGACAGGAAACTTAGTTGCTCTTTACCACCAATGCTTCTTTATTTTACTTGTGGCAAAGGACAGCTCTGATGCCACAACAGTTAGATTGCCTGTACTCCAATGGTCTTCTCTTGAGGAAATCTTTGCAAGAACTTCTCCTCCTTTGTGCCTTAAAAACCCTTCCTAGAAGTGACCTCATTACCAGTGGTTACTTTCAGCACAATTTCTCATCTCTCGCTGTAGCTGAAATTAACAATCGGTGTAAGAAAAAAAATGAGTAAGAATTCTAGGTTTTACACAGTATCAGCAGTAATCAATTACAACGGCACATGAGAAAAACTAGTATGGAGCTCAATAACTCACCAGAATGAAAATTACCACCCTTGCTCTCTTTGGTGAGAGAGGCTGAGACCTAGCTTGGTGCTGCAAACAGTTTCCATGCTGCTCTCCACTGATTTCTGCCACACACCCACCGGACTTCCTTGGTTTGATCAAACTAATTCAGAGCATAGAGATAAGCCTTCCACCTAAGAATTACCCTCTGCTTGAGTAAGTGGCCATAAATTATACACAGAATCATAGAACCAGAAGGGACCTGTATGATCATCAAGTCCGGTCCCCTGCCATGACCTAGGTATAGAAAGAAGTTGCTATTCTCTGGCAACTGTGTAGTATATAGATGCCATGTATACATAACATATACAAGATACTAAGGTAATTTTAGGGGAACAGTCAACTAAGGACCGAACAGCCATGGGGACAAAGCACCACAGACTAAATTATGGTACTGTGGCCTGTCTGGGCAAAACTTAACTGCTGCTTCCTTGGCTGTACAGAATTGGCTAGCTGGAAGATTTCATTTTCTAAAATTTTCTGTACAACATAGTTCTCGGGCTCCAAAATCACTTTAACAGGAGATAAAAGGTACAATTATAAACTGCTATCTGATATGACTTTTAGGGCTATATACTCATAGTTGTGCAGCTGGGATGGAGGGAGAGGGTAACAGACTGCCCTTTAATCCAAAAGTAAGGTGGCAGTGACGACAGATAAGCTTTTCTACAGCAGCCAGAAAAAACCCCCCAAAACATTTCCAGCATTAAAAGATGCAACAAAGCTATGGCTGTGAAATAGGGGTGGTGCCTCTGTCTCAGAGAGCTATTAGAGGAGGACTCGTATCTTCAGAGCCCATTTGCTTTTTGAGAAGAGATACAAGTGGCATAGCAAAAAGAAAACAAAAGGGCATGTGCACAGTTTAGTCTGTCAAGCACTAGATTTATCACATAGTACAATTTTATAGAAGATACAACATAAGAACTTATCAAAAAGGGCAGCATACCAAGTCAGAAAGACTGCTAGGTGTACACTGGAATTGCCTTCACTCTGCACATCCTTAGTAATGAGGTGCACTCCTTCAGTTCTGTGCTGTGGTTGATCAGTGAAGCCTTGCTTATTCCCTTGGTATTTTTGACTAGCAGTCATATATTTTAAAGCTTTGGGCACCAGAACAACTGCCCCTCATACAACCTCTCTTTTGGAAGTGCTAGTGTTAAGTTATCAGCTGTGAATGCTGCATCCAATTGAGATGAAAGTTTATTTTCCTTTGATTTTCTCATCTGGGTGAGGAAGCAATCCAGGTTTCCCAGGGACAGATTCCATCCTATAAGAGCCTGTTCCTAACTGAAAAGCACAGAGAGTCATTACTAAAAATGAGAGATCTTACTACCAAAATAGAAAAGCAAGTCTAATTTCTACTTTTCCACTTGTGATGCCAGCTGCATTACTGTCAGCATGGCTCATGCCAAATATGAACTATTAGCTACAAATCTGGTGGCAGAGCTATTTTTATTTTGGCTTTTCAAAAGAATATGGAAGCGAACTGTCCAAACAGGACGACACGAAGAATTATTAAGTAGCAAATCAAAGACAGGTAAAAATATACCTCCACAGGGTCAAACAGCACATCTGGGGCTGTAATGCCATTCATCTTAGCAGCTTTTCGGATGATGACTTCTGCCTCTTGAAATCTTCTCTGAGTGATCAGCCACCGGGGAGATTCAGGAATGACCCTACAACAAGTTTCAGAATAAAATGACTCCACATTTCCAGGAATCCCGTGACTCCACTGATTGTGTTCATTATCATATCTTTTCCCATCCCCTTAACAGATTGGTTCTTACGGTAGGGTCCAATCCAGCCAGGATGTAAGCATGTGGGTAAATTTACTACCATGAATTGTCCTTTTGACTTCAATGGTACTACAAGTACACCGGTAACCTAACTGACTAAGTGGTTGCATGACTGGACCCCTTTTCGGTACACATATCTAAAGTTAGCTGCGCTCTTGGTTTGGGCTTTTTATTTCTGAAAGGGGTAGCTAATATATATCAATGAAACTGAATATTTTTGCCATTTAATGAGTAACTTCTGTTCTGGCTGGTATCAAAATCAAGTATATATAAGCCAGCTGTATGGGAATGGCACAGGAAGCTGAAGATATGACACACAAATGCTTTATCTATGCAATGGATATTAAAAAAAAAAAGAAGGTGCAGACATTTAAAAGTTCTGTACCTCAGAGAGCTTCTACATACCACTTTCCTACCATAGGCGAAGCTGCTCAAAACCTGTCAGGTAGGAGGACCGTGGCAGTGCCATCTTGCAGCTATGACTGTATTTCACCAATCCAAACATGATCATGACTGTTCATATCAAACACAGAACAGAGGTGCATGGATCTCCTTCACCCCTTTCTTTCTGAGCTTTAAATCCTTCAACTGCTGTCTTGCCCTTCCTAGTCTGTGGTCCTTCTTCTCTCTGGAAGAACAGGTCAGAGACTAACTTTCCTGACAGATAACCTAGTGGCCTGCATGGCAGCTGCTAAAATTCTTTTCAAAGGCCTCAAGTGCCACCCAATTAATAGTTTTTATGCTACTAAAGTAAAATTAGGACCTCAATCCAACTTCATTACTTTACAGGTCATCCAATGAATAACAAACAAACAGACTGCAGAAACAAGGGGTATTCAGGACACCTTTGGAGTATCTCTCTCTCACTTTTTGATTGGATATTTCTTGAAAGGAAATGACAAGAGGCACTGGCACCGAAATACCTTTGAGTATCCGAGTCTAATGCTACTGGCAGATACTGTGCAAACTCCCCCCCCCCAACACAAAACACACTGCTGCCAAAGAACCTCAGTCTCCATCCACCTTGGTATCTTGATGCTGCACCAGACCCAGAGGATATCATTTAGGCAATATTTATTCAATGTTTGTGATGTGGACAAACAAACAACAACTAGGAAAATACTGGCCACACACTTTTTCACTAGTGCCCCAGCCAGGATTTTTCAGGAAGATCAGTGCAAATTATCTGGAGAGTCCTTAGGAGTTCTCGCAGATATTTATATACTTCTTTTTGAGATTTATCCTCAGCAGCTGTTTCTTTCTCTCTTGTTCAATAACAAAACAATGCTGTCAGCTGCAAAGGAGTTGCAAAGAGCCTGCATGCATATATCATGGATTCCAAAAGCATTTCAAATTAAATCATTTACAGTAATGCTTTTGCACAGGAAATCTGACCAATTCTCCATTCAGGGGATAGCAAACTGGTATTGGGGAAACAGTTCTGAAAAGGTTTAACATTCTCAGCAATTAAACAACAAAACAAAGCAGCCGAAACCCTGCAGAAAGGTTAAGTTCACCAAGATGGGATTTCACAGTCCATAAGTCTGGTTTAATCTGTTTTACTTAAGAGTGACATAAAACTATGGCTTTCTTTGATATATCAGAAATGAGGTGGCTTCAAGGAACGAGAGAGAAACTTGTGGGGCAAGACTGGCATGAAAGGAGAGAACTCTTTTCTGAAGGAAACATGCACCTTCTTGGGAGTAAAGGAAATACCCCACATTTCCCACCCCTACCTTCTAAAACAAGGCTCTCTCCAGGAAACTAGTGCACTGACTTCCCAACACAGATGTCCTGCACATAGCTTCTCTTCTCTCATCTGCTGACCAGGCCAAACAAAACATTAAGCCTTCCCATATTGTCTATGTTTTCTTTCCTTTTCACACTGGGAGTACATAATAAGCTGTGGGTGAGTGAAGGGAGAGCTTTAATATTTATTTAAATGTATGTCAGTTTGTAAAGCAGTGGGTGGATGACAGCAGTGCAGAGATAAAACAGACAAAAACCAACACACAGACAGCCAAGAGCAGAGTGTGGACCAGCCTCTGGGAAAAAAGTTGTTAAGGTTGGACAGATGGAATCAGGAGGGTCATGTTTTCAAAATACAGCATCCGAGTGCTACATGTGCAGAGCAAGGAACGTCTTTTTTTTTTTTTTTTATGTTGCTGCTGAAGCTTGCTTGTTCCTTTGGCAATCTGGCAACTGGAAAAAAGTAAAGATACAGGAAAGAGTGCCTAACGGTACTTCTTTACCCATGTGATACAATGGTTTGTTGGCACTTTGGGTGCAAAACCCTGTCAGACAGGCATTTCTCATAAAGCCTAAAGGCCAGATGATCCTTACCTACTACACTTGTCTACAGAGGCTTCAGACCTGTGATAGGCACTCATGTTCCTGGACAAAAAGTGGAAACAGAATTCCTAGCAGGAGGGTGCACACTCTAGCCCATCTCATCTCAGCTCACCCAATTGCCAAGAAAAGGCCAAGAACACTTACCTTAAGGCATGTGCCCCAGATACAATTTTAGGTCTTCGCAGAAGCTCCCCCTTGATGGGCTTTCAGAGCTCAAATACATGCCCTCTCCCAGAGGAACTGCCACCTTTGATCTCAGCTGTGTGCTCAGCCATACAGGGGTCAAAGGAGAACAGGAATACAGAAGGAACAGAGAAAAGGTTCTCCTTGCGGCAGAAGCCAGGAAAAGCATCTAACAGTCCCTGCTGATTTAAATGGAATTCTTTAACCAAGGATCCGAGGAGTCTCACCTACTTTAGATTTGTTTCATAAATGATTTAAAATGCACAGACCCCCCCCATAAACACAGGTCTCCAAGGAGCAGGAAGTGAGGCACCCCCAGTCTATAAAGGGGCCAGACAGGCCCCTTTATAGAATGAGGATTTTTAAGCCAGCACAGAGAGAGAACAGGATCTTGAGAAGAAGGTTTCTTTAGGCTAGATTAACAAACACCGGATTGCTCTGGAGTTGCTGATGCTGCTCTAAGGGACAGCAATGCCTGGTTTCATTCTGTGCAACTGAATGTTATGTATGGTATCAGGTACTTGTACTACAAAGGGTCTCTGCACTGCTACAGACTATTAATCCATCAAGCCACACTTGGAAGTGAGAGTTACCTAGTATTTGGAGCACATACTACCTACACAACATATAAACTAAGTGTTGAAAATTGCTGACATATGATCCGCTACAGACTGCTGGGCTAATCCATAGTTCTTTCCAATTTTTAAAGGCCACTTCAGAGGAACAAACACCTGGTTTCCTGAACCAATCCAGACTGCGCCAGGACTTTAAGTCTGAGCACAGATAGAAAAGTTACACCATACTACATTGCCTGGAAGAAGGCAGGATTGACATGCACCTCTCTTTTTTTTTTTTAACTCACATAAACATGGTTTTGGTGTTCCCTCTAGTGGGGAATCTGGGTACAACACCCAAGATGTACTTCTTTATAGTAACAGGGTTCGAGTGTTGTAACTCTTGCTTCTTACATGCTTTATGATCGCCCTTGTGTTGATTCAGGCCTCACACATGCAACCCGATTCAAACAGGTAATTCTCTACACATGAACAGATCCCCTCCAGCTTCACTACCTTCCCATATGGAACAAGATAGAGGATCTTAGTCTAAGTTAGAATCTTGTTTTCAAATGAGCCTGGCACCATTTGACTTCTCCAGGGAGCATTGTTTCCCCCACTAAACTTCTCTGACTTTTAAGATTTTGGTTTTTTGTTTCATATTGGTGCCAGGGTCAGCGAGAGTACACGAGTTGGGAAAAGATTATAGTCATTTAAATTCAAAGAGATCCCCCTCCCTCTTCAAGGGCAAGATATGTCGTATATAATGGTGCAGCTACATAGGGTAGTGGCAGAAGATTACACAAGAATTTTGTTCATTGGAAACACTGTACACTGCAAGATGCACAGCTTGTGTGTTGTTTCAATAAAGAAGATTTTATTATATTCCAGCAGTTGTATCTATATAGAGAGAATAAGCTTCAGAAAACAAATGAAAGAAAAAGTAAGAAAGGAAAGCTTGTACAGTGCAAATCAGCAATGAGAGATAAAAAAGGCAGTAAAGGTCATATGAAGCTAAGAGTCAGATAGTCTGGAAAGAACTACTAAACGGCACTGGAAAGCCAGCCTGAGGCAGACTCGCACAGTGTCAATGGGGATTACACAGACACTTGTTTAAAACTGGCTTAATGGTTCATCTCCAAGGCACTGCTCTTCACTTGGCAACCACAATGCCGAGAAGTGAAGGAAACAAAAATCCACAGCCAACTGAAGTTATAACCCAACTGGTTATATCACAGTTTAAAAGAGGCAATCAGCTACAGAAAGGACTTCCTGAAGCTGAACACCTTGCAATACAATTAAACTCACCACCACAGTGGAACGCAGAACAACCCAGGTACAGTAAGAGCCAGTAGCAGCATCCGCCAGTCTCTGATGAAGTAAGCAAATAGTGGCAGCAACATGTAGCCAATTGCAAAAAATATGCAAACTCCTAATGTAGAGAATATAATACGAACTGATTTGCCAAGAATTTCTGTGCCTGTTCAAAACAAGGGAGTGTGGATTAGCATTTAAACTCTTTTTATTTTTTAATCCATGTCTAAGTATTTTTTTCACATTTACAAGAATAAGCCAAAATACAACCTTAGAAAAGATTTAGAAAAGAAAAGAAGCCATTTCCTTTACAACACAAAGTGTCACTGTCAAGGAGTTCTGACCCAACATTAAAGGAACGTTAAAATGATGTTACTTTCATGGAAGAGTCCCTTAGATTTCAACTGAATATTGTATTTTGAAGTTATGCTGTTTTAAAGTTCAGCTATCATATTGTGTGGAAATATGACATCCAGCGTCCCCTGCTGATCCGACAGAAACAGACTTCAAGGAATACAGCATTACTATTCACTTCTCTCCTGGTAACACCCGTGCTGCTGCAGAACCATATAAAATATCTGAATAAAAAAGGAACTTTTCTTTCACTAGCCTTCTACATTTCTGCAGGACTAGTATCAACACTTGTTCAGGAGACAGGAGGGAAGAGTCTTACATTTCTTTAGTGAAATCTGCTATTTACAAAGTGTGGCACCAGAGGAAAAAAACCAATTTACAACATCTTTTGAATTTTTGTCCTCAACTGCCATCAGTTCAAAGACATTTGTGACTATAAATACTCTGATGTGGAAATTTAAACTGAACTAGTAACTCAATAGTAATAGTCTTCATAGCTTCTAGGGTCGGAAGGGACATGAGCAGATCGAGTCCGACCCCCTGTCTTAGGACACAGGAATTGGCATATTAGTCCATAACGCCCCCATATCTCTGTAATGTGTCCCACAGTAGTCAGGGACAGGTGCTTCTGAAGAAGATATATGTATCTGGTGATGCACAGTCCAGTTCCTTATAGAAATGCAGCCATACCATGGGGATCAACTTGTGCCTTGAATCTTGAGAACAGAACAATGGCACAAGTTGTTCACTGCAGAGGCTGTTAGCTGCCTGAACAGAGCAAGACTTAAATATTCTGCAAATTCATTGCTTCAGTGCCTTCCTACAGTGGCATGTTCAACAGGGTCACTAATTGTTGAAAGCAGGTGTCATGCAAGAAGAAAAACAAGGACACATGCGTGACCTTCATTGGCCAGATTTGCAAAATGCTGAGCACCCAGAAGATCCCATGGGCTTCAATGACACTAGTAACTGCACTGCTACTGAAAAATCACGTTGCTTGTCTGGGTGCTTAACTCCAAGCGCCTGTCTTTGAAAATCTTGGCCTAGGACATTTTTAAATGTCCACCCTCCTTTGCAAAGTCAGCCTTTTAAATTCGTCTTTGCATGAGAGTCCCTTTACACTTGCCTCTGATCTTTCCCATGACCCTTCTTTCCACCTTTTGAGTTTTTCTACATCTTTAAAGTTAAGTGAACTATACTAGATGCAGTTCTACGCAGAATAATGCCACCTCTTCCTAGTATATAATAGGATATCATCAGTACTGACAAAATCCAATGTCAGATTTGCTTTACTCACTTCTCTTGCTCCTGAAGACATTCTGATTACCCGAGTGCAGTGAGCTACAGCTCCACTTGCTCCTCTGCCAGCCAATTCCCAGTGTTGGCAGTGTGGCACTTAAGCATTGCATTCTACCACTATTGAGGAACGGCTGGTTGAAATGCTCCAACAGATTCCTCAGAACACTGATCTGGCCCTAGGGAAGGTAGGTAGGGGGTGTCTAAATGTGTTCCTATGAAAATAAAACAACTAAAAAAAATTGACACCACATAATCCCTAATTAAAATAGATATAAACTATCCCCTCAGGGTATTTACAACTCAAAAAATATACTATTGCATAATAAAACCCTGACAGTTAAATAAACTACCCTGTGTTTTCAGCCTGCTAGCCCAACAACGTGCTGAAAGAATAAACAACATGATGAACAGCCTCATGTTTTATTAGTAAAGCAAACTGACAGTGGCTTTTAATCAGTCCTGTCTTACCAATATTGGCAATACTGATTTTAGTTCCAATTCCTGAATTACTCCAATCATTACCTTTCATTTCTTCCTGTTCTGTGCATCTAGAGATGTCAAATTTCCAGAAATTTGAAAGCCATGGGAGAAAAAAACTAAACAGAACACATTTTCCCTTGGGATTTTTTTCCTCCCGGAAAAAAACAGAAATTTTGGGAAAATTGAAATATATGCAATACGTATTTTCTTAGCACCCTTTACAGATCTAAATTCACTTTGGTACTTTAAGAATATAACATTAATTCTGTATAACTTGGTTTGCTCATAAAAATATCATGTTTGGTACATTTATTACATTTAAAAGTATAATCAAATAATAATTACAAATTTACTAATTGAATTTACTTTAAAATGCTTTTAATTTTTGTTACAAATGGAGCTACAAGCTGCTGAACTCAAAGGAACCTAGCATCTCTTAGTTTTTGCTAGTTTATGAGAAACAGCAAAAATTAAAGTTGAAAATAGAAGAAACCATCAACATTATAGTAAAATAAAGGAAGTTATAATGTATTCTGAACTTAGTCTCCTCCACAGTGTCAAGCAGATACAGAAAGCACTCATTTTTCGAAAAAGAGCTGAGAAAAAAGGGGGAAAAACAAGACTCATTGAACACAAATTCTGCTACATGAAACTGTCTAATACCAATTTCTTTCACATGCTGCAGAAGATGGAGGAAGCTGAAGCATGCGAGAAACAAGAGGAATTAGATGCTGTGATGTGCAAAGGTCTTGCCACCACTCTGCAGAAGGGATATGCTTGGCAGAGTCCCAGACTGGATTCCTGGACCAAATACCTGAAGATACTCTGTATTCTGCAACATTTGAAAGTACCTTTCCAACATCAAGTCCTAAGTGTGTTGCTTGTTTTGTAACTCAGTCAAATGCAGCAGCAGTGCTATCATCACTAACATGTCTGCCTTTGAACCTTGGATCCACAAGATTTGCAGCAGCATTAACTGATTGGCAACAAAATTCTTCCTATCTGTTAACAGTCTTTCACTTTTCTTTCTTCTGTACTTGTAAGTGGAGATGCACTTAGATTCTCAAAAACAGTTGATTTTATCTGGGTAATTTGGTAAGGAATGTTTGACAAAAGTGCACTGTCTGATTCAGATGCAGTGACTGCTGAAGAAACTGGCCTTAGAATCTTCAGGGAGTTCTGCAGCTGAACCCAAAAGACATCCTCATTAAGCACAGTGTTCCTTACACTTCTGGGTACATTAAGATCCTCAGTTATTACTGTTTCTTGAAGACCTCCTTTGTTTTTTAGTAAATTTTCAAATGAGATCACCACTGTACCCCCTCTAGTTTTACTACAGAGCTTGAGTGTGTCACTACTTTATTCTTTGCATTCTTCTCTTCCTGCTTCTTCTTAAAGATTGCAGCTATGAGTATGTTTTATGTTTTATAACTTCTTTTGCTCTTCTATAGATCTTTTGCAGAGTGTCCAACTTCACAATATCATTAAAATGCAAGTTTAGCCCATTCTTTCAGCTCCTTTGTGCTGCTTCTGTATACTTTTGTGGATCTCACGGTCACAGGGCCAGGAGGAGGCAGGTTCCTTCTAATTCCAAAACTTTTAGACTTGGTCTGTCTCTTCTCCTGAGGCTTTTGAGCAAGCAGGGCAATAAGCTCCTTGTTTCTAATCTTTACAGGAACAAATGGATGCTGCCGCCAGTGTCTACTCCCAGTCCTTTGAGGCCCAGTCAGGAGGACAGGAACAGATCCACCAACCTCTAGACCAAAAGTCAACAACAGAGGAAGTCCACAAGCAAAGAAGGCACTGAATCCTTCTTCCTTCTCTTGTGAAAATGCCAGTGCCCCCTGGGACAGAAATTCAAATGCAAGAGCAAGATGTGAGTTGTACTGTACTGCTTGTCCTCGGTGTACAGGAATTGCAATATGATACTGTAGATAGTCTCACATAAAAGTCTTCCTATTACATAATTATTAGGAAACATTTTTGGTGAGTAAAGGGTAGCAATATATGAACACCTGATCTTAAACATTTTATTCATCATTCTAAAAGAAAATATTTCATAAGAGGTTTTTAAAAATTTTCCAAAAATTTTCAACTTTTTGGAAAAAACCAAAAAAAGGTCTCAGAAAAAAGACGGGGAAAATGTTTTTTTCCTCCAAATTTTTCAGGTTTTTTTTCTGGGCCTTCACATCTCTATGTGCATCCTCTCTCAAGTCAACTGTTCAAACACTTGCAGAACAGGGAACACATTTTAATAAAGAGACTGTTATGTGGACCCTTCCCTCCTGTTTCCAAGGCTGCAGGCCATTTTCCCTCCATCCATGCTCATTTGATATCCCTCCAGCCACTTCAGGAATGACCTACATTATAAAGTATTTGTGCATTTTAGCTCTCATTAACATGACTGGGAGCTAGAAAGAAGCAGGAGAGTCAGCACCACATGACAGCCAGATCCCTGCACCTGACCTGTAAGGTGTTAAACCAACAATTTGAGACTTTCTGATTTAGCCAGGTCTTATTCATGAATTTTCCCCTTGCTCTGCATTTCCTGTAAAACACTGTGCAGAATTTTATTAATCCCTTTTGAAAGCCTGAATCAGGTGCTCTTAAAAATAGAAGTCCTGGGCAGTTTCTGAACAATAGCTAAAGTTTCTGCCACCTTAGCCTAAGGAACAGTTCTGCAATACCCCAAAGCTTACTTATGTCTATCCCAATCATACAGTTGGCCCAATAAAAGATATCACCCAGAAGAATTCTTGCCTCTTAAGAAGTTTTACTATTTAACAGAGTTTTGTGGGGGAAATGTGGAAAAGAGAATAGCAAGGGTCCCTTCTTGAATTCCAGACAGGAGAAACTCCTTTGTAGACTGGAACAAAAGACTGTCTATGATTGATTTCATTGAGACAAGGATTAGGCCACAAGTATGACAACTTGGCCAAAAGATGGAGGAAGCCTCTTTTAGGAGATTGCAAAAGCTGACAGAACCAACGGCAGAGAAGTTGGTATGATCTCTCAAGGCTGTTTAGTCTTCAGAAGAGCCATAGTTAATAACACTAGAGAAGTGGTTCTTAACCTTTTGTGATTTGGGGCACTCCTCATGACACTCGATATAGTCCTCAGACAATGCCAGCTCTTAGTCTTCACCTGTGTTTTGACTACAGAAAAATGAGAGCAATTCTTCTGTTGCAAGGAGCTCAGAAAGACCACAACAGTTCAGGCTGTTTTTAAAACCATGAATTCCTATATGAAGTCTATGGGTTTATCTTGTGAATCATGTTTGCACACCTTACCATGCTAACACTGAGTGGCAGCCCGTGGCACCCTTGAATGGATCTCAAGGCATCCCAAGGTGCTGTTGCACCCTGGTTGAGAATCACTGCTCTAAAATCACATTCAAACTTCTGTGATCTGGAAGTGCCTTTGGTAGAGTTAATTCTACTGAAGAGCAATTCTCTTGCTTTGCCTGGAAGCATGAAAGCATTGATGACCACTGAACAGGCAGGGGGAAATTGTTTAGGATTCTCTTCATTCTTCTATGGGTGCAAGGAAAGAAAGGAAATGGGAGAAAATGGGGAGACACAATTCCTTTCCAGCAGTCTGAAGGTGTTTTTGGTTGCAAGGAAAATTCTGCAAAAGAACAACTGCACCACAATCCTAACGCTGCACCATGATAACTGTGTTGGTAGATAACTGAGTCACAAAAGGTGCAGTACTGGGATATTATGAGAGTGCCATTTGGATGCACTCCACTAGATGCTGGAAGTAGCTACTCCAAGCAAAGAGCCACTAGTCTACTCCACGAAAAAAGAAGGTAGTTCATACCAGAAGGGCTGATTAGCAGCACTGTTAACATCTTATACAATTAAACAACAACCACCAAAATCAATTTTAGCCGTGGGTCTGAGCTTCCACATTGTGTTGCTTATTCCCATTAATTTCTTTTTAACACCATCCTACGGGAGATTCTCAGAGACAGATCACTAATGATACTCTCAGGAGTTTTCACAATATGCTCTACAAATAATTAATTTGGTTTTCCTTGTTTAGTGATCCTTACTGTAACCAATTTAAGGGTTAACATCGAACCCAGTTTTGAATGATATTGTAGGGGGACACGTCTCTGGACTGATGTAAACAGTCAACTGAAGCAGAGTCTTTTAAGGTGAGAAATTTATTGATATCAGCTCAATTTCTATTATTTCATTTTTGGAAAAGAACAGCAGCAAAAAATCATAGGTTGAAAGACATGAAAAAGAGGACAGTATCTTGTAACATAGATGTTGTTATAGATGCACATCTCTAAATGAAAACGAAGCCTGGCAGCTGACTCACACAGAGCACAGTGCTAATGCAGTAGCTAATCCTTTAGAGACATGAGCAGCATAAGCCTTCAAGCACTTGGCTTATTCTCCAATAAAATGCATAGCTTACCCATAAACAAGCAAACTAAACAAAGCAAAACAAAAAGAAAAATATCCTGGCATAACAATTCTATCCTAAAGCCTCTTGGGCTACACACACTGTGTATCACTATGGGCTTTAGAGTCTATTGTTCCCAGAATGTGACCTGGACTTGAATAAAAATCCATCAAGTGGACAGACAAAGGTCACAGAAATTTGGGGTGTTAGTTATGTAATGCATCAAATCATTGAATACTGCTATAACGACAGAAAAGTCCAAGATCAAAAACCAGTCCAAGAGACACCTGTTATTTTGGACTGCAGCCTTTCAGTAGCCAAGTCTTTGGAATAATTCCACTGTAAACAATTTGAAAAAAAGCATTTTCTCTCCACTCAAGGTTGCTTCCAAGGCTGTTTTGTTTGGGGTTTTGTTTTGTTTTTTGCGAGAGAGCTACAGAAATTTCCTCTGGTGTCTGTTTGCTTGTGCTTCATGCACTTATAGGTTGTTTTAGGAGAAGTGTGACATTTAAAGCAATGATGTGGAATTTTACATTTTTGTATTCAATTCCTACAATTTTAGATTAGTCAATTCAAAAACATTTATTAGAGCAAAATATTAAAACATTAAAGCAAGCCTTTCATTTACATTTACCTGAACTCCTTGTCTTTCTTCTCCTTTGCCGGAAAAAGAGCAATTTTGCAATTCCGGGACAATACCTGTGTCTTTACAGTTTGGTATATTTTTATAGTAACTGTCTTTGAATACAGAGAGTAACAAACGTCTGAGACTATTTAAAAAAAAAAATACAGAAAAGCTTTCCCAGGCTGAAAGATGCATCTACAGAATTACAAGAAAGGCTTAGAAAAAAATAAGTTATTCCCACTAATGGAAGGACCAGTCCTGCCAGATGTAGTGGATCATTCTAGATCACCTAGTGAAGTTTTTTCAGGGCTTACTAGGTTGTTGTGAGTTTTGAGAAAATAAATTAAGAATAGTTAATGGTTCAATTCAAGTCTTTTGTTTGGCTTCTAGCCATAATGTTTGATTTAAAATGGGGAAATCTTGGGTAAGATCCTTACTTTACAAAACAGGACGACTGTCAATTAAATGTGTCTGGGTTATAATGTACTTGACTTTGAATGCCTGCTGTAAACATGCCTGGGCCATTGTTTCTCTCTAGAAGCTCTATGCCTAGCAAAAGCTCTAATGAATATAAAATGGGAAAAAATTACTCTCAGATGCAGTCATCAATAAAACATTAGCAACCATTTTTAATGATAAATGTCTACAATATTATTTTTCATAAATCACAGATTTTCTTGAGAACTTGTTTTTCTTTTGGCTAAGAAACTAAAAATACACAGGGAAGCTCAAGCTCCATATTTCGGTCATTTAAGGTATTTACTTCTAGAAACCACTATATCTACCGTGCAACAGGCAAAGTTCACATTTCCAGAACTAAAAGCCTTCAGCATGCTCTACTCATGCTGCCTAGTAAGAGCCAGAAAAACAATCTCATGGCTCACAGGGACTCCCAATAAACCCATCAGCTAAGTCACTAAATTGGTCTCTCTCACACATCAATATCATCTTTGGAAGGGTAGGGGTGAATCCAACCTACAGAGCACCTGCATTTCAGTAAGAACAAGAAAAGGGATACCGATTTAAGTGGGGGAAAAAAAATCACTTAAGGGGAGGTGAGGGGAAAGAGGCAAAAAGTTTTGGAGAGAGTGTCCCATCCCACAACACAGGACAGCTGCCTACAGTACTTATATACACCTGCATTAGGAACAGCATGCAATGAACAGGACCTAACATCCTAAACAACTTCCCAGCACTTGGGGTTGCAATGGTACAGTTTACCGTCATCAAAAGTTAAGATCATTTCCCAGTCGTTTAGACTGTGGCTTGAGCGAAAGCTTGCCAAAGCTGATAAGAATATTCCAAGTACCAAGTCCATAAAAAGGATGCATTGTCATTCTGATTATCTATCAAGCCTCTTCTCTAATGAATTGAATATCTGAATGCATATGGAATTTGCCACTCTTAAAACACTTAATTAATATTTCAAAAGAACATTAAAATAAATTTATAAAAATGAAATTAATGAGGTGATTTAAATTCATTAATTTTGGCTTCCTTTAGGTCAAAGCTGCAATTATACAAGTAAGAAACATCCTGACATTTTCACAGCCACGTTGTTTTAAAATTCAGGCTTTTTTTTTTTTTACATTAAATAAAATAGGAGAAAATTAAAAAACTTAGTGGACATTTTTTTGTGATTCTAGAAGAAAATCATCCCTGGTGTGGCATTTGCCAGTCACTTCAGTGACATTTCTGCCCACTCCACGTGAAATTATAGTCAAAAACCTTTCTTTTTGGCTCAACATATGCACTTTATGGGAAACTTCAAGCTGCATTAAATTTGACTGGCAGAAACAAACAGTTTCCCCCCATAATTTAACCTCTTGGGAAATCATTGATTAATACATCATATAGTTGTGGAATATGGATCATTTTAATTTACAACACTTTAGTTACTGAACAACGCAGTTCAGCAGTGACAAAAGAACATGCAGCTTGACTGAGTTTGTGGGTTTACCTGCCCAGCCTAATTTTGACCCCAGATCTTTTGTCACAGTGCTGAAATACAGGGAGCAGAAAGAAAGCTGCAAATGAGTGGGTGGAGCAAGGAGTGAGGCAACATGGTTTTCCAAACTGAGATGTGTTTGTTTCGATAACAAGCCTCGAACACTCCCTTTCACTATTGCAACAGCAACTGTTTTCTCTACTGAGAGGATGAGAATCAACAAGGTTTTCAGGCTAGATTGCACAGGATAAATTTCTCCATGAGAAAAGCATGAATGCCTCTTTTAACAGTTATTTCCACTAAGGACAGAAATACTAACAAAAGTACTGCAGTGCCACTGTAATTTCAAGGAACGGTCAAGGGACTGAAAAATGACTTCCAACTTACTTGAAGACTATTACTGTGCATGAATTATTAGAAATTTCTTCAAATTCACTAGGTGAGCAGCTCCCCTCATACGTACTTAGTGAATGCAACTCGGGCAACGAGCTAAGCACATGATTTATTTTAAACACTTCATTCTCACTGAAATCAACAGGACCTACACACACGTACACCTACCTTACTGAATAGGACCCCCCCCCACAAAAAAACCAGGAAACTTGATAACAGGTTTTTTTCTTGCTTCTGCATTTTTCACTTCTAAAGGTCTTGGGAAATCCTGTAGGGGGTTTTTGTATGTTTGTTTGACATAATTTTCACCCCCATTATTATTTAAAAGATGTATGCAATACTCTTTCATAATAATCTACTCTAATATATACTCAGCATATAGTCATGCTTGTTTAACCAGATTCCTATAAGCTCCCAAGGAAAAATATCTTCATGAATGTGATTAGGGAGGGTGGAAAATGTTGCGGTCTCCACAACGATGTTACTTTTGTTTTGTTCTTCCAAGCATTCACCACTATACAAAGCAAGCATTAACGCAATTCAGACATGTTCATACCTAATATGAAGGCCACAACGTAGTTAGAGATCTGTCCCATTCCAACTATAAGAAACAGTATTGTGAACATCTCCCAGCTGGTAGAGAAGATCTGCACGAAGCTGAAGCCAGTCTGCACAGCCATGGTTGCAAAGAGAATAGTCTTCCTGCCAAACCTTTTATAAAGGCATAAATGAGAATATTATACAAAATCCATAAAAAATATTTCTTGAAGGTGGGCTAAGCAAAAGAGCCTTGGTATAGACACCTAAGTCAAAGTCACATGGCTCATCAAAAGTGATAGCAGTCAAAAGCTTAAAAAAATACTTAAAATATAGGAGCTTTAGAACCCAAGAAATTAAATCAAAGAAGAAATTAAGAACAGAGATCCTGAAGAGTATTTTAAATCAGTATCATTGCAACACAGAACATATCATAGGTAAAAAGCTGTTAGAAGAATTACAAGACAGGCAGAAATAAAGAAATGACAAACAAGCTCACTTATGCAACGTTAGTTCAGTTTTTCTGCGCTATGATGCAGTCTTTACTTACATAAGCACATTTTTTCTGCCTTGTTCAGGGACCTGGATAGGTGGATAGGTGGTGCTTAGCAAAGAAACTGCCATTTAACAATTTATTTTATTCTAACTGTTCAGTGTGCTCTGTTGCCCTAATAAAAGCACATTTTTCAAAAAAAGCTCTGCAATAGAATCATTTGTGTCTTCATGGACTTTTCTATGACTGTATAGAATTTAAAGGTTTCATGGAGTCTTATAATGTTAGGCAACTTCAGTAAGAAGTAGAGCTGACCTAACAAGTATGAACATTACTCTCTTTCCTGCAGGACACTTCTGATTTTTGCCAACAAAAATAGCTCTGCACCCAGAGCATGGAAGACTGCACAATCCATACAACTGCAGTGTAATAGTCAAATTGCTCAAGGCAGCTAAGGAAGGCAAGAGTGATGTTTTTGGCCACTTAGTCTTTTAGGACAATGACAGCAATGGTTTACCTATACTTTCCTCCCTCTTTCACCTCGTTTCTTCTCAACTTCTTATCTATATACTTGCATTTTTCTCTATGGAAAAACTAGGTGTAACTTTATCTCGGAACTCAAAGGCATACACAGGTATGCATTGACTTGAGTGTAAATGTAACAACGTTACAAGGCTTGCTAAAATTTTATATATTCCTAAGAAATCCTATCGGTGCCCAGGCAGCAGCCAGCAAAGTGAATTTTTGTGAAAACAAACATATGTTCTAGAGATTTTTTTGGATGTTCTCAATACAGAAATGGCGCCAGAGAGATTTAGTGATTATCAAGTCTCATTTTAAGGATAAAAGATTAGCTGGCTTTTGTATCAGGGTCAAGAGCCAACAGATTAATTTTGGATCAAGTGGAATTAGATATCTGACATTTAAAGGATTAAAACATTCCATCGTTTCACAAATCTACATTCATCAATCCTCTAAAGTGGATTCCTAATTCAAGAATAGAACAATTACATAAAACCTTGAGGATGCTCTATAAACAGAGGACAGGGGAATAGACAATGCAACATGAGTTTTCAGAACAATGCTGCAGCACAAAAGCCAAATTTGATCCCTTAGTGAGTAAACAGAGCAGTTGGGATTAGAAGCTGAAAATGACTTTTCCAGTGTATGGCAGTGGTGAGACCATTACTGGAACACTGCTTAAAGACATGGAAGATGTCTGTAACATTTAATGAATATTACACGTTAGTCTAATGGTGGGTTGCTCCTGTATTGCTGCTCTATGATTAGAAGCAACTAAATCAGGCACGGTTAGACCAGGGGTGGGCCAAGTCTGGCCCATGAGGCCGTTCTACCCGGCCTGCAGTGCCCCTACAAAAATTTAGAAAATACTGATCTGTCCTTGGTTCCTGTCAAAAACGTCAGGGGCAGTAGGACCTAGGGTAATTCCTGGTGGGCTCCTGCAACATCAGGGCCTGCCCAGCCCCACCCCCCGCCAGAAGCCCCAAGAGGGGCTTCTGGCCTGGGACCATGTGGCTGCACTGCGCCAAAAACTCAGGTAAGGAGGGAGGACCATGGGCAGGGAAGGAGCCTGAGGAAAAGTGGCCTGGGGAAAAGCCACCCTTCCCCTGCACCGTGGCTGGTGCTCCCTGCTGCAGCTGCCCACAGCCCGTGAGGGGCTGTCCTGAGCAGGGAGAAGCAGCCCCAGGTGGGCTGAGAGAGGCACTGGGCACGGGGTGGACAAGGGACCCTTTTTCCATGCAGCTGCTTGGCGCAGAAGAAAGCAGCCCCCACTTGTTGCGCCAGGCAGTGTTCGCTGCTGCTGTCCGCTTGGAGCTCGGGCGCTGGACAGCAGAGGTGGCACTGACAAACACTGCTCAGCACAGCAAGTGGAGGGGCTGCTTTCTTTCATGCTGAGCAGCTGCTGCTGCCAGGCGCAGCCCCAACAGGCGAGCCCGGAGCTGATGCAGGGCCCAGGCTGGCAGTGGGGGCGGGCTGCAATCTGATGCTGAGCATGGGGAAAAAGCAGCCCCTCGCCTGCCCCATGCCTGGCACCCCATGCTGCTATCACTCACAGCCCATGTGGGGCCGCCTGTGACTGCTCAGGACAGCCCTGCACAGGCTGCGAGCCGCTGCAGCAGGGAGCGCCAGCCATGGGGTGGGGGAGAGGCCGCTTTCCCCTGCCTCAGCACCAGCTCCTTCCCTGCCGGCGAGCACGGAGTTGGGGCTGCGTCTTGCCCCCCACCTGTACCACAGGGCTGCGGGGGCACTGGGAGCGAGCAGGTCCGGGAGTCAGTGGGAGCACGGGGCCTGCACCAGTGTCCCAGAGCAGGGCGGCAGGAGTACAGGGTCCCAGCCAGCAGGGCCTCTATAGAGCTGGGCCAGCTCCCCACTCTCCCTGCTGTGCAATCCAGCCCAGCTGCACACACCCCTGCCAGCCTGTGTCCCACTCTGGGTTTTCCTGGCACTGGCCCTGAGACATTGGTCCCAAGATGGTGACCAGGGGGTGGGGCACCTGTCAAGGGGTGGGGCTACCCATGCGGCCTTCGACAGCTTGCCAAAATGGGTAAGCAGCCCTGCACCCGAAATAATTGCCCGCCCCTGACTTAGACTACATGTACACTGAACAGACACTTCTGGGAATGTCCTCCAGTTACTAATAATTAAAGACCAGTGCTACTTAGAGGGCTATCCCTAATGGTGGGCCAAAAACTGGTTTAATCAGGTTCAAGCGACAGAGGGCAAGATAAAGGACTTCTGGGCAGTTAAAAGGATAATCTATGAAGGATGGGGGAAAGAGGCATGTAAATCAGCCCAGAGGTTAAGGTGTCTGGGATACACTAGGCATACAAAAGCTGGGAGTAGGTCAAATCTCCTGGCAGACTGTGGTGTTAATTTCTCTTGTGCTTGTTATCCTGTTAAGATATCAAGCACTTAACAGGGAGGAAGGACATTCAGGACTCAAACCTGCTGAGGAATCACAGATGGTAAAAAGGCAGTGGCCTTGTACCCAGCCTAAGAGCAGGAGTATAGTGGAGGCCTAAGGGCCAGAAAGGCAGTACTCAGAGAGAACCCAAGAGTTGCAGCTAACCCTGACTTGACACAAGGCACCCTGTCCTCATGCTTAGGGTTTGAAAGGATGCTGAAAAACTGGAGAAAGTGCAGAGAAGAGTCAAAGAAATTATTTGTGAACCTCACAATGGGAGACAAAGAGCTATTCAACGAGACGACTGAGAAAGGACTTGGTTACAATGATTAGGATTTATGGAGAGAGAAAATACCATGGTTCTTTACTTTAGCAAAGAGAAGCATAACAAGAATGAAAGGCACAAGGCTGAAGCCAGACAAATTCAAATTGGAAACCAGGAACAAATTTTAACAGTGGCAGTGATCAACTGTTAGAACAACCTGCCAAAGAAAGCGGAGGATTTTCCATCTCTTGATTTCTTCAAGATCCTTTTCTGGAAGATATGCTTTAGCCTAACATATGTCATTGGGTTAAATATGGCTGCATAATATAATGGTTATACAAATATCAGACTAGATTACCCAATAGTCTTTTAGCTTTAAATTATAGCAAATATGTATCCATTCCTGATGAACCAAGTTAGGATTTTAAATAATTTAGCATCATCTTTATTCTTCCTATTTTGGAGCAGCTCAGTTTGTCTCCATCAAACCTTCTTCTGCATACAGGGACCAAAATTATACATTCAATTCAAGCCATCCCACTGCTCCTAGACTGGCTTCTCAGTGATGGTATTAACAAAGGTTTTATTCTTCAGGAGACTATTTGAAGGGAATTCACAGAAGAAACCGTTTCTGAAGTCAACTCCAGAACATCTAAGCGCATACATAAGTGCTTTGTAGAAAGTTCCTGATGTGAAGGGTGTTAATTCTAAAGGGGACAACTGAACAAATGGTAGGTTAGGACTGGGATTTTCAGACACACTTACGGAGACCCCTTATACCCCCCATGAAAATCTTAGCATATACATGAATTAGGACCCTCATTTTGTTTAGCATAGGTCACTAACACGTGGTCTCCGTTTCTAGACGCAGAAGAGATTTACCTGTCTGAGAGCTGTCCTGATACAAAGGATCCAATCAGCACCCCCACAAAAAACAAGGAGGTGGTTAGTGGGGCTTTCCAATCATCGTCACATACCAGATTCCACTGCAAGAAAAACAAAGCAAGATTTAATATTTCCTATTTCTTAATATCATTTTATAACTGGTTCAGCAGATGATTTAAATTAGTTATTTATTTTAGCAGTAGGCCAATTTCAACATAATTTGGACTCGTCTTCCTATATTTGTGTTTCCATTTGGCTGTGGATAAGGGGTATAGCTATTACACAGTGACGGGTCCCAACCAAGAACCCAAATGCAGAGACAGTAAACAGGAAAGGAAATGCAATCATTTCAACTCTGGGGAGAATGGAAAATGTAAGAACAGAAGCCAGAGAAGAGAAGAGAAGGACACTTGCCACTCCTCCAATATGCTTACAGTTGTAGCTGTGCCCCCATCCTCCCATTCAATTCCCCTATGGTTTATCTGACCACAGAAAAAGGCCAATCTGAGCTCAGTCATAGCTGTGGCCAGAAGACGTTGGTTGCAGTTGATATACCTACAGTGCTTGCAGTGCTTATCAGTAGGGACCTACTTAAATGGTAGTTTCACAATTTTTGCAGAAACCACGTAACATGTTTATCTCCACCACTGCTGTGAAAAATGGCACCGGCTGCGATTTCTCAGGAAATCAATCCTCCAAAAAATTAATAAAAATAAAATGCTGGCTCTTTGCTACTACTGCAGCCTGGCTTTGCAACGCGCCCGTGAGGGAAAAGCACCAACTGGCAGGGCAGCACAAAGAGCAGCAGCCATGACGGTAGCTGCCCTGTCGTACCTCTCTGCCAATCAGCACCGAGGGGTGGAGCCGCATGAAGGGCAGCCAGCAGTCAAGATGGCAGCCAATCCCTTGTCCCTCCTCCCACTGGGGCCTCTCTGCCAATCAGTGCCAAGGTGCAGGGCTACTACAAATCATCATAAAATCAGCTTTTTGGGTTGTGACCAAGCTACAAAAATTGCTTTCTCTTGCTGCAGGTTAGGTAGGTCCCTACTTATCAGCAGTGTTGGCTATCCAAAGACAGACATCCCAGAGAAGTCTAACTTTCAGAAAGGTTTGAACACCAGTTCATGCAAATCAAGACCTGTAAGAGTATCTTAAGTTGGGAACGCAGGACCTCTAGTAACTCCTAGTGACCTGTGCTACTGTGGCCATAAAAAAGGGGTGGAAGTTGGGTCTTGTTCACAGGCACAGAGCTGAGCAGAGAAAATGTGAGGAAAGCAGGAAGCTCCAAAGAGTCTGAGAAATATCTAAACCTCAGCCAAAGACATATCTGTACACTGTGCCCCACTGCTTACCTTCTCTACATCACAACGTAAAAATATTTGCTAGTACTGAACCTTTATCCTAGAAGATCTCTTTCATTAAACTGTCCTGGTTCTGAAGTTGTTAGATTACTATGGTTTTCATTTTCAGTGAAGAGAAGAAGGGCATTCAGGGGAGAGGAGTGAGGGCATTTTTAGTTGAAACATCAGCTCTGGAGCTTTGTTCTAGTTTGCCAACATGAGGACTGCCATGCCATGGTGAATATTTTCAGTCCCAGAAAACAGGAAATGATATGGTCCACCAGGAGCAAATAGTGGTTGGAGCTGATGTGGAACAGAGGTCAGGGAATGCACTTCACAGCATTATGTTGCACAGAAGTCCCTTCAGAGTTGGTCTCTGAACATACCATGGGGTAAAGCGGCTGGCATGCACATCCTCCTTCCCCATGAGGCTATGAGGAAAATAAGCAAGGATACTCAAAACTGAGAAATTCAACCTTATCCTTCTTTCTGAATGGAAACTGGGGAGCAGTGGCCAGCATAGCCCCTACAAGAAGTAACGTTAAGTGGCCACAGATATATGTAGACAATCCATGGGGGTAAGAGAAGAGGTCAAAACCTCCCACTTTCCCAGAAGGATTCAGCAGGAAAGCTGAGTTTCCAGTGTCCCAAGCTAGTTCTTTGGCAAGAAAAATAACACCACAAGAGCCCAAGTGGAAAAAGACCATTGCAGATGCCACTTATGTTAAAAAAAAAAAAAAAGGAGGCTCGTGGCTTAATGCAGGATAGAAGCAGGCCGAAGGCTTGAAAGTGGTGTGATCTCAAGTTAGTGAAAGTTTCCATTTTTACCAGAAGAATTGTCGTATTTCTGTATATGACAGAGGCAGTGTCAGGTTAAATACGCTGACTTTTTTCTCATATTAGCCATCCTCTGAAGCACATTCCATTTTAATAAACTACAGAGGTCATTAAGTGTTTGCCACCTTTTCTGTTGCTGATATTAGTCTTGATTAGACATGTAAAACACAAGTCATCATTGGAATAATTTCTCCTAATCATCAGCTTTAATTATTTCAGCCTACAAGCTAAAGTTTTTTAAACCTACATTACAGAGTAAACCTTGGGTAATAATGAAATAATCTAATTAAGCCTCAGATTAAAGCAGAGGTTAATTTTAACAATAGGTTTATAGCCATAATTCTTGGACTCCATGCCTTTACAGGAACCTGTCCCTAGGTAAATTGGAACATAGTTTTGGGAACTGTTTGCCAGCTTAAACAAATATTTCTTAAATGCATGGCAGGTAAAATATTTCTCCAGCAGAAGTTTCAGTTATTCTGATATTTAACCTGCTTTTCAAACAACAGACAGTTGCAAGCATTTGCTTGCATAAAGAAACTCCTGCCTACATACTCCATATAGGCAGTACTCAGTATTATGCTTAAAAAGAAAAACTGAATACAGGGTATGAGCAGTACACATTTCTTGTGTTTCAGTGAGGTTATCTTTAGTACTCAGCCCTGGCTGGTGTCTAGAAATAACACTACAATAAAACCTTGCATTCTTTAACCCTGATTTCTACGTGTTCTTTCTACACCCCAACATTGTGGCAGGAGATTAAAAAGGAAGGTCTGTACCAAGTATAGCTGATAGCATTCTTCAAAATAGCTTGTAAATTAATAAACATGCCTTTTCTTCCTGACATTTAAGCCTGTAGAGACTGAGACACATTAGACAACAAATGCTTTTAGATGGTTTTCATGGAACAGTGAAGTCTGAATGACCTACAAAGGACAAGGAACACTTCTGAGGTTATACTTTAGCGTACCACAGAAAACACGGGTTAAAATGCAAAATAATTTGGACTATTTCTTACTGCTGATCTGATTCACAGATTACTCTCCCCTGTCAGAAACAACATCTCTAGCAGCAGAATTCACTTAAATTAAGTCATCTAGCTCATCTCCAAACAATACAATGCACGTTTCAACAGGAGCTTTTCCAGTGTTTTTTATAGTCTACTTTGGAAAAGTCTCAAGTTCTGGGGCATTTATTCCTCTTATTGTGAGGGTTCACCCACAGTGTACATGAAGTAGTATGATTTGGTAGAAACACGAAATTCATCAGTTTTACTTCAACTCTACTTGTGTCAAGTTTGGGCAGGTTGATTTCTTCCTTAAAGGAAAACAAGTCATGCCTGTCAAAAGTTTTGAAAACAAAGATGTAGACAGATTCAATGCACGCTAGCATCAATGAGTGGGAAACATACAAACAAACACAGGGGCTTATGTCACAGTTTTTGCAGCATTTTAAAATAACTTAAGCCTGCAAGCCTGACTTTTGCAAAGACATTTGCAAAGTTCATTTCTGAAAATGAACAGAGATGTTTATGTAGAAGTGTTTTTGTCTCCATTAATGGATGGCTCTGATGATTTTATTGCTCTTTATAACTTTGCCTATCAGCAGCAGAATGAATTAAACAAGATTTCAGTAAATTTTACTGCTGCCATTTACAAATGAGTATGCAGCAGCCAATAAAACAAAACATAATATTTTGAAACGCTGGGAAAGCACTATAGGTATCTAAAGAGCTTCATAAGCATTAAGAAATACCTTGGGGAAATCAAGCTGTTTACATTATAATGGACAACCCCTCCCTTGTAAAACAGAAAGAATAAGTAATTTTCCATTTCAACAGAAGCAGTCATTTAACTTCAAAAACTATAACAATATTGACATTTCAGTTGCTAAAAATACCACCATATGCATTTCTTTAACACTAAGATTTCCATAACAGAAGTAATATGTTGGGTGCCTATCAGATGCAAATATGATACAATCCGATCTTGAATATAATTAGAAAGACAAAAACAAAACAAATCCCAGGAAAAATGGGAGAGTCAGGGCTACAGTTCTGAAATTTAGGCATGCAACTGTACATAGACAATATTAACTTTCAATGTTTATTCTCACTGGGAGGATGAAGAGGTTTAAATTTCAGTAATTAATTCTGTAAGGATGGATTTTATGTTACAAGTAAAAAAGATCACACACATACATAGGGGCTACGAACATAAGCAACTGCCATGATTGGCACCGAGAAACTGATTCCCCAATGGTTTCGTGATTCTATATAAATTAGTACTCGGCCTGTTTTAGAACACAATAATTTAATTGGCACATGATAGAACGAGAAACTAAAGTCTTAGGGAGAATTCAGAGTCAGACTGTTAACATTATTTTGGGCTATGATGCAAAAGTTGTCAAGATCCTCGGGACTGTAGACAAAAGAATATGGGGAAAAAAAGAGAGAGATTCAGAGACTAGAATGCTGATTTACAAACTGAAAATCCATATAAAATACCAGAATAAAATCACTTCCATTCTGTACTAGCATTGCTACAACAGTATAATTATATAATGATAACCATAGTTTATCATTTTAATCTACATAATTTATAAAGCTATATAACTAGAAAGCTTTAATTGTACCTGCTGGCCAGTTTCCATGCAACAAGCTCTTAAAGTAGGAATTATATTCCTTTAATGTTAAAGTCACTAATGAAACCACACCCCATAAATGGGACAAGGAGAGAGAAGGAAAGGAGAGAGAGAGAGACAACAACTCCCAAAGGTAAACCATACATATCTATGAAAACAAATAAACATGAATGCAGAATCCATCCATTAATACAAGATGGTACTCCAAGTAACTTTTTATTATATACACATGCACATCTTTTAGTTTTCTAGTCCTGAATATTAAAAGATGCTATGTTCACTTTCCAAGTCTACAGACTAAAGAACTATCCATGATTGATCTGATCTGCCTCACTTATTTAAATAGGGCTGATGACTGAATTCCTGACGAAAATCTGTCAGTACCCAACTACTTCACAGCTGATCATACTTCCTGTTAGTCTGGTCCTATTTGCCAGCCTGTGTGTTCCTTGTCTTCCATATTGCAAGCACTTAGGAGTAAAGAGCATTTCTAAAGTGCTTAGCATCCTGGAAACATCACTGCAGCACATAAGGGAAACAGCCAGCTCATGTGCCTACCCCTGTACAGAAAGTGTCTCCTGCATTCTCCTGGAGCCAAAAGCCCCCAGCATCCTCTCCTTAGCTATAAAGATCTCCTACTGCCTTTCATCCCCAACATATTCTAAAGAACAGTGAGGCTCTGTCAATTTTTTTAAGTTAGTGAAGTCATGAAGACTATATTAAGTGGAAAAATGAGTAACTCAAATTGCAGATACTGAATTTATCTGCAGCAGATGCAGAATTGAAACCTGCTGCAGATTCCAGAGCAAGTTTTAGGCAGAGTACAGTGTCTTGTGGGCAGAGGTCTCGAAAGCTTTGTTCTGTACAAAATGTAGATCTTCCCTCCCTCGTTCAATGGGAGAACACTGTAGAAGACATATTGTGCCCAACATGTAATGTACTCTGCCAAAACTTTTATAATACTGCAAATTGGAACATTTCCAAGGCTTGTACATTAATGCTACGATACTCACTATTGTACTGTATGAAATAGTCAACCTGAATGCACCAAGTTAGCCAAAACATGAAGGTTAATGAGAGGCACATCATAAACTCTTTCCATAAGTGCTTTGGACAGGTCAGGGAATGGGCAACACAATATGGGGGTGTTTGCCCTTTAGACCAGTAGATCAAATCTGGTATAGCTGGAGGTGACCAAAATTTACTTTGATTGAATCCTTAATGGCCTACAGAAAATACATCCAGTTTAAATTTAATCCAGATTCTAATGTACCTGTGGCTTAAAGACTGGCAGCAGTCACCAAGGGACATTAAGCCTCAGCCTCAGAAAAATTATTCTGCATGTGCTACATGCCCTGTTTACATAACCTAGAATGACAATGACTTCATTTGTTTTTTGCATCAGCATCGTATCGTTGACTCATTCACCTTCACTAAAACCTCAGATTCTTTTTGGCAGTACTGCTACCTAGCTGGTTATTCTCATAAAGGATTTTTCTTTCCCAAGTGTATTATTTTCAAAGTGCTTTTACTGAATATCATCTTCTTGATTTCAGATCATTCTCCAAAACCATTGTGAAGATACTGTTCTCCAGCCCCATCTCACCTACAAATTGTATAAGTTTACCTTCTAGTGTATTAATGAAAATATTGAACATTATTAGATGCAGAATAGGCTACTGCAGGACATCACCTAATTTATCCTCCCAACAGGAGAACAAATCCTTGATAATGACTCTGACTACAGTTTTTTCAATCACCTATGTACCCACCCTCATCTTGCTTATTTAAAGAAGGAAAACATATCACATGGGCCTGTGTAAACAACAAAACAGTAAAAAGTCAAGATATATCACATTTATGGCTTCCCAATCCAATAAGCAGCTTTGGCTTTAGTGCCTGAAACTTTACTCTTTTTACAAGCATGACATTAATGATTCAAGGCCAGGTTTTATGTTTCTTCTGTTGGCACAAGTAGCATATTAGCCTACATTCCTTTCCTATGTTGTGTGAGAAGATGACAAATGTTATTCCTGACTGTCACTACCGAGTTCATAATAGACGCTACTACTTTTAATTGACAATAACTACACCTAGCTATTTTGAGGTAATTAGCAGCCATATGACTGATGATACATTTTAGCAGTCCCAGAGTCAACTGACAAAGAGAGGAAAAACAACAAACTAAGACATTTGAATGCTGCATATACTTAGTAAAACACCAAACTTGAAAGATTTTAAGTTAGCTGATTATTTTTTTCCTTTCCCCAACATCCTGGAGCATACAGCACAGACATTATTCCAGTGTTTCCAGGTTTTGCTTTAATCCTATTTAAAATACATTCTTAAAACCTTTAAATGAGATCTACCCAATCATGCAGTCCTTAATACCATAAGATGGTCACCTTTCTAAATAGCAACTGTAATTTATCATCATTTCCCCCCAAAATAACAGCAATTAAATTTTAAAAAATCTAAACTTTTCTGCTAGAGTAACTGTAAATACACCTTTCAAAATATCTGCATTTCAAATGCACTATTCATTAACTAGCTAAAACGCCATTCTCCAGGATTCCTGGCCAGACATATCAAGAGGGCAAAGTCCCTGTAAACCTAGAAGGAAAGTGCATTCACTTTACCATTTAGGCAGGAGATTACCATATTTTAAATCTTTCTGTGATCACCAAATACCTTACCCCCACACTCCTACAAACCAGTTACAGCACATCAAATAGTGAACTCTACCTGCTGCAGGCAAAAGAGAACACTAATGATTCACAGGTTTTTTGATGGATTACTGCCTTAAAGTAACAGAGGAGATTGTTTTCACTGCTCAAAGCGGCAGTGCTCTTTGAAGGGATCATCACCCTTTTCCTCACACTGTAACTCAATCAGAAATAAATGATTAGCTCCTTTCAGTGCTCCAGCACACTGTCTTTTCCTGCATCATACTTTGCAGAGATCATAACACTAAGCAAGAAGCTTCAAGAGATTGGCAATGTAACTACCAGTTGCACAATAAAAGATTAACGCAGTATATAACTCTGTTTAAAAAGATTAAGTCTATGAATCACAGGAAAGCAGATTACACAGAGAGTTAAGTCTAAAGACAAACAGGTCAGGCAAAATGCAGAAATGGTCACTAACAGGCAAGACTGCAAGAAGTCTACAATGTACAAATTCTACTTGCACCAGAACATAAAGATGGCATCTGCTGATAAGGTTAAGTGCACTGAACCACGAAGAATATCACTAGATCCTGTATTCTTAACCACAGTGCCAGCATTAGGTTGATCTACTTAAAAACCACTGCTGAGAAAAGTCAGTTAATGAGTGGATAATCTCTGCAGGTACTTTACACCCATGGTTGTTGGCATTCAATTTGTATATGGAGGATTTTCAGTACTGCACCTTAGACTGGCGGAACTGTCTACTGTGGAGGAGTTCACGTTACAGTTACCCATAGCTAGAGATTATGCTCACTGCTGTAAAGTGAGCGTTAAAATGAGCAAGGGAATAAAACAGCCAGTTGGTAACTTAAAAAGAAATAGTACCTCTTCTCTCAGTACAGTCTGGCTCAGAAAGGGCATTGTAATTACTAGCTGATCAGTGATAGTGACGGTGGAGAATTCATATCCAGCAAGTCCAGCACCTGCAAGGTCTCCCATGACTTGCACAGGGCTGTTATTCAGGACACACCAGTTACATTAGCTCTTCAAAGCTAGGGACAGAAGTTGCACACAAACCAGTTTAAGTGATCAGAAACTAGTTTAACCCTAAAGCAGGACAGAAGTTCAATGCACTTAAACCACTTTCAAAAAGGGCCGAGACTGGTTTAACATAAACCTGGTTGGATGTAGTATCAGATTAAACTGATTTAGGTGAAACCAGTTTCTCTCCCAGACCCACCTCATGGTTTGAGTTAACTTACTGTTCCCCAGCATCCCAGGATGCTTTGCAGCCCTAGGCTGGGCTGTCGGATCCAGCGGAGCAGCGTTGGTCCTGCCCTTCTGCTCTCTAGCCAGAGCACTATCACTGCTCTGCGCTATCACTGCAGCCCCTCCCAGGCTTTTCTCCAACTCTGAACTCCAGCGGAGTGTGGGGGTGTGTGGCCAGGCCCCAGCCAGCACAGAGGTGGGAGGGGACAGATACCCCCGCTCCCACGGGATACCAGCTGGGGTCTGCCAGGGGAAGAGGGGGTGGGGAGGGGGAGAGAAGCCAGGCTTTCCCCTCCACTCCCTGATTGAGTGGAGTGGCAGCCTGGGAAGAGCTGTTACGCTTCCCCGCCAGGCAAACCCCAGCAGGGGTCCCATGCAGACTAGGGAGGGGGTTTAAACCCCTTTCCCCCCTCCGCCTCAGCATGCTGGCCCAGGCTGGGGCCAGGCTGCCACCCCCCCCGAGCAGGAAGTGGGGGCTAAGTCTGGGAAGGGTTTTCTCTCCCTGGCCAGGCAGACCTCAACCAGAGTCAGTGCAGGCCAGAGTGGGGGTTTAATACCCCCCGTCATACTCAGCTGGCCAGCCAGGGCCCAGGTATGCCCCCGCACTCCACTTGAACAGGGGGGTGGGAAAAGCCTCCAATGGCTTTTCTCCTAGTTCCCCCCCTTTCCTTTGGCAGTGACCCTGCAGCTTCTGGCCTGAGCCCCTGTAGGCATGTGGCTGCATTTCCAGAATCAAAAGTGAATGTCTGTTCACTCGCTTCTTGGTTCACTCCACTCAGTTTAGACGAACCTGCAAAGATTGAATAGATTCAGCCTTGGGCTTTTTGACTGTCTGTACTTAGCCCGAGAGCTTCACTGATTTTGTCTGTCCCCAGAATCAAATCAAAGCTTCAGTTTTCCTCTACACAGCCTAGCGGGTGTGCCTGCACTGTAGAATTAATACCACAGACTTGCCCCTGTGTACAAACACCAGGCTGGAGGGACTTAGATGTAAGCAGACATACTGCAATGGTCCCTACGGCTAAAGTAAAATGTGCGCCGGAGCCCAAGTACTTAAATTAGTGAAAGGATGGTAAGCAAGCATTTTCAAAGAAACCTCGCATTTGCTTCCCCTCTGGTTTGACTGAGATTGTCCCCTGGTTAGTTCATAATGATAGGCTGGAAGCCAGTCACAGACCTTGTTAAAACTGAGGGGTGTATTAACCCCTCTTCTTTGAGACTAAATTAAAAGAGCCTTTAACCTTACATGGAGTGAGACAGCAGAAGAAAATAGACGCTATGGCCCAGGACAATGGTCACATAGCAATACTTGAACATAGGTAAGCATGTGGGGTCAGGGGTTCACCTATGTCTAGCTGGGATGCACAGAGAAAAAATGCAGGGGTGAAGGGGATTTCCAGCAAGCTGTCTTTCAGAAGCAGAAAAGGAGCAAGAAGCAAAAACAGTCATGAGCGTGGCCCCGAGTGGCAGAGCCTCTTGAGGTATAGACTGGCTAGAAAAGCAGATCTAGAGAAGAAGAAAACTATCTGCTCTTTGCTTCTCTGAAATCAAGAGATAAAAGACTTTATGTGCATTGTTTGCAAGTTGTACCTCTGCACCTACCTATGAATGAGAGTTACTCCCAACATTTGAAAGCAGTCAGAAGAGCATAAAGCAAGTCAGATGCAAAAAAAAGAACTTAAGAAAGAAAAGCAACTGAAAAAGCAATTGCAGCAACATCTGGAGGTCTCCCAGAAGGGAAAGAGGACCTACACTTAGGAGATAAATTTGGGGCAGAAGCTCTCAAGTGTCCGGGCAGATTGCTAAACCCAGCTACAAACTCCACTTTGGACTGGCAAGACAGATCAAACATGGCAGCAAAAACTGATTACCATTGACCAAGAGGCTTCATGACAAGTGAGAGAAGGAAAGCTTTACCCAATCCAGAACTTGCTATCAGGGAGGAGCTGCAACAAGCCTGCTAAGAACTGAAACGAGCTGAACTAGGTTGAGAGTGAGGCCAGCCAGAGACTTTGGGTAACAAGTTATTTGCAACACTCTCTAACCCTGTGGCCTGCAGAGGACCCAGTCAGACTGTCCCAGTTCAGGGACAAATGCTTGCCCTGTCTGAGGAAAAGCAAAAATCTAGAGAGGCTGGAAGGCTCAGTGGACTTAGCCTCGTAGGCTGAACAAATGGCTGGATGATAAAGTTTAGGGTTCCAAGAGTCAACACAAGTGGTCCAGCTGATAGTGCAGCAAAAAAGAAACAAAGTTACTCAGATTTACAGATTGTAAGGCCGAAGGGACCTCGGAAGATCATCGGGTCCAGCCCCCTGCACCAAGCAGGAAAGATAACTTGGGTTCAGGTGACCCCAGCAAGGTATCCATCTAGAATCCTCTTGAAGATTTCCATCATAGGCTATTGCATCACCTCTGGAGGCAGCTTATTCCACCGTCTGGACACCCTGGCTGTGAAGAAGTTTTTCCTAATATTGAGGCTGAATCAATCTTCCAGGAATTTGTGGCCATTACTCCTGGTTTTCTCCTCGGGTGCCCTGGTGAACAGTTGCTCACCGAGCCCTTGATGTACTCCCCTAGTGTAGTGGTAAGCTGCTACCAGGTCCCCTCTCAGCCTTCTTTTTCTCAGGCTGAAGAGTCCCAGCTGCCTCAGCCCTTCCTCATATGGCTTGCCTTGTTAGACTGATCATATGGGTGGCTCTTCTTTGAACTCCCTCAAGCTTGTCCACGTTCTTGTTAAAGTGTGGTGTCCAGAAGTGGACACAGTACTCCGGCTGCGGTCTCACCAGTGCTGAGCAGAGCAGAGGAATCACCTCCTTGGCTTTGCTGGAGATGCATCGATTGATGCATGCCAGAGTATTATTTGCCCTACTGGCTACAGCATCGGACTGCTGGCTCACTGTCATACTGTGGTCTATTATTGCCCCCAGGTCTCTTTCATTCATGGTGCTAGTCAGTTTGGTGTCGCCAAGCCTGCAGGTGTGCTGGGGGTTGCTTGTCCTGAGGTGGAGCACTTTACATTTCTCGACGTTGAACTTCATAAAGTCTTCATACATGGTTTGGCAGGAGTTGCCAATCTAAGATAGTCAGGACACAGCTAAGGGCTCTTAGGAGAACAAAGGAAACAATCCCACCTGAAGTAGCAGAGGCTATGTAGAGTACAGCTGTTTAAGACGCATGATGGAAAACAGACTTTAATTCTATTAAAAAATATCCTGAGCAACTGAAAACAAGGGAAATTAGCCAGAGCCACTTATCTACATGCATTTCTGCTACTTTCAGTGCAGTAGCTGTAGTCATGTCAACTGGTGGAAGGATTATAGTAGCGGTGCAGGGCTGCCATTTCAAGCAACTTAGGGGAGCTATGTCCCTTTGGGAGTGCGTTTTTTCTTCTCTGCCTGACCTTTGTGCATACAATTAAAGGAAAGAAGTGCCTTGAAAAATCCAGTCTGCCTTGTTTCAGCACTGCACTGTATGGACTGTCAGTAGAGGGGCACAAGCATCACCTTAACATCAGTAACCAATGTACTTTATGGATAAAGGGTTTGTTATACCTTTGGTACACTGTCTTTCCAACAGATCTGGGTCACAGCAGACACCCCAGAATCTATGTTCACCCAAACATCTGGGACCAGTGTTCAATGGTCAGGGTGAACTGTTAGATGCAAAGGCAGAGCTACTCAAGCCCTACTTTGTCTCAACATTCACAAAAAGATTAACCTGCAACCAGACACCTAATAAAGATTATTTGGATAAGGAAGGGAACAAGCTGAGGGACGACACAGCAAAAGAGACGGTCAGAAAGATTTTAATGGGTTTGAATGAATTCAAGTCAGCAGGGCCTGATGAACTTTATCCCAGGGTACTGAAGGAACTGGCAAAGGAGATCTCAGAGCCCTTAGCAATGATCCTCATGAAGTGGGAGATGGGCAAGGTACCAGAGAGCTGGAAAAGAGCCAACACAGTGCCCCTCTTGAAGAAAATCCAATAAAGACAACCCTGGGGAACTAGACTCAATAAGCAGGAAAAGTTACTAGAGCAAATCCTAAGAAAATCCATTTTCAAACATCTGGAGGAGAAAAGGTTGATTACAAAGAGCCAACAAACTAAAAACAAATCATGTCAAACTTGATCTTCTCTGACAAAATAATGCTTTGGGCTGATTTGGACTTCAGCAAGGCTTTTGACAAGATCCCACATAACCTTCTCATAAACAAATTGGAGAATCATGAGCTAACCAAAACTACTATTAGGTGGACAGACAACTGTCTAAATAGCTGCAAGCAAAGGATAACTATAAATGGAGCCAAGTCAGAATGGCAGGAGGTTCTGAGTGGAGTCCCACAGGCATTTTAAAAGGGATGTGTAAAAGTCAGAGAGGGTCCAGAGGCAGGCAACAAAAATGATAAAGGACTTGGAAGGCAAAGGCAGACAAGGAGAGGGTGAAGGAGATAGGCACATTCAGCTTGCAGAGAAGGTACTTAAGAGGGCACATGATAGCAGTTTTCAAAGAGCTGCCATAAAAAAAGGAGAGTAAACACATTTTTTTCTTGCTGCAGAGAATAAGAAATGGATCAATGGTTTGAAGTTGCAGAACAGTAAGTTTAGACCGGATATCATGAAAAACATCACTGTCAGAAGACTGAGGCAGCTGGACAGACTACCTAGAGAAGTTGTCGAATCTCCATCATTGGAGGTGTTCAAGAGAAAGCTGGGCAGGCATCGGTTCATCCAGGCATAGCAATGCCTGTGTTCTACTATGGGTATTTCTCATGCTTTGGGGCTTCAGTTCGTCACATGGGGCCAGGACAGAATTTCCCCCCCTCTTGCTGCTGCATGTGTCAGGCAGTTTTTTCAGCCTTCCTCAGAGGCAATGTGTGTGTTGGCTTCAACTAAGGCTAGGGATGTGCCAATGGTCTTGCTGGGCCTTAAAACCATCTGCAAGCTTGCTCAAGATTCTTGGCCCTTTACTCAGAGTCAGACTGATCGACATTATTTGGGGTCAGGAAAGAATTTTGGGAGCAGTTTTGCACCACAGTGGTGACTGTGGCCCTTTTTCTCAGATCCTTGAGCTTATTTTTAACATTTTGTGTAGCAGCTGGACATACTGACTATGTAGTTTTGCTAAGAGGCTAGACAATGGATTTATATAGGATAGTTTAAAGTAGACATAGTATGACTGGAAGGGAACTTGAAAGGTCATCTAGTCCAAGCCCCTGCCTATGACTCAGTGACTACGACTCTCATAGCAAAGATAAGATTTCACATGCCTGAAATCACTTATTGCAAAAGATACCAGTAAAAGTCCTAAGAAGCAATATTTGAGGCTTTCCTTTTATACATGAAACAAGGCAAAAAAAATAACTTTTAATGAAAAATTTTCTAAGTCACTTCTAACTTAAATACTTCCAAATTAACAGAAATTGTACCATTGTTCCCAAATGAAGCTTTCTGATTTTGAGTCCAAAAGGCTCTGACCATGAAGCCACATCAGGAAGGCAAAGCCACTGCTAAATGAATTATAAGCTCCTCCTGTTTCAGTGCCAACCCTTTTTGAACTGAGAGAGCCAACAAAGACATGAAGATGAAGCCAGGAAGAGAGGAAAAGAAAAATAACACACCACAGAAATTCACATACTCATAGCCAAGACCACAGCTCCAAAGGCTACACAGTTACAGAAACCTGTCAACATAAACAATAACATCTAACTTTTTAATCAACTCAATCAGATAAATTAAAAAAAAAAAAAGCCCAAGAGAGCCCTCTCCACATAGTGTATCTGTAGTTTTAGAATTTGTAGGTACAATTTTTTAAGACAGTGATTTTCAACCTTGTTTTATTTGCAGACCCCTATAAATTTTCAAAAGGAGTTGCATACCCTTTGACTTGTAAGTGTGGGTATTTGCACACTTCTGATTGATGATAGTCATCTTTCATGGACCCCACAGAGTCTGCAGACCCCCAGGGGTCTGTGGACCACAGACTGAAAACCACTGTTTTAAGACAGCTTCCTAAAAGGTTCTCTGCTACTGCACTGAAGTATATAAAGGTCTTCAGCAAGGCACAAACTAAGTGGGGAAGACAAACTGTCCCCACTCAAAACAGACTATATTAGTCATCCTGAACCCAGGTGCTGCAGCACCTGGGGGAGCCTTCAGATCCCTTCAAGGGTGCTGAGGTGTGACATGCAATATTAGAGCTATTAAGTGTGCAAACACGATTCACACAATGAGCCCAGGGATTTCAAATAAGAATCTATGGTGTTAAAAACGTTTTGACCTACTGTGATCTTTCTGAGGTCTCTGCAGCAGAAGAACTGCTCTATTGCTTTTCTGTAGTAAAAAAAAGGAGTGAGACCTAAGAACTGGCATTTTCTGAGGGGCCCTTTGAGCCTAACAAGAGCCTTCAGTCTACCTAAGGGTGAACTGAGTCTAAAAAGGTTGAGAAACACTGGGCTAGAGGGATACCAAGGTGCTGTCAAATTCACAAATAAGCAGACTTGGCATATTTACCCAGAATTGTTTCTTAGTCTATAACTGGTTGCACAAGCAAGCTCCTGTCTCTGCGCAAAGGGATATTATAGATGGTAACAGGGCAGCCTGCAGGCACAGAGCTTCTGCACGGAGTCTTATTTGTAACCCTGGTAGGTGCAACAGTGATTTTCAAACTGACATGACTCCTTTATGCATTTGCAATTACTAGGAGTACGAAAAACCTCTAGAACTCACTTTGCGTTCTTTTCATATCCCAACAGCTCCCAAAGCGCAATCTAAAGCTGTGTTAAAACATGAGGGCCAATGAGCGAATGCCGCCCTGGGGATACTCCTTTCCCAGTCAGTCACCTTTTATCTTTCCAAAAAAACAACAACAACAATTCCTGACAACTTTGGGGAAAACATTGCAGAATATCCTGGGTGGTTTTATGAGGTTCAGCAAGAGCAGTTATCTTAACATTTAGTGTTGAATTCGGTGGATCTGCTCCCTGCCCCTGAGGGACACAGGCCTGCTTGCTGTGCTGAAAGACCATGGGCTTAAGCCCATCAGGAATTACTGGAAACCTCCTTAATAAGGGAGGCCGATGGGAACACATCAACTAATTCCAGGGGAGAAATAAAGAGGCAACAAGAAGGGGAGTGAGGTCGATTTTGTGGACAGATTCTGGGGCTGGCTGCCATTTCCACAGGCTGAGCATGCCAGGGCCCCCCCCCCCCACCTGACTGGCCATGGGGCCCCAGCAATCCTGCCCCTCCCCAGTTTGCCACATGACCTGAAAGTGCAGGTTAATTACCTTGATTAACCCCAAAGAAGCCATTAATCCATGTGTTAATAAGCATGAATTACTGGCTTCACTGGGGTTAGTCAGGGTAATTAAGCCACTGCTTGGAGCCACTCTTAAGTGGCATCCCTGCCCTAGTCCCTCCCCGTGCTCCCAGCCTACAGGGCTTCCCGCATGCTTTTCTCTGCTTGTCGGCAAGTTTATTTATTCTTTCTTGTTTTTTGGCCAACTGCCCACCCACCAAAAGTGCAGAGCCTGCCTGAAATCATTGTTTTTGAGTTCACCTGGAATTGCCGTTTCCGTAAGAACTGCACAACTGCGATTTCAGTAGGTCCCTACCTGCTCCATCTGCTGTGCCGTGCTCCCCACGCCCCCAGCCTGCAGGGCTTCCCGCATGCTCTCCCCTGCTTGTGGGCAATTTTATTTATTCTTTTTCATTTTCCTGCAGGGCTTCCCGCACGCTTTCCCCTGCAAGTTGATTTTAGTTATTTATTTTTGGCCATCCGCCTGTCTGGAATCACCATTTCCGTGAAAACTGCACAGCCCTGTTTTCAGTAGGTCCCTACTTACTTTACAGTAGGTAAAGCATCATGTCTGTCCCTGGCCCCAGGGGGTGACATTTAAAAGGCAAAACAACAATGGTCTCAGGCCCAGTTGGCTCCGAGTGGATCCCTCCTATCCATGCTACCCATGTCCCCCGGGCTTCAAGTGCTGCCATCTCCTCCCTCCTAGCTGGGGCCTGAGATGGCAGGGAGGTGGGGATGCCCCCAGAGGGGGGGATGCCCCAGAGCAACTAGACGTGGGGCAGGGGCATCCCCCCACGGCCAGGCCTTGCCCTCCGCTGCAGGGGGGCACTGGCGGCGAGCACAGGGGGTGTCTGTGCCCTGCCCGGCCAGGAGAGCCCCTGGGCCCCCACAGCCGGCGGCGGGCCGCACCTGCGTGACGATGGTGCGGTGATAGACGTCCCGGCTGTACTCCCAGCCGTCCAGGCAGCGCTCCTGCGGCAGGCGGGCCAGGTCCACGTCGGTGCCGGGCCGCAGCCCCCGCGCCGAGAAGTTGGCCAGCTCGGCCAGGCGGTAGCGGCGGCAGCGGCTGGGCACGTCGCGGCCGCCCCGCAGCTCGCGGGGGAGGCTGGCGTTGGCCCAGGCGCTGCTCAGGTTGGCGCCGGGCGGCAGCGCGCAGTGGTGCTCGGGCACGCCGGCCAGGAAGACGGCCGACATGCCGTTGAAGCCGTTGGGGACGATGCTGGCGCTGAGCAGGAAGAAGACGAGGCGCTGGAACGGGCCCCACTCGCCCAGGAAGGCGCTCAGCTCCTCGTAGTCCCGCATCCTGCCGGGCGAGCCGCAGCGGCCACGATGTGCTGGGCCGGGCCGGGCCGGGCCGAGCCCGCCCCGCCAGGCGCCGCCTCCCGCCCCCCGCGGCCGGCGCCGCCTCACCCGCGCGCCTCCGCCGCCATCTTGAGCCCCCTCCTGCCCGGGGGGGCTGCCCCTCCCCCCAGGGCATCGCCTCGTGCGCCGCGCTTGCCCCCGGCGTGGGGCTGGACGCGGGTGTCCTCGCAAGGGCCTCCCCGGGGTCTAACGTGGGCGGGAAGTCTCCACCAGCCCTTGAAATCCCCTCCCTCATGGATGTACTTGCTGGATCGCACAGGCTGCGTGGGTATCTGCAGTGCACATGCCGGGCTGTATTAGCAGTGCACAGGCTGTTTGCAGGGGTTCTCAGCCTTTTTGCACCTTACCTCCCACCAGGCATTTTGTCAAAAACCCTAGTCCCACCGCGATAAAAACACAACCCCACAGAATTGCGCTGCCCGAGGTATCTGTCAGTTCTTCTATTTGAAGTGCAAACAACGGATTTTTCTTCAGGCGGGCAGTGAGTTGAAGTCCCGCCGACGCGACCTTTGAGTCTCGCCAGTGGGAGCTTCCCCTGGGCTGAGAAACACTGCCGTATTGTAGATGCGTTTTATGTGCTTGTATACAGCGTATGAGCGCGTGTGCCCTTGCTGATGAAATGTATGTACTGTATCACCAATTTCAGCTGGTCTAATAAAAGATACCAGATTTACCCAAAGAGCCTCGTCTGCCTGTGTCCTTAGACTGACACGGTTCCAGCCTGCACCCCTGTATCACCGGCCCTCGCTCCTCTGGTTACAACGCTGCAGAAGGTAATGCAAAGCGTACCAGCCTCAGCTGTTACAACACAGATTTTGCATTTTTTCAACCCATTTTCTTGTGACATACAAAGGTTTTTGCAGGTGTTTCTAACAAGGAGGTGACAACCCTACTACCGCTCCCCACTGTTGGATGGAGGGGGCCTGCCCCCCACCAAGGTATCTCCTGTATTTGGGGGGGGGTGTCAGTGGCCCCCCTACCTTTGATGGGCTCTGTGTTAGCTGTTACTCCACAAGAAAGAGATCTGGGAGTCACTGTGGACAGTGGCTAAAACATGGGCTTGGTACTCAGCAGCCATCGAAAAGGCAAACAAAGCGTTTGGGATTATGAAGAATGGAATTGCAAACAAAATGGAAAGTGTCATCATACCCCTTTATAAATCCCTGGTGTGTCCTCACCCTGAATACAGTGCCCAGCTCTGGTTCCTTCAGCTCCAAAAGGATATAGAACAGGGCTGGGCAATTACTTTGGGCGGGAGGTCTGCTTACTAAGTTTTGGCAAGCCATCGGGGGCCTCATGACAGGTGGCCAGGGGTAGATAAATATTAAATTTTCTACATTTTTCGGGGCTTCACGGGCTGGATAGAATAGGCTGCATCTAGCCCCCGGGCTGCATTTTGCCTGCCCCAATATAGAAGAAGTCGAGAAGGTCCACGGAAGAGCAGCAACCAGGATTGTGAGTGGCATGAAGGGGCTTCCACACGAGGAGAGACTACAGAGGCCAGGACCATTCAGTTTAGAAGAGATGCTTGAGAGGGGACATGAGAAGGGTTTCCAATATGCTGAAATGGTGACGAGAAAGTAAATAGGGATTTATTATCTCACACAAGAACTAGGGGTCACAACATGAAACTAGTAAGTAATCAGTTTACAACTAACAGAAGGACATTCTTTTTCACATGGCAACATATAAACACGGCACTCATCGCCGCCAGATGTGCCGGAAGCCAACGATTTAGCTAGATTCAAAAAAGGGATTGGACAAATTCTTGGAGAAAAGGGGCATCAGGAGCTATTGAGCGTCGGAGTTAAAGATACAGCCAGTGAATTATAGATTCCTAGACTTTAAAGCAGGGGTGGGCAATTATTTCAGGTGGAGGGCCGCTTGATGAGTTCTGTCAAGGGCTGCAAGGTAGCCTGCCCCTTGACAGGTGCCCCCCAACCCCCTGGTCGCCATCTTGGGACCAGATGTCCTCCCCTTAACCCCTGACCTTTGCTACCAGAAATCCCTCACCTTGCCCTGGAAGTACTTCTTTTGGGAGGTGGGGAGGGGTGTTTGCCATCTTGGAATGGAAGAAAACCCCAATCATATACTAAAAACCACACATCTACTATAACCCGTTTTAATTTTATTTCAAAAAAATATTTTGTCCTGATTTGTGTGTGTTTGCATAGTGTATCTAGAGATGATTGCAAAATCAAAAGAAAGCCTTACTCTTGTGTATTGTGTAGGGGTATGTGGGGTGCGTGGTTTGGGGAGTATGTGGTTGGGGGTAGGTGTGCATGGGGTATGTGGCGAGGGTGGGTGTGGGATGTATGTGTACAGGTATGGTGAGGGGTTGGGGGAAGGTGTTGGGTGTGTGTTGGTATAGTGTGGGGGGGTGGGATGTGTGTGGGTTGGGTGTGGGCATGTGGGGGGCTTCCCCTCGCCTGCTGGCAGCAAGGGAAGCCCCTAGGAGAGGGGAGAGCAGTGGGGAGCCGAGCCTGGCACTGCCAGATCTCTTGGCCTGCTGCAGTCAAGCCTAGGTTGGCTCCCACTCCACCTGCCTGTCCCATGCCCGCTGGGCAGGCTCCTTCACGCCTCTCCCCCTCCATCACACACTCCCCCACCCAGCCATGCACAAGCAGGACCAAAGTGAGGTGCTGGCAGAGCCCGCCCTGCACCCTGCTCCCACCAGCACTGCAGCTTCCCCTCCCAACCTGCTGCCTGCACTGCTGCAGCAGGGACAGGAGGAGGGGTTGCTGAAGGCCAGGGAAGCCCAGCAGTTTCCTGGGTGGCTGCGGCAGTGGCACCAGCAGCCCTGCCTGGAAGCTGTGCCCAGTGGTCAGGGCTGGAGCCCTCCAGTGAGGGAGGCTGGGAGCACCGAACATGCTGTTCCAGGTGGGACTCAGTCCAATGTGGAGCGCAGCAGGGGCAGCCATTGGCTGGGCTGGATACAATTAATTGGCGGGTACCTGACTGCGGGGTGGATCCGTTTCATGGGCTGTATTTTGCCCACCCCTGCTTTAAAGACTAGAGGCTGCAAGTGAGAGAGGAACAGTGGGGGAAAAACAACCCCGGTCATACCCAGTTCACTCTCCCTTTCAGCATCTACCGCCATGTGACACAGGCTACTGGGCAAGATGGACCTATGGTTTGACCCAGTAAATGGCAATTTTTATGTTCTTATTCTTTGTTTTGGGCACTGATCTGTATTGGCAGATCTAGGATTTTGCAAAGCGAGGGGCAGATGGCGGGGTGCATCATCACATATGAAACAAAATGTATTTTTTCCAGTTAAAAATAAACTACAGACTTTACTAAAAATCTAGGGGCCCAGCGCTGTGTTATTCAGTTTAAGATTGAAGCAAAAACAAATATAACTTAATTGGAATGAGTTAAAAACAATCTGCAAGGCTGTGAAATAGGAGCTACATGACCAGGACCCGCTACAAGACAGCAGGCTTGCAGAACAAAGGATGGCTTGATCGGTGGATCATCACGACCCTTAAAAAGAAGGGATATTTGTTAATACCTGTGGAATTAAGAGTTTAGAAAGGATCAGGTAAATCAAGGGCAGACATTTATTTTGGGGGGAGGGCCACATAATAAGTTTTGGTGAGCCGCTGAAGGCCACATGGGTAGCCCCGCCCCTGACAGCTGCCCCGCCCCCTGGTCACCACATTGCGACCAGAAGTCCTGCCCCATAACCCCTGACCTTTGCTGGAAGTCCTTCCCCTGGCTGCCCCCACCCCAGGGCTCCTTGCCCCCAGCACAGCACTGGCTACCTCTGTCGCGGGGCTTGGCACCGGGTACCTGCAGCTCCTGGCACTGTGCGGGGACCTGCGCAGCAGCGGGGGAGGCAGTAGGCTCCAGTGCGGGGCTTCCCCTGCTGCGAGTGTTGGAGCTGCAGGCACGCAGTGCAGAGACCCAGCAATAGGGCAGGCTCTGCTCCCTCCCCCCAACAGCGCTGGCCAGAGCTGCACCCTGTGCTGGGCACGAGTGCCCTGACCTCCCCATCTGCTGCTGCTGCTGGCAGCGGGGGCTGCGTGCCATGGTGAGGAGTGTTTGGGGAGGTCCCTACATCCCACAGCTTGCCCAGCTGAGCTCCACGCTCCCGCTGCCCCCCTGGCCACGGGCCCCACACCTGCTCCTGCTTCCGCCCAGATGCAACCGCCTCCTTCCCCCACCAGCCCCATCACTTCCCTACCTGCTGTCCTGAGTAAACAGGTTTCAGCTGCAGCAGGAGCCCCCCTGGAAGCTGCTGGCTGGGCAGAGGGTGGAGAGCAAGCCTCAATAGGATATTTTTTGGGGGGGTCTCATGGGTGGAAAGGCTGGGCTGGGTGCAATTTGTTGGGGGGTGCAGTGGACCAGATGAAAGTGCCTGGCAGGGTGGATTCAGCCCACAAGCTGTATTTTGCCCACCTCTAAGGTAGATGATAGCGAGCCATGAAGTCAATTGACCGCTCAGCATTAATGCCCCAATTCTAAAAGCACACATATAATTTTATTCACATGATTGGGACAGCTCAGGGCCAGAATTAGGAAATTGGTTTCATCTGCTATCACTGCGCTACACTTAATTTTCATTGGAAGTTATGGAGCTAACTTCTCATTCATCACATTCGTATTAGCTGGAGTTGTGGTTCATTCAACTACAGTTCTGTTCTCCATCACAACACTGCATTAACATTTCCACCCACTGACTCCTTCTATTCAAGTTAAACGGTTACACCAACCATGACACTTTGTAGCTGTATATATCTCATGCATAGTCAGATTTCTCTGGGCTTTTTCAACGAAACTTCAGGCCTTGGCAGAATTACTCTTTGCCATTTTTACAGTAGCTATCTGGAGAGTCAGAAATAAAAGAAACATATTTAGCATGGACTTCTGAAACAAAGCAAAGCAAAATCTATTGTTTTAAACAGGTTGGCAACCCAAGATAATACCTCCAGTGGGAATAATGTTTTCAAGTGCTGGATTGTTTCCATTGTCATTTCAAATTATTATACGATTGTACTCTGCCAAAAGCCATTACCTCTGTTCATTCAAAAAGTTCCATCTGTCTTCTATCAGCCCTGATGTAGCTGCAAGCTAACGAGCTTACCAGTTAGGACCTGTCCCCAGCGGACTGACTACGTCTTGGAAACAGCCGTCTTTTGCTGCTCTTAAATAGCAGCTTTGAGGAGCACGACGGAAATCATCAGTTACTCTGATACAGCATGACAGTTTACTGATAGGAATTGGGACCCAACTGCTGTCAAGTAGTACTTGATAACGAATTCTGCCATCATTTACAGGAAACGTAGCTTTTGAGAGCACTTGCAACCATTGCTTTGCAGAGGGACTGTGCTGCACACCTTAATGTAGTTGGCACCAGTACTTCAGGCCACCCTTCCTTCCCTAAAAGTGGTAAACAGACACCAGGAGCAGGCAAGCGAACAACGGAGGATTTTGTTCTGTATTGTTTACTTTCAAACAACCAAAAAATGTAGCAGTACCTCATAAAGTCAATAAAGCTATGGTTCTGGCATCTAACTCACTGAATGGTTAGGAGTAAGAGAGCCTGCAAAATATCCAGATAGCCTTAAGAAAAAGAAACGGACTTTTTGAAGATCTGTCTGCCACTCCCTGTGGTCTTTACTTGCCAAAAGATGCTGCGCTGCCCACTCAGATAAGATATTCAAGGTCTCCCAGACAGTGGGGACTCCAACATTTCTTCCACAGACCAGTGCTCTGGTGACATGCAACTAGATATATATAAACCAGTTGTTCAGTACAAGCCAGTACTGTACTTTAGGAAAGGCTGTGGTCCAGCTTTTGGAGAAGTCAGCGCTGGCTCCTTGTGGGTTGGCATTCAGAGCACAAGTTGTGGCTCCCGCGAGGGAGTGGGAGACAGAAAATCTGCACCCCACGCTTGTGCCCGTGCATGGCATGGCCACTTCCTCAGTTTTGTTCCGTCTGCAGAAGCTTAAAGAGCAGAGGGAGCCTGTGGCTGAATCCTCTTAAGGCAGTTTGGGGAACATCCAAGACAAGGAGTGTGACCGGATTTATAACATCGCTCTTGGGAGACAGGCTCAGTAGCTTAGTAGCAGTGATCTGATTTAAGTGGCAGGCCATTGCCCAACTGCAGAGATGGCTCACAGATGGTCAAGGGATCTGGGCTCCTGGAAGCACACGCCTGAGGCAAAAAGCTGGACAGTGTTGTCCTTTGTCAGTCAGACAGATTTGTCCTCTTGCTACTAGCTCGCAAATAGATAAACACAGTGGGGGGGGCATTGCATTAGTACTTCATTTTATGCAGATTTATAAAATGCCAGTAGTTCTATTGGACCAACTTCAGGGTGTTGCAGGTCATTTGCATTACAAAGAGAACATGGGGAAGAAGTCAAGTTTTTCCCCTGGGGGGAGAACTGTCTGCAAACAGTGCATGCAAAGTCCTGTTTGCTTGAACACTGCAGGAGTCAAGCCACAAGAAGAGCGTGTCTCTGTCCACAGTTGCAAACTCTATTTCCAGTCAATATATAGGATGTTCTGAGCTATTTCTTGGGTTCCATTCTCCCTGCTTATTTTCGCTGTGTGCTTTTTTCTGTCTCTCTGACACCAGCAAGCACAGATCATCTAATCCACCCTGCTTTATATATCAGCCTGGCCTTGAGACAATGCTTCTACCCAGCCTTGACAGGGCACCCCGATTAGGGTCTAGCCTATATTGTTTTGGCTTTTACTAAACAAACAGTATTTATCTGCTTTGTTATTTAGGACCAAGGGAAGGGCAGCTATACTGACAATGCATTTTAATGAGGTTTGACCCAAATCATAATAAAATGCAGTAGTAACAAATAATGCTGTGTGAATAACTTATTTAACAGATCATTACTCAAAACAAGAAATAGGAAATTTTTGTTTCAGGACAAATGAAGCATTCAGGGTTGGTTTTTTCCCAGTATGTTTGGTTTTTTAGTTCCCTGTCAAACAATTGTAAAAGGAAACCTCATGTCAAAATTGATATTCAAAATATTTACAACAAAAATTTAAAATATTGGCAGCTTTCATTTTGTTTCTTCATTTGTTTTAGCTGAAGTCATCTAGCAGATTGAGCACATATTTGCAAATAGCTTCAGCTGATCTGAAACTGCATTCTTCAGTGAAAATACACCTTGTTCAAAATACTTCTTTTTGGTGTCATAACTCAGATTGCTTCACCAAGGCAGGCAGATCAAATTAGCCCTATTTAATAGATGGCAAAACTGCAGTATGGAGTTTGCCAGTGTACTCAGCGTTACATAGGAAGTAAGTGTAGTGGAGTTCATGGGGTAGAACCCAGGTCTCTCCTTAGGAACATTTTGCCTTCAAAGTCTTTGGCACATAATCCTTTGAGTGAGGAGGTGGGCAGAGCCCAAGTACCTCAGTCGAAGACAGATCCACCTGAATCAGGTATACTGTACAATTTTTGCCAATTAAAAACAAAGGGTAAAATCCTTAGCCTCATTGAAATCAATTGGAGTGTTGCCATTCACTGAGTACAACACAGCCTGCATGGGCCAACATGCCTATTCTTCTAGTGTTCCCTCTTGCTGTTTCACCACAACCCTCCTGCAAACCGATCCAAAAGATCTTGTGCCCTGATTTCATTTCAATTCTGCTGCAGCACAGATGTTATTTTTTGGCCCGCACTCAGTAAAGTAATTGCTTACAGGAGTGACAAATATATTACTGCCCTTAGTGCCCAATGCCCTAGCAACAAACATTTAGTGGCCCAATTCTCATCTGCATTAGAGCCATTTTAAGCAACTTCGCTAATGTAAAAAAAAAATTCCATCATCATAAAACTACTGCCACATGAGGCAGAATCAGGACCTTGCTCTTTATGATGGGCCAAGTTAGGAATTAATTGAGCAGAGAAGTTGTAACTCAAGTAATTATTTACTGAAGGCAGAGCTCACTTGCATGTCAAAAAGAATGTGAATGGGCTGTTTTGTTCTTTGGAATTAATGCCACATACTACAGTCCTGGGCATTTCTGTTCCCAGCTACACTGGCATAGGCACAGTAAAGCCCACTGTGTGCTTACACAAGTAGCATTTTTGACCAAACTAGGTGGTGTTAGGTGGGCTGGCTGGGCTGCTGGCCTGGAGGAGGTCAATGCAGCCATTTATGCAAGAGAGACAAGTAGGATCTGGCCCTTATCAGCAGGACGTACAAAGTGCTTGAGGACACAAAAATTCATTCTCCTTCTGTTCCAATAATAATAATAAGAAGAAGAAAGCCTAGTGGAGAGGGACTCATACACAAGACAATTATTAGGGAGAGACTGTTACAGTAATTTGCAGAGCAAGGAATGTTAGAATTAAGGAACTCCCCCAACTTTTTAATAGAAAAAAAAAAGACTGTAACATGTGAAGAAGCAAGCTGTTTGAATTGTGTCCTGAGGGAATAGATTAGACATGATGCCACTTCAGCCCTTCACAGGGAAGAAGAATTGACAGCTTCCTTTAAACCCTTCACTCCTGACTTACACGGCAACTTCTCTGTGGAGGTAGATATACAGCAACTATATTCAACTACTCCACAGAGAAGTTGCCATGCAAATATTATAGAAGCTTTCTTGAAGGGCAGCACCAGAAGTGCCATCTGTCCTGTATACACTAGTCGCCAATGGGGAAGTAAGAGGTGGGACCAGGAGCCAAGACTCCTTTGTTCTAATAGTACCTCAAGGGCTCCTTGTCAAATTAACAAAAAATCAACCCATAAAAGAAAGGCCAGATAACACCACATCACCTTTGTCAAAGCCATCTTCAGCTGAACCAGAGATTATTTCTACTTCTTGCCATTGTTGAGAACTATAAATATAATTACATTTCATTGTTTTTCTGACATGTGCCGTGGATCCTTCTTTTTGCTTCTAAGAGGGCATTTCCCCTGTTGTGGTTTGGGAGGCTCACTCGCAGGCATGGTAATGAGTCAGTGCTTGTTCACACATTGCGCTGAAGGGAACGGTAAGTTGTAGCAGGCACTAAGCTGCTTGATGCTGATCTAGTATAACATTTGCTTGCATCCACTTGATCAGACTTTGGGTGAGAGAAGAAGCAAAGGAAATTATTTCTTAACCTGTGTTTTTCACCTTCTAAATTCTTCTTACCTCTGACATGCTCTTGCATGTAAAGGTTGCTTAAAATTTGTTAGATCTGATGTATGACATGGCATAGCTTATATAATGGATAAGACTAGGTATATTAATATGAATCAGGACATAACCTGTTAGGTACATTTCTATATGTTTTAGTCTTATTTAGCAAGCCTTTGAAGCTGAGTTAGGTAATTGAGTATAAATTGGGTGCGCTTTGGCATCTTTGTTCTTCAGCCTTGAATGATGTTTCTTGCTGGATAAACCAAGGTAAGCGCTTCTTTAAAACTCAGTTTTAAACTTAGGTAAGAAGTCCTTTTCCCCTCAGAGGCTGCCACCTGTGAGAGGTTTTTCAGACTTTAGGACTAAATATATTTAAAATTAATCTTTTTCTGTATAAATTTTAAATATTCTATCAATAATGAATATTTGATTGTTTAGTTTGAAATACTTGACCTAAACTGATTTATTATCTACCATTTGTATTTCAATATTAACCTCACTAGTACAATTTAGACTTATTCTCTTGAATATTTGGTTTTGGTGGGACAGGCTCCCCAACTTACCTTGGTCCCCAGAACACCTCTGGGGATCCACAGTACCAATATTCAGCCTTTGAGCTTTTCAGTGAGGGACTACACACCTTGCGAACTCATTGATGCTGTTTCTCCTCTGTTTAGGGACACTACCACCCTGGTCTCGGAGCACTAAACAAAACACACAGATTTAGTCCTCTCTTTCCTTCATCAGGCATGGGTGAGATTACAAGTACATTTATGTCAATCTTTATACACACTTGGAATTTTTTTGCATTGGGCTCTCCATCACCTCAGCCATATTTCCAGGCTCCCTTCTGCCAAACAAGTGAGGCTCCTTCTACATCCTTAGTCCATTCCTTTCCCCTTCTATCAAGCCTCTGGGAGATACCTGCCCAGCAGGCTGGAAGCCTAATGAGGCATATCCAGCCTCCCTTTGACACAGTAAAATCTGCCTACTAATTCTTTTATGCCTGTCACTTCATTGTCCATGACCTTCTTTTCCCCGTTGACTCCTGCAGGATAAGGTCAGTGATGCAGATCAACAGCATAAGTTGAAACACGAGGGTACTAGGAAAAGGGGAATGAGTAGAAGCCAGAAATGGATTTCTTACCTGTGCCTAAGCTTACTCTCACTTACCAGGGTCTGGAGTCCCTCTTTCCTCCCCAGTGCACTTTCCTTATAAATCAAAGGTATTGCAAGCTACCATGTCTTTGGAACCCTACATATTTCCTGAGACGTATTCAAGCAAGCGGTCTGGAGTCATGGTTTGTAAGAGAGGTTCATATGGTAATGAAAAGTCAGGAAGAAATTGAATCTTTAATACAGTCACATGCACAGAAAAATAAAAATAATGACGCGGAGTGAATGTCAGATAGAGCCAAGTCATAAGAAAAGGCTCTAATTGCCTCCCAAGATAGCAATTTGGATATTTTAGCATATCAGATATATTAATTACAAGGAACTTTATATTAGAAGCCAGCTTCAATGCTGCAAGTACCAGGAAAATCTCCAGGGACTTCCAGCTGCAGGGACTGTTGTCTCTTAAATGCTCATGTCATTAGCATGCAACTTCTGTTAACAGTAATGCAGGGTGACCCTTGTAAATCCTTCACACATGGATGGGGAACAGGCCCCTAAGTATGTGCTAATTCCTTATACGGTATTTGGTTGTCCAAAATTGCCCACTGGGGCCTAGTTTTGCCTACGACCTATTTAAATGAATTCTGACACACATTACCGCTGCTTTGCAAATTGGATCCAGCCTTTCAGATCTGTCCTCATTTATCTCACTAGGAATTAAATTCCAATCGAGGTCTCAACATAGCCTCTAAACTAGTGATTCTCAGCCAGGGTGCTGGGGGCACCCTGGGGTGTCATTAGAAGGTTTGAGTGCTGCAAAGGGTAAGGAGATAAGCAGGTGTGAAGAGATAAGTTCAAATTCAGGCTCCTCCCTGCCTGGCTGCTGCCCTGGCCCCACTGCCTGGCTCTGGTACAAGGAGTTAAGCACTGTAATAAATAAGTTAGCTTTTGAAGTGGGGCGCTGCTCAGTTCACAGAAGTTATGGAGGGGGTGGGGGTCAAGTCCCATGAGGGGAGCCTCAAGTCTGAAAAAGGTTGGGAGTCACTGCTTTCGACATAAAACCAAACATCCAAGGTACCACGCCAGTGCTCTGCTTTAACCACAACAGTAAGAAATGTGACTGCTACTCACTATCTTTTACAACCCAGTTAGCTTTGACTCATGGTTATACTGTACGCTTCAGTACCTCATTTGCAACAGAATCAAGGGTAACTCAGGAATCAGGCCGTCTTTTGGGAGTCTTCCTCAGTGCTCTGTAGAGGTGCACCGTGCTAATGACTGTGGCTTCAGCAGGGCTACGTGCAGTGATGTACTGGTGATGTGTGGAAGTGGGCAGCTGCCTTCACTGTACCTTTTCGGGGTCACCTTATCAGCCAAACATTTGTTACTTTGGAAATACTTGGAAATGCTCTTTTTACAGGGCTTCTCTGAGGGCTGTCTACTAGGTATTCACTTCTCCGTAGAAAGAAAATTACCATTCAAAGGGCTTTACATGGCTTCCAGTTTTAAAAAATGCTTCCAGAAAACGAAAAAAAAAAACCTGCTGGTCCTGGGATCGCTCCAGTGTGTTCCACACTAAGGTCTGGAGCCGGTACAAGGATATGTGGCAATCACAAAACTCACTGACCTTTGCTCCTGTTACCAGAGACCTTTCTGTAACTCACCCTCTTCAGTAAAACCACTGCATGCATGCATTTCTCAGAGATATGTCCACTGGCAATACGCAGTGGGTGCATGCAGGTGCATGTGCACCCCCTGAGATTGGTCGCTGCCAACATTTTGCAGCTTGCTCCTTCCCCACAACAGCTTCTGGTATTCAATACACATGGCTGTCCCATGAGGAGCACCTGCTTACTTGCACTGCACAAGGATTAAGTCACAAAGCTGCAGGTCATTAAAACACTCCAAGCAGCTTTCCCCTCCCCTTCTCCCTCTGTGAGAAGCAGGGACAGTGGTGATATTTATTTCGGTGTGTTGATGCTATGGAGCCACCAGGGGGAAGTCATTCCCTTCTAGATATGCTGCAGTGTCACCAGACCAGCCTGAGAACTGGATGGGAGGGACAGGATGTTAGGATATCATATAATTTTCTGCAGCAGCCAGTGTTGCATTTTTAGCAAGTCAGATACCAACATTTGTCTTATTATATAAACAGTGCTTGAGATCTCAGCTGCTGCCTTGCACCAGAGATGGATCCTGCCCAAACAGGAGGCTTTTGCATGCAGCTGGTATACAGGAGGAAACAATATACCCGAGCCGTTGGAAGCCTCTCGAATTCACTCATTAAAAGGATGCTTGCTGTGCAGGGTTTGGGTTTGTCTCCCTCGCTAGTCATGGACACTCCATTACAAGATTCATTTCACATCCCAAGTCATTCAGTGTTGGGACTTGTTGTCTTGGACATTATTATATAAAAATATTCTCCTGGGGAGTCTGATCCTGCTGTGTCTTCAGCAGGACCTTTGCCACATGAAAGAATAAAGGATTGGATTGATAGTGAAAACAACAAAATTTGACAGAAAGAAATTAACTCCCTGGGGACATCATCTACCCTTGTACCCTTCCATGAGAAATGCCCCCTGTGCAGGGAGATCCTATTCAAGCATGCCTGCCTCCGAAGATCCATCCAGAGCACTGCACCTGCTTCTCTATCTACATCTCCGGCAGCTTGATTTTATACAAGGGAAAGTTTTAGAAATCACAGGAATTGAGGGTTGGAAGGGACCTCTGGAGGTTATCTGGTCCAACCCCTGGCTCAAAGCAGCACCAGCCCCAACTAGATTATCCCAGCCAAGGCCTTGTCTCCCTGGGTTTTGAAAACCTCCAAGGATGGAGCTTCCACCACCTCTTTGGGTAACCTGTTCCAGTGCTTTACTATCCTCCCAGTGAGAAATAAATTATTCCTAATATCTAATCTAAACTTCCCTTGCTGCAACTTGAGACCACTGCTTCTTCATCTGTCATCTGCCACCACTAAAAATAGTCCAGCTCCATCCTCTTTTGAACCCCTCTTCAGGAAGCTGAAGGCTTCTATTAAATCCCCCCTCAGTCTTCTCTTCTTCAGACTAAATAAGCCCTGTTCCCTCAGCTTCTCCTCATAAATCATGTCCCTCAGCCCCCTCACCATTTTCGTTGCTCTCTGCTGGACTCTCTCCAATTTGTCCACATCCTTTCTATAGTGGGGACCAAAACCTGAATGCAGTACTCCAGATGTGGCCTCATCAGTGCTGAACAGAGGGAAATAATCATTTCCTTTGACCTGCTGGCAACACTGTATGCCATTAGCCTTCTCGGCAACAAGAACACACTGTTGTCTCTTCTTCAGCTTATTTTCCACTGTAACCCCCAGGTCCTTTTCTTCAGAGCTGCTGCCCAGCCAGTCAGCCCCAGCCTGTAGCGGTGCATGGGATGGAACAATCCCAAGCGCAGGACATTGCACTTGTTCTTGTTGAACCTCATGAGATTCCTTTTGGCCCAATCCTCCAATCTGTTGAGGTCACTCTGAATCCTAGCCCTTCCCTCCAGCATATCTACTATTTGCCCCAGCATGGTGTCATCTGCAAACTTGCTGAGCGTGCACTTTGTACCATCTTCCAGGTCACTGGCAAAAACATTGAACAAAACCAGCCCCAGGGGCACTCCACTTGATACTGGCTGCCAACTTGACATCAAGCCATTGATTGCTACCCTGTAAACCCAATGCTTCAGCCAGTTTTCTATCCACCTTACAGTCCATTCATCCAGCCCATACTTCCTTAGCTTGCCTGCAAGAATGTTGTGGGAGACTATATCAAAAGCCTTGCTAAAATCAAGGTATACCGCATACACTGGTCTCACCACATTCACAGAGCCAGTCATCTTATCATGGAAGGCAATCAGGTTGGTCAGGCATGACTTGCCCTTGGTGAATCCATGCTGACTGTTCTCGATCACTTTCTTTTCTTCAAAGTGCTTAGAAATGGATTCCTTGAGGATCTGCTCCATGATTTTTCCAGGGACTGAGGTGAGGCTGACTGGTCTGTAGTTGCCTGGATCCTTCTTTTTTCCTTTCTTAAATATGGGCACTATGTTTGCCCTTCTCCAGTCACCCAGGACCTCTCCTGGTTGCCACGGGTTTTTAAAGATGATGGCCAATGGCTCTGCTAATATCTTATCAGCCAACTCCCTTAGCACCCTTGGGTGCATCCCTTCTGGCCCCATGGACTTATACATGCCCAGCTTTCCTAAATAGTCCCTAACCTGTTTTTTCACCACTGTTGGCTGGTCGCCTCCTCCCCAAACTGTGCTGCCTGGTGCAGTAGTCTGGGAGCTGACCTTGCCTGTGAAGACTGAGGTAAAAGGCATTGAGTGCTTCAGCCTTTTCTGCACCCTCTGTCATGGGGCTGCCTCCCCCATTCAGCAAGAGACCCGCACTTTCTCTGATTCTCCTTTTGCTACCAACATACTTGTAAAAACCCTTCTTGTTACCCTTCTCATCGCTTGCTAGTTGCAACTCCAGTTGTGCTTTGGCCTTCTTGCCTTCATCCTGGCGTGCCTGATCAGTGGTCTTATACTCCTCTCTAATTACCTGTCCAAGTTTCCACTTTTTATAAGCTTCCTTTTTGTGATTTAGTTTACTGAAGAGTTTCCTGCTAAGCCAGGCTGGTCTTCTGCCATGCTCATTAGTCTTCCTGCGCATCGGGATGGCTTGTTCCTGTGCCCTCGGTAAGGCTTCTTTAAAATACAGCCAGGTCTCCTGGACTTCTCTCCCGCTCAGACTGGCTTCCCGGGGGATCCTGCCCATGAGTTCCCTCAGCGAGTCAAAGCCTGCTTTTCTGAAGTCCAGGGCTTTGGTGCCCACTTACATCAGGGCTTTGGTCTCCATCCCCTGATGAACCCCATTTAAAGCCCTTCTCACAAAGTTAGTGAGTCTGTGAGTGAAGATGCTCTTCCCTTTCTTCACCAGGTAGCTCCCAGCACGCTCTTAGAAGAACATCCCATGGTCGAAGAAGCCAAAGCCCTGCTGGCGACACCGCTTGCACAGCCAGAGGTCTAGATCGTTTGCTCACCTAGTGTTTAAATCTTCTTACTCCCAGCAGTTCTGGGGGCTGTAAGAGGGATGGATCAAGAAGTCATCCTTCAGCAGAGCAGGGTAGACCCTGGTAGGGGCAGGAATGGAGAGCAAAACATGCCCAGTGCTACCCCTTGCTGCTTGCTTTAGTAACTACAGGTGAAATCCGAAGTCATAACTCCCCTCCAAGCCTGGCTCGCATGGAGCTGTGCTAACTCATAGTCAGTCTTGGAGAAGAGTGCTCAGGAACGCAGGGGGGAGAGGGTAAGAGAAGGAAAGATACTCACACCTTGCAAAAAGATAGCAAATCTTGTGCCACAGAGCACCAAAATCAAAGCTCGCACTGGACTCAAGCTGAAAGAAACAGAACAAGAAAGCCCTCCCTTTGAGTCGGGTAAAAACCCACAGCAGAAAGAGAAATGGATCGTTGCTACAGAGGGGGGCTCATTCACGGAGAAGTAGTTTGGAAACCCTGAAAGTGAGACAGAGAGACAGGGAATTTCAGGGCTCTCTTTGCCCACCAGGTATCACTCTGGCTATTTATTGTTTTGAAAGTATTACCCAGATAATTCTTGGATACATTAAAGCCACCAGTGACATCAGGCTGAGGGACCCACATGAGATTTCTGCTTTCAGGGCTTTCTTCTACCTTGCAGTAAAATTCCCTGACTTCTGTGTGTCTGAAGAGTTTGGGGATTCAAACTCAGTTGCTAGGTGGCAATGCAGAGCAGCCATAACAGTTCAGATCATGCTAAAAAACTCCCCTGTAGATTTTTACCTTCCTCGCGGACAACACCCCTTCTATGCCTTTTGGTTTGTCCTATCCAATCCTTGATGATAGCTGCAGCAAAGTCAAAAATAGCCTGCCTTTATTTGTATTTATTTGCACTGTGCTTATTAGTGCCTGGAAACCGCTGTTACAGCCCAAGATTTGCCAGGCACTGTACAAACATAGAACAACAAGCCTGTCCCTACTCCAGAGACCTTTTGCACCAAACCCAAATTTAACAAGGAACACTACAAGGCTTGACAAAAATCTGGGCAATCTTTTGTTAATACTGAAATGAGGGGCTGTGCGCTTCCTGGTTTTAATCAGGATAGGAAATGCTGAAAATCCCCACAAGGCCCTTATTGGTTCAGGTAGGTCAGGCTGGGCTAACACTCTACACCCCACCCCAAGCCGAATAAAAAGATTAAATTAACAACAATTTCCCAGCTTGAGGTCCCATTACAGCCTTTACTGAGGCTTCCCAGACTGGAAAGCATTTCAACCAAGACCAGTATGAGTTTCAGGGTTGCAAGGCAGAATGCACATGGATCTGGATCCAAGCATTTCCTAAGCCTGGGGCCCTGCTACACCAGAGTTGGGGGTTTCATGCTGGGCTTATGGCCAGTGAATTTGGGTTGACAAAAGCTGTGCAAAAGTGTGGGGGCAGTACACACAGGGTGCGTCTACATGTGCACTTAATTTGAAGCAATACGCTCTGGCGTACGTTGCACTGGAGTTCATTGCTCCTGGGCATCACATTTGCATGTGCGCCCAGGACTGGGCTGCCTGCCAGCTCTCCCTGTATTGGAGCACCCTTGGGCCCCAGCCAGCCTCTCCACAGTACACTGAGCCAAGTCAGCGCAGCCCTGGCTGGTAGGGGATCCAGGGGGTCAGCCTGCCAGTCTGAGGCTGCTGCAACCTGGCTCAACGTGCTGCAGAGGAGCTGGCTGGGGCATGAGGGTGCTTCAATACAGGGATAGCTGGCAGGCAGACCCACACTGAAACACCCTTTGCCCCAGCTGGATGGGTCAGTGCCTACGTGTGTGTTGCTACACAGAAAAATAACTCTGTAGCAGGATAGTGCTTGTATTTACAAGTACTAACCTGCTGCAGAGTTTCTAAGTTTCCTGTGGCTTAATACGGCCACCTGTGTAAACACTGACATGTTTACTGCGGAGCTAATTAGGCAACCCCACAGTAAATGTCTTGTGTAGACACACCTACAAATACTCCCCCCACTGGAGGCTCCTTTGCCATCAGCCAAGCAAGAGGAACTAGCTTTACACAGCTGCCATTCAGATAAGCATTGGTCGGTGGCTTTTCATGTTGATCAAACTTCTGACCGCTTTGCGATTACCCCATCAGACCTCCCGCCGTGGTGCCAAGAGCACAATGGGATTGGAAAGTCATTGTTCTTTATCTTGCTTTCACTCCAAACTCAAAACAGGTCTTGGAATCAGATTCTGTCTATTCAAGACAACTTCCTCTGGGGCGCCTGTGGAAATGAATTGCATGTAACCGGGCGGTGATGGAAAGTGAAGACAAGCTTCACTCATATTTCAGGAGGGAAGAGGGAGCTTGGGCCTTTTCTTTTCTATTCTTTTTTCCTTTTGGAAAGACTAAAAGTTGCATAAAGCCCAAGAAATTCATGCTGAAACGGGCTTCACAGTTGGTTCCCACAGCTTGTGAAAATATGAAACCCCATAAGCCTTGGGCATTTTCATGAAAAGCAGACCTTTACAGGCATGGAAGAAGGAATTGCCATAATTAATTAAACTGAAAAGGCTGTTCTGAGAGAGTGTCCCGCCTCCTTTTCAGCTCATAAGAGAAGAAAAGGGAGGTCAGCAAGGGCTTGTTTCATTTATTCTTTATTACAACAGAGGCTACAGAATCAAAACCGCCACGTGAATCCACATGGGACTTTTTAAGGCCAGCTCCAAATCTTGCCCAAGGAGGTTGGCCCTCCAGTCAAGGAGAGGGAGGCAGGAGGTTGCTGCTTTGCCAACTGCATCAGATTATTTTCTTTTCCCCTGGCTCAGTTCACATTACATCATAAAAACAGGGAGGCAGGATGGGACAGGACTTACCTAAATAAAAGAAAAGCAGCACTGTGGATCTTGGTCTGGCCTCATTTAGAAAGGGTTTAGACTTGGAGACCAGTGGCTCACCTTACTTTTCAGACAGTGAGGATGAGAAGGAGAAATTAAGTGGTTCATGGGGCTGCACAGGCTGCTGGATTCATCCAGAACTCGGGTGATGCCAGACAAATCCTTAAGCATCAGTTGAGGGCTGCAAACATCCATCATATCCAGGTGCTAGTGATGCAGTGAGAACACAGCCCAGTTCCCTTAATCCCCAGCACTGTGGCCTGTCTGGTCCTCATTTGTGCCATAGATATGTGTACTGGTTGGAATTGCAGAATACACCAGTGTTTGATCAAGACATAGCTAATGCTGAAAATCAAGCATCTGCAGTGGAGCATATCAAAGTACTTTACAAGCAGCGACCAGCGAGGCAAGGCATGTCAACACCATCACCTTCATTTCATCCAGGAAGGAACTGAGATTCAGGAAGGCTGAGCGACTTGCCGAGTAGCACTGTGTGACAGAGCTGGGAGCAGAATCAAGGCCTTGACTCCCAGTTCTCCCACACATGCTTTTGCCAGAGACCTGCAACTTGAACTGTATGGGCATAAAATACAGAGGTGTCACTTACCACTGACTTCACTGGCACATCCTCCCTGAAGAACAGGTCCAATGGAAGACAGCCTTGTACAAGACTCAGATATAAGTAATACGCAGCAAGACATCTTCTTATGTTGGGTATTATCTCTGAACACTCACCTCTTATACGGCCTCAATTTCTCAAGCTGCAGAAACATTTCCACAGTTTAAAAAGTGGAAACCTTGACAGACTGTTAGAAATCTGATGCCGAGGAGAGCTTTTTCATAAACCCCCAGGTATACAGGCACTTCAGACTTACCAGATCTGGCCTCAGGGAATGGAAAAAACCAAACAAGGGGCATGGGCCAGCAGGAAGCAAAAGCTGCAGGGAAGCCCAGCCAGAGAAGCATTAAGCTTTCTTTTAGCAGACATAAAAACATTTAAAAAAAAAAAAGAAGAGAAAATATCCTCCTTGGTGGTCTGTTGAATATTCAAACTAAGGTCATTTGCCTAAGTCAATAGCAGATGGTAATAAATAGTGGTGAGGAAAAGGTAGTGGTGTATTTCTTTCAGATAAGACTGGGATTCAAATGCTTTCATGCTGACTAGGCTTGGGCCAGGTCCTCCCTGCCAGTGGCTACCACTGTTCTAGAGAAGCATGCCAGTTGTTCCCATTTCATTCGCTATGCCCACTGTTATTTATTTTGCTAGCTTTAATAAAACTTTAATTCTTTGAAAAATAAAAATGGGGCATGTCTACATGTGCTACTGCACTGTAAGCTTACTGCGCAGTAATATATTGCACACTAAGCTTTCCCTGGCAGTGCTTCTACACGTGCCCATTAGGAGCAAATTTGCTCACAGCAGGACTAGTTCAGTCCAGGGCTACTCCTGCCCTGCTCTGTCCCCCTACCGTAGCCAGGCAGAGCTTCAGGCTCCCCCAGGTACCAATCCCAGGCTGGCAGGGGGCACCAGGGTCAGATCTGGGTTTCAGCAGGCAGGGGCAGCTGCCTTCCAGCCCCTCACCCCTGCCTCAGACAGCTGCCTGTTGCCCAGCCTCCAGTCAGCTGATCAGGGCAGAGTCTGGGACTCTGTCCCCTGCCCTGGGCAGCTGCCTGCTCCTCAGCCCCGCCATGAGATCGGATTCGGGGCTGGGCAGCAGGCAGTTCACTGGGGCAGGCGATGATGTCCCAGCTTCCGCTCCAATCGGCTGATCGGAGCAGGAGCTGGGAATCAGGCAGCTGCCCGGGAGAGCAGTTCCCCTCCTCCCCCCAGTCAGCTGTCTACATGTGCGCTACTGCGCAGAAAATCTATTATCTGTATTTATCCCGGTAGTAGCCAACCATGCAGTAGACTAATTTCCAGCACAATAAATGCTGTGCATGTGTAGATGCTGCTGCTTTACTGTGCAGTAGATTAGCCTACTGCACAGTAAAGTGTCTCTTGTAGATGTGCCCACTAGGTGAATACCTACAGTTGCCACATGGCTGGCATAGGCTAGAGTGAAGAGCATAGGGTGGGAGAGGGCTCAAGGGGTGAGTAATGGTCAAGTCAACTTCTTAGCTCTTTTATTTGGGCATGTCAAAGTACCTTGACACCTTGGCCAGGCAGGCCTCATTGCAGTGTGAAGTATGTTGATACTTTGTCACCATTTCACTGATAGAGAAACCAGTCAACCCAGGGGAATGGGGAACTACCAATAGCTGGCTGCTACTAGACATTCCCTGGGCTACATGAAAGGGTCTGCCTGGTCCAGGTTAGTTCTAAGAGACCATGTTCCCACCATTAGACCGCCCACAAATGCATATCCTGATTGGCTCTTTTCTCAGAGAGAAGAGCTCTCCAGCACTGCGAGAAGGTGCCCTGGTGCTGGTCAGGGCCAGATGCAACTTTTGTGCATCCAGCCACAGAGCAGGGTGCTATGGTAAAGCACATGCTTCCCTTACAAAGAATCTGCCCTGACCTCTCTGAAATCCAAACTGCTATCTCAGTCCAGTCCAGGAAGACAGCCATCCAGCACTGCCGCATACCGCCCTCTCTGCCTCTGCTCCTGCCTCCTCTCAGCAGATCCACGCCTGGGCCTACCAGAAGCCCCTTTTTCCACTTGTCTTCACTGCCAGGGGACAGCCTTCTTGGCAGAGCAAGAGTGAGCCCTTTGCAAATGGTTTGAACTTTGCCTGGCTGGCATAAAAACCAATGGCGCACCAGTAGGCAAAAAGCACAGGCTGTTTACCAGACAGGCCAAGATGTAGTCCCGATGAATCAGTGCTTGGCAGTGTTCAGTGTTTGGTCAGCCCATGCTGGATGTATTCTCTCCAGCTTGGAAGATGACTCTGATTTTTCAGGACTAATACTTTTCAAGACTGGCCTTTTTTAAGAACAGCCAAGCAGTTCCTTTGCTTGGTGTCTTTATTGGCTTGGCATCTCAAAGTGCCAGCCTCAGACACAGTCCACAGTCCTGCATCCGCTGCTCCTGATTCTGCCTGCTTTTTAGACCCAGACTTCAAAACTGAATTATAAAGCTGCTCAAATGCTTTTGTGGATCCAGAGATAGGCCTTTGGGCTGGGAGTCAGCAGCCTTTGTTTTCCCCAAAGAAAAGAAATAGCCTTGCACGTAAGCTGCCCTTACATCGACGGTTCCATTTCTGCATTCATCCTGGGGACTGTTCTCCCGAATGAAATAATAACAAATGCATGCAAAAAGAAAAAAGGATAAGAAAGGCTTCTGCCTCTCCTCTGGAACAAAACCCCTCCTTCCTTTATCTCTGCTGGGATCTCTCCATTCAGGATGGCACCAGCAGTTTTATCTCAACAGGAATGAAACAGTCAAGATTTCTCTAAGGCCCCCGAGGCAGCCATCCAATAACTAAAGTTAAACAACTCTAAACAAAAGAAGTCAGGCAAAAAAAAGGTGTGTGGAGGGGGAAATAGGTGGGGGCAGGGAAATGGGGTTGGACATAATGGTCTGTGCCTCCGGAGTAGGAAACTTTAATGATGATTTATGGAGAAGTAAAACAATTAGAACTTCAAAATCAATTTGGCTCCGAGCTGCCCTCCTGTGTAACTAATAAATAGTATCCACATCACGTTTGATCTGGGAAGACAGATTTTCCAAAATAACGATCAGTCCTGATGAGGTGCTGTTGTACACGCCGTGTATTACAGGCTTCCCAAATTCTTCCCTGGTTAAGATCTGCTGTTGTTCACATTCCAGGTGGGGAAGAAGAAAAGAAAAACCTTTCATAACTATGCTGCAGGCAAAGATTATGCTCCTAGCCCCACACTGTAATTTAACAGTCGAAGTCCTTGAACTCTGTCCAGTCCCATTATGTCATCTCATTTTTAGAAGCAAATAAAAAACCCTTTACTCCTAGAAGGGGAATTTGGAGTAGCACATTTGGGTTTGTAAATCTCAAGCTAGGAGTGTCTTGGAGTTAAATCCAACAGGTGAACAGGCAATTTACTGCTTTACATGGCTCCAGCGAGGAAAACTTGGTGTCAGAGAAGTAGTTGGATGAGCAGGCCTGCCTTGGAGTATATATAGTATGTGGATGGGGGAGAGAGTGAGAGCACAAGTAGCCCCCTTTCAACTTTTTATAAAGCTTCTAATCCATTTTTATTAAAAGATGGGTGACCTGGGAAATTTGGATCTAAAAGTTTAAATTTCCCTTCCCTATGCTTGGAGTTTGTTTGCATTACGACGGAGGCCGTTGCAGTGATGGATTCCAACTTCAGAACGAGAGTGCTCCCAGCTGGAGGTCTGGCGTGGGCCGCTCTTTAATGTGCCGGGTTTTTGAACAGCGCTTGCCACAGTAATGTGCAGAGACTATACCTCCTGTCCCAGCACGAATAATTTACCCTATTTTGTGGTGTCTGAGGGATAGCTGGCTTCTGGTGGGTTGCTCTCAGGGATATTTTAAGAAGGGAATTCACCTAGAAAGTAGAAACTTCCTCCAAAACTTAAATACAGACCCCTGCGCAAATGCAGGTTGGGATGACTGCATCAAGGGTCCACCCTTTCTGAGGATATTTGCTTCAGAGGGACGTTCTGGTCGAGGCTTTCCCCCAGAGCTGCAGGAGAGGAGGTTTCCGGTACAGAACAGAAATAAAACAGTCATAATGATGGGGCTAGGAACATCTTGAAACTCTTTGGGGCATGTTAAAGAAACCTGTTAGAGTTCTATTTTCTCAGTGAAGAAAAGCTCCATTTGCAGTTAAATACCTACCATGCACTCAGCGGTTGGACAGGGAGTAGTTCCTGACATAGTGCTGCCAGTGATCAAAGCTCCATGGCCCAAAGTGACAGAGGCATCTAGGCCCCAACTCCTATTCCCAACAACCAGCTCCCACTAAAATTAATAGGCGTTAAAGCCCTAGCTAAGAAGCATGCACTTAAATGCCTTGCTGGACCTTGTAAGCATTAGCTAGTCCTCACAGTGCCCCTGCTTAGTAAACTATTGCCATCTTACAGGGAGAAAGAAAGCAACTTTGTCCGAAAACAAGTCGGGGCAGAGCCGGAACAAGAAACCAGGACATCCTAACCCTCAGCATGGCAACTTATGTGGCAGTGCATGTACATAGGGATGGTTGTTTCCAGCACCAGCGGGCACAAAGGGTGCAGTGAGCACATACACCTGTACACCCATACACCTAATGCTGTGTCAGCACTTTCAGATTGGGTTGCTGCAGTACGTTCTGTTGAAATACATGCAGAAGCTGCAGCTGGTAGGAAACACAGTTGCACACTTGTTTGCCAGAATTAACCACGGGAACATCGCTCTATAAAACTGTTTAATAAAACAGTTCTATAAAGTCTTGTGGCACTGAGCATATGGTGCAAAACTCAACTGTGTTACTATAGTGGGCCTAATCCTCTTTTGGAATAAACTAGCATATCCTATAATACATATAGGATGTAAAAGAAGCCTTTATATAAATCAGATATATTCATCTATAAACAGTAATAAAGTAGATTAATGCAAACACTAATGCTCATGATTTCTGAAGTGAAAATGCAGAGCATTTAAAAGGCAGAGCAGAGGAAGAGATATTGGTGAGACAAGGATAAGGGCCTGATTTCCATACCAGGAGTCTATAGGCACACATCATGGCTGGGTCTGCAGAGTTTGTCGGGGTGAGTGTAAATTGTTAATTAATGAGGTTTGTGCTGTATGCTCACTCTGATACCTTGAAAGTACACACCAATTAGACATGCATCCACATGACAACTTATGAAAATCAGAGCTTGCAAAATGTTGCTCACAGTATATTTTGTCTTTTAAAATATGTATGGGCATCTAAAATTATTAATTTATTTTCTTAGTTAAATGAAACTTTTATTATTAAATGCCTCCAATAGGAATTTAATTTTTATACACCAAGTCTCCTAATTAAAAAAAAAAATCAATTATTAAAAACAGATTTATCAGGTTGTACCCTTTTAAGCAAGTGTGCGTCCCTGAAAGGATTGTTAAACCATGGTATATGTGTTCTCAGTCTCTGGGTACCCATTTGAAATGCTATAACTGTAGCAAACCCCCCATTTTTCTTTTTTTAATTTATTTTAAAATGCATTCCCTCCCCTTCCCCAACTATTTCTGACTTTTTCTCTCCCTCTCTATTCCCTAGATAAGTATAAGTATGCTAAGATGTAGGATAAGCTTTAACATTTTATGTATTAAAATTTAATTTTCTCTCTCTTCTGCAAATAAGTGCCCTGCTATTTTGATATAGATATCCACTGTTTTATAAGTGATAATTATTATGTTTTGTACTGATTTTTTTTACTGGCTTTATATTGTGTGATTACTGTTTTAGGCCTATATATGTAAGTTAGCATAAGTCACATCAAGTTTCCATCTTGTAATGTCAAGCCTCCATCTTATCCCCATCCCCGGTTGTGTAACCCATGACTCACACCTACCTGTCCTAGATAACTTGGTTCCTGAATGAATGGGGATGAATGAATGAAGGTGCTTGAGGGACAATGGCAGTGGATCCAAAAATAGCTCCTTCTGAACGACCAAACCATCAGAACTAATACCTGGACCAACGACCCAGCCCTTGGAGCCACCCTCAGCATTCAAGAAACAAAAGATGAGGCGACCCACCATTGTGCCAGGCTGCACATGCTCAGTAAGGACATCTGGAGCCCTCTGGGGCAGGACTGACATTGCCTGGACAGGCCCTCCCCATAGGAGATCAGAGGTAGTCTGCCCTGTAAAAGGGGTAGTGAAGACTGACTCCTTGGGATGCCCTCTCCATCTGGCCCAGCACCATGACACACCACCTATCCACCCAGAGGCGCTGCTGGTGACCCCCCTCTGGACAACACCTACTGGAAAAAAAACCCTTTCCAGCCTGGATAGGTAGCTATCACTCCCACCCCTTCTTCAACCAAGGACTTGGACTCTGTTTTTCTTCCCTACCTGGACTCCAACCCTCCCACCGAGTCTCTGTCTCTTGCTTGTGTGTGTGTGTGTGTGTGTGTGTGTGTGTGTGTGAATCAATAACTTCATGGGGCTGTGTAGCGTGGTGCCTGTTTAATAAACCTGTTATTTGGACCCCTGAGTTGGGTTTTGCTTTACTATGGTCCAATCTCTGCTCCTCGTCCCTCTAACTTCAGTCTCAGTTCTCCCTCTCCTGCTTCTGGCTCACTGCCACCTCCAACACCTGTCCTGAGCTCCTCTCTGCCTGCAGACCCCCTGTTTCTTTGCCACGGTCTTATCCCCACTGCCTTTTCCTCTGAGCAACCAGGTTTCTGCCTCAGTTTCTTTCCTGGCTGTGTCCTCCTTGCCACCACTTATTTGCCCCCCCCCAATATCTCAGCTGTCTGCCTCGGTTTCCAGCCCCAAGCTCCCAGGTTTCTGCCTCTCTCTCTTTCCTGGCTGTCTCCTCCTTGCCACCAGGCTTCTTTTTTTTGCCTCCCATGCACCAGTGACCTTGAGTAACCCTGGGGCCACTTGATCTTAAGCAAACCCAAGCCTCAGTTCCTCAGCCAGCTTCTCTCTAGTCCACCGGTTCTAATCCTGGTTCTGGCAACTTTCACTCCCTACACTTTAACTCTTTCTCTCACCTTAACCTTCCCCCAAGTATCCCAGGTACCCCAAGAACACACATACATACCGTACCATCCATGTTATGAACTTACCTGTATGTGTAGGTGGGTTGTATGTGCATGAACTGGTGAGTGTGTGTGTGTGTGTGTATATATATCTCATTGTGTGCATGATATCTGAATTAGTGATCCGTGTAGGTGTACTGAGTGTGCGGGTATGGACAATTGATTTTGTCTAACTTTTGGGGTGTATAGTGTATGTGCTTGAATTGGTGATAGGTATGCATGTGCCTAGGCTGGTTTGGGTGTGTATGTACCTGAGTTGGTAGTGTATGTGCGTGTGTGTGTGCACTTAATTGATTTGTGTGTTTGTATATGTGCAATTGTGTCACACCCTCCTGTCTTACAGCGCAATATTGAGATCCTGAGAGTTGGCCTGACCCCACAGGGCAACATAACAACCCTATTAAATCATTAATTATAAGAATATCATAAGTACATTTAACTCTTATAATTTAAAATCGTTTGATATTATTATTCGGCTTCCTGGAAAAGTGGCCAGACACTCAATACACGCCTCCAACCCCTGCTACAAAAAGGTGTCTGAAAATGTGTTTTCCATTAACAATTCAACATTGGTGGGGTAATTTTTAAATGCACTTTGCTTCAATGTCCTACAAATGTATGTAATGGTGGATGAATGGCATCTATTATCAGAAGCAGATTTCTGGGTACAATATATTGCTTGTTACAAGCTCAAAGTCTGCATTTACTTATTTTTGATTTGGCAAAAGATCTCTCCCTCACTCTTTCCAGTTTCCCTTACTCTATCTCCTCCAGCACTGTTAATACATTTTGAAGACAGACCTAAATACGGGATTTTTAATACGCTGAAAACATTCATCTGAGACATTCCATACATTTAGTGGATTGTCTTCCTGTTGGGAAAGACTTATGTTGACTAGCTAAGGCAGATGACCCAAGAGTCTCAGGGTGTGGGCTGAATAGATTCGAGAGAGGAACACCCTAGGAACAGCCAGATCTAGGAAAAGCCTTAAGCTGACTTTTATGCTATCCTGTTTTCTTTATTAACGCATCCATTCTCAGGGAAGGAGGAGTGTTTATAGAGCAGCTTTGGAAAGATGTCTGCCCACAGGGTCATTTTGAAGCTTGGACTGTGAGAGCATGAAGCTTGGCATTTTAAAGCAAAACACTTCTTCAGCGATTAAGAAAAGGGGAGACAAACACAAGGAAGAGAAATGTTATCAAACTCCCTTTGTACTTAAGTGTGAGCTTGTATTGGGAACCGAAAGCCTTTTAGCAGTCCATGAAAAGTGATGTTCAAGATGTAACTGCTTCTGCGTACATATCTAAGCTTTTGAAAAGCAGAATTTAAGTAATTGTCAAAATGTCATTTACCTTCCGCCAGGGACCTGCCCCTGTACTAACACTGCTTGAGCTAACGTGGTGACAGATTCTACTCCATTAGGAGCAGAGAAAAAACAGTTTTCAAAGGTAACCCTCAGCTAGCCAGAACTGTGGCAATATATTCCTCTGAGCAGATAATCCAATTCGATTTGCAACGTACAAGACTTTAAACTTGACCTGCAGCCAAGCAAGCAGAGAGAGGAACGGCCACGGCTCCACCGGTAACCAAACAGGCCTGTAATCAGGGTCTGGGTTAGCCTGGATTTACTGTACACTGGCCATTCTTTTCCGTAGGGACAATTATCTTACAGCAAAGCCGCACTAGCATGCAAAAAGGCATGTGTGGGAAATCTCTTGCATAATTCACAACACACAGAAAACAACTGAGCCATGGCTTCTTTTATATGGACGCAGATCTGTACAAATAAAGAACTAGGAGTGTTGACTCTGACAATATGAAAAGCAGAGAGGACAGTGAGTTTTAAACACATGCAAGTATGCACGAACACACCAACTTTAGGCATTGCAAATCTCTTATCTTACGGCTTTCAGAGAGGACAACTAAAATAGGGTTTCTGTTGTCAAGAATCAGTGTATGTAGAGACTTGTATAAAACATGCAGAGAAAAATGGCAACCTGTCCCCAGAAGAAACAGAGCAAAGCGTTTGCCGTGAGTTACAGGGGCCGCATCTTCTCAAGGACAAAGAGAAATATCTCTGCATGGATACCACTTACATGAATGCTAATTGTGTGCTAGCAGGACTCTTGGGTTCCTGCTAAATAGCAATGGTCCTTGGCCCTTTGGGCACTGCTGAATCCGTTTGTTGGGTGGAGAGCACTGGCGTTCTCTCCATGGTGTCATGTAGACACATACTTTGATCTGCTGCTTCCCATTTAACTGTAAAATCATTAGAACCTTTTTCGGAAGGGAAGACTTCTGTTACCATTCACTCCTAGAGAACAGAGATGCTTCCACATTACACAAGTAAGACCACTGCAAGTCTGCAGGCAAATTGCCTGAAAAGCCTCTCCAAGTTAAAAGGAAATGATAGTTGTAGGCTAATTGATCTAAAACTATCCTTTCCAGAAGGTAATTTTGAGCAGGAGTCTCAGTTCAAAGCTTCCTGCAGTGGAGTTTTCAGAGCTCAGCAGAAGCAAACCAGCATTGTTCACCAAATGACGGAGAGAAATCCAACACGATGGTTAAAATTGTGCAACTGCTGAGGCTGCCATCCCATTAAAGGACAATTAGGCCATGTGTAGGCTTGAACTTACAAGTTAGTATCCCTGACATCCCCTAGGCTGAGCTGCTTACTCCAAAATGTACAGCTGTGAGGCTCCTAATTTTTCACATCGTCCTTCCAAGCAAGTATAACACTGTGACAAGTAACTGGCTCCTGTTAAAATCAACGCAGTAACTGCAAACAGCCCTTTCCAGCACAGGCGGACTAAGCAGAGAGCTGAAGTCTGAAGCTTCAAGATGTTTCCAAGAATTAGCTAATGTAAAAAACAAACAGCATTAAACCAAACCACTGACAGAGTTTTCCTAACTACCAGAAGAGTGTCTGTCACTTTTCAGTATCAAACCTGCTAATTACATAAGCCATTATGAAATGCAAGTCACTGAAACTAATAACCAAAGACAAATGAAATCTGTGGGGATTTTTATGTCCTGCCTGGAGCATTTCTAGAGGGGCTGAATGCTTTCATGTTCCTCATGTTTTTTAACCCTACCTAGCAGACAGTCTTTTTGATCTTTTAGCAATCAATAGGTTTTAGGATAGCAATAATTTGAAGAGACTTAGGTTCAGTAATTAATACTTTTTCTCAGGGAGAAAGGATAATAGAACTGAGACTGGGTGGGACTGAAACACCTGGGTGACCTTCAGCGATCAAAATAGCTCTTTCTTGTTTCCAAGTCTGATTTTATTAGGATGGCAAGTTCTTCAGGATATAGTCTGCCTATTAACATGCCCCCAGCACCAGCCTCAACTGGGGGCTCTCAGAGCGGTTGTCATATGCACAGTGATTTATTTGGTGGAGTGAAAGCAATGTCCCGCAAACAGGCAGAATTTGAAAGGCTTCCCTGTGGGCTTTGAGCACATCAAGCAGCAACTAGCACAATGTGGGAGCTGTCGATGGGCCTGTCTACAACATCACAGCCAAACCCCTTTAAATTTAAAATATCAGCCTTTCTGCATATTCAGGCCAGGAAAGAAAATGATACCATCCTTGTTTTAGCTGAAATATCTAACTTTCCCCCCTCCCCTACTTTGTTTGGGCCCACAATACTAGGAAACACTAGAACAGCTACTTTTGAGAGATTTGGGGCCTTGTAGATGCAAATCTGACCAGAAGAGCTCATGACATTTCATTGCTCTCCATCCCAGACTTCTAACCCCAGTCTGGATCTGGACATAACCTCCTCATCCCAGTATTTAGTAAAGTCTACCATGCTGCTGCCTCATACAGCCCCACAGAGGATCTGGTGTGGGGCGCAGAGGTGGCATTCTCCAGTAGAAGGCTGGTTTTGTAAAGAATATGCCATAATACTCATGTTTCAGCAAAAACCCGGAGTGAGGTAGTCAAATAACAGCCTGTTTCATATCTAGGCTGGATAGCATGTAGAGAAGAATGCAAATAAAGAATCATCAGAATTGCATGTGGCCGTTTACCAGGTAAAGGCTCCAGCTGGTAAGATTTTACAAGACTGCATTAAAAGACGCTTGTCTTACAGAAGTGAAGAGCCCACCTACCAACTTCCACGGGATTTGGACTTGTTACTTTCGGCAGTTTAGTCAAAGGGATCTGATCCTGATGAAAGCAAAGCTGCCAGCTGAATGAGTAAAATGTGGAGGGAGAGGGGCTTGCGGCTGGGACAAGCCAATTTTAAAGGACCAGCTGTTCAACAGCTAGCGTTAGGGTTTGAACTGAGCAATCACATGATGGATGAGGGTGGGTAGCATGTGGAGAGAGACAGTTACATCACTCTTAGTGTTTTTTACTAGGGCTGTGCAAAATTTCTCCAGCTGTTTTGTTTTGACGCTCTTTTTGAGCTCGCAACAGCGAAATTGAAATGAAACAAAGGGCTTCGAAGCAGCCTCCAAACAAAAGGGCAGTGCAAACATTTTGAAAGATTTGAAATGTTTCGAGTTTTGAAGCTGAAGCTGGGCTTGCCTGCAGGGAAACAAAAAGCAAGGAGAGGGAGGGGAAGAGCGGGGAGGGCTGCTCTGATATTGACTGTGACAGTTTGGCTGCTTGAGATGCTGCTGCTGCTACTGTGCCGCTGACTCAGTTATAACCTGTTGTCACTTAAAGTGGTGGACTGGGCTGAGGCTCTAGGGGAGGAGGAGGCTTCACTGGGGCACACTACCGTGTCATGTAGAGGCCCCAGCGCCGGTGCAGGTGCGCCTTAACACACACACAGTCACATGTCACAAGTTTTGCTGTCAGCAGCTTGAGATGCAGCTTCCCAGAAACCCCTGCACTGATCTCCTTGAAACTTGGCAGGCTTTGTGGCCTCAGCAGGGGCTACCATGCCTGCTGTTTTCACCCCACTGTGCTTTCACACTTACAAGTGACATGAGTTTTGCTGTCAAGACTTTGATGTGCAGTTTCTCAGAAACCCCTACACCTATCTCCTTGAAACTTGACAGACTTCATGCCCTTAAAAAGGGCTCCTAGCTCTGCTATTTGCATCCAAATCTGCCAAAAAATGACAAACTGATAGGCAGTTTTGTGCTTCCGCATTATAGCCTATGGGTGAAACATGGGAACAGTGTCAAAACAGCGAAACAGTTTTGACGAAACGAAGAGGAACAGTGCTTTTGAAACGAAATGAAACTTGAAATGAAACACTGTCCCATCAAAATGGTGAAATGGTGAAACAGAAGTCAAAACAAAATGGTACTGTTTCACACAGCCCTAGTTTTTACCGATTTGGGCAAATGATTGTTGTTTGTTTGAAGGTACAAGTTCCCTGTGTTTCTGGAAATCAGGGCATCTGAGGCACTTCTGAAATTTTGCCTTAACAATTGTGATTTGCTTTCCCTATTTATACACACCACAAAATTTGGCCCTTAAGGTGATTTAATGCCCTTTTGCACCACTTTAATGGTGCAGCTGTTTACACATGCTGGTGGTGTAATGCGCGTTAAATGACTTCGGGATGCAAGAAAATAAAACATGTCTGAGGTGTTTTAGTTTGCTACCTTACAGCCTGGCTGAGCTGCGCAGGGGCCCAGTGCTTCCCTCAGTGGCTGTGGCACCCCTCAGGACCACCCAGGCCAGACGCCTGAGGGTGGGTGCCTCCTGCGCGACGCTGCCGCTGCCCTGGACGGAAGCACTGGTCCCCATGCCCCGCAGCGCAGGGACCATTTGGCCTGCTGGCAGCGTGCCCTCTCCTGCCCGCTGCCGGAGAGGCAGGTAAGGATTGGGCCCAACCCTCGTCATGGGGATTTACTTCACCCTAAATTGATGCAGTGTTTTTGAAAACCCACTGCTTCAGTTTCGGGAGAATTAAACTGATGTAAACCCCCGTGGCGTGTACGAATGGCTGGTAGTAACTTTCTGAACCTCCACGGTCAGGATTGACATTTTGTGGCCCAGATTGCTCGTCGGAGATGAACGTGCCATCCTGTCTGTCCTTAAAAACAATGAGGACGAAATGCCCTTCACTTCTCCACGCTAGTACCACGGAGCGGAGGCATAACAATCCTTTTCTGTGCCATGGGTGGGTAGCGGTGGTCAAGCAGGAGCAGGGTCAACTGCAGCTACGGCAGCTTTTCCTGTACTCCCTCAAATCGTTGTGCCTCAGTCACCTCCCCCGAGTTAGACACAGAGGGAAAGAATTAAGTAAACCCCTCCCAACCTCCACAATTCAAAAATATTAATTATAAATACCCTTCTTTCTGAAGCTTGCTTTCAGCTGTGTGCTTGCATTTCTTTTATGGCTTCCAGAGTGGAAACTGGCAGATAGGGAAGTACTGAACAGAATAATGAAATCCTCTGTGTCATGCTTGCGTTTCAGGTTTAAATTTAGAACATGTTATCATAGCAGTTTGGTTTGGGATATACGATGTGCTCCAGTGACTGAGAAAAAGACGGTGACTTCATGCTTTATGAGAAACATTTTTACAGATGTGGCTTAAGGAAAATATTCTTCAGGAAAACCAACCACATCTGCAGATAGTATGCTCATTATGTCACTAAAGCTACCCCTGTACTCCTAGCCTTTATGTACAGTTGAGGCCACTCTCTCCTAAAGAATGGAGTGAAGCAGATCAATATAAGATCTGTGCGCTGGAATATTGATTCTCTAATTTAAGTTATGGTTTGTGTAGAACATGAAGGAAACAACCTCCTAATTGAGTATGTCCAATACTAAAGGAGCTGTTGAAAGTCAGCAGCGGTCAGAATTAGCATTGTAGAGCACGCAATACCCCCAGCACATAGCTAAAAAAAGAAAAAAGTGAAAGATATCCTAAACCTGAGGTTTCTCAAAGTTGCCAGGGGATTTAGCAGCATGATTATCATTGCAGTTCCTGGGGGTTTTGCATGTAAATCCTCTAAGATGCTCTGAAAATCCCTCTGCCTCAACATAAAAAGAATACACACAGAGGGCCCTGATTTAGATCCTGTTACAGTCAAAGAGAGTGCTAACATGAGCTTCATGGAAAAGTGGATCAGGCTGAAAACCGATGTCAATGGGGAGGAGGGCAAAACCTTGCGGCCCTCACCGGGTGTGCCGCGTGGAATGGTGCATTCAGCTGGGTACGTGGGAGCCTGGGGCAATGACCTTTCCTGGCCTCCTCTTATCCAAGTCTCAGAGGGAGACAGCTCCATCCCAGCACCGTAGGGCTCAGTTGTTCCGCTGACCCATGGATTACAGTGCACCCACAGCTCATGATGCTGTCACAAACCTGAGGAGGAAAGATTTGTTTGTTTAGCTCCTCCTTCTCCAAATTCCCGAGAATCTCACATTGCCTTTTTCCTTAAAGTGAATTTCATGCATTTAAAGAAACAGATGGAAGCTTGAAAATGCGACCCAAGAACCTGAAAAGCTCAAAAAGAAAAAGAAAATCAAGAGAGAGAGAGAGAGAGAGAGAACTGAACATTTATTACCTTTATGAAATCTCTTGATTAGCATGTTCTAACCTGTGATTTTTAAGTGTGTGGATTGCCCTGCTGAGTGACTTCTGTACATTTGTCCCGTCAGGGAGATGGAGGTGAGCACATCAAACCTGCTCTTCCCTCCCTATACCGGCTGGCATGATGCCTGCAGGATCAGGGCCTAATCAATAAAGAACAGAAGAAAACAGGAGGAAGAGGATGATGATTGTGGCTAGTTTACTTTGCAGGCCGCCTGTCCTGTCTGCTCCCTGCGCTCTCACCACAGACCGTCTGGAAGGCCCAAATGCTTGTTTTGGTCATGCTTCAACGAGAGGAACATGGAGAAAAAGCAAGAGCTAGTCAACACCATTTGGCCCTTTCAAGAGTGCTTGTTGGTTTTTTGGAGAAGGAATAAATACTGAAAGCCAGGCATTGGTACAGAGCGTATACTTCATCTGCAGCAGAGAAAGGAGAACTGGAATCAAGCACACAGGGCCTGACTTGACCTGTACTCCCGTACCTCTATGGGAGCGAGAGAGACCTCTCAGGTGGCACAACAGAGAAGCTGGCACTGGCATAGGAGGATCATGCCTCCGAAGCCAATGTGACCCTGACTAAGTTCAAGCAGCCCAGAGGTTGTTCTTCAGCCTAAAATGGCCAGTGCACAGAGTACTCCAACCACTCCCCCTTCTGCCTCCACATCTGGATGCAGGGCCCAGGGGTGCCTTGGCGGAAGCAGTACAGGGGGTGCGTAGAGGAACCTGGCCTGGGAAAGCTGCACAAATAGAAATCAGCCTTAACAGAAAGGCAAATCAGGCCCTCCATCCTCAGAAATTAATTCTGCATAGATGGAGAGTGGTCACTGCTTCCACCAAATTTCACAAAAGTGGGGGGAGCTCAACACTTCTAAATCGGGATCTACTGCTATGCCCTGTGCCCGAGATTTGGGGTGCTAATGGGTCCCAGGTCTCCAGACAGGGCACAAGACTGAAGCGTGAGGCGAGACTCCATAGCTGTCCGTCACCTTGACTTCTGAACTTCGGGACAGCCTCACAGACTCCAGCCACTGCAAGGCAGTTTCCCTAGATTCACATTGGTACACCTGAATCATGAGTTCAGCCATGGGCTTTTAAAAATACATATATAATTAAAACATTTACAGTACTTTTTTTACCTGGTATTTTACATAAGTGTAATAACAGGGGTGGGAATGAAGCAACTTTCCAAGCATCTTCCTCTGTGCTCGCCAACACATCCTCACTTGTTTTGAGTTGGGCACCACAGCAAACACCAACGCACACGTGAGCAGCGAAGGACGATTTGGGCACTGTATAAAGGCAGGACATGCGATGCAGGAGCAGCAGCTGGGCTGCATTTGCCAGCTTCAAATGGTGGTGTAAGGGGCAAGGCATCATGGGAGGAACAGTAACGTTTGGCACGATGACAGTTCTGGACCATAATCAGCCTTTCATAAAGGCCTGGAAAGGGTGCAGGGGGGCAGTCGCTGATGCTGCTCTTACCTTTGCTGGAGCCATTTTAGCCCTGATGGCAGCCTTGAACCGGAGTGGTGTTAAAGCCACCGTTGTCTGCCCATTCAGGGCAGCACTCTGGAGACGCAACACAGAAATCTGGCCTTGAGCATGGCATTTCCCTCCAGTGTCCTTGTTGTGTCCTGCCTTGGAAGCCAGCCCACTTCCCCCAGACATAAATGATGAAGAACACAAACAGCCAACAGGAGTTGGCCGGGTGACAGCCCGACAGTGCTAGGGTCAAGCTCAAAACAAAATTCAGCCCATTTTATCAGTTCCTCCTATGAGTGAAAAGTCACTGGGATAACTGAACCTTGTATCAGGGTGTAGCCAAGAGGTGGTAGGGGGTGGGGAAGAGGTGGAAAGACCTCCATTGTAGAGCTTACCTTGGCATCTTGAGAAGAAATGGACATCCTCCCAGAAGAAAAAAAACTACTGTGGGAGTTACCGTCATAGTAACAGTTCACCAAAGGTACCCGATTTCCTTCAAAAGTTCACAAGGCACATCAATTTTCTTTTAAATAAAACAGTGAGGTAGACCTGTTGCCAGGGTGCCGGTGTAAAGCAAGCTGGACCTCCTCTACAGCTGTGAACTCTCTTGCTTGTGCCAGGCTTAGCAGTCGATCCCAGTAGGGCAAAAATGGCAATAGGCCAATCTTCCAGACCCAACGTTAATTGTAATGAGATGAGAAATTTGGCATGAGACAACAATTAACAGCTGAGGAAGACAGGGATTCATTATGTGATATTGGCAGAAATTAGGTCCAAATGGGCTTAAAAAATGTTTCAAGGGAAGTTTTCTGTGGAGAAGTTGGTTTGTTTGTTCATTCATTTTATACTAGTTACTGAAGTAGGACAAATTTTATTTCTAAATTTCCTTCAGCTGTGGCCCACCCACTGGTCCTTGGCCATGAGCTGCTGGGGAACATGGGAACAGGCTGGGTTTAGCAAGCTTTGCTTGTGAAAGCTCTGGGTGCACCTGTGTTCAAAGCAGCACTCAGGCTCTACAAACCAACTGAGGAGTCAAGTACAAGTCACAGAATAAAGCTGAACCAAACCATCTTGTACAGCCTCCCAGAAACAGAGGCTATTTCAGCATCGGGTCCATCCGGCCCTCAGGGCTCGTCTTCATGGGGAAATAGCCCAGAACAGCCGTTCCAAAGGCGTTCCCAGCTCTTGCTCTGCATTGCAATCGTTAGTTTTAGTCCACTTTGCAAGTGGATTAATCTAAACCATACAAAGGCATGCTTAGGGCTCATCTACATAGAGACCTGCACGAACCAATGTTAACAAGGATTAGTGACACTGCATTAAACCCCTGTGCGGACACTCCCATTCAGGCTTCAATGTTGCTGGGTGGGCCTTCAAATTGCTGCACCATAGGGTGCAGACAGAAGTGACAATTTCTGATCTGGCCACAGAAAGCAGTCTATAGACGTGATCAAACACAAGTGTATGCCTGCAGACCACTTAAAAAATGGCTGATTGGGAGAAAATTGCATGACGGTTCAGATGAAGACATTTCAAAACATCATCTTCTGTAACTTGTGTCTGCGCTGCCTCCCAGATAGTTGCTGTTTTCAGAATGGGAGCGGGGAAAGGGAGCGGAGGGAGTTTGGTCTGGGGTTTTTTCAACCCTTGCTGGAAGGTGAGGCAGGTGTATTGGAGCCTCCTTCTACTCCCGTTGTGGGTGGGCTCTAATTCACCCACCTCACCCTCCAGAGCTTGCTGGGGAATGAGCTCCTCCCCCTCCCTTTCCCCTCTCCCATTCTGAAAACAGTGTGAGCTGGCAGGAAGGAAGGGCCATTGCTAGGGGAAACCAGCTGCAGGCTGCAGCCAGCAACTAGTCCCCTCTCCCCTGGAGCAAACAGCGAACTTCTGTTTGGTCTGGGGGATTGTTGTACTTCAGAACAATTCCTGCAAAGCGTTTTCAGTTCAGTGGGGAGTTACACTTCTGTCTGTGCCCTTGGTTGTAACACATACAGGGGTCAGCAACCCCTGGCACAGGTGCCAAGCATGGCGTGCAGGGCCATTTTGCTCGGCGTACCACCGTCAGCCCGGGATCTAAGCAGCTGCTGCCAGCCATGGAGTCCAGGCTGCTTCCAGCAGATGGCTGGGAGTCTGCAAGCCCTGCTGGAAGCAGGCTGGGCTCCGTGGGCTGGCTGCAGCTGGGAGGCTGCAAACAGCCGCTCCGGGCTCCGGCATGTCGGCACTCTCGCACCTTTCAAGGTAGACATTGTGGGTTTTTTGGCATTCCGGCCAAAAACCATTGCCTACCCCTGACAAAGCATGAAGAATGGCTTGGTCTTTCTTGCTGGGACTTACATGGTATTGGGTTGTGATGCTGTGTGATGTGGAAATCTGTGCAGTAGGGTCTCGGTTAAGACCATTAGTTCATGCTGCGCAAGCCTCCAAGCAGCTGTCCAAGGATCACTGTGGGGCTTAACACCAGCTGAAAGACTTAAGGACAAAAACCCTTTATAGTATATACATGCAGCCCAAGAGCTCCTTGACTGCCAAACCTAAAAGACATCAATCCCTTTGCTTGCCTGCTATTCCATGCCAGTAGTTCAATGCGTAATCACCTGATCTCATGTGTTTTTGTTAGGTATGAACAAAAGGCAAGAGCCATCTTGGGACAGCTGCAGCTCAGAGTGACAGTGGATGCATCTACACGTTCATTAATACACTGTAGTTACTGTGCATTAAGTTTAGTACCGGATTAACCAAGTACTAAATCTATGCGCAGTAACTCACGCTACCGTGCAGTAGCACTGGTGTACAGGTTTTTAGTGATGCTTACCGCACAGCAGCCCACGGTGCGGTAGTGGCGTATTAGCGTGATTTTTGCCTGGCATGCTACTGCACAGTGATATTAGGCTACTGCACAATAAGCATCTCATGTAGACGTGCCCTGTTTGCAGGGATGCTGTAGGTTAGAACAATATGGCCTTCATGCCAGACAATTTTGCAGGTCATGGGGCCAAGGGGATAAGCAGCAATTCTCAACTATTTCCTTTTCCACCTCTAGCTTTCCAAGAGACTCAATAACAATTCTAGTTCTGAGTATAGGATAGGTCACATCTGGACCCAAATTACTGTGGTCTGAGAGTAAACAGTATCAGCTGCTTACTGTGTTAATTTACTGCCAATAAATGAATATCCATTTGCACTAAGAATCCAGGAGACTGCATCTTGTTACTAATGGTCTTGTGAGCAGTTTTCCAAGACAAAATGATTTTTGTTATATTGTTTATCTTTCCATTTTAAATAGTTTTGTCCTTTTTAAATCCCATTAATAAAGAGCAGAGCAAGAATGCAAGGTTAGCAGCGTCTGCATATTTTTAACTTCAAATTGTATGCTGTTCTCAGAAATAAAACCCTCTGTTATCTGTACTATAAACACAAGAGGCAGACTCGTCTGTAAGTGACTCATGTAGGGATGAGACGGGACCTTAACAAAGCCACACAGGACAGAACGTGTGAATGTTCTGTCCTTATTGAAACAGATCTGGTACAAAGGGCACGGTCCTGCAGGATTCATTCCTAAAAGCTGATAATAGGGGGAACACATTCAGCCTTCTTAATTGGACTATACCTTGGGCCTGGAGGAAATGGATTCCTTTTGCAGGGATCACGGCCATGCTTTCTTACCAGGCAGGCAAAGCAATGAGAGCTCCTTCATACGATGAGCAACAAAAACTAGGTGCCTATACATTCAAACAAAATTAATTCCACTGTGTATACAACACAATTTGCTCCGTATAGCAGGACTTGGACCCCACTGTGAAAATAAGGCTGCCATAAATCGAGATGATTTCCCAAAGGCAATACGGATAGACTGAGAATGCATTCTTTTTAATGTTTATGAAATGGCCAATCTGGTATCCACCTGCATCTTGATATTGTGGGAACATCAGTGTGCGTATGATGTATACATACCAGTGGGAGAATAGGCCCTGCTGTTGAAACTGTGGCCAAAATATAATTAAACGGGAGACAGGAAACCAACAATACAACTTTACTTTGTATTCAAACAAACTGCATTTGCCAAACGCGTTACAGAGTTAAATAATTGAGTTAACAGACACTGACAGTGTTTGCAAGGCTTGTTTCTGCCCCAGCCTGGTGAGGCAGGTAAAACAGCATGCTGATTTTAGTAATTTGTTACAAGACAAATAATGTAAATGAAATGGAATGAGTCCAGGAACCAATTTGCCACAGGATATTATTTTGCGAGGTGGCTCTGTTTCAAGCAGCTCAGGGGGATTGAATGAGTTGATTACTCATAAGAAAAAGGAGCCAGGAGACAAGTGTGTGGAAAAAATGATTTGTGGAAGCCTACTTTCAACTGAAGAGCGAGGTGCATCACAGTCCCCCAGCTCTGAGCTCACCAGCGTTATTTAGCAGCTGGATTAGGCTATGGAGGATCCTGCACCTAAGTGATTTATATGTTCCATACACCAGGGCAATGAAACAATGTATGAATTTCTAAGGTGCGCCTCATGTTCGGGTTGCAACACATCTGAAGGTCACACTGAACAGCTGCGGTGTGAAAAACAGCCTTACACATGAAGCTGAACAGGAGACACAAAGGTAATGAGAAGTGATAGATGGCCAAACCTAGCAAGCGTGTAATTCTTGCAACATTAAATTAGAAAAAGCTGGTGAGGCCAGGCCCATAGAGCATGGCCTCCTGTCCAGCTCTGTTTCAATCCAGTCTTGTTTGCTTGTAAAGCCTTGATGCTTGGCTCTCAGTGATGATGCTTCCGGCAGATTGCCAGGTAAGCATAAGATCCATGCCTGTTGCGTGCTGGCTAGCATCCTGTGTTGCTACAAATTGTCGAGTAATGAGAAAATGGGTAATGACCTGGAGAGGATGTTCGACTTTATGAATAAGAAATCTCTGTGGGAACCAGAAGGCTGTCATGTGACCAGCTGGAGCCACACGTTATCTAATGGGTACATACACTTTTGTCTGGTACCAGATGCTGTTACGCTGTGCCTTCCAGATCCTTGCAATGGACGGAAATGACTTTTCATTGTTCTCGCTCTGTTTTTTCATAAAGAGGACACTACAGCTTCTCTGTCATCTTCTGTTTCAGGGTACAGATACACAAATTACGGTGAGCTAAAATCTGAAGCTAGAGGTGACAATCTATGCCAGTCTGAAATCAGGCAGAAGTTAAGGCAGGGGGCTTCAAAGACTAACTCCTTCAAAGGCACGGGCTTTTGTAGGCAACAACCTACTCCACATCAGATACCTCCCATGTGCCTGCTGCTCTGTGGTAACTGTCCACGGGCCCGTTCTTACAGTGGGATAAGAGAGAGCTAACCTGTAGAAGCTTAGCCATGTTCCACAGAGGTAAGCAGGCCAGTGTTAGCCTACACTTACTGTGGGGTAAGAGCAAGTGTTGCATGGGGAGTCCTTACTGCCTTTTTAACTTTCTGTAATTTATTCCTTTATTCCTATGCATTTCACGGTCATGAATGAAATCTGCTTCACAACACCCTTAGGAGGAAGTCTCATCCTTGTTTTATGGACAGAGACATGGAAGCAGAAAGAGGTTATTTGCCCAATCTCCCATGGAAGCCAATGCCATGTTGGGAAGAGAAGCCATACCCCTTGACTTCTGCCCCCTTGCTGTCTATGACTTTTCATATGAGCAAGCAGGCATGACCTTTAAGTTAGAGCAATAAAAGTTAGAGGAGATGAGCCATAACTAATATATATAATTGTCGGGATCACCAAGCTCAGACGGTAGTAATCAATGGCTTCAGTTGGCAGCTGGTATCAAATAGTGTGCCCCAGGGTTCAGTCCTGGGGCTGGTTTTATTCAATATCTCCATCAATGACCTGGAAGATGGGATGCGGTGCACCCTCAACAGGTCTACAGGTGACACCAAGCTGGAGGGAGCAGTAGATACACTGGAAGGTGGAGCTAGAATTCAGAGCCATAGACAAATTGGAGGATTAGAGCAAAAAAAATCTCATCAGGTCCAATGAGGACAAGTGCAAAGTCCTGCACTAAGGATGGAACAATCTCACACACTGGTACAGGCTGGGGACTGACAGGCTAAGCAGAGCTCTGCAGAAAAGGACTTGGGGGTTACAGGGGACAATCAGAGGAATATGAGCCAACAGTGCACCCATCTTGCAAAAAAGGCTAAAGGCATACTGAGCTGCATTAGTAGGAGTGTTGCTAGCAGAGTGGGGGGAAATGATTCTTCCTCTCAATTTGGCACTGTTAAAGCCACACCTGGAGTCCTGTGTCTAGTTTTGGGCCCCCCAGTACAGAAAGGATGTAGACAAATTGGAGAGAATCCAGCAAAGGGCAATGAAAATGGCTAGGGGGCTGGGGGACGTGACTTAAGAAGGACAGGCTGAGCGAACTGGCCTTATTTCGTTTGGAGAAGAGAAGACTGAGGGGGATTTAGTAACAGATTTCAACTACCTGAAGAGGGGTTTGAAGGAGGATGGAGCTAGACTGTTCTCAGTGGTGGCAGATGACAGAAGAAGGACCAGTGGTCTCAGGTTGCAGCAAGGGAAGTTTAGGTTAGATATTAGGAAAAAAACCCTCTCACCAGGAGGGTAGTAAAGCACTGGACAGGTCACACAGAGAGGTGGTAGAATCTCCATTCTTGGAGGTTTTAAGACTTGGCTAGACAGAGTCCTGGCTAGGACGATATATTTGGGGATGGTCCTGCTCTGAACAGGGGGTTGGACTAGATGACCTCCTGAGGTCCCTTCTAACTCATTTTCTATGATTCTATGAAAGAAACTGCAAAAGGGCCCAATAGTTAACACTAAGGTGCTTGTCTGTATGAAAAGCAAATCTACTTTACAACCTCAGAATTAGGTAAGACAGGAGCCCACTTCATAAAATTCCTTGTAACCAATTAAGTTTGGCCCAGTAACATACAAGGCTAATAAAAAAAGTCCAAGTAAATGTTAATGACAATTGCAAAATAATACATTCCCAGTAGTGACCTCAAACACAGGGCAATAATATTTTATACTTGAATACTGCTAACCCCCTAATCATTTACAGTTGTCCAAAGTATTTATGCTTAAATGGTTCAAACCATTAACCAAGTCTAATGATATGCAAGGGAAAAAAAGAGACTCAATTGTGTGACAGCCTTTGAGCATTAGCTGCACTTTAATAATTAGAAGCCCTTATCACTGGAGGGAATTGTGATACATTATTGTTAGCTGGAATGTGCACAGCAGGCCCTTCTCCTGCAGAGAAATGCCTTGCCCTGTTGCCAAAAGAGTTAGGCATGCACACAAAGAGAAGTGGCAACCCTACATTTACTAAATACTGAGCTCTTCAATGCAGCTGTTCTCTGGATTCATGATTTTCCAGCACAAGCTTGTGATAAACCCTGCCAGCTCGACAAGGACATTCAGTACTGAAAAATCCTAAACCCTAGGGCTGCAACATTAGCAGTTTCCATTATATTCTTTTGCCATTTGCTCTTCCCAGCATAAATCGACCTACCAAAAATGGGACACTGAGCAATCCTGTTCTCTGAAGCCGAGAGCTTCAAATGTAATAGCAAATCTGATATTTTGAAGCCCTTTCTGTGAGCTGCAGCACCTGGCAGAAGACTCTTTCAGTAGGTGACTTCCATGCCCAGCACTGGTCTCAATATTTGTGCCCTTTTTTTCCCCCGCTTTCCTCAGACTCTTTCCATGCAAAACCAGCATGGGAAAGAGCAGCTGCCCCGATGTCCTATCAATATTCTTTTCAGTCTGCAGAGAAGGGGCAACTATAATGCAAGTGGGAAACATTTCTTCTTTCACAATACAGCTTGCCCAGGTGCATGAGGTGGGGAAAGGAGGTGACTGTGGTTCAGTAGAAATAGTTCCAAGCAGTGATATCTTTTTCAGAGGTTTTGCTGTGCATCCTTTTCTAGAGAGTGAGCAAAGGACATCTGCTCCTAAAGCCATCTCATCAGCTTGCACTGAAGGCTTTCCTTGGGGTCAGATGGACCGCCGCGGGCGAGTTCCTGCTTCCCTCACAGTTCCTGTTTGCTGCTTTTTAAGCAGCAGGAAGAAACCAGCTCTCTGAACAGGGCACAGGAACTGTAGCAGTGTGCACTTTAACCCTGACTTTGACACAAATAGGTGATGTTTTTTTCCGTTCTGTTTTTAGGCTGTTTGTACAGTTCAAATCCTCACTAAGCAGCCTGTCTCCGGGTGACTACACTGGGAGGGAAGGGGACACAGAGGCACCACTTTCCCATGGCGGGCACTATAGCACTGTCTGGAGTGCAACGTCACAACTGCGGCTAGAACACAGTAACAGCATTTGCCTCCTGCCTCTTCTCATGGGCGATCAGTAGCTGGGAGGTGAACTTCATACAGGAAAACAGTGTCTAAGCTGCTTAGTTTTACTGAACTGGTAACAAAAGGCACAGGGGGTGATGTATAATTCTAAAGATAGCTAAAACTATAACCAAAGCTAGATCAGGTCCATCATGGACAATGCAGGAATAACTGTAATGGAGGGAGAACAGAGAAATCAGAAACATGAGCACCAAAAACAGTTTAGGACTAAGCCAGGTGGCCCCAGTACTATTTTAATGCTGCTGTTTCCACAGGGCATCTATACACATGCTCCGGGTTGGAGGGAGGTGCGCTTTAATTAGAACAGTGCTTAGAGCTGCTCTAATTAAAGTGCCCACAGTATCACATGCATTCAGTGCCCCACTCCTCAAAATGGTGGTGGGGGCATTTTAACTAACGCTCATTCAATGCTGAATATAGGGAACGCTGGATACACATGGCAAGGAGGCTGTTGGAGCACACTAATTAGCACACTCCAGAAGACTTGCAGCAGACTTGATTAATCGAGTTTGCTCTGATGTGTGCTAATTATGAGTCAGAGCACAGGTCTGTCACATGTATAGGTATGCACAGTGCCCTAGGGCAGGGATGTCCAGCACTGGCCCATGGGCTGCACATGGCTCAGGGGGGCCTGTAGCTTGCTCTACTGTGGCTCCAGACCCTTAGAAGTTGGGCAGCCCTAGGGGATGTGGAGTCAGAGAGTGCCGGATGACAGAGGGTACTAGGAGCAGAGCTATAATGAAACCAAAAATAGAAGGAAAAAACCACACTATGGGTTGTAGGTGCCAAGTGTGAAGGTTAATTCTCTTTGATAAACTCAGAGGAGGCTTGCAGACCTCGAGTAAGGCTATGCGATTTAAACGTGAATTTCCCTGTTGTTACTATTTTAAATATCTTTTTTTCCTTGGCACAGTCACCTCTATGTGAGATCAGATTTAGCTTAGAGACTCTTTCACTCCATCGTCAGTGCTACATTGCAGTTATTGTACTTAGTTTCCACATGGCTTCAATCTTTTATCACTCTGAAAGCTGCAGCGGCATGTATTACTGAAAGGTATGAAATGAAAGCAATGCAATAAAAGTCTGTTTTTTTTCTTAAAGTGCCTTATTTCCTTTTGCGCTTTTTAAAATGTTTTCCTTACATTTTAAAATGAAGAGAGGGGGAAAAAAAAGAATACTGGTTTTATATGAAACAAAGTAGAAAATTAATCAATATTTACACAGATCTTGGACAAGGCTATGGCAGGAACTAAAAACCCCAAAGCAGAGTGTCAAAAGGAAGGAAAAAACCTGCTCATACACTTTCAACACCATCCCTTGGAGATCCCTAGTGTAAACCGTTTTATCTATAAAAAGGCATTTTACTGAGACTCCAGTCATCAGAGTTGATTACAGCCATATTTTAAAACTAGCGCCGTGCGTGTGGGTGGGCGAGCCACCTTTTAACCTCTCCAGGAATAGAGTATGGGTTTAGACAAGTTCAACTTTAGCATTTGGATAAACAGCTACCACGTCATAGCCTTCTGGGGGCTTAACCCTTTCCTTCGCATGTGTTTCGCAGTACAGCTGCTCCTCAATGAAGAAATACCCCCTATGCTTCAGGTTTAGGCCACAGTCATCGCACATGAAGCATTCTGGGTGGTAGAGCTTGTCCCGGGCTTTGACGATCGTCCCTCTGTGGAAAGCAGGAGAAAGAAGGCTAAAAACCAAGCTCTGTGTCACAGCAGCAGCAAGCGTGTGCCCCGCGGAAAAAGAAAATGTGGAAATAAAGGGCTTTGTGAGACGTCTACAATCTTTCGCATTGTGGCTTTGAGAGACGTCTACAATTTTGTCCATCTCCCTGGTCTCCACGATACTGTCTTTGCTCCCTTTGCTAGCCATCTAAGGTCTTTCCCTCTAGTCAACCCTCTAGTCATATAATGGCTTACTTCAGCACATGCTTTAGCCCTTATACTTCCCACTTCCAAAATGCCTGGTGGCTTCCTCACTTCTTGCCTAGATCTCCCCACGGTTTCCTTCTTCCTGCACACCACTCCTGCAACACCTTTCCCATGCCAGGGTGGCTATCTGGCACCATGTCCCTCAAAAATTCATGCCTTGTGTAATGCCTTATTCCTGTTTTGGCTCTTACGTCCAGGCACTGGTTGGCAAAAAAGACCAGTCAGCCTCTGCCATGAATTTTAGCATATGCACTTCTATTAGGTGAATGGAGCAGTTAAATGCCTGTGGACAGCTAACAGCTTTGCTCTATTCCACGGTATTACAGAACTTGAACACTGTCACCCAGCATGTACTTACACAATCCCGTTTCCACATCGGGTGCACTCGGGAAGCATTTGCAATCCAGACATGGCACCGCCAAGTTTTGATACTGGCGATTTGATGTTTCGAGGGCCAGCCAGCCTGTTGTGTTTTTCACCTACCAAAAGTTTTGAAAAGATACAGGTTAAAAGCTGTCCCCTTCTAAAAAAGTCAGGCGATTATGTTTCTTCCTGGGAAAACATGCTATCTCGAAAGGGCAACAACAATTATTTCTTGCCATTTGCTAATAAGAGAACAATAAAGAAAGTAGAGGAGCCAATTAGACCGTAACAAGCTGAGTGTTGACCTTCACAGAAAAGTGACTGGCCTCACACAAATCCTTTGATCGTCACGAGGAAGCCAGGACGGAGCCTCTGGGGCTGGCACTGAACTGCTCAGAGGGATAGCAATGAAACAAATGGAGCCCAACCATTAATTCATCCTGATCTAAACATGCACCATCAAGGATGGGCTGAGCCCTCTCATCCAGGATCTGGGGGAACGTCTGTTCCCCAGAGCGCCCCAAGGGATGACGAGGTCGAACGGTCACAAACTCCTGCAAGACCGTTTCAGGCTGGACATAAGGAAGAATTTCTTTACTGTCCGAGCCCCCAAGGTCTGGAACAGCCTGCCAGCGGAGGTGGTTCAAGCACCTACATTGAACACCTTCAAGAGTAAATTGGATGCTTATCTTGCTGGGATCCTATGACCCCAGCTGACTTCCTGCCCTTTGGACAGGGGGCTGGACTCGATGATCTCCCGAGGTCCCTTCCAGCCCTAATGTCTATGAAATCTATGAAATCCAAACAGACCAGGACTGAATTTGGCTGTGAGATTCGGCCGGGAGCTAAGAGACAAGTACAATGAGAGAAAAGGTCTGCTGGTGAAAAAAAGAAGAGTAAAAGCAAGGGAGAGGAAGATATATCCAAGATGTATTTTGATCTATGACCACTCCAAGAGAAAAAAAGATGAACAACTTTTTCAGTATAAACCAAAACCACACAAAACCAAAATGTTTAAACAAACACAGTTATATGAATTTCTCTTCTCAGGAATTGTATTTGTTTTATTACATCTGTCAGGAGCTGAGAAGATTTTTGAGACCCTAAAGTAAAACAGCATATTCAAAACTGACCCTTCCCCCCCCCTTTCATATTTGGTTTTGTTTTACACTGGAGACCAGCCAAGAGAAAAGAAGCAATGAAAGCTTTATGCCTGTGACTGGTACACTGGCAAAGCACGGAGAGTAACCAGGCGCTCGCACTGTAATCACACACGTATGTCTACCTTGAGGACAACTGGCAATCAAAAAACTGCAAGATCCTTTGTAATCCCTAAGATCACAGCTGCCATTTCGAGCGTGCATGCCACCAAGCCTTCAGTCAGCAACCCAGCCCTATCCAGCCAACCACTTAAGCATGTGGTTAAGTTTAGGCACATGCTTACATTCCTTCATGACTTACATGACTTCAGTGAGACTTTAGGACGTGGAGAGTACTTCACTGAGTAAAGAATAGATACCTAAACCCCCACACATCTATTTTTGAACCTTTAAGCTTGATCTAACTCTAAAATGCCTTATCTTAGTATCTAAGCAAGTTCATTCTCAGCATTTTAGTTGTCAGTGTTTAATTATGCCAAGTGGTTTACCATACTTTGGATGGATTTATACAATGTATTTCTGAACTGCATGACTCGGTAGTGCTTCCTTCCCTTCTTGTTTAGAATTTGCTTCCTACAATGATCTCGGGATGAGAAACACACTGCATGTCTCTTCAAGAATGTAGGTGTAATGGGAAGGGAAACTTTTCCAGCTTTTGGCATAAGCCTGGGTATGTTCCTTCCCACTCCTATAACTGTTGCCAGCACACCTGCAGTTTCATCTTTTTTCAAAGCTCTTTGCCTTTAATGTAGGGCAGCTACTATATAACAGCATTAGCAGGTGAATAAAAGGACCTAAAAATGGCCTTACCCCACAAAGTTAGGGTCTGCAGGCCTTTGAAGTGTTCTTCTCACCTTGCAGTGACAGCATTGACCTACAGTCAATGCTGCTCATCCAAAGTATGCTAGGATCATGGTTTGATAGTCAGACAATTAAGATCAGGAAGAGGGGGTCAAAGATCGTTTGACCCCAGTACTTTTTCCTGCCATGGCAGGGGGTCAGACTAGATGATCTGCTCAGGTCCCTTACGACCTTACAAACTATGAAACTATATGAAACTATGAAGACTATGCTCCCACCAAAGCCCCTGCTCCAAAATAAAATAAAATCTTAAGGTTTTGAGAAAAGTTGGAATAAAAGAGCCCTTCGGTATGGGCGAGACTGGCTGACCCCGAGACTTATGCTCTGCAGGCTCCTCGCATGCTTGGTTGGACTCAAGCAAAACTTGTTCACCACCTTGGTGAATATGAACCAAACAATCGTGCACGCTGTTAACTTCTCACAGCTCTGAGATAAGTCATAACTTCGTTTGCCCGTTTTTAAATGTTTACTGCACTACATGGGAAGCTGCTATTGATCCTAAGGGAAGAAACTTGTGGAATGAAGTGTTTACAGCAGAGCCCCAGAGCAGGAGAGATTTTATAGTAAGGCAGGACCTTCACAGTGCGAACTGGAATGATGGGCCCTTTCTCTCTGCTTTTGCAGGCACAAAGCCCCATACTAATTTATGTTCCTCTGCTAGGCAGCTACATACTTGAACTAACCAGTCCTGAACATTCTTGTCTAGGCTTTGTGGTCAGAGTACTCATCTTTCACGGTTGACGGGCACCCACCGAGGCAACTGATATGTTTCTTTACAAATCCTGTAAGAGCCTCAGCAGGAAGGATTTCTTATTAGAGGCACAGTGTGGTATTGTTCATAACTAAGAAAAAATCCTTCTTCTACCTGGAACATTTCACATATATTCCAGATCTTCATATGAAACCCCAAGTCCACTAAGGTCATGGAGCTCATGACTTTAAAGAGAAAATGCACCCTAAACTTGGACCCCCTAAACTGTCTATATTTTGGTATAAAGAACAAGAAATAGGAAGGCCTTAACCCCCTAGGATGGTTAGAAGCTTTTTCAGATATTTCAAAAATTCCAAATGAAACCAAATCTCTTAAACTGAAACATTTCCCCAGAGTAATGACAATTCCCAATACTTCTGCATCAGAGCACAGAGGCATAATTCGTTAGAAAACAAACTTGAGAGAAACTGAAGAGTCTAATTTCAACTAAGGCGAGTGAAATACAGAAAGAGGCTAAAGAAAATAAAAGTTCAGATTGCAAAAATCCATAATGATCTGAGTTCTATGTTGCCTAAGTCTCCTTTCAGACGGGAGTATTTAATTTTAAATCTTTTATTAAATAAACCTCAATAACTTTTCAATCATATAAACTGATTCCATAGTTGCAGACTGTGTCACGATAATGTTGCAGACTGTGTCATGATAATGTAAAAAACATTAGGAGCTGAGCAGCAGGTTTAACCTGACTGAGAGAGAAAGGATGTTGTTGGGTATAGGCCAGAAACTTGCTCGCTGATCTTCTGGTTGGTATTGGTCATCGACTTTATAGCTCCAGACCCTGATTCAAGGTGTTGCCACAATACCACGAGGCTGGCATTACAAAACCCCTATTGAAGGAGAAGAAGGGACAATTCCTCAAATGGTATTGTGCTTTTAAAACACCCTGTTAAAGCCATGGAAAAAGCAAGGTCCCTGTGTGCTCAATACTTTCCATCATGAAAGAAGGGGAGGAAAATACAGTCCTTACCAAGCGCTGATTCAGTCACTTTCGGATTTCTCTCTCCTAGTAAGGAAGTTTGGCTTTTGGCTATGAATGATTAGTACTTTGTGGGAAGATCTGAAGGTACGGTCAGAGGCTGGTATTAGTGCCAGTTCACTGTGCCACCCTAGAATGCCAGGGAACTTCCATGCCTGGGCTACTACTGCTCGTGCTTTCCTTAAGGCCCTTCTCCTGCCAGTCAGTCCTTGAAAATGTCAATAGCTGCTACAGTGAAAGCTTATGCACAGGCCTTCTGTCACAAACCCATGACTACAGACTTATCGCTTGCTTGAAGACACCCAGTCCCCCTGCAGCTGTGCCACATACAGTGTTCAGCAAATGCCCTTGGGCTTCCATTTGTCCTGTCTCAGCCACTTGCCTCTGGCAGGAGATTGGTAGCAACTTTTTAAGTAAAGTGAGACAGCAAATTAGAGAGAACCCCAGATATGGCTTCCATCCTTGAGCCATACCTCAGTGGTATGAATGTAGTTGGCTGGAATTGGGTGCTTTGGAGCAAAGGGGAGCAGGACTTGTTCAACTCAAGCCAACTGTGGCCAGAAGGCTGGAGGTCGGCAAACTCTCTTATGGACTCTCAAAAGCCACTGACTTCTCCAGAGCATTGTGACCCTTAAGAAGTCAAAGGTCTCTACAAATGTGCAGGCTTGATCCACTGATTCTTGCACGTACTGATGTCAGTGTCAGACTTGTGAATGAAGTCCCACAACAGCCTTTTATGGTCAGAATGGATCATCTAACATGTAGGGAAAGCAAGGAAAATGTAGCTTACTACATTGCCAACTCTCACAATTTGATCACAGTATTGGGTGTTTTTCCGCAGGGCTCTGGCTCCTGAATTCATGTGATTAGGAGAGGATCTCCGTTTATTAAATACATTTATAGCCCTGACTGTAGAAAAAGCCTTGAAAAAAATGGAGCCCCCAAAGCCCAAATTTCTACATGCAAATAAAAAGAGTACAACATTTATTGTTTAAAATGTCATGGTTCTTGGGGTCTGCCTCAAGATTTGTGAGTGTTGAGGGCTGGCAAACCTGGGTTATATTAAATCATTTGTTATCAGAGAAGTTAGTTGCAGACCTGGGAATCAAACTAGGATCTTCTGACTTCTGTTCCTATATTTCTCAAGACTATCCATTCCCTTACATAAATGCCACTTATTTGAACAGGCAAATAATATTCTATTATGTACTGAGACAGCAGGTCTAAAAATATTAACATTTAACTGGATGCCTACGAGGAAAGAGCTACAGAGCTGATAAGGCTGCAACTCTGGGTCGCTTCCACAGGATGTCCAAATCAGCCCAAAGCTGCTGACTTGAATGCTGACTTGAGATGTGCATTCAAGCGCCCAAGCCTGTAACCAGAGCTCTGAAAGTTCATTGCCATAGATGCGGTTAATGCTGGAAGGGTCTCTGCCGCAACTCTCGGCACAAAGGAGGTGAGCTTCAAAACAGCAGGAACAAGAGGAGTCAGTTTCCCAGGTTCTTTTAAAAAGCCTGACAAGTTTGGGATATGACTCAAGAGGGAGAGAGCTACAAAGTGGCATCACAAGGAATAACAAGTCTCAGCCCAGGACTCCAAATCTCCAAATGTGAAGCCTAAAGGCAAGCTGCCCTCAGCATAAGGGTAGGGAGAATTAAGCTGAGGCTAATCCCTAATGTGTCAGGACCCAAGCAATGTCCTTGCACCCTTTTTTGCTTTGGTTTCTTTTCAGTTTCCAGCATAAAGAGTGAAAGAAAGCTGCTGGCAGGGTCAGTTGCTGAGGTGGTTTGTGGTTCAGGACACAGTAGAGCCAGAAGCATTTGGGAAACAGCTCTCTGCAAAGCAAGTGAAGCTGAGGTCACTCGCTCTGTCTGAGAACAGACGGAAGTGGGAGGGGTGGAAATTGAGCCTTTGAAGTATCCCAGAGACACTCCCTTACAGACACACACTCTGTCTGTAGGAATCTAATGCTGTGCAGCAAATGCTGATCTCTTAAGTGGGCCAGACACATCAGACTAGGCTGGCTGATGAAATCAGGGCTGTGGCTTCGTCATGCAGCTCAATACATTCTTTTCCAGGCACTTAAGTAAGTGTTGATGCAGCTACATATAACACAGAACAGTTGGAAGTCTGGGTTGCAGAGGTCCCTGCCCACATGTGCAGTGGGAATGGAAACCTGAAAAGAGCCTTCCTCACTTGCAACTCTGGCACAGCTGGTGTGGATGTCTTCTGGTGGTGGCAAGCCTTCAAGGATAGCCAGGAATGACAGTTCACTGGCTAGGACAATATTCAAAGACTTGAGTGATCTAGGTTCAATTCCATATAGGACCCAGGCAAGTCACTCAGACTCTCTGGGCCTCAGTTTCCACCAGTAATATGCAAGAGTGCTTTAAGGATAAATGCATAAAACATTGCAAGGTGCTCTTGGGTTACAGCAATAGACTACAAGGTTGTGTCCATTACAGAAGGTGGCATGGCCTGACATCACGTGCCACTCATGACTGCAGTGGATACAGTGGTAATGGCAGGGTGATGACACTTCACAGACTTGCAAGGCCTGTATGAGCTCATCGAAGAAATCTAGCAAGGCAGCACAGACTCCTGCCTAGCCTGTTCTGATGGGAAGCACTATGCACAACTAACAATGTGGGGCTAGCTGCCTTTCCCCATGCTAAAGTGCCGGTCAACTCTGAACAGAGGCACTGACATACCAGTTGAACAGCTTCTTCATTCAGAAGGACTTTAAGCATATCTGTGGGCCATAAAAACAAATGACTGCTATTTGCCTCAATGATGTCACAGAGATTTTAGCAGCAGGGCTGTGAAAAACATCTAGCCAACTGACTCTAGAGAGGAAAGAGAGGTGCTGAAATGTGTGTTTTGAAGGGGCCTGAAGATAGTTTTCTTGTGGTTAGGACATGGGATATTTTAAACAACACAAGGAATCTGAGAACCATTGGGTTTTCAGAGGTGTGGGAGACTCACTGGAAAACATTCCAGGTATAAACAGTCGGAAGCACCATCTTCCTTACCATTCTCCCCGGCTTCTAACATGCCTTGCAAATATCGGAAAGATCCAGACTGCTTAGGCTCTGAGACCGGCTTTTCATAATCCTGAAGCATCTTGTACACATCTGACTCCATGTCGATCCCATTTCTGCTCCGTGGAAGAGACCTCAAAGGGTCAGCACTGTTTGAAAACAAAGGAAGGTCAATGTCAAGAGCTAATCAACCCTTGAACAGGTGCAGGAACAAAAACATCAGCTGATTAGAGATGGGCAAACTTTCTGGAGCTTAAGGTTCTGTAACCTGCCCCAAACATTTTGAGGCAAATAAGCCTGCATCTGATGGAAACTCTACAGCTGTAAATTAAATCCATGTTTATTTTCATAGTGATTCAATTAAACACCCTTCTCCTGCCCTGGGGAAGCCCGCTTTAGGGAAACAGTTGTGCAAGGCATGAAAGATAAATGTTTATGTTGCTTGTTCTTCTACTGAGCAACATAATGAAGACTCAACCAGCTCCAAAATCTCCTGGAGAGAGGGCAGCTGCTAAAAAGCATTGTAAATTGCTACACATGGAACATATTGAAAAAATGCATAAAATAATGTATTAATGATTTGGGGCATTGGAAGCCACCAAATCCTTGCTAGAATATCTGGCATCAGGGATACTATTTGTTGTTGCCAGCCAGAGCCCCAGTGGGATATGACGTTATCTTAAATGAATGCACCTTTTCTAATGCAGCTTCCTTCTAGGTGATTCCAACTTTAAAAGGCATGTTCATGGGTTATACTGCTGGACCACAGCAAGCGAGAAATAGACAAGTTAAGAAAATGCCCTATGTTATGGCTCCGTCCCCCATCTCCTTTGATCTGCTTGGACTGGAAGCCCTCTGGGGCATGTGAGACTGCCTTCACATCTGCTTGCGAGGCAACTGGCACAATACTGGGGACAATTTAAATGATATTGCAATAAAACAATAAATAGTAAATCCAGGCCCCAATCCATCACTCCATCCCTACACAGCAAAGCAAATCTTTTGAAATGTAGGTCCCAGTGACTTCAAAGAGACTTTAGCTTAAGTGCTGGCTGAATGGGGATGGATTTAAGGTATGCATTTAAATGTTCTACTAAACCAAGGCCTAATACAGTTTCTTGGTGAAAGCAGTTTGTCTGCAAGGATCCAAGCATATAAAGATACTAAAAACAGCAAGAGCACTTAATTCTGTCAGGCTGCTTAACACATTTTAATTGCAATCGGACTCACTGTCTCCACTGGCATTGTATTTGCATACACACAAAAATCAAACAAAATTCACATTTGACAACTGCCCAAGACTGCGTGCTGTAGAAGTGATCTGGGTCTCAAAGTCTGGCTGGTCACAATGTGCATGTGGTGGGATATAATTTAGGAACTCCAGGCTAAACTCCCAAGATCAGACAAGTGTGTATCTTGTTTTCACAGTTCACCCTGTGGGACTGGATTGCTCGGCAATTCCCGAGTCCTCCAAAGGCCGTGATGTCGATGAATTCTGGAGACGCAGAGGAAGGGCTGCTGCTGAGCACAGATGGGTGCGGTTGGAAGCTGCTGAAGCTGCCGAGGCTGGGAGGTATGTTATCTATGCCAGTTGTTCTGGTGTCTTGCGCACAAGTTCAGCGTTATTTAATGACCTTGCTAAAACTCGCTCATCCCTCACTTGATATGTTTTCAACAAGGAAGTAAATCTGTGTTTTATCAGATCCAGGCAGGCCGCAGACTTGGAAAAGACTGCGCTCGTTGACCCAATACTGAACCTACAACTGGGTTCAAAATTAGGCAAAAACATGTTTGCTCACTGCTGAAGTTAAACCTCCCTATTTTTTAGCCAACATACACAAAAAAGAGCCATTTTGTTCCCAGTGATTTCAGTGCAATTCCCAGGACTTCCAACCTTATTAACTTCAGTAGAGCTGCATAGGGGTAACAGAGCAGAACATGGCTGATACTTTTACTGAAGTGTGAATTTGGACAGGCATGCAGCACTTCATGATGTGGAAAAACAAATCTTCATGTTGTTTTGAACTGGTGTGGGCATTATTTCTCATTTAGACTATTTTAATGGCTCTTGTGCAGTATATATTAGTAACAGCTGGAGACGTGAAAATACACCAGTCCAAATGTTGGTCCCCATCAAAGTTTAAGATACTCATCTGAGCTGTGTGTGTTTTCATTTCTAAAAGCGTGAATATCTCTCTGCTTTCCTAACAGCTATTTTAACCCAACCTAGACTTTGCCAGTTTGTTTAGTTTAATTTTTATGAAAACAATCTCTGGGGCTTCACTTGAAAGTCTGCAGAAGAACAATCCTGGCTTCTTCTTCAAAATACAATCAGGACCAGGAACTGGGGAATCTACTGGTGAATGCTGGGGTCTCAGGTCTCAAACTAGGAACCTCTGACATGTATGATAAGCTTAGGTCTATCAGCTTTATCCCCTACTGGAATCTAAGCCAGGGCTTGCCAGCCGACTACTGCATTTATCTGAATCCAAGACAAGGTTTCCCCCCCACCCCACCAATCAACATAGGGGCAAGCGGGAGAGCCTGGTCTTGGATTCAAATATTGGCCCAAGCTGGAGCTGAGCTGCTGCCTGCCTTAGGCCCTGAGCTCAGCCTTGGCTTCAGCCCTGAATTACTTCTGCCCCAGGCCAGGATGGTTTGTTTGGCAGAGAAGGGCATTTGCAACTGGTGGAGTGTGGGGGAGATCACAGGCAGGCAGCAATAGGGGAGACCCACCTATGCAGATCTAGGGAGAGCATAGGAAAGACTGCATAGCTTGCCTCCCTCAGCTGCTCCTTTTCCCCTTTATCTTCTGCTCTGGCTCTGGTCCCTCCAGCCCCAACCTGGCCCGGCCAGGAGCTCCCAGTACTTCTCCCTGACAAGGCTGGACTGGGGCAAGGCAGGGCCGGGCGGCTGTGGCTGAGTGCCCTGGAGCAGGAGCAGAACTGCAGCAAAGGGGAGAAGGGGGTGGGAGGTATGGAGGGAGGGGTGGCAGGGGTCAGGTACCAACTAGCTTGGTTGATTAATTCAGATATGAACTCAGTATCCTCAGTGCAAGCCAGGAGAGTAATAACAGCAGTGTACAGGGGTAGGTCTGTTTTATCCTCTTTCTTCCAGTTGCTACACACATGCGTGACACACATGACACAACACGACACACCTCTTTGCCACCTCCACATCTAAGTTAGACATTGTTTGGATGCCCACGGTAGGGCAATTTGGTGTAACTTGTACCATTTGGCCAGTGACTCTGAATTTGGCTCAGAGACGCTTGCAGCAGGTATACTCGTTTGCTCTTCAGGGTGGGGAAATGCATTTTGCTGAATCTGGCTCTTCCTTTCTAATGAACATAGGCTCCCCTCCTAGGAAGACCCTGTGGCAGCCAGCGGAGGTGGTTAAAAGAAATTAAGAAAAAGTCTCTCAGGCCTTTCTGAAACCCACACTTAAAAGGAAAATGTCAACTCAAATTTTTTAAACAGACCATTTTTAGAAAGTGCTAATTGCTGACAGAACACTTAAACTAGCATGTTCTGATTTTTTAGCAAGATTCCTTTGAAAACATTTAAAGTTTTCCTGTTCTCTTGTTAAAATTTATAAAATGTAAGGGTCTTTTCATCAAGAGAAATCCTGAGTAAGTGGCTGTACAGAGGAAATGGAAGGAGTGATAGTACACAGTGGGCTGCCACATGCACAAAATATAAAGGTGAAGAAAACAGAGAATGTCTTTAACTGATACCATTGATTAGTCAGTTAGTTTAGATGTTAACTGGAGGTATAACAGAGCCACTGTCAGGCAGAAGTGGTCTATTCAGGAAAAAACACTGCCTTTTAAGGAAACAGCAAGTCTGAATGCTCACACCAAGTGATTATTGACCAGTCATGCTGGCAATGGAAAAAGCACACACATACAAAATCCCTCCACTTATCACTTACTGGACTGCTTGTGCTGTAGTTCACATGTTCTGATTCAACAAAGCCATCACTAACACTCCCAGGATTTATAATGAGCTCATGTGTTGGATCCGAGTGCCAGAGGAGCAGTCAATGAACTTTACCCAGTACAGCAGATGTCCACCTCCCTCCACACCCCCTCCAGCCTTCTGAATAGGAATAAAGTCTTCAATTCCAAAAACAAAGGTTTCACATTTCAGCCCCATGCTAACTTCATATCTTTGCTGGCACACTGGGACTGAACCAGCAAGCTCTAATCACAAAGCATTTGTACAACCCCTATACCCTACAGACAGGCCACAAAGCATGGCCTGGTACTTCTACACACATACCTGCTTTGCATCTCACTTTGTATAAGTTGCAATTAAAATGGTCAAATTCCATACTGAACCGTTAACAATAGAAGTGCATGAATTAAGCTTTTCTCACACCTTTGGGAAGCAGCAATATGGAGCCCACTCAGCTGTGCTGGCAAACTGGACTCAGCATTGTTATTGGCATAGAGTCGCGTTGGATTATTGTACTGTACGTTCAACATCTGTTTGCTGTCAGTCGGGCTCCCTCCGGCAGTGTGAGGCACTGGCCTTTTGCTCTGAGCAGGTCCATTATCCTATGGGAGAAAAAAGAGAAAAGATGTATAGTTCCTGGTACCAAATAACTGTGCTCTGACTCGTAGGCTGGGCTAACATTTGATCCGTTGTCTGTACGCAAGTAGAGGAAGACAAAGAAATTGATCAGGAAAAAGGAAGCCCAAACTAGAGCTATAATTTGCTCAGGTTGTGCAGCCTTCATTGGTCTGTAATTAAATACGCTCGAGCGCTTCTCTGGATTTACCACCACTAAAGATTCTTTACTTTCTCCACAACATCAATATTCCTTATTTTGTATACCGGAAAGCTGGAGCCCTGATTCCAGTCTCAGCTACACCACTTTCTACTGGAGATACACAAGGGCTGTTCATTTAGGCCACAGCAAATAAATATAGCGGTGCACCAATAAAGATTTTCTTGGCCAATACCAATAAGATAACTGATATGTAGTGTATTTAACGCCATTTCTAAGCATGGGGATGCTGATACAGGAGACACAGTGGCACTTTAATTAGAGCTGCTGTCAGAGCCGCTCTAATTAAAGTGCTGCTCCCCCCACCCCGCTCCTGGAGCACATGTAGAAGTGCCCGGGCCAGTTGCAGCAGGTGGGGCTAACCTAGCAGTGCCCGGGACTGGCTGTGCAGAGCCCCTGCCCTTCAGCCCCAGTCTGGGGGCAGCTGGCTGAGCCTGCCTGGCTGCCCAGGGCTGGGTGATTTTGGGCCAGGCTCCTTGCTCTCCTGCCTCTGCCCAGGGCAGGGCCATGGGACTGAATGAACCAGACCCTGGGAAGGGCAGGACTGGCTGGACGGAGGGGCTGGGGAAAGGACCCTGCTGCACACAGCAGGTGGAGAGGCTGCCCGGGGTAGTGAGTGGTCACAGGGGTAGAGAGGTCAGCTTCTGCCGGCCCCTGCTGGGTGGGGAGGGACAGAGTCTCTCCTGAGCTCCTTGAGACGGCGGCGTGTGCGTGACCCAAGGAAGCGGGGTGCGGGGCAGCGGCTGCCTTACCCCTTCTCCTTCAGAGCCCTTGTCCTGCCCCGTGCCGCCTGGCCACACGAGGGGCTTGAGCACCAGTGTGGGGTGAGGCGGGCAGAGTGTGGCTTGTGAAGGGGTGCAGCTGTGAGGGGCCTCGACCCATGTAAGGCAATGCCTGCTCTAGTGCCTCACACGTAAAATGAGCCCCTCAATGTGCAGGGGAGGGAGGAAGAGCCTCTCCTCTCGGATTCGGGGGTGAAAGGGGTTAGGCAGCTGTTGCGGCTCCCACTCACACCCTGAGCCCAGGTTGGGGCTGGAGTCAGACCCACAGCAGCTGCTTGTCCCCCCCACACTGCCCTACCCCTTATCGGGGACACTGATGCATGAGACACTGGAGCTGCTAGAGCATTGTAATTACCACGCTCCAGCAGACTCAATTAATTGAGTCTGCTCCAATGCACTGGAATTACAGTGTGTCACTGCAGCCTCCCAGCTTGTGTATATGAGCCCTCCATTGTGAGGTACTAGGAAAATGCGTATTAACTAAAGTGAATGCTTTTTAAGTGACGCTTAATGTGCATTTTCCTAGTTTAATGCCCATTAAGTATAAAGCATGTTTTTTTATGTGATGCTTTAATGCATATTAAAATAGGCTAATAAGCATTAAGGCGCACATGTAGACATGCTGCATATATATCCATGCAAGCCCGATTAATGTGTGCGTTAAGGGAAGAATGGACTCTTATGTGAGAGATGTGGTATTATGCTCATTTATACACTCAGTTTTCAATATTCTTGTATACCAGGGCTCATGGAGAAAAAAAAAAATCAAGAAAGAAAGAAAAACATATTGTGAACAAACAATAGAGTACATGGTTGGGGCTGGAGTAGGTTTACTTGACTGATAGGAAACAAATGTGCATCATTGGTACATACAATACTGGCACATAGTGTAAAAAGCCCCTCAAACAAACTGGTAAGAAAAACAAAAAACCAGATCCAACTAGAGAAAAGATTTCCAGGAATCCAATCCTGGGGATCTCCTGAACGAAAAACTCCCATTGATATCAATGGCACTATTGTCGTAGTACAGGGGTGGGCAATTATTTCGGGCAGAGGGCCGCTTACTGAGTTTTGCAAGCCAGAGGGCCGCATGACAGGCAGCCAGAGGCAGATAAATATTAATTTTCTAAATTTTGGGGGGGGCCCCGCAGGCTGGATAGAATGGCCTGGCGGGCCACATCTGGCCCATGGGTTGCATTTTGGCCACCCCTGTTCTAGTAGGTAGGGCTAACCAGGGCTTTCAGTGACGGAGCCTAAAACCATTAAACATGTGAGATACACTGGACTTGGTGAGACTGTGAGAAGGCAACACAAGTGTAAAATCAGCACAGAATTGGGGACTTCCCTGTAATATTATTTCAGAGAAAATGAGATGTCAGGCAGGATTGTTTCCAACATCATAATTAGTCCAAAATAATCTGTTCTATTCCCATTAGGGAATAAAATCATTGTTAAAACTGTCCCCAAATTATATTCTCTAAGAAAATAATTACCACGCCATTGCTCCCAATTCCTAGATTTATGGTACTATTTTCAGGGAAGTTAAGCAAACACTTTCTTCCATGCCAGAAAAGGAAATGGATAATCATAAATGTTTGAGGAAAAGCAATGGCACAAATTGGCTAGAAGATGCATAACATTTAGTAACATAACATTTAGATACATAACATTTAGGATTATATCTGCTGACACTTTTACTGTACATGTCTCTGGAAGATAGGCCTGACATTGCATGGCACTGAATGCTATCCTTTCTGAGCCCAGGGTCCAGCCAGCACAGCTCTGGGAGGGGTACGGCAGTTTGGGATCTTGGACCAACAGAACCGTGCTGGTGAGAGCCTCTGGTTTAGGCCATTTTACCCACAAAACTGTGCTTTGTTGTTTTGCTCCAGGGATGGGCACGTCCATGCTTGGAGCCCCTTGTCAATGTACCATGCTAGTAAGGCTAAGGGAGAAGCTAGCACCTGACCTTAGTTAGCTGAGAAGGGGGAAACCACAAAGCCACATCCATCAGCTGGTCGGGTTTAGCACTGAGGTCTGGCAGTGCTGTTTTACATGAATGAGCAATTCAGAAGGGTGCCCATGCAGGTGCATGTGCAGTTCCTAAGGGAGTCAGGACGATGCAGCACGTGTTTGTGGGGAGCAACTGGATTTTGAGTCTTTGGGCTAAGGTCTCCTTTCTACCAAGAGACAGAGCAAGTCTGTTATGGACTACCTGAGCGCATCATGCCAGAGGCTCTCGCCCTCCCCTCCCCGGGTGTGAACCCAGAGGCAGAGGACACTGCCTGCACCCAGGGAATCACTGACAGGCCTGAGAAAGAGCTGAGCTATATTGTGGGGCCGGGCCCCATCCCTCTGTGCAGGGTTAGAGCTTTTCCTTGGTTGGAAACACACAGGAAACTTTGCTAAGCCACCCCCCTGGACTTTCCAGCACTCTTCCCTCATCTTGTGTGTTCTTCCCTACAAGGGATGGTGGGCTGTTTAGCACAGAGGTAACAGAATTAAGGGTTTGGGTTTTTTTGGGACTAAATGTTCTTTAAAAAAAAGGAGTGTAGAAAGCTATGATCTCAATGGATTCCTTTAATCCCAGGCAGTTTGTAAACCTTCAAGCATTTGTTTTTGTTAAATAACAATGATCTGTAAAATCAATAACAAATGTTTCTATAAAAGTCTAAAAATTACTGCTTTGACACTTTCCAAACTGCATAAAAAAAAAATCAGCGTTGGACACCAATGCTGAGCCAAGTCTCCTATCTTGCAGTCCTGTGATTTTAAACACCAACTTCTCGGAGTCCTGTGGGGTCCTCCCCAGTGCTGTGCTGCCAGACTGTACGGCCTCGGACCAGTTTCTGTGTGAAATAGTATTAGTCGGCTTGAAAGAACAAATGACTCTTTTACAAGAGATGCCTTCCCTCACTGTGGTTTTGTGGCTGGATTGCAGCTCAAGATGGTCACTCTGTGTGAGGAGAAGCAGATCCTTTTTGATCCCATGTTGCTTCTAAAAAGTCCTACTCTGTACCCCAAAAGAGATACTCTTCTCAAATTAAAATGAACCAGATCGTTTCCAGGCAGGATGCCAGCTGCAGGGAACAGTTCCTTGTAGCAGTGAGAGAAATCAAATACTCCTTGCTTTTAAAGTGTTCTTTAAAGCAATCAGTTTGAGTATATTTTTTATATTGGTCCTTAAAGCCACACAAACATTTCAGCAAAGCGCCTAATCCTGCCCCCTACTGCGATCTGTAGCAGCAGGTTTGGGCATTTTTACAGGTACAGTATTCAGGTCCATAAAGAATAAATGGTTAACTCAGGACTTGGGCACCCAGAGCCTGATTTTTTCCCCTGAAGTGCTCAGGGACAGACTTTCATAGGCCTAACACCGACGGGGAGGGTGATATTCCCAAGACAGCTTGGTTTCCATTTAGACCCCCAGGTAAGAGTCTCTTTAGTTTTCCATGCTCTCGTTGTAGCTCTTATGGTTAGATCTTCCAAAGAGCTGAGTACTTGGAGTCCTGCAATCTTGAAAGTCTGGACACTTCTTCCGACACCAAAATGGGAACTGAACTTTTTTGAAGTCCTGATCCAAGAGCTTTAGAAGAGGAGCTATTAGAAATGGTTCTGGGAATGCATGTGAGAATATAGGGCTCCCTGCCCAGTTGCCAAGACCCAACTGAATGCCAAGGCTGGGGATGTGGTTTGCTATGTGCCTTGTTATAAAGTTTTGCTTCTGCTACTCTTATCTCACTTCCTGCTGACACACTCCAGCAGCACATGCAGTCCTCCCCTTCTAATGTTTTTCCCAGATTTCTAACTTCTTTATGGAGTTGAATTTCTCTTCAATTCAATGCTGAGCCAAGTCTCCTGTCTTGCACTCCTGTGATTATAAACACCAACACTCAGGTGACAGGAACTCTGGGATTCATTAAATCTTGGTCACTGTAGCTAATTATCCTTTGACCATTATAACACCACATCATACACATTTTTCATGATCACCCACTTCCCCTGCCATGTCCAAGGCTCTCCCGGGAATTCAGTGACATCAATTCCTAGAAGAACAGCTGTTTCCCACCTACTCAAAGCCTTGGCCTTGGGCCTATTGCCTAGAATTTCAACTTACAGGCTGCTGGCGTCTTGTTCTGGTGAAGAGTATGGGTGTTAACTGGCTCTGGCTTGAAAAGAAAAATATAGACAATATTCAGTGTTTGGAAAGCTCATTTTTCTTTGTCTTCCTTGCATCACTCCTCCATTGTTTCTCTACCGGGGGACTTTCCTTCTGTAGAAAATATTGTTGCTGGGATTGATTTCAGTCTCCTCCTTTCTCTGTAGCTGCCTTGGGATTTTCCCATGAGGCCCATGCAAGATTTTACACTGCACAAAGCACTTATGCTTTGGCCCCTAGGCACCTAGATTCAGATGAATTTTCTGGCTCTTCATATTTAAGATTTGCAACCCACTTGGGGCCTAATTTTCTTTTCTCTGCTGGTTCATGTCCCTCCTTTATAAATTATCCTAATTAAGCAATGGGGTGTTTTGAGATCTCTCTTACAATTTCCCTGATAAGACCTAGTTTTGCTGGAGGGAACTCTTTTGATCTCCAAGACAGAAGCACTATGATGCATTTATTCATGCCAGCCTTCCATGAGAGTCCACTGAAGCTGCTACCAAAATGTAACAGTGCTTTGGGGCCCAGCCTCTGGGTTGGGTTTCAAGCTCTCAGAAACCCCACCTGACTCATAGGGAAATTGCTATCTGAGCTGTAGGCCCAAAGGTAATTAACAGGAGGTGCTGAGGTATGATCACACAGTGAGCCCTTGAAGGCAGGACCAGCATTTTCAGTCCCCAGGACACCGGGGACCTCGTCCTTTGTGTATTATTATGAACACAAAACTACAACAAGACTGAGATCTACTCTCATCTCACTCAGTGCACGAACAGCTGGCTAATTCTGAAAGCTGTATTCTGCGGTCAGCTCTGGCCTGAGCCTTTACCTCCTTCCAAATATGACACAGATGGAGATCCCCAAGCCCTTCTTTCCTAACCCACCTACACGAAAGATGAATGGATGAAGAGAGAAAACAGACTCATGGGATATGGTGAGGAAAGGAGTTGCAGGATATCCGCTTCCAAGTTCACACCAGTGGATTCCTGGATTCCCCAAAACAGCTGGATCATGCTATCACACCCAAGAACAGCCTTACTACCACCCTTTGATTCACCTTCTCCATCCAACCCCACTTGCACTTCAGACACTGCCTCTCTCAGGTGTGTGCACACGAGCATGTTGCTTTCCTTATACAGAAACGCACTCATCTTTTATCAATAATTTTCTTCCCTAGCACTGCCCTTACTTAATCAAGGCTAGAATGTGTGGTCTAACTGAGGCACCCTAGCAAATTATTTCCAGAAAAAGGAACATGCGACTATATGGCTCTGAGTGTTTCTCTTGGCAGATGCAGAAGTGGAAGGAGAGTACACATGCACATTGGGGGTAACAGCAGCACTGGCAGCAGGCACCCATTATACCACTCACTGCATTAAGTGCGAACTCTGGCGAGGAACAGTAAGTTGGCTATTGTATTTGGAGCTACTGGATTTCTTTCCAATAACTCCTCATTCACTTTGTCAGTCTAGCATACATTGTACCACAGAAAGAGCCTTAAGTATCATAAGTGCCACAGCTTATCACAAGATGACAAAGGAGATATTATATTGCATTTTGTCAGCCAATAACTTCTGGCCTTTATTGTTACCAAATGGTTCAGCATGGAGAGCACCAAATGAACTGTCTTATGAAGAAACAAATTTAACGACTGTCAGTAGAAATATTAGGAATGCCTATACTCTCATAAGGGAAGAGAGTTCATGAGATTTGTACTGGGAAGTCTGGAAAAGAAACAGACCTCCCCACCGCACAATAAGATTTATCTGTCAAATTTTAACTCTTGATCAGAGACTTGAACCATTTTTGAGTTTTTAATGCAATGCTATTATTTTGTAACAACTTTGGGGGGGCAGCGAAGGCAAATGCTTTGACAGTTGACCCTTTGAGCCATAGGTTCTTGCAAGTGTGCGCAGCTGGCTTCCTGGTAGCAACAGAAATACGTTTCCAGTGCAAAGATATTTGTTTATCTTTAATCTCTCCTTCAAACAAGCCAATGAACAAAGATGTGAGAACAAACAAAATACCACTGGCACTGGATGCTGGTTAAAGAATCCAGCATGTAGTAAAGTGTTTTGTTTGCAAGGATAATTAGCTGTTCATAGTCCAACAAGCTCATTCCTGACCTTTCTTTATAAAGGATAGAATAGACAAGAATTTGGTTCTGCACAGATCCTTTCATATGCAGTTTATTTCAAGGCCCAGAGAAAGCAGTAAGGTGTAGCAGAAAGATAGCTCCAAAAGCCACCCGCACTGGAGATCAAAGAGACCAGGACGTACTCTACGACTCTTGTCCCCAGACGCACAAGCTGCTTTATCCTGACATCTACCTACCTACTCCCAAGACCTAAGTTTTCTGTGATGTTCTCATCCCCCTGGTAACTGATAAACACAGGAAAAAAAATGAGAAAGGAATTACTGCTGGAACAAATAGTCCATTGATTAAATAATTGTTATGACCATTTAAAAAAAAAAATGAAACAAACATATAATGAATATTCAACTGAACAAAAACTGTTCATCAGTATGTTTAGAAAATAAGTCATGAAAGCTACACAAGAACCATCTTGACAACATCACAAGTGGACTGCTCTGACAGATTATCAAAGAAAAAGCTGAACAAAAAACGCATTTTGGCTCAGCCATGAAGCAGCTAACATCATTTTACCCAGTGAATGTCTCTTGCTGCGGCTCCTTTACAGACTGAACACTTATAGTAGCAAGCTCAACAATCCAACAAGCTTCTTAAAATGGAAACTTTGCAACAAAAAGGAAAGCAATCTCCCTAATACATGAGATTTCCTCTTTTTTAAGAAAGAGAAAACTTCCTACTGCTGGAAAACAGCAAATTGTTTGAAACTAACACCTGTTCTCATTTTCAACCTGATTCACATCATCAATAATAAACATTTCAGACAGAGCCACCTTCACAGGTGACTCTTTATATGCTTCTTTCCATTCCTAGAAGGTGCTGCTAGACAACAGTGTGTTCCCCCGCCGGCCGGCTCTACCTGGGAGTTTCCTTTAGCTTTACAGTGTCTTTCCCATTGTTCTAGTCTACCAGATGCAGCCTGTGACAGTCCAGGGATCAAATCCATTTTCCAAATGCCTGGACATTCTCATGTTAGGAAACACGTAGTAGATTGAAATTTTCTCTGCTTTTCACAGGTTTTCACAAAACATATTACCTCCTGTGACAGGAGTCTCACTTTTGGAGTCTCTCTGCACGTGCAGCTCCGGATTTCTGCAATGGGCCCACCACCCGCCTATTCTCGCCTGCCACATCTTGATCTTGTTCATAAGTGAAGAATGATGAAACCTAGCAGGAGGCTGCCCATTTATGTGCGCCCTGATGGTCGGGGGCGCTGTCTGCGGCTCCCTTCTTCCCCTGCACTGCAGCCCAAGCCTCGCAGTTGTTGCCGGAATGATCCTCCCCCGGGACATAGCATTGGGTCCCAGCCCCTTCTTTCGCCTTTTGGGTCGTCAGTGCCCTTCTCACTCTCGGGCTTTTTACTGCCCCTTGTCTGGGCTTGTCGTGCGCTTCCTGCGCTCTTTGCCCCCTCTAGGGCCTTTTCCGCGCCTCTCGCGCCCGTTGCCCCCTCTGGGGCCTTTTCCGCGCCTCTGGGGCCTATGCCGCGCCTCTCGCGCCCGTTGCCCCCTCTGGGGCCTATGCCGCGCCTCTCGCGCCCGTTGCCCCCTCTGGGGCCTATGCCGCGCCTCTCGTGCCCGTTGCCCCCTCTGGGGCCTATGCCGCGCCTCTCGCGCCCGTTGCCCCCTCTGGGGCCTATGCCGCGCCTCTCGCGCCCCTAGGGCCTGAGCGCCCATTCACAGCTGGGCTACAATCCCCACACACCGAGCGCCTCTCCGGTACTCGAAATGCTGTGCCCACTGTGGCACTGCTCACTGTGCCCCCGCTGGGCACCGGGAACCTCCCAGCTACTGGGGAGCCCCCGTGAGGCCTCCTCGCACCCCTACAGCCTCACCCGGTCCTCCAGTATAACAGCAACAAAAATCACGAGCCAAGTGGCTACAACATAACCAGAAGCCTACCGGCTCGTAACGTAATCATAAGCCCTGAGCTCATAGACCCAGCTTCACTCTATGGAGGCTCCGCCTTACCTCCGTCCAAGTTCCCTTTTCCCCTGCATCATTGCGGCCGGTCAGAGCGGTCAGGCTGCACCCTTGACCTGGGCTGCTCAGCTCACCCGCAGAGCTCCTGCTCTTGTGGTCGCCAGAGGGGAACTGAACTCCTGGCCTTCTATCTGGGTTTAAGAAGGGCTAAGCTCCGCCCCTTCCTGGCTCCTGGCTTCCCTGGTTGCTAGGGCAACCGGCACCTGCACAATCCTAGTAACTGGCAGTTGTGCTTCCCCTTTTCTGCTCCTAGGGGTCTCTCCCAAGCTATTCCTAGTCTCAGTTGCAGGATGCCTGAGAGCCCTGCGACACCTGCCCACATAGTTATATGGGTTCAGAAACCCACACATAGGCATAGGCATAGAAAGAGATTTGGTAAGTTTCTATCATTACAGTCTAATAGAAATGTTATTTCCACACTTACCAATACGATGCTGTGCTTTCTGGACTCGCACACACTTTTCTGTATTATTAATTCACTGTGGAGCAGATTCTGAATCGTGTATTCATCTTGAGTGTAACTTACTTCACAACTAGCCCTGTTCAAATCACTAGAACAGCTTGTATAGGAAAACAGTTCTCAAGGGTCATACCCAGAGTCATAGGAAACTCCGTCAGTGCCCAGGGTGGGGCAGGAAGGGTATGACAAACACTGCAGGCTGTAGGAGGGTGAATGAGGGAAAGGGAAGCCTTCGCCCCTCTGGCTTTCTGCTCTGTGAAGGCAGCTGCTGCAGCAGCAATGTCAGCTTGGGCAGTACCAGCCCCATGGCATGGGCTCCCTGGAAGCCACCTCTGATGCGTTGTTGCCCCCCGCCCCGCCCCACTCCCCTAAATACGCTACTGGGAGTAGGGTAGGCCTGTGCGAATAGGGAAGTATTCGATTTGGATTTGGATTCAGGTGATTCAGGGGACAGTGATTTGATTTGGAGATTTGGATCACTGTCCTGAATCAATTCAGCCGAATCAGCTTTGGAAGATTCAGCACTGATTCAGAAAGATACGGATTGGTCAGGGAGAGGCAGGCACAGCTGGGTGGCTCCTCCAGCTGTGCCTGCCTCTTCCCAGGTGAGGAGAGCTGCAGGAGAAGCCCCCATGGCTCTGCCTGGCCCCTCCCCCACCTGGCCCAGCCTCCTGGCACTTAAGAAAACAAAAAAACAAAGCCCCACACTCACCGGCTACAGCAGCCTTTGAGGGCTTGTGGCAGAGCCCCCCCACACAATGCGGGGCAGCAGGGATTGACCCCCCCCGACACCCATGCGGCAGCTGTTGCATCACGTGGGTACAGTGCAGCTCAGCAGGGAACCTGGGGCTGCTGGGGCTGAGCGGTGCTGGGCTCTGGCTGACAGGTGGCACCACCCCAGCTCCCAGACAGCACGTGGTGCTGTGCCCAGGGCCGGTGGGGGCCCAATGCAGGCGCAGCTCACTCCAGGCAGCAGCAGGGCACAGCCTCTGCTCCCAGTGCTACTGCACCTGCATCAGTGCTGGGAGCAGGGGCTCTGCCCTGCCACCACTTGCCAGCCAGCATGGAGGGCGTGGGATGCGGCAGCGCTCAGAGCAGGGGCTATGCCCTGCTGCTGCTTGCCCCCTTTTGCCTGGAGCCAGCCATGCCCGCATCCCACCCTCCTGCCCCATCTGGGCAAGAGGCAGCAGGGCAGAGCCCCCGCTCCCAGCACTGCCGCACCTGCATCCTGCACCTCCGCCACCTCCCTCCCTGAGTAATGCACCCCTCACCCTGGCTGGGCAGCTTGTCCCACCCCAGCCCCAATCCTTCTCCCCCATGCCCCTTCCCTTCCCCCTCCCCCAACCCCAAAAGACTTACTTGCTGGAGGCAGCCGTCAGCTGCCTGTTTAATCTATGGCCAAATCTCCAAATCGGACAAATCTTTTCCAAATCTTTTTCTGAATTGATTTGGATGCTTTGAATCGATTCTGAGCTTTTACTTTGTCTCCCTGTTCAATTCAGATTTGGTCTCTGAATTGGGCCAAATCTCCTCCACATCGAATCAGCTACCAAAGCTTTGCAGAGCCCTAGGGTAGGGCTAGGTCCACTGTGGCAAAAACTCCAGCGGGGCATTCTGGCATCCCTTTCTAGTGGGCGCTTCACCCTACCTAGTTATGCTACTAACAAAATCCACTGCTAGTGTGAGCAAGTGAAGCACCATGAACTTTAAAGAAGCTATGCCAGGTCTTACAAGCTGTTGCTGTGGCCCAGTATGCATGAATGGCACAACGTAGCTCAAATTATTTTGTGCTGTAGATGTAATATTAAGTTAAAGGGCTGTATTTAAATAATACCCCCCTGCTGTCTATCTTTTAAATCAGGAAGATGGTAAAAATCCTATGGCACAGTATGTCCAGCCAGAGGAGTGAGGAATGTATAGCTTAACAATTCTCAAACTTTTAAATTACTTTGTAAAACAAGACAAGGCTCAAAAGCTAAACCCTTCCATCAAGCAACCATTTCTAATGGTTCCCATAACCAGGAAAATATGCAACCAGCCAGGAATTCTGGAAAGGGTTAGGAAACTAGCCTCTCTTTCTCTCTCTTTGGGAGAGTGTTTATCATATTTTGTAACCACACTTCTGTAGACAACAAAAAACATAAAACACAGCAAGATTTCAAAAATATGACAAAGAGCATGAGACTCTGATTGTCTGCTTAATGGGAATACTGCTCAGCTTCAGAACTTGAAAAGATCTTAAATGAAGGATTTAGATCTAAGCTGTTGTCTTGGCAAGCACAGTCTTGATGTCCTCACCAGGGTTAGGATAAGGTTGGTATCAGGATTTCGCAGCTATGTTCCCTAGTGGTGTCTCGTAAACGTTCTGGGGCTAACTGCCCTTTGAGTTCCCTGTAAGAGGGGGCTATTCTAGGCCAGACACCATTTCTGAATGTTTTGGCACCTTCTCTCTTTTAATACTTTGACTTTGTTTGATTTCCAGCAAAATGTTCCATTTTTCTTTCTAGCTTGTTTAGCTGGAGATCTTCTATCATGGATAGGATTTCCTTCTACAAAGGCACACGTTTTTAGGCAGTTGTACAAGACAGGTTCTGGTTCAAAGCACAGGAAATTCATTTACTTCACTGGGCTTTAGGTCAGGCTGAAAGTACAAACATTAAAGGCACATGGTTGAAGGTACAACCATTAAAAAACACAAGTTCTTCACTATTCAAACATTAACAGCTTTGTGTGATGGCAAATGTTATTAATCCCATTTTACAGCTCATGGTGGTTCAACCTCTGTATGGCCAGGGTCTGCAAGACCTGAACACACGTCGTGTGGACCACATGCCTCCTACACAACATGCTGCACTGCACTGCACTGCCCCCCTAGCCTCCAACCACGTTGTGCCCAGTGGGCAAACCCTGCTGTGCTGCATTGGTGCCCCCACATGGCACAGGGTCCCTGAGCCTCACAGAGGCAGGGGCCAGAAGAGGAAGGTGGAGGAGGGAGGGGGAGGCCAGAGATTCCTACAGCAGCAGCAGGCATAGTAGTGCTTGTACCAGGAGCCCAGGGCCTGCAGGTTAACCCCTGGCAGTCTGCACATGGCTCATGGGCCAGCAGCTGGATAGCCCTGTTATAGGTGATTTAAGAGGCAGAGGGGGTTAGAAATTTGGGCTCCTGAACTTAGCATTAAAAAAGTCTGGTTTTAGGCTTAAATAACTAATGGCTTGATTCTGAATAATTCTGCGAAGCTGCTCTTTTCACCCATCCAGGTATGATAATGTGTGGAAGCTTTCCCCCGGGCCACAAAAGGAGCCCGCTATGGGATCAGAACCCAATAACTTTTGATACTCCTTGGCTTGTTCCTAGACACCACAATGCACTTCTACAGCTATAGAGAAAGGTTTTAAAACCACAAACAGCAGCCAGGCAACTAATTCCTGGGGGCTTAGGCACCTAACAATCTCCTGTACAATGCTTACCTTGCTAAACAAGGGAGAAAAAGTCATCTGCTCTCAGAGACCGACTTGCAGCATGGTTTGGCTGTGTGCGCGGAGGGGTGGGGTGAGAAGTGCAGTTTTCAGTTGGAGGCACTTCAGCATCCCTCATGTTCAAAAGCACGCTATCAGTTTGGAGTGCTTGGTTCATTACCCTGGGCATTTCCTGTCACAGCTTGCTGGTTGCTGCAAGCTTGCTCAAATAAAGGACTTGAGGTTTGCCACATGCAGCAGATGAGTTCAAAATGCTGTTTGGCGCCAGAGCCACTTTGAAAAGGTATCCCTGGTGAACGTGTGTCTGTGTTTGTCTCCGAGGCCTCCATATAAGGTGGTGTGGAGTCTATGAATACTAGAGCCTTTAACTAGCAGTTCTCTCCCTGGGCCTGCCTAATTGAGTTCAGATGTGTTCTGTAAGATGACAAGCATGTCTCAATCCTAGTCTCTGCAGTATAGGGCTAAAAGAGGTGCCCTTGGCAGACGCTCCTCAAATCACTGTCCTGGACGAGAGAAGACAGCAAAATAATAATTGCAAGGTAAGCTAACAGAAAGCTCATTTGCTTTACAAATCTGATCAGCAGTGCCCATAAGCACATACAGACAAAGAGAACGTGCAGCAGTGAACTGGCCCTAGCCAACTAAAAGTCATCTCATAACCACATGCTTATTTATACTGAGGCATACCTCTGAAAATGAACAGTGAGCCAGCTCAGTCTTTGGATTCTTTACTATGTTCTTGCTTTATCCAGGCATATAAAAATATTTACCGCCCCCCACAAATATAGGGATAATTATATACACAATACTTCAAAATTTAAGAGCAGAACAGCACAAATAGGCAAGCAAGCCAAGTACAAATAACAAGAACAAATAATGATCACATGCATCATCTATGAAACGGACATGCACGAGCTGAATCCAGCCCCGGAGCTCATGGGCATGCTTAGTTTCCCAAGGTTAGCTATAACAGTCAGCTCTGGTTGTGCTGTGCACTAACAAATCAGACAGATTTTTGTCATGAGCCATTGTGGTCTCTCACTGCTTATTTGAAGCAAGTAAAACATATATTGAGGTATACAGTGGTTGTAAGCAGAGATCACTCAGGAAAACACCACTGGGCAGGATTTAACATTTCTTTTGAAGTGATCAAAATGCTCACCCGTACAGGGGATTGAGCCTTCAGGGTAATGTAGAAGTATGGTGCCCATATCTATTTGTGGCCACCCATATCTGCTTTGACTAATGCTGTCCCATAGAGAACAAAACACAGAGGATAAAAAGAAAAAAACCTGAAACAAATGCCATCCTTTTAAATGCTGGCATGCAGCTTCCAGGACAGGCTGAACAGCAACAAACACCAAAATGATTTAAATGTATTTGACCTGACCTCAGGACGTGGGGCTGGATCTGATGATCTCTTATTTCTCTGCATTTCTGATTCTAAGACGTGCAAAGGTGACAGTCTTGTACTTCCCTGATACTGGGGCTGCTATGTATATAGGGTTAGTTCCTGGGTGCAAAACCTGCTTGAGAGCTATCTAAGTGAAGGTGGCTGTTGGCTGCTGCAAGGGGCTGCAACTGTGGCTGGGAGATATGTGGCTACCTTCCATACTGCTAGCAGCATCTAGATGGGCTTTTTATTGCCATCCAAGAGGATGGTGCTGATGCCTCCAAGCAAATTCTGGACCAAAGGAAGGTTCCCGTTTTTGTGGGGGGGTTATTTCAGAGCTGGGTAAACAGTCTGTAGCCCACTTTATGTCAAGCATGGCCCAAGTCAGCCACATTGCCTCAGAGAATCTGCCTGAAAAAAGATCTTAGAGGGGGTCAGTTCCTGAGGGGGTTAAAAGGTATTCTGAGATCTGAGTTGATTGTGCCTGCTCTCCAGCAGTGGAAACACTCGCAGACAGTCTGGCTATAGACTCCTCAAGTTTCCCTTATCAGCATTTTGCACGGCTGGTTACCTGCAGCTCTAACTCTGGAAACAGAATATAACATGTCAGAGTTGGCAGGCAGAGAAAGAGAGATAGGCCCAAAGGCTTTGAGGACCTAAGGTGCAATTTAACCTAATGCCAAGTCCCACTCCTGATCCAGAGTTCGCAGTCAATCCCCGATGGCCTGATTTTGATCTCACTGAGATCTGTTGTATGTTGGTGTTATTCCAGACTTCACTGGAGTTACTCCAGTTTTCTAGAGTAAGCTGGCTCCAGAAGGTAACCTCACAGCTTGCCCCCTTAAAGTTCAACCTTAGCTACAACATCCTTTTATAGCCAGCTCTCCATGGAAAGCAGCAAGGGAGGCAGAAATTTAATTAACAATTCTTTCCTTTGCTGTCTCCCTTTTCCACTGCAAAACACCTGTTAGCAAATTTAAGGAGATGGTGGGTTGAAAGCCCTGGAGACTGAAATGTCTTATTTAAGCAACAGAGAAGGTACAGTGTGGGCAAAGTTGATACCGGCTTAGTATGAACATCAAAACATGATAGTGCTGGCTTTGGTAATATTCACTGGTAACTGGACTGAGGCTACCAACATTATTTAACTCCTTAGCTTCATAAGTGCCAATCTTCTTAGCTCAAGTGACCACAGGTTAGCTGCCCCAAAGAAGGTGGGAATGGAGCAATGTAGCTGAACCAGTTATCTGCCGCTGGTCTATGGTAAGCTACTCTCCCTGACCCCAGTGAAAGGATGGTACCAGCGACGAATCCTGCTCCGAGGGCACACCTCCCAGTTACAGTGAATACTGCAGGGGAGGAGAGTGCCAGGAAGTCAAACTCTCACTTTCAGGGAGAGCTCTCCCTGCTCTTTGCACGGATCAAGTGCAAAATATGGTCCTATATACAAAACTTTTTTGTAAGGCTATTGAGAGCATCCTTGGGAAGCCCACAGATTAAGCAACTCACAAGAGGCCCCTTGTTAGATCTTATTTCAAAGTCTGAGCTCTGAATGATGGAAAGCTGACAATGCGAGCCTACAACTTTATCTAAAGAACTACAACGTATTAAAATTGAGATCCTTTTCATTTGCTTGTCAGACTTTCCCCAGTGGATAAGCAGATTTCAAGTTAATTTTAAATTTCCCTTGTAAATACAACCCTAGCATTTAGCTCATTGGTGTAGATTAATAGATAAGAGAAAATAGGGCTGATTTAGCTGGCTGGAGCCGGAGAAATGAGTGACTTTTTGTTTTAAGAGAGCTTTCAACTATCTTGCCAAGAAGTTACTATTTCAAACAATGTATCTAACACCTAAGAAGAAAAGCCACTCCACAGCCTCTGCTCCTCCCCACATACCCTTCACACTCATCAGAAAAATCACCATGTATTTTTTCTAAATCTCGTTTTCCTAAACATTTTAAACTTGGAAAGTCTTTCCAACCTCCCTTTAGTTAACGACAAAGCAGAAAATGTTCATCTGGAATATAACTTCATTTGGATCCTGTCATAAGTAATAGGTTTGCATCTGCCCCCTAATAAGGTTTGGTGGAATTCACCCTGAGAAAGCTCCACAGTTAATATGGAACAGATGCGACAGGGGGAGGGGAAGGATAAGGAAAGTCACAAAGCTATGAGCTTTATTCCTCAGTGCATATCCAAGAAAGCCTTCACTGAGTGGTATCACGAGGGGGGAAAATGCACTGTAATGGTTAGCAGTAGAAGTGATTCCTTCAATTCTGCATCTCTTATCTGGCATAGTCCTTGCCAAACTGCTGAACAGTTTTTAAATGATAGCGTGTTACTGTCTGTAATTTCCTCCAAAACTCCCACCAGCCACAAGAGAAAAATCATCATGTAAAAGGTTTGCTTTATTATGATTGTTCTGTTTGAAACCAATGATCTGGCCAGCCTTGTAAGCAAGCATGGATTTTTACCAGTACAAAAATCCTATTTCCAGCAAATACATGTTACCATGACCATTTCCCCAATGCACTAAGGTTAAACAGTCCTATATAAAACATGCATATTTGTAGCTGTTTGACGACCATAAACTGCAGACTATATTCCCACCCCCTTCCCCATGCAAACACACACAAGTTCATGAACCATCAGAGCTGGCAAGTGCTCTTTCAATAATAGTGTGCACCCTATAAATGTACACACTTCTGGAATACAAAACCAGAGGGGCTTTTTATTTCTATTTGGGCTAGAAATACTTATTTCTTCAAAGCATTAGTAATTCTTAAATAGTATATATGTTTTTAAAAAATCACCATAAAACACCAAAAACAATCAGAATGGAAAATATTCATGGTAGCTGGATTGCAGGAAGGAAACCACTCAAATGCTTCTGTGATCATATCAGGCAATCAAGCAAATTATATTAAAGCAAACCCCAAGTTCCTCCATGCCCAGGCCAAGTTCTCTGCACGCAGAGTGGGTAATCAAATCCCCACGCCAGCTGTGTGGGGCTGCCAGCTGGCCCTCCAGGCAAGTCCATGGTGTACCTCCACCATCATTAGTAACCCCACTGGGAGAGAGCCATTTGTGCCTCTCCTGGTACCTTTGCCCAAGTCACTGTGTCTCAGGCACAGCATGGCTGAGTAGACTTTGAAGACCCATGGAGACCTCCTATCCTGCCAGTGGTACAACTAGACCAGGGCCACCGGGGCATTCATCCCAGGCACTGACATGGGTGTGGGGGGAGAAAAATAAGTCTGGTGCTGCAGCCGCACAATCACACCAGCAACCAGAAGTCACCACTGCCTCTGCATATGGCAGCTACCCCTGGCATCCGGCCATGCTGTTATGCCTCTGTCTCCTGCCGTTGAGATGCAGTCTGGTTAGAGGAAGTTTGAGCTGTACTCTTCTAGGGTGCAAACTCCATGGTGGGCACTTTAGGAACAGATATGAAGATGGGGTACTTGTCTAAACAGCTTATGGTAGAGGTAGGAAACATGCTCATACTTTCTCCGTCTCTCTTTCAACAAACATAGAAGGGTCAGGAGTAGAAGCTAACCACAGCAGTGTTTAGTGATCAGTGCAGTTCAGCATGTGCTTTAGCAATACACTGTGGCCATCTGATTTGTTTCTCTCAAGGGAATGATAGCCCCCAGTGCTGACTTGTAAACTTATCTGTGGAGTGAAACAAGGCAAGCATGAGCCAAGCTGGGCCTGGGGTTGTCTGTGCTTTAACCATTCAGCAATTGGTGACAATTCTGCTTCATAGATTTCATAGACATTAGGGCTGGAAGGGACCTCAGAAGATCATCAAGTCCAGCCCCCTGCCCAAAGGGCAGGAAGTCAGCTGGGGTCATAGGATCCCAGCAAGATAAGCATCCAATTTGCTCTTCAGTCTCCTTAGTCCAGGGGTGGGAAAAATACAGCCCACAGGCTGCATCCAGCCTGCTAGGCCATTCTATCCGGTCCATGGGGCCCCTAAAAATTTAGAAAATTAATTTTTCTCTGCTCCTGGCTGCCTGCCAAAGATGACAGGAGACATGGGCAGGACCCAGGGGGAACCAGCAGCAGGACCCAGCAGCCTAGCCCCGCCCCCCAGCCATTTCCCTGCCTTCCTGTCTGCACTGCTCCAGCACCATGTGGCTCCTGGCTGCTTCACCGGAGCACAGGAGCATGAGGCCCATGCTGGTACCCCAGGGCCATAAGTAGAAGGGGTGTGTGTTTGTAGGGCGAGTCCCACATGCACACCCCACCATACACATGCACCCACACTCCACCCTTACACTACCATACATGCAGACCCCCACAACCACATCCCCTCACACACCCCATCCATCCTCTCCTCCCACGCTCCCCCCACAAACACCATACCCACCCACACTCCACATATCCACATACACACGCACATGTTCCCTCACCCTACCCCCACACCTATCCAGACCCCACAGGCACACCCACACCCTCCCTCATACCCCACACTTCCACAGCCCCCCACAAACCTATACCCACTCCACAATATACAAGAATAAGACTTTAAGTTATTGTGCAATCACCTCTGTGTACAGTACAAAAACACATGTAAATCAGGACAAAAATATTTTTTGAAATCAAATTAATTAATGTTGTAGATGTTTGCTTTTTAGCATATAATTTGGTATTTTCTGGTTCCAAGATGGCAAAACCCTTGCTGAAAGGAGTATTTCTGGGGGCAAGGGGAGGGAGTTTTGGTGGCAAAGGTCAGGGGTTAGGACGTCTGGTCACAAGATGACGACCAGGAGGTGGGGCACCTGTCACAAGGCAGGGCTACCCATGAGGCCCTTGACAGCTTGCCAAAACTCGGTAGCAGCCCTCTGCCTAAAATAATTGTCCACCCCTGCCTTAGTTTCAGTGTTGCTCTGTTCTTTAAAACAGCTCCTGAAAACTCATCCCCTCATATATGATATAAATAATAAGACCCAGCTCTTGCACAGTGTTATTAAAATTGGATCTTGCAAATGAGTCCAGTATTGTCGTCTGTTTTACAATTGGAGAAACTGAGGCACAGGGAGGCAACGACTTGACCAAAGGCACCCCACTGGCCTAGGACAAAGCTGAGAATAGAACCCAGGTCTCCTGAGTCCTAGTCCAAGCTCTAGCTCCTCTTCAGTGTCCTTTTGACCTTAGACTCCCATTCCTGACCAAGCAAATCTTTAACCTTGCTGGCACCAGGGCAACTAATTAATATCTCAGTCATTGTTCTTTTAATAATACGAAAATATTTTACCAGAGGCATGTTCTCTCTCTTGTTTCGTATCCTGCTTGTTTCTCCATACCACCAGACCAAAATCTTTTCTTACAGCAGGCAACCAATGATCCCCCCCTATCATTGGCACATCAGGCTGAAAAAAGCAGTTAAGCAAACCTGGATTATGCACTTTCTATTAGATTTAAAAGATATGCCCTAGAGCAACCATGGAATTAAGTGAACTGAAACATCTGTTAAGTAGGCTGAGGAGTTATCACTCACCCATTTCTAAACTGTTTGCAAGCAGCGAGGCAACAATGAGATGATCTATGTTTGGCATCTCCTAGTTTTTCTTGATATAATTTAGAAAGGAGGAGAGGGGCACTAAACTCCTTCATGAAAGTTTGTTTCTACGAGGGGAAGGCTTGTGATTTACAGTGAACTATTATTAAGATAAGAGGCTATTGACTTTTATAGCATTAGAAGCCCAGAAAAACAGACCACATAAATATATATTATTCAAGAACCGATATGAGAGACTAAAACTACTCCTTTGTTATAAATGTTAGTGGCTCTGTCTAGCTTTAGGATGAATCCCAAACCCCTCCAAAGTACAATGAATATCTGTCCAAATCAGGGAAATGATGAGAATCAAGAAACAAATGGATCAAGTCAGGATCAAGAAACAAAAATTACTGCTTAATCTTGGACTGTATGTGTCAGAAACTGGGGAGCAAAGGAAATATACCCTGTAGTCTAATATAGCAAGCCAGCTAGGGAAAAATATCCACTTGGAAATGAGAGCTGTACAGAAGACATGACTGAACATGTACACCACAAGCAGCCCAGGCTAATCTTCCTTACCCGAACCATTTACAGTGTCAAGGGCTGCGTTATCTGTCCGAGGCTCAGGTAGAAATTCCAAACCACTCAAACCTGCTGTAACTGGAGTCGCCAAAGAAAGGATTCATTGTATTCACACCTACTCAAGAAAAAAAAAATGGAGAAAATGATGCTGATCAGAGTGGAATGCATTATATATGCATTCTCCTACTACCCTAGGAAAAGATTCACATCTCACTGCCTTCTCCTTAGCAAAATGCCCTGCAGTTAATTTGCATTTGATCCCAACACCAGAGACAGGTGACTCCACAAGACTTTCACAAACAATCAGACTACACAAAAAGAGCTGCTTCCTCCAGAACACCCAACATAACAAGGAGCTGCGTTAGACTTGTACGTGAGCCAAGACTGCCCTGTCCTACCCCAGCTCCCCTTTGCCATTCGTTATCTCTAACAACCAGTTTTTCCCCTTGACTAAATGCTCCCTCCATTAATACAATTTCCAACAGCACAAGCAACCTGTCTTCATTTACAAGTATTGAGGCTGACATGTCTTGGCTATAAATATTCATAGAAGGCCTTTCTGGTATAATGCCCCCCACCCCTTCCTTCTCTCTCCTAACTAAAATTATCTACAAAACTCAGCTGAAATAAAGCCTGATACAATAACTCGGCTCGCAGCCTTTAATACACAGTGTGAGGTAAAGCACTCTGGAAGAATTGATTTGGGATCTTGGGATTTCCTCGTTGGCTGGTTTAAGTTAAACTTGGTTGAGGCGCACATTTCTCAGTGACAGCAGAGTTGTACACTTCTGTCTGCATAGCGCTGTATGAGTTTGCCTGAGCCGTGGTTCCATCCATCACAGCTGGTCCGTGGGAGGCTCAAAAGGGCAGATGACCTGAAGCCACACAATGCTTTGCAAGGTTTCTCTGGAGCCAGCAAGAGAATGGATTGCTTATTGGAGTGGGGGTTTCTTCTCCCTGAACGGCTCCACATCTTCAGCTTGTGTAAAGTGACTTCATTTCAATGCCAACTGATGCCAGGTGAGGACCTGGCCCTCTGGCCTTTCCCTGTCCTGAGACGGCAAAGGCAGCAGTACTATGTTTAGCTGAAATGTCCTATAACTCCCAATCCCAGGTGAGGTGGATGGCTTGTAACTGGAGTTTCTCAATTCTTTCTTTTGGTGCCTTTCATTCTTACTGGAAAGAACTACCGTACATGACCTTCACATCAGGTCCCTATGCCTGAAATATTAAGCAATTATTGCATTTAAAAAGATAAATTTACAAATGCAAAGTAATGAGAGATGGTTTAATACAGCAAGTTGCTGCCTCTTCCTCAATAATTGCCTGATTTGCACCTCTGAAATCAGTGCTGTTGATTTCAATGCACATTCTAATGGGGGCTGAAGGATGTGATCCATCCTAGTGCCCACCCTCCCGCAGCTCACAGTGGCTTTCTTTGGGAAAAGTGTGTAGGGTTAGACTGTTAACAGAAGCCACAGAAACTGTTTCATTTTAAGAGCTCAAGATGGACTTGAATTGTGGTGCCACAGCTTTATACTTTAAGTCACCTGGCTCCCTAAATGTCTCTCAGAGATTCACAGAGATGGAAGAAGTTACGCAAGAAAGTCAAGTGTGATTAAAATATATTCTACTTATCTTGCCAGTTTCAGTGCAGTGATCATGGCTTTTAGTACACGTGTATATAGAGTAGTTGAAGAAGGGTTTTGTAAAAAAGCCGCATCTGTTTTATATGCACTCCTGCCCAAGAAAGAGAGCTAATGACAATGGTGGGATCACACAATCTATTTCTTCCTTCACCTGATGTGGGTTGTATAGGATCCACTTGTGATTTTTAATGGCTTTTTGACATGCTGCCAGCATTTGTTTTACATCATTTCCAATAAACCAAGTATCTTCAAGTGTGTTCCCTTCACTGCCCTGCCCTTTGTTCTTTGTTCAGGCAAAGCTCCATAGTATTTGCATTGAAAGGACATGTGGAGCCTAATGCAAGAATACCCACTCAGCTAATGTTGAACAATAAACTCCGTGTTAACACTCAGGCTTTTCCTACTGTTTCTTCTAGCTTTCAAATTCTCTACGACAACTCCCATCCCCAGGTAATTTTATAGATAAAATGGAACTAAAATTCATGCAGAGCAGTCTTCAAACTGGATATAAACTATTTTCTTCTTTTTAATAATAATAAAAATGAGAAATGTAATTGTGTTATAGATCCTTGACATTTATAACTAAATAGACAGAAGCGTAGAATATATTCTGAGAACCACTGATTCACTCCTAAAGATATGTATCCATTTTCATTTGAACTGGAAAACAGAACAAGTTTTACTGGAGAGCTAAAGGCCAGTGAAAGTCAGGACACTTTTTCAGTAAAGGTAATGAAGGTTATTCATTCTTTTGTAAAAATAGCAGGTGATAGACATAAACATTCAAAAGTGTACTCAACAGTCATACTCCCACACTGCCAACTACTTTGAAGCCTTTAGTATCAACATCATTTCCACTAGAAGGATGCAATGCTTGGAACCACTCCCTTAGCTGGAATAAACTAATATGGCTCCAGGGCTTTACTGGAACTGAAGATCTAGTCTGCTCCTGTTTCTCTTGGCTGGTTACAAAGTAAAAGGTGGTTTGAAACTTAAAGGGATTAACTGCTCCAGTCCCGTGTGCTGTGCAGCTCCCGCCTGCACCCGCTTCCCTACTTGGTACCGGAGTGAGCAGCAGCAGCTGCAGCCCCACGTGGAAGCCGTGGTTGAACCCTTCTGCGCACAAGTGTGGGAGTGAGGCACAACAGGGTATGTTGGTTGGGAGGGGTATATGTGGGCACCTTACTTCCACCCTTGTGGACAGCAGGGCTGGGTGGGGTACAATTAGTTGGTGGGCACCTGTGGGCTGGATGAAATTGCCTGGTGGGCCATATTGGCTCACAGTCTGCATTTTGTTCACCACTGCTCTAATGAAAACGTGTTCCCGCCTCCCTCCCTTTCTGCACCCCCAGAGAACATGTAAAGACACCCATGTTGCCTAGATTTTGATTTCCCAATGACTGCTTTTAACATTAGATTTTAATTCCTCAGTGGCTTTTGCATTCCTGCTTAGTGCAGAACCACTCATCCCCGGCCTTTGGTTTTACTCAAGTTCAGAACTTCAACTAGCAGCTATTCTGCAGCACCACTTCATTTACCAGCAGCCAAACTCCCAAAACAATAATTAGCACCAATTAATATGCAAAGGGGCCACAAGCCAGGACCTGAAAGAACAGGCCTAACTCCTGGACAGTTTGACCCTTGCAGAGTAACTTGATTGACCATTTGGTAGATTCAGTTTTTAAAGTTTATTTTCAGAGGCATACCCAGCATTCAACTCCACAGGCCCATTCTGTAAACATTATCCAATTGCCTGTCAGGCATGATGGGGGGGGGGAGGGGGGGGGCACATGGGTCCGGAGGACCACCAGGCACCACCCTGTGCCGCTGCCACCTCCCAGGAGCAGGGGGCGGGGGAAGCTTGCCCCTACTGTCCCCTCCGCCCCTCTCGGCCAGCACCCCTTGTTGCTACCTCCTCCAGGAAGCAAGGCTGGTGGGGAACACGGCCTCACCCCCAAGCTCCATCCCATCCATCCCTGCTGTTTCAGACAACCAATCAGAGCATGAATAAAGCGTTACGGACAGTCAGACAGACAGACTAAGGCTTTTATTATATTAGAATACCCAAGTTCTCGTATATGTAAACAGAAAGACATTTATTGCATTGGGCACAGCTTACAACAAGGAGCTGCTTTCAACTTGTACATAAGTCAAGACTGCCCTGTCCTACCCAAGTTCCCTCTTGCCAGCCTGCAGACTATTATTTCATAAAAAGGCAGCTCACATCTAATACATGCTTCAGTCCTTCCTGCTAACAAGTCCTAGCAATACCTGTGGATTGCATCCAACTAAACCACTGCAAAAACACATGGCTCCAGAAGCCCTAATTGCCTTGCTGTAACTGTTCACAGCTTAGTTACAGTCTGAACAATCCCTTGAGATTCTTTTTCCAATTCACCAACATGCAACTTCCTCACGATTCTCCCATTCCTATAACTCTGGCAGTGTTAATTTGCTTTTTGTCTGAGGGCTGGGAGGTCCCACAGAATATTCCTAATTGCCCTGATATATCTCGCCACCCTGACCACACTATTATTCATCTCCAAGAGCTTTGTCTTTATCTCCTGCTGCCATTCCAGAGGTCATCACTGTTCTCACCTGGTATTCTGGACAAACCAGCCTTCGACCATACTAATAGGCAAACTTTTGTTCAAAGCAAGGCATCCATATGATTCAGCATTGCACAAGCAGTTGATGATGTTCAATACTTTTCACATACACATTTTCCCTTTGGAGGAACCAGAGAATTGCACTGTTTAGAATTGTTTACCTAACATACTGGTTGCTTAGCAATATGAAGAAACTGCAACAAAGGACTACAAAGAGCAATGCATTAATTTGAAGTACGCAGCTATAAAAAATGAACTGGGATGATAGTTATACCTCCCTCTGGACAGCAGGATCTGCAGGTGTGCTCCTAAGTCTTGGGAATGTAAAAGAATTTGAAACCAAAATACAATATCCTCCTCCGCACCTGCCCGCCCAGAACATTTCTAAATTTGTGCTGCCAATAAGTGTTAGTATTTATAAATATATATAATTTTAAATTGATACTCAAATATGCCTCTGTATGTTGGTCGGTATCTGTCAAGCTGTTTCCTTTTTCTGGATAACTCAGGTTATTACTCTTATTATAGCCCTTATTTGCCTGTGATGGAATGAGCTGAGTCAAAAATGACTGATACAATACTATGTTGGCAAGGTTTAAGTATAATTTTTCATACTGTTACTGCATCAGTGCCTTTTTCATAACTTAAGCACATTAGGATTACTGAAAAAATGCATAATTCAAGAATTAATTCTGGGTAGTAAAGGGCCCCAGGCAAAACTAAACTGGAAGCTGTCCTAAGAACATGCATCTACATGTCCTTCATGAATCGGACTCCCATAGAAGTCACCTGTTTTTGCGTATTCATAGTGAACAATTTAGCAATTTAGCATAGCAATTTACTCCATTTCATGGAATTACTTATGGAGAAAAATGCTGGGGGTCGAGCTGGATTCCAAAACACCAGTAAAGGACTGGAATAAGCCAACTGAAACCACTATGAATCTTTTCATTGGACTTTAATGTGCTTTGATTACAGTCCATACGTATGAAAACTTCATCAAACACAATCTGAGCATTCAGAAGCTATCTTTCTAAATTCATTTTCTTTAAAACATGGCCACACCCAGGGTAGGTCACCACATGATGTGGTTAGTGTAATAAAACCTTTGTTTACAACTTGATCTAGTGGCGTATTGTTTAAAAGACCTGTACCAGGTTGCATGCAACTCCTTCTCCTAGTAAATCTGCCCTAAATAGATCAGAGTCCAAAATCCCAACATTTGAATTTGAAAAGTTGCACGAATTCGTAGTTGACTTGAATTACAACAGCTACTGGGCTTCTCCATGTTTGTTATCTGTAGGGGTGTCTACATGCGGCGCTACGGTGACATAACGTCCGTGGGGTCTACGTGTGACCAGCACCTACTTCACCATAGCAACACACTCCACTGGTATAGCGCGTCACTACAACGAAGTAGCTTGTAAAAATAACTGTGCGCTGCATGTACGGCACAGTATGGGGTGTTACCGAGCTGTGATTTAGTACTTCAAAGAGGAAATACTAAATCACGGCACAGTAACAATGTCGCCATAGCAACGTGTGTAGATGCACCCATTAAATCAGTCCTCAGACAAGAAGCTAGAAGTTCCTATGTGATGAGGAATTTAATATTATGCCAGGGCATTAGCTCATCCTTTCCCCCCCAAAAAATTGTGAAATGGAAGCCTTTTTTCTTTTGCCATGGGAATCTTTCAGTTAGGCTGGAACAATCAGGAGCCAGCAATTCTTATAAAAGCTTTTTCTAAGCAACCCTCACTCAAATCCTCTTTAAAAAAAAAATTAAATATAGGGAGGAAGGAAAGTCACCTTCAGAAAGGAAATCCTCTATATCCAAAAGACAAAGCTTGAGATCAAAATTTGTCCCTGATGTTACTTTCCTGAAGTTAATGGAATTGTATCAAGTTTGGTCCAAACTGCCCCAAGTCCTACAAACATAGATTTGGGAGCCTTTCTGTACAGGATTAACTCTCTGAAATTCTGAATGTACACCGACTTGACAAATTAGCGTAGTAGGACAAAGCCTAATGATGGAAATGTACTGAAGTCACATTGAAAAGCAATAGAAACTGTATGAAAATTACGATTTTTTTCAAATTGCATCAGTATTTTATAATAGGAACACATTGTTTATCCAGTTATGTTCCAGAAAACTGTGGGAATAATTCCGTTTGTGACATTTTACATTAAAAAAGCTATCAGTAAAACAAGGAATGTTAGCTATATATTACCAAAATGTCTTATTTTTTTAAACATAGGTGTTTCCATTTGTGATCTAAATGGTATAATTGATTACGCATTTTTATTTTCCTCATATAAAAGCAGGTTCCAAAGTATTAGCACATACATTATCATATCATATGTCTAAGCCTCAAATACACTCAATGACAAGCCCTAATTGGAGGCATATACTGGTATTCCCTCCCATCTAACAAATTTGGGATTAAACTATGAAACTTAGCCAGGTTTTAAACAGGAAAAAATCTGTGTAAGAAAAATAAATATTTATAAGAATGTTTAAGTCAATACAAAAGTAAGGAAAGGAAGAATCAGATAACAATGCAACCTTTGGTGGGTCATAGCTACCTGGGAAAAAGGGGTTGAGGGAAAAGGGCTACAGCTTTGTCCCTTCTGCATCATCCTGAGGAGCCCATAGCCCCACCACTTCACTGTGTATCACCCTCAGATATGCTTAGTCTCAGAGAACAGCCTAACATCATCCCCAAAGGGAAGAGCTGAAGAGCCAGTGAAGATTTTTATGACCACGTTCTCAGGAAGGTTTACACTGGTCAGTCATGGAGAGCCATGCCTCCTGTTGATCTGGACATTTCCAATGAGGCTGTGACCATGATATCTCTATGCTCCTGCTCATCCACAGAAGAGGAACAATGCAGTTTCCCTTCCCCTTTAATGTGCTTCATCCCTGCTATGGAAAGGCCATATCTGGCTTTCAACTGACTTACAATTTAGAAAGAGATTTATATCAAATCACAATGGCAGCCTTTGACACGCACTTTCCATTGACTATATACAGCACAGAGTAATAGGAAAAAAACAGGTTGACCATCTCTAGGGACTGAAGCTTCATCAGTCTCCACTCCCAGTCCTTAACCTCCAACTGATGTAAGCAGCATCAGTTGAGCTAGTGTCAATTCCACGGTGGATTCTTTGAGATTTTGCCCAATATCCTATTACTTGCTGAATTTACGTGAGTTACCAGATGGCAGCAACTTTTGGTTGAGATAACTAGAGATAGTCCAGGGCTTAACTACATTGGAGAGCTGCTGCCACAATAGCCAGGGTGGCACAGTTATGTCAGCAGAGCAAACTGGTGGAAACATGAAGCAAGGCAGCAGCAGCAGTTTTTCTCTGCTGGCATAAACGCATCACCTCTTGGAGTGATGTTAGTTGAGCCAGCATCAGCCTCTTCTGTCAGACGTGCATCCAGAGTGGGGTTTTGCTGACGTAGCCATACCCGCTGAAGGGTTGAACTTTTCACACCTCTAGCTGACACAGCTCTACTGGCAAAGTTTTGTGGATCAGACAAAGAAAGATTCAGCGCTGCATTACCCACCTAGTTTCCCTTTCCAATTCCTGCCATGCGAAACAGATCGTGTCAATTGAAGTTTCTGCTTCAGTTCCCCTTGTGTCCAAGGCATTTGAATCTACTGTCAATTAGCGGGGACAGTGTTCAACCTCAGAGTCTGAAATATGAGCTTCTAACGCTCATTGTGCCAGTAAGCTGTCAATTCTGGCGGTCTGCAAGTGGTCACGAAAACAAACATCCTACTCTTATTAGCACCATATGGCTGTATTTTGACTAGAGAGCAGGCACTACAAGAAATTAAGTGCAGAAGAATTTTTCGAAAGTAATCGCTCTTCCCTGGTAGGTCACTGGCACACCCCACAGTCATTGTCTGCTAGAGAATGAGAAATAGTTGCTATGCATACAGTCACCATTAAAAGGAAAAACCAGACTAGAGTTCAAAATCCTGAAGAGTGAAGGTCTCCTTGGGGTACACAGCATTCACACATCACAAAATAACGCCATTAGTATGTGAATGAAATAAGCACTTATTAGATGTTGACCGCTGCTATATGTTTGTACGGTGCCTAGTACACAGTTCAGAGAGTTTAAAGCCAGACAGCATGATTAGATCATTTCATCTGACCAGTGGCGTAACTGGGAAGGGGTGAGAGAGTTTAATGGGACTAGAGGCATCCACCCCGGCAGCCAATGTGGGGCGGTGAACAAAAAAACCATGGCTACCGCTAGCAGCTGCATGTTTGCATTTGCTCCCATTCCTTTGCCCAGGGCACCCAGCTGTTTCCCTGTACTGCTGAATCTAACTCAGCATATGTCACAGGCCATTCAACTCCACCCTGCTGCTCCTAAATCAAGTCTCAACACCTGCACTTGACTAATGCAGATGCTCTGCAAAGGCATCCAGTCTTGATTTGACTGATACGGTCTCCCACAGCATTCTTGCAAGCAAGCTAAGGAAGCACAGGTTGGATGAATGGACTGCAAGGTGGATAAAGCTGGCTGGATCACTGGTTAAACGGGTAGTGATCAATGCCTCGACATCTAGCTGGGAGCCAGTATCAAGTGCAGCGCCCTTGGGGTTGGCCCTGGGGCCAGTTTTGTTCAACATCTTCATCAATAACCGGGAAGATGGATGGGATGGATTGACCCTCAGCAAGTCTGCAGATGTCACCAAGCTGGGGGGGAGTAGTAGATTTGCTGGAGGATATGGCTAGACCTTGACAGATTGGAGGATTAGACCAAAATAAATCTCACGAGGTTCAATAAGGAGAAGTGCAAAGTTCTGCACTTAGGACAGAACAATCCCATGCCCCGGTACAAGCTGGGGGCTGACTGGCTGGGCAGCAGCTCTGCAGAAAAGGACCTGGAGGTTACAGTGAAAACAAACTGAATGTGAGCCAGCAGTGTGCTCTTGTTGCCAAGAAGGCTAACCAGGTACTGGGCTGCATTTGTAGGTGTACTGCAAGTAGATCAAGGGAAGTGATTATTCCCCTCTATTTGGCACTGGTGAGGCTGCACCTGGAGTACTGTGTTTGGTTTTGGGTCCCCCACTGCATAAAGGATGTGGACAAGTTGGAGAGTCCAGCAGAGAGCAATGGAAGTGGTGCAGGGGCTGGGAGGCATGACTTGATGAGGACAGGCGGAGGGAACTGGGCTTATTTCATCTGGAGAAAAGAAGACTGAGGGGGATTTAACAGTAGCCTTCAACTGCTTGAAAGATCATTGCAAAAAGGATGGGGCTAGATCAGGGTGGGCAATTACTTGGGTCAGACTTGGGGAATTTTAGTGAGCTGTTGCCGGCTGGGTCACCACCTCCCCTCCCCCACCCTGTGTCAGATCAGCACCTCCCCTCTCCGTGCCAAGTCAGCATCCCTTGTCTCTCTGTACTCCCCTACCCCCCACAATAGCTAACCAAAACGCCCTACGTGGCTCTGCCCCACGCTTGGCTGGGTGGATTGGATGGGGCTGTGGGCAGGCATGGACCAGCATCCCGGAGTGAGCAACCAGGGGCAGCGCTGGGATTGCTGGATGGTGATAGTGTGGGGCCAAGGCCCCGGGCGAGTTGCGGGGAACAGACTGTAGCTCTGACTCCGGGTCTGACCCTGTGCTGTTACAACCCAGTGATCCCAGGGTCTCTGTGGAGATTGGCTGGGACTCGCATGGGCAGGGCACATGGCTGGGAGGCTGGGATGGGGCCACAGGCAGGCAGGGAGCAGCATCTGGAAGTGGGACAAGCAGGGCCAGGGCCAGGATTGGAATCATGGGGTGGTGCCACATGGAGCCAGGGTTCAAGGCAGAGCCACGATCTGGTCCCCACGTGCCCCTGCCCATGGAACCCGTACCCGTTGCAGGGATATGTAGGCAGTGGATCCTGGCTCTGCCTGGGGCCCCAGATCTGTGCTGTCACCATCCCACTATCCCGATCCCAGCCCTGGGCCTAGCTCTGCCCGCCCTACTCCCAGATGCTGTTCCCCACCTACCAGTGGCCCCATCCACCAAGCAACTGTCTCAAGTTGCAGCAAGGGAAATTTATGTTGGATACTAGGAAAAAGTTGTCTCACCATGAGGGTAGTAAAGCACTGGAACAGGTTACCCAGAGAAGTTGTGTATCTCCATCCTTGGAGATTTTTACGATCTGGCTAGACAAAGTCTTGGCTGGAATAATATAATTGGGGATGGTCTGCTTTGAGCAGGGAGTTGGATTAGATGACCTCCTGAGGTCCCTTCCAACCATAATTTTCTATGATTTGAAGACAACAGTAGGGCTCCGGCCTCTGGCAGTTACCACAATACATGTAACATGGCACCAAGGCACAAGGCTTAGATTTGGCTCAGGCCTTTCCCTCTTTTCAGGTTTACTTGGCTTGGTCTACAACAGACCTACACCTGAAACCAACCATTCAGTTCAAATCCACATTTGAACATGATCCACATCTGGACCAGGGGTTACAATATAGGCTAGTCTCTGTAAACACTCATTAAAGGTAAGATTTATCAAAATACCAGGTGCATTTCCTAATTGGTATAGGTTGCTATGTTATATGGCAGAGTGGAAACTCTTAAGATAAATCAAACCTAATTGAGACAAGGCATGAGCAAATAGACCAAAGGCAATAAGTTCTCTTTGGCAAGATGAGCAAATAAATCTAGAAGTCATGGTTCTGGGGTTAGAAGCCAGGAAGCTCTCAGATACGTTTCTAACTGTACAGCTCATCACATCCCTCCCAACCGTCATATCAGTGAGAAGCAATGGAATTATCAACTACAAGGAAGAGACTTGTATGACTTATCCACTGGCTGAGCAATAGCTTTCAAATTCCCTCAAAAATATAACAATGACCTTGAATTGATGCTTTTCGGACAAAATGACCCTACTAAAATAATAAATCAAGGTATTAATACACACTTCTTTGTGTGTTGTAATACAAAACAGTAGAAATCAAACAGATTTTCTGCTTTTGGCTTTGTCCAACATATCATGGGAGTCAGGACATTATAAACACATAGCAGATAAAATTCTAGGCAACTGTTAGCTTTTCTCCCTGTCTCCATTTTCATCTTTAAATAAACTTTTTTATGGATAATCATTGGTACAGGCAAAAGTGAAAAAGCTTCAAAGGTGTGTCTTCCTAACACTATAAAACTTTGTAGGAAGGAAACACATGTGTTCCACATTGCTGGAAAGCATTTGGGGCAAAAGCTTGAGGTCTTTTTTAAGAACGGCTCCAAATCTGTTCCTGTGATTTAGGATTAGAGAAGGATGGCTCTATTCAAAGCAGACTGTTTTTTTCCCAAGATGCTAGAAAGTGCACCTACAGGCTATACATTTTGAGCCAAATTATTACTTTACAATGGGCCTTTCTTCTTTTTCAAGTTTATTAATGCCCCTTTACTGAGGGGTTTCATTTCGCATGACCTAGAAATAACCTCGGGGCATGTGGACCCTTTCCCTGCTGATCAAAGTAGCCCTCCTGAAGGCTCTATAATCCTTAACTCCCCTGGGAACTGTGGGGGAGGTTTTTTGGTTTTTTTTGTTTTTGGTTTTTTTTGGGGGGGGGGTGGGGGGGGTCCTGTAGTGACAGTATCTGTCTTCCAGTGGCCAGTCCTGACAGCCCAGCCATGAAACTGTACATCATAGAAAGTTCAAAGATGAAGACAATGGCTGGCATGTTCAAAGGGCTCAATTCTGTGCATTTGTAGGAACATATGAGTGGAAGGAGCCAAGCAATAAAAATGAGACCAATTCCTAGACTGCGGGCTCCTCGGGAAAGGACACTGTCAACCCACATGTCCCCACGGCACCCTCCACAGTGACACTCTGGCACTAACGAGAACCTCTCAGTGGTCCTAGCTGTGGGCAGAGGCTTTGATGACAAAGACGCTCACTAATTCTGTGGACTCAGTAAGGTCTGAATCAGGGGAAATCTCACAGCAATCACCTACTGCTTTTCAAGAGAGAGAATTTAGTCCAAAGACATGCTGAGATGAGATGGTGGGAGTGAAATGGTATATGACCCCATTAGATATTTTTTCTTTTGTACACTCATTACAATTTGCTGCCAAAAATTGTTCCTATACTTTTAGTTTACTTTACAGGTTGCTGGTTTAGACACATTTGAGGTATGCTTTGTTTCAGAAAAACACGAATCTATAACAGATTCCAAGTCCACCTGATTCTGCTTCATGTAACTGTGTCCTGTTTTTTAAAGAGACCATATGTAACATGTATTAATAGGAAGATTCAAATCCAATGTACATTAAACCACAGATTTGTTGCATCTGGCAGTCAAACTGCAGAACATTTGTTCCTAATTTAACATATATACACAGTTTTGGACACTTCAAAGTCTATCAAAAATTTGTCAGAATAAACTGCTTTAATTAATCAAACACCAGAATACAAAGCCATGATGCACAGATTGCCTTGTGTCTGCAACAGCCTAAAAAGTATCAGTGTGACAGTGTCCAGGGTATGAACCTAGACATTATTTCTCTCTACAGCTAACAAATGTTTTCTTACAGCCCCACTTGAGTTCTCCCATATGCTGTATGAACAACTTTTGAACCTTTCTGCTGTCAGTCGTAATGATATTTTCCCATTCTCCACTACTGAAAAGTCTGCAATTTCAGTTGTTATCACGACTGCTCCACATCTTGTATTTACTTTTATTTAGCCTTAGGCTATGGGGCCAGGCACCGTTAAAGGAAAACCCTGGTCACTAGGTACTTTATTAACACAGGAGAAAAGCAAAAGATCTCATGAAAATTCCACAGGGAAAATGAAGCAGTAATCCTTAACAAAGAAAGAAATAGCCCAAGCAAATCTAGAAACTCAGTGTCAGCACAGCCAGCCAAAATATTCTTGGGTTAATATGCTAAATGCTTCTGCAGAAGGTATCAGTCTGACTTGTAACACAGATAAACGTTCAAGCAGGAATGTAATATAAACTGACATACTTTTGTCTTGCTAAGGTTGCAGGCAGTGTCTCCATGACTGTTGCTCAGGACTTTGCCAAGCTGCAGCAGGGTGAGAACTGGCCAACGCCTTGTCAGCTTTCACTGCTGCTATTCATCACCTTGCGGGCCCCTGTGAAAGCTGGCAGCAATCATGTCACTTCCCTCGTGCTATGAGAAAGACCTGACCAGTGGACCAGCAGCCCACCCCCAATCCTAGCCAACACAGGGTGGTTGTACATGCCACAGGGACTTACTTCAGTTTAATTCTCCCGAAATTGAAGCAGTGGGTCTTTAAAAACAACACTTCAATTTAGGGCAAAGTAAACCCCCATGGTGTGTACACATGGGTCAGGCCTGATCCTTACCCCACTCTCCTGTGACTGGGAGGGGAGGGTGAGCTGCCGGCATGCCGAGCGGTCCCCGAGCTGCGGGGGGGCTGGTGCTTCCCTCCGTGGCGGTGCCCCTCAGGCGGCACCTGCCCGCAAGCACCCGGCCTGAGCGTGAAGTGAACCCCAGAAAAAAAGATTTGCAAAGAGCTGGAGAGATGTAGTAAGGAAATCTCCTTTTTAGAAACGTACAAAGAAAAAGCTGACTGACAATGTTCCTGTTAAATACAACACGCAGCCATTTAACCCATTTAAATCAAGAGAAGATCTCTGCAGGCACAAGCATTTTCCCTGCATCTTGTGGCTAGGTGGCTTCTTCCTTTTTTGATGAATTAGCCAAGAGGAAGTGTCTGCAAAGTGTCATCGTTCCCATACCTGTGGTTCAGCCTCTACGTTGACCCTGTAAGCTTGTGCTTTTCCATCTTCTGGAACAGTGGGGGACCAGGCCTTGGTTTCAGCTCTGCAACAGAGAATTAAAGAAAATCAGAACGGAGGGTCCATAAAGTGTGGGCGTCTCTGGAGGTAAGCGAATGCTGTTCGGAAGCACAGCAGCGTTTGTGAGCAACATTCAGCAAAGCACCTTGAGCCATTCTCTGAACTAAAGTCGTGGCCCTTTAAACATTCTCTGTGCCTATTAAAAGATGATAGCATGATGCAATTTCTATGCACAAATGTTATCTTTAGTCCTGCCAGGCAAGAACACTGGAGCAGGCTAATATCACTGCTCCAAGACTTTTTCCATGGGCCTGGATGCTTTTTCCATGGAGGTGTCCCACTGTACAGATGGGATTAGATCACTGACACATTTCTGTTCAGCTCAGTGTACTGGGCACGTAGGACCTGCTTTCCAGTTAGTTCCATATATTAACAACCCCCCTGGTTTTCGCTCTAAAATGCAGGACGGAAGGGGCATTCACCAGGTCTAGTATGTGTGCTCACAGGCATTTCTGACAACAAGGGAAGCCCCTTCTGAAGTGGAAGCACTGTCATGTCTGGGGTACAGTTTCAAAAACAACCAGTTCAGAAGTGCAGAGGCACAGCAGTGAAGGTATCTGCCGTATGGCTCTAGAGTGGAGAGTTTAGGTCTTGCTCTGGGTAGCACCAAACACTACCAATTCATTTTGGGTAGGGAGTCAAAGGTGAGGCACGATACTAGCCATATGATACCCTTGGGTGGCTTAAGGCAAGCTAGGCATGTTACCTTGACTTAACTGAGGAGCCAGAGTTGTTTTTAAACATCTAGCCCCTAGTCATCTCATGACAACTGAATTGCTGAAAGACATGAACACTATTATTTTGCATTTTAGCTCATGATTAAAAACAGGATTTATGTTTACATGATCCCCATCCCTGTAATGTCCCAGAAGCCTATAGTAGATGCTTCTAACATAGTTCAGAGCAGTTTAGGGCATTAGTTCAAGGAATATTTAACATTAGAACAGGGCCAGATCACTTCAGCTTTTGTAAACACGTAGACAAAGCATTTAAAAATACATCCTTATCTGCACGCCACTCTTAAAATGGAAAGTAAATACATATATGAAATGGCATCCTTTGTATTCAAGTAGCACCTACCCTCTAAGAGTATAATAGTATGCTAAAAACCCAGAACAAATTGGGACCCTTGAAAGCCACATGGCTAGTTTTTCAGAGCTTTGTATAGCCCTAATCCTGAGGTCACCATACTCTGGTTTAGACCCTGGCACAAAGGAAAGCAAACTTGGAGCTGTTCTAGTAACTGCAGCCCTTCCCCACCTGTGGGGGGAGGACGGGTGTCACCAGAGTTCAAAGGTGGAATGGGGACAATGTACTTGGCCTGCAAAATTTGCTGAACAAGTGAACTCAGGAGAGGATGGTAAGTCTCAGTCATTTTTAAACTGGAGGGAACCTCCACCGTCTCCCTCATCTTCATCATGGAAAAGAAGAACCAAGAACTGTATGCACATAACACAGAACTCTCTGTTTAACCTCAAAAGCCATGTGCACATCATTTTTGGAAAATATGAGAAGTTTCCTTATTCCAAATAGGTGTAGCTTATTTGTTGCAGCCAAGAATCCCTTTGCTGGACTCTGGCCTTGATTTGCCACATACCACAGCTGAATTTGGTTTAATTATCTGCAGCGCCTGAGTTTGGAAAACAAGAAATGCAGTTTTAACCCAGAAATCTCTGGCTCAAATGTTTTACCTACATTCTGTATTTCTCCTGACAGTCCACTTAGAAATCTTCTGCCTGACCCAAAGCCTATTAAAATCAATGGAAATAATACGACTGCCTTTAAACAGGATTAGAATCACGGCTAACAATCTCGATGCTTTCATTTTTCCATGTCACTTCTGCTGTCTATGATAAGCTTATGAATTTGCAACAAGAGATAGGCTTGTTATTTTTACAGATTAATATTTTATTCTGATTAACTCTCATGACAACTCCATTCTGGAAAGGAGATCCCACATGCCCAGAAATATTTTATTGCTTGTTTCTTTTTTCACAGAAAAATGAATCTCCCAGGAGTCCTAACGTTCTCACCACACCAAGCCCGATTCAAGCTTAAATTGACAGCTATCCATTTGGGAATTTCTGATGAAATTTCAGGGAATTTGAGGGGGTTTCCATTGCACTGAATTGGTTTGATGTCGCACTGCAGCTGAGAACCAGACAGTTACAACATTCTTGTTCTGATCTGCTTTGACAACTGAATGCCAAATGCAGATTTAAAAGACTCCCTGTTTGCCAGCCAACAAGAGAGGAAGGATTCATAAAGGAGCTCCAGCTTCAAAAGATAAAGTGATAAAAATAATAAATTCTGTCTGCCTCACGATACCTAAGGAATATAGCCATCGCTGTTTGCCCACACTGTGGAGTGCAATTACTCAGGTCTCCATAAAGAGCTCATGTTGCCTGTACCAGGAACACGGGGATTACACTTTCCAAAACTATTCAATATGTCTTCATAGATGCATCCTGAAAGATATGGTTGGAATGTAGTCCCTGGGCTCCAACTTGGAATCTGACCCAGAGAGCGAGCTTTTTGGAAAAAAAATAAAATCAAAAACTTCTCCACATTTCTGCCTTTCAAGAAAAAATGGTTTAAGTGGGAACAGGACTGGGCCCTTGAGGGGCTTTTCTATTGCCATCAAGGCACTGTCTAAAAGGGTCTGTACAGAGACAAGTTCTCGTCCCAGATGCACTGTTTCCAGTTGATCTGCTCTGCACTGACACCAGCATGACAGAAATCAGGGCTCAGCCTCAGGATGCCTGCAAGGGAGCACTGCAGAGCAGAGCCAATTGATCTGGATTGTTTCTCCCCTGTTTTTCATTTGGAAGAGTGGAATTTCCTGCCCAGGACCGCCCCCCCAGAAGTGTGCCATGCCAGGGTATTTAGTTTTTCCTTGGCAGCTGAACTGTGCCTTACTGGCCTTTGTGCGCACAGTGAATGGAGCCTTCTTCCCATTTGCACAGTCTGTGGATGGGACAAGACTAGATAGTGCAAGAGCAGCTTCATCTGTGCCTACAGAGAACCCCAGAGAGAGGAGATCGATGTCCTCGGAGCGAAACCAGGAAAGCAGAAAGAAGTGAGCTGCGCTGAGCAGCGCCCAGGGAGGAAGCGCTGGGTCAGTGCAGCTCCACACCACCCTGAAAGCAGGGCTGTGCCCTAGGGCACAATTGAGCTCTGGGAATCTATGTAATGAAAATCAGACCTGCTCATGTAGTAGGTGACAGATGAGCCCTCGTGCTTGACTGTTTCTAATAGGTAGTTAAATTTATGGCTCAAGGACAAGCAAAGTGTTCTCAGATGTGTTGTATTATGTTGTAAGGAATTAGAGTTAGCGATGTGGAAATCATTACCTTATATCAACAAAGCCCCGCTGCAATTCTGTGTCTGCTGTGACAACACTAAGAAAATAACTAGCAATCCTTTACTGCCATTCGTTTACCCAGTGGTTGTGAGAATCAACCCACTATGGAGGCATAATTAAAAAGCTAACAGAAACCACAGACACCTTGTATCCTGCCTTACGTTCTTTTTTCCCAGGAAATTCTCAATGTCATTTTAGAAAAATTGCTTGCATGTGGAGGCATATTTTACTGAAAAAGTTTTTCATCTGGTAATAATCTGGAAGTCTTGTTCTCTCCATTTGTAGAATTGCTCTAAAAAATAAATAAATAAATCACAGGAATTCCTGGATCATATTGTGTTTCTGATTCTGCCACCCCCTTATCAACTATAATTTAGCATTTGGAAGGATAACTGACAACCTTGGACACCAGAGTCTCATCTTGCAACCCAAGAGGTGTGACCATAGACTGCAGCTGCTAAAACTTCCAACATGGCCATGTCTTTGCTAATGGCTAACCCCTGACTGATCCATCACCTCTGGAGATGAGAGAATAGTTCAGTATTCAAGACCGTGTATTTGTAATGAGTCTACAATTAGAGCCTCTGGTGGCTACGAAGTAGTGTTCATAACTCCATGGGATAATTTCCTCTTGGAATCTGTTGAAGACTAGCACTTAACCAGCAATGGAGTTAAAACATCACACCGCCAGACTGACACAGAGGGGAACTGGAACAAATGAGAACAGGAGGCAGTGTAATGAACTTTCACCATGAATCCTAATGAGTAGAAATTGGATTGGTTAAATTAAATGCTTCACGTCAAAAAAGCGCGTAAGCAGATGCTCAGAGTTGAACATGTGCTTAAACTCAGCCTCGTTTATTAACAGCATGCGGGCAGGCATTTCAAGTTAAGCACCACTGCAGCACTTTGCTGAACTGGGGCTGCAATCTTCCTCCTCCACGGCAGGTTCTGAGCAGCTGATCCAGCTGTGGGGCTTCCTCCTTCCTTCTGGTTAGTCTAGTTCCCTGCCTTCTGGGCTCTGTGCAGATATTGTTGGCTTGATTAATTCAGGAGGAGTCCAGAGGGAAAGCTGTGATTCACTTTTCCAGTTGTGCATTTACTGGAAACTTGGGACCATCATATATTTTAATATTTCCCATATCCCAGCAATATTGCTGCAAATGTACGTATGAACTTCCTCTCAAGGAAGTCTCATTAAGCTTAATAGTATTGACATGGCAACCTGCAAAAGGACATTGACAATGTTAAGGTCTGGAGTGTTTTAGGGATACATTTTCAGGAGGGCCATTTTCCTCCTATAAGCACTATTCTTTTGGGGTAAAATTCATCCCCATGGAGAGACCCAGCACAAGGCCTGCGTACCACAAGCTCCCCAAACAGTTTTCCGTGGAACACAAATGGTGCATAGGCCTTGTACAGGCCCACAGCATAAGAGCGAATGTCTGCTTTTGTAAGGCAGAGAAGAAAGGCAAGTATGGTTGGGCTTTCGGCACAGGACTGTGGTTAATACCTAGGGCAGTTCAATGCAAGGGCAGAATTTGGTTACAAGTCTAGAAGTCACTATAAATGAAGCCATGAGATTCCATGTTATTCTCTCTTAAGCAGATCATACCTGATCTGATCTGTTCACAAGTAAAAAGTTGAGCTGATTGGCACAGTCTGCTTGTGCTCCCCTCTCTGTAACCATCAGTTGTCTCCTGTCTTATGCTTAGAGCTACGTTTTCTAGAACAGGGACTGCCTTTTTGTTCCATGCCTGAACAGCACCCAACCTCAATGATGCATTTGTCCACAACTGTGGTTTCTAGGCACTATGGAAATGCAAACAAACAAAAATGTGATTACATAGCCAAGTGATCATTCCCAGGATATATTTTGGCTAGGAAGAACTTCAGAAACCACAGTTTGGGATGAGAATATACATCAGCGATGAAAAACTAGTAACATTTGGAGTTGGAAAGCCAAGAGAAATCTAGGTTACCCGTTTCCAGCTAAACCTGGGACATTTTTAGTCAAAGTAGCTACAATCAATAATTTGTTTTTACAGCAAACATATTCCTTTTCCTGAATCTTGGTATGCACCCGACTTGCAAAAGTTGGCCACTTGTGTACATCCGTGTTTTCCATTCTGGTCACAAGCTTTTAGGGCTGGTAACTTCAACCCACTTTCCTGGCTGAACACAGGACCACTAAGCACTTTGTAGGCTCTAGCACTGCATTCAGCAGCACAAATCCAATATTTTTTACCCATAGAACAATCTAGCCAGGGAAAGAAGTGTGAAGCTGCGGCAGAGTTGATGTTAGTAAACTTCAAAACCAAATTTACCCTGCTTCTTTGCAGGCTATCAGAGTGCACATATAGTACATATCTCAGAGGGAGGAGAGAGTAAATGCATCCCTTCCCGGTTTGATAGTCATCTTCCTGCATACCTTTGAAACAGCTTCCATTAAAAATAAATGAATGTAGGAAAGATTTACCATGAGATGATCTTTATCATTGGTTTACTTTTTTTTTTTTTTTTTTACTTGAAATCTTTGGCCTCCAGTCAGACGTGTAAATTTTGTGTTTAAAGAGCAGATTCTCAGTGTAGTGTTTCTGTAACCAATAATTCACTGCATGTAGCAGGGTTAATAATAAAAAAAATATATACCTTCAAGCAGCTGCCATAAACCTGCCATGTGACACTCTTCTGGACATATCATGATGATGGATGAGGCACATACTATACTACCTTGGCTCCAATTTTAACAGGATAAGTAAGGATGACACTGAAGCATGCTAACTGATTTATAGGACAAGTCATCCTAAATTGTTCTGGTAAATCTTCATTTGTACCATCACTTACTTTTTCCCATGTAAACCAGAAGATGCACTGGTTCTAGCCAGTCCTCCTAAGTCCACTTGAACTCCTGCCCTCTGATCTGAAAGCCAGTAACTGTGACCCTAGTGTCTGCCCCCTTACACAGGAATGCATTACATCAGGGACCATGTGGGAATCGGTGACATAAGCTGGCTTCATTCAGAGCCTGATGAAGATTTTCCTCTGCTTCATTCTGAACAAATGGGCTACTGTATGACTTTGTTTTCTCCAGCACTGGTGTCTGAAACGGCCCCACACAGACAAAAGACACAGCTCTACTCAAACTGAAGCCAACAGGAGTTTTTCCCATCTCCAGTTTCTTCATAGTAAACAAGTCTCCAGCAGGAGTGTGGTCCTTGTTAAAGGCACAGTCGAGATTATACATATGCTGTGCAACCCTGCACCCACCCAGGTCAGCTCCAGCTCCAGAAAGCACTGCATAGGGGAGACCTAGCTTGTGAATACTATGCTTTCTCCCCAGCACCCAGCTCTTGAAAAAGGGTGGGACATGCACTCCTCAGGCAGCCTGCCATACCACCCAGTACAGGGAGTAGGGGCATTATATCCTCCCCGCTCCCCAAGAGGGAACAGCACTCACATGTTCCCTATGCACAAGCTAGCACGAGCCCTATGCACAAGCTAGCACAGGTACCATAGAAGACTCCTTGGCCCATCTCTCCTTTCTGACCCATCAAGGCAGGGACAGGCACAAGTGTGCCAAGTCCTGCTGCCACTGATGTCTACTTTTGCTTCCGTGCAAATGTACATGGGGTCTGACACTGCTTGCACTGCGTCAGCAGACATTTGTGTGAGCCGTGTCAGGCCTTGAGTACATTCGCACTGAAGCCTTATGTACCCATCAGTGCTCTTCTGCTGAGCTTCACTTACTCACAGCTCTGTTCTCCAGCAGAGGGTTCAGCAAAGTAGGGCTCCAAGCTCATTTAATAATTGCTTTTATTTTGGGTTAGAAACAACAGCTCTTTTGTAGTAACAGAAGCTGCAGTGTAACCACAAGGGATGTTAGTACTTAAAAGGAGGGAGAAGCCCATCTTTCAGAAGGATTTAGAACAGACATGGCAATGGATAAGCAGTGACACGACAAGGTGTGTGGTTATGTTTTATACCTGCATGCCTGAGGTGCGCTGTAAAGTACGAGGCCCCCTGCCAAATGCCTTCGAGCCCGCACACAGGGTATTGTGAGTGTGCGCACGCATCGGTATGCACACATCTATGGGCTTGAAGAAGGAGCATCCTGACTGACACTGGTCTTTGAAGTCTGTAATTACTACACTGCCGTGGAATCCATTGCCAGGTTTATGGAAGGAAAGCAAGCTTCATTTCTTTGGAGACTGCCACTTGGAAAACAAAATTCCCAGAGCGTTACCTGGTCCTGGCTTCGGCATTTACAACTAACTGTAACAAAACAAAATGCTGCTCCATCGAAACGGATGTCGAAGCAGAGCGCCACTGTTGCGCACAGCCCTACTAGCCACTGCTTCAGCGCAACGGCACCACCTGGTTACAGGGAAATCAAACTAGAGTCAGTTTTGTCCAATTGGCGCCCCCAAACCACAACAACCCATCGGAGTCGAGGGAAGGGACTGAGTCCTGTGGAAGAACGCTCTTAAATATTAGCCGGACTCATTAAAATGGCCCAGTTTTCCAGGTACCTGCCCTCCCGTTTGCTTTTCTGAATCTCTGAAAGCTGCTTGGCACCTCTGTGAATAAAGCAGCCTATATACATGCCTAATATCGGCACGCACATTTGAAAACTGGGGCTGGGGCTCTTTGGTAAGCAGCAGGCTGTTCATCAGCAAAGGTAGGAGAGCTTCCTTGCAGCTATGCTTTTCAGCCCAGGTGTCCTTTCGTCTCCTTCAGTCCACACTACTGTCCTTCTTACGCTTTGCCTGTCTCACAGCTCACCACCTCGAGGAGGATCATGCTGCCAGAAATCTTTCAGACTGGAGTTGGTTTTTGTGGCAGCTGGCAGAGGTCACTACATCCGGGAAATGTGGAGGGCAGCTATGTACCTGGACAAGTGGTGCGAATGCGGGTTTTTTTGCTTGAAGAGCCATTGACTTTCACAAATGGCTGATGGGCACCATCATGCTCAGGACAAAAGTCTAAGACTAAGCGATCTGAAATCCCATTACAATTAATGCAAACTACATATCACAATCCTCAAGGTAGCTTTGAATATCTCATTTTAAATATCTCAATATTTGATTCTCTGCTGTGACCAATACATTGCTTTTGTTGGCATGGGCAGCCTGTGCGTGGAACATGGCAGGCTGCTGCAAAGGGGATGGGCAGTATAGTGGCAGATAAGGAAGGGAGCACAGGGCAGGACACAGAAAGCTGAGCAGCAGCTTGGGTAAGGGAAAGGGTTCTGAACAGCACTTGATGAGAGTACAGGGCTAATTTGTGGCATGCTGCCAAAAAGGTTGCCTCTCTTGCTTTAATGTTAAACTGAGAGAAGAGAGAACTTTTTGCATTTATCCACAGTCAGGTAGAGGTACACCTCACATGGCTAAAACACCATTTAAACCTGGAGTTCCTTCCGTCAAAAGACAGGTGACATGCAAAAGCTGGGCATACATACGTTTGTTCACCAGAGTGCCCCAAGGGATGACGAGGTCGAACGGTCACAAACTCCTGCAAGACCGTTTCAGGCTGGACATAAGGAAGAATTTCTTTACTGTCCGAGCCCCCAAGGTCTGGAACAGTCTGCCAGCGGAGGTGGTTCAAGCACCTACATTGAACACCTTCAAGAGTAAATTGGATTCCTATGGTTTTAAGTGAATTGTGCTCAGTGCAGAAAGGAAGCAGGGAACTTAGTTTGATACTATAAAATGCATCTTTTGCTAGCCATAACAAGGGAGGAAAATATTCAGACTGCACCTTGAGTTTCATTTAAAAAAGAGAGAGAAAGAAAACCCCAAAATACTGTAGACAAATTCTTATTAAATCAGTCACAGTATTTGTCTTCCGGTGTAAATACTTTGGCACTTGCTGACCATGAAATTGTGTATGTGTAACACAAGTACAGTGCTATGAGAACTAACTAATAACTTGAACAGAAACCACACCTTGACAGCTTGGTTTAACCAGCTCATATTACTCATATGAGGACATTTTAAATCCTGGTAGCTTTGGCTGCTCTTTCAGGCAGGAGTATAGCTGGGCAACACCTGCAAAGGGGATTCTGTGACTCTTCACTCAAATTCTGTACCTTTTTACGTTGGCTCTATGCACACTCCCTTCATGTTTACTTTCCATTAAGTCACTTAAATTCCAGTTTTGCTGGTGTGAACATTTGTGCTATTGAATTGCTGAGTTTAAGTACATTTCAAAGTTACACATGTGCAGGGAGTGTTTATGCAGTCATCCCACTGGGGAACAGAAAAAAAAATACAAATAAACTACCACTTATCTAATCTATCATAACCACCAATGCTTTAATGCTGGCAAGTGGCATGGGCAGCCTGTGCGTGGAACATGGCAGGCTGCTGCAAAGGGGATGGGCAGTATAGTGGCAGATAAGAAAGGGAGCACAGGGCAGGACACAGAAAGCTGAGCAGCAGCTTGGGTAAGGGAAAGGGTTCTGAACAGCACTTGATGAGAGTACAGGGCTAATTTGTGGCATGCTGCCAAAAAGGTTGCCTCTCTTGCTTTAATGTTAAATTGAGAGAAGAGAGAACTTTTTGCATTTATCCACAGTCAGGTAGAGGTACACCTCACATGGCTAAAACACCATTTACACCTGGAGTTCCTTCCGTCAAAAGACAGGTGACATGCAAAAGCTGGGCAACACAAGGAAAGCTATGGTGCTACACAAAATCCAGTCATTCTGAAGTTTTATACTTTACACATCACCAGATTATAGGAGTGCCTTATCCGAGTTAAGGTTAGAAGGGAACCAACCCTAACTTAAGCAAGGACAGACTATGGGTGTTAGTGCCGTGATGTCCAGGGTTGTTGATCTGTCCCCTTTCAAAAGGACAAAATTCTTTGTTTATATTAATTATTCCTCTAGTCAGATTTTCCTTCTCAACTTCTCAGAATTGAGTCAAAGGACATTTCATGAATGCAGTTTGAAATACAAAACCAATTTTGTTAAAATCCAAATCCAGCAGAATGTCAAGGGTTCAGCAAGAAAGGGCGCTGGGTGAAAAAAATCCCAAAAGCAGCAAAAGGATGAAAGATGTTCATTGAGAGGTTCATTGGCCTACCCTTGGATATGATAATTAGTCACATAATCACAGCTGGACTGGCAAGCTTTAGACAGTGCCAGATATTTGCTCAGCAGATGCAACAAATAAATAATCCTGCCATTCCAGAGATGTTATGTCCATGTATACCACTATTTTTAAAAATCCTAATTTTAAAAGAATAAGATTTTTATACCAATCTATAAAGCATTTCTGGTCACAAGCAAAGGAGGGCAGGGGCAAGAGGGGGTGATATAGACTGTTGAAGGATGTTCACAGGATAGAATAGCATCACACTCAGTGGCTTAATTGGTGAACTAGGATGGTACCTAAAGCCAATTCCATACAGGGCTAATTACTTCACACCACTCAAACTGAAAAGACTTTCAGTAGTGTGAGACTAGCAGCTCTAGACAACAAAACCCCAAACCATACCTATTATCCCCAGGGATACTTGGTTCACTAAAATTATCTCACTCCTTTATTAGAAAGGCAGCACTTAAACAGTGATTCATTTTCAGTGAGGATGTAATTCTGAATCCGTCTTGAGCAATGACTAACAACTGAGCAGAATTAATTGGCAAGTCAAAGGATCACTTGGGACAGAGGAGAGAAATCCAACATCCATGTCACCAAACAGTCAGTTTGGCCAAGCTAAGAATAGATATAATAAAATGTTACTGTAGTTACTTTTCTTACTGTATAAAATAGTTTTCCATTTTCCCTATTCAAAGAAAGACCTTAAATAGAGATTTATTAAATTAACTGTTAAAGCATCAAGGCAATTGTGCAGATTTATAAAGAATTAGGTAGCCAGGTTTGAAACAGCTGCAAAATCTAATCCTTAAACTAATACATGAAAAAAATAAAATAAAATCAGCCACTTTGGATCCAGTTTCTCTCCTAGATGCATCTGCACTACTCTCCTAAAAGTGAATGGATATTGTGCATGGACACTGAGAGGTTTCTTATCTCCCCAAAATTGGCCACGTGTTGCCTTTACCATTTTCACCAGTTCAGTGTCATTAAGGTCAGATGGACAGTTACAAACACAGTCATAACACCTGAACAGAAGATGTGAACATTTCACCTAGCAATTCCTGCATCAAGCATGAAACTCCTGGTCGAGTAATAAATGTTTTGATTTAGATTTAGAGCCTTTTGGAAAAAAACATTGCACCTTCTCTCAAAAGTTCAAGTGACAGAGAGTCTATCAAATTTCTTGGTCGATGGTTGTAAAGGCAAAATTACACCCACTGTTAAAAATACACCCCTTATTTCTAGTCTCAGTTTATCTAGATATAGCTTCAAGCCAGTAGATCATGTTTTGCCTTTGCTTATTAGATCAAAGAGTTAGTATCAGAAATACCCTTCATGTACAGGAGCTTCCATCATCTCTTAAGGTTCTTCTAGATAAGTCAAAAAGAAGGCCTTGTTTAGTTTCTCACTATAAAGCATTCTGAGCAGCTGCCAGATTAGTGGTGATGCGTAGGGGGTGCACATGCAGCCCCTGAGAGCACCATGCTCCCTGCTCAGGCAATAAGAAGGGGGGCAGGCAGGAGTGCCGGTGCCCACCCTGCGAGCGCCGGCTAGGGAGTAGGAGCGCTGTAGCCGCTTCCCGGCCACCGTGATCAGCCGCAGGGGATCCCACCTCCGCCCCGGTCACTTACTAGTTGTGGGGGGGCATGTGCCCCGGACTAAGGTGGCACCAGTCAGCCATGTGTCAAATCCTTCTGCAGAACTGACTCTGGTGTGACAGACAGTTGCACCGGTGCAGTACAACTCAGATCTCTTCTCTCAGCCACTGATGTGACTGAGGTAAGAACAAAACTATCACAATGGAGATTGACTTTCACTACAGTGCAGTTAACATTTAGTGTAGACACGTGCTAGCTACAACCATATATAAACACAGCTGTGATCAACAGGATTGTAGCACACATTTGCTGACCAGTACAACCATGAATCTTACTGATAGAGAACTGTGCTATAATAAAGCTGTGCAAAAGATGAACTTTCTTACATGACACTGATGACATTCAGCATAGATTTGAACACCTCTGACCACCCAGTGGAGCAACACCTTGATACACCCCAAAAGTTGTTAAGCAGTACACGGAAGAATCACTAGACTGGGCCTCAGAAGACCTGCATTCAGTTCAGGGCTGCCGGGGCAAGTCACATCTCTTTTTTCTATGCATGAAGATGCTGAAGTATGGAGATAATGATGCTGAGCTCCCTTGTAAACCCAAGAAGATCCATGGATACAGAATGTTATATAAAAGCTAGATATATTAACTAAGCTTGGCTGTTTCCAGTAGGATTCCATTCCCACAGCAGACCCTGACCGTGTCCGATTTTCCATCAGACCTCTCCAGAATTATTTAAGCACAGCCTGGTTGGGCGCTGGTCTACTTCCAACACTGGATGTTAGTCATCAATTTAACTTTATATTTGGCCTTTCTAAATGGAAAGAAGTCTCTCTTAAAACTGTTCTGGCAACAAAGTTTCTACTCACTGCTCATTTGATCTTATGCCATATCATGAAATAGTCATGTCATTTAACTTTGGAGGAAAAAAAAAAAAAAAAGATACGGGGTTTTATAAAATAGCCCTTTGGAAGAAACCGTGAACCAATTGACTAAGTAGAGACAGTCAAAAAGCCCACGGCTGAATCAATTCAGTCTTTGTGGGTTAGTTTAAGTTGCAGAGATTAAGCTGAGAAACAACTGGACAGATATTCGCTTTTGATTCAGGAAATGCAGTCACATGCCTGCGGTGGCTGAGGCCAGAAGCCAAGGGCACTAGAGCACAGCTCCCTGGCACATGGCCAGCACAGGCTGTGTGTTCATTTCCTCTTCCTCCTGCCCCTGAGGTCTCTGGGATTTGCAGCCCGGACTCACGCAACAGAACTCTGCAGGGTTCTCAGCCATTTTGAAGCTGGTTTATGTGCACTGATCTTCTGTTCTATACAGGTTTAAACCAGTTTCTCATTACTTAAACCAGTTTATGTATAACTTCTGTCTCCAGCCATTAAGTTTAATGAATCCTTCATAACAGCTCCACATTTTCATTTTTAAAAATATCTGTTACTGAGCATAGGCTGGATCATAGGGCTGGATGCAGCTCCCACTTGAATACAGAAGAACACTAAGTGACAGCTGCAGGGATTTGGATTGGGCATCAGTGAAATCACACAAGACTTAAATCCATTTATAGTCAAATTAAGACTCCATTTCAATGCATTTCTGTTGATCACTAATAATGAAGCCTCGCTCCAGTTCAGTATTTAAAAAAAGGTTCCAAGGTACTTGCTCCTTGGAAAATAGCCCCTCAACACGTAACTTATGGTTCCAGCAAGATTTTCACCTCTGCCTTCTCTGCCGTGTAGTAGAACAGAGAAGGGGGAGGAGGAGCGGAGAAGGGGCTTCTAGCTTGTTGGTGGAGATACAGGGAGTCCTCATTCTTCCGCTTTTGGTGTAACCCTCGTTTGGTGTCATGTACTCTGTCAGCCTCACTTGAGTGAGCCACTTGCAGGGATATGCAGAAAAAATGGTCTCTCTGTAGTTGTACAAAACCTTTCTTCTGGTGAGATGTTTTTCCAAACAAACTACTTCAGTTCATTTGGGGAGGAACCTTCATTTGCTCATACAGGACCTACCACAATGCGCTCCATTCTCAAAGAGGGTTGTTTCATTTAGGGCAGCTGTACAGAAGGAAAAAAAACAAACCACACTCTCCAATAAAGAATAGCACTTGTAAAACACTAATAGCTAATAACTTCATGCTGGATTTCCAGGTCCAGAAAGCTAAAGAGTTTTTAGAAGGAAGTATAAACAATAAATAGTAGCTCTTTACTTGAGGAAATGCCTTTTTAACTTGAAGTGGAAAAATTTTATAACCTTATTTAAATCTGTTAAAGATAACAGTCACTATTGTGCCTTATAAAGATCACTCATTCTGCTGAACAATTAAATAAATCTGTGGTTTAATTAGAAACATTTGGCCATGGAATGAGTTCTAACGGCAGTAAAACCAAAAATGCATTAATATGCAACTTTATTTTGCTTTAAAATTGTTCCAAAATAAAGGCAGAATGCTGTGAGGTTTGTTAACTAACAAGCTGCCCATTTAAAAAAAAAAAAAAAAGGAAGAAAACTCATAGGATGGGATGCTTTTCCAAGCCAGACTTTGGTTCCAATTTTGCTATCAATGAAGTCAGAAGATTTTGCCACTGGTTTTAAGGCTTCAATTCTGCCCCCCCAGACATAAATCTGCTTCTGCCAGAAGTCCTACACCGTGCAGATGTGGATTCAAATACCAACAAACACAGAATCATAAATAGGACTTAAGAAGTCATCTAGTTCAACTTCTGCTCGAGGAAGGATTATCCCAATCATCTGTCTAACCTACACATCCAGTGACAGAGTCCACAGGCTCTTTAGATAATCTGTTCAAGTGCTTAACCATCTCTAGAGTTTGAAAACTCTTCCTAATATCCAACATAAATCCCCCTTTTTGCAATAGGCCGATTACTTCTGTCCTGTTCTCAGAGGAAAAGGGAACAGTTGCTCACAACTGTCCTTGCAACAACTCTTTTCCCTATTTTTAGCTACCAAATCTCCACTTAAATCTTCTCTCCCCCAGACAAAATAACCCTAATTTTTCAAACCTCCCTACATCAGGTTTTGAAGACTTCTGCCCATTTTTTGTTGCAGCGAATTTGGAAAGAGTTCATGGGATCACATCTTTTGTGAAGTACAGAACACAAAACTGGGCATAGGACTTGAGGCGAGGTTCTCCCAAGCTGAACAGCGTGGAGGAATCACTCCTAGTGACTTCCACACAACATGAAAATAGGTTTTGGTGCAGTGTTATTAGATTGCTAACTCAGCTTGTGGTCCTCTTCAACGCTCAGGGCGTTTTCTGCAGCATTGCAGCCTAGCCAGTCATTCCCTTCTTTGCATTTATACACTTCTGTTCCATCCTAAGTAAAATACTTTGCACTTGCCCATAGAGACACTTTTCCTATTTCTTTCAGGCCAGTTTTCCCTATATAGCAAGGTTATTTTGAATCCTAACCCTTCCCTCTTTCTGTCTGCTCCACAAGCTTGATGTTATCTACAATTTTACCAAACGTCCGCTCCAATCCATCCTCAGTGAAGATACCAAACAGTACTAGATCTTGGGGAACCCCAGCTCCTTTCAGTCTGGACTACCACAACTGAATACTTCCAATGCAGTCTGTTTTAAAGAGAAACAAAAGAGAATAGGAACAGTCACAGCTGCCTCGTGGCTGCAGATGAACACCTCAAGGAAAGGACATTTCTGTACAAATGTGGACACAGCAACTGTACTGGATGAGTTATTAAGTGTGTAAGGACACTTACCTGTTCACAGATAGCAACAGTTGGTCCATAGATGCTTTGATCTTGTTCTGTGCCTCTAGATGAGTCATGTTTTCTGTGCTCTCTCCATTAATTGCCAGAATAATATCTCCTGGGCAGAGGTTAGCCATGGCTGCCTTACTCCCAGGATTAATCTATACAAGGGGAAAAACAACAGCAGAAAAGAAGCATTATGAAAAAGGATGTTTAGTGTGAGGATATGAGAGAGTAAAAACATATGGTCTGTTGTTCAGAGTAAATCATAGGGGAGAGGTTTAGGGGAGCAGATATCCAAGTTTTTCTGGAATCTAAGCTACCATAAGTGAATAGTTTTCTATGGAAAGGGCCACTGTGTTTTGCCAAGACTGAAGATGCTACCACAGTTTGAGCACTAGGCTCAATATTCATATTCTCAGATACAGTCACAATTTTTGGATGCCCATTTCTTCTTTTCTGAAGACAATGATCTGCAGCTATGCTGGATAATGTTAGGCCTGCATCAGAAGCTGAGCTGTTTAGGGTACAGACAGAAGCAGAGCTGACCTGAGCAGGGTGCGGGGCCCAGGGCAAATCAGCCCATGTGGGGCCCTGCTCCCACCCTGATCCTGCACACCCTGGATGCAAAGAAGCTGCCATCAACGGGCTGGGGGGTAGAGAGCAGCTGGACGCAAAGCCGGCAGCAGCAGTGTAGAGTCGTCATGGCCACTCTGCCCAGCTCCACAGAGCCCTCCCAGGGTCCAGGATCTGGGGCAATTGCACCGATTCCCCCCCCCCCGGGACATCCCTGGACAGAAGTGCAGATCTCCACTGTAACTGAGAATGCTTTTCAGGAAGTATTCTGAATTACGACGATCCCCCGGACCAAACAGAAGTTCATTGTTCATTCCAGCAGAGAGAAGAATCTAGTTACTGGTTGGGAGCCTGCAGCCAGTTTAGCGTAACAATGGCCCTTCCTCCCTGCAGGGCTGCAAAGCTTTTGGAGGGGTTTCCCAGCTGACACTGGAGGGTGAGGTGGGTGAACTGGAGCTCCCCACCTCAGAGGGGCTCCAATACACCCGCTTCACCCTGCAGCAGGGCTGTAATACCCCCAAATCGAACTCCCTCCACTCCCTTTCCCACCTCCCATTCTGAAAAAGGCAGCAGGCTGGCAGGCAGCACAGACAGAAGTTACAGAGGACGCTCTGTTTTGAAGTCTTCATGTGACCCCCTCATGCAATGAGGGTTCAGATTTTCACTCGGTGGGACTGTTTTTTTTAAGCGGTTTGCGGCCATGCACTTGTGTTTGGTCACAGCTATAGACCACTTCCTGTGGCTAGATCAGACAAAAATTGTCACTTCTGTTGTCTTCAAGTCAACAGTAAGCCTTTGATTGGGTACTATTTGCAGACTCAATTTCTCACTTAAAAAAAAGCCCCACGTAATGAAGGACCTGTTTCAAAGCAAGTTGAGCAGCTACAGCCTTTGGACTCCTCCAGTTTATTTACAGGCCTTCATGAAATGTAAAAAGCTTCAGAGCTGAGTCTTGATGAGAAAACAAAATATTGTTTCTGCAATTAAAAAAAAAAGCAGCTATAGTATGCAGCAGCTGCATGATAGCAACTATCCTAACAGCTTCCTGCAGAGGCAAGACGTTCCTCATTACTGATCAGCTTTTCCTGACTACCATTCAGATAACGTACCACTTTCCAGTGCTGCATGAAATATTGTGCTGTTTATTAAATCGCCGTAACTTTTTCCCTGCTGTTCATGCATTAATGCCAATATTCAATTATGTTTCGGATTTTCCCCATGCAAAGACATGAGATGCCCAGGTGGCATTTGTGTCTGGACTATACAAACTCAGAGCCTCTCTCATAACAAGGTCTAGTTTTTGTGTTGTTTGCTTGTATTAAGGCCCAATATGGCTTTAATTTTCACAAGGATAATATAAAATACTACAAATTGGATGTGGGACAGCTGCCAATAAACATGTATTCAACTATATAAACTGTTGATAGCTATATATTTGTCCTCTAAATTTCTCCTCATAGCCTCTATTAATCCTGTCACATAGTTGCTTTAATAACCAATAGTATGGCTTATCTAGTGAGAATGTGCATTGTCTGATGAGATGATTTGTATTTCATTGCCCTCAAAAAGTAATGCTTTTTGGATCTCATTGAGTCTCTGTTTATATTATAATAATCTTATGTCTCAGGAGACAGACAACTACTTCAAACATCATTTGGTAGAGCAACTGAAACTTCCCTTCTGATCCCAGTCTGTCTGTCAAAGAAAGTCTTCTTTAGGGTCAACTGGAGATTTCTCCTCCCCATCCCAGTAAAAGTAACGTTAATCATAAAATGACATCCTGTAACAGCTCTTGGCTAGTTCCCTTTCTCATGGAGATTTCTCACTTGGTTTCACTTCTACCACAACAGAGAGACTGTGGGCTGTTTGCAATACACTCGCACCGGGATTGTAAGTGGCAGGGCTGTTGATTTTACAGTGCTGGCACTATTAAGAATGATGTTTTGTATAAGAAGAACAATCGGATTTGGTTTGAGAATAAAGCAAAAGGGCTCTCCAACCAACTGACTCGGTCGCTTCTGGAGGTTTCCAGGCAAGGAAGAAGAAACCATACCATCCACAGCCCCAGAAAGGACATTTCCTATACCAAAACCAACAATTCACTGTTCAACTCTGCACCAGTTCTTATATAAATTAGCCTTATGTGGAGCCAAATTCAGGCCCTGTCTGATTTTTGGATGCCGGAAGCCATGGCCAAGCACTAGAGATGATTAATAATCATTTTCAGCCTCAAGGGACACATAGGGCTCTTCACTAAAACAAGTGTAAGCATTATTCCTGCCTTGAAAAAAGAGTATATTTGTCTGGAGCGAGGAGGAGCACTGGTGTTATCTGGCTTCAGGCCCCTGGCAGGAATGTAATGGACAAAAACCAATTGAGTGACCATGACTGGAAGCATCCAGACCATGAAATGCATGCAGAATGCTCCCCTTTCATGACTATGGCTAGAGCATGAAATCTAAAGTTTGACAGAGATCAGCTTCAACAACAAGGTAAGCAGAACTGGCCGCCTAAATCTGGCTCTTATGTTCCAACATCATGAATCAGCTTTTATGATTTTTTTTTTTCAATATTTTGTTCTCTATACACTGCTCAGCTTTCTAATTCCCTTGCTCACTCGCTCCACTGTGACAAATGTCTATTTTGTGCTGTTTAAAAAATCAAAAGAAACACTAGAAATGCAATGGATTCCACTCCCCCCCCAGCAAGTTTATCCAAATTGGAGATGCTTGGAGAATAAGCCATTCATAAAATGGGACACTTTGTGGTTTCATATATTTTGGTTTCTGATTTATTTCAAATTACTTTGGCAGCACTTTCATATTAGATTTATTTTATGCTGTTCATGGGAATGCCTGAAGGTTGGGAATTGAATTGCATTTCCAGATCTCGTTAGTTTGGGACAGAACACTGATGTTTTGATTACTTGGGAGTTACTAATGTGCAGCAGGCTAGTAACATACCTTAGGCAAATTCTCCTGATGCAAACAGTTCATTCCCATTGACATTAAATAGATTGGACCAAAACCAGCAACAGGGAAGCATATGTTAATATAGACCCTTTATGTGTTGCCCTTGGCCCAGACTGCACTTCAATCTTCCAGGGTAGATGCTGTGTTGAGCACAGAATCGCACTGGCTTCAATGGGACACTGTGTAGGTAACAGGGATCTACACAAGAATCCCATTACTGGATCAGGACATCTGCAGATACAATAATGCAGTTGCTATACTGATTAGATAAGGGATATACTATTATCAATATAGTACAAATATAGTTCCCTTAGGTCAAGGGAGAGGCCTGTGCTTTGAGTGACAAGTGACCAGGGTTCTAGTCTCAGTTGTCTAGGGACATTACTTTGCAATTGTGAAGGGGTCAAGGCCCCGGGGGGCCAGGGTCGGGCGGAAAACGGCGGAGTTCCGCCTAACTTCCGGGTGCGAACCCGGAAGTGGGCTCGGGAGCCTTTCCCTTCCCGGAACCCGGACAGATCCGGGTCGGGACCAGCCCGGAAAGATAAAAGGAGCCCCCCAACCCCAAACAGGGAGAGGGAGAGGCTTCAGCAGGAGCCTACGCCGGCGGCAGCGGAGCCGGGAGCCGTGGAGCAGAGGACGGCGGAGCCGGGAACTGCGGAGCCGTTGGCAGCGAGGCCAGCGGCAGCAGAGACGGTGGCAACAGATCCGGAGGGTCCTGGTAAGAGGAGCCCCGAAGGAAAGACCCTTCTCCGGCGGCTGCAGGCCGTTTGGCCACTTAACAAGACCTGCAGGGTTGGAGGTAAGCCCCAACGTGCCCCCGGGTCACGAGCGACAGGCGGTAGGGGTACATTGACCCCAGGGCCGCAGGAGGCAGCGGCACCCGGACTAAGCCAGGTACCGTGAGGATTCTTATACGGTCCTGCAGCGGGAGGACGGAACCCCACTGCGGGATGGGTGGACAGACTAAGGGGCCCAGGGTCCCTGCCCAACTGGGGCCGAAGGCTATTGGGAGAAGGAAAATAACCTCCGCCCCAGAGAAGCGGGCGTCTACGTGTGGACTGACTTTATATTATCTTGTTTCTTTGACCTTGTGACCTACTAGGGGCTAGCCCCTGTAGGGAGCCACCCAGGGGGCGGCTAACCCGGAGGACCGGGTGAGGGTGTAGGGGAGGAGGAGCCCTCAGGACCCCTGGACTTTAGAGTCGAGGGATCGCGTCCGGACTGCCCGCTTTCCCAGACGGGTAAACCCCCCAAAATTCCATCAAGTCGTGGCAGGAGAGAGATCGGCGGAAGCGCAACACGGACAGCAGATTCCCCCTCTTCTCCAGGGGCCATCTAGGGGATACACGGGACCAGCACCAGGTAGTCCACCCCATCCCCCCACAGCAATGTATAAAGTAATTGTGTATGCTGCAGACTGAAGGGCTGTGGGGTTCAAAGTGATGCAACTGAAAAACGAGAAAGAGAAGAGATTTTAGGTAAGAGTTTTAACAGCCTCAGCATTAAGACCTAGAGTCTGCTCAAACTGGTTACCACAGTATGTGTAATGACTGAATCGGGTTGGAGAAGGGTCAGAGAGCAGGCAAGGTTGCATGTGCTACAGGTACTGTATAAATACTGTACAGCTAAAAACCTGTGCCACCCAATTCCATTGTTGCCTCCTGTATCATTTGAAAGTCACTTTTTAACCAGAGATCAGGGCCATTTTTTAAAAATAATGTATACTTATGTCTGCTGATGAATTTAGAGAACTGGGAGGGAGCGTGTTTAAAATAATATAGGAATGTGGATTCAATACGTTGAATTACTCAGATGAAAAGAAGAATGGACCAAACCTTTTCAGAAAATAGCTAATCAGTCAAAATTGTTCTAAAATTAAGATGTAGGAACACAAACAATTTCAAAACTTATGGTAGCATCCAGAAGGCAGTTCCTGAGCTGAAACAAGTTGTTTTCCATAGAGCCAATGCAGGTTGTACCACTTGAGGATTCGCCCTGCCATTTCCATGTTAAATTGTTTCCTTGGGAACTATAAGAACAAAACAAAAAAAACACCTTGCAGTAAGCCCCCCGCCACTATTGTTATAAATCGGATACTAGACAGTACTACAGGGTATTTCAGGAAGCAACAGATTCACTCCTTTGGTGAACACCTCTGGTTAACTCCCATAGATGTTATTCTAAGCTAAGACTCACTTCTTCCATGATGCCCAAAAGCAGTGAGTCAATAGGGAAACCCTTCCTCTGGGCTCCCCAGTGCATCCTGCTTATTCTGCATCTATATGATCTCTGTATTACAGACTCTTCTGGATGTGGGCTGCCTGCAAGGTAAGTTTTATACAACAATGAGTATAGGAATGGGATTCAATTACTTAAGGATCTTGAGCCCTACTGATCATATGATCAGCTAGCACAGACTTTTGTATCTCAGGGAAGTCCACAGGAACATATAGGAGTAGGAAAGTATGTGTTAGGAGATCATGTTTTAGGACTGGGAACCATAAACATTTGTGCACTCTGTTCCAGAGACATTCTCTTTAACATTTTCTCTATTTTAAATTATTTATTACTGTTCAATCATGCTGACCTATCTACCTACGCTCGCAAAGCAGCATTTGCCTTCCTTTTCCAATACCTTGGTACTTTGAAGACATCTGTAGAAGAAATTTCTCAGCTTGATCCTCCTTTGCATCAGGATAAAAACACAAGGATTTAAGTGGAATGGTTTCAATTTTAGAGATGCAGGTATAATAAGAGAATTGAACTCTCTCTTTTACAGCCTGTTCAAAACACTGACAAAGAATGCTAGATTTCAAAAACCTATGCCATTTGACCACCATTAGTGACATACTCTGGAAGAGGAATATATTTTATGTGGAAGCAGTTGAGGGAGGGTCAGTTATGCCAAATAATAACTTGCACATATTAAACATAATTTGCAGACTGTACAAAGCCACTATTGTTATGTGGCACAAGGTGAGAAGCTGTACAACATACTAAAGCATGACATCAGTACCCACGATAATAATGTTTACCTTTTGTAGCAATAAGGTACGGAGTATTTAGAGAGAGACTTACAACCAAGAACAGAAAAAACAACCTGGCCTTAAACAAGAAATCCAGGAATTATCAAAGGAAATGTTTCTTTTTGAGACAAGCCAGAATTTGGTGTCAACTGAAAATTCCATTCATGTTCCAGGTCATCAATAACAGATGTTAAATGATGCTAGATCTAGCTCTGGTCTCTAAGTTACCCCATTAGCTAACTTTCCCAACTCAACACATTGTTAATTATCATTTTCTTGAATACCATCAGAGCCAATATAAATGCACAGCCAAAATAAATTAATTGGATCTACAATGCAGATAGAAGACCCACCAGGCTGAACAGATGTAACTCAGTAATCTTTTACAAAATACTTCAAGTCTGCATGCCCTTGTAGACCTTTCCCACCATTTCCAACCCCCCATTTTTCAAGTAATATGTTTTGGGGAGATTGTCTATGCGCATGTATGGGCACAAAAATATGTTGTAGATGCACAAGAATCATCATGTGTTTCTGCATACTAGGTGATGATCACATGTATAAATGGCATGGACATCTGCCTTACCAACTAAACTATAAGTACACCACTTATAACAACATGCTCCTTATGTAAAATAATATGAAATGAGAAGGCTCATTACCTCTCCCCCCAAAAAAACCTCCCAAAACAATCCATTACTTTTATTTTCAAATGCTGATGTGCAGACATTTTGGAAACAGAAAATACAAGAAATTAAAAACTTGTAAATAAATTTGTGACAAAGGCATAGGGCAATTTGGAAAGTAAGTCACTGATGCAAGGGCAGGCAAGGTTATTTGGGTAAATGTGATATCTGTTATTAGATATCACATTTACCCAAATAACCTTGCCTGCGTATGCCCTTACATCAACACAGCTACAACCAATATCTGTGATGCAAATCATTTTCCCCTTACGGTATAGATAACAGACTCCCCCTGTGCTCGTCATTTAAGTATTGGCAATGGTGTAGGTAGCCTGTCTCTTTTGAGGTTTGCTTCTCCATATACAAAATATACACAGGTGCCACCCATGGTGTTTTAATTATCACTGCAGACTATTTTGCCTTGACTTAATTCTGGAAGCTCGATTCATCTCTTTCCAGTCCCTTTGTGCCACTCCAGCTGCCCATAAACATTTTTGGCCTCGAGCTGAAGTTCTTACATTGGGCCTCCAATTTCTCCCAGTCATACTACTTTGCAGCTACTGAATCTATGCCTGTAGCTGATTTACTTATATGTTTCCATAACCATGGATCAGACATGCTCCACAAAAGCCCACAAATCCAGGGAGTGCAAAGACGGTATAAGTGCACTTGTGTCCACTATTCTGCCCCTGCACCAAGCACAGGAACAGAAAAACAGACTGCCTTCTCTGCATTTGAGCAGTTAGCAATACAGCAAGCCAACAGCATGCTCTATGCCAGGGGCAGGCCATTATTTTGGGCAGAAGGCCACTTACTGCTCTATGCAATACAAAAGCCATACAAACTCAGCCTACGTCCCAGAGAGCTCAGACTGACCCAGACACACAGGAACGTCCGAGAAACACAGAGGAGCTGTTAATACAAATGGCGATTCAAGGGAGACTATACATTTACTCTCTCTCCATCCCTCTGTGCTGTGTTGGAGACACTGACTGATGTGGGCGATCTGATAACACAGGAAGTTACAAATGAACTGCGTTTGTTCAGTTGGAGAATGAGCTTTTCAGAGGCTTTTCGCTCATTTTTACCCCATCCCCTTTTTCAGAACTGCCACTCACCACTTTCCTTTCCTCCCAGGGCAATGGAGCAACAGCATCAACGAGTCTCTTTGTGGTCCTGCCTGCAGCTGCTGACACGTGGAGTGGTCAACCCTCTCCCTCAGAGACTGCCCCACTTCCGTCATGATATGTAGCCTGCTTCTCCAGAGACTAAATCGGCACGGATTGCTTTCAAACTTATGACCTTGGCTGCGGATGGTGCTGCTACGCCAAGTTACAGTATCCCACAAGTTAAGAAAAAATAAACAGCTGAGTGGATGCTTAGATCCTATGGAATAGATTTTAAAAACACAGTGGCTATCTTATCTAGCCACTGGAGCCTGGTTATGATTTACTAAGTGCTAACATCTGACTTCAAGCCAGCAAAAGAAAATGCATTGAGGCTACTGCTTTCGTGTATGAGCTGGAGCTAGGAGTTGTGCAGCATCATTTTGTGACCTACATTATCTAGGCTAAGAAAAGTTGACACTCAGAACCCTGTTCTGCTTGTCCTCAAGGAGATCAAAATCGGCACCTTTCTGGGATGACAAACGGCAAGCTACACATCCAGCCATAAGGGGCCAAGGGGTGAGAGCCATGGTGAAACCTCGGGGCATGAGCTAAGGGGGAAGAAAATTGCAAGCACTCCCCCCCCAACCCCCCAAACTAGCATCACATGGATCATCACCATCCTGGCCATTTAGGGACCAACTCCGCACTCATCATTCACATTAGAATAACTTTCCTCAAACCCAGTTGCAATCAGACTTTGTGCTCATGTCACAGTTCTTTTTCCCAGCGTCTATTCTTTGTCCTTTTAGGCCATAACCCTTCAGTACACATCCTGTGCCTTCTTGAATTCCTGAAGAATGCTCAGTTTGGACCCTCCCGTAATGCAGTTAAAAATGACAAATTGACAAGAAGAAATTTTTTTCAGTACGCACATTACACTAACTGCATTTATTAAATGATGAAAATGTTCTCTCCCAGCAATCCCTTAATTTTACCTTTAAATATGAAGTCATAGAAATAAAAATGCGCTCAGCCAGCAAACCTGACTTTCAAAGGTATTTTAATGAACCATCACAGGCTACTGTGCTTTTTGCTCTTTATCAGTAATGCTTTTTACAGGCAAGTTAGAGCAACTTTCTGTTCTGCAACCATGATCAAAAGGCCTAGATCTCATATGGTCACATGTGGCCTTTCAAAGGTAACAAGATAATGTGACAAAATGAACAGCTCCCCACAGAATCAGTAATCTTGTTCTATTATCAGATAGCAGGCTATATAACACTGCAGTATCTTTATTGTTGGCTGTTGCTTTGGTTTTGTTTTTTTAAAGTAAGTAAATATTAAAAGTTAAACTATGCACTAGTGAAGCGCAATTCCCTTCCAGTAATTATTTACCAGTAATATTTTCCTGTCCATTTTATTAAGCTCTTATATTAGTTTTGTGCCTGAGCTATTCATTTTTCTTACTAATGTGATCTGAGTGCCATTATATGTGATGGGAAACATTCTGATTCATGTACACTGCAAAGTACATTAAGTAAAGCACAGTGGTTATAAAGGTAAACCTTTTCAGTTGTAAAAGGAAAAGGAAAAAGAGAGAGAGAAAAACTTAAGAACTGGTGGGTATAAAACACAGTGTTCGTGGTGCTCCTGGTTTTGTACTTTGCAGTTGGAGTGTGATAATCTTAAGACTTTGGGGATAAATAGTTGCCAAGGTTAGTCTGTTGATGGTATTTAGATGCCTAAAGATGCACCTCTAAAAATGTGGGCACCCATGATGATGCAGACGCCACAATGCTATAGACAAGAAGGTCCTGTGGTGTGCAGCTGTGATCCCATTTTCCACCCCTCTTGTTCATAGCCCATGAACAGAACCAATTCTCCTCCTTATCCTCAGTGGCAAGGATGAACTGCAGATACACTACTACAGCTACACATAACAGCTACCTCCATCATGCCCACAAAGGCTTAAAAATTTTGCAGAATCAAGCAAGTTAAGAGCACAAAAAAGTCACCCATTGGCCCACATAGGTAAGAAGGCAAAGGACACAATTAGACCAGTATAATAAATCCTTCTGGCAACATACCCTTTTATTTTATTCAGTGAACTGGTTTCAGCTGTAGCAGGAAAAGTTCTTTGCCCATCTAATTTGCACCTCCCATCACCGTATGGATACACCTACATTTGGAGACATTTCAAAAAGGGCATTGTTATGTGTGGATAAGCTGGGAACAATGCAAATACAGAAAAACAGCTTCAACTTTAACACTGCTTTGTTCAGGGTTCAATCTGAAGCAGTTTTCCTACATTGAAATCCTTCCCAGCCTGTCCACACATAACAGTTAGTAACAGCCACTGCCCTTCTGAAACATCTCCAAATGTATGTGTATCCACACCCTCAGAAAACTTTCTAGCACAGCAAACCTTATCTTGGGTAGACAAGCCCTCGTACTCCATTTCTGGAATCAAGCAGAAGAGGCCTGTGAAAGTTTGTTTGGAGCAATCCCCCGTGTGCTTCATTGGAGACCAAACGAGGTTATTTATAACTTTTTATTAAGGATTCCTGGATTTTTCATCCAATGCATAAATGTATATTATACCCTTCTAATACACACATTAAAGCAATGTTTTATCAGGTTTCCACGGCACACAAGTATGAGAAACCAAAATTTATTTTGCAGTTGATTATGAAAGTTCAAAAGATGGGTGAACTTGCATTGTACCCTACAGGTATCACTGTATCTTTCTCACTCAAAAGCTTAATAGGATGGCCTGAACCCCAATCCTGTTCCCACTGAGACCAGGAAAAGGGATGCCATTCTTGTGGAATGTGAGGTTTTCTGGAAAAGGAACAGTACTCATTTTCTGACATTAGGCATAAGGGGGGGGGGTTCTGTTTTTATTTTTATTTTTTAATTTGGAAATCCCATTGTGAATTGTACTCAAATAAACACCCGCGTCATTAATTTCCAGTGAAATTACTCTGAACCTCTGGTGGATGTGAACGTTAAACTTGGTGAGATTAGTACTGTCTTTTCATACACCTGTATTCCATCAGAAAGGATAAGCAATGGTGTGAACTTCAGAAGTGACCTTGTGATGCTTGGATGTTTTTCACTCCTTGCACACAGTACAGGTGTGCAAGCTAGTGATATCATTTGCCAAACAAATTCATTAAAATGATTTTTAGAAATAGCCATGAACAATAAATTTCTCCCCCCCAAAGAGAGAAGAATCAAGTGTTGTGGTTTGCCTTTCTGTAATTGTTTCATGGAACAACCCATGTTTCACTGTGGAATTATGTATCCTGTGATGTAGCAGCCAACCCAGTTTTAGGACGCAGGTCCATAGAGTTTTACAACAAAACACAGTGTTTCCCACCATCATGCATTGCTGGCATTTGTTAAGTACCATATTTATTCAAATAGAAGATGATACTGAATACTAAGATGATGCTCCCTCAAACATTAAATATATGGAAAATTTATCATTTTTTTACAATTTTTCCAGGTATAGAATCTAATTATTGGAGGTTTGCCTTGAATTTGTTCCCGCCCCACTACTACAGCAGGGAAAGTAAAACTGGGGTGGGGAGGTGGGTGTCAGGTAGCCCTCTGCTCTCTGCTTCCCTCTGACTTTTTCCCCTGTCAGCCCCTGCTCTCCCCGAGCGCATGGAAGTAAGGATCAAATCTGAAAACAACCTTTATATTAAATATGGTTGTAGCAATTTGCATTTAGTACCCATGCACCCAGGTTATCCAGAAATGATATGTTACCTTTTTTTTTTTTAAACCACTGCAAGTTTTAGCAGAGGTACTCCATAAACACACTTCTGAGCAGCACTTTGGCACCTACTTATATGTAGTATACAACACTTAATCTGAGCCTTCAAGAGGCTGACATGATATTAGCCAAAGGCTTGTGATTTGCCACATAGTTCGTTGGGCTGGGCTCCACCAGAGTCAAAAGCATTTCAAACCAGTTACCCTACAGCTCCGCATGACTCAGTATGTGTGTACTCCAGATACCCCACCCCTCCACCAAAGGATCCCTGTGCCATTTAGCCCCCTCATGACTGGAACTGGGTGATCTTGTCAACAGTCCTGGGACGCTACAAAAGTTTATATGCAGATGAAGTGCAAGGCAACCTGGTCCAGCTTCACCTCATGGAAAACATGGTCAACTAATCATATAAACCAGAATGAGAGAGCAGACGACAGAGGGATTCTGAGCAAACTGTATGCAATATTGTGGCTCACCATGACTGGAAAGAGTCAGCGGTGAGGGGGACTGTACTTAATGGGCATTACCGTATGTCTTATTCAGGTATGCTACATTAACCTGCCCTTGTGGTAGGTTCCCATCAGCATATCAAATGTAGCAATTTTGGCATCAAGAGGAGGGGGTCAGGACTGGCTCTAGCCCTCTCAGTGCTGGCCTAGCATTGCAGCAGTACCTCTAGGCCCAGTGCCATTTCCCTGCAGAAAGAACACCTGCCCCAACGCCCACTTTTTTTAAGGGCAACATACATTCACAAACAAGATTCCCAGCACATTTGCCCAGTGTGGGCCATGTGTATTATAGTCATGCTCAGTGTTGGCTGCATTTAAACAACTACATAGTTGGTTTTCATTAATGAGCACATGCCGCTTTTGGCAGCAGTTTAATGATAGACAATGTATTTAGTGAGATTTTCTTGTATGCAATTATAAGATAAGGGGCTTTTTTCCCCATGCGAATTGCGGGGGGATGGGCAGGGAACGACACACCTTGTCTTTTATTCGAGGAAATATGATATTTAATTTCTCAGCCATCTACTACACTTTAATGATAGTGATGCTGATAAACTTAAGAGCAACATTTTGAATTATTTACTGTCTCTCATATCCAGCCCCAGAAGCCAAGTGGTTTTATAAGAATCCTACCTTTAATTTAAAAACAGAGGGGGGAGGGAGGCAGCAGAGAAGCCTTCACAGCTGTTAAGACTGAAACCACGAAGCATGTACATCCTAAAAGCTGGGAAACTGGATTACAAATAAAACTAATTTTAAAGTCTTGTGAATTTTAAATGAGTTGCCTAACTTTGGGGGCCTGATATACAATTTTTACATGCTTGGGGCTGACCATATTTTTATTTTTAAAACAACGAGATGAGGGTTGTGTCTTTGTTAAAAACTAAAATGACATGTAATATTTTGGTACTGGAAAAGTACAAGTCATTTTAACCATTCTGATCCAGGAAGAAGCTAGTTTAATTTTAAAAAAGTGTTAAGTATCTAGCATTTTGACTGCATATATTTTTACAGTAACCCATCTCAGAGCAATGGTTGAGGTTTTAATTTTAAAGCTGTTGATGTCATTAGACTAACATGTTTAAAATGCTGTAAATCCTCCTTATGTAGAACATTTTCTATTTTGTTCAGCCTGGGAAAGGCCGTTGCTGTTATAGGGTGTGTTAGGCTTATTTTGCTAAGCTCACATCAAGGTCAGACCTCATATGAATGGAACTATGTGAATCATTCTTTCCACCTGGTTTCCCATTCTGGATTATCAGTGTGCTTGATTACAGCAATTAGCATTAAACTTTCACTCTAGTGCAGTCTACCATTGTTATCTTCTAAACCAATACCAGGACCAGCCAGTAAGATTTTTATTCTATCCTTGCACCTATCTAGTAAAATCTGAGAACAGGGCCTTTAGGCAATGCCAGAGTATATTTAATCAATGTCCACATGTTCTTCGACTGAATTATTATAATTGCAATTCTGGCTGGGATTGTCCAAGATTCTCATTCTCAAAATAATCAAGTGTATTTGTGAGAACACCTGACATAAGCAAAATGCTTTTCTTATACCTGTAAATATACTTTGAATTAAAAAACTCTGCTACCCTGTAGTTCTCTCTTACAGGGGGGTATATAATCAGGCAAGACTAATGGAAAAAACTTTTCAGCATTTATTTTAGGCTTTGTGTATTCTAGCCAGTAAAGTTAATCCATCTCAAAGCTCTAATACACACTGATTACAGCAACAGATGAAATGATACAAGCTCTGTTAAGCATAGTCAAAGACAAATATTAGAACTCCAGAGATCAGAAAGCAAGCCAGGGAAACCAACACACAATAGCAGAAGACAGGGTAGAAGTGTACCTGATGGACTGACTGGATTTTGGACTCAATGGACTTGAGGTGTCCCTTCATAACTTTCATGAATTAGGTGGCACTCAATTTCTAAAATTAATTTCTATATTACAATACTTACTACCTTATACAGGGGTTGGACAGTAGGGGTGGGGGAATTGTCCAGGCAGGAACACACCCGAGTCTGGCTTATCTGTTTAGCTCCACATGCCTCACCTATTTCCATACACCTCATGGTACACTTCAAGGCTAGGGACAGCCATTCAAAAAGCCTGAGCCCGAATTGATTCAATCTTTACAGGTTAGTCTAATCTGCAAAACTGGAACCGATATAGAGGTGGACAGGCATTCCCTTTTCAGTCCAGAAATGAGGGCGCATGCCTGCAGTGGCTCAGGCTAGAAGCCGGAGGGCACTAGAGCAGCCCTCCCTTGCCTTCCATACAGCTGAGCTGAAGGGGGGTGTGGCCAAGCCCAGGTAGGACACTCTGATTAGGGAGGGGTTCCCTCCCCGCTTCTGACCAGGAGGGAGCCAGCAGGGAGTTGATAAAGCACTGAGTTACACAGCAGGGAGCTATACAGGTAGTTGTTAGCATTTAGCACGCATCAGCAAAACAAAAGGATCTCTCATAGCTTCATAGTTTCTAGGGTCAGAAGGGACCTGAGTAGATCATCTAGTTCGACCCCCTGCCACGGCAGGAAAGATTACTGGGGTCAAACGACCGCAGCAAGGTGTTCATCTAACCGCCTCTTAAAAGACCCCAGCATGAACTGTAGCCAGCACATGGTCTGCTAGCTAATGCTGAGTGGTGTCTGTGTAAGGCAGAAGGGATGGGGAATCCCTGCTTGAGCAGCGGGGGGAGGGAGCAAGCCAGGCAGACACCACTTTGTCTTCAGTCTCTGCTCGAGCTGCACCCAGGGAGCAGAGGGACTGGGCCAGCCCTGCTGGGCTAAAGCAAAGAGCACAGCCCTACCCAACAAAGCAGCTGGGATGCTGGAGGATTCTGATTTAACTTAAACCAGGAAGGGGTTTAGGACAGACACTGCATAAACTGGGTTGACCCAAATCAATTAAGTCTGATACTACATTCAACCAGGTTCATCTCAAACCAGTTTCAGCCTTTTTCCAACTAGTTTATGTGCACTGAACATGTGTTCTGTTAGAGGTTTAAACCAGTCTGTGTGTAATGTCTGTCCCTAGCCCAAAGGATCTGGCAGCACCCAGGGTGAGACTAACTGGTCTAGATGCTATGACAACTCCTTTTATCTGATGAATTGATCTGTTGCTCAGACAGCTTATACATCTCAGATTCAATTAATCTATCAGGTGCACGTCTTCTCTGCCTTCTGCTTGGCATCAGACTAACCCAGCTAATTGCCTCTACTCATAAAAAAAACAATGGTCTAATTTGAGGATCTCAAAACAGGGGAGAAGGTGGGAGGGGGGGATACACTGTGGCCCTGGCTTAGTCTAAAATGTTTGTCTTGTGCAGTATTGTGATGTGCACAACTGTGCCAGGACTCAGCATCACAGTGATAAGCATCCTAATGATCAGGCCGCCTTACAGCTGGAGAAAGGGTTTACCAGCATTTGTATATGCCAGAACAACTGCTCTGTCAATAGACAATTTTATTCTTCTAGTCTCCCTCGGGGACTAATGGAATTTAATGGGAACAAACATTTGCTTGAATTTAAAATAAAACCTGAAGCTACTCAATTTCCTTTAAACTAAATACGTCATCATTCAAACCACATAAGTTCAAAGTGGACTGTAAATCAGTTATTTTTCATAAGTTACTTTGTTTTGTATAAATCTGGAGCAATATTGAAAACATTCTCTAATGCAATATTAGAAATGAACAGGCAAGTAAATGTATTAACTTAGCCAGGACAGTTATGAGTAATTTGTTTCATGCAGTGAAGTATGAATTTATTCCAAGCATCATGGTCTAAAAAAAGGCTTGGAGTAACTTATCTGACTAAGCTGAAAGATGTCATTGACTTCAGTGCAGTTGGAGAGGAGTGAGGCCCAGGTAGCAAGTACATTTTAAGTAGGCATAATGTACATAAGAGTTTATCTACAGGAAGTCAGGGCTCCTGCTTTCTAGTCAGTGCTTAAATGCCAGTAGTAGGTACTATATAAAAACATATGATAGACAGATAACCCCAGTCTGCCATACTATACAACTTAGGTGTAATAATACCTCAAAGAGGATGTAAGGCTCATTGTCTGTCAAGTGCATTGAGGATCTTGGAAGAAAGCTGCTGAATGCATTATTCTGTTTCTATTATTACATCGAGGCTGCTGGAAAAGATGAAGCATCAAAGAAATCTGAACTATGAGCTGGAAGTACAACAGCATTCCCACAGAGCGCTATTCATACAATCTGCAGTTCTTAGACTGATCAACTAAGCAGCAGCAGTTGACAGTAACCAGATACTTAATTAAATCTTAAATCTCATTTCTATCACAATAACTGTCAAGTCATTAGGCCAGCTTGAAGCAGCTGTTGCCTCTGAGTGTCACAAAAGGAAGGAAGAGAACAAGATGTACTTAGCTCAGCTCTACTGGATTGTAAAGCTGGGTATGAAACCTCATGAAACTCATGCGCTTGCTCTCGTGGCTCAGAAGACAGCTCTAGTGAGCAATGCCATTCCTGGCACTGCATTGCTATTCTAGTGCTGACACTAGTTAATCAAACATCATGGCATATTTCAGTACAAGGTATGTCTGAAGCTGCTGAGCAAACCCAGCCTTGCCAATTCACAGAAAGTAGAGAAAGAGTGAACTGAAGTATTTCTTCCTTCTAGCAGACCAGCATGTATTCCCAAGTCTGCTGTCCTGTCACTGATCCTCTTTTATTTATTTAAATTAAAACCAGAAGCAGTAAGATCGTATTATTAAAAGTGTCCCAAGCATGAACTGTATGTGCAGGCAGGAGTTCCAGCCTCCCGACAGTGATCTAGCACTGGAGTTACGGAAATCCCCCCAAAACCACCTTTATACAGACACGGCCACAAGTGCAGTGCAGCTCTTTACCCACCTCTGAGAATATCCACCTCCTGCTGCTCGCTGCCTTGAAGGACCAGGCCATTCTACCCGGTGAAGAGGTAGAGGGATAGGGGTTTTCAAGAGAACACAAATCTACTTCAAGAATATATGAGAGTAGCAATCATGTAAACTTTTCTAGAATGGACAACTGTCTGAACCTCACTGCTTGAAAACAATGGGCTGAACTGGCGTCGGCCTTAGCGGAACTAAAACGTGAAGGCCAAAGTCTGCCTCCATTTCCAGCTTTGCAATCCCATTTGCATAAATAGACTTTGGGAAGTGGGCGGCTGTAAAGGCTCCTCATCTTCACGCTGCGTGAGCGCTATTTTCAGCGTGCTTGCTGTAGGCCTGAGAGTGCTGACAGACCTCCACATTGCATTCAAATCAGGGACCGGGCTGCTCCAGGCAGAAGTTATTCTGTTCCATGGCAGTCTACTAATAGGCAAAAAAACCAATTATTTATCTGCTGAAGATTTAAAGGACACACACACGCAGAAGATAAATGGCTTGGGTCTGGTCCTGATGTAGGAGTCAGAACCAAATTATTCAGCCCTGAGCTATTAGGGAGACATCATTGTCAAGCTAAAAAATAGTGCATCAGCTCTTGAAATCCTCCCCCTGTCTGCACACAAGTTCCTGTTACAGGCTGTGAACATGCCCACAAGATTCAAACCCAGACGTTTTTTCAGCAAACAAAATCCATGAAAGTTATCTGTTTTATGGGGCAAATACTGCAAACATAACTCTCCTCCCCCCATTTGTTTTATGGGGGCAAGTAAGTTTTTTTGAACTTCTGTATACATACGTGAAAGATTTGAACCAACAATATATTTGAATGTTTTGTATACTATGTCTCTAATTTCTGCAGCTGAAAAATAAGCATTTTAAAGTCATACAGAACTGAGGAGAACATCAGGGCTCTTGTTACTTTGGAGAAGCACTGGAGAAGCAAAAAGCAAGCTATGAAAACACCCAGAAGCCTAAAGGAGAGTGAGAACAGATGACATCATGGGCAATTAGCTACAGGGATGCGACTGGCAGACCGAATAAATGATCAAGTTTGTATTATTGCAGTAGTATGTAGGTGCACAGGCGCAAACACTATAAGCAAACCCAGATTTGTCTTTAAAAAGAACCCTCAATTCATTATTTTCTTAATCTTATCAATTTTCTTAATTTTTTCAAACTTTCAGGATTTTGAAAAATAAACTCAGAACCTTTTCCGGGATCAGCATTTTTGTCTCCTGGTTTCTAAGCCATGATATCAAACTTAAGTTTCTAAATTTATGGTAACAGAAAATAATGTACAAAGTGGAAGGTTTAAGAAACCCACCAAACATTATGAAACCTCTAGTAAAAAATAAATAAATCACAGGAGTGCGCAACAATGCCAAAAAGATCAGCCTGCTTAATGGCCTTGAACAGGATTACTGCATTCTCTGTAGGCTTTTTGTCTCTACTCTACGCTGCCTTCATCCTCAAAAGACAGCTATGTCAGCTGGGGCAGGCTATAACCGCATACAGTCCCGTCCCGATTTAGAGAGCCACTAAGCAGGGGTTTCTTGGACTGCAGTGAAGTCCACCTAAGGATTTTAGGTAATGCGAATTGTTCTTTGGTTCTGGCCCTCTCTTTTGGGATAAGGAAGTATACTAGTTTCGTTTTTCCTTACCAGTCAGTTCAGTTTAATAGATTTAAATTTAATCTATTCCCTTGTCTGAGCAGAATGTTGAAATATTTTGGCTGAGGGGGAAAAAAAAAAAGAAAGAAAAACATCAAAACCACATGCCTTTCCACAGAAATTTAAGAAGGGAGGGGGTAACATAGGGGCATTTTCACTGCCCTTTGGTTTCATAAAAGCTTATCTCCACTAAGTCTTATAGCGCAGCCCAGTTTGATCTGAAAATGTCCTATTAAACCTGCCCAAGTACAACAACTGTCTAATAGCAATAACAGATACAGCAATTCATACACATCTAAGCTCAAGAGTCTAGCATCCACATCCTAGTACAGCCTGCTACCAAGTTAAGCTCTCCATTCAACCAAATGCATGGGTAAAGTCCTTCTTTGACCATTTTCAGATATTATTCCTAAAAGCAATAATGCAAAAATTAGTGCTGATATTTTAGGGCCTAATCCTGCAAGCTGCTGAGCAACCATTCACTTTGACAGTGCAGAGTTCAACACCATGCAAGCTTGGATATTTAGGGCACACATCAGGCATCATAAACAAGAGACAATACCATAAAGTTACTCATTGCATGTATTCCTCTTCATGAAAAAAGTAAATCAATCATCGGTGCTGAGTAAGGTCAATAAACCACAATCACAGCTCCTATATTTGTTGAATCAGATCAGATTTTGGAAAACCAGCTGCCTGCACAGAGTCAGGTTTTATGGCTTTCCCTACTTCAACACAGGAACACCGCGGTCTCAAAAGTAACAAAGTACACTTTGCTCCCTAATGTAAGCTTCTTTGCCCTCACAACAGAAACATTTTATGAATGCTGAGATGATTACATGCTTAGTGGTGATAAACTACACAATAAATGGGGGAAGGTGGGTGGGGGAGGCTAGCTGACTTACTAAACTACATGCAATCTGAACTGATGCCTGCAGGGCAATTACTTCTCAGGGTACGTCCAGTGTATGTTTAACAGACAACTACCCGAGACGTTTGTTCATTCCTCATCAGCAACAGTCAAAACTCAGACAACTGCTATTCACAAGGGATTCTCCAATTCAAAAATCACAAACTCTCTCATAAAAATCCCCTAAATCTGCATTTTTCTGTGAGCACACACACACAGATAGAAGAGTAAATGTTTTCGATCTGAGCCTTCGAGAGGCCGAGAAGCGATTACATATATATCTATAGATATAGATAGATTTTATTATGGAAAATCAGAGCTTCCCTTGCCCCCTTTGCTCACGAGGATGCAGGTCCAGCAGTGGCTGCCCCTTCCCCCACTGTTTTGTGACACTAAGCAGCCCTGATATGCTGGTGTCCTGCCCCTGCCCATACCATTGTCCCCTCACTTCCAAACCATAGCTCCCCCTATATCCTTGCCAGTACCTCTCACTCCCAACCCACAGGCCCCTGCCCTGCCCCCCGCCCCCCAGCCCTGCCAGAAGAGGCACACAGCTGCCTCCTGCAAACTCAAAGGATTCCAGTGGTGCAAGGGTGGGGGGCAGTCCTTTAGGGGCAGCAGGGGACTGTGTGGCTGAGCTGCTGTTGCCTATGCTCTTCGGGGCAGGGGTGGGGTGGCAGCCACATGAGATCAAGAAATGCTGCCCAGGTAGGGGACGGAGAGGGCTGTGTCCAGGTTGCATGGTGCAGCGTAGCATATGAGCCCCAGCCTGGAGGAGCAGTGCACCACTGGCACCCCTCCTCCTCCCTCCAGTCTGTACTGGGCTGGATTTGGTCTGCCTGTGCCCACACGAGCGGAAACCACTGCGGGCAGGGCAGAGACTGCCTAGAGCCCCTTGCTGTCCTCCAGCTGCCCAAAGCATGGCTCAGGCTACAGCCATGGTCAGCTTCATGTTGCTGTGCCGGTCCCCTCTACCACACCCCAGCCCCAGCCCACTGCACAGGACAGTGTGTGGTGCCCCAGCTGTTGCCTGTGCTTCTGGCCATGCAGCTCCACAACATCCCTGAAAGCCCATCCCTGCTCCCTTCCCCTGCTGGATGGGCGGAAACCTACAGGCAGGCCCTGCTGGCAACAACGCTGAGCTGGGCTTGCCAGTGACACTGAGCACTGCTCCAATTCCCCTGCTCCGCTGCAGCCCCAGCACCCAGACACCTCTCCCACACAGCCCCCCGGCCTGGACAGTCCCCAAGCCCTGGCCCTCCAACCCCCTTGTCCCATAGACTTACCTGTATCCAGGGCTGCTCCCACCACCCTGCCTGGCTGGATGCACACACATGTGGCACTCTGTGACTCCAACTGCCCTCTCCCCGCTCCCCTGAGCCCCAGAAAAACTCCTTACAGGCTGGAACGCTGCCAGCCTGCAAGGGGAAACCTGCAGTTTCCCACTTCTAAGGGGAAAATCTGAGATTTTCTCCTTTAAAAGGGAAAATCCGAGTTTTCCATAGGAAATGGAAAACCCAGATCCCACAGGGTTTGAAAACCCAAACAAACAAACGTAATTGAAACAGCTGATAACAAACAATAAAATAAATAAAACAATAAAACAATAAAACAAAACAAAACATGTAAAGCTTTGTAATTTTGAAGGCAGGGGTTACTGATTGCAAACTAAGTGGTTCTTAAAAACAACATCAAATCACCTCCCACAAAAAAGCCCAGACAAACAAGATCCATTTCCATAGCTATCTGTCAAACCCAGGGTACCCACTGATCCTCTTCTGCAGCACCTGCTACTAGTGAGGGAAAAGACAGCCCACATGCATGTAAAGGTGGGACCATCGCTTCTCCTCACTATGCCTATATGTCTCAGTACAACATTTACTACTGAGCACACAACCACATGAAAAAGATCCTGGCAAGACCAGAAGAGGGTCTATCCTGTAGGGGGTCAAAACTCTTGCAGCTCCCACCGATTTCAGTGTTGGTAACCCAGAGCACCATGAATCTTGCAGGACTGAGCTAAATAGGTGGCAAACTGAACAAGAATCACACTCAGGCCATCACATTGCTTACTTGCACACATTCTGTTTGTAAGGATTTCAGAATACGTGCATGAAAAATAGTTAGCAGTAGTATTTCAACAGTGATTTCTAAATACACCTGTGTGGGACTATACGTAAGTGTGTACTTGACTAGTGCGGGGCCCAACACACTGTCTTATCTTCTCAGTGAAAGATCTCATTACCGTTGCTTGCATTTTCCTTAGTAAGAGTTGGACCTAACCTCTGTGCCACTCCATCAGGAGCAGACCACAGGACAGTTCTTTTTGGGTAAAAACTTGAAACAAGAATTACATAATTGTTAATATCATGTGTCAAATGTATTAAAAATAATTAAAAAGAGGTTTCTTCTTTAAGATACTGAGCACAGTAGGATTTCCTGTGATTAGAAACTTTGATTTCACTTATACCAGTCCTACATGTTAATACTTTACAAACTTACCTTTAATAGTGACTTTGAAAGACAAAGAAGAGTTCAGAAATAAGGTTTTTTCCCCACTGATGCTATGCTCCTCAAACTGCCCCTAGCTATTTCCATTGCCACTGTTGACAACCATATTTTATATATTATTCTATTATTCAATTTAAAAATGTATTACATAGTTTACTAAAATATGCTAACTGAAGTAAAACTGCCCATGGGGAAAAGGAGACTAGAATACATAAGATAGTTAACATCCAACTGTGCTAATTCAAAAAAGGCTGCTTGACGTAATGCTAAATACAGAAGGAAAAAAATCCATTTGTAATGCTACTGTACATGTGTAGACAGCATCCCACATCAACCTCCTCATTGCAACAAAGAACAGCAACCCTCCTCGTCACAAAAAGAATAGCTTTATCATAATATTTAGCACAAATGCTCTTCCCAAATGAATTTGACTCAGAAGGCCAGACTTTTTATTACAGAAAATTAAACCCGACTTTTGGATAACAGCCAGGATGATGAATCGATTTGAGTTCAGCTATGCAACATATAATATTTCAGCCTGCAACACACGCGGGGTAAATTTTGGCCCCGACTCATATCCTTGAAAACCTATTTGAATAAACAGGCTTTGCAAGTGTAGCAGAGGGAGAAAGTTTGGCACAACGCAGCAAGTTTGCCAGCCAAGCTGTCCAAAGTCACTTTCTTTGTGCCTCCATCATGTGAATAAGGGAAGGCAAAGCTCTCCTCCCCTTATCAGGTGAAAACATCATACTGCTTTACTTTCTCAGACCTCAAACAAGGAACTAAATCATTAGGACCTGGCTTTAAAAAGAGAGAGAAAGAAGGTCCTGTAGCACCCTGGGTTCCCTTCAGATGCTTTCGGGGTGCTGCAGGATGCCCCCCAACATCAGCATGGTTTGGTGTGCAAATGAGTCACAAGGTAAACCCAATGATTACAAATCATGGTAAAAATATCATTAAATTTTTTTTTTGACCACTTTTAGTCCTATTGCAAAGAACCTAGAAAGATCACATTGCAAGGGGGGGGGTGTTGCATTGCGGCTCTGGGGGGGAGAGAAAAAAAGTCGCATTGCGTGGCTCTGGGGGGGAGAGAAAAAAAGTCGCACTGCGTGGCTACGGGGGGGAAGTCGCACTGCATGGCTATGGGGGGGTGGGGGGGAAGTCGCACTGCATGGCTATGGGGGGTGGGGGGGAAGTCGCACTGCATGGCTATGGGGAAAGTGTTTTTATATTTTTCCTCTAGGTAACAAACGAGTGAAAGCAAAGAGCTGGCTTTCGCTGATGGGTGGCTGGAGCCGGCGCGGGCTGACAGCCACTCGGGCAGACCTCGCAGCACCCCGCCACCGACGGCGGGAGGGTCTCGGGGCCGGCCCCACACGCGCCTGCACCCACGCAGCGCGGAGCCGGGCTCGCACGGGGCACCTGCCCGCCCCCCAGGGCTCCCCGTGCCTGAGGCGCGGGCGGAGGGGACTCACCCGCGAGATGGCGAGCGGGGCGCTGAAGTCCTTGCCGCCCACCAGGCGGAAGCCCCAGGGCGAGGGCCCGTGCAGCGCCACGGTGCGGGGCATGGCCGCGCTCCGGCCGCGCTCTGCCGGCTCCTGAGGCGCGCCCGGCGGCTCCTCATCCCGGCGCCGCCCCCCCGCGCGCCACGCCCCCGCCTCCCCCCGGGGGCGGGGCCCGGGACCGAGAAACCGGCGCGTCGTTTGCGGGGCACGAAAGCGGCGAACCCGAGGCCAGGTGCGGCCCCCACTGCCGCAAAGAAAGAGAAAAAGAAACCTCTCCAAGCGGGGTTGGGAAAGCCCGTTCCCTTTCCAGTCAAGGCCGGAATGAGAGGGCCCCTTTCCAAGAAAGACTGAGCAAAGGGCCCGGGGTTTACAGGAAAAGCCGAGCCACCCAACAGATGAGGGCTTCTGAGAGCTGCCAGGACGCTGCCACCACCGACGTGGGCGCCGCGCTGTCCGGGGGTCCGTCTCGGGTAGTGTGAAAAGAGTCGCCATCGCACTCAAACCGTGACCCCAGGTGGCCAAACTGCAGACGTTCGCGTTTGAAAATTGGGCCCCGAGTAACTTCACCGCGGTAGCTCTCCCTCACTTCTGTAGGAGTTCAGACTTTGTCGAGAACAGACACGCTGGACCGGGGGGACCGCGAACGCTGCGGGCGACCACGGCGCTGGCAGCGGCGGCGGGCGGCGAGTGCTGACCAGTGGGCGCAGCCAGCCGCAACCGTGGGCCGTGGCAAACCAGTATCGGTGGCACCTTTTTGCAGGGGTGCACCGCCGCGCGCGCATGCGCCCCCTGCATGTCACCAACAACTGGGAAAGTGCTCCTAGTGTACACATGCAGCTTATATCAGCAATGCTGGACTTTTACCCAGGTAGCTTATTCCTCCTGCACACATCAAGCCAGACAAGCTATGCCAGGAAAACTTCAGTTTTGCCAGTATGTTAGGGGCTTCTGTTAGCACCGTGATGCCCTCTCGTACCTCGTTCCTATATACCTGTAAATATATCAGATATCTGTTGAGTAGGCAAGGCATAGGCAAGACATATACTACACATACTATACTACAAGGCATTAACATCAATCAGAAAAATGTAGCCTGTCTGGGCTTTGAAGTTAATCCCTTGGTGAGGCAACAATATCATTTAATTCATACCTTTCCTGTTATTGCTGTTAGGTGACTAGAAGTGGTTTTCTGAAAGGCTGGGTTAGCATACAGAAATGCAACACTTAAGTGCAGGGATCTCTGCTCAGCGAAGGAAGAGACATGCACTTCTATGTCAAAAGAAATCTTAGATTTAGTAGCAAATACAACAACAACAAAAAAGAGGCTTCAAGTTTTCTTTATGCCAGGAATTTTCCACTGGCATTCGCTACGCCATTGTTAGTGTTGTGGTTTCTAAAATGCAAAGCGACCTCTGAGCAGCAGGCAGTGCATGCAACCGAACGTCAGAGAGAAGACAGAGCAGAGCAGTACTTCTAACCCAGGGGTGGGCAATTATTTTGGGTGGAGGGCTGCTTATCAAGTTCTGGCAAGCCTTCCAGGGCCGGCAATGCAAGAACACGGTCAGTAGGACTAACCGTGGACTATCCACAGATGCATCTCCAGCAGGTCCGAGGAGGTGATCCTCCCCCTCTGTGTGGCACTGGTCAGGCCGCAGCTGGAGTACTGCGTCCAGTTCTGGGCGCTGCACTTCAGGAGGGATGTGGACAACATGGAGAGGGTCCAGAGGAGGCTGCTGGCATGATTGGGGGCAGCAGGGCAGGCCCTACGAGGAGAGGCGACGGGACCTGAACCTGTTCAGCCTGCACAAGAGAAGGCTGAAGGGGGACCTGTGGCTGTTTGTAAACTTACTTGGGGGGACCAGAGGGGTTTGGGAGAGACCTTGTTCCCCCGAGCACCTCCCAGAGTAACAAGGAATAATGGCCATAATAGTTGCTAGGTTTAGACTAGACATCAGGAGACACTACTTCACAGGGCAGCTAGGATCTGGAACCAACTTCCAAGGGAAATGGTGATGGCTCCTACCCTGGGGGTCTTTAAGAGGAGGCTCAACGTTTACCTGGCTGGGGTCATTTGAGCCCAGTTTTCTCTCCTGCCCAGGGCAGGGGGTCGGACTAGAAGATCTAAGGTCCCTTCTGACCCTACATCTATGAACCTATGAAATAAGTGGTTAAAAATTCAACTATCCGCCCCATCAGGGTACAAATTTCAGAAGTTTGATTAGAAAACTGTTACCTGTGAGATACTTTCTCTTTGAGGCTAGATACTAAACCAGATTCACCCCTGGGATAATCCTGGATCTGTCATCCAAATTAACTAAAGTGGATTACTTAAACCATATAAATTTTCTGTCTGGAAACTCCCATTCAGAATTCAAATCACTTTCAAAAGTAGTTGAACAAAATAAACCCTTTTAAATTCTAAATAATTTAATGCAGTCTACCTTCTAGAAAAGTTAATTTGGCTTAAGTTTTCCTGATTGTCCTCATGTAGGCCAAATGTCAGAGAAATTGCATCAGGATTGAATTTGGCTCATTTCTTGCATTATTTCTAGGTATCTTCACCCCAGGAAGGAAAACATTAGCAAAAGGTCCCAAATGATCATTGGTTCTCTGTGCCCCTTGCTTGCTCTCTCACTCCTGATGAGAGTAATGGGAGTGGACTGAATGACTTAACTGTAGGTAGAACCAGGCCTTTCATATCCCTCATTTATCAGAAGTGTAACTTGAGAAAAAATAAGGAATTAAGTCCTTTTGAAAAGATGACTCTTTCTGCTTCTTGAATAGCAATCATCTGGGGATGAGATGGATGCAGCAGATGTAAGTGCATTTTCTCAGACATAAGCACAAATGATTAAAGTAGGATCTAACATGAAATTAATAATACACTTTTCCTGTTTATGACTCCTCCCTTTGCATATTGTACATAAAGCTTGCTGTGCACATAACATGTCGCATACACATCTATTATTTTCTGTAGAAGGAAAGATCAACATGCGTCTAAGCAACTATAACTAATGTCTTCCCCTTGAAATTTTCCTTCTGAAATCTTATCACCTCATTATTCCTTTTTGGAATATTCCATTCTGGTTCTCATTATCTGTCAGTTGCATGGACTGCTTCCTTCCTGAGTTATCATGTAGTCAAAAAGTAGGATATCTAACTTTAGGTTCTGTTTTTAAATATGCATTCAGGTTTTTTCCTTTGCTACCCCCATGGATCAAAGGGGGTTTTTTGTTTCTCAAAGTAAGGGTCAAGGAATGATCCTACACTGGCATTTGAAACCATTTGCCTTAGCTGAGAACTATTTAGCCAGAGTTGACAGCTATTATCAAAACGGGGAATTTGCTGTTCTACAAATAACCTTCCTGTATCTCAAACTGTTTTATCACCAATTTTATCTCAGTAGGTTTGGAAGTTAGCCATGAAGTCTGTAGCAAGAGATTTGGTCAGCAAACGAAATAAGATTTCCTGATTTTTTAATAACATCTTGGAGGAATGGTACTAAGATCACTTGATACATCCTGTTACAGCTGTTCTAGACTATTTAGATTTTTTCCTTTAGAGCTTTTCTTCCAGTTAAGATAGATGTTGAAACTGCTTTTCTCCTTATATAGCCAAAACCCATAGCATTAATAAGTTGATCTTATTGCATCTATCAAAGAAATCTCTGAAATGTTTAACTGAAGTTTGTTTAGTTTTCAGGGTTTGAGGTAGAACTCTGCTATTCAGTGGATTGTAGGTGAGAAACTAGTACTGTTGCTGAGTATTAAAAGCAATTTAGGAGCTTTATAGCGCATAAGAAAAGTTTGAATGCTTCACATTCTTCTTCTCCATGGTCAGGCTAGTATTTGCTTTGCAGCACAAGTACCTAGTAGGAATATGCCACTTGTAACCAGGGATGTACGGAGTCTGCTTTAGAAGTTTCTCTCCTCAGCCAACTATTTAATTCACTTTGTGCAAACAACAGATTTAGAAATGCCAATTCCATGCAATGTTGAAGAAACAGCCAAAGAAGATTAAACTATGAATCATTTGTTTCTGGCTAATTAAAAATACATTACATTTAAGGAGCAGGCCAGCTGAGACATGGGAAGTTGAAGTTCTGGTACTAACATATTCTCTGGTTGCTAGATTGTTAAATAATAAATGTAGTAAAGATTTCACTGAATGGTCTGGAAAAAATGCTAATTTTATAATTCAGTGCAGGGACTCAACTAAAAGGCCAGACCTGATAAAATAGAGGCAGTGTTTCTGCATAAATTGCCAACACTTAGTGTAAATTGAGAGGAAAGCTCCCCCCCCCGTCCCCAAGTCAATAGGATTAGCTGTAAAGTAGGTGAGGATAACTTCAGAATTGGGCCCTTTATTGCTACATAATAAGACAAGGTACAAGTATGTGTGTGTATATGAAAATTTCTCTGCTTTCCTATTTCCTCAGAAAAACCTTCTACTAAAAAGTCCCTTTTATAGTGGCATTCATAAAGTTCAGAGATATTTGTTATATTTATTTTACCCAATATTTCCAAATGAATCATTTTTCTGAAAGAGTTCCTACTGAGTTCCTATGTTTGCTAATATGGCAAACATAAAAAAAGAGAAAGAAACTCCAGTTAATGTTATCACTTGTGAATTAAAAAACTCCTATTGTTAACTTAGCGGGAAGAAAATATTTTTACAGTCTCCTCCAGCTCTTAATAACTGACATAAGTATGTGATCATTCCCTTTCAATAAAAGTGCTAATATTTTAAACTATTGTGTAAATTCAGTTACCTTCGAGGTGGTGCTTTGCTTACTGCATGTATATTTAATCTTTAAAAGAAGTTGGGAGTCTAGTGCAATTTTTTGCCTTAGAACTGTGAATAATTGTCTTGAGGCCATCTATAAACAGCTTATTGCATAGATTGGAAACTCAGAAGTAGTTTTAACCAGCCAAATAAATAATAAAATATTGCTTATCCTGACTATGTCTACATGTGCGCTTTAATGCAGTGTCCTATTCTACTGCACATTAAAGCAGCGCATAAAAAACTGCGCTAATACACTAATGTGTATGAGCTTGTGCTACTGTGCCTTAGCACAGCCTAATGTGCATTTATTTGGTACCTCATATTGGAGGTACTAAATTTACTGTACATTAGAAAAAGCACATTAATGCATGTGTAGACATACTCCCTGTCTAGCAAGAAGCATGCATCTCTCAGAAATTTATTTCTAATGCAATTGCTCCATTTTTCAGTTTCCAGTCCAGTATCTGTGAATATTCTTGAATATTTGTTTAAAAGTGGTTGTTTCCTTTGACATTTCTGACTGAACATTTTAACAGAAAGCGACACCCAGGAGGCTAAAATGAACTCCAAATTTCTATTTGAGTAAATGTTCCCAAGCAAGGCATTTGAACAGCTCTAGTGCTAACTTGAACATACATGCTCCTTGCCCTTCCAGTAGTCAGCACTCACATTTCTCAGAGCATGGCCTCTGTTCTTTTCTTACATTAATCATAACTCCGTGACAGTTTCAATTTACTTCTGCTTCCGCTGCCCAAGCCAGCAGCTTCTGGTGCCTCCTTAATTTCACTGGGAGCTTTCCCAGGCTTGCTTACAACAGATCCTTAAATGGCCTGACCATGCTTCTTTAACTAATAGTCTTTGTTTAAAGAGGAAAAAAACCCCAAAAAGAAAAGCCTATAAAAATATTGTCAATTCAGTTTTGAATCTCATTATTTGGATTAAAAGTCCAGGAATATCTGAGTCCCGTGATGGATTTAACTGCAGGGTTAAAAAGGATTACTATGTTTACAGCCTTTGGTAAATGTCTCAGGTCTGAGCTAGTATTTTGGCTTTTGAAAGGTCTTTGGAACATCCCCAAATGTTGGCAGTAATCACTGTAAATTGTATTTAGTTCATTTATCTGTCTAAATCTTGAATAAAATGCTTACCATACACATTAGTACAAAATCAGGTATCACAAAGAGGTAATTGGGCTGTTAGAATTTCTTGTCTTGCCAACAGTAGAACTGAGAGATGAAGCTGAATGCTAGTAGCTTTTTAGGATAATTACAGAAAAATCTGTGTGCAAAAATATCATCCCAGATCACCAGTTCTTTAGGTTCTTATAGAAGAAGTGCTGCAGAACCCAAGTGTTTCACACTAATAACTAAGAGACTCATCATGCATTACTGAATGTGGTTTATGTGAACAGCAGAGCCAAGCCAATACAGACCAAGATTAATTGTAGTCATTCATTTTTACAGCTGTAAATGGTTACACTTATCTATTAAGTCATTTATCATATTATATCATAGTCTTACCTCAGTGAGTAGGAGCCCCAGTAATGATTAAAGGGTCCTTGGTGGTAGGTGGTTTATCAATTTAAAGCAAAAATTTATAAACAGAGCAGAGCAGAGCAGGGGCGCATTGGGGCCCTGGGTCCAGCCCCCACCCCCCACTTGCGCCCTGCCCTGGAGTCACGGGTTCCTTCCATCCCTGACCGGTGCAGCGGGAGCAGCAATGGGAGCAGATGCACTGCCCCCTAGGCCCGGAGTTGCCCCTGCCCACAGGTCCATGCTGCAGTTGGTGCCAGGGGTGTGGAGCCACAGCCTGCCGGGCACTTGTGGCATGGACCGAGCTCCAGGGGCTGCTCCTCACCCCACTTTGGCTCAGTCTGGCTGCAGCAGCACCTGGCAGCCATGGTCCGCTGCATCAAGGACTGAGCGCCAGGGGCTGCCCCAATCCGGCTGCAGTGGCGCTTGGCTTGGCCCAACTACCAGTTTCACCTGCCCTGGCGCAGGGCTTCATCAAGCAGTTACTCAAGTCTGCTCCGAAGCAGCAGATCTCCGGTGCATCACAGGACAAAAAGGTACATGTATAAATACCCTGAATGCCCAGAGCAGCTCTACCAGATGCCAGGACCTAGCCTTATTTTATGTGGTGTTTGGTGGCCTGTCATTAAATTTAAATTTTCTGAATGATGTGAGAGGCAAAAATGGACACTGCTCTTTTTCTATACAAATTTAATTTCTGTGTATACAGAATTGCTGTGTGATTGATGAATCATAGTTAGAAAAAGACCTAGAAGAAATATTGGCACAGTATTGAAAGCAGAAGATGTGATTACACCCATGATCTGTTTTTCCTGTAGTGCTAATTGTTCTCATTATGAGATTAAACTAATTGATTTCCTATCAAAAGCAGTGGTGCGGAGAACAAAGTAAGAAACTCTGGCATGACATGAGTCAGTCCGTTGACAATTTAATTTAAACATTGATCTTGTTTTCCGGGTTGTTGTGTTTTTTTTCCCCTTTTGTGATCAATGCAGATGGCGGTTAGTATATTTTGCAAACAAGCGTGCTGAATTTTTTTCTTGTTTTACAGCAAACCAACAGCTATTGTACATGCTCTGGGTAGAATGCTCCTAGATAGGCTGTGAGAGCTTAACCTTTTGGATAAGTTCTTATCATCTTGTATATGTTGATAGTAATGCTTCCTTTTTGGGTTTTGTACAGCTACAGAATGCAGACAACTGGAGGAGATTAAGCTGAGCCTTCTTAATTTATGCAGGTCGAGGAAAGTTTGGCTTTTATCCTTGGAGATAAGTACAGCAAACGAGCTGTTCTTAAAAGGCTGAGCTCTGCAGATGCCATAATTGAAATATCAGTAATATCAAAAAGTTTATGAAGTAGATTTTACAGGGTGTTCTTAACTCAATCCATCATTTGCAGCTGTCTTAAATCAACGGAGTCCTTTGTCCCCGGGAGGCAAAGGGATACATTGCCTTCATCCCTTTCAGGCCAGGAGAACCTGATGATGAGCCTGATTCACCACTGCCCAGCCACGTAGCAAATAGTCACATAATTAGCAGGAAATACTACCACTGACCTAAAGGCATGGATACACAAACACGGTCCATGCAGGAAAGGAATGTACAGTGTCAGCTGCTCTGGGCAGTTGCCTTTGTGCATCTTCTTATCCCTGTGATATGTGGAAGATAATTGGTGGCAGCTTCCCCCTCTTTTACTGGGAGGTAAGCTACCCAGGCTAGTTCATTTCCTACAGAGGTAAGAGCATGCCCAAGGGCAGTTATCATAGAGCAGCTGATGCACTGTGAAGTCTTGCCCTCCTTTATCTTCTGGTACTTGGCTTGCACACCGATGCCAATAGTAGTATCTTGCACTCCCTTTGCACAAATCTGCATGGCTAACCACTGTATGCAGGTGGCAGTGGTGACTTAGGTTGATTGGGTTCTGTTGGATGGCAGGAGATGAAAGCTGATGTGGAGCAGGTGAAGTGTTGTAAAGTTGCGCCCCTTTTTGGATTACATTCACCTGCTTGTGTGCCCTTACACAGGGGGTGAGAACAGAATTCACCCCATGTAGCCTAGTTCCCTAATGCTTAGGGTCAGAAGGGACCTAAACAGATCATCAGGTCCAACACCCTGCCCCAGGCAGGAATGAGTGCCAGGGTCATAACACCCCAGCCAAATATCTACCCAGCCTCCTCTTGAAGACCCCCAAGGTAGGAGACAGTACCTCATTTGGGAGCCTAGTCCAGAGCCTGGCAGCCCTAACCATGAAGTAATGCCTCCTGATGTCCAGCCTGAACCTGCTTTCTAACAATCTGTGGCCGTTATTCCTAGTAACCCCAGGTGGTGTTACCTGCTAATGTTGTTTGCCAATTATCATGTGGATTGTGTTTGATTAATTTGGTCTCTGTCTGTCTTTACGAAACACTCATACTGCTTGTTTTCCCCATTATTCCAGACCTATGCTTAGGCTGTGAATCATGACAAACGATGTTGCTTTTTTCAGGTTTTGTAAATTGGGTGATATCATCCACTGCCAGCTACATGGAGGATATGAAACATTTTTCACAAGTGATATCAAATTTGAAAAACTTGGAAAAAAAAAAGGAAATGAACTTTCCCATAATGTCAGGTATCCAGGTTGCAGCTGTATAGGTCTAGAGGAAAAAGCAATCAGGGCTTGTGGACAGAGGTGATATCTTTTATTAGACCAAGAAGATTTTTGCAAGCAGAAAACAACTCTGACCACCTGAAACCGAATATCCTGCTCCTGCCTTTGTATAAAGTAATTTGCTTCATCACAGCTTCATGAGAGAGCTGAGACCCCTTACCAGATAAGAACTGCTGCCCAAAGGGTTTTTCCATCCATTGACTCTTCTGTGAAATCCTATGAAATATGAACTTTCATTTCTACCCAGGAGAACTTTTACAATCTTTCCTCTGATGCCTGATGAAGGGTGTTCGTGCCTGAAAACTTGCAATTAAAGGATGTTTTTGCAAAAATCTTGTTGGTCTAATAAAAGATATCGCCTGTGTCCAAGAGCCCCGATTGGCTTTCCCATTATAATTCCATATCTCTTCTGAATTTGATTGTTGAATGATAAAAAGCAGTTCTATCACAATAAAAAATAGTTGTATTTCTGATGCTGCAGGCTCCATCAAACAGAATTTTGAGCCCTAATAATTATTTTCAAATTTAATAAGAATCTCATAAAATCTTCGACCAAAGATGAAATTCAGGCAAAAAATACTATGGGAGGGTTATTGTATTGTTGAGCAATGGATACCTTTCTTATTAATGGCATAGCCCGCTTAACATTAAATAGTATTATCAGGTAAATTGGATTATAAATGCGAACGACTGGCCAGGCAAGGGAATCAAAGCTCAAAGTTAAAAAAAAAAAAAAAAAAAAGTTTTCAAAGCACTGTCTGAGTAAAAATAAAATTAAAGAACAGAAGGCATAATCATGTCCTCCTTGGAGAAGGAAAAACTCCCATGTAAAAGAACAGGGGTTCAGTAAAGAAAGCAAGGGTGGCCCTCAAAACTACCCACTATTCATTTTACTGTGGATGAATGGGACTGTATGCTGTTCGTGGTTTATTTTAAATTTTACTTCATTTAAAACTAAAGATTACTTTTGTAACATCAGATTCTTAGCCCTGCCTGGGAACTGAACACCAAACTTTCAATGCGTTTACGAAGCTGAGCGCATCGTATAAATCCTCCAAATACAACATTCACTTCTGTGGCTTCTGCTTTCAATAACAGCTAAAAGAACATCCCGCTGAGCCTGCTATCCAGGCTATTTTGTATATATGAAAAGATGAGCTGTTTCAACAGTATCTGTGATATATCAGGCACAAGCAGGATTTCCTTTAGTGTTAAGCAGGTGGATCTTTTTGCTTTAATAATCTCTACTTTGTATGTGTGTGTGTATGTGTATGTATATGTATGTATGTATGTGTGTGTGTGTGTATATATATATGAGTTTCTCTGCAGGTAGTTTATATTTTTATAATGTTTTGGTCTCGATAGCTCACAGGATATTTTCCAGTAGTTATATCTTTTGGAGCAGCAAAAGTAGGGTAGTTTTAGCTGTACTTTCACAAAGATCTGTATCCCTGTTAAGTCCAGCAGTTCCAGTGCCTTCTCTTAGGTTGCCTCTAGTATTGTTGAATGTCATAAAATATCACTTCCTCATTACAATTCGCACCCTTTTGTGACCAAATGCCAGATTATCTGCACAGAGTATTTGAAATACACTGAAGGACTCAATCAGAGAGATTTGCTGTCGTAGAAATAAACGTGCATTTTGAAGTAGCTGATTCTTAGGTAAATTATACCACATAAATGATCAAATATAGCCAAGTGTACCTATGTTTCTAGGCAAAAAAAATTTTTCATCAAGGGGACATGTAAATGGGTTAAATGTCTCAGAATAAGTTTCAATGTTGGCCTACTTTGCCCAAAGAAAAGCTTAACTTCATAAGTTTATATTAGTGCCTTAGTATCTATATATTTGAATATTTTCCAGAATTTCTACATTTTGGCTTACTCAAAAGGATGTGGTCCTGCTAAGCAGAGGTATTGGAGGTCAGTCTACATGCTACACTGTGCAGAGAAGATTTAATGAAATTTCTGCCTGGCACTGCCTATCAGTTTCTCATTTTCATACTTGCAAAATTAATTCAGACTTACAAACAAGCCCATCCCTGTCTATAGCAACCAGACACTGGGGTTCTGACATTTTCAGACTTTGGGTTGGCTGAGTGATGTCATTTGAGGGACAGATTTGGTCGTGAGTTTGTTACTATGCAGGGTTTTATGCATTTACACATTAGCAACAAAAAAACCTCTCTGCCAGACAACATGCTGATTCTGGTTAGTGATTAATGGAGAATGAGGTGGAAACCTTTGACCATTCTGTAGTGTTCATAACACAAATCCCACCCCCAGAATTGGTACTCATGCTGAAGCCTTAGCAGAGTGTCCAGCAAATGAGTTGTCCCCTCATCTATGGACATGGACAGAATTAAATACAGTTTCTCATATGGGGCTGTTCTATTTAGGAGGAGGATTATAGCCTGTCCTGTTAGAGGGAAAGGATGGTCTATTGATTAAGGTGTGAGCTGGGAATGCAGAACCCTGAATTTGGAGAAAGGGTGACACCTGCAGCCAGTCTAAGAGACACTGCATTGAATGAGCTGGCTGCAAAAGAATAGGCGGCTAGAAACCTAAAGAGTATGAGGGCCTGTCACAGAGTGGGATTCATAGATGCCAGGGGCTGGAAGGGGTTTCTTGAGATCATCAGGTCCAGCCCAACTGCGCTTGGGCAGGAAAGACTGCTGAGGTTAGACAACCCCAGCGAGATGGGCCTCAAGATGTTTTTAAAGATATCCAGAGTAGGTGATTATACCACTTCGAGGGAGAACCTATTCCAGGCCCTGAACACTCAAGTTGTAAAGAAGTTTTTCCTTGTGTCTAACCTCAAGCAATCTTCTAGCAATTTATCACCATTAGTCCTAGTCTTCCCCTGGGGAGCCCTGGTGAACAGATATTCTCCCAGTCCCTGATATGCCGCCTTTACATATTGATAGGCTAAGTCCCCTCTGAGTCTTCTCTTCTCCAGGCTGAACAGACCCATGTCTCTCAGCCTCTCATCATATAGCCTACTTTCCATACCTCTAACCATATTCCTTTGGACTCTCTCAAGCCTCTCCACAAACTTCCTGAAGTGTGGTGCCCAGAACTGAATGCAGTACTCCAGCTGTGGCCTCACCAAGGCTGAATAAAGTGGGAGGATGACATCTTTAGTCTTGTTTGAGATGCATCGGTAGATGCTGCCAGTGTTTTGTTTGCTGGCTACAGCATCTCTTTGGTGGCTCATGTTCATTCTATGATCTATTTATCAAGACCACCAGGTCTCTGTCAGTTGTGATAGTGAGTGTAGCACTGCTGAGTCTGTAAGGTGTTGCGGGTTGTTTCTCCCTAGATGGAGCACCTTTACACTTCTCAGTGTTGAACATCATCAGGTTATGATCTGCCCACCTTGGGAGCCTGTTCAGGTTGGCCTGTACCCCAGCCTATCCTCCAGCGTGACCGCAGTCCCCCATTATTTGGAGTTATCTGCAAACTTTGCCAACAGTTTTTAACACCTGAGTCCAAATCATTAATGAATATGTTTAAAAAGTACTGGTCTGAGTATTGAACCCTGATGGACACCACTGGTCACCATGTGCCATGTTGACTCAGTTCCATCTATTATTACTCTCTGGGCCCTGCATTGGGGCCACTTCCCTAGCCACCGGATCATTGGATTATCTAGACCGCAGTTCTCAAATTTTACCATGAGCATGTTGTGGGAGACAAAGTCAAAGGCTTTTTTGAAGTCCAAGTATATGATGTCAACTTTATCTCTTGTCAAGAAGACAGACCAATCGGGATCCTGGGGCAGCCTCCCTTTGTAGAATTAACCAAGTCCATCAAGCTGTGGCAGGCGGGGAGAAAGTGGGGAGGAATCCAAGAGCCAAAGCTGAGCAGGTGCTGTAAGGACACCAGGACGTGGCCCCTGGAGTCTCAGACCTGTTATAGGGATATTCTTACTTCCCCAACTCACAGAGTATTATGAGGACACATCCATTAAATGACTGCAGGGTGCTCAGATGTAATGGTAATAGATATCACATATCCATGGTAGATAGCCATCTTGCCTGTAGTTTGCCATTTTGAATCAAGCCCAGGTTGTTCTCACCCTCGGATGGCTATTTGTTAGCATGCAAAATGAGTTTGGAGCTGTCATTCCCAATGGACTATTGCCTATAGCACTAAAGTCACCATAGTTGATACTACCTGATGTTCTTGTTGGAAGTCTATTAAGTGTCTGATCCAAACCTTGATACAGTTAGTGCAGGAGTGGACAAAATATGGATGGGCTGGATCTTGTGGCCCATCAAGGGATTTTGTCCACCCTGAGGTAACTCTCTTGGCCCCACCTAGCCCAGGCACAGGAGGAAACCCATGCTGTGATGCATGCAACCGGTCCCACCATACCTGGGTGCTCAGCAGGGCTCAGGTGATGTGGCAGCTAGAGTTGCTTCCTAGCAGTGGTGTTTCCTTCCAGCGGCCGCTGCCAGTTGCTGCTGCTGGACCCAGCCCCATTGCCTGGGCACCCTGGCCTGTCTGCCTGGCTCCCACTGGATGGAGTGGGTGGGCAGATGAGGTCTCCATGAAGACTAGCCTGGGACCCATGTTCGAAGCCACGTGTGTTTGGGTTGGGGGTGGGATGGGCAGCCATGGCCAGGATAAGGGTCACAGGATGGTGGCAGTGGGGGGCCATGGCCTGGGGCAGAGCCATGATCCACTCCCTGAATGCCCCTGTATTGGGCAGTGATTCTGTGTGCAGGGAGTGGATCATGGCTTTGCCCTGGGTCGCATGTCATCACTGTCCTAAGATCCCACTCCTAGCCACCTGTCTGAATGCTATGCCCAGATCACCCATTGCCCCATCCTATGTGCCCTGCCCATGTGGGTCCTGGGTCGGTCTCTGTGGAGACCCTGGGATCACTGGCAGTGGCATCACAGGGCCAGGGCCTAGGCCAGAGCCATGATCTACTTCCCACACACTCCGGGCTGTGGAACTGGCACCTGTCACGGGGCAAGTGGAGAATGGATCGTGGCTCTGCTCTGGGGCCTGGCCCTGTGTTGTCACCACCCAGTGATGTTTTGGCCCTATCCCTGCCTGTCTCTCCTGCTCCCAGATGCTGCACCCTGCCTGCCTAGCCAAGTGGAGTGAAATACCACTTAGGGCGTTTTGGTGAGCTGCTGGGGGAGAGCAGGGGGTGCTGACCTTGCATAGGGTGGTGTGACCTAGCCCAGAACAGCTCACCAAAACTCTCTAAGTGGCTCTCCAGCCCAAGTAATTGCCATTTTCCCTCCCCCCCCCCGCCGAAGTTAATGGAAAGACTCTTAGTTTCCCCAATATGGCAAATCAGACCCAATAAATACCCTTTGTGTCTAGAAAAAAGTAAACCTGAAGAGGCTAAACCATCTTCTCACTGCATGCAGAGCTGAGGCACATTTGGTGCCCAAATCCATTTCCATGAATAAACAGAGATGAGTTCAGCTTCCTCGGTAGCTAGTTCACAGCAGTAAAGTCTGATTAAAAGCTAAACTGAAACTAAATTTAAAAAATACACAGTGCTCTGGATTAGCAGAAAAGAAAAGCAGAGCTAAAGTATCTTTAATGTAGTGAATTGATGTACTGTTGGGTTTCTTTGCTAGTATATTTCTGTGTTTGTCTTCCCTGACTTAATTTTAAAACTAAAAGAAACTTCATGATGCATGTATAGGCCATGAAAAGGATAACCTGGTTAGCATATGCAAGGTGTGAATTGTTCATAAATGGTTAGAACACACAGCATTCTCTCTGTATTATAGTAAAAGGGCAAGTTAAGCAGTGGAAACCTGTCTAAAATGTTTATATGATTTCTTACTGGAGGCTATGGAGGAAAAGCATGGGTTTATTCAGCTGTAACTTTATTCCCTGATGTCCAATACAAGTCTCAATATCTTTAAAATTTTTATATGTTTGTGCATACATATTTCCTGAAAGTAGAACACACCAAATGAAATCTTTTTAAAACAAGACCAGAGACTCAGGAATCTTAAAAATATAAGCAATACTTTTTTATTAAGTGCGCAAAAAAATTATAAAGTCATTGCCTGTGCTCATACTTAGTACAGTCTCCCAGCCTACAAGTATGATTTCATAAAGGGCCTGCTGGAATGTAATATATCAACCTCCTTAAACAGACATATCCTGTTTCTTTTGTTTCCTTGTCTGTTTTTGCAGAGACTGTTGCTACAACACCATCCAATGCTGGTCTCTGCACTCAGTTGTTGATCTCCATGCTAGTACTGCCTGCTTCTAGTCTTGCACTTGACTCTTTATAGTGTCTGCCTGTTTGTACTGCATGGTCCCTCTTCCCCCATGCTTGGGGAAGTATGAAAAGAAACCACATTTTTCTTCAGATCAGTTCAAATATATCACCACCATTCTCATTCCTATGGTGTCACTGGGTTCTTACTGTCTAATAATAATCCACAGACTTTGTCAGTACATTTGACTCTATCTGTCCCATAGCTTTATGATATCTACTGTAATGTATTTCTTGAAGAAACATGCTCAGCACAAACGTGCATTCTTTTCTTCCATTTCCCTCCCCCCAGTTTGAAACATGAAGTTATTCAATACTGAAAAACCAAATCTAGGAACAAAAAGCTTGTTTCCCTCCCCCCCCCCCCCCCCCGTGCTCATTGTCATGTATCCAACATTTATTGGAGCACAAAGGTAAAGGAAGTGAAGAGGAAGAGTGGTTGCATCATATTCATAACCATCCTCACTAGGCCAAAGTTTGTTGTAACTGGACAGCCTATTTTGATTATTGGAGCTACACAGGAGGCTCTCTGGGCAGAATTTGTCCCACTGTCAAATGGCTGCAAAAGCGGCCCCACAATTAACAAGGTTTCCAAGGATATGTGGATTCCTGTGTATTATGCAGAATTGTGTCTAATGCCATTATGAGCTTGACTCCAAGTCTGTTGAAGGCTCCCATTGGTCGTGGTAGGGAATGCTATTTTCACAAGCTGTTTAAAGCATTATTTATTCTGAACACAAATCAAATGTTAGAATGATCAGAGCTTCTACCCAACATAGTCAGATCACTTCTTTCACTTTTAACATACAGGGCACTCCTTGTCTTGCGACTGGGGGTATATCCACCCTACGTTGGATGTGCTAGGGAGTACTTTTGCATAAATACACCCCACTCATTTGCTCCTGGTCTGTGCCCATCAAAAGCTGACTGAAGGTCATGTATCCTCTTTGAGTGATTTTGGGCAAGCCCAGCACTGCTGCCTGTGCTCATGACAAGACTGATAGTGGTGCCGGGTGCCATCTGGTGTGCACACCCCAAATATTAGGTCAATGACACTTTGGAGCAGGTGGTAGGGACATTTCACAGCAGGGCTCTTCAGCATGCTCCAACACAGTATGGATGTTTCTTTAGAATTTCTCTTTTTTTCTTTATTATTTCTCTTTATCGTGACTTCTCCAGTAGGAGATAAAAGATGCAATTGGACTCATGGGGGGAAAAAAGCATGTGACAGAAGAACCAAGATTGTTCCTGAGCAGGCTGTCTAATGACATTTGAAACCTAAACTCTAAAACAAATGCAGAACAAAGAACAAATTCTCTGAACACTTATGTAAGTTTCAGACACAATATTACATGTATATTCTGCATTTAATTAGTCATTATCTGTTATTATTAGAATAACAGAAGCCCATACTTTTCTATAGCTTAAGCATTTCTCTTAAAATATCTCCTTGAGTATTTTAATCTGTTTTTACACATCTGGGGCATAGAAAGGTAAAGTTTTCTCCCTTAGAGAGACATGAGGTATGTGGTCAGAGTAGAACCCAGATCACTTGACTTGCACCTCTACACTTCAAACAAAAGACCAAATGTCCTAGAAACTAACTCGGAAATGAAGGCACTGGTAATTTATTTGAGAAGTTTGTTAAAAAAAAAAGAGAAAAAAGACCTTTTCTGTGAACACTGCTACTTGCAGAAGAACCCAAAGAATTGTATTGCAACCTAAGTATCTCATGTAGTCATGTTGGGATACAATAGCAGTTGGTTGTCAAAGAAACTGGCAATTTTATAGAGGTTTCTGAAAGCAAGGTAAGGTGTTAGAAGACCAAGCAAGCACTAGTAATTTTGTCTCAAAATGCTAAGCAAGAATGAGTTGTTCAGAGTTAATATGTTTCTGTTTGGCTTTATAGTTGTTCTAGAGATCATGTTACTGTTCCTAAGATGCATCCATGCCAGCTTATCATTGACCATGCCAATTAACTGTCTTTTGAGTTGATTGATCCCATGATACTGCAATATTGCCTGTGTTGCACTGGACCAACACATCGTTCTGCAATTTCCTGTTTTTTTGGAGGTCCAGAGGCCTCCTTGTCATTTTTCAGGCCACTCCAGTAAACTGTCATTATTTCTGTGAACCACTTAAGTTTTATAACTGTTTTTATAGTGATTGATGTAGCTACACTGAACAAGTGGATGCAAATATTTGACACAGCTTAGTATTTGTTTCTTCATTTTCATGGATTTAAAGTCAGTTGTGCCTGTTTAGAACGTCTCAGGAGTGAAGTGAATTGTTTAAACATATGTTCAAGGAAGTTTTTCAGTTTATTGATCCCAAGGTAACAGCTGTGCTTTTAGAGAACTTCTCTAGGTCAGTGCACTGTTGTTGCTTTAAACGAGAGTGAAAACAATCCATGACAGTATATGTATCTTTTATTTTACAAATAACGTGAAATCTCTGGGAATTATACACAGAAACATACCATGGTATAAGACCCATCTGCTCACCTGAATAGGGGTTTTCTACATAAGGGCTTAGCAATTGTGCTAGCATTCTTCTCCAATACACCCGTCGGGAGGCACAGCTGGGATTTAATCATGGTATTCATGTTAATCTAATCTTGTGACACCTACATAGGGTAGAACAATCCTATAGATGTTGCATGAATTCTGTACCTTGGAAGCCAAGCCACTAAATGGCCCTTACTGGCAGACGCACCAAATTTCACCTCCCTTCTCAGAATGGCTGCATCCACATGAGCATGGATGTTTGTTTCTCCAGGCACAGCTAGCAGCGGGACACCTTGTGCTGCCACTAGTTGTCCCTGGGGGATGCCTTACCCCGAATAGGGTGGTGGTGGGGCTGCAGCAGTGGTGCTTCTGCCACTTGGAGCCTGGCCGGCAGCCGGAGCATGGCTCTGGGTGGCCAGGCTCCAATTTTGAGCAGCGCGCGCTGCCCCAGAGTGTGCCGTTTTGCTTGCTTTTTTTTTTGGGGGGGGGGGGGGTGTTGAGCTGTTTTTTGTTTTTTTTTACCTCTGGATTTCCCTGGGGTCAAACCCCCATCCTGGCACTGCTCCCTTGCGGCACAGAGAACAGCTGAACATGCAGTATGTGGCACTGTGGACATGTGTGCCGCACCACATGCCAGACAGCTGGGCTCGTCTGGATGCTGGCAATCGGTTTTCAGTCGCGTGCCAGCTAAATGAGCAAAGGAAGTAGTAGAAGTCATATTGCTTAACATATAAAACTGATCTTGGTAAAGAAACTGGAGCACATTGTATTGGGGAAAGCGGGGAGAGCCTTCACTTCTGGTAGAAAGGGCTATGTGATGTATCTGGTCTCTTCTGTGTTTCTATGACTATCTGAAGATAGAGCTCATGGGTGAGCAGCACTTGTGCTTTTTTCCAAGTGAATTGTTGTAGCGTGTGTTTTCCTGAACATGTTTAAAAACACTTGTGGAAGGGGGTATTCTTAGAGCATGAACCAGACTTTACCTCTGTAATAGTGTTGGACACCTTTCTAATCATCTTTCTCAGGAAAGAGACCCATCTAGGGTGGGTGGCCCTAGGGTGATCTGATCAGGAAAGCCAAAGCTTTGTTGTAGGGAACATTATGGAGGGAGGCTTTTCACTACTGAATGGCACCCAAGCTGTGCAGCAGTTGGGACACAGAAGCCCAAACAAGCCACAAAAGCCTGATGCTGGGCTGAGCTGAACTTGTGCTGATTTATCTCCATTTATGGAGTTATTTTATGTCAGCCTGAATATTGCATTACTTTTTGTCTGCTTCACTTAAGACAAAATATTTGATGACCTAAACAAGTAACTGAATCCATTTTAAACTCCAAATTACCCGCTAGTGGTGGGCTAATGGTTACTTTTGGAAAACGGCTCATTATGTAACCTTCTTGCCGGGAGAGTAATCAACAGGATAGACCGTCCTTTGCCATAAACCAGACTCTGCCAAAGTCTGTGAATGTCTGTGGCTTGTTTTTTCACTGGCTGTAGAGTCTGTCCTGATTTTTGTTGTTGTTGTTTTTATCATATTGGGGTGACTTGGATCCTTTTGGATATAGAGCTGATGTTAACTCCCTTTCTGAAAGCAGCTATGATACTTTTAAGAAGATAAAGGGTCTTGATTTCACAGACACACACATGCCTTCAGGACTGGATGTCTTGGAGTACTTGGGAGTAGGATATAGAGATTGTCCCCAATTATATTCTGGCAAACTTAATTATAATCTAATTGTCCTCTGAAGTCTTTTTGGCCTAGTGCAGGCGTGTCAGGATTATGGCCCACAGATTGGAGCTATCCTGTGAAGCCCAGTCATGTGAACTGAGAGGCTGGTAGAGGGACATTCAGGAGTGGGGTCTGCTATAGAAATTTGGGGCACAAAAACTCACTGGGCATGCATGTTGGTGGTAAGGGGCAAACAACAGCTGTGTTTAACCCCTGCCACTCACTCCACCACTGCATCCAGACCTAGTCTGTAAAAAGCCTTGGGGTCCAGATCTAGCTTGGAGGGGTAGGGTGAGTTTGGCTCCCCTGAAGTCATGAATTCCTGGCGTTATTTCTTGAGACACCGAGGTGGGCAAACATCTATATCACAACAACAAATTCCACCTGAATGGGGACAATTTCAGCAGACAGACTGAGAAGTAAAGAAGGTACAGAGACCGCGCTGATATGGGTAAGCACTCTTCCTTTGCTACTCAGACTCCCGCCTGCCCTGTGGAAAGTAGCAGCGCACAGTCTTCAGTTCAAACTCTGAGCTGTTCTGCAGGATATGTATGTCCTGTTAGCTGTCTCTCATAAATGTGTCCTGTGCTACAAGTTTTAAGCAGATCCTCTCTTCTCCTAACCTTTATCATATAAAGCTGCAATGGGCCCTTATCTCTGAAGATTTGTATGTAATGAATTGTAAGACACTCTTTTCCCCCCCCCCCCTTCTGTGCAGGCAAGTTACTTTGGATAGATGTGATATGTGATATCTTTTATTAGACCAAATAGTTGGAAAAAAGTTCTTCGCAAGCTTTTGGGCACACATACCCTTCTTGCTCAAAATTTTGCAAGGAACTTTTTCCCAACTTTTTAGTTTGTCTAATAAAAGATATCACATCTACCCAAAGAACCTTGCTAGCCTATGTCCTTAGACCAGCATGGCTACACCCACTGTCCTTTCTGTGCAGCAATCTGTTACTGGTGAGGCTTGTAAAATGAAAAGATCTGGGCCTGTACAATTATCCTTCCCATGCACTTCCTCTGGTTTCTTGAACCTGCATGGCAGCTTCAGCACAGGCCAAAACAATAAACTTGAGAGTTGTGTTTTCTTGCATCTGCAGTACTGAGAATTGATTGGAATCCTCCTTATTAAATCCTTGCAGCATTGAAAGTTTACAGTCCCTAATTACAGATGGCAAACATTAATTGGGGGAAACAGGAGGGAGAACTTCTATAGCCCTTTAAAAAAAAATCAGGCCACCTTGTTCTTTGGTATAAATCAGCATAGCTTCATTGACTTACAGCCATTAAGGACCTGTCCCGTACATACATAACATGTATTTTGTGAATATTTTGAATATCTTTTACCGCACGGTTCAATTCTTTCAATTTGTCCTGAGACAAAACTGTCATTTTGAAATCAATAGGAGGTTTTTACGTATATATGTGTTAACTCGGATAGAGCTAAAACAATACAGTCAGAAATACAGTGCTATGCATTTGCAATGCCTGAGGGCTATAACTATGTACTATAATTTTGTGTATTTTCTCATAGAGCTAATAATATAAAACTAGCTCACAGCTGCCTTTCCTTTTCTACTGAGGGATACAAAAGTCAGTTACTTATGTAAGTTTTTTCTATAGCTAAATATTTTTTATTTAAGAGAACTTCTATGTGGCTATATTTCCCTATTTTTATTTTGAGGCCTCTATCACGTACATGCATGTGTGAATGGATAGGTAGTTTCTAACAATGTTGGCAAAATATTCTCCTGATACTGTGAATGTTAAAATGATTCAATTTTAACTTTAAATGTATAGACCAAGACTTGGAGCATGTCATTAAATTATGTACCTTTTGGCTTTTTTCAGTAGGCTAGAAAATAAAAAGCGCCATGCTTAAATTGAGTGCTTTTAGGCCTTTAGCCACATGTCCTAACATTTATGTTTTGTTATTACGCAACCATTTTTACCACAAATATTTTGCTTGCTATTGGATTTGCCCACAAATGGGACAAAGCTATAATAGAAATATTGCACCTGCGATTTTTTTCAAACAAATCTAGGATGTCTCTGTGACCGCTGCAGAGAGAGACCATTTCTTTTGATCACTTTACTAAAAAACCCCCTCTGTTTTGCCATCCTAAATATCAAAGCAATATGTACTTCCTCCCGCACCTGCTGCTAAGGACCTGAATGAGGAACTTGCATGTAGCAGCACTCCCAGATCTTAGCAGCATGAACAGATGGAAAAGTATAGCAATAACACCACCTGGGATGTCACATTCAGAAAAAATCAGCCTCCTGATAGGGAGGATCAGCCTCTTGCTAGTGTCAAAGGAGTAAAAACTATACCTGGTTTTCCCCATCTCTTTTGGAAGGTAATTCCACCTGCATTAACCATGCTTCCCAGCTACCTTGTATAGTAAACTCATTCCACTGTCTTCCACTGTCCGCTGCACAAAAAAAGTTGTAATTTGAGCCAGGTTCTATTAGTTCCCAGTATGAACCAAACCAAAACCATGTTTCACATACAGTGAGCTTTCCTGTTCATCTACTAGTAGATGCCTCTTCTGCAATAGTAGTGGATGACCCTCATTCTCAGCTGAAAATTATTAGTATTCAACTTGGAGATGAAAACCTGAACATGCTAAGTAAGCTACGTGCACATTGTCTGTGATTTGTGTGCACGTAGGCACCACAGCATGACTGTTCAGAAATCATTTTGGTCATAATGGCCTTTCAGCATCCCCAGCTGGTTGTCATATGCTGAATTTGGCAGGCATCGCTGGCATGTGATGTATTTCTGGTGGACCACCAACCCCTGATATACACACATGTGCTCTGTGGTAAGTATATTATTATACATGTTGGGCAAACTTTTCCAAAGCCCCTTATTTAGGAGCCTAAGTTCCTGATTTTTTGATGAAGGACACGTTTGTGAGTTGTTTAGGGATTTCTGAAATTTTTACCCACAGGACCTCACCAAAACCATGTACATCTTTTCACTGACTTGAAAGGGCTTTATATCAGGCCTACAGGAAGGGTAAGATGTTTTCAGTGATGTTTCTTTGAAACTTGCCTCATGTACATGGAAGAGGGAAAGAAAAATCTGGTTCCCATTGAAATAGCAGCATTTTTAATACAATGAAAAGAAATGCTCAGTGTTTGACTTTTTGCTGTTTTAATGCATATAATAAATAATGTATTAAACCCTCCTTCTTGTTTTGCCTTGTCCTTAAATATATCCTTCTATGAGACCACCACTGGGATATTATCAAGGAAATCAGCAATACTTCTGCATTCACAATCCTAGGTTCACGTGGACATCTGGCCCAGATTCACTTGAACATCTGGAATGGTTTATATTATAGCAATGTGTTAGCCTAGCAGGAGGTGCACAGCACTTAGATACACTGACCTTGAAGCTTTCTTGTGTCTATAAATGTAGTATGGACTTCCTACAATGGTGTATTGCTTGCAGGTACAAAATCATATAGCTGCCATTAATGCTTCATGGTTATGTCATGGACCTACTTCGGATGATCCTTTTTATTATTATTTATTTTTCCACAGAAGTTTTGCAGCCAGATTTCATGCCACATAAAAATGAATGATAAGCATCTATAAAATTGTGTGGTTTGGCTGCCTTCTGATATAAATAAATAGATAATTGCAATACTCACAAATCTATAGCACTTTATAACTGCTAATAACTTCTACTTGCAGCCCTGCTGTGAAATGACATTACTTCATTTTAACAGAAGAGAAAACTGAGGTACAGAAGAGATTAAATGACTTGATAGAAGTTGGAGCAAAAACTGTGCTTTCAGAAATGCACGTCTTTGACCTAACCATGACCCATCGTTTCCATCTCCTCCCAGAAGAGTTTTAAATCTGTCCTAGTCATTAGAGAAATTGATGCTCTTTGTGAACAATCTCAAAAGTTTCTATGTGAAAATATGTAGCAAAAGACATGGTAGCATAAACCATTCTCAGAAGGAACAAACTGTTTATATGGCTTTCAAAAATTCTCTGTTTGCAATTCAGTATTTTTAATTTTAAAATATCTTTGGAGGCTGAAGCATTCTGCAATAGGCCTGTTGTGCTTAAAACCACTTCCTAGACGTAGGGAATGGTGTTGGGTCTACATTTTCTTTTTCTGCCTGGAAGTCACATTAGGAACACGTGCTTAATTTTATAGAGTATAAATAACTTACCATCTGCTCTTCCTATTGCACTTAATGAAGTATTTGTTCCTTAAAGATTTCAGTACTGCAATTGTGCAGTTTACAATGCACTCGTTCAAGGTGTACCACCATTTTCTTTAGAAATCTCAAGCAAGTCTTGATCCATTTCCTACTGAACAGTGGAACAATGTCCACTAATTTCACTTGTAGCAGGACTGAACCCTTGGTGAAGTCTGCTTTGAAATAAAACCTGGGAAACCTTTTACTGTCTCTAAAGCGAAGGAGATCACATATTCCACTTCTTGCTAGATCCAAGCAAGAAACATACAGGGAAGCACTATAGAGTCTGGCTTTTGTTGTTTCTGTGTGGTTGGACATGTGGGCTACTTTAATTTGCTAATGTAAGCCACAATAGCTTCATTTAAGTTGGTACAGGCAGTCCTTGGACATAAGATGCAGTTTTCAGGAATCGACTGTGTCGTAAGTTGAAATGTAACTCGGACCCAATTTTCTCATAAGAAACGATGTTATAAATGGGGGATTTGTTCCTGAACCAAGGCCCGATACCCTATTTTCACTAAAAATACCCCAGAACTTTGTACTCAATCAATTAGAGATGAGTAATAGAACTATATTAATGTATTTATATTGTAAATAGCAATCATATTGATTTGGAAGGACTTCTTTGAGGTGACTTTGCTGGTCTTTTTGAAGGGTTCTTGGCTGGAGTCTTCTCAGGAGTCTTGGCTGCAGGTGTTTCTGGAGTCATGTCAGCTTTCTTAAAGAATGTCCAAGGCAGTTTGGACATGTTCTCCAGGGAGACGAGCGACGCAGCAAACTTGTTCGCTGGCGTGGCATCGCATCGGATCAAGCGTTGCAAAGTTGAACTGACGTCGTAAAGTTGAAACAGGGTGTCAATTTATAAACACTGTAAAGGTGAACCGTTGTAAGTTGAAACGTTGTAAGCCGAGGACTGCCTGTATAGCTGTTCTGATTTGCATCATTCCAGAATCCAGTCCCTTGTTCTGACTCGTACAAGTATTTGACCAAATGTTAATCTGAGGAAAGCCATATTTTCAAAGATGCATAGGATCAAATTCTGCCTACAGGTACATTACTGCAAGCCTAGAGTAATTCTAAGCTTTACAAAATTCTAGGATTTTTACCAGTGCAGGTGAGAGATGAATATGATCCCTTTAGCATTGACAATATTTAGCCGAAAATGGTGAACTTACACCCGTAGCTTTAGAATGTGTTCACTGAACACATTCTGGGGAACAGCTTTGGGGTTGTAAAGAATCCCAGTTCAAAAAGATGCACAGCACTGAACTCTGCTGTATTGCAATGCTCATGGATTGCACTGAAGCAGAATAAAAATCTGCTGAAACATATACTAATAATTGGTTCCAAGGGATGCTTTCTAAAGATTAAGAGAGTTCTTTGAATACTTCCCCTGCACTTTATGTAGCCTTTCTTATAATGCAGAGGTTAGATCCATGGATTATGGATGTGGCAGGAACATGAATTTCCCATAAGTTGAAACCAGTCCATGTGGGGTAGGGAAAAGCCAACCAAAGCAAACTCCCCTGTCACTGAATAATCAAGGAAATTCACCTCCACACACTGTTTAAATTGTAGGTCTAAAGAACAGTGTCTGAACCAGCCATCTGGGCTCTCCCTCCAGGAGGAAGCAATGTGGTCTAGCAGCTGGAGCACTGGACAGGGATTCAGAAGACAAGTGTATTCTGGCTCCGCCACTCACTCACTGGGTGACCTAGGGCAAGTCACCTGCTGTGCTGTTATTTCCCCATCTGTAGAAGCAGGGCAATGCCCCTGTCCTCCTTAGGAAAGTGTGCTTGGAGCTCCACCCATAAAAAGAGCTCTTTAAGAGTTTCAATTACATTAATGAGATAAAAAATAAAAATAAAGATGGTTTAAGCTTTGAGATTCTGAAGACTCTTTTTTCTTCCTTTATTTTTTAAGCACAACCTTCAATTTTCCATCCTTTGTCTATGTGCTCTGGCCAAGAAAGCCATTATAGGTCTTGCCCAGCATCTTGTTGTGATTCAGTGTCTGGTTTTATGGCAGCATGTCGGATAGAGTTACCATCGGGGTTGTTTTCATTGCTGAAGATACGCTTCAGGCTTACATCATGTCATTGTTATTGGGCTACGCTCATGCTGTCTCAACTCATTTTATGTTCAGCTGCTACCCTGTAACTCTTTTCCAGCTGTCCTGGCCTTGTGGGTTTAGTTCTTGCCCCAGAACTAAGTAAGTCTGGGTCTTTCAGATGAAGAACGTGGAGTTCCAGGCTGTGCCTTCATGGTCACTGCAGCTGTGAGGTCTGGCTTCGGTCCTTTCCATCCAAAGATGTGCCCAGTCCACACAAGGATTAGAGGTAGAAGTAGCTGGCTTAAGTCTGTCTTTCTGTATTTGGAAACTGTCCTCCAGAATTAGTCACTCTCTCGTCTACTGTAAAGTTCATAACTCCCTATTCATTGAGAGTCAGATGTATGGGGTAAGCTAGCATGCCATCATTCCTTTGACATCAATGGAGCTGTGCTATTCCACACCCACTGGGTTGTGAGCCGTATGTACTGACTTGTGCAGTGTTGAGCCACATTGTACGATGCAAATCTAACCTGTAGAAAATAGTATTGAGATTTCTGATGTGTTGCAGTCATTTCACCTGGGCACTTACAGTTATCAGACAGGAGAGTACTAATTAAGTGATGGTAAAAGAACATTAGTTTTGTGGAAAACTGTTAGCTTTCTCTCTCCTTATAAAACTGAGAAAAATGCATTTTAATGAACTGAGCTAGGGTGAATGGATGTCAGTGCCCTGTACTGGGTGGAACTGGAATCGATTAACTCTGGTCTGGGATCTTACGTTGTTGCTTGCTGATGGGGTAGCTCCTTTGCTGAAGTAGCAGAGGCTTGTATTTTAACTGCAGCAAGACTGTTTATGTAGGAGAAGGTGAATTTTTCTTGTTCCAGGAACCTATTTGTTGAATTGAGTTTATTACCTCCACTTCATTTTCCCCACTTCCTTTAAACTCATTATATATTAATAGTTATGGTACACTGACATTCAAATACAGAGAGAGACTGTGCACTGTAACTCCTCCTGACTCCAACAGAGGCTACGGCCACTAAGCCCACCTGAGGATTTAGTACACGTTCAGACAGCAGAAAGAACCTCATCAGGAACTTTTGCAACTCTGTACTCATAAATATTTGTTCCACGAAGAGCCTGACTGTGAACTTTCTTGTGCAAGGTTCATGTTACTAAGATGACCTAACTGGGGAAGTAAAGGTAGTTGTGGTAGATGAAATCTCAGACAGGATGCACATATAAAAAACTCACAAGGTGGACTGGAGCACGATGGTGCACTACAAGCAAAGTTTCTGGAAAATGGGTTTCATGCACCCTCATCACTTCCCTCGTGATGTGCTATGTGACTCGTGTTCGCATCCCTGGGAGTTGTCAGTGCACGAGAAGAGATACAGCATGTCTTCTTATGCTCCGAGGAGAAAGTGGAGTGAGAACATATCTTAACATGGGCAACAAGCCTCCCGCTCCTGTGGATGGGCTGGCTCATGGATTTTAGATTATAGGACTCTGACTTTTGTGCCGAGATGCACTGCTTTAATTGCAGCTGCACAAGAACTGTTTGATTTGGGAGCGAAATCTGGGGACAGAAGATAGCTCCAAACCTCTCTTCTGCTCCACCAGCGCTAGGCTGGAAGGCCAAAATGGCTTGCCCATTTTATTACAGCCCTTAGGCTGGCTTAAATTATACCAGCTGCAGTGGGACTGCAGTGCACAGGGACTTGTGCGGTGGCTGAGAATCAGGCAGATCGCTCTGCTTTCTGCTACACTCTGCCCACCCATGTGTCTCTGTGTGGGTGGGGAAGGGGCTGCCTATCCCAGCTCTACAGCCCCCTACTAACACTCCTGTGTCCTGGAGTTAGGGAAATGCTCTGGCTGGGAAGCTCCTTTTCACAAGTGCTTATTTTTAGTAAATACAGAAGTACATTTGAGTCTGCTTCTGTATTGATCACAGAAGCCATGGAAAAGTGGAAGGATTGAAAATGTTTTATTGGCCTCGGGGGGTGGAGGGGAGGTACCAGACATGACAGATGCTGCAACTTCTGATACCTAAAACAGGAGCGTGACAATGGCATTATCAACGCTCAGCTGTTCATTGGTGCATGAACTAAACTGATCAGGGAGCTGCAGCAAATACTTTTAGACAAAATGAAAACAAATTGGTATGGAACCGAATCCAGTTATTGCACCAGAACAACCATAACATCTCACACATTTATCGCTAACTACTTTGGCTCGTGTTTTATTTAGCAAGTTGACAAACTATGGCCTCAGCTGCTCTAAACTATTTGGTATGATGATATGGAAAAATGCTCACCCTGAGAATATTATTCCAGTTATTTAGAAAGTGGGGAAAAGAAAAGAAAATCAACACTGGGCCTTTTTTTCTCCATAACATCCTAATTAGACAAGCATGCAACTTGATGGATTTGGTGTGATTTTTTTTTTTTTTTTTTTTTTTTTTTTTTTTATTTCCTGGCTGCAAAAATGATTTTCATAATAAGGTCTCTACTATTTTATCCTCTGACCTCTGAATTGCCCCAGCTGTGACAGGAACAGCAGATGTATGTGTGTGTTATTCACAGTCCTGAGGTTTAAACAAAAAATGACTCGTCCTGTCTGAAATCCCCAATAGAAAAAAAAAAAAACTGATGGAAAAAGGGGTTAGACCAGCAGCTTTACTTTTGTTGCTTGCTGTCTTCTCATCTGACTGATTTATAATTTAATGTTGTATTACAATCCCTGGTGTTTTTTTTCCTTTGGTATCATGGACAAACTCGTTAGGACAGGGGCGGGCAATTATTTTGGGCAGAGAGCCACTTACCAAGTTGTGGCAGGCTGTCGAGGGCCACATGGGTAGCCCCACCCCTTGACAGGTGCCCCGCCTCCTGGTCACTGTCTTGGGACTAGTGTCCCAGGGCCAGCACCAGTGGGCCCAAAGCAGGGCACAGGCTGGCAGGGGTCTGTGGAGCTGGGCTGGGCTGCACCAGCAGGGAGAGGGGGGAGCTGGCCCGGCTCCATAGAGCCCCTGCCAGCTGGGACACCGCACTCCTGCCACCCTGCTCTGGGCCCTGTGGGTGCTGGCCCTGGGACATGGGTGTGGGCCCTGCTCCCACGCCCACCCAGTGCCCCCCTAGTCCTGTGGTACAGGCGGGGGGCAGCACGCAGCCCTGACTCCCTGCTTGCCAGCAAGGAAGGAGCCGGTGCAGAGTATGGGGAAAAGTGGCCCCTTGCCTGCCCTGCTACAGCCACTCGCAGCCCATGTGTGGGTGCCTCTGCCTGCTCAGGACAGCCCGCGTCGCAGGGCAGGGCGCCGGCTACGGGGTGGGGGGAGGCTGCTTTCCCCATGCTCAGCCCCAGCTCCTGCCCGCGGTTCTGGCTGGGGCAGCCAGTGGTCCCAGGCCAGAAGCCCCTGCTGGGGCTTCCTGCTGCTGAAGGAGCCCTCCCGGGCTTCCCCTGGCTCCTACTGCCCTGTCATCTTTGACAGGAACTAAGGACAGATACATTTTAATTTTCCAAATTTTTTTGGGGGCCCTGTGGGCTGGTTAGAATGGCCTCACGGGCCAGATAGAATGGCCTTGTGGGCCGGATCCAGCCTGCAGGCCGTAGTTTGCCCACCCCTGCATTAGGGGGTCATCTGCTTTGTCGGTTAGGACAGGTTTTAGAGGAAAGGTGGCTGGATGCATGATGCTGGGAAACAGAGGCTGGCGTAAGGAGGGGAAGTGTCCAGAGGAGCATGTTATATCTTCCAAAGATGTCACACGCACTCTGCTCAAGTTTGGCTGCCAGGCATGTGAGAAAACAGGACAGGTCCAGCTTGCCTAGGCATGTACTGGGGGACTGACAAAACCATCTCTCTCCCTCATTGTGCTTGGGCCACTTAGGGAATGGCAGTAAGTATTTCACTTGTATGCATGAGAGAAGCAGCTCTCTGCACTCTTTCACCTCCATCTTCCCCCACAGGTAGGGAACAATTGCCTCTGAAATGGCAATACAACATAGGCATCTGATGAAGATTTACTAACAGTTCCTTTGGGAACTCAGTGTTTATGATGCTGTTCACTGTCTCACCTTTATTTGTAGTGTGCCATCACAGTTCATGGCAGTATGGGTTTTCTTTTCCCTGTGTTTTTTATTTGGAAACAAATTTTGGTTTTTATGCAAGGAGTAAAAATGGATATTTATAGTTATAAATATAAGAAAGTCACTTTTCACATTAAGAACTGACACTCTTCAAAGGCTTTTGGAGAAAATAGGAAGGCTCCAAGATTTCACTGGATTTGACATAATTTTTGCTTTATATTCCCTATCAGTTGTGCTCCCACTAGCAAATGCTTCCCTGCCCATGTGCTTGGATTCCCTGTGAAATCGTATGGACTTTCTGTTCCTAAACAAAGTGGAAATTGCATGATGACATGGAAAATACCAATAATGTTGCTAAGTTGTGTTACCTTGACAACTCGAATTGACATAAAAAATAGTGTCACAGTGAGTTGGCATTTCATGGAGGGTACAAACTGGGTTTTGTTCATGAGCAGGAGCATAACTGTGGAAAGTAATCTGAATAGTTAATTACTGCTCTGATGGAGTTTGTCTATTGATTCTTTCTAACCTCTTGGTAGAAACTGCTCTTCTCAAGACCAGCTGCAAACTTGCTAAGGGTGTGCAATATACCATCTTCCAGGTCCTTGATGCAGGAATTAAACAAAGCCGACCCCAGGACTGACCTGTTGGGCACTCCACTTGATACAGGCTGCCAACCTGACATCAAGCCGTTGATTATTACCTTCTGAGCCCAATGCTGCAGCCAGTTTTCTATTCACCTTACAGTCCAGTCATCCAGTCCGTACTACTTAGTTTGCCTTTGAGAATGTTGTGGGAGACTATCAAAAGTCTTGCTAAAATCAAGGTATACCGCATTCACTGATCTCCCTGCATCCACAGAACCAGTCATCTCATCATAGAAGGCAATCAGGTTGGTCAGGCATGATTTGCCCTTGGTGAATCCATGCTGACTGGTCCTAATCACCTTCTTTTCCTTCTCCAAGTGCTTAGGAATGGATTCCTAGAGGACCTGCTCCATAATTTTTCCAGGGACTGGGTTTGTAGTTCCCTGGATCCTCCTTCTCCCTCTCCTTAAATATGGGCACTATGTTTACCCCTTTCCAATCATCTGGGACCTCTCCTGATCGCCATGAGTTTTCAAAGATGATGGCCAGTGGCTCTGCAATTGTATCAGCCAACTCCCTCAGCACCGTTGGGTGCATCCTATCCAGCCCCATGGACTTATACACATCCAGCTTTTCTGAGTCGTGCCTAACCTGTTGTTTCGTCACTGCAGACTGCTCACCTCCTCTCCAAACTGCTGCCCACTGCAGTGGTCTGGGAGCTGACCTTGCCTGTGAAGACTGAGGCAAAAAGGCATTGAGTGCTTCAGCCTTTTCTGCACCCTCTGTCACAAGGTTGCCTCCCCCATTCAGTAAGGGACCCACACTTTCTCTTCTGGCTACTGAAATACTTGTAGAAACCCTTCTTGTTACCCTTCACATCTCTTGCTAGCTGAAACTCCAGTTGCTCTTTGGCCTTCCTGACTTCATCCCTGCATGCCTGAGCAATGCTCTTATATTCTTCCCTAATTATTTCTTCACCTCTTATAAGCTTCCTTTTTGTGATTTAGTTTACTGAAGAGTTCCCTGCTAAGCCAAGCTGGTTTTCTACCATAACTTGCCAGTCTTCTTGCACATTGGGATGGTTTGTTCCTGCGCTCTCAGTAAGTTTCTCCTGGGCTCCTCTCCCTCCCAGAGGATCCTGCCTATGAATTCCCTGAGTGAATCTATGACTCCTTTTCTGAAGTCCAGGCTCCTTACCTCGCTGCTCTCCATCCTTCCTTTCCTCAGGATCCTGAATTCAGTCATCTCATGGTCACTGCTGCCCAAGTTGCCATCCACTACTACATTCCCCACCAGTTCATCCCTGTTTGTGAGCAGCAAGTCAAGAAGAGCATGGTCTCTAGTTGGCCACTAGAAGGGAGATACCGTTCTTCTCAGCCTTGATTGACTTGGTTAGTAGAGGGTGAAGGCCTGTCCTTACACTGCAGGCAGGCTGACTCCTGCGAGAGTCTAGCAATGCCTCCAAATGCAAGGATCTCGCCTACACAATTTATGACAATGGGGGATCGCTCTCGGATTTTCCCTCCTAGTTTGCTCCTTCAGCCTTTTGCCTAGGGGCAAGCAAGACTAGGGGGCATCTGAATTCCAAGGACTCCCAGGTTTGGGGCTTTCATGCCATGGGTTTGGGAGTATCTGAAGCCCCAGGCTGAAGAGTCTGGGAGGTTGGATACTTGCTGGTGGAAGTGCCAGACAGACTTGAACAACGTGTCTCTGCTCAGTTGACAGAATTTGCAACTGATTTGGCCTGAGACATGAAATTTAAAAAAAAAAAGTTTGTACTATGTATTATTAGCTACCAAAATACTGCTCCAAAGTGTGTTTATCGAATACCTGTACTGAAACTCGTAGCTGTTTGCAAAAAAAGGTCATCCAGAATTGCTGCATTTTACCTATGCCTATACAGTAGCTTATATACAAATGACTACATATACTTTTATTTGAAGTTAGTGTTTTGTTTGTCCCTTCTTCTCTTACTTTGCCTCTTACTTCTATATGCTCAGGAAACAGAGCCTGAGCATGGTCTGACAGTAAGGAGGGCTGCAGCGGGGGAAGGGGCTGCAGGGGGAAGAAGGTGAGGGCAGAGGGCAAGAGGCCCACCTGGCCCCACCAGCCACTATTTTCCCTGCTGTAGTAGTGGGAGGGGAACAAATTTAAGACACACCTCTGATTCCATACCTGAAAATTATAATAAATATATAAAAATTTCCAAGTATATAATCTAATTATCAAGGTGTTGTCTTAAATCCAGGTCTTAGATTGGAGTAAATAGTTTACAAAGGGGCTGACAGAGGCTGATTCTCCACCACTTGCATGCTGGGCCATTTCCACTGGTGTAAAGAAAAAACAAAGGGAGTATGAGACACCACCGTTCTGGTCTGTAGTAAGCTTACTACGCTTTGCACAAGAGTAACGGGCACCACAGGGAGAACCAGGCCTCAGGATTGGGCCCTTAGTGGGCTCTCCAAGGTGAGACTGTTTAGATCAGGATTTGTTTTCCTGTGACATCTGGACGTTGTCCCTTACTCCTACCGCACTGAAATTCCCTGTGAAATGGCTTCTCAAGAGAAGCTGAGGGGAAAAAAAAGCTCTTGCTGCTGCTGAGCAATAATTTTCAGTGTTGGGTGGGGCACTAGCTCTTCAATTCCTGCTGACTTTCAAGATAATCCTGCTCTGTACAAGACTTCAACAATGTGGGTCAGCCCTATCTGATGGGGCTGTACCAAAGGAAGAAGGAGCACAATGGCATGGGTTATGCATGGGCTGCGATCCCTACCTCGCTTTATTAATCCATGCCATGGCTACTGGCTGAGTTCCACCATCACTTTAAAAACCCTTTTCAGGAGCTTATTCGACCAACTGGATTTAAGTGAGAACCAAAATCGATTGCTACAAATGCACTCTTGGGTCCGACTGACTCCCTACAGTGTTTTCAAATGTGTTAATTGCCTCTCAAAACTATTGTGCATCTTTTTGGACTTGTGCTCCACACTAACTTTCCTCCGCTATAATGGAGTGACTTTAGGACCAGATCCTACGGCCTCTCCTGAGTCAGGGAAGGGGAAGGGTGTAGCCAAGTATCCCATTGTGCTGGTGCCAAGGAAAGAAAGCAAGGAGTCGCATGGGGTGGGGGTGGTTCTTGGGGAATCTGTATGCAGCAGTGATGGGTACTTCACTAGGCCATGGGGATTCAGTGGGTCTGTGCACGACTGCAGCTATGGTCAGACTGCATAGGTACCCAATTCCTTGAATCCCTTCCTTTTGGAAGTGTCTTTGTCTTTTAACCTTTGCATATCACCTTCCCCTCCACCCCTTCCCTCTCCTTCTTCCACCCCTCAACTCCACTTAAGTAGTTGTTTTATAGGCAGTATGTGCCCTCTAGTGGCACTCTGTGAGCCACGCTTTAGAAACCAGCCGAGGTTGTTTCATGTGGCCCGTACATAGGCAGAGATTACGTGTCTGAACACAGTTAATAACCATGTTCTGTGAAACCCCACTGTGCCCTTGTGGTTTTTTTTCATATTGCTGTTGAGCAAAAGACACAACACGGGCAAAGATCTGGGCCATAAATTTGTCACTTTGGGCCATCAGCTCTTTCACACTCTGAAGTGTTGCCCTCCAGGGGACACTGCAGGCCCATTAACAGTTCATGAGGGCAGTGATGGCTTCACAGTGAATTCATTTTTAAGACACAGCCTACAGCCAGAAATGGCATAAATTTAGCTAAATAATTTAAACCAGAACAACCCTTGTTGAAATGAGGTTAAGACTATCTAGTCTTAGTTTGCTCCTCTTAATCGAGGTAAAGAGTGCCCATGTAATGGGGTTGTCCCAGTTAAATACATCAGTTTGGAAAGAGCTCAGTCCCTGCAACTTCAAGGTGCAGTGGGGGGGCTAAGTGCTACAGGATGGCTCATTCTCCATGCCCATTCATTTCATTGCCCCTTTGCTGACATTAAAATAAAGACTCCATTTAATACTAACTTTGGTGCTGCAAGGAGGGCATTTCTCTGCCAGGGGCTGTCAGATTCTAGCTTTCATTCGCAGCCAACCTGACTTGCACGTGGACTAACAGCTTGAAAATGAAAGGAACAGATTTCCCTGTACTGAACCAGTGCAAATCCAAAATAATTCCACTGAAATGAGCATTGTGGAGATGCCCACACTGGAGTACCTGAGAGCCCAACATGTACCACCAACTCTGTATTCCATTACCAGCCCATAGAGCCAGGCTGTTTTCTTTCTTTTAGTACATTTAATATTTTTAAAAGACTAGTTGACTAGTCTTCTATGGTGAACTGTCAAATGGAGTATGTTTTCGTGGTGCACCAAAGAAGTGGTACAAGGACACCCTAAAGGTGTCCCTAAAGAGTTTCAGCATCAACCCAGAGTTGTGGGAGCAAATCATTCGTGACCATCCATCCTGGAGATCCCAAATCCAGAATGCAGCACTGGCCTTTGAACAGCAACGCATGGCAGAAACAATGAAGAAACGCGCGGCCAGGAAAATGAAAACCTCCCGTATCGGGTCCTCATCGCTCCCCTGCCCCTGCTGCAGCAGATTGCTCAAAGCAAAGATGAGACTTATAAGTCACCTAGGTACTCACGTGGCCTAGCCTCCACCCCACTTCATTCTATTCCCTTTCCCTTTTTTCTCCTTTTCCTTCTTTCTTTCTTCCTTTCTCTTTTCTCCTTCCCTTTTTCTTTCCCACTTCTTTTCTCTCTTCTTCCCTTCCCTTCCCTTCCCTTCCCTTCCCCCCTCACCCCACTGGATGTAGTCGTCTTCACCCACAAAGGATGAAAGTATATAGTTGGCTGTGTCCAAGCGAGCACAGCCATGCAGTATGTGCACACAGCACATACAGGCAGTCCCTGCGCTGCTACCTTGCAGCACGGGGAGTTGACCCCAGGAGATCCCAGGGTCAAAAAACCCCCATGCTGAAAAAAAGCGGGGTAGTGCACATGGCGACAGCGCATGCCATCCAAAACCAGAGCCTGGCCAAATAGAAACACACTCCAGCTGCCAGCCAGGCTTCCTGCCATGGCTGCAGCCCTGGGAGGCCCCAGGACTCCAGGTAAAGCTGCTGTGGCCAGCACAGTTGCTGGCCCCAAGCTCCCCTACTCTACCTGGGTTAATCTGCCACACGCCAGAGTGCCCACGGCGCTCTCTGGGAACAAGTAGCAGCAGCACAAGGTGTGCTGTTGCTACTTGTCCCCAAGGAAAGAAACACCTGTACTCATCTGGACATGCCCGTTAAGTACAGACTGCAAAAGATCTAGACTCTTACAGTCTATTGGATAAATAAGGATTTGGGCACATACGCTAAGTTATTTCCAGATAAACCATAATGGCTATACAAGAGCCATTAAATCTACCTTCTAATTTTTTTACCATCTTGCTTTATTAGAATAATTTAAAATAGGGTTAGAAGGGCCCTTGAGAGCTCATTTATTCCCACCCCCTGCCTCCACTATACATACACTGTTCCTGACAGGTATTTGTCTAACTTACTCTTAAAAAACAAATGTGGATTGAGATTCCACATCGTCCCTAGGTCATATGCTATGCTATCCTTACAGTTAAGAAGTTTTTCCTCAAGTCTAACTGAAATCTCCCTGGTAGTAATTTAAGCCCATTTTTCTTTTTCAGTTCAAGCATAATGGACATGCAGAAAAATTTATAACCTTTCTCTTTGCAGTAATGCTTTACATATTTGAAGACTGTTGCCATGTCTCCCCTCAATCTTCTCTAGACTAAACAAACCCATTTATTTCACTCTTTCTCATAGGTCATGTTTTCTAGCCTCTGAAAAGTCTGAGCTCTCTCCAACCAGTCCACATCTTTCTTGAAGTCTGCTGCCCCATGCTGAACATGGCACTCCAGCTGAGGCCTCGCCAGTGCTAAGTACTGTGTTGCATACAATACTCCTGTTTAATATACACCTCATTCTGATGCTTGCTTTTTCACAACCATATAACACTGCTGACTCAATCTGTTTATGATCCACGATATTACACCTAGATCCTTTTCTGCAGAACTACTGCTTATTCAGTCCTTCCCCGTTATTTCTACCAATGTGTAGCACTTTGCATTTGCTATTATTTAATTCAAAACCCTTTTTCCATTTTGTTTAGATAATTTTGTATTCTAATCCTACCTTCCAAAGTGTCCTCATCCTCTTCCAACTTGGTGCTATTTGCAAATGTACTAAGTGTAGTCTCTGGTCCATCAACCACATCACTACTGAGCAGTACTAGAGATGGCCCTGTGCAGTTCCCCCCTTTATACATCTTTGCAATTTGGCAGTGAACTGCTGAGGAACCACTACTCTTTAGGCAGGGCTCTATTTCACTTCACACGCCAAAATGGCTTTTATCCATGGCTGAGTTCCCTCAGCCTCTCCTCAGAAGTCATGTCCCCTAGCCCCCTCACCGTTTTTGTTGCCCTCTGCTGGACCCTGTCCAAACTGTCCACATCTTTTTCTGTAGTGGGGGGCCCAAAACTGGACACAGGGCTCCAGATGTGGCCTTACCAGTGCTGAATAGAGGGGAATAATCACTGTCATTGATCTGCTGGCAACACTCCTACCAATGCAGCCCAGTACGCCGTTAGCCTTCCTGGCAATAAGGGCACACTGCTGGCTCATGTTCAGCTTATCATCCACTGCAGCCCTCAGGTCCTTTTCTGCAGAGCTGCTGCCCAGCCAGTCAGCTCCCAGGCTGTACCAGTGCATGGGATTCTTCTGTCCCAAGTGCAGGACTTTGCACTTGTCCTTGTTGAACCTCATTTTGGCTCAATTCTCCAGTTTGTCTAGGTCACTGAATCCTAGCCCTACCCTCCAGCATATCTACTACTCCCCCCAGCTTGCTGTCATCTGCAGACTTGCTAAGGGTGCATCCTATGCCATCTTCTAGGTCACTGATGAAGATATTAAAGAAAACCAGCCCCAGGACTGACCCCTGAGGCACTCCACTTGATACCGGCTGCCAACTTGACATCAAGCCATTGATTGTTACCTGCTGAGCCTGATGCTCCAGCCAGCTTTCCATCCTTCGATTCCAACCTTGCAGTCCATTCATCCAGCCTGGACTTCCTTAGCTTGCCTGTGAGACTGCCTTCTATGATGAGATGACTTACTCTGTGGATGTGGGGAGATCAGTGGATGTGGTATACTTTGCTTTTAGCAAGATTTTTGATACCGTCTCCCACAACAATCAGGTTGGTCAGGCATGACTTGGCCTTCGTGAATCTGTTCCTAGTCACCTTCTCCTCCAAGTGCTTAGAAATGGATTCCTTGAGGATTTGCTCCATGATTTTTCCAGAGACTGAAGTGAGGCTGACCCATCTGTAGTTCCCTGGATCCTCCTTTTTCCCTTTCTTAAACGTGGGCACTATGTTTGCTTTTTTCCAATCGTCTGGGACCTGATTGCCATGAGTTTTCAAAGATGATGGCCAGTGGCTCTGCAATCACATTGGCTGACTCCCTCAGCACCATTGGGTATGTCTCATCCATCCCCATGGACTTATACACATCCAGCTCCCTAACCTGTTCTTCTACCACTGATGCCTGCTCACTTCCTCCCCAAACTGACTGTTCAGAGTCCCAGGGCTGCCATGTGCTGGTAATAGTAATCTGCTTCTGCTAGCAGTTCTAGCCAATACAGTGACGAGAGAAATTGATCCTGTTCTAGCTCCCAAATTTTGAAAAGAATTGCTAAGTTCCAATTGCAGAGTCTTTTAAACCGGAAAACAATTCATAGAAATCATAGAAACCTGGGGTTGGAAGGTACCACAAGTGGGCAAATAAGGACTATAATCTCTGAGGAAAGATTAAGAGCTGCCTTGACCAGCATAGATCATATGTCTAACCTGTTTTAAAAACCTCTGGAGTGAGGATTCTACAATGTCCCCGGGTAGTTTGTCTCATTGCTTCACAAGATTTGCAGCAAGGTTAGATACTAGGGGAAAATTTCCCAAATGTCTCTTGCTCCTTCATGTCCTACCCCAGTAGACATGGAGAACTACTGGTACCTGTTACCTTTTATACCTATTATTTTTTTTTACGTATTTGGAGTCTGTTCTCATGCCCTCCCAGAGCTGATTCTATACTAATCACCCCAGGTCCTTCAGATTAACCCCATACGTTAATCTTGTTTTCTCTGGGCTCTCTTCTGCTTCTCTATATCATTCCTGAAGTGTGATAACCAAGCCTGGACACAGTGCTCGAGGTGAGGCATCACCACTATTAAGAAGAATGGTATAAATATGCATAGTGCGTTACATAAGTCATTCAGGCACATACGTTGCATCCTGTTAATACATGCCAGAATGGTATGTACCTTTTTTGCAATAACAGTCCATTACTGACTCGTATTCAGTTTATGATCCCTCTACCGCACTGCCGCTCTGCCAACTATGCCCTGGTTTGTATTTTTCCTTTTGATCTTTCCCTTCCCAATCGTTGCACGTACCATTAGCAAATTTCATCGTGTTCACTTCAAGCCACTCTAACTTGTCAAGATCATTTTTTGAATTCTGAGTTGGTCCTACAAAGTGCTTCCTGCTGTTCCCAGGCTGATGTCATCTGCAGATTTCTTAAATGTTCTTTCAGTTCCATCTGGCAATGGAGTACTGAAGTGAACGGGGCCGAGACAGACCACTGTGGAGCCCCTTGGAAGTGCCTTTCAAGCTCTTCCCAAGGGATGCTACATTTCAAGGCCCCGAGGTGTTGAAGTCTGTTCTTTCAAAATCTATTGTCCCCCTTCTGCTCTTCTTACGCCTCTTTTTCATTAGCAATTCTATCACTTTGTGATCACTTTCACCAAAGTTACGTTCTGCCTTCCAATTCTCGACCTCCCCCCCCCCCATTAGTTGAAGCAAAATCTAAAACAGCTGTTCAGCTGGTGATTCCTCTCAACCTACACCAAAAAAAGTGTTGCCAGTATCTGAGCAAGAAATACCCAACTGGACACTTAAGTCCCCAGGTAATTCAGATGGCTGATCTTCAGCATGTCATTTGAAAGCTAGGCAAATGCGGTGTGTACTCAGCGGAGAGCCAAAACCACCCTTCTCACTATCTAGTACCAGAGTTTTTATTTTGTTTTGCAGCAGAGAGAGGGTTTTAAAAAGGAAGAGTGTGCTAGAGATGCATTTTTAGCCATGAACAGAGCTTTCACTTATTCTGGGCTTTGTTGAAAGTGTATCTATGTATGAAACAAGGTGATGAGGGTTTTCCACAGAGCCTCCCATTATGTTTCCTTCCTGAGGTCATTTTTGAAGGTGGGTACTGGACCATCAATCAAAATGTCATTGCCAAATAGCTGTAAAACAACATCTCTTATGCTTCTTTCCTCTATGGAACATATTTGCAACCCTAAGGCTTACGCTTTATAGGAGAGGTTGGATGTGGAGTAAAATTTATGTTATAGATGATCTCAAGTTGCCCTCTTGTGGACAGTCTGACTGTTACAATATGTGGGGGATATTTATGGGAACTGGGTCAAGCTGTCAAGATCTTGGCTTAGTTGATTTAAGTGTTAAGTTTGAAACATTTGAAACATGTTCAGTTGAGATCTACATACAGCATACTGCATACTCAGTATACAGTTGAAAACTATACACTATATCCAGATATTTGCAGTGACAGCTCAGCTTTTTATCTTTCTGAGTTAGCTGAGTGCCACTGCAATATACTGCATGTGACTTTTTGCCTGGGACCTTAAAAAGCAAGGTCCTGCCAACTCTGCTTGAGCAGTAGGAGTTTTCATAGTTTCATAGTAGGTAGGGTCAGAAGGGACCTGAGCAGATCATCAAGTCCAACCCACTGCCATGGCAGGAAACAGTACTGGGGCCAAATGACCCTGGCAAGGTGATTGTCCAGCCTTGTCTTAAAGACCCCCAGGGTAGGAGCCTGCACCACTTCGCTTGGAAGTTGGTTCCAGATCCTAGCCGCCCTGACCGTGAAGTAGCGCCTCCTGATGTCTAGTCTGAATCTCCCCTCTGCCAGCTTGTGACCGTTATTCCTGGTCACTCCTGGCGGTGCTCGGGGGAACAGGGACTCCCCCAGTGCCTGCTGGTCCCCTCTGACTAGTTTGTAAACAGCCACTAGATCCCCCCTCGGCCTTCTCTTGTGGAGGCTGAACAGGTCCAGGTCCCTGAGCCTGTCCCCATAGGGTCTGGCCTGCTGCCCCTGTTCATGCAGGTGGCCTCCTCTGGACCCTCTCCATGCTGTCCACGTCCCTCCTGAAGTGTGGCGCCCAGAACTGGACGCAGTACTCCAGCTGCGGCCTGACCAGTGCCGCACAGGGGGGAGGATCACCTCCTTGGACCTGCTTGAGATGCATCTGTGGATGCATGACAAGGTGCGGTTGGCCTTCCTGACTGCCTCCCCACACTGCCAGCCCATGTTCATCTTGGCATCAGTGATGACTCCAAGATCCTTTTCTGCCTCTGCACTGAGAGAAGGGGGTTCCCCAGCCTGTAGGCATGCTGCTGGTTCTTCCTCCCCAGGTGCAGCACCTTGCACTTGTCGGTGTTGAATCTCATCCTATTTTCATCTGCCCACCCCTGTAACCTGTCCAGGTCTGGTTGCAGCCTATTGCTCCCTTCTAACATGCCCACATCCCCCCACATCTTAGTGTCATCAGCAAATTTGAACAGGTGCTTTTTACCTCCTTGTCCAAGTCCCTGATGAAGATGTTGAACAGTGCGGGCCCGAGGACCAAGCCCTGGGGGACCCCCTGCCCACATCCCTCCGGGTCGAAAATGACCCCTCCACCACCTCTCTCTGGGTGCAGCCCTCCAGCCAGTTAGCGACCCATTGGTCTGTGTGGGTGTCGACACCACAGCCCCCCAGTTTCTTAATTAAAACGGGGTGAGAGACAGTGTCGAAGACCTTCCGAAAGTCCAGAAAGACTACGTCCACCACGACACCTGCTTCTAAGGATTTTGTGACCTGGTCATAGAAGGCCGCCAGGTTGGTCTGACAGGACCTGCCTCTAATGAACCTGTGTTGGTTGCCCCTAGCATGCTCTCCACCGCTGACCCCTCGCAGACGAGTGCCAGGATAATTTTCTCAAAAAGCTTCCCTAGGATCGAGGTAAGACTAATGGGCCTATAGTTTTCTGGGTCCTCCTTCCTCTCTTTTTTGAAAATGGGGACCACATTGGCCCTTTTCCAGTCCTTTGGCACCACACCAGAGCACCACAAATGCTTGTAAATCCATGCCAGGGGTCCCACAATGACCTCTGCCAATTCCCTCAGTACTCTAGGGTGGAGATCGTCTGGACCTGCTGATTTTAAATACATCCAGTCCCTCCAGAAGTTCCCTGACTAGATCTTCACTGACCCTAGGGCTGGGTGCACATCCCCTGGAGCCTGAGGGTGTCCCAGTGGGGGGGCTGATCTTGTCCCTGCTCAGGAAAATGAGGGCAAAGAAGTCATTAAATAGGTTCGCTTTCCTAGCGTGTCCTGCAGAGGCCCCACGTTACCCGGAACCTTCTTTTCACTCCCTATGTATTTAAAAAGGACTCCTTGTCCTTGATCCGGGTAGCTAGTCCCAGTCCCATCTCCGCCTTGGCCTTCCTGACCGCCCTCCTGCATCCCTGAGCAGCCAAGGTAAAGGCACCTCCCTTCCATTGGGTGTACCCCTCCTTTTTAGCTAGGAGACATTCCCGGATGCTTTTGGTGAGCCATGGGGGCTTTTGCGCCTCTTTGCCCCCTTTGATCTGTGTTGGGATTACTTCCCTTTGGGCTTGGAGGATCGTCTCCTTAAAGGATGACCACTCTTCTTGGACACCCAACTCCCTTCCCCTCTGGGACCTCAGTGTCTCCCTGACTAATCTCCTTACCTCATTGAAATTGGCCCTCCTGTAGTTCAGGGCTGCTGCCTTGCACTGGATGGTGAATTCCATCGCTGTTGCCCAGGTGGTCGAGCACCTGCAGCCCCCTCACCAGGTCATTGCCTGTGGCCAGGACCAGATCCAACAAGGTTTCTCCCCTGGGTTAGATGGAGGTCCTGTATTTTGGCTAGGAACCTATGTGAGCGGTCAGACCTGGCTGACTGCTCTTCCCAGCAGATGTCTGGAAAGTTTAGGTTGCCCATGATGACCGCGTCCTTTGACCTAACTACCTCTGTGAGCTGACTTAAGAATTCCTGGTCTAGCTCTTCCCCATGGTTGGGAGGTCTGTAGTAGACCCCCACCGCTAAGTCCCTTTCCCCTTGACCTCCTTGTATTCTAACCCGGAGCACTTCAGCGTGCCCCTCCTCTGACCCCGCGCTACTTGTTGAGGATGTGTATTTCTCCTAGATGTAGAGCACCACACCCCCACCTTTCCTCCCTGTCCCATCCCTCCTGTACAGCCTACAGCCCTTGATATTCACTGCCCAGTCATGCGTTGGGACCCACCACGTTTCAGTGAACCCCATTGTGTCTGGGTTGGTGTTGGCTAGCAGGAGGGTAAGTTCACCCTGCTTGTTCCCCATACTACGAGCATTAGTGTAGAGGCATTTGAGGCCTCCTGAAGATGCATGCACTGCCCCACTAATCCCACTACTACCTGGGCCCCTGTTGCTTACCTGGGTATTTGTTCTGCTCATCGTCTGCTGTTCTTGTGGGTGACGCTTGGTTTTGTGGTCCAAGGCTTCCTTTGCCCTTGTCATCCCCTTCCCCCTTCCTTTCGTCATGCCCTTAGCCCTTTTTGGTGTAGGGTATGCTGAGCTGCTACTTGCCACCTCAAAAACGGGTGCAGGTGCAAAGCAGAGATGGGCTTTAATCCAAACCATTCTCTGGTAATACGTACATGTGTGAAATCTCATCAAAACCAGTCATTCAGCCAACACTCCTTTCCATACTACATCCAAACACCTCTGGACTTTGGGATATTTTCAGTCTGGATCTAAACTTTGCAGCCCCATTTATGAAACAAGATACTACATACATACATGGTTCAGCTGAGAGGTGGTCCTTACTTTAAAAAGTACCAGTAATTAAGTATAGGATTTGGCCTGTAGGTTGGGGAAGAAGGAGGCAGTACATGGGATCTGGAAAAGGAATACAGTAATAATGTTTGGAGTTTTCTTGCATTTTCAGTGCACTGGGACACAGAGCGGTGTCCTCCTAAAGGGGACCTGGCCGTGGTATACCCTAGTAGTGTCACTTTGGGAAGCCTCATAGCCTGACTTTTAGGCAGTTAATCCCCAACTGCAGTTCAGAGTTGGGAAGATCATTAGTTAAAAGCTTTATAATGAAGTTTTTAAAATTCCATAGACACTAGGGCTGGAAAGGACCCCGGAGGATCATTGAGTCCAGCCCCCTGCCCCAGGGGCAGGAAGTCAGCAGGTATCATAGGATCCCAGTGAGATAAACATCCAAATGCCTCTTGAAAGAGTTCAAAGTAGGTGCTTGAACCGCCTCCGGCGGCAGTCTATTCCAAACCTTGGGGCCTTGGACAGTAAAGAAGTCCTTCCTTCTGTCCAGCCTGAAACGGTCACGAAGGAGTTTATGACCATTTGACCTTGTTGTCCCTTGGGGTGCTCTGGTGAACAATCGTTCCCCCAGATACTGCTGGTCACCCCCAATAAACTTATAGGTGGCGACCAGATCATCCCTAAGCCTGTGCTTTCCCAGGCTAAAGAGCCCCATGGCTCTCAGCCTGTTGTCGTAAGGTCTGTTTTCCTGGCTTCTGATCATGCATGTGGCTCTCCTCTGGACTCTCTCAAGCTTCTCCACATCCTTTTTGAATTGTGGAGCCCAAAACTGGACGCAGTACTCCAGCTGTGGCCTCACCAAGGCCAAGTACAAGGGGAGAATGATGTCCTGGGATTTGCTTGAGAAGCATCTACAGATGCAAGCCAGTGTTTTGCTTGCTTTACTAGTCGCAGCATCACACTGAAGGCTCATGTTCATCTTGAGGTCAACCATGACCCAAGTCCCTTTCATCCGCAGTGCTAGCCAGCATAGCACTGCTGAGCCTATAAGGATGTTCCAGGTTTTTCCTCCCAAGGTGGAGAGCCTTGCATTTTTCAGTGTTGAACACCATCAGGTTCTCATCCGCCCATTTCATGAGCCTGTCAAGATCTGCCTGGATCACTCTTCTGTCCTCAGGTGTGGATGCTTTACCCCAGAGTTGGTGTCATTGGCAAACTTGGCCAGTCCACTTCTGACACCAATGTCCACATCACTGATGTAGATGTTAAACAGTATAGGCCCTAGGACAGTACCTTGAGGCGCCCCACTGGTCACCGCACACCACAATTGACTTCCGTCAACCACCACTCTCTGGGTCCTACCACAGAGCCAATTCCCAGCCAGTGCATCGTGGTGAGGCCAAGGCCACAGTTAGCCAGCTTTGCCAAGAGGTGATCGTGGGATACCGGATTGAAGGCTTTTTAAAAGTCAAGATATACAACATCAATCTCTTCCCCCTTGTTCAGGTGATAGGTCACCAGATCGTAAAAGGAAATGAGATTGGTCAAGCATGACCTATCTGCCACAAACCCATGCTGGGGGTCCCTCAGGATGCTGCCATAAGCCAGTCTGTTAAGGATGGCCTCTTTAATAATCTTTTCCAAGACCTTCCCCAGGATAGAGATCAGGCTGATGGGTCTGTAGTTTGCTGGATCCACTTTCCTCCCTTTCTTGAAGACGGGCATCACGTTGGCCTTCTTCCAGTCTTCAGGCACTTCACCAGAGTGCCAGGAGCTCTCAAAGATCCATGCCAGGGGCTGAGCTATGATGCTTGCCAGCTCCTTGAATACCCTTGGGTGTAAACCGTCAGGGCTGGATGACTTGAAGGTATCCAGCCTCTCAAGGTGATTAGATACCTGGTCCTTTGTGCAGGGCCTGGGGTTCCTCACAGGTTCAAAAATTTGGCAGTAGGTGAATGGTGCCATTGTTCCCCTGCCACCATATTTCCAGACTTGTATGGAGCCCTGCCAGCTGGGTGACACAGCGCCATAGGCTGGATCTGGCCCACAGGGCAGGAGTTGAGCACCCCTATGTTAGCCACTGGGCTACTGGGACTAAAACATGAGGGCTCCCTCTTCTCCCCCCACACTCCCTTTTTAGATGGGATGGGGAGGAAGACTTGCATTCATTCAGGTATAAGCCCACAGAACTGCATACCTACCTGACCAGCACTTACTTTCCTGCATGTGGTCAGTAGCCATGCAGACATTCACACATCCACACTGCACCAGGAATAGCATCGCAAACTGTGTTTAAATGCCAAAAATACTACTTACACAGCTGGGAAGAAGCCCTTTGGGGGCACAAAGGGAAATGGAATTCTGCCTGTTCTGTTTGCATGTTAATCATGGCCTTTAGGATTTTCTTTTGTCATGATGTCTTGTATCTATATTTGACAGAGAGCGCTAAAATAAGACTCTGAACATCCTATACCAAAGCACGTGCCCTAAGGAATGAAACAGCAGAACCCATATTCATGTTCACAGTGAGTTCATACTGTCTGCATCTCTCTCTCAGCATGTTCTGTTGTATAATTAGAGAGTGGAATCCATTTATTCTGCTATTTATTTTTTTTCTGATTTGTTTTGAAAAGTGCTCCATTCCCACCACATGGCATCTGCTCCCTATCCAATCACAAGAAGAGAGGAAAGGCTCAGACTTTCATACTCTTTCTTCCACTGGGATGCATCAGGAATTTGAATTTGGCTTGACTATTCTTCAACAGGTATAGCAAGGAAGTTATTTCCTTTGAAATAATCCCAGCAAGTGCACAGTGGAAAAGCAAGTGTAAATTTACATACATATGGAATTCAGGCATGGATACGCAGAAAGCAGGCTTTCCCTACCTAACAACTCAAGAGAAATGCAATTCATGACAGTATTTAATAGATCCTTGTGAAGAATTTGTGCGCTTGGGCATTCACTGTTTACTTATGCTGAGTATACAGTACATATAGTCTTGCACTAGGCAGTCATGAATAAAAAGGCTACTGTTTTAACTCAGGCATCCATTCTACAAGCCAGATGCACACCAAAAAGTACTTTTGCCACTCCAGAAGTTGATAAATTTCCAAAGGAATCTTACCTCATTTTTTCTGTGTTAGTAGGGCTGGCTCAGACAACGGATCCAGACACACACTGAAAGCACTAGGCTGCTTTAATAAATCCTATTTTTTCTGTCTACATTATAGAAATAGAGATGCTCAAAAGGTATCTGAATATAGAAGCCACTTCTTTTGGTAGATAGAACAATAAAGAGAAAAAAGAAGATTAATATGGGATCTTTCTACCTGGATACTGTGCAGGGATTGTGGAAGACCTGAAACAAAAAATAAGAAGCTTCAGGTGTGGAGAGAACAAAATGGAAGGATTAAATCTTTTGCACATGAAAAGAGAAGATGCCATCCTCCTTTTATAGCTGCTTTGCTGCAAAGTGTTTGGTTTGTTCATCCCTGCCTGGGTCAGGATAGGAGTAATATCTGGGATATTCTGGAGTTGGGAAGAGCTGCAACAAACAGAGCTGATGTATTTACAGTCCGCATCAAAGTAAGGATTGTGTCCTTTAAAGTGATCATGTTTTTAGTTTGGTTCACCTTCCATCTGAAAGATTACGGGTGCAGAAGGGACTTGGCACAAGAGCACAGGATGATGCAGGATGGATTGGAATGTAAACCAGAGCGTCGGAGCCGCGGCTAGCCAGCAGGAAAGGAACAGAGCCCGGCACTGTTGCCCGACTGAGTCCCAATAGTATGAAAATGACCCATAATGCTGTTCTTGAAATATAAAAGCACCACTGCAGAAGAAAGAAACGAAGCTACTGCTAGTTCTTTTGTCTGTGCTGGATTTCAGCCTTAAGGATGATGGCTGTGTACTGTACCAGTTACTGCAAATTACCCTTCATGTTGGGGACAAGAGTTTTTTGCTCATCTCCTGAGTTCAGCCAGCTTCAAAGTGTATTTATTATTAAGACTTGGGGTTTTCTTTTCCTCCATCTGCTGGCTCTTGTATTGTCTTTTGACCACATCTCCTAACTACATCTCTCCCTGGACCTAAAAGGAATAGTCAGACTGACAAGCCTTTCCTATTTCTGGAGCTGATTTATGCTGGAGTCTGTGCAGGATGACTCATAGGCTGGTCTTACATTGCCTGCAGTCAGATTTAAGCTCTTTGTTTAAATATGGTTGAGGTAGGGAGGGGGGAAGGCACAGTATGGGGCTTTAGGGGATCTTGGGTCTGGGCTCAGCTCTACCAGAGATTTGCTTTGTGGGTTGCCTGCAGTCACTCTACTTTGCTGTACCTCAGTTTCCCTAGCTATGAAACAGTGGTAATAGTACTTCCCTACCTTACAAAGGTGCGGCTAAATCGATTGTTTGGAAAGTGTGCTATGATCTCTGTCTGGGAGATGCCGTGTGATTTGCTCAGTGAACTTAAAAGCCAGACAGTGCCCTGTACCTCTGTTTGGGAGACTCTGCATGCAAGGTCTGTTACTTTTGGCTCCTCACCAGACAGATTTAAACGGGGGCATACAGACTGAACGGTGTGACTGGGCCTTCCTGCAGCAGCTGGGGCTGGCAAGGACAAGCCCTGTTACTTTTTCACAGTCGACAGCAGATGAGAGTAGCTCAGACTCCCAGTAGTAATTATTGGTTTCTACTAACCAGTTTTAAGGAAGCTTCTCTAGTTGCTGTGAACGAGGTCAGATGCTGACAAAGCAACTTCCTATGGACTAGGACATCATTTAAAACAAAACAAAACTTGAAAAATCCCATTTTAGCAGTCACTGTACTTATGCAGCTGCTCTGTGCTCCTGAAAAGCAGCCTATGCAGGTAGGTGTCTACTTGTATGTAATTATAGACCTAGGGGCATAGCTTTAACTGCACCTTTTTCACAACGGTTGCCCATAGTGTATGCAATTGCTGATGTCTCCTCATGGCTGAGATGTTCAAAGAGTGACTTGGGGACCTAATCTCAAGTTCTTTTGCAAATCCAGCTCCCAGTGAAATAGAGGTTTACAAACCCTTTGAAAATCCCTTTTTAATAATCTTTTAAACAAGCTGTACCTATGGAGAACGGAAAGCTCTTTGCTTTTGTGCAGGGTAGACAGACACTCCTCAGTCTGCCCGGGGGCCCATTAGACACTGTAAAATAAACTACCCCGGTGACTGCTGCATGTTTCTCCATTTGCAGAGTTTAAATGGGCTTGTAAACGTGCAGCTGGGCACGGTTCAGAGATCTGCCAGACCATCCCTTCCTTGTACCATAATTACATTAAACAGAGACGCGAGCCATCAAAATTATTTTCTTGGCTTGCTTCACTGTTTTTTCTATCAGACTCATGTTTAGTTTCTGGCGCAGGGACAGCAGGAGTTACTGCTCTGCAGACAACGACCGTTTCTATCCAATCATTGTCAGTTTAGATCAGATGAGTTTTTGCTTGGCAAAATTTTTTATTGGACCTTTGGACCATCACAGCTACAACCTGACTTGGACCCCTAGTTAGCTTGTTGGTTTTAGGATGTAACAGAGGCAGTAATCCTTTCGTCTCATCTTGCTGAACTTCTGCTCTTTCAGCATCTTCAAAAGGCCCAATCATGGTAGGTGTGGAGCCCCTTAGCTTCCAGACTACTCAGCTGGCACAGCACCTAACAGAATCAGGCCCTGAAGCCAATTTTTTTGAAGCCTGTGGAGACGTAAGAAGCCTTTTACTTGCTTCAGTGGAGGTTAAGTCCATGTTCTATTGTCCAAAAGATGATTATTATTTTTTTCTTTTTTTTACAGCCAGCAAGTTTTGCAGCCAAGATCTCCAAGTGCTCTCAGAGGACAGAGCTGGGGTGTGATTAGCAACATACATGATCAATTAGTGTTCCCAAAAACTGACCAAAATGCTTCTGGGCTAACAGGCTCTGGTCATCACAGTGGCAGAATAATGAGGCCAGGAGGCACAGCCACTCGGGGACTAGGCATTGGTTTCTCTGCACAACTCACTTAGGCACTCAGTTTAGTTCTGGGCTAATTTAATCATACTGTAATCCAAACACATAGGAGATGTTAAGGTGTGTTGTGGCCCATGCTGCAGTTAAGAAGTTCTGGGGGCAGGGCACAGGCAAAGGGGTTGCTGGATGGGATGGAGGGATATGGGGAGAATAATTTTTGGGCTTTGCAAATCATGCTAGAGCTTTACAGCCCTTAATTGTTGCATGTCAGCTAATCATGCTAGAGCAGGAGAGCCTGTGGGTCAGATCCAGCCCGCAGTGGCATGTCAACTGGCCTGTGTAGATCCCCATGGGTGCAGAAATTTGATGGTGGGAGAGCAATGACACTGCTCCCCCCCCACCAAATTTCAAAACCCTTTGGGGGTCCTGGGCCCTGCATACTGGATCTGGTGCCCAATTCCAGCATGCAGGGCTGGGCTGGGTTGGGGTGTCACTGGACCCCAGGGCCCAATCCCAGTGTAGGGTGGTTGTGTAGAGGCAGTGTCAAGCCCCTAGGACCCAATCCCAATGTGCAGGGGGGTGAGGGGGGGCTGGCCCACTGGGACCCAATTCCAGCATGAGGGGGGAGGGAGTGTTATTGCCAGGATGTTGCCAATCCTTGCAACATGGGCTCCTGGAGGGGCAGTGTCAGCCCTCCAGACCCAATCTTTATGCACAGGAGGGGAGCTGGGGGGAGGAGGGAGGCAGGAGAGGCAATGCCAGGCCCCGTAGACTGATGGTTGCACAAGAGTCCATCTGCAGGAAAGAATCTGGCCCAAGTGGCCAAATGGATGAGCACTGCTGTGCTAGGGTGTTACGTGATAAGGCCTCAGAGAGGGATGGGGAGTTGGAGAAGGATAAAGTTGGCCCTTGTTCAGTAATCAAAAGGGGCTATGAGCCAAGGATGAGCTTTTATATAGGAAATCCAAAGGAAACTGTAACTCACATCTGTGAAGAGCTGAAGGGAGAATTTTTCTAATATAGATGGTGCTACTTAGGGTCCCCACTGCTATAGTTATATGAGCTGTTGCGTCCTGAGCGAGGCAAAGGAATCAACACTTGAAAACGTCTACTTTCTCCTACTGCTACAAGGCCTTCCTCACCCCAGCAGGGAGGCCAGCAACCCAATATATTGCCTTGGAAGTGGACAGTAAGATGCAGTTAGAAACAATATAGAACCCCTAGGAAAGAGTCCATGTCTTTATGATACAAAGAGCAGATGGGCTGTGTGTGACTTGAAGGGCCTCCACAGCTGACAGAACTAGGAAACAGGCGCTCCATGGACACGATACACGTTGTGCCCCAAGATGGTATTTGCACATGTGATGGGAATGATGAGCAGTGTTCTCTGCAGGAGATGTGGCTGTAGTCCTGGCTTATCTGTTCATAACTGGAGGACAGTGTGCTCAGCAGCCGTCCGTTTTACACACATCATCCCTTATGCTCCCACGCTGGCAGGTCACAGAGCTGAACTCCCCAGGAACTTGATGACCATGTTCCCTGGGTCAGTGTGCAACGTACCAACAAGACGGGAAGTGGGCGACTGTCGGTTCTTATCCAGCATGCTTATTTTCAGATGGGAGGCTTCATTTATGCCCACTCAAAGCTCATGTGATGACGTGAGACCTTACTTGCCCAAGTGCCTTTTCCATTTGGTGTCTGATATTTCTGAGGTCTACATGGGTTCTTTCTCAGGGGTCACCAAAGAAGCCTGGCTTAAATGCTCAAGCATGAGATCACGAAACGGACTCCGTGGTATTTGGCAATATAAGGTTAAGCAATGTCTAAATATCAGCTTCAAATGATCGCTGAATAACTGTAAATAACCTTGTGGAGAAGCACCCAGCTAGAGCTATAGCACCAAAGCAGGTTGCAGGCCAAGAGCAGGGCATACTGTACAACCATGCTAATTTCTGGAAATTTCCTGTTTTTCTAATCCTCTAGAATTGAATATCAAATTCCCTGTGGCATGCCAAAACCTTCCCTGCCCATGCTAAACTTAAGAGTCTAAAGGATCAATATTAATTAGATGACACCTCAATACACACCATCTTCCCAGATACAAAGCAGTATGCTATTTCAGCCATGGGAGTTATCATAAAGAATCTACTTGGACTTTTGGTTGGCCAGCTAAACTGTGCAAAGGTTATGTTGGTGATGCCTTGGTTTTCTAATGACAAATCCTGATTCTTCCTCTTGCTCTTGCTTATTTTCTCTTTAAATATAAATACATACACATAAGCAACGCCATGAGTTATGTAGTTACATAAGTTACGCCTTTTCTACTGGGGATGTTTTATAGGCATTTATAAAGGACTGAATTCTAACTCAGTCTTGGGGAGGAAATCCTGTAGCCACTGCAGCTAGATTTCTCTCTGTCCCTGTAGCCTTGATTCACCTAATAACATTATTGTTTTGATGTGTGTATGTACTGCTGGAGGGCTTCAGTGTTTCCTCTGCCAAGCTGTCAGAGAAAGGCCTGTAGGCAGACAATAGGGAGGATCCAAAAATATGTGGGTATGCAGGGCTCTTTGTAATGGTGTCCTTTGATTGACAGCTCAACTCTTAGGAAAAGTAATGGCTTAAATACCAGCTCCACTCTTGAGACCAAGAGCCCTGGCCTACAGCCATCTACACAGAAACTGTGGAGACTCCACTTGTCCAGTACTGAAGTACCTGTAAAGCCTGCTTCCTGGAACGATGACCAATGTGAATGCTGCTCAGATTTTCTCAAAGCATCTCTTTAGTCTTTAATAGCTGCCACAAAGCACAGCAAAGGCATTTAAAAAAAAAAAAGCTGTAACAAGAAGCCTGTATGCCAGTATCTTAAAGATGGGCATAGGACTAGCTACTTACAACCCAGCCTGCAGGGCTTGGCTCAGTCTCCTGAAAACTCCTTCTCCTCTTCTCCAGGCACACTCTTTCTTTTTTCTAATCCATTCCAAAATTCATTTTTTCCTTAATTTCCCACCTGGCCCCGCTGCCCCTGCCCATCTCTATCTTCTACCTTGGTCTGACATAGGAAATTAACTGCCACTTCAGTGTTGATGAGACATCTTTGAAACAAACTCAAAATAGGCTACATGATTTATAGCAATTGAACTTTTTACACATGAAAAGGGAAAGAAGCAAGCCTCCAATAAGTAATAGGACATGTATGTGCAACCTAGGAACTTCCCTTTTGAGGTTTGGAGGGTAAAGCAGCTAGAGACTCTTCTCTTGCAGCTTAGGATATTAGTAATTGCTATAAACCCCAGTGAAATGACATCCTTATGTTAGATAGTTGCTTGTCTAGTTTCCATTTTCTCTTTGGATTCTGTTAGCATGAGTAATCTCTTTAAGGCTTGTTCTTCTGGTTCACTACAACACCAGATCTTCTCCTCAGTTCATTCAGTGAAATAGAAAGTTGCTGTTATTGGTGGCTTATCTGTTTTTATTCAGTCGCAGCTATTGCTTAATGTTTGACACAAGCTGTCAATTAGCTAATTAGCAGATGATCCTCTGACTCCTAATTAGCATGGGTTTTTTAAGTTATTACTAGCAGAAACTGTGTCCTGACTGCTCTGAAATGTGCCAGTGGTTTTAGCAAAATCCCTGCTTGACAATATTCATCATCTCACAGAAACCACTGCAGCAACTGGCATTATTGGCAGCAGTTTTGCTAGAGGAGCCAAGGGTTGCTCTGGCATATGACAGTAGTCTGCAGGACGGGGGCGTTCTGAAACCAGTCCCTTTCCTCTGGTCCTTCAGGGCTTTTGGGATATATCAGCACATGGCTATTATGTCAGGATTGGGTTTCAGCATGGAAATCCATACAAATTCATGGGTTTAAAGTCATTTTCCTTGTACTTTTAAATTTCCTGGCTCCCATTTACGAAGTGATGTGAGGTATCACAAATATCAGAAATCTCACGCTAAACTCTTCTGGTAGCTATGACAACTCTTCTGGGATCTGTAGCATCTCAGAAGGGTGCAGAAGCAAGGGATGGAAAGCAGATTCAAACTGATGGCTGCGCTCAGGTCAGCCTCGTTGGCTGGGAACTTTAAGTCATTTTTATGGACTTGCATACAGTGCCAGTTTCTTTCTGCAGTTCACTTTTAACTACCGACGGAACCAAGATCCGGTCACTGCAACTAAACCATTCAAATGCTCAAGGAAGATCGGGTACCAGGTGTCAATTATTTTAACCTTTACACCTCAGGCTTATTTTGTTGATGAACCAGCCTCGAATCCCCAATTCCCAAACCCCTGTGGAGCCGTTTGGCTTGGGAGCTAATGCTTGTGGATGTGAATTTGGCTCTCAGCTACACAGCTCTCCCATCTCTGCTTTTAACATTATGAAGTTTAGTACTGTGTTCTTCATTATAATGTCTTCAAACTACAGGTCCCCAGCCCAGCAGACACTTAAACATTTTCTCAGGCATTGATAGTGAAATGAGAGTTACTACGCACAGGCTGAAGTCGGCTGCTGCACGGCGTCTCAGCCAGATGGAATTAAAATATCCTCTCAGGGCGAACCTCTGCTGCGAAATCCCTGTGCCATCCTGCACCTTCCCCTCCACAGCGCAACATCTGAAGGAAAGAAAAAATACTTGGCAAGTGAATAGAGCTGAAACCCACGGGATGCTTAAAATGGGCTTGGTGTTGCTTGGAGCCAGGGGTGGGCAAAATGCGGCCCGGGGCCTGGATGCAGCCTGCCAGGCCATCCTATCCGGTCCGTGGAGCCCTTAAAAAATGTAGAAAATGAATATTGCTGTCCCGCAGCTGCCCGTCATGCGGCCCTCGAGGGCTTCCCAAAACCCAGTGAGCGGCCCTCCGCCCGAAATAATTGCCTGTCCCCGTTAAGGGCATAGCAGAGTCTCCCTATGCCCGAAGAAGGTCGTTTGTGCCCAAAAGCTTGCAAAGCACACTTTTTCCTACTAATTACATCTGCCGAGGGTGGCCGTCATAGAGGACACTGGTTTTCTGCTGCTCCGTGGATACGAAACCCCACGCCTTGACGTCCTCTCTTTTTTCTCTTCGAGAGGAAAACAGACGACACCAAGGCGTTGGGTTTCGTATCCCTCGAGGATGACTGGACTGTCCGCTGCGACGGCCACCCCACGAACTTCTTCCGCAAGAGCCTTGCCTGCCTTGCACTGCCCGGTGGCAAAGAAGAGGCAGCGGAAGCCCCCTCCCGTGGCTGGGTTCAACCTTGAGAGACGCCAGGCATCCCTTACTGGGCACGAGGCACCTTGCGTAACTAAACGGAACCCCCTGTGTTTTAATCCGTTATAAATAAACAGCACCGCCTGTGTTTTAATCCGTGACAGCGGGGTGCAGTTCTACCCCAAGAAGCCATTAGACAGGGCTGCGCAGCCACGCCAGCTGGCACCTCTGGAGGTTTGCGAGGGGGCAGCTACTACGAGCATTGCGGCAGCGGCCGGGCGCCGCGGTGAGGTCCGCGGCGGGGGGGTGGAGTTCCCACTGTGGCAGCCGCCCAATCGGAGCAGAGAACATGGTGACGTCCGCGGCGGGGGGCGGGGCGAGCGGGACCCGCAGCTGGAGCGGTCGCGGCTGTTCTAGAAGCGGGGCGCAGCTGCATGTTGGCGGCCGGGGCGCTGCCAGCCGCCAGGTGAGGGCTCCCTGCGCGGGCGCGGGCGGGGACAGGCAGCCCGGCCCCTCCGCTCCGCTCCGCTCCCGGGGCGCGGGTGCTGCTCCGTGGGGAGCAGGGCTGGGGCTGGGGCTGGGAGGCAGGAGGGTGCGGGGGGCAAGGGCTGTGCCAGCCACCGGGCGCCAGGCACTGCGGGGTGCAAACTGCATCTGTGAAGCCTCTGGTCTGGGTGGGAGGCTAGGGAAGCATCCTGCCTGGAGCGCTGGGGCAGGGCTGAGAGCGAGGCGCCCACCTCCACCCCTCCCTCGTGCCCCTTGCCAGCGGGGTTCACCCCTTTGCCACGTCTCTCGGCTCCCTCTCCGAGCTCCTCTTTCTCCCTTGTGCAGATGCAGGCAGGCGGATGACCCAGCTCCTTGGCACTCAGGGAAAGCTCAGGCAGCTGGGGTCACGGTGAGGCTGCGGGAACGGCCCAGCCAGTGTTTCGGTGGCTGCCGCTGGGTTGCGGGAACTGCCACGGTCTGGCTAGCCTCGGGGAGGGTGGCCAAGGCCAGAAACGGCCCAGGACGGTGGGAGAACTCGACAGTAGGCGGATGTCTCGGCATAACCCCCTGCAGACCCCTTTGCCAAGCCCGGGCTAGCCAGCGGGTGTGTGTTAAGCCTTCAAGCCGAGGTTTGGTATCCCTTCCAGAGCGTGTCTTTTGCATGAACTGTGATAACTGCGTTGTCTCGTTACCCACATGAGCGATCAGTTCATCTTTGAATCTTAAGCTTGTGGCCTCAATGATGTCCTGTGGCAGTCCATTCCATAGTCTAACTGTAGGGTGAGTGGAAAAAGAGTTGCCTTTTATCAGGCTGCAATTTGCTACCTATTCATTTCAGTGACTGTCCTCTTGGTCTTGTGTTATGAGACCAGAGAAATGCCTGTTTGCCATTCTCTAGCCCATTCATTTTCTCTTGATTGCATCCACATCCACCCTCTTATTCAACTCCTCCTTGTGGTAACAGTCCCAATCTGCTCTGCCTTTCCTTGCATAAGGGTTTTCCATGCTCTCAATCATTATCATTATGCCTTGTGCATCTTTTCACTTTGCAGTATCGCTTTTGAAGTGGGTTAACCGCATACAATGTATAATAATTTGAAAAAAGATTCACACTTGAAATAGGTAATGCTCCTGGTATTATTTCATATTCTTTAAACCTTTTCTGTAGGGTTTCTTCTAGCTCTGGCAGAGGTGAACGACAAATTTTACCTGGCCCCCAGAAGGAAATGGTGGGAAGTCATTTGTATAGCTGTCAACTTTCCCTACAGAAAAGGAGGGTGGTTTAAGTTCTGGAGGGGGTTGAATATCGGACTATAGAGCCCTTGTTGACGTGGCCAACAAGAGGATAACGTGGCCCATGACTGGGAATAAACTGGAAAAATGATGAACATTTTAAACAGTGAGTAATTAATTCTTGGACCAGTTCCCTAAAGGATGTGGTAAGCTCATCACTGCTCCTTCAAATCATGACTTGATTCCTTTCTCAAAGAAATGCTTTATTTCAACCATAGGTTGAGGTGAAGGGCTCTTACCCTGCTTTCTGCAGGGGCTCACCCTAAATGGTCCCAATGTTTCCTTCTCACCTTTAAAATCTGTCACCTCTTTGGTGTCCAAGGCCAGAATGACTTTCAGGTTAGCTAAAAAGAGCCCAACTACCTTTTAATAGCAGATTCAAAGTTTTGTGGTTGTTGCTTTTCCCACCGTCTGCCCCCAAACAAATTTCCTTTAAAACATGGCCATGGCTAACACTCTGGGCCTGATTTATCTTTGTCTTGTACTTCCTATTATTACTAAGGGACTTTGCACTTGATGTGAATTTGGCTTAAAGCTGCATGTGAATTTAAAGTGCAGTATAAGATCCTAAATAACTAACTCCATATGTGAACACTTATTCAGAATAGTATCCACACGCAGACTGTTCACCCGTGGAGCTATTAAATGGCATCTGTTCTGCTTTGAATTCACACCCTTTGATAACCAAACCTAAGTTTCAAGTGCAGGTGGGCTTTTTTTTTTGTTTTGTTTGTAGCTTATTTTGGATTATCTTAAATCTGTTCTTGATGCTCTAAATTGAACAAAAGGGCTATTACTTTTTTGTTTCCTCCTAAACCAGAATATGCCTGGACATTAGGAAGCTTGCGTTTGTTTAGCTGTATCAGTATGTTAAACATGCAGGGCAGACTGAAGACTTCTCTTTCCTTTCCCATCAGTAATTTCCCTCTACTGTTCTTACCCTTCCCTCTTCATTTCCATCCCCCAGAATCTTTCTTATTTGACTTTTTCCTCCCTCTCTGCCCCCATCCTTCTCCTGGGCTGGAACCCAGCACATAGATTCAGCTGGCTTCTTCTGTCGTGTGCTCCAGGGAAAAGGAGGCCTCCCCACTCCACCTCTCCAGACACGTGACTTTAAACAGGAGCAGCAGCGAGAGCTTGGAAAGTATAAGCAGAGGGAGTGCAGGTCTATGTATAATATCTTGTTCCTTCCCAGCATCAATAATTTGAACCTGGGACCTTTAGCCCTATGGTATACTACTCAACAGTGCAAGTAACTGTGGTTTGGTAGCAGAAGTAGGTTATTTTCTATGTGCAATTTAAGCATGGGACATGTCTGGGCAGTTGGAGAGAAGTTGTCCAAACCCAAAGCAATAATCAGCACTCCTGGATGCTCCTGCGTGCAGTGGTAGTGGCAAACGGGAGCCAATTAGCTGAGTGACTGACGTGGATCTGCAGTCAATGTGGAGACAACGTCCTGAACTGTCTGTTCCTGTCCCGCTCAGGAATCCAAGCAGTCATCGCCTGCGTTGGCAGATATGGAGGCTCAGTGGTCTAAACAAGCTTTGACATGCAATATTTTTCATTAGAAACCTGTCTCCTCATTTTGTAGGTTTGTTGGGAAGAAAGTGTGCTGAAAAGGACCCCACAACCACCTTCAGCAGGTAAATCACACAGACCTGTGGCACTACAGTCTGGTCAATGATTGTGTGTGTGTGTACACAGCAAGGGATGGACACAGCTTGTATTTGATGAGCATAACCTTGCTGTACTTGGTGGGTAAGGATCTGCCTTCTTGCTCACTCTGGGTTCTTGGGTACATGCAGCATTTACACCGTGGTCCTGTACTTCATGTTGTCTTTAAAGGAGCTAAGTCAGGGTTAGCACATGGCCTAGTCCTAATAAAACATGTATATAAGTCAGATGACTGCTCCATTTACACTTCTTATTCTGTTCAGGCTGGCAGCCTTGCAAGGCAAGAAGATATGTAAGCATGTAGAAGGGTTTTTATTATTTTTTTTCTGTAGCTAGTTCTGTATCTATAGTTTTATGTTCATTTGTGAGAAATTCACAACCTGATGTGCCTTAGCTCTACCCTTTCCAGATAATGTCTTAATTTCTTTATCTTCACTGTAATAGGGCTGGAGAAAAGGGAACCCAAACAATTCCTTGAAAACGACCCCGTTTCATTCCCCCCCGAATGTTTAAGGGGGTTTTGTTTTAAAACTCTTGTTTTAAGTTCCAGGAGCATATGGAATCTAATCTTATGAATTTTTAATGCCTAAAAGATCCGGGCTTTGTGCAGTAAAATGCACTTTCACTTTATGACCAGAGAATTTCTGCAAGCTTTAGAGGAGGGTAACAAAACACATAGCTGCTCCCCGTATGGGGAGCTCGTTGAGGAGGAGTTAATGAACACTAGAGGAGATGGTGTTTAATGGGAGACGAGCTTGCTGTTGTTGTATGGTAAAGGGTGGAGAGTACTGCTGCTTGCCATTTTTTTTTTGACCGTCAAAAAATAGCCTGTTGTTTGCAGTTTAATGGAACAATTGGGAGCTAATCCAGATGCTGATGTTTCGTAAGGTTACAGAACTAGGGCTATTGCAAGGTCTCTTGTGCATTTGAAGAAATAAATATGAATCGGAATAAAATGATTGCCAGTCGTCGTGCATACAAACAAACAGTTTTGGCATCGATTTCCTTTGGCTTTCCTTGAAAAACAGTTATTGTATTAGTTTGGAATCTAGGTTTTCATTATTTTCAGATGCACATTAGGCATATTAAATGTTTTGGCAAGAAAGCTGATGATGCAGGAATATGGAGATGTATGATGGACGCAGTGCTGAAGTGCCAAGGAAGAGGTGTCCCTCTTGCCCCAGACAACAGTTTTCTGATTAAGCACCCAGAAGCAACTAGTGTTAGTTAGCTGTGTACATATAGCCTGGTAAGTGTGCTACGAATCGCAGCAAGGAAAAGTTTTAAAATAGCATAGTGCAGTCTGGTGTCTGGGCTCTCTCCTGCTGTGCAGAAACTGATATATGTTTCTTCCCCCTGCCCACCTCCTTAGGTTTAATTACTTTTGGGGGCAAATTTACTGTTGATCCAAGCAAGTGCAACACTAGGGAGTGCAGTTGAATTTGGCCAGGAGTTAATTAACTTTTTTGTATATGTGAGGATCTTTTAGTTAAGGAGCATAGTTAATACTGTGGGGTTCTTTGCTGTCCTGCTGATAATTAACACACACAATGGCAAAGTTAACTGCAGCAGTGTTTCTGTTTAATGTTTTCCCCAGGTCTTCAGAGATCCTCATTAAAATCCCACGTGAAAATATTTTACAACTGCTTTTCTCTTTAGGTTGTCAGAGCACAGTATGCTTTATGATACCACCGGTGTAAAATCCCAATTGTGGTTGAGCAGAATCCCTGGCCTTTGCCTCTGGAGGAATGGGAGAGGTATTAATCTCCATTTAAGTATCATCAGTTTCCTATCCTAAGCCACCCAGAGTGATAGCACTTAGTACGTTAGATGATGTCTGTCTCCAAAGTAGGCAGTTCTTTTCCTGCAAAAACGGACAGTGAAATACTACATGTGGTGAGCTGAGTACTCCATTGTGGCGGCATCTTTCCCCACGTCCCGCCCATCAGCACTGTTGCTTATAGAGGCAGAAAGTGCAAACAGACTCAATTCAGTCACCAGTTCAACCTCAGATTACTGTTTGTACATGTGATGACCACTCTTCATGTGTGCCACGCCTCTAAAGCAAACACTGGAAGCCAGTCCATTGCTATGGATATCACTTTGAAGTATTTTAATTTCGTTTGGCTGTGCCATAACTGATTAAATATAGATAGTGGAGGAAACCAGCTTTAGCTTTAGGTTTTCAAATGAATTTTAAGTCTGAGTAAGCACAGAATAAGCCCAAACTGCACTTCTTGTAGGCTGAGTTTCAGTGTTTTACCAAGTAATTCTTATTGGTGGAGTATTAATCAGATTTGGGTCCCAATTTTGTATTTCCTGTGTGCACAACTTGGTATAAGGGCCTTGCTACACATTCACATTTATTTTAGGCAGCTCCTTGAGTTCTTAACCCTTGGATTGTTCACACATTAACACTTGAAACTAGTTTTAAGCACACTTTAGGCTGTTTAAAATTGAGCCACTCTAGGGCAGGTTTATCTCTGATTTGTATTACCCAGCTCCTGTTCCACAAATGTGTGGCCACTCCCCACAGATAAGCCACCCAAAATGTAGTGTCCCCCCCCAACATCTCAGGATGCAGTGTCTCCCCTTGAACCCTCCTGTGGACACACTCTCCATCCCCTGAATTTTACTGCCCAGGGGGGCAGTTCTGGCACTAAGCCCCCTCCTACCCCAGGAATGTGACCTGCAACCCTGTGAAAGCAGCCTGCAGAGCACATGCTAGCTAGCCAGGTCGCAGGGCACAGATGAGTTCAGGAGTGCGGTTTAGATGTGGTGGGGGCAACGTGGTAGGGGATCAGATCGGCTCCCCATGAGCTGGGCTTCCTTCTGGGGCAGGGGCAGTAGCTTCCCCAAAATCGACTTCCCTTACTGCTCCTACCTTCCAGTCATCCTGGGAAGCGAAAATTGTACCCCCCCCCCCCCCCCCCAATCCCTAATCCCAGTTTATTAAAACATGAAACCTTTAATTTACTTCCTCTATTCATTTTTAAATTTTTTTTTTTATTTCTTTTTATTTGATCCTTCAGTGGCTGACTTCCTTCATTTTCCCCACCCTTCCCTCACCCTCATTTTTCTTTCCACCCCACCCCTCCCATTAACTCTCTGCCTCCTAGCTTCATGATCTCGTGGCATGTCCCTTTTACCCCACAACCCATCTCTCACACCCCCACAGCGTAGAAGCCTGTCTTGGCTCACCAGCTCTCTACTGGCAAGTCACAGCTGTGCAGATGGGGAATAGTCAGAGAAGATTTTTAACCTTAAGGTGTGAGTGCCCCAAACTTGAGCTAACACTTAAATCGATCAGCATTTGAACAGCTTGCAGTACAGTGTGTAGGGGTGCAACAATAGAGATTTTTTGGGCTGATACTGATAGCCGACTTTTAAAGAGGCATATCGGCCGATATCGATCCAATTTCCCATGCACAGTCCAGTGGCTTGAAGAGCAGTGTCCAGGTGGTGCATTATGGTGGAAGGGAAGGGGTGTGAGAGGGAGGTGGATTGAGGCCCCTGCGGTGAGGGAGGGAGTGGGGCAGGGCATGGGACGGAGCCGCAGCTTGTCTAGGGTTGTGGGGGGGAAGTGGGGGGAGCTCTTAACTGCTGCATGTACCCTGGAAGAGCGTGGGGGGCTTGTGCCCCGAGATTTGCACGGGGTGGGGTTGGCTGCCACTGTGGGCCAGGGCTGGGGCTTCACTGGGCACCTCCCAGCAGGGGCTGGGCTGTGCTCGGGACAAGCAGTGGTAGTGCTGGGAGGGGAGCTATGGGAGGCTGCAGCTACCCCAAAATTTGCTGTAGCCCCCCTAACCCCTCTCCCAGTGTTGACATCTGCCATGCCCCTAGTGCAGCCCAGACCAGCCCCCACCGGGAAGAGCTCCGCGTAGCCCAAGCTCCAGCCTGCAGAGCTGCCTTTGCCCCAGGCAGTGTCCTTCCAGGCTGCATGCAGTGGCAGGAGCCGCCCACCCCGCCCTGGCTGGGCAGTGCCTTCCAGTCTCAGCCCCGCTCACTCTCTCCCTCACCACAGCGGCCTTGATTTGCCCCCCCCTTCCCTCCCTGCTCCCCTTCCACCACAACACATTTACCTGTGCGACCTGGCTGCTCTCCAAGCTGTTGGGCTGTGCTCCTTGCTGCCTACGTGCTGTGCTGCAGCTGCGTGCCTATGCAAGGCATTTATTGGCCACATTGGGCAAAAAAAGTTGATTTCTGATGCAGTCAATCTTCTTTATATCTGTGCCGGTCTGCTATTGCACCTCTAACAATGTGTAACAAGGCCATAAGGCTTGCAGGGTACAATGCCATGCAACAGGAAGTGGTATAACCAGTAGCAGGAGAAATGCAGTCACTTTTTGTTGTATCATTTAATATGAGTTCATTGCAGGCATATCTCTTGCTAAAAAAGGAATAAATAAGTCATGGTGTATTTGCAATATAACATACTAAGAAAAGGCTTTATTCAAGAATTTGCAGGGACCCAGCTGTTACAGTATATGTATGTACTACTGCCCTCTCCACTTGAGCCATATGCCACTAAGAGTAAACAGATTTTCCTCTAGGGGTTTATTCTTGATTGTTGTAAGCAGCAGAATAAATGCTAACTTTGAGTGACCACAGTGTGCAGTTCCTGACAACTGGATAACTTTTTGGCCATCTCTCTGTTATAGTGTTGTAATTTCCCTTTCTTGTTGTCTAGCCTATTTGTTAAGTAGTGCAGCAGCCTCCACTACAGTAGTATCCAGGATCCTTGCAGCCTTGGCTATTAATATTCACAATATCCAGCCAGGGAGGTGCTGTTATTCCCGTTTTGCAGATCAGTATCTCTGGAGGCTGGACCCAATGATGTCATGAGGTCCCTCCCAACCCTAAATTTTTGTGAATCTGTACCTCAGTCCCCAAAGTCTGGTCTACAGTACAAAGCTTTGCCCTGTGGATAACTTTTTCCTTCCTCTCCGCCTCTACATCCGGTGCGTCCCGCTATCTTGGCAGAACATGGCTGTTCTTGCTTGGGGTGGTGTCTGGCTAAGTTGTCGGGCAAAGCCTCTTCTGCCACCATATACTATATTGGCACTTCGAGACTTTACTACCGTGACTCTTGGCATCTCTGGAGAAGTATGGATTTCATTTTGTATCATCATCAAGGATTTCATCAAGTATGAGGCAGGCAGGTGCTTATGTGTGCTGGACTTCAGATCAGACAAGAAAAAACCTGGCAATTCTTAAAGCCTTCTCTGTGAAATGGGTTAGAGAGGAACTACTGAAATCTGTGCATGTTTGGCTTTTGGCATGAGTCGCGTGTTAAAATAAAACCTCTTGGCCTGCCAGTGTTCATGGGGGAGATCTCAAAGTAGCAAGAGTGTTGTCACACTTCTCCTATTTTTTGTTTTGTTTTGCTTTTGTTTCACTAAGTGAGATTTGTGGTTTTTAAATATTATTGGGTCTGCACTTTTGTTGGTTTCGGTATGTTTTTGTTTATGGCGACAGATTGCTTTTGTTTATTGCCACTAATTGCTTTCTCTTCCAAGGTCAAATGCTGTGGCTGATTGGCACTCAGCCTTGGTTAATGGCTGTGATGGTACTAGTCTGTGAGGCGGTTGGGAGATATGTTCCGACTTGCTGCTTGTTGTCTGAAAAAGGAAAAGATGCCCAGGAACTAGAAAGATCAACTGTGAGATCTTTCATCCGAAGATTCATTACACTCTTAACTATCACCTCACTGCATCTTGCTTTTAATACAGACTCCAGAAAGCAAATGCTAAATGTAATGCAGTTCCTCCTGAGAAAAATTGTGGTAACGTCTAAATGAAATACTATTGTTGATCTTACAAGACGAATCACTTGAGTAATGTTCTCTTGCTTTGGTTGCATTTCTTTTGTTATAGAGCTTATCCTAAGAGATTCAAGCTGCTCTGCCCAAGGAAAATTGGGGAATAATTGCACTTCCTCCTCGTTGGAGGAAGCGTCTCAGGAAATGAATGGTGACTTATTTTTCTGATAGAGCGAGTGTATGAGCTGTAGTTGGGAGCAGGACCCTGAAGGAACAGATAAAGCTAACTAACAGACGCTTGCTTTCCTTTCCAGTCCAGCAATGGGAATCCTTCCATTGGCTTGAATAGAAGTTGGCTTGAATTCCTGCCTGGACATGAAACTGGAAGAATTTAATACTTAGCCCTCCTAGACACACATGACTCATAGTTACAGATCAACCCCATGTTTCAATGGCAATTTGAATAGACATCATTGGAAGAGCTAGAGCCTAACATGGGGAATTTTCACCCCATCTACTTTGAAAGCTGCTTTCCTTCTGCCAGCAGCCTGACCAGAGCACACTTTCCAGTGGAAACAGTGATTGATTAAAGGGCTGAAATTCCAGAGAAGCCACTTGGCTTCTTGAGTGTGTGACATCATCTCAGTTGGCTTTATAGAGCTAGGGGCACGGGGTGGGGAAGGGGGTTATAGCCAGACAATGGGGGCCTGCCCCGATTGCATCTGCTCTGGCACATCCCTGAGGACGTTTCAGGGATTCTGGCTTAAAACAGCATAAGCGAGTGCATTTGCTGTTCCCTGTATTTAAGTAGAGGCATAGGCAGCAAGCTTGGGGTAGGCTAACCTGTTAATGCCCCTTTCCCCATCCAGGCTGGCCAGCAGGCCCATAGCAGCTGCAGTGTAAGTTAGGGCAGGACTGCTGCCCCATATTGCATCCAGCACTACTTCTCTAGTTCAGCACTGGACTTTGAACAGGCCTGGATCTTTTATGTGGAAAACAATACATATGGGAAATACTTTAAGGAATGGGAGTTTCAGACACTTTTTGGCACTAGTGCTTCAAGTCTCTGTGCTTGAATGGATAGGTGTTAATGTTTTGTCTTGTTTTCAGGAGTTTTTGAGAGCTTATTTTAAATACAGTGCTGTAAATGTGTTTGCTCCAAAAAAGGAGTTTGTGAAGCTGTCTGGAGCCTGCTGTGGTGCAGTGGTGGTGCGCCAGTGTCTTCTGGGGAGCAGCTGTGCAAGGAATGCGTGTGAACACTCTTGACATCTCTACAGCCAGGTGTCTCTCTCGTTCAAGCTGGCGTCTGCTCCCTCTGTTTACCGAGCTCTTCTATTTATTGACTCGAGTAAATCCCGGCTTGATGGCAGAGCTGCTAAAGATCTGTTACACAGTCAAGCTGCTAGATGTGGTGAATGTTCTTCTTGGCAGACGTCCTGAGCTATGCGAGAATATGGGGGGCGGGGGGTTGGAACAGAGAGTTATGCTGTTTAAACTGGAAAATTCCTTCAGAAGTCACTTGGATGAGTTTTGCCTGATGTTTCCAAAAAAACGCTGCAGGAAACAAGAACAGACTATGCAGATGGACAGTCTTGGTTTAATACAACTGAATGTGTGCACCCTCCCAATATTCTTGACTTTACCCTGCTCTCTGCTATATCACTTGCTGCGGTTTGAGCATTGGCAGACCTTTCCGTGGCACTGTTCATTCAGCTTTGCTTGGTGATCAGGTTACCCATGTATTAGAAACCTATTTTACTCCAGCGCTGAAATAGAGCGGTTCAAACATACGGCCGCGGAAAGAGCAAGTTCAGTATGATGCAGTGGAGACGGGGTTCTCACTTGCTCACGTATGCACGCTGCATGTCTTCGCGTGTTGGATCCTTTCTGTTGAGAGCAGAAAGAAGCGGTTTTAAAAGCAAAACATGGTTTGCTAATGTCATAATAGATAGAAAACATTTGGCATGCCCCTGGTTCTGTAAGGCAGACTTACTCTTGACTGAGGTGGCTTTATTATTCGTATTGCAGCAGTCCCTAGAAGCCCTAGTTAAAGGATCAGAGCCCCCAACCTGCTTGCTCTGTAGAAACATAGTATTAGGAGAAGGGGAGGGACTTCATGGCTGAGGGAAGGGGGAGAGCCAGTCTTTTTCTCAGAAGACAACAGCTGGATAGTGGCATGCGGAGATGGGGGAAATGCAAGGAAACAGTGAAGTAAGATTGATCCATCAGCATAGTGCCAGTTCAACCATTTGTCATGGAAATGTCTGCCTCCTGCCTGCCCCTTTCCCAGGTTGAGTGCAGCGTGTTGGCCGTTTGTCCTCAGCTTCGACCCTTTCCCCCTCCCCTGACGAGGGTACCATCCAAAGTGTGGGGGGTATTTTGAAGGGACTCATCGAAGCAGAAATTGGTCCGGAGTCAGAACTAGCTTTTGATCAGATATGGCAGAAATAAGCAAATGTTTGTAAAGTAACCTGAACAGTTCATCTGCATCTGCCCCCGCCTTTTTCCTAAAGTGGTTTCTGTATCAGTGTTGCAGTGCAGTCTCTGTAATGAGTGTGCCGGCTGTGGTGGGCGTTCGTGGTGAGCAATGGTCGGAGAACAGCCAGTCCCAGGGTGACCTGCAGGGTGACCTCTGGATTCCACATGGTTTGGACTTGTCATGTGTTTGCTAAAAGGCATTTCGGCCCCCCCCCCGGCCTCCCAGAAGAATTACAGCTTCTAGAAAAAGAGCTCTTCCATGCATATCAACTGCTTTTAACCCATTTGTCCACTACCACTAGCTTAGCTGCTTGCCCGCTATGTGCATCAGGCCCCTTCTGTTTCATTTGTGTCCTAGCTCTTGGGAGCTGCAAGTCTTGCCATGCGTCCCTGTTTCCAGAGGTGACGTTACATCTGGGATCTGGAAGTCCTATGGACAGAACAAGGCTGGGAGCATGACTCTGTAACGAATCAAACCGTTTTCACTTGCAGCTTTTTTTTTTTTTCCAGTCTCTGCTGCCAGTTGTCCTTAGCAAATGGCTTTATTTTAACCTCCCTGGATGTCCTTTCCAAAAGAACATCAAACAAAGCACTTAAGAAATATGACCTCAGTTATTTTGAGGATTTTTTTGTTTGCTTGCAGACAGGTAATCCAGTTTCACAAACCTTTGAGGTGGGGAGGAGGGAGGGGAATGTTTTAAGTATGTTTAAGACTAAGCTTTGGGCCATACTTGCTGAAAAGCTATATGGAAAGCACTGTGAAGAGATACATCATCGTGGGCTTTAGTGTTTTGTATGTTGGTGTCTTCAGAGTAAAACTACTGAATTTACAGGCAGCGGGAGATGGTTTTTAACAGTAGATGCTTCTTAGGTGGCTGTGTACAGCAAGTTGAACTCAGGTCTTTCCAGATCCTCTGTCAGCAGTAATTATGATGAGGCCAAAACTCAAACAGAATTCAGCTGCCTATGTGCGGCTTTCGTTTCTACTCCTGTTAGCACAGAACTAATACCGAAATAACTGTGAATATGCCAAAAAGGCATATCTGCTGACAGGCGTTCTCACATAGTCACTTTTCTGAAATTTTCCCTTAGTGGTGTCTTTTTCTCTCTCTAACGTCTCTAGAGAAACAGGCTAAATTGCCACAGCAGGTGGAGCCTTGTAGTGGACGTTTCCCTTCCATTAATGTCAAATTTAAGCACGATAGAAAGTGACCCTGTAACTATGTAGCTTTAATTTGAGCAACATGTACTTCCCTTGGATGCTGCTGTAACTAATTATCATGATGTAGGAAGAATGAGAAACAAAGGTGAATTCAGGGCAGTGGGTCAGAATTAGAGCTCTGCTGCATCCACGTTGAACTGGAGTGTCTGGGAGACAGTGTTTATTAAATGATTCAATGGGAAGCAGTGGAAGGGATGGGCTTTTTTGTAATGCCCAATTTCTGAGCTGTTGGAAGGACGGACTGAGTGCTGGGTACGCGACTCTATGCACCATGCTGCAACAAAATCCAGATATGGCTGCCACTAAATCTCATTCCTGGCCTGTTAATGTTTGATTGGGTTTAACAAGCTGTTCTCCATGCATTAAAAAGGACCGACCAGTTCTCTGCTACCTTCCTCCATTATTTTTTGTCTGCGGGTGTTACATGCTCTTTGATAGATTCCTCATGACTTGGGGGAGCTGTGCTAGTTTTTGAATGGGGGCAGTTAGAAATTGCCTAATTTTCTTACCCTTTTACTAGCTTGTCCTTTAAGTGGGTCTGACATGGAGGTAGGTTGCATTTACAGTTTGTAGAGGTCAAAGACAGATGTTGAGAAGCTAAGGCTAGAGCTTGATCCTAAGGCTTGAGCTTCCAGGGCTTGATCCTATTCCAGTGAATCCATGGCAGTCTTTCCCTAGACTTTAGTAGGAGCAGGACCCTAGATTCTGGATAAGGCCACTTAAACTGCACCATCAGAATTGTTTGCTCCTTTTACACCAGAGCTACATTTGGTCCCAAACCCATTGAAGTCAAGAGACTTTTAAAAACATACTTGAATTAAAATGTTCTTCCTCTGTGCATTTTAGTATAATGGGATATAGGTGGCAGCTGCAGTTTTTTCCAGGGTGGTGTTCCCTTTCTTGAAAAGATACCCCTTGTGCCTAACTACCATTTTCTCTATGATTTTGAAGAAATGGACTTTGCTTCCATGCCAGGCCTTATCTCTGGCACTATAGTGTGAGCCAGGCCTTCTGCAGGCCAGTGTAACGTATTCCTGTCGCATTTTTCATGCTTGATGCCAGATTGCATGCATTTTTGAGAGCAGTCTTTAAAAATCAACCAAGCAATTCTGTTCTTCACTGTTCAAATATAAATCCTTATTTCTAGTAGAAATGGAATTTTAATTATTCTTTATTATGATGCTAACAAGTTTTATTTGCAAACAGTGTATCTGATTTTTCACCCTTTCCACCCCCTTCCCAGAGCCTACGGATTGGAGCCTTTTTAATGATGAAGCCCTGGATGTTGTTGCTGCTGTTGACCTGCATTAGCTGCACATGGACCACACAAGCAGAGTTTTTCACCTCCATAGGTATGGAAGGAGTCTGTGCAAGATGAAATGATAGATTTGCAAAGTTGGAACATGTGTATCCCACTTCCACTACAGTGTGTGTGTGTGTGTGTGTGTGTGTGTGTGTGTATAAATGTTTTTATAAGCGTCACATCAAAACTCAATTGAGCATCATCTACATCAGAGATAGATGGCCTGTTGCAAACCCCTAATGCAATTGTGTGGAGTACATTTTGCATTGGTGCAACATAATGTGATTAAACTACCTCATTGTGAACACCAGCAGTGATGAACAAATGGGTACAATTTCTTTGCAGGCAGGGCCTCTTTACTGAATAGGCATACAGGAGAAAAAGATGCTCAGTTATCAACAGTAATTGTGCACTTGTTGGGCTTTGAGCACATTACTGCAGGCACTCTTGAAGGTTTAGTGTTAAAATATTAATTTAAAAAAAGAAAAAAACCTCTTTATGCCCCAGAAGCTCTAACAATGTAAGGGCCCTCTGAGGGAGGCTGTAGAACATAAGCAGTGGTGACTAATTTCCCTTTCTAATTATTTCACATCAAATTTAGTGATTTGCATTAAAATTCCGTGGCATTTCTGCCGTTTGCATTATGAATATTGGGAGCTCTAACAGTTCACTGGGTCACATCCAATTAAAACCCCTTCCCACTTTCTGAAAGGTGGGGGACAGAATACAGTTTTCAGCTGTGTATGCTTACTAGCTCAGATTTGTTTTCTAGATGTTTCATAAACGGACAAATGAAGAAAAATCCACAGGCGAGATTGTTCATTGTATCTAGCAAGCCTGTGACCCTTGGATTCAATTGCAAGCAGATGAATGTTGTTTTCATCATGTATGATTAAAGTGGACCCTTTCTGCTATGGATGAATGGTTTCTCCTTCCAGCCCTTTCATGTGACCTGATCTAAAAATAAATCTTCTGCAGTAAAAACTGCACACAAAGCTGTCTTGCAGTGAATGTAAATGGTTACACGAGGCCAATCAGTGAGAAGAGGAAAAATTAACATGGGGGGGTTTATCTCACTTTCACTTTAAAGGGACCTTTGATTTCCAACCCCCCCCATTGTACTGTATAGCTGACTCAAACATTACATAGATAATAGTTGGAAATCTAGAATATGGTAAAACTGTGGATTCTGCTGGTGCTTTAGTTCCTTCTGCTGCAAAAGCCCCGTCTCGACAGACAGACCTCTGAACTCTGGTATAAGCATAGGCAGTTTTTAAAATTAGTCCCAAAGGAATCAAGACACAAAGCCTTACTGAATTGCAGCAGGTGCCTGTTGGGTGTCTGAGCGCAAGAACCCACCCTCCTGTTTATATCAGCAGTTTTTTCAGGGACCCAGGGTGGTGTAGGGTGACATGTGGATATCTTAAAGTTCAGTTAGGCATCTAATATGTGGAATAAGATGTGGTCCCAGGTGTGTTATTTGTAACTAGACAATGACACCAAAGTCGGAAGAAAAGAAGTCGAGTCCCGGCCAAAGCAAATCTCTCTGAGCTGCATTTAAAGGTATGCAGTGAAAATGAACAGTGACTTATTCTTTGTCCTTTCCTGCTAGTTAGAAGTTTATTCTTTGTGTTCACGGTTGCTGTGAATGTCCTTCTTCTCTTCTTACGTTTCCCTGTTTCTGAGCCTTGCTCAGGCAGGATGCTGAGCTGAAAACAGAACGTGCTGCTAGGTTTCACCTAGGAGGGCTGCTTAATTATGTCTCAATAGTAATTATTACTTTGGAATGCTGAAAATAAAATCTTTAGCTACGTTTGTCAGTCTAATTGGATTCAGTGCTTAGGACCCAAAAAGCAAGACCTCCTCAGTGGGTACAATTTTGAAACATTTGACTGGGCATTAGACATAGAGGGCTATAGGCTGTTTAGAAGAGATAGGAAGGGGAAAAAAAGTGGGGGGGTTGTGCTCTGCAACTTCGATGTGCTTAGGGCAGTAAGTCAGGGAGGCTCTCGGAGCCCAGGGGTAGCTAGTATGGGGGTCCAGGAAAGCTGGTCCTTTCTCAAGGAGGCTATCCTTGGGGCGCAGCAGGACGCAATTCCTCTGTGCAGGAAGGCGGGAAAAGGGTCCAGGAAACCTTCATGGCTGAGCGTGGATATCCAGGCTGGCCTGAGGGCAAAGAAAAATGCGTACTGGTGGTGGAAGCAGGGGGCAGGGACAAAGGAGGAGTACACCTCCCTGGCCCGAGCTTGTAGGGATTTGGTGAGGAAGGCTAAAGCAGCACTGGAGCTTAGATTAGCTTCTGGGATTAAGGATAACAAAAAGTCCTTCTTCAAGTATATAGGTAGCAAGAAGAAGTCTCGGGGTAACACTGGACAGGGGTCGGCAGGGCAGGGCAGGGCAGGGCAGGGCAGGGCAGCTGGTGATGGACGCGCAAGAGAAGGCCGAACTCTCCAACAAGTTCTTTGCCTCCGTGTCCCTGTCTGCTGACAGTGGGGCGCTCTCGGGTGATAGCGCAGAGAGGCCCGGGAAGGATGCGAGTCTCCCGACTGTTAGCTCAGACCTAGTTAAGGATTACCTGGAGGGCTTAGATGTGTCCAAATCGGCGGGCCCGGATGACCTTCATTCGCGGGTGCCGAGGGAATTGGCTGGTGTCATTGCGGAGCCATTGGCACGGCTGTTCGAGGACTCCTGGTGCTCGGGCCAAGTCCCTGAGGACTGGAAAAGGGCCAATGTGGTCCCTATTTTCAAGAAGGGGAGAAAGGAAGAGCCTGGCAACTACAGGCCAGACAGCCTCACTTCTATCCTGGGGAAGGTCTTTGGAAAAATTATCAAGGGCCTCATCTGTGAGAGCCCTGCAGGGGAAGCGATGTTGAGGGGTAACCAGCATGGATTCGTGCTAAGCCGATCCTGCCTGATTAACCTGGTCTCTTTCTATGACCAGGTAACAAAGAGCTTAGATGGGAAGGAGGAAGTCGATGTTGTCTTCTTGGACTTGCAGAAGGCCTTCGACACAGCGTCCCACCCAGTTCTGGTGGGCAAGCTGAGGGGCTGCAACATGGACGAATGCATGGTCACATGGGTGGCAAACTGGCTCCAGGGGCGCACCCAGAGGTGCGGGGGGACGGGTCGATGTTGACCTGGGAGGGTGTGGGCAGTGGAGTCCCCCAGGGCTCGGTCCTTGGGCCGGTGCTGTTCAACATCTTCATTAGTGACCTGGACGAGGGGGTGGAGAGCACCCCGCTCAAGCTCGCTGATGACACCAAGCTGTGGGGTAAAGTGAATACACCGGCAGGCAGGGACCGCAACCAGGCAGACCTGGATAGGTTGGAGAAGCGGGTGATCTGAACAGGACATGGTTCAACAAGGACAAGTGCAGGGTGCTGCACCTGGGGAGAGGGAACCAGCATTATGGTTATAGGTTAGGGGCTGCCCCTCTCGGCAGCACAGAGGCAGAGAGGGATCTTGGAGACAGGATCGACTCCAGGATGAATATAAGTCGCCAATGTGATGAAGCAATAGGCGGAGCCGACCGCACCCTGCCCTGCATCAACAGGGGCAGCACTAACAGGTCCAGAGAGGTCTTGCTCCCCCTCTATGCGGCGCTGGTCAGGCTGCAGCTGGAGTCCTGTGTCCAGTTCTGGGCGCCGCACTTCAAGAGGGACGTGGGGAACCTGGAGAGGATCCAGAGGAGGCCACTCGCATGGTTGGGGGCCTCTGTGGCCAGCCCTATGAGGAGAGGCTGAGGGACCTGAATCTCTTGTGTCTGCAAGAGGAGACTGAGGGGGGATCTTGTGGCTGCCGACAACCTTATCAGGGGCCAGCAGCAGGGACTCGGGGAAAGTCTGTTCACCAGGGCCCCCCCTTGGGGTCACCAGGAACAATGGCCACAAGCTGAGGGAGGAGAGGTCTAGGTTAGATATTAGGAAGAACTACTTCACGGTAAGGGTGGCCAGAGCCTGGAACAGGCTTCCCAGAGAGGTGGTGCTCTCACCTTCCCTGGAGATCTTCAAGAGGAGACTGGATAGGCACCTGGCTGGGGTCTTATGACCGCTGCTACCCCCAATGCTCCTTCCTGCCCATGGCAGGGGTCGGACTAGATGATCTGTCCAGGTCCCTCCCGACTCGTTGATTCTACCATTCTAAGAAGCCTTGCTGCTCCTCCCTGCCACCTGCACCCCCTCAGTCCTTGCTTCTGCCAGTCTTTGCCCCTTCCCCTGCGTCCCTCTGCTTACAGTCAGATACTGCTTGGGCTGCTGTGTCCTGGAAGCTCAGCACGTGGAAGCTCAGCCTTTGCCTGGCCATGCAGCAGTGTCAGCGCTGCTGTTTGGCCAGGCAGGAGAAGAAGTTTTCATGTGCTCTGTGCTCCAGAGAGACCCCAGCCTGAACTGGAGCCAAGCTGCACCTGACAGTAAGTGGGGGTGGGGGAGCAGGTGGGCTGAAGCTGCAGACGGGAAGTGGAGGTGGGAGCAGGAGGCTGCTGCGTGTTGGACTCTGGCCCTGACCTGGGCTCAAGGGCCAGAGTCATATAAGGTGAGTGACTGTTTTTCTCATACTGTTTTGTGTGGTGGGGGAAGAGGCACCTCACCTCGTATTTGAGTAAATACTTTTTTAAATGTTAATACTTTCTAGTCTTTTACTAGCCTGAGAACATCTGGGAAGTTTTCCCTCTGGCTGCAGAAAAGAGTGGTTCCTAGATGTAACTCTGTAATAACATTTTGTCTGCTTCCATTTCAGGTCAAATGACTGACCTGGTTTATTCAGAGAGAGACTTGGTGCGATCTCTGAAGGAATATATTAGAGAGGAAGAGTCCAAGCTCTCTAAGATTAAAAGGTAAGAGAAAGGACTGTGCAACTGTTTTACTTGGACTGTAAGTGTCTTCATGCCTTCATCTCTGTCACAGGATCTGATGTAGTATTTCCCCTGGTGCTAGGAAAAGCATAAAGTGGGAGCATAAAAAGCGGAGAACACTATGTGCCCTCCCTGATTCCCTTGAGGACAGTAAGGATGAGCGGTCTCCATCTTGGGGTTCTCTTGTCCATTCCTCCATTCTTACGAGAGAGCAGTAGTCAAGAGCGTTCTGCTTTGCTCCCCAAGTCAACTGGTTAAAACACTTCATCTTCAACGAAGATGTGGCCGCCGTTACCTGTTATTCCTCTCTGCTGCTTTGCACTGATGTGCTTGACTTAAACTGCTTCTGTGTAGTCTACTTGAGCATTTCATAGCATGCAGATAATAATAGCATGCTTGTTTGACCGTCGATTCAAAGCATCATGAGCTCAATTATTGCATTGACTTCCTGTGTGCTTCTGATGGTAAACTTAAAGGTGGTAATTAAGGTGGTAATCTTAAAGGATCCAAAACATTATCTAAGCCTAAGTACAGACAGTCAAAAAGCCCAAGGCTAAATTGATTCAGTGTTTGCAGGTTAGTCTAATTCGCATAGATTAAACCAATAAGCAAGTGAACGGACATTCACTTTTGATTTCAGTGGCCTAGGCCAGAAGCTGGAGTGCGCTGGAGCACACTACCCTGCTCAGCTGGGCAGACAGCTTTGGTTAAGGCTAATCTGTCCACCCTGCAAGGGGGGTGAGGGGGAGTTGTTGGGGAGGAGGTGCAGAGCATCCTAGGATGTTGGAGGACTGACTTGACTTGAAGTTGGAGGGGATCTGGGACAGAAATTGAATAAATAGATTTAATCTAAGCCACTGAAGTCTGATACTGCATCCGTCCAGGTTCATCTTGAACTGGTTTTGGCTATTTTGAAAGCAGTTTATGTGCACTGAACTTCTGTTGTGTTACAGATTTGAACTGGTTTCCAATTGCTCATACCAGTTCATGTGCAATTCCTGTCCATAGCTCAAGTCCCTAAATCCCCAAGTCCTCTTCTTAGTATCTGACTAATGCTGGAGGCACCTAAACTCTTCCCTTTATGACCTGGGATTCCCTAGCATCTGCTGTTCTGTGCTAGTTGCATGCCCAGAACTAGCCCTAGGCAGTTGTGAGCTTAGGATCCTTGTCTTTCTAAGTCCTGTTTGAAATTTAAACAATAGGTAAAGTAGTTTGTAATTCTTCAGAAGGACCTAACCTTGCAGGCATGCTTTAACCAGGTATAGCACATGGCAAAGGTACTGAATTCAACATTACACACAACAGTCATAGCTACCTTCAATCAAACACATGGCTGGAGGAGGTTTTCGTAGTGCTTGCCTATTACATACCATTCTGGAGGTTTCATAGTTTCATAGTAGCTGGAGTCGGAAGGGACCTAGGTAGATCATCTAGTCCGACCCCCTGCCTTGGCAGGAAAGAGCACCGGGGTCAGATGACCCCGGCAAGGTGCTCATCTAACTTCCTTTAAAAAATCCCCAGGCTAGGAGCCTGCACCACTTCCCCTGGAAGCCGGTTCCAGGCTCTAGCCGCCCTGACTGTGAAGTAGCGCCTCCTAATATCTAATCTAAACTTACCCTCCGCCAGCTTGTGACTGTTATTCCTGGTCACTCCTGGCAGCGCATGGGGGAACAGGGACTCCCCCAATACCTGCTGATCCCCCCTGACCAGTTTGTAGCAGGCCACCCCTTAACCTTCTCTTGTGGAGGCTAAACAGGTTCAGGTCCCGTAGCCTCTCCTCATAAGGCCTGCCCTGCTGACCCCTGATCATACGAGTGGCCCTCCTCTGGACTCTTTCCATATCGTCCACGTCCCTCTTGAAGTGTGGCGCCCAGAACTGGATGCAGTACTCCAGCTGCGGCCTGACCAGTGCCGCATAGAGGGGGAGGATCACCTCCTTGGACCTGCTCGAGATGCATCTGTGGATGCATGACAGGGTACGATTGGCCTTCTTGACTGCCTCCCCACACTGCCAGCCCATGTTCATCGTGGAGTCAATGACGACTCCAAGATCCTTTTCCGTCTCCGTGCTGGCAAGAGGGGAGTTTCCCAACCTGTAAGTGTGGTGCCGGTTCTTCCTCCCCATGTGCAACACCTTGCACTTATCAGTGTTAAACCCCATCCTATTCTCATCCACCCACCGTTGCAACCTGTCAAGGTCAGCTTGTAGCCTATTGCACCCTTCTAGTGCACCCACATCCCCCCACATCTTAGTGTCATCAGCAAACTTGAACAGGGTGCTTTCTACCCCCTCATCCAAGTCACTGATGAAGATGTTGAACAGTGCGGGCCCGAGGACCGAGCCCTGCGGAACCCCACTGCCCACGTCCTTCCAGGTCGAGAAGAACCCATCCACTACCACCCTCTGGGTGCGGCCCTCCAACCAGTTGGCGACCCATTTGACCGTGTGGGCATCGACACCACAGTCTCCCAGCTTTTTGATGAGGACAGGGTGAGAGACAGTGTCGAAAGCCTTCCGGAAGTCCAGAAAGACTACATCCACAGCAACCCCTGCGTCTAATGATTTGGTGACCTGATCGTAAAAGGCCACCAGGTTGGTCTGACAAGACCTGCCACTGATGAACCCATGTTGGTTGCCCCTGAGCATGCATTCCCCTGCAAGGCCCTCCTGGATGTGTGCCAGGATAATTTTTTCAAAGAGCTTACCCGGGATTGAGGTAAGACTAACTGGCCTGTAATTTCCCGGGACCTCTTTTTTTCCCTTTTTGAAGATAGGGACCACATTGGCCCTCTTCCAGTCCTCCGGCACCTCACCAGAGCACCACGAGTGCTCATAGAGCCGCGCCAGGGGTCCCGCAATGACCTCGGCCAGTTCCTGTAGAACCCTAGGGTGAAGATCGTCCGGACCAGCGGACTTGAACACGTCCAGCCTCTCCAGAAGTACCCTAACTAACTCCTCGCTAACCCCTGGCCCAGGCGTGTCTCTCCCGGGGCCCGAGGGGGGCCCAGCAGGGAGGTGGCTGAACTGGTCCCTACTTAAGAAGACAGAGGCAAAGAAATCGTTAAATATGTTAGCTTTGTCATCTGGCGTGATGACTAAGTTGCCCATCGTGTCCTGCAGGGGCCCCACATTACCCGGGACCCTCTTTTTACCCCCTATGTATTTGAAGAAGGACTTCTTATTGTCCTTAAGCCGGGAAGCTAGTTCTATCTCCATCTCTGCCTTGGCCTTCCTGACTGCCCCCCTACATCCTCGGGCGACTGTAACATAGTCCTTCTTGGTGATGACCCCATCCCTCCATTGGGTGTATGCCTCCCTTTTAGCAAGGAGACATTCCCGGATGCTCCTAGTGAGCCATGGGGGTTTATGTGCCCTCCTGCTCCCTTTGACCCTTGTTGGGATTACCTCCCTTTGGGCATGGAGGATCGTCTCCTTAAGGAGCAACCACTCCCCTTCGACATCTGATTCCCTTCCCCTCTGGGTCCTCAGCGCTTCCCCAACGATCCTCCTTAGCTTGTTGAAGTCAGCCCTCCTAAAGTCTAGGGCTGTTGCCTTGCTGCAGCCCTTTGCCACCTTACGCTGGATGGTGAATTCCAGCAAGCGATGATCACTGTCTCCCAGGTGGCCCATCACCCGCAGCCCCCTCACCAGGTCATCACCCGTGGCCAGCACCAGGTCCAACAAGGCGTCTCCCCTGGTGGGGCTGTGCACCTCCTGGGTTAGATGGAGGTCCTGCACTCTGGCTAAGAACCGACGTGAGCGATCAGACTTGGCTGACTGCTCCTCCCAGCAGATGTCTGGGAAGTTCAGGTCCCCCATGATGACCACATCCTTAGCCCTCCCTGCCTCTGTGAGCTGACCTAAGAATTCCTGGTCGAGCTCTTTTCCCTGGTTGGGAGGTCTATAGTAGACTCCCACCGTTAAGTCTCTCTCCCCTGGACTGCCTTTTACTCTAACCCAGAGCACCTCAGAGTGCCCCCCCTCTACCCCCTTGCTAATTAACGAGGAAGTATATTCCTCCTTGATGCAGAGTGCTACTCCTCCACCTTTCCTTCCTATCCTGTCCCTCCTGTATAGCCTATAGCCCTTGACACTCACCGCCCAGTCATGCGATGAGTCCCACCACGTTTCTGTGATCCCTACTATGTCAGGGCTGGTGACAGCTAGGAGGAGGGCGAGTTCCTCCTGCTTCTTCCCCATACTTCGAGCATTCGTGTAGAGGCATTTGAGGCCTCCAACGGTTGTGCCCACTGACCCCCTAGTCTCAGCAATGCCCCGTCCCCCATCACTTACCTGTTTCACCCTTTTGACCATTGGTCTGGGCTCGCTGGCTGTCGCTGGGCCTGGTAGTTCATCGTCTCCTTCGCCCTCATCTTCCCCCTCCCCCGACGAGCCTAGTTTAAAACCTGCCGAAGGAGGTTCACCAACCTGGAAGAGAACACACGCTTACCTTTAGGGGAAAGGTGGAGCCCATCCCATCCCAGCATGTCTCTCATCACGATGTGCCGGTCATGGCTGAGGAAGCCAAAGCCCGCCTCGAAGCACCATTCCTGTAGCCTCCAGTTGGTCTCCGCTATGCACATCTCGTGGCGTCTGCCTCGACCGCTCACTGGCAGGATGGAAGAGAAGACCGCCTGTGCGCCCATCTCCCTCAGCACGCCTCCCAGAGCATGGTAGTCCTCCATCAGGCGATCAGGGGCTCTCTTGGCCGCATCGTTAGTACCCACATGGACAAGGACCATGGGGTAATAATCGGTGGGCTGGATGATGGACTGGAGCATCCCCTTCACATCCTGAATCTTCGCTCCGGGCAGGCAGTAGACCTCACGTGCTGAGGGATCCTGGCGACAGATGGGGCTCTCCGTACCTCTCAGGATGGAGTCACCAATCACGATGACGCGACGCTTCCTCCTCTTAGGCCTCTTGACTCCCGCCGCCCGCACAGGACATTGTGTGCGCAAAGTCTCCTCCCTGGTATCTTCCGCTGCTCCCTCCTCCTCCAGGGCTGCCAGGGCCTCATATCTGTTCTCCAGATGGACAGGAGGAACTGGTGCCGCAACATGGTTAATAGCCCTGGCACGGGAGACCGTCTGCCACTCAGCAGTGGAGGGCTCATCCCGGGCTGCCCTCTCCTCTGTCGTACCACCCTGCAGAGAAAGAAAATACCTATCAATTTCCTCCTCTGCCTCACGGATTCCCCTCAGCCTGCTAACCTCCTCCAGGAGCCCCCGCACCCATTCCTCCAGGGTCCTGAGGCGGATACCTACAGGACAGGTGCAGGAGTCCCCAGTCCCTGCCCCCCCAGACCTTGCCGGGCAGTTCCCGCAGGCCAGGGGGTTAGAGCCTTCCACTAAGAAGTGGGACACTTACATTCTAGCTTCTCTGAGCCTGTGGGGATTCAAACCCACATCTCCCACTTCCCAGAAAAATTCCTGAGTCACCAGGCAAGAGGCTGTTTTGGAGGGGGAGACACCCTCCATCCCTTCTGCTGAAATTGAGCCACAGAACAGCCAAAAGTGTAATATTCCTGGGGGCCAGGAAGAGAACAAGCACAAAGAAATATGCCTGTAGCCTAATTAGTATTGGCACTTCGCTGGAAGGGGAGTTCAGGCTATTTCTGACACTGCCATCAACTGAGATATTTCTGCTGGCAGTCACTTTTCTGATGGCTCCAAAAGGCAGTTTGTGGTTAAAAAGCACTTTCATTCACCTAGGGGATTTGAGCATTAATACATGCTTTGGATGATGCATGGATTACAACATCGCAGATAGAGGGACAACACCCAGGTATCTCGGAAGGATTTAGGGTCAGGCTGAGTCAGAAGTGCTGTGCATCCATCACTGACACTCTGCAGTGCTCGAGAGTCCCAACTGTTTTCTGTGGGTAATGAAACATCGCAAATGTAATTTAAGTAACCAGGCAGGAGCCAATCTTTCATGAAATTTTAGTTCTTTAAGCAGTGGGGTGGAATCTCTCTCCATAAACCTTAAGATCCAGTGACAGCGTTATCTCTTAAAGGGAGGCTGCCGCGTCAGTTTAGGTTTTTGTCAAAACAAGCCTTTGCATAAATATCATCCGCAGAAACATCTGTCTGAATTTCAACTACAATTTTATTTTCAGTAGAAGTAATTTGGATTAATTTTAAAAGCCAGAACCTTTTTCCCCCACCTTACCTAGTGTTAACTTAAATGTTGTAGCATCCTGCTAGTATATAAAGAAGTGGAAATAAAAGCCAGATCTGCTACTTTTACTCATGCAGTAGTTCTCTATTACTCGGTCTCAATAGTTTCATTGGCATTACTAGAAGGATGCGCATGGCCCATTGGTAAAGGTGGTAGCCTGCAACTTTGGAGTCTGTTTCAGTGCCATGCCCTGCCACTAACCTCTTGTATGACTGACCAGACCATTTAGTTGATCTCTGTGGGACCCTTGGAAGAAATGTGCTTGTCCTGGGTTCCCTCGGATCACGAGCAATGTGCAAATCCTCTAACACTTGGATACCCAGGTTTTACTGGTATGATAAATGCACAATGAATTAAAGACTACTACTAATAGTCCTAATAGTTAATACTTGAAACAAATAATAGTTTCAGTACTATTATTAATCTTAGCACTGCTACTGCTAAGATACTGCTCAGTGAGTAATACCAGGGTTTGCTACTTACTCTGTAGAGAGTGAAGTAAATCTACCGTGATTTCATTTTTACTATTTATACTATTAAAACTGCGAGCTTGAAAAATGTTAAGGTAACTTTTTGTTGTGGTAAAAAAGGGGTTCAGGTTAAAAAATAATTTCTTTAAAGGTTTTATGAGGAAGTAGCTGTATATTCTACTTTGGAGCCAGGCTATTCAAATGTATAGAGAAAGATGAACAGAGCCATTTATCGACAAATTGTTTATCTTGTTTTTGTTAGCACCATCTTTTTTTCATGTCCTACTTGACTTGGAGACTCTAAGATCACAAGTGGAAGCTGATGGGCTGCTCTCAGTGAAGCCCAAGAGCAAAGATGTTTTACATTTCTGTTTTGCCGTGACAGAGTACTGACTTTAAAAAGTGTATTGAAGAGAGGCAAAACTTTGGCACGTGATTCTTATAAGAGCTAATATATTGGTGGACTTGAGGGAGACTACTGTAGCCTTAGTAAAATGTCTAGCTAAAATAATAATTTGGATCATATGTCATGCAATGGCATATAAGGGCTCATCAGTAACATATTTTCTCTTTTGAAGCTATGAAGAAAAATTCATCCCCAGTATCTGACATTATCCTCATTTAGCTATTGTCATCGGGAGCCTCTTTTATAACTTGAAAAAGTCAAGAGTCCAGTTTCCGCTCTCCTTTCATGGGGTTCCTGTAAGAAGCTAAAGAGATCTTAGAAAAGCAGAGTGATTTTGAATTACTGAGATGTAAATAAGTGACTGGTTCAGAATGATTATGCTGTAATCACCTTGCACTGTGACCATTTTATTTGAAAAGGGTACTTGGGGCATCATCACAAATTAGATTCCCTTAAGAGGGTAACACAGCACTAGTGTAGTTAAATTGGTTGTCACAGTCAGGGCAGCTAGGATCTGGAACTAGCTTCCAAGGGAAGTTGTGCTCGCTCTTACCCTGGGGATCTTCAAAAGGAGGCTAGACAATCACCTTGCCGGGGTTGTTTGACCCCAGCATCCTTTCCTGCCCACAGCAGGGGGTTGGACTTGGTGATCTGCTTGTGTCCCTTCTGACCCTACCAACTATGAAACTATTTCACTTGGGCAGAGTGAAAACTAGCCCTGAAGCTCTGCATGTGTTTTAGATGTGAAATTAAAATGACTTGCACTTATAAATCCGCTCGCAGATTCAGGCAAACTCCTCTTTTTTTTCCAGCTGGGCTGAAAAAATGGAGGCAGTGACTAGCAAATCAACATCAGATCCAGAAGGGTATCTGGCACATCCAGTAAATGCATATAAGCTGGTGAAGCGCTTAAATACCGAGTGGCTGGAATTGGAGAATCTAGTTCTTCAGGACACTACAAATGGTAAGGCATTCAAGGCAAGAAAACACTTTTCTGTAACTGCTGTAAGACCATCTCTTCTTTTCCCCACTCATACAGTGGAAACTCAGATTCAGTCATGGTTTTCAATATTGTCGCTAGAATTGTGGAACAGCTTCTTGGTTTGTGGTTACCATTTCCCTTCATTCAACACCCAAAGAAATCCTGAGCTTGCCCAGAAGCAGTTTCCCTAGTTTAGATTAGTTTTAGTTTTATTAGTTATGGGAGGCCTTTATGCTCTTTTGGAACATCAGGTGAAGAGCAGGATTGCGTTTCTAAAGGTCCAAATGTTAAGACGCTTGTCTTGAGAGTTGTGTTGTTAAGGCATAGGTCTTGTTCCACTCAGTCTTCCCTATCTGCTTTTCTTTCTTTTCACACCAAGCCCATGCGTGTTTGGTCTTGGTTTGATTTGGCCTTTTGATAGACGGATGGGAAGATTTCAAAATCGAACCATGCTGCCCAGACTGGCTCTCCAGGGGTTTCTGATCATCTCCAGCACTAACAGCTGGTGGATATTGTAGAGTTTGTGTTGATGACAACTATTTTAGTTCTTTATTCATGAGCCTATTGTAAACAATCCTCCATATGCTACCCTTTTGCAGCATAGCCTTCAGAGAGCCTTCCTTGGATAGTTTCGCTTCCTCAAGCTTAAACACGTCTACTGCCAGTTTATTTTTATTGGACTTTCTGAAAGTAACAGAAGAAAAGGAGGAAATATGTTTTTTCTCTGAACTGCACTGCGTGTTTTTTTCTTTCCACTCAGTTAAGGCTAAAGTTCAGGTGCTTTGAAAACTTTTTTTTTTGGTGAAGACTTTATCAAATGGTGGAATAGTCCCTCTGAAGAAAACATAATGCTAATCTTTTTGGACAGACAGTTAATTCTACTGTGTTTATATTTCTCATCTTAAAAACTTTCTTTGAAAACTGGTACAATTGTGCTTTGCTGTAAGATTTAAAATGGCAGAGTTTTGTTTTTCTGTTCTTTAAAAGGGTTGTGGGATGCTTCAACCTATATACCTATTTGCATTTGACTTTATTCGGTCTGTTCTGTTAGTTAGTGCCTAGGAAAACAGGAACTAAAATGACTCTGCTCTTATAACCTCATGACGTTGACCCAGTTTAGTTTTTTGTACTAAGCAGAATCCACCTGGTCTCGTGGGTTAATTTCTGTAAGTAAGTACTTGCAAGTAGTACTTGCATGTCTTTGTTAAAGATGGGTCAAAGTGCAGTTTCAAACTGCAGTGTGGCCTGCCCTTACCCCAAGAGAGTAAGTGCTTAGTTTCTTTCCTTTGGAAATCTCACAGGTGTGATCTGGTTAGGGCTGCCGGTCTGTCTTGGACCATCTGAGATTTTTCAGGCTTGTCTGTATTAGCTGGCACTCTGCATTCAAACTTGAAAGGCCTCTTGAAACCTAGTGGAGAAGGATCGCAGCGGTCTTGATGAGACACTGCCTTAACAGAAGTCAGGGGAGCTGTCAACATGTGTGGTGGGGAGATGCATAGAGGATGCATGTATGAAAAGCAGTGTTTGGGCTATAATATACATGGCTGTACTTTTGTTAATAGCTTAGTCTTTTCTCATAGTATGCAGTTTGTTGGGATTTCTGGCATTTTTTTGGTTTGAGTTTTAACTTTTTTATAAAACAAAACAATATGTAGAAAACAACGTTTAATGACTTGAGCCTGGCAAAAGAATGATTCAGTTGTTTGATACCTGTTGAGGAAAGTTGCAAAACAAACCTGATGTTCATGGTCCTGAACCAGTCTTTTTTTTTTTTTTTTATCTGATTATTTGAATAGTGGAACTAATTCATTCCTCCCTTTTTTTAACTTAAGACTTTATTGCAAACCTCACAATACAACGCCAGTTCTTTCCAACTGAGGAAGATGAGACGGGAGCTGCTAAGGCTCTGATGCGTCTACAGGACACGTATAAGCTGGATCCTGAGACCATTTCTAAGGGAGTACTACCAGGTAACAGAGCAGTTCTTTCCTCTGCGTATTCAGCTAGGTTAAAAAGGTGGTTGACACCTTGGACCTTTTTAAAAACTTTTACCAGTCTTCTGAGCAGTCCTATTATTTCACGTGATTTTAAAGATCCGAGAACCTAAGAGTTGTTTGAGTTTTGGGGTTTTAATACTTAAGGGTTTTTCCTGTTATCCTTAAGAATTGGCCATCCCATGTCCAGTGAAGGATATGTGGCCATATGAAATCTTACACTGTACCCGTAACTGAAAGGATGGTGTGAAGCTCTGCAGCCATGAGCACCTTCTCAACAAAACTCTGTTAAGAGTCTTCAAAATTCATTAAGTGGTTTGTCAACAAAAAGTTGAGGAAGTTCTCCAAAAAAAATGACCAAGTCCTCCAAATGTTGCGTGAGTTCATAGAATGTATTATGCAAGTCTCCTTAGTAGGTTGTTATATGTCTAGTTTCTTATTGAAAGCCATTTTGATTGCAAACTTCACCACACTTTTACTGTTGCATTTTAGCCCTCTTAACTGGGAGCCCTGAAAGTGCTATCAGACTTTTGTTGGAAGGGTGCTCCTAGCAGAGGCTTAACAATGAAGAAGAGTCAGGCACCATTGACCTGGCTGATCTTCCCTGTAAACAGAAGCATCCAAGAAAAATGAGCTGGTTACAGTCCAGTAAACAGGTTCTCCCAGGTGGGCTGTAGCTAAGCAACAATTGTCTGATATGGGATTTGGAGGCTCCCAAGGGATATACCTGATGGAGGGGGCTGCATAAGAAATCTCTGGTAGGTATGTGTGAGAAATATGCAATGAGATGGCAAGGCAAGCAGAAGGAAATTGGGCTTCTTAGTATCGTTAACATTTCAGATCCTCCAGTCACACCTGTTTTCTCCAAGTAGCTTACACATGTGTTTATATTTTCCCAGAGCAACAGTCTCCCTCAGGGACAAGAATTTTTCATCTGAATTTTTTTGGTTTTGGTAGTGTAGAAGCAATTGTGGCAATAGTGTAATCATGTCTTGTTGCATAGATACAGCTCTGAAGACACAAGCTTCTTTAAGTGCTAGTTCAGGCTTGTTCATGTGCAAATTGCACAAAGTAAGGGTGAGTTGGGATTTTTGGCTGGTTGACTATGTTTTGCAGGGAGTCATTGCAGTAGGCACAATCTTTTAAAAAGCAAAAACAAAAAAAAAAGTGTTGATTTATAGTATTTGGAGTTCCGATTGCCTTAATTATGATTGTCACACAGCCAAGGACCACTAGCTCCTCATTGTACTGGTCACTATAGAGCAATAATACAGGAAGTTCCTTTTCTAGGGAGCTCCGGCTGTGACAGTACGGCTCAGCAGTTTGAGCACTCAGCTGGGATTTGAAAAACTTGCATTCTGACTCATGACAAGTCACATGGCCTCTTTTTGGCTTAGTTCCCTACCATGAGTATCACTTCCTTAACACATGAGGAAAGGGAAAGTGAAAGGGGAAAATGCACTGAATATTTTGGCATGTTCCTATTCCATGGTAACCAGGGTATGTGGTAGGCCGAGGGCAAGATAAGATTTAGATTCCTGATTTTATGCTAAAGTCATTGGCTTCCATGGAAGTTTAATCTCATGGAATTGTGGCCAGTTATGGTCCTTATCGCTCTTTAAGCTAAATGGATCTTACTGAGCAGGAGAGGGTCTAAAAGCTCACCACTATCCGCTGTCACGAGGTTTTTCCAGATGATAAATTCCATTGCTAACTTGCAGTCTGTTTCCAAGCAAGACAGCTTTAACTTGGGAACATTTGAATAGGGGACTTAAAGCTTTATCTCTAAATTTAGGAACAAAGTACAGGTCGTCTTTGACAGTGGATGACTGCTTTGGCATGGGAAAAACAGCTTACAATGATGGAGACTACTATCACACAGTGCTGTGGATGCAGCAGGCTTTAAAACAGCATGAAGAGGGAGAGGAATCCTCCATCACAAAAGCAGAGATCCTGGACTATCTCAGCTATGCCGTCTTTCAGCTCGGCGACTTGCACAGGGCCATGGAACTCACCAGACGTCTTGTTTCTCTTGGTAAGAAGAACAAATGATCCAGTTTTTTTTAAAGCCAGAGCATACTGTAGGGGGCAATGCCCACAACATCTGCGTCCCATAAACATTAGGCTATTCTGCCGTGTGACATACCATAAACGCTTACACTGGATCGACAGTTTATTGTGCTGAACACCTTCCATCTCAAAAAGTATCCCACAACCCATGCAAAGCTTACGCAAAATAACAAGCTTGTGTGTGTTGTCCTTGCATGAGGTTTGTTGTTTGCATGATGGCAAAGCTGGGGTTTGAACGTGAAGGGGAAGGTCTCCGATCACCAGGGATCCTGGCTTTCTCTGGTAAAACATCAAGAATGCTCTGATTTCTTTTAAAACCCCCAAAATCCATGATTAAAATGAAAGGCCCCCCTTGGGCCTGCTCCTGCCCTTCACTCCTCCCACAGCCCCCAGCCCTGATGGTGCCCCTTACCTCCCACCCACAGCTCCTGCTCCCCCCCGCCCTGTGGAGGGGTTCCCCCAGCTGCCAGGGCTACAAGGCCCGGGACCCAGGTCCACAGCTCCCTGCCTCTGGCAGGAGGCAGCAGCTGCTACAGTGGAGCAGAGTCTAGTTTCACCCCTGTTTCCTGCCCACGGCAGGCTTGCAGGGGTGGGTCGCTGCCTGCTGCTGTGAGCTCTGCGCTACCCTGGCTGGCGAAGCATCCCCTGCCTGTGTGGCTGCAGCAGGGGCAGCAGCACGGGGGTGCATGCAGGCAATGCGGAGCTTGCAGTGGCAGGCAGCTTTCTGCATGGCTCTGCTGTTCCCTGCAGTGCCGAGTTGCACATACTGACCTCCCCCCTCCCACTTCCTGCAGGCTGGAACTCCGCCCGCCTGCAGGGAGCTTGTCCCAAAACTGCAAATCCACAGGTTTCTCTGGTAAAATGAGAAATCTGCATTTGCCTCTAGTAAAAAGGTGAAATCCACATTTTACTTCATTTTTCTATGGGAAACTGAAGATCCGGATCCCGCTGATCACTTGCTTAGGTGCTGTTTTCTCATGCGAACCTCTTGCCTTCCTCACTCCTGTTTGCCACAGATATTTATAGGACGGGACGCTTGCCCACTTGAATGAACTGGGTCTAGTTTAGGCCTGGGCAAGCTGCCTAATGCTTCTAATCAAGCTGCAAGTAAAGGTCTTGACAAGGTTGAGCTATGGAAAATGGAATTTTTGAGGTGGCCGTGCCCTAAAGTTGGCCATCGGCACATGGTGCCCTAGCTTTCATCATAAGCTATCTTAAAATGACTTCCTTCAGGAGCTGCCTGTGGGTCCTGAGGTGTAGATTGGCCACTTCTGATCTAGTTCATGCCTTTTTTTAAGTGTCTTCAAGTTGTAGCAGTTGTGCTTCCACCGCTTTCTCTCTTGGTTGGAGAACGAGCTATAGGTGAAGTGCAGTGGGAAGGAATGGTGGTTATACTTAGCCACATTTTACATCGAATATTCTTCACAGCTTATGCCTCAGTCAGCTGGGGTTGTACCCCTCTGCACTTTTAAATAGCCTTTAGCTGTCTCTTGGTAGAGGCTGAAGAGTTATTATATTAAAAAGAAAAAACAGTCACTAGTATAACTAGGTAAAACTCTCTGATGTCCTCGAATGAGATTCATCCTTCTTTTACGTGTTTATTAAACGTTGTCTCCTATGCTACAGCACACCGCAGTGTACTTTGCCTATGTTAAGCTTTTATCAGCACCACTGCACAACAGACCTGGCCTGCCAGTAGTGGCTTAGTGGTGTTATGACGTTTAAAAAGGGCACTTGTTACTCTACCAGGATAGTTTCATAGATTTTGTAGACGTTAGGGCTGGAAGGGACCTTGGAAGATCCTTGAGTCCAGCCCCCTGCTCAAAGGGCAGGAAGTCGGCTGGGGTCATAGGATCCCAGCAAGATAAGCATCCAATTTACTCTTGAAGGTGTTCAGTGTAGGTGCTTGAACCACCTCCAGTGGCAGGCCGTTCCAGTCCTTGAGGGCTTGGACAGTGAAGAAATTCTTCCTTATGTCCAGCCTAAAACGGTCTTGCAGGAGTTTATAACCATTCAACCTTGTCATCCCTTGGGGTGCTCTGGGGAACAAGTGTTCCCCCTGATCCTGGTGGTTACCCCTGATAAACTTATAGGTGGCCATCAGATCACCCCTGAGCCTGTGCCTTTCCAGGCTAAAGAGTCCCGTGGCTCTCAGCCTGTCATCATAAGGTCTGTTTTCCTGGCTTCTGATCATGCGTGTGGCTCTTTGCTGGACTCTCTCAAGCTTCTCCACATCCTTTTTGAATTGTGGAGCCCAAAACTGGACGCAGTAATCCAGCTGTGGCCTCATGAAGGTCAAGTCCAAGGGGAGAATGATGTCCCGGGGTTAGTTTGTAGTTCTTTTTCGTGCAATCTGGGAATGGTTCCTGCTATAAGATTAAAGAGTGGGTGGGGGAGGAAGAGTTGTTACTAAGAGTAAGGGAGAGCAGCCCTGAAATTGTTGCTAGAAGTGGATTCAAACCAAAAGCCCAGAGATGAGCACACAAATCTCTCTGCCAGACTTATTTTGGTTTGAATCTGAGGTATTGCAGAGAAATCCAAGAATATTTTTGTCTTGGAAGCAATGCAGCATCTTGCACAACTAACCAGGCCAAGCAAGCAAGTTGTAGCACCTGGACTGTACTCTTACCCTAGCTACTCCCACTTGCTTTGAAATGCACATTGCCTGTACAGGTCCTTACAGGATCATGACCAGCTTCCTTGTAGGTGAATTGCTCAAGCTCTCCTTGCATGTATGCCTATATTGAATCTGACTTTGTGTTAATATGACATTGGAGGTTGGAGCTTGTGTGTCCATTTGAAAAATAGTGTTTGCTGTGGCGAGGCTGGCATGGGCAGATGACTGCAGTATTTTGAGATGAAGTCTTTCACTGACCAGATTCCTGCAATGGTGTAACTCGTTAGTCCTGTCTATTTTTATTCCCCTCTGAAGATTCCACTCACGAGAGGGCCGGAAGCAACTTGCGATATTTTGAGAAGTTGTTGGCGAAGGAAAGAATGGAGACGTTATTGAACAAGACATCCACTAGAACAGAACCGGTGATGCAAGGAGGGGTCTATGAGAGGCCTTCTGACTACCTGCCTGAGCGTGAGATCTATGAAGGTCTGTGCAGAGGTGAAGGAGTGAAAATGGTAAGAGAAGCATAAAATACCAACAGTGATAACCAGTTTGCATTGTTCTTCCCAAAACTTGCACTGCACTACACACTTCCAAGTACTAAGGCCTTTCTATAGCTTATGGCAAATGATCTAGTTCATACTTCACCCTGAAGCCTGTAGCATTCTTGGGAGTGGGGAGGGAGAGAAGAAAGGAAGAGTGGGTGAGTTCAGTCCAGCCCATCAGTTACAGTAGTATTTACTGTTTTGATATTGTCCCTTGACTCCCTTGAATTCTGCTCTTGGGTTTCCATCAGAGTTCTTACAATGTGGTAATTTGCCAGAGATCAGAGGGTATGGTATAGTAGCAGACTCCATTCACTTTCTAGTTGCTCCATTTCAAGTTGACTGCTGGGTAAATGCAAACTATTACTCAAATACTGTTTATAAAAAGGAATAATCTGCAGAGAATCGTTTTTTCCCTCATCTTAGTCCAGGAAGTTTACTATTCTCTGCCAGTAGGTGGTGAAAAGAACATAGTTTTTACTGCTTTGGAGAGCTATATATATACCTATAGGAAGTGTGGTTGGTAGCTGCTTGTCTCCCAGCAGGTAGCCGCAGACCTTCCTAACTGTACTGAACTTATGTACGAGTACTCTGTGTTGCTGAGAGGGCTTGGGTTCTTCCCCTCGTGGGGTGAGTTAGTTATTGCCCTTGGAAGCAGCCTGCAGTGGAACTTGTTTTTATATGGTGCTATCTGAACAGCCAAGTAGGAAAAAGTGTCTTCCCGATGCTTCTCTCAAAGGGTGGTGAAAACAGTTGTCCAGCCAGTTATGCTGAGCGTGCATGGTAGCAAAGCATTCTAGCAGCCTTTTCCTGTTTTGAACTTTGTCCCTGCAGGACATCTTAATCATTGCTCAAGGAAGGGGAGAAAGCATGATTTTTAATACCTGTTTCAACTATGGTTATAAATCCCAGAGTAATTGCAGCCTTTTTGTCTTCTGGGCTTTAGAGATTTTTTTTCCTTCCCTACGAACCCAGCTGCAATATCTTGCATGCAAGACAGCTGCCTACTTTGTCATTTGGTCTCCATTGTACATTACAGATTATGATTAAACACTCACAGAGTAAAGTTCCACAACACTTACTCCAGGGTGCACAGGAGGAAGGGCTGCTCTCTGCTCACAGATGTTTGCAGAGACATAGTCTAGTTTTTACCTGGTTAAATACACTACGTCCACTGGACTGGACATCCAATTTTCCAGTATCTCCTTTAGCATGGCAGAAAGCAAACTGTTTTCATAGCTTTAAACATTTTTAAAGGAATAAATAAGTGCTTGAAGAAACTAATTAAAGTGTGTGTTGTCTGGGGATTTTATGGATCAGACACCTCGGAGGCAGAAGAGGCTGTTCTGCAGGTACCACGATGGAAACAGGAATCCCCATCTGCTCATAGCTCCCTTCAAGGAAGAAGATGAATGGGACAGCCCTCACATAGTTCGATACTATGACGTCATGTCAGATGAAGAAATAGAGAAAATCAAAGAATTAGCCAAACCAAAAGTAAGCATTCCTCGTCTTGTACTTCATCTCACCATTGGCTGCTAGTTCCATGCCCTAGCTCTAGCAGGGAAGGTGGGGTAAGTGGATATTAAACATGTGAAACTGAGCTAATGTTGTGTGAAACTTTAAGGTGAATCTTGCTTAAGTGCCTTGTGGACTGTCTGCCTGGCATGAAGCAATGCCATGTACAGCTGTGCAAGGTAGCCCTGTATGTGCTGGATCGTGGATCAGAAGGAATACAGCCACGCTTCAAGATGATCTCCATCTAAGTTTACTTGGCTCTTTTAGGGATTGGGCATAATTAGATGGGGTGCAGCATTGCCTGAGTGGCTATGCTGCTTCTGAATTGGGAGTGGACATACACAGAGCTACCTCCTAGATGTTAGGATCCCAAGGCCCAGGCTTTTAAAGGCATTGCAGTGTTGAACAAAGCAAGACCCAAATCCCAGTAAATATCAGTGCATTTAGAAGACTAAATCCCATTGATTTCAATCAAAGTGAGTTTTATGTGGGTTTTTCAGAGCCTGAAAATGCTGCTTGAGTTAGGCTCTGGTTGAGCTTGTTGTGGACAAACCTCAATAACACACTGCAGTTCAAGGAAGTAGGGCATGACATGGAGTATAACGAATAGAGCATGCTTTGTGCACTCCTCCACGGTAGCTCACAGCCTTTGATTATTAGAACTGGTTTCTTTGCAGCAGGAAATACTGGTCAGTGTAAAAGCATTGCATGCTCTTTTTCTAAAGGTGTTTTGAGATACTGGAAGTATCTCTATCCTCCACCTTGCGAGCTGCCAGCAGGGCAGAAGAGGGATTGGTTTGGCAGCTCCCTTCCTTCCCATCCAAAGCACATGTCAAACAGTCTCAGAATTTATTTTTATGAGCCTAAGTTTCGGTGCATTACTCAGATTGTGAATTGTAGTGACAGCATAACCGATGAACAATGATATGCTGTGCTGTACAGGTACCATGAACCTAACATTTCTTGTACATTTGTCTAATCTTTAAGGACTGAAATTACCTCCTTTTATATGCTAAATTCCAATAAGGAAAACAATTGCTACTGAAGATGGCGCGCATTGTGTTCTGCCAAGTTTGACAAGAAGTTAAAACTCACTACACTTATGGTGGGGTAATGAATTATTCATGTTAACCTTTTTCTTTTAGCCATTGCTGTAAACTGTAAACCCTGTCAGGATAATCATTGTGCTTATATCATTTTTAATAGAACATGCAAGTATAATTGGATCAGAGTGAGAAATTGATACCTTCAGGAACATGAATTGTATTTAGGAAGTTCATGAAGCTCAGACTTCTGTGCCTACCAGCCAGCTGCCTTGGCAGCAAACTTTTTATGTCTGTTTTGAAGCCTTGCTCCTCCAGGAACGGAGGTTATTTACCACAGTTCCACCGTGCTTTAAAACACTTCTTGGAACTTTAAAAGTTACTCAAATTCAAACCAATCCATGTTACTGACTTTTTTTTTTTTCTTTCTAATCAAAGCAAATTAGTTTCAGGTAAGATGGTCGTTAACAGCTCATTTAACCGAGCCTGGAATATATCCTGTATATGAAAACCCAGGGGCCTTGTTCTCACTGTTTTCATATTGGTATACCACCATTGATTTAAATGGAATTCCATTTGATCCGCACCCCTGTATGTGAAATCAGGGTGAGGCCCAATGAAAGTAGGTAAACTATATAGTTTTAGATGTATATGTACATGTGTATATATATTCTGGTGCAGCTCGCAAAAATTTAATTTTTTCAATCTCTATGATCTAATTGCAGAGTTGCTTTGAAAGTGCGGTGTTATGGCCAAAAAAGTGGAAACTAGAATGCTGTGATGGGATAATTCCTTCATAAAAAAATATTTTTGCGCCAGGAAACTTTAGTCAGGAATCATGAGAGCTTTGCAGAGAGAACTTTTAAGTAGGGTACAGTATGAGTGTCCTGGATCTTGGGACCGCCTGTGTTTTAGTCTAGAAGACCTCCTTGAAATCTCTCCTCTCTGTTCCAAGCAATTGTGAAATTGGTTCATGTTAAAGTGCCAAGTGAAGATAGGTATGCAAATATTGGGTTTTTCATGTTTCATTTACAAAACACAGTTGGTTTTTGTTCCGATTATGAGGCAATTTTAACTTTTAAACAGGAAATCACTTGCTTTCTAAGTAAGTGTCTCCCGTGAACCAAGAGAAAGTTCAGTAAAACTCTGGATTTTACTGGCGTGGAACAGTTCTAGCAGGTTAATATAGGATGAATCTAAATTTCAGTACTGGGCTTGTTTGTAATCCCGATGCATCTGCTTAGACAGAGGTATAGGAGAGAGTATTTATGGAGCTTTGCTGGATTTGGACAGATAATACTGTTGGTCATCTTGGTTTGCAGGGAGAGCTGTGCTCTGAAAGTTTTGAAGCAGCAGCTGGGGGATGGTCTAAACTGGATCCAAAACTCTATTTAAAGAGATGATCTGGTAAAGGAAGGTTAGATGTAATTCTCTGAGTAGAGCAAGTATTTCACACCAGTTCTATACATCCTACAAAATACCTGTTACCCAGACTGTTCTCTCTCCCATTGAAAGCTTGGCCTAAAGAAAGCTTAAAGAGCTTGGGTCTTGGCTTTAAAGAGCTTGGCTTAAAGAAAAGATCTGCAATACTTTTTACCTTCTGTTAGCCATTATCTGTTGTGAGTAGGTCTATCATAAGCTGAAAATAGTGTGTGAAAGAGTCTGTTTCACAGTAAAATGAACCATTTGGTCACCAAACAAGAGATGACAGGTTAATGATGTAGCCAGGCATATTTTGTCTTCTCTTCATTCAGGTCAATTCGTGGCTACAGAAAGAAACCATATGGTGAGCTTCAAAATGGAGACATAATGAAGAGTTTGGAAAGCTAAATTATATCACTAAAAGCAATGCCTCATTGTACAAATAATGAACAGAGTTCGGCCAGCTTGACTTTCCTGCTGTGATTTATGGAGCAGAGATCTGGAATAAAATACCAAATGAGTCAGAATCATGGGAATAATAATGCCAAGAAAACTAATGAACAGATTATAAGACAAACCAGAGCAGGACATATTTAGGGGAATATGAAGGAAAATCTGAGCAGGCAATGGGAAAAGAAAAAGAAAAGGGAAGAGAAATGAAGGAGAATATGTAATTAAATGGGATGGAAGTGGTGGGGGAAATGGACTGAAACTGTTTCACTACCTACAGAACATACTTGCAGTGTAGACTCATTTGATTCAGCAGAGTAGAAATTCTGGCTTTAATTTATTTTCGGTGGAGTGTTTAAATCCTGAGTGACCCAGCTGGTTTCAGTGGAGTTGCTCTGGATTTAGAGAGGTGTCACAATCCTGCTGAGTTGCAAAAAGGCTTTGCATCGTTCATCTTCAGAGCATACAACTAACCTCACAGCATCCTTTTGAGGCAAGGCTGTGCCATGCATCTTACAGACGGAGGAACTGGAAATGTAATTTAATATCTTTATATAAGGTTAGACTATGCACTGCAGTTCTGTGGAGTGAACACACAACACATTTAACATAGGTGTAACTTGCTTTACTTTTGTAGACCAATTTTAAATTATGCTGGGGTCCAGTAATCAGCTCTTGTGGGGTAGCTTCCCTAGCAAGTACTATTGCGGTGTCTGCCCACTAGGTGGGAGGGAAGCCAGGTATATAGCCTGTTTACGTGAAGCAAAGGGCTGCTCTGGGATAGACGTGGGCATGCTATGCCTGCACCACTGTCCTTGGCTTTCTCTTGGAGTAACTTCGCACCAGATACTAGTAAGGTCCAGTGGTGTAAGGCTACATCTCATGTCTGCTGCTTGTTCATACTGCTGCAGCTGTGGCATATTTAGGGTGTTTGAGATGTGACTGGAACTTTCTGAGCTCCCAGTTGCCAGTTTTATTGTTCATTTGCTAGATCAGTGCTTGAACACTGCCCTGTAATCCAGGATCCTTTGTAACCCCCAGCCCAACATGTCTGTTCCCAGCACCTGTGCCACAAGATGAGCATGAACCCTTTCTTCAGGGTATTGTCCATCAAGAAAGCCAGTTGAGACCTGTCTTTCTTTGAACTGCCTCTTTTTTGTCATTTTGGTCGGCTCTAAGTTGCTCAGGTGCTTGCCCGACCTACTTCCATGAGCTCTTGCTGGCTACCTGGGCTGATTTTTTTTTGTCTGTTTTTCACTTTAAAAGCAATGGATGGAATTGTTCTGATGCAGGAGCACTCAACCTCCAGCCCGCAGGCCAAATGCAGCCCGCAGAACTGGACATCCGGCCCACGGGGCTCCCCATGAGTGGGGAAACTTGGCAGTGGAGTCGGATCAGGGCTGGGCCATGCCCTGCATTGTGGGACTGGATTGGGCTGGGCCAAGCAACTCTCCACCACGCAGTTGGATCGGGTTTATGTCATTCCCCTCCCCCTACATACCAGGAACAGGGCCAAGCCAGGCCATGCCATTCCCCCACATGCTGGGATCGGGGCACTGTCCCTCTGGCCTGTTGGGCAAAAAGTTTGGACACTGTTATTCTAATGCACCCACTCATCTTCCTTGCATTCAGCCAGCCTGTTCCAGAGGTCCAGCTGTTCTTGTCTTATTAAAGGGGTGGAAAGCTGCTTGAATTTCTTAATTTGCTTCCGTTCCTTCTTGCTAATATTGACTCAGCCTGTGCTAAAGGCTGTCTTCTACACCTGATCAGCAAGCAACATTGACTACCAGTGTCAGGAGATGCTATGGATTATGTTGCCCAGCCTTGTGGGCCAGATGAGTGGTGCAGTGCTGGTCTCTGGACCAGATATGGCTCCATGGACCTCCTCCAGCTTGCCATGCCATGCTTGCTACATGTGCACATCTGCACCATGCCTCTGCTTTTCCCCTCCTCCCCCTAGCTGGTTCATGACCTGTGCTGCACCAGCTACTGCGCATGGTGCCTATGCTGCTGGTCCAGGACTGTGTGATGTGCATCCTTGAGGGGTGCTGCATGTAGCACAGATCCTGAAGTCTATATATAGACCCAGCCCCTGCATGCAGGAATGGTCTAGTCCACTCGGCTTAGGTCAGTTTGGACCCATGGGCACCACCAGGAGCCAGGTGACAGGGCTCTGGGGTGGATGTGGCCCATAGGTTGTATCTTTGATGCCCAGTATAGCCCCTTAATTAGCCAAGGATCAATGGTTATGCCATCCATGTTTCTCGGTGGACTGCTGTAGCGTGAAATCAGAATTGGCTCCAGACTGGAGCTCTGAATTTTACCCAGAAGTATATCTAAACCAATACTTTGAGTCTGAAAAATGAACGTGATGCATGTGTGGTCGTTATGCAACATGATAATGACTCTTTACCACTACCCCTCCCCCCTTTGCAATCTCTTTTAATGCAGTTGGCACGAGCTACAGTGCGTGACCCCAAAACAGGTGTCCTAACAGTGGCCAGCTACAGGGTGTCTAAAAGGTAAGGTTACTTGTCAGAGTGCTTGCTTTCTTGTCTTCACAATCCACTCCACCTGAACTCAGCGCTGCAGCTGTCACTGCTAGTCCATGTGCTCTTGCCATTCTCCCCTGATCTGCATGCTTTTACTGACCTGATGTCACAAAAGTGTTAACAATCTGAGTGTTAACAATTTTAGTCACATTCGCTATAATTTTTAATCTCTGACTGCATCTTACATGAGGAACAAACCTTTTTACAGGTTTTTAATACGCCCTCTTTTTTTATTCTTGATCCTGGAAATGGAGTATTTGCACATTATTCTTTCTCCAGGGTTTAGAGATTTGATATAGATTAACTTCTATTTATAGCATCTGTACCTTTATTATCTTCTAAGATATTTTTTACTTCAACCCTTATGTTAATGTGCAATTTAAAGTAGCATAATAGAAGTTATTTTAATGAGGGTTGTTTTTTTTGTTTTTTTTTTTGTGAGTCTCTGTCCAACATACTAATATAGGTTAGTATAACTATATTCATCCTTTTGACTTTTGGTAGTCAAATTACTTATTACCAGATAGCTTATAAAAACTGATATGTGGTAATTTTTATAGTATTGCATAGGAATCTTACAATAATGCTGTGACAGTTTGGAAGAAAAAAACTTCTTCAGCAAATAATCCTTGCAGGGCCAGGATGAGGGCTACTTAGTGTATTTCTGTTTAAGATTAATCAGCTTTTATCTCTTGCATCTCCTCTGCCATATTCCTACGAAATACTTGGTCTTTCTGGAGGGGTAATGGGCATGTTTTCCTTTGCTAAACTATAGAGGTGACTGCTTTCCCAGCAAGTCATCTGAGTTCAAAGGTAAGAAGGATGAACTGCAAGCTTGCAGTAGGCTGGTGGTATTTCAAGAGGAGAATTTTGCTGGCTTTGCTGGGCATATGGGGCACTTACACACGTGCAGGGAGCCTGCTCTGACACTGAAAATCCAGCACACTGGAGCAGATTCAATTAATTGAGTGTACTGGAGCATATAAATTGATGCTCTGGCAGCCTTGCACATCACGTGTATATCAGCGGTACAGGGCACCTCCACACTGAGACAGTGATGGTAGTGTTCTGTGAACTAAAACCCGTTCCGTGCGCTTTAGTTAAAAGTATACCCACGCCATTTTCTCAGCATGGAGGTGCGCTGCTGATGCACGTGACACGTGGACAGTTTTTTAATTGGTGCAGCTCACTTATTAAAAGTGCCCGGCACTGCATCAGGAGCACATGTAAAAATGCCCATGAAGCCCAGCTCTTCTTTGGGTGAATCTGTCTATGTGAAAATGCTCTTCTCCAAGAAAAGGAGGCTTTTTTACCAACACCAGAGGTACCAGGACTGGATTTCATGGTGTCTGAAAGCTGGGTGCCAGGCTATCCAGGACAGCCACATCAGTGAAGTGTCAGCTGCTGTTGTACTGGCACAGTCTTGCCTGTCTTGTCCATTTCTAATCCATGATTGCAGTCTCTTTTATCTTGTGTGCCAGTGTGGCATTTTCCTCCCTTCCCAGATGAAACCAAATCAGTCAACACCACAAACTTGCTATAACCACCATTCTCACCCCTTTCTCATTAAACTGGGGGGTTGTGGTGTCAGCACCTCCACAGTCAAATGGGTCGCCAGCTGGCTGGGGCCGCACCCAGAGAGTGGTGGTGGATGGGTCATTTTTGACCTGGGGGGATGTGGGCAGTGGGGTCCCCCAGGGCTTGGTCCTTGGGCCTGCACTGTTCAACATCTTCATCCGTGACTTGGATGAGGGGGTAAAAAGCACCCTGTTCAAATTTGCAGATGACACTAAGATGTGGGGGGATGTGGGCACGCTAGAAGGGAGGAATAGGCTGCAATCGGATCTGGACAGGTTACAGGGGTGGGCGGATGAGAATAGGATGGGATTCAACACCGACAAGTGCAAGATGTTGCACCTGGGGAGGAACAACCAGCACCCACCTACAGGCAGTACAGAGGCAGAAAAGGGTCTTGGAGTCGTCACTGATGCCAAGATGAACATGGGCCGGCAGTGTGGGGACACGGACAGGAAAGCCAAACGCACCACAGATGCATCTCAAGCAGGTCCAAAGAGGTGATCCTCCCCCTCTATGCGGCACTGGTCAGGCCGCAGCTGGAGGACCGCGTCCAGTTCTGGGCATCGCACTTCAGGAGGGATGTCGACAGCATGGAGAGGGTCCAGAGGAGGCCACTTGCGTGATGGGGGACAGCAGGGCAGGCCCTACGAGGAGAGGCGATGGGACCTGTTCAGCCTGCACAGGAGAAGGCCGAGGGGGGATCTAGTGGCTGTTACAAACTAGTCCGAGGGGACCAGCAGGCACTGGGGGAGTCACTGTTCCCCCGAGCGCTGCCAGGAGTGACCAGGAATAACGCTCACAAGCTGGCAGAAGGGAGATTCAGGCTAGATATCAGGAGGTGCGACTTCACGGTCAGGGCAGCTAGGATCTGGAACCAACTTCCAAGAGAAGTGGTGCAGGCTCCTGCCCTGGGGGTCTTTAAGAGGAGGCTAGACGAACACCTTGCTGGGGTCGTTTGACCTCCAGTGCTTTTTTCTGCCATGGCAGGGGTCGCACTTGATGATCTACTCAGGTCCCTTCCAACCCGACCAACTATGAAACCAGGCAGGTCACTATTCAGAATGGGTTAGAAGTGAAGCACGTAAGCTGTTGCTGGTTTTCCCATGACTAACTCCACACTCTGCCGTGTGTTTATCTGAGTACACTGTCTCAGAGGTCTTAAAATGACTGTGCACCTAAAGTTCCACATTGCTCAGGGTGCTTTTTTTTCCTCCTCCCCCAAGATAACATAGAAAGGAATGCCATTGCTATTATTACTGTTAAGCCACAAGCTGGCGTTGGTGTAACTTTCCAGAAGCTACAGCTGCTGTTTTCTTCCCATATTTTATTTCATCACCCCCTTAAACCGAGCTTCCGTGTTCTTCAAAAGCTACCTTATTTGCATTCTTTTTGAGACCTCAGTTATTGGTTGCCCATCTTGAAATGGCACTAAGATATTGAGAACCTGCAGCCTCCTTTGCAATCTGCAGATACCTGCCAATGAGGCCTAAGTTATCTCAAGTTGGATGTGAAACAGAAAACGTGAGAGTCCTAGCTTGAACATGTGGCAATATCCGCATCAAAGGCTAACTGAAGGCTTTTTTTGCCTTCTCCTTCATAGAAGGAGTCAGTACCTTTTGCTGCTGCTCCCTCCTCCCCTTTGGTAGTAGTGATACTGTATGTGCACCAAAACTAAAGCTCTTCATGCCTATTTCTGCTGTCTGTTAGATGAAATTGGAAACTTTTGCAGGTCAGAAAGCTTATTAAAAACCAGCAAAGTGTCTGGGATAGACTTGGTGTACCTGATAGCAAATGGATAGTTTTTGACTCTTTGCATTTCAGTGTGATTTAGATTTTCTTTCAGTGTTCTTTTTCTTCCCTTCCTCCCCCACCTCCATAGCTCATGGTTGGAGGAGTATGATGATCCCATCGTTGCTAAAGTGAATCACCGAATGCAGCATATCACAGGGCTGACGGTGAAAACAGCTGAACTATTGCAGGTTTGTATCACCGTTTCCATGAACGACTTGTGCCCCCGGCAGCTGGGGCTGTCAGTGGCGGGGGGGCGAGTGCCAACCAAGGGTCAGTGACTACTTGCAGACACCACCTGCAGTGGCCAGCAGGGATTGTGGACCACCCGCAGGCAGTGCCAGTGACAGGGTGGCAAGTAGTGACTGCCTGAAGGTAGGGGGTGCACTGCCCTTGACTTTTTGTAGGGGGTGCACTGCCATGCTTGGGGGGTGCCCGTGCACCTGTGTGCACCCCCTACGCGTCTCCCCTGACCACTTCTTTCCAGGGTCAACATCCAAGTGTATCCACCTTCCACACCAATCGGAGAATCCAGTTCTGGCCTCAGACGTGGACACAGCTAGGACAGTATGCCATGCCTCTTAGCCATGGAAACCCTAAATGCAGCAGAACTGGATGCTCCCATGGGAAGGGAGGGCCAGAAGCTCATGCAGGCACTTATCCAGTCTTTGCTGCCAAACAGTGCAGTGGGCAGTGTGCTCCATGCTTATGGTGTTCACAGAGGTGGGGAATATGGCTACGCAGTAGGACAAGAGGGCAGAGGATTTGCTGTCCTGGGGACCTACCAGCTGGAGGAAGGACTAGACCCTGGGCAGGGCAGGATGTTTTCTTTTTCTTACCTTACATGTGTGTAGATCCATCAAAAATAAGTAAATAAATTACCAGCTCCATTTCACGTATGGCCTTGGTTCTGTCTTTTGCCTTAGTTAAGCAGAGCAAATGTTTTCCTTGCAATCAGATCTGTAATCGGATGTGCATTTTCCCTCACCCCTTAGGTTGCTAATTACGGTTTGGGAGGACAGTACGAACCACACTTTGACTTCTCAAGGGTAAGAGCATAATTTCAAATGCATTCTGCATATCATAAGCCTGTGCTTTGATAGAGCAGTGCATTGTCAATGGGGGGGAAGTGGAATTTCAGTACGAGTGTAGCGCCTGTGTGGCGATTGCTGACCCCCTGCTGTGTCACCATTGCTGGCAGTGTGCAGCAGGCACAAGAATACTTTGGAACCAGGAATCCCATAGCACACTTTCAGGTGGGATTCTTTCGTGTCTATTTGATTTAAACCAAAGCTTCTGTCATTAAGAGAAGGCTATATTCCTACACCATTCCTGCATGGACTTCTGCATAGTATTCCATTGGTTCCTTGAGCATGTAGGTTTACATTAGTAGGTAGGGGGGATGCAGGGGTCGCTTTGAAACAAATGCTGAGTGCTAGGACAATTCAGGTCCTCGGCAAACTTTTGCTGTCGTAGTTCTGACTTGCCAGCAGTCCTCCCCTGTTAACTTGGGGATTATAAAACTTCTTGATATAAGTCAGCACAGCTAATTCTCTTCAGAGCTGCTGAGTTAAAGTGGATGAGCCATCAAGCTGGCCAGTGTGATCTTTATTTATGGATTAGTTGGCTAGGCCGGAGCTGCACTTGGACTTTAGCTGATAATCATTGCCGTAGTTAAGACAAGGCGGTGCTTGGATTCGTGATGGGTTTGAATTGGTCCTCCAGGCTCCGTATGCATTGCAGAGTTCAGAAGAAAAAGTTGAAGAAACTTTCTATTTTGCAGTTTCTCGAACCTATCCCACAGCTGTTGGCTTGGTCAGAGCACGCTGTACAAAACATGTAACCAAATGTTGTGGTTATTTTTTTTTTTTTTTTTTTTAAAACAAGCAAACAAAAAAACCTCACTTAAAGAATATTTCTTGCTTCGAAAATTAAATAGGTCATGCAAAACTTTTAGATGCATCTTAAGAAACCCAAATTCTAAAATCTGCATGTGACCTGGCCTTGGCAGAAGTGCTTCAAGCCTGTGGAGTTCCAAGTTTTAAGCACTGTCTTGTGAATTTCTGGCTTTAATTTGCATACACATGTTTTAGAACTGCAATGCCTTGTATTACCCTTTCAGAGGCCATGTTTGCTCTTGGATACAAAACAGTCTTTGAGCTATTTCATGTTTTTAGATTTTTTTTTTTTTTAACCTTGATTTGTTCCATTCCCTGTTTCATCTTTGTGACGACTTTCTTTGTTCCTTAGTAGCAGTTCATCTTAACATCTCCTGGCTGAAATAATTTATTGCTTGGCAGTGGGAATCATCTGTCGCTTTTATCTGTGGGGATATTGAGGGAGAGATTATGGGGATGGTCAGATGTTTTCTCTACTTCTAATAGGCATCTCGTGTGTCATCTTTAACAAGCAAGGCCAAGGCATTGCCCAAGAATCAGTGACAAATGGGATTATTGTCCTGACTTGAGGCCAGTCGGTCAGTGACCTAAGCTGAGGTCATTATTACTATTATAGCACTTCACCGCTAGCCCCAAATGCATTTCCTTCCCTGCAGCAAAATGTTTTGGGTCTTTTATTTTTTTATACTGGAGCAGTTCATTTGACCTGTGCTGTTGCTTCTATACAAGGCATTTCAGAAACTGGGTTCTTATCTATAAACCTGCTGAAATCAGTGTACACTTAATGGTCAGTACAGTGGCCAGCCACACTGAAGTCTTCAGAGATGTGCTCATGTTGAGGTGCATATCTTTTTTGTGTGCATGTACACATGCTTTGGGACAAGGTGCCATTAACCCTATTCTGCTGCCTGAAGAAGGTCATTAGCGTCAAGTTGGTGTTGCTTTCCTTTATAACACCTCAGCATGCAAGGTGCAAGCATTTCCAAACTTGGTTTGGCTGCAAGGTAGCCAGTGGCTTTATCTGCTGTCCATATGCAGTGCCCAACTCCTGGACTGGGGGCCTAAAGCTCTTTCTGCAGACCAATGTGTAACGTTAGCAGGAGCCTGTTTGGAACTTGGGTTAAAGTTGTTATCTATTACAGCGACCCTTTGACAGCACACTCAAAACGGAAGGAAATAGGCTAGCGACGTTTCTTAACTATGTAAGTACCTCTGTGTCCTTGTCTGTGAGCTTGAAGTTTGCAGTTCATTCTCATTTAATTTTATAGAAAGATGAGCCTGATGCTTTCAAGCGTTTAGGGACTGGAAATCGCGTGGCCACTTTTTTAAACTATGTAAGTATGACAAATCCACTATCCATTGAGTGAGGCTTTCAGTTGCATTTCCTTTACAATTAACACATTGCACAAGCTGTAAAGACACAGCATCTTGAGTTGGGGGTGTTCCTTGTTCTCACAGCATCAGCTGCTATTGGGTTTCCTTAACCTCGTTATAAAAAACCTAATTTGTGTGGGGACCAAATGTTCTTCTCTTGGTTACACTAGTGCAAACTCAGTGGATTTGCACTTGTGTGTAAGGAGAACTTTTTAAAAAATTGATTTTGAAACTGCAGTCTTGGAGGGCTTCAGATATAGTATTCCACTCAGCACTAAATGTTTAGTCAAGGGGTCTCATTTTTCTTCAACCAGGATCTGGTAGCACCTGATGTTGTGGGTCCCTTGACAGCCTCTTTATTTTAATTGCCCACTAAAAGCTGGTGTACTGTAGACTAGATTATTGCCTTCACAAGAAACAGGATAACAAAGCTCCTAGCTTAACTGAGAAATTGGCAAATAGAGGAGTACTGAAAATGGTAGCATAGTGCATGGTCAGCATGCAGCCAAAGAACCATATACGTTGGAGGTGCACACATATTGACCATTGAATACAGGAGGTCTGCAAGCTGGTTCAAAACAGTATATGGGCCCGTGTTTGTTTTGATGGCAATTTTTTAAATTTTGACAAATAGCCTGTAGTTTACCTGGCAACTGTAAAGTGAAGATGGGTTAATTTGATCTTCAGTGACTGAGAAGCATCCTGGGAGGTTTTTCAAATTTCAGTTCAGGCTGATCAGTTCCTTTTGAATTGCAAAGAAATCTTGTATTGCCATGTTTAACATATTACAAGGCGTCCCAAGTTGCCGACTATAAAAGAATGGTTTGTTGCCGTAACATAGGTTTTTAACTTGCAGAGCAGTATGCACCATGCTTTGTAGATGGAGAGAGCTGAGAAATGACCCGGTAGAGCCAATGGCAGCCTGTGCCCTTTTATTGTTGGTACCAAATAGTACGTCAAATGTTAATAAGTGTTTAGTTTGCTGCTATAAACCAAACATCAACGGGGGAAAAGGTGAAGATTGTTGACACTTGTCCAGAAATGGAACTGGCAGTTTTGCTGCTACAGGCAGCACTGAACCTACTACCAGACCTCTCCAGTTACAGCCTGAATCCCAATCCTTTGAAATCCGTGGAAGTCTTCGTTGACTTCAGTGGCCTTCAGACCAGGCCCATAAAGTGTAGCCCTTTAATGGGAGTTGGTTCAGAATAGATCAGATAAAAATGCATTCCAGTGCAGAAGGCCAAAACAGAAACAAGCAACACTTGAGATCATCTTTATTAGCTGTAGCATTTATTTTTTAATTTGAAAACTTTAATTGGTGCACAGAGCTCTCTGCTGTAGGGGTGAATGACATCCATAGCCTATATGTAGGGATCTCCATAAATCACACTGGAAGTAACCCCCTCCCCCACCCCCCCAAAGCATCTCCTTTAATATTTTCATTTTGCTGCCTACCGCCACCCATCACTGCCCCGATTGGTGGAGGGGCTTCACTGGCTGGGCTGTTTGCCACTGATTTGCCAGGGAAGTGAAAATCTCTGCCAACTGGGGGGGCGGGGGGGCAGTTTGGGGACGGGGGGGAGCAGCAAAATGAAGAACAAAGGACCCATTGCAAGTGGCATTTCTGGTACTGTTTATGGACATCCCGATCTGGATGTGCAGAAAGCAGAGTGTGCAGTTTCCTTGTGGTACATTGTATCTCTGTCAACTGCTTAGGAGTCCTTACAAGTAAATGATGTAAACCAATTCAAAGGATGTGGTTCCAATTTGCAAAGGAAATGTGTGGTGAAACAGAAACTTGTTATTTATCCTTTTGTTAATTGGATTATAAAAAGTTGCAGAGAATTTTTTTCAAACCAATTTACACTATCGATTTATTTACAATGGGTAGCTTCATAATGGCAAAGTACAGAACTCATACAGCAGAAGTTATTTGTATAGCAAATTCATGAGTAACATGGAGTGAACAAAAATATCCCGGTGCTATGTGCCTGAAGAGATGCTCATTCTCAGAATTCAGCATCCTTTTCTGGCTAGTATCTTTTTATAGAGCATGTGAATTATAGCTTTCTGTTCTTGCAAGTGCTGTGGGTATGTTAGTAACTATTCAGTGATAGTGATACTATCTTAACATGTATGCATTGTGGTTACTTATTTTCTCAGATGAGCGATGTAGAAGCTGGAGGTGCCACAGTTTTCCCAGATTTTGGGGCTGCAATTTGGCCCCGAAAGGTAAAACTGGCTTATCTTTGTTTCTCTCCCTCTTGTCTGTTAACCTGAACGTTGTTTATTCCATACATTTTTAGCAAGCCAGCTAGCATGGACATAACAGTGGACTTAGGGGCTGTCCTAGACTTTAGACCAGAGGGTGGCAAAATACGGCCTGTGGGCTGCATTCAGCCCATTGAGGGACTTTTTCCAACTCCTGGCAGGTCCCTCAGTCCCACCTGGCCCTCAGTCCCACCTGGCCCATGGTGCATATGGCCTTCCCAGGCGTGTAGTGGGACTGTGGTAACTCTACAGCTGGACTGCATTTTCAGGTAGTCCAGGTGACAGCAGTTCCTTCCAGCTGCTGCCGCCACTGGCCCCAGCTCCGTGGTACTGGTGGGGACCTATGCACACAACCCTGACCCCAACCTAGCCCGTGCCTGCTCCGGACCAGCCAGGACCTATGCACACAGCCCCGGCCATGGCCTGCCCACAGTGAGTGGCACCCAGGCAAAAGCTGTTGCTGAGCATGGAGGAAAAACAGCCACCTCCCCCTTGCTGCTGCCAGGCCCTTCTGGCTGCAGCTGCCTGAAGCCTGCACCTGGGCTGCCCTGCAGCTTCGCTCTGCTGCTGTCACCACCACCTCTGGGCCATTCAGCAGGGCAGCGGTGGCATTGGAGAGGAGCCACAGGGCAGCCCAGGCAGGGGCTCTGAGTGGCTGCAGCAAGAATGGCCCAGCAGCAGTGAGGGCGAGGTGGCCATTTTCCCCTGTGCCCAGCAGCAGCTTCTGCCCAGCTGCTGTTATTGCCACTGCTGCTCAGCATGGGCGGGCAGGTTTGGAGCAGGCATGGGGTGGGCTGGGGTCAAGGTTGTGCACATGGGTCCCAGCTCAGCTGGTCCAGAGCTGCTCCACTCTGGCTGGAGCAGGTGCAGGATGGGCTGGGGCTGTGTACGCCGATGCTGCTGGGCGCTAGTGGCCAGGGAGGAGCTGCAGTACGTGTGGGCTCCAGGCTGTTACGAGGAGGGAAGGGTACTGACTAGCCCATGACAGTTCCCTGTGTGGTCTGCCAGCCCAAGTAAATGCCCGCCCTGCTGCAGACTTATGTGATGCTGTATAGAGACAAGGATCCCTAATTTTGAGTAACTAGTCTTTTGCTGTACACAGTCCAAACACTGCATAGAGCTGCTCCTTTAACAAAAAGGGAATTGCATGCAGGTCAGCTTACTCTGCTCAAAACACAGAAAATGCTTATCTCCTCTTTCCTGGGGACTTCCTTTCATTTAAATCCAAACAAATATATACTTCAGCGTGAGCTACTTTAGCAAGGCACTACTTCAGATTTCTCTGTTCCAGGGCTCCTTGTTGCCTGTTCTTAGTTCTTAGTGACTTAGATTCCCAACTCACTGACACTCCTGAGTTTATGTTTCCCGAGTTCTCATATCAGCCAGTACAATGGCTCTTTATGCTGGGTCATAGCACAATCATACGAATAAACCAGAAAACATTTAGACTAGCAGAAAGAGGTGAAGCCAATCCTTAATTTGGGATTAAAACTATTTTGTACCCCTGCCAGCAGTGAACTTTTAAGAAACCAAGTGCCAGGTACACTTGCACATTTTACATCTGCAGGCCTTTGGAAGCATTCTGAAATCCTACATTTCATTTAATACAAGCATGAATCCATTGCATTTTATTTAATACAAGCTTGCTTTCACTTTTCAGGGTACCGCAGTGTTCTGGTATAATCTTTTCAGAAGTGGTGAGGGTGATTATAGAACAAGGCATGCAGCTTGTCCAGTACTAGTTGGGTGTAAATGGGGTAAGTAATTGTTCTCTAATTGACTTCAGCAGTTTTTTTTAAAAAAAGAGATTTTTATGAAGATATATTAAAGAAAATAATTTGCTGAATGTCTTGTACAGCAGTTCTGTAATGCTGGTCTTGCCAAGCAGGACTCCACTATGCATCATAAATACAAATGACATCATCAGTGTGGCATAACATTTTAGATGCAATATTACCTTTGATCTCAATTATTGCATTTACTACTCAGTGTCCTTGAAGTTATTTTAACCATATTGACAACCCAAAGGAAAGGAAATTCTGCTATTTCAGGGTGATACATCTCCTTTAAGTGCCAACTTGAAAATCCAGGGTGGTTAGAGATCAGGGTCTTGTTCCTGCAAAACTGTACTCATGGACTTCATCTTGAATAGAATAGTGTACCTGAAGTCAAGATGAGTGCTCCTAAAATTAGAGCCAAATTCTTTTTTAAACGGATACTTTCTTGGCTGCAGCCCCAGGAAACGTGCTTAATTTATTGACCTGATGTTCTGGAAAATGACAGCATGGTTGGTTGAGTAGTATCTGATCTACTTTTGCTGTGCTGGCACCTCCAGAACTTTCAGGTGTAATAAAGTGAAGATGAAACAACATAGAAAGAGGAACAGTTTCTGCAGTGCAGTTAGGATTGCTCTGGTCTGTTCAAATTGCCCTACATAAAGCGGTTAGAATTCTCCCTGTACCCCGGCATGGTTAACTTCATCCTTGCCCTGGAATATTTTTTCCACCCTCTGATTGGAATAGAAGATATTTATGCTATGTTGTAGAAGCAAATAGATGCAGATGCTGTTAGACAAACCAAGTTAAATTCTACGGTTAGCCCTTAGATGGTCATGTTTGTGACCTTGGAAATGATGGCCATATATCTTTTTGGGAAGAAAGGTGTGTCTTAGCTACATGGAAATAGCTAGTTGCTCTCCCACCTTAGCATGGGCATAGTTTGCTCTCCCATCTTAGCACGGGCATTTCAGGGTGTGGCAGGGACCTTGCCGGAGCAGACTGCAGAGTGCTCCCAGCCTTGGTGGAATGATACTTGGGGGGATGTTCCTTGTGCTGCTTCAAGTTGTTTGGATTTGGAGAAGTACCTTCCTCCTTGCTCCCTGAATCATCCCATCCCTTGTGAGGAAGGGGAGGAGAAGGAGGAGCATAGCATCCAACTCACTCCCCTTGCTTTGTTAATCCAGACACGGGTTTTTACTTCCTTGTTTTGCAGTTTCAAACAAGTGGTTCCATGAAAGAGGGAATGAATTCTTAAGACCTTGCGGCAGAACAGAAGTCGACTGAAATCCACCCGGCTATGCATTTTTCTGTTTGTCTGTCTTCTCTTCTCTCGTTTGTTCTTCCAGTTCATTTCTAAGAAATGATCCATCTTCTATTATCAATGAACCCTGGCACTTTTTTTAAAAAAGAAAAATGTCTAACATCTCTAAGTGAAAGAAGCAACAGGCCTTGTCTACTTGCAGAGTTTGCTGACTGATATTCTCTCCCATCCCTGTCTTCCCTTGATTCCCATCCTTACCTTTTTCCCCCATGCTCCCAATTTCTTTCCTCTGTAACAGCAGTGCAAACAATGCTCTTTGGTGACTGAATGCATTTGAATTCCTGGTCTTGTGCCTTTCGTACCTCAGATGATTTGGATGTTAAATATTTCATCGAACCAAAGTTTTTAAAAAATGTTTTTTGTGTTTTTTTGTGTGTACATGTTGATTTTATTGTATTTCTATGGATTGCAAGTTTTACCACAAAAATAAATGGCCTTTCAAAAGAAGTGGTGCTTTTACTGTCTGTGTGACTTTAATGACTGTATCAGTGTTTATCTCTTTGGCTGCCTGGAGATATGGGCATGGATTGTTAACTTGGTTTGGAGATGCTGATGTTCAGATTTGGGCTAGAGCCCCAGCTGGAGCTCTTTCAGCAGGGTGCACTGACCCTGCATCTTCTGGGGGGAGGAGTTGAGGGTACTCAGTGCCATATCAAAAGAACTTCTAATGCATACCCTGAAAATTAAGCTGCAAGGCCAAGGGAGGAAATGGCTTGCAGTAGCTGGAAATCTGTCCCAAAATGTGTAGTGCCTCCCTAATGTCATTCTTGACCTATGTTGGGGCCCCACCTAGAAGCCCTGCTTGTAGAGTAAGAGTTAATGGTCAAAGAATTTGCTGTATTGTAAACTGGCTGGAGTGTTGCCTCTAACTGACTTGGTATCAAAATGGATGTGTAGCCTGAATAAGGACCTCAGTAAGTAGGCCAGAGCTTCCTCTACTTAAATAAAGCTTTTCACTTTTACTTGGAAAAATAATGAATTCATCATCTTCCATCTTTATGACTTTCTAAAGTCCCTGGAGAATAACTATATCGGACAGTCTTTTGTCCATATTGTTCCAATTAAAAAAGGTGAAGGCTACACCCCAAAATACTAAACCATTCCTTCCCTGAGGGTAGGTACTTCCTTTGTACGACACTTTGTTCTTAACTGCAGGTGAAGGACTGGGAGTTCAAAGGTGCAGCTGGCAAGCATAACTTAAGCACATGCTTGGATAGATTTGAGCATATTTTCCATCTTGTCCTTTATGATGACTTTGAGGTAGGCATGAATTCTAGCCAGGCACACAATAAGCCAGATTTCCTTTTGCCCTGGGACTTCTATGATTTGCAGAGATGGATAATGAGTATAAGGTAAGTTCAAGGACTTGGTCATATGACTATATACAGTGCAGGGCATCAGGCCCATTACCTATATCCATTATGGTCAGAGAAGGAAGATGAGCATATTCATAACACAGACCCATTGGGGAGAATTTATGGAGGAGAAATGGACAAATGTTGAAGATGTTAAGAAATATGGAGTTGGATGACTGCATTCCTTGCATACCGTGTATCAAGGGAGGGTTGATTTGGGTGGAAGTTGTGTTGGCTAATACTGGTATAAACATGAATAGAGTACTAACGATTTGAGGTGAGCTCTCTAGTGAATGGCATAGTACTTTAAGCAATAATCCATGCTTTTAAAAAATTTGAGTTAATGGTAATGATATTGACACATGGAATGGTCTTTGATGGAATAAGTGAAAGAAAATTCAATTAACTTGATGTCTAATGACAACCATAATATCCCAATAAGATGAACATTGATTTCCTTTATTTGTCATCCCTTGTCCTTTTCTATAGGTAAGTCTAGAATGGGCTAAAACTTGGAATAGTTACTGGTTAGAATTCTCTTGGCAGCTGGAAGCAACATGCCCGATACACTGCTGTATTAGGTTTCATCTGTTGTTCAATGAATGCCACAAGAAAGAACTCAAGTAAACATTAAAGCAGAATTCATGCCAACTGTGGCCACAATGCAGCAAGGAATATAAAGCAGGTGCCTAAATTAGAGCATTTCAGTATTTCCATGTGCTTTTCTTAGGCACATGTTGAATAGAAGCAGATACAAGGTACTCCTGTAAAGTCTTACTTCCACTACAAGAAGCAAATACACAGTTAAAAAATTATCTAAGGCTGAAAAATTATCTAAATGGAACTGATAAGTCATTGTGGACGACAATGAATCACAGGTGAAGAGGAAGTGCATTACATCATATTTATTTACAAATTATTCAAATAGCTGTAATAATAAAATAATTTGCAAGCTTATTCATAGATTAATTCTGCATTTGAAGTTTTTAAAAGTGCTTTTCATAGTTTCTGTTTTTACCAAACAGAAAAACCAACTTGTCTAGCTAAGACATAGAAAAACAATGCAACTTGTCTGAGGTTACTTAACGAAGTCAGCATTCATAAACAGAGCCCCGGCTTACCTGAACGTAGATGCAAATGCAGGCAATTTAACCTGCAGTTTGCTTTGTACAGAGCACTGTGGGTTGCAGTTCAATAGCTCATTTTTCTTTCCCCTTATTTGTCCTGAGTTGCCCCCTACCCCTCGAGCTGGGAGATGGGCTTGAGTCTACCAGCTGTGCCCCCAGCCCCCCAGCGTGCGCCGGAGGGTGTGTGACTGGGGTCCTCAAGCCTAGCTCTGGGCTGCTGGGTTGGATTCAGTCCCTGCTGCAGGTTCTCCCCCCTGCACTGGGTGACACCTGGCTGGGGGTCCAGTGCTGGACCTGGGGGATGGGGTCCCCCCGTCAGGGCCAAGGAGTGATAGTGCTTGGGCTAGGAACAGAAGGGGGGAGCAGAACCTGCTCCACGGGAGCAAACGGCACAGTTCAGGGCTGCAAAGCATCCTGGGATGTTGGGGGACTGTGGATTAATTGGAATCTGAAGGGCATCTGGGATAAGAGCTCCATAAACTGGTTTGACTTAAATCAGGTAAATCTGATACTACATCCAACCTGGTTTATCTTAAACCAGTTTGGGCCATTTTGAAAGCGGTTTGAGGACACTGAACTTTCTGTTCTGTTACAGGTTTAAACTGGTTTCTAATCGCTTTTAAACTGATTTATGTGCAACTACAGTCCTTAGTCCAAGAGATCAGGCTAGAACTCGGCCAAGTGTCCCACCATCCCAACCACCTGCTACTGCTTTATTTTCTCCCTCCCCCCCAGTTAAAAGTTGAACAGTGACTGACCAATCCTTTTACCCACATTCCGTGTCTCTTGCAGCGATGGTGCTGTGAGCTTGTCTTGGAAATTGCTCGAATCCTTGCATGTCCCTTTGTTGTGTTGTATACTGTGTTCCCTCTCGGTAATGTGATTTCTAAAGTATTGATCTGTTGAGCCTGGAAATGAATCTGCAGAAAACACCAGGATGGCGCCATCAAACTCCTGAGCGTCCAGTAAACTTGCTGAAACCTGTGTGTAGCTTGTTAGATTGCATCCTTCATTCTGCTTCATAGTTTTATCCCAGACTGACAGATCATGGCAGCAAACTTGAAAATCAACCTGCAGGACATGGTTTTCCGACCTAAAAGTGAGAAGCTTGTGCATGTCTTGGAATTAGCAAAGCCTTGCATTACACAGGGAGAGGAGAGTCCTTATCTCCGTGTTACAGGTATGGGGATTGACTTCATGTATGTCTTTCAACCTGACAATTCTCTCTTTAATGTACTACTTGTGCTTCTAAATTTCTCAGGGAGAAATATTTTAAATGCAGGTATCTTTTTTCCAAACAACATTTGTTGGGAAATACTTGGTTGTAATTTTTTTCTTATAATTTGATTTTTATCGAGTTTTATGAAGCAGTTTTAAGCCTGGATTTTAGATCAGGTTCATTTTATTTAACTAATTTGGGTGACAACTGATTTTTAAATAGCGAAGTTAAATGAACATTTAGACATAAAATGACAAGATTCTTTGCATTGCCTCGTACGCTTTTAAACCAGTATGGACTTTTAAAGCGTTCTATCGATTATGTATAATAATGTTAGAATTTTATAGTAGAATTGATATCACAAACATGGCAATAATAATTTACCAGAGAATAGTTAGGATTAATTCCAATTATTCACTATTTTTCCTGTGGAAATATTTTTGGATCCTATCAAATTTTACTGGTAAATTCTTTAAATTCTTCATCAACCTCCTTACTTTAAGATGAAAGGCGCTTGTCTTTATGCACTGTTTATTTTTTTCTTTAAATTAGTGGAAGGGTACGCTGTCCCAATGTCATTTTAAAAATGATTATGGGAATTTTCATATATGAAAATAAAAACAAATATTTTCAGTAACTTCACCAGTGGTAATTTCCCATCAGAACATTCTCCACCCCTTAAAAGATAAGTTGCAATTAAAAGCTTTATCTAGTGTTTCCATCAACCTAAAGTGTGTGAAGATGTGCTACAAGATAATGGACACGGAACAAAAATAACTCAAAAAACCCCCGACTTAAATGTTCAAAAGTCTGATAATGAGTGAAATCCACATGCATTTATTTAACTCTCTCCCAATATTTTTATATTTTTCAGTTTTATGCTGGGTTGGGCAAAGAGGGGAAAGGAGGGACAACATTCAAGGTTGGTTGGTTGGATTTATATCCTGCCGTATCTAAAAGGATCAGACCAGCTTAAAATAAACACCACAGACGGGATTCCCAAAACACACCCCACCACCCAAAACCTGAGAGCTTCGACCTTCCCCTACCTGCCAAACACCCATGCAGGCGAACCCCTTTGTTTCGTTGTTCCTGTTGCACTGCTTTCAGCATGTGAAACTCTAAAGCGAGAATGTGAAGGTGCATTTTCCTCCTTTTTTATTAATTATAGTCATATGCAATAGGCATTAAATTCATCACTGTATGCTGTTGTAAAGAGCACAAATTTGTAGCAAATGCTATTTCCAACTGATCTTCAGTTGCTGATTCATAAATCCCAACTAATAAGAATGAGTTATATGTGTAAGTACTAACAGCGTACCTCATTTCTAACATGGCATAAAATCATCTTCTGGGTTTTTTGTGGGTTTTTTTTATGGATCCTGTACGGTGAAAGTTTTTTTTTTTTCTCCCCTACAAGATGTAGAATTTCTCTATTGTCCAAATAATGGTACAGTCTGAAGTAGTAGAAAAAATATTTTCACGCAGGTTTTTTAAAATAAAAACATAAAGGACATTATCCTGACAGCAGTCAGTAATGAAGAGCTTTTGTGGATTTATGGTACTTTGGAATAGCCCTGTTTCCCTGAAGAGCTGCTTTCGTGCTATGATTCAGTGGATTTGTTTTGTGAGTTGGTGACAGACAGTATGACTGTGTTAAGATGCAGGCAGTTCCACTCTGATGTTTCATTTACGTACAAAATAGTTAGCTGTATACAGCGCTCGGCTATTTTTTTGTAAGGGTGTGAAAATCATCGCACCCAAAGAAAAATCCATCTCCCCTCAGTACCCTTAACCCTAAGCAGGGAAGTGCCATCACTGTAGTGTTTGTGACTAGCCACCCCCCAAGCTTCCTCCCACACATGCATGTTCAGCTGAAAAAATATTTGGAAAAATGATTCAAGTTCTCAAATAGTTTCCATGTGACAAACTGTTTCTTTGTAGTGAATAAATGTAATTGCTAAAAAAAAATTAACTTTAGCCCTTTTCATTCAAAAAGGTCAAACGATGTCATTTTTAACTCCAGGTTTTTCCTACTGAAAAGCAAGAGGGGAGAGAAGTTGCTTTAATCTCTCTGTGTGTGCAGGGGCTGGTGAGGAGTGTATTACTCCTGCTCTATATGGGGATCATATCAAGGTCCCTATCTGATGTAATGGAAAAAAATCAAAGCAAGGAATATTAATACTGTCTCTCCAACTGTAAAGAAGTTGCATAATTCTGTAGTAGGTTATGAGCCTGTCAAATAAGCTCTGGTTTGCACTCTGAACTGTTTGAACAGCAGAAAAAAATGGTGTTTGGCTGGTAGGGCTAACTCTAGGTAGAAGTAATTAGGTGGGATTTTTTTCCGAATGCACTAAACCAGGGGTGGCCAACCTGCAGCTGCGGAGCCAGATGCAGCTCTTCAGAAGTTAACATGCATCTCCTTGAATCTTTGCACAAGCACTTGGTGACCATTTGGAAGCTGATCACCGTGTGCTTGTGCAAAGATTCAAGGAGATGCATGTTAACTTCTGAAGAGCCACAAGTTGGCCACTTCTGCTTTTGGTTAGTATTGGAGTTCTTTGGACAGGCATGCCTTAACCCTCAACCTTGAATCTGTGCAATGTACACAGGGTATCCTGGGCCCTGGCTATACAGAGCTGCCCTGGGAGTGGGAACCTAGAGGCAAAAGAGCAACTGTGAGCAGAAGAACAACTGCATTAGGAAGTATTTGCACAGCCCTGGATTTGATCTGGAACAAAATAGGGCTAGGGCAGATTTATCTCCATTCAAGCGATTTTATAACGAGGTTGCAACTCTACCCCTCGTGCCTCTGGGGCAGCTGGAGTTTTCCTGGAATACCATGTCCATATGTCCATGGCCCTTGACTGAATCTTTGTTTCTTCTACCAAGGCCAGTAACTACCAGCCATGACCCGAGGGACAGAAGAAGTGAGATAGTTGAATACTTGAAGGCTGGAGTTGGTTGTCATAGCTGGAAACCCTCTTAGTCTGCGTTCCTTCAAGGACAGAAAACACTGAAGCATCAAAACCCCTAAGAATCCATCAGTTCTGGGTATGATTCAGTGATGCTTTTTAAGAACAGAATGGGCTGTTGTGCCATGAGCTGATGTTTCCTGGCTGGGTGCTGGTTTCTGAAGCCAGCCTCAAATGTGTCGGTATTTTAATGTGTTTCCTTTCGGACAGATTGTGGCTGAGCAGTGTTCATGTGCTCCACCCACTGCAGACGCCCGGCACATGGCAGTGCTTGTGCTCTAGGACCATGCCAGCCTGACCACCTCAAGGTGAACAAATCCAAGTGTGTGTGGATGTGATGGGAGTGGAGTAATAGATGGATGGGCAGACAAGAGCACATCACATACACACACCTAAGCCTGTCTTTGAATGCCCAGAAGAAAGTATGACCTCTCCTAGAACCTCCCTGGAAATGGTCGAGCACCATCTGCCCCTGAATGTGGGCAAGCACCATACGTGTGTAGCTTGAAGTGTTTTGGGATCTTGGCAATTCAAACCAAGCTAGTTCATTGTTTTGTTTACTGCTTAGTAAAAAAGAGTGTGTTGATACGGCATGCTGAGCAGCACACAATTCATAGCAGTGCTGTACAAGTCTGTTATGGAAAAGCATCCTCATCTCTTAGGATGCATAGTCATAAGAAGAACAGCCACCCCCAAGCCATGTCAGTAATGGAAATCAAGTTCAGAGAGGTGGTTTGTTAACCCCTGGTATGAATGTTGGTGTGGGTACACACATTGCACCAAGTATTTTGCAACCACACATCCGTCCATTTACGTTGGGAAATCACCTAAAAATCGTGGTCCAGCCATGGACAACTCAATATTTCAGTTAGTTTCTATATTTAAAGCTGGCTATCACTATTTCCTGTCCCAGTTACCAAAGAAGATGTGAAAATCACCTATCTAATCACTGCTGAGAAGATAAGACGCGTCCACTATAATATCAATGGTGTGTGGTTGGTGAAAGATCTAATGGTGATAAATGGAAAAGAGGGTGTGCAAGTTAAGTCAGTTGTTCTTGATGTTTGTATGTTTTCTCATACAGTTTATAGGGTCAGGGTTTCCTCTGACAATCGAAGGGCAGCTATAACATAAATGTTACATCTATTCTAGTAGAGCTGTTGCATAGATTTGGTTAAAAGGTAAACATTAAGCCATTTCAGACTTCTGAACATGAACACTTGCCCTGGCAGATGAAGATCCAAAATATGGCTGCCTACTACTTCTACTCCAGTCCTTGCATGACAAGACACTTACTATTTTCAGAGGTACTCAAGTCACTTAGGCTCCTGACTTCCATTTCCCTACTCTTAGTCACCTAGGAGCCTAAATCACTTGACAGCTAGTAACCTGGAAGAGGTAAGTTTTTGTATGAAGTACTGCACTGACAGTATGAAGTACTGTCAAACAACTCCTGTGGACTATCCTGCCAACCAAAGGGGACTCCCTCCCACCCCTCATTAGTAGCAAGTCCTTCTTGGCAACATGCTGGTCTCAGATGCTCCTGATAAGAGGGATCTCCATCCGTGTCTGAAATTTACCCCACTTAGAAAAGCTAGGGAGCCCAAATGCTCACCAGAGACTGCCCTGGGATCATGTACTTTGAATTGCTGAGAGCAAAACCAGCCCTGCTAAATTAAACTCATGTAGACAGGTCTGGTTTGGGAGCGGGAAGATTAGGAGAAACAAACCTTGTCCATAAGATTCATGCATGTTAACGACAATTAACGATCTCTTGGTTCCTCCTTTCTCTGCATTAACCCAAGCTGAATGCTTTAACAGTTTCTGCCTTTTCATGTTTCTGTGTTCATATAATTAAATCCTGATCTGGAGGTACAGCAAGCAAAGGGAGCTTTGGGCGGGTCTATGCAGACACTCAGGCCATCCTTAGCCTGCTCCAGCCGAATGAATTGCCCATTTCTGTCTATAGATCGCTGCACCAAACTGCCCGCACCTGCTACTTACTTGAAGCAGAGCCTTTCTAGGAAGTCTACTTATCTCTTCTTCAGGGGCATAAAGGAAGAAAATGGGGTGCAAAAGGGCTAGAAGTCAGAAGCAGGGAATTAAGGAATTCCTGCTTGCTTGTAATACACTTATAAATTCTTGAATCTCTGCAGAAAGGGAAGGACAGAGAGGTGAGGTGGGTGAAGTCGACCTCCGACCTGGAATTCAGTAGCACTTACGGGGCCAGGCTGGGCTGCTCTTGTGGGTTAGGCTAATGACTTAACAATGTAGGTCAGGGGTGGGCAATTATTTTGGCTGGGGGAGAGTGGGGTGGCAGGTATGGGGGGGGTTTGGGGAGGGCAGATATGGAGGGGTGTATGGGGTGGGTGTGGGGGGCAGGTATGGGGCAGTGTATTGGAGGGGTGTGGTGGGGAGTCCCTGGCCTCACATGGCGGCAATAGCATGCTGGCCAGCCCCACCTGGCCCCAACACACTTCTGCCCAAGTGCTCAGCCCTTCACGGTGGCAGCGTGCGGACCCAGCCCCGTCCGGCCCCATAGCACACGGCTCCCACGTTCCACCCAAGTCTCCAGCCCCATAGCTCCCAGTCCCCTTCCCTCCTCCAGGAGTCCCTGGTGCCCAAATTCTTGAATTTAAAGAATTTACCTGTAAAATTTGATTAATTTTTTTTTTCCTTCTTCTTTTTCTTTAATATTAAGTCTGGGTGGGGCCTTTATCTGAATTCCCACTCTTGCAGGGAGGGAGGCTGGGAACAGCCACAGAGTCTCCAGGCAAAAGTCTCTGCCAGACAGAAGCTGCTTGTCTGCAGCAGGCTGGGGCAGGGGCAGGGGCAGGGGCAGGGGCTGGGGCAGGCCAGGCTGGGGTCAGGGTTTGTTGCTTGGGAAGAAGAGCAAGAACTTCAGCAGGGGCACTGGTGCTCACGCCTCCTGTACAGCAGCACTAGCTTTCAGAGGAGCAGCCAAGGGCCAGGGCTGGTGATAACTGTCTTTCAGCTTTGGGAGAGACCCTGTGGCTTGGACAGAATCACCTGGTGGGTCCAATGCTGCCTGCACGCTGTATTTTGCCTGCCCTGGTATACATGATCAAACACAGCAGCTGATGAAGTAGGTCGTTGCCTGTGGAAATGTGCACCTTTCTGAACAACTTGGTCTATAAGGTGCCACCCTGCCCTGCCTTCTGCATAACTGTTACAGTAGAGAAACCTTAGGTATCTCGAACTGTGATTCTGGAGCAAATCAGGACAGTCCAACAGGTGTCAGGACACCAGTTCTTGCAACACGACCTTTTTGCTGCTGCTGAACTGATACGGAGACTCCCCAGAAGGAGCAGGTCTCTGGAGCTGTTTATGCCAGCTTCGCACAGCAGGGGGCCCCCGTATGGCAGGAGAATCTCACCTTTCAGATGATTTGCAATGTTTTAACTCAAAGGGATGCTGAGGATCTGACCACTCAAGTATAAACTATTCACAGCTTCTCCATAAGTATTTTGGTATATTGCCTAACTGTGGCTGGAGCCTCTGGGAACAACAATGAGAAAAAACATCATGAAATGCTAGATACATAAGATATTATTAATTTGTATGTATTTTTATGTATTGGTTATAGACTTCTAATGAAACTAGCCGACGGTTCTTGGACATCATAATTTTTGCTGCTTGTACTTTGTAGTATAACCCCAGATTTGACATGCACTTCGAACAAGTTCATACCTTGGAAGCCTTCAGCACTGCTGCCAAGTATGCCTTTGCGCACTGTGTGAGAGAACTGAGTAAAACCAACTATGGGAGGGATGTTGAGTTTTTGTGAATTTTGATAATGATTTCCTAAGAGAGACTGGTCACTTCTACATAGCAGAAGATATAAAGCTGACCTTGAAACTTTGTCTGCAGGGACTGAACTGTGCATGCTTTCTGGGATGTGTTTAGAATAGTGTCAGGTCTGTACTACATGAGGATTTGAGTTCAAGCCTTATTAAAATTGCCCCAGGTAATATTAAAACTAAGTTCTACATACATTAAGGCTGATTCTGACCTCACGTTCATCACTGCCAATCAAAAAAATACTCCACTGTTGTTAGGGTGCATGCAACCAGAAACTGGTTATTGTATGCACTGCATGCTAAACTGTAAAATATTCAGCCAAGCAATTAAAGACCATTCAAAACGAAGACTAATAAGCTGCCCACTTGGCATCATTTTGCATGAGAAACTGTCATGGATAAAGTCTGAAAACAAAGCATATGTTTTCCTTGCACCTTAAATAATTCAGCTCCGATCCCTTCCAATTCTTCAATTTTAGCGAAGAGCCTCTGGCTTGGTCTAGTCCTTTTGATAGTTCTCCTCCAAATCCCCATTAAAATCATGAAAGAGTTAAGGATAAAGGACAACTACTTGATCTTAAGCACCATCTGAATCAAACTTATACACATCTTTAAGTAATTTTGTTTCATAGAAATTGAACTTTCTCCTCTGCTCTGCAAGGGTTCCATATTTGAGCCAAACGCTTATATAAGAAATGAAGTTCTCAGTAATATGAGATCTCCCTACTGCACTCTGTTATTGACCATTTGCATGAAGATTTGTAGCATTATCTACCTTTTAAAACTTCTTTGTATAGTTATGTACTAATAAAGAAGAGGGCAGAAGTGAAGGTTTTTGCAAAGTGTTTGCTGTGCTGAAAATGCTTTTAAAGGAGTTGAGCTGTAGGTAAAACACAGGTGACCCAAACACCATGCCTTCAGTGTGGTGCTGGGTATTACACTGTTACAGCACAGACTAAATGGCTTTTAGCAAGGGATCACTTCAGATTCTGTTTGTATAGTATGTTTTCTCCTTGTCCCCTGTGTGCACTGAAAATATTAGACCATTCACCTTTTTGATCAGCTGCAAGGATATGTTTCCAGTCGGGTGTGTGGTCCCTGCTTTACTGAAGCTGCAGCCTTCGTTCCAGGTACTGCTGCTTCCTGCTGGGAAAGGGCAAGGTGGTTGGAACAAGTGCTTGCGTGGAATTTGATGGATTGTGGAAGGGGAGGGAAATAAATGTTCTCTAAACAAAGGGCCGCGTGCTACCTACTTTATTCATAAGAAGTAACCTCACCAATTTCCCCAAGTTAATGGTAGCTTCTCCACTGATTGCATACAGTGGCAGGTGCATAAGTTGTCTAATGTATGTAGCATCTCATAGTAGAGTACAAGCCTCACTATTTTTCCTGGGTATCGGCCCGAGATGATACTTGGGCATGATGTAAAAATGGGTGCTAATCTTCCCGGACCTATGGGTTCTGCAACATCTCAAGGCACTACGGAGACTAAATGCTGCTTAGGTCTGTGTCTTGTATCAGTAGAGAGATCTCTTATAGTTTCATAGTTTGTAGGGTCGGAAGGGACCTGAGCAGATCATCTAGTCCGACCCCCTGCCATGGCAGGAGAGAGTACTGGGATCAAACGACCCCAGCAAGGTGTTCATCCAGCCTCCTCTTAAAGACCCCCAGGGTAGGAGCCTGCACCACTTCGCTTGGAAGCTGGTTCCAGACCCTAGCCGCCCTGACCGTGAAGTCGCGCCTCCTGATATCTAACCTAAATCTACCCTCTGCCAGCTTGTGACCGTTATTCCTGGTCACTCCTGGCGGTGCTCGGGGACTTCCCCAATGCCTTCCCCAGTGCCTGCTGATCCCCCCCGACTAGTTTATAACAGGCCACAAGATCATATCTTGAAGATGTATGAACATTTCCAGATTGACTGCTGCTAATTCAGCTTGCCCACTGAGAAAAAGATCCTGAAGCTGACAAAGATGAAAAACGTTCAGAAACCTTTACCATTTACCTGGACTAAGAGTTAAGGTGCTGAGGCTGCCAGCTGTCTCCGTTTTTCCACTTGCCCCAAAAGTAATGGGGACAAAGTTAGTGTCTCAACACAATTTGCTTGGGAATATAAGTAGTGGCTCTGATCCATGCAGCTCGTTTGTGTGGGATTACTGGTGCCTGTGGGACTACTCATTCCTTGGCTGCAAGGCACCTGCTATACATGACTTTCCTTCAGAACTGACTGAGCAGCTGTTGCTAAACTGGCGAGTTCAGGATCAAGCACCTGTGGCCCAGATGTGTGACTGCACATGTGGCAGTCTTGAGCCCTCCATGGGACAAGTCACAGCTCCTTAGCAACGGGATCCATTATTAAAAAGCCTTCCCAAGTGCAATGCATTATACTTCTCCTTGGTTCTCTTATGATTCCCTTCTCTTTCTCCTGTGGGTGAGAAGGACCGAAACAATACTGACTCAGCCCCAGGAAGCAAATAAGCAAGCCTTTCATCACCTTTAATATACCATACGTGGTATGTTAGTCTATCCCCACCTAAGTGGAGTAAATTGCTTAGGCTTTAGCTTGCTTTTTCTCTTCATCTGTCCAATTTCATAAATGGAACCAGTTCTCTATGTCACATATCTGAACTGTAATCGGGAACAGACAAAAGACTCTGACTTCTACTGTAGCCACGCTGGCTTAAATCGGGATTGACATGGCTGAACTTGGCATGGTGTCGGTGGCACAGATGAGTGCCGAGTTGGGCACTCTGGCTCTTGGCGTGGCTGTCAGGTTGGACTGATAAAGTAGTGTGTGCTTTGTGTGCATCCAGTCCTTGAGAAGGACAATGTCTGCGCATATTTGTGGAACACAAAACAGTCGATTAAAGAACAAAACTCTAAAACTGCCACATCACTCTGTGTCTGGTTTGCATTATGCGGTTCAGGCATCCTCCCTTAGTCCTATCATGGTTGTTTGGATTTTTGTCTGCGGTGCCGCTTCTAAAAGGAGGCAAAAATCCAGGTCCGGACTGCGTGTTGCTTTCTTCTGAAAAGCAGATCGAAGCTGGACCCAATTCTCTGCTGCTCTCCTTCCCCCACAAGGCGATTTCTGTTTCCGGAGTAGAAGGGAGTAACTTGTTTTCAGTCCACAAACAAGGCAAATGATGTCATGGGGCTCTGCTTCAGGCACAACTCCTACCTTTGCCAAAGAAAATTCATGAACATTTCTCTTAATCGGGAGATCAGCCCAGGAGAGACATCGGTTCCTGACAACCTCACGTTCAAATTTTGACTTACAATATGCAGAAAGATTCTACATGCAAAGGGCCTCCTGCATGGCTGCAAGCCCTGCTCGTGGCAGCTACCCACTGAGTTCAGCTGAAGCATGCATAGAAAGGTAGACTGCCCAGTGAGGGCTGCTGGTGCTATTAAAATCTAAACTGAAGAGAATAGAAAAGGAAGCCTTGCTTGCATGATGCACTCCACTTGGAGTATTTGGAGTTGGGGAATGTGGGGTGAGTGTCCTATGATTAGCCCCTGCTGTACCCCCTCACCCACCGCCATCTGTGAGATCAGCTGGTTGGGTACACAAAGGGGCAGAAATGGGAGGGTCTTGCTTCAACTAGTGGGACGATGTGGGAAGAATCGTGACTTCCCAAGTCCTCTGGCCTGCTCACAGGGTGCGGGGGGAGAGGGGCTACAGCAGGAGCTAATCCTAGCACACACCTGACATTCCCCATCTTCCTCATACTCAATGGGTGCATCATGCAAGCAAGGCTTCCTTGCCACCCCTTGCAGAGCGAGTACAGAGTTGCAGTGAAGCCTGTGAGTACTGCCCAGAAGGCATAGAAGCTGGAGGATCAGGCTTGGAGAACATAAGCATTAATGGGGACAATTTTCTGTTAACATAGCAACCTTGTGTACACACGCAGCTGTGCAGAGCAGCATGTTGCTGGAATTAAATCTGTCTACAAGCACCGGGTAGGCCAGTTCTGCAGGATGTTTCTCCGCGATGCCTCGCCTGTTCCAGCCTTAGCTCTGTGCCAGGTATTTCCTGGAATTCCACACCGGCGCTTCAGAGACTCCAGAGTGGATATAAAACACTAGTCCCTGGAGGGCACTTAGTGCAAAGAGAGGAGAGTCATTTCCAGTGCTTCTCACCTACGTGCAAAGCATCACGGCAAGAATGTATAGGCTGCTGCTCCCATTTGGCATTTACACCTGCTTCCGACAGGCACAAATGATGACCCAAAGGCAGAGCAGCATGCCAGTCATGTCCGTTGCCCCAGACAGCTATGAAACGGCAGGGGCAGTTTTCTGCAGTTTCACTTGTTAATGCCTACAGCAGCTGAGTGGCCAAAGTGTTGAGTGCCCGATCTCATGGGGCCCAAACCTCATCTCAGTAGCCCAAATGGGGCCCTCTGGTCTTTGGCTCAATGATGAGTCATATAACTGAGTGTTACCTACAGCTGTTCAGACAATCCTATCATTCCTATTAAATTTCAAGTCGCCAAGGTAATAAATCCCTTGAGACCTTTCAGTGCATCAGCCCAGCGTAGCTGGATTTGTGCCATAGGAGTGAACGGGCAGAGAGGTGAGGCTGGGTTGTTATGAATGGTGCAGTATTTGAAGCTGCGTGAAGGTACCGGGTAGCATGCTGCACTGGAATCGCCAGCAATGCTGAGACTAGCCTCTGGTGTGTGACCACGTTCTGCTACAAAGAGTATTAATTAGTTCACTCATGAGCTGAACAAGAGAAGGCTGCTTTTTCCCCTGGATGATCCATCACCCAGGTCAGTGCAAATGCTTTGTTTAGCTCTCCTTTGAGACAAACAAGAGGATGTTGCTGGAAAGTGTTGTCGCGGGAGGGATTTTGGCCTTTGCAATTAGGTGTTTGTTGCTGGCCTGGTATTTCAAGATGTTGTTGCAAAGCTCTTTTACCCACCTCATACTTCAGAAAGGGCCCAGGTTTTGTAAGAGGGAGCTGGGTGTGCTAAAAATTTCACAGACTTGATGGGTGCCCTGATATGCATGGCAGTCCTGCCTAGCGTAGTACCGTCATACTGAAAGTATGGTACTTGCCAGCTTGTGAGATGTAAATCTGGGTTATGTACAGGCATCCAAAAACCCAAGGCAGAACCGATTTCTACGCAGATTTTCTAAACCATGTAGATTGAACCAATACAGAATTGAACAGGAGGATAGTTGGAGAAGCGCTGAGGTCCCGGAGGGGAGGGGAGCCAGGTGTCCAAGGAGAGTGGTCGCTCCTTAAGGAGACGATCCTCCAAGCCCAAAGGAAGGTAATCCCAACGAGGATCAAAGGGAGCAGGAGAGCACACAAGCCTCCGTGGCTCACCAAAAGCATCCGGGAATGTCTCCTTGCTAAAAAGGAGGCTTATACCCAATGGAAAGAAGGGGTCATCACCAGGGAGGACTATTCTGTAGTTGCTCGGGGATGTAGGGGGGTAGTTAGGAAGGCCAAGGCGGAGATGGAACTGGGACAAGCTTCCCAGATTAAGGACAATAAGAAGTCCTTTTTTAAATATGTAGGGGGTAAAAAGAAGGTCCCGGGTAATGTGGGGCCCTTGCAGGATGCCATGGGAAACTTGGTCATCACACCAGACGGCAAAGCTAACATGTTTAATGATTTCTTTGCCTCCGTCTTCCTAAGTAGGGACCACCTCCCTGCTGGGCCCCCCTCGGGCCCCGGGGGAGGCACACCTGGGCCACGGGTTAGCGAGGATTTAGTTAGGGAGCTTCTGGAGGGGTTGTATGTATTCAAGTCAGCCGGCCTGGATGATCTCCACCCTAGAGTTCTAAAGGAACTGGCCGAGGTCATTGCAAGTCCCCTGGCACAGCTTTATGTGCACTCGTGGTGCTCTGGTGAGGTACCGGAGGACTGGAAGAGGGCCAACGTGGTCCCCATCTTCAAAAAAGGCAGGAAGGAGGACCCGGGAAACTATAGGCCAGTTAGTCTTACCTCGATCCTAGGCAAGCTGTTCGAGAAAATTATGCTGGCACACATCCAGGAGGGACCAGCAGGGGACTGCATGCTTAGGGGCAACCAACATGGGTTCATCAGTAGCAGGTCCTGTCAGACCAACCTGGTGGCCTTTTACGATCAGATCACCAGATCATTAGACGCAGGGGTAGCAGTGGATATAGTCTTCCTGGACTTCCGGAAGGCTTTTGACACCGTCTCTCACCCCGTTCTCATTAAGAAACTGGGGAGCTGTGGTGTAGACACCCACACAGTCAAATGGGTCACCAACTGGCTGGAGGGCCGCACCCAGAGGGTGGTAGTGGATGGGTCCTTCTCAACCTGGAAGGACGTGGGCAGTGGGGTCCCCCAGGGCTCGGTCCTCGGGCCCGCACTGTTCAACATCTTCATCAGCGATTTGGATGAGGGGGTAAAAAGCACCTGTTCAAATTTGCTGATGACACTAAGATGTGGGGGGCGTGGGTACATTGGAAGGATGCAACAGGCTACAATCAGACCTCGACAGGTTACAAGGGTGGGCGGATGAGAATAGGATGGCTTTCAACACAGACAAGTGCAAGGTGATGCACCTCGGGAGGAACAACCGGCACCATTGTCAGCACGGAGGCGGAAAGGGATCTGGGGGTCATCACTGACTCCAAGATGAACATGGGCCGGCAGTGTGGGGACACGGTCAGGAAGGCCAACCGCACCTTGTCATGCATCCACAGATGCATCTCGACCAGGTCCAAGGAGGTGATCCTCCCCCTCTATGCGACACTGGTCAGGCCGCAGCTGGAGTACTGCGTCCAGTTCTGGGCGCTGCACTTCAAGAGGGATGTGGACAGCGTGGAGAGGGTCCAGAGGAGGCCACTCATATGATCAGGGGACAGCAGGGCAGACCCTACAATGAGAGACTGCGGGACCTGAACCTGTTCAGCCCCCAAAAGAGAAGGCTGAGGGGGGATCTTGTGGCCTGTTATAAACTAGTCGGGGGGGGGTCAGCAGGCATTGGGGGAGTCACTGTTCCCCCGAGCACCGCCAGGAGTGACCAGGAATAACGGTCACAAGCTGGCAGAGGGTAGGTTTAGATTAGATATCAGGAGGCGCGACTTCACAGTCAGGGCGGCTAGGGTCTGGAACCAGCTTCCAAGAGAAGTGGTGCAGGCTCCTACCCTGGGAGTGTTTAAGAGGAGGTTAGATGAACATCTTGCTGGGGTCATTTGACCCCAGTACTCCCTCCTGCCATGGCAGGGGGTCGGACTAGATGATCTGCTCAGGTCCCTTCCGACCCTAGAAACTATGAAACTATGAACTATGGTCAGTCTTCCCTTGCCGACACCAGGAAATGCCTCCGCTGACCACTGCCTAAAGGGTGCTCTTTCAAGCGCCACCCAGCTTCCCCAGACTCCCCGTTCTGACCCACCAGCAGGAGTTGTTTGTGGGAGAAGCCCCCAAGCATGGGCCGCCATCCTCTTGCAGCCCAGCTCTGCCGGCTGGGAACACAAAGGCATCACCCCCTCCACCAGCTCCCAGCCTGGCACCTGTGGTGGGGTGGGCAGGGGGAATGCACCCCCACTCCAGCTAGGCCCCCCACAGCAGGGACCAGTTCAGGGGCAGTGGGGAGGAAGCCCCCAGGCATAGGCTTTCTCTCCCACCATCCCCTTGCAGCCCAGCTCTGTCATCTGGGAATGTGAGGACCCCCATCCTTTCACCAGCCCCCATCTGGTTACCTGGGCAGGGGAATGACCCCCTGCTCCGGCCTGGTCCCCCCTCAGCAGGGGCCAGCGTGGGTCCATTCTGCTCAACTCAGCTGGGGCTGCAAAGCATGCTGCTATGCTGGAGAACTACAACTACAACAACCCAAGGACCCAGGGCTCGGTCCTTGGACCAGTGCTGTTCAACGTCTTCATTAGCGACCTGGACAAGGGTGTGGAGCACCCTGTTCAAGTTCATTGATGACACCAAGCTGCAGGGTAAAGTGAACACACTGGCAGGCAGGGGCCGCATCCAGGCAGACCTGGATAGGTTGGAGAAGTGGGTGGATCTGAGCAGGATGCGGTGCAACAAGGACAAGTGCAGGGTGCTGCACCTGGGGAGAGGGAACCAGCATTATGGTTATAGGTTAGGGGCTGCCCCTCTCGGCAGCACAGAGGCAGAGAGGGATCTTGGAGTCAGGATTGACTCCAGGATGAATATGAGTTGCTAATGCGATGAAGCAATAGGCAGAGCCAACCGCACCCTGTCCTCCATCAACAGGGGCATCACTAACGGGTCCAGAGAGGTCTTGCTCCCCCCCATGCAGCGCTGTCAGGCTGCAGCTGGAGTCCTGTGTCCAGCTCCGGGCGCCGCACTTCAAGAGGGACTTGGGGAACCTGGAGAGGGTCCAGAGGAGGCCACTTGCATGGTTGAGGGCCTCCGTGGCCAGCCCTATGAGGAGAGGCTGAGGGACCTGAATCTCTTCAGTCTCCGCAAGAGGAGACTGAGCGGGGATCGTGTGGCTGCCGACAACCTTATCAGGGGCCAGCAGCAGGGACTCGGGGAAAGTCTGTTCCCCAGGGCCCCCCTTGGAGTCACCAGGAACAACGGCCACACGCTGAGGGAGGACAGGTTTAGGTTAGATATTAGGAAGAACTACTTCACTGTAAGGGTGGCCAGAGCCTGGAATAGGCTCCCCAGAGAGCTGGTGCTCTCCTCTTCCCTGGAGATCTTCAAGAGGAGGCTGGACAGGCACCTGGCTGGGGTCTTATGACCCCTGCTGCCCCCAGTGCTCCTTCCTACCCATGGCAAGGGGTTGGACTCAATGATCTGTCCAGGTCCCTTGCCACTCATTGAGTCTATGATTCTATGAACTTAACTTGATTTGCTATGAGATCTGGGACAGAAGCTGCATAGAGCAGTTTACCCTCAATCAGTGACGTCTGACACTACATCCATCCAGATTTATCTTAAACCAGGTTTGGCCACCTTGAAAGTGGTTTATGTGCACTGAACTTCTGTTGTGTTACAGATTTGAACTGGTTTGGGGCCATTTATACTAGTTTATGTGTAATTTCTCTCCCTATCCCAGAGACAGTCACCAATCTCTTTAAACTTTGGGTGTCCCAAGCACTCTTTCACGGTTAATAGCATGTGCTATCAAGCCCTTCACATAGAAAAAACAGCTGCAGAACCAGGAGGTGGCTGCATAATATAATAGGCTGAATTTCAGATCAAGTGGTTTTCTTGGACAAAGCTGTCTGTTGTGTGTACCAGAGATGGTGAGCCAGGAGGAGGAAATGCGGGTGTGAACTGGAGAGGAAGCAGAGAGATGGAGCTTCTTTGGCACTAAGATCACTAGAGAGACGCACTGGGATTTCTGAACTAGGAGACTGGCTGGAATTGCTGGGTTTTACTGTACCATGTAAATACCTTGTGTATTTTTTGGGGCTAGGGCTGAGTTTTTTCCCCCTAAGAAGCAAAATAACACCAGGAATTATACTTGAATGATGGCATCAGTTTTCATCATAATAGAAACAATTCTGCAAAGTCCTGAATTTTGGTTAACAGCTTAGACCACAACTGCAAAAACTATGTGCATGTCAATGAGTAGGATGGATGCCTGTATAACTTACTCATCTGTTTTTTATTTCAGCTTTATAAATAATACTATTGAAGGTAATGGGGAGAACTACTGAAGTATAAATACTAGGATTGGGAAACTAGCATGTTTTATTTAACATGGAGACATTTTTAATTGACCTGGTGTATTATTAACATCTGGAATGAATACATCTCCCAACTATCTCTCACTGTTATACAGTCCAATACAATCTTATAATAAGGTGTATACCTGTGTCTGGAATATGGTTTACAATATGCAAAAAGCCTGATCTTGCTAACTATTTAATAACAATATTTTAATACAATACCTCTTAGGAGTTCTCAGTCCTCTCATACCTTTTTTTTCCCATGGCTTTATGAAAAGGTGGCTGGTGAACTGAGTTTAGACACATGTTCATTCATATATGGCAGAGTCCTATATGCTGTATTAGATATAGTAATAGTATTGCATTGTTAGGCTGAAAAGTGCTAATGATTTGAGTTGGGTCCAACTGATTTGTATTATGCAAATTAGGAAACAGAAAATAATCATTAATTAACTGCTGCGTATAAACTCTTTTTTTTTTGCTGATTCATAAGCGCAGTTCAGTAATACTTGCAATGTTTACCTGATCTGCTAGATACTCACATATTCTTAATGCATTCCTGCCCACCAGTGCCTATTTATAATTGTATTGCTCATAAGAGATGCTAGTCTTTGAAGTCTTCTTAGTAAGAAGCTATGCAGGGAGTATCTCATTGTGGTTTATCATGAGTGTGTTTTGCTCTGATCAAATGATAACTCGGATTTTTTAGATAACTAGCCTGGTTTTACTAACAGGAAATAGAAAATGACTAGCGTTCTGTCATAAAGGGGTACATCAGATGTATTTTTAAAGGCTTGAGTGAATTTACATGCAAGGTGCAGCAACAGGGGCCTTTTTTTCCCCCAGGGATGGAAGGGACTGTTATGACCATTCTTGCCTGATCTCCTCTACAGTACAGAGACCAAATAACTTTATCCAGAAGCATATGGTATAATATTATACTACAGTAGTTCCATAGTTCATGTATCAAAGCCATAACTTACGAAGATTAAAGGGGGCCAGGGGTGGTAGCTGTTGCAGGACTTTTAATCTCTTACTGCCGAAATGAGAGAGCCCTCTGGTCTTTTATAAGGAGAAATGTCAGTCCATTAGCAGCTTGGAATTTGGCTAAAGGACTCTGCACAAACCTGGCAAAGTGCATGCAACATCTGACCAGTGTATTGCACTTACATGCAGCTGTGAAATTAGGATGATTGATACAATACAAGGGCCAAGCCAATTCACTTTCTGAAGTTACTACTCTGCTGAGTGTGAACCATGCATGAAATTGGGGGCCTGCAAACTTGTTAAACATTGACACAACAATTGTCAACACAAGTCTGTAGAAGTGTACAAGTAATCTGGAGCTCCAAAGTTGCTAATTACAACTTTGTGACAGTTGGTTAGATGGGTTTGTATTTTGCACCATTCCATCATGTTAATGCAGTGTGATAAACAGGATGGTGCATCCTGCCCTATCGCATAGACATGTTCTAAATACTTCTCTAAAGATAAGAAATATGCGAGAGCATTTACTGATTGGAGATTCTCAGAGGCCAATAAGCGTTTATTAGTTAAAAGTGTGTTTAGTTCCTTTTAGCATTGCAAGGATTGTCCTGTAACTACTTCATAAAATGGTACTAGTTGTTCTTGTTCTGTCTATCTAAAAATTCATGACCTGTGAGACCATTCATACTTCTCCCAAGCATGCTGAAATTCAGAATAATGGCTCTTGTAGAGTTTGAATCAGAGCCACTCCCACAAGTCAGTGGCAGTTGTTTGCTGAATTGCTATTTTAATAGGTGTGCTGCTCAGTTAACAGAGTTACACATTTTCTTAATTTTGCTAAAGCTTCGAAGGAGGTAAAGGTTAAAATGGAATATCCTGTTGAAATGGCTCCTCCCTGCAATGTTTATGCATCAGTTAACTTGGTTTAAGGCTGCTTGTGGTTCCCCAGCAGCAAGCAGATAAAGTTGTTCATGTCATGCTAAGCTGTTGCTCCCGATTTATGACTTATAAAGATGGAAGTCTTTTGTTCATCATTAATGGGGAAAATGCACTTTGTAATTATTGAAAGAGCCCACAAACAAAAATAAGAACAAGGTGTAAACAGTGTGGGCCTGCCAAATTTGAGTGTTTTCTTAAAGTTGCATTCTCTCTCCCTAGTCTTTTATCTTGTATATCTCTTACTGTCTTTTTAAGTACCTGTCAAGAGCCCTTCTTATCATCATAAGCAGCACTTGTAAACAAAGCTATCATGACATGTAAAATGCAGAGCTGCTGAATTAGTTTGTAAGCTTCTTTCACTGGATGAGAATTTGTTAAAGGTTTCAACCCTACAGTTATTTCCCATTTTAAGAGTGAAATTCTTTTAACAAGGTGAGGATTTAGGCATGCAACATTTAGTTGTCTCCTTTTTGGCCAGTTTTTGTCTTGGAGTGTTTTACCCAGGGATGTAGAAGGGTGAGAGGTTGAAATACTCATACTTTACATGCAACCCCCGCCCCCCCAAAAAAAAAACCCAACCCAACAACAACAACAAAAACCAGCCTCTCTAAATAACTTGCTTATGCTGAAAGGATCCAATCTAGAAAGGTGCCAAAGTCCATCAGCCCTCTTCAAACTCAAAAGATAATGACAGCATTCAGAATCAAGCTCTGTCTGGTTCAATCTTATGAACTGGGCCCTGGAAGACCAATACTTTTGCAAACACAAGATTTCCTTTGCTGGTAATTTTAATGTATCTTTTTGCATCCTGATTTGTTACTCTCCGTCAAACCCTTACACATGTGCTTAATTTATGAGTAGTAGTACTGCTGACATAAATTAGTTGCTTACGTAAGTGCTTGTAGGATGACCGACTTACTTTATTCTGAAATATAGGGCAAATTCTCTTGTGGCAAGAATAAACAGGAAACGACCATTTTTAGGTAGTATGTAGTTTTGGGTCAACACCAATTTATTAACCAGTTCTTCCTTAGGCACTAACTCTCTTCTCCTGATACCTCTTTTTGTACATTTAGCACTGCATCTTATCCACCACATACTAGTTTATTGGTTTGTGGTTATCGTGACCATCAGCAGTAAGTTCAAGAAGTCAGAGAAGTCCTATAAATTACTTGAACCATGGAGATTTCCATTTAAAACAATTACTCAAAAGTTAACTCCCTGGCATTTCAAGAAAATTGGCGGTTGGCTCCTTTTACATGTGGACTCACTTAAACCAGTCAGAGTACCAGGATAATCCAAATTTTAATGTGAATCAATTTCCTAACAAGCCCAAAGAATACTTTTTAGCTCACGAGTGCTATAATCCAGGCTGATGCAGGCATGTGGAAGCAGATGTGGAACAGTTAGGAGATGCTAATTTCTGTGTCACTAGTTTGAAACCCAGCTCTGGCCAACAAACTCTTATCAACTGAAGGCTGTTGAGGAGGCTATGGAAAATTAATGGGTTGGCATTGGTCACCAGATGTCACTCACCAAAATCACCAGTGCAAACGTGGCACTTCTTATTATTTTTGTTGACAAAGAAGCCCTAGAGACTCTATTGAAATAAATACTGAAATACTTTTTCATCTATACAAGTGGACCCTCTGGGTCATCTGGGACGGTGCCTCCCCTTTCTGCAGCCTAATGCACTCACAAGTTGGTGGGGGTGGGCTGCCTGCCTACCCGGCACTCTGCGCTACTCTGACTCTCGGCCAGACTGTGCCCCTGCACTGCCTTTATAATTCTCAACAGCTGGCCAGGAGCGGCCTCTGGAATCGGGGACTGTCCTGGCTAAACTGGGACATGTGATCACCGTAGGCATAGGCAAGTCTGTTACATTTCTCCCTGATCTGCACCCAGCTTTTGGAATAAATTAATGGCTGTTCTTCAGGGCTGGCAATACTAGCAACTTATAGGACCGCGACATAGCTACATTCACAATATTCGCTACACTTGGTAATCGAAAGAGTTTATAACAGGACTTTCAGTGGCCAAAACAGGTCAGGAAGTTCTCTGTGCTAAATCAGTACTTCAAGGAGCACAACTCTAATGAAGGTGATGTTTCTTTTTGAAGCCAAAGTAGGTCGCAACTGAAGTTTTCAAAATGGCCCCTGATTCTGGGTGCATGTACTTTCAGAAACTAAACTTGACACACCAGCATGTATCAGAGTAGAATGTGGTCCAGGATGTTTAGTCTTCAAAACGGCTTCAAAAATTGATATTAGGGGAAGTAGCCAGAAGGTACTGCTCAGCCTTTTATTTTTCTAATTAAAGATGGAGTAGCAATAGACTAAACAGGTAAAGGATCAATGGATGTGGCAATAAGGAGGCTGCAATAAAGGAAAAATAACTTGCTGTACATGGCAAAAATCTAGTTGTACAATCAGAAAAAGATATTTATGGCCAGGTGATGTTTGGGCAAAATATTTCAAATTGTTTGAAGTTAAGTGTTTTGTTCTATAACCATCTATCAGTGTATCGGCAGTTGGTCTGAAACACGAAGAACTTTTTTATCACATAATTATCTCTCACAGTCTCTTCTTTCAGGCTTAATGTAGGTTCTTTCCTGCACTGTATTTTTCCTTTTTCACCGTACCAGGACTGACATTTTAATAACGAAGCTGTATTTTATAAATGATTAGATGTTGATGTAGGGTCTTTATGAATTAAATATAAAAAATGGACAACCAGTCCAAAGAAGAGGAAAGAAAACGTGCTGCCTGTCAGGCAATGATTATAGCACGTGAAAAAATATTTGATTAAGCGCCCTTCAAATGTGCACTAGCAGCAGCAGATGGTTTTCAAAACTAAATATACTGCAGGACTTGCACTGGAATCTGACCAGAGATCATGAACTCGGTGAGTCCTTTTTCAGCTACAGAGATGCCCTTTCGACTGATAGTGAACTTGCTTTTTGAATAAGAAAAGTATTTCATCTTCCACTGTTGCCATGAGCTGACATCTGTACCAGAAGCAAACAGCACTTTTGAGACAGTTTTTTTAGAGGGATTTCTAACTTCAAGTGCCCAACTTAAAAAGCTTTTCCCTGTTCTCAGGGGAGATGAGTATGAACATGCTTGTTTTGCCCCCTGCCCACGTCAACTGATGCATTGCACCAGAAGCAAATTTAAAAGATGTGGCCTTTTACTTGTTTCAAGTAACAGGGGTGCAAGCAGGCTTGGGGGGGAATCAGCAGTCCTGCATGGGATTTGGGGGGGGGGGGGGGCAAGCAGCATCTGCAGCAGGGTTGGGGAGCAGGGAGGGTTTGTGGGGGCAGATTGGGGGGGGCAGGTGGGGTCCATGGGGTGGTTGGCAGGGTCTGGGAGAGCTGGGCAGAGGGTTCAAAGGGCCTGAAGGATGGTTGTGGGGGGCAAGGGCTATTTTTAGCACACCCCGGTGAATCTACCTCCACCTCTCTTGCCCATCCCCTTACTGCAACTTACAGAATTGGCAAATGCCACTGGCTGGTCTGCAGGGGTTGGGGTGAAGGGGGAGGAGGGGACAGGGGGCTAAAATAGCTTGGTGCCAGGGGGCAGGTAGGCAAATCTCAGCCCTTGGGCGGGGGCTAGCGGCTGGACTTTCCCACCCCTGGAGCTGCGCTCTGAACTGTACAGAAGTTTGGGAAAGTAGCATTAATCTAAAAAATGGGCAACCTGATTTAAGCTAAACTATCTCTAAAGTAGGGTTAATTTAAGTCAGGTTGGTCATTTTCATACCCATCTAACTTCATGAGATCATTGGATCCAGCCCCCCCTGCACTTGGGCAGGAAAGACTTCTGGGGTCAGATGACCCCAGCAAGGTGGGTGTCAAAACTTTTTTAAAGATCTCCAAGGCAGGTGAGTACCACCTGTGGGGGGAGCCTGTTCCAGACTCTAGACACCTGAGTCGTAAAGAAGTTTTTCCTTATGTCCAATCTGAAGTAATCTTCAGTTTGTGTCCATTGTTTCTCATTTTCTCCTGGGTGCCTTGGGGAACAGATGCTCCCCCAAGTCCTGATGTACACCCCTGATATACTTATAGGTTGCCACAAAGTCCCCTCTAAGTCTTCTTTTCTCCAGGCTGAACAGTCCCACATCTTTCAGGTTCTCCTCGTACAGTTTGCACTTAGATGGGGATAATTAGGAATCTGACTGTAAGGTCCACACCTGGGCAAACTAAGTTATAACAAGTGGCCATTTTTAACATGATCTAACCTCCCTCTAACTGCCCCCTCCCCTTCCCAAACACCTGTGTGCACCCTTCGAGAGAGACTGCAACCATGTTTGCAAATGCCTGCACTTGTCATTCTAGGTAGTATAATAGCTTTCACTGTACAGTCTCTGATTAAGGGCCTTTCAAGGCCGGTCACAGCCCTAGATAGATCCAAGTGTCATAACTATCTGCTCAGATTCTGGGGGAAATAAACAAACCCTGCATCTTCTCTAAAACCGGGTAGGCCCTGTTCCCAATCTGCCTATCCTTGAAAGCTTTTCCTATTAAAGGACCCAGCTATCTACTGGGAGGGCAGAGGGGCAAACAAGGGCTGGAAATTTAGCTCCTTTGCAAGAAGCTCCCCAACTTTAATGCAAACTGCCAACTCCTGAGTCAAGCAGCTGTGCAAGAAAAGGAAGCTATTTAGGCAGTTTTTCAAGAACTGTTCCCATCACCAAGTTGCTTTCAGGGACGATTTTACTGAATTCAGAGTCTTACAGCAAAGTTGTTTTTGCACCTTTCCTAAGATGATAAATCACTTGCTGGCAGAGTTGAAAGCCTTCTGCTGAGGCTGCTTCCCAAAAAGAAATGTTGCTGAAATGCAGTCACTTTGCCACATAAACAGAAAACATCTTTAGAAGGAGTAGTTTTGGATCCCATGCATCTGAATGAACACCTGCCAAAACTCTTTGTCTCTTATAAATGAAATTAGTTCAAAAGAGAAGTCTTGTATTTGAAAGGGAGATAAAGGAGAGAAACTTTCCTCTAAATGCACAACTTTCCTTTTGAGCAAAGCTCTTGAAACAGCCCAATCAAGATTAAAACCCCCCTCATCACTGATAGGTCACTGGCCCTATGGTTTCACTTTCCTTAACAATTTTATCCCGATGAACATAGTGTCCCGTGAGACTTACTATGTGGAAATGGTCTGCATTTCCCTTCATTTTAACTTCAACATTTTAACTTTTTATTTTTATTTTTGTGAAGTAACCTAACAGGAAGCAGCTTTTTCATTTTTGTGGGTGGTGGGAAGACACGGGCAATAACTGATTATGGCCGCCTTTGAGAAACAGGAGCAGCTAGTGTTCAAATCTACCTCCGTAGGGAGATGGGCTTTGTGAATGAAAACGAGCTTGGCAATTGCCAGAAATCTTTGGCACAGTTGAGTCATGGCATGAGTAGCAGTAGCGCATTTAATTAGCAGTGCACCTGATTATCCAAGAGCTAAATGCATGTTGACAGGGTTGCAGTTGGTGGAAAAATGCTGTGCTTCCATCAATGTAATTTGGCAGCTACTAGGACCACCCTGTTTCCCAAGTTACCCTTCAATGGCCCTCATTCCTGCATCGCATGTGGGAGCTGGTCCAAGTCCCTACGCTCTGCCAAGTGGGCCGCTGGTCCGAGTCCCTGCGCTGTGCCACCTGCCAAAAGTGCACGTGCTGTCTCACACTCCCCTTGAATAGGACTCGGGGCTTGAGGTTGAACAGTAAAGAGGACGCAAGAAATGACAGGAAAAGATCTCTTCAGGAAAGCAAAATGCAGGAGTAAAGCCTGCCGGGGCAGGGATTGAACCCACAGCCTTTGGATGGGCAGCCCCATGCTCTGCCAGTTGATGTCTCTTCATGTCATTGGCTAGCTCCCTGTCAGTCAGAGTAGCCAGCTGCAGGGTAGGAGAAGCCACTGGTGTCCCCTGGTCTCTTCAAGCAAGAGGGGGGGTGGGGAAGAAGGGACAAAGGACACCCAGCCACCCGCCCACCGAAGCAAGATGGGGCAAGAGAGACATAGCCACCCACCTCCAGAAGAGAGCACCGGGAGATGCCGATGGCGCCAGAGTGACCCAGGGGAGACGAGGGGGAGAGCCCCCCGGAGCAAGAGGGAGCGGTGGGGAGGGGAACCCAGAGATCACGAGAGCACAGGGTTGGAGGGAGGAGACCCAAACATCCCTAAAGAGAAACTCTTCCCTCATGACTTCCGTCTCCATAAAAGACAGTGTGAGGGAGGGGAGACTTGGGGACATCTGCCCCCCCATCCAGACGTCACCCCAAGCAAGGGAGCAGGCAGGATACACGGAGGTGGGAAGGAGTGCCGGCAACCCGGGGACGTGCTCTGGGAGGGGGAGGAAAATACAAAGCCTCATCCTGAGGGAGAGGCCAAAATAGTTCTGGGAACACGTAGGGAGTAGGTGCAGGGGAAAGGAGGAAAACGGAGACCTTTGTCTGGGAAGGACTGAGGGGAAATCATCCTCCGGGGGAGAATGGCGCTCCGGTGGGAGTGTAGAGCAGGGAGGCAGAGAGAGGCCTTTGGGAGAAAGAGGCCAGCTCCTTTGCAGACGAGAGGGAACGTGATGGAGGGAAAGGCTCTTAGGGAAGGAGAGAGGAGAGCTTTGCAGGGGGAGTAGAGAGAGACCCTACTGCCTTCCCCCCAGGAGAAAGGAAAGAACGGTAGAAGAGGGCTATTGGGAAAGGGCCCGTGGCTAGGAAGAAAAGAGCAGAGAAAGAAAGCAGGGTTCAGGAGATCCCTAAGGAAAGAGTAATGTGAGTTGAGAGTTTCCTGTCTCAGGAGCAAAATGAGCTCCCTGGGGCCCACAGGCCATCTACTGGGAGGGCAGAGAGAGGCAAACAAGGGCTGGCAGAGTGGAGGGAAACAGGAAGAAAGAAAATTAAAAAAAAAAACCCTATTCAAATTAAAGCAAAAGGTGAATAAAACTGAAAATGAGAGAATGGGAAGCTGAGAGACGCAGAGTGAAAAGTGAAAAGAGGTGCTGCATTGCTACTGTTCGTATAGTAAATTCTACTCTTCTTAGTAGCACTAACCATGTAGCCGAGCACCTTACACGCTTGATGACAATCAGGCGTCTGCTTCGGGCTCTGAGCGACAGGGAGACATGCAGGTGGAGGTGGTGGACAGCAGTGACAACAGGTGCAATTGGCTGGCGAAGCACGCTGTACGGTGTTAGGTTTGTGTCCTTTGATCGGGTTTTTATCTTTTGTGTAGAAAGCTTGGCACCAGAAACCTAAGCTGGGCTGCATGCACGCTTTGATTTCCTGTAGCAGGTGAAGTGCTGGCACCGGGTGATTTGAGTGATGGTTGTGATAGAAGCAGGAGAGTCCTTTGAGTGGAAAGACTCATCTCTTTTCATGGTTCTGAGATCCTGGGTGTTAAGGACACTGTAAGCATTTTGGTTTGGTGCCTGCTTCTTACCAGTAACTTACTGTAAATGATGAGTTAATCAAATGCTAGTCCTTGTGGATTTTTTTTCTTTGAAGTGTCTTAAAATCTATACTCTCTTTCTGAGAATTTTCCAGAGATGACTTCCATCCCCGCCCTTCTTTGGTTTCTGCTCGTCCTGCTGACTTGCTGCACACTGGTCTGTGCTTGCCTCTAAGTTTGGCTACTTTATGGATTGAAACTGGCTGGCAGTATTTCGTTGAAACAATATTTCTAACAGTAGTTAATTCTGCTAGTGAGTGTTAATTGGGTTTTGTGGACTCAGCAGCTTTCTTAATACAGGTTTCCCTCACTTTATGCGGGTTCTGTTTGTGCGAATTCGCTCTTATGCAATGACCCTTTTTATACCAAAAATTCATGATAAGCGAGGTAAATTCACTCTTATGCGATCGGTGTGGTAGAAGCCCGCAGTAGCTGCTCTGTGCAGGGCATTGTGGGAGTGACGCGCACCAAAATACAGTCTCCTGTATGGATCTGTGCCCCTTGCTCGTTGTCTCTGACATGTTTCTGTAGTCGCCATCCTCATTATGATAGTGCCCTGTGCTTGTGTGCACTGTCTGTGGTTGGTGAGTGCCAAAATTGTCTTGTAAAAGTGGTAGAAATGGGCCTGGGGGTCAGTACAGTTGAGGTCTTGGAACGTATCCCTATTTATTACATTGTAAAGTGGGTCCCTTTATCCACATTCGAGGTATGCATCCTTTTCCAGGCACACATGTACAGCATAAAGCGAGGGAAACCTGTAGTTAATCCCTGCTAGGGAATGCTAACCAGGTTCCCTTGGCTCAGCAGTTGACTATTCTGCATGGATGTATTGGGGGTGAGAGAGGATCTAAGCTGAGACAGTCCCTTTATGAAGCAACCAAGCCTGGTGAGAGCGTTTGTGCTAAATTTCACGTTGTTTGTTGTACCATGTCTGTTCTGTGGGATTTGGAATATATCTGTTGATAGAGTTGACATCAATAGTCATCAGTTGTTACATACAATGTCTATATGAATATAAAAGGTTTTGTAGGAACTTTGTGAAAAATAGATATGAAATGCATGCTGCTGCTATTGCAGACATGATTTGCTTAAAGCATGGACCTCCTCGCAGCCAATATTTTTCTGTGGTTCCACAATCTGAAACCCAGCATTAATTTCCTGTATTCTGCTGTTTCAACACTAATATAATAATGTTTGTTAGACTTCTAAGTGGCATTGATTTCCGCTCACGAAAAACTTCAAAAAAAAGATGTGGGGGCTAGTGTTGGGATTTTAATGAGTACTTTGAGGAATGATGGAAGACCCTTTTTAACTGGAATGAGGAAAAAAGGGAATAACTCATGTTTAAAATGTCTGTTTTGGAGAACTGCAGGATGTGATTAACAACAGGGCTTCTGCTGACTGGTTTGAATCTAGGCTGGATTAGTGGGGACCAGAAGTCTTCTTTGTTTGAGGGCCGTTTAGAAATTGCATATCATTTTCTAAGGGACCAGTGGCTGCAACATGAATTTATTTGCATAAGTAATGCCAACTTACGTTGGGACAAATCTTACCCACCGATAACGCATCCAAGTGAGATCCTATTCCATCCTGAAAAATCATTAATGCAGAAGGTGGATGCTTCCCCCTTCTCACTGCTTTTTGTGTCTTAGTCTTAAAACCAATGTGAAGACAACTAGTTTTTTCAGGGACTCAAGCAGAGTGGAACAGGATCTCACTTTACAAAGAACCCTTAACAACAAAGCAAGCAAATATGGTTGACAGAAACCTCCACACAACCCTGAAAAGAGGGTCTTCAGCCTAGAGGCATGCTAGTGAGGCAGTCACCTGTCCTGAAAACACAGACTTCCACCTTCAGGTTGGCCAGTCATGGACCTCTCAACAGCACTGTTTGCAGAAATAAAATAAAACCTCTCTTGGAAAAAGGCCTGAACCACACAGGAAATGACATGACAAAGCAATGACCAGGATAGCCCTTGCTGCCTCTGTCTCTAGCTTACCTTTCTTAACCACAATTTTATCTGAAACTTTTATTCGGGGAAGTTTTCTTACAGCATGGAACACCTATTTCTGCAAATAGCAGGTCTTCATTTCTATTTCTGACATAAACTAAAACATCCTGTTTTAAAACATTGCTTGTTACGGAGCATATTGGCATACAAGCAGACTTGTACGTTTTGCTCTGTTTTGTTTTAAACAGGATGTCACAATTGATTCAGTTTTCCATGAGAACTTGTCGCCGATACCAACGCACTCAGGTACGTCTGTTTCTATAATTAGGGAAAGGGGATGGACAGGTTAGACTGCTCGCAGAAGGGATCGCCTCACGAAGATCTGAGGGTAGCTAGGGAACTGTTTCTGAGTATTTTTATTGTTTTGGTATTGTAAGAGTGATGTTGTAGCCACAATGGTCCAGAAATGATGAGAGGCCAGCTCTCAGCTATGGTCTTTCACTGGACCAACTACGTAGCTGGGATGATGTTAGACACACTTTTATATGCAAGATGTTCTTCCTCAGGCTTCTGATCACAGGAAGCCAGACACAGCATAGTGAAAAACAGCAGAGGGGAGGGCCAGAGAGAAATTCTCAGGAATAGCAGATATACACAATAGAAGAAACAAAGCTGATTATCGGGATCAAGGCCTATCAAAAGGGAGGAGGGTCTTTCTTGTCTTTCCTGTGTGGAAAGAATTCAGGATTTGGCTATATGGCACATTTGATTTTATCCAATATCAGTGTTTAGTGCTTGGTTCTTCATGTCCAGCCAGCTTACAAAACACCTCTCACAGGCCATCCTCCAAACTTCACTTCATCAATCTACTGGATACAAAAAATCATGGACTCAGTATAGACATTGGGTTTAGGACACATTATAACCTGCCTAACATCTGACCCCCCAAGTAAACTCTCTATTTACCAGGCATATTCATTCCCTTCCCTGCCTGCCCCCTGCCGCAAACCCCTCCCGCCCACCTGTCTGTCACCCACTGACTACCTCAATATACATGTTCACTGACTGGCTTTCTTGCATGCATACTGGCCTCTGGCTTCTTTACTATTCCATCCAGGAAGAGCACACACCAACTGCAGACACTTCCTCAGCCTGATGAAGGGTGTTTGAACCCAAAACCTGCAAAGAAGAATTTGTCCAACTATTTGAGTTAGTCTAATTAAAGATATTGGATTTACCCATTGAACTTTGTCTGCCTATGTCCTTAGACCAACACGGGTACAACCTACACCCCTGTTCCCAAGTTTGACTTTTAAAGACATTGGGTAGATTACCCTTGAGTATGAGGATAGTGAAGCAGAGAGAGAGAGAGTGGTTGTTCCATGAGAAATGCGGTCATAATATGTGCAATTTTGTAAGAAATGTGCTTGTACCTGGCTTCTTGTGATCAGAGACCTGGGGAAGAATGTTTTACATTTGAAAGCTTGTCTAACTTGATCCCAGCTACATAGCTGGTGCACTAAGAGAAATCACCCTAAGAAATCCTTTTCTCTTGCATATTATATAATGACACATAAAACAGAACCCAGCCAAAGACCCTTGCCAAAGAGATTTTGTGGTAGTTTTTTGTTTTACATAAGGGAAACATAGGTAAGGACGTATTAATTGTAAATAGCAATGATAAATATCTTTTGTATATGAATCTTGACATGGATAGAACATGTTTCAGGGGGCTAGTATTTATGGAACTTGCCAGAACTAAGATCTGGGTTTCAAGAGGAAGGTTAGCTCAGGCTTCATTCCTTCCCAGAGTGTTTGAGGGAATTTGTTGCACAAAAAAAAATAGTTTCAAAGTCTGCATCAGGATTCAAATCTCTTACAAGGCATGGTACTGAGAATGAGACTTTGGTTAGAAATAAGTCAGAACTAGAATTAAAGTAGGATGCTAAGAGCTTGTGAGACCCAAGATAAGTTTTACTTTTTAGATAAAATTAGTAGGTACCATTTGTTTTAGCTGATGGACTGCTGATTTACCATCAGCTTAGCTTAAACAAATGATTTGCTAATTGAAAGTTTTCTCTTGACTTTTTTAATCATTTCTGCTTCTTTGGCATAGTGGCTTTCACACTGTGTCCTTCAACCCCTCCTCCCCCCGCCCCCCCCAACAACTTTAAAGAGGAAATCTATTCACTAGGGAGCTTTGATAAAGATATTTTATTAATGACTTTTTTCCCTTAGTAAGATGTTGCTTTTCAAGGGAATTTGACTCCTTCTGAGTAAATAACATTGGAGTTGAGTCAGATCCTTCTCACGTAGCCAAGTGCGATAAGCCCTTTGCCTGGTACAGAATGCCACTCACGTTATGTATAAGTGATAAGCTTCTGGCTGCAAAGGAGGAGCAGTCCTGTCTCACCCAAAGAAATGCCTTATAATGTTCAGCTAAGATGAACAGATACAGTAACCTCAGTTTCTGTAGTATTTCCTTGTTCTTTGTTGTGCCGATGGAAGGAGATAACTTTGTCTGCAACGTCCAGATTATCTAATTGTGCAGACTAATTTTGGGTCTGATTTATGCAAAGCACCTATTAAAAATATTTGAATTAATTGGGCATTTCATTTTATTGTCTTAAATACTTTTTAAGCTGAATATCACATACCATATTGGTCTTTTTTCTTTACAGAAAAGTTGACTTAAAAGGGCTTGTAGCTTCTCTTTAATTTGCTTATAAGGGGTTATTCCCTGGTTTGCTGTGTTATAGTAATAATATACCTTTGAAGGCTTGAAAGGTGGTGAAGTGTAGTTGTTTAGGTGATTTATCCTTTTTTCTCTTGTATTTAGAAGGTTTATTGTTCTGTGATTTTGCTGGAGGTTCTCTTGGATGCCTTTAAGCATGTATACTCTGACCTCTCATGTTTCTCATGTTACCTGAAGGAGTGGGTGTAGTCAATCTGCAACAAAGACTTCCCTCCTCCAGTAATGTTTATCAATTGGAATTAAACAGTTGGTTCATTTTTCTAACAAGCACAGCTGTAAATAATGCCAAGCAAAGTCTACCTCAGTTTGATTCATTTAGTCTGAATTTGAGGATACCACAAGGAAGCAAAACAGTGGCAAGCCGAGTCTTACACTTTTTGCTAGTTGCCTTTATTTATACATATTTTTAGTTACACAACTTGAGTCAGTAAAGCACGTGGAGCACGGTAGTGTTTTGCTTGATTTTTTTCAACAGGAATAATTGTGCTTAAATCTTAGCATGTGCTTTAGGGATTTGCTGACTGAGGTTGCATTTAGATGGTAATCTGTAAAATTTATCGAACCATATATATAATTATAAAAAAAGTACTGATCATTCAGTTTTATAAATCAATTCATTCCAAGTCTGTTAGCTCTTCAAATAGCTTTCCATATGCAGTAAATGCCTTTTAATGGTGACATGATGGTGCTCTTGTGCAATTTATTTTAGTCTTAAATAGCTCTTGCTATAGTAAGAATTATCATCTGAATATATGGTAAAGAAAATAATCCTGCAGAAATGGTGCTGGTTAGATGTAGTTGCTCTTACTAGGTGTTGCTACAAATAAATACTAATTACATATGTTCAGGAGCTAATTTATTGGCATGAACATTCATAGGAATGTTACATTTCAAGCAATCAATGGCATTTGTATGTGTAGGAGGTGAATCATATGTTTTGCACTAGAGGCCTGCTATCCACCTAAAACAGAAACTTCATGTATAATTTGTTTCCAGTTAAACCTTGCCATGAAGGTCACGGTTACTGCCTGTAGTACTTAATGGATATTATGCTTTAATTCTTCATTGATTGCTTTTAGGCATATGCTATATATAAAAGGGTTAACGGAGGAAAAACCCGGTTGCAGATAGGTGGGCAAGGAGACAATGATCCAGCAGGTCCTACTGGGTATATATAGATATTCAGAGAGGTTAGATCACATTAAAAATAGCTACCTGATCTAACATAGTTCACTCAGTTGCAAGCCTTACACTTAGTTCTCTAGTTAGGCTGATCTAAGTGCAAGACTTTTAGGACAGTTAGATCGGTCTAACAATGGCTGGTCCAACCTAAGTTAAGTGTGCCTCTGAGGTCGTCTAACTTAGATCGGTTACCAGTCTAATTGAACTCCTGTACAATTCCCAGAGCAGTCCCAGGCCTAAGAAAGTCCAGCAGCTGGCCTCAGCCCCAGCTCTGGGGCTGTGCTTTTCCAAACCCCACCCCCCAGCTATTTTTAGTTTCCATCCCCAGTTGACCAGCTAGCCCACCCCACCTCCCCAAGCCCACCAAAACCCCTATCCTGCAAGCTGCTTCTGGTGCTGGTTTACTGACACTTGCCAATGCCAGGAGCCAAACAAGTAAGTTGGGGTGAGAGGAAGGGTGGGCAGGATGGGGGGTATTAGTTCACTGCAGGGGGTAATTCATCTGGGAGTGGGGGAGGGTGTTAAAAATAGCCCATGGTCCCAGGGGGTGGGGGAGAGAGCCCCCATCCTCCCAAGCCCCCCCCGACCCCTCCAGCTCCCTGCCTGCCCTCCCGAGCCCTTCTGCAGACCCCACCTAGCTTCCCTATCTTGACTTACCTTAAATCAAGTGGCAATTTTAACTTGATCCAACTTCACCCTAATCTCCCCGAATGTCTGTGCACACCCACTCTGCAAACAATGAATGAACAATGCTGGGACCTTTTGCTGCTGTGAGGTTTTGTCTATAGGGTTTGTAAACTGGTTCTGTCATGTACACATCAGTCCCGGGTGGTGCGTAGGAACAAATGACACCAGGTTGGTTTCAATATTGAATACTTATAGTGAATGCCTTCGGTGATATTTGCACCTTGATACTAATGAAGAAAGTAGATGCCTGCTTGTTAAATGGTACCATGAAAGGATCATATTACAGCTCTCCACAATCTGGAATAGCAGTTTGTTAGTTTACAGATGGAGTTTAATGTATTCAGTTTTGAGTTGTGGAGTCCTAAAAGATCTGGGATGCCTCTGTCCTTTCCAAGTAAAACTGTGGCAGACTGCATTGGCAGACATTCAATATGGTGCCTCTGTGGTTTAAGGAGAGAGGTCTGCTGGTAAATCTCTTTCCTTGGAGGTCCCTCACTTTCAGAACTAATTAATTTTCAGAGCATAATAGTGTAGGTGTCAGGAGTGGCCTGAGAGGCTTAGAGTAACTGTGAGAGAGATCAGACATTTTTTAAAATTGTTTTCCTCATTTTTTAATTATGTAGTAACATTGGGAGAAGCTGTTCTCATCTTGTTTCAACCTCTTTTACTAAAGATTGTGGGTGTGCTGGGCATTGGTTCACTGTTATACTAAGTGTCTTGAATTAGTTACTGTTTTATAAACTGAGACAAGAGCAGTAAGTTTTTCCCAGTATTTGATGTGGTTGTAAATACACTGGACTGAATTGTTGGACATTTTGATGTATATTTCATAGATTTCATAGACATCAGGGCTGGAAGGGACCTCGGGAGATCATCGAGTCCAGCCCCCTGCCCAAAGGGCAGGAAGTCAGCTGGGGTCACAGGATCCCAGCAAGATAAGCATCCAATTTACACTTGAAGGTGTTCAATGTAGGTGCTTGAACCACCTCCGCTGGCAGGCTGTTCCAGACCTCGGGGGCTTGGACAGTAAAGAAATTCTTCCTTATGTCCAGCCTGAAATGGTCTTGCAGGAGTTTGTGACCGTTCGACCTCGTAATCCCTTGGGGCGCTCTGGTGAACAAACGTTCCCCCAGATCCTGGTGGTCACCCCTGATAAACTTATAGGTGGCCATCAGATCACCCCTGAGCCTACGCTTTTCCAGGCTAAAGAGTCCCATGGCTCTCAGCCTGTCATCGTAAGATCTGTTTTCCTGACCTCTGATCATGCGTGTGGCTCTCCTCTGGACTCTCTCAAGCTTCTCCACATCCTTTTTGAATTGTGGAGCCCAAAACTGGACGCAGTACTCCAGCTGCGGCCTCACCAAGGCCGAGTACAAGGGGAGAATGACGTCCCGGGATTTGCTCGAGAAGCATCTATGGATGCAAGCCAGGGTTTTGGTCGCTTTACTAGCCGCAGCATCGCATTGCAGGCTCATGTTCATCTTGTGGTCAATGATGACCCCCAAGTCTCTTTCTTCCGTAGTGCTAGCCAGCGTAGCACTGCCGAGCCTATCAGGATGCTGCAGGTTTTTCCTCCCAAGGTGCAGAACCTTGCATTTTCGGTGTTAAACACCATCAGGTTCTCGTCCGCCCATTTGCTGAGCCTGTCCAGGTCAGCCTGGATCACCCACCTATCTTCTGGCGTGGATGCTTTGCCCCAAAGTTTGGTGTCATCGGCGAACTTGGCCAGTCCACTCCTGACTCCAGTGTCCACATCATTAATGAAGATGTTGAACAGAATGGGTCCCAGGACAGAGCCTTGAGGGACCCCACTGGTCACAGGGCACCATGATGAGTGACTGCCATCAATTACTACCCTCTGGGTCCGACCACAGAGCCAATTTCCCAGCCAGCGGATCGTGGTGGAGCCAAGGCCACAACTGGGCAGTTTGGCCAAGAGGTGTTCGTGGATACCAGATCAAAAGCTTTTTTGAAGTCAAGATATATGACATCAATCTCATCTCCCTCATCCAGGTGATAGGTCACCTGGTCAAACAAGACCTACCCGCAACAAACCCGTGCTGGCTATCCCTTAGGATGTTAGCCTGGGCCAGTCCATCAAGGATGGCCTCCTTAATAAACTTTTCTAAGATCTTCCCCAGGATAGAAGTCAGGCTAATGGGCCTGTAGTTAGCCGGATCCACTCTCCTCCCTTTCTTGAAGATCGGCACCACACTGGCTTTCTTCCAGTCTTCGGGCACTACACCAGAGCGCCAGGAGTTTTCAAAGATCCGTGCCAGGGGCTGGGCTATGACGCTCGCCAGCTCCTTGAGTACCCTGGGGTGCAGATTGTCAGGGCCGGCTGACTTGAAGGTATCCAGCTGCTCAAGATGTTCCTTCACAAGGTCAGCATTAATGGAGGGCAGGGGATCTCCCTCACCCGGATCTCCCTGTCCCATAGCAGGCATGGGCGTCCCATGTGACTGATGAAAGACCAACACAAAGTACCCATTTAATAGGTTGGCTTTTTCCTGGGCGTCAGTTGTCAGTTGCCCCATCTGGTTTAGCAGGGTCCCAACGTTGCCCTTGCTTTTCCTCCGGCTCCCCACATATCTGAAAAAGGACTTTTTGTTGTCCTTGATGCTTGAAGCTAGTTGGAGTTCAGTTGCAGCCCTGGCTTTCCTGGTTTGCTCTCTGCAGGACCAGACCAGTGCAGAATAAGCCTCCTTGGAGGTGAATCCTGTCCTCCATCCTTTGTAGGCTTTCCTTTTTAGCCATAGGAGGTCTGCTAGGTCCCTGGAGAGCCAGGGGGGCTGTTGTGCCCTTCTGCTGCCTTTCCTCCGTGTTGGAATAGATTTAGCTTGTGCATTGAGGATCGCTTTCTTGAGAAGCAACCACTCTTCTTGAACTCCCATCTCCCTGGGGTCATGGTCCCTGAGGGCCTGACCAACAAGCCTCTTGAGCTTGTCAAAGTCGGCTTTTCTGAAGTCAAGGACTTCTGTGTTGCTGACTGACTTGCCAGCTTTACGGCGGATGGTGAAGGTGATCAGCTCGTGGTCGCTGTCACCCAGCTTCCCATCGATCACTAGGTCGCTGATTAGGTCATCCCCTGTAGCCAGTACCAGGTCGAGCAGCGCTTTGCCTCTCGTTGGCCCATAGACTTCTTGAGTCAGGTAGAGATCATCCACGCACGAGAGAAAGCTTTGCGACCGCTCGGATTTTGCTGAGTGATCTTCCCACGAGATGTCCGGGTAATTGAAGTCACCCATGACAACCAAGGTCCTGGAGCAAGCGGCCTCAGTCAGTTCCTGAGCGAACTCCTGGTCAAGCTCAGGATTTTGAGTGGGAGGTCTGTAGTAGACTCCCACCATTGTGTCCCCTGTGCCGTATTCCCCACGAACTTTTACCCAGAGGGTCTCTAGCTGTCCATGCCAGTCGCCAACATCAGCTTGCAGGGACATGTAGCTTTCCTTCACATAGAGAGCTACACCCCTGCCCCTTCTGTCAACACGATCCCTCCTGTACAGGGTATAGCCCTCTATACCTGTGGTCCAGTCCTGGGTGGAGTCCCACCAGGTCTCTGTTATCCCAATGACATCATATTTCTTTGCACTGAGCAGGAGGATGAGCTCCTCCTGCTTGTTGCCCAGGCTCCTGGCAATAGTGTACAGGCAAGCAAGTGTGCCCTTGGGGGCTCTTGCCTTGCCCACAGATTGTGCCAGAGCTGGGGCAGGGGTGGGGTCCCTTAAGTGCCTTGGTCTGCTGGCTTTGCAAGGGTCGCTCAGCGGGCCAGCAGGGGCAGTAGTCCCCCCACCCCCCAGCGGGCTTAGTTTAAAGTCCGGTGGAGCAGGTCAGCCAGCCTGGCTGAGAAGAGCCTCCTCCCCAGGGGAGAGAGGTGGAGGCCATCTCTTCCCAGCAGCTCGCTGCCTCTCTCGCCAAAGAGTGGGCTGTGGTCATAGAAGCCAAAGCCTTTCCGATGACACCAGCTCCGCAGTCTTTGGTTCACTACGTGGATCCTCCTCTCCTATATATGTGTAGAAAGATAGACTTCTGTGACTGCGTTATAGTTTCTGTCACTCTTATAACATATGGAGAGCATGGGCAATTGCATCAAATAATTTCAGTAAAAAATTAAATATGGACCAAATTGATGACATGGACCAAGATCAATGTGGAGGGTGTTGGGTCTTTGAAGTACAAAGTATCTTCTCGGGACTATGAGGACTGCAATTGATTTATAAAAGACGAGCAACCAATAGCATTTAAAACCTAGCATTAAACTACGAGCTTTGATTCTTATAGTTATTTCTTAGACTCGGCGCCTTTTATGTCAAAGACACAAAGTTTTGCAAACTTCCAGGGAACACAGGCCAAGTTCTTGTGGTAGTTTAACTGTGAATATTTTTTCCTTTTTTGTGGCCTTAGCAAAAGAAACCTGAACAATCCCAGTGATTCATAATTTGGGACATTCTGACTTAAATCAGCCAAACCACAATAATTTTTCAGATAGGCTTATATGCATCTTCTTCATTTAGGAATATTTCACTTAATTTTGATAAACTGGAAATCTTGTCAGCCTAGGCTGTGCAATGAGCAGAGAAGTTGTAATCTTTCATTTCAAACCCCATCATAACTGGTAATGTGAATACTGGTACTTTTATATTAATTTACTCAGTTATTAAATTAAGTAACTGCCAGATAATGTTTTTTTGACAGTGAAAGCTTTCTTGTAAAATTCAGGCATTGTGTCTAAAAAAGCTATACTTGTTTAATGTTTCTTTTGCACATCAGATTAATTGAGCAGAGCGGGGGATAGGCTGCAGCTGTTATTCTTAAATTCAGTCTATCTTCCAATCTGTACAGAGCATTGGAAAAAAAAATGATTGCCTCTTTTGCATTTACCTTTATCATTACATGAGGGTGAAGGGGTAATAGCCTATCAAATGAAATCAGCTAAACCGCAAGTGAAAGGTTCTGTTGATTCCTCATAACAAGAAAGCAGAAATAATACACTGAATATTTCTGCATAGAACAATGTTCATTAAAAGATACTCTTTAACTGGGTCTTCAACTCAGATGTGCACATTTCAACCAAATAACCTTCAAATATAAGGATTATTTTTGCCCTCAAACTTTTGATAAGCCAGAATATAGGACCACAACATTTTATGGGAAGTATTTATATTAGTTGAATGGCTTCCTCGCTGTACAACTTCCTCTAGATATTTTATCCTGTATAATGAAAATTTGCTTCGATTAATTTTAGTCTGAATGTTGTACCTATCATTCGTTCAGTAATAATGACAGGTGCACCCTAAAGCTACAGTTTAATTAGACAATGTGTGTATCCGGTTTGGAATCTGGCTCCCAACAAAATGTAACAAAGGAAATTGAGGATTTCAGAAAAAGCTTTAATGATGTTCACTGGTTTCACTTCAAACTGAATATTCAGGTGAATCATTCTTCTAAAGATTTCAGAGGCTTAGGACAGAGAACTAACACCAAGACAAAATCACTGGTAGCTAACGTAATACAGTGGCCACATTTTAGGGCGGTGCGAGGCTTTGGACAATGCTTCAGATCCGGAGAAGCTTCAGACGCTTTGGCATCTGCAGAAGCATGTCCGTATTGAAGCACTGGCTGCTTTAAGCTTTCCAAAGTGGTTCGGAGCTTCTGAAGCGCTTCGGAAAAGCTTTGGAGCCGCCTCGGAGATCCGGCCTTAGGGTATAATGGGGAATCAGTGAAATATCTATACCTTTGTGGTTTTGTGTCTGAGTTGGATGAAATTTGTAGGGGCTGTAGTCTTTGCTGAGAGCATGAAGTCTTCCAGGTTTCAAGGAGATCGGTGCAGGGCTTCTGGGGGAGCTGCACCCCAAATTCTTGAAAGCAAAACTCATGTCACGTGTATGTGTTACACCACAGGGGGCTGAAAACTGCAGGGGTGGTGGCCCCTGCTGAGACCACAAAGCCTGCCAAGTTTCAAGCAGATCATTGCAGGGGTTTGGGGGGGAACTGCACCTCAAGGTGTGGACAAGCAAAACTCGTGACATGGGTGACACTGTGTGTGTTAAGGCGCAGCAGGCTGAAAGCTGCAGGGATGGTAGCCCCTGCTGTGGCCACGAAGCCTGCCAGCTGTCAAGGAGATCGGTGCAGGGGTTCTGGGGCCATGTGAACTAGATGCTGAGCTGATTAGTTCTGCCAAAATAGCGTCAGTTTTGAGTGCATGAAGTCTACATGCCTAGGAAGTTGCACTGGCAAAAATGTCTGGGGAGAGCTAGAACTTGGTAGGGCTCTAGAGCAGAGGAGCCCGCTGAATGAACTGATGTCAAGCATCTAAATTGAACCTAAGTTCTGTGGTCAGTGCCTCAGTCTTTTTTTTTTAGATTAAATCTAGGCACCAATGTCTTGCTATGCCCCATCAGGAGCTCCAAAGTAGCAGACTCGATGTAAATTGCTTCACCATTGAGTGGTGCAGACACTGGAACCCAAGTTTGCCCTATTCAGGGAGCTGCTCTACCCACTGGGCTAGAGTCATTCCCTCCCAATTTGTGGCACAAAGCAAGGTGCCCATTTCCCCCTGTATGTTGTGTAAGGAATCAAGGTACTTGGCTCAGTGTTGTGGCTTCCAGCAGACTGACACCTAAAAGTTAAGTGCTGCATTGCTTATGTCCTTTCTTGGGCCTCTCCCTTAGCTAGTTCCCCCACAGATAGGGAGTCCTTCCCTGGGACAAAGAGACAAGGGAGTGGGTTTATTCAGAAACCCTCTGCTTATGTTTGACTCCTAGCTGTTTGTTTCAGTAAGATCACAATTTGTATCTAGGTCTCTTGAATGGGTTGACTGGGACACAACGAATTCCAGCAGCTTGTGGAGTTCACATGCAGTTGGTTGCATAGCTTCACTTGGACTGAAAGGCAATGCAGCGTTGCCCCAGCTGTGGACAAGATTCCTCATCCCGCAAATCAATCTTTGCCTTTTGTCAGTGTTGGACTTGCTATTAATGATTTTGAATTCTTAAAATTACATACTGTAAGTGCAGTGTAATTGTTGTAGTGGCCAAAGACGTTCTTTACCAGTAGATCATGTCCTAGTAGTCTGCATTTTGTAAACCTGTTTCTTAACGGCCGGCTGTGTTGCAAAACAGAGATATAAACTATTACTATTATCGACACCTGTTCGGCAGATTTTACACAGGCAGAAATCACTGTGCTAAGTTAGGCATGGCAAATGATCTAAGGCATGAAAAATATCTTTTCTAAGGGATAAATATCTGGCTAGATTTGACCCTCACCCTGGTAAATACTCTTTTGGCACCAAAAAAGGCAAGAAACTTCAAAACAACCTTCCCACACCCCAGTAAAATCTTTAGTTCAATCTACTGCAAAACATGTAGTGATGGAAATGATCGCTGAGATCACATCACAATTTAAAGTAATACATGTTGATTTTGAATGTTTGAATTAAAAAACTTTAAAAGCACTGGTTTCAGTACTAGATGGCATATAATAATCCCTGTGATTAATGGATTAAGTCAGGACTCACTTCAGTTGGATGTGGATGTCAGATCAGCTTTGAAAATGTAATCCAATACCCTTCCTCCAGAAATATCTTATTATCAGCCTGGCCCTCACTAAAGCTTTATGAGCACTGAGCATGCACTATGCCTGGAAGGTCAGTGTCCATGGGAGTAACTAAATTTCAACAAGTGGAAATTACTGACTGTTGACTATTAAGGCCCTGTTTCAGCAGAACATTTGAACTGTCTAGTGCAGTGCTCTCCAACCTTTTTAAGTAGGAGGAGATCACCTTTGGCATTTAAAAGCAACCCAAGATGTACCATGTACTGCTGCCACCCCCCACCCAGTGGTAAGTCCAGGGGGCAGGAAGTGAGGGGAGAAGCTCAAAGCAGGGGGAGAAAAAATGTATTTGGGGGGTGCGTCTCCCCAGCAGGTAAGTCCCACTCAGCTGGGGCCCCACTCAACTTACCCCTGCTCTTGCCTCCACAGCACTGTCTCTCACAGACTGACCTGCTGGGCTGGGGTACGCTTGTGCATGCACGCGAGCACTCAGCCCCCCCTCCCGTCCCTCCCCCCCAGCCTCGGATCAACTCTAAGAGGCTCCGAGATCTACCAGTGGATCGAGATCTACTGGTTGGGGACCACTCCCTTGTCTACTCATATGTTGAAAGTTAATTATAGACCATATATTTCTTGCATATCACACATGACCATAAAAGCCACCTATCTTGTTTTGGGAAAGCAGAAGAGAGAGAGAGATTTCTCCAGAGTCATGGCTGGATCCTGACCATGGGGGATCCTGACCAAGTGACTGAATCCTGACTTTCCCTGCTGAGAAAAGACTCCACTTCTAGCCGTTTCAGAGTTGCTGCTGAATTGCTAATTTGGCAGTAACTGTGAAAGGTTTAAAACTAATTATGATGCCTCAAGATTGCACTCTGCCCTTCCCTTCCTGTCTAGGATTTCATAGATTTCATAGACATCAGGGCTGGAAGGGACCTCGGGAGATCCTTGAGTCCAGCCCCCTGCCCAAAGGGCAGGAAGTCAGCTGGGGTCATAGGATCCCAGCAAGATAAGCATCCAATTTACTCTTGAAGGTGTTCAATGTAGGTGCTTGAACCACCTCCGCTGGCAGACTGTTCCAGACCTCGGGGGCTCGGACAGTAAAGAAATTCTTCCTTATGTCCAGCCTGAAACGGTCTTGCAGGAGTTTGTGACCGTTCGACCTCGTCATCCCTTGGGGCGCTCTGGGGAACAAAGGAAAGAAGGCCAGCCCTGGCAGCATCCCTTTGCAGCCATTATAGTACCCCCTGTGCTTCAGTTCTGGTGCAAAAATTGACTTTGTTGCTTAAGACACACGCTTCAATGGCGAGGACTGATTTTCTGGGGGGAAAAGGTCTGTGGTATGCAAGTAAATCCGGAAATTGCTGAAATAGTGTTGTAAGGCCAGGTGCTACATGTGATCCCACTTCACCATGTTAGAGTCCCTGAAGAGCCCTTGAAGCCAAGATGATGCACATTAGCACTAAGTCACAAGACGTAACAAGGGGGAAGCAAGAGCACCCTCTTAGCATCAAAGTTTTATCAGGGACCCAAGAAAGGTAGAATAGAATTTGAATCGTTGAGTTAGACCGCTAATAGGTGGGACGGGCTGCGGCCTATAAATCCTATGGTCACCTCCCATTTCTAGTATACATGTGTCCATAGGCAAATCCAGGACTTTGTGAAGTGGGGTGCAGGAGAAGTGACCTGCACCTTCGGGCTGGCAAACCCCTGCTCCCCTCCACGGCACCATACACAAGAGCAGGCTGCAATTGTCCCTCAAGCAGGGAAACATCTCCCCTTGCCCACCCCTCCCTTTCCATGGTCAGTGGCACATTCCCTCCCCTGCCTGCTGCTGTCCCCAGCTGTCCAAGCGGCAGGGGTGGGAGAAGGCCCCAGGTACGCTTCTGTCATGCTCCAGCTAGGCTGCTGGTGGAGCCAGGCTCAGTTAAAGACAGCTCTGCCTGCTCTCACGCTGGCAGGGAGGAGGAACCTGCCTCCTGCTGCTACTGCTGCCCCAGCTCTGTGCAGAGCCTGGCTGGAGCGGCCAAGAGTGTCTCTGAAGGTCCCTCCAGCTCCGACCCCCAAGACAACTGGAGACAGTCGTAGTGATGGGCAAGGGAGAAGGGGAGAGAGACAGGTTCTGACTCATTTCCAGGTCTTAAAAATGTTCCTGGCTGCTGCTGCTGTGGCATGGTCAACTGAAATAGGGTGTCTGTGCTACTGCAAGCCCAGTAGATCTCCCCCGAATGTGTCCCACTACGTACATGGCTCATGCTTTTTCTGCAGAGCCCCTGTATTCTTGCATATCTTGTCATGATTCACAATTCCATGTAACTTCCAGTGATAATAACAAACCTCACCCACTCTGCCTCCATTTTTAATATCAACATTTTAATTGCGGTTGATGAGCTGTCTGTATCTCTTTGTAAGCATAACACTCAGTACAGGCAAGGAGTCTACAAAAAAGTTTTGGTATTTTTCTTCCCCTCCCCCTTCTCACCCCAGTTCCCCAGTTGCAAATGAGATTCTTTTCTTGCAGAGCCATCATTTTTCAGTATTTCTTGAGTGCTGCAGTGGCAGTGATCAGCTGAGAAGCTATTTCTGTCATAGTCCTGGGTCTTGTTACATAAAGCGACAGTCTGGATGAGTTTCAAGAAGGTGATAAAGTTTTCTTTAAAAGAGTTAAAATTTCTTTTCGTGTTTTTGCACCTGGCCTCATCGGTGTCAATCTAAGTTGAGGAGTGAGAAAGAGAACAGTGTCAGCTATTGATACAAAAGCTGTAAGCCAGTTTCCATTCAAATATTACATATATTACATCACTCAGGTCAAATGATCAGTACCAAGCATTAACCCAGGGTAATGTCCTGTATCACTCTAGGTGGCTTCATATTAATTCTACAAATGTTAATATGAGCCTATCTGCTAATTAACCTTTAATTTGCATAGCCCTGTGCTGACCCCTCCCATCCTGCCTCCACCTTCCCTCTGTAGGTGTTTCTTCCACCAGGGAGGTTGTTGGCTACTGGATGCAAATCAGAGAAACCAAAATACATGTTCCATATCCCACAGGACACGGGCCCTGCCGCCTGAAAATTCATCCTAGAGTGTCCTACCATGACCTCAGCCATTATAAACCAATAAAGCACTAGTTCCTTTTTCAGATTATTTTGCAGTGTTTCTCAAGTGCACCCTGTGAAATTTCTTTGTGACTAAGAGATTTACTCAATAAGACCATCAACGGAGTTGCAGGTTTTAATGGACAGGATAAGTACTAGACTGTCAGGATACAAATCTGTGCCCTAGAGTTAAAACTGGAAACCTTCACTGAAGACCAGAGCAGATAACATTTTTGCAATTCCTGCTTTCTTTGGGGATTTTTTTTTTTTGATCTCAGAACTTTGAATGAGCAGTTCTATCCTCTCTCCAGCCCGTCAAAAGGAGGAGAAGAAAAAAACACTTGTTCCCCAAAAGCCGTGTTGATAGGAGCCCTCCACGTGTGAACATCTCCTTTCTCCTTGGGTTTCCCTTGGTTTTGTGCTCCCAGCCATACCCTATTCATTGACGAGCAATTGGAGAGAAATCTTTTGTGAACATTTTCCTCCCCTTTATCTCTGTTGGGCAGCCAGTTGTTTCTTAATCAGGCAGTTTCATAGAATCATAGAAAATTAGGGTTGGAAAGGACCTCAGGAGGTCATCTGGTCCAATTCCCTGCTCAAACAGGATCATCCCCAACCATATCTTCTCAGCCAAGGCTTTGTCTAGCGGGGTCTTGAAAACCTCCAAGGATGGAGTTTCTACCACCTCTCTAAGTAACCTGGTCCGGTGTTTTACTACTCTCCTAATGAGAGAATTTTTCCTCATATCTATCCTAAACCCCCCTTGCTGCAACTTGAGACAGTTGCTCCTTGTTCTGTCATCTGCCACCACTGAGAACAGTCCAGCTCCATCCTCTTTCAAACCCCTCCTTCAGGGAGTTGAAGGCTGCTATTAAGTGCCCCCTTGGTCTTCTCTTCTGCAGACTAAATAAGCCCAGTTCTCTCAGCCTCTTCTCACAAGTCATGTGCCCCAGATCCCCAAACCATTCTCACTGCCCTCCACTGGACTCTTTCCAACTTGTCTACATCCTTTTTGTAGTATTTCCAGTGACTTTACATTGAATTAAGGCTTTATGGTCCTACTCATTCCATCACTGGCTATCAGTGGAAGTGACATACAATGATAAATTCTCAAGACTTGGCCACTTGTGCTTTCAAAAGGTGTGTTCTTTGGGGAAGAATTTACTAAGTCAGGAGTCAGCAACCTTTAAGGAGCAGCAGCCAAAATAAGGCAGCTGGCTCTCCAGGCAGGCCACTGCTTGTGAGCCAGCCAGTGCTGCTCTGAGCCACCTGCTGCTGCCCGTGCTCTCTCTGCTCCGTGTTGAGGGCTGCTTCATGCCTCCTACTGCTGCTGCTGCTGCCCTTTTTGCTTCATGATGATTCCTATTGAGAACTGGCAGCAAGACCTGCAGTAAGGGGGTGTGCAGCAGAAAGAGCATGGAGAGTTGGGGTGGCAGCGGATGGCACTGCCGAAAAACTGGAGCAGGGCAGTGAAGGGGGGATGCAGGTGGAAGACAACCTGGAGGGACTCCCTCTCCATCAGTGCTTGTTCCCCCTTCACTCCTACTTTCGCTACTGTGCTGCTGGCCAGATGCAGTCACCTGATATGCTGGATCCAGGCCATGGGCCATAGGTTGCTGGCCCTTGTTTGAAGTAAACAGAGCAATAAAGAGAAGAGCAAGTGGAGTAACTCATAGCTGTGCAGGAAAGCATGCAAGATTAAAGTTGAATAAGTAATAAAAAATAAAAACCTACCTGCAAGCGTGGGCAGTCCCTCCTCAGACTTTTCATAGCTTCTTGCACCACATTCAGGCACTTGGTTGTGTTGGACAGTTCCTGAATAAATGTCCGTGTGGTTTTAGATGTACAGTTCAGATCCTGAGATAAATAAGTGGGTATTTTATAGTAGCATTATACAATATTTGATTACAACTTAACTTTGTTTTCTTTTTTTAATAATTACCAGTCAAATCCTACTAAACACGTTAATTATTTTTAGCACAGACTTAGCTCCTTTTTTCCTATCTGATTGCCATTCTGTCTGAAATGTCCTAAACACTCACTTTACAAATCAAACCTGAATTCTGTAACAAAAGACTTGATGGGAATCTCTTTTCTAGTTTGTTGCAGTTATAAATTGTATAGCATTGAAGTCAAGCACGTCTTTTCTTTGACATGGTTGAATTATGCAGAGAGGAGCTCTCCCCATTTTCCTAATTTAAAATCTGTCATTTTTCTCCCTTTTCTCATTTTCATATGACCCTTATGTAGAACAAGATGAGAACAGAAGACCCCTTATAAATGGATTCATAGAACTGATAAAATTAATTTGACTTTCTAGGTATTTCCCATAGTTAGTGTCATGTCCTGCTAGTACCCAAACTTGCAACATTCAAATTCTAAGTTGTCTTTAGCAGCATATAAAAATGACATTTGTTTTATTGGTACTTCAGGTAATCATCAAAATAAATGCCATAAATTACACAGAGTATAAAATGTTTTTCCGAGCCATTCTTGTAATTTCTATTCTTTCCATGATGTAGCTGCATTAGTCTCAGTTTTCTAATCAAGAATTAACTTGAAAAGTCTTTGGCCCTTTTTTCTGAGCAGGTTTGATGTGATTATCTAGTCTAGTCTAGATTAGCTAAGCAATCCCTTGTAATGCATAATCTATGAATATGTTGGGAGATTCTTTTTCATATGTTTTGTAAACCCATCAGTACATTTATAACAATATAGTATAATAGCATAGTAGTAGATGTTACTGCTTACCGTCACATTTGATGGTGTTGCAAAGCTTCTACCCTAAAAAAAATGACAGAAATCCATCATTTTCAAGTTTAAAACTTATATCAAAAAGAATTGTTAGGAAAAATACTGAAAATAACTTACCATACCATTAAAAGTGCTCTTGTTAAGTATGCAAAGCATTTCCTGAATTCTATAATTTGTAACAGGTTTATGTTCTGAGTATTGTGTTATCTCCAGAGGAACGAAATGGCTATGTATCCCAAGAATAAAACATATCAAGAATATGTATGAGTACATTTTAAATGTACTGTATTTGAGAAATTTATTTGTAATGTACTGTAACTTGTGTTGTATTCAGTCTCGTCTGTCTGTGTAGGTAGTCCGTGTGCTTTTATATATATATAGTCACACACTCTTGAACATGTGATTACTATCTTTATCTCATTTGTACATCACTGAAATAGGAAGTAGGATGAAACAACATGTGCAAGTTATCTGATTTTAGATGTTCTTGTGATGAATATTCTTTACATTTTCAGACAATTTAAATGTAAAAAACATGAACCACTTAAATTGGGTAAAAACCTTTAACACAAACACCCAAGGTGATGCATGTAGTGGTGCTTTTAATAGTTTGGAGGGAAGCTATTTGAGCTTTACCATGAATGTTGTTGTTCCTGGTACAGTGTTTTAGCCTAGTCCTCTCCTTGTGTAAATTAACATAGCTTCATTTTGATTTAACTGGAGCCTAAGTGATGGTCACCTATGGAAATCTGGCACACAGTATGTTAGTCGGTAAACTTGTGCCACCACTGTTGGCACACAGTTCAACTCTTTGTTACATAGACCAGCCTTCCAAAATTTTAATTCTTTAAAGCAAATAACTTTTCTTTGACCTCTAAGTAAGATCTTATGTTTTTGCTTTTGTCACTGTCCTAGTATATTTTCCAAACACTATTGCAAGTCTCAATGCTAGTTTTGAGTTTGTAACTGTTGAACTGGTCCTGTACTCTTTATTAATGTGATTTATGCCCTTCCACAGTATTTCACAAATATAGTTAAGGGGCAGATCCTAGAAATGTTTACAGACATGCAAAAAAGCAGATGAACTCAATGGGTGCATCCATATATGCAAGCATGTTCACTTGTAGCAGCTCAAATAGAAGTGCAAATCTGAGCCGGGGCTTTTTGCCTTGGCACGTGCTCGGACAGGTGCTTTGTTGTAGAGCAAATTGTGCCACTTGGGGCAAAATAACCCTGCCTGGCTCCTCCCGGATCTGCAGCCAGGGGGGAGCTAGAGCCTGGGGCCAGCACCTGTGCTGTCCCCAGCTCTATGAAAAGCTGCCCTGTCCTGGCCCCATCTGTACAAAAAGCTGCCCTGGCAAGCAGCCTGGGGCTACTCGCTCTCTGTAGCTTCTGGGGCCCGGCCACTTGGTACCTGGGGGCACTATTCCTTCTGCCAGCAGGACTGCTCCAGCGGCATCCCAAATCCATTTTTTAAAATACCCCAAATCCATGTTTTTCCACAGTTAAAACAAAAGATCACTACACACACACACACACACACACACACACACACACACACACAGAGTCTCTATCATCATGATAAAATAAATTCTAAATACCTGTATGTGTTGTTGTGTACTTCTGGTTTTCTTCATACATGATGGGTGTGTGATGGGGGTGTGAGGTGTTTGCAGGAAGGGGGTGGGAAGAAACGTGGAGGAAGGTGGGTGGGTATGTGTAGATGTGAGTTGTGTGTGGGTAGGTGTGGGGCAATTGCTGGGGGGACTGTGGGGGACCTTATGGGGGAGTGGCTTAGGGGTCCACTGGCCCCCACAGGGTGCATCCCCTCCCCACAGCACATGGAATGGTCCCCCACACAGGGCCCCCAGCTCCCCCCTGGAGGGCCACAGCCCCTATCCCCCACAGGGCCCCAGCCCCCCTGCCCAGGGTCCCAGCTCCTCACGGAGGGCCCCAGCCCTGCCCCCCTCCTATCCAGGGCTAATAACTTACCTTTAGCAGCAGCAGTGGGAGTGAGGCACCCTGAGCCATGGCAGCTGGGTCCTGCAAGCCCTGGGGCCTCTCTGCTGCCTGTCAGGGCCGTGCATGGTGACAGGACCCGGAGCAGGATGTGGGGACTGCGTGCTGGGCCCAGCCAGGTCCTGGGGCCTCTCTGGTGCCCAGCCAGGCCGGGCCATGGTGGCAGGACCCAGAGTGGCATGTGGGGACCATGCGCCGGGCCCAGATGGGTCCTGCCACCCTCGGGGCTGCTCCTGCCACCTGGCTGGGCTGGGCCCTTGATGGCAGGACCTGGCACAGCATGTGGGGACCATGTGCTGGGCCCAGCCAGGTCCTGCTGCCCTCGGGGCTCCTCTGCCACCTGGCCAGGCCATTCCTTCCACCTCTGGTGGGGCCGGGTGGCAGGAGCAGCCTCAGGACTGGCAGGACCTGTCTGGGTGTGCTGCATGATCCCCACGCGCCACACCGGGTCCTGCCACCATGGGAATGGCTTGGCCAGGTGGCAGAGGGGCCCCAAGGGTGGCAGGACCTGGCTGGGCCTGGCATGCGGTCCCCACATGCTGCGCCCAGTCCTGCCGCCATGGGAATGGCTTGGCCAGGTGGCAGAGGGGCCTGAAGGGTGGCAGGACCCAGCTGGGCCCGGCACATGGTCCCCATGTGCTGCATTGGGTCCTCCCACCAAGGGCCTGTCCTGGCTGGGTGGCAGAGGGGTCCCAGGACTGGCAGGACCCAGTGCAGCACTCGGTCCCTGCCTCTGCCCTGCTGTGCTTGCTGGGGGGGGTGGCATGTGGTGGGACCTGGGCCAGTCCGTGTGGCTCACTAGTCCAGCTTTGCACTGGAGCAGGTCACAGGGCTCTGGGAGGCACGGGTCCTGACTGACACCAGAGAGTCTCTTTTGGAGGACAGACCTTCTGGCATGGTCTGGGACCATGCCTTGCTCTGCTCTTCTGCTGTGTGGTTTTTTTAGACTCCTGGATATCCAGGGGTCTAATTGTCTCCCTGCTCTGCAAACTTGGAGCACAGGGAACATTTTTTCGTTCCCACACAAGCCTCTTGCCCCACCTCAGAGAGGTTTGAGATGGGGCAAGAGGCACATGTGCGCTCGTCTGGATGTGCCCAATAGTAGCAGACTAGGGAACAAAGTTACAAGGGGCAAGTATTTGCAGGAATGAACCCAAGTGATTAAGCACCAGACATCTAGAAATAAAAAGATCAACTAATTTTCCAAATATTTAATTAAGTATTTCTACTGACTTCATAGAGCTGCTTACATGAATAGCATAAGAAAGGTGTGGTCATTAATTTAAGGAAGCAAAATTTGAGGGCACTCTGAATCTGAATGATGTGTGCAATTTGCTTAGACATAGCAACAATATGGAAATTGGTTAAAAATCAATGTTAATGTATAATGTATGATAAGTTTCTTTTAAGTTTCTGGAATTAAATCCATTCTCCAGCCGTTATCCCCTACCTTTCCCCATATTTAATAAGAATTCTGACTTCACAAGAGGATTGAAAAGAAGTGGCTCCATCAATGTGGCAAATACAAATTAAAAAGACAAGTTCTTAGCTGGTGTCCATCAGGATGGAGCTTTGCAGAATTCCTCAAAAATGTATACCAGTTGAGAAGATCAGCTAAATATTTTAACACTTTTTTTTAAACCTTCAGATAGTGCTACACAAAAGGTCTAATGTAAAGCAGAAATGTCTTGGGACTCACCATACTGTACTTCATTAGATACATCATTCCTGTTGTAGATCGAGGTCATGAATATTATTAAAAGATTTTATATAATGTATTATTATCATGCAATGTATTTTAATACTATTCATAAATTACATTTAATTTTTTTCCTTTATTAAGTGTGATCAGGTTCTTATCTTAAAAGAAACCCAAACTTGAATGATGGACTATTGGTGTACAACATTTACACATTTATTAGAATGTAGAATCCCATTTTGATCTAGTGTGCTATATTTTCCCACCCTGACCTTTAAGATTGTATAGTCATTTAGAGACTTACGGTGCATATTGCTGTCAGAAGTTCCAGTAAGATACTGATCAAGCGCTGACATTATAAGAATAACTTTTGCTCAGTGCTGAAATAGACCAGGTGCCCAAGTTAAGAATGAGCGAGAATCAATCGCTAGGGTTCAGGTACAGAATTAGGAGTCGGATAATCTTGATTCCGTGAGCTTCTCGCCCACGGTGACCCTGGGCAAGTCATTTAACTTTTCTGTGCCTGTTTCCCCAAAAACAAATGATATTGTACTTAATGAAATGGTTCAAACTCTTGAAAACAGAGCAAATGACCACCAGCCTTGGCAAATGAGATGGTAGCTTAAAATTCAAACATGTGACTGTGGCACTATTTCTGAACTCTTCTCGGAAAGGTCTTTTGTTTCTACAGTTGGGAAATAGTGATCCTTTGTACAGATACCTTTTTTTTTTTTTGGATGCTGAAGATTCAGAGCTGCATCTCTGCTGACAAATGTGTCATCACTATGGGTGTGCAGTATAGCTCATGCACTTCAGAGAATGAACCAAGAAGGCAGCAGGGTCTAGTGCAGGGGTTCGCAAATCTGGGGGCTGAGAGCCCTACTTTCAGGTGGCCTCTGACCTTTTGCAACCCTCTGTCTAATCTAAGCCCATCTGACTGACTGGGGAGAGATCTCCGTACCATTTGGTGTTGTGACCCCTAACTTTTGGAACTGTAGGTTTAGTGAATAAGACCACGGGTAGGAGACTCTAATTATTTTCTCAGCTATGTAAAATTGGGAAAGTTACTTTATTACTCTGAGCCTTGTTTTCCTGTGTATAACTGGGAGTAATGATATTTCGCTTGGAGTGCTTTGAAGATACAAATGAACAATGCTCATGTGTATCATGGCTACAGTACAAATTGGACTTTTCCAGTTCCAGTTGAGAGCACCTTTCAGGAGACAGTCCTGGTCTCCTTCACTGCTCTCGTGAACTGTGGAATTGCCTAGTCTGAACTATATTTGAACTGCTTTGAACTATATTTCTGGGCCTCGCTCTGTCAGCCCCACCTATAGTAACATCACCCAGCTGTTGGACACTGGAAAGCTCTTTTCCTGAAACGAGGTGTGACGCACAGCCAGCTCCTTCAAAGCATAGTGCTTTTACTTGCCAAAAGGTAATATGCCAGGCATGCTAAAGAATAAAAAAGAAATACATGTTTTCTCTTACCTAAACCTTAAACTTCCCTTGAAAGCCATGGTAAGTCCCATTCATTGCAGTTACCTCTGTCTTTGGGGTGTGAGGATGTGAACACGGGGCACGTTTACTCTAATCAATTGACTTTTGACTGTGCAGAAGTGGTAGACGGGATTTGTGGGGCGCTACCACCCAGTGGCCAGGTACTGTAATAATGCCACTTGAGAGCTGGTTTTGTGTTGGCTCCTCACTCTTTGGGAGAAAACTTACTATGGATTAAAAAACAGGGTAAATTGCTACACATTGTTCACACCTAGGCAGAGCGTTTATTTTTCTCTCTCCCTCAGCTTGTTTCTAGCCGTACTTTCCCCTTTGGTGACATCATATTTAGACTTTCTTCTCTTTCAGCCCCTTTAAGGATAGTTCCTTTTTGACACTATATGCAACCGGGCCCAACCATAAATCCCCCAATTTTTCTCTTGAGGCTCTTAGCTTCTTCACTGGGTTTTGTTTGCAACCTCCAACAATGTTCTGTTTTTGATCCTGTGCAGTCAGGCAAATGCTAGCAAATGAACAATATTAAGCACATTATGTTTGCTTATATAAAATAGCTAGACTCATTCAGTTCTTCACAGTTTGCAAACCAGAATATTTGCTATGTGTTCTCTTCTGTATAAAGTTTGTCATCCAGTCAAAGAATGGCAACCATGCCTTGTGACTGAAGTATCTCATCCACATTAAGAGTAACAGGTAGTCGAGGTTTAGTTTGTGACCCCCATGTAAGCTATTTGCTTAGAGAAACTTCTATATAGATACTTGTATATAAAACATCTCCAGGAATTTTTAAAAATGGACAATGAATATTGTTTTGAAATAATTTGTCCATCTGTAATATGAGGATTCCTCATGGAAGAGTCAGGAAGGTTCATTCATTACTGTAAAAATGCTTTAAGAGTGTTGGTGGAAGTAGTGAGCTATTCAGAGAGTCACCTCATATGCTCTGCATTACATAGTTTCATAGTTGGTCGGGTCGGAAGGGGGCTGAGCAGATCACCAAGTCTGACCCCCTGCCATGGCAGGAAAGAGTACTGGGGTCAAACGACCCCAGCAAGGTGTTCATCTAACCTCCTCTTAAACACCCCCAGGGTAGGAGCCTGCACCACTTCTCTTGGAAGTTGGTTCCAGGCCCTAGCCACCCTGACCATGAAGTCGCGCCTCCTGATATCTAACCTAAACCTACCCTCCACCAGCTTGTGACCGTTATTTCTAATCACTCCTGGCAGCGCTCAGGGGAACAGTGACTCCCCCAATGCCTGCTGGTCCCCTCGGACTAGGTTGTAACAGGCCACTAGATCCCCCCTCAGCCTTCTCTTCTGGAGGCTGAACAAGTTCAGGTCCCGTCGCCTCTCCTTGTAGGGCCTGCCCTGCTGCCCCCGACCATGCGAGTGGCCTCCTCTGGACCCTCTCCATCCTGTCCACATCCCTCTTGAAGTGCGGCGCCCAGAACCGGACGCGGTACTCCAGCTGCGGCCTGACCAGTGCCGCATGGGGGGGAGGATCACCTCCTTGGGCCTGCTCCAGATGCATCTGTGGATGCATGACAAGGTGCGGTTGGCCTTCCTGACTGCATCCCCACACTGCCGGCCCATGTTCATCTTGGCACCAATGACAACTCCAAGATCCTTTTCTGCCTCTGTACTGACGAGAAGGGAGTTCCCCAGCCTGTAGGTGTGGTGCCGGTTGTTCCTCCCCAGGGGCAGCACCTTGCACTTGTCGGTGTTGAATCCCATCCCGTAAGTTTTCTTTAGCAATGCTGCAAGGAGAGGAAGTGTTTTTTTACCGTCACTGCATCTGATAATCCCTTGTGTTCACATCTAGGCTCATAATGTAGGAAGGTTTTTTCAGCTACTCTAGTCATATTACAGTAGTAGAAATGCTGCCTGTTTTCATATTCTTCATGAATAGCAAGCCAAAACCAACAACAGAATCTTATGAATCTTGGTTGGTGGTTTTTTGGTATAAGATCGCTTCTCGGCCTCTTGAAGGCTCAGATCAAGTGTAGTAGCGCCCCGACATCGTCGTCACGGACCACGAGGCCAAGAAGATCGTGATGGTGGACGTCACCATCCCCTTCGAGAACCGGCGCCAAGCCTTCACCGAGGCCCGGGCTCGCAAGCGGGAGAAGTACGCCCCACTGGCCGACACCCTGAGGAGCCGCGGCTACGACGTGACGGTGGACGCCCTCATCGTGGGGACGCTCGGAGCCTGGGACCCCAACAACGAGAGCGTCCTCCGCGCCTGCCGCGTTTCCCGCCGCTACACCAAGCTGATGCGCTGCCTCATGGTGTCCGACACCATCCGCTGGTCCCGCGACATCTACGTGGAGCACATCACGGGCCACCGCCAGTACATCGACCCCTCCAGACCTGCCGCCGCCAGACCGGACCCGGAGGACGCTGCCGCCTGAACCGCCCCCCCACCGCTTCGCTTCGCGTCGAGAGGACTTCGCCGCCACGGATGACCCCGTCCCACCCAAAGAGGACCCTCGCGATCGGACTTTATGGACTGAGACGCTCACTCCGAGCCACTTCCTTCAACATCACGGACCACTGTAACGGGTATGTGTGTATCTATCTTCTTTCCCTCTCAGTGTCGCGATCCCCCCCTCCCCTTGCCCCTTCCCACATCCCCCCACCCCCGGGCTTAGTTGGCTAACATTGTATCGTATGTAACCTAGTCGCGTTCCCCTCCTCTCCTCCACCCCTCGATTGTTAGTCCCTCGCTCGGGCGCTCTGTATTTCCATCTCAACTTTGTCATCTTTTTCCTGGATTCCCCATCCAAAACATCTACTAATAAAAGTCAATATATACAGCTGAATTTTGTGGATACGCAGAGTTTTGAGAGAGCAGATTTGGAATGGATGTTTAAAAATAGATGGGTTGAAACCTCAGTTCAGCAAAATATTGTACATTTTAACTTAAATCTTATTATAGAACTTACCTGAAAACATTTATGAACAGCATATGGATGCAGAAGGAACTCGTTTTACTCCCACATCTCACCTTTTTTGACAGCTTCTCTAAGGGAATTATTCCAGTCTGGCAGCAATGGCATTCAGTAGTAAGGGAGTGCCATCTACAGAATAACAAGTGCTAGTACTCATTTTACAGTCCAAACAGTGTTTTGCTTCCCAGTTTTTCACTTCAAAGCTGTGTACAAAGTGTCAGAGTAATGCCACATGTCAAGGCTTCTCTAAAACACACCAGTGGTCTGCTTACATTTGCTTGCTGCAAAGTGCCTGCAGAAGCTAGCTGAAATAACAAGTGAAATGCTTTGTTCTGTTATGCACCCCCTCTTCCAGAATAAAAACTTTCAACTATGAAGTCAGTTTAGTTTATGCACATGGGATATTTTGTGGTTTGATTTGCATAACCAAGATGTCATTTTCTCTGAAGGCTGAGTAAATGTGACATTCTGTGGGCATGCAGTTAATTGTATATTGGTAATACACAATTACTGCTGCAAAGTATGTGGTACTGCCCTCTTTTTTGGATAGATGAACACCTGCTAAGTTAGTTAAAGGAGCACCTACTTTTCCTGAACTGCTGGGTGGTTCTGTACTTAGGCTGTGTGTAGACAAAAGGATTAGAAACTGAATTCTAGTTACACTGTTTCTTTGGGGTTGCAGGTAGTCACAGCATGAAATTTACTACTCTTTCTCAGTGAACTGCACCTCCGACACCTCGCTTGCAAGGCTATCCCAAGCCTCAGGTATATCATCATCCCTCTTGTCAGGGTCCCTCCCTCCAGACTGAGGTTTTAAACTGCAAGTCCTTTGCATTTCATTGATAAAACCTCATAAACCCAATAACCATACTGATTTAGCACGTAACTTCCTGTCTTGTACCCAGAACCCTAGCAGACATAACATTCGTATTCATATCTCCTTTGTTCCTCCAACTGGACAAGAGCTGTCTTTCCACTGTTTGTAGTTTATGGGTGTTCGAGCCTTTTAATCCAGAACCATAATAGGCTATTTCTGCCTGGGGAATGTTCATTAATTACTTCTCCCAGTCACTTTAGTCTTTAGAGCAGTGGTTCTCAACTTTTTTTTAGACTCAAGGCAACCCTTGGAAAATGAAAGCTTAGTTTATGCTTTTGTCTATTGGAAAAATAATCAAGTTATTCTTCTGTTGCAAAAATAACTCAAAATATTTGTAACAGCATGGATTCCTATTTGAAGTCTGGGTTTATCTTGCAGATCATATATAAGTGTTTGAATGCCTATTGTGTTGTGCCCTGTTACACCCTTTAAAGGATCTCATGGCCTCCTGGTTGAGAATCACTGCTGTACAGTTGAGCTAAGAAGAAAAAACTCTTTAGCCTGTCTGTGAAGATGCATGTAACCACTCACAGCAAGGAAACAATATACCTTGACTATTTCAGGGTCCAGAATCCACAGCAGCCATCATATCACGGTAGAATAGTCTGAATATGCCATGTTTCTAAAACATCGCACCCATCACACAACACCATGGCAATCATGAAGCCTAGGTAGCTGCATATTCTTTTGCAATATATATTCATAACTCTAGATAATAGAAATGAACGGGTGGAATTTAGAAGAGTACTTGGTGTGTTAGAGATAAAACAAAGTAAAATATTAAATGGCAAGGGCTGGTTCTTAAGCTTTGCCGAGGGCTCTACAGACAAAGGGTTTTATCACAGGGGCTATGACCTCACAGTGAAACTCTCTTAGTACAGGCTGCCAAAAAGAAGCTAGTGCTGCTGTTCTTGAGTTTTGGTCCAGATGGCTATAGGCTCTCTCCCTGTGAGGCCTGAAATTGCTTTGGCAATTTAGACAGGATACCAGAAATGTAGGGCTGGAAGGGACTGCATGAAATCACCAGGGTGAAATCCATGCACTGAGGCAAGATCAAGTATACCTAGGACTCCCTTTATGGATGTTTGTCTTACCTGTTGTTAAAAAACCGCTATGTCCTTCTTAAAGAGCCTTCACAGGCCACCCCACTACCCTCAACGTTAAAAAGCTGGGGTGGTTCTATCCTTCATATTCAACTTCAAATCTTCTTTTTCTGCAAGATGAGTTGATTTCTTGTATTTTCCCCTTGGCCATGGAGAAGAACTGATCACCATATAATAACTTTTCATGCATCCAAAAACTGACATCTCCCTTAGTTGTTCGGGGGTTACAGTGCCTAGTTGCTAAAATACTCTAGGGTGAATTTAATTAGGCCCCACAGACTTGAATACTTCTATCTGCTCTTTATCCTGCTATTTAGTAAAAGCTGCATTGTGTTTTAGTCAGCGGTTCTTTCGGCTTTCAGGCTCTTTGTCAGCTGTAATTGATGTTGGAGTAGGAGTTATCAGAGACATGTAACCCAGTCACAATCTATTCTTGCCATAGGAGAATCATAGCAGTTCATTCTAGATCAGGACTGAATTACCCATCTACAGTTACTCCTAATAAGGCCACATAACATCTGGAACATTAACAGGCCAAATATCTGTGCAAACATAAATGTGCTGTTGCCAAAATCACAGGAGAAATCCTAGCTTTTCAGGCTGTTTGTAATTTTAAGAATAAATACATTACTTAAAAGTTAAAAGATCCTCAAACTCCGGTTGCCCTGTAGTAGTAGCATCTAAGAGAGAAAAGGAAATTGACCATACCGTAATAAAAATGTACATTGACAAATCCTTAGAACTAGTCCCACATCTGATACGCTTGTTTAGGAAAATCTACATGCAATTCATCTTGGGTTACTCTGCACCAGAGCAGTAGGAAATATTAGCACTGGGGGATCCAAGTATGGCCTCCCATGTTGGATGCACCCATGCCCATAGGTACTGCTCAGGGATCATCCTTATGCTTTTGTTCTCAAGCCCTTGATCTCAGACCTGCTTTGAAGAAGCCTTTCTTTTCTCTCTCAGGGGTCATTTTTACCTGTATTACATAATATCAATGTTACATGTAGTTAGTCAAATATTAGCTTTTAAAGAGATCTGTATTCTCGTGAGATTGTCAAACATTTAGAATTTTAGACCCTCCGTACCCAAGAGTAGGATGAAATGCCTCTCCCGCCAGATATCCCCTTAGGGCCGAACACAGGCATGGGTGAACTAGGTGGCTGCCCAGGGTCCGGACAGAAAGGGGACTGAAAAATGGTAATTTTAAAATTATTATTATCATTATCTCTGGTGAAGTGGGGCCCAATACTGAAAGTTCACTCAGGGCTGCCAGGTGTCTGCCTACCTGCTTCCCCTTGCACTTGCATGGGAAAGATCTGCCAGTCTGGGAATTTTCTGTTCTGTCTTCCACTCCTGCCTATATAAAAGGGGATGCAAACATCTACTCCATGATTAACGAACAACAACAAAGTTAAACATTTTGTGCAAGAAGGAATCAGAACTTGTGGCAGTGGTGGTAGCTTTTATTAGATCAACTAGATATTTGCCAAAAAAAAAAATCTTTATTTTCCAGGTTTCAGGCACACTCACTCTTCCTCAAGCACAGGAGAATGCAAAGATTGTAAAATTGCTTCTTAGTAGAAATGAAAATTCATATTTCACAGGAGAGCTGAAGGTGTTGTCAGATCTCCTGGTTGGAATAGTTCATTGTGTGCAAATTAGGTTCAGGTAAAAGTTAGAATAATCTGTTTACTCGGTGTTGTCTGGCATAAAAAAGATGTTGAATTATGTGTCCTTCTAGTTATGATGTTTCATATTTCACAGGAGGAAGGGGCTGCTTTCCCAGGGAAGGAATTGCTCTTGTATTGAGGCAGCTTTGAGCTTTTGTGAACATGCAGATTTAACTGGAACAATAGGAAGGAGCCAGGCTTTTGTGCAAAACGGCTTTTATTCATTTTTCCATAGATTTCATTGCAGTTTCACACATTGGTGGCATACAAATGCTTCATAGTAACAACATGAATGTTTAACATTCATTTACAAAGTTTGCATCTTATTACATTTTTATCTTGATTTGTTCATTGTGAATTTTTCATGAAAATTTTGTGACATCTAGTCAAGATTTCAAAAGCTTTATAATGTGAAGAAACACAGCCCTACACTGAGTTTAAGATGATTTAGGGGTATATAAGCACTATAATATCAAGTTCTTTTAAAAGGTGCTTTGAATAATTTGATTAGACAACTGCTGAAAGAGAAGTTAATCAATACTGGCTTCTCCTCAGCACTTCAGTGCAAACAGAAGTTTCCCATAATAAATACTTAGATACACCAGTATAAAAATAAATATTTTAAATAACTTATAAATAAATAGAATAAATAAATACAATAACTTATTAAAAATAGAAAAGTACTGATATCAGAAATTCAAGTATCAGCAAATGCTTTCTGTAAAGGTTTTAAACTCTTCAGCTAGTATACATGTAATTATTAAATATATAAACAAGTTGTGGTCACAGTTGAACATCACAGGATCAAGTCTTCTGATAGGCTGGGACTTTGGTACTTCATCCCTTTTGAATTTGCAGTGTTATATCCTTTGGTCTCCATAGTTTTCGTTTAACAATTTTAAAAAATCCTGAAGCTTTTTGCTAAATTCATTAAATGATGTTTTTTCTTTTTTCACATCACAATGACGCTCTGCTGCCTTTAAAAATAAAAATTATAATTCAAACACAGAAGTTGCAAATATATGTTATTCTTATTATTTAGTGTTACTGCTTAATCTTAACAAACACGCAGTGTAGAAGGAGAGATCGTTGCCTAGCTCAGTGTGTGAGAAAATCCCCCAGGGGGCAGTAAACAACAACAGGTTAACCTGTGCTGTTGTGCCAGTCCCAGTGCTTGCTCCTCGCTGGCGTGGGTGAGTTTGGAGTTTGTCCCCATATCCAGTTCGATTTTTACATCTCTCTTTGCCTCTTGGTTTTAAGACGGAAGAACCTTAACCGAAGAGCCTGGAATAGGCTCCCCAGAGAGGTGGGGCTCTCACCTTCCCTGGAGGTCTTCAAGAGGAGGCTGGACAGGCACCTGGCGGGGGTCTTATGACCCCTGCCGCCCCCAGTGCTCCTTCCTGCCCATGGTGGGGGGTCGGACTCGATGATCTGTCCAGGTCCCTTCCGACCCATTGATTCTATGATTCTATGATGTGTGAAAGTTATTGAGAATAGGAGCATTTTACTCCATTTTTATCCAACTTTTGTTATGAGCTAAGCACAATTCTTATTCCCTCCCTACTTTCCTGTCCTTCTGGTGACTCAAAATGCTGTGCAGTTATGGACTAGAGGCAGAGCCATGTCTCCGATTTTGGCATACCAAACAGCAGAGTTGACAGCTTCACACTGGGGAGCGAGCTGACCCTATACCTGAGGGAGCAGCACTGGTGAGCTCTGGGGAGCAGCCTATCTCTGCAGAGCTGATCATCAGGCAATACATTTTTGGCTCCTGTAGGCTATGGTAAATGACTTTATTTTATTCCTTAATGAGTGAAATGCATTACAGAAACAATAGAAATAAACTAAAACTATAGATTAGATTATTCCGTCATCTATCCATGTGTTCAGAAAAGAACTGCTTACTTTTAGTGTCCATAAGTTCTCACTATAAACCTAGAGGGACATCAGAACATACGCAGGCACGTGTATACACACACACACACACACACGTACAGACACGTGCGCATGCGCACACATACACACACAAGCAAAAACAAAACAACAGAACTTACGTTCTGGTGGGCGGATTTCTTTAGCTCTTCGTGAATTTTCTTCAGCTTGCCAGTGATGGTTTTTGTCCATTTTCCAGCGTCACTTTGTTTACCAATGTTGTTATGTTCCAGTAATGTAATATATGTATTCAAATATTCAAGTTCACAAGCACCCTAGAATAACAAATCAGAGTCACCACCAGTACTTTCAATACCGTGCGATGTACCGTTGTCTTCCCAAGCCCTCTCCGTCAATACACCAGTTGTACTCTAGTCGGTAAGAATGGTCCATGCTTCTTCACATCACTAGAATTCAGAGGCCTGTTTTTGGATGTGATAACCCATTTATTTGCACCTCTGACTATCTCCCCCATAAAATAGGAAGACTAATAACACTGGCTAGAGGCAAGCATCATCAAGCTTTCTTATACAGCTTTTTTTGGTCTTAAAATAGCTGAGAATACTAACTGTTGACTGTCTCAGTCACAGCTCAGCAAAGGAGAGCTTCCTCTGTTGGATTTAAGAGGGGTGAAGCCAAGGTAGAATCGGGTCCCTTAGAATAATTCTGAAGCCATTCCTACAATTATTCAATTAGGGTGAAATTTATCTCTTGGCAGAATGCCAGTAAAAGGCAAATGTACCATTTCTTCTATGTAGGATCTTATTTTGAAGGCAGAAGCTCTTCATGGTACTTTCCACAGGTTGAGTTTCATTCCTGAGGCTACCTTTTGCCACTTTTCCAGGTGTGCTTTAGTTGGTAGGAATTCTCCACAGAATTAACTGAACAGTTAAATTTGTGTAAAATAGCTATTCCCACTGAAGTCGATGGGATTTTTCATAGTACATAAAGTTAGGAAGTTGGATAAGTCTTAGCAGGATTGTGCCTAGTGGTATTATTTAGTGTAGGCAAGGGTGGCAGAACTGGACTTTTAGATCTTAAAGAATGTCCACTGAAAAAAATGCCTCTTAAGTAGAAGGAAATCTTAATGCAAAAATTAAACTTGATATTTTGAGAAAAGACCAAAAAAAAAAAAAGAAAAAAAAAAAGAGAAAATTTCAGTTTCTTACCGAGGATGATTTCTCTGGCCCTGAAAACTTTTCTTCTTTCTGAAAAGGGATAAATCAATGTTAGCATCAGAAAGTGTAAAGAGGATGAAACAATAAATTAAGTGGATATCTTTTTAAAAAGCATAAGAACTGGCTTACCAGTTGTTTCAGAGCTTTTCCAATTTCCTCAATAGTTTCATTAATCAGAATGTTCAGTCTTGGTACTGGTTGGCAAAGGGCTCCAACAATAAGCAAAATCAGGAACAGGGGCTGCATTGTGATCGTTCTGTGCTTCAGCTTCTTGAACTTCATTAGGCTTGTCTCTCTCGTCTTATATACACAGCGTTCAAGGAAATGATTAATGTTACCACCGACACATTGGGAGGAATTACCTAGCTGCTTATCTGATTGAGTCTGCCTGCTTCGTAAGATAAAGTTACATTTTTCTATATAAATATGAGAACTCCTTTTTATCCTATACCTATAAAAGAACTAAGCCTGATTTTTGTTTTTAAAATCTTAAGTATAGTTGTTAACTACCAGGAAGAGAAAAGGTCATAGGGATGCATGGTAGTGTTACAGCAATACAACTAGACTTTTTTCCTCTTTTCCATCCGTGCCAGTGACATTGTACCATCACATATGTTTTCCATAGGAAATATACCATGAATGTTGCAATAACATTACTCATATTCACACAAGTCCCAACAGGCCAGCTCCAGCTTAATGCTGAACCAAGCTTGGTATTACCTCAATCAAGGTATTAGACCCAAGCAGTAACAATTCCATTCTCTTCCATGGGATTACAATATTTTTTCCACATTTTATGTTGCATCATTGATTTTTAAGCAGAACTCCAAGCTGAAGCATCATGGGGTCCCTTGCTCCATATACACTGCTCCTTTTTTGAGATTTTGGGGACATAGATTATAACAGGACCTGAGGGACTATGAGTGCCCCCTACTCCAGCTCTTTTCTCCTTGGTCCACAGAGCAGAGGGGAAGGCTCAGTGCTAGGCTTACTCTTTCCTAATTACATTAAATGAGGCAGTGCAAAGGAGACAGGAAAGAAACTACATCCTTTCTACCCAGGCAGTAAATGACTCCTTTTTTTCTCTTAGAAAATATATTGTTTCTTAAACTCTGTTTGTTTTACTTAAGTGTCCATGATTGTACCTTGAGAATACTATACATGTTCTACATTTTCCTAACTCAAGATGAGTCAGCCCGTGGGTTTTAATTTCTGCCTTTCTGTGCTAGAAGAACCACCTGAAATTAATTTCTGCAGGTAAGAAACCCAGCCTCAGATACGTTTGCCAGGTCTTCTCTGGAGCCATTAGCCACAACCATTTAGCAATGATCTCTCTGTAAGATAATTATTTTAAAACATATTTGTTCTGACTTCAACATGAGTCAGGAAGTACTGTAACACAGATAAATAATCATCTCCCATGACAGGGCAACAGGTGTTTGGAATAATGAATTTATTCATTCAGTATCTTAGCACGTAGAAATGTTATTCCAAGTATGTTCCTCTCTATATTTTCCTTGCTTTCCTGATTCCCAATTATTTATATGGTTTCATAATGTCATAGTTTTCCCAATATTGGACAGCTAAAACCATCTCTTGCAGAAATGTACCGTTCCTGAATTCATCTGAATAAAACATGTTTAAATAGTCTTATTTTTATGCATTAAATTAATAGTGTAACTTTTGTTGAGATTGCATGGAACCATCTTTTTGCCTGGTAGAAGCAGTAGGAATTTAAGAACTGTTGCTAATGATGAACTGAGGGGGCTTTCCAATTTTTGTATAATTTTGAGTTGGCTAAAGAAATTAGAATAATCTTTTGGTGCTAAATTAGAACAGAATAAAAGATGCAGTGTGAGCAATGGAGAGATTCATGGCTGGGGAAACTAGAGCCATTAATTTGCAGCCGCCTGTGGTTCAGTCACTTTCCTTTTGCCACTTGATGACACGCTTGTAGGTTCTTAGATTGCACCTACGGAAAAACAGAGATTGATAATAATCAAATGGTGGCAAGGAGTTTGTGTATGCATGAGAATGTGTTAACTACTTAGCCTCCAAAGGTACTGACTCATTTGCAATTCATATATTTTAAAATGAAATCATTCTGACGACACTTTCTTACCTCTTGATAGGGGGATCATGGACAATAAAAGGCTATAGGATGGAATTTCCCATGGGTGCATATGCTAAAACTTTATACTATTGCTTCCAACTCTAGCTTTACTAGAGAAAGCAGGAAAGGTTTAGGATTAATTCACAGAATCATAGAAAATTAGGGTTGGAAGGGACCTCAGGAAGTCATCTAGTTTAACTCTTTGCTCAAGCAGGACCATCCCCAGCTATATCATTCCAGCCAAAGTTTTGTCTACTTGGGTCTTAAAAACCTCCGAGGATGGCGATTCCACCACCTCTCTGGGTTAATTAAACACCTCTGCATTATATTTTTAGTTGGGTGTATCATCTATCAAAAGATCTGTTCCAATTTACATATGGCATCAACCCAGCATTTAATTATGAGGACTAAAAGTGTCTGATACGGAAATACATTAAATGATCAGACAAAATCTTAACAAGTAGGAATTTACTTTAAGAATCAACAGGCCAAACCCCACCATTTTGTAGAAGATCTTTCTCTGTCATGCATTTAGGGTTCCCTGCACTGAGGAACTTCTCGGTGAACTGTTATAGTACCTTTTTAAAATGTAACATAACCTAAATATCGCTGCTTCAGGTATCTGCAATATCCATAATAGGTCTGTAATAGGAGTTGGAAATGCATAACTCCACAATCATTGTAGAGTAGTTGGACTATATTAGTGTATATTTCTTCCTGTATAATAATAATATACTATGAAAATCATTTTGATTATTATATCATTGCTGTGTAGTTTCATAATATGTTTTAACACTGCCAAGTCTTGTAAGGGCAAACTTCCAGTGTGGGTAGAGATCCTGAACATAGTCTAGGCAAAACACTAAAGTCCTATTTTGAGGATTTAAGTGTGTTCTAAGTAGTACACAATCAGAAATCTCATCCTGCGAGGCATCTCCTGAGCTAACAAGTCCAACCCCCTGTTATTATAGTTTCATAGTAGCTAGGGTCAGGAGGGACCTGAACAGATCATCTAGCCTGACCCCCTGCCACAGGAATGAATGCTGGGTTCACAAGACCCCAGACAGGTGATCATCCAACATCCTCTTGTATTTGCCCAAGGTAGGGGTGAGGACCACTTCCCTGGCGTGTTGGTTCCAGATTTTGGCCACCCTAACTATAAAATATTGCCTTCTGATCTCTAACCTAAACCTATTCTCCATCAGCTTATTACCATTGTTCCTCATCACCCCAGGTGGTGCTGGGGAGAAAAGGGCTCTACCTATTTGTTGTTGATCTCCCCTGATGAGTTTGTAGGCAGCCACCAGGTTCCCCCTCAGCCTCCTCTTGCTGAGGCTGAACAGGTTCAAGTCCCTCAGTCTCTCCTCGTAGGGTCTGTCCTGCTGTCCTCTCACTGAGCGGGTGGCCTCCTCTCAACCCTCTCCAGGCTGGCCACATCCCTTTTGAAGTGTGGTGCCCAGAACTGGACGCAGTGCTCCAATTGTGGCCTGACCAAAGTCGCATAGAGGGGGAGGATCACCTCTCTGGACCGGCTTGAGATGCACCTTTGGATGCATGACAAGGTATGGCTGGCCTTGCTGGCTGCGGTCTGGCATTGGCAGTTCATGTTCATCTTGGAGTCAATAATGACTCCAAGATCCCTTTCGCCTCTGTGCTTTCAAGAGGAGAACTCCCCAGCCTGTATGTGTGCTGTGGATGCCTTCTCCCAAGGTGCAGCACCCTGCATTTATCTACGTTGAACCCCATCCTATTCTCATCTGCCCATTTTTGTAGTCTGTCTAAATCAATTTGCAGCCTCTCTCTCCCTTCAAGTGTGTCCACCACACCCCACATCTTAGTGTCATCAGCAAACTTGGACAATGTGCTTTCCACCCCCTCGTCCAAGTTGCCGATGAAGATGTTAAACAGTGTGGGCGCGAGAACCGAGCCCTGGGGTACCCCACTCCTCACAGCTCGCCAGGTTGAGTACAACCTGTCCACCATGTCTCAGGGGTGATCTGATGGCAACCTATAAGTTTATTGGGGTGACCACGAGGATCTGGGGGAACGCTTGTTCACCAGAGCCCCCCAAGGGATGATGAAGTCGAATGGTCATAAACTCCTGCAAGACCGTTTCAGGCATAAGGAAGAATTTCTTTACTGTCCAAGCCCCCAAGGTCTGGAACAGCCTGCCATCGGAGGTGGTTCAAGCACCTACACTGAACACCTTCAAGAGTAAATTGGATGCTTATCTTGCTGGGATCCTACGACCCCAGCTGACTTCCTGCCCTTTGGGCAGGGGGCTGAACTCGATGATCCTCTGAGGTCCCTTCCAGCCCTAATGTCTATGAAATCTATGAAACCACTACTCTCTGGGTGCGCCCCATCAGCCAATTTTTTACCCATTCAACTGTGCAGGCATCAATGCCACAGTCGCTTAATTTATTGATGAGGATGGGGTGAAAGACAGTGTCAAAGGCCTTCTTAAAGTCTAGAAAGACCATGTCCATGGTGACACCTTCACCCAAGGATTTAGTTACTTGGTCATAAAAGGCAATCAGGTTGGTCAGGCAGGACCTGCCTTTGATGAACCCATGCTGATTGCCCCTGAGCATGATCTCCCGTGCCGGCCCCCCACAAATGTGCTCCTTGATGATTCTCTCTAAGAGCTTCCTGAGCACCAAGGTGAGGCTTACAGGTCTATAGTTCCTTGGGTCCTCCTTCCTCCCTTTCTTGAAAATTGGGTCCGCATTAGCCAGTTTCCAATCCCCCGGCACCTGGCCAGATGACCACGAATGGTCATACGGCCAGGCCAAGGGCTCCAGGATGACCCCTGCAAACTTCCTCAACAGCCTTGGATGGAGGGCATGTGGACCTGCAGATTTAAAAATGTCTAGCCCTTCCAGAAGATCCCTAACTAACATCTGCACTGACTGAAGGCCTGACAGAGCTATCCCTGAGATTGTCCCTACCTCTGGTAGGTGGGATGTCCTGGTCCCTGTTCAAGAAAACAGAGGCAAAAAAACTGTTAAAAATATCAGCTTTCTTGTCTGATGTAGCCACAAGACTACTGTTTGCATCTTGCAGAGGTTCTACATTGCCTTGTGCCCTCTTCTTGCTCCCAACATACCTGAAAAAGGACTTTTTGTTGTCCTTAATACTGGATGCTAGCCTGAGTTCCATCTCTGCTTTGGCCTTCCTAATAGCCCTTGTACACTCACGGGCTGATAGCGTCTCCCTTCCACTGGTTGTACACCCCCCTTTTAGTCCTCAGGCATTCCTGAATGCCCTTGCTGAGCCAAGCAGGTTTCTGAGCACTCTTATCTGCCTTGTTTCTCTCAGGGACTGTTATCCTTTGGACCTGGAGGATTGCCCCCTTAAGGTATGAATATCCCTCGTGGACTCCCATCTCCTCTACCTTCTGGACCCTCAGTGCTTCCCCCACTAGTGTCCTAAGCTCATTGAAGTTGGCCCTTCTGAGATCAAGAGCTTTAGCCTTGATGTAAGCCCTTGACACCCTGCGTTGGATAGTGAAATCCAGCAGGTGATGATTGCTATTGTCCAGGTGGTCAAGGACCTGCAGTCCCCTCACCAGGTCATCCCCCGTGTCAAGGACCAGGTCCAGCAAGGCATTACCCCTAGTAGGGCTGTGCACCTGCTGGAGAAGGTGAAGGTCCTGTAATACAGCTGGGAACCTACGCGAGTGGTCAACCCTGGCTGTCTGTTCCTCCCAGCAAATGTCTGTGTAGTTTAAGTCACCCATGGTAATAACATCCCTTGACCTAACCACCTCCATAAGCTGACTAGAGAAGTCCTGGTTCAGCTCTTCCCCCTGCTTGGGTAGTCTGTACTAGACACCCACCTTAAGGTCCCTTTCGCCACACCCCCCTTGTAGTTTGACCCACAGTGTCTCTGCCCAATTCTCCTCTAACCTGAAGCTAAACTAATTCTTTATGATGTGAGGTGCTCTTTGACAAAGAGTGCAACCCCCCCCCTCCAGCTTTCCTCTCTATCCTGTCTCTTCTATATAGGGTGTATCCCTGAATGCCCACCACCCAGTCTTAGGTAGGGTCCCACTAGGTTTCTGTGAGCCTTACTAAGTCTGGGTTCTTACTCACAATCAGGAGGCACAGTTCCTCCTGCTTACTCCCCATACTACAAGCATTGGTGGAAGCTATGTCACATAATTGCTTGAGCTCCGTCTTAAAACTAGTTAAATTAAAATTGGTTAGTTTATTTTGTTCTCACCAGTTGCATTGGGAAGGTTCTCAGAACACTGCTACTTTGATGTTAGAGGTCATGTTTTTAAAAATTTCCGGTTTAAGTTAAATGTATCCATGGATAATTTGTTTGTTTTATTGTGTCAACATTGTCCTTTAACTTACGTAGTTCTTATTCCTGGATGGCAATGCAAAGTAAATGTATTCTGTAGTAAGAAGTGAACTGGTTGCTTGCAAAAAAAGTTATTACAGCCCCTGGGCTTTAGGTGATGAGTAGCCAGTTTGCGTTAACTCAGTAGTCAAAAACAGCCTGTGTGCTAGACTGGGCCCAAGGAGCCCTATCATCTCATCTGAAGTGCTGCCTATGGATCCACATGCCACATTTGGTGCATGCTGTATTGGCCCATGCCCTGCATTAATCAAAGGGCTATACCAGAACCAAATGGAGCAAATACAAGCCATGTTCTACATAATAACTTACAGTGTAATAGAGTTACTATACATTTTTTTCAATGCATAATTTTACCCTCCGTTCAAGTGATTGACTAGGTAGTGTTGGGTAGTCACTGGATACGGGGGCTTGCCCTTATGTCCGGCTGACATTCACTGGTTTTCCCTGGGGTGCTGCAGCCCAGGGTCAGTCTAGGTGGGGCTCTTGCTCTCCCTCTTCCCACCTGCCATGACTTTGATGATTAAAGATTTTCCTTTGAGGTATTAACGAAAGGAATGTCAAGTGACTACCCTGTCTCCACCAAGACTGACCTCAGTGAAGGGTTCCTCTGCATCTTCAGGACCCAACTGGGTACTTGCCCTGCTCCTGGGGCATCAGTCTTGTGCCAAGCACTCCCAATGTCTGTCCTGGCTGCTGTCAACCTTCTTTGCCTTCTCCCTCTCCCTGGCTCTGTCCACGGCCCCCGGATATTGCCCCAGCCACAGATTCACACCAATCCGCCTCACCTGCCGAGGTAATAAAACTAGACTGGGGCGAACCAGGAACTCCCACCACAGCGTGGAGGCTTTGTTCTGGTGGGGTTCCAGCTCCTGGTTGGGGAAGCACCCTAGGTGAGTACCCTTCTGTCCCTCACAGGTAGCAGCATGGTTGTGTGTCATATATCTGCTCCACTTGTCTTCTGTCTTAAGAACTCATTCCCCTGCTCATCCTAGTAGTCTTATATTGCAACTGCTCCACTTGGAAGTCTTTTTTCTTGAACTTCAGTGACCAGAATTGTTCACAATATTAGACCAGGTCTCACCAATGCCTCTACTTGTCAGGATTTTTTCCTATGCCTATGAGGAAACCACCAGTACTTTAAAGCATTATGTTTTTTGCAAGAAGGAAGTCATTGTTCTGCATGTCGTTCAGATAAATTAATAAAAAGCTTTTAAAAAACATAATGATCAAAATTACTTCAGTTCACTAAAATAAACAAGACCTCTGGTACAGATTTGTAACTTTTTTCCACAAATGAGGGACTTTTCCTTTCTACGCTAAACTCTCTGGGCATCATGTTGTTTCTTTTGGCAGGTGGTCTTCTGGGCATGATTGTCTGGCTGATAATGAGAGATCTTTTGGAAAAAACAGTATAAAAGGCCTGGGAACTGCAACATGGAACAGTTGCTGGCAGAAGAGGATCTTTTAAAAATAAGTACTCCCTCCAATGGGTTTTATAAATTACTCACACAATAGATATTTTTTATTGTGAGTCACAGCTCTTGCCTCCTTTATAAGGCAGAGGAATATGCAATAAAAACCAAAGGAAGAAACAAATAGTTTAAACAGAGACTAATCCACTCTGTATACACTACTTTTCTGAGCCACTTGTTTTTAATCTGTCTTTATTTCTCTTCTCACCCTCACCAGTCATGCACGAGGTCCTTAGTGCATCAAGATCCATTAGGCCTGTCACGGTGGACGTAGTCTTTCTAGACTCTAGGAAGGCCTTCAACATGGTCTCTCACCCCATTCTCATTAAGAAATTAAGCGACTGTGGCGTTGATGCCGACACAGTCAGATGGGTCGCAAATTGGCTGGAGGGCCGCACCCAGAGAGTGGTGGTGGATGGGACTTTTGAAATCTGGAGGGATGTGGGCAGTGGAGTCCCCCAGGGCTCAGACAACATCTTCATCAGTGACTTGGATGAGGGGATGAAAAGCACCTTGTTCAAATTCGCAGATGACACTAAGATATGGGGAGAAGTGGGCACGCTGGAGGAGAGGGACAGGCTACAACTAGATCCAGACAGGTTACAGGGTTGGGTGGAAGAGAACAGGATGGGTTTCAATATGGACAAGTGCAAGGTATTGCACCTGGGGAGGAAGAACCAGCAGAATACCTACAGGCTGGGGAACTCCCTTCTTGTATGCCCAGAGGCAGAAAAGGAGCTTGGAGTCATTATTGACTCCAAAATAAACATGGGCTGCCAATGTGGGGATGCAGTCAGGAAGGCTAACCGCACCTTGTCCTGCATCCACAGATGCATCTCGAGCAGGTCCAAGGAGTTGATCCTCCCCATCTATGCGGCACTGGTCAGACCGCAGCTGGAGTACTGCGTCCAGTTCTGGGCGCCGCACTTCAGGAGGGATGTGGACAACATGGAGAAGGTCCAGAGAAGGGCCACTCGCATGATCAGCGGGCAGCAGGGCAGGCCCTACGAGGAGAGGCTACGGGACCTGAACCTGTTCAGCCTCCACAAGAGAAAGCTGAGGGGGGATCTAGTGCCCATCTATAAACTGGCCAAGGGGGACCGGCAGGCAATGGGAGAGTACCTGTTCCCATGAGCACTACCGGGAGTATCAAGGAATAACAATCATAAGCTGACTGAGAGTAGATTCAGGCTTGATATTAGAAGGCACTACTTCACAGTCAGGGCGGCTAGGATCTGGAACCAACTTCCAAGGGAAGTCGTGCTTGCTCCTAACCTGGGGGTCTTCAAAAGGAGGCTGGATAATCACCTAGCTGGGGTCATTTGACCCCAGAATTCTTTCCTGCCCATGGCAGGGGGTTGGACTTGATGATCTACATAGGTCCCTTTTGACCCTACCAACTATGAAACTATGAGCAGGCAGCTATTTGATCTGGCTTCAGATCTGGCTCCTTCATATGCCAGGGATCTGATCCAGAGCTCTGGACTGGGGTTCTGCTTTGATCCAGCTGAAGTGGCTCCGAGGCTTTGGAGCTGCCTCAGAGATCCAGCTATTGGGTATAATGGGGAATCAATGATATATCTATAACTTTGTTGTTTTTTGTCTCATTTGGATGAAACTTACAGAAGTGGAACAGCACCTCAAGCTGCTCAGTGGCAAAACTTGTGACATAGATGGGGCAGTTGATTGTCTGTATTGATTATTTCCTCTCCTTTGTCTGTGGTTTTGTAGGTGTTAATTGTTGTTAATTAAATGGTTACATTAGCTAGCTACTGTGTAGTGAGCTGGTCCCTGAGTGAATCATGATTGTGCAACTGACAGACACAGTCAGTCCCACAAGCACCCATGTCATGAGTTTTGCCCGTTAGCAGCTAGGAGTGCAGGGCCCCAGAACCCCTCTGCACCGATCTCCTCAACAGCTGTCAGGCTGGCCACAGCAGGGGCCACCATCCCTGCAGCTTTCACCCTGCTGCGCCTTAACACACAGTGTCACCCATGTCACGAGTTTTGCTTGTCCGCAGCTTGAGGTGCAGTTCCCCCCCAAACCCCTGCACTTATCTGCTTGAAAATAGGCAGGCTTCGTGGTCGCAGCAGGGGCTACCATCCCTGCAGTTTTCAGCCGGTGCACCTTAACACACAGAAGGTCGTCTATGTCCCAAGTTTTGCCTGTCAGCAGCTTGAGGTGCAGTTCCCCCCCAAACCCCTGTACTGATCTTCTTGAAACTTGGCAGGAATTGTGGCCACACCAGGGGCCACCACCCCTGCAGTTTTCACCCTCCTGTGGTGTAACACTCTCATTAAAGTTTTCTGAGTGAAAATGAGTGCTCTTTAGGTGTGGGGTGGCGGGCTACATCCTCATCTCCATAGCATCTTCACTTTCCTAAATTACTGCTTGTCGGAAGCTTATGGAGAATTGTGCCCATTTCCCATTGTTGTTACACATATTTGTTAAAGTGATGATTCATCATCCTCCCATTCAGCAGACTGAAACTCAAACATAAGCTAAATGACAGGACTAGGCAGCCAGCACAGGCAATTTGTAGCCAGTGTTTTCATGATAGTTGCCTCACCCATAGTACATTTTAATTTTAAAGTGCCATGACAACACTGTGGACAGGACTGAGCACCTCACACTCCTCCTTCACTTCTTTTCTCCCCCTTTCCCCAAAAAGTTCACCTTGAAATTTTTCCTGAGCTCACACCAAGAGGTAGTAGAGTAGTGTGTTATCCAAACCATCTGGACAGTGGGTAAAGGCATAGAGCAGAAAAGAAATAAAAGTATGCAATGAGTAATTATTAAATATTTTTGGGAAAGAAAACAGTGGAATATCCCTGCCTAATTGTGTTAAATCCATTGGCTGCAGTGTTGCTGAGGTTAAGAATTTCCCCACATTGCTCATCCAGCTGTGTGTCATCCCTTTGGTTTGTGTGGCTCTTTGTTTTTCTATCTCTCTCTTCAACAGAGTGATGTCATCATTAGTTTTCACTGATCCCATTTTTTGAGAGCTCAGGAACTCCTAAAGCAGTGAGTGGCTAAATGTTTTGGCCCTGCTTCTTAAGCTACATTTGAGCACAGGAACAGAAAAGGATTGGGATGGCTCTATGCCACCGTAGCCACATTTGTGATTTGGGGTATTAGGAGTTATTAAACATTTTGGGCATGTCTACATGTCACCCTATGGTGATATAGCTACGTGCTACATCACTATTTGGCGTGATATGGCAATGTATTGATCCCATGGGTCTATATGTGATTGCTGGCAACATGTAGATGTGCCATAATGAAGGTCACTTTGGAGGCTAAGGTCAATTACTAAATTGAACCCCCCCGCCCCAAGATGCACAGGTGAGATGGACTGGTATACCAAACTTTTATTCGTAAGTCCAAGTAAAACAGTGCAACAGTTCTCACACAGGAGGGAGGCAATATAGAATGGTCAACATTCATATTATGCACACAGTCCTTTGGAGAGAAGAGGCACAAAGCAGCTGAGAGACGCTGGTGCTTAGTTAAGCTCCAGTTTTTCTTCCTTCATAATGGAAATATGTTGGGATGTATCTTGCATGCAGTTCTATGCTAGTATTCTGGATATATTCTATACTTCACCTTTTCCACATTTGGAAATGTTCCCTTTTCCTTACTTGACCTTCCATACCTTATTTAATCCCTTTACTATATTATCCCTTTACTATATTATCATCAGGGCCATCCTGGAGGGGGTGAGGGTGGTGAACTGAGGCCCTGGGCCCTGCGCTTGTGGGGCCCCATGGAGCGGCTGGAGCGGTCACGGCGATTCCATGCTGCCAACAGCTTCATGTCTGGCTGCTTGGCTCCCCTGCTGCCACCGAACCTGCTGCTGGCTTCCTTGCGTCGGGGAGCGGGACCCCACGCCCTGCTCGGATCATCTCTCATTATCATTAATATTCATTAGTCTCTGTGTCAAGACTTGTGACTGTTAGTTACGTATACTTCCCTAAACTATCAACACTTTGTGTTCCTTGCTTTAGAGCAGTCATCTGACTTAAGGGGCTTGACTGTTTCCTGCACCTTACTTATTGTGAGCTTGTCACCCAAAGTTACATGCCTACTATCTTCTATGGAGGGTAAGGCAATTGGCCCTATTTACTCAGGCTAGGTCTACTTTTGATGCAGGTCCCTACAGATCTGCTAAATAACAGTAGTAATTATACCCGTAAGCATTGCTGAGGCTTACCCATAGACAATACCATCTTTCTGCCTTTCTTTCTGTTCAGGGCCCTCTCTGGCTCCCAACATAGTGTAGATCTAATCTAGATCTTCTCTTTTCTCATATACTTCATTTCCCTCTCTACACATCATTAATGCGGGCAGTGGTGAATCACCCTTCTCCTTTTTTAGCCCAGGTGGGGGAGATTCCTTGCCCTCCATCAGAGCTGACCTTGTGAAGGAACACCTTGACAGGCTGGATACCTTCAAGTCAGCTGGCCCTGATGGGTTACACCCAAAGGTACTCAGGGAGCTGGCGAGCATCATAGCTCAGCCCCTGGCATGGATCTTCAAGAGCTCTTGGTGCTCTGGTGAAGTGCCTGATGATTGGAAGAGGGCCAATGTCGTGCCTATCTTCAAGAAAGGGAGCAAAGTAGATCTGGCAAACTACAGGCCCATCAGCCTGACCTCTATACTGGGGAAGGTCCTGGAAAAGATTATCAAAGAGGCCATCCTTAACAGACTAGCTGAAGGCAATATCCTGAGGGATACCCAGCATGGGTTTGTTGCAGGTAGGTCTTGTCTGACCAATCTCATTTCCTTTTATAACCAGGTGACTTATCACCTGGACAAGGGGGAAGGGATCAACATTGTATATCTTGACTTTAAAAAAGCCTTCGATCTGGTATCCCAGGATCACCTCTTGGATAAACTGGCTAACCGCAGCCTTGACCTCACCACGATCCGCTGGCTGTGGAATTGGCTCTGCGGTAGGACCCAGAGGATGGTGGTCAATAGGAGCCAATCGTCTTGGTGTGCTGTGACCAGTGGGGTCCCTCAAGGCACTGTCCTAGGGCCTATACTATTTAACATCTTCATCAATGATGTGGACATTGGTGTCAGAAGTGGACTGGCCAAGTTTGCCAACAACACCAAACTCTGGGGTAAAGCATCCACACCTGAGGACAGGAGGGTGATCCAGGCAGATCTTGACAGGCTCAGGAAACGGGCGGATGAGAACCTGATGGTGTTCAACACCGAAAAATGCCAGGTTCTCCACCTTGGGAAGAAAAACCTGCAGCATGCTTATAGGCTCTGCAGTGCTACGCTGGCTAGCGCTATGGAAGAAAGAGGCTTGGGGGTCATGACTGACCACAAGATGAACATGAGCCTTCAGGGTGATGCTGCTGCTAGTAAAGCAAGCAAAACACTGGCTTGTATCCATAGATGCTTTTCAAGCAAATCCCGGGAAATCATTCTCCCGTTGCTCTCAGCCTTGGTGAGGCCGCAGCTGGAGTACTGCATCCAATTTTGGGCTCCACGATTCAAAAAGAATGTGGAGAAGTCTTGAGAGGGTGCAGAGGAGAGCCGCATGCATGATCAGAGGTCAGGAAAACAGACCTTATGATGAGAGGCTGAGAGCTATGGGACTCTTCAGCCTGGAAAAGCGCAGGCTCAGGGCTGATCTGGTGGCCACTGATAAATTCATCAAGGGGGCTCATCAGGATCTGGGGGATCATCTGTTCACCAGAGCACCCCGAGGGATGACAAGATGGAACGGTCACAAACTCCACCGCGACCAATTCAGGCTGGACATAAGAAAGAACTTCTTTACTGTCCGAGCCCCCAAGGTTTGGAATAGACTGCCACCTGAGGCAGTCCAAGTGCCCACTTTGAACGCCTTCAAGACACATTTGGATGCTTATCTTGCTGGGATCCTATGGTCCCTGCTGACTTCCTGCCCCTGGGGCAGGGGGCTGGACTTGATGATCCTCCGGGGTCCCTTCCAGCCCAAATGTCTGTGAATCTATTACATCTCTTACTTTCTCTCTGTATTGGCCATAGTGGTTTTAGCTGTGATGGCAAGGCAGTTGTGTTTTCTCCATTTCCTAGTTGACATCTGTAGGACTGTCCATCACTGCCTTCTCTAGTTGGGGGAATTCTTTGTTCTTGAAAGACTCAGAAGTGTATATCTGAGTTTACATTTCTCTGCGTAAAAGCCTTTTGCTCCCTCTTTTTCCCTTTTCCCATTTGCCCTTCCTATAAAAAAGAATGATATTAACACAGCACCAAGAGGAGATGTAGTGCATGAGAAAGTTATGTTGTTCCTGCTAATCCCTTCTGTGGTCCGTGCTAGCCACTACTGCTTTAGAAGTGCTGCATCTAGCCAGTTAGAGGTTATCATTAGCAAGTAGCAACAGGGGCTTCTTCTAAAATGTCACTAGTAATAATTCTAGCAGCTGAAGTTCAACCCCTGCAAGTCAGAGATGTTAGATCTGGAACCAAGTGCCTTAACTGTTCAGGAAAAAATAAAGCATCTAAAGTGATCCTTGCACTGCCATTGGTGTGGCTCTAGCATGTGTGGACATACAACGCCTGCTTTAATCTAGCTAGCAAGGCAGATGATAGTAGCAAAGACACGGTGGCATGGACTGGCAATCTAAATACATTTCAGAGTCTCTGGCCAGCTAATACATGCCACTCCATGCTAGGTAGATTGGAGTATTATGTACTCTTGGTTATTGAGTATTATAGGGCCAGGTTATGAAGCTCTCGTGTCAAAAGAGAGCTTGAAATCTTCAACAAACGTTGTCCTAAAGGATAATACACTATTTAAAGATTTTTCCTTCTGGCATATTGCCAAATTCATTCAAAATGGCAGCAGTAAATTACTGACAGTGTGTCCTGAATCCTTGCCAACAACCTCTGTGACTCAACAAGATTTCAGACTATGTTAATTTAAAAAGGATATTCAAATGTATATTTTGTTGTCTAATACATTTTTCTGTGGTGATGCCTGAGTCTCTCAGTAGCGCTATGTAACAGTGTGGTCTAGCCCTTTTCAGTGGGGCAGTCAGCTTTGCACTGGAGACCAAGTGTGGGTGATTAGCTGGCAATTAAAAGCCTGATGGGAGAGAGAGCAAGCAGCTCAAGCTGGGGAAGGACTGTTTGTGGCCAGGAGGCAGAATGAAACCCAGGGAAGGTAGCTCCTAGAAAGGAGCCAGAGCTTAGATTGGACATGAGGAAAACCTTCTTTATTTTGGACACAAGGAAAAACCCAGAGGTGGAGATCTGTTAAAAAAAAAAAAAAAAAAAACCCAAAAAACCCGTTTGGACGCCCACCTTGCCAAGGTCATCTGACCCCAGCAGTCTTTCCTGCCCAAGGGTAGGGGGGCTGGACACGATGATCTCGTGAGGTCCCTTCCAGCCCCAAATTTTATGAATCTACAAGGCCCTCTCCAGCCACCTGGAGAAATGAACAAAACCAAACCTTTGGCCTTTGTTACCTGTTCTGGGCAAAGATTATAGTTTGTATTGTGCGGACTGACTGAGGGGCTCCCAAGAGAGCAAACCCAGCCAGAGAGGCTGGGGGCACTCGAGTCTGTTTATGGATTATTGTTTGGACTGGCTGAGGGACTTCTAAGGGGACAAAGCTCATCTACGTAGCAGAGGACACCCCAACCCAGTAGGAGCAAAGTGATATTTGTTTAAGTGCACATGATACTATAAGCTATAAGCTATATTTCTTTAAGTGCACATGATACTATATAGCTATTTTGGGTAAAACCATCTGATGAAGAATAAGTATTTCCCCATTTTTTCTTCTACAATTCTTAGAAAAGTTTAATGTTAATTGGCGTATTTATGTATGGCAGTGCAAATACCTTTTTAATATGAACTTTGAATTATTAATGCTTCTCTTTTTCTCCCCGCTTTTTACAATTAGCAGACAAATGTATGTGAAGACTTTCTTCTTTTTAATGAGAATCTTAAGTCATTTCTCTTTTCCTTTGCTTACAATTATGATTACGTTTTTATTCCTCCTATAAATAAAAATAAAAGCAAAATGAGGCCAATTGTAATGGAAAAAATAAAACATCTCCCTTTTAACTAAATCTTTGAGCTTACATGTAATTTAGGATTTTTTAAGATCTTGATATTCACATTATAGAATTCCTTTGAATATAAGATACCCTTCAATATAAGACATAACCAAATTTTCTGACTTTCAATTTAAGAAAAAAATAAAGACACACTTATAAGGTTATGACCCCATTAACTTTGTTTCCATTTTTATTTTTTTCTCAAATGTAAGATGCCATACATTTTTAGAAGAAATATTCCACTTTAAAAAATGTATCTTCTTTTAAGGGATATGGTATTTGTGTTTATTGTAGCACCCAGACACCTCATTCAGGATCAGAGATTTCATTATTGCCATTAATACTGTAGAAGGGCAACTTGACATGCATTCTTCAATAACTAAAGTTCACAAATAGCTTTCTTTAGGATTTCCTGTTATTTGCTGTGACTCAAATAAAGTTCAAACTGGGTGTATCTACATGTGTACTTCAGTGTGGAGCTGACTATTTAGCTCCGCAGTAAATCATCACACTCTACAAGTGCACCAGTCTGAGGGCTTAGTAAATTAATTAACTCTGTCATAAGATAATGCTGTTCCCAACAGTGCTATCTTACAGTGGAGTAATTAAGTGCAATGAAACACACATGTAGATGGTGACGGGCTGGCTGGGACACGAGGGTGCTAAAGTGTGGGGACACCTAGCCACCGAGCTTTGCTGGTTCTATACCCTTGTGCTCCAGCCAGCCCCTCCACCACGATGGGCCGCTTGTACACGTGATGGTAGGGCCATGTACATGTGACAAATGATGAGAAATTGTCATTCGTCTAAGAATGGCGTCACTGTGTACACGTGCACTATTCTTTTCATGTTAAAATTATTTGTGGGTGGGAACTTAGACCACCTCTGATGTATTTTAGTTTGATCGGAGCAAAATAATTGTGCAATGAACACGTTATGCGGCGTGCTGGTGGCCAGAGAAGGCGACAGGGGCAGTGCACAAGGTGCTAGAAGCCCGGGCGGGCTCGCAGAAGCTTGGGCTTGGTGGGCTTCCAGTGCCCTGTGCACCACCCCTGCCACCTTCTCTGGCTGCCAGCACACCCAGCTGTCCACCTGCCACTTTCCCACACTGCTCCAGGAGCAAGCCAGCCCATTCCCAGGTGATTCCAGGTGGCAGGAAGGTGGCCGGGACAGTACATGGGGTGCTGGAAGCCTGTCAAGCCTGAGCATCTGTGAGCCTGCCCGGTCCTTCGGTCCACTGGAGTGGCACCCTCTGAGGCCACCTGGGCAGGCTGCCAGCAGGGGGAACCACCACCATGGAGGGAAGGACCAGGGCCCTCCACAGCTCAGGGGCCACCGGCAGCTCACCTCCCAGCCATGCAAGAGGCAGGCAGGCTCTGCGAGAAAAAAAAAAAAAGGATCAGGCCCCTCGCTGCTTTTTTTTCCTTTTCTTTTTTCTTTTTCCTGAGTGAAGCCTGCCCACGGCAAGGTGAGGGGTGGGGAGGGGTGAGCTGATGGCAGTCCATCGCTCTTCTGTCACAGTGATGGAGGCCCCTAAATTGAAACGGTGGGTCACAATTAAAAACCCCCAAACTAAAAATCCAGTGTTTCAATTTAGGGAAACTAAACCCACCCCCAAGGTGTACAAGCACCCCTGGTGCTCAGGGCTGTCCTCCCCTCTCATGAGCCTGAGTCTATTTTCTTTACTTTTGGTCCTTTACAGGAAGAACACCCTTTGTCTCTCTCCTTCGTTTTTAATTGCAAACTGTATGCACCCTCTATGCTACTGCCAGGAATGGGGAGAAGTTTTATCACAGTGCCTCTTGGGTAGTCTTTCAGGGAACGCACCCCTCTCAGTGTCAGGACCTAGGTGTTCATTTTGCTCATAAGCAGGGATCCTGGTTTTCCCTGATTAAAAAACAAAACAAACACTATTCAGAGATTAAGAAAGTAACCCAAAATCCATATTTTTCCATGATCAAAATGAAACACCACTAATACTTAGATAGATATACAGTAATATTTCATTTTGATCATGGAAAAATGTGATTTTTAGGTTACTTTTTTTAACTAGAAAATTGGGGTTTGGTTTTTTTATCTGAGAAACCAGGATCCTGCTCATAAGGGCTCCTATGACTCTGCTGTTTTAAGACTAGGCCTCTGGTTTGAGCATACCTATTTCTTGGTCTTGGTCAGCGAGTCCAAATGAACTTGGGCCCACATTGCAGGGGGACCCAGCCAGGCAGCAAGTTGGGTTTGAGACAAGATAGCCCTTTTGAACAGGATCCTAGTCATGAGTCAACAGAAATGTAGAGCTCAAGTATCTTTGGTTAAAATGGTAACACAAACTCATCTTAAGCTGCTGGCTTCCTCTTGCTCGGTTAGGAAGGCCTCTGTCTACTACCCTGGAAGGCAGTCAGTATGCAGCAAGCCTTCCTAGCCCTGTCCCAGATTTGGAATCCCTTCTACCTCTGAGAGAGAGAATTCCTTAAAAAGCACCTGTGCTCTGTTTCGGTTGCACTGCTTTCATGTATGCAGGTAATTAAGTACAGATAATTGTCTGTTCATATTATAAAAAGTCCCCTTGAACAGCAGTTATTAAAAGTTAGTAGTCCAGTTGGTGGTTTCTGGTGCGTCTCCAAAGTTCTTTTTCCATGTTGATCATTCTTTACACTTAATTCATAGCAATCTCTTCTCTTCCCACGCATCTGCGTGACAACACTCTGTCCCTTCAGGGTTTTTTCCCTGTCGTCTTCTCTGGAAAAAAATTAATCCGATGAGGCCAGGATGTAGCAGTACTACAGTGAGTGAATAAAGTGTGTTAGATATTCTTCAAGATATCGTAACTTATAAGAAATGGCGATATTCTTCAAATGTTTCTTTTCCTATGAAAGGATAAGAAAAAAGTGTTAGGGGAAAGGTATTAAGAATATGCTGAGTGAAAGGTTTATATGTTCTGGAAATATCGTAGAGATATTTGGAAAGTGTGGTGATCGCATTTTTAATCATCGTGGTTAATAATACAAGAATCTTATTGAGGACCATGAAAGACCATTGCAAAACTCAGACCAGGGGTTGGATCCTGATGTCCATGGTGTCTTCAGAAATAAGAATATAGAATTTTCTTTCTTCAATTTTATTTAAAAAATTAAAACCAAAAGTCTCTATATAAGCAGAAGCAATGGAACATAAGTATTGAAGCAGCCTTTGGTACGGGTATACTGCTACTCAGTATTTCCCCTGCCCACTATAATACAGCCACCTTTTCTGTCCCTCCACTAACCCGCCTCCAATATGTGCATGACGTGTTGTTTCCTTTGCTGATTGTACAAGTATCCGGTTATAGGTCATGACAGGTATCCCAGCCATAGAACTGTGTGGTCTTGAAAGGGATCTCAAGTAGTCATCTTGAGTCATCTGGTATTACTAGAGCCCCTTGACTTATTGAATCTGTTCTTATAAATCTCCAGTGGCAGGAATTCCAGAGTTTTCCTAAATAGCTTGTCTGGGACTTAATTTTCCTTTATCACTTGAATTCTGTGTTCCCCTGTCCCCATCCCCCCCACAGCTTTTCCCTGCATCATCTCTCTTGCTCCAAAAGAAACTGTTTTCATCTTGTCTTAGCTCTTAGGGCACAAGGAAAGCAATGGATCATCATCCTCTTTAGAACAATCCCTCCCATATTTGAAGAATTGTATTGTTTCCCCTCTGTTTTCTCTCTGCTAAGCAAAGCAAAGCCCAGCTCTTTCAACGATCCCTCATGATTGTGGTTTCTAAACCGATTTTCAGTTTTGTTCTCTAATTTTTCTCTCTCTCTCTCAAAGCATGGTTACATTTGACACTATTTCAGTTGAGGCCTGAGCAGCACTGAGTGGAGCCAAATAATTTACCTCCTGTATCTTCTGTATCTTATACTCCTCTTAATACATTAAAGAACTGACATTCCCTTTTTTGTACTGCCTAATTTAACAATGAACTATTAATAACTATTCTTTGAGTGCAGTTTTTCAATGAATTGTGCACCCATCTTAGAGTAATTTCATATTTTTAGTTTGCTTATTAGAAGCCTTATGAGAGTCAAGATATAAGCATATCTGTTGCTTCTTGCCGTCCACCAGACCAGCTATCTTGTCCAAGAAAGAAATTTAGATTTTATTTAGCATAATAGGTTCTCAGCAAATGCATGTTGACTGTTTTATCACCTTATCCTACTCTAGTTGTCTACAAACAGATTAACATGTTTTGCAACTGGTACTTTTATTGTTCCATCAAGCCCTCAGTCAATATGTAGGCAAGGCAAGGGCCCCTAAAGGGAAACATTTGCATGTCTATACACAAATGCCAGGAGCCTGGGGAATAAACAGGAGGAACTTGTTCTCCTGCTAGCTGCAAATAACTACGATGTCATTGGGATAATGGAGACCTGGTGGGACTCCACCCATGACTGAACCACGGGTATAGACGGCTACACCCTGTACAGGAGGGATCGAGTGGATAAAAGGGGTAGGGGTGTAGCTGTCTATGTCAAGGAAAGCTACGCATCCCTGCAAACTGACATTGGCACCCACGGTGGATGACTTGAGACCCTCTGGGGAAAATCCATGGGGAACGTGTCACAGGGGATACTATGGTGGGGGTCTACTACAGACCCCTACCCAGAGTCAAGACCTTGACCAGGAGTTCACCAGGGAATTGGCTGAGCCCGCACAGTGCATGGTTGTCATAGGAGACTTTAACTACCCAGACATCACGTGGGAGGAGCACTTGGCCAAATCCAAGCGGTCGCAAAGCTTTCTCTCATGTGTGGACGATCTCTATTTGATGCAGGAAGTCTACAGGCCACCAAGAGGTAAAGCACTGCTCGACCTTGTACTGGCAACCGGTGATGACCTAATCAGCAACCTAACAATCGAAGGGAAGCTGGGTGACAGCGATCATGAACTGATCACCTTCACCATCTGCCGTAAAGCTGGCAAGTCAGTCAGTAATAAAGAAGTCCTTGACTTCAGGAAAGCTGACTTTGGCAAGCTAAGGAGGCTTGTCAGAGAGGCCCTAAAAGGCCACAACCCAATGGAGAAGGGAGTTCAGGACAAGAGGTTGCTCCTCAAGGGAGCAATCCTGGATGCGCAAGCAAAGTCCATCCTGTCTCGGAGGAAAGGCAGCAAAAGGGCACAGCAGCCCCCTTGGCTCTCCAGAGAACTCATGAACCTCCTGCATCTTAAAAGGAAGACCTACAAAGGATGGAGGACTGGAATCACCACCAGGAGGAATACTCTGCTTTAGTCCAGACTAACCGAAAAATGCAAGGTTCTCCACCTTGGGAAGAAAAACCTGCACCATGCTTATAGGCTCGGTAGTGCTATGTTGATTAGCACTAGAGATGAAAGGGACTTGAGGGTCATGGTTGACCACAGGATGAACATGAGCCTTCAGTGTGATGCTGCTGCTAGTAAAGTGAGCAAAACGCTGGCTTGCATCCATAGATGCTTCTCAAGCAGATCCCGGGACATCATTCTCCCACTGTACTTGGCCTTGGTGAGGCTGCAGCTGGAGTACTGAGTCCAGTTTTGGGCTCCACAATTCAAAAGGGATGTGGAGAAGCTTGAGAGGATGCAGAGGAGAGCCATGTGCATGATCAGAGGTCAGGAAAACAGACCTTATGATGAGAGGCTGAGTGCCATGGGGCTATTCAGCCTGGAGAAGTGCAGGCTCAGGGTGATCTGGTGGCCACCTGTAAGTTTATTGGGGTGCTCATCAGATCTGGGGGAACGTCTGTTCACCTGAGCATCCCAAGGGATGACAAGATCAAATGGTCACTAACTCCGCCATGACCTATTCAGGCTGGACATAAGAAAGAACTTCTTTACTGTCCGAGCCCCCAAGGTTTTGAAGTAGACTGCCACCAGAGGCAGTTGAAGCACCCACTTTGAATGCCTTCAAGACACATTTGGATGCTTATCTTTCTGGGATCCTATGGTCCCCGCTGACTTCCTGCCCCTGGGGCAGGGGCTGGATTCGATGATCCCCCCGGGTCCCTTCCAGCCCAAATGTCTATGAAATCTATGAAATATGAGCTTCAGGCCAGTCAGCACTCTTGAGCCCGAATGAAGATTTAGGAACCAAACTTCATTACCCGGTTTGGCTCCTATTTCACCCCCTATGCTCACACCTCCAATAATTAGATTCTGTGCATGAAAAACTATAACAAATGTATACATTTCCCATGTATGGAATTTAATTATAGGGGGTCAGTATTTTTAGAGCAACAGCTGGTGATAAGATGCTGCTGTCCTGTGATAGCTTTCTCAGCACTTTAAAAAATCCATAGTGGAAACGATGGAGTAGAAAATGATTCTTCGTGGAAATTTAAAATATTGATGAATCACAATATTGTTCTACTTAATCACTATATGTCCTCACATCATATTTTTCCATCTAATGGATGGTTTCCAGTTATGAATTGTCATCAAAGCTAATGAATGATGGTTGTTTCTGTATTATTACATTCATATTCAAGCTGTGACCAGGAAATATGCATACTGTTCATACTTTAAATGAAGTTAAATTAAATCAAAAGTGAAAGCATGAATAAAATAGAATCCATCTGGATAAAACTCATACTAGAAAGGAACCGTAAAAAAGTACCATAGGTATTACGATGCATTTTTTTTCTTCTCTTTTTTAAGAAACCCTTAGGTTTAGAGTTGGAAATAGAGAGAGATTTCTAAGAACCTTGGGAAACATCACTCTTTGGGTAAATGTGGTATCTTTTATTAGACAAACTAAAGAGCTGGAAAAACGTTCTTTGCAAGCTTTCAGGGACAAACACCCTTCTTCAGGCACAAGGAGCGTCTGCTGGAGATTTGCATACTCTCCTAGGTTGAATAGAAGCCAAGATGCAAAATGTAGGTCTGTGAAAATGCAAATGCATGCCAGTGAAGATCAGAGGCGGTGTGAGACAGGTGGGGTGGGGAGGCGGAGGAAGAGGGGAATGTTGACCTGGGGGTTGAACAGCAGAGGAGCTTTAGTTATCTTTAACTATCAAAACTACATCAAAGATGCTAACAGACAGCTCTCTGACACCACCTACTATGAAAACTAGAGGAAGATTCTACTCACCTTTTTACCTGAAAACTCAAATACACCATCAAATCATTTATGTATGAACTACAAGAAAAAATATAGAACTTGATCCCCCTCCATCACTACACTACCCAAGCCAGGGACTTTTTAAATGCTCCTTAAAATCCACAAACAAGGGAACCCAGGCAGACCCATAATACCCAACCATGGAACCCTAACTGAGGAACTATCAGATTTCATCCAATCCATCCTAAAACCTCTTGTCACCCAAAGAGCATGTTGTGTCCAAGATGCAATAGACTTTTAACAGAAACTTAAATACATAGGCAACCTTCCCAGAAATACCCTCCTAGTCACCATAGATGTTAGTAGCTTAAATACCGACATGTCACACCAGGATGGCATCCAAGCCTGCCTTACATATCTGCAAGAGCAAGATTACAACTCGGAGTATACACCTACAGATATTACTGAATTGATACACTTTATCCTCGCATACAACAACTTCACTTTCAATAGCCAACACTTTCTCCAGACCATGGGCTCAGCTATGGGCACCAGAATGGCCCCACAGAATGCCAACCTTTTTATGGGCCACCTGGGAGAAGAATTCCTCAAGAACTGCACCATCAAACCCATGCTATACCTACAATGAAATCTTCGCCATCTGGACCCAAAACCTGCAATCTCTGATTGATTTCCATCACAAATTCAATAATCGTCACCCCTCCATCAGACTACCTCTTGAATATTCCAGCACCAATATTTCCTTTTTGGACACTATTATCAAAATCCAGAATGATAAAATGCAAACTACCATATACAAGAAACCCATGGACCAACATACATATCCACACAGAATAAGCAATCACTCTAAACACACCAAGAAAGCTGTAATATGCAGCCAAGCCCTCCGATACCACCAAATTTGTACTGATGAGAATACCCATGATCATCACCTCACAAATCTCAAAAGGGTTTTCATTCAACAAGGACACTCCTCCAGAGAGATAGATCTTTTGAAAGAGCCACCTGGATACTACGTGATGAATTGCTGCAATACAAAAAGAAAATCCAAACAAATCGTACACCATTAGTTATGACATACAATCCTTTCCTGGAACCTATACAGAACATCATCAAACAATTGTAACCCATTCTAGAAGAAGACCCAATTTTTAAAGGGATCTTTCCAGAACCATCCATCCTAATCTTTAAACAAGCACCGAACCTCACCAACCTCATCACCAGAAGCAAACTTCCTATGGCCCAAAGCACACCAAATGGATCCAGGCCATGCCAGGACAAAAAATGTAAAACCTGCCAACAATCTCCACCATTCCCACAATAACTACGCACCACAACAAAACCATCACCATTCTTGGATCTTACACCTGCACTTCCAGAAATGTAATACATTTCATCCAGTACACTAATTGCCCTGATGGAAAATATGTAGGAGAAACCAAACAACTGTGTAACAGAATGAAAGCACACTGAAAATCTACCAAAGACAAAAATACCCAATTACTTGTGGATGCAAACTTCTCACAAGACAACCTCTCTCTCTTCAATCTCTCAATTTTAATCTTCAAAGGGAATTTACAAAACACCTTTTGTAGATGAACCCATAACCTTCACTTCATGAATATACTAGGGCATGCGTAGATGAAATGAGGGGCATGTGTGCACGACACTTTAAAATGGGTTAAACGATTTTGCACCACTTTAATGGTGTTGGTGTTTGCACCCGTTGGTGGCGTATTGTGCATTCATTCCAGCCGCTGTAGCACATTCAGTGGCATAATGTGTCTTAAATGACTTTGGGGTACAGCAAACTAAAACACTTCTGAGGAGTTTTAGTTTGCTGCCCTACAGCCACACAGTGAAGCACCAGGCTCCATGCAGCTCATACTCATGGATCATACTCTGCAGCTGCAGTGCCGCTCAGGACCACCTAAGCCAGGTACCTGCGGGCAGGCACCTCTGGGGGGGCGGAGCAGGAAACTGACACTGATGTGGAGGGAAGCACCAGCTGCCCCCCCCAATAGTCCAGGGGCCACTCCACCTGCCAGCAGCTTGCCCTCCCCTTCCTGTTGCCAGAGGGCCAGGTAAGACATGGGTGTACATGACACGAGGATTTACTTCGTCCTAAATTGAAGCGGTGTTTTTAAAAATCCACCACTTCAATTTAGAGCCCCCATTTCATCTATCTGCACCCCCAGATACAAAAAAATCATTGACTTACTAAAGACATTGGATTTATGGCACATTATAACCTGCCTGACATCCGATAACCCTAGTAATCTCTACATTTTACCAGCTACGTTCTATCACAAGGTCAACATTTCCGTCTCCCCCTCCCCAACCTACTTGTCTTGCACCTATTCTCTTCCATTGCCTCTGATCTTCATTGCCACACATTTGTATTTTCGCAGACCTACAGTTTGCATATTGGCTTCTATTACACCCAGGAGAGTATGCAAGCCTCCAGCAGACTCTCTCTGTGCCTGAATAAGTGTGCTTGTGCCTGAAAGCTTGCAAAGAACATTTTTTCCGACTATTTAGTTGGTCTAACAAAAGATATCACATCCACCCAAAGAACCTTGTCTGACTATGTCCTTAGACTAAGACAGCTATATCCAATACCCCTTAAGAACCTAGGGAGAATTTATTAATAGTAGAAACTATAATTATGGGAGACTTCTTTAATTTTGCTACCATTATTGGTAGGGCTCAGACATTTTTTGTTGAAATGATTAATAGATTTCTCTTTCAAATTATCAATGAGAAACAGCAGGCAGTACTTTTTTTACATTTGGTTTTAGGGAGCAGCAAAGATCTTACTGAAGAGCTGATTATGGAAAACTAGTTAAAAACAGGCGAGGTATTTGGGGGGTGTATTTGAGAGCTTGAGGATTTCAATGAAGAAAATAATTGCAAATCAAAAGTGAACATACTGTTTGGTGCACTGCACTCCAAGAAAAAGGAAAATATTGGAGGATATAGCACCTTGAACAGGATGTTAATGTTAAGCAAGAAGATCAGCAAGGAATAGGGATTGGTGAGGTGAGGGATCCTCAGAGGTCAGAAAGCACAGAAAAAAGTGAGAATGGCCAAAGTCTTAGAACCTTACAAAGAAAATTTCAAACAAAAGCAAAAGACTCTGCAGTTATATAAATAAAAAGAGAAGTGGGAGGATAGAAGTGGAACTGCTATCTACTGAAGACAAATAAGAACAACGTAGGAGTAGTCCAAATACCAAATGAATGCTATGTCTCTATCTTCTATAAAGAGTTGTAAATAAAGATAATTACTTTGTACCAAACTGGCATGAGGATATGATGATGCAAATCATCACGTTTGAGGATTGAAAAAAACATAGATTGTTTAAGGCGACTGTGGCCGTGATAATTTTCATTAAAGAATACCGAGTGAAATAGCACATGAGAGAGCAATTTTCTGTGGCATGGATCTTTAATATATACATTTGTTAATTCAGGAATTGTGCCTTATGGTTTAAGATTGCAAATACAGTACCTGTATTTAAAAAGGAAAGAGTAGTGCCCTGGCTAATTACAGGCTTTTAGTTTAACTTCAGTATTATGCAGGCTTAGAACAGATGGTGAAGGAAAGAGTAATTGAGGATATGGAGATAAACAGGAAGTGGAACAAACCACAAAATAGTTTTATTCAAGGAAGATTGTGTAAGACCTATCTACCATATTTATTTGAATCCAAGACAACCTTGAATTTAAGGTGACTCCCCCCCCCCCCATAATTAGATTCTATACATGGGAAATGTGTAAATTTGTTATAGTTTTTCATGTATAGAATCTATTTTTCTGGAGGGTCATCTTGAATTCTCCCATCCCCCCACCCACACTGCTGCAGTAGTAGGAGGCCAGATGGTGGGAGAGGCAGTAGTGGGGGCAGTCTGTGGGGGGAGTCAAGCAGCTTGACTCTTACCCCTGAGCCACTACACACTTTGCCTGTCCCTCCCCCTCATCACCTGTGCTTCCCTGAAGCCTTAGGCCCTCCACCCCCCCCCTCGGCTGCCTCTTCCCCTTCCTCCCCCATCACTTCCCACCCCTGTAGCTTTTGTTTCCCCCTCGTAATGCTTACCCTTACTCCATCTCTAGCAAGCAGTGGCCTCACTCCAGCTTGGGGCATAGAGCACATGCTTGCCCAGCCAGAATTGCTGCTGCCACTACCAGGCACCATGATCTCTGCCCCGGGTTGGAGCAGGGGCTTCTGTCTGTCTGAGCCTGAGCAAGGGTAAGTAGCAGAGGCTGGGTGGGAGACATGAAGAGAGGCAGGGAGGGAGGGAGGGGGGAAGACCAGAGGCTTGGGGGGGGGCAGAGGTTCTGAGGGGTTAGAGGTGGGGGAGCAGGCAACAGCTGCAGCTCTGGAGTGTGCCATTGTTGCAAAGAAGGTTAATATCATACTGGGATGCGTTAGCAGGAGTGTGAACAACAGATCAAAGGAAGTGATTCTTCCCCTCTCTTCTGTGCTGATGAAGCCACATCTGGAGTACTGCATCAGTTTTGCCTCCCCCCACTACAGAAAGGTTATGAACAAGTGGAGAGAGTCTAGGAGAGGGCAATGTAAATGGTTAGGGGGCTGGGAGAAGACTGAAGGGGGATTTAAAGCAGCCTTCAACTACTTGGGTAGTAGGAAAAACTTTTTCACAAAGAGGTTAGTAAAACACTGGAACAGGTTACGCAAAAAGGTTGTGGCATCTCTACCCTCAGAGGTTTGTAAGACCCTGCTAGACAAAGCCTTGGCTGGGATGATCTTGTTGGGGATGAAGGACCCCTTAAGCAAGGGGTTGGACTACATGATCTCTTGAGGTCCCTTCCAGCCCTCATTTTCTATGATTCCATGATTCTAAGGAGTTGGAGCCACAGCAGCTGCCTGCTACCCCATTGCCTCATACTCAAATCCAAGATGAAGGCCCCCCCATGTTAAATGGGGGGGCTTATCTTGGATTCAAGTAAATACAGTGCTACCTTTCCCTGATAGGAGAGATGCATTCAGTGCAGATTTAATCTGTCTAGATTTACACAAATCATTTGACTCTGGGTTATTAATGCTGTAATCTGCAAGATCCATAAGGAGTTACCTAAAAGAGATATTACAACTAGTTCTGTTGAAAGGGGAGTTATGGGATTGGAGAGAGCGTACTAGTGATGTTCCTCTGACACTGGTTTTGAGTCCCATTCTGTGGCATATTCATTGGTGGTCCTGGTGCAAGAACTAGTTATGTGTTAATGAATTTTGTGGATGACATAAAGGCCAATGCATAAGAAAATTGGATTTTGCAGAAAGAATTGGGTAACCTCATGTTGTGGTGCAATAGGAATGATACCAAGTACAAAGTACACTTTGGGATTAAATACCAAGAACTTTTGTTATATGATAAAGACACACAGACTGGAAGCAACAGGGGAAGAGGGGCGTGGGAGTACTAGTCAATCATAGAATGAACCATCAGTGTGGTGCAGATGTAAAAAAAAGATCACTGCAATTTCCAGATGAGTTTTCTGGACTATTTTTAGTAAATGGTACTAATACTTCCCTTCAAGTCATTAATAAAACTTTTAGAACTTTACATACAGTTCTGTTACCTATGTTCAAAAAAGTTTTATTTAAACTGGAACAAGTACAAGGAAAGGGGCTACTAGGATGTTTAAGAGAGTGGAAAGGAGTTAATGAGATTGTTAATGAGAAGGGAGTAAAAGACCTTTAGCTTATTTCTTTTCATTCACTGTAATTCTATGATTACCTTTTATACATGTATCTGCCTGGCATAGATCAAGGAGGAAGAAGTGGTATTTGAGTTAAAGAAAAATACTGGAACAAAACTAGCCATAGACAAATTTACACCGGAAATTATAAGTTTTCTAACAGTCTGAATGAGGTTTTAGAGTCATCTTCCAACCATAGTACCAGAGACAAAGAACCATATTTACTTGGCAAGTTTATGGACTGGATAGCATGACTGTAAGGGTGTTCTTGGGGTAATCATCATATCATGTGACATATTGGCTCTTCAGAGTCAAGATACCTGAAAGAAATAATATTGATATGAATTAAATTCTGCAATCACACTAAACCTGAGCTGAGTGCAAAACTCAGGGATATACAACGGTCTTTATTTTATTTAGATTTATTAAGAAGAGTTTCCAGGAGTTAGGATTTAGGTCTCTGATAGGCAGGATGTGGGAAATCTGTACTGCTATAGATGAAATCATGCTCCTTAATAGTCAACATTCCTGTAGGGTAGGGTGATATCTGACTCTTAGTCAAAGTCAACACAGCGGCAATTTAGACATTTTAAGTATGTTTGCATTTTTAACTGTATAGATCATTCTGGAGCTAACACCCATGGTAATCAATTCTGAAAAGTGAGCCCAGTGATGGTGAATCTACTTCAATTCCTTTTTTTCTGTTGTTTGTATAATGAATGCTGTAGATCAGAATCCGCTTCGACTGTATTTGTTTTCAAATAAACATATACAAAATGACATTAACAAGTCATTAACAGTAAGTAGTCAGGCACTCAGAAGTTGGAAACTCCAGATTTGAAGTTGCTTAGGCAACCTTAATCCATCCCCCATGTCTACGTGCTTTTGCCACCAAATCACCTACTATGTTTTCCATGGGATCTCTGCTTCCTTCTGTTCACAGGATGCTGCTGCAGTGGAAAACCATTTTAATTTTGTTGTTTCCACATTTTATGTGTTTGACTTTGCAATTTAATAAGTCCCATTTAAGACAGATTTTTGTGTGTAATTTCTAGGGCTGTGCAAAGCTTCAATCACCAATTCAATTCATAGGAGATTTAGTCCAATTCAGGGGCCAAATCTCCAAATCTGAATTGAATCCGGAGACCCATTAAAAGCTCTGACTCAATTCGAAGCATCTGAATCAATTTGGAAAAGATTTGAAGATTTGGATCGGCTAGGGAGAGGCAAGCACAGCCAGGTGGCTGCAGGTTCTTCCACAACTCTTCCAGCTGTGTCTGCCTCTCCCCGGGTTGGGGGAGTTGCGGGGGAAGTCCCCATGGCTGCCCCACTCGGCCCCAGCCTCCCGGCACTTAAGAAAAAAAAAAAGCCCCACGCTCACCAGATGCAGTGGTCACCCAGAGCCTGGCAGTGTTCAGCCTCAGTGGCCCCAGCTCCCAGACAGTGCACAGTGTGCTGCTGGGCCATGCTGTACCTGTGCCATGAGGCAGCTGCTGTGCAGGTGCCAGGTGGGGGGGAGAGAAGGGGTGTCAATCCCTACTGCCCCCCCACCCTTCCCCCATGCTGCACAGGGGGGTTCTGCCATGAGCACCCAGACGGCCTGATCACCACTGCTACAGCTGGTGAGTGCAGAGCTTTTTTTTTTTTCTTTTAAAGTGCTGGGAGGCTGGGGCTGGGCAGGCCAGCCATGGGGGCTTCTCCCACAGCTCCCCCCACCTTGGGATAGGAAGGCACTGCTGGAGGAGCTGTGGAAGAACCTGCAGCCGCCTGGCTGTGCTTTTCTCTCTCCAGCCGATCTGAATCGCTGAATCTCTCCAAGTCAGTGCTGAATCTTTGGAAGTAGATTTGGCCAAATCGAATGGGGACAGTGATTTGAATCACCAAATCGAATCACTGTCCTAATGGAATACTTCCCTATTCTCACAGGCCTTGTAATTTCTGATACTTCCAAAACCCCTGAGAATAAAACAGAAAGTTCCTCCTATGCTATCGCACCAATTGTCAGATGGTTCATCAGCAAAACTGAAGCTTTTGGATCCAGTGCCAGACTCTTGTCACTGGAGCTATTAAGATTATAAAAAGTGCTCATAGGTTGTCATCCATGTGTGAACCAATATGGGAGGGGGGTGAGATGCACTTTTCTTGTGGGTTCCACAAATATTAGCTAAAATCAAAAGAATGATGAGACTCAAAAATCATGGGTTCCATTACCATCCTATGGAGGAAATTTTGCTCTAGTGTCTGCCAACCAGAGATGTGGGTTTTCCAGAAATTTTTCCAGTACCTTAAATAGAGTCTGATCTCATTTAGCATGTTTATTTGACTTCATTTATTAAATAAAACTAAAAAAGTACCCCATGTCAATTTTATGTCTCAATAGCCACAAGTATTTGAACTGAAATATTTGATTAGGAAAAAAATTAAATACAGCACACTTAATGTGGTTTAAGTGTTATAGTCAAACAAATTCAAAGCTTTATGTGGAAAGACATTATTTTTATTAGAATACTTGTAAAAATGTAAAGACAATACACAAAAGCATGTACTTCTCTGACATTGTTTGTTTAAATTTAGGAAAAAAACCAAAGGCAATGAAAGATGTTGACACACTAATTTTAGCATACCCAAAGAACTGCGCATGATATGCCATGGTTGTTCATTCATCTACTTAAACAGAATTTAACTCTTCCACTGAGGTCATTGAGGGACCTCCAGTTTCATTGTCACTATCTGTAGAATCATTTGCACTACTTATTAGTTCCGTTTCAGGGTCAGATTGAGGCAAAGCTGATTTAGAACTCTTTCACTAAAGGATGGTTTTATCAATGAGACTATGGGCAAGGGCAACTTCTCAGCACACTGCATCTTCTTCACTAATTGTGCTTCTGACTAACTTTCCAGAAGCAAGAGATTCTGAGAAATAGAAACAAACCATACCAGCATAAGGAATCCTCTGATACTATAGAGATCCAGTAGTGGCTCCCAGACTGCAAAAGTTGTCCCTGCAAAGCAAGTATGGTTGAGGGTCAGCAAGCCTAGGTAGGGCTTCTGTGTCTCAGCAATCACTAACTGCTCCATCTTTGAGACTACGAAGGCTAAGCTGCATGACTTGGGTACCTAGAGAGCAGCAGAAAGGCAGACAGACCAGGATAAGGGGGCAGAAAGGTAGTTTAAACAGATTTTTGCATATCACCTACCAGTCAGTGCACCCTGATCTGCACAGTGTGTCACATGGCTGCACTCGAGGTGGCAGGGGGAGCCGTAGGCCACATGCCAAACATTGTACTTGAAAGATAAAAGTCTTTTGGAGATGAGCAGTTACCCTTCAGCGTATTCTCTGCCTGGATCCTGGTTTTCGCTGATAAAAAAAAATAAAATCTCAAATTCTGGTTAAAAACCCCTGAAGGGCCCTGCTGGTGCCCTTCAATCCCCATGCACAGCTCCCACTACCCCTCAGCCCTTCTCCAGGGGGCCCCAGCTGCCAGGCCTACAGGCCCAGGACCCAGGTCTGCAGCACCTTGCCCCCTGCAACAGTGCCCAAGCTTTGGCTGCCATGTGTGGGAGGTAGTGGCTGCTGAGGTGGAGCAGAGCCCAGCTCCCCTTCCCCCACAGGCATGAAGGCTGGAGTGAAGCCTATGTGGGGATGTGGATACAGGCTGTCCACTGCAGGGTTGGGGCTCCCTCCCCTGCTGCACTTCCCCTGAAGCCTCTGCAGTCCAGCAGGCAGTACCCAGGGCAGACTGGGGTCGGGTGGGGAAGCTCAGTGCCATTGCCACAAGCCCCACACTATCATGATGAGGCACCCCCTGCCCACCCAGCAGCAGCAAGGGGTACAACTCACTGAGCTATCCCAACTGGCTCTGCCCTGCCACACTGGATCCCACCCACTGAGCCACAAAGGCCCCATGGGGAGGGCAGCACAGTGGGGACACCTGAGCCTGCAGCTAGCATCCTGCCCCTACCCCACACACAAATCTGGGGGCAAGTGCCCCCCCATGCCCCTCATCATTATCTCTGGTGAAGGGGAGCCCAATACGAAAAGTTTGCCCAGGGCTGCCAGGAGTCTAGATACGGTGCTACAGTCATAGTCTATGAATCAATTGCCTTTGACAGCAGGAACATCCTGAGTGCTTGCTTCTGAGATAAACCTGTGTAGTGATAAGACAGGTATGTCACTGTCATGTTCTCTGTCTGTGCCATTTACAATATATCCAGACTTTGTGGAGATCAAACTTTCCAAGTCTGTTTACTTCAAGTTAGGCACATATTTCATAGAATCATAGACTCATAGAGTAGGGTCGGAAGGGACCTTATAGATCTTCAAGTCCGACCCCCTGCCAGGGCAGGAGAAAAAAAACTGGGCCGCCCTAACTGTGAAGTAGTTCTTGTGGATGTCTAATCTAAATCTACTCTCCAATAATTTGTGTCCGTTGTTCCTTGTTATGCCAGGGGGTGCTAGGGGAAACGAGGTCTCTCCCAAACCCTTCTGGTCCCCCCTAGTGAGTTTATAGACTGTCACCAGGTCCCCGCTCAGCCTTCTCTTGTGAAGGCTGAACAGGTTCAGGTCCTGCAGTCTCTCATTGTAGGGTCTGCCCTGTAGTCCCCGGATCATGCGGGTGGCCCTCCTCTGGACCCTCTCAATGTTGTCCACATCCCTCCTGAAGTAGGGCGCACAGAACTGGACCCAGTATTCCAGCTGTGGCCTGACCAGTGTTGCATAGAGGGGGAGGATCGCCTCCTTGGCCCTGCTAGAGATGCACCTGTGGATACACGACAAGGTCCGGTTAGCCTTCCTGACTGCATCCCCATGTTCATCTTGGAGTCAAGAATGACTCCAAGATCCCTCTCTGCCTCTGTGCTCTCAAGAAGGGAGTTTCCCATCCTATAAGTGTGCCGCTGGTTACCACTGCCCAAGTGCAGCACCCTGCACTTGTCAGTGTTGAAGCACATCCTGTTTTTGCTAGCCCATCCCTGTAACCTACCCAAGTCTTGCTGCAGTCTTTCCCTCCCTACTAGTGTGCTCACCTCACCCCAAATTGTGGTATCATCAGTGAATTTAAACAGGTTGCTTTTCACCCCATCATCAAAATCGCTGATAAAGAGATTGAACAGCGCAGGCCCCAGGACCGAGCCCTGGGGGACTCTGCTGCCCACTTCTCCCCAGGTTGAATATGAGCCATCCACCACCCTCTGAGTGCAACCCTTCAGCCAATCTGCAATCCATCTGACTGTGTAGGCATCAATGCCACAGTCACCCAATTTCTTAATGAGGATGGGGTGGGAGACGGTGTCAAAGGCCTTGCTGAAGTCCAGAAAGACTACATCCACAGCAACACCTGCATCCAAGGCTTTTGTGACCTGATCATAAAAGGCAATCAGGGTGGTCTGACATGACCTGCCCCTAATGAAACCGTGCTGGTTGCCCTTGAGCATCATCTCTGAGGCCGGCCCATCACAGATGTACTCCATGATGATCTTCTCAAAGAGTTTCCCTAGGACTGAGGTAAGACTGACGGGCCTATAGTTGCCTGGGTCCTCCCTCCTCCCTTTTTTAAAGATGGGGACCACATTGGCTACCTTCCAATCATCTGGCACCTGGCCTGAGCACCACGAGCACTCATAAAGCTGTGCCAAGGGCCCTGCAATAACCCCTGCTAGCTCCCTCAACACCCTGGGGTGGAGAGCATCTGGACCCACTGATGTGAACACGTCCAGCCCCTCCAGAAGCAATCTAACCCGGTCCTCCCCAACCTGAGGTCTGGAGGCGTTCACCTCGAGTCTGTCTTGCATCACAGTGGGGAAGTCCGGTCCCTGCCCAAGAAAACAGAGGTGAAGAATTGGTTAAAGAGGTCTGCTTTCTCCTCTGGCGCAACCACCAGATTGCCCAGAGGATCTTGCAGGGGCCCCACATTTCCCGGTGCTTTCTTCATCCTCCCTATATATTTGAAAAAGGACTTTCTGTTATCTTTGATTTTGGACGCAAGTCCTAGCTCCTTAATGCCTTAGTTTTCCTGACAGCCCCCCTACAGGCCCGAGCAGAGGAGGTATACTCTTCTTTGGAGATAGCACCCCCTTTCCACCGGGTGTACACTGCCTTTTTGGTGATCAGACATTCCTGGATGCCCTTGGTGAACCAGGGGGGCTTTCGGGCACTCCTGCCCCCCTTGCTTTTTGTTGGGATGGTCACCCCCAGATGCAGTTTGAATTCCATAGGTAAACTACTCTTCATATGAAGTATTCTTTCTGGTAACATATTCCAGACCTGTGTACTGTTCACACTAGGGTGGGACTAATGGAAGAAGGGAGAAAGTGACTCAGTAGGAATGGGAAGGCAGGCTGAAGGATTGGCAACAGAGATGTGGGGCGGAAAGTTTTCCAAACCAGAAATATTTCCAGAAAATATCCCAGTGCTTTATTTGTCCAGGGGAAATTTTCCATTTCTAAAAATTCATTGATTCATAAATTTCATTAGTAACAATGAATGGATGCCAATACAGTATTAGGCATGGTTGGCAGTTGCAAAGTTATAATTAATGTTTTTCAGGTGTTTATCCCTAGGAAGTGTGTGAGAGAGTACATATATGCTTCACTGATTTGTAAACAGGAGGGTAAATGCACTCTCGTGATAATCCAAACCAAAAATCAAGTTGTGCAGGTCAAATCAAAACAAAATGATCACACTGCTAAGTGAGTGAAGGGGGAGTGAGGGGCACCAGCAGGGCTGTGGGTGGGCAATAGCGTGGGCAGGGCATACCAGATCAGGGCTGCTCAGTGCCACAAAGCCGTGGGGACTGGAGGGACAGCCACAGCTGGACCTGTGTCCTGGTGAGTGAAGTGGGGTCAGGGGTCTCTGATTTTCCATGATAAACAACCCAAAATCAAACACCAAAATGTATAGGTATTTAGAATGTATTTTATTATAGTGATTGAGGCACTGGTAGGCTTCCAAATTGCTTTAACTGATGCCTATATATATAGTGACATTTCATTTTAATCACAGAAAAACATGGATTTGGGGGATTTTTAATCAGAATTTGAGACTTTTTTTATCAGAGAAAATCAGGATCCCTGGTTCACCAGGCAGAGAATATGCTGGAGGGTAACTGCTCATCTCCAAAAGACTTCTATCTTTCAAGTACAATGCTTGGCATGTGGCCTACAGCTCCACCCACCACCTTGAGTGCAGCCAGGGGATGTACAGTGCAGGTCAGGGCAGACTGACTGGTAGGTGGTATTCAAAAATCTCTTTAAACCACCTTGGGTTTGTGTTCAGTCATAAATATGTGCCTATACTGGAGAAACCTTAATAATTACTCATAATTTACTGGCCAGCTACTTATTTTGGCAGAGATGCCTTTTAGATTACTTTTCAACCATGTGTCAACAAGAAATCCCCTTTGCCTTGTCAGACCCAAAGGGTGTGCCTACACATTCATCCATGCACTTTAGTTAATATGTATTAAGTTTAGTACCTCTATTGTGAGGTACTAGAAAAAGACATATTAGCTTAATTTAATGAGCATTAGCTAAAGAGCACCTTTTGTGACACTTTAATGCACATTAAAATATATTAATGCACCCAGTGTCAACATGCCCAGTAGTTCAATCCCAGTATCCTCCTCTGTGAAGCACTTGAAATTTATTCCCATGTCAGCCTTTGTTTCTAACCCCAACTCTCCTTTCTTTCTCTGAATTAACAAATCAGTGGCCTAGAAAACAATTTGTTCCGTCAGGCTTTTCTTGACATCCAGGGAAATCATTTGTTGCTTTGGGTACCTGCATAGACTCAGATATTGGTTTAGGCAGAGAGTTTAAAATGTGCATCTTGTGTAATTCACATTAACAGGTTACCACCTGTTCTGCTAGTAATTGGTCGAAAATGGAATAGTGTAGCAGGCATGAGAAAAAATGGGGAAAAACGCAAAAGCTTGCCCAATAACAGAATGAATTCTCCACTTTCCCCCCGGAGCCTTAGAACCCAGGACACTGCACTCACACCTGGCATCCTAGCACTCCTCTTGCTGGTTGCTGCAGGTGCTGTAAGCAGGTAACTGGACAGTTTGTAGCCACAATACTGAGGCAGAGAGCTCCTTACTAATGACAGATTCACCTGACATCAAGCACTGTGTTGAGCTTCCAGTTTTAAATGAGCTCTAAATTAAGCCATCAGCTGAAGAAAAGTGAAATTACTACATTGGCTTTTGGTGGCATGCACTGTGGCGTCTCCAAATGAGCTTTAAACAAAGTCTCTCTGAAGTTCTCAAGGTGCCTATATGACATGAAGGTAATTTCACTTTCTAGATTTGCCATGCTATTTTTTGACACCCATTTATCTTTTAGTCATTTTTCAATGGCCAGAACCAGCTGCCAGGATTTTTTTCAATGCTTATTGTATTTATTTTCCATAGCACAATGCAAATGGCTATGGCTATGCCCAGTGCAATGGTCCACAGTTTCTATGAATAATACTTTATGAGGCTGAAAAGCAGAAAGAAGTACAGTCCATAAGGCGTGACCTGCAAGGTAGAGACAGAACAGGTTCAGTAACTTTGGCAAATAAAAATGGCAATTTTCCACTATGGGAAAAATGACCAAAAATGCCCTATGTTAATCACATAATGACCTATATATTTCAGAATCTAAATTTATTAGGTTACTAAATAGAGGTATTGGAGCCTAAATTTTAAGTATCTGTGATCTCATGGAAAAAGCACTGACTTTTTTGTTCTTTCACATTTATAGACTTCCTCCATTTCTAAACTATAATCAAGTAATGTGTTAGATTTCTTTTTCTGAAGCAATCTGAAACAATAACAGATAAACGCCATGACTAGAATCCTTTTTTAGTATGTGAAGGAAATCTTATCCTATTCAATAGCATTGGGTACTGCACACAATTATATGCATCACAGAAGTCTTTAACTAAGGCCATGCCTACTTGACAAGCTTCCAGTGTCCATCAGCGGTGTCTTCAAACACAGTATATGGGCTTCCACATACTCTAGAGGATATGCGTAAGTTAGTAGTTCTCAACCTTTCTTGACTCATGGCACCCATTAAGTTTTTGCTCTTAATTTTTGTAGTAAAAAAAAGATAAATAACAACAATAATAGAGGAATTCTACTAGTGCAAAGAACTCAGGAATATCCTAGAATCATGGAAAACGAGGATTGGAAGGGGCCTCAGGCAGTCATCTAATTCAAAGCAGGACCAGCCCCAACTAGATCATCCCAGGCAAAGCTTTGTCTAGCCAGGTTTTGAAAACCCCCAAGGATGGAGATGCCACCACCTCTCTGGGTAACCTGTTCCAGTGTTTTACCACCCTCCTGGTGAGAAAATGCTTCCAAATATCTAACCTAAACTTCCCTTGCTGCAACTTGAGACAGTTGCTCCTTGTTCTGTCATCTGCCACCACTGAGAACAGTCCAGCTCCATCCTCTTTCAAACTCCCCTTCAGCTAGGTGAAGACTACTATTAAATTTCCCTCTCAGTCTTCTCTTCTCTAGAATAAATAAGCCCAGTTCCCTCGGTCTTTCCTCAGAAGTCATGTCCCCCAGGTCCTGCACCATTTCTGTTGCCCTTCACTGAACTCTCTCCAATTTGTCCACATCCTTTCTGTAGTGGGGGACCCAAAACTGAACACAGTGCTCCAGATGTGGCCTCACCAGTGCTGCATAGAGGGGAAGAATCACTTCCCTGGACCTCCTGGCAACACTCCTACTGATACAGTCCAGGAGGTTGTTAGCCTTCTTGGTAACAAGGTCATATTGTTGATTCATATCCAGCTTATTATCCACTGTAACCCTCAGGTCCTTTTCTGCTGCAGTAGGCCAGGATATTTTTAATACTGTGGATTCTAATGTGAAAACTCTGTTTTTTTCTTGTAAATCATGCTTGCACATCTAAAAATGCTAATATTGTGCAGCACCCTGCAGCACCCTTGCAAAGATCTGAAGGCACCCCGGAGTGCCAGGGCTCCCTGGTTGAGAAAAACTGATCTAGGTGGCTTCCCTCCTGACTCCAAGTTTGCCACTGTCAAAATAACCCCCAGCGTCATATTTGGACTCCCCAAAAGCTGCAGTGGAAGGAGACGTTCAGGTCTGCTTCCAGTTGCTCAGGGTAACTCCTGAGCTGTCTGCTCTGTTTGCTTGCACTCCAGCAAGAGCAAATGCACAAGGCTTCTTTTGTTGGCAATAAACTCAGAGTTGGGGTAGAAGATATAAAAGGGATGATGCTCTTACTCTTTAGACTTTGTAAAATGCTTTGGCATATGCAGCTCTGTGTTTTACTGTTAATTGATATTCTAACCCGGAAGAGACAATGTTAAGGACAGAAGGGAACTTCTCTATGATTAAAGAACAAGCTGTGTTTGGGTCTCTATATTCTTATGTGCATTTATGGTGTTCAAATTATAAGAGGCTTTTAAAAACTAAAGTGCAGGGGCAAATTTTCCTACCAGGAGTTCCAAGTAGCAAGAAAACCCCCAGAAAAAAGTGGCACAAAGCATGTGAAAATAGTGTGTGGTGGAGCAAACACTGAGATCGGGGAGCAGGCAGCTCTAGGCTGGCTGCTCCTTTTTTCCTACATGTTACCCCCCCAGCTGGCTGGGGTGCAAGGTGAGTCAACATAGAGGCTACCTGCTGGCTAGCCCTGCAACTTTGTCCTGCTACTATTTCTGCTGCTGCAAGCACATGCCCCTGCTCGTATGGACGTGGCCAATGAGACCACTTTAATTTTAAAACACTCTGCAGCTAGCAGAAGATGTGTAGCCATGTTAGTAAGTTGCTCTGCCTGGGCTTAATAACCCTGCTGAGAAACCGGGTCTACTGGCTTGAGTAGAGGGCTGCACAATGGGGCTGCACTGCTTCTGTTTCCCAAGCTAGCTCATTTAGAGCTGTCTGGTGTCTCCGGATATCACTAAATCATGCTGTGTCACCATATCCAAAATGCTATGATCACACCTGTCTCTCTGTGGTCCTTGTTAGCAGCTCAAATTGCTCTCTTCCTGTCCCAAAGCATGGGGCTGTCCTAGGTCACAAAACCTTGAGATCCCTCAGCTGATGCTTCTGTCAGAGTAGAAGAGTTAAAATATTCATCATTTACATGAAGTACCCAATTCACTTGTCATGTTCCAGCTAACAGTATAGTATAAGCATACTATAATTTTGTTGTTAAAATACAGTATTTAGGGATTAATTAAGTATATTTTGTTTTAAAAGTAACTGCTTGGCTCCAGCAAATTTTGGTTTATTTTTTGAGTTATGGCAGTATGAGTGCAGTCATACCAGAGTCCAAAGATCCACATCAAAGTTTACTCCATAACACACCTACCGATTTGTCTAAAGCAAGAGAAAGTCAGGAGTACATTTTCAAATTCCCAGTAACACATTAAGGGAAGATCATTCCTTAAATGTCAAAGTTTAACTACGGTTTATTTCTGCTTTAGTTATAATACCTTCCGGGAAGCAGGAAAATGAACTTTAATTTTCTTACTAATTCTATGCATTTTCATTTGGTAAATATCAGTTTTCCCTCCTTACTCACCACTCATGCTACATCTGTATAGAGGCATCTATGTATAGACCAGCTTGGTCCCACGTTACCACTTCCTCCTCCTGAACATAAGCATCATCAGTTGATTTATATTAATACCATAGATCGATGGAACAGGTTTACCTAACTTTCTGGAATCCATAGAATAATTTAAATTGCATCATTTTTAGGCCCTTTATATTGAGGTCTTGATATATGTACTTAATTAATTTTTAATTTCACCCATATTTCCCAACAACCAACAAATCTAACTGCCCTTCCAACCCTCATAATACTTAGTTGTTTGGGATTTCAACCTAACTCATTCCTTGGGTTCCTTCAGTCAAAATGTTCTTTTGTTCCTATGAAATCCTGTGGTTGAGACCAGTGCTCCTTAATGCTGCTGCCGTCAAAATCCAAATGTTATACTATCTTTAAACAAAAACTATGCATATCACTTGATTTGCATCTGGCTCTGCTCCGTTTACAGTATTATCGACAACACAAACTGGAAAAGACGCTGCTAGCCAAGATTTAATAGCTCATTGATCAGTTCCAAGATGAAAATACGTGTGTTCTTATTCAAAACTCCACCTCAATACAATCTAAGTATATTCTCTCCAGAATAAATGTGAATATTTGTGTAATAGACATTCATGTCAAACAATACATTTAACTTTGCATTTTGCAGTCCCTAGGGCACTAGTCCAAATCCCATTGAAGACAATAAATTCTCACGGACTTCCCTGGGCTTTTGCTCCGTCCTCAAGTGTGTTATTATCATAATGCCACCTCCTAGCACCAGATGGCACTGCACTCAAGTTTAGGGAGCCAGAATGAAAACATTCATAAAGAATGAGAAACAGAGCAAGAAAACTTGTTCTCAGGCTGCATCCACACACTATTGTTGAGCCTGCCTAACCAATGAATTAGCAGAATTTCACCCTGATAATCTCAGTCTGCAGCTAGACGGAGGAAATGGTAATTCATTTCTATTTTTAAAATCTACCTGAGTTCGCCACTCCCCTCCCATGGTTTAAACTGATACAATCAACAATTGCACCAAGTCAGTAAAAGCCAAACAGCCCTCTGATCACAATTTGCTGCCATGCCGTGCATCATTCTGTTATACCGCAGTGAACAAATAAAGGCATCCCAGCCTACCTGCTGACTGATCTCTCTTCATATACTGATGAAGCGAAGAGAACAAGACCTGATTATTAGCTGTGTCCTTGGTAAATGCTACTTAAATTCTCGTTTCAGTCATTGATTCCAAAATAATGGAGGAATATACTAGAGCGTCTCATTAACCTCTGTTCAAAGTAACTTTTGTTAATATTGATATGAGTTTTACATAGGTACCAGGACAAACTGTACCCCAACAGCTCTATTAACTGGAAAAAACTGAATGTTTTAGTTAATTTATTTCTCATTTTCAAGTTTACTATACTTACATGTTCCTCATGTTTTCACAGCAGATACAATTAAAATGTTCTCGTCGATCCTCCCAGTCTCGGGGTACGGGCTGAGGAGGGAGAGAAGGATCCACGTAGTCAAACAAAGACTGCGGGACTGGTGTAATCAGGAAAGCTTTGGCTTCCATGACCACAGCTCTCTCTATGGCGAGAGAGGCAGCGAGCTGCTGGGAAGAGATGGCCTCCACCTCTCTCCCCTGGGGAGGAGGCTCTTCTCAGCCAGACTGGCTGACCTGCTCCACCCGGCTTTAAACTAAGCCTGCTGGGGGATGGGGGAACCACCGCCACTGCTGGCCCGCTAAGCAACCCTTGCAAAGCCAGCAGACCAAGGCACTTAAGGGACCCCACCCTTGCCCCAGCCCTGGTACAATCTGTGGGCAAGGCAAGAGCCCCCAATTGGACACTTACCTGTCTGTACACAAATGCCAGGAGCACGGGGAATAAGCAGGAGGAGTTCGTCCTCCTGCTCAATGCAAATAATTATGACATCATAGGGATAACGGAGATCTGGTGGGACTTCACCCATGACTGGACCACGGGTATAGGTGGCTATACCCTGTACAGGAGGGATCGTGTAGATAAAAGGGGCGGGGGTGTAGCTCTCTATGTGAAGGAAAGCTACATGTCCCTGCAAGCTGATATTGGCGACCAGGGTGGAGGACTGGAGACCCTGTGGGTTAAAATCCGTGGGGAATATGGCACAGGGGACAAAACAGAGGGAGTCTACTACAGACCTCTCACCCAAAGTCCTGAGCTTGACCAGGAGTTCGACCGGGAACTGGCTGAGGCCGCATGCTCCAGGACCTTGGTTGTCGTGGGTGACTTCAATTACCAGGACATCTCGTGGGAGGATCACGCGGCAAAATCCGAGCGGTCGCAAAGCTTTCTCTCATGCGTGGATGACCTCTACCTGACTCAAGAAGTCTATGGGCCAACAAGACGCAAGGCGCTGCTCGACCTGGTACTGGCTACAGGGGATGACCTAATCGGTGACCTAGTGATCAGTGGGAAGCTGGGTGACAGCGACCGTGAACTGATCACCTTCACCATCTGCTGTAAAGCTGGCAAGTCAGTCAGCAACACAGAAGTCCTTGACTTCAGGAAAGCCGACTTTGACATGCTCAGGAGGCTTGCCAGTGAGGCCCTAAGGGACCATGACCCCAGGGAGAGGGGAGCTCAAGAAGAGTGGTTGCTCCTCAAGGGAGCAATCCTCAATGCACAAGCTAATTCGATTCCTTCTCAGAGGAAAGGCAGCAAGAGGGCACAGCAGTCCCCCGGCTCTCCAGAGACCTAGCAGACCTCCTGAGTCTAAAAAGAAAGGCCTACAAAGGGTGGAGGATGGGATTCACCTCCAAGGAGAATTATTCTGCGCTGGTCCAGTCTTGCAGGGAGCAAACCAGGAAAGCCAAGGCTGCAACTGAACTCCAACTAGCTTTGAGCATCAAGGACAATAATTCCTTTTTCAGATATGTGGGGAGCCAGAGGAAAAGGAAGGGCAACATTGGACCCCTGCTGAACCAGATGATGCAACTGACAACTGACCCCAGGAAAAAGCCAACCTATTAAATGGGTACTTTGTGTTGGTCTTTCATCAGTCCCATGGAACGCCCATGCCTGCTATGGGACAGGGAGATCCGGGTGAGGGAGATCCCCTGCCCTCCATTAATGCTGACCTTGTGAAGGAACATCTTGAGCAGCTGGATACCTTCAAGTCAGCCGGCCCTGACAATCTGCACCCCAGGGTACTCAAGAAGCTGGCGAGCATCATAGCCCAGCCCCTGGCACGGATCTTTGAAAACTCCTGGCGCTCTGGTGTAGTGCCCGAAGACTGGAAGAAGGCCAATGTGGTGCCAATCTTCAAGAAAGGGAGGAAAGTGGATCCGGCTAACTACAGGCCCATCAGCCTGACGTCTGTCCCAGGGAAGATCTTAGAAAAGTTTATTAAAGAGGCCATCCTTAATGGACTGGCCAATGCCAACATCCTAATGGATAGCCAGCATGGGTTTGTTGCAGGTAGGTCTTGCTTGACCAATCTCATTTCCTTCTACGAGCTGGTGACCTATCAGCTGGATAAAGGAGAAGAGATTGATGTCACATATCTTGACTTCAAAAAAGCCTTTGATCTGCCTTCACCATGATCACCTCTTGGTGAAACTGGCCAATTGTGGTCTTGGGTCCACCACGATCCACTGGCTAGGAAATTGGTTCCATGGTCGGACCCAGAGGGTAGTAATTGATGGCAGTCACTCATCATGGTGCCCTGTGACCAGTGGGGTCCCCCAAGACTCTGTCCTTGGCCCCATATTGTTCAACATCTTCATTAATGATGTGGACATTGGAGTCAGAAGCAGACTGGCAAAGTTTACCAATGACACCAAACTTTGGGGCAAAGCATCCACACCAGAAGACAGAAAGGTGATCCAAGCTGACCTGGACATGCTCAGAAAATGGGAACCTGATGGTGTTTAATACCGAAAATTGAAAGGTTCTCCACCTTGGGAAGAAAAACCTGCAGCATCCTGATAGGCTCGGCAGTGCTACATTGGATAGCACTACGAAAGAAAGAGACTTGGCGGTCATCGTTGACCACAAGATGAACATGAGTCCACAATGTGATGCTGTGGCTACTAAAGTGACCAAAACGCTGGCTTGCATCCATAGATGCTTCTCAAGCAAATCCCGCAACATCGTTCTCCCATTGTACTCAGTCTGGTGGGGCCGCAGCTGGAGTACTGCATTCAGTTTTGGGCTCAACAATTTAAAAAGGATGTGGAGAAGCTTAAGAGAGTCCAGAGAAGAGCCATGTGCATGATCAGAGGTCAGGAAAGCAGACCTTACGACGACAGGCTGAGAGCCATGGGACTCTTTAGCCTGGAAAAGCATAGGCTCAGAGGTGATCTGATGGCCACCTATAAGTTTATCAGGGGTGACCACCAGGATCTGGGGGAACGTTTGTTCACCAGAGCGCCCCAAGGGATGACGAGGTCGAACGGTCACAAACTCCTGCAAGACCGTTTCAGGCTGGACATAAGGAAGAATTTCTTTACTGTCCGAGCCCCCGAGGTCTGGAACAGCCTGCCAGCGGAGGTGGTTCAAGCACCTACATTGAACACCTTCAAGAGCAAATTGGATGCTTATCTTGCTGGGATCCTATGACCCCAGCTGACTTCCTGCCCTTTGGGCGGGGGGCTGGACTCGAGGATCCTCCGAGGTCCCTTCCAGCCCTGATGTCTATGAAATCTATGGAATGTTTTGCTCAACTCAAGAGTACTCTAGGTAACATGACTTTTTGAGCTATTTTTTTAACAAAGCTAACAATCTTTTAAATACTGGCTAATTGTTTTGCACAGTATTTTCATCAGTTACAGACATGAGTATGTTCAAATAGTTTTAGATTAGGTAAGGTAAGAAGAAATACAGTGTCTGTATACACATTAAAGTAGTAATTTCTATTGCTTTTCTTCTCATATAGCACAAGATACTTCTGGATATTGTACGAGGAAAAATATATCTAAAGAAACATGCTTAAATTTAAAATTTCAATTTTAATTTTAGGAAGAAGGAAACACATGGATCAATAATAATTTGCAATGGATGATAGGCCCACAAACATTTTGAGAAGAGTATGAAATCTCATGTATGTAAAATGATAAAATAAATCTCTTTTAATACAAATGAAATGATTACATAACCCACAATTCTCCTTATGTACTTGGGGGTCATTTGGGCTAGGTACAAACATTCATAAAGCCCAAGGTGGAATCAATCTAAGTTATGCAGTTTTCTGTAAGTGCTTAGTTTAGATCGGTAGTGAACAGACACATATTTGCCCTTTCGGGGTGGGGCAAAACTTAGACCAGGTTCCACCATTTTTAAACCAGTCCATATGTGCCAAACTTCTGTGTTATTATGGGTATAGACCCATTTTGTGTGCCAAACCTCTGGTCTGTTATGGGTATAGACTGGTTTTCTGATCACATATACCAGTAAAAGTGTGATGTCTGTACTTGGGTTTGGTGAGTTATGTAAGCAGAGTACATAATTAATCAGAGAAAAGAGATAAAAGAAAGAAGAAGGAAATAGATGCCTAAAGACAGAAATGACTTCTTTACTCCTTGTCAGGTGAAATCTGGGAACTAATTATGACACTCCAAGGAGCGAGCAGAATTAATTTAGAGTATTATGCTCAGAATGAGTGTTCTTAGATAATGTGTTCGGTTCCCTTAGATCCAGAGGCTACTGCAGGAAGTGGAAAGATTTTCACTGGTTTCCACAAGCACTGAATTGAGCACTGAGATAGGATTGTGATCTTTCTGTGGCACAGGAAATTTTAAATATTATTATTACTAGGCTTTGAAAATACACAGGAATATGAATGTGTAGATCCATGTGGCAGAGGCTGACTGCTGGCATTGTTACATTTCAAAGCCAGGTGAAGTATTAATATTAAACTGTAGGGCTGTGCGAGGCTTCAGACAGAGGTTCGGATCCAGAGAAGCTTCAGACGCTTCGGGGTCCAAAGCAGCAGGTCTGGGTCGAAGCACTGCCTTGTTCGGCTTCCTGAAGCGGTTCGAAGAGCCGCCTCGGAGATCTGGGCATAGGGCATAATGGGAAAACAATTAAATATCTATAACTTTGTTGGTTTTTGTCTAATTTGGATGAAATTTTCAGGGGTGGTATACTCTTCAGAGTGGATGAAGCCTGCCAAGTTTCAAGAAGATCAGTGCAGGATTTTGGGGGAGCTTCCTCTCAAGCTGTGGACAAGCAAAACTGGTGCCATGGGTGCTGTGGGACTGGCTGTGTCTGTCTTGGGGCGGGAGGGGAGACCCCGCTTCAGGCCTGGCTGCTGAGCTGCTGTGCTCCCAGTTACCAATCAATCAATCGTGATTCACTCAGGGAGCAGGGACTCAGGGCCCAGCTCAATACACAGGACTTAGCTACTACATAACGACTTAATGAGCATCAATTAGTACCCACAAAACCAGGCTAAGGAGAGGAAAGAATCAATGCAGACAATCAACTGCCCCAAGAGAGACACAGTCTTGGCACGAGTTTTGTCTGTCAGCAGCTAGGGGTGTGGGGCCCCAGATTCCCCCTGCACCAATCTCCTCCACAGCTGGCAGGTGTCACAGCAGGGGCCACCACCCCTGCAGCTGTCACCCTGCTGCGCCTTAGCACATGCAGTGTCACCTATGGCACCAGTTTTGCTTGTCCGCAGCTTGAGGGGCAGCTCCCCCCAAACCCCTGCACCTATTTCCTTGAAACTTGGCAGGCTTTGTGGCCTGAGCAGGGGCCACCATCCCTGCAGTTTCAACCCCCTGTGTTGTAACACAGCTGTGACATGATGTGGCTTTCAAGAATTTGGGGTACAGTTCCTCCCGAACCCCTGCACCTATCTTCTTGAAACTTGGAAGGTTTTATGCTCTCAGCAGAGGCTACCATCCCTGCAAGCATCATCCAAATTAGACGTGAAACAGCAAAGTTATAGATAGTTTATTGATTCCCCATTATACCCTATTGCCAGATCTCCGAGTCAGCTCCAAAGCTTCGTAGCCGCTTTGACCAGATCGAGGCAGAAACCCAGTCTGGAGCTCTAGGTCAGATCGCAGCCATCCAGAGCGGCCGGATCAGATCGCTGCCAACTTGCACAGGCCTATTAAACTGGTCGTAGATAATTGGTCAGGGCCATTTCCTGTAAGGAGTGGCGGAGAATGAATGAATGTGGTTCCGTAGCAAGAAAAAAGAAAGTAAGAAGAGCGACATGCAAAAAAAGTTGATTTGTTAGGCCCAGCTTGTATAAAAAAACTTTTGCTCCTTCATTAAATGAAAGAATGAAGGTACCTCCTCGACTATAACTTTTACATTGCTGTTTATACGCATTAAGGGAACAGAGATGTGGTGGAAAGAAATTAATACAGACACCGAAGACATGGGACCAGGGAGTTAGAGGCAACATAAGAATAGCAGAGCTGGGTCAGAACCCAAAGAGGAACGTGGGATCCCAGCACCTATGCACTGAGCTAGGAGAGAGGGCAATTGCTAATTTATTATTTGCATTCTAGTAGCACTTAGAAGCCCAGGGTCCTATAGAGCTAGACGCTGCAAGGATTGTACTGGTAGGTTGTCACTAACCCAAAGAGCATACAGTTGGAAAAAGTAAGACAGGCAAAATGCAGGAGCAGGGAAATGAAGGACAGAGAGAATATTATACAGTAAGTCTGGCAGTCGTGCCTCTTGAATCCTTCTATGATGCCTTAGCTGGAAGACCATCCTTCCCCTCTAACTGAAAAAAGAAATTGTACTGCAGGTTGGTTTCCTCAGCTACGATGATCCTAGAATGTGTTTTGCTTCCCAAGCTCTCCCAGGGTGTGTTTCTCTTAACCTGTACTGTACCGGCTGAGCAAAGGTTGCTGAGAATCTATTCTGCTATAAATATCTCTGAATGTGAGCAATCCCTAGAAGATTCATTCCCTCTTGGTCTCCATGACACCAGCAGTCTATCCACAACTTGCCTGATGAACAGCTTTTTTTCTCACCAAGAATGATCTCTTACTGTCTTTAAAGCCTATATTACCTAGTTAAGCCTCAGCAATTACTGTTAATGGCTATACTATGATATTTTATAGATTACTGAGGTGCACAAACAGATAAATCTCTATTTTATCAATCTGTTGTGTGGAATGCACATTTCTAGACAAAATGCAAGGCTAAATGGATGCTTGTACATGCCAGCTTTAAACTGATATCGCTAGGACAACCCTAGTTGAGAGACTATGGGTAACATAAATCTTGCCTCCTTACATGCCAGCAGTTAATTTACTAAGAAACAAGTCCATGATAGTATGGCATTCTCAATGATAAGCCATGCAAGTTGCCCAAAGACACTTTTGTGCAAGTAACGACGGAGCCAAGTTTGATAAAGGCTTAAGAAAAACTCATCTCTCCAGTACACTTCAACATCTTAAAAGAGATGGCCACCCACTGCAGTCACTGAAGCAGCCTTTTGGCAAGGTATGGCTTATCTGTGGCAGACAGGGCAAGGGAGACTTGGGAATGGTGACATGCGATGTACCCAAAACGCCTTTCAGCATTTTTTTTATAGCTATGATGAAGCACTGAGACAGAGGGAATTTCCTTGGGGATTTCAAGCCACGCTGTCCTTGCTGAAAGTATCTTATATTTGTACTGTTCAGCAGTTAAATATTTGATTTGTCCGTCTTTAGCAGACATGCTAGTCTCCAGTTCCCAATCAGAAACTGATGTGCTGGTGTATTTAGAGCATCCATTGGGAAATATGTCATACAATCAATCTCCTTTTTTCCCACAGATGGAAAAACTACCTAGAACGAACAACAATACCAAAATAGAAGAAGCTGAATTAGAAATCCAGACGCATAATTTTTAAAGTACTTCCATAATGAGTAATGGCTACCTGAGTCTTTCAGTCTCCTTATGTGGCTCTGGCTCTGGCAGTGGAGGTTGAAACATGGCTCTAGCAAACTAATTTTGCTGTAAAGGTAAACTCCAAAACCCATTATCAAACAAGTCTCCTTACAGCAGACCCAGAATGGAATTTGAATCTTTATTTCTGAATAGAGTGATGAGAGGTAGAAGAATGCATAGCAGTAATGCAGGTGGCTGGTCTTCAATGTAGATGGTGCAGCAGAAAAAAAAGGCACTTTTGGTGCTTTTATAGGCACTTCAGGAAAAGCAAACAACAACTGTGGCAATATATGCCATATAATAGTAATTCTTCACACCACACACACATGCATACACAAACACCCTAGTACCAATAAGATCAAAAGTAAAACTTCCAGTGACTTTAGTAAGAATGTGGTTCATTTCTTTTTAAAACACTTAGACTGATCTTTTACTAATGCTTAGTAAGTTTATAACATTTAGGTTATTTTCCCCAGCTGCTGGGGAAAAAAGTCTTCTTTAACCATGCAACGAAGCTCAGATCTAGACTTTCTCTAATGTTCAGGAAAAGGAAGGAAGGAAGGTTTACTCACACAACACCAGAGGGATAACCTTTGCTTTCCTGGAGGGTTTGAAGTTTGATGTGAATGGTCTGCACAACTGTAGTCTATACAAAAGGTTGATTCTTTCTGGGCTCCCAAGGTTCTCTATCACAAAGGTTCCTTTATCTCTTTTGAGATTTTTCTGTTTTCTCAGAAAAGATTATCTTGGATTTCCTTTCTATCATGTATCTTGTTTTGTATGCAGGCAAAAGAAGGGGAGATGAACCATGAACCAGATCTTCAGTGCTTGCCTGGCAATAGCAGAGGAACCACCTTCTCGAAGGAGAAGGGCAACCTTTTGGCCAAAATGAAGGTTTGTGCTCAGTCCCTTTCACCCTTTACTGCAGCAGTTCCCAAACTGTGGGTCATGACTCCAAATGGGGTCACAGCATTAGTGGATGGTGTTACAGGGGTAGGGGACTGTGGGTTGGGAGTGAGGGGCCATGCTATGGCAATGGGATCATGTTAAGGAAATGGGGCCAGAAGTGGGGTCATGCTGAGGAAAAGTTTGGGAAGTACTGCTCTACTGGGGCATTTTTACATTTGTCTGTGTAACCGCACTGGGCATTTTGAAAGGAGCCCAGCACCGCAATGCATGCAGTTGTTTAAGTGACAAAATGCACATGAGTGCTGAGAAAATGGCAACGGCATGCTTTTGAACTAAAACACCTTGCATGTCCTTTAGTTAAAAAACACACGTTTTCTGTGTGCTGACGTGCATTTTGCTGCGTATAGAACTGCACACAGTGCAGTGAAGTTTGCCTCGGTTTACATGAAGAGCAGACTCGATTAATTGAGTCCACTCCAAAGTGGAGGATCCCTAGCGCGTTGCCGGGAAAAAAAGTATGTGTAGAAATGCCCCCTGATGTTTTTGGGGTGAACATCCTGCCTTAGGTTCACTTATGCCTTGAACCTCTGTCCTTGGTCCTGCAGGACATGAAAGTTTATATAACCTAATCTTGGGTTAGGTCTGCTGTATATTTATATGTGCATTAGATCACTTCCACTTACTTCATCCCAGTACAGGATTTCAGAGATGGACAGAAGAAAGGGAGGGGAATGAGTGGGAAATGGAAGAATAAAGTAGTTGATGGAGTGAGCTGAACCAATTTCTTCTTCTTACTTCTCTTCCCTCTTCTGTGGGGAGGGATCATTCCATCACTCCTCTTTCTTTGGTTGATCAGATTATCTAGGTCCTACTCCCCACTCTGTTATTGATTTCCTCAAAGATCTCAGGAAGGTCACTTAATCTAATTTCACCTTTCTGTATCTGAGGATGTTATTTATTTTCTTGCAAGAGATTACTTTTTGTGCTTTGAGATTATCAGAGAACAAGTGCTAAAGTACCACAAAATATTTAGCCTCACAACTAGTATAAAGTAAGAATTTTAAATGCTCAGCTTAGATGATAAAAGAGTGATTGTTACATAACAGAAAACAAATTATTCCTCCCTGGGCACACATGCAAATAATCCAGGAGCAGTTTACTCTCAGGTAAACTCTCCCGGGTAAGTATTTACACATGCAGAGACATGGGAGCAGATTTGCTGCTCCTAGAAGCAGATTGCTCCTGTTCCCTGCAGCTCTGCAACAGCATCCAGGGGGCACACTAGACTCCCCCTGTGTGCTAGCCCCGGGGGCCAGAAGATAGCCGTCTCCTGGCAGGGGCTGGGATATTGCTCTCTGCCCCTGGGAATGCCTGCTGCTAGGGCATGCTGCTCAGACACCAGAGCCTGGGTAGGGACAATATCCCCCTGCCCCAGAAACAGGGAGCTCCCAGCCCCTGCTCTGTGATCATGGGGCCCAGGCTGGGAGATCCTTATCTCCCTGCCTGAATCCCATGGTTGTGGGGCTCATCTCCCAGCACCAGCTCCACAGTTGTGGGGCTCAGGCTGAGATAAGTATCACCCAGAGCTGCCTTTGTGACCACAGAGCTGGTGCTGGGAGATAAGGATCTCCCAGCTCTGGACCCGATCATGGAGCTGGCACTAGAAACTCCCTGCTGCCAGGGCAGGAGGACATAGTCCCTGCCTAGGCTCTGGTGGCAGAGCCTGTCCTGGCATCAGGCAGCTCCCAGGGATAGGGAGCAATCTCCCACCCCCTGCTGCCTGGCTGATCAGGAGCACTTGTGAGTAGATTTGCTACTTGTATTTGCAGGTAGCAAATTTATTTGTGATTAGAGCCAATTACTGCTCAATAGGTGTCTACACATGCAGACGCAGCTGCTTACTGCACAGTAATTAGGTCTACTGTGTAGTAAAGCATCTTGTGTAGATGTGCCTCCTGGGTACAATTTTTTTTTGCATCATAGAGGCTGACAGAGAAAGCATTAATTTTCTTCGAGCGTATTTCTACAATCTTACTTTACTAAAGCTCTCAAGATGTTCCAGTAAAATCTCCACAGGTATCTTTTACTAGCTATCCCACAAACTTTCAACCTATGTGCTTAGAAGGTTGAAAACAGCAGTGTGTTTAGCTCTGTAATTGCTCACTTTTTAATGTGGCTTTGAGATGAAATATCAGCATCTAAAATCAGCTTTACCCTAGCAACCAGAGATTCTACCCCATACAAATTCTGTGTGATAAAGACTCTTTAGAAATCCTAAATAGCCCTTTGCTACACTGGGATTTCCACAACAGTTATATCCATATTAATCATTTTTCACAAGGGAAATGCCTGTTTTTTCCTAGCTTTGTGGCATACCTTGATATAACCAGCTTTAAATGCTGCAAATTAGGTGACTTTCCCAGACTTATGCTTTAAAATGTTGACAGTGATTTCAGATGCAAGGTGTTCATGTTTCTACTAGCTGTAACCTAAAGAAAACAATAATAAGGACTGTAGTTTGGACTCAGTGTTTTACCTCCAATAGGCAAGCCAAGAAAAAGGCATTGAAGTACATAATGGGTGGGATTTTCAAAAGTGCTTAAGGGCACTGACCACCCAGCTTTTGTTATAACTGTTTGGTGCATGAGTCTGAGAATTAATAGCATGAAGGGTGTGTTTTAATGCACTTGCTGCCAGATATGTTTTAGTTTGGTGGTTCTGGTAGTTTAATATAAAGAGACATTCTGTTTTAAATGTAATATTGCTAGTGACCTCTGGGACAAGACTTAGGGTGGCTTATGTAGCAATCCAAGGCTGGGAGTTTGTGTTCAACTGTACAGAAACAGCTGATGGGAAGAAATGGACCATTTAGGCAATAGTGAGAAAGGACAGAATTGTTGATCAGACTGGAGGAGAAAGAAGAGGAGTAGGAGTGTATCAAGACAATGATTTTCCTTAACATAAAGTTAAATGTTCCCAGATCAGCTTTCATCTCCTCTTGTTCAGATGCCAATTGTGAATATTGGCTAGCTGCAGAAATGCTTTCTGGGAACAGGGGAGGATAATGTCTTTTGTAAAGCAGAGTTCCTACCCATAAAACAGATGCTGAACAGCAAGCTGTGGATTTTTTCCTGTTTACAGCGAACAGGATAGAAATTAGAAAATCTTGAGGTTTAATGTTTAACTGCAATTCATATCAAGGGTGTAGGTTGTAGCCATGTTGGTCTAAGCACATAGGCAGACAAGGTTCTTTGGGTAAATCCAATATCTTTTATTAGACCAACTCAAATAGTTGGAAAAATTCTTCTTAGCAAGCTTTCAGGCACAAACACCCTTCGTCAGGCTGAGGTAGCATCTGCAGTTGGTCTGTGCTCTTCCTGGATGGAGCGGTAAAGCAGCCAGAGGCCAGTACTTATGTAAGAAAGCCAGTCAGTTAAAATGTAAATTGAGGTTGTCGGTAGGTGAGACGTGGTGGGGGTGGAGGAGAAGGGAAATGAAAGTGCCTGTAGTCAAAGGATGAGAGACAGGAAGGCTGGGGGGCAGGAGAAGGGGATGGGGCAGGTTATAATGTGTCATAAATCCAATGTCTATATTTAGTTAATGATTTCTTTGTATCCAGTAGATTGATAAAGTGAAGTTCATAGGCTCATCTGTAGAAGGTATTTTGTAAATTCCCTTTGTGGATTAAAACTGAGAGATTGGAGATAGGGTGGTTTTCTTGTGAGAAATGTGTCCCCACAGGTAATTGGGTATTCTTGTCTTTGATAGCTTTACCACTCCATCCAGGAAGAGCACAGACCATCTCCAGACACTTCCTCAACTTGATAAAGGGCAATTGTGTCTGAAAGCTTGCTAAGAAAGTTTTTTCCAACCATTTGAGCTGGTTTATACATGCCAGTGGGTAATATAAAGGTGCATACCATAATTTCGATGATTTCGAACCATCATTTCAACAATGGGAATAGTTTAGATATCCTGGTGATGCACAAAGTACAAAAACTGAAAGATCTTTCTGGCTAGATGTAACCTTGTCCCAAAATGATTCTGTTAGAGGAATGAATAAGTATAATGTTTTTTATATGATCATAATTTTAAAAGCAGAAGAATAATCATTTATGCTGGTAGATCTTAATAAACCACAATTGGTAGATGGTTGGTTTTTAGATATGAAGGAGTGCTGAGTCACTTTGCACTTAGTCAGGTAGTGTCATAGAAACTTTATCATTTTGTGGTTTAGGATGATGGTGACTGGAGATGATGAATGCCCTGAAATTAGATAGCATCCTAGAATTTTTAGATTGAAATTTGCTGCGTAGTGTTCCAAATATGCAAATAATGGAAGGGGAATTTTCGCAGAGAGTTGTCTTTTTTATCTTAATATTGTTTAAGGTGACCTGATAAGATTTAAATTTTAAAATAAAGATAATAAGTACTAAAGTGGCTAATAATAATAGTCTAGGGAACAGTGATTACAATTGAATAAACTACTAAATTTTACCATTAAAGGATTTTTGCTATCAATACATATGATAAATGTATCCATGATGTTGTAAAGAGTAGGTATATTAAATGAGATAAGCTGGACGTTTGTAAGAGATACTGTTGATGAAAAAGATAAAATTAATGGAAGGAATGGATTTTGGTTATGCAGCACTGGTAGCATTATGTAGAACTTTGGATACAATATGAATGAATGACAAATCATTATCATTTAATTTTGAACCACAAAAGAGCTATAAAGATTATACAGAAAAATCTTATTGTGTCTTGTTATTGCAGTGGTCACCAACCAGTGGATCTCAATCCACCAGTAAATCTCAGAGCCTCTTGCAGTAGATCTTGAAGCCTCTTGGAGTTGATCCGAGGGTGCGGTGGGTGGCGGAGGGAAGGGGCAGGGGGTAGATATAGGCCCCTATGGTGAGGGACAGTGCTGCAGAGGCCAGAGTAGGGGTAAGTTGAGTGGGGCCCTGGCCAAGTGGGACTTACCTGCTGTGGAGGTGCGCCCCCAAAGAATTTTATTTCCCCCCCCACCCTGCTTCCCTCCCTGTGACTTACCTGCTGGATGGGTGGGGAAGAGGAAGTGGCAGCGGCACATGGTATATCTTGGGTGGCTTTTAAATGCCAAAGGTGACTTAAAAAGTTTGGAGACCACTGCTCTATTGGTTACAAGAAGAAGTGAGAGAATAAAGAGATCATGTTAGGCCCTTATTCAGGAAAATATACTGTGACACAAGGAGCCAACTCACAGCCCAGTCACACCTTGATGTCCTTTTGTTCTGATGTTAATAGGTGGAAGGCTGCCTTTCCATCTGCCCTGAGATCAAGAGCTAGGTGTACACGCTCCAACCATCCTTAAATATGTCCCATGCCTCGCAGATGTTTCTAGGCCTAGCACCCGGCCTCCAGTTAGGTGGCACACACCAGGCCTTGTCAACTGCCTTCTCTACCCCGGGGCCTCACAATTGCTCCCCACAACACCCTGCCCTCCTGCTTGGGCTGCTTAACTGCCTCCTCATCTCTGGAGCCATGCTACTCCACCGTCTGTCAGGGCCACACTACTTTGTACAACCAGTCAGGCTCAGGGTCAACCACCCCGTAGACTCAGGTGGCACTCCGCTTGCTGTGCCTGGCCCACCACTCTGCCTCTTACTTCTGGTTCAAGGTAGAATACCTCTGCAGGCTCAGGTAGCACTCTCCTGCTGTGCCTGGCCCAGCTCCAGGGTCTACCACCCCACAGGGCTCAGGTGCAGTTACTCTGCATGCCTGGTCCTGAACTACCTCCAAAGCTCGCTTCAAGTTGGGGGCAGGGGTTTAAGCACCCCAACCCACCTTACAGCAGGATGGTCCTCAAACCTGGCATTTTAGTGGCCCTGTCCCACCACAGGCAGGACCACCAGGCCTCCCTGTCCCAGAAGGGTTCAGTTTCAGGTCATGTCCAGGACCAATGAGGCTTCCTCCTTCCCTATAACCTCACCCTTACTCCCAAGATATTCCTGAAGCAGGAGCTCCACTAGGCAATGTTACTCCCAGAGCTGCTGGGCACAAACTGCTCTGCTCTTATAACAGAGATCTCCAAAATGGCCACCCCCATCAGACACCTAGTGGCTGGCTGCTCCAGCCCTTAAAGTGATGGAGCACTAAAGCTGCTCCGTGACACATACCTATTCAGAAAGTACCTAAGTCAGGGGGAATTTAAAGTGTTTAAAGATAAGCACACGCATGAATGCTTTCATGAATTAGGGGCAAGAACAGGGAAGGGGGAGAGAGAGTGAGCGACAAGAGAGAGAGAAACTAACACAAAGCCATCTACAGTCAGGAATGGGAGGCAAAACCAGAGGTAGTCTATAAACATGCTGGTTGTGTTAAAATCAAGATCTATTGGAAGGACAGGCAGGTAAGAATTGATTACAATGAAAAAAGAGTTTGTTGGCCAAGGTAAATAAGGAAAATGGTAACAATGAAAGAATGGGAAATGTTGCAGCAGCAGTAACAGTGTATTACAGATTTTGCTACAAATATCCAATGAATGGAACAATAAATGTATATAATTTATAGTATTTACTGAAACCATACAACAATATTATCTGTTCTGTTTAATTTTAGCTCTTATTCCTTGGGAAAATAGTAGTGGACAGGTGGTGATATTAGACAAAAGTTAAATTGTTTTCTCTATTAGACCAATATGTAAAATCTTCCACTAGTGGAGAGATCCATTTTCCTCTCATCTCTTCAAGAAATAAACACAACAATAACCATAGAATCATAGAAAATTAGGATTGGATGGGACCTCAGGAGGTCATCTGGTCCAACCCCCTGCTCAAAACAGGACCAGCCCCAACTAGACCAGCCCAGCCCAGCCCAGCCCAGCCCAGCCCAGCCAGCCCAGCCCAGCCAAGGCTTCGTCTAGTCAGGTCTTAAAAACCTCCAAGGATAGTGATTCTACAACCTCTCTGATAACCTGTTCAAGTGTTTTACTATCCTCCTAGACAGTTTTTCATAGTATCTAACCTAAACTTCCCTTGCTGCATCTTGACACAGTTGCTCCTTGTTCTGTCATCTGCCACCGCTGAGAACAGTCCAGCTCCATCCTCTGTGGAACTCTCTTCAGGTATTTGAAGGTGGCTGTGGTAAAATACTGGTAAAATAATCTATCTTGCCACAAAAACATATCCTGTCTTAATATGGAGTCCATAAAGACTGTACATTTCATTAAAGTGAGTCCTGTGGTGTCCAGTTAATGTTGCAGCAAATTTTTCTATGTTGAAATTTGCCTACTTTTGAGTTTGCAAAATGCTCATAAAATTAGAGCAATATTATGAAATATAAAATATTTAAAATGTAACTCATATGAAAATGAAGAGTGATTGTAAAGTTTTATGGCATTTGTTTTCTTTTACCAATTTCAAGAAATGTTGGTTCTGGTTCGTCAGAAGTCACAAGGGCAAACACAAGGTGCTGGTGCTGGTGCTGGTTCTGGTTCTTTTCTTTTGAAGCCTGCTCTAAACTTCTAAGCCAGTCGCAAATATGCCGTGTGTGGCTGCAACGGGAAGCAGTCTGGGGCTGTGGAAGCCCAGCGTGACATCCCGCAGCAACAGCCTTTGGGGCAAGGTGGAAAAGGGGAGCTAGAACTGACCATATCATGGGGTGTGGGATGTAGTCGTGACTTGTCCAGTCCAATGTTTGTAATTTTGTTTACACTTTGAGTTATAAAAAAGATGCATGTTATAGCCACTGGTGTCCTCTTTTTGTGTCTGGATCTCCTGATGGCTAAGATACTCTTCCAGTGGGCTGGAGTAATGAGATGGAGAACCTAGATGTGAAGTATGAAGTTTAGTTGATATTATCATGTGCAGCTATGACAAAACACTGTACTGTGACTGCCTGCCTGCCACTGTGTATCCACACATCCCACCAGACCTGGGACAGGAAGTTGTTCATTACATGTTATTGGGTGCTATTGAGGAGGAAATATTTTGGGATTATGGGCTAACAGACAGCTAGGCCAAATAGTTTGGCCAGGTTTGTCTGTGAGGATATGGTGTATGGAGCAGTGGAAAGGTACCAAAGGCCAAAAAAATAAGAGTATGTATGTTGACTCACAAAAAAACAAGGATCTTGGGGCAAGAGCCAGGAAGCCTATAGATGTTTTCCCAAGCTTTCTGAACCCAGCCAGACCCCCAAGGCCCTCTGTGGAGAGAGTGAGCTTAGAGTTGGGGCTGTTGCCTTCATTGTATTTGCTGTTCTATGAATGATCTGTGTTCTCCTGTGCTTGAGTGAGACGATAGTTTCAGAACTGGTGTGCAAAGCCTGAATGCACGCGGTTGCCCTTGTGTACTGCAGAGAAACAACAACAGAAAGGCTCACACCTTTGGGAATGGATGTGCTTACGCTATTGGGAGGGGATGTGAGCAGTTTGTTCTAGTCACAGCCATCCATGTAGCTGCCTTGGTCCTAAGCTCGTGTATAAGCAGGCAAAGCCATGATTTACACTGAGGTGGTTTATCCTGGTCTCAAGCAGGGACAAAGTGAAATTCTACTGATCACACCCTGTGACAGGTTTGCCTCTCCGGGGTTGTACTGATAAAGTGACTTCAGAGGCTGAGATTCCTCAGGTCTTACATTATCATGTTACCAGCTTCAACATTTTGGCCAGTGGAGAGACATCACATGTGATCTCACCCCCGGCTTATCCATAGCGCAGTGAAGTTTTTTCTGCAAAGGCCTTTTCAGGCCAACAGCTGAGAGAAGAATTTTCTAAGATGAGCAAATGGGGGAATAACTAAGAACCCAAAACAATAACCCCACCACAGACTGTGGAAATCAATGTTGTGCTCTGCTCTCTTGTGTCGTCATTCACTATATATTTAGACATTAGCATTTCCAGAGGTGCTCAGCATTTATCGCTTCTGTTCATTTGGTCAGTTGGAGGTGTTGCAGCCTCTCTGAAAAGCAGGCCTGGAGGGGCATTACAGTGCAAGACACCGCATATGGGTAATTTCTTTGAACACAGGTTAAGATAAAGTTTTCCCCCTCGCCGCGTCTCTTCCTCCTCCCCTCTTCCTTGCAGCCTATGCTACTGGATTCCCAAGGTGGGGGGAAGGCAGCCTCTTCACATCTGTGACCGGCATGCGAGCAGGATGCATTGCCTCCTTTAAGAAGAAGGAGCTACATGTCCCTGGGAAGGGGTGGGGGAACGGTTGCTAAAAATACCGTCCTATGCTGCGGACTAATTGACAAACGTGCCGTGCCTTGGAGCAAGCAGAGTGGTCCATTCCCTGCTGCTGATGCTGCCTCAGTCACTGCAGTGAGTGTGCTGCAGTCCCCCCTCAGCCTGCACAGTCTCGTCAGGCCGCCCATGCTGCAGCCGGATCCAGCAGGCATGCTCACCTTCTTCTTAGTGACTGGTGGCTCCATCTGGCTGTTCATGGGTAAGTGCTTTTTCAGCTCTCCCCCTCCCCTCCCTCCCCTCCCCCCCCCTCCCCGACTGTTACCTTCTCACCCCTTTCTCCCCATTTATTTCTATTTCCTCTCTGTTCTGTATTGTTATTTTTTAATCCTTTTCTTTTGTCGCTATTAATCAGGCGTGGCTGCCTGCATGTTACACGAGAAGCAGAGAGTCCATTCTCCTCCAGCCAGAGGGGAACCATAGCTTGGGAGCTTTACCAATTAGGACTTTTATGAAATGACCTCTGTGCATTTTTTCCTTTATTCTGTTTCAGCCGCTCAGCACATTCATTGCTCCTCTCTGCCCTCCCACCAGCTGTGCCCTAAGGTTATTTCAAATGCAGTTAAAGAAAAAGAAAGAAGCGAGCAATTGAAAACTCACATGGCTTACATTCAAAGATTGCTCGTCAGTGTAATGCTGTGTACATGTAATATTGAAAACAGTGCGGTGAAATATTAATGCAGCTTGGTTAAAGTAATTACAACTGTTTGCTCAAATGACTAGATTACATAAGGTCTCTCAAATGATCCGGCCGGCTTGTTCAGCTTGGTCCATCCTTTAGAGTTTTGCTCTGTTAGGGCACTGTGCGTCTCTGTGTGTCTGCATTGTGTGATAAAATAGAAAAAAGAATATATTCCACATTGCTGTGGTGGCATGTAGTAATGTGTTAAAGTGTCTCACCAGGCAGGGAAAATTACTGCATCCTTGGAATAGGTGTTCTTCTCCTTGGTACTTACAGATTCTGTTTTAAATCCTGCATTGATTCAAGCATTCTGAATGTGTGTGGGAAGGGGGGCTGGGAAGGCAGACTTTTAAAAGGAAAGGTAACTTCTAATAGCTATGCTTTTCTCCTCACTAGTATAATAACTCTTCTCTATAGAGATAAAGCCATCTGTTGGGTAGAAATACAAATAGAACATGGTTTTAAAGATGTAGTCTCTTGTCATCATTGAGTTAGATTTTCTGCTTTAAGGAAATGAAAAAATAGACAGGGGTTGTTAGTGTTCATATTTACTCTGCTTCTCTGGTTTATGAAGGGGGATAATTTTAGCAACGAAACAAATTAAATTTTGCCCTTGGTTATGTCAACTGAAGTCAGCATGCGCTCACCTGAATCAGGGCCTGAATCTTCTCCCATTGAGGTCAATGCAAAACTTGCCTATTGCAGAGTTTAACCCAAAGGGCAGGTATATGTATTTGGAGGCAGAATTTGGTACAGAATTTCCCTATGGTAACTGTCAGGAAACACAGTATATAAATACTTTGGCCTCTGGGTCCCAGTTTGCCCTGAGCTGTACTACTGAATTTATTCAAGTTGTGCATGTGTAATTGGGAAGAGAATTTGGCCTATGTTATGAAAGTATTTGCTATGCAAGCCTCTCCAGTCAGTTCTCCGTCTCTATCACATGTATAGATCAGACACTGTTGTGCGCGCTCACTGTCTTGACTTTTATTTGTTCAGACACATGCATGCAGATCCATGTCCAAGTGTGTCTGCCTTGCAAGCCTAGTTAGATTTGATTTTGTGGCTGTAGAGGTGAAAGCCTGCTTCATGAACTCACTAGGCCACGGATTCCCCTGACTGTCTTCCTTTTAACGTGTATAGTAATTTTTATTCAGTGCTTTGACCCAAGATATACGCGGTACCCTTGGCAGGAAGGTGCAGTTTTGCTGTCCCTTTACTAATGCCTCTGTGGAGAAGCAGCAGAACCTGAGATGTATAGTAATCATTAATACCAGCCCTTTGTTTGAAATCTCTAACTAGAGATTTTTAAAAGTCTACCTAATGGCTTAGCCCCAGCGCAGCTGTGCCATTGCTGGCAGTTGCTCTAATATATGTATTCAATTTGCCAGTGTGAACCCATCCTGTGAGACTCCAGTTTCAGGATTACTGTTCTGCCGATTTACATAAAAAATGCATGTTGCTTTCACTACAGCTTTGTGCAAGGTTTTAATTTCATTTAAAGCCTCCAGTCCAATGATAAATATCATCACCCCTTGGTGAGGACTAATCCGCTGAGTTACGTATGCTCTTTAGTCTATGATGTTCAATTTAGGAATAACTGTAAGACTCTGGGCAAAGCTAAGTCTGTTTTAAATTCTGGAAAAATTACTGAAAGTGCTATTTTCCCATACAGTTTCCTGTCATTCGTTCAGGCTTTCCATTAGCTAAACGACCTGCTGTGGGGCATGGTATGTCTACTTCTTTAGAGAAATAGTGCAAATAAAATTATTTGCCGACTTTACTCCCAAATAACATGTGTGTTCCTCAAACGACTCTTAGCTGGGGAAGTGACTCGGGGTATCCTGACAATATACGATTTCTACATTCAGCTGCAGTGGGACTTGTGTAAGTGGCTGGACACAAAGTGTGGGGTGCTAAAATCCCACACTCCCCCTCTCTGCAGTATCCATTTTTCCTATAGAGATTTTTACGGTTCAGATATGGTCTCAGTTAACAGCCTTGCTGCTGAGGACATTGGGATAACTTTCCTCTTGCATGCATTGCTATAACTTTGCCTCCATTGAAAGTATGCTTTCTTGCATATATGTTTGCGTGATCTAAGCAAAGGCAAGAAAAAGTGTGTGCATAAAAAGCCCCTGTGCTGTTTGAAAACCAGGCCGCAGTTAGTCGTGATAGTTGTGTGGGAAATGGCATAGGGCCTGCTCCTGCAAGCCCTTACTCGTGACCGCCTTAAATGAGTAGCTTCATCAGAGTCATTGTCTTCTATGTGTATGATTACAGATCTATTCAAGTTCCTTTCAGGATCATCATAGTCTAAGGTAAGCTTAGATAACCTTCTCCACTGTGGGGAGATGCTTTCTATAATACAGAAGGGTAGAAGCTCAGAAGAGCCTGGCTTAATCAGCCATCTTTATTCTGTCCATATTCATTTCTCTTCAGGAACCTCTCCTGGTGCTCCCAGTGCCTAGCTGGACTCCCATACCCCCATGTAGCATCAGGTCTGGGGCCCATTCTGCCACGCAGTACGGTAGGGTTTTTCCTGCACATGATTCTCAACCAAGGAAATAACCCAATACCGCTGTGCTTCTAGCTTTGTTGTTCCCAACAAGATGATCTTGGTCTCCTGCCAGGCTTAGCTACAGATAGTCCTGTCCCCTAGGCACAGTGACACCTCGGGTTTGTTTGTTTTTATTTCCTTTTAGGAACGGATTCGTGTAAGGCAAACAAAGGCATCTGACTCTACTACGGTCTTATTTTTTCTAAAAAAAAAAAAAAGAAAATGAAATAGTAAAACTTAAAAGTTAGAATGAATTCAACAAAAGGGACCATCATAGAAAAGCAAATGATAGAAGAATGTGAGGAAGAGCACAGAGACAAGGTTTTAACAGTTTCTTTGCCTCTGCTTTCTTGAACAGGGACCGGGACGTCCCACCTACCAGAGGTAGGGACAGTCTCAGGGATAGCTCTGTCAGGCCTTCAGTCAGCGCAGATGTAGTTAGGGATCTTCTGGAAGGGCTAGACATTTTTAAATCTGCAGGCCCCCATGCCCTCCACCCAAGGGTGTTGAGGGCTCATCCCAGAGCAGTTGGCCTGGCTGCATGAGCATTCGTGGTCATCTGGCCAGGTGCCGGGGGATTGGAAACTGGCTAATGCGGACCCAATTTTCAAGAGAGGGAGGAAGGAGGACCCAAGGAACTATAGGCCTGTAAGCCTCACCTCGGTGCTGAGGAAGATCTTGGAGAGAATCATCAAGGAGCACATCTGTGGGGGGCCGGCAAGGGAGATCATGCTCAGGGGCAATCAGCATGGGTTCATCAAAGGCAGGTCCTGCCTGACCAACCTGATTCCCTTTTATGACCAAGTAACTAAATCCTTGGATGATGGTGTCGCCGTGGACGTAGTCTTTCTAGACTTTAAGAAGGCCTTTGACACTGTCTCTCACCCCATCCTCATCAATAAATTAAGTGACTGTGCCATTGATGCCTACACAGTTGAATGGGTAAAAAATTGGCTGATGGGGTGCACCCAGAGAGTAGTGCTGGACGGGTTGTACTCAGCTTGGTGAGCTGTGAGGAGTGGGGTACCCCAGGGCTCGGTCCTTGGGCCCGCACTGTTTAACATCTTCATCAGCTCCTTGGACAAGGGGGTGGAAAGCACATTGTCCAAATTTGCTGATGACACTAAGATGTGGGGCGAGGTGGACATACTTGAAGGGAGAGAGAGGCTGCAAATTGATTTAGACAGGCTACAGAAGTGGGCAGATGAGAATAGGATGGGGTTCAACGTAGATAAATGCAGGGTGCTGCACCTTGGGAGAAGGCATCCACAGCACACATACAGGCTGGGGAGTTCTCCTCTTGAAAGCACAGAGGCGAAAGGGATCTTGGAGTCATTATTGACTCCAAGATGAACATGAACCGCCAATGCCAGACCGCAGCCAGCAAGGCCAGCCATACCTTGTCATGCATCCAAAAGTGCATCTCAAGCCGGTCCAGAGAGGTGATCCTCCCCCTCTACGTGACTTCGGTCAGGCTGCAGCTGGAATACTGCGTCCAGTTCTGGGTGCCGGACTTCAAGAGGGATGTGGCCAGCCTGGAGAGGGTTGAGAGGAGGCCCCCTGCTCAGTGAGAGGGCAGCAGGACAGGCCGTACAAGGAGAGACTGAGGGACCTGAACCTGTTCAGCCTTAGGAAGAGGAGGCTGAGGGGGGACCTGATGGCTGCCTACAAACTCATCAGGGGAGATCAACAGCAAACATGTAGAGACCTTTTCTCCCCAGCACCACCTGGGGTGATGAGGAACAATGGTAATAAGTTCATAGGTTTAGGTTAGAGATCAGAAGGCAATATTTTACAGTTAGGGTGGCCAAAATCTGGAACCAACTTCCCAGGGAAGTGGTCCTCACTCCTACCTTGGGCAAATTCAAGAGGAGGTTGGATGATCACCTGTCTGGGGTCTTGTGAACCCAGTATTCATTCCTGCCTGTGGCAGGGGGTCAGGCTAGATGATCTGTTCAGGTCCCTCCTGACCCTAGCTACTATGAAACTATAAGGTCCCATTGGGTATATATTTAACAGTCGATATTAAGAAATTGCATGGTACTCAACAAGACACAAAATAATAGCGGTCCCTGACCCTGAGGATTTTACAGTCCAAGGGAGTTGCATAAATCCAGGACAGGCTAATGGGTCCTGAGGAGCTGCTGATTCTCAGTATTTTGAAGTTAAAAAGTTAGCTCTCATTGGCATGGAAAAGGTCATTTGCCTATCATAGGTTAGCGATCTGAAGTGTGGAGGCCTGGTGCACTGAGTCATTCCCTGCCCTGGGACAGCCTGGAGGAAGACATGAAAAAGTGAGTAGGAGGAAGAGACTGTAGGTACTGTATGCCTGGCAGCAATGGTGCGGGCTGCAGAAAAGAGGGTAAGGATCATAAGAATTAAGACCTGCTTTGTAAGACAGGGGGAGTGAAGGCATTGGAAGGCAGTGACATGGCCAATCTGGTTTTATCAGCTGTGTTTTGGATAGTGCTATGGGGGAAATGAGTCAGTGGGGACAGCCAGGGCATGATGGGGTAGAGGGGCTGCCCAGTGAAGATTCCTTGGGAACACTGAGCACTCTCTGCAGCAGGGCTGCAGCCTGCCTAGGATGTCTAGCATGTGTCCACTCTCCAAACCAGTCCTTTCCAGGTCACAAGAAGTCCAATGGTCACAAACTCCTCCAAGACTGTCTTAAGCTTGACATAAGGAAAAGCTTCTTTACTGTCCAAGCCCCCAAGGCCTGGAATAGACTCTCTCCAGAGGTGGTGCAAGCACCTACTCTGGACTCTTTTAAGAAACGTTTGGATGCCTATCTTGCTGGGATCCTTTGACCCCAGCTGACTTCCTGCCCCTGGGGCAGGGGGCTGGACCTGATGTTTTGGGTTTTGTTTTTTGGGTTTTTTTGCAGGAGGGAGTAAGAGGGGGGGAGGCCTGTGGATTGAGATGGATTTAGATGCATGTTTGATTCCTCTCCCGCCATGGATATTACAAATATGTTCAAGTACTGAAAAGAGGAAAGAGCTTAGGAGACAGATGGCAAACTGAATTAACTGAATACCCACTGAAAGAGTAAGGCTGATTTGGGCTTATGCCAGGTACAGGGAACTACAATGCTGCATCATTGTAAGATTATTGTTATTATTCCTCCACCACCAAACCCTGCAGAGCAGCACAAGGTTTGAACCTTTCCCCATATTATCAAGCAATTTTATGAAGCTATTAAGAGACATTTTTCAGCAAGCAGCCTTGTTTCTCTGCTTTCTGGATGAAAAGCCAAAGCTAAAACTGACAACTAGATGACAACTGTCATCTAAGTCCAGGTCAGGTTTAGGGGAGAGTGATAGGTAGAGGGGAGCTGACTAAAGACTTTTTCTTCTTTTCGGCATGCCCATGTATCTCCTTGCATTGCTAGAATAGACCTTTGCTGCCTAAAACCATGGGGGCAAAAAGTGCCCACTTTCACTTGCATGAGGCCAGGATATTTCCCCTATTCTATCCCACATACAAAGTCATGGCAAGCCATGCATTAGTAGCCAGCCATCTTGATCATTGCAAATAATTGGAGTCTATTTTGGCACCTGCTGAAGCTTCCTCAAGCCAATCCATCAGCACAAAGCAACTACAAAGTAACTTAACTGGCCACCTGCATCAAGGTAGCTACTATCATCCTATGAAATCTATGAAAATCCACTTCCATTCAACTCCACTGCAGGGAATACAGCTTGCGAAATGTTATGTAGCCAAGGTAACCTCACTTTGTGACAATTTCAGGCGCTGAAATGAGCCCGGTCAAGATAAAGTAGACTTAAGCCAACCCTACTTGAGTTCACACAAGAGGCCAACCTGATACTCCAGCCAGCCCCAGTATTTGTAAAGCAGAGTTCTGTAAGATTGGGAGATCAAGCCCGTTATAAACCCTGAAAAAGCTCAGCATAGTGGGAAAAACAGCAGCCCATCAAAAGCACAGCGTAAGCAAACTTATCGCCTTAACGCTCTGGTATCTGTGTTGGTTCCCCACTGCAGATGGAGTTCAGGGCAAGATTTCTGACTGAGTACTCAGAGTTGTCCATGCAATGGGCCCAGAGGCCACTTCTCCTGATGCTCCCATTGCCATGCCCTGATACCACTGGTGTGTTTCACAGGAGCCAAGGAACTGTATGGCGAGATTCGTGAGTGCAGTGCATAGGATATCAAAGCGGGTGGACTAGAGTACAGAAATCACTCTTGAAAGAGAAGAGCCACAGGCCACCCTGTATTTGCAACCCAATGTAAGACCTCATTTCTCTAGCTTAGCTTCGCTCAGTAATTTCATGCAAACATGTAAATCCTAACCCCCCCCTCCACACACACGCATATGTGCACACACACAGAGCAATCAACTAGTCATGTTTTTCAACTTGCAGACTCAGAACTAGAAAGTGAGCAGCTGCTATTGTTGCTCCAATTTTAAGTGCTTTGCCTGGGCTTCTGATAAGATCTATTCGCAACTCAATAAATTATTCCATCATTGTGGTAAAAGGCCTTGTGCTATCGTGAGAGACTGAAGCACAAAAAATGTCAGTTGGCACCACATTTCCAATCTGTCCATGCATTGTTTCTGCAATGCTGTCAGCTCTGGTGGAGGTCATGTGCTAAAACAGAGAGAACCCTAAAAAAGGATAATCTTCTAGTTACTGACACGATAGCTAATCATTTATTCTTGAGTTCACACATTTATTCTTGTAAGCTGGGGCATTAATAATTAGAAACAGTTCTCTTTCTTGTTCTGTCTCCTCAAGGAAGAGGCTTCTTGCAAGCTTAGAGAGCACAAAGATGCTGGTACAGATGTATGCTCTTGAGATGTGGGATACCATTAAAGTATGCAATCAAAGTATAGTTAGAAAAAAACTTAAGCATATGAATTTAAAATATCAGTTGAATATGTAGAAAATGCACCTGTAACGAGTTAAATTCCAAGCCTCAAACCTGGGACCCACATGCTCATTGGATGCCAAATCTGCATTTCCAGAAGCTTTATTTTCAGTCATGCCAGTTCAGCATGAGTTTTAGAAAAGGCTCTTGTAGAGACAATAAAGACCTTAGCATTGCTACAGTAATGCTTGGTACAGGTACATGTTCTAATGGACTTTCGTTAACTGCTGTAGTCTTGTGTCAGCATTTAGAGATGACATGGCACTTTATTGTGTACTTTTTTCTTTTGCCATACATAGTGTCTTGGAGCGTTCAAGGTGACCTGCAGCAGAGAAAAAAGCCTTCAGCCTATTTTGCTTCTCCACAGTTTAGAGGAAAAAAAATCTGAACGTTTTCTTTCTTTTTTTTAACATTACCTTCCAGTCACTTGCTTTTTAAATTCAAAATATAGACCCTGTAGCTGAGAGACACGCTGAAGACTGTGCATTTACTCCTAGTAAAATGTGTAAGTATGGGCAATAGCAACAAGTAAGAATTAACATCTAGAGGACAGAATTTCAAAGGAAAATGATGCCCCCAATTGTCATAGATTCTTCAGTGGGATTTGGGTGCCTTATTCCTCTTGAATCTTTTGAAAATCTCCCACTAAATTTCTCTATTTTTTATTTAGCTCCCAATTAACTGGAATGCCAAATGAACACCATGGAAAAGGATGTCTGTTAAAGTCAATGTCTACCTTGTTGGTACAGAGATAGGTCACAATATGCATCTATCAAATCCCCAGGAGGTTTTCCAGGATATGATCCAGGAAGATTACACTTAATGGTTAAGAAAAAAAGGCACAAAGTATTATTTCAATCTTTCACATTATACATTATCTTAAAAGAAAGTAGTAAAAGAAATAAGCCCTTCTTTCTGACACATCATTTCTTACCCTACAGGAAAAGGATGTAATTTCTGCAAGACCTCATTTAATGGAATTCACCATATTATTAGGAAATCCCCAGCCAAGAAAGGATGATTTCAAGGTTCTAGGTGTGCATGTCACTATATGCAAAGGAAATACTGGTTTTAGCATTTCCACTTGCTGAGTTCTTGTGGTCAGCATATCTCACAAATGTCATGTGTGACCAAAATAAACAAATGTCATGTTAAACAGGGTGACAGCTCAAGGAGGCCAGTGGCAGGTGTCTGACCACTCTTAAGTCAATGGAATTTTTTAGTTTGTCTTCAGATACTCAGTGTCTGCATCTACACAAGACAGTGACTGCACAGGCATTACTACGCAGTCATGTAGTACCTGTATAAGCAACTTACTGTGCAGTAGCGCCAACAAATGTCTTTTTCGTGATGCTACTGCGCAGTAGCCTAATACTATTGTTCAGTAGCATGACAGCAAGGTTGTTGCCACACCGTAGTACTGGGCTACTGAACAGTCAGCGTCTTGCATAGACATGGCCAGTGACTCTTCTAAGTCAAAAGTCTACTGTTTAGATCCCATGGGGGACAGTGATACCACCCACTTCCCCCCATCTTGGGTAAAAGAATCAGGGGAAAAAAGTAGTTCTGTGGGGAAGTGGGTGACAGAGAGAACTGATAATAACAGAGGGAGGCCTTGACCTCAGTTTGGGTCCCATTTGAAATCAGTGTACAATGACCTTTGTGAAAAGAATTCACCATCTTAGTCTAGTTTCTATCCCTCACAACTGCTACCAAAATTGTCATTGTTGCGCTCGGTGACTGTGCTGGGTACACCATGACTGGTTGGATCCTGCAGTCTGAACTCTCTCTTCATCTACGTATGTGGGCTGTAGGTCCAGGCTACCTTGTCTGCACATTACCGCTGCCCAGAAATGCCAGTCATCAGTACTGCCAATCCAGCAGCATTCACTGCGTGGTTTTTCACTTCTGGACCAAACCCTTGTTCTAGGTGAGTGATAAGACAAAGGACTTGAAGGGACCTTCTGGGTCATCAAGTATAGTCCTTACTGCTCCAGTAGTTGCTCTTGTGCCAACATTGTCCTTCGGCTTAAATAGTTCTTCCTGTTTGGCATTTCCCCCCCCGATGTAGTTATAGATAGCAGTCGTGTCCCTTCTTGGCTTTCATTTTGTTGGTTAAGCAAGCCAAGCTTTTTTTAGTCTGTATATGGCACCTGAGAGCGTGTACAGTGACATTTTGGGAGGCGAGAGAGAGTTAAAAATGGCTACCTGATCGAAGGTAAGTCAGGATGGGAAGGCTTTTGGGGATCATGGGTGGGGGGGAGGGGGGCAAGCAGGGTCAGTGTGCTTTGGGGCAGGCAGGCTCTGCAGAGGTGATTGAGGGGCAGACGGCGTCCATGGGAGGAATCAGTGGCTTCAGGGGGCCAGGCGGGGCCTGCAGGGAAGTTGGGGTCCAGGAGAGCTTGGCAGGATCAGTATGGTTTGTAGGGGCTCTTTCCCCAGATGAAGTTCCCCCCAGTGAACCAACCCCCAGAGACTCTGACCACCACTGCAGCAGCATGAGCCATGGGGAGAGTGGCAGCCATGCTTTCATCTCTTATGGCCTGGATGTGGCCCACGGACTACCAGTTGGACAGCCCTTATTAGAATTATAAATCACTGTCCCCTTTGGACTGATACCTTTAGACATCCATGTTACTTCACTTAGACTTTGATCAGTGCCGTTTAAGATTCCTGATACTTTTCATTGTTTTCTGAATAATGTACTGGGTACCATCTGGATTTACTTTGAGAATTGCAATTACAAAATATTAATCATTATTAATTACTAATATTCTTTTTCAACTCTTCCAGTGCTGGCTAGCATACTGTTATGACTTAATTATTTATCTGGAGCCATTGTTTGATTTGAATTTTTTTAGACCCAGTTCTCCAGATGATTCTTCAACGACAAGATTAAAATTAGGTTTATTTTGACAAAAAGCCATTTGTTCTCTACAGATAGTATTTACTTAAGATCACCTACTAAATGTGCACTGTGACACACTAGACCCAAAGTAAAATCCATCTGACAAAATGCAATTGTAATCTAACAATAGACTATAAAGGCTGAATTCCCTTTCTGCCTCCTTATTTTATGATGTTAATATCCTTCAAGATATATAGGATTCCATCCACAATGCATTCAGAAACTCAGAATTAAAATAACTTATTGCAGCCAGAGGGCAGTCTTTCTAAATTAAGACTAGCTTAAATTCCTAACAGAGGGTAGCAGTGAAGTTTGAATTAAAACATTCACTTGTTCTATATTAATTTCTATATCAATTTAATTTTAATTCGCTTAATTTTTTTCTATACAAGGGTGGGGCTTTTGAAGGCACCTGGTCTATCCACAAACTGGCACTAAAATAATTACATTGGTTGTAGTTCACATTTTGATGCTGTTTAAATTAATTCCTTTTTGTTTTAAGGTAATTGGAAAAAGACTATCTTAATTCAAAATAAGCCCCCACAGCCAGACTTGCATGAACATAACACAAGTTATTAATTCAATTGTTTTAATAATTTCTGTACAAGTTTGTATGGTAGATCAGTCTTAGAAGTAACAATTCCAACAAAAGTCAATGCAACTTGTGTTCTCATGTCATTTAAGCACTTTTAATCTTTTTTCCACTTATAATTAATTAAAAAAACGAAATAAAACCAATGCTGTCCCCTCTCCTCCTCCACCCAAATGTTAAAAGTCTGAAAGGCTATCTACTGAGAATTGCAAAGGTACAAAACAAGATTCAGTAAGCAGGTAACTTTTAGGTGTATCTCACTATATAGTAATTCATGTAAAAGCCCCGTGGAAGTTCATGGAGAATAAGTAACTTCTTACTGAATGTGTACATTTGCAGTTTCATGTGTATATAGCAATTTCATGACTATGGTCATGTAGAGGGTTGAGAAACATATATTTATATATATTCACTGCTTTTTAACCCTCTGCATGGCCGTAGTCTTGAAACTGCTATCTGTGTGTAAGTATGTCAGATATATGCATGGCCAAAGTCATGATCTGCTGTATGAACTGCTATATGTATATAGCAGTTCATGACTTTGGCCATGAATGTATCTGATATACTTACACACAGATAGCGTATGTATATGGCCACGCATACCATTTACATGTTTAAAATAGTATTTTAAAATAGACTTTTAGGGAAAGAATGATAATTTCTATTGATATCTGCACTAACATCCAACATTTTTTTTTCAGGGGATCTTATTCTCTGTTACATGTTTTTAGGCTTCTTAGAGTAATTTCCAAGAATTTTTGTACTATCCTGATAAATTCTACATGTTTCCTTAATGGTTTTCAGAATTAATGTGCTCTCTTTTCTTTTACTTTTCTTTCTTTCTTTTCTTAAAACAACAGCTATGCTACTTGTCTTTTATTTAGGACATTTGTCCCTTTACTAAATTGTTGGAGTTTTGAAATTGGCCTTCCTAGTTTGCTGTGACAAGATAGTGGATTGAGAATGGCCTGGAATAGTCTTGCAGAAAACAAGCCCTAAAAGCTGTACACAACCCAAGCGAGTGAACGAAAATAACCTCGCTACTGCACTTCAATGTAATGCTTGAGTCCTAATTTTATTTTGTCCTGAAAGGATTTTTTTGTTGTGCTTTGAGAACTGCCTTATTCTGGCTGGACTTTCCAGCCAAGTATCTGAAAGATGGTGATAATGTTTTTTAAAAAACCCTTTCAGTTGAGGGGCTGGTGAGGGTGGTGTGATACTGTGACCTGCCAACAACAATTCAGGCTTGTGTTTCATTTAGGGAAGTCTATTTGCATATTCCCTATTCACTTTATTTGCTCAAACACGTTTGAAAAGGCAAAGTTCTTAGTTATTGAGACAGAAGAATGAGCTGTCTGAGCTGTGTACTTTAACACTTGGAAAACTATTGGCAAACGAAGCTGAGAAGAGGAGGTCTAAGCAAGAAGAAGACCTTAGAGAGAATATAAAATATCTACAGAGTGCATTTTAGAGGCTGCTTTTTGCAACAGGAAGAGGCAAGATGTTGTACGTGAGATAAAGTGTAGTTTAGGGCCCTTTCTGAACACAGACAATAAACACAACAGCACGTAACACTCAAGATTAAGTTTTTCAGAAATTAAAGGTGTACATTTATATGCAATCATGATAAGTTGTTTGGGGCTTTTTTTTGGAGGAGAGAACAGAAGTTTGCAAGACCTAATATGAATAGCAGAGTTTTCAGGACTGATTTAAAATATAACTAAAAAACCCAGGTCTTACAGTTTTAGGATCCTTAAACATTGTAACAGTGCCTGAAATGCCTAAAAAATAAGAAAGTGAAATAAAGTAGAGATAAAAGTGAAATCGATAGCCAAAACGCTGGCGAGCATCCATAGATGCTTCTCGAGCAAATCCCGGGACGTCATTCTCCCCTTTGTACTCGGCCTTGGTGAGGCCGCAGCTGGAGTACTGCGTCCAGTTTTGGGCTCCACAATTCAAAAAGGATGTGGAGAAGCTTGAGAGAGTCCAGAGGAGAGCCACGCGCATGATCAGAGGTCAGGAAAACAGATCTTACGATGACAGGCTGAGAGCCATGGGACTCTTTAGCCTGGAAAAGCGTAGGCCCAGGGGTGATATGATGGCCACCTATAAGTTTATTGGGGTGACCACGAGGATCTGGGGGGAACGTTTGTTCACCAGAGTGCCCCAAGGGATGATGGGGTCGAACGGTCACAAACTCCTGCAAGACCGTTTCAGGCTGGACATAAGGAAGAATTTCTTTACTGTCCGAGCCCCCGAGGTCTGGAACAGTCTGCCAGCGGAGGTGGTTCAAGCACCTACATCGAATACCTTCAAGAGTAAATTGGATGCTTATCTTGCTGGGATCCTGTGACCCCAGCTGACTTCCTGCCCTTTGGACAGGGGGCTGGACTCGATGATCTCCCGAGGTCCCTTCCAGCCCTGATGTCTATGAAATCTATTAAATCTATGATACGCCTCTTTTCACTGTTGCCTCAGACTGACTGAAGTGTAAAATGTTAACCAAGCAACATAAATGCTGAAATGGAAACTAGAAACCTTTAAAACACTTCTAATAATCTGAGAGGTTATTATGTTATTACTAATAAGAGAAGAAAATAGTTTCAGCTCTGCAATTTACTTAGATGTATTTTAGCAAGCATGGTTCTTAGTTTTGTTCTCATACCATCCACTGACCTGAGGGGACATTCTTGAAGTTCAAGACACTTGGGAATGATGCTGGCAGGTCTAATGGTAGTGTTCCTTTATTTATATTAAGCCCATTGAGTGTTTTTCCTTCCTGCTGTTTTTTCATAAATGGTCAACATTATGTCAAATAACATAAGCATTAAAAAGGTAAAATAAAAACATGAGTGAAATCAAGAAAGGGAAAATAAAATTAACTATAGTTATAGTATCATAATATATTATATACATCTCAAAATGTAATACTTTTATAGTTTCCGCACAACTTTCACTAATATAATAAATGAAACTTTTCAATAGTTAAAGTGTCTATAGTAGAATCAGATTGTTCCAGGGTATGTATGGCACTTGTTAATAGGGATGTCGTTGGTAGATTTCTATTTAGTAATTAGTTACACTACTAGGTTAAAAAGTATGTTGTAAAAATGCTGATCCTGCAGTTTAAATTAATGACACTGCAGGATATTGGAACAGTGTAATGGTACTAGATTCTAATGGCCCAATCTAGTCCTCACATGAGCCTTTTAATTGACTTACGTGAGGGTGGCACTGGGCTTCATTACTTCATTACTGGGACAAGACAGTTTTCCAGATTTTGTGCCTGGGTAGTGCTGCATCCTCTCCGTTCTAAATTGGAGGGAGGCAAAATAGTTAAAACTAACTTGGTGTTCTGCCCACTGAAGTGATTTGGACTCTTTCCATCAGTCTTAGAGGGCTTTATGTCTGGCTTTTTCTGAGGAATTATCAGAAAGTTGATTTTCTTCGTACTTGTAAAATGTAGAAAGATCAGCTCTAGCTTACTGAACACACTTAGACCATGTCTGTGCCGCCTCCTGCCTGAGCCCAGGGCTGCTTTCAAGAGAAAAGGTCTGCCCACCCTCCCTCCTGCTCCATATACTCTCAAGCCTCTCAGTTAGGCAGGGTTGACATCTCAGAGGGGCCAGGGCATGTTGAGGGAGAAAGTGGGCTAGGGTTGTTCTCATGGGTGTTCCTGGCATGGGTAAGGAGCTAGAATAGATGTGGCTTACGTTTGAGTAAGAAGTTTGTGTATTTCTGTTGGAATAGGAATCTCCTGGAGCCTGACTTGGAGGTGCTGCACATCTGCATTTCTGCTTTGCTCCAGCTGGAATCTGGATACTTGGCACCTCTGGAAATCAGACTCTTGAATTCTCCATATTTCAGTTTCTCTTTCTGAAAACAGGGATAATAAATTTGGGATTTTTTTAATTCCCTGGTATCATTCAGACTGGGAATGGCCTTTGCATGCTGCTGCCCAGTGTTCTCTAGGAAAATGGATGGATTTTTAGCTGCAGCTTTACAACTAATAGGAATTGTGCCTCCTTTGGATGTATCAGTGGCCAGTGAAAACATTGCTTCGTGGCTGTGCGTCATCCTGTTTCTGGATTTATAATATGGACAGGTCTGAATTGATGTACCCGACAGTGAGAGGATCTAGTGTTGTTCTCTGGACTGCTGCATCAGAAAGAGGAATTTGGCTTCCTCTAACTCTACTGTAACTATTACTCTACTCCGCAAATCACCTGGCAGAGAGTGATGGGAGCACCTTCCAACTCACATACCGGTTACATCATCCCTGCAATGCACTCACCATCTGCCGTGATGCTAGGAAACTCAAATCCAGTTGTCTTCCCTGGCTCTCTGCTTCATTTCTACTGCTGTTGCTTTACTGAGCCAGTATGTATTCCACCAAGTTGCATCAGGGATGTGCAACAAAGTATATGTTCTGTTAAATTACCTTCTGTTAATATTGCATATACTGTATTTCCATGAGGGGAGATGGTTTTGGATTGGCACTGGATGGGCACTCAGAAGAAATTAGTTTGGTTCCTGGTTCTAACAAACTTCCTGCATGACCTAAGATTTGTGACCTTAACCTATTTCTACCTTGGTTCCCATTTGCAAAATGAAACTGCTAATCTTCCTTTTCTTACTAAGAATGTGTGCTCATATAGCAATACTGTGTGTGTGGTAGTGTGGGGGTTTTGTTTTTTTTTAAAGATAGTTGTACACTGCCAAAAGCTTTAGGGTAGATGCTTATATATAGCTTCTGTCTCTCAGCAAATAGATATAAGCTACATCAGCAAAACCATGGGGTTTTTTTTTAGCTATAAGCTGCATCTCATCTACACAAAGAGATTTTGCTGGTGTAGGTTATGCAGCTGGAGCTGTACTGGCAAAGCTTTTCTAGTATAGGCTTGGTCTTACATAGCAACAACTAGATCTGCAAAAGGGTCGAGGTGCCAAACTCCCACAGAATTTAGATCTTCAAACTCCCAATCAGTTGGTGTCTAAATGTCAACCAGTGACATGCCTGTGCACCTGAGCCTGTCCAGAAGCAGGCCACCTGAGTCTTGACAGTGCTGATCAGGTAGACACCCAGGCTACACCCAAGAACCATTTAACCTCAGCTAGATTTCTTCTGCCTTTTGCATCTGCAGCAGGCATTTTCAGAGTATGCTTATCCATCCAAAAACACAGCCAGAAGGCAGCAGTGGTGGGACCTCATTTAACCTGATAGACTCCTCACTCAGGATCGGAAAGACCTGGGTTCCAATTTTTGCTGTCCTGAGAAAACTTGAGCCCACGTATTTCCTGCCTCCGTGGATCATGTCCTAACCACAAGGCTATGCCATAGTGGCCAGGGAGTCGTCCTTATTATTGAAGTTGTTCAACTTTGCAGGGCAAAGATTAATTGAGCCAGAGGGAGAACTGAGTGACTCTGTAGCCTGGTGGTTAGGGCATTTGTCCTTGAGTGGGGAGAAGATATGTTTTGGTTTCTGCTATATTGAATACTTAATATAAAATGCTTGTGTGGATCCATCTATGTCCCTAAGCTCTTTGGGGCAAAGACAGTCTCTGACTATGTGTTTGTACAACATCTAGCACCATGGGTCCCACTCTCTTTTGGGAATTGCTGCAGTGCAAACAATTAATAATAGCTTGTGCTCTCTCAAGCAGGGCTAACTGCTGCAGAAGGCTTCTGGGACTTATTAGTAGCAATATACTCTAAAGCACTGTCACTTTCTGTTTAGGCAAAACCAAGTACTGCAAGCTGCAGGTGAGCTGCTTTTAGATCTACCCAGGCAGAATGGGACGAGGCGCTTGATAGGCAAGTGCTTACAGACCTATATGCTTGTAAAGGCCTGCTGAGAAAGAAGACAGGTGAGTTGTTAGCTGGTAATAAGGAAACATTAAAAATGGCCATATCTACTTCCCTTTGAGCGACAGGGACACAGTGGCAAAGTGGTTACAGCTTTTCTCTGTGGATCCATACCTTGCTTTGGACTCAGACCAATGGCTGCCCAGGCTATTCCGCTTGTAAATAGGTACCTGGTAGGGGTGTGCAAAGCGGGCCCTATTCGATTCTGATTCAGATTCGGCCCGGATCAGGGACAGTGATTTGATTCGCTGATTCAGATCACAGTCCCTGATTCGATCTGGCTGAATCCAAATCTGAAGATTCGATGCTGATTCAGAGAATCAGCGACTTGGACATAGACACAGCTTTAAAACTTTTTTCTCCATACTGTGAGGTAGCAGGCATGGCTCGTGATTGCTGCAATGCTGGGGCTCATGGAGTGTCCCACAGGAGCGCGGGGGGGCCCCTGCGCGCTCGGCGGAGAACCCGGAAGTACTTCCGGTCCACTTCTGGGTCTGCCGGGGAGTGCATAGGGAAGCGATTGGCCATGGCAATCGGTGATCAGCTGTGGGGGGACCCCGGGTGTCCCCCCAGACCCAGGAGGCTCCAGTCACTGAGCTGGGGGGACATGGAGGGGTCCCTCAGCACACTCCCCGGCAGACCCAGAAGTGGATTGGAAGTGCTTCTGGTCCACTTCCAGATCTGCTGCCGAGCACTCTGGGAAGCCCCCCATGCTTCTGTGGGACACTCCATGCGTCCCAGCATTGCAGCATTCACAGGCCACCTGCTACCTAGAGGTATGTAGAAAAAACATTTAAAGCTGTGCCTGTATCCAAATTGCATAAAGGGGTTGCCATTAAATATCTAGCCCTCTGCATTAGGTGACACAGCTGCAGAGCTCTGTACACAGGTAACATTGGTGAATTGTAAACCGTTTGTCTAGTTTTTACTGGGACCAGAGTCCTTTGAGAAGAGAAAATCTCACCAAAGCACAAACTGTATGAAATCCTGGTAATAGCAAATGTGTTCTCAAGGCATGTTACTTAGATATTTGGGATAAGATTTTTTTTAATAGGGGTTTTTTTAATTCAATGCACAGGAAGGATTTTTTGTTCCCAATGAACAAAGCTTTCTACCATCTGCAGTGATTTAGCTAGTGTGAGATGCTTTAGTTTGCATTCATTGCGTGACTGCTACTTAGGAAAAAAAAATCATCCCTCCTGTTGAACTGCTTTTGTAGGAATGTTTGTTACAGCTCTACAATCAAAAACCCTTGTCCTCCTTTCAGGTGGCTGGGAGCAAAAAGACTTTCAATCTGTTTAACAAATTGATGTGTCAGAATCATTTAGCATTTAGTAATGGGCTCTGCAAATTTTCTAGACTTGAGAATGCTTCTTGGTCATTAAAAACTTTGCTATCATGAGCTACACAGTATCACCTAGTACCTCAGGGGTTACATTCTGAGTATCACTGATGACTCTAATACAGACTAAGCTGATATTAACCATGCTTAACTACTTTCCAGGGTTTGCAGATGGGAAGGGGGTGGGACATTCTGCTGTCAGCAGTTCCTTAATGACTCTTTGTATCCAAGTTCTTGGCACATTTATTCTCTACTGTGAGCTGATTGGAGGAAAGACAAAAGAAATCTCATTTGTTCATCTCAGACCCGTAAGTCTGTTGCAATTTATTTCTCTTGTACTCGCACCGAGTAAGACTTAGTTACAGAATCTGGTGATGTCTTCATTATTCAAGTTTTGTAACTTCTGTCTTGCTGTAGGAGAAAACCAGTAAGAGCTGTAGCCTTTCTATAGGTAGGACAGAAGCTTTAGCTAATACTAACTGTGAAAGCTCACAAGCAGTAAGATCTCTAAGCAGTTCCAGAAAGGTAGGGCATACCTTTTACAAATTTCTAAACATACCACATTTGATGAAAGGCACTGCAAAATCTTGAATATAAATTACATACACACAACCTAAATTGATACTACTTTCAGTGTGAAAAACAGTAGCTTTTACTGAATGTCTAGTTTTTAATAACTAGGAGAAAACTCGTAACCTTTTCCAGCTTTAAAGGACAGAATGTTAACAAGAAAAAAAATAGGGCTTGTTAAGAGTTTCCTTCTTTTTTCTGATGGATTTTTTTACAGCCTGAAGGGGGGAAAGGGTACTCTGCACTCATTGCCTGTGATGTGGGGGGCAAGAAACCTTCAGATAGCTGGGTAACTGAATATGGAAAGAGGGAGTTAGCTTTGTTAGTATGCAGTCAGGCCAAAGGCAGGGTAGATATGCAGTTAGTCTATAAAGTATGTAAGATATATGCATGGCCAAAGTCATGAAATTGCTCTCTCTCTCTCTACGTGTGTACACACACACACACACACACACACACAGCAGTTTCATGACTTTGGTCATGCATATGTCTTACGTACATATCTATAGCAGTTTCATGACTATGGCCATACAGAGAATTGAGAAGCTCATCTGCAAAAACAATGAGCGATTTTTTTGGTTTAAACTTAAGGCATTAGCTTTCCATCCAAGAATTGCCTAGTAGTTACTCTAAAATCCTGATGCATAAACTAGCTTTGGTTATGGCCAGACCTCTAGGTTGCATAGACAGGGCATCCTGGGGATGTTTGTAATAGAGCCAGATATATAAAATTTATAGGTGAATGTAAGCAAACTACAGGATTCTTCTGGCACAAGTGTTAAGTGCTCATCAGCTTTGAGCTGCTAGTAGCCTCCTGCATAGACTGCTTTCCCTTGCTTACACACAAGATTTAATCAACACAAATGTCACAGTACTAATATAGTTACTTAGAGAAACCAGCCCTTCCTTACTGAACTTTATTTTCTATGGGCCAGGTCCCGAGATTCTTACCCCTCAATATTTATGCAGCTCCTAGATAAACTCACACATGATTCATTGGGAGTTTAAAAAAAAAAAAAAAAAAAGATTATAAAAGAACTAAACAAGGAGCTCAAGTTTTGGACCTAAGTAGAACTTGCTTAAATGTCAGTATTTTGTGTATAAGAATTAAGATTTTCTGAACCTTAAGGCATGTCTAACTTAGCTTCAAAAACAGGTGCTTTCTCTCTGGAGACTCTTCATGATCCCCACTTAATTCCCAGGACACCATCCCTTCTCACTTAAGGTGTCTGTAGGAGAAGCTTCAAAGGGGAGAGAGCATAAAAAGCCAGCAAAGGGATGGGAGGTTCATCTGGCTTCCCACCTGTGTTAACAGTCACTCTCTGCAAAGAGCTGCAGACAGAGGCTGAAGGCCACATGTGCATTGATTTTCAAACTCCACACTTACTGAATTGGTTTAACGGTTAGTTTGAGTATCTCTTGCCATTTTGGAGATTTGGATATGCTGAATTTAAATATCCAGGTGAACCTATAAAGTTTGGTTTACTTCCTGTCCCTGCATACAAACACTTGTATGTTAAATTCCTGGCAACGTATATAGTGAATATGCTTGTATATGGACACTTTGCTAATTAAATAACCCCACAGATGCTAGGGTTAAGCTTAAATATAAATTCCTTCTGTGCTCTAAATGTAGACTGAAGTTTCTGATTTGTGTAGGTCTTTTTTAGCTAATTGTACTTCTAGTGAAAGCAATAAAAGACTGTGAAATTAGGGGCTTAGAACTTGGCGGCTCTACAAATCCTGGGAAAGGAAAATAAAGCACAAATCCTTTTTTCTGGGGACAGAAGAGGATATGCTGACATACCTATATGGCTGGCTCTGGGCAATAATATTCCACTCTGGTCTAATTGCTCTATCCTGTTTTGGAAATTTAAAGATTGGTAATTATGGGATGATGCCAAGTTACTCTGTATATAGTGACTATGACTGCAGTTCCTTGAGTCTACCACAGCATTTTCTAAGAAATATTCCACTGCTGCTGCTGCTGCTGCTGCTGCAATAGTGGGAGCTCAAGTGTAGACAAAACTCAGGCTGTATCTTCACTGTGTCATCTAGGTCTCAGGTCTGCCTGGAGATTCAACGGTTAATTTGCTAGATTCTCTTGCAACCATGGAAAGTCCGAGGAAGCAAATACATACATGCACACACATACAGATGTATGCAACATACACATTGCATAAGTTGGAGAGTTTAAAAAAATGAAGAGAAAGCTGGCAGAGGAATATGATTGCTGAGTTACCAGAAAACACTCCTAATTCTGACAGGGGTCCCTATATATTTCTGCAAATTTAAGATGATAGAGAACACTAGCAAATCTGACAGCCTAGGTATTGTTGCAGGGCTGGGACAGCTTGGAAATGCAGGTCTTCCTTTTCTGCATAAACCAAACATCTGTCTATCATACGTATTTTAATAGCAGTGAGAATGTTAGTTCCTAATGCAATAAATAATGGCCTATTTAAAAAAAAATTTTTTTTTAATGTGAGTCTTGAGGAAAATATACACTGGATACACTTTTAAAATGGAGATTTTCTTGGGCCTAGAAAAGGAGTATGAGATGATGATTTTTAGACATTCTTAGCATTTATTGGCTTCCTTATTTTATTGACTTTAGGGCAAATGTGTGCTGAGGGACTTGTCCCAAGTTTTATATGGCAAGCTCAGCAGATATTTGGCATTATGAAAGGTCCTCTGCCATCTAGAATAGGCTTTATGCTGGAAAGTATTAACAGTCAGACTTACTGCCTGATACCCTCTGGGAGGGAGGAAGGAAAGAAGGAAGGACTTTTGACTTTTTAATTACTTTATTCAGGGGTTCAGGGATACAACAATGGTGGCCGCTTGCAAAGCAAAAGCACAAACAACTTACTACCAACCCAAAAATTAGATCGGACAAGTCTCTTTGTCCTCGGATCCAGAAACCAAATTGGGCAAGGGAGGAAGGAAGGAAAGATTACAGATGTTATTTGGCTTCACATCTTGTCACCAGTGACCTGTCACTTGCCTTTTCTACTTTACAGAAAGAGTCAGCAGGTCCACGATGAACAACTTTTACCTACCTCCCCTACTGCTGTTTGTCTTGATACACAGACTTGGAGTTTGTGTAAAAAAATATTCATTTTTTGAAGTGTTAACCCAGACACCAAGTTATGGGGCAGCGTGGTCATGTCAGAAGATAGGTTGCAGACACAGGTGAACCTGGACAGGTTTGAGAGTTGGGTAGACTGTAACCAGATGAAGTTTAACACTTCCAAGTGTAAGGTGCTCTGTCTGGGGGCAGGGGCAATGCGTAGGGGTTGCACATGGGTGCACATGCATCCCCTGAGTGTGGTAGTGCACCCGCTACAAAGAGGTGGTCGCTGGTGGGGTCTGCGAGCAGTCCGTGATTGCCACGGACCACCGCTGACACTGCCGGCAGTGTCTGAGGGTGGTTGCCGACCCCTTAAGCTTCCACTTACCGCCACTGTGCTCCCACCGCCACCGTGTCCCCCCAGCTGCCGGGGGCACACGTCATTTATGTCTAGGGGCAAACAACCCTCAACATACATACAGTCTCAGTGGTGACAGCTTGACTTGCACCATGGCCGAAAGGGACATAGGGGTAATGATTGACCATTGCATGAACCTAAGCTGTCAGTGCAATGCGGTGGCCAGCAGAGCAGATAACACGCTGGTCCACATCAACTGATGCATCTCGTGTAAAACTAAGGAAGTGATACTCCCAATGTACTCAGCACTGGGGAGACTGCAGTTGGAGTACTGCGTCCACTTCTGGGCACCGCACTTCAATAAGGACGTGGAAACACTTGAGAGGGTCCAGAAAAGAATCACCCATATGATCAGGGACCTGCACGGTAAGCCATATGAGGAAAGGCTGAGGGACCTGGGCCTCTTTAGCCTAAAGACAAGGTTGAGAGGGGACTTGATAGCAGCTTACTGCTATATTAGAGGAGTCCATCAGGAGCTCGGGGAACAACTGTTCACTAGGGCACCCCCAGGGAAGACCAGGAGCAATGGATATAAACTCCCAGAAGGCTGCTTCAGGCTTAATACCAGGAAAAGCTCCTTCACAGGGTGTCCAGACTGTGGAATAAACTCCCTCCAGTGGAGGTGTGATCACCTAGGGGAGGCTGGACAGTCACCTCGCTGGGGTCACCTAACCCCAGCTGTCTTCCTGCCTAGAGCGGGGGGGCTGGACCCGATGATCTGCGAGGTCCCTTCTGGCCCCTGGCAATCTGAAGCCATCGATTTAGTTCTATGGACATCACAGATGTAACAAAATAAACAGTCTGGTTTAATCACTTCCTTCAAGATATGTTTACACAACTTCTCAGGATCAAGACAGGATCTTTAGGCATTAGATCATGATTGCTAATTAATGCTGTCTGATTGTCAAACACCTGCTGTAAGTGAAGAATATATAATATTTAGTCATGGCTGCATCATTAATCAATTGTTGCATTTTTACCCTTAATTCCCAATATTGTGATACTTTGTGGTTTGCAGATTTGATGCAACAGCAATAGGCTGTTCCCAAGTTTGCTCACTTGATAGGTCAGCTTTGAAGGCTTTTTAATGTAGTTTTTTATTCAGCACATTTCCTTTTTCAACATACTGACAATTTAGTGGTTTTACAGGTTTTTAAAGCTGTCCATTGTCTTCAAGACAGTTTATCCTTAGTATTAATAAGTGTAGGTGGTTAGGTCAGAGATCAAGTGGAAGGTCTTGCCCTCCACCTCTACCTTAGGCAATTGCAAAGGTGAATAATAAGAACTATTCTTAATATTGTGCCAAACACTGAAGGCCTGAATAGCAGAGGTGCTCAGCGCACATACAAACATAACTGAAGTCAGTGGGATCTTCAAGTGCTCAGCACATCTGAAAATGAGGCCCTACTTTATTGTTCAAATATCTCAATGGCACCACTAAATTCAAATTCAACTGAGTGATGCCTTCCTCCAGACATCGAGCTGTCAGTGAGGCAGTGCAGGCTAATACAAGAACCATAAAGCAGAAGATAAGTAGGCAAATATTACTGTAAAAATGTTTCACTATCCTTTTCTCTTTCTTGTTTTGCTAGATCACTCTCTCTCCCAGAGATCTTGTCTAATGTTATGGAAAGTATGGAGATTTCAGTTTGCTTGGGCCATAACATCCCTAGACTGGGGTTATAGTCCTAAGTGTAAACCTCTAACTCATGCAATATAAATAGAAATTTAAATGAACAGTTAAAATACAGTTGTGTTCCTTGTGGGTTGCTTAAAGATTCACATCTTTTGCTGGTATGTATTTCCTCTGGCATTGTCTTTCTTTCAGATGCTGAGGTAGAGGGAAGCGGGTGGGTTGTTTTATGAACTGTTTATGGGACTCGGTCAGGCCTGCCATCTGTGGCACACGGTAGGCAATTAGAAAATTGCCCTGCATTTTTCATAGCAAAATGTTCAAGAACTGAGCAGCAGGGAGTAGCACAGCTGATGAAGATGAAATTTTATTATTTTGTTTTTCCATTTTGTGTCGCTGCACACTACTGGGTAGGTTTTCAAAGGTGCTGAGCACCCCTTCCTTTCCTCTCTTGTGTCCTTTTGACAAGGTATTTAGCAGAATTCACATATTCATTGGCATCTGATAGGCTGCACCATGAGCACTTCTGCTATGGCCTCAAATCTGTGACCACTGGGCTATGAAATGTGTGCCTTAGTACCTGCCTCATCCTGCCAAGTACCCTTAGTTTTTATTAATTGAGTTGGGAGTTGTGGCCGTCAGCTACTGAGTGTCAGGATGCTATCAGGCTGACAAAAATGAAGTGCTGTTTAAATGAGACTACTTATTATATTGAATAAAAACAATTTTAGAGAGCCATGAACAGGAAAGTGACACTTTTCTTTCTAACACCAAGCACCACAGACAAATAATTGTATTCAATGTCTGACATTTTTTGTCAGACAAATTTTGTTCAATGTCTTCATTGCTGACCTGGAAGATGGCATAGAGTGCACCCTCAGAAAGTTTGCAGATGACGTCAAGCTGGGGTGAGTAGTAGATACGCTGGAGGGTAGGGCTAGGATTCAGAGTGACCTAGACAAACTGGAGGATTGGACCAAAGGAAATGTCATGCGATTCAACAAGGAGAAGTGCAAAGGCCTGCACTTAGGACAGAACAATCCCATGCACCAGGGTGCTGACTAATGGGCAGCAGCTCTGCAGAAAAGGACCTGGGGGTTACAGTGGATGATAAGTTGAATATGAGCCAACAGTGTGCCCCTGTTGCTAAGATGGCTAATGGCATGCTGGGCTGCATTGGTAGGAGTGGTGCCAGTAGGTCAAGGAAGTAATTATTTCCCTCTATGCAGCACTGGTGAGGCCACGCCTGGAGCGCTGTGATCAGTTTTGGGCCCCTCACTACAAAAAAGGATGAGGACAAATTGGAGAGAGTCCAGTGGACGGTGACAAAAATGGTGAGGGGGCTAGGGAGCATGACTTATGAGGAAAAACTGTGGGACCTGGGCTTATTTAGTCTAGAGAAGAAGAGACTGAGAGGAGACTTAATAGCAGTCTTCAGCTACCTGAAGTGGGGTTTAAAAGAGGATGGAGGTAGGTATTCTCAGTGGTGGCAGATGACAGAACAAGCAGTAATGGTCTTGAGTTGCAGCAAGAGAAGTTTAGGTTAGATATTAGGAAGAATTTCTCACCAGGAGGGTAATAAAGCACTGGAACGGGTTACCCAGAGAGGTGGTGGCATCTCCATCCTTGGGGTTTCCAAAACACAGCTAGACAAAGCTTTAGGTGAGAAGATCTAGTTGGGGCCAGTCCTGCTCTGAGCAGGACTGTGAGCTAGACGATTTCCTGAGGTCCCTTCCAGCCCTAGCTTTCTGTGATTAAGTAACATCCTCCAGGAACTCTGTATAGAGGGGCAGCATACCCGGCCTACGGATAATCTTCCTGATGCATTGTTTCAACTCTCCTCACTCTTTGGCTCCAGTTGGGGCCAAACCCTGCTTGCTGCTCTGAGTCAAACATCCCTCCTTACATGAGTGATCCAAATTAACTGATGTCAGGGATAAATTTAGCTCAGTAGAAATTAAGTGCATGACTACATGGTTCTTTTCTTCTTAAACCCAACCTACTCTCCAGCCCCAAAAGGTAACTAGGAGTCACAAGTGTTGATGGTATTTTCATAATGAATGCTATTTGAGTATTTTGAACCTATCTCCTGTTCAATGAGGTGAAAGAAAGATCTAATGCCTTTTCCACAGAAGATAGGCCTTCATAAATCACTGTGGAAGAGAGATGCCACTGATGCAATACAGATTGGTCAGGACGCTGGGAAGAGTAGAGGAACAGTTGCTGGCTGCTGCACTAGCATTCTGGTTTCACTTCCTGAGTTCCCAACACTAATTTCAAGGTTCACTGAACAGAGATCTAGCCCCACAGGCACAAAAGAGGTTCAGGCTAAAGAGGCTTATGTACTATTGAAAGCTAGTTCTTTAATAGTCTTCTTGGTCTCTTGCCAGTTGAACAGATTGGGCTGGTCTCATTTCTAAGGGGAGGAAAAATGGGTTGTTTTTTTAAATAGTAATAATTTAAAGTAAAATTAAAATAACTTGGTTTTATATCCTGCTCCTTGTTCATTGTATGTTTCTGGATTCCTTGCTTGCTGCTTCCCAGGCTGCTCCAGCTCCTGTGTTCATCTCCGCTTCTGTTCAGTTTTGACTGTATTCATTATTTCTGTTTGTGTGTGGATCTGCAAGACTACAAAGACCCAACTTCTACCTCAGTCACCAGCACCAGCTGTCTTTGTCACTTACTAGGTGACACTAAAACAAACTATTTTAGTTTGCCCTTTAAAACGTTTGCCCTTTAGTTTACCCTTTAAAAAGAATTTAACCCCTTTTACTATCTCCTAGAGTGGTGATGGCAGAGTGGTTTTTCATAGATTTCATTGACATCAGGGCTGGAAGGGACCTGGGAAGATCATCGAGTCCAGTCCCCCACCCAAAGGGCAGGAAGTCAGCTGGGGTCATAGGATCCCAGCAAGATAAGCATCCAATTTGAAGGTGTTCAATGTAGGTGCTTGAACCACCTCCGCTGGCAGACTGTTCCAGACCTCGGGGGCTCGGACAGTAAAGAAATTCTTCCTTATGTCCAGCCTGAAACAGTCTTGCAGGAGTTTGTGACCGTTTGACCTCGTCATCCCTTGGGGCGCTCTGGTGAACAAACGTTCCCCCAGATCCTGGTGGTCACCCCTGATAAACTTATAGGTGGCCATCAGATCACGCTTTTCCAGGCTAAAGAGTCCCATGGCTCTCAGCCTGTCATCGTAAGATCTGTTTTCCTGACCTCTGATCATGCGCGTGGCTCTCCTCTGGACTCTCTCAAGCTTCTCCACATCCTTTTTGAATTGTGGGGCCCAAAACTGGACGCAGTACTCCAGCTGCGGCCTCACCAAGGCCGAGTACAAGGGGAGAATGACGTCCCGGGATTTGCTCGAGAAGCATCTATGGATGCAAGCCAGCATTTTGGTCGCTTTACTAGCCGCAGCATCGCATTGCAGGCTCGTGTTCATCTTGTGGTCAATGATGACCCCCAAGTCTTTCTTCTGTAGTGCTAGCCAGCGTAGCACTGCCGAGCCTATCAGGATGCTGCAGGTTTTTCTTCCCAAGGTGGAGAACCTTGCATTTTTTGGTGTTAAACACCATCATGTTCTCGTCCGCCCATTTGCTGAGCCTGTCCAGGTCAGCCTGGATCAACCAACTGTCTTCTGATGTGGATGCTTTGCCCCAAAGTTTGGTGTCATTGGCGAACTTGGCCAGCCTGCTTCTGACTCCAATGTCTACATCATTAATGAAGATGTTGAACAATATGGGGCCAAGGACAGAGCCTTGGGGGACCCCACTGGTCACAGGACACCATGATGAGTGACTGCCATCAATTACTACCCTCTGGGTCCAACCATGGAGCCAATTTTCCAGCCAGTGGATCGTGGTGGACCCAAGGCCACAATTGGCCAGTTTCGCCAGGAAGTGATCATGGGATAACAGATCAAAGGCTTTTTTGAAGTCAAGATATATGACATCAATCTCTTCTCCTTTATCCAGGTGATAGGTCACCTGGTCATAGAAGGAAGTGAGATTGGTCAAGCAAGACCTACCTGCAACAAACCCATGCTGGGTATCCCTTAGGATGTTGGCATCGGCCAGTCCATTAAGGATGGCCTCTTTAATAAACTTTTGTAAGATCTTCTCCAGGATAGAAGTCAGGCTGATGGGCCTGTAATTAGCCAGATCCACTTTCCTCCCTTTCTTGAAGATCGGCACCACATTGGCCTTCTTCCAGTCCTTGGGCACTACACCAGAGCACCAGGAGTTTTCAAAGATCTGTGCCAGGGACTGGGCTATGATGCTCGCCAGCTCCTTGAGTACCCTGGGGTGCAGGTTGTCAGGGCCAGCTGACTTGAAGGTATCCAGCTTTTCAAGGTGTTCCTTCACAAAGTCAGCATTAATGGAGGGCAGCGGATCTCCCTCACCCAGACCGCCCTGTCCCGTGGTAGGCGTGGGCCTCCTATGGGACTGATGAAAGACCAACGCAAAGTACTCATTTAATAGGTTGGTTTTTTCCTGGGCGTCAATTGTCAGTTGTCCCGTCTGGTTCAGCAGGGGTCCAATGTTGCCCTTGTTTTTCCTCCGGCTCCCCACATATCTGAAAAATGACTTTTTATTGTCCTTGATGCTCAAAGCTAGTTGGAGTTCAGTTGCAGCCTTGGCTTTCCTGGTTTGCTCCCTGCAGGACTGGACCAGTGCAGAATAATTCTCCTTGGAGGTGACTCCCATCCTCCATCCTTTGTAGGACTTTCTTTTTAGCCTCAGGAGGTCTGCTAGGTCCCTGGAGAGCTGGCGGGCTGCTGTGCCCTCTTGTTGCCTTTCCTCTGAGATGGAATAGACTTAGCTTGTGCATTGAGGATTGCTCCCTTGAGCAACCACTCTTCTTGAACTCCCCTCTCCCTGGGGTTGTGGTCCCTTAGGGCCTCACTGGCAAGCCTCCTGAGCATGTCAAAGTCGGCTTTCCTGAAGTCAAGGACTTCCGTGTTGCTGACTGACTTGCCAGCTTTATGGTGGATGGTGAAGGTGATCCGTTCATGGTCGCTGTCACCCAGTTTCCCATCGATCACTAGGTCACCGATTAGATCATCCCCTGTAGCCAGTACCAGGTCGAGCAGCACTTTGCCTCTCATTGGCCAATAGACTTCTTGAGTCAGGTAGAAGTCATCCACACGAGAGGAAGCTTTGCAACCACTCGGATTTTGCTGAGTGATCCTCCCACGAGATGTCCAGGTAATTGAAGTCACCCATGACAACCATGGTCCCGGAGCATGTGGCCTCAGCCAGTTCCTGGTTAAGCTCAGGACCTTGGGTGGGAGGTCTGTAGTAGACTCCCACCGTTGTGTCCCCTGTGCTGTGTTCCCCATGGATTTAACCCAGAGGGTCTCCAGTCCTCCACCCTGGTCACCAGCATCAGCTTGCAGGGTTGCATAGCTTTCCTTAACATAGAGAACTACACTCCTGCCCCTTTTATCTACACAATCCCTCCTGTACAGGGTATAGCCACCTATACCTGTGGTCCAGTCATGGGTGGAGACCCACCAGATCTCCGTTATCCCTATGACATCATAATTATTTGTATTAAGCAGGAGGATGAGCTCCTCCTGCTTATTCCCCATGCTCCTGGCATTTGTGTACAGGCAGGCAAGTGTCCCCTTGGGGGCTCTTGCCTTGCCCACAGATTGTACCAGGGCTGGGGCAGGGGTGGGCTCCCTTAAGTGCCTTGGTCTGCTGGCTTTGCAAGGGTTGCTCAGTGGGCCAGCAGTGGCGGTAGTCCCCCCATCCCCCAGCAGGCTTAGTTTAAAGCCCAGTGGAGCAGGTCAGCCAATCTGGCTGAGAAGAGCCTCCTCCGCAGCGAAGAGAGGTGGAGGCCATCTCTTTCCAGCAGCTCGCTGCCTCTCTCGCCAAAGAGCAGGCTGTGGTCATGGAAGCCAAAGCCTTCCCTGTGACACCAGCTCTTGACTTTGGCTGGGAGGTTAAGGCATCTTGCTGTGGTTCCATCAGCCTATGTTTGAGCCCACTAAAGACTTTTGCCAAAGGCCGCTCCCAGCTGTAAATGGGTCCCAGGTCAGTCAGGTCAGGGACTGAAAGGTGGCCAGGTGTAATGTTAACCCCATCACTCCTTTGTGTGTCAGTGGCTATAGCAACTGGTGTCCAATAGACTGGTGAGTCAGGCAGACCCTTAATTCTTTTCGATGGTCTCCAAGGACTACCCCTGCTCTATAATTAAATAGCATCAAGTGATTTCTTTTGTTTCCTGAAGTAACTATATTAGGACTTTAGCCCTGGAAAAACTTAAGCTTGCCTTTATGTGCTAGGGATGCTCCCATAAAAGAGACTCAGTGGAAGGGTTGGACTCCAGGTAGGGAAGAGAAGCAGAGTCCAAGTCCTTGGTTGAAGGGGGGGTGGGGGTGATAACTACCTATCTAGGCTGGAAAGGGGTCTTTGTCCAGCAGGAGTTGTCCAGAGGGTGGTCACTGGAAGGGCTTCTGGGTGGATAGGTGGTGTGGCATGGTGCTGGTCCAGATGGAGAGGTCCATGGTTCCTGGATGAATCAATGTGAGGTGATGGCCCATTTGTTCCAGGCCATTCAGTAGAGGCCTGCTACCATTGTATTTCAATCATTCCCAATCACTCTCATTCATCCGGGAACCAATTTACATGGGAAGGGTACGTGACTCATACAGTTGCGACACAGGAGCTGCCCAGGCAGAGGACACAAGATGGAGACTTGACATACAAAATAGAAACTTGACATTACTTTGGTTCACTTACAAACACAGGCCTAAACCATACAATGTCCATATGAAACAATAAAAATCAATACAAAAATGATAATAATACAAGATACAACAGTAAGAATTAATAATACAATATAAAACAGTGGATATCCAAGACCAAAAACTTGCTACCAAAATAAAAATGTTAAAGCTTACCCTAAGTCTGAGTTCGCTTATGCTTGTCTATAGGGAATAGAGAGGGAGAGAAAGAAAAGCCAGAAATAATTGGGGAAGGGAAGGGAATGCATATCTATCATATATATATGACCCTACTGCTTTATATATATATAAAGAAAAACTGGGGTTTTTGCTACAAAGTAAAGTATGCATGAAGTGTTTGGCAGCAGTAGAGTCTTAATTATCTTCAGAAGCCGAGCAAGAGTGTCGCAGGTGACTCTTATCAAATGTTTCTGGGTCTGAGTCACAGTCTGCTCCCTTATATTCACCCACCATGCCTCGATGAAAAAGAAACAGGGAGGCTAATTGTTGGAAACTGGAATAACATGAGACTGTGATGGATTCTCTTCACAGGGCTCTGCCTCCTCTATACCCTGTCCTCACCAGCCCGTATGGTGGATATAAGATTTTTCCGTAAGACCTGCACTTTGAGTAATCAGCTAGGGAGCAGATCCTGGCCAACCAGCCCCATGCCCTCTCAAGGTCCACACTTTCTTTTACAAATTCAAAGTCCAGATAACTGCTTAATGTGAGCCTCCCTACCAGCACCCCTTTTCTCCCCAGTTGGCTCTGGTAAAATACTTCATAGGGGTCTCTGGGATCAAATCTTATAAGCAGTTTTACCCTAAGTCCAACATCCTGAACCTGGGACTACTAGTCACAGTTCCTGAGGCTGGCTATCCTCCACCAGCTGTCTGCTATCCTGACCCCAATGTTTCTTTAGCCCGATGTCTTTCTCCAACAAGCATCTGTCCTTGAACTGCATAGCCCCAAGGCCCTTATTCACTGCTGTTAGGCCTATTTCTGTTCCTCTGCACAGGTCTAGCAGATAGTACTCTCTATCCCCTCTCTAGGGAAGAGTGTGTATTTGCCCTCATACCTTTAAATGAGTCAGCTCCTGTGCTGTTCAGTTGCTGTTGGCTCCTTGTCCCACATGATTCTTGGTAGCTGGGAGATCTTCCTCTCTGAGCTTCAGATATTTCTAGGTTAACCTCAGGTCATTTTTCATGGCTGCCATGCACAGCTGCAAACCCCCTCAAGTTGGCAAGTGGGTCAGGCGGGCCCCTAAGGCTGTCCTACTTATCCCAAGAAAGGGATCAATTCTCCATGGCCCATGGTAAGTTTCCCAGTGAGGCAAATGGGGTCGTGGTGCCAATTTATGGCCCAAGAAGCAACGAGCCTAGTTATCACCATGCTTCTGCATGTAATGGGGTCTGGGAAACCACTTTCTATTACAAAGAGCATATTTAAAAAAGAATACTTCAACCAGCATAGCTAATGAGTCTCGAAGAGCTGGAAGCAATTGCATAGAATAAGAGGAAGAAGCTATTAATCAATCAATTTGTAACTTAGCCATAGATTTTACGAGTCTGAAATTACTAGTTGCAAGGATTAGGCAGATGAACAACGTGGAGGTGTAGGATGGCCTTAGCCGAGCATCTAATTTGCATGCAAATGGGATCACACAAATTATCTTAATTACCTTCCTCCAATGGAAGTTAATTCTGTTTCTGCTTATTCACCAGCAAAGGAGGAAATATCAGATATTTACAAACACAAAATGACCATGCGAGGAATCATATACTACTGGCATCAAGCTGAAAACTAAACGATGAATCTCTCAGTGGCTACATCATTTGCTGTTGTATTATCAACAAATAAGAGAGCTAGTGGGATTTTCAAGTAAAATTGGGTGTTTCAACCCTATTGCAATTCATATCCCTTGCAAGTTTAAAGGGGTTTTGGTACCAAGGGGATTTAGGCTCTCTTGGAAGGCCTAAAACAAAATGTCTGTGTAATAAGAAAGGATGCTGAATACCTGCTGTTATTTCTGATACCTCAGATGCATACAGATCCTGATTCTAATTCTCATTCTTCTCAAAGCAATCTGAGTTCTACCATTGACTGAAGCAGGTTTAGACACATATTGGACACACACAATCCATTATTCGATCCAAAAAATAGTCTCTGCCAACTTTAAATACAAATCTAGAAATGCATCTCTAATTTAGATTGTAAGTGCTTGAGGGCTGAGTCCTGATCCTGACCAAGGCTTTAGGGCACATGCTGAGCCTAAATATATCATAAGAAGGTGTCTAATGTAAAGCAGAAAGAACAGAATTGAAGAGCATTCTTGAATGCTGTCACTTTTTACTAGTGTACCTACCATAAATTCATTGGTTAGAATATTTACAGAAAGTAAGTACAAAGTAGGCACAAATACCAATATCTATCAATATGTTCGAACACATGGTTAGCCCAAAAGTGCATTACTACCCATGTTACATGCTTCTTGCATTGCAGTGGATGGCACATAGTGAAGGTACATCGTTCACAAACATAGAATCATAGGAAAACAGGGCTGGAAGGGACCTGAACAGGTCATCTAGCCAAACCCCAGGGAGGACTATTCCCATATAAATCATCCCTTATGTGTCTGAAAGAATACAGAGCAAGAGTGTGGACTGTCCAAAGCGGGAGGGTGGGTGGGGGAAGAATTGTGTCAAATTATGAAACCATGTCATAATCTCAAGGAGAAAAAGGGGGTAAAGTTTAAGAATGTCATAAGTAGCGTTGAGTTACAATTGGCCAATAAGCCCAAATAATTGCAGAATAGCACATAATTAGGGCTCATTAATTGCCGCTGAGTATAATGGGTCACTGTGTGTACAAGTGAAAAGAAAATACAGTGTTGGTCGTCAGCTGCTGTGATTAACCAAGACATGTGGTAACCAAGGTTTAGCCATCTAAAATGTTTGTGGAAATAAATATGACAAATAAATGTGTTTCAAATTTATGACAAATAAATAGGCCACTGTTTCAGAAGTTTGTGTTTGCAGTGCGGACAGGCAGAGGGATCCTTAGCAATGTGCTCTCAAACTTGCATAAGCCAAGTCTCCTTTTTGTTTTCACTGCTGGGTTATTGATTCAGGGGTGTGCATTTGTTCTGATGTGGTTCCATATGCTTTTGGTCTATACACGTCTTTCTCCTTCCAGACCATCTGTTGTTCTTGTGCTTCATTGTACTCAGCTTTTGTTACACTCCCGTCTTGCAGTGTAATTCTTCCACAGTGTCTTCAGCACTGGAAGTCTTATGAGGCTACATGTTGCAGTCAACATCAAAGCACGGCCATAGAATTCCTGTTTGTTGTTAATGATGCCACAGCGGTTCTCTGCCAACTTCAGGGTATGGCACTGCCATTTCCATTACTGCTATAGTTTTAAATAAATGAAAATAGAGGAAGGACTTGTCTCAACGAGCTGCACATGAAAAGGTGGCAATGTATAATTTTATGTGCCTTGATTTCCCCAGCTTATTTCACATTTCTGCTAGGTAGAGGTGAGGCTAGGGGCAGTGTTTAGAGTTCAGATATTGCATTTGATGCTGAATCGGAGGTGGATTTAGAGTCCAGGTTTGATGGTGTTGAAATCCGACTAGCTATTAGCCGAGAAGGTGGCTCGTGGGATCAGCTGTTCTCATGAGACTGTTGCCAGCTTAGGCTGAAATCTTGTGAGACTGCCAACCTATCCTTGTGAGACTTGGGCTGCAATCAAACCAGAACTTACAAATCCCTCAGTTTGGATCTGAACCAAATCACCGAGACTGAAACAGGATCCACATCATTTCCCACCACCTGAAATGTGTAAAGGCCCATGGTCAAAATTGTATTTGGACTGTGTTTAATTTTAATTATAGCAGTCATCATGAATTCATAGCCTGTGGTCTCCAAAGGTCCTGCTTTCCCCATCTGAGTTAATGCAAGTCAACAGTAGCTGAGCAGCATTTAATGACGCCAGTTGTTACCATGATTGCTTTCCCACTGAGTCCTTTCACGAGGCTTCTAAATTATATTGTGCTGGCTAGGGATAAAAATCACAAATGTTTACTATCATTATTGTTACACTGCATCTCTTTCTGCTGTTATGAATCTCGGATAAATGGATTTCAGTTATAAAAGAGGACGATAGTTCTTTTCAAGTGTCTGGAGGCTACTTTCAATAGAGTTTTTCACAATAGAACAGCAGTGGAAATATACTTCCTGTGCATGAACATGCAAAATGCTTTCTGCATGATGCTACTTTAAAATGTAAGTTTGAAGAAAAAGACCCAGCAGCATTCATCATGATGGCTTATCCACTCTGATGCATATTAATTGCTGTTCCTGAGAGTATGAGGCTTTGCTACTACATGATTTGCCTGAGAGAGAAAAAAAATTCTTAATAAGTCAGATATTGTAAGGCAGTTATCTTAGTCACACTCTAAAAGCTTTCTCCCATTTAGTTTTCTTATTATATTGTGTCATAATGATGATCATTTTCCCTCTCGTGTATTCTGTGCAGTGTCTGCTGTAGTTTATAACAAAGACTCTGAAAGTTTGTCTTTGAGTTGTACTACTTTTCTGACCAAATATAGTAACTAATATTCTGTAGCTATTATGCCGTGCACCTGTGTGTTTGTGGGTATTTTAATAACACTTGACCTGCCTAAGCATATAGTGCATGTTCCAAAGCACGTTCAAGCCAAATGGGACTCTTTACACTGAGTTTGAATCAGGCCATTAGAGACCAGCATGATGTTTTGGAGCAAAGGGACAGTGAGTCCCAGTAGCAATTTGAGCCGTGCATCCGTGGGGAACTAGAAATATCAAGGAGTTGATCCCGCCTGTTTTGCAGAAGGGGTGGGGCTTGCATAACGCGTTTGAGTCCAGGGAGTTGGTTTGGATTCACTTTACAGTCTTGAAGGAGGTCGCCTACACTTCCAGTGCTGTATTCTTTATCTGCTGCTCCTGAAAGGGTAGGGAAGGAAAGGAAAAGATAGTCCTGCATCAAAGGATGTATGGCTGAGAGCATCTTCAAATCCCCACATGGACCAGGTAAGTAACTAAACTTTGATTCAGTGTCTGGCCAGATGAAGCTCCCTCTATCCTTTGCTTCTCTATCCTTTGCAAGGCAAACCCAGCATTTCTTTGCAAAATCTATCAACCTTATCCAAAGCCAGTAGCCTGTCACTGGGTATAAAAATAGTCTCTTCTGTCAATCAACCTTTTGATCATAAAAAAAACCCTTTCTCATCTGTAGCAGCTGGTGGTGTGAATTCTTGCCACTGAGCATGGTAATGAGCATGGTATTCCCCTTCAGTCCCCAGAGGCCCCCAATAGAAGTCATTGAGAAGCTGAAACAATAATCAAAGGATGCGTGACCATTTAGTATTGAAGACCCTAGGATCTACTGGAAATTGCTCACATTTCAATTATGTGCAGTATATTTGATATGAAATGTATAATGTATATAGCTGTAAAATGTATGTAAATGTATAATGTATATAGCTGTAAAAAGAGGATTACAATAGGTATTATTTAAACAAGCAATTTTAATTTGCACTACTTTAATAGCAAATAAAAATAATTGCTGGTTTTGAGTATCCATTTCTACTTTTTTAAAAAAAAAGCAAAAATAAAACATGTAAACTCAGTGAGTGAAAATTGTCAGGGGCTGATATTAAACCCAATATGATACCAGCCTATGCAGCAAAGGTCCCTGTTATCAACTTTGCTGTTGAGAGCATTCTGACTTTTCTTTTATTGATAGAGTGGTGGGGGAGTCCGTGGAAACAACATAATGGTACAAATTCTCTTCTCTTCTACAACAGTAGAATTTTACTAACATCACTAGAGTTGCAGCCACAAGCCCCATTTTTCGGGACCAAAAAAATTAGACAGTATTCGGCAAATGCATTGTAAGATAGAGCTTTACTGGTTCTAAAAGCTGTTTCTGTAGTCTAATTTTCTCACTGAATGAACTGCCTCTAAATCTGACTCTTTAGTTGGAAAGGTTTCAGTTCTAGTAAGTTCTCTGTTTCTCCAGCTGTCGTCACTTTAGATATGAATGAGCAAATGGAACAGTTGTCAAGGACACCAGTTGCAGGGAAAAAGCATGTTGCTTTTGTAGCAAATGCTGTGCAGCAAGGAAATGTTCTTTTACTGGAGCCAATCAGGAGAGAAGACTTCTAGTGCCAGGGACTCTGTGCAAGTTTTGGGAATTGGTAGAGAGTACAGTGTGGGCACGCTGTTAAAAAAGACAGTGTTTTTCAATCCTTTTTTCATTTGCAGACTCCTAAAATATTTTGAATAGAGGCGCGGACCCTTTTGATCATTGGGTATTCATATACTTTTGATTGATCGTAGTTATCTTTTGTGGACCCCTTAGACATAGTGTGTAGACCCTCAGGGGTCTGCAGACCACAGGTTGAAAACCACTAAACTAAGACATTGATGATACTTGCTATAGATATTTAAAGCTCTTCTGTGTATTGTAAAATTGCATATGTGCTTTTTCAGCAAAATAAAATTCTACTATTTTTTTTTTTACTTGTGTCTAAGCTAGGGACAGCCATTCAAAAAGCCTGAGCCTGAATTGATTCAATCTTTGCAGGTTAGTCTAACTTGTATTGAATCAGTTTGCAACTGTACAGACATTCCCTCTGGACTGAGGAAATGCAGGCACATGCCTGCAGTGGCTCAGACTAGAAACCAGGGGGTGCTGAGCTGGGGGCGGAGGGGTATAGCCAGTCCCTGGCAGGAAGCTCTGATTAAGGAGGGTTGTAAACCCCCACCCTGCCTCCATGGTCCCAGGCTTTTCCTTCCTTGCTTCTCCACGGGTGGGAGTGTTGCCAGACTCCATCTCTGGGCTAGCACTCTGAGGCAGAAGGGGGAGGGGGGGATGCAGTGCATACATCTGTTGATGATATTGAGCTTTTCAATTTTCCTCTCCCTGCCTCATACTGCAAACCTGGCAGGTGAGGGAGCCAGCATGGAGCTGATAACACAGCATTTATCAGCCCATCAAGAAACCAAAAGCCTCTCTCATTAGTTCAAGCTCTTCTTAAACAGCTTTTTCCGAGGAAGGGACAGAAGAACATTACTAGCTGACCTGTTGATTAGCTCCAAAAAGCGCTAAGTAGATACTTTTCTGTCTGCCTGTCCCAGTGAAATTGGAGAAACACACAGCCACCTTTCAGCCTTAGTTTGCATACTACATGCCTAGGATCTGTGCAGCTGGGGTCCATGCTGTGGGAAAGGGCAGGGAGGTAGGGTGGATTCCTGCTTGAGCAGAGAACAGGCCTGCAATTCCCACTGGAGCTCTGCCTAGGGAGCAGTCTGGAGCGGAGAGCCCAGCCTAACTCAGCCCTGGGCTGCAAAGGATCTGGGATGCTGGGGACTCTGACTTTACTTTAACCAGGAAGGGGTCTGGGACAGACATTGCATAAACTGGTTTGACCCAAATCAGTTAAGTCTGATACTACATTCAACCAAGTTTATCTTAAACCAGTTTCTGTCATTTTGAAACTGGTTTATGTGAACTGAACTTCTGTTCTGTTACAGGTTTAAACCAGTTTCTGGTTACTTAAACTGGTTTATGTGTAATGTTTGTCCCTAGCCCTAGAGATAAGGGAGGGTGCAAGCATACATGTAAATCCCACTCTTCTTCTTTATCTACTGCTCCTGAAAGGGTAGGGAAGGAAAGGAAAAGACAGTCCTGCATCAAAGGATATATGGCTGAGAGCATCTTCAAATCCCCACATGGACCAGGTAAGTAACTAAACTTTGATTCAGTGTCTGGACAGATGAAGCTCCTTCTATCCTTTGCAAGGCAAACCCAGCATTTCTTTGCAAAAGCTATGTTGAGGCATAGCTGAATGATAAAGGAGTTTTCTTGGGACTTCTAGTTTTTAGAACACAAATTGGGCCTGTGATGCAATGGTAGGAACATTTTCATAGCGTAGCTTCACTGGACATTGTTAAAACTTAAACTGTGTTATACAAAACATATGGCACTGATTCTGCTCTAAGTATGTAATGGCTTGAAGGTGTGGTATAAATGGTATAAGGCAGGCATTGGCAGCCTACAGTCTATGGGCCAACAGTGGCCTGGCAGGCAATTGTATTTGACCTGCAAAGCCAGGATATCAGCAGCAATGGAGTCCGCGTGCGGGGACAAAGGGCTGCTGGCTTGGAGGTGGTAGTCCACTTTTGGACTCGTAATTCATCCCACCATTTCTAAGAGATTGCCAACCCCTGATATACATAAAGTGGCATTTTGGCAGCTAGAGATCTCTTGAAATGTAGCATGATGCTATCCAGTAGCTATTTAATTATATATTTGTAGGTTGTAATGATTTATACCGGTCTCCTTGGGATAATGTATTTGTAGTACTTTAATTTCCTTTAGATAAATTAAGCAATTGAATAAGCCCCAATTAAATGACGCTGTTGGGTACTAAGGTTTAGTTCTGCTTGATGTGCAAATCCACATTCAGAGAAAACACTAGAATTTACCCTTCCAAAGACTCTAATTGTGACACTCTTCAAAGTTGAATGATAAATTAACAGTCACAAAATAAACATATTTGAATGACTTTCAATACAATATTAGTTTCAGTGCAGTGCTTTGTGTAGCTTGGGTATATGGGAATGTTTTTGTTTGTTTTTTTTAACTATAATTGCTTTATATCAGATTGCAATAGAGCATTTTTATACTAATACCTCTTTGAGCGGAGTAAGCTGCTCTGTGCTCATCACAAAAATAGTGAACGTTCTAGGAGTCGTGTCAATAGACTGTCTTTTATTATAAGACCTATAATACGGACTTATTTTCCTGCCCCACTTAAGGAGGCTTTTGAAGGTACTGCTCTCAGATACTGAACATTTGGAATTTTAGAGCTGTCAAAGTGATTAGGCTTTAGAGGAACTCAATGATTTACTGCAGAGGCATTATAACTGGAGAAAGTTTTCATCCTAAACCTGGAGACAGTCCAGAGGTTTGAGACATCTTAGGACCTTTTGTCCACGTTTATACCCTTGCATTGTCACCCTTCTCTAGTCTGTTTCCCAGCTTTTCTTTTTTTACTCTTTTTTGTCTTCCCTTCATAAAAATAATTTAGAAATCTGATGGAAATGTTGAAGCTTCAGCTTAAACGGTTTAAAACTTCAAATGGTTTTTCCTGGAATATTACCAAGGGTTTACATACCTGAGTAGTATTAGAGAGAATTCGCCAGCATGTTGAATGCCAGTGAGATTTTGTATTGTACACCAGCAGAAAATATTTCTGGTTACTATGGTACCTATGGTTATATAACAAGAATTTGCTCCATGAAACTAAGCTTGTTATAGGCAATGGTACCATGGGACAAAACAGAGGAGTAATTCTGACACATCAATTTGCTTTTATTCTTAGAGGTAAGTTAGCAAAGGGGCATCATCCCTTGCTGGGAAGGTTCCTTCTTTTTCCATGTGAAAGGCACCAGGTAAAAACTGAGTTTTGTTTGTCTGGGTTATGCAGAAAAGTGGGAGAAATGAACCCACAAAGGTTATATCATTTCTCTCTCTCACGCTGTCAGGCTGTGAGCATATTTTGCCTATGGACTACGTGCATCTCTAATTTTATTTCTGTAAAGCACTTGTTTTTTTAAAGTATGCACGTACCCATTTTAGCTACATGATGCTATAGGACAGGAGTGTCAAAGATCTGGCTCACAAGCTGAATCCAGCTCCCAGTGCCGGCCCTGGGTCTCAGTTGACCCGCAGCTGGCACTCACCAGACAGGGCCCACTGGGACCCACCCTGCATGTGGCACTCCTGCAAGGCCAGTCTGGAGATGTCAGATCCAGCATGCATGGTGTCTGCTCTATCTGGTATGGGACACAAACCACACACAGCACCTGCTTCAGCGAGTCCAGAGCATGTATTGTGTGTGGTACAGTCCTGGACCAGCCATGGAGGGGTCTGGATCCAGCATGCAGGAGTGGGGAGGCCTGTGGGCTCAGTGTGGCCCATAGGGCTAACCCTAGGGCATTCATCTGGCCTGTGAACTGGTCCCTCACCACTTACCTGGCCCCTGGGGCCAAATGAGTTTTGTCACTGCTGCTATAGGAGAACATTTCAGGTTGGCAGAAAGCAATTGCCCAAGCAGAAAGTTAGCCAAGACAGTGGGGCTGAGGGCCAGATTACCTCTAATGACCACACGAGTTCACAAATGATAAATGTACCCGATATACTTAATTGATATCCACTCTTTGATTATATTTGAGATTTTATTGCAGGAGATGGAGTGAATGCAATTTAAATGTTTTCCTCTGTGGGTCATGTGGGAACTTTGGTTATTATGTTATATTTTATAATGTATCACCCACCAGCAGATGCTATTAACAAGAGGTTAGTTTCATGGACCTGCTAACGTTGTTCCTATAAAATAGGAATGTATGATGTAGAGAACCAAACAGTCCCATTCAGGTTGCATTCCCACTAACCTCCCCACCCTTCAAACAATTGTAAATAAAACGTCAATTGTTTAGAAGTTTAAATATAACACCCTACTCTCTGGAAGGTAAAAGCCACAGCTTTGATTTTACCCTGAAATATCTCCACAGCTTTCAAAATCCACATCTTTCTTAAATTACACCATGCTAGCATCTAGCAAAGAGCTCAGCGTGTCACCAGATACAGGCCAAGCACATGCAATAATATGCCAATGTATGCTGAGATGTAGATGAAGGTGGAGTCAGCTTTCCTCTCTTACATACAACATGTACATGCTTCTGGACTCTACCGAGGTCCTGGGCCACCTTTTCGCTTCAGATCAAGAGTTGCCTTCAGGCAACCAAGGTCTAGAGTAACCCTCTCTGGTCACAGTCTCAGCTTCCAAAGTTTACCGTGGGTGTGTAATGCTTCATCCCTCAATGAATAGTCCCTGATATTAAGTATAAGCAAGTTTTGTCTGGCTAATGATAAATACAATATCTGTAGTGAAGAAGCTTGAATTCTTAGACCTTTGACCTCTTCCAAACTGTACATATATTTTCTTTTTCCCCTCTAAACCTTTTTCCTAGTTTCTTGTTTAGTATTTGCTTGATAGGTGGCTACATTACTGCTCACAAATGGCTGTTGACAGAGGTGTTATCCAAACCATAAGGACAGGGACAACATTCAGTTTAATCCGAACACTAGTCAAATGCTTTCTCCATTTCACAGGCACCAACTCACAAACTTTGCCAATTAACTTTGGAGTGAGTGTGGTTTGGAAGCTGGTCGTTTAAGCAGAGCTGGATGAAACTTTTGGACTAACTGTCTGTTTGCAGAAAGATGCATTGATTTGCAATGACCTCTACAGCTGTTGTAGCCTGGTACTGGAAACCTGCAGTTTTTCACATTGACTATTTTTTAAATCATGGCTAATATAGTGTTGTGGAAATGCTGTTGCAGGACAAAGGAATTGATGCTTGGGACATGCCTGCTTATTGGTCAGCTGTGCTAACTCTGACTCAGTAGGGGCTGCTGTTTTGTGAAAGTGAGGCTGAGTTCCCAGAACAGTATAATTGGACGCTACATGAAAAATCAGATCTCTGGAAAAGTGCTTAGATGGACAGAGAAACAGACATTTAGGAACAGAAACATAGGGCAAATGTTTTATTAATATTTATGATTATTGCTGAAGGGCTTAGAGGCCCCAACCAGGGTCCTGACATTAGTGCTAGTTTGATTTTTTGTATCTGTTAGGGAGGATGGTAACTGTATGCACAAATGCACAAACCCCTCCCGTGCAGGGGACCCACATAGAGATCCAATAAGAGTTTGTGCAGGTGCAACCTTTCCCTGCAAATGAGCATCTGTACAGCCAGACATTTGGGCTGACAAGGCTGCTGTTGACAAAAAACCACACGTTTTGTTTCACTGTCCTTGTACCCTGCTCTCCTCCTTGTTCATTTGCCATATGCTAAGGTTTCAAGTCCTTCTCCCCACTCCTTTGTGGGGAGAAAGAGGAGGGGGAGCAGGGTTGCTTTTAGGTTACATGTGTGTCCAAGATACACATACTATTAAATATATATTGAATATATACTGTGTGTGTGTATCAGTCTGCATCTAGACGTGTATATATAATATTACTCATCTGCCTCTGCTAGAACAGTTCTCCCAAGCAGAGTCTGCATGAAGTAACAAAAAATGTATTGGAGATAATAGGCCTGACCTTCAGTGTATCCTAAGTCCCAGGACGAGAAGCATGGTCTTTGTTCATTTCAGTGCTTCTTTTGTCCATTAAATCCTTGGTCCCCCTTCCCGGGAACAGAATGGCTTCCATTAATCACCCAGTGACTATGCAGACTGAGAAGAGGCCAGAGGGCAAGAGGGAAAAGGATGCTTAGATCCCTTTATCATAAAAGCTGTTTTTTTTCCCTCTAGAAATCTGACCACTGATGCAGATTTAAATTGTGCCCTGGCTGAAAGGAGAGTATTAACCCTTTAACTCCTTTCCCATCCCAGTCATTTACCTAATTTAGGTTTGTAGGTTTAAAGCTAAGAGGTCTCTTCAGAGTTTACTTTCCTCAGTCCGTTTCAGGCAGGTATTGAAAACACTCGCTATGGCTTCTTGTGTACTCTGCCGTTGATGAATCTGCTGCACGCGTATCAGTTTTCCGCCAGTGTAGTTCCATTGACATTAATGGAATAACTTCCTGTTTACGCCTGGGCGAGGGAGAAAGCTGGACTCTGTGCAGGAGGCCCAGAAGCCATTGCAGAGAGTGGAGACTGCATCCTTTAGATTTTTATCACACAAAAATAAAAGGCAAAGGAACATGATAATGCACCTGTCTGCATTATCGAGCAGCCTCAAGGAGTAGTTGGTAGGTTGGTAGGGTGGCCTTGAGGCAAGATGAAGGGAGGCAGCATAGCATATTCCCATCATGCACCACCACAAGGCATACCTCACTGGGGGCTCCAATTTGACCATGTTGAAAAAGCTTTAAGTGAGGCACTAATTGCCCTAATGTCATACTACATCAAAAACCAGTTATGTGCCAACCCAGCAAAAACATAAGTATGTGCCTTCCATCTGAAAAACAATGAGGCCAACAGCCAGCTCAACATTACACAGTCTGGGACCCCACTGTCCTGCTGTCCAAACCCAGTTTACCTTGGAGTCACCCTCAGCTGAACCCTCTAGAACAAAGAACACATCATGAAGACAGAAGCGAAGGTGAGCACTCATAACAACAGTTTATATAAGTTCACCAACTCAAAACGGGGAGGTAACCCCTCAACCATCCAAACCACTGCTCTGGCTCTCAGCTTTTCCTCTGCTGAGTACGCATGTCTTGTATAGGAGAGATCTAGTCATGCTAAGTGCCTTGACCTGATCCTGAATGATAGCTGCTGATGCCTGACGCCTACTAGCCTAAATAGCATGTACCTGCTGGCTGGCATTGCTCTGCCTAACATCAGAATAGCAGCGGCCAGCAGGATACAACAATGAAGATGTGAGACAGTAGTTACACGGCCATCCCACAGCACACAAATATCTGAAATCATGTGGGAGCTTCCTCACTAGCACCCAACCTCTCGTTACCACACCCAAGGAGATGTGACTACAAATGTGGAATGAGAGGCTGAAGAAAATGGCCAGTCCATCAGATGAATCTTTACCACCAGGAGTTGATGATCCATGGCCAAAGTGGTGATGTCTCGTCTGTCAGACACTCCAAGGAACTAATAAAGAAGTGGGGGGCTATCATTGGTTCCACCACCTGTGACTGTGGCACAGAGCCTCCGACCATGCAATACCTGGTGCAATGCCTGCTACTCGAAAGCACACGTACAAGGAAAGATCTCGCTAAGTACAATAAACAAACACAAGCATTTGGTCAATGCATGTAGAGCTGTGAGAAGAAGACCGGGGGTTTCCTACACCAAAGGGATTTTGGCATACTTGGGAATTCCACAAGACAAATTATGGAGTGGGAGGAGAAGCCAAGATGCCTATTCCAGCTCTCAGACAGCGATGGCTTCCCCACTCCTTGGCTGCTGTACATACATGCATATCAGCTCTGAGTAAGGCCTGGCTCACTTGCTCGGTGTACTGAATGACTCTGCCAGCTACAGTTGTATTTAGCTATGTTCCAGGTCAACTGTTTGCCTGTTTTGTTTATGCAAAAGCTTCACTGCACTGATACAAGAAAGAAGCAGAGATGCTAGGACCCCCTTCCTATTTATACCACCAAAAAACCCGCAACTTCCTGAGCTCTAAAGGGGAGTGATTTTGACATTCCTAGGTGTTTCCACGACTGTGACAAGTTAGCTGACTTGTCTCAGAGAATATCTCCTACACAGACTGCTCTTTTTATGGAAGGAAGCAGAAAAAAGAGGTTATATGCTTCCTCCCCCTTGACTGTAGTTCTGCAGGGAAAGCAAATCATTTCAATTCCATGGCTAGCCTTTCTAGGGCCAGACTTACCACATGGGGTGATTGTGGCTATAAGTTAATGTTAATGCCTAACAACCTTGACAGTGCTCCCATTTAAGCTGAGGATCTGCAACTCGAAGGATTTTTCTTCCTGTTCATTCTTGTCTCCCTTCTGTACCTCTGGTCAAAAGAAAAGATGCAGCCAGAAAATAGTCCAGTAAAAAACACTTCGGTTCAGGGTCAAGTACCCAGGGCCAACGTGGCCTAAAACATTTGCTGTCATCTGCTGCTGGCCTGAAGATTGTGCCCCATCCCTGTCCAACATTGATCAGAACATGGTGGGCCACATGTTCCTGAGCCCCAGGCTTGATTAGTGCAATTTGGTACGCATAGAAATGAAATGGAGGGGTGTGAGAAGGCTCCACTCGGTGCAAAACACGAAAGCTCTATGCACTATGATGGCACCATGCTGCTGCTTTGTTCCCTGCACGGGCTTTAGAGTGTCAGGTCTCTCTTGGCTGTTGCAGAAGTGAAGGTGCTAAACTTGCTATCACTGTTGTGGGTTCTCTCAAGCATGCTGTGCTGCTCTGGTTGGCAGCTTTCCAAACGAGAAGCAATGTGACCGCAGCTGTGTGGGTGGGCTAATTAGCTTGGGGAAGGTAGTTGGCACTGCCAGTTTTGCTAATTAGCCCACCTGAAGCACCAGACTTGGCTACCAAGTCTTCAGTTTATAGGTCAGCTTGCCTGTAGCATCCTTCAAGGAAGGATGGCCAATTTATCTTTTGAACATGCTCTGAACCTACTGTGGGATCACTCATGGCCATCTGGGACACCTTACCTTCCGTCCAAAGCATGAAACGGTTGATTAACTAGGGGAAAGCTTATGACCAGAGAACGTATAACTTTCTCAGGAGCTGGACTTAGACCCTGGAGCTTGCTCCTTTTGACAGAAGAATTACAAGTGTAATTCATCCTTCACTTCAGCTTTTTCTTTATTTGTACTTCACACATACAAAACCAATATGCAGATTAATCAGGCTGTTTTTCAGCCAGTCTGGGAACATTAAAAAAAATAAAGGGAGAATAATTTTATTTTCTATATTTAGCTGTGTGAATGGTGCTACAATAAAAAAAGTAATTGAGGCCTACAACAGTAAGCAGGTGGATTGAAAGAACTTCAATCCATAATGGGCAAAAAATGACAGGCATCCTCAAAGATCAAGGATCGCAACATAGAAAAGAAGAGTTTTAAATATCTGCTGCTAAATTCTTTTCCCAGTATGTTGTTTTTAAATGTGCTGCTCTGTAATGACTGTAAAGTGTGTAACATTGGACGACCGCCTTGCTGATGGGAGCAGTGGATCCCTCTGTGGAACGGCTGCTGCCACTTCAGGTTGGCATGTGCTTGTCACCAAACCTAACCATCTTGCCAATAAAAAAATATCAAGTCACCATCTCTTCTGGGAGTCAGCCACTTGCTGTGTCCCAGAATCACCCTCTGCAGGATTTCTGTTGCCCTGTTGCTAATCAGACTTTTTTTCTGTGCCATTTGTTTGCAGCTAGGCTTGTTTTGTGGACAGCTGGGTAAATGGGTCAGCATAGCAGTAATGCATAAGAGGCTGGGAAAAAAATCCATTTCTTTGCCTGCCTTCCTAAGAAGTACAGTTCTCTGCTGCTTCTGTCGGCTGCGTCTGCCAATCCCTTTGTAGTAAAGGATTATTTTCCTTTGGGCCTTACAGAGTTCGCCATTTCAATCATTGAAAGGATGCAAGCACAGGAAATTCTGAGGAGTCTGCGGCTGCCTGAATTTGATGACTTCAGCCAATTTTTTCGCAACTTGCCGGCCACCGCGTTAGTGGGCATTGGTGCCTTTGCAGCTGTTGTCGCATACTGGTTTGCTAGCCGGCCGAAGGCTGTAAAGCCCCCATGTGACCTGCTGCTGCAGTCAGAAGAAGTTGAGGTAAGGCGAGCACTATTTATATTCAGCCTTACGAATGCAGAGGTGGGACTGGAGGCTGTGGCATGGAGATTCTGGGGACTGTTTCTACTGCCTTTTATCTTGCGTAGGCATTTATAGCCCTGCGGTATGAGTAGGCTTTCACAACCACTTCACATGGGTGCAGGTGGTTCTACGGGATGTACGGCTGCTGCGAGCCAGGCTTTCCCTATTTATTGCGCGTGCTCTGCTGCCCTCATTTGAGCTGTCTTACACAGGCCTTTGCACCATAGGTTAATTTGACCCATGCTTTCTTTTTCCTTTTAAACTCCTGGAAAACACCGTGATTCTCCCCCTTGTAGTCTGTATCTTGGGTAACCACAGGGCCCAGGAAAATTATAGTAAATGCCACTGAAAAGAAACCATGGTTTTTTGTTCACACAGATGGTGATAGTGATAACATCTGGTACCACTATGCACATATGCAGTCATAGTGACTGCTGCAGGCTTGGTTATACTGTGAAAAATTACACCTTAACTGAAGCCTGAGGTGGACTTTTACCTGCTCCCAGTGCTTTGAAGGAGCCTTAAGTTTTAAATGAAGCTGTCTCATGTTACTTTTCAAGCATATTCTTGTACTTTCTCTCACACCAAATTAATACTACTGTGGGCTAAAAGTGTATTGATTGTTTCTCCTTTAACAGAATTTCACTGTCCTGAATGATAAAAAGCATAGATAAAAATTGAGATGTCCTTTGATTTGTGATTAGAAGAAAGGTGATAGATTTCTATCTCCCCGCTGGCTTCTGACTCCCCTTATAACTTAGGCAAGCCACTCAACTTCTCTCTTTCTTGGGTTACTCACTCAGAAAGTATGTTGATAAAACCTGTCTGGAGTCCTGGGATGTTGAGAGAATTAACCGAAGTTCATAGAAAAACCCCGTTGAAATCTCAGGATTAGAAATGGAAATGGACTAGGCAAGGTAGTTACATTTCCATGAGATTCCCCGTGTAAAACATCAGGTGCCCCACTGACCTGTGCTCTCAACCCAACTGCTAGAAATAGAAGGAAATGCAGGGTGCTACGCGCTACTCTGGGGTTAGCCACAGTCACAATTGCTGTATGAAAGGAAATGGCCTCATTGGGGATGGTGAGTTCACTGAGCTGATTTGTGCTACGTCAGTCTGTGGGTATTGTCGAGACGCTATCACGTGGGAGCTGTTGTCACTAACATCCTCTCTCTCTCTCTCTCTTTCAAAGACAATACATAGGCAACAGCATGTTGTGTGCTCGTAGGCATAGGAACGTTAGAGATACCAGGGAGCTGAGGGGAACGCAAAACAGTACATGGCGCAAAGAGAGTCCAAAGCTATGGCTGAATTATTCTGGGAGGCTGAGTTAGTAGCAGAACTTGGCTGATTCCCTCGGTGTCCAGATGTACCAGGTGGTTTGTGTTTGCCAGCCCATTGCCTTTTGTGGAGCATTCAGGCTCTATGTATCTTTGTCCAAGTCCTCTTTCCAGGCCCTGGACTGCTGGGGAGTTTTCAGGAGTTGGCTAAGGAAAAGATCTAGCCCCTCACTGGATCTACTCACAGAAGAGAAACCTCATTGCCAAAATAGCCTCTGTGCCTCATCTCCCTGTCAGGGACAATGGGGAGCAGATCCTCACTGCAGCCAGTCTACCATCTCCATCTTGTTCTCTGATTATCCCTTTCCTTGAGCAACAGGCAGCTCTCATGAAGGTGAAGCCATAGCATACAGGAGAGTGAACATTACCTACACAGGGGGTGCATCTACACGAGATGCTAACTGCGCAGTACACTAATAATACTGCACAGTAGCACGTCACAGCACAAACAGTGCTAATATGCTACTGTGCGGTATGATTAGGCTACTGCACAGTAGCGTCACTACAAAAGGTGTGCACTGGCACTACTGGTCAGTAACACCAGTTACTGAGCATTAATTTAGTACTTGATTATACAAGTATTAAACTTAATACACAGTAACTACAGTGCATTAATGAATGTGTAGATGTGCCCAGGGAGATCTACGTCCTTCTTCTAAATCCTGCTGCATCAGGAGACAAATGTGTCCTGAAGTGCCATTAGCATTCCCTTTTTAAAAGGGCATAGAGCTTCTGCAAGCTATTCTCACTTCTGCTGCCGCACTGCCAAGCTACTGCATGAATCTGCACTTAGCTCCATCTACAACATTATCACTATGGTTTCAGGGGTGAGGCTGTTAATAAATTTCTGCAACCCAGAGCTCTGTTTGGGTTTCTTTCTCAGTAATAGAGAGTGCTGACAGAAGTGATGTTTTGTTGAACAAGTGACCTCCTGAAAGCGCTCTACAGCCATGCCCTGACAGATGTACACAGCTGCAGAGTGCTTTAAAAGGGTCCAATCACATGGCAAATGAACCCCCATTGTGTGGCGGTTCAAATGAAGATGCTCCAAAGTGGAGCAGCTTCATTAACTTCTGTCAGTGCACTGGGAGCAGGGCTGGCCTGATGCAGCCCAGCTCTGCCACCAGTGCTTTCTTCAGGACAGGAGGGGGAGAAGGAAAGGGCAAGTGGACTGGGGGGCCTCCAATCCACCCACTCCACACCCAGCACAGGCTGGGCAAACCCCAGACCAAACTTCCTCCTCTCCCTTTCCCTGCTCCCATCCTGAGGACAGCACTAGATCTGGGAGGCAAGGGGCAGGGGTGGGGGCAGGGCTAGGAGAGAGAGGATGCAGACACGAAACTGGAGCATTGATTCCCCTACCCCCTGGACCTGACATGGAATGGCTGCTGGGTTGGGGGGCGGGGGGTCTCTGTGACTCATGGCACTTCCTGTAAAGTGTCATGAGTTACAGCAGGGAGCCACACATATGTCAGCTTATTAGTTTATCATTTACAATTTGCTTCCATCATTTACCGGTTTATAGTTGTTCTTCAAAAATCTTTGGGAGCATAAGTTGCCTCCAGCTCCGGTATGGAGTGTTATATGTTATATGTTTATTTCTGGGGAAATTATCCCAATGCTTGTTTGGGGTTTTTTTGGGGGGGCTTTTTGTGTTTTCTTGTCGGGAGGGAGGGGGAGTTGGTCGGGAGTTGGGGGGCATTTTTTCGTTTTTTTCTGGAAGCAGTTTTCATGTAATATGAATGTTAAGGTTCTCTCCACAATTTCATCTGAATCTCTTAAGTTCTTGGGATGGTGGTAACATATAGGCAGCTAGTGACCCTACTATGCACAATGATTTCCACTGCTCTTTTTAAACAAGCTGATTGTCACTAGCAGAGACGGTCAATGCTAGCATGCTGGGATACGTTTAGATTGTATGAAATTGGAACTTTTGTACATATATATTTTTTTAACTTTTGGCTTCACATACAGCTTGTGGTAATAGTATTCCTCCTTTATATACAGTTACTTATATATAGTTATGATTTTTTATATAGTGTTTACATAAAGCTGGTGAAAACCTTTTTGAAATTAAAAACTGGCTTTGTGACCAAAACCAAACCGTTTGTGGAAAATAATTGTCAGAATACACTGATGGAATTTTCTGGTAGATATTTTTTCCATAAACTAAAAAGTTCAACACCTGAAAAACATTTTATGGAAAATTTTTAAAAAACTATCAAAATTTTGCACATTTCTCTACTTTTCTTGATAAATGCCTATACTGAAAAGATTAGCGTTTTTATCTCATGGACTTTAAGGGAGCATGATATCTAAGATCGATCCAGCATACAAGTAAAAACATATTCTGCCTTTTGAAAGTTCCCTTTGATACCAGAACAGATATCAGCATAGAACAGGCAAATGTTGTGTTTGGCTTTACTGATTTTTGTCTGAGTTTCTGCTTGAGTCCTTTATGAGGTTGGTAGCAGTACCAGTATAACATGTTGGCCTTTGTACTGAGTAGAATATATATTTCATGAGACTGCAAGGTATTGTTTTTGTTTTAAATATAAGCTACTTCATCCAGATGAAAAAGTCATGAAGAAACCAGTGGCTGGATGTTCACAAAGTCAACCAGAAGAGTAATAGCACAGTAGAACAATGTAGCAAGCCACTTGATGGATTCTTCCATCATCCATTCCTCATGCAGCCCTTAAGACAAGCTCGGGTGTCTTTCTGAAAGATATACTATAGCTCTCAAGGAAGCTATGGGCTTGATACAGAAATTGTTGGGTTGAGCACTTTAGGCTTTTTATGCAAGAGTTCAAGTGAGGTGATCATAAGTTTCTTCTTGTCTTAAAACCATTGAATTGTTCAAAAAGTAAAAGCCATAAAGACATATTGTCCCATAAATAAGTGTCTGTTCCAAAATTCTGACTGGTTGGTTGTTTCCTGTGGACTTTTACAGTCTTCCCTTAACAAATAGCATTTGTTGAATATTTTTTATTAGGGAGGGTTTGCTAGATTTTGGTTTCTGTAGTATTTTTAAGGCCCTGCTATGTGTTAGGTTAGCCAAATTCTTCATCCAGGTCTCCTGGGAACTTTACAATGTTACTATGACCCAGAATGATCCTTGTTAGGTTGCTCTGTTTGTGAGATCTGTGAATGTGTTAAACCAGAGGTTTGAGTGACTCATCTGGATTGGATTAATCTCTGCATTTGTACATAGCCCACTGTTGGTGCAATGCTTTTGAAAAAAAGTATATCACCTGTTTCTTAAAAAGAAGACTGCGGTTGCAGGGGGGTTATTTTGAGCTGTTATCGTTTTAGACAGTGCAGGTTAAATAGAGCTAAGCCTGGAAAGTACTTACACAGGAAACCCCCAGAGTAAAACTAGATTGCTGCTGTGATGTTGCTGATTCAGTCCGTTTGAGTTACTATTGCGCCACTAGTCTAAACATGGCATTGGGAGATGCTGTGGTGATGGAAAGTAAGCTTTCCAATTCTACCAGGTGGAATCCTGGTTTAGTTGATGTCAGTAGACAAATTCCCCCTTTTGCATGAGTAGGATGTGTTAAACCCCAAATGGCAAATGGCAAGCTGACACATTTCCTTTTTACTTTCAAGGTAGTATTCATTTGGTATCTTCAATTCTTTTGTGTGCTATTCAGCCCCTATTGTATTACACCCAAGAAACAGCCACTGTCCAAAAATTTGTGACTGGACTGCAAAATTCTTCTGAATGACACATACTGTATATGTGAGGTTTCCAGGACGATATAGTTCTGAATTACTTATTCAATAAAGTAATCTACTAATGGCCTGCAAGATTTCATCTTAAATATATAACATTTTTAAAGGAAGAAGAGAAGTCAATTAAAACCAACCAAAGAGATTATTAATGATGTTTGTACTTAATGAAGTTTGATTCTAGAAACATTAGTCCCTCATCGCAGTACATTCATAAATGTTCTAAAAAGTTGGCTGGAACTTTAACTCTTCTAAAAAGTTAAAAGAGAAGTGGTAAGAAAATAGATATTTATTTAGTTTTTTTAGGGGAAAAAAAGGAAAGTTGTATGCCTGACTAGAATTTGCCTCTATATTAAGGGAGGGTGAAAGGGAGAAGTCATTTGTGATTGGAGTGACCCCAGAGATCGGTATCCAGCGGTGAAGTGACTGGTTTCTCAGGACCAACCCAAAAGCCTTGTACTCCTAGTTCACTGGCTGGGGGCTCAGTTCTTTTCTTCCTCTATTTTATGTACAGAACTGTAAGCTTTGGATGACAGAAAATGATTGAAAAAAATCATTTATTATTACAAAATAAGTGTGCCTATGAAATGAATTGCACAGGATGCTTCACTTTAGAAAACCTGGTAGCTTTTATACTTTTCTGTTTCGGGGGAAGCAAAACAGCAGGGGGTTTTGTGAGAGGTTGAGGGCAATATCAGCAAACCTTCCTGTCTGACTTCTGTGGGTGATTTTAGCCAAAAGCAAGAATTTATGGCCAGGCTTAAGCAACTCTATAATTCAGCATGTCCCACAAAAAAACACTTTTGATTACCTGGAGCTCTCAATCCGTGTGTTGCACTGGCTGCACACATGAGCTTATGAGAGATCCATAAAAAATTGTAACGAGCTTTGTGTTTGATACCACTGCTTGATCTGGCAGCTTCTTCATTAGATGTTTTCTTTTCCACAGGGCCTGGATGGAGCTCGGCGGTCTGTGATAGGGGACTGCCCACAGCTGCTAACTCACTACTACGACGATGCAAGGACAATGTATGAAGTATTTAGACGTGGATTCAACATATCTGGTAAGTGTTTGATGACATGTAATGCTGTCTGGCTGGTCAGAGAATAGATCTGGCTTTGTAGCCTTTACAAAGGACTGCCGTGTGGTACTAGGAGGGCCCAGTCTTGTTCCCAGCAAAGGCCGTTAGAGTTTTGCCATTGGTTAAGGTTGGACTAAGCTGCTGCGTCACTGTGCTGTTTGCTGCAGGCCACCTCCTATACTGGAAGTGGGGGCAGACTCAGAAACGGCGTGACGGTGCCGTCACACCACACTTGGGCTGCGCCTTGCACCGTGCTGAACTCCTGCAGCTCTTTGGTGCTTCAGTGCAGCTTCTGCTAGGAGCTCTGTATGTGCTGCTTAGTGCTTACAGCTGTGTGCTCACTGCATGTAGGCATGGGCTCTGCCCAGGCTCCTTTCTTGCAGGCAGCTCTGGAGCCTGCTTCTCTTTGCTCTTCCCCTCCCCACCCCTAAACTGTGCAGCAGGAGAAAGGAGGTGGGGAAGAAGCATTAGTGACTCTCAGCCCCTGGTTTCACTCAGCTCCAAGGCTCTGGGTTGCCACTGCTCCTTCTGCCTCCTCCTTTCCCTGCTGCTCAGTTCAGCAGCAGGGGAGGGGAAAAGCAAAGAGCAGCAGGCTCCAGAGCTCTTTGAAAACGGGGACTCCAGGCAGATGCCGCAGCACTCCAAGAGGAGCTGCTGAGAGCTCGCTGGCATCCAGGATCACAGCCAAGGGCTGTTGCCACATCCCCTTCAGCTGTATGGCAAGTGTACCGTGAGCTCTCTTCACTGAGCATATGCTCCATTCCCATGTCACAATCCTGGGTCTGCCCTTGACTGGAAGCAATGTAGCTGTGTCCACGTGGCAGGCACATCAGGCTGGCTATGTAGCTCTGCTGTGTGACGGGGCTAGTTAAGGCACTCATGAAGTCTCGGGAATGCAGCTGCATTGCTCCCGCTTCAAGGGGCAGTGCAGCATGCTTGAGGGTGCTGTTGTTGAGGGATGGTAAGTTCACTCTGTAATCATAGCCTAAGGACCAACAATGTGTGGGACTGTAGGGCTAAGTACTGACAGTCAAAAAACCTGAGGGTGAATCAATTCAATCTTTGCAGGTTAGTTTAAGATGCATAGATTGAACCGATAAGGAAGCAAACAGGCATTCCCTTTTGATTCTTGAAATATAGCCACATGCCAGCAGTGGCCGAGGCCAGAAGCCAGAGGGCAGTGGCCTGGGCTGGAGCCAACAGCTTGGGCCAAGGCTAGCCTGCCCACCTTGCAAAGCATCCTGGGATGCTGGGGGACTGTGAGTTAATTTGAATCAGGAGGGAATCTGGGGCAGAAGTTCAATAAACGGATTTAACCTAAAACAGTGAAGTCTAATACTACATCCATCTAGGTTTATCTTAAACCAGTTTCAGGCATTTTCAAAGCGGTTTATGAGCACTGAACTTCTGTTGTGTTACAGATTTGATCCGGTTTCTGATCATTTATACCCATTTATGTGTAATTTCTGTCCCTAGCCTAGGAGTTTTGGATGCAGAAGTAAAGGAAGTGAAGTCTGTTGTCAGCCTTTTTAACAACCACAACCAGCATGTCATCCATGAAGGCCTGTTCATGAGACACTACAGCATGAAAGTCATGGCAGTTTTGCTAAATTGGGTATTAGGAGTAAATTTGCACTAATGCCAACTGGATGCTCCTAAATCCCTTGTTTTTCTCCAAGCATTTAAGTCACTTTAGCACGTAAGAAAATGTTACCTTGTGACCTTATCTTTCAGTCTTCCAGGTGCAAAGTAAAACACATACATCCATATTGAAGCATCTTCATAAGTAGATTGGTTTTCAGAGCTTCTGCACTGAGTGTGCAGCTTCAGAGGCAAGAGGCTTGCAGGAATGGGCCACTGATTTTGTAAATGGCAGAAGTTTTTGAAACTCGCTACCTCCTTTGCCAGTAAATTAAAGCCTTCCCACAGCTGAACTTCTTCTGTTGACCTACATTGGACATAGTGGTCTGTAAAAAGTGCTACTTTAATTGAATAGAGATAAAAGAGTGGAGACAGCACATGGGGAACAGAAGGTATAAAGAGAGCATTAATTTCACAGAAATTCAAGTCAGGGAAGTGAGCAAAAAATCTCTCCTGTCCTCTGACATTAATTTTATAGTTTGAAATGTCCTAAAGAAAGGAACACAAGAGTGCTACTAAAATGTATAGTTTATGTAGAACCCTCCATGGCTAAGTACAGAAGTTCAGAAAACCTCAGGCAAAATCAGTTCAATCTTGGAAGTTTTTCCTAAGATGCCTAGATTGAATCAGTAACAAACTGAACTGATGTTCAGTGTTTGGGTGGCCAAGACAGGCAGAAGCTTGCACTGGCCCAGGCCAGGAGCCTGGGGGTGCTTGTGTGCACCACCTTCATGGCCAGGTTGCCTAAGGCTGTTGAACCAGCAGTCCAGGCCTGATTGGCAGCTGGGATCTGGGGAGTAGAGGGGGAAGACCCACCAGGGTCTTTCCCCCCTCAACCCTCCAGCTCCTAGCCTGCATGCATCTTCCCCAGCTACCAGCCTCCGAGGGAGGAGGGGTGCAAGGGGGCAATGCACCCACACCCCAACCTGCACTGCCTCCCCACTGATGGGTCTGCATTTTTTCAGCCCCCCACCCCCCAGCTCAAGCTGGGCTGGGATCACCCAAGCCCTGACCATTCTCTAGCTCTCTGCCTGCAAGAGGGGCAGGCCTCCCCAGCCCATGTCTGCCCACCATGGAGGGGAAAGCACCCTGGTGGGGGCTCCCCCCTTGCTTCTCCCCACCCCACTCTGGGAGGCAGAGGGCTGGGGAAGGGCAGGAGCTGGCTTGAGCTGTGTTAGGGAGAGAAAAGCCCCCTCCCAGTGGGTGCTTCCCCACTCCATGTTGGGCAGACCTCAGCTCCTTGGAGGTAGATGGCTGAGGAGGGGGGTGGGTCGGAGCCAATCCCAGTCTGGTCAGAGGTGCAGAGGGCAAGCGAGAAGCTCCTGGGTGGGGGCTTCCCCTCCCCACCCCCTGGACCCTGGCTGGGGGAGTGAGTGCCAGGTGGGATTGGGGAGGGGTAAGTTACCCCCCTCCAGGAGGCAGACGCTAGGGAGGGGGCAGGGCTGCACTGGTCCCTGCCTGGCTTGCTGGGCTGCAAGGGAGGGAGCAAAAAACTTCCACCACAGGGGTTTTTCCCCCTGAGGCTAAGGGGGCCTGGGTATCTGTTCCCACTGGGCTGACAGGCCCAGGCCTTTTGCATATTCCCCAGAGGTGGGGTGGGGGTCAGAGCTTTAATTAGCGTGGCTCTGAGAACCACTGTAATTAAAGGGCCACAGCGGCTTGTGTATCAGTGTCCCCGTACTTAAAAAGGGTGTTGAGGGCACTTGAACTAAGCTCGTTCAATAAGCTTTAGTTCAAGTGCCCCCACTGCCATTTTGAAGTGTGGGGACGCTGATACACAAGACATGGTGGCTGGCTGGAGCACAGTAATTACAGCGCATCAGAGATTAATTGAGTCTGCTCCAACGTGCTGTAATTACAGCTCATAGGAGAAGTCTCCGTGCTCGTGTATAAGCACCCATTGTGCCTCAGCTCTATAACATCTGGGGACATGGCCAGCCTCAGTCCATTGGAGCAGACAGGACAGTACAGGGTTGCAAAGCATCCTGGGATGCTGGGGGGGGGGGTGAGTTAACTTGAATCTGGGACAGAAGTTCAATAAACTGATTTAACCTACATCAGTTAAGTCTGATACTACACCCATCCAAATTTATCTTAAAGCAGTTTCGGCCATTTTGAAAGCAGTTTATGTGCACAGAACTTCTGTTGCTTTACAGGTTTAAACCAGTTTCCAACCACTTAAACCAGTTTATGTGTAGCATCTGCCCCTAGTTTAGATGCCTAGTGTGCAAAGGAATTAATGAGCATTCATTGTCTGTCTTCCTGTGTTTGAACAGTGACTTCCTTGTTGGCAGGACTAGTCTGAGTAAGGCAACAGGAGCCAAACTGGAGTAGCTGAAGATGACAATTCCTTGGGTTTTGCCTTTTCAGCCTCTGCCTTTAGGTACAAGCTGTTTCTTTTGTCTCCTTGCTAGCCTCAGAATATCTGTGCAGGAGATACAAGGATCAAAGAGTGGGAAAGGGTTTGACCTTTATTGAAGGGGGCTTTGTAAGCCCAGGTTTTCATTATGTGAGTCTTGAATCTGAGAAATCTTGGACTGGGAGTGTGAATTCCAGCCTCTTAATACCTACATAGACTACAGTTTGAGGCCCTGGGCAAAATCACTCCAATTCCGTTTCCCATATAATATTTACATTTATAATATTTACTTAAATTTTAAATAGACATATCACAACGATTGTCATGGACTCTGGCTTTCGTTCTCTGTAAATTTAAGGCAACACTCTTTAAAAGTCATTTATGTTATCTATATATGAGAGTAATAAATTGAGGAAAAGACAACCAGAAAAAGGCGCATGTGTGTGACAGAAAATGCACAGAAAGACACGTATACCCTGGAGGTCCTCATCAAAGCCACACGAACCCCATGATACTGCAAAATTTGGGCCTGAATCCACCCCATATTGTAGAACTGTGCTTGGGAAGCTAAGCTGCCATTTTACAAAGATTTCCATATTTTGTGCATTATGTTGAAAGCTTCCACTATATTCCCAGATGTCAAATGACCACATTTTCCATGCCTTTTCCCCTGATAAATTTTACAGCACATGTATACATTTTTAATACAAAATTTTGCACCACATTGAAAATATGAAAAAGTATTTAAAAGTAATTGCATTTCAGTTAAATTGAATGACACCTAGAATAATGTATGAAGTCTATATTAAGTACACTAAAAGCCTTCATTCTTTTTATTTAATTATCTCAGAATATCCAGTCTATGTTCTTATTACCACTACAAGCAATATACGTGATAGGCCAGGATCTAATTGTGCTAGATGTAGTACAAGGACAAAATGCCCTGCCTCAAAGAACTTGCAATTCCAGCTTCTTTTCATAGCATTTAGGTCAAACCTGCTGCAGGTTCATAGGTATATGATGCCTTTTGAGGAATGCTGATGATTTGAACAAAACATGCTTATTTTTTCAACGTCACTACCACACTCAGTGAAGTAGTAACTGTTTTACACGATGCAATATGGTGCTGTGCAGCATAAATTCCTCAGTAGAGAGCTGGATTATGTGGGATGAAGTACAGGGGAAAAAGCATAACATCCAAAATCCTCATCTCCTTTGCACAGTGAAGCATATGGCTTTGCCTTTCACTCATTTGTAGAAGTCCATTTTTTCTAGTAGTAGTTTTTTTTTTCTTCACAAAGCTTAATTTAAAGGGCAGCCCCTCCTTTAATCCAGTGGGAGGTGACATTGGCATGAAGGCATTTGCCAGACAATAAAGGTCAAACTAAATTAGGAAAAAGATGTTTCAGTGTTATCACCACCTCTGCTTTTTTGAAAAAAGTCTTGAAATAGTCCTTTTAGGAGCTTGCAAATCTACCCTCCATTATGTAGGATTGTCTCACTTTTAGTTTGACAGCGCCCTACCTAAACTCTGGCTCCGAGAAACGTGGATTGACTTTGATAACGACAAATAGCTTATTTTCAGAACGCTGAGTGCTCAGGGCACTGTACAGTGCATTAGCTCTTGGCTCGGAGACCCCCATAACTTTTTAATTTTTGTTTATTTTGTTTAGAAAATGGTCCCTGCCTAGGATTCAGGAAACCCAAGCAGCCTTACCAATGGTTGTCGTATAAGGAGGTGAGGTTATTGTGAATCTCTTTCAGCCTTTCGCCAAGAGTTCTTAGCCTTTCCATCCAGAGGTAACTGTTTTTAAAAAGAACTCAAAAAGTGCACGTGATCCACAGGGAACTTGGTAACGTTCGGGTTGTCCATTCTCTTCTTTTCATTTGGGGCTGACCTTCGACATCTACGGTAATCCTTCTGTGCTTCTACTAAGTTGTCGCACTGCAGGTTTGAGAGCTTAGTGATGACTAATATTACAAATGTACAAAACATCCGTCCTTTTCAAGTTCCAAAGCTCGGGTGCAATCCCGATTGGTTTATTCATGCTTGTAGTTCCTTTGTGCTTCAGTGGGCATGTGACTGTGATCAGACACGGATGCAATCATTTCTGGTGTGGGACAGTGGTGCAATATTACCCCAAATACTGTATTATATTGAGAAATACAAGCTATTCATTAGCTCGCAGACCAGAATTAAAAAGCACTACAACAAGTTAAACTGATGCAGCGAGTTTTATGTACGTAGAATTGAATGGTTAGGGTTGTAATATGTTCAAAGCACTACACTGAAAGTGTCATGAGATTTCTGTTGGCTAGAGGGGAGGAGATGAGTCCCAGTATTATGTATTACCCCAAAAATTCATACTGGAGCCCATCTACCTGGGTATAATTCATTGACATTTTCAGTTAATTACATTCCTCTTTCTCATCTGTTCTTTCTCTCTCCTGCTTCCAGGTTGCTGAAAGAGCAGAAGCTTTGGGATCAGGATTACTTCAACAGGGATGCAAGCCATCAACAAGCCAGTTTATCGGAGTCTTTGCACAAAACCGTCCAGAGGTGGGATTTTAGTTTGACCTTATGCAGCATTAACATTACTGAGTTTTGATCTTGCCTTAAATTTTTAATCTATCAAGTGGTTTTAATCACTTCCTCTCCTTCTCTCCTCACCCCACCCTGCCTTTTTTAAATATTTCATTCCAGTGGATCATTTCTGAACTGGCTTGCTACACCTATTCCATGGTGGTGGTCCCCCTATATGATACATTAGGGCCTGGAGCCATTCGTTACATTATCAATACAGGTAACAGGTGTTCAAATGCTTCTTTTCTTTCCTGTTTTCCCAAAGAAAGATGCTTTCACTCATTGAATCATTCTGGCTGGAAGTAATCTTAGCTGGTTTATATAGTATGTCCTTGCATATAATGATAGGATTGATTTTATTATTCCTAGATTTAACCCTAATAGCTAGGTTTTATACATATCCAGCTCTTCATTCCTTTGCTGCTTGTCTGCTGAAGAATTCTAGGTCAATTTTTTAAAGTTTTTCCTAAATTCTAACACATATACTTTCCGTGTTACAACTTGAGCACATTTCTACTTATTTTGTTCCTATCAAGTAGTGTAAATTATTGATCCTATCCCATAATAACCTTGCTTTTTTACTTGGAACATTATGGATTTGGGATCTTGCCATTCTGCCTCATCTACTGGGTTCTCTTGCATGGCAGGGTCTATGCCATCATGTAACTCAGCATTCCCATAAAAATGAGACACTTCCTACAAAAAGAACATGTCTTGAGCAGAAGCACTTCAGCACATGCTTAGCTATAAGCACTAAAGTCTCATGCTCAAAGTTAAGCTGCTTCTTAAGTGCTTCATGAGATTAGGATTTAGGATAGCAAAAGCAAAATGGAAAAACTTTGTTTTCTTCCCAGTCTATATGATTGTTTTTAAGGGCCAATCTAAGATATACAAATGTAGAAGAGCAGCACAGATTTTTAATGTCACATAGCTTTATATTCAATAAGAAAAATGAGAATCTGAACACACCGATTTTCCTCATTTTCCTCAAGACATCTGAAGTCTACTTTAATTTGTATATGTATGTAAACAATGGGCCAGATCCTGCGTTGATATAAGATGTCAGTGTGTAATTAACTGTTTCTGCAGCTTGAAGATTAAATCCTATCAGTTTGTTCTTTTTAAACCAACTTTTATCTTTTGCATACTGTCCTTGCACTGCACCTTTACATGTTACAAAAGTCCTGTGCCCACAAAGTCCTGTGCCCAAGTCCTCCCTCCCCTTTCCCTTACCTCCCCTTCCCGTAAACCTCCAAGGGAGCTCCAGTTTGCAGAAGGCATTTCAGGTTGGCTGACGGAGAGCTTTGCTTTGATTTCTGTAGCTGCAGCATAGTTCATGATCACAACAGCAGTCAAACACTGACAAGATCTACCCAGCAAAGATTATTAGCTCAGTGTTACTCTGCTGTTCCTTTTATAATTTCGGCTGCTACCATTTTTTAAATATCCTCTTTATAACAGGAATTTTGTACCATTCACAGTTTTCTCCGCCCCCCCCGGTTTGATATATTTTTAACCAAATCCTGAAATAATTGTACCTGCCACTCTGTCCGTTGTGCTGCAAGCCAACATTTCCTTTAAAATTCAATGGATTTCATAATGTCCTCATCTATGCTGTTAAGAATTGATTCATAACAGCAAGGGTTAAATACTAAAATGAAATATAACATTTTTATTAAAATATAGGTAATTCCAAGATATAATGGGGGAAATATGCAACATGTCAAAGACTGATTTGTGATCACTATGAAGCCAGTGTTTAGATTGAAACAAAGGTTTTTTGAAAACTCCTGTTTTTTGTTTTTTTTTCTTCTCAGCTGATATTTCCACAGTAATTTGTGATAAACCAGATAAAGCCAGAGTGCTACTGGATCATGTGGAGAAAAGAGAAACACCGGGCTTGAAGTCTATCATTCTGATGGACCCTTTTGAGAAGGACCTGAAAGAAAGAGGGAAAAAATGTGGAGTGAGCATCCAGTCCATGCAGGAAGTGGAGGTGCAGTTTCTATCCCTCTTTTAACGTGCCCTTGTAACCAGTCAGTATATACTGGGACATGTGGCTTGGCACAAAGATAATGTACAGTACCCCAGAGGACAAACAAAAACCTCTTTTCTACCCTATTAATATGATACAGCATGCAACAAGGCAGTATAAAAGGATGCTGCTTAATATTACTTTCCAACAAAAAGGGGATCCATAATTTCAGAAATTCTTGACTCGCTTCCCCGGTAAGTGATAAGATGTCACCAGCCACTGAAGCCAGGCAATTTTAAATCTGCTTTAAGTGAATTATCCTGGCAGAGTTCAAATGATTGCACTTGCCAATTAAATAACTGACCCAGCAAGAATCAATTCAAATATTATTTGGTGACATCCAGGAGTTGCAAGAATGCAAAAAACAGTTTATTATGGATAAAGATAAATTATTATTAGCAAGGGCTCAGATCAGCTAAGTTTTTGCTTCTATTCCATTTACTTTATTCTACACCCTTGTTACCAATAGGCCTTTTTTTAAACTGCGTCTTGTAAAGATGTCAAGAGAGCATTTTCCTGCTCCTGTCCCTTTTCCTTTATTAATACTCAGTTTCATCAGCATGTTGGCCCACACAGGTGCGAGTACTAATAATTTTTCTTAATTTAATTATTCCAGGATTGTGGCCGTGAGAGTCGGCATGTCCCTGTGGTGAGTCAAGTCATTCTTGTCTCCAGCTTTTACTTGCAGATAACTACTGTAAACCCATTTCAGAAATGAAAGACTTCAGTTTGCCCTGCTGTACTGACTAGAATATTCCTCAGAGGGAGGTGACAGATAGTGAAGATTTCATTATTTTCCACCCATGCTCTGATTGATGGACTGCCATTTTTTAGATGTATGTTATTTGCTTCATACACTCTAGCCTAGTACGCTAAATGGGACTGCACTGCAGAAGCTCAAGAAAAGCATTTTAGAATACCAGATCCTTCACTGTACTTTAAAGAGATTTGTGAATGCAAAGTAAAGAAATAAGCAAGGTAAATTAGGTTAATCATCTTTACACATCTGCTAAAAGTTCATTACTTCAGACTTCAAATTTCAGGAATTACATTCATATAGTGGTGTCATTTTTAGAGAGCAGGTTAACTATCATTTTAAAAAAAGGATAGCACCCTTGCCTCTTTGCTGCTGGAATTGAGGCTGGTTCTTGTGGACCTTGGCTAATAAAACAGTTAGGGTTTAAGGTTTGGCTTGGGGGTGTGCTGGCTTTGACTAGGTAGGATGATGTGCCAGCTGGCCAATTTGGAGTAGGTTTTTTGTTGGGGCTGACTGGCTGCCCTAGGCTGAGATTACAGTTACAGGTTACAGTAAACTTTGTGTTTTATTCAAAGAGTCTTTTCTTGTTAGGGAAAAATAAAAACCCTCTTGAAGGGAAAAAAACTTCAAGCAGGCCTACGCTGCTGACTTCACTGGGGTTTGAATCAGGCCCCAAGAATATTCATTAAGTGTGTCCAATGCAAACCAACAGCTCCCACTTATTGCTCCTCCTTTTGTTCTTCCACATTTTCAGATCCATATTTGGGTTGTATGAACTGTCCAAATGAAGTAAGGATTTATCCGTGTGCATTTAATTAATTATAAATCAAAGCACAGAATAACAGTGCAGGCTACAATGAATTTAATGACCTTAACAATATTGATTGAGTCTTTGTACCTGGAATCCTTACTCAGGCAAAACTTTGGAGTACCTTATGTGAGGGCAACAAGACTTTCCCTGCGATGCTGGAACCCATCTTTGTGATCTGCATATAGACATCTCTAATCATTTTATAATAAAAATGCTGCGGAAGGTAGAAACTTAATACAGATCCCTCCTCCTTCAGTCCTGCAAATCCAGTATATAACTATGACTTTAGTGTAAGTTCTTATTGGAGAACTGCTTTTATAACTCTTCTCTCCAAGGGACTCACTGCACAAAGTCAACTTCTCCTTATTGTAAAATCCCTTATTTTCCTGACATTAGCATTTAAATTACTTAGCATATTGTCACTAATAGTGCTGGGAATAAAGCAGCGGTGTTTGGCTGTTGTATTCTTGTTGAGATATCTTTCCTGAAACAAATAAGGGACAGGCCCTGCAAATACTCATGCACATGAGTGGCTTCATTCTATAGGCCTATGCTATTGAAAACAATAGTGTAGGACCAGACCCTGAAAAAGCAATTACAGAATTATATTGGAAGAGGATTTTGTGTTCTGTGCAGCAGCGTTGCAAGTCCTTTTCATGGCTTTAGTGACACTATCTCTGATTCCATATCACATCAACTCATCGTCAGTGTTCCTTCGGAAAAGAAACAGTAATGCGAAGCAGCAGCTTGCAATGGTTGGCTGCAGCACTGTCATGTGTTATCTCCTGATCGAGCGTAAGGTGACGTGTGTCATCCCTGCACAGTGTGCTTTCTGCAGCCTGATTAAATTCTAATGCTAAGTCACATTGATTTAAAGTGGTATTAGCCTAGCTTAACCAATGCACCCTGGGTGGATTTTTCCCCTTCAGAATCTGGAGAACCCGCTGGTGCATATTTCCTAAGACTCAGCATGTTGAGCATTTCCAGATTTTCAAAAGTGGACACCTTTTTTACAGATGCACCCCAACTCACATCAGGCTGGATTTTAGAAATCCTCAGCTCTTACAGCTACTGCTGATTTAAAATGCAGAGGAAGGTCTGTTGGTAGCTCTGAAAGTTAGCCTCTAATTACAGAGGGACCCAAACATGCCTACACAGTGTCCCTGGAGAGATCAGGAAGGGACATTTTTTGAACCTGGCCTGCCCAGCCATGCCAAAAATGTGTCTCTGGAACGTCCCCCCACAGCTGCTCTCAAATACGCTGAGGAGAGAGGCTTCAAGGACAATGATGAGAATGCCCTTGCTGTAGTTTCACCACTTCATTTTCCCATTTGCTGTGTATAAGCTGAAGTGGGGGTGTGCCATGCTCAAGCATGTTGCTGCCTGAGAGACAATATTTGAAAATCTTAACTTCAATGTGTAGATTAAGACTGGATGAAGAGCAAAGATGTGATTTCCCAGTAATTTTACTGTTAAAATGGAGAATGTAGTCATATCCCATGGTCAAATTATTTATGCTTCTAAGTAAGCATGACAATGCTTGGAAATCCCAAAACTGTCCCAAATGTTATTTTGTCCCCTATAATCATCCTGGCAAAAAATTAGCACAATAAAAGTACTGTTTATTATTTTGATTGTTCACCAGTTAGAAGAAAGAAACACATCCGTGCGACTTACAGAACATAACATGGGGCAAGCAAGCAGAGGATACTTGAGGAGAAGAGTGTGTTGGCAATCCTATGTTCATCCCAGTTATCAGATGCTTATTAAATAACAGAGCTGATGAAAACCAGAGCAGTAGCTTTAAATGCTTTTCCAAACAACAAAAGGGGCCTAATTCTTGATGGATACTATTTTAATTAGTAACTCAGATTGCTGCACTGCAGATGCTTAAGGGCTATGGGTTGGGTTTTTTTCTTTTTTAATTAAGGAGTATAGCATGTTCCCTAGGCAAGGATCTTGCATGACGGACTAACCACATTAAAGCATGCTCCTTAACACACCTAGAGTAAAACCCAGGAGAAAAGAGAGAGTATACACCAAGAATCTATTTACTGCCTATTGAGAGACTCATACAATAGAAACTTTATCTAACGGGGTTGAAATTGGATTGGTATGATAAACGAGTACAAAGGCTAATTCACTGCTGTGATTGACCCTATAATTTTTGATGTGACCTTGTAAGTCTCTTGTTTTCCTTGTGTTTTTCTAGCCTCCTCGACCAGAAGATCTATCAATTGTCTGTTTTACTAGCGGCACTACAGGTAACAGCATTTTAAATGTGGTACATTTATTACATTAATCAAAAACACTCTTAATAACAGCTCATGCAGTATGCATTAACTGTCATACTGATACGGCCGTGAGAGATAGTTTACATATTTAAAAAAAACCCAGTTATCTGTGTGTATGAAAATGTAACATGCATATTACAAGTCTGATTAGACTGGAATGAAAATACAAATTTTGTTCTCTGGCATTCAACAAAATATATATCTTGGCAATGTGATTTTACAATTGCAAAGAAATGTTCTGTCCATGCCTCCTTGGGCACTGCATTGTTTCTCATTTTGCAGTATATCTATGGACCTGTTGGTTGATTGTTTCTTTCTACAGATGTAAGAAATAGAAAGCCTAGCTGACACTTAATCCCTGAATGCATCATGACATAAAAACATTATAAACCATTACTTAAAGGCAAGCCAAAATACAAACGTGAATTCAATGCTTTTCCACAAGTGCTCTTCAAGCACCAGTCTGAAAACATATCATAATGTGCAGCATTTGTCTACGGAGGGGGAGTACTTTCCAGAAAGTTCATTATTTCTTAAGTACTGATCAAAGTACTTCTATTCTGTCCACATCCGTCTGTTCTCAGGGTTGCCTGCCACCTTATACTATCCTCTAGCATCTGCAAAATGGCCACTGTTATGTTAGCCAGATGAGAGTCATCTTTTGAAATTTAATTACTGTCTGGTGGGACATCTGAGAAGGAAATTTCCTGTTGTTTAATCAGCTTAGGAAGCAGTCTGTGCAAGAGACTGGCTTGTTAGCCTACCACCTACTGGGAAAGACTTGTATTGCAGAACAGGTAAATGGGCTCATTTATCAGTTCTAAGTACAGTACTCGATTTTTCTAAATCTTCCAAAAGGCAAATTTCCTGAATCATTTGTGTTTTGGTTTGAGAAACTGCCTGGGCTTTTCTGCATCACAGAGTACACAAACAAGCGCATAGTAAGAAAGAAAGTTTTGTGGTTCCATACAAATCGTGCAACGGGTATCCTTAAGTAAAGACTGGCTGCAAGATCATATAAATACCTACTGGGGTGTGCTTTCCAAATATCAATGTACCACTGCAAAGTCAATATTATTTCATGGCCTTTGCTTACCCTTTACTGGCATCCATTGTACCTCAGAAAGGGGTCTTGTAGACTAGCCTAAAAGACCAGTGGTAAAATAGCACACTATATCCAAGTAGAAAATCTGATTTTGCTGCGCTCTGAGTTGAGGATGTTGAAGATCCAGCTTATTCAGCTCCCATGCAGGGGACTAAAGTATTTTTCTTCTCAGCGATAAGCCTCTGGGCAACTCAGGATCTACACCAACCTTCCCCCTGTGAAGGTGTTCACAACTTCAGAAGCAAAAAGTGCCTCCTTGGGCTAGTACAGCAACTAAAGGAAGAACTATTACTGCTTCCTTGCTGAGAGAGCTCTCAAAGGCTCCAGTGGCAGTAGAATTAGTCCAGGAATTGGCGGCATTCTAGGTTTATGTGGGGTTTTAGAGTGAAGAAAATCTAGGGGAAATCATTCCTTTATTGTCACTTACTGTTTTCAGATACTTTTTATGCCACATAGTGGTTTATTCTGGACAGAAGAGGAAAAGTAAACGTGGGAAATGCCTATTGGTATTTGAGTAGGTTCAGACCTGAAGCTCTGCTGAGGAGCGTGACAGAAAAACACGCACCTTAGACTGTTGTACGCACAATCAAATGATCTGGGAGAATTACCCCAGGTTTGTTTTCCTGGCAGAAAAACTTATCTTAAGACACTGCACAGCCAAGGGGCCTCTGTTCATGCATCTCAGTGTGCTCTGCAGGCTCCCTTAGTTAGCCTGAAGACAGATGGCAGCAGTGCACAAAGCAGCCCTGATTGGCTGACCCAGACTGCTCAAGGTCAGCCTGTGGAATGTGGTATTGTCAAGGTGGGGTGTTATGCTTCCTGCTCAGCTGAAGCAGCGGAGTCCAGCGAGTGACATACTTTTCCTGGGAGGGGTGGGAGTAGAAGTACCCTGAGATGCCAGAGGACTGCTGTGGCTTCTCTCAGAAGAGAACGTGTACAGACACAGAAACTCTCCTGACAGCAATTTAACCTTGGTTGTTCCCAGGTTATTTTTCTCCTGGTACAACCATTTTTGCTTTGGGAGAAAAATCTTGAACATCTGTACACTCATAGTTTCTCATAGGGGAGGAGCAGCTCTCCCAGGAGAAACCGAATGTCTGTATGTGGACTAAGAGGGCAAATGAAAGGCCCCCTAAACTTGACATTTCAAACTCTGCCAGTCACCTTCAGCCTGAGCACTTCTAGAGGTCATGGTCCACATTCCTTATAACCCCCAAACCCGTCACCTATGCATCCTCTTGTGCATCCTGTCTGAAGTTTCCCTGCAGGGTTAATCTACCTGACAATTTTACCGGGTGATGGTAGTACTCCTGGGATTTTTAAGCATTAAGGTGGAAGTACCTGGCCCAAATTGGGCCCCAGGATAATATAGGTATAATGATATGTAATGACTGTTGAGACAGTGTCAAGCATTTTTAAAAACGTATTTTTAGATAAAGCTTTAAAAAATGCCTTCTGTGTCTTGAAACCACTATTTATAGAAAAAATTAATTACTTCCATGTTTTTAGGTTTAAAAACATATTGTGGTTGTTTATTAATAAACTCGGGAGTTAATTTTTAATATGCTGTTTTGTCATTCATAGGATCAGATGTGTCAAATTATCTCACAAAGGGATGAGAGGTGTTGACTCCAATATTTGAACTTGTGTTAGAAAAGGGCCTCACTTCATTGTTGTATTTAGCGTCACCATGACCCAGCTTGAGGCAATGGCTGTTGCTAAAAATGAAAATGTGCATAGAACATCATTATGCAACTACGTATATTGATTTGCTCTGAAAACTGTCCTTCGATTTTTTGAGGACAGACCAGTGACTAATGTTCCAAAAAGTCTGTCTCCAACAGAGCACATTGGGGTTTCTTTGGAGGCAAATTGGATGTTTATGAGGTTTTCATGGTTCAGCAGCGTGCACAAGTAACTCATGGATACCAGCTTTGTATAAGCAGTTATTTACAGCTGCTTACAAGTGACTATAGGTCACACCATTCATGAAGCAGTGGAAGGGAATTCAGTGTTAGAACAGATGCATTCAGTGATATCAGTAAGATTCCTTTTGTGCATGTGAGAAGTATCGAACACGTTCCACACTGAAGCGGCACAGGAAAACTCTTATAGTTAATAATTAATGGATTGGAATCAGCTGTCATTGCTGACATTCCTCAGTGTCTCAATGGCTGTGCTATTCTGAAACTATTTTGAACTGTTTATCTCTGTGAAGCAAATCCAAAAAGAAGATACATTCATGAATTTGTTGTTAATGTAAAAAAAAAGATAAAATAAGTTGATATTATGAATAGCTCATGATTCCCTCCATAATGAGGGATACTACTGATATTTTATAATCCTGATCTTGAAGCAACGCAGAATCAACACCAACACGTCAGTAATTATTGAATGAAGATTCTGAAAACTGGTGCTCTTCTCTGATATTTGCAGTCACAAATTCTCAAGGATCTTGAACTCTGCTACGCTTCTAGAACAGGGGTCAGCAACCCCCGGCACATGTGCCAAGCATGGCATACAAGGCCATTTTGCTCAGCACACCACTGCCAGCCTGGCTTCTAGGCAGCTGCTGCCAGCCACGAAGCCCAGGCTACTCCCAGCAGGCAGCTGGGTGGCTGCAAGCCCTGCTGCAAGCAGAGCAGGCTCCATGGTTGGCAGCAGCTACCCAGAGCCTGGGCCAGTTGCAGCCAGAAGGCTGGAAACATCTGCTCTGGGCTCCGGCATTAGCTCCATACTGGCAGGTGCACGCGCACCTCAGAGCGACGGTGGGGGAGCAGCCTAAGGCAGCGCAACCCCCGGCGTCTCCCCCGCTGCCAGCACAGAGCCGATGACTGGGCTCTGGAGCCCGGAGCAGCTGTTTGTAGCCAGCCAGGCTCCACAGCCCCGGCATCAGCTCCATGCTGGCAGCGACTGCATGCACACCTCAGAGCAGACAGCAGGAGGGCTGTGCTGCCTCAGGCCCTATCCCCGCCATCTTCTCTGAGGCACGCATGCACCCACCAGTATGGAGCTTATGCCATACCCTGGAGCAGCTGTTTGCAGCCTCCCGGCTGCAGCTGGCCCAGGCTCTGGTAGCTGCTGCCAACCACGGGGCCCAGGCTGCTTGCGGCAGGGCTTGCAGCTGAGCCTGCCTGACTCCCACCCACTCCGAGCCCAGCCCCAGCCCAGCCCCACACCAGGATGAGGCTGGGGCTGCCCTTTGCCAGGAGCACCACACCTTTTGTGGGCTTAGCTGTGCAGGGTGCGTGGTTGGGCTGATAGGCCGGCTCTGGGCCAGGGCCTCGGCCAACTGCGCTGCAGCCTGGGGGCTGGCTCCCCGGGAAGCACAGGAGCTCTGGCAGGACCAGGGCATTGTTGGGTCAGACTTTGTCCAGTGGCTCAGGAGCCCGGCTCCGTGTACCCGGGCATCTGGTTCTGTGTGTCTGCGTGCACTCGTGTCGAGTTCTGTGTGTCTCTGTGCGCACACGTGTCTGGTTCTGTGTGTGTTCTGGTTCTCTGTGTTTGTGCACGTGGTCCTCTGTGTGCATATGTGTGAGTCTGGTTCTCTCTCTGCTCTCCTTTTTCTTTCTCTCTCTCTCTCCTTTTTCTCTTATTTGTCTCTTTTTTCTTTCTCATTGCAACATGCTCAACAAAAAAGGAATACACAACAACAAAGGCAACATTTATGATTATTAAATATATTAATATGGAGTGCATCCTGCCATGTACCACCCCCCTTCCCTTTTGTTTTTCCGGCATGCTGGCACTCTGGCACCTTCCAAGGTAGACATTGTGGTTTTTTCGGCACTCCTGCCAAAAAACCTTGCCTACCCCTGTTCTAGAATATCAAACAAATAATGGTGGTTGGAGTAATTCTGGCTGATGTCCTGGATCATCTGAAAGTACAGTGAAAAACTTCAGAATTAGTTCTTTCAGAACTTAAAATTATTTATTCTAGGTGCCATAAGATTTCTGGCAAGTTACCGGAAGAAAAATACTTCACATGGTTGGGATCTATAATTTAGGAATACATATTAGTGAGGTAATAGAGAATGAAGAATTTCCAAAGGTTGTTTTGAAAATATCATTCACAGGGAAAAAAAAATCTCGGAAGATAGGAAAGTACTTCCTCTTAGATGGTGTGAAATGGAAACTGGATGAATAGACTCATGACTTCAGGAAGAACTTATGAATGCAATATTATGGAAGAACTTTTGGTAAGATGACTATAAATCACATAAGCAATATGTGGATCTCCAGTGGACATCTGCTGTTTAGCTTGGATCAGAGGATTCTTTTTAGGTCTAGATTCACATGACCACGGAGTTGTTGAGAGCCTACCTGATCCACTGGACCAGTTACTGGCACAAGAAGGGTCTGCTGTTTTCCTAACGGTGGATTATGAAATCAGATGAGCGCATGTTACAGCAAATAGTCCAACTTTTAGAACTATCTCTGTGTCATATACTTATTTGTGAGAGCTGGGGGTGATATGTTTAGACACTTACTAAAATACTGTATAAGTTTGTTTTATTCCAATAAATACCTGAAGAAGTAAAAATGTTGTGTTCAGGAGTCATTTAATTATTTTATTTGTTGGGTGAATTGCGTGTCTGAAATTAAGGAATAAAAACTAGATACCCTTATTCACACTCTTTTGTTAATTGATTTCAGTCCCACACTATTTCTGGCCAGTGATGGCACATAAAGCCAAAGTGAGTGGGGTTTTTCTGATATGGATGTATGCCCAAATCGGTGGGGACTAGGATGGTATCATTAGTCTGTGATTTCAGTAGGAACTCAAATTTACTTCTCTATTTAGAACTTGGCCAAATACATTAACCCCATAAACCACCTTGACATCCCTCTGTCCCCCCATCCTGACACACTTGCACACACACACACACACACACACACACACACACACACACGTTTGAAGGACATAATATATTTATCCCTTGGTTAAATTCTGCCTGACTTATATCTTGGACAGGCCCATTAATTTCAATGGGATTGCACAAGGCAAGGTTTAATTCATGATCCACCTGTTACATGACACAGCTCAATGTAGTCTGTTTAAAAAGGGAAGCCTTCTTTAAGAGCTAGTTTTACTCCCACAGTCTCAGGAACTACAATATTGTGTTTTTTGTTGAAAAAACACAATCCACATAAAATATCTTGTGGGGGCAGGGCTGAGGAAATAGGGCCTAGTTCTGCCATCCTTACTCTAATTAACATTTTGCTCCTTGGATAGGTCCTGGGGTGGTGATGAAGAGGGTTGGTGTTGAGACACAAAGAACATGTCCTAACCTGGCTGCTAACAACACAAGGCTGGGCTGTCCCTTCTCTACTCCAGCTACTATTGTGCATTACATCTCTTTGCCCTGGGATGAGAGGGCTGCTAACAACTCAGAGGTGACATGTGTCACTGAGTAATCTCCATGTTGCTGTGATCACCAGAATTGCTATTGAAGCAATTGTGAAATAGCTCACACTTATTTAGGAAAGGTGGTAACCACAGTATGAGTGATCTTCCAGAGAAACTCCAAAAGTTAGGTACAATTGTTCTATAGGTAATTCTCAGCCAAAATCTAGATGACTGCTCTCCTTGTGTCAAATGGTATTTTGAGTAGCTGCAAACTTACAAAGACTTATTCTAATACTTTTCCTTATGTACCTTTTCTAAATGGTCTCATTGATTGTGATAGCTTCTGCAACATGTAATCCTATTAGAGAATGTTAAGCTGGTCTGTAGAAGAAAACTTTTTATGAAAGCATGACCTATTCTTTTACTATAACACTTTTGATAAAAAGTTGCAATTCATCCATAAATCTTTTGATTTGCTGGCTGATTCACAAAACCCCATCTAAAAGATTGACATTGAAGCTCTGCTGGTGGTGTGCTCTGTATTTAAATTGAAATAATGTAATGCGCACTAATGTGTTTTAGTGCACAGAAACAGTTCATTTGTGAAAATGACATATTTTAAGATTTGGGAAGAGAAGCTGAAAAAATGTTAGTGGTTCTGTGTCTTAGAAACTTTTGGAAATTTACTATAGACTTTTCTATTAAAGGTGTGTTCTTTATCTCTATCTGTTTCCAGGGAACCCCAAAGGTGCTATGCTGACTCACGGGAATGTGGTCGCTGATTTTTCAGGCTTTTTGAAAGTGACAGAGGTGAATACCCTGACTTGAAGAGTACTGCTGCCTGCTAAGTGTATTTCATTTTGAATTTGTGGGTTACTTTGAATTCACCCAAGATGGAGAAATATCCCCATGGATGTAGGAAGTGAAATATCACTTTAAGAGCTCAATCCATTGAAAAAGGAGCAAAACTAAGCTCTCAAAGGTGAATGATATTAGATCCTTCACAGTGCTATATTTTGGCCCTGCCCCTGCAAGAAGTTCAGTACTTTTGGGAAGCACCTTCTGCTCCTTTTAAATCAATTAATTCAACTTGCAGGCTGCCAGAACCCTGCTAATATTCTAATTGGTGCTTACTACTAAAAAAAAAGTTCTGTACCATATTCCAGCAATGCTCATGCCACAAGCCAATCTCCAGGGAAAAAAGCCTTTCCATTGTTTGTTTGATAGCATTGATTATGACTCCAACATATATATTGTATGCTAACAACTGCCACCTATGAAATATATTCCAAAAATGGCCAGTAGTAATTAATTAAAAATACTTTGTTGCCTCCTGTATTTCAAAAGTACAGTGAACTATGTAACATATGTTGAAAGTACAAACTGGCCCAGTTTTTACAGGTGTGATACACTTTGTATAGTGTATCAAGTTGCATTTAAAACAATTATTTCTATATGGGAAATAGAACCGTTCTAGTGTGCTAAATTTAAATGAGTAAAATAATGTACTGGTATATACAGTACAGAAATCATTGACTATATATGTGAAATACCTTACCTGTAAGTAATAAACCACGGTGTTTTATCCTATTTAGGGCCAGTGCTCACAATATTACCGTACTATGTCCTGAGTCTTGCATGGAAATACTTGTGCATGTGATGTGAGCGCTTCCATTAAACTCATATGCATAAGTGTTATAGCAAAATTGGGGCCTCAGTATTTTTCACTACAAAATATTGATTAAATAATTTACTGTGTAAGCACTAAGGTCCAGACCCTTAGAGGTATTTATGCATTTAGTTCTTGCTGCTTTTAATGGGAGTTATGCATCCACAAGCCTTTGAGGATCTGGATTTAGGCTTGATCCTGGAAGCTCAAGTGCAGCTGACTTAAACGGAGTTAAGCAGTTTGCAGAATTGAGTTCTGTGGGTCTGATCTGATGTTCACTGATGTCAGCACGATTCTTTTCCCTGACCTCAAAGTGCACTGGATCAGTACCTAAGCCTGATTATAAATGATTGCAGACTCGGGATTTAGTTTGTCTCAGAACTGCTGGAAACAGTACGTGTGATATCCATTGCCAATTTATAGTATGTTTTATTGCAATAAGGAAATTGCACAAAGTATGGAAGTGTTCAAAGGGGAAAATCATGAAATAAAATATGGAACAAAGCAGTAAAATACCAGAGATTTGAAATCTGCAAATTTTGTACTATATCAATGAAACTTTGTGCAAGAATTGTTTTGTTCAGTGACTTTATGATGGAATTGTTTTTAAAAAATCAACTTAAATATGTTTTTCTAAAACTCTTTTGTCAAATATCAAGGAAAGACACTTTCACTGCATCTAAACATAATATTTTTATGTGTTCACCCTGGAAAAAAACTTAACCATGTTGTCCAAATATAAAACAAAGGCACAAACTATTTTTCTTTTTAGCAAAATTGGAAAAATGATGATTTTTCTCAGTAGTTGTTTTACACAGCTCTACTTATGTATCAGAAGGTCAGTTTGAAGGAACATGTGGGTAAATTGGCAGGGCTTAGGATCTTAATCTGCTATATACAAGAGACTATTTGGGCTGTGAATAGATGAAAGAAAACACTGTAAAACATGATCTATGCCATCAACTGACCTCAGTAGATGGTGTTAGAAACACAGGCTAAAAAGCAAGTCAACCTGAATATGTCTTTCCATGGGATAGAAATTCCTGTGGTTATACCCCAGTCCATTATACTGTGCCGTGGGTTGGCAGTTACACCAGAGCAGTGGGACTGCCAGGTAGATGGTACTTTGTGTCACTAGAGCCTTGTACCTTTATTGCACTGATATAACTGCTGACCATGGTGCAGGGTAATAGACAATCAAGCATCACTTTTCATAATACTATGGAAACCCTATTTTATGTAAAGATGCTATTTTCCTTATTTTGTGCTTTTATGAGGCGAGAGCTTTTAGGTTAGATTAAGTCATCTAAGATGGGACTCAGTTGGGCTCAGGCAGTTAATATAAAAATAGTGACCAAAAAATCCACTGTTCAGTTGCTGCCTGATCCTGGAGGCACCTACATTTGCAGGACCTTTCTGTTTGCCCTGAAAGTTTTCTGGGCACCTGCAATTGAGCCCAGAACTTGCCTAATCTGAGGAGCTAGTTACCCAACACCTGTCCAGAAGCCAGAAACTCAGCAGAGAGGTGCCTGGATCCCCTGGGGGCCCTAATCCCATTGGTCTTTTAAGAGCATGCTTAACATATATTCGTCTCAAGATATAGCTACACAGGAAGATGCCTGGGGGTGGGGGGTGCTACTACTCCCACCTTTCATACAATAGCTGACTAGGTAAAGTACTTGTACAGGAGGAAGGAGACCCATATCCATGTCCCTTCTCAGCCTGAGGGGTTTAAACCCACAATGCTTACGTCCCAGGAGAGAGTCCCACCCACCAGAATATAAACGAGACTGGTAGAGGCTCCCCATGCCTCTTCAATTCGTGTTAGGCTATTATGCAGAAAGGAGAGCAAGATACCCGTGGCTAGAGAGAAAGTGCTAAAGGGGAGCATGACCCTGTAGCGTAGTGATTAGAGAACCCACCTGAGTTCTGCTCCCTGCTACACTTCTGGATCGTATAATGGATAAATAGACCTCCAGTTGAGGAGGGCCCTAAACCTGTTTCCTGCTTCCTGTGTAAGTCCCCAAACCAAAAGTCCATTACATAAAATGCTGTGACCACCTCCTCCCCCAACACCTCTTAAACGAGAACGGTAAGCCCTGTTTAGGCAAAGTGTGTTGGAGAGAATGCCAGGCTCTAGCTTCCTGGTGGACAGAGGAATCAGCCTGCAGCCCTCACTCAGGCTCTTTAGAGCTGGGAGGGTGGCATCTTAGGTACAGCTAGGTTCTCAGCATTTCCTATTGACTAGCATCAGCATGCTGGCTGTTCTGGATCCCTTTTTGAGCTGCATAACTCTCCCCATGCATAGGGAGCTGAGGCACCTAACTCTGGGCTCCAGGTTACAGCACCAACCTTGTAGGTACAGGTACTCCTCACTTAATGTTGTCCTGGTTAATGCTGTGCCGTTATTACATCGCTGATCTATTAGAGAACATACTTGTTTAAAGTCGTGCAATGTTCGATTATGAAGTTGTTTGGCCGCTGCCTACTAGTCAGTAACTACTGTGGATTCACTTAACATCGTTTCACTTTAAGTCGCATTTTTCAAGACGGTAACTACGATATTAAGCAAGGAGTAGCCTTATCTATGTCCCTTACTGGACTCTGATAAATTTCAGCACAATAAAGTAAAATAAGGAGACAAAATCCTTGGATTATTTATATATATTTTTAATCCTTTTTTTCTCACTTCTCCCACTCTTGTGAGGCAGTGAGAAAGTCCATGCTGAAAATTAGGAGAAGCACTAACAAATAATGATTGCACCGGAATAATCCAATGTGCTATTCTAACTAAAATCAATCATTAACCACCGGAAGAAAAATTCTTTCCCTTTCAATCTGATGCTCTGACTCTTCAATTAGAGCCACACAGGTGGAACTTTGTACACCCAGAGAGCTCCACTAACTTTAGTGGGGCCCACGTTAGGCATAAAAGTTCACCTGCATGGACCCAACTGCAAGATCATTACTATAACTAAGGAAAAAGAACCCAAGTCTTTCTAGTATAAAACTTCTGATAACAGTTTTCTGCTTAATAGGTACCGTTTGTAAGCCCAATCTTCGAACTTAAGCACCCAGGCTAGGGGCCAGATGTCAGCTGTGTTAAGGTCACTCTACACTAGCAGAATGGCACAAAGTAACCTTAAATGCTGTCCGAGTGGGACAACTGAAGGCTCCAGTGGGGTGAAGGAACACTGAGCTGTTGTAAATTTGGGATAGCTGGGTTTCAAGCAAGCGCCCCTTAGTTAGGGTTGGGTGATGTTCTTTAATATGGATAGTCAATTCTCTGAAAAATGCAGTTTCAAGTTCCTAAAAAATATTTATAAATTCAAATTGAATTTGGTGGCTAGTTTCAGCCAAAAGAAAAAAAAAAAAGAAAAAGTCAAGATATTTTAAATTCAAAGCTGAGCCTAATTTAATTGTAAAAAGATGAAAATGCTGGCTACACGATGACAATTTTGGACTGAAACATTTTGTTCCAACCAAAAAGAATTTTTTGCAGTTTCTTTTTCAGTGACTAAAGCCAACAACATTTTGTTTCTTGTTAAACCCCAATTAAATTATTTTTGGCTTCCGGCACCAAACTGAAAAATTAACTGTTTGGACAAGTCTGTGTCTGAGCCCTGGCTCAGGGACGTTTTGTGTATGTCTACACCGCACACTTGGTGCTACTCTTAAGCTTCCTCCGCCACCATAATCTGGCTCAGTTGACATAGCTCTTAAGGTTGCCTATAGGACATAGTTCTGGAGTGGTTTTGCCACTGGTTTTCCAAGTTTGGCCTATGCAAGCAAGAATGGATGGGCAGGGCATGCTTGAGAGTGGGTATCTGCAGCAGCATTGAGGACATGGTGTAGAATACACCCTTTGTGACCAGCTGGGGAAGGACACATTATTCCATGGCCCAGAAAAGATGGGAAGCCAGAGCAGAACATGCTTTGCCAGCCCCCAGGCGGTTCTCCTAGAACTGCCTTATCGCATACTGGGAGTCAGCTTAGGCCATGGCCAACCGCAGTATGGAGGAAAGTGCAAAAGTGTTTGAGGATCCTTTTTCTCTTTCCATCTCAGCTGCACAGCGGGTGAGTAGAAGCATGTGTGTGAACTCGGCACAGCTGAGGATTCTGCCCATAACCTTCAGATCCTGACTCTGGATGTTTCAACAGGCACTTGAGTGCCCAGAAAACCTTTTTTTCTGAGATAAACGATCACTCAAGAGTGCATATCTTGATTAAAAACCTCTGTCTGTAAATTGGGCTCCTCCTCAGAATTAGCACCTGTTTACCATATGATTCGAATAAATCTAAATACATCTTCTGCAGCGGAGAGAGGTCTCCGCTGCTCTTTGTGTGCATCCTCATGCTTTTTAAGACTCCTACTAACATAGTTTCATTGATGTCATGGCCTAACGCTTCACTTTGTATGCTGCTCTCTTTCTCTCTTGATGATCTTTACCCTTTTGCTCCTCTGGTGCCATTTTTCTTTTTATTGTTTTATGACTTTCTTGTTGTCTTCCTGTCAGTGTTTCTTTCCTTTCTGTCTCCCATGCCCTTCACCTGCAGAAAGTGATCTTTCCGAGACAGGACGATGTGCTCATCTCCTTCCTGCCTCTGGCTCACATGTTTGAAAGAGTTATACAGGTAAGAAACCTGTTTGAACTGACTGGGCCTTGTGGGGCTCCTTGTGTTTTCTTCCAGAGTCAGTGGTCTCCTACTTGTGAGGATGTACACATATCCTATTTGCCTTTAGCACACATGTTTGAGAGAATGGTACAGGTAAGGTCCTAGCCTCTGTGGAAGTTATCTTTTTCCACACAAAAAAATAAAAGAGTAACTGTAGCAAAATTAGTGATGATATGCTGTGAAATGCAAATAGTTTGTACTCCAAAAGGTGTCATGGGCACAGCACCAAGGCTCCGATTCTGATCTCAGCTACACGAGACTCTCCAGAGTTGCCTTGGATGATAGCAGTGTATATGACATCAGGATACTGCCATTGGCACATGTGCAACAATCGTTAGCTGCATGATTTTTGGCAGGGCAGGTCTTCAAAATATTATAGGACCATTAATCATGGCAGTAGAAATAATTTTCTTTATCAGCTGAAATATTTTATTGAGTAAATAAGCAGAGTAATGAACACTTGCAGAAACTTAAAAGCAGGAAATGTTTGTGGCAGGCCAGCTTGTCATGTGCAATAAGTAGAAGCTGTCATCTCTTGGAAATAATGGCAAGCAGAGCTGATAACTCATGGCAGCCCGCAGAAGTGGCTTGCTGGCTTTCCCAGTCAGACAGGTGGTAGCTTGTTACAGCCCCTGTGCTGTGCATGGGATCAGATTAGATGTTCACTGTGGTCACTCCTGGCCTAAAACTCTGCATTAGCAATTGGCTGTGAAGTTTGGGTCTGGATTCATTTCTAATTTTAAATTTTCTCACGGTTCAGGGATGACTCAGGTTTGATCTGAGTCTATACTTTTTGTCACAATCCACGATTTTCCAAAGCTTTAGTAACATATGTGTCAGACGTAAACTACTCACTGCTGGATTAAGAAATGCATACTTTAGAAATATGTGATTTACAAAGGATTTAAAGTCCAGAGTAGCGTGTAAATTACGCATAAATCTCAATTCCCAGGACAGTTTGGTAACGCTACAGCGATTTATGCGATGGCTTTCTTGTGTTATACAAATCAGACTTGCCAGGAGGTATTGTTAAAAATACTGAGGATTACAAAATCCTGTGACACAAGGAAACTAGAAACATTTGAAAGAACTCACAGGATGTTACTGTATAAAAGAAGCCTCTACCTGTCAGTCACTAAGGAGCTAAGGGTAAAAGGCACAACTGCTTCCAGTGCAAAACCTCCTTTATTACACAAAGGTGTTCAAAAAGGCATAAAAATCAACTTTTAAAAGACTCTTTTAACATTTATGTGGCAAATAGAATAGCGATTCTCTGATTTCAGGCACTTCTATGCATTCTTCAAACGAACGCGAGCTCCTAAGATTAAACCTCCATATCCCACCTACTCAATTTTTTAAGCACTGTGTCCATGACTGCCTTTTCCCATATGGATTTTTAAATTTCTTCCTCCTTTGCCTATGCATTACAGCTTGTGAATTAGACAGGGTGATATTCTTAAAACCACAGCCTCATATTTATAAAATACATATAGTGTTTAAAGTAAAAAATCTGTATATAGAGTTTCTCTGAGTAGGGTTGAAAAAACAGAATAGAGGCATTCAGTTGCAAAGGGAATAGCACAAAAAAAGCTCATAACTCTTTAAGGAACTTTTTCTTTGTTTAAGCTATTGTGAGAGCGCGAAACTATGCCAAAATAATTGTATGCATTTCATTTGAATGTTGAAAAGCAGTGTTAGAGCATTTGACTAGGACTCAGGAGACCTGGGTTCTGCAACTGTCTGCCTGGAAAACTAGTTTTCCTCAGTTTCCTCACCTGTAAAAATGGGGCCATGATACCCATCTCATTTGTGTAGTCTTTTGAGGTCCACTAATGAACAGCACTAGGTAGCATTATCATCTCAGAAAGATCATTGTAAAGTACCATTCTGGGATTTCACATTTACCTCTTGTCATTCTAAACCAAAATTTGCCTGTCATCAAGTTAAAAGATGTTAGGTGAAATCCTGCTGCCTTTGAAGTTTTGTCATTGATTTCAGTGAGACTAGAGGGTTTCACTTGTTATTCCGAAGACCCAGCACTGTAAACTCAGGAATCTAATAAAGATAAAAGCCATCACCCTTGCATGGTATACAGCAAAGTAGTTCTATTGATGTTACTGAAATGATGCTAATATCTACTGGATGAAGATCTGCCCTCCTCCCCAGTGTTTCCTTTCTGGCTGGTGCATCACCACCGGGACTGAAGAATTATGCAATTAGAACCTGGGTGACAGATTGCTGTATGGTCCCGAACAGACTCCAGATCCCCTTCTAAAAATAGTATTGTCTCTACAGTTCTAAGAACAATGAAGAGTAGTGACAAAACCCTGTATTTTAGTTTGTCAACTAACTAGCTATGACTGATTATAGTATACAAACAGAGCAGTTTTAATGAGTACACAAACAGTGCTATTTTTATATACTTCTAAAACTGCAATTTAATTGTCCAGTGGCCATCTATGTACAATCTATACTTTGCAGAATACAGTGCATAAATCAAAGGCTGTTTAGGTCATATTCAAAATGAAGCTATATAGGTCTAAAATGCTGTAGTCACTATGAAGATAAAACTCCCTTTAAAGAGGGAACTCCCCTCTTCATACACAGAATTAGTCCTGTACGTAACAACTCATAGAATAACATATTATTATGGCCATCTGTTGTCCATTTTACTTTTTAGTTAAAACAACAGAATTGCTAACTCTGGAAGAATCAGCTGTTTCCCTACTGGGAAACAACTTTTCCATAATGTTTCTTAAGATGCATTTCTTTATTATTAATAGGTTCTTACGCTACGAGCTGTTATGAGTAGATCTGGGACTTCTGTATCCCAGAGGTCAGGGCTGATCCAATATTCTGCTTTAGGCCTTTCTCTAATTTAAGGAGAAAAAAGCCCAAACAGCCTTTCTGTATATTAGCATGGCACAAGAGACATTTAAAGGATCTATCTGGATTTATTGAAAAAATAGTTTCTCTTATAAATATTAGATATCTAATTAAATATTATGTTCAGCTAACAGCCAATAGCTATTCTTTTGAACCAGGGCAGTAATTCTCCATCACTCTGAGTGTTACTGATCCCAGGAGAATCACCTTAAGATAGAAAAATGCTCATGGGAGCTGACACCTACTCTCCCAGCTGCCAGAGCCAAGAGGCAAAGCAGAACTTTGGCTGATCTATGTGGCATCTGGTATAATTGGGAGCAGGCGTCTGGCTGATTTAGCCTGTGCAGGAGACTCAACCAAGCTACTTTTAGCTCAGTTTTAAGAGAGAGTGCTCTTTGCTCCCTTGTTATTTCAGTAGCACAAACATTGTGTTTAGTGCAGGAAACTGGGGGCATACATCCCATTCACTAACTTGGAGTTACATGACTGCACTGGCACTGACTGCTTTGGAATTGCAGTATGGCTTAAGGTAGGGCAAGATTTTCAAAGGCACGAATGAGACAGGTGTCCAACTCTTGATGATTTCCTATGGGAGCTGAGTACCTGACTGCCCTTTGTGTTTTGAAAAACTCCCATTGTGCCATCAAAAATCCATTAAATTCAGAAATATATAAAACTACTAGCAACAGTGCTGCAGAGCTTTGAAAACGCAGCAACATAGTATGCTACAGTGCTACACAGAGTAAGTGAAATGTTGAATTATCAAGCTAAACTCTAAATAGCCTTTATTGATTTCCAGTAATATTATTTTAAATGTATTTTAAAACCTATTCACAAAATTAAAAAAAAGCCTAAACAAAGACATTGTGTATGGTAACTTAGCCTGTGTAGAGTTCCATGTTGCAGTAGCTAGGCTACTACTACTAGGCTTCTGCGGCTGCAGTATAGATATTAGGGGTATGTAAAGCAGGCTGTATTTAATTCAGATTCGGCCTAATTTGGGGAACAGTGATTCCATTTGTTGATTTGGATCACTGTCCCAATTCAATTCGGCCAAATTCAAATCTGAAGATTCGATTCTGATTCGGAGAATCAGTGGTTTGGCCATGGACACAGCTTTAAAGTTTTCTTCCACATACCTCGAGGTACCAGGCGCGGCTTGTGAATGTTGCAAGGGTGGGACAGATGGAGCGTCCCACAGGAGCATGGGGGGTCTGCTGCCAAGCATGAGGGGGACCCCCTGCCCCCCGAACTCGGTGATTGACCATGGGGGGATCCCGGGTGCCCCCCTAGACCCAGGAAGCACCAGTTGCCGAGCCAGAGGGTGGGGTGAGGGTCTCCTATGCGCTCCCTGGCAGACCCGGAAGTGGACTGGAAGTGCTGCTGGTCCACTTCTGGGTCCGCCACCGAGCGTGCTGGGAACCCCGCCATGCTCCTGTGGGATGCTCCATCTGCCCCACCATCTCAGCGTTCAGGAGCCACCTGCCACCTTGAGGTGTGTAGAAAAAACATATAAAGCTGTGTCTGTGTCCAAATCACTGAATCGCTCCAAATTAACTTGGAGAGATTAAAGGGTCCCCGATTCGATTTGGAGATTTGGCTGCCAAATTGGGCCGAATCTCCGCCAGATCGAATCAGCGACCAAAGCTTCGCACAGGCCTAATAGATATGTCCATAGTGTGAGCTGTGATTATTTTCCCTGCTGGTTCTTTGCTTGAGATCTGCAAGCATCAGGGGGATCTTCAAGGCTCCACATTGCACCCAGAAAAGGAAACTTTTTTAAAGTCTGGAAAGTTGGAAACTGGTTTAACATTTGCCTCATAATTCAGTATCTCTATAGTCCTCCTGGCTTCTGTGAGCCAGAAGAGTGCATGATCTGATGGCAGGACTAAAACCTGGGTCCTTTATTTTATGCATGTCCAAACTGTCATCTGTTTTCCCCCTGCTTCAAAGGAAATGCATATTGGGTCATAGTTGTTCCAACTGCTAATTGCAGATGTTGTCAGAGGACATAAAAAGCCACAAAGAAAACCTCTTTTAACTGCAACGGACCAGTATAGAGATTTCATGAAGTTTAGTCCATAAGAGACTAATGTTTTCATCGTTTCAGAATATAAAGTGAATGTAAAGAAAATAGCAGGCAGCAGGATGTGGAAGCCCAGGCTGGTTATCAGCATATTGATTGCTAGAATCAAATATCACCCTAATGCTGTCCCAAGGGATGTTTCTAGAACATGCCCTATTGCCAGAAAATATACTCACAGTCTGACGGCCTAGCCTGTAATCTGTGATCTGAGCTCGTACAACCCACTATTTCTGCATATAGTGCACCCTTCACCATATGGTTTAGATGTTTATAAAACCACACTTTAGCCACAACAATTAATCCAATCTTAGGAAAAGCTTTAAATAGAGAGAAGGGACAACTTGCCACAAGGAACAGAAACAAAAAAATAACATGTATTCCTTTTTCCCATATTGCAGTCTGTAGTATATTGCCATGGAGGGCGAATTGGATTCTTTCAAGGAGACATCCGCCTCTTATCTGATGATATGAAAGCATTGCGTCCGACCATCTTTCCTGTCGTACCGAGACTATTAAATAGAATGTACGATAAGGTGAGTTTAATCTGTTTATAGCAATGAAGTTGATCGCTGCCTCACGCTATCCTGAGAGACTTTCTTTATCTGGGTTTTTCCCCGCCAGCATTGTGAACTGGTGTTTTTCCTGCACCTCAGATGCCTTAGACTCAGTCCTCAGATGGTGCAAACTGCCATAAACCCTTCTGCAGTCACTGAAGTTATGCTGATTTACACTCATTGAGGATTTGGTCCTGATCCTGTTAGTGCAAGTCATTTGGTGACCTACCAGGGGCTTCAGTGGTGCAAAATCAAGAGCCAAGACAAATCTGAATTCAAGACAGATGAGCCAAAACTTTCTGTTCCCTTAAACCTGTGCTGGAACTAGGTCCTCCCTCTTTACTGGGAGGGACAGTAGAAGGATGGGCAGGAATAAAAAAAGTATAAAGATTTCAACCCTGCAGCCCCCAGCTGACTTTCTAGCAAAAAATCCTTTGTGCTCCAAGACACTTGTTTAAGCAATCCTTGGAGAATATTAGAGAGGACCTCTAGAGATCTTAGAGAGCCTGTCGAGTGGCCATTTTTATTGTGTGTGACCACCTTAAAATATTATCCTTGAGGAAAGAGCTGGATCTACACCGCAAATTGCTGACCCACATTTTCTCATGTGCCAGGCTTTCTGGCTTCTCAAGACAGAGAGGCTCTAATCTGGAGATCCACTTTGTGGTGCTGTCTGATGAAACACGAGGAAACATGGTCTTTAGCACCTCAGATACGAGCAGTAATAGTTGTCTGAGCTGTCATTATATTCCAGTTGCTCACCTCTTGTCCAGCTCTCATGGTTTTACTTAACCATAATATTATGCTTATCATAGAAATCCTGCAGAAGCACTCATCATGCAAAGGTAGTCAAACCTTCTAGTGTCTCAACTTCTCCTTTTCTTCTAAGAGAAGAGTAAGCATCATTCAGAATGGATTGAAGCAAAACATCATTTGAAATATTACTGTACTGGAGTATTAATTACATTGTTGGTATAAGAGTAATACTTTCACTGACATGAGCAGAGTTTATCTACTTAAACTGATTCTTTAATGTAAGGATATGGTGCTTGATGTTTTCTTTCTTATTTGGTTACGTTTTGTGCCATTCTGCCTTCTTTCAGATCTTTAGCCAAGCAGATACCCCAGTAAAGCGCTGGCTTCTGGAATTTGCTGCCAAACGTAAAAAGGCAGAAGTTCGAAGTGGAATCATTAGAAACGACAGTTTGTGGGACAAACTTTTCTTCAATAAAATACAGGTAATGATTTGAAAAAGTAAATGTGAGCAGTAACTCAAGAAACAGATGGAGCAAAGCTTTGCAATGTCTGCCAGAGACATTCCCGCGCCCCCCATCAATTAGTTTTCAATACCAACACGGCATACTTCAGTGTTCCAGTGAATCACGAAATGGGGCATGATATCATTTTCAAGGATTGTCACAAAGAGAAGTAGCTAATTTTGGACAAAAATGAGTTTAACAGACTTGTTTTCTTTATGGATTTCTGTTGCGTACATCACTGAGCCTTCTTCAGACCCGGCCACTGGATATAACTGGTTTTCCCCACTCAAACTCAACTTTTATTTGTAGCAACAAAGCACCAAGCAAGATGAAATAAAATAGATCATAGGAGAGAGCAAAGTACTTGTTTTATATGTAGGCCTGTTCCAAAAGCCCTTGAAAGTCTCTCATTGATTTTAATGAACTGAAGAGCAGAGACTTGGTCACCATATATCCCAAAGTGTTATTTTTTTCCTAGGAAATTCCACATTAAATCATAAAGGGGACACCTGCATTTAATACTCTTCTCATACAGTGTGTTAAACTTACAGTTTTTAATAAGTGAGAAAGGAGAACACAATGCCAACGGCCCGATATGAGCATTCAGAATGTGCCAGGTGTTTGCCGCAAATCCCCTTAGTAAAACAATCGTCAATCAGATAAGCCTCTGATGTGCTGCACTGCTACAAGACATGCTGCTTAAATTAATTTTTTGTAATTGGATGTCTTAGCCAGTGCTGTGTCGCTTTATTTTTACATTAGAGAAATTGATTGCAGCTTTCATCTGCAGACTGCTCATTTTCAGCCTGCAAAGATAACAGATTTCATAGGATGCAGATTAGGCAGGCACGTGTCTTGACACACACAAGACAAATCATATTGATTCAAGGTCTGGTCAGAATGATGACATCCTTTTACCTCAGAGTCCAAGATTTTTTTAATCTTTACTTTTTTGACTCTTTGCATCATTAAAAAGTGACAAAAGGGGTTAAGGTGACACCACCTACAAATATCTGAAAGACTTCAGAGAGGCTGCTGGGGGGGACTGGGATCTGTCTGAGTCACCTGCAAACCTGGGACTTTATAGTGTGGACTAGTCTTAAAGATGATCATGATATTCCTCTCATTTATTTGAATATAGGGTAGTCAAAGCACATAGACAAGTTTTCTCTGAGGCATTTTTGGGGGCTGTTTCTAGTTCAGATATATCCAGTCATTGATTTTTCTTTTAAGCTTTGTCTGAATGTCTGTGCTCATAATGGCAGACAAAGAGGTCAGTTCCAGGGTTGCCAACTGTCTGTAAATTTATGGACAATCCATTAAAAAAAGGCTTAAAACATCTATCCATAAAGTCTGTAAAAAAAAAAAAAAAAAAAAGAAAAGAAGAAATAATTGAGCCATCCACAAAATAACCAAGCAACCAGACAGAGCAGAGCCTGTTGGACAATAACTTTGTTCTTGAACTATAACTTTAATTTGGATCTAAGTAATAAGGATTTGATCCCATAGAGGAAGCTCCAAGGATCATACTAATTTAAATGGTGTGAGCCAGTTTTTTGTCTTGTCTTTCATTTCCTTTACCTGACAGGCGAGCCTTGGTGGGTGTGTTAGGATGATTGTAACTGGAGCTGCCCCTGCTTCTCCTACTGTTTTGGGCTTCCTTCGGGCAGCGCTTGGATGTCAGGTAGGCTATACCTTCCTGATTGTCAGAAACATTGTGTTATAGCCAGTAATTTTGTTATTGTTAAGGAAATAGGGGAAACCTATTTTTTAAAGGGCATGACCAAGATAAACAGCAGAGTTCGGTTCTGGATCTTTTTGCAAATTTGGGACTGTTTGTATCTAAGGTTGGTGCCTGGGTCCATCTCTGGAAAGACGTTAAGGATACAGTGGTGCTACAAAGTCAGGGTGCCTGTACACAAGCCGGGAGGCTGCTCTGACACACTGTAATTACGGCATGTTGGAGCAGACTTGGTTAATTGAGTCTGCTGGGGCATGCTAATTAGCGTGCTCCAGCCAGCCTCCGCATCTCATGTATCAGTGTCCCTGTGTTTCAGAATTGGGGGGGGCGGTTGTTTGAACTAAAACATGTTTGAGCTTTAGATTGAGCAACCCCACTGCCATTTTCAAGCACAGGGACACTGATACATGAGACACATGGGACACTTTAATTGGAGCCGCTTTTGGAGTTGCTCTAGTTAAAGTGCCCCCTCCACCCCCGCCTCATCCCTGAAGCATATATAATAACACCCTCAGTGTTTAAAGTTACTGTTAGTGAGAATCAGTTTAGAAAACAGAGGAACTTTGGATAACTTCTCTCTGAAGCACTGAATACTGAATGTCATAAAAGGTCCCCTGGAAAGAAGATGCTGGCTGCACCATTTGCTGTAAAATCCAGGCAGTCATCTCACCTGACCAGAATACTGCTCTGGTGTTCAGCAATGCAAGGAGGAAAAGGGGAATAATCAAAAAGTGGCCTCCAGAACTAAACACTCTTGTCTTAAGCCAGAAGCAACAAGTTTCCAAAAGACTGGTCTTCAAAAATGTGCTGCTTCTTTTTGCAAAAATGTTTGTGTGTTTTTCTCATAGTTAAACTTATTACTTTATTTGAGGAAAAACTGTAGGAATTGTTCTTTCCTGCCTCTCTTTTCAGATCCTTATTGTCTTGTGTATTTATGATAATATATAACATTCCATGTGCAATGAGCTCTAGGGAAGATTTACCTGTATTAAATATCAATCTATTGTGGCATAAATCCAAAGCACTGTGCATCAAGAAAGAAATGCTCAGTGATTTATTTTTTTTTGATCTGCAACGTTCAAAATTGTATCTCCAACTTAACATTTAGACATCTCTTTCTCAGGTTTATGAAGGCTATGGTCAAACAGAGTGCACTGCTGGGTGTACCTTTACTACTCCAGGTGACTGGACATCAGGTAAAAATTATAGTCCGTTAACCTCCAAAAAGAAAAATCTGTTTATTTTGAATGTTTTGAGCCATAATACAAAAGGATACTATACGATAGTTTAGCATTGTGCTGAATAATATCAAGTGAATTGGATGTTCATTACAGTGAAACATTAGCAGCACTATCTTAAAGCCATTCTGATCAGATGCTATTTAAGTTTCCCTAGAAAGATTTCAAATTGTGCATTAAACCCTGATCTGCGGTAGCTCCAGCCCTCCAGCTCCAGACCTGCTAATCCTTTTGAATTGTATGGTGTGTTTGTTCTGTGTACCACTGGAACAAAGATGTAACCACATAATTGGCATTCATTTATGACTAAATCAAATGCTCGGTAATGGGAAGAGCATGAGATATGGCTTAGGGTCAGCCTATTTGAAAGAGACTACATTACTACCCTTTCAAACCTTTTCGCTCTTACAATTACTAATATAATTAGACGAAAACCATCAGTCATGGCAATGCTCAGCAAATCATAAATAAAAGTAGTGCAGTAAGAGTCATCGTCTATATATATAGAAAGTTTTTGGAACACACAGGATCAAATTAATTTAAATGGGTACTTGCTGGAAAATTGAATGTAGACTAGGAGTGAGGCTAATAAGCCAGTTTCTTCTGAATGTTAATGTGCTACAACTACAGAAAGGAACAGCACGTCTTTTCCCATCATAAATTGCTGTCTATCAGATTGTTTTCTCCTCTACTCAGAAATGTCCAGCTACCTATAGGGAGAAATATAGACATAACACACTCCGTCACACACGGTTTTTTTGTTCCCTGCACTCTGTCCTTGTTCTAGTACCCTAATAAGCACTTGATTCCTGAACAAATACTCACAATTGCTTGTCAAATGACAGAAGCTCACCATTTAATAAATACTGAGCTTGTCTCTTCCCTCCAAATGGAAAGCAGACTTAAATAAGAAAGAACTATGGGGTAGGTAAAGTCACTGGCTACCAGGGAACCACCGTACCTGGCTTGCTCGCTTCCTTTTTCCAGTTTGACTTTCACAGTGGCCATTTGTAGGGAATATTTTGTGGTCTGAGGACCCTTAAGGGTGTAGCAGTCTGTCTCCCAGAATAGCTCATCAGAGTCAGTGACACCTACCATAATTTAGAGCAAATTAAACAGCTACAATATTCACTGAGAAAATGTTTTAGTTAAAGCCATTATAACTGACTTTTCTAGGTGACATGGATACAGAATTTTGGGTTTTGTTTTTAACAAGCTCCTCTGAGTTAAGTTTTTTTTTAAATGAAAATGTGATTTGAAATCCTGTTAGCCAAAGGAAGAAGGAAAGCCAAAAATATCCTGAATCATTACATTCGTGAAAAATAGGAATCCTATGCAGACAGGAGGTGAATGGTTTTTCAAAGACTGTAATGGATTCTGCAAGGAGGCACACATGCTTTGAGAACACTGAGCTAGAAATATGTGAGGTGCCTACTAATAATTCCTGAGCACTATTTGTAGAGAAAAAGTGACAGATGACTTTTTAACTTTGATTCCCAGGTCACGTAGGAGCCCCTTTGCCATGCAACTTGATCAAACTGATGGATGTGGAAGAGCTGAATTATTTTGCTTCCAAAAGTGAAGGAGAGGTATTGTCTCAAATATTACATAACCCACCTGCTAACATTTTGTCCCATTCTGTTCTAGAAACCTGTGAGCTATTCATATTCATTACCTGTTGCATTTGGCAATCCTTTTTCAGAGTACCTAGTTGTAGATGCATTATATGCTACTCTTAGGAAATGACAGGAAAAGCAATACAGAGGAAAGTTATCCAGCCCAGAGCAGATTGCAATGAATCAGTAATATGACTGCTCCTCCAGCAAGTGCTTCTTACTTTTTAAAGAGCTGAGGTTTCCACACAGAATCCTGTAGAATGAGGTGGGTTGACATAGGGGCATAGGCAGTCATCTGAGTAGGTCCTTTGATAGGATCAGGGCCTAGGATTGCTAAGATCAGGTCCTTCAGTCCTCATGCTTCTCTATTACACAGGGAGTATTTCATACTGAAATAAACAATGAAAATGTTTTGGTACTTAAGACATTTATGCCCCTGATTAAACAGAAAAATATCCGCTTTAGACTCATCAGAGTAACAGCATCATTAAGATCATGCTATTTGGCCTTACTTGTTTAAGGTTCCAATTCAGCAAAGTATTTAAGGGCAAACTGAATTATAAGCATGCAGTAATGGGCGTCAATATACTATGTGCTCTGCTCCTCAATTATCATGCACAATTTTGTGAACACACCCATTTTTCTTGTTACAGTGTTCGTTTTGACTAGATGTCAGTGAAATATTCCCAGCGTATTTCAAAATGTTCAGACACTGAGCATTTTCCTGTTTCACTATGACTTCAAAAAAGATCCAGTGTTTTTCTATATGTATTCTCCAAAGCATGTGTTTAGTGAAAATAAGTCCTTTTTAAGTAAAATTATTTATGCTGCAGAAATGCATGGAATGCTGTGAGATTACTTGCTTGGGCAGTTAGTTGTACAGTTTTCATGGTAGTTTTAGGGATGATGAAACAATAAAATGCCAGATGTTAGTACCAAAAATTGACCACAGTTTTACAAATATAAAAAGAAAAAAAAATGTGAGAAAGAAAGCAAGTCTTCGGGTGGTGGGATAAGTGGAAATATTATTTTCTAGAAAACTCTTACTCAAAAGAGTAAATGTAGACAAAACGGGGGCATGTGTGCATGACACTTTAAAGCAGGTTAAAGCTTTTGCACTGCTTTAATGGTGTTGGTGTTTGCACGCATCGGCAACATATTGCGCATTAATTCCAGCTGCTGTAGCAAATTTGGCAGCGTAAGGCACCTTAAATTACTTGGGGGTGCAGCAAGCTAAAATACCTTGGAAGAGTTTTAGTATGCTTCCCAACAACTGCAAAGTAAAGCACCAGGCTCCATGTGCTCAGGGGTTGTGCAGACATCCCGTGCAGGCAGCCCAGTAGCAGCCCAGGAAGGCAGGCTCCACTGAAGAAGAAAAAAAAAAGCGGCAAACCTGATCTTTTTTTTTTTCCCCTTGGAGCCTGCCTGCCTGCATGAGTTATGTGGGGACCTGAGCCTTCCCTTTGAAGCTGCCGTGCCCCCCGGAACTGCCCAAGCTGGGTGCCTGTGGGCAGGTCCACCTGGGGGGTGGGGGTGTGCCACTGCCGTGGAGCGAAGCACCAGTCTCCCCAGCCCCAGCCCAGGGACCTCTCTGCCCACTGGCAGCTTGCCCTCCCCTCCCCACCTCTGGAGAGGCAGGTAAGACATGGGTGTACATGACATGGTGGTTTACTTCGCCTTAAATTGAAGCAGTGTTTTTTACACTGCTTCAGTTTAGGGCCCCCGTTTCGTCTACACATGTCCTAATGTGTTAATATGGCTTGATAACAGAAGCTTTAGCATTTATCATGAACCACAACTCATTTGCAGATTTGTGTGAAAGGACCCAATGTTTTCAAGGGTTATCTTAAAGACGAAGAGAGGACAACTGAAGCGCTGGACAAAGAAGGCTGGCTTCATACTGGAGACATTGGGAAGTGGTTACCTGTATGTACTGCTCCAACACTCAGTTCTTACATAAATTGTCACTTTCTTTGAAAATTCTCTAAACTTACATTTTAAGGAAAGTTGTTGTTGACTGTTTTATTGTTTTGTGGACCAATGATATACCAACCAGCAAGACTTGTAGAATCCTCAAAGCTGAGTCCATATATCTGGATCCCAATTCAAAGTTGACTATCTTCTGCAGCCCAGCAAAAAGGAGAGTTTCTTTGATAGCCCATTAATCCTTGTGGGTTATCAAACAGACCTACCTATACCAAGATACCATTTTAATATTCAAAGAAAGTCACTCAACCTTTTCTGCTCTTTGGAAGAGATCCCATTCAGTAGATGGGGATAAGGAAAACCACTTTTGAAATACAGGAATCTCTGAGGTGGAATGAAAAGAAAATTTCATGAGTATTGAAAATAGGATATTTGATTTTCAGTGCTACTGAACACCTTAAACTACTATTCAAGTGAAAGGGAATAGCAAGTCATGCTCTTTTGAAAGTACATCTCTACTTCCTAAAAGATAATATTTTTCATGTTTAACTATAATGGTATTTGATAAAGAATTTGGCAAAACAGCAACATCTAACGTGTTAAAAATTTTAAGGGCTGAAGAGAGAAAAATGATGATGGCAACTACAAAATGGCAAAATAATGCAAAACATCTGAAAAGATGGAGGCATTTAAATTTTCTTTGAACTTTTTTACCCTGCATCATTTTGGAACCCATTTCCCAATTTTACCTAGTTGACTTTTTCCATTGTTTCTAGCTTGCTAAATGGATATTTTGCAGAGATTTTACAAGAAGAAAAATTGCTCTCACGTTGGCTTGAGCCAAAGTGATTAATGTGTTTATGTAAAAATATTCAACATTTTAGACAATTTTCTGAAAACCAGAATATCACTTCCTGGCCCGTTGTGTTTATCACTGGATGTTCAAATATACCCTTAAAGATATTCCATCATGACTAAAAAAGTAACTTACTTTCATTAAAAAAAATTCTCCTGATCCTGAACATCTCCCAGAGGAGAACTAATCAAATACAATCATTTCTGCTGGGCAACTTGACCCCAGCTAATCCAGGGTACGACTGATTTCCTGCATTCCCATACATCAGGGGAGGGCAATTATTTTGGGCAGAGGGGTGCTTACTGAGTTTTGGCAAGCCATCGAGGGCCGCATGACAGGCATCCAGGGGCAGATTAATATTAATTTTCTAAATTTTGTAGGCTGGATAGAATGTCCTGGAGAGCCGCATCCAGCCCACGGGCCGCATTTTTTCCACCCCTGCCATACATGCAAATAGTACCTATTCTTTGTTCTCTCTGGGGCTAGGGACAGACATTCAAAAAGCCTGAGCCTGAACTGATTCAATCTTCACAAGTTAGTCTAACCTGGCTAGGCTGAACCAGTTTGTAACTGAAAAGACACCCCAGAAATCTAGGCGCATGCCTGCAGTGGCTCAGCCTAGAAGCTGGGGAAGGGTGTTAGAGCAGCCCTCCCTTCCCTTCCATGATGCTGAGCTGAGGGGGGCATGGCCAGGCCCTGGCAGGACGCTGTGATTAGGGAGAGGTTCCCCCCTGAACCCCTGACCAGCCCAGCAGGGAACTGATTAACACAGTGTTTATCACCTCTAAGTCAGTGTTTACCAGCCCATTAAGAAAACAACAGAGGGACATTACCAGCTACCCGTTGATTCTGCCTTTGTCCTGTCTGCCATGGCAGGGACCATAGCCAGCATGTGGTCTGCTATCTAATGCTGAGAAGTGTCTGTGTAAGGCAAAGGGGATGGGGATCCCTGCTAAGCAGGGAGTGGGGAGGGGAGGAGGGGAACAGGGGGAAGCCAGGCAGATGCCTGCAGTCTCTGTTGAGCTGCAGCCAGGGAGCAGAGAGGAGGGGCCAGCCGTTCTGTGGAGCAGAGAGCCCCACCCAGCCCAGAGAGCATGCCGGGATGCTGGGGGAGTCTGGTTTAACTTAAACCAGCAAGGGGTCTGGGACAGACATTGCATAAACTGGTTTGAGCCAAATCAGTTAAGTCTGATACTACATTCAACCAGGTTTATCTCAAACCGGTTTCAGCCATTTTCAAACTGGTTTATGGGCACTGAACATCGGTTCTGTTACAGGTTTAAACCGATTTCTGATCACTTAAACTGGTGTATGTGTAATGTCTGTCCCTAGCCCAGATGTTCTATTCCAGGCAATAGGCAAGATATTGTGCACTTCTTCACAAATGTATTGTTAGCTTTATAACGAAATATAGGCTGAAATGTAAAAACAAAGAAACAAGAGGTTTATGGGTCCTGTATATTTATGTAACTTTGGGGGCACCTGTCATTTCTCTTTCTGAACAGAATGGGACTCTTAAAATTATTGATCGAAAGAAGCATATATTTAAGCTTGCTCAGGGAGAATACATAGCACCCGAAAAGATTGAGAATATCTATATCCGCAGTGATCCTGTTGCCCAGATATACGTTCATGGTGACAGCTTGCAGGTAAAATGTAGTGCTTCAAAATAATTGTCCGTGTTTTGTTCTTTGTTTTGAAACACCTTGTTATTTTAAAGTTAAACTCTTGGATTTGCAGTCACAAGTGGAAAGTGTAAGAGATTCATTTTCATTTCATTGCTTTCCTCCTCGCCATGAAGCTAAGCAGCATGAAGTGGGGGAGAGGGAGGACTTTGAAGACTTAATCTCTAAATCCTTTCAATTCCCTTTTTAAAAGTTTTCTTTGCCACAATGCCAAGAGAGAACCTGACAAAAGTTTAACCTCACTGTTATGCTGAGTCCACTGCCCATCACACTAACCAATATTGTCCCATTGTTTCCTTATATCCCCTGTTGGTCTGTCTGTATCTGTCTGTTGCTTCTGTCTTATACTTGGATTATAAACTCCTTAAAATAAGGACTTTTTGTCCTTTTGTACAGTACCTACATACTGTGGTTTTGATCTATAACCAGGGATCCTTAGTGATATGCTACTAAAACAACAGTAATAATGAGAAAATCATGGCATCAACTTTTACAAATAAAAATGGCAAGAGCACAAATGCTAGAACTATACCTGAATTAGATCTCTTGTTGTGCACTGGGCCAGTGTATCACTCTCTGTTATACAGGCCTGCCCAGGGCATATGTAAGAGTTTAGTCTTCTCTGTTCACAGCTTGGTAAAACAATATTCTCTACTCAGACAGAACAGTTAGGGCTTCGTCAAAACTGGCTACTGAGATTCTGCTCACAAAATTGCTTTAAAGTCAGAAATCTACAGTTGCACATACAATAGACATAGCTGCACATCTGCAAATCCAGTTTGCATCACCAGGTTGATATTTTAAATACAAACAATAACTCTTATGCACAAATGACTGACATCAAGAGGAATCTCGCCCAAGAGTCAAAGACCCAAGAACAAGAACATTATAAGTGAAATTACCCAAATTCTACTCTTATTCATATCAGTTGTTTAAAACCAAAGTATTCTATTAATGTCGGTGCAGAACAGAATTCAAACAGTAGAATCTGGGGCAACCTATTATATTTTTTCTGGCGAATATATTAACTGTCCGAAGGGATGAGCACAAAAAGTACTTTTTCATATATTTTAGCCAACATTCATAGACATCATAGAAAACAGGTCTAAAAGGGATGTCAAGCAGTTATCTAACCCATCCTCCCCCAAGGCAAAACCAAATGCACTCAAATCATTCCTGAGAAATAGTTTTCTAACCTGCTCAAAAACTTCCAAAGTTAGATATGCCATAATTTACCTAGGTAATCCATTCCAAGCTTCACTGAAATGATTGAACAAGAGAGTGTTTTGAATATTAGGCAAATCGAGAGACAGTATTTATTTACTGAAACAGTATGCTGTAAATATAATTCATTATTTAGCTGTACACTATTTTTCCAGCTTTCTTTTCTTTTTTCCCTCTGGTACAGGCCTTCTTGGTGGGAATTGTGGTACCTGATTCTGAAGTCATGCCAGGCTGGGCAAAAAAAAGAGGGTTTGAAGGAACATATGCAGAGCTCTGTAAAAATATGGTGTGTCTATATATATCTATACATTTGTTTCTGTGTTCAGTTACCAGTGAACTGTGACATCATTTCATGCTAGAAAATGACAAATTGAAATAAAGGTATACTCACAAAAAGAAAATGGGCAGGGCAAGCCTGAACTATCTAGTGCTGTTTGTGTTATATTATTGATGTGCACTGAGCATCATCTGTTGTCAGAGACAAGATACAGGAGTAGATGGATTATTTGTCCACTCCATTATAACTGTTCTCGCATTTTTCGGAGTGTTCCTTTGAATATATCTCAGTCAGTCTTTATTTCCTATCATTAACCCTATGTAGTTTTTTAGACTCTCAGGAAAAGTAATGCTTTCCCTCCTATTTTTGTTGAACTCAGCTAAAACAATATATCTATAAAAGTTCCTTTACAATGGCAAGATTCAAAACATAAACCAAAACGTTCTAACTTTGGTTCTACAGCGAGGCACTTCAATAAGTATTTTCAGGAATTTGCAGAAGCAGAGTAATTTTCAGAGGAACTAAGCATCTGCTTGTGATATAAAGTCAGTAGGAGCTGAGGGCCCTCAGCTCACAGTTGATAAGATCAAACCTAAGCAGGCAAGTACTCCCACTATTTTCAGTGGGACCATTCATGTACTTAAATTTAAATACACATTTGTTTTCAGGATTAAGACCGTAGAGTTCTGTCCTTGCCCCTGACATTTAAAAATATTGACCTTGTGTCTTCCACTGTATAAAAAATGGAAAAATATTATTACACTAATTTATAAAACAATCATATATTTTTCAATTTAGAAAGCTAGTTCTTCAAACACAAGGAGTGCTAATTGATGTATAGGCTGCCAGAATCAACAGTGCATCTGATACTTTGTTCAATAAACCCTTTTATTTTCTTGCTGACAATATGATTACTTACATATGCTATGGAGTTAAATAGAGAATCTGTGTGTTCTAACTCAGGAACTGAAGAAAGCAATAATGGATGATATGGTGCGGTTAGGAAAGGAGAGTGGACTTCACTCTTTTGAACAGGTAAGCTGAAGACTTACAGCTTGCCTCACAACTCACCCCTGCATGCTGAATAAGTTGCTGTTAGTATTTGTTACCTAATGCCCAAAAGTCTGATTATGACGTGCCCGTGAATCTTTACAGTTTGTATTCATGCACTTATTTCAAAATCTTTGGTTTGGTTGGGTAGAATGCATGATTGATTTTGCAGGAACAGTAATAAAAGGTTAAATTGTTATTATTTTTACGGTTGCACGCAAGGATTTTGATGAAACGCCAACCAATTCTTTTCATTATCTTCAATTAAATAAAGGATATAGTCCCTCATTCTGCTTTCCCCCCACACACTCAGCACTTGTATTAAGTTCCACGGGAATTGTGGCACATAGGTAATGAGTAAAAACAGCAGGCAATATGTAATCCCTCTGGTATAATCACCAGTGGTCAAGACAAATATTCTTAGGAGCCTGATGCTACTTCTATTGAAAGCAATGTAGCAAAGTGAGATCAGGTCCTTAATTACCATTCATGTAAGTGACCTAGAAAATAAAGCCGTTCTGTTTATTTTCAGTTTATGTTCTAATCCTTTCTGATGCTTGCATGAACATTTCTAAAACAGAGCTACAAACTTTCCAGCCAGAAAGTGCTGAAACCAAGGCAGTATTTCACAATGTTAGCAAATACTATTGCTATTGATCAAAAATGTAAAAGAAGCCTCACATCAAGTCTTTCTTAAAAGTTAATAATTTATTGCATATTTGCTGTTGAGAGTACCAATATAAAAGTGCCAAGGCATTAATTATTTGTATTTACTTTAAAAGTTGTTTTTATTTTGAGTCTATTTTTGTATAAAAATCCAGTGAGAAATCCACCATTGTACGGTGAAGCAGAAGCTCCTAGAAACTTCAATCTACTTGTCTTCATTTTTCTATTGTCTCAGTGACTGCTATACAATATTCCACATGGAATATGGCTTATAGTACACAAAATTGGATGTCTAGTAATTAACCTCATTTGCTCTGCCCTAACCTTTCCCAATTCACCCTATGCAAAAGAAAACCTACGAGGTTAATAGGAAAACCCAGCTGTCTTTCTAAAAATCGAAGGAGAAACATTGTGAATGAAAAAAACCCAAACCCTGAATTTTTACATTTCTAAAATAAGGAGTTTTATAGGTAGAGCCCCCTTTACTCTCACTTTGTAGCAATATGTGATAGAATCGAAATCTGGCCCAGATCCTCTGACCAGAGTTAACCGTGGAGAAGATCCCTTTACACAGATCTGTCTGGGCTGAAGGAGTGTGTCCAATGGGATAGTCATCCTGTCCTACGGCATGTAGAGCATGCTGCCTCTCCTCTAGATTGTGCTGACCTCTGCCCTGGCATAGTGATGTGCTTGGACCGTCTCTTTATTAACTCACAAGTTTGGCCAACAGCAGGAGAACCACAGACAGACATTTTGGGCGCGTCCAGACGCGCGAGGACGTTTGGTTCCCCAGGGACAAGTAGTGACGGTTCACCGTGCACCGCAGCTACTTGTCCCCCAGGAACACCCGTGCCACGCGTGCTTTGGTGTGTGGCAAGTTACTGCGTGACAACGTAGTCTGGGGGCAGTAGAGGAGGCTGGGACCAACACTGTGCTGGCCCCAGCAGCTTTACTTGGAGTCCTGGGGGCTTCCTGGGGCTGTAGCCATGGTGATCCTGCTGGCTGGAGCCTGGCTGACAGCCACAGTGCAGCTCTGGGCGGCCTGACTCTGCTTTCAGTAGCGCGTGCTGCCTGAGTGTGCACTGCACTTTTTTTCCCCAGGTTTTGTTTTTCTTTGACCCCTGGATATCCAGGGTAAAAAAAAAAAAAACATGCTGAAAAAAAATGCGTGCCCTTGCAGCATAGAAAACACTAGACTGTGCCATATGTGCCCCTGCAAACGTGTTTGCAGTGCAGTATACTGCACAACCGTACTCATCAGGACACATTCCATGGGGGCAAGCGGGGCACCAGTCCTAGATGCCATCTCAGGACTTGGGACAAAAATTACAGCTGCTGCCACTGCCTAGCTTCACTTTTGTTCTTATGACTCCACCTGGCAAATGCAAAGCCAACCGGGGACACAGAAAAGCAGTGGACAGCTAGGGAAACCTTGTCTCAACTCCATGGCTCATGTACCAGCCTACAGCGGTACTAGAAATGTGAGGGAATCTCAACCCATTCCCATCTGTGTTACCTGGCCTCCTGCTGTGCTCAGATACACCAGGGATTAATAACAGCAGGCTTGTAAAATTCTATTTGCGTAGGATGAGTGATTTTATATTGCTTTAATTGGTTGGTAAAACATCATTAATCTTTTGTATGCTCATCATCATGTTAAGTTCTTCTGTGCTTACACCAGTCAAACTCCAGGACAGTTTTACAAGGCTGCTGTTCCATTTAAATTCATACTTCTGCAAGTCCCTATTGCTCCCCTGCCTTCACACTGACACCCTCCTTTCTCTGTGGGTAGTTACATGGATGTCTGGGGATAGCGTAGCATCATATGTGACTGCTTCTGCTTTACTCTGCTGTTTTTTAAGAAGAAAAACTCCTTTTTACTCCATGTAGTAGGATCAGAGCACAACAGCCCACATGTATATTAGAGGTACAGGGTAATTTCTTCTGAGGGTATGATGAAGGGGCACTGTGGCAGAAGTTTATGGTTCAGGAAGAAAGCGGTCCTAAATAAAAGTGGGAGTGAATGATGGACGACACTGTGAGAGACAGCCATAATAGAGAGAAGCTCTATTCAAATTTTCTCTCTCCACCCTCTGAAGGCTTGTTGTTTTTAGCTTGTAACAGCAGTATTAAAGGCTGATGAGCCCTTAAGCAAAGAGATGTGTGGCTGTTTAGTAATGGGTACAGATCTGCAATAGGATTAACAGGGCTAGGGACAGACATTACACATAAACCAGTTTTAGCAATTTAAGTGATCAGAAACTGGCTTAAACCTGTAACAGAACAGGTGTTCAGTGCATGTAAACCAGTTAGAAAATGGCTGAAACTGGTTTGAGATAAACCTGGTTGAATGTAGTATCAGACTTAACTGGTTTAGCTCAAACCGGTTTATACAATGTCTGTCCCAGACCCCTTGCTGGTTTAAATTAAACCAGACTCCCCCAGCATCCTGGCATGCTCTCTGGGCTGGGCTCTCTGCTTCACAGCAGGGCTGGCCCCTCCTTTCTGCTCCCTGGCTGCAGCTCCGGGAGAGACTGCAGGCTGCTCCCCCTCTCCCTCTCACCACTCCTTGTTAAGCAGGAATTCCCACCTCTCCTCTGCTCCCTCGCTGGAGCTCCAGCACAGACTGCAGACATCTGCCTGGCTTCTCCCTGCTAAACAGGGATTATTTCCCCTGCCTCTCTGTTTTATATCTCTCAGCATTAGCTAGCAGACCATATGCTGGCTACAGTCGCTGCTGTGGGAGGCGACAAAGGTAGACAGGCTTTTGCAGCTAATCAACAAGTAGCTGGTAATGTCCTTCCTTGGAAAAGCTGTTTAAGAAGAGCTTGAACTAATGGAGAGAGGCTTTGTTTTCTTAATGGGTTGACAAATACTGAGTTGGGGTGATAAACATTCTCTGCTGGGCTGCTGAAGATGAGGGGGACATCAGAGCATCCTGCCTAGGCCTGGCCATGCCCCCTCAGCTCAGCTCTGTGGAAGGGAAAGGAGGGCTGATCTAGCACCCCCTGGCTTTTAGGCATGTACCTAATTTTTTTCAGTCCAGAGGGGATGACTGTTTAGCCTAGCCAGGTTAGACTAACCTGGAAAGATTGAATCAATTCAGGCTCAAGCTTTTTGAATGTCTATTCCTAGCCCATGGGACCCGCCAAGCCTGTTTTATTGGTAACCTATGTAGAATGGGTATAATTTCAGGAGTTTTGATTCGTCACATGTAATAGTATGTGATGCTTTTTATTCTTGTTCTAAATATATGCCTTTCTATTTTAGGTCAAAGCCATTTATATCCACTCCGATATGTTCTCAGTACAAAATGGCTTGTTGACACCAACATTAAAGGCTAAGAGACCAGAGCTGAGAGATTACTTCAAAAAGCAAATACAAGAGCTTTATTCAAGCATCTCCATTTGAAGCTGCAGGAAGGTTCTTCTGAATAATGGACTTTGTAGCAATATTAGAGTAATATTCAAAAGTACAGAGCCAGAATGACAGTTGAAATGAATAAGCATCTGACCTTATGTCTGAGCATTTTTGTTGTTCCAAGACTTCACCACTGATCTAACAGTAATTTTTCTTTATCAGCCATAATTCCATTTCTTTTTACAGAACACCTTAGGAGTAACAGCAAAAAATATATATAAAGTCCAGCACATCCTAAAGCAAATCATAGAAGGTTATATTAATGCCTACACACATTATGGATTGAACATAGGGAAAAACATAGTCTATATGTGATTGTGACTCTAGATTAGTGACAAAAACCCTGGATAATTCAATAATGCGGTCTACCTCAAACAAAGAGCGATGCATGGTGAAAGTCTGTTTTCCCTGATCTGGAATTTTAAGCTGGATATTTGTTTGTCTTACTTTTTTTAAGTGATTGCTTTTATACTCTGCAGGACATAAATTCCATTGACTTGATTTAATCATTCACAATCTAACTGACATTCAGAGTAGAATAAATACATACACATACCATGTCATCCAGTATCCTTTATACTTAATATGCCCATCAGTGTATTATACCTAATGGAAGATGCCAGATTAGTGCCACCTTGTAATTACAAGTCTATTTTTAAGAAGTTATAAAATAGGTCTCCCTGTATTTCTTTTGCCAGTGTATCTGCACTCAATTTATAGCACGGCAGATTGCTTTTCTTTATGGGCCTAATCCAGCGTAGCGTATCCATGAGCGTTACAATTACTCACATGAGAAAGAGTGTGGAAGCATTGCTGGCTCTGTGGCTGACTGATCCGTTCAGGAGGAAGATTAGCCTCCGTTAAGAGCTACTAAAGAAAAAACTGCACAACATAAAGACAGATGGTGTAAATGAGGTTGTGTCTATCTTCCACCCTCCTGATTCCTAATGTATCCCTTCACAGGCTGCTGGCACTGTGTGATCCAGTTAAATTAACTCATTTCACAGGTGCAGGTAGAGGAATGGTGCCCTGGCCCAGTGTATAAATGATAATTATGAATGACTCTTAGTGAAACAAATGTATTCGGGAGAAGGGGACAGACCCATATCCCTATCATTGACATGACATGGTCGTGGGGCTTCTTTGTGGGGTTGTGGAATAGAGAGGTGTTACTTGTAAGTCCCCATGTTGATAGGAAAGAAGATTCTCCAACTGTTTTCTTCCCCATCAAAATTTCATTGTAAAGGGTTGTGATGGGGGCAAGGGACCTTCAAAACTGAACACGAAATTAGGGAAAGACTGATAATTTTATGTTGTGACTACTTTAAAATTCTTCTTTGACTACCTGAAGACCTCTCGATCATATGAAGCAATTGGTCTGGATGACGCCTTAGACTTCATCTATTGTGAAGAAATGGAGTAAGAGCAGACTCTGGAACTATGGGCTCAGACATCATGGCAAGTGGCATGATATAAATGCTCAGAGAACTATAAAACTCCTGGAGCCTATGTAAGCTCCATGGGCCAAAAGCCCTGAAGGCTTCTTTTAGCTGGAGAGGTCCTAAATATATATATATATTTTTAATAACTGCTGTTTGTTGCACCAATCTGCATACTAGCATGGGGCTGCTAGATGACACGGTTTGCTAGGGCAGTGAATGTACACTTATTTTTCTGTCTTAGACTGGAATCTATTCTAGGTTTTTAGACTAAAAAGCTTAAATGAAACTGTTAACCTCAACTGAAACGTACTTTCCCTCCAAGATTCCACTGCATGCTTTAAAAGAAATGAAATAAATTGAATTAATGAGTTAGTTCTATGCAGAGACTGATTTATTAATTTCAGAACAAACTGTTATAAATGCAAAGGAGACTGCATCTCTTGTACAGAACATGTTTGTTGGATTTATCAAATGTGAAAGTGTTTAAATCCCAGTGGGTCTTCATTTGCATCTTGTATAATCAGGGCAAAGTGAAAGTGAAACACTGCCACTGTGGTCTGCTAGAATTTTACATCTTCTATATACTGGTGTGCATGATTATACGTAACTCACTGGTGAATAGGTTCCCCTCTATGCCCAATTCACAAAAGATATGAGTTGTTGCAGCCAGCAGTTACTCATTCTGGCTCTTAGCCTAAGCTGCAATAGCTGCACAGCCTAGGTTCAGTTCCCACTCTCACAGCTGAGGTGGTCATCACATGTAGGCCATGCCAGGCAATGGAGAGTTGGGCCCTATACCTTTCCTTCACCTAAACAAAACAGGATCTATTTTTAATAGATCCTTATTTCTTAATTAAGCAGAAATGTAAAAGAAGCTATTTTTGGATGGCCTTTCTTTACAGCATGAATTTAATTTGCTTGCCTTTTCTTCTAAAGTGATTTCAGTTCATCTGACTTTTCCAGACAACTGAACGCTAATTTTGTGCAGAGGAGGGCCCTATTTATGGCCCACGTGACTTTATTTAAAGGAAAAGTATATAATACATTTTTTTCTATTTGCATATAATGTCTGTGTTCTCCCTTTCGGTATTTAGTAGGAAGTGTCAGGTATATTAAAGGTAAGAAGATGGAAAGAAAAGAATAGAAAGAAGAAAATTTGTACATGACCACACCAGGGTGAAGAATTTCAGATGAATGAATGGCCACATGGGAAAATTGCATATATTTTAAATAATGGGGAAAACTGGGTGAATAAGCTGTCCCCAGTTCTATTATTTTTGCAATCAGAAGAACTTCCTCTGCAGACCAATGTTATAATGGATTAAAATCCTAAATCTATGCTTACCAATGTGATGGTTTCAAATGTGCCTCTTTAAAGATCCAGGGTAAAGATCTTTTACCTTTTTCTCCTAATATTAATACATTTCTTATGACCATTGCAAAGAAAATCCTAATAATTATGTTGGACCCATTTGCAACATCCTAGGGTAATAAGTACAAGCTCCATTCTGTATCTTTGTCTTATTGGAAAGTTCCACTTCAAAACATAAGTGACATTGAATAAAATGGTAGTGTGTATTGTCCTTCTCCAAAAGGCAAGTCTTTCTATGGGATTAAAAATAAGCACTTTCATCTTACCTCTTGAAGATACGGGGTCTGACATTAAGATACTGGGGGCATTAACTGCATTTGGAATACCCAGTGGGTACAACTTAATTGAAATTAATGGTGTTACACTGCTGTAAAATCAATATGGATCAGAATCTGGTCCCTATGGTGTGCCAGTTATCCAGTCTCCCTAGAATGTCAGAGCCTTGAGCAGACTGATGTGTAGAGACAGATTTACAATCCATTTCCTAGACCTCTGTATAATATGTGCACTGCATATTATGAAGTGTTCTCTTCCCTATATTTACTTTAAAAAGAGACTCCTTGGGCCTGATCCAGTACTACTGAAGTCAATGGAAAAATCACTTTTTATATGCATATATGAAAACCTGATTCAAATATATCTTCAAGCCAAATCCCAGTTAGAGAATTATGCAAGTTATATGTTGTTAATATTCATCGCTCAGCATATTTCACAGTCAACATATCCATCATGCTGAATGATCAAAGAAACAAAATAAACATGAGTAAAACACACAAAAAATCAGCACTGGGTCCTTATCCCATGAGATTGGCAATAATGTCAAATAATTATGCTGTACAGAAAGGCAAAATTACAGGGTAAAATATTTGATAAAATGCAGTAGCTGAAAGAGATGCTAAATCCTTTACTGCTACAATACTCTTTCAATATTGTAATGATCTCTCAGAAATACTAAGGTACAGTGTCATTATTGCTTTGGATATGATTTTGTTTCATAAAGCAGAAAAAATGTTTTAATGATTCTTCCAGAATGAAACAAATTGACCTATAAATTTATTTTTCATGTGTAAGAAGCACAAACTTGTGACCTATATGTAAATAAGCTACTATAAAATGAATGTACACAGGAAAAGAGTATACTATTTTTGCATGTTAGCAAACTGCTTAAAGATGTGTTGATGTCTCTCAGAAAACTTTGAAAGTTTTTTATTTAGTAACAATTCTATTTGTATATTTTCTGTATTTCTCTTATTCACTTTTTTATTATAAAGGGACAGATGTATGAAAACAGGATCTTTGTTTCTTCTTGGAGTTTGCTTATTCTTCTTCACCTATGGGTCCTTGCTTGCAACAAGATGAATATTTCTTTGTAGCTGCTAAGCTAACTTTGCTCCTGTTGGAGTAAAGGAAGCTGAAAGTATTTAACACTTTGGAGGGGCTGTACAAGGACTTGAAGTAACAAGGACACATTCCCAACTCAAAATTTATTCCTGGAATCCATGTGCACAGCCCTACTGACCCCAGGAGAATGATGCCTTATAAGTGGCAGTCTAGCTGAGAGGCCTGTCTGAATCAAAATTAGTTCCCATCATTATCTGACATTTTAAGGATGGAAGATCCTGTATGAAATTCTGGACCCACAGAAATCAATGTGAGTGTTACCCACAATTTAAAATCATACTTATGCTTGCTGTCTTTAATCAATAATGGGAGGAGAAAGCCAGAATGTATCAGCACATCAGTGGAAATGTTCCTAAATACAATGTTTTCTATGATGCATCAAAACCTCTTTAAACCCTTCACTTTACTATACGTTTCTGTATGCATTTTAGCAACGTACCTGCAACAAATGCAAATAAATCAGGCATTTTCCAAAGTGTTGCTTATTCTATTTTCAACTAAAAGTGAAGGGGCATAAAATGTGACTTATAAATAAGTGTAAAAAAAAAAGTATCTTAACTGTAATTAAAGGGGTTTTTTTTTTAGTTTTGGTATATTAGCATGTATATCAAAAATATAAAGGGCCTCTACAGAAACTTTTGTAAAGAATAAAGAACTGTCAGATTTCTCTAAATTGCTCATACAATATTGTTGATTGACATACAATAAAATCTTTTATAAAATCTCTTAGTATTCCAATGCTCTGTCCATGTGATCAGTAACTAGTCATTCAAAGCGTGTGCCTCTAGTAAACATCTTGTGAAAAACCCAGTGACCAAATGAACACTGGAACCTGAGACTTGTTTTAGCAATCTTCAGTGAACACAAATTGTTTCAGGTTTCTCTGAAGACAGCCATGCAGCCTTTCTGTAATGGTTTCAGCTCACCTTTTTAAAACAAACAGTAATAAAATAACCACGTGTATACGCTTAATATGAAATGACAGTTGGGAATGCATATTTTTTCAGAACTTGTGTTGAAAACAATAAAGTTTAAAATTATTCAGTCTCTTATCCCAGTTTTTGTGTAGTTATGCTTCTCCCTTGAGTGATAATCCTGTAACATTTCCAAAAGATTTTAAATTGTGTTTCAGTAATTTATCTAATCTAGGGCTCAATATAATCTGAAGTACTCTGCTATGCTAACAGAATAATAACCTAACAGATAAACTTGGATTCCAGGATGTGATATCATGAAATTAAACCTATGTGCATGTTAATATGAACAAATAGATGACAGATATCCTATCAGTCTGCCATAAAGGGTCCTATGCTGTCTTCTGCCAAAAGACGCTAAACAGAATAGGAGTCCTTGTGACAGTCTAAGGCAGTGATGTCAAATTTATCCGGTCTTGTCTGGGCAGGGGGCACAGTGAGGTTGACACCCCTGCCTTAGTAGACTGTATCCGTGTGTTGTTCTGTGGACAACAGCGCTGTGTAGTCCTGGCTAACGTGCAGAGATGTATCAGGAGGCCTGAAGTAGACTAGTATCCCCTCCATTTTAGAACAGGTCGACGTTTTCTTCATGTCACAAATCTGAGCCTGATGGAAAGCCTGCCTATCCGTGTGCTTGTAAGGTTGTCCCAACACAGATCCTGTCTAATGCCATCGCTGCCGGGAAGAACTGGACATATTACCTAGCAGCACCCTGTAAAACCCGGGATCCAGATCCGGGGGTGAATCACTGTCACGAGTACACAGTACATTACCATAGCCAGAATTTTTTTAAAAACCTTGTTTTTGCCAGGATCAGACTTAAAGAAACCCTCGCTTCCCATGATCAAATAAATGTACCGACACCCGAAGGAAAAAAACCAAGGGATGTGCCTGAGGAGCTGTGTCTCGCTCTACGGTCTGTTCTGAACTTGCGCACAGTCGTTTTCCACACGGCCCGCCGGTAATGTCAGTCTAGTCAGTTGATCTCAATTAAGGAAAGCAGAGAAGATTGGCATTAATTACGCTACCAACCTTTAATTTGGCTTTTACAGATTACGTACTGTTGCCTGGCCGCCTTTCTGCCTGGGACAGTTGTCAGGCTAGCCAGCGCCTACAATTACTTCTTTTAGGTACAGGCACATTAAAATATAGGCACGATTCAGCGCTGCATCCCATGAGACAGGGTGATGAGCACAACCCCCGGTTCACCCCTGGGGCAGCACTTTTCAAACTTTTAAAGCTGAGACCCCCTTTGAGTTGCAATTTTGTCTGCGCCCCCCTGCCCCAGAGCAGACCCAGGAAAACCAGGAGGCCGCTGGCCCCGAACTGGGGTGGTGCTGGGGGGGAATATTACAATTTTGCAAAGAAACAGTTTTAATATTGTGCATAAACGGGGCTGGCAATGTCATGGAGGACTGGTCGCTCTTGCTCCACGAGTGTATGAGTCTGGGGCCCCTGGGAGCCCAGCCCGGGCAAGCTCCCTCTTGTCCTCATCACGTGTGACTGGGACACATTTCTGAAGGGAATTTAGCTCCCAACATTGCGATGCCACAGCCCGCCACTCGCGCCGGAAGGACTCCAGGTGGTGGGTGACACCAGGGCCGGGTCCAGAGTCGTCGGACTCGACCTCCTCCCGACCAGCCTCGGCCTCCGCAGTGGGGCGGGGCTGGGAGGGCGGGACAACCTTGAGGCGGTGCGGTTTGGAACTGGTTGCGGAGCGCCGCCGCCTCTTGTCTATTGGCGACACTCTCTGCCTGTCACAGCCTGCTGCCCGCCCCCCTCCGCAACGGCCGCGGGGTCAGGGACGGTTGGGGTGGAGGACCGCCCCCGGGTGAGGTCCTCCTCATTGGCGGGAGTGGAGGGGGTGGGGCAGAGTCTGTGACGTAGGTGGGGGCTGGGCTGGGCTGGGCTGCGGGCGGTAGGGGTCTCGCCGTCGGTGAGGGTCGGGCTAGGCGTCCATAACCCTGCTGGGCTTCGGGCTTGGCTGCCTCCTGACCCTGCTGGGGCTAGGCTGCCCTCTCCCGGGCTCCATGCACCGTCCATCCCATCCTGCACCACTCTGCACCCCAGGCTTCTCCTGATCCCATGCCCCCCCTGCACCATGCTGCACTCCATGCCCCTCCTGACCCCTCTTCTCTCCTGCTCTGTTGCAGCCGTGGTGGGAGCAGCGCCACTGGAGCCACCATGGAGTGGGCCAAGCTGCGCACCTACACCCGAGGCGCGAGGCAGAAGAAGGCTGCACACTGCTCTTCCCCAGTGCCAGGCCTGGCAGCCTCCTCTCTGTGCCGCCAGGCAGGCAGCAGCAATGACAGTGCCCGCCAGCACCTCTTCTCCCCTCCTGCCTGGGAGTGCCGTGTCCCAAGTAGTAGCTGCTCTGTTTTACTGCTGTCTCTTCCCTCATCTGTATCTTTGGGAGGGGCTGAGTTTCCCCACAGCCTGGATGAGGGCCAGTCCTTCCCTGAAGGTTGTTGGATGCCAGTGGGTTGCTGGGTGCTCTGTGGGCTGGGTACCTTGATAGTCCCGTCCTCTATGCACTTGCAGCGGCTGCGTGAGGCTCTATGCCAGCTTGCTGGGGTCTGGTTCTTCCCTGGCTGATCTAGAAAGTGGGAGTTTTGCTTCCTCACTGCTCCAGTGTTGGACAGCACTTTTCCTAATGTAGTAACTGGAGCCTTGCTTATTTCTTTCCATGATGATGTCGTTTCATGGTGCCATCAAAGTGCGTCCCTCTCTAAATGCATGGCAAAGCCCACAAGGTCAAAACCTCCACCAAATTTATCTTTGCACTTCCAGACCTTCCTGGAAGCAGTTAGTCCCTAAAAGCAGCATGCTCCCTACTGGTTGAGCGAAAGCAAATCTGGAAAATGGGACTTAGTGGTTTCAAAGACTGAGAAGAATCTTTGTAGGATTCTTCAGCACAGCCGATGACAATAAAACAAGCTAACGAGTTAGAACTTGAAATGGCTTCCTCTTGTGAGTTGCTTTTATGGCTGGGGGGAGGTTGTGTCACCTAGTGGATGGGGTACCCTCCTAGGACGCAGGACATTTGCATTCTAGTGTTGGCTCTGCTGTGCGCCTGCTGGGTGGCCTTGGACAGGTCCATGTGTGCCTGTTTCCCCAGCTGTGGAATGGGTGTGATGAACTTTGCTTTCTTGAAAACACTGATGAAAAGCAGTGAATTCAAGTGTTATTTTATCATTTTCACATCCAGTTCACACAAGGTATTGCCTTCTCACCCATTTGAGAAGGAGATGCCTTCATTTAAAAGCAGCCCATTAAAAGATTGTGTGATTGGTTCTTGTCTTGGCTCTGCTTCACTGGTTCCCACTCTCAGTTGCAGAAGTTGTGTCCGCCACTTGAATCCTTTTACGTAAGGTAGTCGGTCCTGGTAGCAGCTCTGGGGAAGAGCCACAGGGAAATAATGTGTTTATAAGCTGCATACGTTTATGAAAAAAGGCAGAGGGAAAGCGGTTGGTAGATGATAGTTTCTGGTTCTTATCTTGTCCAGACACTGGATCCCAGAGAACCTTATCTAGGGCCTTTATGGGCAGACTGTGTAATGGTGTGATAGAGGAAGCACTGCATAAGAATTGTGAAAAGCAAAATGCATGGTAGTGATCCTTAAGGTCCTCTTAAAGTATTTTTATAGTAATGTTTCAAACCCATGTACCGTCTGTCTAATTTTCGATGTTTTCTTTCCCCCATATTTTCTCCATCTAACACTAATTTGACAAAGCTAACTTGGGTCATACAAGCAGTGCTGCCAAGTTTGGAATGGACTAACAAATGACCGGCTCTTCTTAAGTGCTTGCTTAGTTGTGGTCTTTAGGATAGCTACCTCTCTTGAGTCTTTGTAAAATGACTTAAAGTGCTTCCAGTAAACCCAATGTAAAATGTAGCTGGAGTCAAACTTTTGCAACCCACACAACAAAAATCAATAGCAAAGGATATAATTTGTTTTCTGGTCTGGCAAGTGTGAGATTAGCCATACCCTGTATGCCTTTGTTAAGCTTACTTTGGTCTTTTGATTAAGTTGGTATGTAAGTAAATTCTTTGGGAAGAAATCCTAACTAAGCTCCTTGTCCAGAATTTCGCACTAGTATTGTAAGCATCATAAAGACTGTAGGCTGTATGTCTATTGAGACATCCTTTATCTTGTCTGTCACTCTCCCATGATTTTGCCTACTTTTGCTTTAATATTATTGTGATGGTGTTTAAAATTAAATATTCACTTCTCCTTAGATCTGAAAGTAAATTCCAAGATGAAAACCTTACCAAAAATCAAAGAAAAAGCTGAAGTGGCCCAAGTGAGCAACAGTTCATCAAGTCAGAGGTTGGTGGTAACACGTTCAAAATACATCATTATTAATATTAGTTAACTTAAGTAAACTTGTAACTGACTTTTTTTGAGCTTCATATGGTTGATTCCTGGTAAGCCCTTGTTCCTTGAACGCTTTCGACTATTCTAATGAATCTTACTTCTGGATAACTGTCGCACAATTGAAAGGATAGCTTTGTTGTGTTCTTCTTTTAATACAGTGCACAAGTAATTAACAAAGAAGTTACAGGCATGGAAGAAAGCGAAGATGTCAGGGAAAAAAGTGCTACTCTAATAAAGGTTTGAATATTCATGTTTGCTCTGTTAATCTGAGTTTTCATTGGCCAGTACATTTGATAGACTAAATGTGTGGGGGGCGTGTCTTCTGTGAGCTAAATTCTACAGTTTTTAATTATTTTTTATATGTGTACAGGTCTCAAGAAAATTACTAAGTCTTATGTACATACTTGGGACTAAACTTGGCCCTGTAACTTTGGGGGGGGGAGGAGGTGGTAGTGAGGGGTTGTGCTGTAGATGGTCAGAAGGAAAGCTACAGTGTAACTGTTCATACTCAGCAATGTTAGTTAGTATCACTACATGCTGCATGACTAATCAAGGTAATTCTGTACAAGTCCTGTTCATTAGACTGCGATTCAAAAGACCTGGTTATTACCAGCTCAGTCCCAGGCATACTGTATAACCTTGGGGAAGTTGCACTGCTGTTCTGTGCCTCAGTTTCCTCATCTGCACAATTGGACAATACCTCCTTTGTTAAGCACTTCAAGAAAAATGATTAGAAGACTGTTTAACAGTGAGTTATTGTCACTACAGGAGAAATTTCAATTAATAGGATATGGTTGAGTTGAAGTGTTATCACTTTGGAATATAAAGTAATTGAGGGTTTTTGAGTATAACAGATTATATTCATATATAAATCCTGATTTTTCCAAATGTGCAGCTTTGTGGATATGAATAGTCCCTTGAATTCTATGATGCTGTTTGCATATATGCATGGCATTAGGATCAGGTGCATCTGGGTCCAGTTTTATACAGTTAATACAATTCAGTTTTCCTTTTAGTATCACTACTGGAGATTCTAAAAGTAAATGAGCAAATGGTGTCCTGCCTTACTTTTTTTCCCATTGTTTCATATGTTGCACATTTTGCCATGTTAAAACTTCTACTGATTTGTAAGGTGAATTCTGTGAAAATTTTATCCAACCAAAAATTCCAAGATCAAGCCAGTTGTCACTAACAATAGCTTCCTCAGTAATTTAGGTGGCAGTCTTGCTAATGTTGCATGAAGAACAGTTCTATCGTGCTTGAAGTCTCAATTTTTGATCAGACTAAACTAACTTAACAAACTAAACTTACATGACAAATCGATTGCAAAATAGGCATTACTGTAAAGTTTCTCTTTGTAACAGCCTGAGAGTAAATTTGATTACATCTCTTGATCTAAATTTTGCTGTTTTCATGTGCACCTGCTTTTAGGAATCTTTGCCTATCAACTCTGAAAGTAAAGAGAGTTTAAGAACTACCGACACTACTTCAGGTAAGGCTGTTTCAGGATCTAAGTGTGCAACATGCATAAAGATATTTAAAATTGGTATTAATAGACAAGTTATTTCTGTACAACTAAGACGTCTTCATTATTCCTGTGCTCAGGAAGAATGTAGGTGCAAGCTTACACTTCAGAAAGGAAAGGCTGTGCAACTCCTAGTTGGGTTTCTGACTCTGATTCTAACATTGGTCAATGCACATGAAAAACAGGCTTGGACTGCAGCACCAAATATATTCAGTCTTCATTTAGGATCAGAACCCTGTCCCACAAAAATCAGAAAAATCTCTAGTTTTCTTTATTAACTTTATGAGTCACATAGTCTTGCATTAGTGCTGGTTAATGGCATTGGTTGGCCATTTATTGACAGAAATTTACTAGGCCCTTTTAATACTTGGGTTACCTGCTATTTTGGTGGGGGAAAAGGAGCCTGCTTTCATCTAGCTTGTCTTATCCCTAACTCAAACTAATATTAAAAAAAAAACAACTCTGGAATTTAAAAAAGTGTCCCATGAATATTGGAGTAAGCAAACTGAACATAATGGCATGTAGCCAGTTCAGGCATTTATGTCTTGTGAGCCTAGCATACTTCTGGGGTTGTTAATATTTTCCGTTAAGGTTCTTAGATGGGTAAGTGGTAACAAGTACATTTGAGTCTCCAGAATGTTATTTTGAGGATTGGTAGCTACTTTGATAGATACATGACTGGGATTTTAGAACAGGTTGAGTGATGGCCTGTTGACTAGGTTGTTCCCATTAATCAGAATATTGTTACTGTTGGAAATTGGCATAGAATATTCAGATTGTATCAGGACATCTATCAGTCTCTAGCAGCGGAGGTTTATTATAGATTTAATATTAATCCCACTTTAAAAAAAGCTGATATCTAAGCCTTGGTTAAAAAAAGAACCAAACCAACAAACTGCTTTACCAGAAGTAGCAGCACATTACTTTGACCTGGCTCTGCAGAGTCTGTATAGATCAGGCGCTTCGGCAGGGCTTTTTGGTGTTTTTAGCTAAGTTGATTCAATCAGCTATTAGATAAAAGTGCCAAAAAAGCCCCAATAAATCACCCGATTTTATACAGATGTTGGGTGAACAGGGTCCACTTAAGGTGCTCCCTCTTTTGGGCATTTGCAGGGCTTGGTTTGGGAATGTGCTGAGTTTTTAATTTAAAGCGCCAGTTTGTTTGTTTATTTTATTCAATGTCTGCACGCAGCCTAAATCTGGTACAAGTCAAAAATAATTGCGGCTGAATCTTAAACATATTTTAATCTTGAATAAAAGGAGTGAGATATCTACTATTTTAAGAATAGATTATTTTTAGGATGAGAACATAAACCAGGTTTTCGTTTGCACTTTTGGAATCAAAATCTTGGTTTTGAAAACTATTGATAAGAGGGAATTGAAGATATTTAGTTTATTGAAGGATCAGAGCCTATGCCTCTCCCTTGCCTGATACGTAGTGATAAGCCAATTTGACGTGCATCCAGCAATATTCCCACTGATTTTTCTTCTTTTTAATTATAGGAATTACTCTGCCAACTGGTGTTTCTACATTTCTGCTGGATTGTTTAGACTTGGCTTCTTCTAAAGATGTCAATATAGAAACTAATGATAGTATGGATAGCTGCTCAACACCTGAAACATTCAGAGATGATGATGGCTTAGGTAAAACTTAGTTCTCGAAATACATTACTTGGATTGGTAATGGAAAAAAATGTCAAAGGTCTAAGCCAAGCCTGTTGAGCCAGCATGGCTAAGGCACCTTAGTTTCCATAGTCAGCAGTGTGAAAAGGATAAAGATAGTTAGCAGTGTGCCTAGACAACTTTGACTCCTCACCTTGAATGAGCAGGTACCCATTTGCAGCTAGGTTGATAGTGGACAGCCTGTGATGCCAGATTCACGCTTGTACCTCAGGAATAGTTAAGATATCTTACTATCAGTGTTGCCTCAACCTGCCAAGCAGATAGGTTCACAGATTATAAGGCCGGAAGGAACCTCGGAAAATCACCGGGTCCAGCCTCCTGCACACCAAGCAGGAAAGACAACTGGGGTCAAGTGCTCCCAGCAAGTTGACTGTCTAGTCTCCTCTTGAAGATTTCTGGGGTAGGTGATTGCACCACCTCTGGAGGGAGCTTATTCCACAGTCTGGACACCCTGGCTGTGAAGAAGTTCTTCCTAATGTTGAGCCTGAATCGATCTTCCAGGCGTGTGGCCGTTACTCCTGGTTTTCCCCTCGGGTGCCCTAGTGAACAGTTGCTCACCGAGCCCTTGATGTACTCCCCTAGTGTAGTGGTAAGCTGCTACCAGGTCCCCTCTCAGCCTTCTTTTCCTCAAGCTGAAGAGTCCCAGCTGCCTCAGCCTTTCCTCGTATGGCTTGCCTTTTAAGACTCTGACCATACGGGTGGCTCTTCCTTGAACTCCCTCAAGCTTGTCCACGTCCCTGTTAAAGTGTGGTGCCCAGCTGTGGTCTCACCAGTGCTGAGCTGAGCAGAATAATCACCTTGGTTTTGCTGGAGATGCATCAATTGGTGCATGCCAGAGTATTATTTGCCGTACTAGCTACAGCATCGCCCTGCCAGCTCGTATTCGTACTGTGGTCTATTATTACTGCCAAGTCCCTTTCATTCATGGTGCTAGTCAGTTTGGTGCCGCCAAGCCCATAGGTGTGTTGGAGGTTTCTCATCCCGAGGTGGAGCACTTTACATTTCTTAACATTGAACTTCATCAGATTCTGATCTCTTCAACTTGCTAGCCTGTCTAGGTCTTCCTGTAACTGTAGCCTATCTTCAAGCGTGACCACGCTTCCCATAACTTGGTGTTGTTTGCAAACTTGGCCAGTGAGTTCTTCACCCCTACATCCAAATCATTATTAAAGATGTTGAAAAATACTGACCTGAGCACCAGCCCCTGTGAGACATCGCTGCCCACTTCTTGCCAGGATGACACCAGTCCATTCCCTACAACTCTCTGGGTTCTATCCTGCAGGTGTAGAATGATTTAAAAAAAAAATCAAATGCACTAATAACAAATGAACTTGTCTTCTACTTACTGAGTTGGGTTCCTGGGCCCTGAAAAACTACTCACTTTAAAATCTGGATGGGTCTAATCCTTCAGTCTTGGGACTCAGCCAGATCCTGGTCTGATTTAAAGTAGGCCTTACGCTGCTCCAAGTTACACTAACAGAAACAGTTCTTTGGGGAAAGTTTAACCAAGTTTGTTGTGGCCTAGCCCCTCCCTTAGGGTGATCCTGAACAGCACAAAACAGTTGGACATAGGATCCAGATCTAGCCCAGTGACTGTTTTTCTTATGAACTTGATCAGGAATTAAAATAGGTCAATTCAGATTTTTGGAAAAAATCAAAGGCAAAAAGACTTCAAACTTGGTCACATGTATTCAATTGAAAAATATTTGTAGTGCGTAACACTTGTGAGCTTTATTTCTATGGTTATTGGTACTCCAAGAATATCCATTCTGACAGGTGTCAGGATTAGTTATGAAAGAAAGACACTGTCTAAGACTAAATAAATACTGAAAGATCCTTCTGCATGTGATGCTTTGGATCTCTATATCATAGTTGTTACATATTCTGACCATGGGGGGAAAAAAAATCAAATCCAAGTGGTTAACAGACTTAATGGTTGAATATTCTAGGTCTGCTTTCCTAGAGACTTGTGCTGTAAAGTTTCAAAGGTTTTTGTATCCATATGTTCAAGTTTGTTTACAAGCTGTTCCAGTGTGACAGTTTGATCCTGTTTTGAAATGCTTTGAGACCATTGGATGCAAATCTTCAGTATGGCTTGTCTGATCTCCTCTCTGACTTTACAGAGATTTCAGCTCTGATTATGTAGACATAAAAAATCTTTTTACTGTTGCTTTTGCAAGGTACAACAGGAAGAATCTGGTTGGGAGATCACTGACTTTGGGGAAGAGTTTAGTTAGACTTGCGCATCTTCCTATGTACCTGAGCATGTTTCACCAAGTGGGGAAGTTATTCATATTTCTAGTGTCAGAGGTCTAAATTATGGAACCCATTTTAACTGAATGGACTTTGGAGTGAGAGGTAACTTGCAGTTATCTCTTCTGTTTTCAGATGGACATTATTCCAATCCTGAGGCGTGTTTCAAATGTAAGAATTCTACTCTACTGGACACCAGCAAAGCAGTGACAATTGATAAGATGCCACAACTTGCAAATCTTTCAGAGATATTAGGTAACCCTCTTATATGACTTGAAATACCTATTTCACTTAAAACTAGATAAGCCGTTCACTCCAATGCAAACTCTGCCTTAGTAAGTCTCTGTGCTTTAGATGCTACTGTACAGGAATTGAGGCACTTCCGCAATAAAGTCCGAGGCACCGCATGTTTATGTTCACATCCACTGCATACTTCAGAAACAAGTCATAAACACTGTTTATCTTTTGTAACTATTTTTAAAATGTAGAGGTGTGCTGATACATTGGTCCCATATCAGATTGGCACCCATATGAGGAAAATTGAGAGTATCGGCAATCAGCTTTTTTTGTCTGATGTGGCCGATAATGTGGTACAATAAATCTTGCGTGCGTGCACGCATGCAGCCACACCACACCGCGCAGCCTGGTAGCTTGGAGAGGAGCCGGGTCTGGCTGGTAAGTATGTTGTGGGGGAATGGGCAAAGAGGGAGGGAAGGGGCATGGGGGGGTGGATGGAGGTCCCAATGGTGAGGGAGGGAGTGGGGCTGGGGCTGGGGCAGGGGTAGACACGGCCTAGCTGGGGTGTGGTGGGGCAGGGCATGGGACAGTGCTGCAGCTTGGGGGGGCATGGGGAGGTGGGGCATGGGGGGGTGCCCCTGGATCTGTGCATGGGGCAAGGAGGGGCTGCGGGCTGCAGTCTGGGGCTGGGCTGTGCTTGGGGTGGGTGGCAGTGGCACTGGGATGGAGAGGGCTGGGGAGCTGCAGCCACCTCAAATTCACTGTTGCCCCCACTCCCAGCAGTGCCACCGCTGCATGCCATGAGCCCAACCCAGCCCCGCACTGGGAAGAGCCCAATGCAGCCCCGGTCCCAGCCTGCAGTGGTAGCCCATCCTCGCCCTGTGCAGACCCAGGGACACACGCCCTCCCATGCCCTCCTGAGGTGCATGTAGTGGAGGGAGCCACCCCCCTTCCTGTGCCCTCTGGATGAGCTGCGGCTCTGTCCCATGGTGTGCCCCGCTGCACCGCAGCCCTGCCCCGCCCCGCCCCAGCCTCACTCCCTCCCTCACTGCGGGGACCTCGATCGATCTCCACCTCCCCCCCTCCCCCCACAAACATACCATGCAGACACCACTTTCCATGCTGCAGGGCTGAATATCAGAATCTGATTAGCAGAACTGACCGTAAGGGTGTGCGGGGCCCAAGGCTTATCAGCCTCTGAGGGGTGACGATCAGCCAGAGCGTGAAGCCGGTGGCACATGACAACCATGTGAAGTGGTGGTGCCCTCAGCATGTGCCAATCGCACTGTCCGCACGGCCTGTACAGCACTGTTCACGGGGCCCCCCAAAGCATGGGGCCTTGGGCAGTTACTCTGATTCACCACCTCCCCCAAAGGGATGGCTCTGCAGATTGATATTGGCTGATATGGCTTGTTAAAAATTGGCCATCGGTATTGGCCCAAAAAATCTCTATCAGTGCACCCCTATTAAAATGGAGGTCTCATTTCTGTTTTTTAGAACCTGTACTGGAGGATCTTCAAGACCAATATGTTGGGAGGTAATCTGTAAAGCAGGCATTTAACACATCTTTAAATAATAAACTAAATATCTTCACTTACTACAGTCTTAGGTTGATTCCTTAGACACTGTGTGTGCCTAATTTCAATTACATGTGAAGTCCTACAGGTTTGAATGGGCTAATACTTGTATTTGCAGGTTTGGGGAAAAATGTCTACCAAGGCAAGCTACCTTCTTACCTTTGTATTTAAATGATCTCTACTACACTCTACCCAAATATTTTTATTGTTTTCTGTATATATTTTACAAGTACTTGATTTCAGTGGTTTTCGTTCTATGGTTTTTAAATAAGAAAAAATCTTCAGAATTTTAAGATAGTTGACTAAACCATCGGGATTTGACTCGTTTTGACCAGTAATGTTGCGCGTGATTGGCTAATTAGAAAAAATAATTTGTAACGGAATTTCCGTAATGGACAAGGCACAGGACATTCTCTAAATGATTGCTTTCTTGATTCCAGCAAACTTGATATCAAATAACTGTTTTTATCATAGAGAGAAATCATCAACATGCAGTAACAATCCTTCTGATTTGACAAGTGCTTCAGCTGTTGTTGCAGGTAAAATATAACTAAGACAGTATTAATATTTACAAACTAGTCTAACTTAATGGGTAACGGAAGCCATGTATACTGATTCCAATGGAGTGCTGTTCTGCTAGAACTTCTCTACCTTACAGTCAGCTTAACTCTAACTTGCAGAAAACCAATAAGGCAGTTTGGGTTGCCAGTCTTGGTAGCAGTCAGTTGTACAGCTGTTTACATTAACTTACCATCTGAATTTACTTCTTGCTGACCTGAATATGACTGGAAGATGCTCAGCTGGGTGGAAAGCTTCAATATATGGAATATATAAAAGGTTTGATAACACACAAGAAAGAAGGGGCATATAAGCGATCTTTGGGAAATACTGGAGTGGGGGAAGTATTTGTTGTGTTTTGACTTGCTGTATCTGGCCTTGTCAGAAAGGGATGAGTGAGGAACATTTGCTGATTTTAATTGTGTTTAACTTTTGGCTGTGGTATGTAGCACTGGATAAGTGCTTGTTTAAAAAAAAAATCTAATCTAATCTAAATACAGCCTGATCTGTTGAAGAATAACAAGAGAGTGGAAAGGAAATGAAGGCTGGAAAAAGCTGAAGCATCTCATAAAAGAGGCTGAGAGAGTCCTGGTAGGATTGACTATAAGACATTAAAATTGGACAAGATTATCCATGTGCAAAATCCTGGACACCTTAACATCTTTTCACATGAACATGAAACATACTGCATGGGCTTCCTTAGAATGAAGACTTGGCCTGCCACATTATCCCTGTGGTAGGGCCTGAGCTGTGCTTTGGGTGGAGAAGGAATCCATGTTAATTAAAATTTCTTCTACAAATAGAACTAGGTTTTATTGATGCTTCTGCAAGCTGGGCAGAGAAGAGAGCATCTTATATTACAGTATTCTGTGTGTGCTGGTGTGATCTCAGATTTGGTTTTCCAAGGGATAATTTATACTGTGTGAGTTGGAAAGTGATTGCAGTCTTTTTCTATTTAACTACTCAATTAAATTGTTTTATAGGGAAACAAGTATGTAAAATTATACCTGAGAAAGAAAAAACTCCAGATGTAACACTTCACACTTTCTGTTTCTTACCTCCAAAATCAAAGAGGAAGGTGAGTATTTAGATGAATGCACTTTGTCCAAATATAAACATCCAATACTACTGCAGTGGATACTAAGGAAATGGAACAGCTTGATGCCTTGTCCATCAGAAATGTTTAACAGTAATCACTAGTTTAGCATGTCTTTGGTGTAATGATAAGCATGAAGCATGTGAGAGGGATTATTTGTATATAGTTTTATAAATGTGTGCATCTTTGTCTTTGATAAGACTTTGTATCCATCTAGTAGTCAGCAAGGTTGTAAACTTGGTGCTAAATCCTTGCATGTATACAAGTAGCCAAAGCTAGTGGTTTTATGTATCCCAATTACTCATGTTTATCAAACAACATGAGTGTCAAGATGTTCTGACATCTATTTTCAGCATACAACAGAAAGACCAGGGCCTTTCAAGAGGAAACATGGGAACTGTTAAATCTCTTCTCTGCAGTTGAAAGGCAGTGTCTGCAGAAGATGGGGGTGGGAAAAAATTGGACCTGCATCAGTCCTAATGGAAATATAAAGCTTTACATAACCCAGTACATTTTTGCTTTTCTGTTTTCAAGCCTTTCCTTTCTGACTACTATGTTTATTGAGAAATATGTTGAATAAGCTGTTCAGCATCAGTATTTACTTCTGGAAACTGCCTGTGAAAGGAGATCTGTGGCAAGGACCAAACTCACTTTGACTTGCTGAGAGAACAGATCTAATAAGCAAGGATGCTATACTCAGATTCAGTCTGAAAAAGATGAATGAATTGTACAATTCCAGCACCTCTTTTGTCAGAGTGGGTCTTTCTCTAAGAACAAACAGTGTCCATAGGGAGACTTAAGTGATACATTAAGTGATAGCTTACCCTGGATCCATGATGGTAATACATGGACTAAAAGGCGGAAGTAATGGAGTTGTGATCTCTGGTCTGAAGTAAACCTATGTTACCTTATCAGTACAGATACTTATAACTAATAGTAACTACAAGTGGCAGTGTAAATTAGTAGTGCTCAAATTTCCAACTCTGCGGGCCTGATGACTGGCACAAAATTGGTCTATAGACTGGATCCAGATCAAGGTAAGTCTGTGGGTGCAATTTGGTATGCTGGCCCCAGATATGGCCCTTCACCAGCCCAACCCTGCTCACCAGATCCATTGAGTGACTCTGTGCACTAGCCCCACCACATGCTTGCGTGATCTAGTATGCATCCAGTCCCCGTGGCTCTAAAAATCGGGAAGTCCAGGAGCAACAACACTCTCACCACACTCCTGTGGCCAAATTTTCAAATCTCTGGGGAGACCAATGGGTTGGATGATATGGCCTCATGGGCTGGATCTTGTTCACAGGCTGGAGGTTGAGCTTCACTGGTGTAGATCAAGGATCTGATTCAAGAACTGATGAGTTGTTTTATTATGCATCTGTATAGCGTGTGCTGACCATGGGGGCTGTTTTGTAATGTGAAGTTTAATTGTTTATCTTTATAGCTTGATGCTCAAATTGCTAAACCCAAAAACTTGAAATGCAAGAAAAAGGTAAAATTCAGTGAGCAGGTAAAAGGGGGGATGTTTTTGTCCTGTCATCTTGAATCTGCTGTGGAACACATCAAAACTGAAGCTGTGAGATTGACAGAAGACGTACTGTCATCTGAACAGCCAGAGAGTGAAAAGGTAAGACTTTCCACTGAGCAGTTTATTTACAGAGACTTAAAATTGGAAAAAAATTGGAGTAAATCAAAACTGCAAAGTTAGTGGAGCAATGACAGAAGCAGTGAAGGCTGAAACAGAGCAATCTGAAAATGAGAGAGATCAGACAAATCTAATGATGGTATATATATTGACTGTAAACAATGAAAATTAAGTTTATTTTTACATATGCAATATATGGGTCAGATTCCACATTCTTTATGTGCCCAGAACTCACTAAAGTATACACAATAGAACAATGCCAGACATGCAGGATCAGGCCCTGTGGTGTTGTAAATTGGTTTGCAGTTGGTTTTGCTCATTGGCTATGTCTGTGGATAACATCTTTTGACCTCTCATCCAATGGTGAATGTTTTGAAGATGCTACTATGTGGGTTATGACACGACCTGTTCTGAGTAGAGCTAGAGAATGTGGTTGCTAAAATGCTAGCAGCTGATCTTACTGTTGTAGTGCTCCAACTGCAAATTGTATAAAAAAACCTTGTGTGGTCAGAGCCAGGTAATTTCTAACAGTACAGAGATATTGAACATCCTGGGCCACCTTTGTAATAGAATTTCATAAATTATAACGCCATCCCAAATGGACTTTGCTTAAGTTTGTTAACTTGGACACCTGATAGCTTTATTCGTAAATGTAGCTGAAGGTTTGATTAAAGATTGCATGGTCTCAGTGACTGCTGTGCAGACTTCAGTAGGAGTAGTTGGGTCAGTGCTGTGAGTAATTTTGAACAACTACCTCCAAAAATCCTGCATGTGGGAAGGATATATCTCAAACACTGGACAGTATGGAACAATCCAAATGAAATGGGAGTTGCACCAAAAAATAATTTTGCCTTGTGTGCTGCAGAAATCTGATGCGTAAAACACTGTTAAGAGTTTTGGAATACTATTAAAATTTAGCCTGTGAATAGGCAGCACAAACAATTTGCCACTTTTCCAGGAAACTCTACTTTCTTTTTATAGTAGAAATAGGCAAAAATTATAAGTACTGTACTGAGTTTGTGATCATGCACAAAACCAAAGTGGGCAGGGACTCTTAAATGACATTTAAGTTGACACCTAACCTATGGCCTTCAATTGCTGGTTTTTATCATTTTTATTTTTAAACTGTAGATTCCTTTAAGCAAGGATTATCATTCTCTGTTTTGTTCCATATACTTTCATGAATGTACAGATAACATAATGCAGACAGTGAAAGTGACCAGAGGACAGTAACTGTAGAAAACCAAACTAAGTAATGGGACTAGATTTAAAAAATAAACCTAAATTCCCCCAAGCGTAATTACCTTTCAGATTTCTGGAAAAATAAATTATTTAGTGGATTTGAGTTGCATCATTTAAGAAGAGAAAGTAGTTGTCTGTAACCCAAGTGGTCTTGTAATTGACTGCAAGAGGAACATGAGCCACCAATATGATGTTGCTGGTAAAGCAAACAAAGCTCTAGCTTGCATCCATAGAGGCTTCTCAAGTAAATCTCAGGATGTTATCCTCTCGCTGTACTTGGCCTTTTAGAGGCCACAGCTGGAGTACTGCATCCAACTCTGGGCTCCACAATTCAGGAAGGATGTGGAGAAGCTTGAGAGAGTCCAAAGGAGAGCCACACGCATGATCAGAGGGCAAAAGAATAGGCCTTATGAAGAGAGGCTGAGAGCCATGGGACTCTTCAGCCTGGAAAAGCACAGGCTCAGGGGGCACCTGGTGGCTGCCTATAAGTACATCAGGGGTGTGCATCAGGATCTGGGGGAAGGTCTGTTCACCAGAGTGTCCCAGGGGATAACAAGGACTAATGGTCATAACCTCCTGCAAGACCGTTTTAGGCTAGACGTAAGGGAAAATGTCTTTACTGTCCGAGCCCCCATGGTCTGGCATAGACTCCCTCCAAAAGTGGCACAGGCTCCTACTCTGGACTCTTTCAAGAAACATTTGGATGTTTATCTGACTGGGATCCTTCCCCTAGGCAGGGGGCTGGACTTGATGATATTCCGAGGTCCCTTCCAGCCCTAACATCTATGAAATCTATGAAAACCCTAGTTCTTTCTAGGTTGTTTCTTAAATTTAGAATGACAGGAGAATCCATTGAAAATAAAGAAATTATTCTGATCTTGAACCATTATATGAGAGGAAATGTCCAATCCAGCCACAAACGGTGGGTACTGAAGTGTAAGCTGTTGTTGCTTTGTTTCAATACCTAATTCTTTATCATCATTTGAAGAACGCAAAAACTGTTCTATCATTCAGACATTTAGTCTCATAACTCTAGGAATCAGACCTTGAAATTGCAGGTAAATTTCAGTGGAATTCTTCAAATTAACGTTCTGTGCACAGGAAATGCAGTGATATCCCTGAGACTGAAATTGCCAGGAAGGTTTGTTTACAACTTGGACACTCTTTCTCTCCCCTGTTTCTGCACAGGAAATGAGTTCCCCAGGACTGGTCACAGAAAAAAACAGAGAACTGCTAACAAGCACAGGATACTTTCACCCAGAAGATTTAGAGGTAAGGAGTAAATTAAAATCTTGGTGGCCACTGCCTTTGTAAAACAGTAGAAAGAATTAACCCTGTTGGCTAACCTCTTTTTATAAATTCAGAGACTTAGAAGTATGGTTGCACACTTTACTTGTGCGTGCAGTTGTCTGATTACAAATCAAAATCTTGAGCAACAAAATTGGTATTATTAAACTTCAGTCAAAATGTTTAGAATAGATATTTGTGTGTTAAAAATCAAATGTTCTACTTTTTTAAAATCACTTATACCAAAATGAACACTTTTTAGCTTTATTTGTACTATCTCTTCATTTTGAACAATTTCGATGAAAATGGGTAATACTCTTATTGAAACTACATTTTCAAACTCTTTTGGCATTTTAACATGTGCTCGGGGGGTGGTGAGGGGAGGGGTGCTTTAATTAGATTAGGTCCAAGAGTTGCCTTAATTAAATCACCCCAAGTGTCTCGTGTATCCGCATCACCATGCTTCTAAATGGTAGCAGGGGCACTTTAGGTAAAGTCATCACATAAGCTTGAGTTAAAGCACCCCCACCACCATTTTGAAGTGTGGGGATGCTGATACGCGAGATGTGGAGGCTGGCTGAAGTGTGCTAATTAACGTGCTCCAGCAGACTTGATTAATCGAGTCTGCTCTGGTGCACTGTAATTACAGCATGTCAGAATAGCCTCCCAGCATGTGTACAGGTACCCTTTAATTGCAGTAATGCCAATGAGCTTTTCAGTTCTGTATAGGAACAGGAGACAAAATCACGAATCAGACTCAAAATATTTGTAATACACTAATTGTATTTCCTAATTGACATAATAAAACCTGGGGTTGGGGAAGGGTGCTGCTTCAAGAAGACAATTTCACAATATGGAACGAAATTCAGGGAAAAAAAATCCTACTGGATTCCTCCAGTGTTTTGTGTGTGAAATGTGTATTTCCTGAACTTGCTTTACAGACTTGAACTTGTGAGTTCTAAGAGTCCTGAAAGGAAAAAACCAACACCCAGAACTAATCGCAGAGAAAAACAAAGAACTGTTAACAAGCACAGACAGGATAGTTTAACTGAGAAGACTCGTATTTTCTGATTAATTTTCTTGGACTACAAATTGATTCCGTTTTACAGTCAAAGAAACCAAATCAGAAAATATAAATGAATTGTTGGGTGACAGACAAGACTCTTCTATATAATCAGGAATCTCTTGTTCCTGATCATAGAAAAGAAGGTTGGAAGGGACCTCAGAAGGTTGTCTAGACCATCCCCTTGCTAATAGCAGGATCATCCCCAAGTAGATCATCCCAGCCAAAGCTTTGTCTAGCTGGGTCTTTAAAACCTCCAAAGATGGAGACTCCACAACCTCTGGGTAACCTGTTCCAGTACTTTACTACTCTCCTCATGTGTTGATTTTTTTTCTAATATCTAACCTAAGCTTCCACTGCTGCAACTTGAGACCACTGCTCCTTGTTCTGTCATCTGCCACTGCTGAGAACAGTCCAGCTCCATCCTCTTTGCAACCCCCCTTCAGGTAGTTGAAAGCTGAAATCCCCACTCAGTCTTATTCCCTCTAATCTTATTCTTGCAGCAATAGGCCTTTTCAGTGAAGAAGTCATAATTTAAGTTCAATTATATTTATTACTTAAACAAGCAATATTGATGTTTTGTTTCTTGTACTTTGCTTGAACTATAGTTTAACTTGTCACCAGTGTGCAAGGCGTCCTTTGATGAAGATTTATTCCTAAATACAACGGGTCCATATGTGAATTCAGCAGAAATTATTCCTGCACCTCTGAGTCCTGAAGAAACAACTGTATATCAGGTTGTAAATGTATTACACGCCTTAATTTCAAGTTTGAGTAGTTTTATGATAGAATACGCCATAGTTAATGCACACTTCAACAAAGCTCTTAATGATAGCTGTGCTTAAATGCCTAACATAAAAAAAAATCAAGATATTGCCTTAGCATTTATTAAGCATATAACAGTACTCTTAATTTAATATTCCCATATTGATATGTGTAATCTTTAATAGTATTATACCTTTATTAAGTACACATAGTATTTGTGCACAGTTCTGACTGAGTATTCCTTAAAGGAGATGCAGGAAAAGCTTGCTCACGTGTAAAAATATTTTCATGGCTGAAATTTTTTTTTTTTCTCCTATATTTTCAGTCTCCACATCAGAGACGAGAAATCTGCTCTATTGTTAAAGCTTCACCAGGTGTTAAACCATCTGAGCATCACCTAATTCCAGTTAGTGGCAGTGTGTGTCTTCCTCCTGAAGGGATGCCTGAATGTAATGGAAACAGGAGAATGTTTCATACGCAAATGACAGGTGACTGAGAGTGGGAAGAAGTGTATAGTTTTTATAAGTAAGTCATTTTCAATGTAAAATCTGGAAAAAAAAAATGGAAGTGTTGCAAGAGTGAGCCATACTGGGGATTTTAACTCTTCGTTTGGACTTCCACACATAAAGTCCTTGTGTTATTGGATAATAGTGCTTACTAATAGAAATGTATATTAGTGAGGACTTTCACATGCTTATAGTGAAGTTGCTACACATCATAAAAGCACAAGGACAGTGAGGGTTCAGAAAATCTTCCCCATAATCAGCCTCCATATACACGCCAGCCACACTTAGTCTGCCTCTGTAGCCTATTGCTTAGAATACTCTCTGAAAGCAGGGGTGAGAGTAAGTTTTTTCCATGTTGGTACATCAACGTCTGTTCAACTATCTAAATCCTCAGACATCCACTTCTGGCACAAGTGCCTTAATAGAAGTTTTAGAGAACAGCAAAGATACTGTAGTGAAAAAAATCATGCCTGAAGGCAGCTGGTTTTGTCTGGTCTATCTTCAAAGCTATGAAAAGTCTTGGGAACCACACAGCCATTCCATTCTTGTTTTCTGGAATCTACAGTCAAGGCTCTCAGCTCCTTAAGCCCTTTGATACCTAAACATAAGTCATAATTTATTCTTCCCTCCTTGTCAGTATTTCACGAAGCTATTTCATGGATTCACAGAGTTTAAGGCTAGAAGGGTCGATTAGATCATTCAGTCTGACCACTTGCATCACCCAAACCATTACATTATGCCCAGTTACCTCTCTGGATTCAATATGTTGTTTGAATAGGACATACCTTCCAGAAAGCTGCACAGTTGTGAAGCCTTCAAAATTCACCACTTCCATTGGCAAAGGGACTGAACTGACTAATCACCTTCCTTATTATAGATAAGATGCATGTTGGGGTTGTTTTGGAGGGGGGGAGAGAGGGGGATTTGTTTGTTTTCTAACTCTCGTGCACTTCCAGCCATTGGTTCTTGTCATACTTCTCTGTTAAATTTAGTACCCACTCTTTTCTCCCTAAGAACATACTCAGTGTAATCAAGTCACCTCTTAGTTTTATTTTATGAAGTCATATGGATGGGGCTTTCAGGGGCTGTCACTGTGAAAGGTGCATTTTGCAGTCCTTAAATGTTTTTTGTGACCCTTTCTATACTCCCCAGTTTTTCCAAATTCTTCTTAAAAGGGACACCAGTATTTTATACAGTACTCTGGTATGTCTTGTCAATGCCTTATACAGAAATAAAATCACTTCCCTATTGAAGTTTTCACTTGCAGATTCTCAGCAGGCCACTGGATGGCATGTTTCTTCTTAGGTTGAACACCATTCTCTTTAAAGAATGCTGTGCCACTTCAGTCTAATATCCTTTCAGAAAAGAATCTAATTGGTCAATATTTGGTTAAATAATGCAGTAGTTTAAAGACCAGTTTCATCCCAGAGACCATGATTAGTACAAAATGGCTTTTATTGAAGTTTTCAGTGGAAAAGATGGTATTTGCATGTGAGACGTTGAGTATATACAAATACCTAGAACCTGGGTAAGTACTTTAAAATGTGCAGGTCAAAATTGTCATAGCTTATATAGACCAGGAAATATATAGTGTTCATAGAATCACAGGAAAGTAGGGTTGAAAGGGACCTCATGAAGACATCGAGTCTGGTCCCCTGCTCAAGGCAGGATCCTCCTTGACTAAACCATCCCATCTAGCCTAGTGTCTGTCTAATCTACTCTTGAAAATTTCCAAGGATGGAGATTCCACAACCCCTGTAGGTAGTATGTTCCAATGCTTGACAGCCCTCATACATGGCAAGTTTCTTCTAATTGCCAACCTAAGTTTCCTCTGCTGAAGCCTGAGGCCATTGTTTTAAATAAACTATCCTACCGTGGCCTCAAGCTACAGCAGAGGAAGCTTGTATCTGAGACTAGTAAAAAAAAAAATACAGAAGGTATTTCAAAATAATTGAAAGCCACCTGGCTGCCACAAGCATGTGTACACATGCACATGGTGCTCTCTGCCTCCTGCGCCCCATTTCCCACAGCCCCTTGCAGGCTGGAACCCTGCCAGCCTGCAAGGGGAAACCCATAGTTTCCTGTGATTTTTCTCCTTTAAAGGGAAAAATCCACATTTTCTACAGTGAACAGAAAACCTGGATCCCTGTTCATGGAATTGATCTTGCAGTGTGGTGAGCACTCTTGCATTAACATAGTAGAACCACTTGGACATGTGTATAACAAGCCCACAAGTTGCTAAGAGCACCAGGGATTTGCTTAAAATTTAAGAAATGTGAGAGGTTTCATTGACTGCAATGGATATTTACTTCTTTAAAGATAAGTAAGAGCTGCTTCTGGTTGTTCAAGAAAAACCCCTGATTATACATTTGCCCTCATACCTCATTCACCCTGACCAGACTTATGTTTTTTTGTATCTTGTGGCTCTAATGCAGACATGTCTAACTCTCTTGGGTTCCTGGGTGGATCTGGGCTCTAGGACTTCTCACAGCCTGGATCCAGACCCACCTCCAGCAGTGGGATGAATGGCAGTGGCATTTACTGCCAAGGGAATTATCATACCCATCACTTGCTTCTCTGCTGCAGACACAATAGTGGTTCATATGTCAGAATTCACTGGCGGGTCCCTTCCCTGCTTGCCCCATCCTTGATCTGGCTGCTTCAGGACCTCTGTGGAACAGATAATATAAGTCTGAGGGCTGTATCTTTAACACCCCTTCTCTATTGTGTTTTGAAATATCTATAATGAACTGTTAATAATTGCAAGAATTGAATTGGAAAACTCTAAAATTCCTTTTCAAGGAAAGCTGCAATAATTAAGACTTTCAAAACTGAAGACCTAAACTAAGGTCCCACAGTTAGATTCCAAGTAAGGGTCCTATTTCTTTCCCCCCACCTTAAGTACTAAGCAGATAGTAGCTCCAAATAAAGTATGGGAGACTGTTATGTACTTTAGACTTCAGTCCTAATTGATGTACAGCAAGGATGTTGGAGATCTGGCCCATGGAGCCACTTCATTCAGTCGGAAGTGCTGGCCCTGGGTCTCAGTTGACCTATGTGCAATGTGTGCCAAACTGGCCCTGCGTGCAGAGCCTAGGACATGCCGCTCCAGGATCTGCACTGCAGGCAGCACCTGGGTGAGGTGATTCCAGCGAATGTCTTTCTCCTTCTCCCACCACCCCCACTTCTCTGGTCCAGGATGTGAACCACGTGGCATCTGGTTCAGGGTGGATGTCATATGAAGTGCAGCCTCTGGAGTGGGTGCCATGTGCAGTGCAGTCGTGGATGAGCTAGAGTTGGTGCTAGATCCAGCATATTGGGGTGAGAGATGTCTCTGGGTTCCCCTTCATGCTGCTAGTTCCACTGCTTGCTTTGGCTGGTCTGGGACTGCCACATGCAGCACTCACTCCAGCACCTCCCAGACTGGAATGCAGTGTGGACAAAGTACATGGGCCAGCCCTGCACCATCGACTGGTCCTGTGCTACCCTGATGTAGAGGTAGGTTATGCTGTACCAACAGTATTCTAGCTATTGGGTTTCTGACATGCAAGAACATTACCGATGTTCAAATCCAAGTTTTTTATTCTTTTCTGTGTACTTAATAACAGTGATGGCAGTTCATTATTGGAAGAACTTAACGCTGCTTGTAGTGGCTTCTGAGTTATTGGTAAATTCAGAAGGACATACTGGATGCAGTTGTGTGGAAACCTCATGCATCTTGAGATAATGTACATGCTTTTGTAAATGTACTGAAACCCTCATAAAAACAAGTGTACATATACAGTAGAGATTGATGCCATTGCAAGCAGGATCAGAGTAGTACTTCTGATCCTTATCTCTTAAATGCAACATGCAATTTAGCAAGGATCACAAAGTTGTGCTGTTGGCCATTTTTCCTACAAGTTATTGGGGCAGGAGTATTATTTAAGCTGAACAAGTGGTTATATTTTTTACATTTCTTTTTGGAGGAGTTGTAACGTAGCAAGGGAGTTTGCTGCTTTAATCTTGCTAAGTAAAAACAGCTGTTTCTTGAGAGCAAGCATTTTGGATGAGACTCCTGGAAGAGGGGGACTGTCTGCATGCTGTTTGTGCCTACTTCTTTTCAAGGAATCGCAGTCAAGATATTCACAGTTCAACTTTATTTTACATTGAGAATATACCCATGATTTCACCTGTACCAGAATGCTGACCTGCAAGTGGCCTCTTACCAGTTAGAAGGGACAGAATACATATCAGTTACTCTGCAAACCAGCTAAGGAGTTAGTTTAATGAATTCTCTCTGTGAAATGCATCTATTTACAGATGATAAACTAATTTCACTTCTTAATTTTTCAGATGTTATTACAAGTACCAAAAACTGGGTCTGCAGTAACCGTAGCTAAGCTGTTTGCTTGTCACAAGAAGTGAAAACTAGTAAAGGTTCCACCTTAGGGTGTGAAATGTCCGATTGAGAAATGGAAGAGAAGACTCATGAGTGCAGACTACACGTGCTGGTGGCTTATGTATTATCTGGGCTGTAAGTTGGTAAATGCTTTATGTAAAAAAAAAAAAAAATCATTAAAGTGTTGTTTTTTTTGTTTTTGTTTTTTATATACTTACAAATACATTTGACTTTGGGCATTGTTTCTTAAGTAAACGATGCTGTCTGTTCACTCAGTTTAAAAAGGAGGAGTAGGAAACCAAGCTGTAAAACTTAAAACTCTTTGGTTTTGTTATGCCAACTTGTGAATATTTTAAAAGAAAATTAACAGTTTAAATTACATTTAAAAGCCTGACTACTTTTTTTGGAGGGAAGAATAATGCTGCTGGAAAAGAGAAACTACTAATGATAACATGATATAAGTAATGTATATACTTGTGTGCCCCTTAGTTTTGATCTACAACTCCTGCTTTTCTTGTTCTGAACAGGTTTAACTAGTGCAGTGGGGGCCAGTCTTTTTGGCAAGTGTGCCATATATTAGCTCTACATCTTCCCCAAGTACAATGCTGATCCTCTTCCCCTGCCTGATCTGCTGCTGTGCTATTTGCTTCCTTTCCTGTTCTCGTTGCCTGATATGCCTATTTGCTGCTGTACCTGCCTGATCTTCTGTGTGCCCCACAGAGGCTGCCTGTGACATTTTGTGGCACATGGGTCACAGGTTACCCACCCCTAAACTAGTGTATTGTGGTGCTCTGGTCATATGGACAAATATCTATTTTAGATCTAGATAAAATACTGGATTTTCAGTATCTGTGTCTAAACACTTACTGGGCAAGTAATCTCAATGAAGCCTGTCACTAGCACTGTACAAGTTTGGAGCTAGAAAACTCAAAACTACTGTATCCTACAAATAAAAGACTTTCATTACATAAATAAGGATGTAGGAAAGTATTTGTTGGAGGGTTTGTTTGGGGAGGTGGAGGCTCAATATATTTTGGAACTCTTCTCTCAGCAGACTGGTATTTCGGTAGAACAAAAGTAAGGTGACTGATTTTGTAGGAGCCTACGGTAACTGTAACTCGATGAATTTAAGCGTCTTTATATGTTAAATTCATTTGAAAGTCCCAACCTATGAGAGTAGACCTTACATAACTACATGCCTGCTGGATAGTAGTTTAAAGAACTGTGGGTTAGGTCTTCAACCATATTACAAATTTCGGAAACAAGAACCAGGGGAACTAAAGAGCAGTTTTAAACACATTTCAGTATGCTAATTTTGTAGTCTCAACCTCATCCTATGGCTTATTTACCACATCACAAAACTATATATAATTTAGTGGAATTCAGTTTAAACATTAAAGTAAATATATTGTTGTAGCTAAGTAGTTTTGCTGAGCTATCCTTCCTTAAGGCCCACCATTACTAATATACTTGATTAGTTGTCCTATAGGTACCTAGTCCTAATTACTAGGAGCACCTTTTTTTGAGATTGCAGTAATATGGTGTTTTTCCCCCAGCCACATGTTTTTAAAATAAGCCTTTAAACCATGATGAGGAAGCACTTTTTACATTTGTTTCACTCTATTAGCAGTTTTTGTATCTTTTAGTGGAGGCGAGATTTTTAGAAGCCCTAATTTACATATTCGGTAATTCTGTTTATTGCAGCGTTAACATCTGTCTTGTGTTTAAAAGAAGAAACTTGCTTTGGATTAAATTTCTGTTCTATCCTGATCTTTTCTTCATAGCCCCAGGATAACCTCTTTTAAGATGGGAGTATTAAGAAAAAGAAAAGTGGTGCCTTTCACTATTCCACAGAGCACTGAATTTTTCTTTTAGAGGATGAACTTTATATAATGTCTTCTTTGTACCGGCAGAAAAATAAACTAGGACTAGATCATTCATGGACAGATGGTCAGACTTAGTTTTAACACCCCCCGCCCCAAACTCTTCCCCTGTTCATATGCAAGAAAGGGAAGCCCCATCCCCCACAGTTATTTTCCAAAACAAAACTTGACAAGGTCGCTGCATTATTAGATTCCCGTCTGCTGGAACCTGGGACACTTCTCTGCTGTTGACACAAACACGGCAGCATAGTCTAAATGACATACTGCTGATTTCATCCAGGAATCATCTGCATGATGCAGCTCTTCGTGGTGTCAGTTTAAACTCAGCATTGCGTTAGATGTAGCAGAAACTTATTTGTGCCAGTCAAAAGTCCTGATTTCAAATTACAGACTCAAGGCTTTGGCTGTTAGACCTTCCTAGGACCAAAGAGTGGGTAGTAAATGTCCTTTAAGTCTTGGGTCGGTTATATGAAACCTATTCTTTTTGTCCTGCCCCCTCAAGCACATGCTACATTGATGGGAGATCTTTTCAGCACATTATACATTTTTTTTTCCTTTTAAAAAAGAAGAACCTTAGTAACTTGAATCCCCAGAATCGGACAAAGCAATCATGACAAGCAGCAGTAGATGTCACTTCACGTAGGAGTCTTTTTGTAAGAAAAGTCCTTTAAAAACACTATAAGGTGCTTTTCTAAACACTTGAGAATTGATTTATATTTGTTATAATTTATTTCTTTAGAAATCAGAATTTTGTGAGGACTTTGAATCTCAAAGATCAGTTTTTACCTATGTCCAGCTATAACCAGTAAATAGCAAAGGACCTGATAGAACTCTGTTGATTTCAAATGCCTAAATAAAAAGGTTAAAATGAAGCCACTGTAAAAGTTGTTTCCTGCTTATGCAGTAATGGAACACATTCTTGTGATAACTTTATGCTGAGGCCAATTCCCATTATGCCAGTTGCTACTAATCATAAGTTCCTATTAAAAAAAATAAAATTGTACGCGTGGGAAGATTCGAACAACTGATAAGTTTAATTAGTCTGGCTCCTTGATTGAATTCTCCATTTTGTTTCAGCTATGCATCTGGTAAGACTTGCAGGGGAATGCATTTCACCATACTTTATTTTTCATACTAACTTGTTTTTTGAAGTAATGCGATGTCCAAGAGCTGCAGTCAAAAACGAAGACCCCATTGTGCCAGGCATTTCACAAACCCTGAGTAAAAGATGTTCAAAGAAGTTACCAGTGCAAGTACAAGACAAGAGAAAACAGGCTGATAGAGACTGACAACAGAAGACAAGCAGTAGTTATAGCACATCAAAGGCCCATGCGTTGTCCAGTTTTTTTGCAGGCTTTACTGTAAACGAGAGTAGAGAGAGAACGTTGAGCCTGTCTATGAGGAGCATTTCCAGGCATGAAGAACAGTGAGAAAATATGAATGTGCTTGCTTGAAAATCAAGCAAGTCAATGATGGGGCCAACATCATAGGCCAACTGGAAGTGAGAGTCAACTTCTCAGCACAGAATGAGACGGGGACAGACAGGGATTTGCACCTGGAATGGGCAGGCAAATAACATGTGTTTGCAATCAAGACTGTAATCTCATGCAAATGTCATTAGAAGCAGAAGAATGAGTGAACTACAGTGTTGAGAGAAGTTCTATAAGCAGCCCTACTCTCTAAGGCTGGAGATACCAGCATAAAATTTGACAGACAACAAACACAAAAAATTGTCCAATAACGCAGTTTCTTGTTATGGGCAGTCACTCATTTGCCCGGAATTTGCAGGACTGGGGAAGGGAGAGGGATTTGGGACTGTTTAGCCTAGAAAAAAGACTTTGGGGGGATTTGGTGACAGCTTACAAATATATCCGTGGAGAGCATCAGGGGCGAGGCGAACAGCTATTCACCAAAGCACCCCAGGGGAAAACCAGGAGCAATGGTCTCTCACTCCTAGAAGGTTTCAGACTGGGTATAAGGAAAAACCTCGTGGTTCATGTGACCAGACTCTGGAATAGACTCAATGGGGGTGGGTACAGGCACCTACCTTGAAGATCTTCAGAAGGAGACTGGATGCACAGCTTGGTGGGTTATTACATCTGTCAGCCTTTCCTCGTATGGCTTGCACTTTAGGCCTCTAATCGTATGAGTGGCTCTTCTCTGCCTGCCCAGATGATCTCACAAGGTCCCTTTCAGGCCAAAACTTCTGTGAATCTGTGGTTGAAATGTTTCTTTTCCCTCCAAATACTTGCACTTCTGTAATAATCTTCTTTCCTTGACTCTAATGGAGAGTTTTATTACATGCAGTCAGTTGCCAGGCCAGCTGTTTCTGTACCCAGAGATGGAAATTCTATTCATGCAACAATGTCTGCTCTTGTTCTGTTTGGTTTTTGTCAGAGATTAGGCATTTCCCCGTTTCTTTGTCTTCTGGTAAAAGTGACTGCATTAAATTTCAGTGAAAGTGGAAAATTGTTCTTCAGTACCAGTGGGTAAAGGTTATCGGTCACAGTCTTACATGGATACTGCTTAACAGATTAACTGTGCGGCAGTTCTTATTCAGTGAAGTTAATGGGACGGCTCCATAAATTTTGGCCTAAAATATCTCTCTGAATTAATGTAGTGGAGCCATTTCAAATGAGTCATGTAAGAGCTACACTAAAATGACTGAATTGCTGGAAAATGCATATTTTAACTATTTTTATTAATATAGCATATACTAGATATGTTTGGCTTAATACTTATTACATCTTTATAAGCAAACTAGCTAATTGTCCATAAGAAGGACGGATTTCAGAGAGTGTTTATATAGCCCCCCCTTCACCCCTGCTTACCCTTTGGGGCTGGCCAGGTAAAAACTCCCTCCACTGCCACCACGTCATCCTCCAGCCTCTGGCACAGGGGCTCCCTCCCCCACCAGCCTCCGCCTTGTGGAGGGGCTTCTCCCCACTCCCCTCCTTCCCTCTCCGTCTCCTCCCCCTCCCTGCTGGCTGTTATCGGGGCCGGGGAGGATGGAGGGGAGACACCACCACTGTGATCCCTCTTCCCTTCCTGCTTCCCTCCCTCCCTTCCTTCCCTGCTGCCTGGCCCTGACAACAGCCACCATGACTCTCCCCTTTGCCTCCCCCTGCCCCGTGCCTGCCTGAGCCCGTGCAGCCTCCCTCCCTCCCTCCCTGCCAGCTCCCCATCCCTGCCAGCTATTGTCAGGGCCTCCTTCCTGCTCCCCTTCCTTCAATATTAGAATTGAAGGCCAGATGATTCTTATAATCTAAAAATTAAATTACAAAGCCTGGTTTCGATTATAGGTATTCATAGATGGAAGAAAAAGTTCTCCCCCTCTCCCCCATTATTTCTCTGAGTATTATGGGGTCTTTGTGCCACCAACTTTTATACGTAATAAAGCTTATTGTGTATAGGTGGATATTTCCTTATATCGTAGTCCTGTAAAGGCTGAGGATGTCTTAGGCCGCAAACCTGTATGTCTGAATAGACAGAACCAGTGAATCAAGAGCCATTGTCTGGGTGTGGCAGTTTGCCTACAGGTAGCTACTTATAAAAAGAGGCCTTTATTAGACTTAATCTTTCATTAGCAATCTTCAGTGATCTTAGTAAAGGCCCACTGAAGCAATTTTTAGTTTGCAGAGGAGGGGAGATGCAAAATTAGTTTTAAATGATGGCAGGTGCTTCTCCTGAGCCCCTCTGTCAGGTTTCACAAGGATTTTTGGAAATATAAATGAGTGTGTGGGAATATATGTACATATATACATATACACACATATTACTCTATCTCTACATTATATACACACACATACACACAAAGATTTGTATAATTATATACACACATATTATATATACATGTGTGTAATTATACAAATTTTAGTGTATATATACTACATATAGTGTATATGTATACTTGTACATGATATATATGTATATATATTTCCATAATCATGTATATTCAAGTCTGTCTAATTTAGTTGGTCTAATAAAAATCTCACATTTACCCAAGGCAGACAAGTTTCTTTGTGTAAATCTGATATATTTTATTAGACCAACTCAAATACTTGGAAAAAGTTTTCTTTGCAAACTTTCAGGTACAAAGACCCTTTGTCAGGCTGAGGAAGCAGTCGTTCTGTGCTTTTCCTGGATGGCATTTTACCCAGAGAACTTTGTCTGCCTATATTCAAGTCTATATTTTCACATGTATACACACATCTACAACTGTGTATATATTTGTATACAAGTTTCCCTCACTTTATGCTGTACATGCGTTCCTGGAAAATGGAGCTTAACTTGAGTTCACATATAGGGAACCTATTTTACAATGTAACAAATAGGGATATGGTCCAAGACCTCAATTGTACTGACCCCCAGACCCATTTCTACCACGTTTACAAGACCATTTTGGTACTCACCAACACAGACAATGCACACAAGCACAAGGTGGTGGTGAACGTTCAGTTGGTATGAAGAGATGGTGGTGAAGGCTTCATTGATGGATCAGGGAGAGGGGTAGGAGATAAGCTAGTGTATGGGTGACTAGTGCCTCCCAAGTCTGGGGGGGGCACCAGCGGGGCACAACTGGGGGGGGTCCCCCAGTGGCCAGCTGGTGACTGGGGGAGGGGATGGTACCCCAGCAGCTGGTCTCTGAGTGCGCTGGCAGCAGAAATGTTGGCACTTCCACATGTGGTACCATGGTGGTGGAAGTGCTAGCACTTCTGCTGCTGACGTGATGCCAGCGAAGCCAAATTCAGGAGAAGTGTGAGCCGTCCATGCTCAGCTACCAGCTGGAGCAGTTGCTGCTGGGGGGGCATGTGCCCTCCTGGCAACTACAGAAATGCGTGTCGCAGACGAGTGAGGAGCAGTGATGTGGGCGACTGGTCCCTCCTGAGTCTGGGGGGGAGCACCAGATCACCAACGGGAGAGGGTCCCCCTGCAGCCAATAGCAGACCAGCAGGATTGCCCAGGGGCCAAGTGTGAAACCATCAGTGGTGAAACTGGATGTACACTTCTGGTTTCACAGTTGGTGCTCCCAGCGGGTGCACAGCCAACCTCAGGGGGCACCCGTCCACTCTCTACGTGTTGCCAAGCAGCACACATCCACTTACGAGAGTCGATTTTGGTGTGCCCCACCCAAAGCAACTACTGCAGGCTTCCACCCCACTGCTCGCCTAAGAGTATAACGAATGTTTGGTATAAAAAGGCTCCTGGGGTGAGAGCGAATCAGCACGTACATACATACATACCCGTCTGTACAAACAGGCTGACATTCCCACAGCCCGGCAGGACTCGGGGTGGTGCAGACAGAGCCCCTGGGGGCGAAGGCGAGGGGAGCACGCACCTTTACAAGCAGAGGCAGCAGCAGCAGCACCTGGCTGAGTGCGGAGGCCCCTTTCCCGCGCTGGGAGGCGGGGGCGGGGCCTGGGGGTGAGGGCGGGGCAGAGCCGTGGCTCCTCCCCCTTGGCCCTGCCCCCCGCCTCCCGCTGGCGGCGCCGAGTGACTCAGGCTCGTCATATGACCGCGGCCCCGAATGGAGTCGGGCTCGCTGGAGTAGCCGCCGACGCCGCCCCGGGGCCGGGTGCGTCCCGCCATGTCCCCCACGCTCTTCCAGAAGCTCTTCAGCAAGAAGCTCGGGTCGGGCTCGCTCGCCCGCGACCCCCGCGACGACTGTGTCTTCAGGTACCGCTGCCCTCCTCCGCCGCCGGGTCTCGGCTCCCCCCGCCCCGGGGATGCGCCTCCCGTGAGGGGCCGTGGAGACGCCATTCCTCGGGCAGAGCCACCTCCGGGCAGGGGGATCGCGGGGGCTGGGGGAGGAGGCGGCTGTCCGGGTTGAGCCACCTCAGGAGGCAGAGGCGAAGTGGGGAGAAACCCTCTCGCTCCTCCGGGGGCTCGGCGGGGCTCGACGCTTCCTTACCCCCCTTGAAGTGAAAAGGCAGGCTGTGACCTAAAACTGCTCCAGAGATGAGTTGAAACGATGGGTCAGGGAAAAAGTTTCTTCTTTGCAGGGCTCCCCTCCCAGAGCAGAGTTGCGTGTGAAGAAAATTAGGAGAGGGAGGCTTAGCAAACTTTTTTTTTCTTCAGTTGACAGCGTGGTTTTGTAACTGAACAAAACGGATTTTTTTTTTCTTTTTCTGGCATGGGTAATGCGCTCCCCTGTTTTTGGCGTGTGGGAACGTCTCCTCCCTGTTTGATCGTTGTCTCTTTTCTGACTTGTGTTCTCTGAGGTGACGCAGGGTGAGCGGTTCTCTAACCGCTGGTGAGCAGGAGGCTGGACTGATTTCTTTCTGAATCGTTCCACGTTGCTTTCGTTGCTTCAGCACCTCACAGTTTTCACTGCGAAGCAAATCCGCTGTGTTCCCATAATCTTACAAAAGTTGGTGGAAAAGATTGGAAATAACATAGGATCGACTGCAATGGCTGTCAGCCTGTAGCCGACTTCCTGACCCCTTGGGTGGGGGGCTGCACCCCATGATACTAGGAGGTTGCTTGCAGCCTTAAAGTCTGTGAAATCTACCTTGAAGGGAGCTTGTCATAGTTGCCAAAGCATCTCCACACCATTTTTCCTTCAGAGTGGTTCCCATCCTTTACTGACTTGCTGGATGGGCCACAGTACCTTGTTAAAAGAAGTGGCTCAGTGTCACTCTAATACCTGGCACCTAAGTTGGTCAGCTGGGAAAAGGCTGTTTCTTGCTCTGCCAACACACTTCTTAGGGATAAATATTATATTCTTTCTTTTAAATTTAGTGTATAACTCACCAGCTTTCATCCCTACTGCTGAGGAAGGTGACAGTTGTATGTATGTTAAGAAAAAAGAAAAGAGCATAAGAGAAACGTTATACTCGGGCTTCTTCCTTATAAATAAAGTTGTTTTGTTTTTTTTGTTTGCTGTTGGGTTTTGTTTTGTTTTGGTTTTTTTTACCCAAACTGGGTATGCATCTGAAAAATGACCCTTGCTCCTTTTTCCCCCTCAAATACAATTACAGATGTTTATATGAAAGATCAGATGCTCAGGTTAAGTTGTATTTCTAACTTACCATTAAATAGAAAAGCATGGGCTATATGGAGTGTCAAAAGGTATCCTGCTGGCCATTTTACTAATATAATATTTTATTAAAATATACTTCACAATAATAAAACTTAACAAGCCTGCAGCAAAGAATGCCATAAAAGAAAAAAAACCCTCATAGTTGTAGGGAGTGCAAAGACCTTTTGTCTCTTGAAGGATGCTTGAAGTTCCCTGTAAATGGAGGAAATAGATACTTTTAAGTGACGCCTAAGTTCCAGATAGGTCCAATTCTACACACGTGCACTGTTTTTTCAAATGAGAACTTTGGTTTCTTCTAATATGGGCCAACTGACCCCGAACTTAAATATCTGTCTTGTCCCCAATTCCCCACCCCCCTTTTTAGAATGTTGACATGAAATTAAAGAGAAGGATGGTCTTGTGGTTAAAGTAGCAGTAGGCAGGAGATCTGGGTTTTATTTATTAGAGTGAGGCGTTGTTATTATTAGTTATCGTTTTGCCACAGATATCCATTATACAAGGTGTTTAATTTCTTCCATAGGTAATAGGGACATGGCGAGGATTGATAAATGCATGCAACTTCTGAAGAATGTGGTACGGAAGGAAAAGTTTCAATATTTAGCTGTGATCTTTGTATTAACAAGAGTGGGAGATTGAGTAGGCCCCTAGCATTATAAAAGCCAATGAGATGCCTGCCTTTGAGTTTAATGGGAAGAGGGTCAGAGCCCTGAATCTTTACTCTGCAAGTGGCCCAACTTTTCAAAAACATTTGGCCTTCATCCGTGCCCATCAGCTCACTATTGAAAAACCAGACCACGTGGTTAAGAGAGCAACTTGGGCAACGGTTTGAAAAGGTATCTTGGGGCGGATGTGCTTGAGGGTTGAGATGAAGTTACTGCAGTTTGGGTCTTTTAAAAAAATTTGCAATGGACAGTTAAAGAGAATGTTTAAGAGTGATTCTGGTGGAAGGTACGGGATGCAGTAACTGCTTTGTGGCTTTGGAGTTACTTAGTACAAGTTACTCATTCTTTCTTGGCTATGTATAGATTTTGCATCTGAGTCAGCCTTGCAGATAGATTATGAAAATTTAGCGGTGAAGGTACAAATTGTGCTTGCTCTTATGTCCAATATCTTAATTATATCAATATTTTACTTGCTTGTTTCGTGCCAGAAAAGTTTATTTACTATGACTGAGTATAATTTTGCAAGGCTGATTTTTTAAGTCAAACTGTGGGAAGAGCTTCAGAACTGAGCGTGAACAGCAATTTAAGAGATTTGGGTCCGATAATGAGGTGCCCATAAATTACTAGGTTAGGGCCTGATCCTTTAAGTGGTTCCACACATGAGCAGCTTTACTTACACAAGTGGTTGTATTGTCATCCATTATTGGCATGCATAATGCAGCTATTTTAATGGCGGTACATAAGGTACTTTACACATGAGAGTGCATCTCAGCTCCTTGGACTCGTTTAAAAATTGTAGCTGAGATAAACTGGAGACATGAGAGAAGTATAGAACACAGTGCATGGTTGTTATTCCTCTTACTGGAAAAGTTTTGACAGATTTTTGGGATCATAGATTTTAAATTGATATCAGTCAGTTCATAACTTCTTTTAAAAGGCTTTTTAAAAGACCCTATGCAGAGTATAAGTTTTTAGTAAGTTCCAGTCCAAAAAAGAAGTACTAGTAAATTAATGAGCACCTGTAAAATGTAGCGCACACATGCTAGGTGGCATTGTTGATATTACTAACTTCTGGAGGCTGTTGGTGTATTTACTACAAGCATTGTATTTATTTTATGGATTTGTAGTGGTATACGACAGTGTTGCACTGAAGAGGCAACTTTTAGTAACTGTTTAATTCAATTTATTGTTACTCTTTCTTCAAATAAAATACTCTTAATATTATCCACCAAAGCCTTAGTAGGTTAAACTAGATATTGAGGTGTAAAAGCAGACTGTCTCTGCATTGTTAAAGCATTACTCCTGTGTATTCAACATAAAATGTAATAACATAAGATGTGTGGCAAGAAACTTACCAGAAGCTGTAGCAAAATGCTCACCTCTGAGTGAGTTCACACTCCTCTCTTGGGTCTTATAAGGTAGTTTTCAGTTTTAGGTTTGCGCCCTGATTACAGACCCCCTGGCCTGCTGCAAAGAATTATTTGGCCTATCATATTTGATTATGGATTGTTGCATTCTTATATCTATGTGCATATATGTTAGTGTGTGTGTCTATTTTAAATAGAGCACTGAGTTCCCTGTTCCATACGTAACAGTTTTGGATGCTTGTTCTTTGTGCATCTAGATATTGCTCTCAATTAACATTAATTAGTAGTTCTTCTTCAAGCAGAACCCAGTGAAATTCCCAGCATCTTGTTTTATCTGCAAAGATGTAAATGATCAGCTTTGAGTCTAGTTTATAGTTCCTGCCTGTAAGCTTTATTCTGCTTTTTATGAAGCATTTGTTACAAAGGTACAACTACTGGGGGAGGTTCCAGCTTTAAAAAAATCAGATTCCTACCCTTCCCAATAGCAAGTATTTTTGCAGCAATTCCTTCACTAGATAATTTTTTTTTCCCAATTTTTATTTATTTAGTGTGAGGCATTTTAGTATCTGGGGGAGAACATGCAGATTTTGAATATCAGGATTTGGAACAGATCCTGGAGTCATGATTAAATACCTTTTATCCCCTTCTTTCATATGGACCTGGGCACTTCAACAGCTCAGGAAGCATACCTTCCTTGGAGCCTTTCTGAAGCACATGCTGTTCTGTTACAGAGAATGGATTGTCCACCCAGGTCCCAGTATCTGATGCTTCTGAGGTTGGCTGGTGAATAATAGCATTTCCTGAAAGCAACGTGGGCAAATATCTACCATCAGCCCTGTCTCCCTCCGGCCGTATGTTTCAGTAGAATTAAAGTATTTGTGAGATTTTTTTTTTTTTTTTTTTTTCCCCTGTGACAAATTTTGGCAGATGAATTTAATAAAGGAATTGGAGTAACCCTAGAAATAAAAATGGGTAGCATAATACAAAGAGGTTCTAGGAGCTGAAGGAGACACTCAGTCTTCATAGTTATGCTCACAAACCAACTGCTGTCATGTTTCTTACAACAGGAGATTCTCTTTTTCTTTGAATTTAGGAAGGATATTAGTTTGAAATGGATTGCTAGTCAAGAGGGGTTACAGGACCCCTAGAGGCTTGAGGAATGCCCATGTAAGATTAACATGGAATGTGAAGGTCTTCTTTTTAAAGATTCATCTATTAGCCAAACAGCCTCTCTCAGACTTTTCAGTATGTTTTCTCTGGGTTTGTACGGTTAGTCATCACTGCCAACACGGGTGATGTGATGGTGTTATGAGAAGCTACTTCAGATATTTGTCTTCCTTTGCCTAGAGCAGCGAGGTTGGCAGGAAATACTTTGCTGCGTGTTTTCTCACAAGGGAGAGAAATATAGTACCTGAGAAGGTTCAGAGCTAGTGGTATTCAGACAGTTGAAGTGTCCTATTGTCAGACCTTGGGCTTGTGAGTTCAAAGTAATTTAACCCACTTGATACAGTTATAGACAATGCCCATCTTTCTTCACCTTCTGTAGCATGCAAGGAGTCCTAGTCCACCCAATCAAAGGCCTTTTCCTACATTTGTCAACAATCAGTTTCTTTATACTCAGTTTTTCTGGGCCAGATACTCGAACCCAGTATTTCAGCCCATTGCTAAGCCATTCTGGTCTCTATGAACAATGGAGTTTGCAAAAATCTTTGACCTGGCGTTCTGTATCCGAACAAGAAGTTTAGAATACCTCTTTTAGCAGTACCGTCAAGCTGGTGTTATCCTTAGCAACATGAGGCTTGGGAATTGTACCTGGAAAAAACCTGTCCACTTCAAAAGTGTTGCGGGTGTCTCATCAACTGAGATTACATTTTTTTTTTTTTTTTTTTTAAAGCTGATCTTAAATTTATCATGATCAGAAGCTTTATTTAGCCTTAAGTTTTCAGTAGCTCTTGGCTTTTACAGCAGTACCAGTGGAACCTATCCACCATATAGGCCTTACTGAGTTTAGAAAACCTACCTGTGACAAAAAGCAGTTTATAACCTTTTGTGCTACTAGAGCCTAATGTTATTTTTAAAGTAAAATCATGAAAGATCTGATAAGTCTTTCTTGTTGCACCTATTTCTTAAAATTAAGCTGTTTTTTCTTCTCTTCTTTCATGCTTTTCTAATAACTTTGATGTAATAGCATTTGGAAAGTCTCTAGTTTCTTGGCCTTACTAATTAGCTTAAGTTTTGCAAGATTTATTACATCTTCTATGTTCTGTCATTACAAATTGTACTTAATTTGCCCTCCAGCTATGATGACTTTTGCCAGTGTTAGAAAAAATATTTTTAACGTGTCCTTGGTATATTTCTGTTTTTAGATCACATATTGCGGTTAGTTTTTCTTTATTTTACTGATGCTTTTCCTACAATTTGATTTCTAATGCATTCTCTGGTAGGATTCACTCTTGCAGCAGAAACATATAGGCTAGTAGTTTCTGATTAGCATCCATGCACAGTGGATAAAAGTGCACCTGCACTTCTTAAGATGGCCTCTGTCTAAGTCCTGCTGTGTGCTGAACCTGTGGCAGCTTACAGGTCTGGAACTCTTTACAGGTCTAGGAGTACTGTATTTCTCTTCAGGTAGGAGAAACCTGAGCATCATGGCTTAAAGCACTGTGTAAATGTGAACATCAAATTAGTCTGAAAACCATGTGCTTGCTCTAGTACAGGGGTGGGCAAAATACGGCCTGCGGGCCAGATCCAGCCTACAAGGCCATTCTATCTGGCCTGCAGGGCCCCTACAAAATCTAGAAAATTTAATATTTCTCTGTCCTTGGTTCCTGTCAAAAATGACAGGGATCAAGGGCAGTGTAGGACCTAGGGGAAGCCCCGGTGGGCTCCCACAACAACAGGGCCCAGCTCGCCCCACCCCCCCAGCTGGAAGCCCCAGCAGGGTCTTCTGGCCTGGGACCATGTAGCTGTCCCATGCCAGAACCTCAGATAAGGGGTAAGTGTGTGGGGTGGAGAAGGGCAGGGAAGGAGCCCTTGGAAAAGTGGCCTGGCGAAAAGCTCGGGGGGAATGGGGGAAGCGGCCCTTTCCCCACCCCGCACTGCAGCTGCTCGCAGCCTGCCTGGGGCTGCCTGTGCCTGTTCTGGACAGCCCCACATGGGCTGCGTGCGACTACTGTAGGGAGTGCTGGCCATGGGGGCAGGCAAGGGCCTGCTTTTCCCCACGCTTAGCACCAGCTTCTTCCCTGCCAGTGAGCAGGAGGTTGAGGCTGTGTACTTCACCATGCCTGTGCCGTGGGAGTGAGTGGGCATGGAGCCAGCAGGAGCTTGGGACCTGCATCTCGGGGCCAATGCCAGTGGGACCAGAGCAGGGTGGCAGGAGCATGGGGTCCCAGCTGGCAGGGGCTGTATGGAGCTAGGCCAGCTCCTCCCTCTCCCTGCTGGTACAGCCCAGCCTGGCTCCGCAGACCCCTGCCAGCCTGTGCCCTGCTTTGGGCTGCACTGGTGCTGGCTCTGGTCTCGGGACCAAAGACATTGGTCCCAAGATAGTGACCAGGAGGCGGGGCACCTGTCAAGGGGCGGGGCTACCCATGTGGCCCTCGACAGCCTGCCAAAACTGGGTAAGTAGCCCTTCGCCTGAAATAATTGCCTGCCTCTGCACTAGTGACAAGGCAACAACTAATATGCTTAACCCTGGAAGATGGAGAAACATTTTTTCCATCTTTCATTTTCCAGCTTGTGGCTTTTTGCCTTTGATGGCAGCTAGTTTACAACCAGCTTTCCTACATAATTGCATAGGGCTAAATGCGGGCAGTGTTACAAGCTCCATATATTCAGTAGTGAATAGTTCAGTTTCCCTAGGAAGAAGGATGCAACTCAACATGTCATAGGGAGAGACTGTTAAAGGCATCTATATTATTAATTAACTTATTTTGTTGTTTATGTTACTGTAGTGTGTATATATTCTCTAGTTGTGGAGCAGGATCCAGAACCAAAAAATAGTCACAGGCATTTAACTTCTCTTGGCAGCCAGTGGGAGGTAGGTATCCAAGTTCCCTTTGTGCCTTCAGAAATCTCCCCAAAATCCACATGGTGCGTGCCTTTTCCCTCTTCCCATTCCTTCGGACCTGGGTGAAATTAACCAGTTTTGAAACATTAAAGTTGCCTTTTTGCTTCTTAGCAATACTGCCTGTGCCATGGCTGAGATCTTCCTTTGGCCAATGACTTCTTTTGAACTCTGCAATGCAAGATCCTGTAGCTTAGAGTAAGGATCACGAGTTTGTTGCGATACATCCGTGTCTGGGCTTCCCTCCTTGTCTGCAATACCACTTCCTTGTCCTGGAACAGCACGAGTGTTCTGAAGATGGGATGTGGTTTCTGACCTTCTCCATATGGCCTCTAAAGCAATCTCTTTGAGTATTTTGCTTCCAGCAGCTCATTAAGTTCCTCTAAATTAGATTAAAGTTCATTGTAAAGAGGTTGTAGTAAAAATGGTCAAGAATCTGGAGGTGAAAAGGGAAGCAGCATAAGGGATTCAGTCTGTATGGTCTGGACCAGGATTGCAAGGTGTTAGGCTCAGTACAAACATAGAGCAGAAAGGTGGTCCTTTGGATTTACCTCCTATTGGAAGCCTAATCTAGCAAATACGTTATGGAACCATTTCAGTACTTGCTTGGATGGCCTAGGTGTACTAATTGTTTTGCCAACTGAATAGAGTTACTTCCTCTCATTGAACGTCAGCTTTTCATGCATTTCTCTGATTGCACTTGGCAAAGAACTGGGATATTTTTTTTCCTAGTAAACTCTGTGAAGAAAGCATTAAATAAGTTTCTGGCTGCCTCTTCCTCCACTGGCTTGCAGTGGTGGAAAATGAACTGTGCATTATGTCAGTGGAGAAAGCCATGGATGTGTGACCTGGGGAGAGGAGGCATTGGTATTTTCTTTACGGTAGAAGAAAAAGGGCGGGGCTTTCAGATATACTCATATGCTATGCTAAGAAGTGCTTTAAGACTTATTTGGGGTGCTTTTGGGACAGCATCTCTATTTTCTTGCTCCTCATCAAGTCTTGCAGAAGTGGGCCTGCGATCATGGAGTGTATTTTTTCAAGAGTACACTTCTGAAGCTGTTCTTCCTATTTGAAATGATGAGTCAGGAATGAGTTACAGAGCTTCCACTGTTCTCCTTGTGTCAGGTATCCAGGATATAACCATATTGGTCTAGAGGAAAAAGGAATTAGGACTCATAGTAGAGATGATATCTGTTATTAGACCAACAAGATTTTTTGCAAAAATTAAAGAATTTATTTTTGCAAAAATCTTGTTGGTCTAATAAAAGATATCATCTCTACTGTGAGTCCTGATTGCATTGTTCTCCATGCTTTTCTTTGGGAGATTTGGCACTTTGTGTAAAGTCAGTAGAGTACAAATGCACATTCGCTGGAATGCATTGGATTTATTCAGTATTTTGTGGAGAAATTGGCCTCCAGATGACTTGGAAGCAGCAATTTTACTGTGGTGTTTAACCCCCCCTTTCTTTTTAAACACATTTTACAAGTGGAAAACAATGCGGGGTAGCTTCATATTCACAGGGTACATTCTCTCCCATTACTACATCAGTAACAGACCATTTGCAAGATCATGTATTTGAGAGTAACATGAGAATTTCAGGCTCACTGGGGTATTTGCTGTTACATTGGACTTGCCTGTTGGTACTTGGGAGCTGAATTTGGCTCTTAGACTTTTATAAATAAAGGTCAGGGTAGAAGGGCTGGGTGGGGGACAGTCTTCTAGAATTCTTGAGGTGGGTGTGGGAAAAGTGTGTCAGCTAAGTTCTGCCAAATTAAAAAAAAAAAAAAAAAAAAGGAAGTGATTTTGTTCATTGGTAAATTACTTGCTAATGCATCAGTTACTCAGCTTCACACCAAGTTCTAACATCAGTCATTTAAGAAATATTCCTTTGGAAAGTCAAATTCGTACAGCGCAGATGTGAGATTCTATTCTGCTTAAAGGATTCAACCATAAAGATTCTATTCATCAGGTGCAGTCCCCTTTGCAGGATTAATCATTTTATTTCTAAAAATAAAGGTTGAAGTTTGTTCTGCGCTTCAGAAGTATGTGCAATTATTGTGTAGCCTTTGAACCTGATTCAAAAAGATTTTTTTTTTTTTTAAATGATGCATTGTGAGACTTAGTTGAGAGAATTCTGCCCACGTGCAAAGGAACAGCTACCTGGGACAGCTTTTTCATCCCCAAAACTGATAACTTGCAGAGAGAATGTCATTCGGAAAACAATAAGATCTCTTTCAGAGGCTTAAGAATAATTGCTATTGTAATGAAAAGAGAAATACACACTTGTTGGAACATGTAAATTAAAGCAGGAAGTAGTATTCAAAGTACCATATACATATACAGTGTGTGTATCATTATGTAACATGTAAGCACAATGTTTTTCTTGCTTCAGGAAGTAAGTACTTCCTTCTGTGTCCTCAAGATCTCCATTAACATGTGTTATTCACTTTACAAGTGGTCTCTTTGCTATGAAATTAGGTTCCTTGTACATGCACAGCATGGTGAATAGCTTGTAAGTTTTAGACCCCTGTGCATGGTGTTTTAGACTGCCGACTGTTTAGAGAAAATTTGCAAGCATAAAAACATAACTTAAGCCATTGTTGCTAGTGGTTTCTGCATATATGCTGAAACTGCATTGATGAAACAGACTCCCTGTTTGACCCAGGTGAGCAGGATCATTGTCCCAGTCTCTCTTTATAACAAAAGGATCTACTCTGCCCACCTCAGCTGATTCCTTCAAATGAATTGGCACCATCAGTAATCAATCAAACTGACAACATTAGAAGTACCAGTACAAAAGCCATTGCTGGTCTCTGATTCTGAAAAGTAATCCTCAGCAGAAGGAACCATGCAGAAATGTGAAAATCATCTACTGTATACCACTGCCTGCAGTGTGCTTCTCCAGGAGTGTTTCCACAGTGTCTTCAGCCATAGTTGTGGCTTTGAAACCAGCTCTGAAAATGTTAAAGAAACAGTCCTATTCTGTCCATTTGATCCTGGCATTCTTTAGCTACTGTTCTGTCCATCCTCCCTGAAAGGGGAATAAAGGAAACTCTTTCAGACCATGTATATTGTATTAGAAATATATTAAAATGTTTTTCTATCACTACTGCATGGTATCAGTGACATAAAAAAATTTAAGGGTGGCAAAAACACACTTACCTTCCAGATTGTGTCTGTGTGGGCTGCATATTGGGCAAGGAACAGGAGCCAGATATCAATGCCCTGTCGCTTGTTTTAGCTGATTTTAGTGAAGAGACTGAGGAGGGTATAACAACTTCAGGCCAAATTCAGCCCTGGCTTAGGATCCTGGCTATGTGCCCACTTTTAACCAGAGCTAAATTTGGTTTATTTTCTCTTCATCTCCTTTGCAAGTGGATTGTTCACTGGAACACCCCTTAGCACAGGGATTTATAGGTGGCTGCTGCTGCTGCCATTATTGTTTTTTGGTGGTTTTTTTCTTTCTTTCTTTCTTAGCTACAGCCATGCATCTCTTGTCTTTCTGGATTATTAGAAATTTTGTCCTGGTTACAGGACTGTCAGAACCTTTCTTTGTGACTATTGTGACCGTTTCTGCTGTTAAATAAATGTTTTGGTGTCTGAAGCTTGGGCTGCTCTGGCCTGCCCCATTTTTGTGTGTGTGTGTGTGTGTGTGTGTGTGTATCATTTGACCATATTTTTAGATGGCAGGTAGAGGGGACAGTAGATCTGCAAGGAAGTACATCTAAATGGTTAGCCAGTGAGTGCAGACCAAACGAGCTATTTTCTTGTAGTTTCTTTGTCATTTCTCAGATGACTTAATTAGTGAATGCTGCCCTTGCCATTTCGATGTACTGTTGAAAGGTGTACAAGCTTCTTTCCAGGATGGGTAGTGTGGTGCCTGATATTAGTAACTGATAGAAAAATGGTAGCAGTTTAGATGTTAGTGAAGAACAGTAACAGATGAGAGACCATATGTGTGCGTGCGTGTACATGGGGGGGAAGCAGGTTGCAAATGCAGAGCAAGAGTGCTTGGTGTTCTTGGGACAGCAGAATGATGTTCAGTAAACATGTGAGTATGTCATGCAGTATATGTGCCAGAGTTCTTCTGGTCGTAGCTATAAAACAAAATAATACTATGTAAAGCTACAAGACAAAGTTTAAAAGAAGTGTTTGTTAGGATGGTGAATTGGTTTTCAATGCTGGCTGTTTCTATTTAAAGGAAGACTGCTATATGACATATGACTAAAATAGACAGAAAAGGCTTTTTTTTCTTCATTACTTAAACATTTCAGTTGCCGTAAGTTACTGGAAATTATGCTATTTTTTTTAAGCAGAAAAGGAAGTCCCACTGACAACTTGGATGATTTTGAAGAAGCTGAAAAGACTAGAATAAATGTAGTGGGTTTCAACTATGATGTACCATTTTGGACTCCAGTTCATACCTCAGACATCACTAATACACAGTTTAATTTCCACAACAAACATGCAAGGAGACATGGATTTAGAAAAAGGGAGAGATCAGTATATAGATCTTTGAGACCCTGGGTAACAATTATCTTAAAAGCACTGTTCTCTTTTTAAAAATAGGCTTTGGTGCAAGATAAAACTGGGTTGCTGTACTTTTCAGTCCTCCTCCCCTGGTACCTCAACTGAAAAAAAATTCTGGTTATCTAAACACATGCTCATTTAAAAATGAAAATGTCAGATACCTGTATATATTGAATTGTTTTCTGATTTTAATAAAGTACCCCTGTTCCATGAAGCTCATTCTAAACAGCTGCTCTGTGTGCGTGTGTGTGTTTTCTAGAGAGTCTTTCACATTTTGAGATTAAAAGGTAAGATTCCTGGTTCTGGGCACTGGTCTAAAAGGCCCTTCTCCCTTAGCAGCAAGGACTGTGTGTATGGATGCAGAATGTTTTCCTGCCTACCTTTAGCATTCACCTTTTGAAGGTTGCCCTTAAGTTTTGTTTTCCCTTAGTAGCTTGTAGGACAAATCAAGCAAATTGCTCTCATGAGATGATATTAGTCTACAACCAGATTAGTGAGAGGGCCAAACAAAGTAAAACTCAAACTAGAGTAGTGACAGAACAGGTACACAGCCAACAGAGAGAGAGGGATCAGGGAGTGTATTTGTTTGAAGGCAGAGCATTTCCACATAGTACAGAATCACGGGGCACTTGGGTGGAGGGTGGGGGAATGAAGATGCTTATGAAAGGCCCAGTCCTGCAAAGTGCTGAGCCTGCTCACATTTTATATAGGCTAATGGGAGTTGAAGCCTTTTGACACCTGGAAGGTGAGGGCCTGGGATCAATGAAGTACTAGAGCAGGGGTGGACAAAATGTGGCCCAGGGACTGGTTGTGGCCCGCCAGGCCATTCTGTCTGGCCTGCGGGACCCTTAAAAAAAAATTTAGAAAATAAATATTTATCTACCCCTGGCTGCCTATCGTGCGGCCCCTGATGGCTTGCCAAAACTCAGTAAGTGGCCCTCTGCCCAAAATAATTGCCCGCCCCTGTACTACAGTGATAAGTGGAGAGACAAAAGTGAAAACAGAATAAGGAGAAAAAAAGATCAGGAAGTATAGGAGAGAGATTCTTTTGGAGCTCCCTTTTTACTCCCCAGCAGCCAACTTAGTGAAGTCCATGTTTGCATGCATGTGCTCTGCCTGATCTTTTAAATGGATCTGTGTGGGTACTGATTTCTACCTGTTCCCTGGATCACACTCCTAGTTTGAATAATCCCTCAAGATTTTTTTGGATTGACGGATACCAGGTAGCCAGTATTTAAACTTCAGCATGTACAAATGACAGGAGATGGGAAAGAAAAGAGCCCTAGTGTGAGGTCTCGAGTTGTGATTTCCTCCTTCCTCTCTTTTTTTGCATTGCTTTTTTCTTGTCCCTTCCTACCATGCATTAACCTTTCTGTGTAGCCTGGCCCTATATAAGCAGCCAGGGACTGTTTCTTCTGTACCTGGACTTGGGCCTCTTCATTCTTTATCAGCAGTCGCATACAGGCGCTGCCTTCCACGTGTCAGTAGTAAAGCAGTTTTGGAAAGAACATAGTAATTACCAGGCTGCTGTGCATGGTGGGAGTGCAGTGATAATGTTCTACAACCCGTCTGCCCCCATCTTCCCTGTACACACACTTGCTGTTGTCTGCCAGGTGATGCAGACAAATGTAAGGGGAGCAATTGGAGGGAGAGAAGTCCACGTTAACAGGTTCTTTTGGCTTTCACTCCTTGAATCCTTTCTGTTTTCCTTGTTCATGACATTCTCCCATAGGTTTTCGTCTGAGAAATTGCATTCCCTTTGTTAAAGGCATAAGCAGGCTGAAGCCAAGTTGCTTTCCACACCATCTGTTTTCCCTTTCCCAAGTTACCTTCTGCCTGGGAGATGTGTAGTCTCGACCCTCCCTCTTGTTCCATCTGGCTGCTGTGTTCCCCTGTGGTGGGGATCATTTTAAGTGATCCATTCTGTGCCAAATGGAGATCATAGAATCATAGAAGTCGGGTTGGAAGGGACCTTGTAGATCTTCAAGTCTGACCCCCCGACCTGGGTGGGAGAAGAGAGAAAAGACTGGACTCAAATGAGTCCAGCCAGGTAGTCATCAAGCCTCTTCTTAAAGTTCCCCAGGGTAGGAGCCAGCACCACTTCTCTAGGAAGTTGGTTCCAGCTCCTAGCCGCCCAGACTGTGAAGTAGTTCTTGCGGATGTCTAATCTAAATCTAGTCTGTAATAATTTGTGCCTGTTGTTCCTTGTCATGCCAGGGGGCGCTAGGGGAAACAGTGCCTCCCCTAAACCCTTCTGGTCCCCCCTAGTGAGTTTATAGACAGTCACCAGGTCCCCCCTCAGCCTTCTCTTGTGAAGGCTGAACAGGTTTAGGTCCCACAGTCTTTCAATGTAGGGTCTGCCCTGTAGTCCCTGGATCATGCGGGTGGCCCTCCTCTGGACCCTTTCAATGTTGTCCACATCCCTCCTGAAATGGGGTGCACAGAACTGGACGCGGTACTCCGGCTGTGGCCTGACCAGCATCGCATAGAGGGGGAGGATCACCTCCTTGGCCCTGCTAGAGATGCACCTGTGGATGCACGACAAGGCCCGGTTAGCCCTGCCAACCATGACCTCGCATTGTCGGCCCATGTTCATCTTGGAGTCAGCAATGACTCCAAGATCCCTTTCTGCCTCCGTGCTCTCAAGAAGGGAGTTTCCCATCCTATAAGTGTGCTGCTGGTTTCTACTGCCTAAGTACAGCACCCTGCACTTGTCAGTATTAAAACGCATCCTGTTTATGTCAGCCCACTCCTGTAACCTATCCAGGTCTTGTTGCAGTCTTTCCCTCCCTACTAGCGTGCTCACCTGACCCCAAATTTTGGTATCATCAGCGAATTTCACCCCGTCATCCAAATTGCTGATGAAGAAATTGAACAGTGCAGGCCCCAGGACCGAGCCCTGGGGGACTCCGCTGCCCGCTTACCCCCCAGGTCGAATATGACCCGTCCACCACCACCACCCTCTGAGTACGACCCTTGAGCCAATTTGCAGTCCATCTGACTGTGTAGGCATCAATGCCACAGTCGCCTAGTTTTTTAATGAGGATGGGCTGGGAAACGGTGTCAAAGGCCTTGCTGAAGTCTAGAAAGACTATGTCCACGGCAACACCTGCATCCATTGCCTTTGTGACCTGATCATAAAAGGCAATCAGGTTGGTCTGACATGACCTGCCCCTAGTGAAACCATGCTAGTTGCCCTTAAGCATCATCCCTGAAGCCGGCCCATCACAAATGAGCTCCTTGAGGATCTTCTCAAAGAGTTTCCCAAGGATAGAGGTAAGACTGACGGGCCTATAGTTGCCCGGGTCCTCCCTCTTCCCTTTTTTTGAAGATGGGGACCATGTTGGCTATCTTCCAGATGGGAAGACGGGAGCAGATCAAGTGATTTTATGTTGCCAGCAACTCCGGCACACCAGCCTGAAAACATCCTGGTAGTACTGACAGCTCCAGCTATCCAGTATTTGCCTCTTCTCTGTGGAGGTGGCAGAATAAATGGCTTCTTGTGGTGCTGTTATTAGTTCATAGCAGGTTACCCACTGCACAAGGGCTTCCCCTACCCGCTAAGCACTTGTGGTAGCTGATTTAGTATAGGAGTTGGGGGGGGGGGGGAGGGAGGGAGGTGGAAGGCTATAGAAGAAATGATTATGTAGCTTTTCCTCTGGAGGAAGAATGAAGCTAAATCTGCTGCTCCTCTTAGAACAGGAGGGAACACTAGGCTTTTTGTTTGAGGGTCTCTCTCATGGTTTTACATGAACAAGACCAAATATAAATGCTGATGCTGCAGGCATCGCGCTCCAATTCAGCGGGGCTGCACCAGGAATGGTTTTGTGTGCTGTGACCAGGGAGTCCCAGTGGGAAACAGGCAGGAGTCGCTCTTACCCCATCAGACGAGCTGCTGGCAGCCTGCACTGTGCTCTGAGCAAGTTTGTTAGCATCAGTCACACCAGGGGAGGATTTTTATGGAATATTTTTAGTGTATCCCTACCGAGTACCAGTCTAGCCCAATGGCACAATGCTGTCTTTTTATTAGCACTTCTGTTGACTTTGTGACTTGTGAAGGGAAACTTGATTTGGTCTGCAAATGATGATAAAGACGCTGCCTGTTGTTGTGGGTACAGTTTGGGTGTATTTTGTTATTGATATGCAGGGACGGGAAACATGGAAACCACTTCCTTCTGATCCTGAAACTTCCCAGTTTCAAACTTCCGAACTATGACAAAGCAAATGCATTGAAGCATTTGGGGCTACGTTTCTAATGATATTTAGATGCCCTGATATGCCCCAGCTCTAGCTAAAACATGTGAGGTGTTTAGTAAAATTTCAAAAGGCCGTAACCAATTTAAGCACCTAGTTCCCCTTAAATCCAAATGTACTTCCTATCTAAATATAGTCACTGCTCTTTCGCAGCAACATTTTGGTAAGAGCAACAACTTCTTGCCAGCAACATCTTCCCAGGAGCATTTTCCTTAACTATGTATAGTCGAAAGTTGATTATTCAGAATAATTGAGGTCACTGTCGTTCTAGGTAATCAGGCACCTCAGTATGAAATGCTGAAAACTATAACGATTGTACGGTACAGCAAATATTAAAAACGATTGTACGGTACAGCAAATATTAAGAACAGCAACAAATAAATATGGTTCTGTGTTTTTTGTTTTTGTTTTTTTTAAATCGCAAAGCACTAGTAAATAAATAACTCGCAGTTGTCTTGTTGCCAAGCAAAGCCCAGCTGCAGGCTGCTTTTTTTTTTTTTTTTTTTTAACCAGAATATTTTGTATTTAAATTGAATTACTGAATAATTGACTCTGCTGTATGCAAATGGCACTCCCCATACCAACAACAGCCACTTAGAAGCAACATAACACCACCAGCATGTTGCTACAGACATCAGCTGAACTCTTGGAAATCTGGCCCTGGAATACCTAAGTCTCTTTCGGAAGGCACAGAAGCCCTTATGGCCATGTAGTGGCTTTACTCTCCTAAGCCACTGAGCTACTTCTGAAAATGTTACTTGTACAAAGTTTGTACAGTTCTTACAGCTGATGGGTATACAGCCTCAGACACTTTTGAGAATCTGATTTTTTTCAGATGTTGGGTGCTGAGATTCTTCTGCATATCAATCCTTCTTTAGGTCTCTTGATCCAAGCCCCCCAAATAATCTGAAATGCACTGAATATCTTGGTTATATCGTATTTTTCAACACTTTACCTTATTGTGAATGTTGATTCCTCTTAAAACAATTAAAAATAGTCTTATTATTATTGCATGCCTGTGTGGAGGTAGAAGTTATAAACCCACCAGCCTAAGACTACTGCATTTTTTGAAATACACAACAGCCTATAATACTCCTCTTTTCTTCACGTTGCCATTCCCAGTTGGGTGAGTTCAATGAAAGAAGAATATGAGAATGATATGAGACAATATGTTGAGTACCTGCTGAGTGGAGACTAATGTGATTCTTTAAAACGTATTTTATAAAGTGTGTTTCGGCCAGTCTTCTTCCTCAACGTGTGTTTGATGCTCAAGTCTATTTTTATGTACTATGTGACCATAATAATTTTGAAGGAAATATGGGAGCAGGGCACCAGGGGGTGGGCCTGGGCAGGACAGTGCAGCGTGTGCATGCACACATACCCTGCCCTACCCCTAATCCCATGGCTCCAGAAATCCGGACCAGGGAGAAGCCCATTGGCTGGGCTCCCTGGAGAAGACTGAAGCAAAAGTCCTGGATTGGTAGAAATGCCCCACATGGCTGGCTCCTGATTCAGGAGCTAAGCAGGTGCAGGTGGGGGAGCAGGGGGGAATCAGGATAATTGGGAGATGGCAGGGAAAACACTTGAAAACCTAGTGTGGCTTGGAGCGTGAATGGACCTCAGGTTGGGCTTTCTGGTCCAGATCTAATGAAACACATGCTAGGCTTAATTTTAGGGCCGCAAATTTAACCCATTAAAATGTAGGGCTACTAATGGGTTAACATCTACATCCATACCTAAGGGCCTTGTTACAAATTAATTTTAGGTGGCTCCTGGAGCTCTTAACTCCTGGATTGTTCACATATTAACACCTGAAACTAGTTTTAAGTACTCTTTAGGAGGCTTAAAGTTATGCCACTCCAGTTTAGGTTTATCTCTGGTCTGTGTTGCCCAGCTTGTACTACACTACTGTGTAGCCATTCCAGGCTACATGTTAGTGTGAACACGCCCTCCACCTTCTCCCTCCCTTGCTGGCCCAAATCAGGTCCACTGTCCCCTCCCCTTGCTTGCTTGTGGCTACCTGCACTATTTGTGCTCCTGGGGGAGCAGGCAGGCAAGGGTTAACTGGTGATGCTGTCTGGGCAGGGCTCAGCCTCAGGAAGAGCAGTAGGTCAGTAGCCATGGTGGTGGGGACCCGGCAGATAGGTTAACTCTTTGCTGCCAGCTCCCCCAGGACAGACAGTGCGGGCAGCCACAAGTAAACATGGGGGAGGGAGCGTGGAACTGGGGGAGCCCCATCTCGGCCACCAGGGAATTTTGGTGAGCTGTTTGGAGTGGGGGGGAGCAGGGGTTAACCCAACCCGCAACAATTTGTCAAAACTCTTGATGTGGCCTGTGGCCCAAGTCATTGCTCACCCCTAGTGTAACATGTAACAAGACTCCAAGTGTTGTGTTAAGCAGGCTGGAGCGCTCTGCATGTGCCAGATCAGAATTTGTGGTGTACTTTTTCATAGCTATGAGGCTAGCTTATTTGTGTCATATGGTATATTCATTAGGAAGCCTCAAATTTTAAGCTTTTTTTTTTTTTTTTTCCCTTTCTTTTTTTCTTCTGTGTGGCATGTTCAGGTGTCTGCCCTTTAATTTTACCCATGTCATTACAGTTACATAATAGAAAAAAGAAGTAGTTTTTCAGTATCTGCCCTACATAGGCCTCCTGAAATAGTTTTGGGTCACCTTAGAGTTCTTAAATTGGAAAAGGAATGAACAGCATGACTCTTGCCCTGGAGAATTGAGCAGTCTAACCTGTTCACATTAGCCTTTGTGACTATTGTTGTTATATTGCAGCAGATTGACACTCTTGTTCCTTCCACAAACACAGTTAGGTAGGTGGGTGCCCATCAGATTTGAAAAGCCACAAGGGTAGAATGTGAGGGGAATAATCCGCCCCCTCAGACATGGAAAAACCTACACTCCTTGAAGCCACTTAAATTGTCCAGGATTGTGAACTGGGCACTTGAATAGTCTTTGCCTACATGTTCTTTAAATCCAGGCTGTAGAAGACTTCAGCGTTCTTCAAAGTTGAAGCCTTCAGTGTGTTGCTAGCATCACAGTTGATGCTGCCCTGGAAAGGATTTAGAACTGCAGTATTAATGTTCTTCCTTGACTAACACCATGATCATGATTTCTTCCAGCCTCCCTGTTATGGCAGCTTGGCCAGCCTGACAGTGCTTCTGGCCTTAGCAATGGTGTTCTTAAGATAACTGTGTAAGCCTCGGGGTACTATATGTTGTTAGACAAATTTAGTTACGTGAGACTTGTTCATATCTTGAATTGAGCATATCCCTGATTGTCATAGCAAGCTGCTTGACTTATCAGTGTAATAATAAGGCAGTTCATCATGTCAAGTCATCTTGCATTCAGATTTATTCCTTTATGCTCTTGACTTTTTTTAGTAGCTTGTTGAATCTTGTAGCTTGTTTTAACAATAGAAATAGATTGTTGTTTATAAGGATTATTAAGTATTTTTAACTTCATGATGACTTCCTGTCATATCATAAAAATGGACATAAGATGTAAGGAAACTGAAATGTATCTTCTACATTCTCTGGCTAGGCTGCCTCCTAAACTAGAACAGCTGCATTTGTGCATGCAGGCTAATTACCCTGTGGGTGGGCTAATTATTGTTCAGCAATGCTAATTAGCCCGCCTGAAGTGCTATTCAGAAGAGGCCCTAGTGCCTGCAATTCAGGAAGCAGCCTGCCCTAAACTGTATGGAGTATGCTTTGGAGTTGCCAGATCTGGGGATAAGATTAGCATGTAAATTATTAGCCTTTGCTTCCCATTTTGTACAATGAAGACACTAGCACTATTCCCGTCTGTAGGGGAGTTGGGATTGTAGACAAACTTAAAACAGTGTGGTGTTTTAAATACAGTGGTAGTGAGGGTGAAAGAGGTACCCAAGACAAGACAGTAGTGCTCAACACAGTAACACATTTGTGTCTTCTGCAAGCTGTATCAGAATGGGAACTAAATGAAGTTCTACATACTTCTCTCTCTCTTTTCACCCCCCCCATCCCACCACTGCTCCTCTCAGTGTATTTTTATCTTATCTAAATCTGTCTGTTCCATCCTGACCCTTCAAATACCTGTTACTGGATGTAGCACTCTGCATGATTATTCTTTGTGATTAGGTGCAGTAAATCACAGGTGCTGAGTACTGTGGGCGTTATGTTTGGTAGCACTAATTCACAGAACTGGCCCTGCAGTGCTGAGTTCTTCCAGGGCCATCTTCATTTGTCATTGTACAAAATGAGAACCTGATAGCTCTTAATTAAGGTAACCGATGATAAGATGAAAACTGTTATAACTGTGAGCTACTTTCAGTGGTATTGGAAGTTCATGATTATTGTACATTAGCCAATGTACAGAATAAACATAAGTTTATAATTCTGTTTCATTCTTTATAATTGTTTAGATAGCCAGCCCTTGCATTTTTACTGTGAAACTGAGACTTTTTAAGTGCAATGCAAGGAGAAATAGGACTCACAAAAAGGAAATGTGCCTTCCCTTAGGCATATGTGTAAGTCCAGTGACTTGTATGCAGCTACTCACAGGCTTAGGGTTAGATGTGTTTGATGAATCAGGGCCTAAAAATCTTATTCATAAAGGATATTTTGTAATTAGAAGGCATATGGAAAGATAAAGCTGAAAATGTCTAAAAATATTATTATTGGGGGAAAATACTAAAAAGTCTGTGCTGTAGATAAATTCTATTCAGAATTTACCTAAGGAAATTAACTTTGCGTGACAAATACCATATTGCAAAGCACAAATAACCTGAAGAATACTGATAGTTGGAAAAATATAGTTTTTCACTCCTTACATTATGTGGATAGTTTATACATAATTAAATGTCAGTGTATTCTTATCAAGAAGAAACAGTCAGAATTAGTTTCAGTAATGTACCTTGGTATGAAACCAGGACTTTATATTGCAAACACTGAAGTTTTTTTAAAGCATCAGAATGTCTGAATTGAGTTGGACTGAATGCCAGAAGATGAGTTTCCTACAGGTTTTCGCATTTGTAAGTACTCATGCAGCCTGTAAATTGGTTTACCTTGTGCCAAATCATTTGATGTTTTTAAGAGCCTGTTGCTATGGTAGCTGCACCCCACTTCAAAAATCCTGCATAAGATGCATTGCCGTAGGCAGGAATAAATCCTTAGCAAAGTTGTATGTACGCTCTAGAAAATTAAGCAAATACATCATATTCTGACACGCCTTGGGCCTGGATAACCCGAAGAAGGGTTGTGTGCGTCTGAGTCAGCTCATCTACGTTACTTGCAAGGTTCAGTCTAAGAAACTAGTAAGAGTAAACCAGCTGATCTGGGGTGGGAATTGGAGAAACAGTGGGTTCATAGAGTTAGCCAGCAGCTCAGACTGCTGGAACATTCGTTTCTTAGTAAAAGGTTGAAGTGATCAGTTTATGGGTAAAGAAGTGTGAGTTTCACTTTTGAGAACTAAGTGTCCCCTTGTGCTGTGCTAATTCAGAAACTGGCAGAACAGGCATTGCTATTTCTTTGACGTTAGGGCTTGCATCCCTATTTGCTTCTGTCTCATTTGTCTCATGACTGAATGAATCAACACGCAATTAAGCAGTCACATGAGGGACAGGGCAAAATGCTGCTCATACACTGATCATTGTGAATCTTTGGAGGATTGTTGCTTACGTCTGTTGTCTTCCTTGTGCGAGGAAACTCTGAATGGCAACCAAATGGTTTGGGGTTTTTTTCCCCTCCAATAATAATGGATTGCATAAACTGCAGCAAAATCAGTGCTACGAATGAGATACAGAAGAGTCAGAACAGTGGATCGGGGGGCGGGGGATGGATTTCTGAGCATTTTGAAACGCTTGTTTAAATTCAAGCACTGTGAATGGTTTGGTATTTAAAAGATTTTAAGCTCCGTAGTACAGTGCTCACGCAACTGAGACGACTAATGGTTTTAACTAAAAATGCAACTGGTGGGCAAGGAAAAGAAGATGAGGTCCACTAAATGGCATAAGGAGACTTGGCTTTTTTATTGCCAATTTAAAGTTTATGTTTTTTAAGTAGCATCAAGTTACAGGGGCTTTGTAAGAATTGCCTTCCAAGTCTGACTGGCAAATACTTGTCTGGAGATTTACTGGGTTCTCAATTATCACCCAGTCACAAGTGCAGTCACCTTTAATCAATTATACGGCCATGGACTACAGCCAGAGAATGCTCAAATCCCTCCGCGGCATGTTCCAGCCATATCACTTTCACAAGCAAGACCGTATTTTTCCCTTATAAGATTTGTGAAGCAAGCACTTCAGGACATTTTAATAAATGTAAGCAGGTTTCCACCTTGGCGCTAGCAACCTCTGCTGCATCCCAGGCCCCAGGACACGGGGTGGGGATTCTGGGGCTGGCATCTTGGTCATCTGTATCCTGTTAGCCAGTCTGCCTTCATCCCCTTGATGCCAGTCTTTTCTCACATGGTTGTTGCAGCGTGAAGATCTCCACGAGGGGTCGTTTGTGAACCCGCTGAACTGGCCAGCAGGCCAGACATGTTGGGGATGGAGACTGTTTGGGTTGGCAGACAATGTTTAGTTATAGGAGTTTGCGGGAACATGCTCTGCCAGTTAATTAGCTACATACGGATCAGAGCAGTGAGGCAGTTCTCTGGAATGTGCCAGGCAAGTTGGTGATAACCCAGAGTGGTTTATTACTGTGCTGCTTATGAGAAGTTGTAGTATCGATAGCTCCAGGCACTCAAATTATGGTATACAGGTACAGATTACATTTATCTCTTATTTGAATATTCCTTTTGAAATGTGAGACTTCAGAGGTCGTTTGGGGCTTTTGAAAATTACTCAGTTGTTGAACATATTTTCATGTAAGTGCTTTACTTGTATAAAATACTCACTTTGTCTTCATATTGAGCCTTATGATTTGCCAGATATTTAGCTGGTGTAAACCAGCTTAGCTCTTTGGAAATTAATGGCAGCATTGTCAGAACTCGCCTCTTTTTTGCAAGTTCCCCAAGTTTTGGTATTTTTTTTTTTTAAAGCCCCCAGCTTCTGTACTTGTGTTATGAGAATCTCTGAGTTTGTTAATTTAAAAAGAAAAACTTTCTAGCCCTTAACATTGCAAAGAAAACCTTGAGAGCATGAACGCAACTCAGAAAACAGAAGGTGACTAGAGATGCCTCAAAATACATTATTAGTTTTTCGGGGGTTTTTAAATCACGATACTTAAACTAATCTCATTTTGGAGTCTGATTCAATGGTTATGTTATGCTTGGGTTTGACACCACTGTTACGAGTGGAGTTACTGTGACATTGGTTTAAAAGCTGGCCCACATACCTTCTAGAGATCTTGCATTCAATTTTTTCCCTATTGATAGTAAATTCAGTACTTTGACTTGTATGCCATTTTTACATATTTGAAGTTATCAGACCTAAATGAACTCTAGAGCTCAAAGTAGTAATTCACCATTAAATCATAGAAGAGAGAGGCTGAAGAACTTGTAAATATGAGCCAGCAAACTTGCTTTTGTGCAGCCAGAGCCTGTTGAGATTGCTGTGTGTCCAGCACTGATAGAGCCAAACTTATTTTTTCATATTAATAATTCACAGTGTTGGGGAAAGAAATTTTGGGTGCTGGTTTTAATGAGAAAGTGTTGTGTATATTGTCTGCTAGAAAACCTGATGTATCAGACATATGGAGAAGTTGCATTGCTGACTATTAAGTTGTCCTTCAGGATCTTCAAGCGGCTGGAAAGCAGGGGCTTAAGGATGAAAGCAAATGTCCATAATTACACAGGAGAAAACCCCAACATTAAAAGGTCTCCTTTGCCAAATGAGAGAATGCTGTGTTCTTTTTAAATAAGACATTAAAAATTGATATGAGCCCTTTGTGTTCCATACTCTTAAAATAACTATTTGCAAATTGTTCTTATGTGGATGCATAAGTCAGGATTTCCCCCCCCCCCAAAACTTTCCATAAAATACACACAACACTGAACTACTTACACTTTATTTTTAATAGCTACAGGGAAAGATTATTCAGCTCTCTGAATACTCGGGAGTGCACAATAAAATAACTGTTTGGCAGGGGGAAAATGCCCTGTTGTCTTGCAGTACCAGTTGGTATTATGTAGGTTTGGTGTCTCATGTCTTATTTATAGTAGATTGCAATGGGAAACTGGATACAAAACAAACACCGATGTTCCAGTGTAGCTTAACTATGCATCAGATTCTTTCTTTGATAGTTATTTTTACTTTAGACATCTTTACTTTTTTTAATTTATCATGTGGTGATTAAAGGGACGTAGCCATTCTGCTCAGTCTCAAACTTTAACCATCTTAAAAAGGCAGGTAAATCCTATATAGCATCCCCCAAAGATACTTTGGGATAGATTCTCATTTCTGCTGAAACCTCTTCACGCTAGTACCAAAAGTAAATTTGAATCTCCTTGATTTTAATGCGAGGTTTGTGTTTGACTATCATTATGCTTTAAAGTATTTTTCATTAGTACCTCCCATGATCTGATTTCCTTTAAAGAAGATCTGTTTGGTACGCCTGTGTGAAGCGGCTAGTATTCGCTTCGGATTTGGCCGATTTGGGGACAGCGATTCGATTCAGTGATTCAAATCACTGTCCTGATTTTGATTTGGCCAGGCCAGGCGCGCCTCTCTCCCAGCCTGGCAATGGCTGCCCCAGCTCCTGGCACTTAAAAGCCTCAACTTGGTGCTGCCAGGTAGGGGATGATCCCTGCTGCCCCCCACTGCCCCATGCTGCATGGGGGGCTCTGCATGAGTCCCCTGACCCCCCTCCTAGCCTCCCCCAGGTGCTCTGCCCAGGCCAGCTCCACCCCTTTTAAGGAACCCTCTTTCCCCCCCCGCCCCCCCCCCCCCCAAAAAATAAAAAAAATCCCAGACTCACTGCTCCTGCTGGCGGGTGGTGATCCATGCTGCCTTGTGTCCTGTGGGGGGCTCTTCACGAGCCCCCAAGGCTGCACTAGGAGCAGTGAGTCCTGGGGTTTTTCTTGGGTTTTTTTCTTAAAGAGACAGAGCTGACCTGGGCAGGGTGGGGCAACTGTGGGGTGGGGGGGCTGGGGAGCTCATGCAGAGCCCTCCATGCAGCATGTGGCAGTGGGGGGGGGGCAATGGGGATTGCCCCCTTCCACCTGGCTGCACCTGGTGAGCACCGAGGCTTTTTTTTTTTTTTTAAGTGCTGGGAGCTGGGGTGGATGGGGTTGGCCATGGGGGGCGGGTCTGGGAGAGTGAACAAATAACCTAGCAATTACACCAAAAGGAGTTAATTTCTTCTGGTTTTATTTGTAATTTGTGATTGAACTGAGGCCCAAATCCAGCACTGGACCGTAGGCTAACAGATGTACATATGCACAGTCCTGCCAAGTGTAATGAGGCTGAGGCTTCTCAGTCCTCTGAGCTGCTCCATGGAAACATGCTTGAACCCAAGCAGCCTGACAGAGCTCAGTAGGGCTGTACTTGGGCACAGGCATCCTTCAACATGGAGCTCATTGTGGGATTAAGGGCCAAGTAAAGGCCAGGCTTTTGCCAGACTTTCTCGTTTTGCATTAATTAGTGTGTTGACCTTTCAGAATGCTTACTGTTCTGTTGCTAAAGTCCATATTTATGCCCCTAAACACAATGCCAGTGCGATTTTTGCCTCCTTCCCCCCTTTCACGTTGGACCCGGGGCCGGAGTCTGGTTGCTTTTGCCACTTGAGAAGTGTGTGGGTTGAAAGCCAGGCAGACCCCAGCTGGGGTACCACGTCTGGGAGATGGGAGGGAGCGGGGATTAACCTTAAGCTACCGGCATCTGCCCATGCCCCCTGCTCCTGCCGCTCAAGCAATGAGGGGACACTCTGGAGCAGGGTTTCCCACTCCAACTCCCACCCCCTTCTCAGCCAGCTGGAGCAGTGATGGTGCTTTGGCTAGGGAGGAGAGGGGTGGGACCAACCCTGGTCAGCTGGAGTAGACAGCACAGCCCAGCCCAGCTCAGGGCTGCAAAGCGTCCTGGGATGCTTGGGGGGCTGTGAGCAAACTTGAACTAGGAAGGGGTCTGGGACAGGAGTTCCGTAAACCGGTCTGCCTAAATCTATTCGTTCAACCAAGTTCATCTTAAACCACTTTCAAAATGACTGAAACTGGTTTATGTGCACTGAACTTCTGTTTTGTTACAGGTTTAAACTAGTTTCTGATCACATAAGCTAGTTTATGCGTAACTTCTGTCCCTAATTTATGTGACCAACAATTCATGTTGTTCTTGCTTTAAGACTTCTGGAGCAAATAATGTAGTTTTAACAAGTGTATTCAGTTCCAGGGCAGTGAGTTGAGAGCTTGTTGCCACACATGTCTGCGGAATAAAATGAGACTGTGTTACCTGTTGGTTTGTGTCATGGGAATGGGGGTGTTTGAACTAGCAGCAGGTCCTGGCAGATTTTCTCTAGTTTGTGGCAGTTGTTAGTGTCTATATACTTTTATGTGCCTGGACTTTTTTTTTTTTTTTTTTTTTTTTTACCACTTCATTAGTAAGAATCCATTCCACTCCTTTTCCTGGTTGGTTGTTAACTGAAGCTGTGTCCTCTTTCAGTGCTCTTCTCTTGAACGTGCATCAAGTTACTGTGAGGTAAAATGGAAACTTTGGTTGTTACTCCTGTAAATAAACGTTTACATAATACATTGATTAGCCTCAACTTCTCACCGTTACATTTCTGGCTAAAAAGGTCACTTTTGACATCATTACCCTTTAGAAAGCAATGCATACGCTATGTATAAATGACATGAATGGTTTTAGAGCAGTTTCATCCTGACAGGAGTGTATTACTGTATACAGCATGTGCCTCTTCATAAACCAGAAAGGTGACAGAAGTATTAGACAGTGTTGCTTACACATCAGTTTGAAGGGGGGTTGTAACTATTAAAAGCAGAATTTGGTTTTAAGATCGTTTCACATGTGCTTAATTTTACTTGTGTGAGCAATTCCACTGACTCTTTGGGCCACAGCTATATAGAATTTAAAGCACACGCCCAACTGTTTGTGCTTCTACTTTTGAGAGAGGCGGATTACCGCCTGCTGTGCCCATATTGTGTCTTGTACAAAAGATTGTAGTTCTGGATTTTATACTGAGTCAGATTCTCCTTTCAAGTTTTATTTTCTGCCTTCAGGAGACTAAAAAGAAATCCCGCTACCGGTCATGAGGTGAAACTTTGGCTTTATTGGAGTCAGTGACAAAACTCACAATGACCTCACTGGGGCCAGAATTTTTTTTCCCTGGAGTCAAAAATTCCACCTGTTCTACGAGGGTGTCTGTCTGCAGAGGAACTCCGTGTTCTTCTGTGGAGCTGATCCTAGAGGGCCAAATCTCAGGCTTCAGGAATGAATATACATGAAAATGTATACTTGTTCATCCTATTTCTGTGAAATAAAAAGGTAGCTAATACTGGTGACCTCTGTGGTGTGGTTAGGGGGGAGAGAATTTTAATTTTGAAGAATGAGTATTAAGCTGCACGTGTGTTGCAGGTACTTGTAGATATTGGGTAAAATCAAAGGAAGGTTTCCCCAAGGATGATGGCCCTCATTTTTTGCAATTCTCTCATGTGCTTCCAAAATATTTAGCGTCTTTTATCGCACATCGAGCTTCCAGGTCCCGTTCCCTCCCTTTTCCCAGGATGTTAGGATAAACTGTGTAAACACTGAGCTTTTTGCTCTTGTGATTATATTACTAAACACCCTTCCTTCCATGGCCATGAGTTAACACAAGAGCAGTTATGAAACCCTGTTTACAGCTCTGCAGCTGGTCAGGGTTTCTTTATGGGTCTTATTTCACATCTCTCCTTTTTAAAGTGTATATTGCCATCCAATTATCTGGACTATTCCTGGAGTTTCACTTGTAATATTAATGAGCTTTTACAAAGCATACAATGCCTCCTTTGTTCATATAGGAAACTGTTGAAGAGGGAGGGGAGGTTTCTTATAACACCCCACCCCAACAATAAAATAAAATAGAATGCATCTGCTTTTCCTTAGTATGCAGTCATACTGAAGTTATGCAGTGTGGAGCGTGCATGTCAGCAATTGCACCTTGTGCACGAAACATGGGCAGGCATCATTTTTCTGTTTCCAGTATAAAGCAGGGATCCAAACAAGACCTTCTGTATAGCTAAACATTTTAAAGGCCTTATGTTAATGGTGAATTCTGTGTGCATGAATATAAGGCAAAGCTAGGATTGGTTGGCAGGCTCACTGCAGATCCAGGTGGCATATACTGACAGCTTTGGGTCACATGATGGCTATTAGTGCTTGCTTTTCCACTCCTCTGGCTCAGCTTGTCAGCAAGGGTTGAATGCAAGCATCCTGCAGCTTCCAAGAATGTAAGGGGGAGGGGAAGTCTGGGGGGAAGCTGCTTTGGTGTTTTTCTCCCCCCCTCATCTTCGATCAATCTGAATTCCTGACAAATGTGGATTGTGGAGGTGCAGAACTGCAGCCACAGTTGCCAAGGGAGTCTGGTCATGCGGCTCAGCCCATATCGGATTCGCTGAAGAAGGATAGATTAAACTGGCATGTACAGTCTACGTTGTCTGCCAAAGCAGCACTTAGCTTTCAGATGAATTAGATTGATCTTCTCTTCTCTGCAGTAATACACTTGAGGAGACAAAGGAACTGGAAAAACAGACAATATTTACTTTAGTAAGGATCCTGGACTGTGCAGCAGAATGGAAGGACAGAATATTGGTTATGAAACTATAGGGGACTGTAGATGGATCCTCGCGCGAAAGCCCGTGTTTTGCTTCGACAAAATGATTTCTTTAAGGCAGTTTTTGTGATCCTGTTGCTAGGATTAAGCTTTTTGCATTGCAGCATGGAGCCTTTTGTTTGAGTTAAATTCAGACCTCTCGATATGTCACCTGACAGTCTTGTGGTTTTGGATGAATATGGCTCATTGCTATTATTAACCTGGGTTGGCAGCTGGGCATAACAGGAGTTTATAGGGATTTTGAAAAGTGGAACTGCTCAGGGGATAAAGATGCTTTCCAGGTATGGAAATAAAGTTATTGCAATTGTTTTAACAATTTGGACACTGTACTTCCTAACAATTGATTTGCTGCTCTAATTTTTTTTTTGTAGAAATATGATGCTTTATAGAGTTGGTTTGGCTTTCTGATTTCTGCAACTGTATAGAAAATAGCTCTTTTCTGTATTTTTAAATATCCTAAGTTAATTTGATAACTATAACTTTGCAAAGATTAGTTTTGATCTGCTGAAGTAATGGGAAGAACTGTATTAAATGCTAGCAGATTTAAGTCAAAGGGATTTTTGTTGGTTTGTGTATATTTTTGTATATCAAGGCATTTTTTCCAAAAGAACTAATGAGGAAAAGTTTGTGTATGTGTGTTTTAAAGCCTCTCGAAACTGAACAGGTGTTTTCTAAAATGGCATGCTTTTATACATGCCCTCAAATCTGGAGGCATAGATAGTGATCTGGAATGACAAGAGTTAACTTTAAATTCTTAATTAATTGCTGGAGGTCAAGTTGTAAAAATAGTCAACATATTTATTGATTCCTTCCCACAATACCTTCAAGGCTACTGTTTTCGTGGTTCATGTTTTTAATTCTACCATAGCTAACCTGTATATGTACCATGTCTTTATTTTCTGTGTCCGCTTGGTTGGAGGCCAGCAAAGAATTAAATCCATGTTCCACGAGGCATTTTTGGGTGTGTGTTGGAATTTCGAGAGTGTGAATTAGGCATGGAGTGAGAGCTGAATGGATAAACAGAGGCAAGTGACTAACAGGTGGGAGTTAAAAATGAAAACAAACTAAAGTTAGCTTCGTTTGCAGTTTAAAGAATAAGACAGCAAACTAGAATTTGGGAGTCGGGGCCAGCAAACGTGGAAACCAGCTGAAGTTTATGTCCCAGTTCAGTGCACAGAGTGCAGATGCCTGACTTGTGACCAACTGTTACAGTATGTGCATGGTGTGAGTAGCTCACAGTTCCTGAACCCCCAGTAGTACAGCTATTCAGAGTGAGCATTGCTAAACTACTAGATGAATGAGACAGATTTATAGACATGGCAGAGAGCTGGCCTTTTCACTGCTACAAAGCCTGCGGCTGGGCCCTCCCTTTCTTCTGGGTATAGGGAACCAAGAAATATGAACAGGAATCCTCAGCTTTGATTTAAAAGAAAAGTTGGTTTTTAGCCCTAGTCCTTAGGATGAACTTTGCAATGTAACCTCATGCGCTCTTTCCGGCCCAGGGCAGGGGGTCAGATTCGATGATCTAATAGGTCCCTTTCAACCCTAATAACTGTGAAACTAGTCCATAGGGCTGAAAGCTTGTTGCAAATCCCTTCCTAAAGAGCAGAGGGGATTCAGAGACTCCTTGCAGCCACTGTACCCCCAGCTCTTTAACTTCAGACAAAGCCATGAGTAAGTTAACAGCTGTAAGTGGCAGTGTTGCCCAGGGTACTAATGTAAGCAATTTCCCCATCAATTATAATGGATCCCCTCCAGAGCCTTGGTCAAGTCACATAGCTCAGTTTTAATAAAAAATTTTCCCTGCAGGAATGGGGCCAATGGACACAACCTTCCCATGAATGCAGATCTAAGGACATCCGTCTTGCAAAACGTTTTGTATGTATCAGCTCAGAGGTTGTATTAATGTAGAGATCCCCTTCCTCCCCATGGCCATATGTGTTACGCCACTGAAGCTTAAAGAGAACTGTTGCAGAAAGAGTTGTGCATGCAAACCAAGGCTATAAATTTATCACACCCATCATAGGGTATTGGATAATGAATTTCATCTGGTTTTTTGGGTGTCTCTAACCATCAACCTAGCATCATCGGTGCATCCCTAGTATGCGTCCAGCTACTTGTGTTTGTTCTGGAAGATCTACACAGCTGTATGGCAGCAGTCAAATAGGGAGCAACTGGCTGACCCATGTCAAGAAAATGATAGAGAGTATTTGTCCTTACTATGAGTCCTACATTCTGTTTGTCACATCACCATAAGGCATGAGAAGAGGAAAGGTCCAGAAGTACGTGGAGAAAGTTGCTGGGGACTGGAAGAAGGCTGTCTTCATTGAAGAGTGTAAGAGCAGAGATGACAAAGGTGTATAATACACTGAGTGTCACAGAGAAGGCCAATAACCTACTTCTTTTTCCCCTTTCCCATAGTAAAATGTATGCAGGATTTTCAATATTAATAGACAACACATATGTATAAAATGTTGTCTTTTATAACATTTCCACATATAAAAGAAAACCCCTAAAAACCTGTTTAACTCACTGCTTCAGGATGTTTTAGATATAGTTTAGAAAGGTACTAAATACAGATTACCTTTACACTTTGAATGTAAGCTCCTTTGGGGCAGGGACATTACTCATGTTAAATATTTGTGCAGTGTAGTTTGGATTCCTAACGGGCCCCTCTAAACATTACCGCAGTACAAGTAGTAGTAAATAATAATAATACAGAAATAACTGCATTGTGCGGTAGGTAGTCTCATTAAAATTGTGGGCTATGAATCTCTGTAGGCTTTAACGAGTAAGTATTCCCTCTGAAGGTGAGGGAAAATGTCATCTCCAGTACATAGCAATGTAGTCCCAGCTGCATAACGAACTGCACGCTTTCCTTTGAAGCAGTTGGCGCTGGTCACCATTGGAGAGGGAGCACCAGACGAGACGGACTAGTGCTTTTTCAGTATGGCTGTTCCTATCGACATTCTGAAAAGGTGCTAACATGAAAAACATGCAGAACAGATAAGCTGGCATAAACTATAAATATCATTTGCGTAGATGCTTTTAAAAATAGTTTGAAGTGATTCATCACCAGGCAGTTTTCATAACTGTGGTTAACATGTTGAAAACAATAGTTTCATAGTTTCAACTTACTTTTTCAGGAATTGGGCATATTCCTGTGTAGTGATCTATGATTTTTACCTATTTGGTGTCTCTCTCAGTTGGCTTTCATTTCAACCATACATCTTTTTAAACTTCCAGAACTGTCTTGTTATTTAAAAGTAACCCAGTGGTCACTTAGGTAAGAGTGAAACAACATTATTAACATAAGTTGTTAATGACAAAAGGGATTTCTGTTGATCTTGTACAGAAAACAAGTTTGTGTTGTCTTCAGCTTTATGGGTGGGGGAGAAGGCAGCATTTTTTGTGTGATGGTTATTAAAACCAGCATGGAGCAATGCATAGGATCATTCCATTACCTCTAGCGGATAACTTCTTCATACTCCAGTGCGTGCTGTGTTTTCGGGGATGTGTAAAGAAATCCAGCTGTAGGCTATGTAGAATTCTGGATTGCATCCTGCTTGCCCAACTCCCAGCATTGGTGTTTTTTGTTTTTTTTAAGGAACTGCCCAATGGATCTGCACATGAAGAGTGAATATTGGTGTATTAGAAGGTAGGGAGGTAAGGCAGGGAAAAGAGAGAGCTGTTTAGCTGGACCAGACCCATTGGCTCTCTGTGACTAAATGTGTGCTGGATGTTTGTTTCTAAAGAGATGTGCAAATATTTCTCTTGTTTTTGACTAGTTTTAATTAGTTTGGTAACATCTGGATTCTGCAAATTGCCTGTTCCCCAACTTCTTCCAAATTCAGTGCAGGAGCAGATGTCACCATGATATTCCTAATAAAATTAAAAACAATGTACCCTGTTGATTATTCTATAATGTGATGCTTTAAAGAACCCCGCCCTCCGCTTTCCAGATTTTAAGTCATTTTCAGCTATGTGCATAGCCTGCTTGCAGCTTGTCCTGTTAACCTGAAAACTCCCTTTTATCACTAAGACCTTTCTTCCTCATTTGGGGCTCAGAGTGTTTTGTTGGGAAGATCTAAAGACTCCATTTTATGGAGTCCAGTTTTCAACTAACCTTTAAAGAGGCTGAGTTTTTGCAATATTTTGCAACTATAATGGAATATGTACAATATTTTTTAATTGGGTGGGGGAAGGAATTATCCAAAGCATCTAAATAATTTGCATTCAATGGATCTTGTGCCTCTAAATCATTTTGGTGCTTATGAAAATCTTACGCTGTGTAAACTGGCATTTGTATTCTAGTAGTGCCAAGGGGTCTCTGTCAGGATGGCGTTGTGTTGTATGAAAAGAAATAATTCAGCTTCTTTTCTGCTATGAGGTCAGAATGCTAAATTTACAATGACATAATTTTCCATGGCAACAGAGAGTGGTTTATTTAAAAAAAAAAAAAAAAAAAAAAAAAAAAGCTCCAAAGCAAGATCAACCAGGAACATCTGGATTGTTCAGAAAGATCTTCTTTTCTCATTCAGATTTATAACTCAGTTGAGATTTCCACAACAGGGTGGGAGATTGAGACACATTTTTCCTTAAAATTAAGAGAACTTGTGAGTGAATTGGATATCAGTTGAACTTCATAGTAAGATTCCATTTACAAACACAGTTAGTGAAATGTGTCGCTTTACAAAGGATCTGCCACAGAGTTTTGCCCTATATTACACGGAGTAGTTTTGTTCGTTTTCCCTGGGTGCTCTTCTTAGGTGTCAGACTTACCAACACTTTAAATCTGCTAACGAGGAATGCTGTTTCTTGCTAAAATATGTCTCTGCTGAATGGAACAGGTGTGAGCTTGAGGTGCCAGTCTGCTTGTATTTACTGTATATCCTACTGAACCTTCTGCTAATACTCTTTGGTTTCTTCTGGTTCAAGGAACAGTCCACTACTGCCAAGGAATATTTTTTGCGAAGCTAAAAAGAGCTTTACAGCTATATTATGTAAGACAGATAACACTTAACTCATCTGTCATGAAATATGATTTAAAACATACATTCGTTACTGGTGTATATACTTGAATAGAGAAAGTTAGTGTCCTGTGCAGAAATGGAGATATAAACAAGCTTTTTTTACCTTGTTCAAATATCTTGTTGAATGCCGTAAGGTTTTTATATTTAGCTTTCTGTCCTCTTAGCGTTTAGCTGCTCTTGGGGCTTCTTATAAGCAGACTTTCCAAGTATCTGGAACAGTTACTGCCCTTGTCTGCTAGTAATTTCAAAGCTGAATATCAGAAGTACTAGCTAATGAAAGTCAGGCTTTTGTTTAAAATGGATGCAAATTCAAATGCACAGTAAAGGGTAGGGCAAGTAAAATCCCTCCTTTTCTTTTTTTGAGCAGTAGCTGGTTATTGCATTGTTTGTTTGTTTGTTTGTTTGTTTGTTGTTTCATGAGTTGTCATTGACATAACTGTTTTCCAAACTTCCCATCCACTTTCACTGAAGAGTGAGAGAGGGTTCCTCCTTCTGCTGGGAGTGTGAGGTTATCTGTTGTCCTCATCTCACTGGGGAGAGATTGGACAAAGCCAAAAGCTTGAGCTTGAAATTGCTTGGCGTCTCTCTCAGTTAATGGCTCTTTTCAGAATTGTCTTAATTGCGTTTGACAACAAGCGTTGTGATGCCCCTTTGCTCTGCTTCACTGAAAAAGACATCCCCGGCTCATCGAAGGATTCTCAGGCCTGTCAAGAGACTGTTCACTATAGACGACAGCTTTATCCATGCAGAATCTACTGCAGGGGTGGGCAAGATGTGGCCCACCAGGTCATTCTATCTGGCCCATGGGGCCCCTAAAAAATTTAGAAAATGAATACTCATCTGCCCTGGTCTGCCTGTTATGCAGCCCTTGATGGCTTGCCAAAACTCAGTAAGCGGCCCTTTCCCCAAAATAATTACCCACCCCGATCTACTGCCACTTCAATAAATGACAGAATTCCCCTTGGTTTGTATGTAAGATTGGACATTTGATCAGAGACAGGATCAACGTTTCATGCACAAGCCATACCCTGCAAGTTGTGTTGGTCTGAGAGCTGGTCTAGCAGAGTATAACTTTTTCACGTAGAATTTGGTTATTTGATAATCCATCTTCCTCCTCATGTGCACACATGACTCTTTTTTTTTTTTTTTTAAACTACCTGGCCTTAACTGAGTACACAGAGGGAAAGCCAGGCTCTTGCAGTCAAAGCTCTAGACATCAATGTATTTTACTTTTAAAAAATTTTTAATTTAATTTTAACTTGAGCAATCTTGAGTTGCTCAAGTTCTCCCCTGTGATCTCTTTGCCGTTAGTTGCATAGCATCCTCTCTTCAGCTTCTGTTTTTCTCTCTTGTTACTAAATGGTAGAAGCCAAACAGTTGAGAAAATGGACTTCCTCCCTTAAGAGGCCCAGGTAATTCTACTTACAGTACCCAGATTCCTTCTAGATGATCTTACAGAAGTTATAACCTTATGAATTTCTATTAGTATCCCCAGTTTTTTTTGGGTGGGGGGAGGATTCTGTATCTTTGGCTTCATACAGACATTCAGTTTCTCTAGTCTCTGCTCTCCTAGGAGAAACCACAAGTTTATAGCTCTTCAGGATTTTTTCCCAGACTAAAAATGGCCACTCCAGGAGACAAATAACCTGGGAACAACCAGGGTTAAATCACTCCTAAAAGAGTTTCTCTTGGGAGAGAGAAAGGTCTGTACATGTTGTGATTTCTCCCAGAAGAGAACATAGTCTTCCAGAACCCCCACTCCCTCCTTTCCCCCCAGGAGACAGTATGGTACTCCCTGGACTCTACTGCTCCCAGAACACACCCTCTTCACAAGCCCCACATTGTGCTGCAGGGAAACACAAGCTGACCATGGGCAGTCCGAGTCAGCCAAGCAGGGCTGCCCTGTGCACTACTGCCATCTGTTGCCAGGCAAACTAAGGGAGCTCGCAGAGCATGCTGTGCTGTGTGCCCCCGTCTTCCCTTCCACCACCCTTAGGCTGTACAGTGTGAGCACTGCAAGCTCTTCACTTTTCAGGGTTTCAACATTTGAATGTCTGTACCTGCAGCTCTGAGTGAGGTTTTTTTCCCCCCCTTCTATTAAGAGTATAAACCTGGGAGAACTCTCTCAGATGATTTGAATATGTATATGTAGCCACTGACTATTGAATGAATTTTCTGTAGCTAAGTTCTGCTACAGAAGTTGGCAGGCTGTAGGTGACTTATATTGGCTCACTAAGGGGGTCAGAGGGGAGGTGACCTTTTGGGTCAAGTCATGGAAATAGGGAACAATGAATCTTAATGCTGTTTTAGGGATATGCATCTAAAATTCCCAACTGTTAATTTATAGGCATCTAATTGTCGAAAAGATATGGGCAGGCGCAGCTCTTTCCCTAGGGACAAGGAGTCTTTCTCCAGCTGACTTACTATAAGTTTCTTTCTGTAATTGTCAGAGAGAGCTCCATGTGATTCTCCTTGATAGAGTTACATCTCTTATAGCAAGGATAGCTAGATAGAATTTCATGCTGATTTAGAAAGTGGCTCTGCTTTTTTATTGTCTGGAAAGCAAATCCTGCCTACTCTGTGGGTGGAACTGGCATCTAGCAGTTCTTATTTCCAGGAAATGAAGAGCCACAAGTTTTAAAAAAAAAAAAAAAAAAAAAGTCCCAGAGATCTCCTGTGACAGTGCAGAGCATTGATCTTTGGCTTGGTGTGTCATTTTTAGTTGTTCCACAAGAGTTTTTTTTTTTATTTGACTTACTGCGATGCATGCAGTCAAACCTCTGCAGAGCAAGTTCTGTACAATGAAATTGTTCATGATAAGTACTAACAAATTTACTGTGTAGTAATAAAAGCAAGACCATCCATAGAAAGAGGGGAAAAGGGCCTTTCAGGCTTGAACCCTTGAACAAGATCCTCATTTGTGAAGCTTCCACAAAATTCAGTGGACATCCTGAATGCGGAGCTTTCAGAGGTTCACGTCTTACTAGGCTACCGGATCAGTTGCTGGGAATAAATGTGTTTTCAGAACCCATAATGTGAGCTCTCACTTTGGCCCCAGTCTAGTAACACACTTTATAATACCTGTGATTAGGGACCTACCTAAATAATGGCAGAAGTTCATGGCACCTTACACATACACACCCCTACCTGTGGTTTTTGCCTCTTGACCAGTGACTGGTGGGGGAGGATGCACAGCGAAAAGACTGGGATTAAAGGTACCGCTGCACCATGAACTTCTGCTATTTAGGTAGGTTCCTACCTGTGGTAGCAATTGGGATTTGTGATTGTCCTGGTATTGGAGGACATTGTTTTAAACTTACTGAAGATCTGTTCTCTCATAGCTGTGGGTAGCTGTGACCTGTGATTCTGGTCTGCTATAAGAATAGCAAGATAATCATGAGGAGTTTAATGGAAGTATTTTATTGCAGTGGGGTTTTTTGACAGGTAAAGATGGGAAATGCATGGTAGCTTTGGCACATTAGCCTTCTCAGTTATGCAGCTAAATGCTCACAGATAGCACTGCATTTTCCTGTGGTTCCTTGATTCTGGCAGCTGGAACTGTGAGGGAAAAAAATCACAAGATGTGATAACAGCACAGGAATTGACAACACTGGATAAATAATTACTTCGGGAGCGTCACACAACTTACACCATGGCACTGCAGCTATTTATTTACAAGCACTTTGTAGTGAAAGCGCAATGTTTGCACAGGATCAAAGGGTTTTTAAGAAAAATGTCATTGCATCTCTTGGACTTTATTTGAACATCTGGCTTTATTAAAAAAATAATGTAAAGAAACAATGTCAGAAGTCACTGTGGTAATAAATTTTTCTGCTTCTTTATTTTTTCATTGAAGCTGGCCTTTACCAGAGTTTGACCCAAGTCAGATCCGACTGATTGTGTATCAGGACTGTGAAAGAAGAGGGCGGAATGTCTTATTTGACTCCAGTGTTAAAAGGAAAAGTGAGGATGTACCTGTGTCGGTGAGTATTTTTCAGCTGAAATGTGATTATAATATATGACTTCTCTTTTTACATAATACAGGAGTGAATACACAAAGGTCAGGACAATAAACATTTTGTATTCATTTATTTGTTAACCCTTTGAACACACACACACACACACACACACACACACACACACACACACACACACACACACAGAGTGTGGCAAAATGATCATGTTTGTGTGCGTGTGTATAGCACATTATTCAAGCTTCAGGGATTGCCTCTAACAGCTCTAAATATTTTTGACATCTTTTAATTCTGGGACTTTTCTTTTTTCACCCTCAACTTTGAAAAGTTTTGAAAAAGAGATGTCTTCCTTTTCTGTGCCCCCTAGCCATGCAATGCTGTGCCTATATGGTTGAAGACCATGACACAGAAGAAACTGAGAATTTGATCCGTTTATGATGGGGATCATATGATGTGGCAGCCTGCAGTGGCAGGGAACTGGACCAGCTGACCCAGGAAGTCCCTTTGCATCTTGTGTCCCAGGTCTTGGTGTTCTTTTGCCAACCTTTTTTTCCTGGTGTCTTGTGTCACTTCTTTGGCAGAAAGTTTCTTGAAAGCTTTGGGGGTTTTGCCTTTTTGCTGCAGAATGACCTGCTGTTTATTGATCTGTGAATTTACAAAGTAACTGCTAGAGCAGGACAAAGGAGAATGTTTGTAGGGGTCAGGCATGAGAGAGCTGAGTTTCAGTCCCAATCTTGTCACTGACTGCTGGTGTGAGCTTGGCCAAGTCACTTAGCCTCTCTGACCCTCATTTTCTCCACCTGCAAAGGTACAGATATTAGGCACTGCATGAACTCAATTTGGTCATGTTTGGTTATCTCCATTAGGTGCTGCCTAGTGGGTATAAAACTAGGTACTTTAAGTATGGCTACAGAAAATGGCAGTTTTATCACAAAAAAATTGTTTCTGCATTGGGTGCGGGAGCATATCTGTAAACTGCACCAGCCAAGTTTGACAGAAGCTGCAATTTGTTCTTTCTTATCCAGACTGACTGCCTGCTACTTCCACCAAATACCCTATCTAATTCTTGTGGGAACTTTGTGTGGTTCTGAGCATAGATTTTTAATGACTCTTCATAGCTGAATATAACAACTTTTATATCCACAAATTAACAACCGGGTTTCCTTGTTGCGGAGTTTTGATTTGATGTTTGACTGGGGTTTAATTCCTGTAGCAGCAGCACGAGACATCACAAAATGTTTTAGATGTCCCTTACTTTTTAATTTTGAACCCGTAGCAGTTTTATTAGGCTAAAAGTACAGAACTGTCCATGTATCTTTGCCAGCAAAAGAGTTCATACTTTTAAAAAAGAGTTCTGCTCGTATGTCACAAAACAAAATGTAATAAACAAGGTTTTGTCAGTCTGTAGTACATACCTGTGCCGCCTATTTCTATTCCTATCAATTTCTTTGAGTCTAGAAAACGCATTTAAAAGAGTGTCTTTACTTACACAGTGAACTTTTGAATTTTGTGGGCTGGCTTTATTATTGGAAGCATAGTTCATTTTGACAGCTGAATATCTACAGAGTTCCACTAAAAATACTTGTTTCATTAGACTGACAGTTCAGCCAATACCACTCCTCCACAATTTCTTCTTGTTCTTTGTGCCATGTCTCAGTGGGGAAAAAATAGCCAACTGTATTCCCCATCCCCATAAAACAACTATCAGATAAAGAATTGTTCCCAGGCTGTGAAGTAAAATGCATAGTGCTAACCTCCAGTGCTTTTATGTAAGTTTTTTTTTTTTCATGAGAGAATTGTTGACGACACAGTTCTTGTCACACTTCCCACCTTGACAGGGTCATCCCGTGCAGCCTTCCTTGACTCAACACAACATTTCAGTAACAATTGGGTTTTGCAGGTAAAACTTGTGTCCAGCTGTCTTCAGCTCAGCTTGCTCCTAGTGCAGTAGTCTTTTGTGGTTACAAACTGGAATTTGTCAAGGAGTTGTGTTATTTCCCCACTCCATCTTGATTTTTCATTAACAAAGACACACCCTGCATATATAAAGAGAGAGATCTTGGCTCTAAGCACATTCCAAGGCACTCTTGCCCTTTTGCAGTAAGACTTGTGTGTGGGATGGGCTCTCTGTTGTGAATGAGTATCTGTTAAGTGCTTCACAGAAGTCAATGCCTTCTGCTCCCTCTCCTCCTCCCTCCTTGGATTTACTAATGTGATTTGTATCTGTGAGTTTGCAGATATACAAAGCATGAGATTTGTGAACATCCTCAGCACCAGTCTAACCAATTGATTTGAAGTCCATTGGGTTAGGCAGAGGCCAAGCAATTTTGAAAATCCTGCCCCAAGGCATCATATGACTGTGTAGGCTGTTCTTTTCCTTGTATAGCCAGCTGGGCAACAACTCTTCATTTCTGATTTTTTTTTTTTTTTTTTTTTCCTACTGTTTCCAAGAAGTATCATGAAATTTAACTCTACTTTACATTATCATTGTTTCCTTTACGTGCTTGATGATAACGTAAAGTAATATCAATCCTGTTTGGTGTCTATATATAGATAGATATAGATATAGATTTCCTTTGACTCCTGTCTCATAACCCGAAGAAGTAGTCAGTGAGATTTTGGAGTGTTCAAACAGTAAGTGCTGAAGGCAGGTGTCCGATTTTCTCAGATATAGGGTTATAAGTGACATGCGTGGCGGGGACAGAGAATTAAATTTGCATTTAAATGAGGGATCTATTAATTGTAGAGAGTCTTCAGCAGAAAAGTCACAAGATGATAGATTAATATGAGCCACAATACTAGGACCATAGCTTATTTTGTCTTTCCAGTTTTTAAAAGTATGAAGTACAGAACAAATGAAGAATGATGAAAGGAAAAGGGGGGAAATAAAGATCAGGACAATTAGATGCACTCCTGAATGAATAATGTGGTGTGTTTTGTTATTACTGGAAATGGGACTACAATAGATAGCTTTGGTGAGGACTGCCTGTAGCTCATTTTGTAGGAGAGGTTGTTACTTTTTCCTGGGGCTTTGCAGGGTTAAAGTTCTTCAGCCAGGCTGACAAGGGATCCACGGGCCAGAAGCCTTAGGCTGTGCATCCTGAGAATGTTGGCTGAGTGGTGTGCCAGGCATTTTCACTTAGATGGGAGATATACTTTGGACAGCTGTTGGGTTTTTGGCCTGTAGGATGAGGCAAAGCAATTCCCGTTTGTGTATCCCGGACCTTTTTTGGTACTTGGCACCACCAGCTCTTTCCCAGTGTTTCAAGGGATGTCCTATTAATTAGTCAGCCTTCTGTATCCAGGTGCCTTATGCCATCTTAGACCCTCTGCTGAAGTATGCTGGTGGCCATTCTTTTTTCCCTCGTAAACAGCAGAAAGTTGGGCAAGGCTCCACTTTTGGTTTTGCCAGGATCTCAGAAGAAGAAAGTGATAGCATTTCTCAACATTGTGACACCAGATCATGAGGAGATGTATCAGCATAGGAATTATTTGCATAATGACTGTGTGATGCAAAGAGGAGTCATTACTAATGCCTTTACCAAATAGCTTGGGTCCACATGTAACACCTACCTCTTTCAAATTTCATTAGTTACTCAGAGGTTGGAATCAGTTGCATTAGTCTTACTGGCAGCTCTGTTGGTCTAATTCACTTGTGTTAATGTGAATTTTGGCGTTCATACCTCAGCTGTGGGACTCAGCCATCATGGCACTGCCTTATGCTATTTGTAGGAAACAGCATCTACCCCATACTAGGATGTCTCCTGGTATCCTCACATGTATGCCCAGTCCTTTTTATCCTTCACACTTTCCCCATCCTCCACTCCTTATTTTCCTCTGAATATGCAAAATCCAGACCAAGAGGTGACTTGGGCATGTGCCTTCTCAGTGAGGCCAAGGTTATAAGTTTGTGGACAGGGAAAGGCTTTCTTCAGAAGTCTTTGAAAAAGTAATACGGGACCTGATTTTAACTTTGCTATAATAAGAAAACGGACTTTTCACATTCCTTTTAAGATACATGAACCAGACGGCAAGGCCCAGGCTAAATTCTCTGCCTGCACTCTACATTTCCTGACACTTCAAATGAGTGCTTGACTTCTCAACCTTGACGCCGCATTCACGCTGGCCGTTTGCTGGGACTCCCCAGTACTGTACTGTGTTATATTATGGTGTTGCTGTATGTTATTCATACGGCACTGTAAACGCAAGTGTGGCTGGCATGCAAAGACAAGTAGAAATACAATGTGATTGCCCCAAAGAGCTGGCAGTCCAATTGGATGAGAACATATCAGAAATGATGCCACATGGGGGAGGTAGGAAGGGAAACTAAAGAAAACAGTGGGAGGGGAGCCCTGAAGGAAAGCCTCCCCCAGGGAGAAGTATAGGTAAGACTGTTTTTTTCCTATATGTCTTGTTTAGCAACATTTTTTTGCTCTGTGTTTTGCCCTGATGTTTCATGGTTCAGTCTGGTGAGCAAAGGACACTTTCAGAGGGGGAGTTGACTGCAGAGGGTTGTTTAGAGACAAGTGAGTTTTTGAGTTTGTGGCAGCCTGGAAGGAGTAGGACATCCAGTGTGGTCAAGGGGAATCGGAGGAACTAGAGGAAGAATAGACGAGGATAAAGGCAGGGCTATAAGTAGGAGCCAAGTTGTAGAGAACATAGATTGCGAGTCAAAATGTGAATGGGCACTGAAGATAGGTAGGAGTAGAGAAGGAAGCTGAAGAAGGAAGTGACCTGCTCCAAGGGTTGAGAGTGGAGGAGGACTTGTAGCTGTGACATTTTGGAAAGAGTGGGAAACAGGGAAGTGAGAGTCAAAGATGGCAGGAAAGGGAAGCCTGTGGGATTCGAGAAGAAAGTGAACCAACGATTGTAACATTTGGGTTAAAGAGCAAAAGGTGGCCCAAAGATGATGGGGCACGCGAGTCCCATTTTCACCAAGTTACATACTTTAACTGTACGGCAAGATGGGTGACACTTAGCTAAATACTGACTTAACTTTGTAAATCGTCACTTACGAGGTCACATTTCTCCAAAAGCACATAAGTGGCATGTTGTTTTAAAAAAGTCAGGCATTCTACAAAGCTGGAAGATGGGAGAAATGTTGGGATACTAAATTGCTTGAGAGACTAGTGATGGGATATTGAGCCTTTTGCCTTTGAAGTGACCTATATAAAATTGAGATGGTGATCTCAGTCTGCTTCCTAGTGAACAAGTTTTCAGAGTGCAAGAGACTAAGTAGGAAGATGCAGATGCCAACTGTAATGGTAAATAGAGTCTGAATCTTCTCAACCCTTGATATGCCTTCTAAATAGATATGGAGGCATATTCGTAGCAGTGTGGCGGGTTATCTTCCCTGCTTCTCCTGTCTGTAAATGCACATAGGAGCCCAACAGCTCTAAGAAAAAAATCAGGCAATTTACATGATTACTGTTCTAAAAAACAGCAGTTCTTCCTCTTACACATGGAGCTGGAAAAATGGGCAATAATCTATTCTTCTACGCAGATGCACAAATATTTATTTATCAGCTTTTACGGTTCAGACCATAACAGGAATCAAATGTGAGATTCAGTTTCAGTCTATGAGAACAATTTCTCTTTCCTTAACACAGTGCCCACTTTGCTCTGGGGGTGAGGGTGTCCAAATGGAGAATTCACAGACTGAAAGCTTATTATGATTCTTGTTGATCATTGAGGGGTTTTTTAATTGCCCTGTAGTCTCTGAGTCCTTCCCCCTGCCCACCCCCCACGTTCTTTTTTGCTACATGGCTTTTCTCTATTACGCAGACTACCTTTTTTAAATGCACTTTTTGTACCCCATGAGGAAACTCCTTTTTCCTCCAGCTGACGAGGGTCCACAGCTCTTAGATTCTTGCAGCTTTTATATAGAGATGTCCTGTCTTTTCCTTTCTCTGCTTTATTTCGGTCTCACTGGTCATTTCAGAAACAGCCTCCTCCAAGACTAGCCTCGGGCTCCCTGCTGCTATGTTGGTTCTGAGACCTTGCAAATGTTAGTTCTCCTGTGTTAGTCCTGTTCAGTCTCTTTTAATGAATACCTCATTTAGGAAAAGAAACCCATCCCCTCACCTACCTTACTCTCATTTACCATACCAACCCCTTGACTTTGGCTCCCCCTACCTCTTAAAGGTTTTTGTATTTTCATCCTGTTCTAAGTGGTACATATGGAGTAAGAGGCAGAGGTGCTGCATGCCTCCTTCTCATTCAGTAAAGAAGTTGCAGACCTTTGCCAGTCTGTTGTAAAGCCATCAAAGGGGTGGGAAAAGCTGAGCAGCCTTGGGCACCCTCCGGGTTGAAGAAGACTATGGAGAGAAGAGCCTACATGCGGAGGTATATAGCTGGAGGCTCTGAAAGCAAGGCCTTTGGGGAAGTGCTGCTTCAGAACAGGCTCTTAGTGCTATTTACTTGGGCACCTTGTGTGACCATGTCTTTCACCAAAGCCGCACCAGCAAGATCTTACATACACAAACACTGTACAGGGGATACTGCCAGGCCTTCATAGACCATTGTACAAGGAGCCGAGCAGGAAAGGAACAGAGAGCATGACAGCAGTGGGAAACCAGCATGGCAGCCAAGAGAGGCAGGCTGCCCGCAACGTCCTGTCAGCAGATGTTTCTGTGTCTGGCAACCTTGTGCTTTGCAGAGGGTGCCAGCAGCAGTTGGCCTAGAGACTTGATTTATTGCAGCCATGTTTCTTTGGGAGGAGAAAGTACGGATTTGAGTCTTTTTTTTTTTTTTTTTTTCCCTTGGGCATGTTGGTGAATGCTACAGTTACCTCTTTATTTTTGGAAACCTGACTTGAGTATGCCTGGAATATTATACTAGAGCACCAGTCATCCCATTCCTTTGTTGCATAATATCTGGTGATTTGTTGCATCTAATATTTCATTGACATTCAGATTCAATAACTACAGCAAAGTGGTGCATAGCAGATACTTGATCTTGCAGCCTGACAGGTTGCTCTTGCACACAGGCTAGGTACTAAAATTGTACGTCCCAAAATTTTTTCAGTGTTCTGTGTTTTAGAGATGATTTGCTACCTTCAAGCTGCTGACAGATGGTATCTAAAAGATCTTGAGCATTTGACCTCTTTTACTTCACAGGATCCTTATTTCATTACTTTCCATTGCAGAGACCAAACAGCTCTTCCCTTCTAGTATTTAAATTAGGAAAGTTTAACTTCAGGGTATCTTGGTTAGCAGCAAGTCTCGGAAAGCTGCTATGCAAAAATATATTTAAGTGCTGGCAAAGAAAAGTGATTAGGTTATGCAAATTTTAGACTCAATGCATGGGTTTTTTATTCCTATATGGCTATAACAGATCTATAAACTGATAGAAGCCTGCTTATTGTCACATCTTTTAAAGAGGACTTGCAAAATGTGATGGAAAATGCAAAGCTGAAATGTGGTTTGCCTGCAAAACCTGCTGTAACCCTGTGGATTTAATGTGGTTTCATCACATGATGCTTGCCTAGGCCAGGCCATTGTTGTTTGTGTCAGAGATAAAATGCAACTCCAGTTCACGAGTTCCTACTAAAGTCATATGATTGTCATTCACATGTTCCAGCCATTGTGTACTATGCACAAGTCACAAATATTGGCCATTAGCAAGCCTACACGTTGCATGAGTTCAGTGTGCACACCCAAATCAGGCTGGGAGATTTATTACCAGGGGAAGAAGTTTATGGCTAAAACTCAAAGGGAGGGCTAGAGAACAAAATTCTATCCCTGCCTCTGCCTCAGACTCACTAAGATGTGGGCATATATTTGCCCTTAAAGCACTGGTGCTTGAGGTTTTGGCCTCCCAGGCCAGATGAATGGCGTAGGCCCTGTGTCACCCCTGTCCAGCCTAATGTGCTGGGATTGGGCCCTGTGTCACCCTGTGTGCTGGAATCAGTTCTTCACTGCCCTCACCCAGCCCCACATAGGCCCCTCACCACCCTGTGCACCTAATCTGGTGCCATGGGTCTGTAAGGAGTCCTACAGGGTGGATGATATAGGATTAGGGGCCAGATCTGGCTCACAGGTCGGGGATTGAACACCCCTGCCTTCCCCTGTGGCAGCTCTACCTTTCCTAGAAACAGTGCAGAGTCTAGTACAGGCAGAGTTAGACAGTACTACCTTTTTTTTTTAATGCAGCTGCCCAAGTCCTACCTACTCTTGAGGCCACATTAAAGCAAACCAGTGCACTGTGGCAACCTGATAGTCCTCACACCACTTAGATTAGGAAAGAGTCCCTTTCCCTTCTCCTGAGTAGCTGCAAATGATTCCATACCCATCAGGCACATGAGTGCAAGGGTGCTAGGAGAGAGGCTTATAGTGTGCCTTCTTGAGGGAATGGGCTGGACCATGAATAGTGTCCAGTACTGAAAGGTAGTTGGCAAGACCTCCCAAGCAGGCTGTTGGAGTTGACACTGTATTGAAATGTATGGGACAGTTCACAGCTCTCAGATACTTTGCAGGCTCAGGCAGATGTCTGCTCCATCAGTGACAGCTGGGCAGACTTTTCATTCTTTTGGTTAGAATCAGGAGGTCTAGAAATTTGCACCATGTTTTAAACTGACATTTGAGCAGTTGATGTAGATGTGCAATCCCAGAAGCCAGAGCATCATGCATGGGTTCTAATCTCTGTGCCTTAATCCTTCATAGAAGTGCTTCCACTTGCTAGTGGTGGTCTAGCAGTTTGAGGTGGTAAGTTTCAAGGGAGAGAAGGCCGACATCAACAGGTCACTGGGCAATCTGGAAAAGTGTAAGCTGTCTATATACCTTAATTTTGCCAACCAGGAGTGTGAGAAATGCCTACCTCCTGCAGGCTTTCTATGATTTAATTAGTGTCTGAAAAGTACTTTGAGGTCCTTAGATGAAAAAATACTCCATGATGCTAAGGACCTACATTTTTTTGAAGCATTGAAAATAGGTCTAGTGTCTAAGGGCCTATTTTGCTGGGCATGCTGATCCATTCGATCACCCCCACTCTAACTCATTATGCCCCATATACCCAAGTACCTGTGTGCAAGTCCAAAAGCAGCCTGCATCTCTGCTTCTATTCCTCGAGCTTTGCAAACTCCTCTCATTCATGCTGCAATGTATTCTCTTCCTGCTGCCTCATACAGGCTTTTAACTTCTTCTCCACTTTTCCCAGAATCCATCTTGATTTCTTTCTACCATTAACCTCTGTTTTCAGGTCTCTGCCTTTCTGGGTTCCTGGCCAGTTGGTGCTTAAAATAAAGATGGAAAAATCATGCCCCCAAATCTTGCTTTGTAAAAACTCTTAAGGCTACCTTTAGTTGCTTGAAAAAATAGAGTTGTGGTGTTTTGTGAGCTCCCAGTTTGGTTTCTAAGTTAAAAAAAAACAAACAAACAGTTTCTTTCTTTATAGACAAGACGGCCTTTAAGAGAGAGGAATGATTATTCTGCTTACCTTTTTTTTTCTGCAGATATTCCTTTTGTTGCTCAGTTTACTTCTCAAATTGAAAAATACAGCACCAGTCCTTTCTAGTGCTGCTAGGCGGTGGCTTCAAGTATGTGACCCTTATTGTGACAAGTCAGGTTTTTTTGTTTTTCAGAAACTCTGCAGTGATGCTCAGGTGAGAGTCTTTGGGAAATGCTGCCAACTGAAGCCTGGTGGAGACAGTTCTTCCTCTTTGGACAGTTCAATCAATTCATCGTCCTCCTCTTCAGATGCAAAAGAGCAATGCCCAAAATATCAGGTGAGTCATTTCTTTGCTGTCATTACCCAGGCCAAATTCTCTTTGCAGGTTAAGTATTGAACGCTTTAAAATGCTTTAAATTAGATGGAGACTGTGGAGAAGGGTATCTTTTTTTTTTTTTCCGTTTTTTTTCTTAGCTTTGACCCAGGTACACATGGACAAGTTTCATAGATTTCATAGACGTTAGGGCTGGAAGGGACCTCGAAAGACCGAGTCTAGCCCCTTGCCCAAAGGGCAGGAAGTCAGCAGGGGTCGTAGGACCCCAGTAAGATAGTCATCCAGGTTTCTCTTGAAGGCATTCAAAGTGGGTGCTTGAACCACCTCCGGCAGCAGTCTATTCCAAACCTTGGGGGCTTGGACAGTAAGGGGGCTTCCTTATGTCCAGCCTGAAATGGTCCTGAAGGAGTTTGTGACCATTTGACCTCGTTATCCCTTGGGGCGCTTTGGTGAACAAACATTCCCCCAGATCCTGGTGAGCATCCCTGATAAACTTACAGGTAGCCACCAGATCACTCCTGAACCTGCTCTTTACCAGGCTGCAGAGTTTTATGGCTCTCAGCCTCTCATCATAAGGTCTGTTTTCCTGACCTTTTTATCATGCGCATGGCTCTCTTCTGGACTCTCTCAAGCTTCTCCATATCTTTTTTGAATTGTAGAGCCCAAAACTGGATGCAGTAAAGTTAGATGAAGATGGGACTTTACAGCCCACCAGCTGCCCTGTAGTTCTGCCTGTGGCCATACTCTTAGCCCACAGTGAGTGAAAGTTAACTCACAGTAGCTTGTATTAAATTGTATTTTAGACCATTTGTTCTGTCCTTCTCAGCTATATCTGAACAGAGCTTTCACAAAAAAGCCCCTTCCTTGCAATTGGACCCTGTGAGCTTTCGGGATAGGCTGAAGGATCTGGACCTGAGCTGTGTTCCTGGAAGCATTTATACTTGCTGTGTTTGTCGAAGCCCTCCTCTAGTGCCAGATTCCAGGCTTCAGGAGTTTTTAACTGCTCTAAATTAGCAAATGACTTTAAAGCATTATAGGTTAGGGGAACTTTTAAAAAAGGTGCCACGAAAGTAATCCGGAAATATGGGACTGTAAACCTATACACATGTGCTATTGAACAGTGTTATAACATGAGGATTTAGGCAAACGTGAGTTATGTTTGACAAAAGAGTAGAGGTTTTGGCTGCAAGAGTGGCCAGAGTCCTCAGACATGGATATATTTCTGTAATCTCTGCTTGCACAGATCACAAGTGTTTTATATTAAGCTGTCTTAAAATATAACTGAGTCTTTACTTTTTGTAATGAAGCAACTGTATATTTGAGGGAGGCTGCCTCTTGCACAGCTTCAGAGATACAGTATTACTGACGTCAGTCTACTATAGATGAAAATGACCAAACCTTCAGTGCCAACTTCAAATACGATCACATTAACTGTTGCTATTTTTGACCTGTTGCATGTTTTCCTTGTTTTCTCTTGCACATCATACTTTTGCGTGTGTGATCTGTCCCTTCACAGCCCCTACTGCTCACCATACTGTAAACATGCCATTCCCATAGGGTGACAGCACACTCCATCTTGGGGAAAGTGGCTTTTAGAAGGACTTCACCTGTAACATCTCCTCTTGGTGCTCCAAGCCAGGGTGGGCTCAAGCATCAGAACTGAGCACAGGGAGCTTTCCCATGCTTTCTGACTGCCCTCCCTCTCATCATATCCCACTAGCTGCAAGGCAAAGTGGAGAAGGAGTCTGCTAAACTAGAAGGAAACAAGATGAGTGTATCGGAAGAGACAGTGAGGCAGATAATAGGACTGGGGTCTAGGTAGGGAAGTTTGATAGAGACTAGTTGGGTATGGAGACTGGGAGTTGGATTTGTGAGGGGGCAGAGAAGACTTCTGAGGCAGGGAGCTCAATTGGGAGGTTAGGTTGGATCTGGCTGCACCAAGAGACTGGGGCTAGGGATCAGTGTGTTGGGAAGAACAGGGGAGTTGGGGTGGAGAAAGAGAACTAGCTTTGTGTAAAGAAGCTGGGCACTGAACTGATGAGAGGTGGAATCAGGAGAGGGACTAAAATTGGATAAGGATCTTGGGAATTAAGGCAAAGACCAGGAGTCATTGAGGTAGGGTTGAATGGAAGAGGCAGATTGGCCAAGGATCTAGGAGAGGGAAACTTGGACCAGAAGGTGTAAGGAAAAAGGAAGTAAGGAGTTGGGGCAGGAGGTGGGAAATTGGGACTGGCTGGGAAAAGATTCTGGCACCAAGTATTGGGAGTAGAGGAGATTGGGAATGCTGGAGGGAAAATCGGACTTGGATAGTAAGATGAGGACCAGCTAGGGAAGAAAGGTGAGAGTGGGGCAGAAAGGCTGAAGTGTGAGAATGGGACTAGAATAACGAGCCTGGGGGAAAGGGAAGCCACTGAGCTAGAATAGGGTTCTAACAGGGTGGAAAGGAGGAGATGGAGGTAGACTAGGAGGAAGATCTGTGTCCACTAGAGCACGTTCCTCTCCAGAGCTTGCAATATGACCCCGGATTCCTGAGTCTTATTCTTCTGATGTCAGCAAATGTGTGTGAAACCCTGAGGCAAAGTGTGTCCCATCCCCCACAGAAAGAAAGAATAGCAACTCACTGTTGCTCTCAGCTACTCCATTTCCTGCTGATGAACCACATATGTGTCAGTGTGATGACACACGATGGGATATTTATTTGCTTAGAATTTTTTTTAAAAGAGAGTTTTTTGTGCAGCTAACTTGATCCCCTTCTAGGCATGCATTATGGTGCAGTGCGTAAAGATGTAGCAAAGGAGCCAGTTGTGTGCAGGACTCCAACCAGATTGTTACACACCTTCCAAGTTCTGCAGCATAAGCCTGGGGTCTTGCAACAGCAACCGTCTTTAGTACACAGTTAAAGGCTACATATGCACATGGGAGCCTAGATAAAGTTGCTCAGGCACCTGGCATGCTTGCATGTTCTGAATGTTGACTGCTTGATCTTGCAACTGTAACAAAGTTGTTATATAAGGTAGCTTTCTGTGTTGAATGCACACTTAATGTGCAGATTTCGTAGTTGCAAAATGGAACTCTAATGACATAGGCTAAGTTGGAGTTTCCAAACCTTTTCTGTCCCATGGCACACTGGCTGGATGCAGGACAGAGGGATGGGGGTGCTGAGCAGCCAAATGCAGAAGTGTGTGGGGGGAAGTATTGGCGTGGGGCTGGCCAGGGCCATGCCCCCCAAGATTCCATGGCATACCTGGACATGGCCGATGGCATACCAGTGTGCTGCGGCGGTGTGGTGGACGTGGCGGATGGCACATCATTCGGTAAACATTTGGCTAAGTAGAGATGGTTAAAAAGCCCAAGGCTGAATCGGTTCAGTCTTCGCCAGTTAGCCAAAACTGTGCAGATTGAACTACTAAGCAAATGAACAGACATTCACTTTTGACTCTGCAAATGCAGCCACATGTCTGCAGTGGCTTAGGCCCTCAGCTGGGGGGCGCTAGAGCACACCTCTTTACTTGGCTGGAGCAGGCAGCTTGGGCCAAGGCTAGCTTACCCACCCTGTCGGGGAGGGGGTTGCAGGGGAAGTGCAAAGCATCCTGGGATGCTGGGGGACTGTGAGTTAACTTGAATCTGGAGGGGATCTGACACAGAAGTTCAGTAAGCCATTTTAACATAAATCAGTGAAGTCTGATACTGCATCCATCCAGATCTATCTTAAGCTGGTTTTGACCATTTTGTAAGTGGCTTATGTTCACTGAGCTTCTGTTGTGTTACAGATTTGAACCAGTTTCCAATCACTTATACCAGAGTGTGTGCAATTTCTGCCCCTAGCCATAAAATTTATAGAACATATGATGTGCTTCTGTTTTGTTTGTTTAACTATATGTGACCAGGGCATGAATGATTTAAGTTGTTCTGTGGAGGATGAAATATGGCATTTTTGCCCCAACTTGGTATTGTGGTATTCTTAATTACATCTCATCTAAAGCAGTTTATGAATGTGATTAAGAACACATTGATACAGCAGAAAAATTCTAATCTTTGCAGTGGTTACTTAGATAATATGTTGCTGCTGCTACTGTTATGCCTAACAGTAAGCCTTGTCAAGATTGTGCTCTTGTATTGTTCCCATTCAGGCTGAAGGTTTGTTTGATTATGAGTCCTGAATTTGTAAGTACTGCATTGAAATTTTATTTATGTGTGCAGAAGGTTACATTGTTGAGTAGAAGGACAGTATGTACAGCAAGTTGAAATTTCAAAATACGCTAAATCTATGGTTCATAAATGCGATTTCTAAATTATGTAAATTTTACCGACTCTAATATGCTAATGTACAGTAACAAATGCTTGCATTTTTATGCTGTTTTTATATGAGCTTATAACTATGACCCAGGGAATTGGTTTGTTTCCAAGATGGCATTGCCTTGAGTTGTGCCCTTTCGCCATATGCACTTCAGTTATTACTCATTTGAGTTTTTAATTTTTAACCCCTTTTCTCGGCTGATTGCACTCAAGTTGGTCTTTGGTGACCTTTATTTTCTAGAGCTGGGAGGCAGCTGACCTGTAGCAAGGCTTTCATGCAACATGTAGGCACCTGTAATGCATGCTGAAGTTGTCATCATTAGGTGCATATGAAATGCCAAACTTAACAGGCTGATGGGGTATGCCTTCATCGTCTTTGCCTGGACCATATCTTTCAGAGATGAGAGAGAAAATCTCTATGATTTGTATTTGAAACCAGATCTTCATACGTGTTGCTTGTAAATATATTCCTTGCTAGAGCTTTTAATGTCCATACATTCACACATTTTTGAGCCCTCTGATATTTATTGTTTAAAATCTAATTGCCAAGTAGACAACCTGATACCATAGGAGATGAGGATGGGAATTTCTCCATGACCCACTTAGTGATCAGATTTTTGCCCTGACACATAACGACTAGTAACTGTTGTAATTATATCCTCGTTTTTATAACTGTAGTTGCTATTCTTACTCACTCTTTTTTTTTTTTTGGGTTCCTGGGTAGTAGTGTGTTCCAGAGGTTAGTTATATGCCTGTTAAATACTTTTGCCTTGGTATTCAAGCCCAGTTTTCAAGGCAGTAAGTGAAGAAGTTAAGTGATGCAAATGAGTTGCCTTTTAGTTCTCGTAGCATTTTCTTTGCTCATATATTGTTGAGTATGGTAAATAGAAGGATTCAGTAGCTGCATTTTTACCATTCATTTTTTCCTGGGAGATGGACTGTGTTCCTGATTCTGCCATTGACTTGCTCTTTGACACTGGGCACATAATTTAGATTTTACCCAAATGTAACTGTTGCATAAATCTAAATTTAGGCATCTAAACCACTGTTCCAGGTTTTCCCTACGGGTTGTACAGTGATTTCAACCCAGTATTGATGGCAGGAACTGAAAGGCTGAGCAGTTTCCAAGCTCAAGGTTGGAAAGGTTGACCTAAGTTCTTTTGCTCCACTCTCCGAGAGCACTCAAAACATGGTGTGCAGGCCAGATCTGGCCACACAGCTGAGTCATCTGGCTTGTGGGGCTGTCCACAAGACTGGGAATTTGGCAGCAGGGGAGTGGTTGCAGTGTTAATAGTTGTGGCTCTGGGGGTCTTGCAGCAGTTAATGCTGGCTGCCATTGCTCCTCCATTGCCAGATTTTTTTTAAAGAACTACAGAATCGGGTTCGTGGTCCTGGAGCAGGTATGTGCACTGGAAAGGTTGAGTACAACTTGTGTGTTGTCATGTATGTCTGGTTTCAAAGTGTCTTAATTGTGAAGTATCTGAAGTCCGTGGACATGTCCAGATGAGCGTGCACATGAAATTTGTGGCACTGGGGACCCGTCTACAGTGCTGCAAACCACACGTGCCACACATGCAGGCATTCACTGTGCTGCTAATTTGCAGTATGGTGGGTTAAACCTGTGCTAGAAGAAAGCGGGGCGGTGTACACAGTGGTGGTGTATGTCACCCAAAACTGGAGCCCAGCTTGCCAGAGATGCATGCTCTGGCTGCCAGCCAGGCTCTGAACACCTGGATCACTGCTGCTGGAGCCCCAGCCACCCCTACCCTACCTGGACTCTTTTTTTTTTTTTTTCCCCCTGAACTAACCCCACTGGCAGGAGTGTGTGCTGGGGAAGAAAGCAGCGGCATGATTTTGTACCACTGCATTTTTTTTCCCCTGCATAACTGGATGCCCCTGCTCATGGGGACATGGCTCATGAGTCATTATGGTACTTAATTTAGTTGGGGTCTGGTCTGAAAAGTCGGGGTAGTGCTAAGCTTCTGGTAACTTTAGAAAAGTTGGCAAGAGAAAGTATCTCCAGAAAAGAACATTTTTACAGGAGAGGAAAAAAAAAAAAGGTGACCCTGATCACTCACGAGTATGTATGACTGGAAGGACAGCACATGGAGAGAGGAAGGAGCAGTGTTGGTTTCTGTCAGCTGAGAGGTTATCTCCAGTTGATTAGCCTCAGTTAACTTTTAAATTTTCAGCTGCAGATTTTGCTTGCTGTATGCAATACTTTTTTTTATCTAGCGTATGATGTTACATAATGACATTCCCCTTTTGCGTTTAATTGGTCTCACTTACGGCAAATGGTTACCAATCAAGTAAGGGAAATGCATGCTTACTTGTGGCATCAGGCATTCAAAGGTGGCCAATCATAAAAACAACAATAGACAAAAGTGAGATTAAATGCAGCATTCTGCAGACAGGTGGTCATGATTCCAGTTTTGTCAAGAGAGTGTGGTCCAAACTGGCTCAAATCTGAGATCTGTGTTGAAAATCGCCACTGTGTTCATAAAGCTTGTCATCCTTGCTGTCTGTTTTCTGATTAGGCAAAAGCTAAGATTAGGTTATAGATTCTCCATTCAAGAAAGGACTTAAGCACATGCTTAATTTTTAAAAGTTTGTCCCATTGATTTCGGAAGAGGTTTTTTGGGGTTTTTTTCTCTGTTGAGCCAACCAAGAAATCTGTCCAGGCATCCAGATGGAAAATAAGAAGTCACTCGTATCAAGTCTTGGGCCCAAGTTTAAAAAAGCAATCTAGAAAATTACAATTTAATTGTTATTTTCCAGATGCATATAATTAGTTGGCTTTTAAAAAATCTTTTCTGCTTCTCACTTCAGAATCTGTACAAATATATTTTAATTTTAGAAAAACAAATTAATTGCCCTTTTAAACATTCCCACTTAATTAAAAATGTTGCATCCTTTTTATATCCTCTAGTAGCAACACCCTTTTCATGATGCTTCACAAATGCCATCAGCTCTTCCCTCCCAGTCACTGTGACATATGAAGAAGTGGTTTCTTAACCCAACATTTAAAAAATATCGCAACTTAAATATGAGCTCATAAGATCACTAAATGATTTTCAGAAATGTTGAGCACCTGTATTTTCTGTTGATGTCGAGAGGAATTCCAAATGATCAGTACCTCTTAAAATGAAGCCAGGTCTTTAGATATCTAAATAAAGATTTAGGCCCCAAACTTGTAAACAGTTAAGCATTTTACTAATGTGACTAGGACCTACTCATGACCAGAATGTTTATCATGTGCCTAAGCCTTTGTGGGATTGGAGCCTAAGGCATTACTTCTAACTACAGCAGATACCAAAAATGGTCAGACATTTTATGCTCAAGTTGTTTTGATTTCCATTTAACAGCCTAGCTGTTTCCATTTAAAATTTGTTCTATACTGCTTAAAAACAATCCACATTCAACTTCTGAACTTTTTTTTTGCTGTGTTCTACAAGAAGGGAAGTTATCAATTATGATTAAATTCCTAAATTTTGCATGTAAGTTATGGGCTTGCTCCAAAGACTCCTGAAGTCAATGCAAAGGCTCCCATTACCTGCAATGGATCAGGTCCTAATGAAGCAATCAAATGAATTCTGTTTCTCTTGGAGCCATGTCTTGGATTGTTTTGGAAAGTCAAAATTAACATCTCTTGCTATCATTAATTCCCTTAAAAAATGTGTGTGTGTTTGTCCACATACCCGTCTACAACTGTTTTATCTGTTGCCTTCATATGCTGATTTTTAAAAAAGGCTTTCCCCATATGTTTTCCAAGAAGCACCCATAAACTTCCTTGCGATTCGAATACTCTGTGAAACTCCTTTTTTTTTTTTTTCTTCATTTTTATTTTATAGTTAGGAGTTTTAAGATTTTTTTTTTTTTTTTTCCCCCCCATGCAATGACCTGTACTACTCATTGTTATATTTAGGTTTGTGTGATATGATCCAACTATTGATATTTGTCAGTTGTAAACTGCATGTACTAAAAAAAAATTTTGAAAAATAACACTTATGTGAATGAAAAAAGACATTATCGAACCTCCTCTTAAATCTTTCCGTGCATTTGAGCCAGGCTCAACCCAGACCGATGCTTTGTGGGCTAAGAACGCCTGTCATTTAGCAGTAGTGAATGCTAATGCTGGCTGCTTAATTATGAATGTATATGTTGTTCTTTTAGCTGGTGCCAAGCAATTTAAATCTTCCTTAACCTGGTGTTAAACATGTGTGAAAGTCTAAGCTCTGGTATTTTTAATATAGAAGTTGCCAAATAAATATTAAAAGCAGATGGCATGCCATGAATTAGAACTAGTCAAATTCTTTGTTTCCAACTCAGCCCTATTTTTCAGTTTTGAGGATCCTTCAGCAACTGGCTCAAATTTGCATAGTCATCATTCATAAGTCATAATGATGATGGTTATTTTTATTAATGACAATAATAGACATTGGGATGGCTAAGAGATCGTGATTGGGGGCTTTGTTGCAAAGTAGGATGCTGTTATTACAGTTTTGTTTGTATTGTGATAAGACCAAGGATGCTCCATTATGGACCAAAACCTCAGTGTGCCAGATTGGATGCATGCGTGTAAAAGGAAGAGAGAACCTGCTGTCTCATTACAAGATGAAACCACAAGGTATCAATGAGACTGCTAGGTCAGTGTAACAAGGAGCAGATGCTGCATGCTGGCTGTGTAGGCACTGTCAAGTGTTTTGTAAGTGGAACTGCACAGAGAACTTGAAAGGGAGCTTTAAATGAGCATATTGTAGTGTCTCCTTGGCTTTTGCTGGGAGCTCTTCTTAATGCATAAAGCGTAGAAGCGTGCCCAAGTGCTTGAGGAAAATTAAACAGAGGCAGTAACAACTAATAACACGGTGAGAGCAGAGGTGGAAGGTTGAAAGTCTGATACCAGTTCAAAGATGGTAGGTGGGATGGCTCTAAGACAAGAACAGGCTTAAAAGTGAATGTCTTGTTCATATTTGCAGAGAACTTGCAGCAGGTTGTTTGCTGTTTTTGTTTTCATCAATTTGGCATTAGTGGTTCATGGTGTACAACTAGTCACTTCAGCCACGTGGGGTGGTTGCAATGTCTTGAAGAAATGGCTGAATGTTTTTAAAGAGAAAGATGTATGAGATCACTTCAAATGGAGGGCAACTGATGCTGAACAACAAATCACAAGGCCTCACAAATACCAGCAAATCAAACTAATCGGCTTTATTTCTGAGCGCAGTTGCACATCCCTTTCAGCATCCTTTGGTTACCTCTATAGTGGTGGTGTGTGCAGTTCTCTATGGTCTTTTTGGGACTTATGCCTTCCCTTTTGCTTTGTAGTTGCCTATTGCTGTAAGAGAGCTGTTCATTGAAAAGACTATAGGAGCCTGTCCAAGCTCTACATTATTAAGAACACAGTACTTTTGGATTTTTTAACTGGTCGCACTTTTGTGCTGTAGCAGTCTACTGACATTTTGGAACTTGAGAAAATGATCTGCCCTACTTGTTTTCTGTCTGGGGCTGCCATATCTTTCAGTATGAATGACAGCTGCTAGTGGCATCTTTCTTTTATACTCAGCTATTTGTTTTATGAATTATTATGATGCTTAGTTCAATCCACAAACAAACTGTAAGCTCACTTCTCACAATAGAACAACGTGCCAGCTACTCTATACTTTCAAGTGCTTGACATATTGCTATGTTGCAAATGCACTTTGTGTCCAAAAAAGAAAAGGATTTGTAATGAGAAATATTTTGATATATTTCCATGTTGTCTTGAAGTATGTTATTAATATGCTCAAGTACATCAGGGTACATAATTGATTGGTTGTTTTACAGGGTTCTCGGTGCTCCTCTGATGCCAATATGCTTGGAGAGATGATGTTTGGTTCTGTGGCCATGAGTTATAAGGGCTCCACACTGAAAATTCACCAGATCAGGTGAGATTCTTTGTGGTGGTGGTGTTTGTTTTTACTGAAGTTCTGCTCACAAGATTCAACGCTGGGGTTAAAGGGGTCCATATTGGGAAAGAAGCTATTCAAATGAATGCCCTCAACAAAAACCAGAGGCAGCTTCTAGATTCAGGTAATGACAATTACCCTGCTGGTGTCTGAGATGCACAGTGCTATACATGTTTTACATTAAAGCCTGTAAATTCTGGACGGACAAGGGAGAAGAAAAGGAAGTCCAGAGATATTATTTCTGTACTGACTCTCTCTCTTGTCTCCTAGGTCCCCTCCTCAGCTCATGCTTAGTAAAGTTTTTACAGCCCGAACTGGAAGTAGCATCTATGGAAGTCTAAACACGTGAGTACATGATAAATGGTATGTGATCAGTATATGCTACTTGGAAGAGAATTCAGGCAGGAGTTTCAAGGTTCTTTTTCAGATAATGAGGAACTTTTTATTGTTTCCTGTGTGTTCCTAGTTGCTTGTTCTCTTGACCCTTTACTTGAGGTCATCTTCATACAAATTTGCTTGAAGCAAAGGGATGGGCAGTTGTCCTATAGAGCAGATGTATGTATTTAAGCAGCGGGACCCTGCACGGTGTGGAGCACTTACACTCTCAAAGGGAAACTCATGGGGGTCTCAGTCCATGAAAAACAAGAGATGTTACAAAAGAGGTCCATCTCTAAGCCACCTGCTTTTGAGTTTCCATATGTTAACTACGCAGTTGGGCTCTCTTTGTATATATTAAATCCTAAGCTTTTCCCAGTGAAAAACTGCACTTTTTGCTTGTATGTTCCATTTGCATAATAGATTCAATAATATTGCCTTGTATAAAAAAGGGAATTGGTGGTTTTGTTTTGTGTTTTCAGGCTTCAGGATAGTCTTGAGTTCATTAATCAGGACAGTAATACATTAAAGCCAGACCACAGCACACTTATGAATGGACTCCTTGGAAACATAGGTAATTCAGTTTTTATTTTATGTCTTGTTATCTCTGTTTAATTGAGTTATCACTAGATTTTAGAATGTATTTAGTTACCAAAGATTGACAAGTACTGTAACTTAATAGAAACGATCGCAGCCCAAGGGACTTCATGGAAAGAAATCTTGGCCTGACTTTGAGAGAATAAACCAAACAAGTTCGGGAATGTGCTAAGGGGTCTCTGAGATTGTCAAGACCTGCCTTCCAGTCCTGTCAATTTATTTAATATTTTTATTTTTTTAAAAAGGGAAGGGAAAGTTCTAGCCCTCTTAAGTATGTTCACTGTTGTCTTTGTACTGTGCTGCAAATAGGTAGACTCTCAAAACCAAAAACACCCCAAGTCAAAGATTGGATAGACTGGGTGGAAGACCAGTTTGGTGTCTTTGGTGCTGTAGACAAAAGCTAAGGAGTTTGGCTGAACATTTGACAGATATTAAGCCATAGAAACCTTATGAGTAGAAAGACTGTTAGCCTTGTGATTGCTACTGTACTGCCAGACAAGACTCTCAAAACAAAAAACACTCCAAACCAAAAACCTATGTAGCAGAATATCACTGTATGCAAATAGACTTCTTCCCAGAGTTTTGAGTGAAAGTGAAAGCTTAGCTATGCAAAAATGGATCAGAAACGCTATTTTTTTTTTTAATCAGGTTTTATTATTGAAGTTGTAAAAATGAACTGCATTAAAAGAGAGGCTTAGAAACACAAAATGAGTGTTTTTGTTTTCCCCACCAGTGCATGTAAAACTCTTACCATTGTTGTCATGATCATTATCATCATGCTAGCTGAATAATACTAATAGTAATAATAATAGTTTTCTGCTACTTTTCTTATTGGTGGTTCTTTTACAAGGGAAGGCAGGTGAAGGAGCTTGAGACCGCTTGTCTATTAAATGTCTCTGACTTTTTACTCAGTGTTGCCGTGGGGCTTGGGTGAGGCTTTCAACAGTGCCAATTCAATGCCAGAGGCAATGAGAAGAAAGGTGCCTTTCTTACTTTGGTGCTTTTTGAAAATCTCATTTTGCATCCGTAATCTGTAGGAAAGCAACTTCTGTTGGCAAAACTGTTAGTGTGGAACGAAAAAATTCCACAGTGAAAGTTAAAACTTGGAGCATTGTCGCTGTTCAGCATCGGCATGAGATGATGCATCGGCACTGATTTCAGTCCATCAGAGCCAACTATCCTCCTTGATCTTAGCATTATACTGGTGATGGCCTTCCATAACAGTAAGAAGACGACAACACTCTTAGTGCTTTGTTTCAGGGCACTAGTATGTGGACATTTATATATGTTGGGACGTAACTGTTTCCATTTGGAGTTACTGAGGTATGCACCCAACACATAATAAGGTAATGGTTCCAAAGAGGAGACTTAAACACTTGAGACTGAGTGAACCTGCACAAACTTTCAGTCCATTCAGAACTGTTTGTTTATAGTTCCTGTTTCAAGACACAATGAATGATGGGTAAGTTAAGGCCAAGAAGTTAATCTGTAACTGGAACATTTCTGACAAGTAACATATAAGGAATACTTCTGACCTACTGGCTCTTGCCAACTTGTGATATTAAAAAGTTCCTGTGTGTTTTGGGAGGGGACTATTTACAGTCTTTTTTTTCAGACACGCCTGTTTATAAGCTAGTCCCCATGTTCTTCCATAGTAAAGAACTAAATAGCTAAAAGGGAATGCAAAAAGCTTTTGTTAAAATGCAGCGTTCTGGGCTTTTAAATCATTTTACATAGAGTAGGTAATAACATCCCAAATCTAGCTTTTGAGTAGAGCTAATAATTACCTAATGAGAAATAACTGTGTGGGCTTTGTTGTTTTGTTTGCATAGAGAGAACAAGCATATACTCTATTTCCCTATTTACCTGTAGATAATAAAGTTAATACAGAGTTTTAAGACTGCAAATACATATTTTCTGTTCATCGTTTTGACTAATATTATATCTGTCCTCATTTTCTTGGGTAACTATTTTGACCTTTCTTGTTAGGTCTGTAAAGTTTAATTTACATCTGCTGTCTTTTCCTTTCCATCTTCTTCAAAGGTGGAGTCCCCCAGCTATCTCCTCAAATTGAGCTGTTAAAATGGTCATGATAAAGCAGGCTAAATCTAACATATGGGATTCAAACTAAGTTTTGACCTCATAGGGTTTCATAATTTCTTCATAAATTATGAGGACCTGACCTGACAAAAAATGTTTTGCATTTGAAAGTTCATTCTGAACTACATAGTTGGTTCAATAAAAGATATCAGCCTAAGAAATCCTTGCCTCTTTCAAATTTAATGATTTTGAGCAAACTTTTGATATGGGTAAAACTGGAAAAGTGGATCCTATTTTTAAAAAATCATGGAAATACTGTTGTAACCATGAGTAATACAGCTTGAATTGATATTCCTGTTGAATGTAAGAGCTATGTTTCCCTGTATCTGTTGTTCTGCATTTATGTTGGCTTATATCTTCTCCCTACACAGTCCCCTGGACCTCTTCCTCCTTCCCCTTCCCCTCCCTTACCCCATCCCCACAGACTCTGTTCTGCTTTACTAACCTCATTCTTTCATATGTATTTTACGTTTTGCCATGTAGGTCTTTCACAGCTTTGCAGCCCCAGGCGGGCGTTCTCTGAACAAGGTCCGCTCCGCCTGATCCGGAGCGCCTCTTTCTTTGCAGGTTTGCATTGTGCTGTGTGGGTAGTCTGCTTAGTGTTGCACAACCGGGTGAGCTTGTAGTTTAGCCCTGGAAATAAGATCTGTTTAAAAACATATGGTAATGCAATTAAAGGAGATGGAGAAATTATAAGGTGGGCAGAGGGGCCTATTTTGCACCCTTCTCATGTAGAAGATGCATGTTTAAAATTCCAAGAAAACAGGTAGATGCTTTAAAATTTCTGTTCTCTTTATGAGCTTTTAGTTTTATAGAAACATACACATTTGTGTGGTGCGTGCATCTTTTTGGAGGCAATATTTGTAACTTTTTTTAACTGGCCTTGCTTCAACTAAATTACAAGTAAAAAGTAGTCTGGGGTTGCTAGGAAACGAACAATTCCTGGTTTCAGGAGAGGGGTCTTATTTCCATGGCTGAGTAGCTTTTTGTTTCACAGATTTGTAAAATGTATCACATTTAAAGATTATTGAGATTTTGAGACACTTGATCTTGTGTACACACACAGTGGCTGTGAATTCAAGTAGCTTAAGGCTTAGCTGAACAAGCAATACACTATACAACATTTTAACAGGAATTGGTTTCCTTCCTGGTGGCCATCTTAAAGTCTTTTTAGAAAAATTCCTTCAAACATGGTCAAGCCCTGTATACAAATCTATCGCTGTAGTGATATTAGCTTTTACACATCTATTATCTAAGTTACTCTTTTTATCTTTTGCTTTGGGCTATAGCTGCATGGCTAGCACCCTGTTGATGCATTAGAATTTTACTGTAAAACATTTTTTGTCTCCACAAAAGTGAATACAAGTCTGGCTGTTTTTCTATTCAAATGTCTGAGCTTTTCACATCAGTGTTTTGGCTTGTTCAGCTTAGCAGCATCTTTTGGTGATGGCCTTGTGCAATGCTGTTGAAAAAGATCTGAGTTAATGAGCATGTTTTAGTTGTGTTAATTAAATGGAGCTCTACAAGCCAGGAAAGACACGTATATTCAGTTGCTTAATTGATGTGCTTTGTTTTACAGTTCACAGCAACCCTATGGACATGCCAGGCAGAGAACAGAGTGAGGACAGAGACAGCGGTATAGCCAGATCTGGTAATGTAGTCTCATATACTGATCATCACTCTGAGACCAGATGTTCATTCAACCTGTTAACTAAGTAGCCTTCGTTTCACTCAATGACCTTCCCAAGAAATCCCAAAATTCCACTTAAATACTCATCAGATTTGAAATGCACATTTTTATTTATATTTGTGCAGATTCTTGAAAGAGCATGTATCCATGCATCCTACGGTACTTTCTGGTGTCTGAAAACAGTTTCAGGTCCCAAACACAGCAGTACAATATAATACAACTCGTCACCCAGGGCAGCTTAAGCACACATATGAAAAAATCTTGTCCAAGCAATGCCGTGTCCCATCGGCTTGCCTGTGTGGGGCCATATTAACCTCAGCTATTAGAATGCTATTTCCCCCCCCAGACACTCTACCCCCAGTTGGCTCAGGATGCTGTGTCTGCTGGGACTGGGGACTTGTCTAGTGCACCATCCTTCCTGGCTATTGGCAGTTACGTTTTTAGAAGAGAAAACATCTTACTACTTGAAAAAGGAATTTCCAACCTTGCCCTTGGAGCTTGGTGGGGCAGTGAGATGTACTGGTGTGTGACATCTATGCTGCTGATCATCTAAAACTGGAGTTTTGGGACTGTTCCAGCCCATCGGTCCTGGATATTTTGAAAATAGGAAATGAGAGAAACCAAATGATATGTGGCACAGCTAAACTTTTGTGAGGCACCTTGAGTTGGCAGTGTTATTTCTCAAATGTCATATTCTTTCTTCAGTGTGCCTCAATTATGTATAGACTTATAATTGTTCCTCTTATTGTTACAGCATCTCTTAGCAGCCTTCTCATCACTCCATTTCCATCTCCGGGTTCCTCGCTTACCAGAAGCTGTGCCAGCAGTTACCAAAGACGTTGGCGTCGCAGTCAGACCACAAGCTTGGAGAATGGGGTCTTCCCTAGATGGTGAGCCAGAAATTATAAACCTGGCTGTTTTCTTCCATGCAACAACATCTTACCACCTGATTTTGCTACCAAACACCAGTGTAATGCTGTTGCTTTGTATGGAGCACTTATGCTGGTGAAACTCAAATTTTTAGCATTGGACTCCTGTTCCTTTTTAATGTTTCATCATAGTGTTTACCACTACTAACATAATGGAATGCTTCCAACAAAATACAGGTAAAATATGGAAAACAGTCCCTGAGATCCTAACAAATAGCAAACCAATGGAGTGAGCTGGAATATAACCAGTTGCAAATTATCAATCTGATTCTAGACTTGGAGACTTAAAGCTCAATAATTTGTTGTGCTTGTATAGTTACAAACTTGTTGTTATCGAAGAAAATGTTTCGAGAGTAAACACAGACAAAAGGAGATCACTTAAGTTAAATGTTCTGATATTTAATTACACAAGAAATCAAACTTTCCTTTGAAAGCAATCAAGTGTGCTAGCTCCTGCTTTTTTTGCCCCTTCAAGGTCTGTAGAAGAAAGCTTTAATTTGTCAGATGACAGCTCTGGTCCCAACCCAGGGATTGTTAGGAAGAAGAAGATCGCCATTGGGGTGATATTTACACTCTCAAAGGATGAAGATGAAAACAGCAAATTTAATGAGTTCTTTTTCTCACACTTCCCTCTCTTTGAGAGTCGCATGAACAAACTGAAGAGTGCAATAGAACAGGTAAGCGCCATCCCTTTGCATTCTTGTACTTTGCTTTTTTTTGTTTACCTTTTTCCCCTTTCACATTCCCTTCCCTCAAGTTTAGCTATTTATGTGTAATACAATGATCTGCCTTCTCTGCTGATGGAGTTCCCCTTGAAGGGAGTTATGCTCACTGAGCTAGATCTTTGACTGTGCTTCCTATGGCTAGTATAGAGAGGGGACTGGGCTGGGGGCGAAGCATGCTGCATTGTATTGAAAGAACCACTGTCTTGAATTGGAGCCCCTGTATTGGCCAAGATGGAAAGGTGACTTGATGCTGTCTCCCTGTGCAAGCTACATAAGCGCCCACACCAGTGGATTACATTGCAAGATTTTAGGTTTTTATAGGTTAGAGGGTTGCCAGTAATTCTTTATTTTCCTTTTGCTGATTTCTAAACGTGGCAGATTTTCAAAGAATGAATGCGCAGTTTGGATATTAAGTACAGATGGATTTGCCTCTCAGCCCTTTTCTAGAAAATGCTTCACACTGGGTGTGCAACCACAGAAAAAGATTCAGAGTATGAAAACTTTAAATGCTTTTTTGGCCTGAGTGAAAAAGGTGCAGAAGAGGAGGAGGCTGTAGATACACGTGTCTCATATCTCTCTCTCGCTATAAAAACTGGCATTGTACCATTATTTATCATTTAAAAAAAAAAGAAAGAAGAAATGTTATTTGCATGACTTGCTGGATGAAAGATAAGGGCAAACACATGACTGTTTTCCATTTGCTGCCATGTCGGGTGTTAGTTATCTGTTTAATGATTGTTTTCAAGGCTATGAAAATGAGTCGGAGATCAGCTGATGCCAGTCAACGGAGTTTGGCCTATAACAGGATTGTAGATGCCCTAAATGAGTTCAGGTAAGCATATATAGTTTCAAATCTTGTGCTGCTGTTCTTTTAATTCCACTTCAGTCCTTCCATCTTTCTTGACAAGCTCTTTCAGGTAGTGTAGGTTTTTTCAGCATTTGACTATCTCTTATTTGAAGTTAAATATATGCAGTCACTTTGCCTTTACTGTGAAAGTAAAAGTAATAAACATCAATGATAGCAAGGACCAGCCTTTGTAGTGTGCATGCATATGTGAGCAGAGGCACCTAAGCTTGGAGGAAACAGGCTTTTCTTTGCTTCAGTTTGTGAAGGATTGAAAAAGTTATTGCCTCGCCTCCAAGCTGTCCTTCAAGACCCTTAGGAGTCACAACCCAGCAGTTAAGAAACATTGCTCTAGGCCTCCCTCCAGAAAGGTGAGAAGCATCTTCTAAAGAGTGTTGTGCAAGCTTTTTTCTCTATGATAAATCCACAGTGGAAACCATGCAAGGTTATAACCAAATGTCTACTTAGTAGTTGCTACCCTTTTGAGAAGTAATACAGGATGAACATTTTACCTGTATTTTTCCCTTTACCACAAGAGCAGGGAAGTGGGAGAAAAATGAAATCCACCTTTTCCACTTTTTTTTTTCTTTTCTCATCTTTAGGTGTTGGGGCGGGGGGAGAGTGCAAGGGCAACTACAGCAGCCCCCTTGTTGCATTTCCAAACAACTTTCTTTATCTTGTAATGACCCAGATCCTCAGTTTGCTGTCCAGCTTCTCTGTGCCACAGGCTCTTCTGAATTGCCTGCACAATGTCTGCACAGCAGGGGCATGTCAGGAGCAGGAATGAGGGGCAGGCCCACTGTCCACAGTACTGATTACCCTCGGGTCTCCCATATGCTTTGGGGTGCATAGGTTATGCCAGGGGCCATTCCAAAGAGCAGTCAGGAGTACTTGGGTAGCTCAGGGGTGGCTTGCATTCCCTGTGACCTGTCATCCATCCCCTATCAGGGCCCTGCAGGTTCTGTGCTGTGCAGACAGTAGACTTTTACCCACAGCTCATTTTTGTTTGTTTGTTTGTTTCCCACCCCCCCATTCTTACATAAGTTGTTTGGTTGAGCTCCAGCTGCAGTGTAATGACACTTACAGGTTAAACTGAGAAAGCAAAGGCTGCAGTCAGCCTGATGATGCATGCAGACGAAGAAAATAAAATGCCCCACTTTGTAGCGCAAGATTGGCAGCATTTTTGGCGGAGCCTTTAAAACAGTATAAGATGTGATGGTTCACATGACACAGATTGCGTAACCCTCTGCGGACGCCTATGTGCATTACCAGTTCTGTGCCGAGGTTTCCATGGTGCTGTAAATATTGTTCCATGGCAGTGTCACTGGGTGAATTCGAGCCAGTATATTTTCATACAGATGAATTTCCTTGGGCAGCAGCCTTCTTTTTGATTAATATTTTTTTAACTAAGCCTTGTAAGAGGCATGAGTGCTGTGAACACCCCACTTACAGCTGATTTCTGCAGCCCTTTGGAGCCTTGCTTCCCTGTGCAGGGTCAAGTTGTCACGTTGTGTTGTAAGAGTGCCTTTTTGTGAAACACAAAAACCATGTGATTTTTGTTCTTCTTTTTTTTTTTCTGACCAAATGTGTCATAATGTGAGCAGTGCACGTACATACTTAGCATTAGATTCTGGCACTGGTCAGATTTTGGATCAAATGAAATGCCTTTTAGCTCCTTTGAAAATAGGAGTCAGTTTGTGCACTAGTCAGCAGATGCCCGTGCCATTCTGATAGCATTGCTAATGCATCCCATTGCTGGTGTAAATCAGCACTGCTTCCAGAAATCAGTGGAGCAGTTCAGATTTCTTCTAGATGAGCTGAGCTTGTGACCCCCTATTTCCACTATCAAATAATCAGTCAACCTATTCCTCAAGTCAGGTAACAATGAGCAGGTGGCATTTAAATATCTGTCTTGGTCAGCAGACAGAGATGGAAATCACCAGGGAAATATCCTCATTATGACTGTGAGCAGTGTCCCCTGTTACCTACTTTGTGTTTTGCCTGTGTTTCCCTCCTTATGCTTTCCGTTAATTCTTCAGCGAGTAGACTATGGCAGCATTTTGCTTTCTCCTTTTCTACCTTCCCAGGATATTATTCCATCGCTTCCAAAACGCTTGGTTTTCCTAAGCTAAAGAAACAGAGACTTTTTTTAACTGAAACCCTTCTCGCTCCCCCACTCCCCCCGGCCTCCCCCTGTTTCTTTCCAGAATACAAACAGTTCTAGTGAAGTTGCTCTGTTTTTTTAATTAAGTTCATTTTATGGTGGTGCCTATAAAGATGCGGGGCAAGCTAGATTGTAAAGGATTTTCTTTGGTCATGGAAGGTGCTGTAGTGTACGTTGGCTCCCACTGGTCCCTTGAGGCCTTTTGAGCAGCCCGTGAATCCCTGGGGATACCCACCCATCACACTTGCAATTCCCTGACCACACTCCCTTCCTCTGTTGTCCACAGGAGTAATGGGGATGTCAGGGTTTGCCCCTGAGATGTACTGATGTAGGGAAGATCATCCAGCAGCTGGAAAACATGGCTTTAGGCTAACTTTGTGCTGCTGTGGGAGATGATTTGGTTCAAAGGTTTTCTGCATTTACCTGCCTGCTTGTAAGGAAGAAGCTGCGCCTTTGTTTGCTGCTGTTATCTGAGACTGAGGGAAGCGACGCAGTCTTAGCAAGAGGCCCCGGCAGACGCTGTTTCCTGCTGCCGATCACAGATGTTAGCGAGTGAGTTGCAGGCTGGGTATTGAGCACCAGGGCTGCCTGGCATCACTTCATCTTTTAAAACCCCTTTTTTTTATTTAAAAAAAAAAAAAAAAAAGGGTTTGTTTAAAAGTACTCAGGGGTTTCACTCCCGGCACTTGCCTTAGAGGCTCGAGGCTCTCTTTAGCTGTCAGATGTTCAAACATGTGCTTTATGAAATATGCTTATTCAAATACAGCAGCTTTTCAGACACCCTCAGAGCCCTCTGGGGTAGTGGAGTGCATTGATAATGCTGATTATGCGTCTGACTAAAACTCATGTGGCATCACTGTGGTGTGGTAAATATGCAAATCAGCAAGGAAGCATTAAGGACAGATGAAGGGAACTCCCTCCCCTAGCATGTTTACAGCCAAACTTAGGCCCAGTTTTTAACAAGATTACCTTGCTGACTTCAGTGGTGAGCACTCAGAAAGTAATGGCCCAGTGTAGCACCTTGCACTGTCTGCTGCAGCAAGGTGTGCATGTCTGCAGTGTCCCAGAGCAGCCTGGAGTGCGGGGGCAAAACCCCCCAGTGCTTCTAATCCAAACACCTGCAGTGCTTGTTTGCTTGTTTGTTTCCATCCTTTCTAAAGAAAATACCTGTTTTTATGGGGAGGAGAGGAGTGAGGGGAGCATGGAAGTGAATTTAACAAAGAGGTAGAATTGTGCTTTGATAGTACTTCATCTCCAGGGCATTCCCAGTGGTCCCTTTTTTTATGTGTATGAACAAAGCAATACTCTGCTGCGCCCAGGCAATGCTGGGAAGTGTTTTATAGGTGGAGGCACAGAGGCACTTGTTGGGGTAGGGGCCATATTTTTTGTTCCTTGTTCATACAGTGCCTCACGCAATGGCATCTTAGCTGCACCAGGGTCTCTGAGCCCAGTACAGCAGTGCAAATAAAAAAGAAGGATGAAGTGATTTGCACCAGGTAACATGGGAAGTACAGCACAGGAAATAAAAAACAGAACTCATGGTCTTGTGTAGGGAACACTGCTTCAGCAGCAGCTCTTGCTCAAAAGAGCGCAGCGCCGCGTTCAAAATCAGCACCATGAGACGTGCCCACAGGACCGTGCGGCCCCGCCCCGGGAGAGGGCTGTGAAGGCTGTTTGGTTGCAGCTAATTATTTTCAGGTGAGAAGCCTTGTAGGCAGGAAGGTATTTTCTGCAGAATTTGGCCCAACACCCTGCGCTCAGGGGCCTGCAGCTTCCCACTCCAGAGTGCCTGTGTGTGTCTGCACGGCCCAGGCAAAAGTTCAGGCTCCCAGAAGCATTTCTAAATTAAAACTATTTTAAACATACTGGAACCTTCCCAGGAACAGAGTCGCTCATTAACTGAACTTTTCCTGACTTGTCACTTTAAGATGCTGAGGTGAGTGCTGAATTGGGGAAGTTGGGGTCGAAATGGCAGGGGGGGAGGTGGTTTTGCTAAATACGGCACTCGCTACAGACCGTGGATAATGATCTATTAGAGCATCAATTTTTAATTTTCTTCTCTGTTTTTCAAATCCATGTAGTTTAGTTAAGAAAACATTGTAGAGAAGTGAAAGGAGTTAATTTCCTCCCCCCGTTTGCAGAGTCTGAATGCAGTTAATCCTTGCCCTTGGTTTCTGTGCCATTACTTACATGTCTGGTATTGAGGGTTCCCTTTACTGCAGTCACATGCCTGCTGGCAGGCGGCCAGTGGAATCTGATCGCTCTCGGAGGAAACACTATCAGTTGCAGATGCAGCCAGGGTTACCAGAATAGTAAATAACGAGTCACAAGACTCGATCTATCTTTTCAACGAAAACAAATATTTTAATATCTTGATTTTAGAGGAGAAATAGTGGTTTTTTTGTTTTTTGTTTTTCCTTTGCAAACAGCTGAACAGCTGCACAGGGCTTGCTGTGTCCTGAAGGAGGGCGCAGGGCTGTTTTGCATTGAGCCCTTTTTGTATCGCCCCTGCTTCTAAGGGGGGCCTGCCCCACAGCGTATGTTTTAACACTGGGTTTAAGATGTATCGTGTACTTTCTATCCAATTCCTGTGCCTTGGGGGTCTCCCCCTTTTTATGCCCTGTTGATGGGCTGAATCATGCCCTGTGGGAGGCTTTTTTTCCGTATTCATGTTTCTATTCCTAATCCTCACGTGGAGATTACTAGACAGCCCCCAATGCACTGAGGCAGCAGAACTATAGGGAGACCTTCAAGGTCTTATGTCTGAGTGCAGACAGTTGGTTCCTGTACCCGATGCCATCCACGCAGCCCACTTCCTTATCACGTCTGGTAGGGCCACAGCACGTTGTCCTGCCCTGTCCTCTACTTCCGAGATCCCACGCAGGACCCAGAGAAGCAGAGCAGCCTTTAGGACCAGGCAAACCCTCAACTGTCTCAAAATACACTAGGAGCAAAGGTGGCTTCAAATCCCCTTTCTCCAACCTCTGGGCTGCTTTCCTGCTGTAAAAGCAGGAGTGGAGTAACTGGGAATAGGATCCCTGCCGAAGAGATTTTGATCAAAAAGGAAGGAGGAACTTTTTCTGTTGCACACAAGATAGAATTTGCTTTTTAGAAAAATGAAATTGATAGAGTAAATATAAAAAAGGCCCAACGATCTTCACTGCCTCAGACTGTTTTGTCGAATGCTGTACGTTGGAAGCTTTTACAGGCTCTTTGCGTTTCAGCCTGGGCAGTGATTTTTCCATCTGCTCTGGGGTTCTTGGCATTTGTGTGACTTTTTCCTTCTTTCTGCTGATCCAAATTGCCTGGAAACTGTTTCTCCTTCCTAATTCTCCCATCGTACCAGAAGTGTTCCGTGGGTGGGCTTCTCAGCTGCTCTCATCCAGCACTTCTTCACTTTTTAGTGATCTTCAGGGGTTCAGCTTTTTGGTAGCTACTTTTTGAGTGTGTTCACCTCTCCAATATGCATGACTACACAGGCACCAACTCCAAGGGTGCTCTGGGGCTCAAGTACCCACCGAAAAAAAGTAGCGGGTCCTCAGCATCCACAGAGCCATGCTTGCAGACACTTAAAACCCTAAAAAAACTACGCTTTCCCAGGAGAAGCAGCATGTTATTACAGACACTGCAGAGCCGAGTCGAAAAGAAGGGGCACTTCAGTGGGGCTTTTTGGTGCTTCTAGCTAAAGTCAGTTTAATCAGTTATTAGATAAAAGCACCGAAAAAGCCCCGTTAAAGCGCCTGATCTTTACAGGTGCTGCAGAGCTGGGTCAAAGTAACACGCTGCCCCTTCTGGGCATGCATGGGCCTTGACATGGAAACGTGCTGAGTAAATGCTGGGGTAGGGGGGGCGTTGGTTTTTTGTTTTTTTAACATATTGCAAATGTCCACTGGCCCAAAACAAAGCCGGCGCCTGTGCATAACTATCCATTTACTGTTCTAGAAGTGTTCGTTCTGAGCAGAAGATAAGTTTGGGGACAATGAATGCATCAAGTGGTTGTTCAGAGAGTACCTTTTATAAACAAGAGATTTGACTAGGCATAACTTTACCAAAGGATAACTTGGATCTGCATGTCATGTAAAACACTAATTGCTCATTACCCTTCAGAAAAGCAGGTTTTCCCCAACTACTTCTTTATAGAAGTGGTCAGGCATTTCCTATAACTTACTGACTTATTCAGAGTTGCTGACAGCATTGGAATATTGCTGGTTTAAACTTTTGAATATTATGAAAATGCAGGCTCCCACAATGTCAGAAAGCCTGTGCTTTCTTTAAAATTAAAACTATTTTTGGACACTAATCTTTGACATTTTAATCTGATGCTTTATTGGACAGCTCAAACAGTAACTAGATATTTACTGCCCTCCAGATGACCAAAGGTGACGTGGTTTGACATGCAATAACCCTTGAATCTGTACTACTATAATGTCCATGGATTTGGTAGAGCTATTTGTCTGCCAGTTTAAGGGGCAGTTTGTAAATTATATATGCAGTGGAAACTGCCATAGTCTGCAAACATGTCAGAGTTGTATGTGGTTCAAATGTGTAATGTATGAAAAGAAGGAAACTGGAGGGGTAGAGGGGAACAAGAAGAAAAAATACCAAACCAAATTGTCTCAAATCCTTCAGTTCCTTTGTGTTTTCAATAGGGCATAGGGTGGCTTTGATTTAAATCAAATCAATTTAAATCACGGTCAGGAAGCCTCAATTTAATCAGTGTTTTCTACAAAAAGTGCATTCTTGTTGTGATTAATATTTTTTAAGGTTATACCAGACAACTCAGAGAGAGCTGTGGGTTGTATTTTTAGAAGGTACACACTCCGTTTTTAAAGCAGTGATTTGAGATTTTTTTTTTTTTTTTCCAGATTAATTTTGCAGCAATGTCAGGAAACTGAATTTATGATTTGGTTATTTTATTTACCAGAGCTAATTGAAGCAGATAGTTCACCTCCCAATGGCTTCACAACTATCTCCAATTTACTAGATTAATCATGGATATTTGGGGGATATTTTTGCCATGCTGTATTAGGAGGACAGCACTGCATCTGTGTGTTGTTAGCTTAGGGCTTTCTTCACTTTTTCTTCTAGATTTCTTCCCATCTTTGATTTCTTCTCTCTTTTACAGCCTGGCAAGCCTGCCGCCATGATGATAGGTTTTCCCTTTTACTTATACCATTCCCTCACTAGATCTCAAATTAGTGGAGAGGCTGTACTCAGAAACCTATCCCTCAAGACTTCTGGAATATTTTGCTCAAAATGTTTCTCTTTCGTTTCTACTGCCCCTCCCTCCTTGCATTATCCCCATGCTTCTTGCCCAGATCTACTCCACCCCCAACAATCCTCTATTTGTTTAATTTCTTGAAACTTTGCACTTTTAGAGAGAGGCAGGGGCTTGACTAGGCGTACACAAACTTGTGCAGACAACAGGTCTGATGGATAGGTAATCAGGGCTGTTCTCTCATCTCCATATACTGCTGTTAACAAGGATATTGTCTCTGAAGAGACAAATCCACAGTTTGACAACTGAAACTAAACATCACAGAGATGCTTAATGGGATCTTCTAGACTGAACGCTGAGTCTCATTGGGTAGAGTGTTGTTTTTTTTAAAATTTTGACTAATTTATAGAGGAGCCTCTGAGGACCCCATACAACTGGGCCCCAACATAGTCCATGGCCTGTTCTGATGTATTTTATAAAACTTTTCTAAAAAGGTTATATGAATATATGGTCTCAAATACTATATACAATTAGAAGTTATAATCCCTATTCTATGATGATATCTTTTGAGCCTTAACATATCTTAATTTGAAACTATCTTTATATAGGTTTGCTTTTTTAAAAAGGCATCTTAACAAAAAGTCATAGGTTTTTATCCACCCTGATAGGGAAGTTACTGAACCCTTTGGCTAGGGACAGAAGGTACACACAAACTGGGCTAAGTGATCAGAAACCGGTTTTAATCTATAACAGAATGCAAGTTCAGTATACATAAACTACTTTCAAAATGGCCAAACCCAGTTTATGATAAAGCTGGATGGATGTAGTCTCAAGCTTAACTCCTAGACTCAGAGTCCCCCAGCATCCCAGGATGTTTTGCAGCCATGGTCTGTGCTGTCTGCTCCAGCAAACCGCCCTACCCACAGCTGTCACACAATAGTGGCAGTAAAGCCTCTACTCCCTAGCCTGCTTCTGCCTGTGCTTGTCAGCCCAGCAAGATGGGGCACGGTGAAATGAACCCTAGGGTCCCCCAGCCGAGGTCTACACAGCATGAGGGGAGGGAAAACCCTCGCCGTAGGGGCTTTTTACTCCGCCACAGCCTCCCCCTTGCCTCAGCCCTCCCCAGCTGCCTGCTTCTGAGAGGCTGGGGGCTGGCCTTAGCCCACCACTGGTTCCCACCCCCCCCAGGTGCCATCCATTCAGTTTATCAATTCAGTCTATGCAACTTAGAAAAACCTGTGAAGATTGAATTGATTTTGCCTCCAGATGTTGAACCTCTGCACTTAGCCTTACAATAGCCTGGTTGTATTTGAGATCAATTTAGTTAAAGGCTTGAGATATTTAACTCGTAAAGGAAGCAAGGTGAATTAACTATAGTGAAAGATTCTTGTTCTTATAGTGGACTTTGGATAACAGTTAATAGCCAAAATTTGCCTTTGATGTAAATGGGAACAGGACCTAATATTGCAGTAAAGCCTTTACCAGTATGACCTTTCCTCCTCTAATTTTCTTTTTAGAACAACTATTTGCAATCTGTATACCATGCCACGGATTGGGGAACCTGTCTGGCTGACCATGATGTCTGGGACACCAGAAAAGAACCAGCTTTGCCATCGTTTCATGAAGGAGTTCACTTTCTTAATGGAGAATGCCTCTAAAAACCAGTAGGGTGTTTCTCGACATTTATTAATTGATATAAATTTTGTTAAATACATTTTGTCATCAAGTATTAAAATCACTGTTTTATGATTGAAAAAAGCTAGAGGGAACTACAAGTCCACAGCTGTTCTAAGTTTAAAGGCAAGAGAGCAACAAAAACCTTTTATTAAATGCTGCCTTCACCCACAGTCTTATAAAGTCTCACATAAAGAGCAGGCCTTCCAAAGATGTCTATAAGAAGTGAGTGATGGGAGAGTGTGTGTGTCTGGGAGAGAACATACCTTATGCAAGGCATTAGCCTGGCCTTTCAAAAACAGTGAATAAGAAAAGTTTTAATGAATGAGGTCAGAAAGGAGTACAGTAGGAGCCATGTGTGACAGTGCCTGACTTGCAAATTGGTACTGAGCCTGACTTCCACAAAAAGCCACAGCTTTATGGAGAATGAATAAGTGTTTGCTGTATTAGAACCTGCCATTTGGCCCAAAGGGTCAGACCTAAGCAGCTGTCAAAAATTTCGAAGAGGAAGCTCCTTCGTTAACTCAGCAATGGAATCTAAGTTTACTGTTTCAGTATCTCTTCAGTCTTTTTTCACAAAGTAGGAATATGGGAGGTCTGAAAGCATGTGCACGAAAATCCTGAAACAAGCATGTGGAGTTTTAAGCGAAAATAAAACAACAAAATCAGCTGTTAACTCAAAAAAATCTGCCTTTAGATTGGAGAAGGTGCAGCAGCTGGCCAGTGTAGCTTGGGCAACATCCAGGGGGAATGTGATTCTGCTGTTCCTCAAAATCCTGTACTTCTAACACCTGATGGTAATTTTGTGATCCATCTCTCTCCCTAACAGGAAGGTCATAATTAGCGTGCAGCATGGTACGCGTTCTTTAAGCAAGGGATCTCTTGTAGCTGTGTGAATGCCAAGCAGACTTCAGCAGAATGTGAAAAGCCTCAGTGATTTGTAGTGGGAGTTAAAATGTTTTTCCTAAAATAAGTTTCAACAGAGGTGGAAGCATTTGGCCAGGATTAACGGCTTCAGCCTTCTGTCAGTCTGAGACTTGTGCTGCTTAGATTCATTTTAAAGTGTTTTGCTTGTGGGTTTGGTTGGGTTTTTGCTCTTTTTATTTTTAAACGGAGCAGCACTCTGTCATCCCTTAAATATCCCAATGAGTGTTTTAACAGAACTTAACTCTCAGCCTGATTCTCAACTCTTATTCCTTTTTCATAATGGTGTGACTCTTTCAACCTTAGTGGAAATGCTCCTAATTTACATTGATGCAAGTGAAAGGAGAATCGAGCCCAGCACCTGCATTTTTTTTCCACTTTTGTTTCAAATCTCTAGTCATTTTCCTCCTCCCCACCCCTCCACATGGTCTCCAGTCATTGATCAAAAAAAAAAAAGGGAAGGTGGGGGGGATGGACACTACATTTCAGTCTTTGTCTTTTAGGATCTGCAAAACTATTTAAACAGGCGTTAAATTAACCCTTCCAGAAAACACTGCAGTTATGTTGTTCATAACTTCCCTAATCCAGTCCCATTTGTACTGGTTTCCAACCCACAGTTTTGCTCTCACCTTTCTTGTGCAAGTATATGATATCCACGTATTGTACAGTTTAAAAAAAAATGTACAGTGAGCAAATGTGCCCCAGATCTAAAACTTGGGATCTGTGCTGGCTTGTTTTTATACAAATGAACAATATGGTAAAGAGCAGGGTTTCTTTTTTTATAGCATGCAGAGATGTATACTGTCATTCCCATGCTGTGGGCCCTATTTCCTGAGCTGTTCTTATTCATGGCATTGCGTATTAAAGCCAACAGTTTAAAAGTCACTGTTGGATCATGTAGTCTGACCTACATAATACAAGTTGTTGAACATTTTTCTAGATTATATATCTAGTAAGCCCAGTAACTGGTAGCTTGAGAAGATGCCCCTGAGTGGGGGAAAAAAACTACTGGACAGCAAAAGCTTTACTAAAATGGAAAGTCAGTGCAATTAAAACCCAGTCTTCATCTTTAAATGCAAGTTCCGTGATATTTTAAAGATTTTCTGTTGGCAACATTGTATTTTGTGTGTCAACATTAAATATATTCGGCATCTCTTTTGGTTTTAATGGAGAGCTTTAGCAATCTGTGCTTATAATAAGCTTATTAAATAGAAGGCTCATAATGTTAGCTAAACTGAAGAACTTAGATATGCATGAGATAAAAATGTTTGACAATTCAATTCTGATAACCTTTAAAATAAATTTCTCTCTTCTGGGCTCAATACATTTCTACACGGTTCTCTTCTAGCCTGATGCAGAAAGAGCCAAGGGGATCTGGAGATCTTTATGGTCTCTACATTTCCAGAAGCTATCATCCCTGCCCTGTGGAGGCTGTAGAATTGCTGTTGCTGAAATGCTGTGAATGTTCGGCTGGAAAAAGTGACCTTGAGCGTTTTCATTTTCAGATTCCTACCAGCTCTGCTGACTGCGGTTCTCACTAATCACCTGGCCTGGGTCCCCACAGTTATGCCAAATGGGCAGCCACCTATAAAAATCTTTCTGGAAAAGCATTCCTCTCAGAGTGTGGACATGTTGGCTAAGACTCACCCATACAACCCACTGTGGGCACAGTTAGGTATGTCTGAAACTTTCCATCACGATCTGTTGTGGTACTACATACGTGTATAGAAAGCAGTGATTGCAGGGAAAGGGTAGGGTTGAGGTTTTTGACCTAGATGATGCTGTTTATCCTTCCCAGGTAGGAATTGTTGCACAAAGTTCAGCTCTATACATCTACAAGCTGCACAGTATTAATTATGTGCTCTGTAATTATTTAGGCACTACCAGTAATAAAACGGCTGCAAAAAGTGTGGAGTCTCTTATTATTTATGCAGGGCAGATTTTACAGTGGCCAATAACATGGCAGTGACGAGGGATTCTGGTTTCCTTCCATGGGTCTAGAGAGAAACTGCATATTCTAGGCATTGGATTGCTCCCATTGACAAGTCTGGTTTGGGGAATAAGAAAATTACTTTGTCTCTTATGTCAATTTAATATTTAATAAGAAACAGAGAAAATGAGACAAGGAACGGCAAGGAAAAGTGAATACTGAATGGTCAAAACCTGCAGACAATAAATGTTCTGGCATTCCAAAACCCATCGGAAGGAAAGAAAGACTCCCATTGAATTTGTAGATGGTTTTATTGCCACCTAGTGGCCATCCCACAAGGAAAAGGACATAAGCATGGTCAGATGGCAAGCACTGAATACTAGGGCTGTATGAAGCTTCAGGTGGTGATTCAATTCGGTGGCCAAACCTGTGAATCAGAATCTAATCAAGGGACCAATTAAAAGGTCCGACTCTGTTCACAGCTCTCCGAATCATCGGAAGAGATTCGGAGAGCTTTGATTCGGGCAATCCCTGATGGCTGCAGCAGGGAACTGCAGCTGACTTCCAGCTGGTTAGGGGAGGGGAGAAAGAACCATGGGGGGGGGACCCCTGCCAGCCTCCTGATTTCCACCCCCCCCAGCTCCCAGTGCTTTAAAGCAAAGCTCCGGTGCTCACTGGGTGCTGCCCCTTTAAGAAAAACAAACAAACAGAGAAAAGCCCCGGGACTCGCTGCTGCTGCTGCTGCACCAGCCTCAGCAGAGCCCCCCCCCATGCAGTGGGGGCAGTGGGGATCACCCCCCTGCCTGGCAGTACCCGATGATCTGAGGCTGTTTTTTGTTTTTTTCCCCCAAAGAGCCGGGAGCTGGGGTGAGTGGCCAGCCATTGCCGGGATGTGGGGGATGGGCCTGGCTGATTTGGCGATTCAGCCAGATCTATTCTGGGCAGTGATTTGAATCGCCAGATCGAATCGCTGTCCCCCAAATTGGCCGAATCCAAAGCAAATACTGACCGCTTCGCACAGGCCTCCTGAATACTCTGTGAGGTTCCCCCACCATGGCACAGGCAGGTCGTTTGTCAATAGGGGCAAAAAACCTCTTGGAACTCAAGAAATCAGCCGGAAGCCAGAGCTGGTACTGTGGAGTCCTCCTTATAGCTCCCCATGGGTTTCCCATGCTGCTCAATACATCCAAAACAGAACCCCTCTCAAGTCCTGCCCAGATAAGCCAGGACTCTATTATCCATTGCCCTCCAAAGATGACAGAGCTGGGTAGGAAGGAAAAGAATAAGCTTTGTAGTTTTTTGCATCCCACATTATCATGTTCTAGCTCTTGGCACAGATTCACTTTCCCCTCTGCTTGCTTCTCTGCAGGTGGGGTGGGGGGTGTTTGTGTGTGGTATCCCCCTCTCTCCTTGGAAAGTAGGATCAGCAACAGTCTTTTCCCCTCAGCAGGAGCTGCTGATCCAAGGGCTTCTGCAGCTGGATCCACACTCCCTGTATTTGATGTTCTACCTGAGGGATAGGGGTGGGCAGGGGGTGTTGTTGGTTCTATGAAAGGAAGAAGCCAGAGCTGTCTGAGACGCTTTAGCCTTAAAAGTGACTGCAAAGATAACCCACAGCCAGGAATGAGCTGTTCTGCTAGATTCTCTCTTTCAAAATGGGGGACATCAGGGAGCAGAGCTGCACGGTAAGCATACACAAATGAAATCAATGCTACTGGAAGGTACTTGATCTAGTCCAAAGTCCTCTCCATTTGCAGAACAAGTACAGCACCAGCACTGGCAGCTCTTGTTTCCCTGTATTGTCTTGCCATTGTCTGCAAAGCCTGATGGGGAAGATTTTCCTCCAGAGAGAAAAGTTTAGCTTTGGTTTTTAGGGCTACTGAATTTTTGGCTTCACTGCTGAGACTACCAGTGTGATCATGGCTGTTGCCTGCTCAAGTGAGCCTCATCAAATTGTTATCCACAGACTTTGAAGCTTCTCCAAGCGAAAACTTTTAGTAGTTGGGTCAGTTTTGCTGATGTAGGCTGCATAGCTTATTATCCATCCCCTATGCAATGGTTTCCTGATGCAGAGATTGAATTGTAATTTCAGTGGCAGCTGCTACTGTTGCTGTTAAAGCTGTGTTGGCACTGTAAGGATTCCCCTAAAAATACTGCTTAGAACGGAAATACTTTATTCTGCCCTGAATTCATCCCCTTGGGCCTCAGTTTTTCAGTCTGTGTTCTCATTACTGAGACAAACAGCACCATTAAATTCCCTGTATTAAAGTTGGGTTTTTTGCTCTTATAGGAGACTTGTATGGGGCTATCGGATCACCTGTGAGACTAGCAAAGACTGTCGTAGTTGGCAAAAGACAAGATCTGGTGCAGAGGTTGCTTTATTTCCTCACTTACTTCATAAGATGCTCTGAGCTCCAAGAGACGCATCTTCTAGAAAATGGAGAAGATGAAGCCATAGTGATGCCTGGAACTGTTATTACTACCACACTGGAGAAAGGAGAAGTGGAGGAATCGGAGTATGTGCTTGTCACAATGCACAGAAATAGAGGCAACTTGTTATCTTGGGAATCTGAGGAACTGAGGACTTCTAACTGCGGTTGTAAATACTGCAAGGGCCCACTTCCCCTTGGGCCAAACACAGAAGCTGCTTCACAGCTAGAGAGAGAAGATGCACAAAATGCCTCTAAGGTAGAGCTGGAAACTTCTTTAGAAGAAAGTAGAACAACCTCAGCGGCTGACTGCCAAGAAGACCCTACTGATGTTAAGCATTGCAAAGATAATTTGAGATCCTGCCTGGACACCAAGGTAGAGACGGTAGTCTGCATGGGGTCAGCTCCAGCGGACAAATGTCCACTGGCAGAGTCTGGATTAGAGCCAACTGCAGACAACTGGAGGACTGAGGAGTCGCTGGAATCTGGTACCCAAGCCCTCAGTGTAACAAGATCCACAGGGATAGTTGTGGAAAAGAAGCCTCCCGATAAGCCCTTGTCTGACGCATTCCCTTGCAATTCAGCTGAGGCTCAGACAAAGGTGACTTTTCTGATTGGTGATTCTATGTCACCTGACTCGGACATCGAACAGAGAAGTCAAGCAGTAGCGGAACAAATTACTAGGCATCACAACCAGCCAGCAGTGAAGGAAGGAGCGGCTGCCGACCAGAACTGTGAAGCAAAGCAAACCATCGAGGACCAAACCAGAGACTGCAGGACATCTGAACCGTTCCCTCAAGTTGCCAGCAAGCATCAGACTTGGAATCCAAATCCTTACAGTACTGAGAGCTCGAGTCTTTTTGATGAGTATTTTACTGATGATGGTTCAATTGAAACCCAAACTATTGATGATATTCCAGTGCGAGCAACTACAGACATTCTAGATCAAAGCAGTAGTTTAACATTTTCTAAAAAACTGTGTACACAGAACAGCAAACAACCCAGTGAATTTTGTAAGTTCATGGAATCTGTTCGCCAAGAGACATGCAAAAACTGCTTTGCTGAGCAGGACCAAAAAGACAAAGTTGCTATTAGTGTCCCCCATGGGGATAGAGAAAATGTAGAGAAAAAAGTTGCCCCAGCAATTGACTGGGACATTCCAAGAAATGAGAGCTCAGATAGTGCCCTTGGTGATAGTGAAAGTGAAGATGCGGGTCACGATCTAACTAGACCAAGCAGCAACTATTATGGGGGAGAGCAGGAAGATTGGGCGGAGGAAGAAGAGATCTCTTTTCCTGGGTAAGTATTTCAGCAGTAGCAGACACCTAGACGAGTGCATTTCTCCTCATTCCCCAGAGCTGCAGGCCAATATGGCATCAGCGGTTGGAAAGATTCTCTTTAGTTTGGTAACTGTAAAATGAATGTAGAGAAATTGGTGAGCTAGAAAAAAATTAAAACCTCATTAATGATGCATCATAACACTGGCTCATATTTTCTGTTCTGGTGTTTTATGCAAAAGGCTACACCATTCCAACTGCCTTTTGAAATGAAGCTTCTTTTTAAAAATGTGCTTGAACAGAAGTTTAAAGAAGAAATGATTGACACTAACCTGTTACACTTGCTTAAACTGAAATGAGCAGAAATTGGTTTCAGTTACAGTACATGTCCATGATATACCTTTCTTTCAGGTCAAAATTAGTTGAAGTGAACTCTGTCCAGCCCAGTATTGCCAATTTTGGAAGGTCCTTGCTAGGTGGCTACTGTTCATCTTACGTACCTGACTTTGTTTTGCAAGGAGTAGGAACTGATGAAAAACTGAGACAGTGTTTGGTGTCAGATTTGTCGCATGCTGTTCAGGTAATTAAACTATATCCAATAAACGTATTTTTCACAATAAAGAAAAGCAACTATTTCTGAAACAGCAAGCCTGTTGGAACTGGAAGTACTTTTTGTTATATCTGTGTTCTAATTTCCAAAGTCCCATTGTGCCAGGGTCTCTTCCCTCCTCTCATCTCTCAGTTAATATACCTGGGAAATCTGCTCCAGGTTGCCACTTAAACTCGAGACCCGGTTGAAGGCAATAGAGGAGGCCATCTTCTAGGAGGCGAGAGAGATGTCCATGTTAAACTAGCTCCTCTTCTTGATGGAGCAGCCGGTTGGTTACTGGGATCCTGAGCTGTGAACTGCTATGACCATTCTAGACTGCCACGTGCTTTTTCCCATGAATATCTCCCTAACAAACTCTCCTGTCCTGAATAGTCTGTGGAACAGAACTTGTTCTCTTGCTGAAGTGAATATTCAGCCCTCAGAAAGACTGAGATCTATTAGTGTTGTTATTTTGTTTTCAAAGAAGCTAAGCTGCTTGGCTTGGCTTTGTGGGGAAGAGGCTAACCTAATGATGGACTACATTGTGCCCTAGAGCATGTGGGTAGTGGTCTCTGCTCTCTTACCCCCCACCCTGACCACTTTCATGTAGAAATGGGTCTTGGTAGAACTGTATCTTCCTGGATGAGGTCTGCTCCAGGCACTATCTGTCCTAGGGGACTGGACAGTGGATGGGGCGGGGGGAAGAACATCCTTCCCTACCCCTCTGGCTCTGTGGAAATTAAGGGACGAGATGATAGAAATTACGGAAGCAGAAACATGATTCTGTTCCCCTGCAAGCCAAAATCTCATTCCGACAGGAGCGAGGTCAGACGTGGTAGGTAACTATAGATCCTCTGGATCATGGTGTACACGCAAGAGCTCTAGTCACCCAAGATCGTCCATGAATATATATGCCTAGGCAAGAGTATGGAAGAGTGGAGGCTGCCCAAGACCTCCCATCCCCTGCCCCAGACCATTAAGACAGAATCCAAAGGCCAGGCGAAGTCCAGACGTTCGGTGCCTTGATGGTTGTAGCTTCTGCCAGAGAGCAACAGATAAGAACTACTGCTGCCTCCCTAATGCCTTAGTGAGGACACATTTCTGTCAGGATGATGTCCCTTAGGCTTTTTCCAGCCAAGGAGTACCCACAAGGCAATGGGGGCTAAGGTTTTTGGCTAGATGATGCATTTTATCCTTCCCAGGTAGGAATCTTTGCACAGGATACAGCTCCATACATCTATGAGCTGCACAGTATTAATAATGTGCTCTGTAATTATTTAGGTATCCAGGTTGTAGCCATATTGGTTTAGAGGAAAAGGCAATCAGGACTCGTCGTAGAGATGATATCTTTTATTAGATAGCGTCTTGTTGATAAATATCTTGTTGTTAATAAAAGTATCATCTATATCTTGTTGGTCTAATAGGGTATCATCTCTACTATGAGTCCTGATTGCCTGTCGTCATTTAGGCAGTACCAGTAATGCCTATATAAGGCCCTATACTCACCTTTATTTTGGAGGTTGTAACATTGTGGTATTTTATAGGAGCTACCCCACCACGAGTAGCCCCACCACATTGCCACCAGGTCCTCCAGCCAGATACAGTTTACAGTCACACTAGGACCATGGTCAGACATAAGTAGAAATAAAAACTAACTTGTTGGGAGCATGTCTCTCAGGGTATGCACATGGGTCCTCTGAAATTTATTTTTCTTTCCCCAGTGCAGCTGCCTTCCATGCTAGTCAGCATCCCTGTACGTTCATTGGATGCAGCAGTTCATTTGCGTGGCCCTTTCCCTTTGTTTGCTGCCCTGTCTCTGCACATAGCCCTTTCCAGTGATTTACCCACTGGTGCCCCTGGGCACATGGGTGGATTTTGCCCATTTTGAATAAATCACAGCCGAGTCTTGAGCAACAGGGGCAATATCTCAGGGTGACTTCTGGCATCAAACCAATACTTCGTCTCTACAAGCTGCCAAGGAAAGAGGCACGTTCTTCAAATGCTGTAGCTTCATTTTTACCAGCAAATGCTGCCAGACTTGTAAAATCTTGCATAGATTTTTTTTTTTTTAATGTTGGCATTCAAAATAAAACCCCGTGCATAGCAAAGCAGCACCTTAGTACTGCTGAGAGAGGGGAGTTTGTAGGCAGTTATAGCCAAAAATTGTAAGGAAATGGCCCACAAAGGTGTTTGTATCCATTGCAAAGAGATCTTCCAAAAGCGTTAGAAAAGTGAAGGTTGGCTTTGTTGTTTTGCTCCCTCTGGCGGTTCTGCAGGGGTAGTTAACAAACTCCTGCTGATGTGGAAGGAAAACTGATTACAACCAAAAATGCAACTGACTCGACTGTTTGAATTGTCCCGGCTGCGCGAAATAAACAAGGCAGCACGTGTGCTGAACAGCAGATTAGATTTTTTGAGGCTTTTCAGTTTTTTAATAATCTGAGTTTCTACATCTTGAATAATCTGATCAAGATGGGTACGGCTGTTGGGGTTTTCTCTTTCTGATTTTAACCTGTCCATTTTAACTTCAGCTTCATTCCAACAAGAAACAACAAAATCAAATGTTAAAAGACACACTTTTTAGACAATCATTTCAAGCCCGGGAGCTGAAGACTCTTAACTTTTTCAATTGCCTTAAGACTTTTTAAAAAAAAAAAAAAAAAAAAAAAAAAAAAGTGGGGGCCTCCATTGCTGTCGAGGAGATTTGTTTTGTGTGCGCTGACCTGCCTTTTGTTCTTCTTGTACTTAAACTGTTCACTTTCTTTTTTTTTCTTTTTTTTTAATTCATAGCATCCTGTCTTGGATGAACCAATTGCAGAGGCTGTCTGCATTATTGCAGACATGGACAAGTGGACAGTACAAGTGGCCAGTAGCCAGAGGCGAGTGATTGACAGTAAACTGGGAAAAGAGGTGTTAGTCTCCAGCCTTGTCTCCAATCTGCTTCATTCCACTCTTCAGCTTTACAAGCATAACTTATCTCCAAATTTTGTAAGTATGAGCAATGCTCGCAAGAGCTGACATGCTGTGAGAATCTGCTTTTAGGAACGTATTTGTTATGGTAGTTTAAGTTACTGCCATACTGCCCGGTTGGCACAGTCTGTCACACTGTGCATCATCTGACAGCAGTAGGGCCCCTTTAAACTTCATTCCCAGTTCCCAAAAGCCGGCTGTCACCCTGATTCAGCCTGGGTGCAAAATGCCCACTGATATAGGCGGGAAGTCTTGCTAGTGCAGAAAACACTTCAGCAATTTATTTTCAGAACAAGAATTTAAATAGAGACTTGTTTCATTTTGATTGTGCATTTCCCAGTAGTTCCTGAAGGATGTTTTCAAAAAATTATTTTCCGTGATGTGACTGACAACAAGGCAGTCTGATTATGGGGCCTGGGCTGTTTCTTTTTGGGGTCTGGAAGGGTTAAGGTACTGGAAGGAGTTTGCTTTCTGACATGGCCTTTTTCATTTGTTTCTAGTGCATCATGCACCTGGAAGATCGGTTACAGGAACTGTATTTCAAAAGCAAGATGCTGTCTGAATATCTCAAGGGCCAGATGCGAGTTCATGTTAAGGAGTTGGGCGTGGTGTTGGGGTATGATCACAGATCTGTGTGTGTGGTTTCCACCCATGTCCCCTGATGTGTCCTTCCCACACCTCCTAGGCCTCTAGCCACGGGTATGGCAGTATGTACTGGTGGTTCCTGAGGCAGGAGCAGGACCTCGGGCCCCTGCTACACATTTACATATATCTTACACAATTAACTGGCCAATAGTGCAATACTTTTAGACTAGCCACACATGCAAAGTAATTATCACAAGATAAAAATAACTGTCCAGCTATAAAGTTAGTCCTTGAAAATGTGTAATAACTCAGTAGCTGGTTTCTATCCAGCTTGAAGTTGAATGTGTAGGATGGCCCTTAGTTTGGCATAAATTTCCCAATTCCAGGTTCCTTTCCATATCCTTGCCCAGATACTAAGGATCCTGTTCTACCCCCCGTGCCAGAACCACTCATTAGCTGGACAGTCCTTGCTGAATGATATATGATTCATCCAGATTGACATTTCCCATGTGGCAGAGCCCAGAGAAGACCCTGTGTGTCACATAAGCCATCAGGAGGGTGGGGCACAAGGAAAGAAGCTTTGTAGGAGGTGTTCAGAGCTGGCATGGAGACTGGCTTCCTATAAATACCTCAAGACGGTTGTTGGGTGAGGACTGGGGCATGTAGATCTGGGCTTGTGCATGTGGAGCTGTAGACTGATGCAGCTGCTGCAAAGAGAGGAGCTGCAGCTTAGGGCTCTCATTCCCCAGCTCAGGGACAAAGTACTTCCATTTCCTTGTGTCCTCGTCTTGTGACTTGTTCCCCATCCAAAGCTCCTTTACTCAAGCTTTGTACAGAAAGCAAGTCCAATGCCAGCCTGCCCCCTGCTCCCCTCTGTCATCTCACCAACCCTGTCAGCCTGATGAGACTGAGAACAAGCATGAATTGAACCCCGGCCTCTCGCGTCACTATACAGATCTGTAACTGTCACCAGGCAGATCTGGAGCAAGTGTTGATGTTTAAAAACGAGCTGATTATGTGGGTTTGTAACAAGAGTGGTGATGTCTTAAGGACAGGAATGTAAATCCTGCTTTAACATTACGTGAAGAAAGTCTGGCCGTGCAGAGCTTTATAAAAGAAAAGGTACAGCTGTTGGGCTTGACTACCCAAGTGCAGATGTTTGCATTTGGGATGGTTTACATGGCAGCCAAAACGTATGGACAAGGCACCTAGTTTGGGGGTCACATTTCACAGTGTTTTTCCTCTTCCTCTTAGGATTGAATCCAGTGACCTCCCTTTACTGGCAGCTGTAGCAAGCACTCACTCTCCATATGTTGCCCAGATACTACTTTAAAATGCCGAAGGGCATGGACATTCACGTTTTTTTTCCTGGAAACAAAATGGAAGGCAAGGAACATGAAACATACTTGTTCCAACTCCTTTTTGCTTGAGGCAACTGAAATGAACAGCTTGCTGAGTGGACTGGGTCTCCATAACTGACTGCACATTATGTACATGCTTGGAGACTACTTTTATTTTTTTTCATTCTCCCACTTCGGCCATTTATTTAAAAAAAAAAAAAAAAAATTCAAAGAAAAAAGACGAGCTGAAAAGCCTGAGATTCTGAGTAATGAAGAAAACCCAAGATCATGGAGAAAGCTGAAGAACTGAATGTAGTTTGGGAAATTTCTCAAGGATGGCTAATTACATGTGGCTGAAAGTGGGTAACGCAAGGAAGAGCTGCTTTGTAATGATTTACAATGCTATCGCTGGTAGCAGACTTAACAGGACAAGGAAGTAGCTGCCTTGAGATTTGTCTTCTCTTCCAGGAATGTATTAAAAGTGTTGGTTTTCAGGCCGCAACGATTTGTAGACAACTTCTACTTTTTCATTATGCAGTGAAATTCTGGATATTTCTCAGAGGAAAAGCAATTTTTGTAAACAGCTTATTACTGATACTCGGCTCTGAAATTCATTTGTAATCGTTCCTAGGGGAGGGGAGGGAGCCAACAAGCAACCTAGCAAACATCATCCCGTTTCCTTTTCTTGGCTTGACATTGTAACTGGTATTGAATGTTTATAATGTTTAGATGTCTCTTTATACTAAGTGATGCTCTTGTTTCAAGACTTATGAAAAACGGAAAGAATTCAGTTTAAAACCACCACTGCAACCAAAAAAGCTTAGAGAGAAAGTTGATTGACATTTCCTGGTGGTGTGCCCAAAATGGCATGAGTATTACCTCTCACTACTTTTTTACAGTATATAATATTCTTGCAACATCCTTTTGTTTATACAGCAGTTGGGCAGCGGGTGAAATAAGCTAGAAATAATTGTACCAAAGCATTGGAGGAAAAAAAATTCACTATTACCCTTAATTGCTCAGGTAGCTAATTGCTATATTTTTTAAAGTAATTCTACAGATGCGGATACTGACTACGCTATTGTGTAGTAATATCAAAATTATTTTTAGACAGAATATCCCCATGATGGAAATTATCTTAATCCCTTTTCTACCAACTTGTAACTACCAACAAGAAATGCCGTCCATCCCGTTCTCGGCATTTCTCTTTCATTCATCCATCATTGTCATTGTATATACAATTGGTGTAAGACCAGCTGATGTGGAACCAATCTGCTGTAAGTAATGTAAATATGCAGTGGGTGGGTGGATTGTGCTTTCAAAAGGATCTACTACCTCAGTTTAACTGGACCCTGCATTATGTGCTTCTTCGCTTATGTGTCCTAGCAGCCACTTTATGTCGTTGATTATAGAGTTCACTTCCATCGACCATTTTCAGCATGCAAGAGTTCAACAATGTCTCAGCAATGAAAATGAAAGGTACTTCTTCACTCATTAGGTAAACTAAATTTACCATTAGATAAATACTGCATTCTTTCTGTAACCATTTCTTCATCAATGTAATATGCTCTTGTGGTTTTGCTGATTTGTTTTAAATACAAAACTATTTCCCTCCCATCTCAAACTTAAAAACAAAAGGTAAAATTCCAACCCCCCTGAAGTCAATGACAAAGTGTGTCACTGAGTTGACTGGGGCCAGGATGTCACCCAGTATATTTGGCAGTAATATTAAAAATCAAAACTTAAATTTGAGGCCCTGCCAGGGCGAACCTGTGCCATTGTTCTGAAGGCCTGGGGTCTAAGTGTGATAGGGAGCCTGACTCAAACATGGGAAGTGTGGTTGAAAAAAGCCTGTCTGTATGTAAAGTGCAGTACTAACTGCTGCAGGTAGGTGACTTATGTTTCAACTTCAGAATATTTCTCATTTGACTTCCCCTTTTAATGTCCCCTTCTTACTATTTTAGTATTTTGCATCAAGTTGCGGAAAGAATCCAAACGGGTAGGGGCCCAAATGTAGCAACACGCGTATCAGTAACACAAGATTGGGCTCTTAGGAATTTTAAGCTATCCTTGCTCTAACGGATGATATAGGCAATCATTGCCATTCTGAACATCGTTCACATTTTGTGGTTAATCTGATCGTGTTAGTGCTATTGGGCTCAGTACTACAAGGTGCCAGCATTTGGGACCTGGAGCATGAAAGCACTTGAGTATATGTTAACTGCACTTGAGTATATGTTAACTTGAAGTCTGTGTCGGTACCACTGGCTACCTTGAGATGACTTGAGTGTTCAGTTGAGCATGATTGCAGGCTCTGCCACAGTGCTGAGCGCCTTCTATGATCAGGTCTGTAATGAATTTTTTCAGGCAAATGCTATGTTCTCCTCCTCCTAGTTGTCCTTAGGTCAATCATGGTAATTATCTTAAAATTCAGTTTGAGCTGAAGAAATAGGTGCCCTCTGCTAGCTTGAAATTAATGCTGCTTGAGAGACAGGAGTTTGTTATTGGGCCTTGTTATATAGTAATTTTAGGCAGTTCCTGCAGCTCTAAAGCCCCTGGACTGTCCACACATGAACACCTTAAAGAGATTTTAAGCACTTGCGCAGCTCAAAGTTATGCCACTCCAGAGTAGGATCATCTCTGATCTGGACTACCTAGCTCCCACCCAACTAAGGTGTGGCCACTCCCCACAGATGTGCTGCCCAAGATGAAAACCTCCAGTATCCCAGGGTCTGTCACCAGTCCTCTAGTGGCAGCTCACAACTATGGCTCCTGCTCACCAGACCTCTAGTGGCAAGTCACAGCCATGCATGTGGGGAACAGTCAGAGAAGGTTTCTAGATGTGTAGGGTGTATGTAGACGAAATGGGGGCCCTAAATTGAACCGGTGGGTTTTATAAAAACACTGCTTCAATTTAGGGTTGATTTTTAAACCCCTGTGTCATGCACATACCCTGCTGATTTACCTGCATCTCCGGCGGGGAGGGGAGGGCAAGCTGCTGATGGGCAGAGCAGTCCCTGGGCTGGGGGGGTGGGGGGCTGATGTTTCCCCCCGTGGCAGTGGCAGCCCCCCCCCCCCCCCCAGCGGTACCTGCCCACAGGCACCAGGCTTGGACGGTCCTGGGCGGGGGGGGGCACCACAGCTATGGAAGGAAGCACCAGGACCAGGCCCCTGTGCAGCTCAGGCTGGCAGGCTTGGGGGGAGGAGGGGGAAGATGAGGCTCGCTGCTTTTTCTTGGGTGGAGCCAGGCTGCCTGCAGGGCTTCCTGTGGAGCTGCACGAAGCCCGGTGCTTCGCTCTGCGGCTGTAGGGGCAGCAAACTAAAACTCCTCCGAGGAGTTTTAGTTTGCTGCGCCCCGAGTCATTTCAAGTGCAGTATGCCGCTGAATATCCTACAGTGGCTGGAATTTAATGTGCAATACGCTGCCAAGGTGTGCAAATGCTGACACCATTAAACCAGCGCAAAAGCATTTAGCCCACTTTAAAGTATCGTGCACACATGCCCCTTATTTCGCCTACACGCGGCCTAACGGTCTGACTGCTCCAAACTAGCACTAACACTGATCAGGTGTTGTGTGGTCGCAGCATAGTGTAGCGAGGGCCGTTCAGTGAATTGTGCTCTTCTGCCCAAGTGACCACCCCCCTCCCCCAAGACCATTCTGATGTGATCATTCGTCGGTCAGTCCTGTGCCAAGTGGCCACACGTGCAGCTTCACCGTTGTGCTTTTGCACTGTAGCTGTCGGATCACCAGTACTAGTTCCCCATGTGACCCAAGTACTTGAGCTTTGGGGCTGAAAGTTATTGACCCTCTTCCTATCAGTATTGCCAATGAAACGCTAGCATGATGGGAAGTTTTCCTTTAACTTAACTATTAAGGTACGTGAAAATGGTCTGTACACTTGTTGTTTGCATATGTTTTGTTTTTTTGTTTTTTTTTTTAAAAAGGGATCTTTAACAGAACTATAGGGTTGAATTTTTTTTAAATGTATCAACTTTTATGTACATAGAAAACTAATCCATTTGTTTTTCACTATTCCCAATGTTCATTAAGATGTCTTAATTTTCAGGTGGAAAACATGAAATGTACTAGACACACAAAATAGCGAAATTATTTTTGTTGCAATTGGCAAAGATGGGGCTGCTAAGAACAAAAATAAAACAAAGTAATAGGAGTCTACACCTTGCACACACTTTCCCAAGTCGTTGTTATAGATGTTTTATGACAATTTTTTTGCTTTCTCTAAATTATTTAGATGGTGGTATGTGTACAATGCTGGGTAAAATGTACATACTTGTTATCTCCTTTGGTTTTTTGTATATATTTCCCAAGATGTGCACTTGTATTATAATAACCATTCCCAATTTCAGGGGAAACTTTGTGCAATAAATACAGTTATGTCAATTTACTTGCTGGTGCTGGTTTCTCTTCAGTGTCTTTCTTTTAATTTTGTGGAGGCAGAGTGTTGGTGAGCGTGCCAGCTGTAGGAGGGAGAGCTTGGAAACTTTGCATGCATGTTATTAGATGCCTGACACTTCTGTTTAGGTGTCCTCGTGATTTTCAGAGGTGTTGGAACTGATTTTTTTGTGCCTAAAGTCAAGTGTCAGAGTTTTAAGTTTGTTGGCTTTGGTTTCTATTAGTGTTGATCATTTCCAGGAGTTGCATTTAAAACCATCCCAGAAGTAAGCATACCCCATTTATACTTAGTTTATGAAACCCTGAGTCACTAAAGAGGGGAGCAGGGGACAGAGACTGCATACCCTAGTGGACAGTGGTGCTGGTTGTCTCATCGTTTCCAGATTAGCTGCATCTTATCCGTACTTACGGTGAGGTGCAAGCATTTGAATCAAGAGGAGGGCCTGCCTTCCTACCCCGTGTCAGCTGTGTGGGCGCCACGTCCTTCTTTGCCTACCACAGCTCCCTCATTTGCCTTTGCAGGATGCTGCACTGGAGCAAGGCTGAGACCTTCCTTGCCAGGCTTTCCCTTGTTTCAAATTCAGATGTAACCAAATTGCTCTCACCAAAGCTGAAGAAACCCCAGAATTCAGCACAAGTAGTCTGAAGAGAGATACTGGCAGGGATGGGGGCAACGAAAGGGGATTCTGTGCAAATAAATCCAACCAGCCAGAGCTGTCACTTGATGGTGAGTTGGCTTCACCCCACCGACTTAGTGCTGTCCTGGATCTAATTTATTCACTCATCTAAATCCAACTGGTGCCGGGAAGGTGTGGACTTGGGACTGAGAGGGAAGGCTGTTCAAGAGAGTTTTTCTCTTAAGGAGTGGTACCTATTCTGAGTAGAATATTACTGATGTGCATCCTGGAAACCTTCCAGCAATTGGACTACCAAAATTCGGACAGTTTTGCCTGGGATTTCGAATTGCATCTGCCATAGCCTGGGCTGTGCCTCTTATTGTGGAGTTGTTACACATCTAGGAGGAATGGAAGCCCTAAACACAACCCTCCAGTGTGTTTTTTAGACTCGCTCTCACAAAAACATTATGAAAGCTTTCCGGAGAGCCGGAAACCGATCAACTGTTCAGACTCTTCTCTGAAGTTCCATTTCTCAACTTCCGTCTCCTGAGCAACACAATGTATCAAGTTATTTAATATTTCATGTGGTTAGAGCAACGTAAAGGCAATCGCACGGAGAATCAATGGGCTTTTAATAATCGCAAGCCTTGGTTTTACTGCTTGGCATGGTAAATGTATGGTGTGACTTTGAATCAAGAAACTGAGCCCATGCTCTTGCAAAACTGCAAGGTTAGGGAACATATATGCACTGAGATGTGCAAATACTGGCAAGACCCTACCTACTATGATGCATTAACCCATGTGCTTGCATTTCATAACAGTATGCTCAAATGTTGCTCTGAACTTGCTTGGCTGGTAAAACAGCTCTTCTGCATAACTGAGCAGAACGAATTTCGTGTCCCCAGAGCAGACGACCATGAGTTCTCTTCCGGATGCTGTATGCAAGCGGTTAGCCAATGATCTTTTATCTCACTGTGGGTATTTGGCAAGAGCTTGTTAAGCTGGTGGTAAATTCTGTAACATTACCACTGCAGCTTCTTGAAAGCATTTATATTAATAGCTGGCAGTGACTTCATTCTCAGCTTTGCTCCTCTGCTTTTTTTGGGTGCAAAACTTGCTGTCCTGTATTTCTTTAACTTCCTCTGTTGTAACTTTCCACAGTTTCCCGAACCCAGAGGAATGGTTACTTAACTTCTTGCCCAGCCAGAGACGGGCAAATTGGGACACGTCCTTTTCCTAATACTAGTAGTCTGATTCCTTCCTCTTGCCCCTGCGTGACTGACAGATAAATGTAAGGTATTCTACCTAGGAAGGAGGAATCCCCAGCACACCTACAGGTTGGGCGATGTCCTCCTCAGCAGCTCAAAAGCTGAGAGATCTTGGAGTCATAGTTGACTCCAAGATGAATGTGAGCCAGCAGTGTAACGAAGCCATCAACAAAGCCAATCACACCGTATTAGCAAATGCATGGCCAACAGATCAAGAGGGGTGATGCTCCCCCTCTATGCAGCACTGGTCAGGCCGCAGTTGGAGTACTGTGTCCAGTTTTGGGGGCTGCACTTCAGGAGGGACACGGAGGATCTGGAGAGGGTTCAGAGGAGGGCCACTTGCATGATTAGTGGTCTCTGTGAAATGCCCTGTGAGGAGAGGTTGAGAGATCTGGATCTCTTCAGCCTATACAAAAGACCGCTGAGGGGTCACCTTGTAGCTGCCTATAAATTTATTAGGAGAGGACAGCAGGGAATTGGGGATGCGCTGTTTACCAGAGTGCCCCAGGAAGTAACTAGGAATAATGGGTGCAAACTAGGGAGAGTAGATTTAGGTTAGACATTAGGAAGAAGTTTTTTACAATAAGGGTGGCCAGAGTCTGGAAGGGGCTTCCAAGGGAGGTGGTCCTATCACCTAACTTGGAGGTCTTCAAGAAGAGGCTTGACAGTCACCTGGCGGGGGTCCTCTGACCTCGGTCCTTTTTCCTGCCAGAGGCAGGGGGTCGGACACGATGATCCATTGGGTCCCTTCTGACTCTATAATCTATGAATATATGACAGTGTTCCCATGCCCAAGCAGGGCCTGTTGAAGCATTTGTGATTCTTCTGTATCAAGGGTCAGCCTTGTTTTACAAGCCATAGGCCAGCCAACCCAGCTCTGGTCCAGCGTGGCTATGGCAGCATGTCAGTTGCTTTCCCCATGGTGTGCTGGAGCCAGGCTGTTGCCAGCTGTGCCCGTGCTGCTCCCAATTCTCCCAGCCCCTGCTGTCCAGCTGCAGTGTGGGTGTGGCTTCGAGTTGGTGGGAAGCTGTGCTTGGATCAGGTATATACAAACTGCTTCTTGCTGCTCTCCCTCCTCTTTTTGTCTGCATGGTTGTTACTCATTTTTCAGGCTCTGGGGGAACTTTTTAGGACTTCGTAGTCCTATGCAACCAGTGCTTACCCATCCCAGCAGCTCGGTACTTGGAATATCTTACAGGTTTGAAATTCATGAAACTGTTCAAATCAAATCATCCGCGACTTGGACTGGTAAAAAGCACCACCCTCTTCAAATTTGCAGATGACACTAAGATGTGGAGGGATGTGGGCACACTAGAAGGGAGGAATAGGCTGCAATTGGACCTGGACAGGTTACGGGGTGGGCGGACAAGAACAGGATGGGATTCAACACTGACGAGTGCAAGGCGCTGCACCTGGGGAGGAAGAACCAGCACCATACCTACAGGCTGGGGAACTCCCTTCTCGTCAGTGCAGAGGCAGAAAAGGATCTTGGAGTCATCATTGATGCCAAGATGAACATGGGCCGGCAGTGTGGGGACACAGTCAGGAAGGCCAACCGTACCTAGTCATGCATCCACAGATGCATCTCGAGCAGGTCCAGGGAGGTGATCCTCCCCCTCTATGCGGCACTGGTCAGGCTGCAGCTGGAGTACTGCGTCTGGTTCTGGGCGCCGCACTTCAAGAGGGATGTGGACAACATGGAGAGGGTCCAGAGGAGGCCACTTGCATGATTGGGGGCAGCAGGGCAGGCCCTATGAGGAGAGGCTACGGGACCTGAACCTGTTCAGCCTCCACAAGAGAAAGTTGAGGGGGGGATCTAGTGGCCTGTTACAAACAGTCCGAGGGGATCAGCAGGCATTGGGGGAGTCCCTGTTCCCCCGAGCACTGCCAGGAGTGACCAGGAATAACAGTCACAACCTGGCAGAGGGGAGAATTAAGCTAGAAATCAGGAGGCACGACTTCACTGTCAGGGCGGCTAGGGTCTGGAACCAACTTACAAGCGAAGTGGTGCAGGCTCCTACCCTGGGGGTCTTTAAGAGGAGGCTGAATGAACACCTTGCTGGGGTGGTTTGACCCCAGTACTCTTTCCTGTCATGGCAGGAGGGTCGGACTTGATGATCTGCTCAGGTCCCTATGAAACCTGGCCTGTATCTTTCTGAACAACTCTGGTTCCCAGCACTGTTGTGTATTGGTCTTGCTCAAAGGGCAAGATTAAAGAGCTCGGTTTTAAAAAAAACAAGCAAACCATGGGGTTCAATTGTGTGAACCTTGGAAAGAAGAGCAAATCCCTCCCGCTCATCGGTTACTGGGGAACTCTAGTGGTACATAAAATAGAGCATTTTCTTCTCCTCCACAAAACAGGATTGTCTGGCTGTATCTGTAACACTTGGAGTTCCTGCTGCTTTGGGAAACCAGAGAGTGGGACCATAAAGAGAACCCGGGTCCCTTGCCTGTCCACTCCAAAGTCAGTTCACGACCCTCGCAGCCACCCAGCAGCACTTAACTACTGGCTATGAGCTTTATGCTAGTTGTCTTCACCAGAAAGTCATTGTTTACTCCCATGTGATGTGAATTGTTCAGCTCACACGACCTGTGCAGTTTCACCCATCTGCCAATGCACAGTGAGAAACTCGGAAGCTTGCTCTAACGCCATAAATGCTGTATTAAAGGGCCAGATCTGGCTCTGTATGGTAGAACAAGGAGGAGCTTCTTGAGGTGTCATCTTCAATCAGTGAGTTACCAGCAAGTGAAGGGGTCCTCTGTGGGGCCAGGAGCATATTCTGTTGAGCTCACTGTAGCAGGTTGGAGTCCCAGGGTTGCCATGCTGCCCCTAGGTCCCCTCTCTGTACCATGCCAAGCATGCTCCAAGCACCCTCAGAATCTCGGCTGCCACATCTTTGATCCCCTAAATCACAGGGAGGCTACCCTTCATCCTCTTGGCTACGGTTCCTGCGGTATGCTGGACCGGTGTTCAGTACGGGTGTCCAGGTACACCCCGCCTCTTTGGAGGCACGCATAGCCCACCACCCTTGTACCATGCCCCAAGCCTCGCTGATGGACCAGATGTTCGTTTGTGTCTCTTGCCTGGTGCCTCTCGGGGCCTTTGCGCTGCCCGCTGCCTCTTGGGGCTTGGGCTCCCACACTGTCATGGTTCCCCTATGAGGCTTCCTCCATCCCCTTGTAGCCTCACCCAGTCCTCCAGTGTAACAACACAACAAAACACAAGCCTCTTCGTTTTAACTTAAATTCCGGCCTCATGGCTAAAACATCCTCTGAGCCACACCACAAGTGCTCCCTCTCTCACCCGTATTGCCAGCTGCACCCACATTCAGGCTTTTCTCTTCCTTCGCTCAGGCAGGGCTCCTTCTCCTTTGGTCACCAGCAAGGTCCTCCTCCTGGCCCCCACCTGTGGTTTATATAAGGGCCAGGCCCTGCCCCCTTCCTGTCAGCTGACTATGCAGGTGTTGGCTACTTGCTTCCCCTGGTTGCCCCATGGTCATGGTCCTGGCTCACCCAGTAGCAGGCACCTTAGTGCCCTCCTACACTCCCATTCTTGAAAAGGACCAGGGTATGCTCCAGGAGAGTCTGCAAGTGACCACAGCATGTGTGCCCACTGTCCCGGCAACTAGGCACGCCTGCCATGTCAAGCCACCTCTTCTGGAGATGTGTTGTGTGCATTGGCTACCCGCTGCCAACATGTTTAAGCACCATCTCAAGTGGTGGGCAGAGATCCTACCCTGCCACCTGTAGCAGGGAAGAAGAGTCTTTCTCTTCAGCTCACCCCCTTCCTCTCCACCAGTTGAACTCCCGGCAGCCAGCCTGCCCCTCTCCACCCCCTTCCTCCTTTATTTTTATTTCCACAAATATTCGCCCAGCAGTGAGATCTGCTGTTTCTAAACCTCGGCCTCCGCCAGTTGTTCATTCCTCATTTGACACAGTTAAGCATCTGTTCTGAGTGTGAAGTTGCAGAGAGGGCATTCAGATTTGGTCTGGGTTCACAAGAACAGCACAAGGCCTCAAGAAGTTTGTACACGAGCCATGTAGTAAGTCCATTAGTAAGAATATGAGAAGAAAATGATCCAGAAAAGAAAGGAAATACATTAGGCAATGAATTTCTGTAAGTGGTTAAGATAAAGAAATAACGGTCTTGGGGCTTGGATGATCTGGATCTCTTTTTGGGTGCTGTGAAATGGCTGTTCAGCTGATGGTGGGACTTACCACTGTATCTGCCGTCCTTTCTGCAGCACAAATTGAACGCCTTATTTAAACAAGAGAACTGCTTTTTCTGTGAAATCTGTCATTGCCCTCATCCTATGCAAGCAAAAGTCCCGGCTCCTTTCCTACCACTTCTCTTTTTCCCCCACCCCCACATCTAAAATCTCCCTTCTATTTCCATCTTTATCCCCTGCCGTGTGTGCGATTAATTCAACCGCTAGGGGTCAGGCTCGGCATCTGTAGTGAATAATTAGAATATGGTCTGAGGGTTGCCCCCATTCCTGTTCTCATTCAGTTGCTGCTTCTGGCTATGTAGCACAGCCTGATTTTTTTTCCGTCCCTCCCATATCAGATGCTGAATTTTATATTTACAGACGCGTTGTTTGACTTTTGCAATTTCTGTTGTGAGATATTTGCTGCTGCTGTTCTGTGCTCTGTAAACCACAAAAAATGAGGAACTTTCTGTCGCCACTGTATATTTGGCTGTTCTTTTTTGTTCATTTTAAGCGCATATCCAAAATGTTTGTTTAATTTGGAACTGACTTTTTTCTCTCTTGTTAACTCCTCAGCACTAGCTTCGATACGGTCGGCAATGACAGTGGAACAAACTGGGCTTTGCGGCCAGGAGGAGGATGACAATGGTGACTTCCACGGAGCTCTGCTCAAAATGTCACGTGCCAGTACGCTGACCTCGTATCCCTGTAGTACTGCGAATCAGTACACTTAGGTACATGTATAGCAGATCACAAATTTCTTTCCTAATGGTGGTCTGAGAACGCAGAGAGATTGGATTGATTCATACACCAATTAACTTGAATTAGTATGTGAAATGAGACATAAGGCAAGGTAGATTTGCATCTTACGGACCAGTGGTTCCCAATATTTTTTTTTAACTCAAGACTGTTAGACTTGGCCCCTGGTTTTCTTTTCGTATTTTTTCCCCTGCAGAAAAATACTACTGACTTTCTTCTGCTGCAAAAAAAAACTCAGAAAGGTCAGAACATTTTTAATGCTATGAATTCCTCCGTGAAATCTCTGCGTTCATCTTGTGAATCATGTCTTCACACTTAACAGTGCTAACATGGCATGGCATGCCGTATCCCCCTTAAAAGGAATCTCAAGGCATCCCAAAGTGCCACAGCATCCTGGTTGAGAATCACCGTTCTAGATTAACTAAATTGGAGATGTATAGCATTAGCTTCTGCAAGCAGCACGCTTACTTTATCCGACATGAGACAAAACATAGAATAAGCAGCAAAAATGCTGTATTTTCTCAAACAGGATGGTCTAAATTCACAGTTCAGACCAAGACAAACCTGTTGATGTCACTTGGGTTGCATGGGAACACTGAGTAGATCTTGGCCCCCTTATTAACAGGAACCAAATGATTCCCTTGCATAGCACAGAGAAGAAAAGTACTATTTGCAGTGGCAGAACATGCCGCCTGGCTGAAAGAAATAAGAGAAGGTGCAGTACTTGCCTGAAGGATGTTGTTCTCATTTTCTGGAGAAAAAAGAATGGTACTTTTTTAGTTGTAGTTAATAAACAATATTTAGAGACTGTTTTCACTTACTGAGCATCGGCTGTGGAATTGCTAACGCTAGAAAGCGGTCACATAAACTGTAGGTCAGCTCACACGATGCAGGCATTTACCACACACCTACACTTAATCTCTAAGAAGGCCCTTGATCACTTGGCAGATGTTTCTGTACCTGAGGTTGTGCTGAGGACCACTGGATTGGATGTCACAGCTTAGAAGGTGTGGAATGGCTCTCTTAATGATGCTGTCCATATTTAAATGTTTGAGTGGATGTAGTAAAAATGTCATTACTTGGAATATATTTACCAGCATGTTTATATACACAGTGGCTGTTATACAGGGTAGCAAAGGGCTTGTGGATTTAATTTGCTTGTTAAAAAGACTTCGCTTTGGGTTTAGAGTCCTTTGAAAAGAATGCATTCAGCAATTCTTGTGTAATCGCTTCAAAATTACAGTTATGGAAGGGCAATTACTTTTGAATAGCTTACTACTAAATGCACTGAATCCTGAGAAATTAACTACCACATCTACAAGGAACAGATCTATTAATCATAGCAGCTGTTACTGGAAATCTTGTATAATGTTGGTCACTTGCAGATGAGCAGAGAAGAAGTGCATGCTCCTTTTGGCATGTATTAACAATATAACTGATAAAATTTGAGGAAGGCATTCTAGGAGAACAAGATAATTACAGCTGTGCTGCTTCTGCTGTGATAATTAATGATCATATTCACTTCATTCTAAAGCCTCATTTTTCTTAAATGGCTCAAATAGCTTAAATAAAGGTCTTTGTCATTTCAAAACAGTGTTCTGAAACTTGGTGCGCTGTAGAAGTCATCAGCCTAGAGGCAATTTTGATTTCAAAATATAGTTTAAATCTGTTAACCATTTTTTTTAAAATTATGGGGTAGGGAAAAACAGAACCTTCCCACGGGAATAGATCTATTTTGTTAAGAACTTTAGCTGCAAGTTGGCCTGCTGTTAAAACTGAGGGCCGCCACTAATGTGAATCCACGGAGCTTCAATTTATACCTGGTCCTGTAGTGGATCTGGAGGGAAATAGCCTTTGCACACAATATGTATTTAAAGAATGTGAGTGTGTTAAGCTCCACATTGTCCATGACCTCCACCCAGCTTTGCATGTCAGGTAGCTGCCCACTCTCCCTTGCATACTCCACGTCATAGACTTCAGTCTGCTTTGTTAATAATCTCTTCCTACCAGTGAGTTTGGACCCAGTCTTAAGCCACCTCCAAATCATCCTCTTCCTATCCTCTTCCAGGACCCTGGGTACCACAAGTGCTTCATTCCTGTTTCAGATCCAGCATCAGAATTCACTACTGTGTACCCTGCTGGTGCTGGCCTCTGTCCTTTCCTTCTTTATCATGCTGTTCTCAAATTTTAGTACATAAATAGATGCATATTTTTAACAGAGCTCATTGGGGATGCATGGAAGAGCAACTAAAAGTTTATTCTTGATCTTTTATTGCAATAACCCTCAACCCCCTGCGCTCCGTGCCCAAGCACGTTTTTAGATCTAGGCTCGACTTGAATTTTGACTCTCTGAGGTTCCAGGTTCCTCTTTAGTTCCTGCACACATCAGTGGCAGTCTTCAACTAGGCTAATTTGTTTTAGGCATTGTGAAAGCTGACAGACTGAAGGAGATTGAAATCCTCCACGCTTTAGGATAAACGTAACGCAAACGGGAGTCGCATGAGCTTCCTACAAACGCCCTAACAAATGTTCTTCTCATAAGTTTTGGCCACATAATACCAAGATGTGAGAAGGTAGTTATATGTCTATGGTTCAGTCACCCTTGGCTACTTCCTGCTCAGGCTGCCAACAAAAGGGGCACCTGGGTATTGGTAAATGGAAATGTTGTTATCTTAAGTGTAAAAAAAAAATATTACATCTCTGCTGGAACAAGACCTCCTGCCCAAAGCTTTCCCTGGGACCACTGCTGGGGAAATCAGCCTCTCCGGACTCATGGTCACACTGCACACCCCCGAGACCAGACATTGGCAACACGTGCAGCACGGAGTCCTAAGCGTGTGCCCCATCAGCCTGAGAGCGGCCACGGGTTGCATGTTTATAGCCTCTTTGACCTATACTTGGGTGTGTGTAAAGTGGGAGCGAGCGGGCAGGGCTTACTTCCATGGCAGTGTCCCAAGGTCCAGCGAGGCTGCCTCTGTATCTCCTTCACCATTCTGTTCCCTTCTGGATTGTCTTTGTAGGTGACTTGGCTCTCCCGCCACTGCTGTGACCCTAGCAAACTGGCACTGGCTTGCTACAGCCTCACCATTTTTCTCAGTGCATGAAATAATCACCACCTCCTATCCAAATCGCATATCCAATCCCAATTTTGTTCCCATTACTGTGTCTGACACTGTTAAGTACTCTTCCCCATCTCCTATCTTTTTACGTGTTCTCCAGGCACTAGGCTCCCGTTGCTCTGTAATGTTCTGACTATTGCCGCCTTTGCTTTCAGGACTCTTGCCTCTTGGTCTTTATCCATTTTATGCTGAAAGTGTTTTTAGACCTGGAAAAAGGCTTAAGGGTGGTCTTTGCTAGTTCAATGTTGCTTAACTGGCAGTCAATAAATTGTTTCTAGTTCCCTTGTTAACATTCTTAAAAATGCAGCACATTTATAATGCCCTGTTGGAGACGGACTCGATTAATAGTCCACAAACTAGCAACCGCAACAGTCAGAGTCAATCGTTCTATACATATGTATGTGCGTGTGTGTGTGTTTTATCGCAAAGGCAATTTTGCAGTGGGAGAAACCGGGCCATGAAGGCCAATTCTTTCAATGCAATGCAGATTTCTATGGAAAGAATCTGCCTGCTAGCCAAATCTTTAAGGAATATTCATTGCTAGAACAGCATCTGAAAAAACTTGCATTTTCAGGCTGCTTTCTCTTTTTAGTGTACTGGTCTAATATTCAAACTGCTCCCCATATTAGCAGTAGCGTTCAGAGACGATACTGTAATTGCAGGCCAACCTACTTGTGATGTACAAATATAAAAATTACAGTAGTCTTGGTAATTAAATAAAAGTTTCCTGGTACACAATTTATATTGACTGCTTATTAAAAGTTACCTGCCATTGATAGTACTGTTACTGGTTTCAGATTAATTTTGAAATTCAGTGCATTTCCTCCAGGTCAGACATGATCTCCGCATAATTTTCCATGGGCTCCATCTTTATAATGAAACTAGTTTAAGTTTCCCACACACCTTCCATTAACGTACAGATGCCAAGTTCACACTAGACTCTTGAATTCTGGGTATTCGAAACTCCGGAGTTCCTAAAACTCATCCAGCTGAATTAAATGCATCTTATTAAGAGGGGGTTTAGCTTAATATTGGAGTTGTTGTCTTGCTTGACATTTTCAAACTGAGTAGCGATAGAAGCTTTCACAGTATGAAAAATGCACAAAAAATCAAAAGAAACTCTCTGTGCCTTTAAGCAAGACTTTTTTTTTTACATCTAGGATGAGTGGTGGTTTTGTAGGCACTGCTTCATGTTATTAAAGGGAAAGGATGCAGTATAGCAACACACTTCTTTTTGTAGCAGAAATAGGATGGATTTTTAGCACACGAAGTATGACCCACTGATTACCTACATGAAACAGTATATAGTAACTCACTCTGCACAACTGCCAACAGTTAACGTTAGTCTTGACATTTCTTACTCTGCAAAAGCCCACTAGACAGGTCACCTTCCCCCATGGATTTGTTGTCATCCTTGGAAAGTCAGTGGCTCCCACTCAAACCTTGCTATATCCACTAAAAGGGCCATCCAACTGCAGGTCCTATGTCTGCACTGGCTTTGGCCTTCATTGTTCCCTAATCCCAGTCCCTAGCAGTATGGCTTGGATCCATTTTTCCATAGCCCCCCTGTTTCTAAAAAAGGGCCCCTGCATTGTCCTTTCTGACTTTAATCTGGAACAAAGGAGAGAGGATATTAATCTCTAAGCTTGGACAGTCTCAATCCTCTAACCAAGCACAGATCCTAGAGGCTGTAAAAAGGCCTCCACAAGCTCCAGAAATAGTGTTATGAAGCTCCAGAGACTGCTTTTATACTTGCTATGATGCAGAATTTTGGTGTGGGTCTATTCGGGCTGTAACATCTGGAGAGAAAAAGGCATGAAGCGGAAAGAGAGGCTGCTGCAGATCTTTTTGGAGTTAAAAATAAATGAGAGTTTGCATGAAGAAAGGCAATTTAGTCTGTTATGCTGCACCACGTGAGTATAGTGTGCTTTTGCACCCAATTAGAATCGGCTTCATTGAAGATTATAAACTTTTGGAACTTTGTAGGTCTGAAATGTTAATGGTTTCATTGTGCTGCCTGGGATGTTCTTATCTTGGGCATGAGCATATTGTTGCATAACTAAATATTTCATTCTCCCTTTAATACCTTTAAAAGCTGGAGAATAGATAATAGGACATAACAAGGATGCTTGTCACTGAGTGGAGATGAAGGATAAAAATGGTCCCTAATGAGTGTCTCAATTTTGGGATGCACAATGTAAGTTGGCAAGATCCTGATTTTTGTAAGTCCTGAGCAGCCATAATCTTTTTAATGTTAATAAAAGCAAAACGTGCCCTGAATCTCTGAAAATTAGACTCAAACTGTCCAAGTGTGGCGCACCAAATCAAAGGCTTCTGCTGAAATGTTGGACTATGACCACCAACAGCTCCCGACTCTCAGCCCTGTACTCAGTCTACTATATTACTCAGCTTGCCCATTGCTGTAGTTGAGAAGAAATTTTCTTGCATGCATGGATAGGCAGACAGATGTGTACAATTTATGAAATGAAAATAAGGGACCGAGCTAGCATGACAGAAGGAAAAGCACTGTAGCAGCATCACCACCCTTTCGTACTGAGCCTCAGGTTTTGGCTTTTTTCCCCCCACTATGCCAGATGGTTATTTCAGTTTAATCCCTTGTGGCTGGTGTGTGTGTATGTAGGGGCTCAACTGCCAGCTGAGTGCTAGGAAGAGGACTTCCACACCTCCCTTGAGCTGTCAGAAGAAATATTAGCAGCAGGCCTTGAGGGGTTTTTTATTATTACCTAACAGAAGCAAATATTTCAGTTGCTGAATAATAAAAGAAGATGGACATATAATAAAATATGTTAAAAGTACAAAATGCAGTTGACAAGTAGCCTAATAGTTGCATCTGTTACAGGCGATTTTTTTCAAAGTCTCTAAAGCATATCATAATTTTGGTCCATATTCAGATGTCTTGATGGTTCCCAGTATTCCTTGACATGAAAGTATAAACGTGATCTGTTCCATAAAGAGAAGAAATATGATGTCAGTAGCTGATTAACAGTTTCTTAAGCTGTTTGATTACAGTATAAGGAAATATTTAGTTTGTTGGCCTCTTATACATTTTGGTTGGTTATTACGGTAACTGATGTATTTTTGTCATGTACTCAGAGTTATTCCAATTACATCATTTTGGTTTGGTTGGAGATGCTGAAAAACAGCTGGACTGGAATTCTGTTTACCCTAAGCTTTTTATCATGTTTTAACTGGCTCTTCTGTGGATATACCCAATTATTTTGACAGATTAGTAATATCAGTTTAAGTGCTGCCCACTAACAAATATCAAAGGTGTCCATGATGGTGAGCTTGGGTTGAGCAGGTGTTTGACTGTCTGCCTATCTAAAGAACCACTCAGCAGAGAAGAGCAAATGATACTGCATGCTCTTTCCTCAGTACCTATATTCTAATTGCTAATATTCACAAAAGCTTAGGGTGCTTATAAAATTATCTTGGCACTTGGTGCAACTTGAGACTTACTTTGCTTAAGGAGGAGTGCAAGGAGGTATCACAGTTTAGAAGCAAATGAACAGCTTAGACTCCTGATTATCAGACTGTAGGTTCTGAGAAGTTTTGCCCGTGGAAACCAGGTGAGGTTTTTTTGTTTGCTTTTTAAGTATTTAATCTGCACATTTATTTTTGCCAAACCCACTTGGTTATGAACTCTTTCTTTTCAGATGGCTGACAGTATTATAAGAACAAAAAGTAATAATTTTCAATGAAGGATAAAAGAAAATTTTCCAGTTTAGAGGTCACCTTGAGCTTAATGGCAAAGGCAAGACAAATGGTGTAGGCAATAAAACACAGATTGCTTCTTGTCAATGCTCTTTTTTTCTCATTGAAGATCAGAGATTGGACATCTGTATTCTCTCCATCGGTACTTCAAATATCTAGGCAGGTCCATATGCTCTTTAAGGATTTGTCAACCAAATGCTGAGGCAGCAATCAAGTCCTTATAGGTTTCGTGTACAAAATGAAGAAAACAGCACGGGGATTTTAAAGTATTGTACTTTATTACGAACTCACTTCAGAGAAAAGAAGCACAATTGTTGCATCATGGAATGCGGACCTCTGCTTACAACAGCAGCAGCCGGTTATATTTTAGACTGTGTTTTCTATCTGTTACCAGTGAGCTTGTCAGTTCCTGCTTGGATGTATCGTAAGCCCGTTTGAATGCTGTGTTTTGATACATGCCTGGAGGCGGACTGAATGATTGAGGGGACTGGGAATTGGCCTTTCAACAGTATATTCACTCGTACCAATTTGACACAGTTTGGTGACTGCAGTCTAGAACCTAATGGACAGATGCCCATGTTTCGGATATAATTACAGCTGATGTGCCAGTTGAATTAGTCACCAGAAGGCAAAGGCAGAAAACCAAGCTTTTTATTTTATACGGCTAGTTTTTTTTCATGGTTTGGAAGAGGAAGGAAAATGGCAGTGACAGAAGAGTGTGTGTCCTTACTCTGATGATCCTCAGAAGTAAGGCATCCTTGGACAGTCTCTGTTAGGAATGCCTCTATATGAACAGGCAGTCAGGACTCGTGGCAGAGGTGATATCTTTTATTAGACCAACTAGATTTGTGCAATAAAAAAGGTCTTTAATTGCAAGTTTTTGGGACAAGCACCCTTCTTCAGGTATCGGAGAGAAATTTGTAAAAGTTCTCCTGGGTAGAAATGAGAGTTCGTATTTCATAGGAGAGTTGAAGGTGTGGTAAAATCTGCTTGTAACAGATACAGCAGACATACATACAGACGTCTGTACGAACAGCCCCTGGATCTAGTCACCTAATTTTTGTCGTAGTAAATCATTTCTAACTTGTTGGCTGTTAGGTCTTTCTTATTTTCCAAGCACTCATCCAAATGAGTTAGTGGATACACTTTAAGCAGCAATCAGTGTTTCATATTTTTCATCTGCTATGCCTTCTCAGCCAGAAACATGTTTGGTTTTTTTTAAATTTCCACCTGTCCTCAATTTTGCCTTTGTCAAACTCCTTGAACTGTAAGGAGCTAAGGTTTTTTTCTGTCAGAAATAGGAAGACATATCAAATGCTTAATCACACTATGCCAGACATGTAGTTTTCTTTCTTTCAGTGAGCAGCTGCAGCTTGTCATCCACGTCTCCTTGGATGTTAATGTGGTCTCAAGACCCTTCAATCTTAACACTTGCTGTACTCACAATACAGTCACGCCAGCAGTCAGCACATTAGAGAGCATGAAGGATTTGTGACGGAGAATTTAAAAAGCAAGGGAAATCACAATTGAAGGTAAAGCCTGAGTTCTCGTTATAAACCCCATATCTAAAAAGTGATTAGGTCTCTCATTTGTTTCACTTTTTCTGGTGGTTGTTGATGAAAGCTGAAGAATAAGTTTGCCTGGATGTTGACTTCTGTAAATGTTTGGAGGTAAATAGTAGGGCTGTGCAAAGCTTCAGGTGCTGATTCGATTCGGAGGAGATTCGGTCCAATTCGGTGGCTGAATCTCCAAATCCGAATTGAATCAGGAGACCAATAAAAAGGTCCGAATCAATTCGAAACTCTCTGAACCGATTCGAGCAGTCCCTGCCTACCATCGCAGGGAGCTGGACCTGGCTTCTGTGCCAGGAAGTAGGGGTGAAGGAGGGGGGGGCTGGGAGGGGGCCATAGGGGGCCCCCACCCGCTCTCACAGCTCTTAAACCCCACCCCCAGCAAAACAAAAAACCCATTCACCGGCTGCTGCCAGGCAAGGGGGCATCCCTGCTACCCCCACTGCCCCACACTGCATAGGGGGCTCTGCCACGAGTGCCCTGGCTCCTCTGCCCCCCCATGGCTGCCCCATCCACTCCAGCTCCCGGTTCCTTAAAAAAAAAAAAAAAAAAAGCCAAAAAAAAGCCCCACACTCATGGTGGAGCCCCCCCCATGCAGCATGGAGCAGCAGGGATCACCCCCTGCCTGGCAGCAGCCGATAAGTTGGGGCTTTTTTTTTTTTAAAAGAGCTAATGCTGGGGCTGCGTTGGGCAGCCATTGACAGGGCTGGGAGAGCAGGTGGGAGACGGGGCCTGTCCGATTCGGAGATTCGGCCGATTCAGCAGCTGCCGAATATTCAAATCCAAGTCGGTGAGCCTGATTTGGTACAGCGATTCCAATCACTGTTCCCTGAATCGGCCAAATCCGAAGTGAATATTGGTACTTTGCAGAGGCCTAGTAACTAGCATTTTAGTCTTACCCTTCTGTTAAAATCTGTGTGAGAAAGCAAAATCATTTCAAACTCTCAGTTATATAATAGGCTTTTAGTTTTAGATCATGTATTGTGATACGGTAGAAAGCTAGAACTAACGGTCTCATACTTTTATTACTTTAAATCTATAGTTGATATTTTACTTTTAACTGAAATCCAAGACGTATTTAACAATGTTATTTATGTATACATGGTAACTAATTGTGTCTATATTAAGGTGGATACCATTATGGTTGTTTGTTTGTTTTCTGTGATGAGCTATTCCTTAATTTTGTTTGTGAACTTATATTTATGTATTTTATTTTGAAATTGTCTTGGTAGTTACAGACTCATCCTGAGCTCAGCTCCCAGATAGGTGGATTCCTACATCCATACAAAACCTCATTGACTACAAGGAAGTGCAGAGATCTTTGTGCACAAGGTTCATTGTGAACATTTTTTTGGAAAAATCACAGTTCATTTACACCATTTATTAATAATACTGAACTATCTGTTGTGAGCAATAGTTACAGAAGAATTTCTCTCCCTTTCCCCCAGAATGTTTTTGTCTGTCTGCTATATTGTGAGTGCTTAAGGGCAAAAAATGTATTAAGATTTGTTTTGCCAAATGTTGAACAAATTGTCTCAGCTTAACTAGTAATATTGATAACTTCAATGGACCTCTGAATGGATATTTTCCCCTACACAAACAAGAAGCTCACCTACCAAGCTATAACATACTTGTTCATTTGTGGAAGGGAGGAAGTGGATTGCCAGGTCCTGAGAAAAATGTACAGGATACGTGAACTGCAGAGAATGACCTGTGAGGTTTTGTTTTGTTTGCCTGTATATGACTGGTGTGCATTTTTCTAGTTGGAAGAGATAAGGAAAATATGTCCTACACTGAAGAATTTGTGTGGATGAGGTTGAAAGGCATAAGAGTAAAGGATGTTCTGGGGGGAGTCAGAGGAAACTGAACAACTGAAAGAGCACCTGTTCTCTTCTATCAGAGGTCTTTAACTGGGCCTAAAGGGAGGGAAATTTCTTCATGGGTTAGCCTATATTTTTAGATTTTTTTACAGACAAAACTGATCTCCTCTGTCCCTCACCCCCATGACAACCCATCCACATATATAAAACAAGGGAGGAATTTTCTTGATCCTTTCCCTAATATATTTTTTTCAATTAAAAGATCACAAATATGTTTTGTACTGTGATGAATGCAAATGATAGTGGTATGCAGTAACTATGGTTTCACTGTGTAAATTAATACGATATAGACAGAAGTAAAATGGGTTTTACTCTAACCATTGTCAACAAGCTCGCTACTTGGCCACTCCTTTAATACCAACTTTGGAATTACTTACGTGTGCAAGCTTCTTAATTATGCCAAATAGTGATTCTACTGTGTAGGTAAGTGTGCTGTATACCAGTGCCCAGTTAAGATTATAAAATTTTTCTCTGTTGTTCTCAGACTTCTCAGGATTCTTTGCAAACTATGCTTGACAGCTACAATGGCCACTGAAATAATTGCAGCAATTACAGCCATTACCTGTCCAAATTAGGTTTTTTCTGAGATGTAGTTAAAAATATAAGGTTCCATTCCTCCTAAATTTGTACATCTTAGTTATTTGACGATGCGTTTTTGTTCTGCTTTAACAAAACAGTAGCATAATACAGTGTGTGAAAGAGAGTGATTATTAATTCTGTGATATTTTTACTACTAATCTGCCAAACACCTAGAATAGTGGTAGAAAAAAGTGATAGTATTAAAAATCAGGATTAAAATTTCAAATACTAATTTTGTGCTTCATTTTATTTTTCCCTTTCAATTGTTCTTTTAATCTTAGTACATTTTAATTCACTTAAAAAAACCTGCAAGACTTGACTGAGTTGACATAACAAAGAAAAAACTACTTGATTCAGCCATCACTTATCTGGAAAAAGAATGGAAATGGACACCTGGGAAAAATATGTAATCCCTCACTTCTCTTTTGTTGCTCAGAGAAATTATGGATCTGCTGTTTTAAGATCTGTATTCATAGCCTGGGTCTTAGAAACAAAATTTGTTTTATATTTCCATTCTTCCATGTTGTCAGCAATTTCCCCCTGCCATTCCTGTTCTATATAATTACAAACATTCTCTCCGCTTCATGCCCATAGATCTTCGTGCTATTGGAAAGAATGTTTTCTTCATTATAGTTTACGAAAAAAGATATGTTCTCTCATATGACTGATGCAGATGTCTGATCCTTAAAACAATGGAAGAGAGGGTGATCAATGCATTTAGCTTTACTGTTGCAGTCCAGGGGGAAAATGTCATCTTGTTTCTTTATCGGTATGTGTCTGTGTTCTTATCCAGTTGACTAACAGTTTGAAGGCATGTTTTACGTTTCATCTAATATGAATGTTAAATTGGCTGTATTATGCAGTTAACTGTTTATTTTATGATCATCCCTATTAATTTATCTGTGACTGTGCCTGCAATGTACCAAACAAACATTACATTAAACTGTTCAAAATAGAGGAAATGTCAAATCTCCTAGTATTTTTCTTTAGCGAAGTGACAACAATATTATAAGCTAGAGCAGCAGATAGTGGTCTTATAGAGTGAGAAACATCAGGAGTAAAGGGGACTGTACATGTAGAAAGAGTGAAATGGAAAGTGAGAAGGGATGGCACAAGAATTAGGATGGAAAAATGGGAGCTCAAGGATGATAAGGGGTGAAAATTTTTTATAGTTCTGCAACTGTGATTTCATAAGGTTAGCGAGTCAGGCCTGGTCAGTATGTTGAAGAGAGTCTTGCAAAGATCTGTGGCAATCCCTCATAGTCATGGATGATTGTCTTCCATGATTGTCTTATCTGTGTGTTTGAAGGTGGTTGATGAGGACTATTCCAGATAGACAGACTGTTACTACAGCTGGGACATGTCTGTGTGGGCTGGGTCATGCGGGAATTTTTATTTGGTCTGCGACACACTGTTTCTGTTGCTCCCGCTTTTCCATCTCCTGTTGTTGAGGTTTCAAAGTACTGAGAGTCCTGCAGCAGACTCTTTCTCCATTTGGGGTGGTCCTGGGCAATAATCTCCCATAAATCGACATCAATGTTGCATTTCTTAAAGTTGGCCTTGAGGATGTCCCTGAAACACTTTCTCTGCCCTCCTCTTGAGTGTATGCCTTGGCTGAGCTGGGAGACTAAAACTTGCCTCAAGAGTCTAGAGTCAGATATCTGGATGATTTGGTTGACCCAATGAAGTTGATGCCAGATGATCATTGCCTCAATACTTGTGGTGTTTACTTACAGGAGGATGCTGAAGTTCGTGTGTCTCTCTTCCCACTGGATTCAAAGGATCTTCCGCAGGCAGCATTGATGGTACTGCTCCAACAACTTTTAGATGTCTCCTGTATGTTGTCCATGACTCAGCCCTGTAGAGGGGATCACAAGTGCTTGATAAACCATGAGCTTGGTTTTGGATCTGATGTCGTAATCTTTGAACACCTGTTTCTTCAGGCATGCAAAGGCTGCACTTGCACATTTGAGGCAACGTTAGATTTTTTTCGACAATGTCAGCCTTCTGCAAGAGATGGTTTCTGAGGTAGGGGAAATACGCAATGTTTCCCAGAGTTTCACTGTGGATCTGGATTACTGAAGTTGGGGTCTGTTCATTAGGAGTTTGTTGGTGGAGGACCTTAGCCGTCTCAATGTTAAGCAGCAGTACCATTTTCTTGTATGCCTTGGTAAAAATGTTAATGATTGCCTTAAGGTCTGCTTCCAAGTGAGCATACGCTACAGCATCATCAGTGTACTGGAGCTGGTGGGGTGGTTTTGGTCGGAGGGGGGGATTGCGATTGGGATGGTTTTGGCTCAGAGCTGACTGAGGTTAAACGGCTTACCATGCATCTAGTAGTTTAGCTCCACTCTGCCTGGAAGCTGCAGCATCATGGCAAGGAATATTGAGAAGAGTATTAGAGCAATGACGCAGCCTTCCTTTACTCCCATTTTAACTTCAAAGGGATCTGTGATAGATCCATTACTGAGAACCACCACTTGCATACAGTCCTACAGGCAGAGAATGGTGACAAAATTTGGTGGGCATCTATACTTCAGAAGGATCCACCACACCACTTCTTGTCTGACAGAGTATAAAGTTTTTGGGAGGCCAAAGGAAGCCATATGGAGAGATTTATGTTGTTCCTGGAATTTCTCGTGCTGGCAAGCTGTGAAGATCGTGTCAGTTGTGCCTCTTGATGCCCTAAACCCACACTGAGATTCCAGGATGAGGTCTTCAGCAAGTGGAAGGAGACGCTTCAAAAGAGTTCTTGCAATGATCTTTCTTGTGGTGGACAGCAAGGCAATCTCTCTGCAGTTTTCAGAGTTGGAGTTGTCTCCTTTCTTGAAGACTGTCACAATCATGATGTTCTTGAGGTCATCTGGGATTTCCTCCTCGTTCCATATCCTTAAGATGAGGGCATGAAGTTGCGAGGCAAACTCCTCTTCTCCCTATTTTAAGATTTCAGTGGGTATTCCAGATGCCTTGTTGTTCTTCATGTGCTTGATGTCTTTTCTAATCTCCCCAAGGGTTGGAGGGATTCTGAGATCATCTCTGACTGTGAGATGGAGTTGAGAACACTCTCATCACCAGTGGAGTCTCAATTGAAAAAGGTCTTCAGAATGGTCCTTCCAATGGGCATTGATGACTCCCTTTTTCTTGATTAGGTATCCTCCTTCCTTAGGTCTCAAGGGGATTGGTCCCTCAGTACTCAAACTGTAGGTGGCTTTGGTGGCACTGAGGAAGCGGTGCATATCATGGATGTCAGACAGATATTGAATCTGCTTAGCTTTGTCTTCCTACCATTTGTTCTTTATATTGCGTGTCCACCTTTAGACCTTGGCTTGTTGGAGATATTATCGTTTTGCCAAGCGCAAAAGACCTTGTGCTTGTGACTGGTCAACGCTTGAGTCTCTGGGTCATTCTCATCAAACCAATCTTGATGTTTTGTGAAAGCAAATCCAAGTGTCTCCTCACAGGTACTGATAATGGTGGCCTTGAGGGCACCCCACATGCTGCTGACATTCTTCCATTGTTGTTGATTGGAATTTGCTACTTTTTTTTTGTTTCCCTCCTGATAAAGCCACAAAAGCCACATTCCCTCCTGAAAATTCACATGCTTTGACAGTGCTGTGACATGGTGAGTACAGGTCACCACCACTAATAAGCCTCCCCACCCCCCAGCTATGGGTTTACAAGTCCTCAGTAATGGAGCAGGTGGAAGATGGTAGACTCTCAGTGACTACAAAAGTGGATGAAGGCTGTAACAGAACGATATCCCCAATTGTCTTGGTCTCCTCGCCACTGGATCACAGTCCTGTTTTGTCAGGAGCCATGTGGAAGCTGATGTGCAGCAGCTTCTCCACAATAAAAGAAGTCACGCCCAGGTGTCTTTCACGCCAGCATGTTCCTCAAGGCCTCTGGCAACCAGGTAATGGTGACAGGAGCAGGATTGTGAGATCTGGAAGCTCCTAGTCATGAATTGGCATGAAGGCAGAAGTTATAAGACGATCGTTTACCACTTGGATGAAACAGGAATGCAATTCAGCAGCTATAACTGTAACTGAGTAGACCTCCTCAAGATCTACATGGGAAGGGGGCTAGAAAAGGTGACCTAAACATATCCTGCCTAATATAGTATTCTGTATTTTTTCCTGACTGGATAACAGTGTCCAATGGGATCACCTTTACTGTGTTTGAAAATACCAGTGAAGACGCATCATCATTTTCAGGATCTGGAACATCAGGACCCTTATGGACAACTCTGACAGTGAATACCCAGAGTGCTGCGCTGTAATCGTGGCCAGAGAACTCAGGTGACATCAGTGTAGGTGTACTGAGTGAGACCCAGTGAGCAGGAGATGGGCATCTCAAAGACCATGGAGGCAGCTATACCTTCTTATGGAACGGTAAACAGGAAGGAGGATGCCAATTTTACGGACCTGGTTTTGCCATTAAGAATGAACTCATAAACCTACTCAATGAGCTCCCTGGTGGAATTAATGAATGCCTCATGACTCTCTGTCTTAAACTGGAAGGGAGCCAAAATGCCACTGTCATCAGCACGTATGCCCCGACTCTGGATGCTGCCAATGAAACCAAGGAGGAATTTTATGTCAACAAGTCCTTTCTGATGTTCTCTGGGGAGATGGATTTATTCTTCTTGGTGATTTCAATGCCAGAGTTGGAAGGGACTCTAACTTCTGGAATGGAACCACTGGCAAGGAAGGATAGGAAAGGCCAACTCCAATGGCATCCTCCTCTTGACCAAATGCGTGGAACGTGGACTCACATTCACCAACATCCTGTTCTGCCAGAAAAACAGGCACAAGACATCATGGGAACACCCATGATCTAAGCATTGGAATCTGATTAACTATGTCATTATTCGTGTCCTGGATCGCAAAGATGTCCACATCACCCAAGCTACGCTAGGAGCTGATGATTGCTGGACTTGATCACCAACTCATCTGCTCTATGTCACCCAGACTAGCTCCCAAACAATGGCTGCAGGAGAAGCAATGCTGATGGAAGATCAATGTAGAAGGACCCAAGCAAGTGAGACCTCTTTGAGCAGTGCCTCAATGAAAAACTGGTGAGTCTTGAAAAGTTATCCATGTACGAAACAAGAATGGTGATTTCAAGACATCCAGCTTTTCCCTTTGTTGGTAGGGAGCACTCCGTTTGGGGAGTTGCAAACCTTCACGAGGAATAAAACTGCCAAGTGACCACTGTTGCCTGTGGCATCAGTTCCTTCACTCCTTCTGAATGAATGTGGTTGCTTTAATCTAGGGGTGTGACTAAATTCCAGTTTTGAAAGTTGCAGGCTTCCTTCTATTTTCAGCCTACAGCATCAATTTAATAGTTGTCATTGCACATCCTAAATTGTATTTACTGTTACTATGCCGTATGAAAGAACTGTTCTGTTCTTTCCCAAAGGCAGCTGCATTTCAATGAAGGGAGAACTGCTTTCTTTATAAGTCCCTACCTATAGGGGCATTTTTTTTTTCAACTTTATGCTTTCAATCCCAGTGAAAAAAATGGGGGCATGATCAGAGTTTGAGAGAGGATCTGATGCTAGCTTATGACATGCTCTCTGGGCAGCAAAACGAAAGAAGTAAGCCCTGGTACTTTTAATGGGGGGGCGGCGGGGAACTGTGTGTTTGCCATTCGAAACAGATCATGAGGGAGTGAAATCTGTCCCATTTGCCACCAGCATGGGGCTGGAGGCAAAGGAGATGGGGTTTCCCCGATCCCCTTTAACATGGGAACAAGAGACTTTCGGTAACACCCCCCCTCTGAACAGCTAGGTAGCATAGGTGACATGGGGGGCTACCTGCCCCCCGACTGGCTGCTGCTGATACTGCCACTAACATCTTCTGTGGGCAGTCGCTGCTTGGGGCCAACACTGCTGTGGCTGTGTGTGGGCAGTCCTTCCTGGGCCTGCTGCCACGGCCACCTGCGGGTGGTCCCTGTTCGCTGCCACTGCCTGCAGGTAGTTGCCGTGCTCCCGCAGCCTCAGAAGCCACAAGTCCTTCATGCCAGGAAGGATCTGGGTGCTTAGGGGTGCAGTAGCTTTCGGTGCCTGCTGCTCAATGAGGGTGGCCAACCCTCCCGGATTGGCTGGGAGTCTACCGAAATCGGCATCCATCTCCCAGTGACTGCATCTGGGAGACTGATCTGGCGAATGGGTTGAACGGTCCAATTCATCACACGATGTCAGGCTGGGAAGAAAAATGAATAAAATCTCCTATGCTCAATCTTTCTTGACAGAAAGTGCTAGCTCTTGTCACTCATTTCTTGAGTGTGGAGAAATTGTGGCAGCAGAGGACCTGCTCCAAGCCCTCTGAAAAAGCACCAGAACTCGCTCTTTGGCACCTCCAGGCTGATCTTGGGAACCCTGGTTACAACCCCTGACAGGCCCCAGTGCCACACGCACCCTGCCTACCACCCGGGGGCTTCAGAGGGGAGCTCCTCCCCCCATAGCCCCGCCCCTTCCCTCACAGCCCCGCCCTTTCCATCCCCGCGGGCTTCTGTGCGCTCCGCCCTGGGACAAGGCGGGCTCCCACCGCCCAGCTTTGCCCACCGCGAAACTGGGACCCCCCCCCCCCCCGCATGACAACCGGCTCCTCGCACCCACCGCGCAGGCGCTACTGCCACCTCTCGCGATGCTTCTACAGCCGGCCGTTTGGCAGCTCTCTCCTTGTGGGCGGGGCCTCACCTCCCTCCTTCCCTCTCCTCCCTCCTCTCAGCCGGGATTTTTGGTGTGCCGGCGCCGCCCTCTCCGAATCCTGCGAGGGGCTGTTCCCAAGGCGGAGCGCCGTCGCCCTGCTTCCCTCGCGCTGCGCCCGCCCGCCCCTGAGCGTTGTCCGTGGAGCGGAGGGACGCGAGGAACTTCCAGCGCCGGGATGGGTCGGCTGGAGCTGGCGGCGGCGGGCTCCCCCGCCGGCCCCACGTGCTGAAGCGCCGGCCGGGCCCCCCGGGGATGGCGGGGCCCGCGGCGCGGAGCGGCTGAGCCCAGCCCCGGACCTGCCGGCGGCCCAGGATGGGCTCCGCCGTGGACCCCAAGGTCCAACAGGCCCTGCGGAAGAAGTCCCCGGAGCGGAGCCGCGAGGTAACCGTTTTCGAAGCCTCGTCGGGACTTGCATCTCGCTCGCTAGAAGTTGGCAGCGAGCACGAGCCCAAGTTACGGCGTTTCTTTAAGTCCCCGAAGTGCTGACAGCGCCCCCGGGGTGGGGCCGGGCTCCCCGCGACGTGCTGGGGGGGTGGGGTGGTAATGCGCTGCTTCTCTTCCAGGGCTGAAACTCGTGTCCATGAAGCCACTTCTTGCTTCATCGCTGAAGGCTTTCGGACTCGGGCCGTGTGCGTCCCCGCGGGGCTGTTCTCCCCTGCGCAGCCGCTTGTGCTCTGGGGGGGAGGTGGTTTCTCCTGAGAGAGTGAGGGGCGCTCTCCTGGGAGAAACCAGAGGTGGGCTGCGGGGCGCGACCAAGTGCAAGTCGCTCGGGGTGGCGTGGTGTGGCATTGCGAACGGGAGCTGACAGCCATGGGGAGAGGGATCCCGGGAACTTGCGCGGCTGCTTCGCTCTAGCGCGAGTTGCAGTCGCCGGCTCGTGAACAAGCTGTGGGTTTGGGATCGGCTGAAGAGTCCAGACAAGCAACGTCGCAGGAGGCTCCTTGCACCAGGCCGCCCGTGTGAGGTTTCTCTCGGCGTGTTTTCCGCTGGAAGTTGTGATTGGAGTTTGTTCGCTTACGTCTGCTTTTGTGCCTCGCTGTGATTTCCATGCGGGGAGGACAGAGGAGTGGTTTTGAGGAGTGGAAAAAAACCCTCTTCTCTTGGAGTTGAGTCTCTCTGAAGAGACGGGGAAACATCCGTTTGTTCTCCCTTGATTCTCTGGGGAAAGGAATATCCTGCCTGATCGTTTCTATAAGCTGATTATCAAAAGGCTACCTAATGAATACTGGCAGAGATGGCTGAAGGAGGAAAGTAACCAAAAAAAAATAAAAATAAAAAGCTAAAACCCATAGTTAGCCTTTTTAAAGTAACTTATGGGCTGTCCCTTCTGCTCCAGTACTAGTTTTGAGGAGAGAGAGTTGGCTTCTCTCTAGTGCTTTTTTCTCCTCCCTGGTGCCTGACTGAATGGTGAGGCCCTGTCTATAAGAAATGCTGCTTTTCCTTCTTGCTTTTCTTGTTTTCTTTTTGTTGCTTTTTTTAAAAAAAAAAATGTTTTACTTTAAATGTTTGCTGTTGTTTTGTTCTCTGCTGGCCTCCACTTACATATTCAAACATAGAGAAGCTTGCTGTCTCAGACATCTAGCTCAAATGGTATTATTTAAGATCAATGAGCACATATGTCATGCTGTTCCATAATGCATTTTGCTTGTGGGCACATGTAGCCTTTGACGTATGCTGAATCGTGTAAATCTTTTTTTTTTTTTTGGCAGTACTGGGATCAGATATTTGGTATATTTTTAGTGTTCACCCAACTGAATTGTCATGGAGTTCTCCAGTGTTATTAATTAAATAGTTTTGAATAGTTCTGTCCAACAAACCTATGTTTAAAATGAACCTGATAAATATGAATATTATTATTATTATTTTGTTTGACAGTCATTCATATGAATTCATTAAGGCTCTTATTCCACTTTTCGATCCACATTCACTTCCCGTTGTAGTTGTATGCCAGTAAGTTTGTCCAGGATGCTCTGCTTCCAGAATCAGCTTAACTTCTTCACTTGTATTGCTAATAGTGTAGATCGTTAAAATTGATTGAACAAAAAAACCTAACTTGTATCTTGCTAGAGCTGGGTCTAGCAAAGCTGGAGGTACATAATAATGGGGCTATTTATATGCCTAAAGTTAATCGTGTGCTTAAGTCTTAGTCACGTGCAAGATTGTGGCTCCTGATCTTTGCCTTTTCTTTATACCTCAGGAAGGAAAATTTTAAAATCTGTGAAGGTGTTTTCTATTTTATTTTATTTTATTTATTTATTTATTTTTGGTGATGCAATGTATTTTGATTTTTACCTGTAGATGTACTTAGTTTTTTTAAATGATATAATTCCTTTAAAAAAAGTGTAGAAGGATTTTCTTTATTGGTATTACTAGTGAACCCAGGACTGTGCTAGGTGCTGTAGAAACGAAGAGCAAGAAGCAGTCCGATTCCCAAAGACTTCACAATGAATCAGTGGAGGTGTCAAGACAATTGTGGAGTATGGGGAAACAATGAGATGCTTATTGTCCAGCGTTATAGGCAGTAATTATAATAGTGACATTTCTCTTAGTCTGAAGAGTGCAGCTCTATCCCGCCTTCTTCCTGACTTCAGCCTAACTGTTGTCAAGGTTGGAGTGGGATAAGGGGGGGTGGGGAGGTAAGCATTGGGTTTTATGTAATACATTTAGAATTCACAGGAAACTTGTATTAAAACGCAGTCATTGAAAACAGCTTACCATAATTTATTTTCTTCTTTTTGACTTAATTTTGAAAAATCCAGTTTTAGAGTACTCTGGCAGATTTCAGTGGCAAGATCTGAACCTGATTTGCTTACATATGGTTTCTTGTTTCATAACTATTGCTGATACAGCGGTCTCTCTGGAAAACAAGGTTTTGACAGGTAACTAATTTGCATGTCAGCTTTCACGCGTGGGTGACCCTGCTAGCCAAACAAACTAAGGTGGTTTTTAGCTAATTTGTTAAATTTGTGTTGCCAAAATAGGTCTGGCATTGTACTTTTCTATATGTAGATAAACATATCTGAGAAACTGCGAGACTCAACTTTATGGACTGATACGACTGTTCCATGCCAAATCAAAATCTGTCCTGATGGGGCAGATTTTTGCGTTCACAGAGAATCTGTGCCACGGCAGGTTTTCACTCATGTGGTCACATTCCAAAGCTTGTTAATTGTTTAATATGCATGATTTACACACTAGCATGTAGACACTTGATTCCTTTTCAGACAGCTCCTCCATACAGGCAATTTTAATTTCATTGTTGTAGGGGAGGGGAATACTCTTTGATTTGGGATTGTTGTGTTAGTGAGAATTTTGTTGAGCTAGCAAAAATCGTTGCAGCCTTATAATGCAGTTGTTTTAGTACAGGCGGTCCTCAGACTTAAGACACAGTTTTCAGGAACCAATTGTACCGTTAAGTCAAAATGTTATAACTCGGAACCAATTTTCCCATAGGAAACAATGTTTTAACTAGGGGATTAGTTCCTGAACCAAGGCCTGGTACTCTATTTTCACCAACAATAACCTAGAATTTTGTACTCAATCAATTATGGATGAGTATTATAGCTACATTAATGTATTTATATTGTAAATAGCAATCATGTTGATTTGGATGGACTGCTTTGAGGTGACTTAGCTGGACTTTTTGAAGGGCCCTTGGCTGGAGTTTCCTCAGGAGTCCTGGCTACAGATTTTTCTGGAGTCTTGTCTGCTTTCTTAAAGAAAGTGTCCAAGGAAGTTTGGACAGATGTTCTCCAGGGAGATGGGTAACGCAGCAAACTTGTTTGCGGGAATGGCGTTGGATCAAGCATTGTGAAGTCGAAACTGACGTCAGAAAGTTAGAAACGGTGTCAGTTTATAAACGTTGTGAGTGTGAAGCACCGTAACTCGAACCATTGCAAGTCAAGGACTGCCTGTAGTGGTTTCTGATGCTAATTCTGTTTCTTAGATACTAATAGTGTGAAAGTGTACATGTGCAATGGACTGCTTTAGACTCCTGGCAAGAGACAGGCTGCTGCCTTAAGTCTGTCTTGTGAAAGATCTTTTAAAGTACGCAGAATCATACGTCTGCGTTAGTAAAGATGAGAGATTATCTGGGATCTTATTTTATCCTGTTTTAACTAAGCTGGGAATTGTCAGAAGTGATCAGTCCTCAAGTGGTCGTGGAATGATGAGGCTTGAGTCTGAAAAGTGTGGGGCACAGTGGGCCAATTGAACCTCCTGAGGTTCTTCACCCTGGTGCTTGATAGTTTATTGGCAAACTCTTTGCTATAGAGAAGTACTTACTTAACAGTGTTCGAAATGCACGTGTGAAATGTTGACATTATGAAATGTGAGGTGTGCAAAAACACCTGAAGGAAAAATGTGCTGTTGTTCTTAAACTGTTGGCTGTATTTAACCATATTAAATGTGGGTGTGTTTCGCGTGGCGATCACTACATTTTTGTTAGCTGTAAAGATGTTTTTTGATGCATGTCCCTGTAGTGCCTTAGCTCACCAGTCTCATACATCACTGAATGTATTTTACATGTCACTAATAACCATTAGTCTGAGGATACTTTAATTGAGAAATCATCAGACTGGGAGGAATGGAAGACAAATGTCTGTGCTAGCCTGTACAGTCTTGCTTGCTAAAGGTTTCTTACTTGGTCTCAAAATCCCTTATCTGATCCGTACAAAGGCTGCAATGTTAGTGTAGTTGGGGAGTTGCTTAATAGGTAAAGATAAAGGCTCAGTGGCTGGCAGGAAAAATGACAAGTTAGATACAGAGTGATTTATGCTACCAGTTGTGGTGTTGCTTTCACTGTCTTCCTTTCACAATGGACTCTCTTCTCAGAGCAGCCTCTCTCTTTACAGATTTCTTGATGACTTTGCTCTTGCTACTGTTCCTTTCCAAATAGGAGAGAGATTAACCTTTAATTTGTCTTTTGGAGGCTGACAGGTGTTTTCAGTCACAAACTTGCAAAAATAAGCATATTTTGTTTTACACTCTTTGTACTATGTTATGTTTCATTATTGTTTGGAAATGTTAGTACTGTTTTTATTTGGCATTTTTAGCCCTCCCTACTCTGCTTTCTGTTTTTTTTTTTCTTAAGACAGTGGAAAGAAACAAGCTAGCACTGTAACTTGCTCAATTGGTATTCTTAGTACAGTCTTAGAGAAGAGGGTATTGGAATAGTTTTTTCATGAATCTAAGCAATGCACAGTGTACCCAGATACTACAATGATGGGCACTATAAAATGGCTCTAATAAATAAAATAAATGACTGCTGACAGCATAACAAAGGCACTGTTGTGCTGTAGCACAGCTGAGCCAAGCAGAAGAGAACATCTGCTTCTTGTTTCCAGAAACAACTGGTATTTTAAGGTAGCTTTTCCATGCTTCTGTTAACTTTTCTCTGAGCTCAGTAGGTGAAACAAGGGATTATTTGATGTTAAAATCCATTTTTCCTCAGTGTGTCATGAGAAAGCTGACTAGTACACAGAGTAGCTAACAGGGTGTATGTTAAATGACCATGGTATTTAACAGTGATCCATTTTTACTTAACTCATCTGAATCTCTGCAAATCTGGATAATCACAAATGTCTTGTAAACAACAAACAAGAACATGTTAAATGAAGTTAGAAATGGTGTTTCTGTTTAATGAGAATTTCTCTCTCATTAGATAGCATTGAGGCACACTGAAAATAGGAGTCATGGTGGAAATGTAATTTCTGCAATAATTTTCTTCAATTTTAGCTATATCTTGCTCTTCCTTGTTGAGAGGTGCTATATCACTTTGACTTTTTATTTTAATATAACAATAACTTTTTGGAATGAAGACTGAAGAATTGTAGCCATTATTCAATATAAAAACATCTGCAGTGTTGTGAGGTTGCATTGTTTTGGCCGTTGTCATTGCACAATTTGTCATTCTAAGTGTATTTGGGAGCCACATCACAAGAGCAAGCTAGCCACATCAGGAGGTGGCTACTGAGAGTATGACTTGGTCTCTGAACTTCCAAAGACACTTGTGCTTTTCTTTGAAAAAACTGAGCAGTTCTCTTGACTACAGTGGGGTTTTTCACTGTGCATAAAGTTAAGCACATCCTCGTCTGCATAGGTAGCCTAATCAGCATTGCTGTCATACAATGGCTATTCTTACTGTAGCTGTTCTGGAATAACTTCCTGTGTGGACACTGAAATAATTTTGCTTTTGGAAGCATATTCTAGTGTAGCTGCCCTGGTCAGCTTCCTGATGCAGAAAAGCTATATGCCTCTCAATAGAGCTATGTGCAACATCTAGTTTGTATGTTATAGACTCAGTGCTTGGTGCAAAATTTGTCTATAGGATGCTACTGTACAATGCTGGCAGCTTTTTAACAGTATCTTTAGGACTTTTGCTGGTAGCAGAGGAGATGCATCATTGTTTCTTTGTTTATCCTCCGCAAAATTTTCAAAATGTAAAAATCTACCACTAACTTCTTTCCTCCTTAATACACATGAAATGGTTCTGTGTTGAATTGACGTATGGTTCTAAAAAAAGTGATCGCTTCACCAAAATGTTTCATGACCAGAATGACTGCAGAGTCCTGTGGCTGCTCTTCTTCAGGGCCTAAACCATTTAGACATATGCATTTGGTACTTTGTATGTTTACATGCTTGATTTCTTATATTTGCTACAACCGTTTTTAAGAATTCATACACTGGTTATCAGTCAATCAAATGAATGATTGCCTGTGGGAAGTGACATGTTGACAGTCTACTACAGTAAATACCTGGAGCTTGTAGCCAGGGGGCTTGGAAGACCTGGGGATTCTGCATCATGCCAGACTCCTGCACCACAGGGCTGGGTGCAGGTTGGGAGGGGGCTTGCAGCACAGTTGCGGCGGGTAGGGATGGTGGTGCAGTGTAGTGGCAGGGCACCTGCTGCACAGTGCAGCAAGGGGTTCCTGTGTGGTGCCGCATCCTGGTGGGGGTCCACGTGGAGTGCAGCTAGGGCGGGAGGTGGGGGAGCATGCAGGCCTTGGCTCCTAGGCAGTTGGACAGGCCTGGATCAGTTCCACTTCACAGTGAGCATTTCCCTTCCGATCTTGTTGTACAAACTCTTTGTGTGAACAGTAATCGCTAACTACGTGATTGGGCACTAGCAAACACCAGTGGGGTCCTGATCTGAACTGAGGGCTCTGGTTCTCCCAGCCCCATTGTATTAATCTGATCTTTGAGCTTGGAAATAATTTTTCTCTTCACTTTATACGAGTTAACCTGTACCTCTTAGACATCCAGGCTGTAGCTGTGTTGGTCAAGAGGAAAAGGCGATCTGGACTCATAGTAGAGATGATATCTTTTATTAGACCAACAAGATTTTTGCAAACAGATTATTTCATTGCAAGCTTTTGGGCACAAACACCCTTCATCAGGCATTGGAGAAAAAATTGTGAAAGTTCTTCTTGGTGGAAATGCAAGTTCATATTTCCTGTACCTCTTAGCACATTCTTAGTCTGAAGAAGATGGAGGAATTCCTCCTGAGGGTACGCATCCTGGTAGGATGGAAAGACTTTCTTAAAATCGGTCCTTTTTTCATTGTTGTTCTGCCTGAATATGCAGGAAAAGAACATGGGTGCTTAAGTGCTGCTATTTTAATACTCTTTTGCATATTTCTCAGCTTGAAGTACTGTAATATCCTTTCTTGCACGCCACTCCAAAAATATCCAAAGCATAATTAATCAAAATCTCTTTTTTTAATTTAAGTATAACAAAGTATCTGCAGTTAAAACACTACTGGCTAGTTTATTCTAAATTAGTTTGATTTACAAACAGTAACTGGACTATTTTAAAACCAGTCAAAATATAACTGAGGTCAGGACACATGCCAGATTTTAGCCTACTGTTAAAATAAGCTTAGATCTTCAAATACAAGGTTTGTAATGGTTTCCTGATAGAATTTTAACTAGACTCATGATTCTTGTATTTTGCCAAGCTCACATTTCATTGAGCGCTATTTTATTTTTTTTGAATGGCTGGGTTGGAAGTCTTCCTAGTATTAGTGTTTGGATTAATATATTTGGAGGCATAAATCCATATTAGGTTCCTCTGTCAAGTTTTGGACGGATTACAGTATTCATAAATGAAAGTGTATTTTGGCTGTCCTGTTGCTGTTGTCTGGCTGGAAATACCTGCAAGGAAGTTTGCTAATGGCTCACAGAAGTCGGGAATGCTCTAGTTCTTTTAACTGTTAAGGTCCCATACTCCAGTGTGCCATGGAGGAGAGGTTGCTGTTTCCCAGCAAAGCCTCATTTACTTCTGCCAGGGTTGGTGCAGGTGCAGGATTCCACCTGCATGAAGTAGCTTGAGCTTGCAGGGTCAGGGCATTCCTTGTTAAAGCAAACATACTTGTTTAATGAACTGTTGCTGATGAATGTGTTACTCAATTTTCAGTTTCCTCATCTAATGTAAATGTCTTGAACAAGCATGAATAAGTGGTGCTGTGAATACTGATGTTAGATGCGTGGCTTTTTTTCCCCCAATAGCCCCCTTCATATAACTGGAAAAGTAGAAGTTGTTTTTTAAAACAAAATTAAGACATTAGAGGTAGAACGACTCAGCTACAATAGGAATAATTTGTTTCTATTTAACAAGAAAGTTGCATGAAATGGGCACATTTTTTAAATTTATTTTTTAATTAAATGTTGTGACCTCAAAGTGGGAGGGCATTTATAGATGTGCTTTGGGAGACGGGGAGGGGCACTTTAATTAGCGAGCCTGACTAGTTAAAAGCGTCTGTGTGTCATGTGTTTCCATGCTGAAAAAACGGTTGTGAGGCTCTTTGAACTAAAGTTTGTTCGGTAAGCTTTAGTTCAAAGTGCCCTGCCATGATTCTTTCGGGAACTCTGATACACTTGACGCTGGAGAACTTTAATTTCTGTGGTCCAGAGTCTGTTCTGATGTGCTGGATTGACAGCATGTTGGAACACCTTCCCTGCATGTGTACAAGTGCCTGGTGTGTTTAAAACTGGAATAAAACTGCCCATTTTCTTTTCACTTTTAAGCTGGGTGTAATGCCAGAAAAAGTAACCCTGTGGTATAAGTTCTGGAAAGAATGTGGAGTCTAGTGTACTTTATTCATAATTTAGGATGCAACCAGTAGCAGGGGAACAAACTTTAAAATGAGATCTTATGTTGAATGGCCGCAGCTCTGTGGATTTCCTATTCCTGTGAGAACCAAAGCCTGAACGAGACATTTTCATTGGCTACAGATTTTAGGTTTTCCTTCTAGCAAAATGGAGTTTTTTCAAAAATATCTGCCACTGATCTCTGTAGTTGTGATGTATTAACAGTCTTTACAGAATCACAAGCACTTTGCCAGTTAAAATTTCTCTTTTTATGTGGTCTTCATGAAGCCTGTTAAATAAATTTACTGTTCCTTTGCCTGCTAGGGCTTAGAGGTAATGCTAGAGTTGTTGGTCATGGGCCCTCAGTGGGTTTGTGTTTGTATAAACTCTATAACTGAGCACACTGAAGATAAATGTTGTCAGGTTTTGACCTGTGCCTTTATTAATGTTGCAGAATGGCATGGCTTTGCTGTTTTGAGGGATAAAAACATACACAATTATATGTACTTCTGCTGCTGCACTAAGTGTTCTTTCTTTGATTTTTGTATGTAGCGTCTGAAGAGTGGTACTTTCCCTTTCTAGAGGGATAAAAACTTGGTCAGCCTGGAGATGATTGTCACCAAGATGGGTAGTCCACCCTACTTTTCAGTCCGCACTAAAAGGTCAGCCGGAATCAGCTGGTGAGCATGCCTCTTGGCATCTATCTCCCAACTGGTTCTTTTATGCCACTCCGACAAGGCAGCTTCAATGCAGTAGAAAGCCTGCAGCTATACCGGACATTCTTATGTGGAACAAGATCATGTTACTGTGCATTACTAACTCCTCTAACAAAGATGAATGTGTGTGGATATTGTTTGCGGAGCGTTTGGGGTTTGTATTTAGTGCGTCATTAAGTTACAGAAGACAAGGTGAAAAGCTGCTCTATTATGCATGCTTGTCTACTGAAAGTAACTTGCTTGCTGATTCATTAAAATGCAATGGTGAGTAGTTAAATAGGTTCATCACAGGAAATAGGTGAATGTATTTCTGCAAGCAGCATCTTGTTTGCTTCATCACTCAGACAGTTTTTGCTCCAAAATGTCCATCTGGTATGTATCATAGAAGGAGTATCCAACCCAACTAAATATAGTTTAGAGGAAGTAAAATTTTTAAGTGTTGCTAAGTCTGAGGAGCCCCCAGTATTAATAAAATTTAGATGCTCTCCAGCTTCCAGCAATTGTTCAGCATCCAGCCTGTGGGATTCCTAGGTCTGTTTTAGCCGGATTCCTATTATATATAAATAACATAAATGTGCAGGCATATGTGTGATCTCTTTTTCTCTCTCACACGCATGCACACCCACATTATATATGATAAACATGTTTCTGTTGGCAAGCCACCAAAAATTAATCTGGCTAGGTGGTACTACTGCAGCTTGATTTACATGGCTGTTACTATTGTAATTATTTAGGGCATTTTTGCATATGCTCTGAGGGTGGGGGATGGCGCTTTAATTAGAGCTTTAATTAAAGCGCCCTCAGCGTCTCATGTATTCAGCATCCCTTGTGCTTCCAAGTGGTGGTGGGGGCGCTCTGAAGCTTGTTTGCCAAGCTTTAGCTGAAGCACCCCACCACAATTTTGAAGTGCAGGGACGCTGAGTACATGAGATGCGGAGGCTGCTGGAGCGCTCTAATTAGTGCGCTTTAGCAGACTTGATTAATCGAGGCTGCTCCAATGCACTGTAATTGTAGCGTGTTGGAGGAGCATCCACATGTCTTCAGGTACCCTTAGGTGCTACCCAGCAGGTGTTCATCAGTAGTTTGTGGTGGAAATCTTGTCTCTCTTCGTTCTAGGTCGAGATTAATTTAATAAAAATGGTATAGCTCTATTGTCTCTGAGAAGGTATCAACAAGATAAGTTTGCTTTCATTAAAATATATAGTATGGAACTTGGTGGAAAAAGTCCTATGTACCCATGCAAAAAAGGCGAACACATACATGATTTGCTGAAATTCATAACCAGGGATCTGGGTTTTGTTTGCCATGGAAAAATGTGGTAACGCCTGGATTTTTTCCTTCAAATGAGAAAAAGATGGTAAATGGTGGGTTTTCCCTTGCAGGCTGGCAGCATTTCAGCCTGCAAGGGGCTAGAGGGAGTGGGAGGAGGGCAATCATGTAGAGGGTACCACATGCACATGCGCATGTACACATGAATGTGGCAGCCAGGCAGTCTGGAGAGCAGCTTCTCTCAGGTAAGTCTGGATGGTGAGGGTATGGGAATTGAGGCCTTTATAGTGAGGGAGGGCACTCAGCAGGGTTGGTGTGTGGGGCCTGGGGCCAGAATGCATGGCTGCAGGGCCTGGGTGTGGAGTGGGTCGGAGTTAGGGGCAGCTCGTCCGCGCGGGGGGGGGGGGGGGGGGGGGGCGGGGAAGAGGCGGGCTGGCTCCCTGCTACTTCATGCGCTCCTGGGAGGGGCATGTGCCCCCCAAATTTGTGTGCTGGGCAGGGGTGGATGTAGGCTGCTTGCTGTGGGCATGGGCTCCCTGCCCTGCTGCCCTTCCTCTGCGGTCTCTGCAGCAGAGGAGTGGGTGTGGCAAAGCAGAGCGGGGCTGGGAGGCTCTGCGTTGCCTCCAGGAGCCCCGCATCACCATGGTAGAGTGTCCCCTGCCTGCCCGGCAGCAGCAGGGGTGATGATATCCAGTTGTGCACCTCACTACTGCCCAGTTCTGTCCTGCCACCCTGGGTCTTGCCTGCTGGGCTGTGGAGGGCCCTGGGGGGAGGGTAGCAGGGCAGGGAGCCTGAGCCTGCAGTGGCCAGCCTGCATCTGTGTTCTCCCACAGACTCTGCTCCAGCCATGCCTCCTGCGGGGGGAGGGAGAGTTGGGCACGGGCCCTGCTTGGGCCGCAGCAGCTGCTGCCTCCCATGGGGAGCAGACAGGGCTTGGGTGCTGCTGGGGGAGGCAGAGGGCTGTGGACCTAGGTCCCTTGCCCTGTAGCCCTGGCAGCTGGGGGCTGTTGCAGGGGAGAGTGAGGGGCAACAGCAGGGCCCAGTGGACTGGGGGGAGGACAGGGGGAGTGAGGAGCACTGATGGGGTCCTGGTGGGGTGTAAGGGGCACCGGCAGGGGTAGGAGGGTTTGAAGGCGGGGGGTGTGAGGGGCACTGGCAGGGCCAGGGGGCTGTGGCTGGGAAATAACTGGCAGATGATTTGTGACTTTTAAACAGAGAAAACCAGGATCCCTGAATTCATAACACTATGAATTAACTTATTTTAATGTGTCACTGTGTTTTTGCAACTAACTATTCTTACTTTTGAAGTTTTTTTTCCTTGGTAACTTATGAAAAGTCTTTTTGAGAAATCAGTACTGTGTTTCATTTTTACTATTAAAGTATTTTTGAGCCACTTGGGAGTATAGGTCTGCTTAGTCTAGAGTTTGACTGTTTGCGGGGGTTGCCAGAGGTTTTTTCCATGGTAAATGATTTGCTTGATGCACCTTCTTGAAGTAATTGTTCACTTTCTTAACAGCAGCTACAGTCACATACTTCAGGCAACTTCCTCTTCATAATAAATATTTGAGTAAGGCTTTTTTTCCCTTTTAAGAAAAGATTTTGACAATATATTCAAGAATAGTTCCAGGTTAGGTCACTTGTGTATAATATTAGGTGTCTAAGGGACACCGCAGAGTTCTTGTAATATGCTTAGTAAATTTAAAGTCTGGTATTTCTGTGTGGAAAGAACCTTGCCTTTTGAAGGCTCTCCCTGCTGTTACGAGGGAGTGGTTTATTTTTCCTGACTGAGTTCATATGTGATCTTTCCAACGCAAAAATACAATAGATACAGTGTAGTATAGACTTCTAGAAACTAGGATGATTAAATAAAATAGGTAATTTAAATAAGAAATGAGCATTTCTACTGGTTTAACAAAACTCTTAATGTCTTAGTAGGATCTTCAGGCCTTTTGTCATAAATTATGGCTGAATTATTTTCTGAACAAGTAAGTCTGTAATGTGCTACTCTGTCCTGCCTTCTGCCTGACTTCAGCCTAACATGGCTGTGTCTGTGTGCAAATGCTCATTTCTCCCAGGGGAAATTTCTCAGAAATTTCATGGAGTAGACATCCTTCTGAGAGTACAGACCTTCAGTCTGCAGCTGCCTCCTCACCCCTGGTCTTTGTGCCTTTCTATGATCAGGGTAGATCTGGTCTGGGGACAGTGAGGGGAGAAGTGGGGAGCTCTGGTGTGAGAAGCAAGGGGAGCAGTTGGCAGCTACCCCTCCTCTCCTTTCTCCCTATCTACAGGGAACTCAGGAACAATTACCTCCTTCCCTTCCCTCCCATCTCTTGCCTTCTCAACACTAGGGTCATCTTGGTGTTGGGATGGCATGGGAGCCTTTCTCTTGGCTCCCCTTCTGGACCCCAGGAGGAGTTAAGCTGGAGGGAAAGTGTGCAGACATTCAGTCTCACAGTAGAAATGCTCCTGGGAAAGACCTGACCCTGGTTGTTCCAAGGTTCTTTTTTTCCTGGAACACTCATTTCTGCTCCAGGAGGAAAAGCCTGGATGTCTGTACACTTCTAGTTTCTACTGGGAGAACAGCGATTCTACCTGTAGAAAAAGTGTTTGTATGTAGCCTACCCCTACCGTGCATGTGGCAAAACTCTTTTCCTAAGTACATTGTAGTAGAGGGACTTGTCTCCCAAGTTCTGCAACAAGAGTTTCTATTCCTATTCCTACTTCCTTTTGAAGAAGAAGAAAGGGAGGAGTTGTCCTTCATTAGTCCTCTGACTTCTTTGCAAGAAGAAGGGTAACTATTTTTTCTCTAGATCCCATGAGCAGGTTTGTGACTTTTTTGCCTTGCAGAAAGAGACTTGCATCTCACATGAATTAGCTATTCAGTGGTCAAGAAACTTAGGGCATTTTTTACACGTGCAAGAGCTGCGGAGCTTTGAAAAGTGCCTGGTGCTGTGATGCTTGCAATTGTATAAATGGGGAAATGCGCATCAGCACTGAGAAAACGCTGGCGGTGCACCTTTGAACTAAAACGCATCAGAGGTGCTTTAGCTTGAAAGCTCACCACTGCCATTTTCTGCACGCTGATGTGCTTTTCGCTACTTATACAACTGCAAGGGGTGCAGTGCACATGCAGAGCGGATTCAGTTAATCAAGTCCGCCCTGACCCGCGGGATCTCTGGCACGCCGTGGGATGAAAAAGCATGTATATAAATGCTCTTAAATATCAGTTCTGAGTCCTGTCTTTCAGAAGCGCTGTGTGTTTATATAATACTGCTTTATGGTTGTGCACTGCTTGTGGAGACAAAGCTTTCCTCTGTAAGCCATCCCAATCGGGATGCATTTCCCAGTCAGTCATAGAGATGTTTGCATGGCGAAATTGAATCATTTTTCTTTGTAAACCATTCAGAAGTGAATTTGGCCTCTGAAATCTCTTCTTTCTCTGATATTGGACTCTTGGTTCTCTCTTGGGCACTCGGGATCTTTGGTTCAGGTGGAGTGCATTTGATCACTATCCATGGTTTCATTTGCAAATTGGGGGCAATTCTTTTTAGCCTTCCCCTTTACTTCAGCCAGGATTTCTGATAAAAGTGATCTGTTTATTTCTCTCAGTTAAGAGGACACTTTTCTGCAATGGAGTTGAATGAAATTTTCTGTCCTTGATTTAAAACCACCTTTTATAGTCTCTGTCACTTTGCCTTGTAGAGCAAGTGCAATGGCAGACCTTCCCTGCGCAGTACTACATTGTGGTAAAATTGCAGTTAAGCACCACCTGAACTTTGTAACAAAAAATGTGTTTTGGGCTTCCAGTTTACTACAGTAGAGGGACCTGTCTCCTGAGTTTATTAATATTGGTTTTCCTTAAGTCTTATAACCTTCCTGGAAAAGCTTCATATACTTGATATTCTCAGAGCTGCATCCGTTCCATTCTTTAGACCAAAGTAATTCTTCGGGGCTTTCAGACTTTTTATGAGAAATCAACGATTGGGCTGCTGCCTCCAAGACACGCTTAGAGTAGATTTCACGTGAAAGTCTCGTATTGAACAAACTGCATTTTGGGTTACAGCGTGTAGATGGTTTTAGGAAAGTCCCGATTCTTCTGACTTGCAGGGTGGCTACTTGGAGTTCTCTTTTTCTGTTTGAAGTTGCTTTCATGCACTGTTTCATTATTTAGAGTCAGTTTGCCTATGGGGGGGTGGGGAGGGGGAAAGGGACCCATGTGGATAAATGCATTGAAAGAGATGATTTAATTTTCAGTAGCTGTCTTTTTTCCAGGAAACTTGTCTTCATTGATTCTACAACCTCCCTCTCCCCTCCCTTGATTTAGAATATTTGACCTTGATTGGTCTCTATTAGTGAAAGAGTTGAGTGATCGTTGGGACAGGTGTGCCCTTGTTACCATTGGGATGGGGGACATAAAAGTAGGTTGGGTTCATGTGCAGCCCCAATAGACATTAGAAGCTAAGAATTGCAGTTTTACATGTGAGGTGCTTACTGCCACTGTAGGATCCATGTAGGCAAATGCATTCAAAGGTCTCCAGTTACTACATGTAACCACTTTAGTTTTGTTTGCTTTAAAAAAAAACAAACAAACAAAAAAAAAAATCTGAGGTACAGACACTAGTCAGTAAGCAGATTTGGTTGCCTGCATTAGTCCTACCCTTTCAGTAAGTGCGCACGTGCTGTGTTCAGCTGGTAGCATGTAGTATTGTGTGAGGTTGAAGTGAAAGTGTGAGTCAGGGCTTTCCTTTGGCTCACCTGCCTGTGAGTCAGATGAGGTGCTTCTGTGGCATTAACTGCTTGTTAAAGTTTAGCAAAGAAGATGAGACTAACAAGTAGAAATGGTGAACAACAGGAGTAAGAGTGTAGAACCGGTGCATCAACGAGGGGACACTGTCGCAAGTGAAACAATAGATTTTTAAAGCTAGAAGAGACTGTTGTGGTTTAGTCTGATCTCCTGCCAGAGACCAGATGTAGAGCACATCTGGAGTATGGGCCAGCAACCTACAGCCCGTGGAGCTTTTGGATCTGACCCTGTGGTCCAGTTGGGCTCTGGCAGTGGGGACCTCTCCCTGCTGTGCTGCAGTTGGGCTTTGAGGGGGCACATTCCCTGCCCCATGCTAAAGCTGGGCAGCAGAGGTGGCTGGGTCTCACCATCTGCCTGTCCTGAACCCAGGCTGGGTCATTCTGGCCTGCTGGAAAAAATGGCTGATCCCTGTTCTAGAAAAATATCCAATCTTGATTTAAACATTTCCAGTGATAAGGGGGTCTTTTATAATGCTTGATAAGTTCTCTAATGGCTAGTTACAATATCTTTACTGTTACAAATATAAATCAGCCCAAATTTTCATCTTCTAGTTTCGGGATCTTCATTAACTTTGAAGAGCCTTATTATCAGTTTTCTTCTCTACATATGGGTAATTGTAGACTATGATTAGATTGTGTCTTAACCATGCCTTTGATAAGCTAAACAGGTAACATTTCTCAGGTCTTATGATCAGCAGGGATCCTGGTTTTCTGTTTAAAAATCCCAAATTCTCTGACTAAAGCCCCCCAAATCTGTGTTTTTCTGCGATTTTAAATAAAAGGCCTATACATATATGCATATACATGTACGCGTGTGTGTGTATCAGATGAACATATATATGATCAATATATTTTATTGATATATTTACAACTTTAAAGCATTTTGGAAGCCTACCAGTGCCTCAGTAATAAAATACATTCTAATTGCCCATATATTTTGGTGTTTGATTTCGGTATTTTTATCAGAGAAAATCACAGTTCCCTCTGCCCCCTTCTCTCACCTGGACACGGGTCTAGCTGCAGCTGTTCCCACAGCTGCTTTGTGATGCTGAGCAGCACCGATTATGTGGTGCCCTGCCCATGCCAGTGCCCCTTATTCCCAACCCACAGCCCTCCAAGCCCTGCCAGTGCCGCTAATTCCCAACCCACAGCTCAGGGCCTGGGCTGGGCCTGCCTCTGGTTGTGCAAGCCCCTTCCCTTCCAGGCCAGCCTCCCCCTTTTACTGGGGAGCTCGAGGCCCGGCTCTGGAGGCCACTTCTACCTGAAGTGCCCCCACCCGCCAGACACTGCTGCAACCCCCAAGTGGTTCCTAGGACCGTGAGTCTCCCCTGGGGCCAGCAAGGCTCTGGGCCAGGCAGGGTGGCAAGCAGGCTAAGCATGCTGCTCCTTTCTCCTCCCCTCCCCTCCCTTTGTCCTGCTGTGCAGTGTGCCTCTACCCACCACCTTCAGTGCTAATCCCAGCAGCGTGGCTGTGGCAGCTGCTGGCAACAGGCTGGTGGGATGTGGTGCAGCGTTGCAGTGAGTATTGGGGCAGTGGTCACCAGCACAATGGATGGCACTGCCCTGGCCAGGTAGTGCCCCCAACCTTGCCCCAAGGGCACCTGGCCTGGTGGGCAGGGGTGCAATATGCACTTACTTCCTCCCTCCCTCCTGCCTTGAGCTGCTGCCACTGCTGGGCAGCAGCCCCAGCCCAACTGGGATGAGCCACAGTGGGATGAGGCAGCCTGCACGAGCCCCAGCCTCTGCTTGCCATGTAGGACAGGGTGATTTTGCCACCCACAGAGCCCTGCCTTGCCCTCCGCCCAGCCTGCCAGCTCTCCCTGGAGGCTCCAGCCCCCCCGGCAGCATGACTCTTGCCCCACCCCCAGCCCTTCCATAGGGAGGGCCCCAGCTGCCCCGCAGCACCCAAAAGTCCTATTTACCCCAAAGGCAGCAGGAAGAGGTAAAGTGAATATGATCCTGCCCCGACTGACTCATTCTCAGGCTGCGCCCCTTCCTTTCTGGACAGGGCTTAGACTTTCCTGCCCTTTGCAAGTAGCTGTTACAGGCTGGCACTGTGCCAGCCTGCAGAGAGCTGTTTGCAAAAGGGGAAACTTGTTTTTTCCTGCTTCAAAGGGGAAAATCTGTGTTTTTCTGCAGGAAACAGAAACTCCAGATCCCTGATTATCACGCATGTTTTCCAAACCTGTAACTGTTCTTTTGGCTCTTCTCTGAACCCTCCCAGTCTTTCAACTTTGTCCTTGACTTATGGCTCCCAGAACTGGACACTATTCAGAAATGGTCATGCCACTGCCAAATATAGAGGGAAATGTAATGCCCTACTGTTTGTTATTAGCTGCTCTAAGCTTCTGAGGACCTCAGCCCTTCTGATCACAGTGCTGTGATGGTAGTTCTGCACCGGAAGTACACCCGCTTGATGTTTCAAAATGAATTGTAAGCAGAGAATTTAATTCATTAATTGGCTTTTAATCTATGCAACGTGTGCCATGTTGATTCCATTTTACTTGATCAGATTGTCATGTACTACTCAGTCAGATACCTTTCTAGAATTGTATTGCATTAACATCACTTGTAATGTAATAAATAAATGTAAAGTTGTTTTGAGAGCATTTAGTTTCTGTAAAATCATTCCCATGTCACTTATCCTATTGTTTTGCCTGAAAGTGATGTCAGGTTTACATCACTAGATGGTTATCCAAGTCATTCTGGTTAACCTTTTGAAATATTATCATATTAAATTCCTTCCAGCAATCAAAAACTTCCAGCTTTGACAATCCATATTAATGGTCCAGAGAGCTCCTGGCATACAAAGTATCAGGAGTTGCTGATTTTAAAATGTCTATTTTAATAGATGTTGTTTACTAGTTTCTTCACAATGGTTACTTTCATCATCAGTATTATGAATATTGCATCTAATTTCTTCCCAAATCCAGAGTAGAAACATTTATTGCTCACATCTATCTTTTCTGAATTATTACTGTCCATTCTGTCACTTCCATCTAATAATAGAGTAATATTATTACTAGAGTTTAGTTTCTTCTTAATAAGCTTGAAAAAACCCCTCCCTCATTTCTGCATCCATTGATTTCTTCTTGTCTCGTTCTGCTTTGCTTATCAAATGTGTACAGTTTTGCTTAATGAAAGCATTAAGATAACGAGCCAACGTTTCTTTTAAGGAACCACCTAGGAAATACTTAACCTATCTTTTGAAGACTGCTTGTTTCAGATGCTAGTCCGTTTATAAAATCTGCTTCTTTCTTGAAAGAAAGCAATATCCATGAAGTCCTGAGTACAACCATATTTGAGCTCAGTGAGGTCTGCCTGAAAATGGTAAGTTTCCAGTTCCTCCTGAATTGGAGCAGGAGCCAGTATATGGGAGTGTTGCAGTCCACATACTGTTGTGCCGTGGTGTTGGTGCACCATTTTGTTCCCAATTTCAGAGCTGTTTTTCTGAGCTGTGTCTGCTTTTAAATGTTTAATAGTAGACAGGCTTTCAAGTTACCTGTTCTTTAATGAAGGCGTTCCCTTGTTAATTAGAAACTTGTACTTGGTGCAGTTCACGCAGAGTCAGTCCTGGACACTTTTTGTCCCTTTCAGTGAGCAACATTAATGTCATTATCCAGATGTAGAAATTTTCAATTAGGCTGTATTTATTAGTGTTGATAGGAGAAAAAATTTTTATATAATGCCCTATAGGATAAAACTGGATAGCACCAAAGAGGTGTTAAGAGTTCCCTGCTGGGAGCAATTTCTGGGATATTTTAGTAGTTCCTTTGCCTTTGGGAGAGGCAAGAAGTAAGTGTTTCATCTTTTTTAGTAGTTTGCTTACAAACACTGTTTCCTCCTGAACTGGTGTGGAGAGAGGGTGTGTGGAAAGCTGGGGCAAGTGAAAAATATAAACCACAGCATTAGCAGTAGTATGGAATCAGGATAGAAGTTCCTGAATACTAGCTCACCTCAATTCACTCTGTTGCCTTGGTCACATCTTTGTTCTCCTATTTGTAAATTGAAGCTGCTTTATCTGATTAGAATTGGTTGGGATTACCTCTACAGCCCTACAGTCACTAGCTTCTGGCAGGGGAGTGCATGCAAGTGTAGTGACTTTAAATTTACTCTTACTTTTTAATGAATTAGATGTCAAGTTGTGTCTCTAAGTATTTGGGTTTATGCATATGCGGAAAATAGTTTTTGCGCATTGAAACTTCAGTATGTGGTAATGTGGGTCCATGGTATAGAAAATGTTGAGAATCACCGTGATTGCTTATTTTTTTTTGTTACTAGAGAAGCTAGGATATGTTGTGTTAGCCAGACTTTTACCACTTTGGGCAAGCTTGCAGTGTGGTTATCTTAAGAGTAGCAGGAGCAGACTATTAATTATGACAGTGTGAATAGAATATGAGCCACATCTGGTACTTAACTAGTATCCTGGGATGAAACCCAGCTAAAGTGACTCCAAATCACCTTTTGTATCTTGTTGTTAGGGGGATAAAGAGGCTCCCACGGTAAACTAGGCACATGTCCAGGGCAGCTTGAAATTACAGTAGCTTCTCTGGAATTTCCCTGGAATACCTTACATGTAGCAGTATCACCTGCTGTGACCGCAGCCGGGGGCTTACAGAGTTAGCCGTGGGCTCATGTCGGGGGCTTACAGAGGCAGCTTTGGATAGTGACTATGAGTGCTGACAGAAGTGACGTGCTGCATGATTGGCAGTACGGTGCTTTCAGGGAGGACGTGCCCTGATGGAAGTGCATGGCTGCCGAGTGCTTTGAAAGTGCCCAATGCTGTGATCATCTGAACCTTGAAGGTTTAATATAAGGTGCTCCAAGATGGAGCACCTTCATTAACTTCTGTTAGTACTTGTGCATGATTGGAGCTGGGATGATGTGCAGGAGGATTGGAGATCCTCTGCCTTTCTGCCTGCCCCAGCCCCTTTCCCCTTCAGCTCAGACAGGGCAAACCCCAGTCTAGAGCTGCCTCCCCTCCCTTGTCCCTCCCTCCCATCCTGCAAACAACACTGGAGCTGGGGGTTGGGAGGTGGGGAAAAGGCTGCAAGCAGGCATCCTCTCTCCACTGGATTGACTCCCAAGTGGAGCTTTTTATTTCTTCTTCCCTCTCACACCCACTCTCTGCCCCAACCAAATAGTGAACCTCTTTTGGGGTGGGGGTTGCTGTAATTCTGTAACTCATGGCACTTTCTGTGAAGTGCCACGAGTTAGAGTGGGGAGCTGCATGTCTGTGAGCACCCTTTAAAGCAATCTTTTGCAGTATCTACACTGAAGGAATTGGTACAGGGCTTTATGACCCTTTGGTCTGGTATAAAGAGGCTAAAGCAGTGGTTTTCAAACTCTGTTCTGTTGAATTCTGGGGTTCCACAGGAGATCATCAGGGGCCTTCAGAGCAATTTGGGTTACGGTGGAGTAGTTTGGGAGGCGGTATTGCATCATTGCCATACCACTTTGGCTCAATGTCAGCCTTTAGGATAGGGGTAGGAGCTCCACGACAGAAGTAGTGATACGAAAGCGTTCTGTGCCTTTAGAAAGTTTGGAAACCACTGGGCCAGAGCATGGGTGAGAAGGATTTTGCTTCTGTTTCTGCCATGTCTGTTTTTTATTATTATTTTTTGTTTCTTGCTCATACTTGAATCGGGTATGATCAGTCAGCCGTCTCCATTCTGTGTAACAGATTGTCATGAGGGAATGCTGATTTTTTTAAATGTCTCGGGGCCAAGAGCCCAAATCTACAAGAGTATTTCAGTGCCTTTCATTCCTGGATGTGGATATTCGAAGAACCTAGGAAGTGGAGAGGAATGAGAAGAATAGTTGCTTCATTTGGACTCTGAATGCGCCACAGAAGAATTGTGACATATCACCATGGCGTTGCTCTAGTGTTCTTGTTGTAATCTTGCATCATATGGTAGATGGGATGGCATTATGTCATGAGAATGCAGCATCCCAGTATAAAGTGCCAGTTGATGTAAACGGACAGTGGCCCATTGAAATTAGTGAAGCTACATCGAAAGCCATGCATGGTACAGTGCATTAGCTTAATATTTGGCCTGTAGTTTGCAGTGTAATTTTACAATATAGTAACACTGCTATTTTCTGTTTTGTAGCCTGTGATAATAATCATGTTAATAAAAATGTGCAGTATCTTTACTAAATGCAGGGTGGTGGCTTAAATATTTTTCTGTGACCCCCAAATAATTTTAAGACCAGTGATAGAGTTTAATGCAGGTGTTATCAGCTGAATATTGAGTGGTGACAGGAATTAAAATATCCTGATATGAGGTCTTGTATTGATTGTGCTAATAGGTATTAAGCAAACATTTGAGTTCCTTTCAGATACTATATTTGTCATTTTATGTATGATGTTTGCTTAAATTATGCACAATTCCTGAACCATTTAAAGAAAATCCTAGCACTAGTATTATGAAAGGAAAAACCTGTGGCAATGCAACTTTCTTCTGTCTTAATCTTCCTCTGTACTTGAGGTTCCTCTGGAAGAATTGCAGTTGTTGTTTCATTATCTTGAGACTAGCATGAGAGACAAGGTCAGCTCCTGCAGTTAGCCCTGCACCATGGGTCCGTGGCACGTGGTACTAAAAGGACAACAGAGAAAGTAAGGTAGAGAACCCTACTCTGAAATAAGATTTGTAATCTCACACTGGATACATGTAGAGCCCCCAGTAGACAGCAGTTAATAAGGTACTTCTAGACAGGTTTTCTAGCTTGTGAACGATGCTTGCTCATATGGCTCAGTGGCTCTCAACTTGTGGGACTCAAGGCATGCCTCAGAAAATGCCAGCTCTTAGTTCATCGCTTGTTTTCGACTATGGAATAATAACAGAGCAGATTTTCTATTGCAAAGTATTCAGAAAGTTCACAACATCTCTGAATGGTTTTAGTGCCCTGGATTTGTATTTGAAATCCCTGGTTTATCTTGTGGACCTTTTTTGCAAACCTAATAGTGCTAACATTGCATCATGCCCAATGACACCCTTGAAAGGCTCTCAAGACACCCTGGGGTACTCTGGTTGAGAACCACTTATATAGCTCATCTTATGTGCAATAAATTTCTCATCTTGGTCCAGTCCCCATTGTGTAAAAGACCAAATATATTGACTGGATTAGGAGACTGAACAGTCTATTCACTTCTTTTAGTTTTCATGTGAGGGTTAAAGCTCATTTATAGGGCAGTATAGTACTCTGATATACCATACCTGATATTTTAGTAAAAGACTTTGGGCATCAAATTTTGCTCTCTGCAAGATGTGGGTCATGGGATGGGTTTGCAGTACTTCCTTTAGGAGCTCTGCACTTTCAGAGTAGTTTTGCCTTCAGTTTTTCAGTGTCAGTATTTAAGTCTTAAACTTGTTTTGCAACTAAAATAACTATCCCACCTCTGTTAACTTACTAAAATGTCTTACTGAATAACCCTTTTTTTGATCAATGTAGTTTTATTCTGACCTATGAGTAGACTTTGCATGCCCAAAACTCCTTCTAAACCGATCACTTTTAAATGTCTTCTCTCCCGTTCTAAATCTCGTTGGCTTGCCAGCAGCAGCAGGGCTCCAGTTCTGTTTGCCAATTCAGCTTTTCCAGAGGAAGTTTTTTCTCTGCCAGGCACAGTTCTGGAAATGCTGACACTGTGATGAAACAGCAGCAATTTAAAAAAAAAAAAAAAAAAGTTCTTGGACTTCATTCTACCAAAGGTTTGTATCTACATTGTCCAGGACTCTGACTTCTATTTGAAAAGGGTTTTATCTTTTGGGTGGGGTCAGTGGTTAGCAGAAATGCACTTTATCCTTTGTTACATTTCCACATCCTGTGCTGCTGCTCTGAACACCTATATCTACTATCTATAAACTGGAACCAGGAGATGGTGGGGAAGTAAGTGTGTGTGTGTGTGGTGGGTGGGGGAGAGGTGAGGCATTCTGCTCTGAAAGATGAAAAAGCCATCTCTGGGTTTATTAAGGAGATTTCTGTTCCTTGGGGTGAAATGCAGTTCCTAAGACTCAACCTGCAGCCATGTGGAAAGGTTAGAAGGTGCTGTGTCCAAGGACTTGGGGAATAATGCATTAGCCTGATTTAGAGCCTTAATATTGTTGCTCTAAAAATTCAGTTTCCAAGCCCCAAAACATTCTTCTTGAAAGTCTAGAACAAAACCAGGCTCCCACTTGGCTTGATGTTGCCATGTGTGATTGGGACTGCACCTGGAGCAGGCACTGTGGCGTGGTGATTTTTTTTCAGATATGGTGATGGAGAGAGGAACTGTTTAGTTGATGGATTTTTCTCCTCTATTAAGATAGATCATTAGTCTAAGAGGTAACCTTACTTAGACCTTTAAAGAATAGCTTCTTGCATGGAAAATGCAAGGTGTAGAGTACATTTTAGGCTTATTTCTGCACCTGTCCCAAATGAATGTATGGTCTTCTTGGCTAGTGCTGGATATTATCAGGAGTCTAACAACGTGTCAAGAGTGGTAAATGTGAGGGGAGCGTAAAGATATGGGAATCTGAAAAGACAGAACTGGCTCTTGTTGAAACGCTCATCTGAGCCTGAAAGGAGGTGGTGTTTCCTAGACTGTGCAAAGTCCTGCAGTGTGTTTAGATAATGCACTGTCTTTCTAAAATTCAAGCAGATGCTTTATCATTGTTAGGACTCATAAACTGATTCCAAAAGGCCTGAAAGAGGAAAGATGGATTAAGCAGGTCTAGGCTATCTAATAGTTGATGGCTTTCACTTAGCAGCTCTGTAGTGCAGTGATTTACTAGTCTCTTTATGCCTTATTAAAGTTGAATTGATGCTTTTTTTTAATCTTCAGGTTCTACTGTTAGCTAAGGAAGTGATAACGAAGCATTTTCCGTGTCTTATCTTTTTTTAAGTGATTTGAGGAATTGCTAGACAAATCTCAGAAGTTCCAAATTTTATGTCCAGACCCAAAACTTAAAATGTATTGTCTGTTGGTTCCTTCATGAAGGAAAGTAATGTGACCAGCACGACAAAGAAAATGGTCATCTTTTCTACAGAAAACTGAAATTCAGCATTCACAGATCCTTTACTCTGCCCATTTGCAAGTTGTTTTAGAGCAGTGTATGTCTTTGTGATGCTGGTGGGTGGCTGTAACCCAGATTCTGATATGCAAGGAGCAAGGGGGACAGACAGGCAGTAGGCGAGAACAAAAAGTGTTTTATAGATGTGCTCTTGGAGGCAGGAGAGGGCACTTGAATTAGCACAGCTCTGAGAGCTGCGCTAATTAAAAGTGCCCAGACTGTCATGCGTATCAGTGTCCCCGCACTGAAAAATGGCGGCAGGGCACCATTTGAACTAAAGCTTGTTGTTTGAGCTTTAGTTTAAAGCATCCCACTGCCATTTTTCAGCATGGGGACACTGATACATATGACACTGGAGCGCTGTAATTACCACTCTCCAGTAGACTCGATTAATCAAGTCTGCTCTGACCCACATGTTGGAACAGCCTCACTGCACGTGTATAGGCGCCCAAAGTTTATCAAAATATAAATAAACCAAATGCTAAGTATTTTCAGTGAATTGTTGGGAATAAATAAGGTTGCCCAAATAGGAAAGCTGGATGAGAATCTCATTTTTGGGGGAGGGAGGAAAGAAAGGAAGAAAAAAAACCCACTTATGCACATTGCTGTTTACTAAAATAGATGTGATCTACAGCTGATATTGCTGATCAGTCCTCAGGGTTTTTTTTCCCTCTTAAAGTCTAATTTTTTCCTCACGTTTTAAGCCATTGTTATTGTCCTGGATAAAAGATTATATTAACAACACACTATGTCTTGGATTCAGCTTCTTAGCAGCCCTTTACTTTGACTGCATTTGATTCCACAGTTAAATAGTCAGCAGAGAAAGTATGGCTTGTGTTTCGGGCTGTTTCTCCTCCCCTCCCCCTCTGTTCATCTCGAGACAAGGCCACGAGTTGCGTGGAACATCTCTTCAGTCCAGAATGTGAAGTTCCAGGTTAGTTCACCAGGCCACTGCAGGTGAAATTCAATTGATTTTATGTATTTGACTAGTGTATTGCCCATCAAGAATGGTGGGGGAAGGAGGCGGGGACAGAGGCCTGCATCTGCCTCGGGCTGGGGCTGGGGCCTCTCCCTGCCTCCCCCTGCCGCTTTGGGCAGGGGCCTGGGCCAGGGCCGTTTTTCCCCCCTCCCCTTTGGGCCAGGGCTGGGGCCGCTCCCTACCTCCTCCCTGCCACTTCAGGCCATGGTTGGGGCCGTTCCCCCCCTCTCCTCTGCTGCTTGGGGCCAGGGCCCACAACCACTGTGGCGGCTGCAGTGGGGTGCAGCCACTGGTAGCCCCTCTTCCCTTCCTGCTACCCTCCCCTCCCTGTCGGCTGTTGTGGTAGGGGAACACTGGCCCCTTCCTCCAAGAAGCAGACCCAGGAGGCGAGGCCGGTACCCTGGCCTCACCTTCCCCCCCCCCCCCCCCCCGGCAACCTCCGTCCCCTCTGTTATGGCAGCACTTTGTTCCCTGCCGTCCCCCGCTGCCTCTGTCTGTGTAGAGCACTCTGATTGGCTGCCAAGACAGCCAGGCACAGTGCCAGTAAAGCATTATGGGCCAACAGACAGACTAAGGTTTTTATAATATTAGAATAGGGGAGTACATTTATGTAGCTCAACTGTAAATCTCCATAGTGACACATATTGTTCAGTGGGATCATCAGTGATAAGCATGATTACAAATAAGAAATATTGGAAGTTAAGGGAGGAGTTGATAAACTTCTGTTTGTTGGAGAACAGCATCCCCAGGTTACAAAGAAATAGTTTCCTATGACTTAACTAGTGATCAGACTTCATAGTTTATTTTCTGACAGAATGGCTTTGCTTCTTGACTAAGTTGAGGAATTCCCTCAATTAGCCAACACAATTTCTGTTACAAGATACCAGCAAGTATTATCCAGAAATGAAGAAGTATAATTTTAGTGAGTTTAGCTGACTGTTCTGCTCCTGTGGATGATACGTGGGTTAAAACAAATAAAAATGGCACTGTGACAGGAGTATTAATATCGGAGCCTTTCTGGGAGTGGCTCTGCCCTCCTGTAATGGGCCAACTGCCTGCTTACTTTCCTGCCACGCCTTGATCTTACTTGATTAGAAGATGGTTGTAATCAGCAGGAGGCTGCCCATTTTTCCGCACCCCCGTGATAGGGGGTGCTACCTGCGGCTCCTTTTTCCTCCCCTACACCGCAGCCCAAGCCTCGCAGATGGAGTTGACGTGGTTTGACCTGGGCCCTGTTATGTTCTGGCCCTCCTCTCCCACTCTGGGGCTCCTCGCTGCCCCCTCTCCTGCTCTGGGGGCTAGGGCCACTGTGCCCCGCAAATGCTGCGCCCTCTCAGGTGCCGGGAACCCCCCACGCTACTGGGGAGTCCCTATGCGGCCTCCTTCAACCCCTAACTGCCTCACCCGGTCCTCCGGTAAAACAGTAAACATAAAACATAAAGCCCCTGGGCTACAACATAAAAACTAGACCATCTGGTCAAACAAAATCTACTGCCTACTAGAGAGTGAGGGAGCGGGGGTGGGGAAGGAGGGCTCCCCAACCCCAGCAGCGACCGGGGAATGCTCTCACTGCCAGAGTCCTCCCCTCTCCATCCGCACTGAGTCCCTACTCCCACAGCTGCTGGGGAGGGACCACCCCCCGGCCTCCTACCTGGGCTTAAGAAGGGATAAGCCCTGCCCCTTCCTGTCAGCTGGTTTTACCAGCTGGCCCGGCAACCAGCACCTGTGCAGCCCTGGTGACTGGCAGCTGAGCCTCCCCCTTTCTGCCGCTAGGGGTCTCCCCAGAGCAGTCTCCGCTCTCAGGCGCACGGCACCTGAGCGCACTGCAACAGGCACTGCCAGCTGTGAGGTGAAGAAGCACCTCCAGCATTTAACAGTAGTCTTGCAGATAAGTGCTTGCTCGAGCAGGATGTTTAGGTGAGCAAAAGAGTTGAGCAAGATATTTTAAGAGCTGGTCTACACAAGAGCATTGTGTTGCTCTAACTATACTGAAAAGTTACTTCTTTGGTATGGATATAACTGTGGCGATATAAAGGTGCTTTATGCCAACTTAGCTTTTCTGATACAGGAAGGATAAGTGACCATTGTAAATCCACCTTAATAATGACATAACTGTATCTAGCCCGGTACTTTTACCAGCACAACTATTTTGGTTTACAAAAATGGATCCCTAAACAGAAAAATTTGGGGAAAACTCAGTGCAGACCAAACTTGAGATTCTAGGTCAGTATTGTCAGTATAAGGGTTGGAAATGCCGTACCACTTAAATATCTTCCAGACCCCTGCAAAGTCAGCCTCAAATGTCTGATCTCTAGTAGACAGAAGAGGGAGAGAAACAAACAGCTACAAGGAGAGAAACCGTTTTAAAACATTATATATATATTTTTTTATATATGTACTGTGAGGGAGTTATGTGGGAAGGTATGGAAGATTAAGCCTTCAGGACTGTAGTACATTCCTTATTCCTTCAGTATATACATGAGCAATTTTTAATGACGTCTTGAATCGTTTTACTTACACAGAGCATACTAATGTAAAACTTCTCTGCTGTAATGAATGGATGGTAAATCTGAAGTTACTAAAAGAGAGAGATCAAAAAAATGCCTTTTTGTGCAGATCTCATCAGATAATATGTCAAAACTTTTTAGCCATACTTGCATTTAGGATGAATGGTATAACACTAGATTCAAGTGAGATGCTACTTTTTGAGAGACAGATATGCTGAGGGAGTTGGCCGATGTGATTGCAGAGCTGTTGACCATTATCTTTGAAAGCTCGTGGCTATCAGGGGAGGTGCTGGGTGATTAGAAAAAGGCAAATATAGTGCCCGTGTTTAAGAGGGGAAAGAAGGAGGATCCAGGGAACTACAGATGACTCGGCCTCATTTCAATCCCTGGAAAAAGTATGGAGCAGATCCTCAAAGAATCAATTTCTAAGCACTTGGAAGAGAAGAAAGTGATCAGGAACAGTCAGCATGGATTCACTAAGGGCAAGTCATGCCTGACCAACCTGATTGCTTTCTATGATGAGACACCTGGCTCTCTGGATGTGGAGAAAGTAGTGGATGTGATATACCTTGACTTTAGCAAGGCTTTTGATACCGTCTCCCACAGCATTCTTGCAAGCAAGATGAGGAAGTACAGGTTGGGTGAATGGACTGTAAGGTGGATAGAAAACTGCCTGGATCGTTGCACCAGTATAGGTTGGGGGCCGATGGGCTTTGCAGAAAAGGACCTGGGGGTTACAGAGGGCGATAAGCTGAATATGAGTCAACAGTGTGCCCTTGTTGCCAAGAAGGCTAAAGGCATATTGGGCTGCACTGGTAGGAGTGGTGTCGACAGATCGAGGGAAGTGATTTTTCCCTTCTATTCAGCACTGGTGAGGAGTCCTGTGTTCAGTTTTGTGCCCCCTACTACAGAAAGGTAAGTTGGAGAGAGTCCAGTGGAGGGTAACACAAATAATTAGGGGGCTGGGGCACATGACATGTGAGGAGAAGCTGAGGGAACGGGATTTATTTACTCTGCAGAAGAGAAGACCAAGGTGGGGATTTGATAGCAGCCTTCAACTACCTGAAGGGGAGTTCGAAGAGGATGGAGCTGGTCTGTTCTCAGTGGTGGCAGGTGACAGAACAAGGAGCAATGTCTCAAGTTGCAGCAAGGGAAGTTTAGGAAAAACAGTCTCGTGAGTGGGGTGGTGAAGCACTGGCATAAGCTACCTAGAGAAGCTGTGAAGTCTTCATCCTGGGAGATTTTTAAGGCCCAGTTTGACAAAGCCCTGGCTTGGATGATCTAGTTGGGGATGGTCCTGCTTTGGGCAGGGGGTTGGAGTAGATGTGACCTCCTGAGGTCCCTTCAACCCTCAGTTTCTATGACATAAAATTGTGTCAGGGGAGTTGGAAGTTGGGTTCTCCATCAGTGTCACCCCTTTACTTGCCTGGTGGAGCTCTGTTCACTCATCTTCTATATTTCCCTGTGACTGTTGGGCTTAATCTCAGGAATAATCTGAGGCTGTAAACTACAGCTCTGGATTTTTAAAAATGAAATACTTCTAGCATGTTGAGCTTATGCTGCAAGATGCTTGTTCTCGTTTTGGAAGTACATCATGTTTATTATGTTCTCGGGCAAGAGCAAAATTCTGTAAGGAGTCAGACTAGTGAGTGAGGGATGGGCCGCAATAGCATCCCACACGGCCGCATGGCATCAGTCATCTTTACAGAACCGCTGTGGATCATAAAATGAGCCTTAGTGTTGTCCAAGAAGGGAAACCAAAACTATCTTAAATTCCTCCTTCTTTTTTCCCATTTTTGTTTGTTTAAATTGCGTCCCTAGATGGTGTTTAGGCAATGCATTATTCCAAGTGAAATAACTAAATGATAGAGTACTGTGTACTTAGATGATGTTGGAGCTTATGAAACACAGAGGATATAAAAGATTTTTTTTTAAACTTATGACCACAAGTAAATTATGAATTCGATCTTTATGCCTCCCAGAATTGTTTGAGACAATGGCTGTAGTGTTGTGGTGATTCCTTTTTTTTTTTTCTTAAGAAGTAAATTTACTTTGGTTTATATTTTGATTCTTTCATGCTGGATGTCTCATGTGAAAATGCTTTCTCTTGTTTGTTAGCTGTCATAAAACATCACAAAGTCCAGATAGCTGGCAGGGACTGTAATGACATTTTTCATAAAACTGAAAGGAAATCACCTTATTGGAGCAGGATGATTCTACAAATTGTTTGTTTTTTTTAACCTGAAGGAATTAGGTCCACTTCTTGGTGAGAATTTCTTATTGTATGCTGCATGTATACAAATCTGTTTTTGAGGTAGAGAAAAAGGGGCTAAATCTTGGTTGAAGTATGTAGTGTGGTGTTAATGGAAGAGAGGTTCAAAGTGAGATCCCATATCCCTGGTCACCCCTCAACTTCAGTGATTAAATTTTGACAATGGTCTTCTATCTCCTTGTTTTTCACAGTAGCAACTTGGACTTGATGTGTTGGAATATTGGCTGAAAGTTCAGGACAGGATACTACTGCCTGTGCCTCTAACGGGGCATTTTTTTGCCAAGATAGCTGTCAGCAAGCTTTTTAGATTGCTATCTTGTTTCTAGAAACTTGTATTCATGTAGTAATGTGTAGGGTCTGTTGTTCATACCTGGAAGGTTTTTTTTTATTGCAACAGGTGGTGCCCATTGCAGTGCTTTCTTGCCTGACTTCCTGGGTAGTTTGAAGCTATAGCTTTAGAAAATGTGAATTTTTTCTGTTGACTGGATGTGCAAACTTACATATTCACTATTTCACAGCTAAAAAAGCATTCTTAGCAAGGAGAGGGAATGCAATTTGGAAATTCATTTGTAACTGTAAGTAGGAGTCAGCTGGGAAAATGCTGCTATATGGTTTTTTGTTTTTTTTTCCAGTTTATCTGTGAATCAAAAGATTAGAGAGAAGGAGCCCTGGGCAGGGCTAGGGCTCCTTCTTGACAGAGCCCAATCTTGCAGAGCCACCAACACATCCGCACTTTCCCAGTTAACATCATGTTCCCCTACAGCATTCTGGACTTGGTCTGGAGGTCAGTAGGATCAGTTCTTCATCCCTCTACTGGCAGGTTCTCTCAGTACTGTATTAGTGACGTGTGGTTAATGTTTTCAGGCTTTTCTACTTACAGCTTTACAAGGTCTAGAATTTTTTTTTGACTTTTTTTTAACAATGGTTTCACTTCCATGTCTTCATGTGGTTCTAGGATTTGGGGAATAGGCACGCTCCTGATGTGCCTATATTTTTAATCTGACCCATTACTTCAGATATATCTGAACCCCTCTGAGCAAAGTGAGGTTGGCCAGCAAATCAGGCATGTATGTATTAAACATTTGAACAGTCTTCCATAAGCTGTCTCATTTTAACCTCTCTCATGTGTGAAGCTTGGCTTCTGTTTGGAACTTGGAAAATGTAATTTTTCCCCAGTTTGAGCTATGTTGGTATCTGCTCCCATGGATCAAAACTCAGCTGCAAGAGGAGAAAAGGAGGGGTGGCTACAAAAAACCACCAGTGACTGTTCCCATTGCTAACTTGAGCAACATGTTGCCCTTTGGTCAGTTAGAAACGGCCAGCTATTGGGAAGCAAGTGTTAGGTGGAGGGGCCTAGAAGAAAGGAAGAGTGGAGGCAGAATCTGGAAAGGTGGAATTAACTGTACCAGACCATGGGAGAAGAGATCAAGCTCGGGAGCTATTCAGTGGCTCTGGAGGCATCAACTCCAGCATGGTAGCTGCCATGCAATTGCACAACAGGAAGTTGCCATCCTGGGCAGTTTACATTTTAAATAGGCCGAATATAGTATGTGTGTATAAAGGGATGCTGGTGTGGGGGTCAGTCGTTATAAAGAGAGAGAGAACAATAGGACATGTTTGTAACATGGAAATTCGGTTTTTTTGTTTGAACGGTGGAGAAACTTTCACTAACTGTATCTCCGCAGCCTTAATCTAGATTAGTCTCTCTCTTTCCCTTATCCAATTTCAGTTGCGTAGTAGGAAAGCATGGCTGTTTTTGTTTAAAAGTAACAGTAAGGAAATATTTATGGTGTGTTATCTTTGTTTTGGCCTAATCTTTTTCTGCCTCATCTGTTCTGTTTTTCTGCCTGGTCTTTCTTTCCTCTCCAGATATCTTCTGTCCTACACCCTGAGCATTGCTATGTTCTTCAAGATCCTAGTCTCATGGGTGATACTTATTTCTTTTTACCCTTTAAATGCAGTTGTCTTAATGGAGTTAGCTGCTTTTCCAGAAACCCAGACTCTGTTGTGAAGAAGTATTTCTACCTCTATAAATAGCTGGAAACAAGGAGAAGAGTCAGCACCAACTGTGGAGCCAATTTTCCATGAATTAACAACTGTATGGATCATAGTTTGGGATCAATTTGTTTGATTTGTGCCTTTGGAGAGCAGGCTACTTTAATACATAAGACACTATTATAAGAAGTTACAGCTTGTATATATTTTTGATAAGAGTATAGGAAAGAAAAAAACTGTAATCTGCTGTGGATGGTTAATCCTGTGATATTGTCTGAAGAACATAATACTGTTTCTGAAGTGGTTGGACCAGTTTGTTCTCTCTAAACACTTCTGGGTGGAGTCTGCTCAGGCAGTGACTTTAGCAACAAACCCTGTTGCCGCTTGCCCAGTTTTATAATGTATACCTCAGTCATTTTGGGCTTCCTTTAAATGTATGCAGTCTCTTGAACCTCAGCTCCTGTGCACTCCTTGCTACTGCTGTTCCAGTTGTCACTTTGCTGCCCTTTCTGTAAAGTATCTTCTAGTCCACTTGTTCTGCAGATCCCCCTTGCTCACTCATTGATATGTTGTAATTAATTCTGAACTTTCAAGTTGGGCTTTTTTTTCCTTTTTGGTAATTGAGTGATTTTTGTGATTCATTACCCTGTGCTGGGGCTTGGAAAAACTGCTTAACTGGTGAATGAGGCAGTATTTTTTCTGCATGTTTTTAAACCTTTAAATTTAAATTAAAGTGTGAATGGTGCTGACTGTGGAAGGAGTGTGAGCAGGGCTACTGGAGGAGGCATTGATTTAATATTTATCATCCTGCCCATCTCAGCTTAGGGGAATCTTACAGGGTTGCTGCACAAACTGAAGTGGCCACTTTGCTGCAACCCAAAGAGGGCAGTTGATAACGCGTTTCTCCATATCTTGCACCAGTGTCCGTGAATTTATTAAACTTGGGGAGAGAGATCAGTGCAAAATGTGGCCAAAGCTATTTATATACACGTATCTTCCTATCTTTGCTGGTATTGTTACACCATCAGGAAAGGATTTGAGAGGACTGTTTTTTCAAATTGGCCTTAAATAGAGAATAAAGGAAATCTGGCTGACTTCAGCCTTCTATGAAATAAAAGGAGGGAAGTAAGGAAAAAACATGAACCACAGTGAGTAACATTTCCTTTTTCCTGCTACACCCCTGACAGTGTGACAAAGTCTCTATTGAGACTGATAGGATTTCCAAATAGAAGATGCATTCAGTCTATCCAGGGAGCATGCTGAATCATCGTAAGGAAAGCTGTAAGGAAGTCTCCCATTTGCTGCTTTTTCAACTTGCTGTCTGTGCTCTAAGAAATGCATGTGTTTGCATATCTCAAATCTTTGCATATCTAGAATAAGGACTGGAGAAAGTCAGCTTCTGCCTAACAAAACCAGTGGTAGCTGTGTGAGCCACATGCGAGATCTGGGTTCAAGTCCCAGCTGAGGTGATTTGGGGGGAGTGAGATAACAAGAAGCAAAATCTTCAGCCCCAGGGGAGGCACACCTAGGGCAAGGGTCAGGGAGGATCTAGTCAGGGAACTTCTGGAGGGACTGTGGATGTATTCAAATCAGCTGGTCCGGACGATCTGCACCCCAGAGTGCTGAGGGAATTAGCTGTGGTCATTGCAGGACCCCTGGCATGGCTTTATGAGCATTCGTGGTGCTCTGGTGTGGTGCTAGACGATGGGAAGAGGGCCAATGTGGTTCGCATCTTAAAAAAAGGGAGGAAGGAGGACCCGGGGAACTATAGGCCAGTTAATCTTACCTCTGTCCTGGGGAAGTTTTTTGAGAGAATTATCCTGGCGCTTGTCTGCAAGGGGCCAGCAGGGAGATTATGCTTAGGGGCAACCAACACAGGTTCATTAGAGGCAGGTCCTGTCAGACCAACCTGGTGGCCTTCTACGACCAGGTCACCAAATCCTTAGATGCAGGGGTAGCAGTGGACGTAGTCCTTCTGGCCTTTCGGAAGGCCTCCGATACTGTCTCTCACCCCGTTCTCATTAAGAAACTGGGGGACTGTGGTATCAACACCCACACAGTCAGTTGGGTCGCCAACTGGCTGGAGAGACGCACCCAGAGAGTGATGGTGGATGGGTCATTTTTGACCTGGAGGGATGTGGGCAGGGGGTCCCCCAGGGCTTGGTCCTCGGGTCCACACTGTTCAACATCGTCATCAGAGACTTGGACGAGGGGGTAAAAAGCACCCTGTTCATATTTGCTGATGACACTAACATGTGGGGGGATGTGGGCATGTTAGAAAGAAGGGATAGGCTGCAGTCAGACCTGGACAGATTACAGGGGTGGGTGGATGAGAATAGGATGGGATTCAACACTGACAAGTGCAAGGTGCTGCACCTGGGGAGGAAGAGCCAGCACCATACCTACAGGCTGGGGAATTCCCTTCTCGTCAGTGCAGAGGCAGAAAAGGATCTTGGAGTCATCATTGATGCCAAGATAAACACGGGCTGGCAGTGTGGGGATGCAGTCAGGAAGGCCAACCGCACCTTGTCATGCATCCACAGATGCATCTCGAGCAGGTCCAATGGCAGTGGTGTCATCGGGAAGGCTTTGGCTTCCATGGCCACAGCCCGCTCTTTGGCGAGAGAGGCAGCAAGCTGCTGGGAAGAGATGGCCTCCACCTCTCCCCCCTGGGGAGGAGGCTCTTCTCAGCCAGGCTGGCTGACCTGCTCCACCGGGCTTTAAACTAAGCCTGCTGGGGGATGGGGGAACTACTGCCACTGCTGGCCCGCACAGCAACCTTTGCAAAGCCAGCAGACCAAGGCACTTAAGAGAGCCCACCCCTGCCCCAGCCCTGGCACAATCTGTGGGCAAGGCAAGAGCCCCCAAGGGGACACTTGCCTGCCTGTACACTATTGCCAGGAGCCTGGGCAACAAGCAGGAGGAGCTCGTTCTCCTGCTCAGTGCAAAGAATTATGACGTCATTGGGATAACGGAGACCTGGTGGGACTCCACCCATGACTGGACCACGGGTATAGAGGGCTATACCCTATACAGGAGGGATCGTGTTGACAAAAGGGGCGGGGGTGTAGCTCTCTATGTGAAGGAAAGCTACATGTCCCTGCAAGCTGATGTTGGCGACCAGCATGAACAGCTAGAGACCCTCTGGGTAAAAATTCGTGGGGAATACGGCACAGGGGACACAATGGTGGGAGTCTACTACAGACCTCCCACTCAAAGTCCTGAGCTTGACCAGGAGTTCGCCCGGGAACTGACTGAGGCCGCTTGCTCCAGGACCTTGGTTGTCATGGGTGACTTCACTTACCCGGACATCTCATGGGAAGATCACTCAGCAAAATCTGAGCGGTTGCAAAGCTTTCTCTCGTGCGTGGATGACCTCTACCTGACTCAAGAAGTCTATGGGCCAACGAGAGGCAAAGCGCTGCTCGACCTGGTACTGGCTACGGGGGACGACCTAATCGGCGACCTAGTGATCGATGGGAAGCTGGGTGACAGCGACCACGAGCTGATCACCTTCACCATCCGCCGTAAAGCTGGCAAGTCAGTCAGCAACACAGAAGTCCTTGACTTCTTCAGAAAAGCCGACTTTGACAAGCTCAAGAGGCTTGTCGGTCAGGCCCTCAGGGACCGTGACCCCAGGGAGATGGGAGTTCAAGAAGAGTGGTTGCTTCTCAAGGAAGCGATCCTCAGTGCGCAAGCTAAATCTATTCCAACACGGAGGAAAGGCAGCAAGAAGGCACAGCAGCCCTCCTGGCTCTCCAGGGACCTAGCGGACCTCCTGTGGCTAAAAAGGAAAGCCTACAAAGGATGGAGGATGGGATTCGCCTCCAAGGAGAATTATTCTGCGCTGGTCCAGTCCTGCAGGGAGCAAACCAGGAAAGCCAAGGCTGCAACTGAACTCCAACTAGCTTCAAACATCAAGGACAACAAAAAGTCCTTTTTCAGATAGGTGGGGAGCCGGAGGAAAAGCAAGGGCAACGTTGGACCCCTGCTAAACCAGATGGGGCAACTGACAACTGACGCCCAGGAAAAAGCCAACCTATTAAATAGGTACTTTGCGTCAGTCTTTCATCAGTCCCATGGGACGCCCATGCCTGCTATGGGACAGGGAGATCCGGGGGTTGGGGATCCCCTACCCTCCATAAATGCTGACCTCATGAAGGAACATCTTGAGAAGCTGGATACCTCCAAGTCAGCCGGCCCTGACCAATCTCATTTCCTTCTACAACCAGGTGACCTATCACCTGGACGAGGAAGAAGAGATTGATGTCATATATCTTGACTTCAAAAAAGCTTTTGATCTGGTATCCCATGATCACCTCTTGGCCAGACTGCCCAGTTGTGGCCTTGGCTCCACCACGATCCGCTGGCTGGGAAATTGGCTCCGTGGTCGGACCCAGAGGGTTGTAATTGATGGCAGTCACTCATCGTGGTGCCCTGTGACCAGTGGGGTCCCTCAAGGCTCTGTCCTTGGACCCATACTGTTCAACATCTTCATTAATGATGTGGACACTGGAGTCAGGAGTGGACTGGCCAAGTTCGCCGATGACACCAAACTTTGGGGCAAAGCATCCACGCCAGAAGATAGGCGGCTGATCCAGGCTGACGTGGACAAGCTCAGCAAATGGGCAGATGAGAACCTGAAGGTGTTTAACACCGAAAATGCAAGGTTCTCCACCCTGGGAGGAAAAACCTGCAGCACCCTTATAGGCTCGGCAGTACTACGTTGGATAGCACTACAGCAGAAAGAGACTTGGGGGTCATCATTGACCACAAGATGAACATGAGCCTGCAATGCGATGCTGTGGCTAGTAAAGCGACCAAAACGCTGGCGTGCATCCATAGATGCTTCTCGAGGAAATCCCAGGACGTCATTCTCCCCTTGTACTCGGCCTTGGTGAGGCCGCAGCTGGAGTACTGCGTCCAGTTTTGGGCTCCACAATTCAAAAAGGATGTGGAGAAGCTTGAGAGAGTCCAGAGGAGAGCCACGCGCATGATCAGAGGTCAGGAAAACAGATCTTACGATGACAGGCTGAGAGCCATGGGACTCTTTAGCCTGGAAAAGAGCAGGCTCAGGGGTGATCTGATGGCCACCTATAAGTTTATCAAGAGTGACCACCAGGATCTGGGGGAACGTCTGTTCACCAGAGTGCCCCAAGGGATGACGAGGTCGAACGGTCACAAACTCCTGCAAGACCGTTTCAGGCTGGACATAAGGAAGAATTTCTTTACTGTCCAAGCCCCCAAGGTCTGGAACAGTCTGCCATCAGAGGTGGTTCAAGCGCCTACATTGAACACCTTCAAGAGTAAACTGGATGCTTATCTTGCTGGGATCCTGTGACCCCAGCTGACTTCCTGCCCTTTGGGCAGGGGGCTGGACTCGATGATCTCCCGAGGTCCCTTCCAGCCCTGATGTCTATGAAATGAGGTAATCCTCCCCCCTATGTGGCACTGGTCAGGCCGCAGCTGGAGTACTGCGTCCGGTTCTGGGCGCTGCACTTCAGGAGGGATGTGGACAACATGGAGAGGGTCCAGAGGAGGCTGCTGGCATGATCGGGGGCAGCAAGGCAGGCCCTATGAGGAGAGGCGACGGGACCTGAACCTGTTCAGCCTCCACAAGAGAAGGCTGAGGGGGGATCTAGTGGCCTGTTACAAACTAGTCCGAGGGGACCAGCAGGCATTGGGGGAGTCCCTGTTCCCCCGAGCGCTGCCAGGAAATAACGCTCACAAGCTGGCAGAGGGGAGATTCAGGCTAGACATCAGGAGGTGTGACTTCACGGTCAGGGCGGCTAGGATCTGGAACCAACTTCCAAGCGAAGTGGTGCTGACTCCTACCCTGGCAGTCTTTAAGACAAGGCTAGACAAACTCCTTGCTGGGGTCTTTTGATCCCAGTACTCTTTCCTGCCATGGCAGGGGGTCGGACTTGATGGCCTGCTCAGGTCCCTTCCGACCCTACAAACTATGAAACTATGAAAATTTGAGCCCGTTGTCTTGACAGTCAAAGGATGCCCGCTGTTGTTTCAGTTTGTTTCCAGTCTTACATTCTTGTATCTCCCCTTGTTTCTCTCCTGATTTAATTTATTTATTTATTTATTTATTTATTTTTTTTTATGGAGCACCAGTCCTCTGTAATATGCCACACACACATGTTGTGCCTGCTTTCAACGACATAGCTTTCTTCTCTTGTGCACTTTCTGCCTAGGATTGTACACAGGCAGCGTCTCAATCAGAGCAAGCACAGGTAAGGAACCCACAGCACGTGTGCTAGTGTAACACAAAGGCATTTTGCTTGGCATGTGCGCCACGGGGAAGGGACCGGGCGGGTTCTATCGCAACAAGGATTGGACCTGTTGCGGCTCCCCCAGTGTCCGCTTCTGGCATGCCAACATCTTACAGGTCAAATTTGTGACTGTTTTTGGCACTCTGCCCAAAAACATTGTCAACCCCGATCTAGCACATGATTGGCATCAAGCTGTTTGGCATGGCTGTTGTTTCCAAAATACAGACAAGTGTCTTCATTTTTGTAAACGAAAACCTACAAGACATTTTTAAAAGCTGCCATTTTTGCTTGCCCATTTTCACGCATAAAGATAGCCCTAGTTATTAACCTAGGAATAGCGTGAATGTTGAACTGGTCTTTCCTTCCCTTGAATGATCCTTAGGAGAAATTTGTTCTTTATGGTGAACTTTCTCTCATCTCTTCTGGAGACTCTTCTTTAAAAAGTTTTTGTAATTTTGAGTTAAAGGTATTAAGAAGTAATGGACTTTTCAATGGTTTGTCTTAAAAACACCCCTCTCATCTTTGTTTAGCTTTTCTTATTTTGTTTCTTGTGAAGTCAGAACAGTTATCAGTCCAGAAAAAGCTGCTTTATTTATTTATGCTATTATATTTTTTACAAAATCTTTTTATGCAATCAGTTTGCATCCTAAAAATCAGGTTGTGTTAAACTAGGGAGCCCTAGCTGGTTTGGCGAGCTCACTGGGGCTGGGTGTAGGGAGCCTTGAATGAGCCAAGCATATGTTCTTTCAACAGGAATTTAAAGTGTTTGGGGTGGAATCGAGAGACAGGTTTCACATAGTTTTTTGGGACAGGTTTGCAGCCTGCCTGGAGCTTGCAGACACGGCTGTTTCTTCTCGGTCTTTTAAGTGAAATTTCTGTTGTACAAGTTTTAAGTGTTTTCTCTGTCCTTTCTGAAGCATAATTGATAGCTGGAACACCATAGTTTTCCACACACCTTGTTTTTTGGAAAGCAGACTGTAGAAAAAACCATCTTTCCAGGTATGATGGACTGCATGAGACAAAGTAAGTCCTCTTGGAAGTGTAAATTGTGCAGGAAGTGGGGCATCCCAGGAGACAGTCTGGGTGAGGCAGCAAGAACTTCCTTTATGGCAAGACGGCAACAAGCCTAGGTCTCAAACCCTTGTGAGGGCAGTTGCAAGATTCTTTATATAAAGAATTATGTACAGTAAAGTCCTGTAAACAATAAACTGTTGTTTCCATGCCCCAGGGCTCATCAAGGTACTCCAGACTGCATGCAGCAGTTCACTTGCCCCGAGCCAGTTTAATTTCTGCTTCAGACCCAATAATATTTACTAGTAGCGAAATTGTTTCTTGTTTATTTCTGAGCCCACTCATTTATCTCCCAGTGAAGGTGCAACCAGTTTATGAAGCCCAAACCCATAGGTGTGCAAGACTGAACAGAATCTCCCAGGTCATAGAGTCCAGTCTTTGCTAATTCAGGCAGCCTTGTCATATAGGGTTATATGTTATAACCCTTTCTGATTGTTCAGAGCCACAGTTTAGGGTAGCTTGATCTTTTTCAAAATAGCAAGAACACAAGCAGAATTTTCACGTCTATGGGATTTGAGTAACGTGGTCTAGTTTTGTTGTTTAATACAGTTGAAAAACTCTGTACCTCATCAGGGAAACAGTTTAGAGTACTCCTACTGCCTTGTACTTATAGTTTGAAACTTCAGTAATTGACTTTCATCTGGGTAACTGCATTTTTTATTTTGACATGTCACACCCTTTGGCCCCGGTCCCATCTACACAATCTGTTTTAGAAGCTTTCTGATGAACTGTTGGGTAGGAGTTGTAATTGTATTTAGAATCTCCCATTATCACATCATCACTTTTTCAACGAGATCCTACTGCCAACTTTAGAAAGTTTGTTTACTGGAATAAGAGTTCAAGTGATGGGTGGGAACATTTAAATAACAAAAAACTCTTAAATGTTGAATGGAATGATCTGCCCAAGCAATAGGTGGGTAGGGAGAAACGTTTTTCTTCTTGAGTCTCACTGAGAACCTCACAGATGAGGGAATAAATCAACCTATTAATATATAGCTCCAATAAACTTCAAAGAAGGCTGCATAAATCAGGTTAGCCCTAGGGCAGTACTGTATTGTTTCAATTAAGCTGACCTTCCCCTTGTCCCCCCCAAAGAACCATAAAAATTGCACTTTACTTATGTGCAGTTGACCTGTGCTTAAGTCTCTGACCGTCATGACTTCTTTTATTTTAACCACAGTGTTTTTGTGCATTCAGTAAAAACACCAAATAGAAATTTTTTTTTTTTCAATATAGTTTCCATTTTAATATTTTTACCACATTTAATTTGGATCTTTGCCTTGGCTACTTTATTTTCCTGTCATATTCTAAGGCTAGTAGTGGTTCAAGGCATTTTTTGGAAGTTGAAATGCAAAACCATAGAATCATAGAAAATTGGGGTCGAAAGGGATGTCAGGCAATCATCTAGCCCGGCGTTTCTCAACTCATGGGTCATGACACAAGTGGGTGGCAAGAATATATGAAAGGGTCACGAACAAACTCTGAAAATGGATTCTTCTTTAAAAGAAAAAACATGGGAAACAGTGTCTTTTCCCTTGCAGGCTGGCAGAGTTCCAGCCTGTGATGAGGGGCTGTTTGGAGCCCCCTGTGCTCCACACCCCCATCTTTTCCATCCCATGCACTAGGGGTCTGGGGGCAGGGGCACCAGGTCAGGAGTGAGGGGCACTGGGTTGGGACTGGCCATCCATGTTTACAGATGGGTCCTGGTTCAAAAAGGTTGAGAACCACTGATCTAGTCCAGCCCCCTGCTCAAAACAGGACTATCCCCAACTATATCATCCTAGCCAAAGCTTCATCTAGCCGGGTCTTAAACTCCAAGAATGGAGATTCTACCACCTCTCTGGGTAACCTGTCCCAGTGCTCTTTACCTTCCAAGTGAGAGCGTTTTTCCTAATATCTAACCTATACTTCCCTTGTTGCAACTTGAGACCATCGCTCCTTATTCTGTCATCTGCCACCACTGGGAACAGTCGAGCTCCATCTTCCTTTGAACCCCCTTTCAGGTAGCTGAAGGCTGCTATTAAATCCCCTCTCAATCTTCTCTTCTCCAGACTATATAAGACTAGTTCTCTCAGCCTCTCTTCAAGTCATGTCCCCCAGTCCCCACACCGTTTTTGTTCCCCTCTGGACTCTCTCCAATTTCTCTACATCCTTTCTGCAGTGGGGCCCCCAAAACTGCACACGGTACTCCAGATGCAGCCTCACCAGTTCCAAGTGGAGGGGAATAATCACTTCCCTTGATCTACTGGCAGTACTCCTATGAGTGCAGCCCACACTGCCGTTAGCCTTCTTTGCAGCAAGGGCGCGCTGCTGGCTTATACCTAGCTTATTGTCACTGTAACCCCCAGGTCCAGCCAGTCAGCCCCCAGCCTGTAGCAGTACATGGGATTCTTCCATCCTATGTGCAAGACTTTGCACTTGTCTTTGTTGAACCTCACGGGATTTCTGTTGGTCCAGTCTTCCAAAATTATTTGGTTTTCTTTTCAGACTTTGTGTCAATAGGAAGTTGAACCTTTTTGAGTAGTTATCCAGCATGCTTTTGAGTTCAACCAAACCTTTGTTGAACACAGTGTGAACTTTGCATTCACATTAGTGGTATTCTTTTATTACACATTTTACATTATTATTTTCACTTGGAGCATCAGTAATAGTTTGGTGAAAATGAATCTGCCTAAAGGAGTAGATTCAGGGTAAAGTGGTTCCATTACTTGAATTGCCTACTGTGCTGAAGGGAGGACATCAATATAAATGGAGGCTAAATGTTTTTAACTGTTAGTTTTTGTTGTCCATATTTTTATGCTGTAATAACTGACCGATCTCTGCCACATTTTGGTGCCAAAGATATCCCCTGATGTCCTACTTTTTCACTTTGACATGCAGGATGTTATTCAGTTGCACATCTGATACAAAGAATATGACAAAATGGATATTCTGCATTTTGCAGGGCAGCTGCTGTGCTGTAAATGTCACAAGACATGTTTACGCTCCTTAGCCCATTCAGTTGCTTATTTCATGCCGCTTCCTTCAACTTCAGCCATAATGAGTCAGAAAGTTTTATATGCTACTGTTTATAAATTATATTGTAGATCAGCAGCTTCTCAGTTCTGGCGGTTGGAATGAGAACATCCCAGCAAACGAATCTAGCAGCCTGAGAGGCTAAAAAAAAATAAATACAGTGGACTAAGCAAAAATACATGGCCTGCTTACCTGGAGGCTTGTCCAGCAAACTTGCTCTTTGGCCGCATCCAGACGGGCGTGGACGTTTGGTTCCCTGAGGACAAGTAGCAGGGGCACACCTTGTGCTTCAGCTACTTGTCCCTGGGAACGCCCATGCCGCATGTGCTTTGGTGTGTGGCAAGTTACCCTGAGGGCAGTAGGGGAGGCTGGGGCCAGTGCTGTGCTGGCCCCAGCAACCTTACCTGTGGTTCTGGGGGTCTCCTGGGGCTGCAGCAGTGGGGATCTGGCTGGCAGCTGCAGCGTGGCTCTGGGCAGCCCAGCTCTGTTTTTCGGCAGCATGTGCTGCTGGTGCATGCGCTGTTCTATTTTATTTCCTCCAGCAGGTGTTTTTGACCTGTAGATATCCAGGGATCAAAAAACACTTGTGCGGGGAAAAAAAAAACAGAGCAGCGCATGGACGCGTAGTGCACCCTTGCAGTGCAGATAACACATGACTGCGGTATGTGACCTTGCAGATGTATTTATGGTGCCACATACTGCATAACTGCGCTCGCCTGGACGTGCTTTTTTATAGCTGATGTTACTTTATTATAGGTACCACCTTACCTTTTATAGCTGACGTACAATTTGCAAAATCCCCATTTCCCTCTCAGATTTCCCTTTATTTCATCCATACAATAGATCTGTAACTTCCAATTTATGAGGAGCCTGATGGGCTTAGTAAGAACATTGATCTAAAACTCATTAACTACATAATGATGTAGAGTAAATAGTTTCATTCAGTGATTGAGGCATGCAGATGAACATCTGAAATTAGGTAATAGGAACCTTACGCTTTAAATCTAGAGGGATGAAAGTTCAGAAAATAAAGATTTAAAAAAATCTGAACTGCCCTATGTGTTTGCCCTGGAATAGGGCTGACAACCTACAGGCTGCGGGTTGGGGTTTGGTCTGTGAACCTTTTGATCCAGTCTGTGGATGTGGGGTTTTGGTGGCATTTTTCTCTTGGCTTTTGCAGGTGCTTTCCCTGTGCCACTGCTGGGATAACTGCTGGTAACAGGCGCTTTCCATGTGCTGCTGTGCTTGTGAATGAATGCTGGAGGTAGAAGAGTCCTAGCACTTCCTAACCCACCTACCTCCAACCCCGGGGTAGGTCATTCCAGCCTGCAGGTGCAAAAGGTTGCCTAAAATCCCTTGGAAGGATTTTAAGTGTTTAGCAGTGGGGGAGTATTTGGAGGTGCGGGAAAGCAGTGCAGCAAAGATGGGAGGATAGTCTAAGGGGGCAGGGTTGCAAGATAGCTTTACTTTAATTTTGTTGTGGCTAGAGTAGTGAAATCATTGTTGCACTTTGATATTATTTTTTATACTGCAAGTTCTTAACTTTCTTGTTATGACAGTTTTCTCCATTAAATTCTCTTGTTATTCTTTATACCAAGTTTGGTCTGTATCATTAACCCCTTTGTGGAAGTTGAGCCATATATCTTTAAACAACCCTTAATTTTGTTTTCAGTTTTTTTGAAAGCAGTGAGTGAAATGGATGTCCATTAACATAAAGATTTTTATGTTGAACTAGAAAGTTAAGAAATTGCACCGAGCAGCCAAAATCACTGCTTATTTCCACTAGGTGGCCACATAACCTGTGATTAATCTATAGTTCAAGCAACTGAATCGAAATGTATTTTAAACTAAATTTTTTTTTATCAATATCTAGTCCCATTTTGTGTACAGCATCTAAGGGTGGAAATTTCCCAAATAAAAAAAAGTGTAAATTTTTCAAGAGAGAGAATGATATGTAAGCCTCACTGTCAAGGTCCTGGTGGATTTAGCTGTGAATGTGCATGTGTCTGCTTTAGCGTCAACTATTTTAAAATCTATTATGTAGTAAGGGCAAAATTTGCATGGTGTAGCCATACAGTCAGTATACTATAGCAGCAGCAGATCAAGGCATGCAAGTTTCAAGGAGGACATGTTCTGTAGGATAGTCTTCCCAATCTGCAGTATGCATACAAAATATGCAAATTATACAGATTAAAGAAATAGGCCATTCTTTGAAAATGAAACATTCCTGAAGAAAGAAAAGCAAGTGAACTCAGAATACTACCAGCTTCTATTGGCCAGTGAATAAGTAGATCATAAACACAGCTCACTAAAAGTGCAGTGCATAACATTGACTTTTTCGGTTCATAATCACTTAACTAGTTGTACTGTCCAGTGTAAGTCAGACCCGTTCTCCCATAGTGATACCAGAGTGACCTGAGGTTTTTTTTTTCCTTCTGCTTTTGTCTAGTGCAGCTCTCTTCATCTCTTCAGACTCGGTTCTCTCAACAGCCCAAAGCTGATGTGTTAAATACTTTTGAAAGGAGGAATATTTTCCCAGAATTGAACCTTCCTGAAACCAATTTTTTGCTCCATTCCTCCACTAGCCTCTTATTTATAAGTACTTTACAGTAAGAAAGGTAGTATGTTTTTAGGCTGCTCCAGTGATCCTGTTTCTCAGGTTCCAGTCATTTCTGAGCTGGTTGTAGGATGCGTGCTCAGCAGTATATTGAATTTGGCCTCAGTGGTCAGAGAATCAGAACCCAAGGTTCGCAGTTATGACCTGTGGGATGCAAGCAAGTGCAGCAGTAAGAGGGGGAAGTAGGTAGTGGGTACCCCTCTGCACCCCCAAAGCAGGATGGGGATATGCTGATATATTCCTGAAGATGATTTATTTTTCTAGATGTACAGACATGTACCCCAAACTCTTCAGCTGTTGGCTTACTTAGAGGCAATAGGAGAAAAAACAAATGAGACTTGTTTTCAAATCTATTGAATCTTTTTTGTGTGTGGATATACTGGCAAAAAGGTATAGGCTGAATGTGGTAGTGTGTCTTATCATCCACATCCCATGTTGCTACTTGGTACTAGGCATCTCCTAGTGCAGGAAGATTGGGGGAACAGGTAGTAAGTTACATGACCTATAAATAGGAACTTTTCCTGGCCTTTAGCAAGAATCTAAGTCTTTGGCATGAGCTCTGTTTTGTCCTCCCAGATTCCTGTTATGTGAACTGTTTGTTTTGTGAATGGAAATAATTAAGCGATAGGGTCTGGTTCATAAGCCCATCTGCAGAAGAGCCCTTGGGCAAGGACTTGTTAATTCCTAAAGTATACAGGTTAAAAGCCTTTTTATAACAAACCCTCATTTTTACTTATAAGCTTTGTCAGGTTATAGTTTTCCAGAACCTATGCTAGTTTGACTGTTTAATGTTAAACATTTTTGCAGATATTTCTTTATAATGTGATCATAAAGAGAACTATTTAGAACACTTTTCAAACATATGGAAACACTTTGTTACCTGTATGTGTGTCTCATAAAGAGTAGAAATCTCATTTTAAACTTCTTAAGAGAATTCCTTGCATTTTGCCACCTGAAAGTTTTACTAAGAGGTGGAGAAAGGAGCTTAAAGGTTAGCTGAAATATAAATTAGAAAAAGTATGCATTACAACCAGATGCAGATCTAGCATTATTTTAGTCTTGATTCGTCTACTTAAGGAACTTTTGAAAAGATTAAAACGTATAGGACTATTTTATGTGTTTAGCTCTGTGTGGAAAACTTTACAATGAAGATACAAGATATAGAGGTGAAGTACCAACCCTCCCAAGCAATACAACAAAACAAACAAAAACCACCCCCCACAGCACCCTATGTCCCTGGTCTAGTTGGTTGTAGTGCATTGCTGCTGGATGACAATGATGCTTTAGGTAGGTATGCAGGATATTTATTTAAAGTCCTGATAAATATCCTTATGAAGCATGCTGATCAGTCATTCAAAGAACAATATATTTTGAAGTACAGGATAGTGATATTGTTCCACTGTTTCACTAGATAAAGTGCACCAGTGTGTCATTTCCGAGACCCTTGTTTTGGTTTCATACCTTACTTTGATAAAGCATTTGAATTATCCTTGTTTGGTGGGTGCTGTTATCTTGCATTAAATTGGTTGGGGCAGCATCATACAAACATTGGCCAGGAAGGGTCCTACCGTTCTCTGTAATTGCAGGTAGATGCATCCTATAATTCCTTTCTTATCTGCTGACAAATTGCTAAAAAGCCTGTGGATTTGGCAGTTTGTTTCTCCTGCTTGAGAGTACAGTTCTCCTAAGCCAGGGTAAAGGCCCTAGCAAATCTAGTTGGAAGTAAACACAATATTATTTTTTGGTATTGGAGTCACAGACCAGGACTCCACTGTTCTAACCACAGCACAAACAGACCAGAAAGGCTGCATCTGCCGGAAAAACTTAGGCTTTAAAAATAGAACAAGGAACAATGGATATGGGCAGACAGACTGCTGAGAACAATGAGATAATTACTGATGGTCTCAACGCACCAGCAATCACTGTTAGCAGTTGGGATTTATACAAGTTAGAATTAGGTGAATGCTTTACAGGCAGTCCTCGGACTTACGACACAATTGGTTCCTGAAAACTGTGTCTTAATTCAAAACACTGTGACTCAGAACCAATTTTCCCATAGGACACAATGTTATAAATGGGGGCTTGGTTCCTGAACCAAGGCCTGATACGCTGTTTACACCAAAAATGACACAGAATTTTGTACTCAATCAATTATAGACGAATAATATAGCTACGTTAATGTGTTTTATGTTGTAAATAGCAATCATTGATTTGGACGGACTTCTTCGAGAGAACTTCTCTGGACTTTCTGAAGCCCTCTTGGTTGGACTTTTTGAAGGGTTCTTGGCTGGAGTCTTCTCAGGAGTCTTGGCTGAGATTTGTCTGCTTTCTTAAAAAAAAATGTTCAAGGAAGTTTGGACAGATGTTCTCCAGGCAGATGGGCAACACAGCAAACTTGTTCGCTGACATGGCCTCGCACTGGATCAAACGTTGTAAAGTGGAAACTGACGTCAAAGTTGAAGCAGGGTGTCAATTTATAAACGTTGTAAGCGCGAAATGTTGTAACTCGAACCGTTGTAAGTTGAGGATGGCCCGTATATCAAAATATTGTCAAATAACACATTTAACATATTTAGAGTCTTTTTCCTTGTTCCCTTTTCTGTCACTAGACTTGATGCTTTACTTTTTTTGACTCTTTTTTGAATGAGGGCCTAGGCTGTGTGGGGAGGGATTGCAGGTGAAAACTGTTGTAAATAATGGCTTGTGCCATTATTCTTGTGTGGAACATGGCCTATGGAAGGACTCAGTTTTCCTATATGAACAAGCCATGGGAGTGTGTGGGCTTTCCTGTTTGAACAAGCTGTGGAAGGGTGAGTTTTTCAGGCTTGTAGGATGGTTCAATGTCATGCCTAAGAAGCTGAATAATTTCTGGGGAAAATAGTCTGAAATGGAAGAGTGGGTCTGAAGAAAATATGGGAGATTTATTACTGAAGAGTAAGCACATCCACTGTGCGCCTAGGAACATAATTTTGACACAAATAAGGTATGTGTGGTGACGGAGTATGCAACAGTGCCGTGTCTTGTGACTTGTGTAGCCTCACAGAGGAAGTCTTGGGCAGAGGCACAGAGAGTTCAATTCTCCAGCAGTGTCAGCTGCCTTAACCATGAGAGAGGCCTTTTGTGGAAATTCCTCACTTTGTTTTCTGTGCAACTTCCAGCTTCTTCCGCAATTTGGAAAAAATTCTGCTGACAGCAGTCTCCTTACTACCCAAACTGGATCCAACCCTTGGCCAGGTTCATCAGTGTGAAGCAGTAGTCTTGCAGGAAGAGATAGAAGATGTGTATGTAATTAAGCACTATTTTAAGTGTGTGTAAGTGTGCGGGAGGGGAAGAGTTGAATTAGGACCACTCGGGGGAATATTGCCAGTAATTCTGCTAATGTTTGAGTTCTTGACTTCGCAGTCTTCCTCATTTTCATCATGTAGTCTTTGAGCATAATTATAATTTACTAAATAAGATAATGGATTCATTTCTCCCTTAAAAGTGGATAAGCGAATTAACCTCATGTAAATACTGGTGCCTCAAGTTACTCTGAAGTAAATAGAAGGTGAATGTGTTTTTACAAAATGTTAAAAAGTTGTGTAGGTTGTAGTTTTGAAGAGCGTCATACTTCACGCTTTTCTGTTTTCAGAGAAAGTAGTAATTAATATATAAAAACACTCTTAAATAGTGCAACATTTTATTTGAAGATGTAGTCTAAGATAGTGTTTGGTATAACCCATTCTTGTACAGAAAATGAGAGCCACCCCATTTGAAATAAATTGTGGTCTGACAGTGTATAATGAAGATTTGCTTTTGGTAGAAGCCTTGTTTCTTGAGTAGTTTCATTGTATTTACCTTAAAGCGTATTTTCTGGATGTAGTATATGGGGATAATATTTAAGCAAAACAAATGAAATGAAAATGAAAAACATACAGAGTCTGACTGTGTATATAATATTTCTTTGTGGGAAGAATGTATTGACAGTGAAACCTATAATGTTTAAGATGGGTTTGTACAGCACCTATAGCACAGTGAACTTGTGATCCCTAGGGTTTTTAGGCTTTCCAATAGTACAAATACTAAAGTAGTTAGGAAGGAAGAAGTCCTGAAATCTTAAATCAAGATTGGGCTCGTGAGCCCTGTTATAACCAGATGCTTTGTCTTTAAATAAATAGTATATTGAGCAGTCTTCTGCTCAGCTTTCACAGGTTTTGTTTATGGTGTTAGAAATCTGCGATCTTTATTGCAATAATTTTATTTGGCCTCTAGCTATTTCTGGACTTTCATTTTTATACGACAGAATCCATATCCATTATGTTCCCAAAAGTTTCGTAGCTCCATACGTAACTCTTCTCTAATAAAACTACTGTAAATTCCAAAGCCAACCCTTGCAGTCTTTTATCGTTTGTGCAAAGTGTCCCCAGTGCCTTTAGAAGTTCGGAGCACAAATGTTCAAGTTGCAAAGACATTTACATATATATGACTATTGTACAGTGTCTGGTTTTAATGCTAACAGCCCACCTGTTCTAGATAGTAAAATAAATGGTGAATAGCTCCAGTGTGTTTTCCATTAGCATGTGGTGTACTCTACCAGCACAAATATTTTTGTGACTAAAAGGGGATCAGTGTAGTGAGAGATCTAAGCAGCTGTATCTTCTCATTTAAAGATCAGAAACTTATTTCCACACAGAAAATGAATTGACACTTTCTTTTAGAAAGTGTTATCCTCTTACAGATACGTTTTAGCTGCTACAGTGAAGTAGCTCATCATTATAGTTCTTCTAGGCTCACAGATGCATCCATTTGTATGTTTAATGAATAAAGTTGGGGAAAAGGCTTACTGAATACTTATTTCATGTTATTACTAGGAGAAAATTAATCAAATTAAACAGCCTTTAATAAAAATTACTCATGATGCTAACATAGTGATGCTGGTAATGTTCTGCCTAATATGCCTTAGATCCAGGGCTTGGTCCTTTTGAGCAGTTCTCTTGTTTCCAGTGCTGGCAAAGGGTAGGGCTGCTGTGAAACTAGTCTCTGAAGTTTTGGAAGTGGAAGGTGAAGGAAGTACTTTTAACATGGGAAGGGGAGGGGTTTTCTCTGTGGGTATCAGCAAGGTGTCAGATGTGGACCTGGGATATCTTTTCCTTCCCAGACATTCAGTCTTGGGTTAGGATAAAAATGTTTTCTATTGGTTTTAGTAAATAGGAGGGTTTATGTATTTCTGTGCTCTTTACTAGCATAAAGTGCAGTTTTGAGAAACTCCTCAATTTTCTGGTGTCACCTCAGTAGATAAGATATACTACCCTGGTTTAAGCAGGCACTGCAAGGTTTATAATGTGTTTTTAATCATTGTGGGATGCAAGGCATTGATATATGGTGCATTGTAGTTCTTGGACAATGATTTATGCATTTATAGAACTCTGTAAATAATGTAGGCACGAGTTATTAGTAACGACTGCTTTAGGGTCTTGGCTACTTTAATGCTTACATGTTGGAAAACAAACTTGTTTTTTCGACAGCTAACTTACTGTGGGTTAATCTTTCTGTCCTGAGCTGTTTTCTAATCCATTGCTTTGTTTGCATGTGTGTTTCCTGTGTTGCAAAATAATTATCTAAGATGATTAGATGCTAAACTTGAATACTTCATAGATGACATGTTTCTTTATTTTTTTTGTTTTTCTGTTTTCAGGACTTAAATATTATCTATACTTATCTTCATGGAATGGACATATTGTCACATCTCAGGGAACATCAGCTAAGGTAAGGGTTGTGTGGGATAATTGGCATTGTCCAATACAAATGATATCTAAATACATTGTATGTTGCAAACACTCTTACTTGTGCATTCGAATGATTTTTGGCTTATGTTAAATGGAAGGCAAACAAGACAAAGCACAAACAAAATTGTTGGAAGTACTTCAGTTCTTACAATTCTGTTGCTAGGAGTAATTTCAGTGTGTGTAGGAGTGCTTCAGAAACACTTGAAGAATGTCTTGTGCAGTATCTACATGGATAATAAAAATGGCAATTAGGTTTGAGCTTTATAGTTAAGGGTACATTTTTTTTAACAGGAAAAGTCAAACATCAAGTGTTGACTATCAGGGAAGTTTCATGAAAGGGATGATATTACTAAAGCTATTATTTCTTTTTAGAGTTTAAAATTACAACTACATTTGTTTTTCTTTCTCAGAATAATGTCTTCAAGTGCCCGCTATGAAAGATACAAGGGAAACCAAGTTCTCTTTTGGTATGTAGCTTTAAGGTGTTAATTTTTACTCTCCTGGGGAGAAATGTAAGACTGGTTTGCTTGTTAGAACATGTTTGTACCCTTAGTTTTGGGGTAAGTGAAAAATAGAAAACTGAGCAGCATTTAAAATTGATACCATTTGATTATACAGCCATATGTCATTTAGACAGTGGGATGGTTATACAGATAAAATAGGGTGTCATTTCTAGAAATGCCCATGGAAGGTAGCCACACAACTTTTGTTGAAGGAGTAGATGTACATATGCGTATTTTAAATGTGTTTTTAAAAAATGTGCAGGTTGTAGCATGTAGAAAACCTAACGTGGTTTTTGGGACTGGTATTGATGATTCAGTAGATGGCACTCTTCCCTTGAAGTTGGTACTTGAACTTGCCAGGGAGTACTGGTCCCTTTGGAGGAGCCAGCCCTCTATCTGAATAGTCTCAAACCATGGGCTCCGATTGCTTTTGGAATTTTAAAAATCCCTTATGGCACCTTACCCAAGACTAGAGAGATTAATTCTCAGCTCCTTCTTAAATTCCCTTTTTTTGATAACTATTTTACTTAATTTCTTTCCACAATTTGTTGTTGGATATTGTATTTTTTTTCCTCACAGTCTATGCTAAACTTACGTAATGCTGTGTACTAATTGATGCTAAAGAATTTGGTGTTGAGGTAAATGATTCGTGCATATAAAGATTGTAATTTGCTTTGAGATGGAAGTGAGTTTACTTTAAGTACAGTTAAACAATTTTTATTTTAAAAAGTGTGTTTTTCTACTAGCTCCAAATATGATACTGCAAGTGGTAAATTTTAGCCTAAGTTTTCTGCAGATCTTTCCGCTGTGATACAAGTAATAATTTTGAGGCTGTGCTCTAATAGTAGTTGTAGTAATGCTGTAGTGCTACTAGTATTTTTAGACATCCTAAATCGTCAGTGCAGTTAAATATGAGCTTAGATACATTGGTCTTACCTGAGGCACTGTATGTTTTGTATTGCTATCAATGATTTTGGTTTTCTTCATCACAGCTCAGAAACAATCGCCAGATGTTGGTACATTCTTCTTTCCGGATCTGTGCTTATGAAAGACTCCATGTTTTTACCACCATGCAGGTAATGCGCACGTTAATTTTTTAAAAAGACTGCAGCATTTTAACATAAGCACTTCCTTGTGTTTATTACTACTGTCTTAATTACTGAACAAGTCTAGAATTCACATTACTTCTCATCACTACTCATTTTGCTTATATTAGGTAATGAAGGTCAGTTGAGTTGCTTTATTTTTGTTCTAGCAGGTCTCCCTATCACGCTTCTTGCATTGAAGAGTTCATGTAGTACTATCTAAGAGGCCTTTTGGTTTAAAAATCCCCCATGTTGACTGTTTCCATGTATCTTGGCTTTATAACAGCTTATTTTCACAAAATCTGCTACAAGGAGAATGTGAATTTGTTTTAGTAGGGTAGATCTGCGCCTTATAGAGTAACTAAATTAGATGGATTTATCTAGCACAAGCTTTTGTGAGCTGAAGCTCACTTCATCTGTTGCTGTGAAAGGACATGCCCAAAGCAGTGTATAAGAAGATAGAAATTTTGAATACAAAAGGCAGAAGGAGGAAGAAAAGGGGGTCAGTGCTGGGAGAAGCAAGCAAGCAATAAGAAAACCTACAGGAACAAAGGAGTTACACAAACTAATCCAGGTAATGGGATAAGAATCCACAGTCCCTGTTTACAGCATACTTAACAACCCGGTTTGAGCATGATTTCTTGTTCTGCAGTTTCCCATTTGAATCGGTTTTTAAAGGCTTACTGCCTAAGAATAGCTACACTGAAGTCAGTGGTGGAGTGTCCAGAGGGAGGGTGAAGTGTTCTGCAACGGGCCTGCTTGTTGTTCTCCAGGTGATGTCAGATCAGCGTTCATCCTTTCATGTAGGGATTGCCTCTTCTGTCCATTGAGGGCAGTGGAGAGACACTGAGAAGGTGACATATATGACTTTGGTAGAGTTGCAAATGAATGAGCCTTGGATGTTTTAATCTGTGTTATTTGGTCCATCTATATTTGTTGGGGCACAGGAGGCATCCGGGAATGTTGTCAGGTCTGGTGCCTTGGTGAGATGGGGAGTTGGGCAGCCTGTTGCTTGAGAGACGGTGTTTGAGATTGGGGGCTTGCTTGTAAGAAAGGACAGGTACTTTGAGATGGTCATCCTTTTCCAGGAGGTCATTAATGATGCGTCTGAGATCTTCAAGATGAGCTGTAGATGACAGCCAGAAGGACTCGGATCACAGTCCCAGGCCAAGGACAATCACATGCGACTTGATTAGATTTAACAGCACAGCTTTTTATGAAATAAGAGGATAGAGACCAGTCATGTCACTCTCAGTAAAAAATGACAAGTGTCATTGTGTTTCAGTCTTGGAGCACAGCGAGCACATTATGTGACATGTTTTAACTGGAACCTAAGAGTTCACTTCAGTTAGGCCTGGCTCTGCTGTGATACTCCGCTTGACCTTGTATGTCCTTCTGTGTTTCACTTCTGTCTTCTGAAGGCATATTTAGTACATTTGTATTCATGCTGCTTATTCAGAAATTGTAGCTGAAAACTAGAACTCCTGTTTAGAGGAAGCTGTAGAATTAGATTGGTGGCTCTATGGAGAAGCAATTTGACTTTACCTGATACTCTTTATGAAAGTCATTAATTTCTTTGTATTTTTGGGACCTATGGGATGGGAAAGAGGATGAGTTATTTTTTCTAATTTACGTGGCTATAAGAGAGCTGTTTTAGCAGATTGTAGGGATCCTGAAGAGTTCATTTAGAAATTGCCCAATGCCTGAATGAAGTGATACAATGACAATGCAAATTTAAAGAGAGAGTACTGCTGTGGAAAATGTCAGAATGAGCCCATGAAGGCCATGTCGGTATGCTATTAAAGTTATATTACTATTAATCCTGGGGGGCTCTCTCTCTCTTCTTTTTTGTTAAACTATTCTGAATGTAATGAAAAAGAAATTTCTGATATTTCTAAGGCCTGGTTACTTCACAGGTAGCACTGCCTATTTTGTGAGTGCTAATACCTGCAAGATAGACTTCAGCTCCATGCCATCTTCAGAAAAGCATTAAATAGTTGTTTTACTGATTTAAGAATTCATTTAATTCCATTAATTAATTAGAAATATGTTACCCCCCTCAAAGAGCTAAGGCTGTTTACAGTAAAAACCAAAATAAATTATAAAACCTGATGAATTACTAAAATAAAAGAGTGTATAATAAAGCAAACGCTCTGAACAATGATGAAGAATGGCCCCTCATTGAAAGCTTGCCCAAAACAAAAGGTCTTGCATTGCTTCAGGCTGTGACAGGGCACACAGAGGAGGGAGTTCAGAGCTGAAGAGCAACTCGTGAGAATGACCTCCCGCATATTTTTGCCAAATGAACTTGGCCCGCAGATGGTGTTGGCAGGAGGTTTCTCTCGAGTTGACCTTAGGGAGAGTAATCTCACTGAAGTCAAAGGACTTGTATCTGTTGCTCATGGTTCATTTAAAAAAAAAATGCCTTGCATTAATGTCATTGACGGATACCCTCTTGCCCTTACGATCTAAAGGAGTGCAAGTATGCTGTTTAAATGCAGAGCTATGCTACTTGTACTTGTTATGTTAGTGCTTTTATATAAATCATCTCATTGTCAAATTATTGCTGTCATTAAAAACAAAAACAAATGAGAAATGGCTTAAATACTTCAGAAAGTCACATTTTTATCATTTGTTTTGATTTGTACGTGTGACTTTCTGTAGCATTTTTCAGATGACCTCTGCCAGAAGTGTAAAAACTTACTAAGAAAATGGAAACTGGGTACAGCAAAAATACATACATTTATGCTGCTTATATCTTGGCAACCTTAACTAACTACCGTCAATCTGGGTAAGTGGGGAAAATTTAAGTAAAGACTGTATCTGTTAAATTTCTTATCTCAAGATCAGTCCTTTCTTGCAGTCTATTAAGGACACTCATCTTGATTGCCCACTTGTTCTCTTCTCTCACAGCATCTTATTTTTTTCCCCCACTGTTGCCTGTACATGGGGGGAGAAGGGGGATTGAAAATTCAAAATTTGAAAAGCCATCATCTTTTCCTTTTAGTTAAAAAAACAAAATAACAGATCATCCTTAAAAGCTCCTCTGTGATGAGTACAGATCAGTGCTATTTAGAATGTGTTAAGCTCATGATCATTTTTATCTTATGAGACTTAACTGAAAGAACAGAACATTTGCATATATTAATTGTATACTGTACCACCTACCTCTGCTATATCCCTTTATCCAGCTGTTCCACTTCTCCACAATGCTAGACAAGGAATTTTCTGGGATAAAGATCGTTTTATTTCTTTGTGCAATACTTAGTGTACTACTGGCTGTTAGACACCATTTTTTATACAAATAGTTATACCATTTAAATAATTTGACATAGATATATCTCTTGGATACTTATTTTTCTCATTCCATTACTCAGATTATTTTCTATGCAAATTTTCTGTCAAAACAGGTTTTAAAACACTTAGTTTACGCCAGTAATGCAAATTAACGTTGTGATGGGGCTCTCAGTAGTTTGAAATGGATTGAGTCCATCAGTCATTTTAGGATAAAATTGACCAAACAGATTTATAGGAAGAGTTACGGGACAAATAATTTCTGCAAAATGAGGTGCGTGGGACAACCAATAATAAATAAATAGTTGTTTATCATTGCTGGATAGAGCTGATTAATGACATTCCCTCCTAATGCTAAATCTTCTCAGTTTTTTCAGTATGTCAGCAAATGCAAATTTTGTTTTTAAACCAGGCAAATCATAACAGACTAGTGTTTGTTTGTTGGGGTTTTTTGTGTGTGGGTGTTTTTTTTTTAAGCTTGCTCAAAAGGAAATCCTAGCATGTGTTTTCTGACCCAAGCAAGGATGGGGCAAGAAAATCCAAAGATTTGCATTTATACTGATGATTCTTGAACGTGTTGATTAACCTTTCTCCCCTTTCATCTGCTTTGTTGAAGCAAACTAAGCAGTTTGCTTGTATGCAGAAGAGTCAGTGCTAAGTATGTCTCAGTTGCAGAGGAGCAGCTCTGAAGAAGAGTCTTTCCAAATCTTACAACACCTGGCTACGAAGGCTGCGTTTGAGTTGAAACCCTGCTTCCAATGTGCAAGGGCCATATCTCAGATGCATGGACTGGGAACCATCCAGCAGAGTTATGAAGCTCTTGTATCCTGTTTTGGATCAACCAATGTTTGGCATGTATATGCTTTGTGCCCTCTTGTTTAGTAGTTGAAAAGAGTGATGAAAGGTGGTAGTCATTGTTAGTGGGCTCAGCTTTGAAACGGCGATTTTTTTTAATTTTTATTTTTTTAAGAATGAAAGAATTAACCAGTCCACAGATGCAACCATTCAACTTAGGGTTTGCTACAACTTGATTATTTTTTTACTAGAACAATATAGAAGTTTAAAAGAATACATGTGGGTATTGTGGGCTAGGGTTGATTTACAGTGTTAAAAGACTTAGCTGTAAATGAAATGATGGAAAATGCTGCTTCCTTAGGGCTGAGTGTGACTGCAACTTTAGGGCCTTTGGTTATAAACTGTACTGGTAAGCCATCTGCGCTTCCCACGCAGTCACAAAGGACACCTATACACTGTTAAGCAAGACTGCTGGAGTGTGGTAATTACTGCGCTGCAGCATCAACAAGCTTTAGTTAAGGCACCCCCCCACTGCCATTTTTCAGCACAGGGATGCTGATATACATGACGCTCTAGGCGGTTTAATTAGAGTGGCTCTCAGAGCCTCTCTGATTAAAGCATACCTCCCCCAATCCTGGAGCCCGTGTATAAATGCCCATAGTACTCACTGTAGTGGAAACTTCAGTTTGGGGGTCATTGGACAATGGGTATGTTACAGTGCTGCAATCGCAGCTTTTCAGGCTGACCAGTACTATCTGCTATCTCATTCCTACATCTGTTCATATCTGTCTGTTCTTTTGTGCCTTATGTTTAGATAAATTCTTGAGGCGGCCACCATATCTTTTCTCTGTGATGGCACGGAGCTATCAATATCAGCCCAAAGGAGCCTCAGTCATGGATCATGGTCTCAAGGCTTTCCTGTGATCAAAATAATAAATAGGTGCCACTTTTATAATGGATGCCAGTTTCTTTCCTCGCTATTGCAAACTTAATGGTTGGTTATAAAACTGCGATTCAAAGAAGAAGCAATAGTGTATGACAGTTTTGGAATTCTTGGCGCTGTTGGCATTTTCCTTTTGCTTCCTGTAAATACTATAAATGAAGAATTTAACAGGATTTGGTAGGTCTTAAAATCAATTCTTGTTTATAATCGGTACATTTGAGTTTTGCAGCAGGGGCAAACTTAGATGAGTGAAACTTCTTCAAGCTTGGTTACTATAGGCAGCAATTTAAGCTCTCAACTTTTCAGAATGAAATTCAGCAATGCCCAAGTTAAGTACATCACAAGTGGATATCAGCATAAAGCTGTGTTGAAGTCTGTATTAAAATTACTGTATTTACCTGAATCCAAGATTACTTTTGAGTTTAAAGTGACCTCCCCCAATAATTAGATTCTAGACATAGAACATTATAAATCTGCTTTAATTTTCTATGTCTAGAATCTAGTTATTATCTTAAGTTCACCCCTCTTATCACTGCCACAGGGAAAAAAGTGGCTGGTGGGGCAGGCAGCCTGCACAATGCCTCCTGTCGTCTCCTTGCCACCTGCCAACCCAGTGCTTTTTTCCCCCCTGCCACTTGTCTCCCTCTGGGGCCTGTCTCTCTCCTTCTTTTCTTCCCTTCCCTTCCCTTCCCCCCCATACCTTTACAGCTGCTCTGGCTCTGCTAAGGGGCACGGAGCACATGGCCAGGCCAGGCAGTAGCAGCAGTTCAAGCTCCAGCCTGGTTTGGGGTTGGAGCCAGAGCTGAAGCAGTTCCTACTGCTGCTCTGTGGACCCTTTCCTGAACGTCTTTCTGCTCCGCGTGTTCCTTTGCTCAGCCTCCCCTTGTGCAACGTGCCCGTTCCCTGTGCTCCTGCTCCATGTGCTCCTTTTCCCACCCCCTTTCCTATGCGCTCCTTGTTCTGTCCATCTGTTCCTTTGTGCTCCCCATACGCCCCTTTCCTGTGCTCTTTGTTCTGTGCATCTCCTCTCCCACTGCCCTTTGCTCACCCCCTCCCCTGAACTGTGCACCTGCTTCCCTGTGCTCTCCCTGCATTGCATGTCCCCTTCCTGTGGGCTCCCCCTTCATGGCACAGACCCTTTCTCTGCATTTTCATGTGAACCACATATTCCTGTCCCTCTTTTGAACCCCTGATCCACACACCTCTTATCTGCTGCGTGAACTACCATGGCCCCATCTGGAGCTGCTGAAGCTACTTGCCTGGCCTATACTCAAATCTAAGACAAGGGTCCCACCCCCATGCTAATGGGGTATAAACTTCATTTGGCGTTTGAGTAAATATGGTTAAAATTGTCTTTGTAAACTATTAAAAAGAGTACAGCTGCTTTTAAAGTGTATAATGAGGGAAAGCAACTGCTACACAATAATTAGGGTCACAGTGCATGGAACTGCTGGTACTTTACAGTCTAAATAAGGGATGCAAAAACACTAAGGAATTACCTAGTTTAAGTAGAGAGGTAATCTGAGAAGGAAATGAGTATGCTTTCTTTTGGGTTATTTAGATCATTCCCTGTCCTTACCTTCATTACAGAGCAGAGATAGAAAAAACTGAAATATGAGCTAGTTACTTTTAAGCACAAGGAATTGGAAGGAAACATTTATTTGGAGCTCAAGTACTTAATAATATCTGTGTTTATTTGCTTGAGAAGAATTAAAAACTCTATATACCTTGTGACTCTTCAGTAAGCATATGAGCAATAAAGGTATTTTTCTCCTAAGAAGAATTTTTAAAAAATGTTGTTAAAAGAGCATCATGTCTCCACCAAGTGTCAGTGGCTTTGCAATAAGTTAACCTGCTTAGGAATACAGTACTTCATGCTTGGTCTGCACAAAGTACATGATTGAAAAAAGAAAGTATAAAGAAGAAATTTGTATAGTACTATATTATTTAGGCTCTGTATAGCTGTCATCTAAATATAGCGTTTCAGAGCATTAACAATCACTAGGTAAAATTTAACAGTTACATTGTGCACTGAGTGATTATTTGTGACTACGATGGGATACTTATGCGCTGGTAGTTATAAAGGCTATGTACTTAAACAAATACGTGTTTTGGAATTCGCAGCATGTAAGCATACTCCAGTATTGCCATATATACTTTGTTTTTTAACAGCAGCATTAGTGATCAATGCTAAAATGCATGAATGTGTATTTTATACAGCTAGAGATGCAGCTAAGTCTTGACAAACTGTCTTCTAACAAGATAAAGATTTTTAGCTAATTTGGTACTTATTTAAGTATGATCTGTGTTTTCTTCATACCTTTACTTCTCTAAATATTAACTTTCCCATAAGCCCCTTATTTCTTCACTTCAGTTGATTTTGCTTTTTATATTTATACTAGCAAATTGCTTATCAAGAACGATGGGGGAGATGGGGGGAGCTTGCTAACCCAAACCTTGGTCAGATAAATTCAGTTTCTAGTTTCTCTACGGCCACTCTAGAACCATGGTGTATTTATATGTATGGTTGAAGTGGTCTGCTAGTAACACCGAACAGTTGCTAGTAAAATAAGTGCTAGTGCCTTTGCAAGGACAGCTGCTTATACAAGTGCCTTTTGGGGAGAGAGTTGTTTTCAGTTGCCTGAGGGATGCCTGCTTGTTTGGGAATGGGGCGTCTAAAGCACTTCTTAAATACTGGCTTTGTCGAAAATGATAGGTAACCATCCCAGAATCTGTCTTACATGCAGTATCATATTATCAAGCTAAATGTAATTGCAGGAGATGCTATGGCTACAGTTGTTTATTAGTATGATATTTACAGTCTCAAATTGGCTAAAAGTCAGAAAATGTTGGCTATGGCATAGTATTTTCTCTTTATCTCTTCTTCCTTCTACTGAGGCTCCTGCTGTCAGTTACTACCGTTAAGAGGTTGTATAAGTTATCCTTCCTTTGCAGATCTCTTTCCATCCATTATGGATCAGTAGATTGTTTCAGAATGAGCTGGGCTCAGGAAAACATTTCCTTTGTGGATCATTCTCGCTGGCATCCTGTCACACTTTTAGCTTCTCTCATTCCTTGGAGTCTCGGAACAGTAGAGACTCCCTATGTCTGAAGAAGGGTGATTGCGCTCGAAGGCTTGCTAAGAACTTTTTCCCAACTACTCAGTTGGTCTAATAAAAGATACCACATCTACTTAAACAGCCTACCCTGCCTTTGTGGAATAGTAATTTACAGCAACATACCTGATGGATGGGAGCTTCACCTTTGCAGCATTAACAACTGGTGGAGTCGGGATACTTCACTAGATGGACTTGATGATCTTCTCTAGTATTGCAGCATTACTTTCCTCCATTCACTATTTCTAGTCTCTGTTTAGAAGACTGGATTTTTCATGTAAGTTGTAAATGTCACAGTGCCTTCATGTTCTTGTTGATGCCTTGCTTTGCCTTTGTCAGCTGAAATAAAAATGCCAGATCCTTGATTGATGCAAGTCATAACTCCAATTAATGGATGTCTCTTCACAGACTTTAAACACCTGAGGATCTGTCCCAAAAAACTAGATGTTACTCATACAAAGTGGTAGTTGTGATGCTGGTCCAAAATACTTGAATATCTCTTAAATATGTTTTTCAGTACAGCTTTATCTAAGCTTCTTGACCCAAAATGGTGGATATAAAGAAATAGGATTAATTTCTTATGAGTATGTATTCTACAATAGGTTCGGTATTCCTATAGTCACACTCAGCTTCAGATATGTGAAGGTGATTTTTGAGTCCACATTGTATTGTTTGTGGATCTTATGAGTTGGCATTTAGATGAAGAAACCCTCAATTAGTTTCATAGATTTCATAGACATCAGGGCTGGAAGGGACCTCGGGAGATCGAGTCCAGCCGCCTGCCCAAAGGGCAGGAAGTCAGCTGGGGTCATAGGATCCCAGCAAGATAAGCATCCAATTTACTCTTGAAGGTGTTCAATGTAGGCGCTTGAACCACCTCCGCTGGCAGACTGTTCCAGACCTTGGGGGCTCGGACAGTAAAGAAATTCTTCCTTATGTCTAGCCTGAAACGGTCTTGCAGGAGTTTGTGACCGTTCGACCTCGTCATCCCTTGGGGCGCTCTGGTGAACAAACGTTCCCCCAGATCCTGGTGGTCAACCCTGATAAACTTATAGGTGGCCATCAGATCACCCCTGAGCCTGCGCTTTTCCAGGCTAAAGAGTCCCATGGCTCTCAGCCCGTCATCGTAAGATCTGTTTTCCTGACCTCTGATCATGCGCGTGGCTCTCCTCTGGACTCTCTCAAGCTTCTCCACATCCTTTTTGAATTGTGGAGCCCAAAACTGGACACAGTACTCCAGCTGCGGCCTCACCAAGGCCGAGTACAAGGGGAGAATGACATCCCGGGATTTGCTCGAGAAGCATCTATGGATGCACGCCAGCGTTTTGGTCACTTTACTAGCCGCAGCATCGCATTGCAGGCTCATGTTCATCTTGTGGTCAATGATGACCCCCAAGTCTTTTTCTTCTGTAGAGCTAACCAACGTAGCACTGCCGAGCCTATAAGGGTACTGCAGGTTTTTCCTCCCAGGGTGGAGAACCTTGCATTTTTCGGTGTTAAACACCATGAGGTTCTCGTCTGCCCATTTGCTGAGCTTGTCCAGGTCAGCCTGGATCACCCACGTATCTTCTGGCGTGGATGCTTTGCCCCAAAGTTTGGTGTCATCGGCGAACTTGGCCAGTCCACTCCTAACTCCAATGTCCACATCATTAATGAAGATGTTGAACAGTATGGGTCCAAGGACAGAGCCTTGAGGGACCCCACTGGTTACAGGGCACCACAATGAGTGACTGCCATCAATCACAACCCTCTGGGTCTGACCACGAAGCCAATTTCCCAGCCAGCGGATCGTGGTGGAGCCAAGGCCACAACTGGGCAGTTTGGCCAAGAGGTGATCATGGGATACCAGATCAAAAACTTTTTTGAAGTCAAGATATATGACATCAATCTCTTCCCCCTTGTCCAGGTGATAGGTCACCTGGTCATAGAAGGAAATGAGATTGGTCAAACAAGACCTACCCGCAACAAACCCGTGCTGGCTTTCCTTTAGGATGTTAGCCTGGGCCAGTCCCTCAGGGATGGCCTCCTTAATAAACTTTTCTAAGATCTTCCCCAGGATAGAAGTCAGGCTAATGGGCCTGTAGTTAGCCGGATCCACTCTCCTCCCTTTCTTGAAGATCGGCACCAAAGTTTTGTTCTTTCAGATTCTGACAGCACATTGCAGACTCCCAGGGATTGAAATTAAATGTTGATTATTTGTATTTGGCTAAGGCTTTTGGATAACAGTCCTCTAAAATATTAATCCAACTGATCATTTTGGTTCCTGTTTTTTCTTCCTCAGTCTTTTCCATATGGAAGTATAGAAGTGCATGAAACAAACTTTGTGCTACGTTGAGATTTATACTGTTGATTAATAGCATAACCAATAGGATTAAAGACGAATACCTTATCTGGCATACATTTTGTTAACTAAATTTAGTCTGAATATTATCCTGTTAATCAGGCAGTTTTATCCCCCAATCTGGTTTCAGAAGGTATTTTATTCCTGCTTCATCTGGAAGTTGATGCTCTGGAGTCTATACTGATGTTTCTGTCAAGCTTTCCAGAACTATGGTGAGGTTCTGTAGAAGTTATGTATAGAAGCTCAGTGCTCACTCCCCACTTCTGGGGAGGGGGAATATACTGAGAATTTTACTTTAAAGTATTGTCCTCTGATTTTGCTTGAGGTGTCTACCTTACATGCTGGTGCCTGCTCAGCACACTCTTTTTATGTTGTCTTTCTCTCTACTTCCTTGTGACATTGACTGAGATTTGTGATTTATTTCGGCTGCAGCTTGCCCAGGTATAGCAGCAACTGGAGCTGTTCCTCTGCAGTCTCAGAAAAGCACTGCGTAAATGTGTATTTATTACAGATTTGAAGGTGATCTTCACAACTAAAACCTTCCTGTCCCCTTCTCCCCAAAAACTACAGCTAAAGTACTGCAGAAATTCAGTGTGGGGCAGTCATCTTAGCAGGGCTGAATGGCTTTCTCACTCACCATTGAGTAAAAGTGCGTGGTCTTCCAAGACTGCTGAAGTCTCATGAGTGATGTTAGACAAGCTGTTATTTCTTCTTTAAAAAAAAAAAAAAAAAAGTAAATGAATAGATAAAAACCTAGCAGCGTGCAGCTGTGCTAGTGTGTAGCATTGCCTGATATATTAGACATTGGCTCATATGAATAGAATGAAATTAGAATCTGGCTCTAATTCTTTTTTTTTTTTTTAAGATGAGATTCTTCAATGCAGATCTGCTTTTTCCTCACTGAGGGGGCCTAAAATCCATAAATACCTTTTAAAAGTCACAGCAAAAAAAGCAGTGTGGAAATTGGGGAGAGACTATCCTTAATTTTTTGTGAAGGTAGAGATAAAGACCATGCAGAGCTTATTCTCAGTTATAAAAAGCAAAAATATTACCTAGCTCTTAAAAACACTTTACATGAATAGATTGCAAATAAGTTTATAAAGCTTCTCAGTATGGTTAACCCAACTGAACAGCTGGGAAAGTTGAAGCAGGTGGAGAGAGGTGAAGCAACTTGCTTAGTTTCACCTAGTAGGCCAGTGGCAGAGCTCATTAGAGCCCATATCTCTGGAGTGCCAGCCTGGACTAACTTGGGCCATACCGTTCACTACTCAACTACAGTGTTGTAGTAGTCTGGAAAACCTGGAGAGAGAACAGGTAACACCAAAAAGTAGTATTCAAGCAATAAATTACCAAATAACATTGAGATTTCTCAAGTACCAGTAGTGAAATTGAAGACAGAAATGCAGTGTGAAGTGGAAAAAATGGATAACAAAAGATAGATCAGCTAGGAGACAGATGATACTAGTGATTTTATATATATTTATGGCTTGATTTTTCAAAAGTGCAGCACTTGCTGTCATTGGTACTGTTAATAAAGACTAAAAAAAATATTGCAAACCAAAACCTTAGTGTACATCATTTCTGACTCCTAATTATCTGGTAAGGGAGCTGAAAGTGTGCAAAGTGAGGAAAGACTTCCATTTGAATTTGTCTCAGTGAAGTGACCACATAGTCTTATCTAATTTGCACCCTCTCTTCTCGTTCCTTTCAAGGGGTTCTGCAGAGTGCAGTGCACATCAGTGACACATTTCAGAAGCGGTTTTTCATACACATTAAAAAAGCAAAAACAAACTCTGAAAGAAACATTTGGAAAACAAGAGTGACCTACAGCTTTCACCCGGGAGCTGCTTTTAAGATACCATAGCCAAAAAGCTGTCATAAAAATGAGGTGGCTTGATAGAAAGTGGTAGTATAGATCCAGGGCATTGTAGTATTGAAAGTTAAGGATAACTATTTTGGATATCTGATCTCTTGGGTCCTTGCAAAGTGAGGCAAGACAAAATCTTTCAGCAAGTCTGTGATGAGAATAAAATGAAATACATACTTTTTCAGTTTCTATATCAGATGAGCTGGGGCCTATAGAAATAATATTCAGACTGATGCATTCTCTCTGCTTATTCCCAAGCAGGGGGGATGAACAGAATGAAAATTATGGTTCCTTGGCCAAACTTCTCTCATGAAGGAGATGTAGATTCATAGATCCTAGGGTTGGAAGGGACCTCAGTGGGGCATCTAGTCTGACCCCCTGCCCCTGGCAGGCAAGAAGAACGGTCACCAAACCTAGGGTCATGTGAGCCCAGCCAGGTGCCTGTCCAGTCTCCTCTTGAAGACCCCAAGGATGGAGCGAGCACCACCTCCCTTCGGAAGCCCATTCCAGATCCTGGCAGCCCTCACAGTGAAGAACTGTTTTCTAATGTCCAGTCTAAACCTTCTCTCCAGTAGCTTATGGCCATTGTTCCTTGTTGTTCCAGGGGGTGCCCTGGTGAACAGATCGTCTCCTATTTCATGTTGCTTCCCGCTTATGAATTTGTACGCTGCCACGAGGTCCCCTCTCAGCCTTCTTTTGGAGAGGCTGAAGAGGTTAAGATCTCTTTTCCTTGTAGCCTTTCCTTGTAGGGGCTTCCCTGCAGGCCTCGAATCAGACGAATGACTCTTCTTTGGACCCTCTCCAAGTTGTCCGCATGCTGCTTGAACTACGGTGTTCAGAACTGGACGCAGTACTCTGAGGCACTAGTCAGGCCGCAGTTAGAGAGGGAGAATCGCCTCCCTGGACCTAATTGTGAAGTGCCTATGGATGTACAGCACGGTGTGATTGGCTGTATCGACTACTTCATCACATTGACTCATGTTCATTCTGGAGTCAGCGGTGACTCCAAGATCTCTTTCTGCCTCAGTGGTGCTGAGAAGGTCGCCCCCCAGCCTATAGGTATGATGGCAGTTCTTTCTCCCTAGGTGCAGCACCTTGCACTTACTGAATTGTATCCTGTTGCTCTCTGCGCACTTCCCCAACCTGTCTAGGTCAGCCTGGATCTGGTTCCTCCTCTCCAGGGTGTTAGCTTCACCCCATATTTTTGTCATCTGCAGATTTGGACAGGGTGCTTCCCACCCCCTCATCCAAATCACTGATGAAGATGTTGAACAGCATCAGCCCCAGAACTGAGCCCTGACGGACTCCACTGCACACATCTTTCCAGGTTGACACCCACCCATCTACCACCAGTCTCTCGAGTGCGACCCTAGAGCTAGTTTGCTACCCAGTCTACCATGTAATCATCTAAGGCAAATCTCCTCAGTTTATTTATAAGGATGGTATGGGATACCGTGTCAAAGGCCTTCTTGAAGTCCAGATAGATCACATCTACTTCGACTCCTGCATCTAAACATTTGGTGGCCTTGTCGTAAAAAGAAACTAGGTTAGTCAGGCAGGACCTGCCTGCTATAAACCCATATTGGTTACCCCTCTGCATCACATTAGCCAGCAGGCTCCCACAGAAGTGTTCCTTGCTTAATTTTTTCTAGGATTTTCCCAGGGATAGAGGTAAGACTGACTGGTCTGTAGTTTCCTGGATCCTCCTTCCTCCCCTTCTTAAAGATTGCCAGCTATGGCACTCGCTAATTCTTTCAGTACCCGTGGGTGGAGTCCCTCTGGTCCCAGTGATTTGAACACTTCCAATCCCTCCAAGTGTCTTTTTACTGTGTTGGCACTGCCTGTTGGTCAGCTGATGTTCCCCTTGTTGGTGTCCATGATGCATAATGAGGGTTCGTCCAGGTTCCTATTTAAGAAGACAGAGGCAAAAAACTCATTGAAGAGCTTTGCCTTGTCCTGCTATCCGTCACTAAGCCCCCCTGCCTGTCCTGTAGGCGTCCTATGCTACCCTGCACCCTCTTTTTGCTCCCAGCATACCTAAAGAAGGACTTTTTATTGTCCTTAACTCCTGCCGCTAGCCTGAGTTCTAGGGCTGCCTTGGCCTTCCTGACTGACACGCTGTAGGTGCGGGCCAAAGCGGTATACTCTTTGTTGCTAGGTTTGCACAGAACTGGCTCTGTTTCCTGAGCCTTAGAGTCTGAGAAAACACAGAGTCTGTTTGGGTCTCTAGTTCCTACAGGACGAACAAAGGAGCAGGTAGAGCTGGAAGAAATATTTTTTTTCATTATAGAATCATAGAAGATGAGGGCTGGAAGGGACCTCAGGAGGTCACATCTAGTCTAACTCCCAGCTTCAAAGCAGGACCGGCCCCAGCTAGATCATTTCAAACAAGGCTTTGTCAAGCCGGGCCTTACAAACCTCCAAGGATGGAGATTGCACCACCTCTCAAGGTAATCTATTCCAGTGCTTCATCACTCTCCTTGTGATAGTTTTTCCTAATATCAACCTACACCTTCCTTGCTACAACTTGAGACCACTGATCCTTGTTCTGCTGTGTCTCACCACTGAGAACAGTCCAGCTCCATCCTCTTTCCAACCACCCTTCAGGTAGTTGAAGGCTGGTATCAAATCCCCCCTCAATCTTCTCTTCTCCAGATGAAATAATCCCAGGTCCCTCAGCCTCTCCTCACTAGTCATGAGCCCCTGAACCATTTTCGGTGCCTTCTGGGCTGTCTCCAACTTGTCCACGCCCTTTCTGTAGAGGAGGCCCCAAAACTGGGCATAGTACTCCAGATATGACCTCCCCAGTGCTGATTCGAGGCGAATAATCACTTCCCTCAATCTGCTGCCAGGACTCCTACGAATGTAGTCCAGCATGCTGTTAGCCTTTTTGGCAACAAGGGCACACTGTTGACTCATGTTTAGCTTAGTGTCCATTGTAATCCCCAGGTCCTTTTCTGCAGAGTTGCTGCTTAGCCAGTTGGTCCTCAGCCTATAGCTATGCGTGGGATTGTTCTGTCCTAAGTGCAGGACTTTGCACTTGTCCTTGTTGAACCTCATGAGTCATGACATTTCCTTTGGCCCGATCCTCCCATTTGTCTAGGTCTCTGAATTGTAGCCTACCCTAGGATGTCAAGGATCTGCAAAGTTTTGTGATCACAGAAATACCAACTATTACTTTGTAATGAAAACTCTCCCTGTTCCCAGTCTTGGACTAAAGAATGGCCAGGAGTCTCAGGGTAGTGCTTTTTCTTAGCCAGCCATTTTGCTAGAAGTGGTGTGAGCTTGGGGAATAGTTTGGAGGCACTTAGGCCTCTTTGTGGATTCCCTGAAAGCCACAGTCTTTCCCTATGGATTTTGGGAATCAGTTAAGTTGAAGTACCCTGGCCACTGTATAGGAAAACAAACTCTGCTCACCCACTCCCCTCCCCTTCCTATAGGTCAGTTCACCCATCATATTGTGCATTAAAAATGGAGTTTTCTGTTGATTGTTTATATAGGAGAATAATCTATATACTGTTTTGGGGTGTAAAATTGGTGTTTTGCTTATTGCAAAACTTCTGTGAAGGGATTGCAGTTCTCACTGAAGATGCAGTACAGAATAAAATATCATGTTTTTGATAATGGTGGAGAGAAGCTTGACTTCATGCTTTATCTCTTGCAAGCTGTCAAAATCAGATGCCAGTTACTTTCATAGTACACTGTCCTACATCTGGAATAGCAGGGTCTAGCCAGAAAGCATGATAAGGTTTATTAAATTATGCAGTTCAGAAGCATTGCTTGAGCTTAAAGTACAATATAAACATCTACTATATTAAAAAAAATCTATAAAAAAAAAATATTAATCCACTGGGTCTTGATTTTTTTTTGACCCAAATAACTTTAATTAGGATTGTAAAATATAAAAGCAGTAATTGTTTTGTACGTAAATATTCTGGTGGGAGGAGGAGAGGGAGTGGAAAGGGAGAGAAGGTGGATGTTATCTGTGGGCAGTGAACATTTCACAAATTCTCTCTTAGTGAGCTGTTCTAAACTATGGTTTTAAATGTTGCACAATGTTTCTTTTAAGTTTCTTCCAAAATGAACACTCCACAGTATTTTATCAGGTGTGAACCTTCATCTCTTCTTGTAGAATAAAAGGTAATAAAGATGGATAAACAAAGCATCAAGATAAAGTTGAACAGATACTACCTTTAACCATTAATTATCATTTAACATTGATTTTCCAAAGTTTGTACTTGAAATAAAGCCACATCTGAATAATGAGCTTTTTGTTTTTTATTTGTTTTCTGTTTTTAAAAAAAAAAAAATGACTTGCCACAGTAATCTCTCTGTCCTCTTAATTTTCTGTAAATAGTGAGTATGTAATTAAGGGGGCACTGGAACTATTTATTTGACCTCTTGACAAATCAAGTTTGTTTTAACACATAGGAATAGTGAAATGGGAGTTGTTCTTCTGAGTGGAAAAAAAATGCAGTGGTAACATTATTTTTAAAAATAGCAGTACCTTGTAGATTTGTTCATAAGATGCTCTTATCTGTTAAATATTCTGCTCTCTCTGTCTCTGTATGTCTTTTTTGTGGGAGGGGATGGTTTGTTCAGATACCTTTTGTTAGTATGAAAAGAGAAATGACGATGCCTTAGTCTTCTATTAAATATGCCAGATGCTTCTTGGAATACCTTTTATGCGGGAAAGACATTTTGATGAGGGTAGAAATAAGTGCTTCCCAAGTAAACCAAGGACAAGCTGTGACTTTTGAACCTTTAAAAATATATATAAATATAGATTTCAAACTTAAGGGCTAAGTGCAGACAGTCAAAAAGCCCGTGGCTGAATTGATTCAATCTTTGCAGGTTAGTCTGAGCTGCATAGGTTGAACCAATAACCAAGTGAACAGACGTTCACTTTTGGTTTTGGAAATGCAGCCACACGCCTGCAGTGGCCCAGGCCAGCAGCCGGGGGTGGGGGGTGCTAAAGCACACCTCCCTGATCATCTGGATTAGACAGCTTGGACCAAGGCTAGCCTGCCCACCCTGTGAGGGTGGATTTGCAGGGGAGGTGCAAAGCATTGTGGGATGTTGGGGGACTGAGTTAACTTGAATCTGGAGGGGATCTGGGGCAGAAGTTCAATAAACCCATTTAACCTAAATCAGTGAAATCTCATACTACATCCGTCCAGGTTTATCTTAAACCGGTTTCAGCCATTTTCAAAGCTGTGTATTTGCACTGAATTTATGTTGTCTTACGCATTTGAACTGTTTTCTGATCACTTTTACTGGTTTGTGTAATTTCTGTCCTTCACCTAAGAGAAATAGTAAAATTGTTACTGATGTAACAAAACAGGGTGTCTGTCCAGGCCAAAAAGAGAATTTTTGGTTGTGGCTTTGAAAAATCTGAAAAGCATTTGAAACTTTTTTTTTTAAAAAAAGGTCTGGTTGGTAAATGCAGAATTGCAGTTTTTCAATTTGCTTTTGTGAGCTTGCATTTGAAAATCAAATGCTTTCAAGTGTCACTGTCTCCAGTTGTTAGAACTGTTTCACTAGAGCTACTTATGATAGTGAAGTTTAGTCATTCACTTAGGTTTTATCTGGTTTGGGGCCTAAAGGTTTTGGCTTTGCCAGTTTCGTGTTATTCAAGTGCTGTTACTCTTAGAAAACTTGTGTAACAGGTACATGCCAGGTACCCATTTTATATTGTCCCTTCCCATTTCCCCCCCTACCCCCATCCCAATTTATGTAGCATAACTGCAATCCATAAATTCACAGGACAGCATTTGGCATTCTCTAGACTTCATGTGCATCTTCTTGTAATTCTCTTCCAAGTTAGGGAAAATGTACATATTATTTAGTGTCTGGAATATATATTTAAAGGCAGGCAACTAAGTACTAATGTTCCCTTGGGTTAAGCACAAAGGAATCCCTGAGGCAGTGCAAAATAAAATACCTGGCATTTAACACTGGAAATAACAATGCAATGGCAGTAAGAGATTTCCATTATTTTTACATGTACAGGTGCAGCGAGGCGCTTGTATTGATGTTGTTTATATTTGGATCCTGGTTAATGTTTTAATCAGAAACTTTCTTTACACATGTCAATGTGATGTGTCATTTTAATCCATCACATTTTATCATTTGTTTTAATTTTGGTTGGGCAAGGGAAGAGGAGCTGACTTTTTTTTTTTTCTTTTTCTTGTTTTTGTAAGGTGACTCTGGGACTTGTATAGTTAATGAAACACTTGTATCTTTAGAATAGCAGTGAATCAGAAGAACAACTAGGTCTAAAAATAAAATGTGTTAGTTATAGAAGCTGTTAGAAAGCAAAGCTTTTTTTCCCCGTACATGAAGAGCATTTCTCCTATGACAGTGTTATACACCAGTGTCTCATGTTTAATAATGGAGATGTTCTAGCTTGATATTTAAATTTTGGTTTACAGAACTATCTTTCTTTTGGGCATGGACTAACAAAAAACTAGTCATTACTGGTTTTAAGCTTTCTTTATGTATATTCAGTTGAAACCTCCTGTATTTTCCAAAAATGTATTGAGATTCTTTTATGAGCAAACAAAGCCAGTACGTCATTATGATTTAAAAGTTTGGTCATGTTTCTCAATAGTGTCCATAATTATGTAAGGATGTTGTAACGCATGTTACCTGAACCTTCTTGTAGTTCTTTGTATGAAATAAAACATGGGAACCAATTGATTTTCCACTACAGATAAGTATAATTTGAATTGTTTCTTGTTTTTTGCTATAGTTTATGGTATAGTCTGAATGAAGCTTGTTTCTCATTAGTTGTATCCTTTAAGATTTATTTTCAGGATTTCTTCGTAATGAGGTCAAAACTGGCAATTGGATTATTTTCGCTGTCTCTTTGTAAGCCCTAGAGCAGATGATACATACTGCACTAAAATAAGGCTTTCTTGTTTAAATTCTCAGCTGATGTTTTCTTTCATTATAGATTTCATAGATTTCTAGAGTTGGAAGGGACCTGGTAGATCATCAGGTCCGACCCCCTGCTCCAGGCAGGAAAGAGCGCTGGGGTTAAGTAACCCCAGCCAGATGCCTGTCTAATCTCCTTTTGAACACCTCCAGGACAGGGGAAAACACCACCTCCTTTGCAAGCCCGTTCCATAATTTGGCAACCCTTACCATAAATAATATATTCCTTATGTCCAATCTAAATCTATTCTTCAGTTTGTGGCCATTTTTTCTGGTAACCCCGAGGGGTGCCCTGGTAAACAGAGTGTCCCCTATTCCCTGCTGACCGCCCCCCCCCCCAATGAATTTGTAGGCAGCCATGAGTTCGCCTCTCAACCTTCTCTTGCGGAGGCTGAAGAGATTCAGAGCCCTCAGTCTCTCTTCATAGGGTCTTACCTGCAGGCCCTCAACTATATGAGTAGCCGTCCTCTGAACCCTCTCAAGGTCATCCGCATCCCTCTTGAAGTGTGGTGCCCAAAACTGGGTGCAGTACTCCATCTGTGGCCTCACCCATGCCGCATGGAGGGGAATTATCACTTCCCGAGACTTGCTTGTGATGCACCTGCTGATGCAAGAAAGAGTGCGGTTAGCCTTGCTTATTACCTCATCACACTGGCGACTTGTGTTCATTTTTGCATCGATCAAGACTTGGATTTTTTTTGACTGTTGTGATACTCAGAACGGTACCCCCCAGTCTATAGGAGTGTTGGAGATTCATTCACCCCAGGTGCAGCACCTTGCATTTATCCTTGTTGAATTGCATCCTATTCTGATCTACCCACTTCCATAGTCTGTCCAAATAAGCCTGAATTTGCTCTCTGCCCTCCAGTGTGTTAATTGTGCCCCATAGTTAAGTGTTATCTGCAAATTTGAACAAAGTGCTTTCAACACCTTCATCCAAATTGCTGATGAAGATATTAAACAGCACTAGTCCAAGGACAGAGCCTTGGGGGACACTACTGCCCACATCCCTCCAGGGAGAAACCGACCCATCCACCACCACTCTCTGGGTGCGTCCCATAAGCCAGTCTTTCACCCACCTTACTGTGAAAAAATCCACATCTCAGCTACTCGGTTTACTTGTAAGAATTGGGTGCGACAGCCTTTTTAAACTCCAGGTAAATACTATCTTCTTCCTCCCCTGCATCTAAGCACTTTGTGACCTGGTCATAAAAAGAGACCAGGTTGGTGGGGCAGAATCTGCCTGCTATAAACCCATGCTGGTTGCCCCTTAACATTATGTTATCTGCTGGCCCCCTGCAAATGTGATCCTTCATGATTTTTTCTAAGGTCTTACCGAGAATAGAGGGGAGGCTAACTGGCCTATAATTACCCGGGTCCTCCTTCCTTCCCTTCTTGAAAATAGGGACCATGTAGGCCCTTTTCCAGTCCTCTGGGACCTGTCCCTAGTGCCACGAGCGCTCATACAGTTGAGCCAGTGGTTCTGCTATGTCATCAGCCAATTCCTTTAGTACCTTTGGGTGAAGATCATTGGGGCCTGCTGACTTTAATACGTCCAACCCTTCCAAGTGCCATTTCACTAGGTCAGTGCTAACCGTTGGTGGATTGGTGTTATTCTCACTCCAGACTTAAAGACTCATTGGGAGGTGCATTTGTATCAGTGTCCAGGAAAAGAGAAGCAAAGAAATTATTTAAGAGTTCTGCTTTTCCCATTCTGTCAGTTATGAGTTGCCCTAATCCATTCTGTAATGGCCCTATGTGACCCTGCACCTTCTTCCTGCTCCTTATGTACTTAAAGAAGGACTTCTTGTTATCCTTAATCTTTGTTGCCAACTTGAGTTCTGTATCTGCTTTGGCCTTTCTCACTGCTTCCCTGCAAGTATAAGCCAAGTAGGTATACTCTTCCTTGGTGGCTGCCCCCGTGCTTTCCCCGTCTGTAGGCCTCTCTTTTCCTCTGAAGGCTCTCCTGGATTTCCCTGCTCAGCCAAGAAGGTTTTTTAGCTCTTTTGCCTCCCTTTGCACATACTGGGATGGTGTCCCTCTGTGCCTGTAGGATTAGTCCCTTGAGGAACTCACTCCCACCCTTCTTGGACTCCCATCTCACAGATGTGATTATCTCTCAGTCGTACCCTAACCAATCTCCTGAGCTTGTTGAAGTTGGCCTTCTGGAAGTCTAGTACTACTGCCCTACTATTTGTTTTCCCTCCCCCTTACATCGGATAGTGAATCCTATCAACTGGTGGTCACTATCCCCTAGGTTAATATGTACCTGTAGCTCCACCATCAAGTCCTCCCCTGAGGCCAGCACCAAGTTAAGTAAGACATCTCCCCTAGTGGGACTGCATACCTCCTATATTAGTTGCAGGTCCTGTATGCAGGTTAAGAACCTATGTGAATGGGCAAACCTGGCTGTCTGTTCCTCCCAGCAGACACCTAGGTAATTTAGATCTCCTATGATAACTAGGTCTTTTGAGCGTGCTGCCTTTGAGAGCTGTTTTGAGAATTCTAGGTCTAACTCTTCTTCCTGGTGTGAGGGTCTATAGTAGGCCCCCACCACCAAGTCCCTTTCCCTCACAGCCCCTTGTAATCTGACCCATAGGACTTTGATTTTCCTGTCTTCTGTCCCCATCTTTATTACAGAGGATGTATAATGATCCCTAACATATAGAGCAACATGCCCCCCTGCCTTTCCCCAATTTATCCTGCCTGTATAGCCTGTAGCCTTCAATGCCCACTGCCCAGTCATGGGTAGGGTCCCACCATGTTTCTGTTAGACCAGCTAGGTTGAGATCTTTGTCTGGAAGCAGGAGTGCAAGTTGCTCCTGCTTGTTTCCCATACTTCTGGTATTGGTATAGAGGCGCCTAAGCCCCCCAGTAGGTGGCCTTAGTATTCCCCTATCCTGATTCTTAGTGGGCCCTTTAGTACTTACCTGATCATTTCCAGTGTGCAGTTTGTGGCTTGTCCTACCCGATTTCTTCCTGAACTCGGCATCCCCATCCCCCAATGAAGCTAGTTTAAATCTCTGCTTAGGAGGTTTGCCAACCTGTAAGAGAAGAGACTCTTGCCTTTTGAAGAGAGATGTAGGTCATCCCATCCCAGCAAGGTCTTATCCTGGAAGTGTAAGGATTATGGTCTAGAAAGCCAAACCCTGCATGGTGGTACCAGCTCCGAAGCCGTGAGTTGACCTCCTCAATGCTGTTGCCATGGTGCTGGCTGTTAAGTTGTCTAGTCTTTAGACATTCTCTGAAGACATTGCTTTATGAGCCTTGCACTGTCTCTGAATAATATACTTTCCCTGTTTTTCTATATTCCTCTCTATGTAAAGTTAGGATCTAAAGACACTAGTTCATGAATTACATAGGAAGTGTTTACTGCATATTGCAGTGGTGGGCAAAATACAGCCCACGGGCTGGATCTGGCCAACGAGGCCACCTGAAAGACAGAAGCTGTTCTGGGAAGGTAACTGCACCAGGGTTGCCTGTGTGTTTGGCTTGCTGAGGGCTGTTTGGTGGGTTTGTGTGCTTGGGCGTAAGCTCTGAGCAGCTGAGAGGATTGCTACCTGGGTGTGACAAAAGGCTCTAACAAAGGCGCCTAGCCTGGCCCAGGAGAGGTGTATAAGGAGACACTCCAAGCAGCCAGGGGAGCAGCAAATGGGATAGTTTGCAAGTTGTTCCTGAGTCAGTTTTCAGGTCAATTAGCTGCCCACCTCTTTGAAGGGGAGCAGAATTGCCAACTCCACCGTGCCAAAAATCGTGAGATGAGCTCTTTAAAAAATCAAGAGAATGGCATGTGAATCATGAAATGCTATTTTTGAAGTGTGTGGGGGAGTTATTTGTGAAGGTGTGGAGGGCTGTGATTGTGTTTGGGGGTTTGGAGCCCGGAGAGGGAGGGCCCATGCATACCCTGACAGGATGTGGGGTACAGGCAGTCCTTGACTTAAAACGTTTCGAGTTACAACATTTTGCACTTACAGTGTTTTATAAATTGGCACCTGTTTCAACTTTCTGACGTCAGTTTTGACTTTACAACACTAGATCTAATGCCAAGCCATGCCAGCGAACAAGTTCGCTGCGTTGCTTTTCTCCCTGGAGAACATGTCCAAACTTCCTTCCAGTGTCAGCCGGGTGGGGGAGTGCCTGCGATGTAAGCGGTGCCTTTGATGGTATCTCTCAGGGAGAAGATGAGATCTACAGGAGGAAGTGGCCAGGCTCTACCATGAGGACTTTGTTGATTCCATGTTGGAGGAAACCTCTAGGATTGTGGAAGAAGGATTGTCAGAGGCAGTGCTAGAAAAGGAAGAGTTCATGGACTCCCAGGAAAGTGGAAGCTGGAAGCTTGCAATCTGTGGCAGTAAGAAATTTTTGTCGTCCCCACATGCAGTGGTTTGCCTGGAGAAAAGATATGGAGCACTAGCAACAGAGGAGGAGCACATTTCATTGGTGGAAGAGGCCAGGCCAGGTATTCCCAATGTGGGGAGGATCGAGACCATTGCCACGAAGAGGAAGTGACGGGTGGCGGTGGTTGGAGACTCCCCTCTGCTGGGGATGGAAGGGTCCATTTGTCGGTCTGATCTGTTGTCCTGGGAAGTTTGCTGCTTGCCTGGAGCCCAGATCTGAGATGTCACAGAAGGATTGCAGAGATTCATCCAACTGTCTGACTACTACCCCATGCTGTTCATTCATGTGGGCACCAGAGATGCTGCTCGGGGGAACCCTGAACAAATCAAGAGTCACTAAAGGGCTCTGGGTATAAGGGTGAAGGGGACAGGGGCACAGGCTCCATCCTTCTGGTCAAGGGGAAGGGCCCTGGCAGGAGTGGACGCATCCTGCTGATCAGTGCATGATTGTGCAGGTGTGTTGACAGCAGGGATTTGGCTGCTTTGACCATGGGATGTTGTTCCAAGAAGAAGGACTGTTAGGAAGAGACAGGAGCCACCTGACAAAGAGAGGGAAGAGCATCTTTACAAATAGGCTATGTAACCTAGTGAGGAGGGCTTTAAATTGAGGTAAGTGGGGTTGTGGGAGACGTGGAGAGGGCAACAGGGGGGGGCCTCCTCATTCTTTCTGAAAAAGTAGGGCAATTGGTTATCTACCTCAGGTATTTGTACATGAACACATGGAGCCTGGGAAACAAGCCTGGGAAGAATTGGTGGTGGATGTAAAAGTGGATGGCAACTTGGGTAGCAGGGACCATGAGATGATTGAATTCAGGATCCTGGCAAAAGGAAGAAATAAGAGCAGCTGAATATGGACCTTGGACTTCAGAAAAGCAGACTTTGACTCACTCAGGGAACGGATGGGCAGGATCCTCTGGAAGGCCAGTCTGAGGGGGAAAGGATTCCATCCTGGTTGTAGTTTAAAGAAACTTTACCGAGGGTGCAGGAACGCACCATTTTGATGTGCCGGATAGAATGGCCTGGCAGACCGCATCTGGCCCCCAGGCCGCATTTTGCCCACCCCTGCTTTAGGGACTTTTTATAAAAGCTGGATGTGTACAGATCTATGGGGTGAGATGCAATGCATCTGATGGTGCTGAGGGAGTTGGTTGATGCAACTGTGGAGCTGCTGGCTGTTATCTTTGAAAACTCATGGCAACTGGGGAGGTCCCGGATGATTGGAAAGGACAAACATAGTGCCCATCTTTAAGCAAGGGAAGGAGGAGGATCCAGGGAACTACAGACCAGTCAGACTCACCTCAGTCCCTGGAAAAATCATGGAGCGGGTTCTCAATGAATCCATTTCTAAGCACTTGGGCTAAGCCCAAGGCTGAATCAGTTCAGTCTTTGCAGGTTAGTTTAAACTGCGGAGATTAAAGTGAGAAACAACTGGACACGCACTTACTTTTGATTAAGCAAATGCAGCCACGTGCCTGCAGTTGCTCAGGCCAGAAGCTAGAGCATACTGCTGGCACATAGCCAGCATGGTCTGTTTGTTCACTTCTTCTTTCTGCTGCCCCTGAGGTCTCAGGGATTTGAAGTCCAGAATCATAGCAGCAGGACTCTCCAGGCTTGCTCATCACTTCCTCTTCTTGCTTTCAGGTGCCTCTGGGATTTATACTCCGCAGTCGAAGCCAGCAGTAAGTTTCAGTAACTTAAGCAGCAAGGCAGCTCTGTACTTGGGGGAAGGTGGGTTTAACCCCGCTCCCTGGCCCCAGACCCGAGCCAGGGTCCTCCTCTACCCCCCTCCTCCCTTCTCTGTTGGAGCAGACAGCCCAGCCCAGCCTAGGGCTGAAAGGCATGCTGGGATGCTTGAGGACCATGATTTAACTTGAACCAGGAAGGGGCTGGGACAGAAGTTTCATAAACCAGTTTGACCCAAGTCAGTTAAGTCTCATACTATATTCAACCAGGTTTATCTTAAACCAGTTTAAGCCTTTTTGAAACTGGTTTATGTACACTGAGCTTCTCTGTTGTTACTGGTTTAAACCAGTTTCTGATGACTTAAACCCATTTATGTGTAACTTCTGTCCCTAGCCTTGGAGAAGAAGATGGTGAACGGTCCTCATGGATTCATCAAGGGCAAGACAAATGACTGGATTTGTAGATGCGGGGAAACTAGTGAACATGATATACCTTGACTTCAGCATGGATTTTGATATGGTCTCCCACAGCATTCTTGGAACCAAGCTGAGGAACTATGGGTTGGGAGAATGGGCTGTAAAGTGGATATAAAGGGCTGTCTGGATTGTTGGGGTCAACAGGTAATTATCAATGACTCAAAGTCTAGTTGGCAGTTGCTATCAAGTGGAGTGCCCCCGGGGTTGGTTTTGTGGCCAGTGTTGTTCAATATCTTCATTAACAATATGGAAGATGGGATGGAGTGCATCCTAAGCATGTTTGTGGATGACACCACGCTGTGGGGTGTAGTAGATACACTGGAGGGTAGCACTAGGATTCAGAGTGACCTAGACATATTGGAGGATTGGGCTGAAAGAAATCTCATGAGGTTCAAAAAGGACAAGTGCAAAGTTCTGCACTTAGGATGGAAGAACGCCATGTACTGGTACAGGCTGGGGGCTGACTGGCTGGGCAGCAGCTCTACATAAAAGGACCTGGGAGTTGTAGTGGACAATAAGCTGGTTACGAGTCAGTGTGCCAGTGTAGTTATGCATCCTGGGCTGCATTAGTAGGAGTATTTCCAGCAGATCAAGGGTAGTGATTATTCCTTTCTGTTTGGTACTGGTAAGGCCACATGTAGAGTACTATGCCTAGTTTCGGGCCCCCACCATAAAAAGGGTGTGGGAAATTGGAGAGAGTCCAGTGGAAGGCAGCAAAAATGGTTCAAGGGCTGGGGAGCATGACTTCTGAGGAAACTGGGCTTATTTAGGCTGGAGAAGAGAAGATTTAGGGGGGATTTGATAGCAGCCTTCAACTACCTGCCGAGTGGTTCCAAAGGATGGGGCTGGACTGTTCTTATGGTGGCAGATGACAAAACAAAGAGCAATGGTTTCAAGTTGCAGCAAGGGAAGTTTAGGTTAGATATTAGGAAAAACTTTCTCGCAAGGGGTGTAATAAAACACTGGAACAGGTTACCCAGAGAGGTGGTGGAATCTCCATCCTTGGAGGTTTTTAAGACCTGGCTCGACACAGCCTTAGCTGGGATGATCTAGTCGGGGATGGTCTTGCTTTGAGCTGGGGGTTGGGACCTCCTGAGGTCCCCTCCAGCCCTTGTTTTCTAAGATTCTGATAGTCTGTGGTAATCTCTTTTGGAACTAAGTGTAGAACTCATTGCTTTAATTTAGGTTTGCTCAGTTTATCTAAAAAAATATTATGCATCCACTGCACGAATAAACAAAAAGCCTTTAAAATTAATCAAAATATCTCCCTACATCTGGAAAGAGTTCATAAGAAGGGGAGATTATGTCCATTCCCTGAGGGGTACTTGGATATGAAAATGATGAGCACCAAATAGTAATTAAAAGTGATCTGTTTTTAGAAAGGAAAAACACATTGACATGCTTAGAGTTTGAAATGAGAATCTGAAGACACATTTGACGTGTTCTGTGTCATGAAAATGGTCCATTTATTTGGAAAAATGTCTTAGTCTAGTAGTTTAAATTTTCATTTTATCTCTTTTCATTCTGAATAGGTTTTAGGGTTTTTCAAAACATTGTATTCCTTTAATCCTTTTCCATTCCTAAATCTCTTATTTAATGCTGAAATTATCTTGTTTAACCATGCTACTTACACAATGTTAATGAATTCAAATATTCATAAATTAGGACATTCCAGAAATAAGGCTACCTGTCCTGTGTTAATGTTGCCACTTGGTCTAGCCTCCTGATAGTCTATAATCACATGATTGCATGCTATGCCTTTCCATGTGGCTCCTGCCACGGTTAGTGGATGGGTTGGGGTAGGTCATTGCAAGCAATAGCTCCTTAATATTTATTTTCATTCAGCTGGTGGTCCAATTCTTATTTACTGTACATAATGCAGAGCTGTTATTACAGAGTTATTCATTTACTTGTGGCATGTCCAAGGATGCTCATGCTTATTTCTTTGGTACTTCACTGCCTCAAAATTACTAGCAAAACCATTTTCTTAGTGAGAAGAGCAGTATCTCTATTACACTTGGGAAAGCTGGGACAAAGGGTTGGCAGGAGCCAGTCTGTCAGAGCTAAGATTAGTGCCCGTGTTGTCCTGACTCTGAAACCTGTACTCATTCCTCCCGGTTATGCTTGTTGCTAGATGTACTGAGGGTTCCTACTGAGAGACTATGTAGTTGTCGATGTCTAGCTCTGCATGTCAGAATCCCTGTGTCTCAAGGGAGGCACTTAAAAATTGAGGACAAATAATTGGTGATTATCCATTCAAAATTGGACTTGTTTTGCATCACATAAAGAAGATTTTGCAGGAATAAAATACCATTCTTCATAGTCTTTGTCTTAATAACAAAATTTCATCTTATTCCCTCTCTACATTAGTGCTACTGCATTGGCTTGCTGCAGGAGAAGGCTGTTATCCTGGGGTTGGGTAGCTTGGGCAGCTTCAGCTACATTCTGGATCGAGGTAGTGATGAAGAGAACCCACAAGAAGGGGAAGGAGCTACTTTCCCATGCAGGCTGGGAATGGGCTGGTAGGGCCATGTGCTAGATCTAATTTGGATGTGTAATTTCTTATAGAAGTGGGGAAAAATTCCCTTCTACTTCTGACTATTATATACAGGTATGCTGTTAATGTCTGTGCCAAGTACTTTTTTTTTAAACTGCGTAATATGATAGAGCCCAATGTGGTCTATGTGCTTGTCTGTTGCAGTTGCGTACTTTTGCATGTGTAGAGGCAATGTGATTGCTAAGATATATATGACAGGTAACTAGGATGAGAGGAAACTAATAAATGCTAAACCCAGCTTAAAGGCAAGTTTAAAAAAAAGGGTATTGAAAGATCTTGTCCATCTTTTTGTCATTATTAAATATAGTCTCCAAACAAAGCACATTGCATGGTAAATTATTGACAAGTAAAAATAATCCTACCCAAAGAATGTTTGTCAAAATGTTTCCATTTAATTTAGAAAAAAACCAAAAAGGTAGTTGTCACCAACCCTAAAAAAAAGCTTTCTGTGGAATGGAAGTCTCCTGAGTTTGGTTAATTTAGGAATTTTTAAAATACCTGACACAGGCTTAACTCTTAATCATGTTATTCAGGGTCCATGCACTGTATAGCAATGAGGGACTACATTTCACAGCAAGTACTGCTGAATTCTACAGGAGTTTTAATTTTATTGTATTCTCCTGGAATCCCCTTCAGTTGTCTCCTAACTTGAAAGATATCTTTGCAAATTCTAGGCAGTACCCAGTAAGGGCTAGATGATGATGATGATTCCAGAACACAGTTAAGAAGAATATGGTTTCTTCTTTTACTACCACAACAATGTTTTATAAACATAAAGTTATAAATGTATAACTTAGGAAACCTTGCAAAATTACCTGCCTTTTAATTTTACTAATTGATTAGCACCAGTATCAGTGTTTATAGTACGACCAAATACGTTTCAGGAAACTTGTTTTTATAAATATTCACAACTTCATTCTTAAGCATAATCAAATGGCTAACTAATTCCAACCCAAATCAATTTGGCGTTCTTATCCAGTGAGGACACGCAACAAAATTATTGCTGAGTAATTTACCCTGAATGTTTTTTGATAGTAAAAGAAAACATACAACTGGCTATCTCTAATTGACTGCCAGGAGCAAGTGCTAGTTCAGCCCCTGCCTGCTAGGTGGTGTGGGGGACAGGCAGTTTACAGTGAAGGATGACATTGAGTAGGGAAATAGATAGACACGCATCACATCCTACATAGCAACTTTCCCACAGAACAAGGTTACTTTGCTTTTCTGGGTGATAATTTTACTTTGGTTTTGACTGATTTATAAATAGGGTGTTAAACCCAATTCACCACACAGTAAATGTGTTGTTTATTTGTAGCCTAAGACTTTCACCAATCAAGTGAATATTTAAACTCCAGTATTGGTTAGTCAATCTTCAAGTGAAAGCTCTGTGGACAGATGGATACGTTGAAGATGCTCTGTGTTGTAAATACGTCTTTTCTTTCACACATGCTATGCCAATAGTTATGTAAATGTAATCGATGCTAGTGGCCATTACCTTTGTAATTCTCCCCAGAAGGGTAAACAAAATCCCTTGCCTTGAGTTAATTCTATAGCTTACTCTGTTCCCACTCTAATCATTGTTTTTTTCACTATTATTGCTATTTTTATTTTAAAAGTGTGGTAATTCTAGCAAAAAAATCAAACAGACCAGCCCTCTCATCTGAGAGAGAGCACTCAGCTTGCATAGTACAATCGATGGCATGGTCAATAAAGTAACTAAACTTGACCTTATTGACTTGCAAAAGTGAATCATTTGGTCTTCATAGTTCATAGCAAGTTTCTCATATTGGAATGTAACCCATTTATACTAGGCCTGTGCGAAGTGGCAAGTATTCGCTTCGGATTCAGATTCAGACAATTTGGAGGGACAGTGATTTGATTTGAAGATTCGAATCACTGTCCTGATTCGATTTGGTCGAATCGGATCCGAAGATTTGGCCATAGACTAAACAGGCAGCGGTCCTCACCACGCAGAACACAGCTGCCTTCAGCTAGTAAGTCTGTTGTGGTGGACGGAGGGAGGAGGGAAGGGGCGTAGGGGAGGGAGGGATTGGGACTGGAGCTGGAACAAGCTGCTCATTCAGGGTGGCGGGGGGCAAGGGACTTGGGGAGGGGGTGTGGGATACATGTGCGACAATGCTGGGAGCGGGGGCTCTGCTGCCGCTTGCCCCCTTCTGCTTGAAGCAAGCTGCACCTGCATTGCGCCCCTGCCCTGGCTGGGCAAGTGGCAGCAGGGCATCGCCCCTGCTTCCAGCGCTTCTGCACCTGCATCCCTCGCTCTCTTTCCTGAGTCCCATACCCCCCCTGCCCTGGCTGGGCAGCTTATCCCAGCCCCAATCCCTCCCTCCGCCCACCACAACAGACTTACCAGCTGGAGGTAGCTGTGTCCAGTGTGGTGAGAACTGCCTGTTTAGTCTATGGCCGAATCTCCGAAGCAGTGCCAAATCTTTTCTGAATTGATTCGGAAGCTTCCCATTTGATTCAGGCCTTTTAATGGGTCTCCTGATTCGATTTGGATTTGGAGATTCAGCCGCCGAATTGGGCTGAACCTCCTTTGAATCGAATCTGGTACCGAAGCTTTGCACAGCCCTAATTTATACTAATTGGCCGGTGATGACCAAGTACTTTATCTAGTTTACAGAGCACTTGACCTTTGTTACAGTTAGAGTACTTTTTGCTTTCTTCAGTGCATAGTGTCATTTTACTCAGTTTTTCAAATGTTGCAACATCAGTAAAGGGAAGAATTTGTGAATATCAGAATTTTCTGCCAAAGTTTTCATATGTTATCCAAGTTTATTTTTTATGTTTTTATGTAAAGAAAAATAATAGTTTCATCGTTTCTATGAAACGATGAGACTATTATTTTTCTTTACATAAAACAGGTAAAATAGATTGCTTAAATCTCTTGAACACTGTTCAGGGGGAACACAATTTAATCATATTTTTCTGCATATATAAGGATTAAAATAAAAGCACTCATCAGGTTTTTTGAGAAGTGAAAAACAGGATACTGTTTCTTGTTCTAAGAATGAGCTTGTATAATGAGAGAAATAAAATAGCTGAACTAAAAAGTGTGTTGTCATTTTAAAAAAATTAATTTCATTCATGGGAATTGTCTATAGCTCTCCAGCAATATTCTTTGTTAGATTTTAACCTTGTGCTATGTGAAATTAATGTTAACTCGCTGAATTGTTGAACCTCTTTAAGAAGTTGTAATTTTATGCATCTTTTATAACTAATTCATTTGAATATATCAACTATTTTGCCCTTCGTTAAAAAAGGCCTTGTTAAAGAAAGTCATATACAATACAACTGTTGGAAACGTAACTGTCTATTTGATTCTAGAGTACAGTCATAAGGCATTACTAAGTAATTTCCTACTTTATAGCTAACAAAGGGACTTCCTTGTGTTTTAGTCCTAGAAGAATTATATTTAAAGAGTAAAGGACACCTTGAATAGGCATGTTGCAAAGTGATGGGGAAAGGCAGACTTACTAAAATGTAATTCCAGCCAATCTAAGGAATAGCTTTAGAGATGAATTGCATGAATGTCCTTATCTTCTGTAACAGTGCACATTGTTGAAAGAGCAGGCAAACCTGTTTTAAATGTACAAGATTGTTTTGGAGATTATGATATTTGGGTTATACGTGGTATAGGCAAAGTATGAACAGAAGGCATCAGCTGTTCAGTATGAAAATGACATTTCATTGTGGAAATCATACTCTAGCAGCCTCTTGCAGTACAACAAATGAAAATGTTAGTCATTGTCATTGTCACCTCATGGCACCCATTCTATTTAAAGGACACATCTTTTCTGATACATTAGTGAAATCAGAATTGGACAATTCAAATTGCAGTGCTCCTGTTGATTTTAATGCTTTATCATAATGATTGTCATAATTAGAATGTTAATATTTTTGGTTGAAAAAATCTTGGGTTTCATTAAAATAGTTACATGAAGTTGACCCAGTTATTGTGTTCATTAGAAATGTTTAAAGGTTTTGCATTCCCTTCCGTGAATGGTTAGCCAACCATTTAATCCTTTCATTGTTTCTGGGAAGTGCAGGTTTTTTAATATATGTTTTTTACAGAACATCCATGCATAAGTCTGGAATATCTTATGTATCTAAAGTTACAGGTGTGCTTTCTGGATTGATTTGCTAACCCTTCAGTTGCTTCTCTATCTTGTTTTCTTCTATCCATTCATTCATCATACTTTTTATGCATCACTTTTCTCTCATTTTTTTTACTCCTCCTTTTAAATTCTTTCTCCTCATTCACTCGCTCACCAAAATTATTCATGATTCTATGCTTGTGTGTTTGTATAGATAAAACTGTGGGGCATTAAATAGTGGGGTGGGGGGTTAACAATACCCCATGTATACTTGTTGTCAAGGTTCAATTTATTTCATAGTCAAACAGTTTGCTGTGGAATTCATTCTCTGCTGTAGAATTGTGCTTCAGAATCTAAAATTTCATTTTAAAAACAGTTTTGAGCTCAGTTTGAGTTAAGACGTTAACCTTGAAAATGTGATCTGAAAGTTCACTAACGCAAATTCACACGCATTTATTTGCACCTTGAGTTTGCGGAGAGCTGTGATTTGCTCTTGTTCAGGGACACTGGGGGAGAGGGGAAGGGTTAGATTGTGGTTAGCTATAATGTGAGAGCTCATCTCAACCTTTTCCCTAGTCCGGATGCAGCCTATCACCTGTCTACTTAGATAAATTTAACCTCAAGGTTTGACCCTGGTCAGCTTGGTCAAAATAAAATGTATAATCTGCACCTACCATTAAGAAAAGGTACCACTTCCTATCTAGAACTAGAAAAATAGAATATATATTATTTAATACCTAACAAGCACTGATGGATCATACACAGCTGTATGATCTATTTTTTCATATTTATTTCAATAACAGCTTTTCTTTAACAGTATATCTGAAGTCTATCTATATCTGGAGTTTTCCATGGAATATAAAGCTCCGAGGCTGTTACTCATGTCTTTGCTCATCCTGAACTTGGTGGCAGCAGCCTGCCAGACTGCTCCTGTAACACAAGGAGTGGACTGCAAGGAGCTTATTGAGCTGAATCCAGTTCTGACTCCAAGGGCAGTGGGATGAATGATAGCATTAGGGGCTACCAAAGGAGAAACAAGAGAAGGAAAGTGTCTTTCAAACAGCTACCTGACGTTGTAGCAGGGATGCCAAGCTCACCTATGTCTCCAGAGCACAGAGCTGCTTGCTGGCTGGATACCGGTAAACACTAATAGCTGCAAAGGTATGCCTGTGTGAAGCGGCTAGTATTCGCTTCGGATTTGGCCGATTCAGGGGACAGTGATTCAATTTGGTGATTCGAATCACTGTCCTGATTCGATTTGGCTGAATCTGGTTTGGCGATTTCAGCCACCGCTGAATCGGCTGAATCTTCGAATTGGCCCCATCCCCTGCCTGCTCTCCCAGCCCTGTCAATGGCTGCACCACTAGCCGCAGCTCCCGGCTCTTTGAAAATGTGCTAATGCACCATTAAACACACCCCCTGGCACTTGCTGGTTGTTGCCAGGTTGGGGGGGCAGTCATTCTGTGTGGGGGGCTGTCACGAGCTCCCATCCCCTGCCCGCTCTCCTAGCCCCAGCTCCCGGCTCAAAAAAAAAAAAAAAAGCTCAGAGTCACTGGCTCCTGCTAGGTAGGGGGGCGATCCCCACTTTCCCCCACTGCTCCATGGGGGGCTCTGCCATGAGCCCCCAGAAGCCCCAATGGCTGCTGCAGCAGGTGGTGAGCATGGGGCTTTGGGAGCTGGGTCTGGGTGGGACAGCTGTCCCTCCCCACTGTCCCACTGGCTGGGACAGTGTGGAGGGACAGCTCAGGACAGTGGGAGGCAGCAGGGATCACTACCCCCCTCTCCCCCACCATCTGGTAGCAGCCGGTGAGTAGAGGCTCTTTTTTAAAGAGTCGGGTGCTGGGCCAGGTGAGGCAGCCATGGGGGCAGGGCAGGGAGAATGGGTGGGGGTTGGGGGCTTCAAGTTGATTCGGACCTTTTAATTGGTCCCTTCATTCGATTTGGATTCGGAGATTCAGCCACCAAATCAGGCTGAATCTCCTCCGAGTCAAATCGGCACCCGAAGCTTCACAGGGCCCTATTGCAAAGGACATTGTGATGTGTATGCAACAAAGAACAAGGACTCCAGATAAAAATCAGGAACGGTGGCAACATTAATAAATAAAACTTCAGAATGATTCAAGGAAAGTACTGCAATATGAGCAGTAATAATCCCCCTCCTTGCCCCTTGCTCTTTCTGCATTTCTGGGATTAATTATTTTAAGCAGGGTTACTATTTCTCTTCAGTTTGCTGTGCATAAAGATATGGCTCAGGGAGCTGCACATTTGTACTAAAACCTGAAAACCATGCAATTCTAAACTCTGCCTGTGTCAAAGGTGTATGTAGCTTTAATGTTACTGATCTGTTCTCCACTCTTATCCCTGCAGTGTCCAAAGATTTTTAAAAATCTTTTTTGCCCTCTAGCAAAACCTGAAGAGAATACCAGTGACTGGAATGCACGCACGTCAGCCTGTATGGAGTCATAAGTTTGTTCAGTGTTTTGAACAGGATGAGATGAAATCAGTTTTGGTTAACCCTCTCTATAACAATTGCCATTGTTTCAGGAGAAGAAAATAACTGCATGTCATAGTGGGGGAGAAAACAGAACTAGGAGAGAACTCATTATAGTCTCATTGTAAGTCTGTAGTCTCTGCTGAGACTTCAGCTTTGATAAGAGAGAGCACAAAGAGCAGCGTACTAAAACAGGAAGCATTAGCACATTGAGCCGTTATGTCAATCCTTTCCTTTCCTCTTCCTTTAAAAATATCTGCCTTGCTTAGTGTGTAACTTAAAAAAAAATGGTATTATCTATTAAATTTTGTCCCTTTCCTGATGTGGAAAGTGCAATGAGTTTAGTATCAATGATTTTAGAATTCTTCAGTAGCAGCACCTTCCATGGTCAGTCAGTGGTTATCAGCATCATTTGTAAATGAAGAGCTCAAACTTCCATTGCTTTTTTTTCAACAATGCTTTTTCCTTATATTGCTACTTCTGCAGTGTGACTTTATGCTTTATTTAGCGATCAGGTGCAGAAAAGCATGTGTGCCTGATCCAAAACTTGGATGTGCTGCACTACAACATTGCAATCCAGACAATTCTCTGGGTCAACCGTAGAGGACCCTTAAAGTCATTGGATGCATTCCTGATTGACCTGGAAGGTCCCGAGGTGCCTACAGTTATTCTTGGGACTGCCCCAGTCTGAGCAGCGAGGCTTTCAGTGTCTGTCTGTGCCCCACTGAGGACCAGAGACTAGATAGAGTAATACTCAAATTCTCTGAGGGACTTGATCTGATGTGGATTGTTTTTGGCTTTTTTCCTGCTAATGACTGTTTAATATAATGCATAAACAATCGTGGGCATATTGGATTTCACTTGAGAGGGGAACCATCTAAATCCCTAGACTCTTTTGTCTTGCACTTGTCTCGCTTGCTCACCCCTCCTACTGAGATTTTTGGACTCTTCCTGCCCTGTATAAAGGCCCAAAATACCTTACTGGATTTTGAATGGTTCTCTCAGGACCAGATGCTTAAGTTAGTGATGTCTTGCCTCAGCCGTATGCCTTAAATTTATCTATGGGTTTTGCCTGAGGCATCTAATTCCTATTGTATTCTTTGGGAGTTTGGTGCCTAAATATCGTTAAAACTTGAACCCTTTATTTTCAGAGCCTCAGTTTGTTCTCCCATAAATTGGACATATTGTTTTATTTTGTAAACTGCCCAGTACAATGGCTAGACAGCCAACCCAAATGTCTGGTTCGCTTAACTGTTTCAAAATGAAACTACGAAACCTCTCAGTTTGTTACTTTTAGGACTTGTGTTAACTCAAGCTGCAATTCAAGTTTTGCCCCAGCTGGAACTTCCGTTCTCACATGCATCTCTAGTTTGTTAAGCCATGCTTTAAGCTCAGGCCAGCTGGACTTTTGGTGTGGTCAGAGCTCTCATACTGGTGGCACTCAAGCTCATAATGCGGTGTGAATGTCGCAGGAGCGTCACTTTGGCTACTAATCCAGGCACTGGGCTACTAGTCAAATCATTCTGTGTAATTTGAATGCTGGTTTCTGTAGGGAGCATTTTTACTTGAGCTGCTCTGGCTGGAGTGGAGTAACTTGTCTAACAAGAGCTAACTGTTGCAGTGAAAAACAAACCTTTAGTTAGCGCATATAGCTTCGTGTATTGTGTGTTGTTTTTTATTGCTTGCTCTTCTACATGTTTCCTTGGTGGTGTTCTGTACTTTCACTTGCATCTTGTCCCTCTTTATATTCTTTAGGGCTGTGTTTGTTAAATAACACAGAGACGCAGAACGCAGTACAGTGTGGTCCGTTTGACAACAGTACAAAAACAGTTGTTTCACAAAGGCTTCCTGGGTCTTCTGTAGAAGTGCTTGGAGAGGCTGTGCTTAGAGATGCTGTCTAAATTAAAAATTATTACTGACAGTTCCAGAAAAATGATTCAGATGCTTATGTATGATAGCTTTTATGAACTTTCTCTTTCCTGAGGGTATTGAACTACTTGTCTTCTGTAATCTATTTTTACACTTAAAAAGGTAAAATACAACATTTTTCCACTTTTTTCTCCCCCCACCAGTTTTGGCAAGCAGTCTGGAGGCAAGAGAGGATGCGAGTGTATTGTACTGGAACCTTCTGAAATGATTGTGGTAAGAAGAGATTTAAAAATTGTGTTTAATGGTGCTATAAATTTCAGCCACTTCTTTGTGTGCCTTTTATAACAGGAGGCTTTTTGTAAAGCATCCTAAAAAGTTATAGTAAAATTGGTTTGGTTCTAATTATAGCTTTTTATGACAACAATAGCTATATAAATTATACTGGATGGGTAATGATGATTAGAATGGTTGTGTCAACCTTTCTAAAATTATTTTTACTTTTTTCAGTTTGAGACCTGCCAGTGCTGGCTAGTTTGGTACTCCTTAGTCAGTCACTTGGTGTATGTTCATTTTCTCTTTGGGTTATCCTGCGCAAGCTTAGCTAGCTCACCCTGTTTGGCTAAGGTACTCTTGGTGTTTGCACCTCCATTTAATAGGAAGCGTAGGATGAAGGCAGGAGGAACATATGGAAGTTTAGCCAGTGCTTGAAGCCTGACTCTTTCACCCTAGACATAACAAATGCAAGGTAAGTTTAGCCTCTCTGTGCTCTGTAGGTGTTATGAGAAGCTGTATTTGGGTTTATTTTAGAATTGTGAATACTGCTGAGTTGATCTGCTGTACCAATTATGATTGGGTTATCGCCAGACTTGCGTGCTGATCTTGTTAACTCTCAAAGTATGTTTGCAATTTGATTGTCTTAATACACAGGTCCTTTCCAAAATGGACTTGGGTTGTTTTTGTCTCTGACTTGGCATTCCATTACGCTTTTCACAGATTTGAATAAAAGATACTAGTGGGATTGAAAGTATCTCCATGTTTGTCAACTCAGAGCACATCTCCAAAGTGCATTGAATGAGCTTCCTGTATTTCTAGACATGATTAAGCTAAATCTGATATTTTTGATGGTCTAGAAGCTCTGTTTGAAAGGATCCTATTTATAAAGGTTAAGTCCTCAAAGTAATAAACAATGTGCCTGAGACTGTAATATCTAGCTTCTGTCTGTGGTTTATCTGATTTTAATACTCTTTATTCAATCTTCTGTACCTTTTCCTGTGACTTGGGGAATAATTTGTTTCAAAGAGTAGATAGATGCAGTTCTCCAAGTCTTATGACATTGTTCCTGAGCTTTGAAGAATACATCTTCAGTTTGTCTTCAGCAGTTGGGCTGAAGCTAACAGTATACAGAAGTAGGCCTTAAGGGCTTAGAGAGCCTTATAGTACCAAGCTTTACTGAAAGCCCATGTGAGGCACTAATGTTATAAGTGCTTCTGGTGTCATGGGTACCACTATCCTTCCCACTGGCATTTAGAATGGCTGACCCAGAGAATGGTATATGGTTCTGTCAGCTGTCCAGGCAGACACTTCTTTTTTTTTTCTTCTTAAGCCTTGGAGGACCTAATTTCAAAGGTTATGGACACGGATGTGCGGGGCCGTGTGTGTCACTGCTGCAGGGAGGTATGTAGTAGGCAGGGCTGTCCTAGGGGGGAGGGGGTGCAAATCAGGGTGACTGCCCCGGGCCCTGTGCTTTGGGGAACCCACGGAGCTGGGCGGAGCAGTGGCTCCATGTCCAGCCACTTACTGGACCCCTTCCACCCCCTGACGCAGCTTCTTCAGTTCGGGGCCCATAGGATTGTAGCAGGGGCGGGGCCCTGCATGGGCCGATTTGTCCCGGGCCCCATACTGTGCTTGGGTCGGCTCTGGTAGTAGGGCTGTGCAAAGCTTCAGTCGCTGATTCAATTCTGTGAAGAATCGGCTTGATTTGGCAGCTGAATCTCCAAATCAAATCAAGAGACCTTTTAATCTCTCCGAATCAGTTCAGAGGGTTCCGATTTGATTTGAAAGATTCAATGATTCAGACATAGACACAGCTTTAAATGTTTTTTCTACATACCTCAAGGTACCAGGTGGCTCGTGAATGCTGAGAAGGTGGGGCGGACGGAGTGGGAGCGTGTGGGGTCTTCAGCGTACTCAGCAGTAGACCTGGAAGTGGACCAGAAGCATTTTTGGTCCACTTTTGGATCTGCTGGAGAGTGCGCTAGGCCCATCTCCCCCTCCCCCCCATCTCCTGTCCTTCTCTTGGCTCAGCGACTGGTCTGAGAGGGCACCTGGGGTCACCCTGCAGCCGCTCGCCACGCCGGGGGGGCACAGGGGGACCCCCAGTGTGCTGGGTGGTGAAATAGTTCTGGTCCACTTCTGGGTTCACTGCCGAGCACATGGAGGGTCTCCCGCCACTCTCCTGTGGGACGCTCCACCCTAGCATCGTAGCATTCATGAGCCATGCCTGGTACCTCAAGGTATGTAGAAAAAACATTTAAAGCTGTGTCTGTGGCCGAATTGCTGATTCTGCGAATCTTCAGATTTGGATTCAGCCGAATCAAGTCGGGGCAGTGATCTGAATCAACAAATCGAATCGCTATCCCCAATTTGGGCTGAATCCTGAAGCGACTACAGCCTGTTTCGCACACCCCTAGTATGTAGCACTGTTGAATTGAAAAGTATAGTCCCTGGGAAAGCACAGATCAGACCTAGCTCTTCTTGCAACCCAAGGATGTCTGTCTCACCCCCTATAAAGATGGATAGAATAAATAGGGAACATAAATAGGAAGTAGAATGGAAAGAGTTGATTTACCTTTCTGTGAGTCTGGTATAATAAAAAGAGGTTTCCTTTTCCTTATGGAGTAAATATAATCTGGATGCTCGAGACCCAAGAAGAGAGCTTGATGGAGTCATTTGGAACAGAAACACTTTAGGGTTGTTGTCACCCTTGTCCCAAACTAGCTTTCTCCTGTGGCTAGATGAGACCTGTCAGAGTTAAAAACCTAGGATCGTGTCCCCATATGTAGTTCAGGATGTTTTTGAAAGCATCAAAGAAATACAGTAAGAAAGAGGGAAACATTTACTTTTTATGTCTTTTGAAGTTTATTAGTGTTTTTACTGGGACATATCTTGTAACAGTAGTTGATGATTCTAGAGTAGCTGAATGAGTAATAAGTGCTTGATTTCAGACATGGCACTTGAGTTGTGACAGTAACTTGAGCCAGGAAAACTACCTTTTTAAAGACTGTCTATTGTATTCAACAGTTATTTATTTTTTTCCCCCTTCAGCTGGTATTGGCTGTTACAACTACAAATAATGGGTATAATGTTTTTGGACAAAAGGCAACTTTTAAGATGGCTGTTAAGAGTTAAGTGCATTTAATGGTTATTTGAATGAGGATGACTGAGGCCTGTGCGTACACAGTGACTGCTCTGTCAAGTTCTCTGGAACCGTACGTGCCACAGTGGTTTTCTGATGATTTGCAGTTTGTATGTATTTACCTGTATGATCCTTTAGCTATGGGATACTAGCATTTTGAAGTGAGCTCTCGAGACAAATCTTAATTTAAGTGTAAATCCATTAAATTGTTTGATTTGGAATACCAACAGACATCCTAGTTGCCTTGCTATCAAGGGATATGGATACCGGATTTTTTTGCAGCCATTATGCCTGCATGTTTCACACAAGTATAGCAGATACACTCCAAATTTACCTCTGCTTCATCCAGGGTCAAATACAGGGCAATATAGCTAATGTGTATTGCTACAGGGTCATTCAAATGAGATGGCTAAAGCATACGAGCTGCTTCCTGCTCTTGAGCAGTAGCTTCCCCTCCCCTTTTAAATCAGATGAAAAGGTATGTTTCTTCCCACCCTTTGACTAGCGTAACTGAGAAAAGAATATGGACCATTGTTTATGAGCAGTCAAGCAATTATTTTTTTTCTTTTAAGAAGCTATTACAATGAGGTTTGATCTAGTTAAAAGAAAACAAACAAAAAATTCAGGTACATTGTTACCTAGAAAACATTCTTATATTTTGCGACGCCATTTCTGTCCTAAGTGGAACTGCCTGAAGGGGGAAGTGACTCATTGCGGTGTCACTCATAAATTCCGTGACATTGTTTGAATTTCCCTAAATTGAGAATTGATGAGTCACTAACTACAAATGAGATTTGGAACATGACATGGACTATAATCTAGAGACAGAAAATGTATGCTGTAAAATTCTTAAGAGATACAGATGTCATTTTAAGTAAATTATCCTTGATGATAAGAATACAAATAGATACGTTCATGAAAAGTACATTGTGTATAAATGTTCTTGACCACACTATTCCTATGTCAGTTGAGTGGAAATGCAGGTGTAGACATAAGCTTAATAGTTATAACTGAAGTTCCATATTGAAATAAGTCTGAAGTAGTTATGAAAATGTGTCGGCCCTGAGAGGTAAGAATAGGGGTGTGCAAAACGGGCCGTATTCAATTTGGATTCGGCCCCAATCGGGGACAGTGATTTGATTAATTGATTTGGATCGCTATCCCGATTCGATTTGGTCAAATCCTAATCTGAAGATTTGATGCTGATCTTTGGAGAATCGGTGATTTGGCCATAGATGCAGCTTTAAATGTTTCTTTTCTATGTACCTCAAGGTACCAGGTGTGGCTCATGAATACTGTGATGCTGGTGGATTGAGTGTCCCACAGGAGCATGGGGGTCTCCTCCACATGCTTGGTGGCGAACCCAGAAGTGGACCAGAAGTATTTTCGGTTCACTTCTGGGTCTGCTGCCGAGCATGTGGGGGGGCACCCCTGTGCCTGCCTGGCAAAGCGGTCTGCTGCAAGGGGACCTCCCCCCGACCCCTCCCCACCCCCTGATGCCTCTGGCTGATTTCCTGGGGCCACTGGCAGATGCATGGGCTGCCACCACCCTACTGCTCCTTTGCCTGGCCTGGCCTCCACTCTCTGCCCAACCCTGGGCTGCACAGGGGGAAAAATAAGTGTTGTACCCCGCCCCTCCCTCCTCCCCCCCCGCACAGGCTTGGGGACAGACCACTGCTGTTCTGCTGTCCCCCTGACTGGGCCACACGGCCCCCTGCCCTGACCTGGCTCTGCTCTTTCCAGCTCAGCTCTGCTTTCCCCCACCCCCAAGGTCTGTGCAGACATGGGAACAGGCTGTCGCTGCCCCACTGCATGGCGACAGCCCTCTCACCAAATTGGCAGCTGGGGTGGGGGTATGTGGAAAAGCAAAACCTCTTATTTTTACATCAATCCCCACTTTCCTGCTCTCTTTTTTGCAGGGCTTTGTGTGTGTGTGTGTGTGTGTGTGTTTGTGTGTTGCTGATTTTGTGAAAATTACCTGATTTCACATTTTCTTTGAAAACTGGGGGACTGAGAGTTAACTTGAATTGGGAGGGTAACTATAGCCCAATCAGTCTAACTTCCATTCTAGGGAAAATCCTAGAAAAGTTAATCAAGGAGTCTAGCTGCGATAAGCTTGCAGAAAGTAAGATTCTGAATGACAGCCAGCATGGCTTTGTCATGGGCAAGCCTTGCCTTACCAACCTCATCTCCTTCTATGACCAGGTAACTCGCCACCTAGACACAAGAGAGCAGGTTGACATTGTATACCTAGATTTCCAAAAGACCTTTGATCTAGTATCCCACGATGTCCTCGTGAGAAAATTGGAGGATTGTGGGCTTAACTCTGAGACAGGTGGGTGAGAAACTGGCTGCAGAATAGGACCCAGACAGTCAAGGTGAACGGACCTGTGTCATCCTGGCAAGAAGTGGGCAGCAGCGTCCTGCGGGGTCGGTGCTCAATCCAGTACTTTTTCAACATTGTTATTAATGATTTGGATGTGGAGGTGAAGAACTCACTGGCCAAGTTCGTGGACAACACCAAATTATGGGGAAGTGTGGTCACGCTTGAAGGTAGGCTACAGTTACAGGCAAACCTAGACAGGCTAGCAAGTTGGGCAGATTAGAACCTGATGAAGTTCAACGTTGAGAAATGTGAAGTGCTTGACCTCGGGACGAGCAACCCCCAACACACCTACAGGCTTGGTGGCACCAAACTAACTAGCTCCACGAATGAAAGGGGCCTCAGGGTAATACTAGACCACAGTATGAATATGAGCCAGCAGTGTGATGCTGTAGCCAGTAGGGCAAATAATACTCTGACATGCATCAATCGATGCATCTCCAGCAAAACCAAGCAGGTGAGTCTTCCACTCTACTCAGCACTGGTGAGATCGTAGCTAGAGTACTGCGTTCAGTTCTGGGCACCGCACTTTAACGAGGACATGGACAAGCTTGAGGGAGTTCAAAGATGAGCCACCCGTATGATCAGTCTTACAAGGCAAGCCATATGAGGAAGGGCTGAGGCAGCTGGGACTCTTCAGCTTGAGAAAAGGAAGGCTGAGAGGGGACCTGGGAGCAGCTTACCACTACACTAGGGGAGTATATCAAGGGCTCGGTGAGGAACTGTTCACCAGGGCACCTGAGAGGAGAACCAGGAGTAATGGCCACAAATTCCTGGAAGATCAATTCAGGCTCAATATTAGGAAAAACTTCTTCAAAGCCAGGGTGTCCAGATGGTGGAATAAGCTGCCTCCAGAGGTGGTGCAATCGCCTATGCTGGAAATCTTCAAGAGGAGACTAGACAGATACCTTGCTGGGCTCACCTGAACCCAAGTTATCTTTCCTGCTTGGTGTAGGGGGCTGGACCCAATGATCTGAAGTCTCTTCCAGTCTTACAATCTATGGAATCTGGAATAGAAGTTCAATAAACCAATTTAACCTAAATCAGTGAAGTCTGATACTACATCTATCCAGGTTTATTGTAAACTGGTTTTGGCCATTTTGAAAGCTGTTTATGTGCACTGAACTTCTGTTGGGTTACAGATTTGAACTGGTTGATCACTTTTATACTGGTTTATATGCAACTTCTGTCCCTAGCCCTTGGGCCAGAAAGATTTTAATGGGGATGTCAAACCTAAGAACACGTGTGGTGCAGTTTGTCCAACCTCCATATTTATTGTGAGCACATGAACAGTGGGAACTGTGTGTAGTGTTAGTCAATAAAATTATCTGACTCTGTGTGGGGTCACAGCTAGGAAAAGTTTAGAAACTGTTATAATAAAGCTTCATTTTTATTTTTAAAACGTTGTCTGTAGAATAGCTGAAATGTCTTTGCTGAAACTTTCACAAATAAATTCAGCCCGAGACAGATGCCCAGCAGAGAGAATTTCAGTCCGAACTGTTTGTTTGATGTTTTATAAACGGCTGAAAATGGCCTTCATTGGAAAGTGTCAAGTGACCTAAAACAGACTGTTACTTTCATCAAGCATAATAAGTATGCTGTTAGAAATTGTTATGGATGGTTATAAGTCATGGTTAGTTGTAATAATTTTTAACCATTTGTAAGTTGTTATAAATGGTACCTTACTATAAATATAGCAGCTATGAGTTTTGAGACCTCTGCTGTTTTGCCTGGTATCAAAACGAAAGAAAATGATGTATGTATGTACAATACTACTAAATTTCAAGCTGTGTTGTATAAGGGGCTTTCAGCTTCTTTGATATTTTTTGACAGTTATACAGTAGTGGTATTAACTGAAGGAAGCAGGTGGTCTTATTTTCTTAGTTTCTACTAACAGTTGATTTTTTTTTTTTTTCCCCCTCCCCACCTCGTTAACAAGCCTTGGGCTCAGTTCTTATTTTTCATTTAGAATAAGGGAAGGAAAATAGTTTTACATCATAGTAGAGGATTACTTTGCCATAGTTCTACGCACATCGTAACAATGTCTGTGGAACTCCATGTGAGAGCTATTATGATCCTGGAAGATACCGAATGCTTTCAGTTCTCTTGATAATAGGAGCTTGGCACCTGTAAGTAGCTATGTAGAAGCTTATAGGATTGGACTCGGACATCAGAAAAGCAAGTAATACATTTGGCATAGAACTGCATTTCTCATAAACCTGGGGTGTCAAACTCACTGCGTGCCCTGGGCCAGATCTGGCCTGAAGGGGCAGTGGCTGTAGCAGGAAGAGTCGTGGTAGGGCAAGCAGCTGTAGGACTGTAGGATGAGTGAGTCTGTGTTGGCACAGCCCTTGCTTGCTCTTTTTCTGTGGATGGTCACGTTCACTTGAGCTCAGGGCCTTGGATTCTGTGGCTGTTCACGCCTCCTCTAGCCGTGCCCCCATTTTCAGTAGCCTTTCAGTAGCCCAACTGGCCAGATGAAGTGGCTTTGTGGACTAGATCTGGCCTGTGGACTAGATTTGACACCTGCTACAAATCAACAGGTGCCTGGATATGGTATGTAAGTTAAAATTTGAAATCAAGCTTGTTATTTTAATAGGGCAACTTTAAAAGAAAGTAAAGGTTCAGATTTATATTTGTTCTACTTACCAGTTGCTTTGTCAGTAACTAAAAATCCATATATTCTGATGGTCACCCCTCGAGGCCTTTCCGTTCTGTAAATGCTTGTTGCTTGTCATTTAAAAACTGCTGGTGAAACTTCCACTAAGGCAGGTACTGGGAGAGTCGCTGCTGTCCCAGTAGACACCAAAAGTGCTGCAGATATTTAGGCTTTTTCTCCCAGATCAGAAATGGCTGCTCTTGGAGAAAAATAAGCTGGCCACAACCAGAGTTAAATTGCTTCTGGGAGAGGTTTTTTTTCCTGCAGACTGAAGGTGTATATGCTTTCTCCTGATTTAATTCCTCCTGGGGACCAGGGAGAGCGGAGCCACTGGAAAGGCTCCCTGTTTTCCAGGACCAAGGAGGGGCGAGGGCAGCTGTTCCTTCCCTGCACCATAGATCAGGAGGTTAGGGGAGGGGAGCAGCAGCCACTGTTCTCTACCTTTTCCCCCACACCAAGCAGTCCTCAGTTTTGGGAAGAGGCAGGGGACTTTTTGCTGGCTCCCACTGGCACCCACTTAATGCCTAGCTGAGCACCAGGCTGGTAATTTAAAAGCCGGCAGCTGGGAGCAGGCCTCAGGGAACCTGCTTCTAGCTGTTGGCTTTTTAATCATTGCTCTGCCCCTGGGTGGGGCGGCAAGGGGGAGCTGGGGACATTCTCCATGCACCTGCCTGTGGGTCCCTTTGGTGTTGAAATTGCTGCCTCTGCTGCTCATTTGAGTGGCAGCGGACAAAGGGGAAGTGGAGAGACTGGAAGGTGGCTGTGTCCTGGACTTTCCCCAGCCCAGCCAAGCACTTCAGTCCTGGCCTCTCCAGATTCTCCTTGCTGCAAGACCAGGGCAAGACAGGGCTTTGCCACCACAGCAGAGTGCCCCCGTTTCGCCCTGCGCTACCCTCGGTGAGCTTGGACCGGTGTTGGCCGAAGCACAGCCTTGCCGCAGCAACTGAACACTCCCTCCTCCTCCTGCACCCCTTCGGTGATCCCCGAGGAGTACAAGGAGCAGGGCTGTTCTCCCGAGGAGGAGAACTGGGAGAGTTCCCACCATGGGAGAGAGAGTGCTGATTGACAGCGTGGGAGCGGGGGGATTCTCCTGGGCCAGGACCTTCCCTCTGTCTCTGGCAGGTGCTGCTTTTCAGAGCTGACCCAGGGAGCGGCCCGCTAGTGCCGCCTGGCTGGAGACTTGAAGCCTGTGAAGCTCTTTAGCCGTGGGGGCTGGAGCAACACGTGCAAGTCCAGCTCCTGGGCTGTTCCTCTACTGGAAGAAATTTCCAGTAGAAATGAATGTCTGCACACTGCTTTAGTCGTGTTCTTTTTTTCATATCCATGTGGTACGACATTAAATTCTAATCCAATGTTAATCAGCTTGTCGGATTTGTATCTCTTGGTCAGCTCAATATCTTTCAGCGTAATTTTTCTTGCATTACCCAGCTACGAAAGCAGTTATCCTGTCTGCTTTCAAGTGGTGGTGTTTTTATCTGTAGGAGATTAACACAAAAATTCCTAAAATTTGCCTCCCTATCTAGGAATGGGTAGATCTGGTCTCTCTCTCAAATTGCTTATACAGAATGAGAGTTAGGGTTGGCGTGTTCATTGTTTTCAGTTGTTTGCCTTCTGGTTTTGGTTTTTTTTGGGGTGGGGGGAGGGGTTGGCCTGTTTCTATTCTGTCTTCTACAATTTTGGCCTCAAGTAAATTGATCAAGGTCTCATAACTGCTGGAAGAGAAAATGAAGTTTGCTATTGAACTATTTCAGTAGACATGTTTTAGTTGTATAGTCATGCTTTTAAATTTTAGTATTTGAAACTTTTAAAAATCGCGAATAAAGAAAGTAGAAACTACTGCATGTTAGGTGTATTACAAAGAAATTAAAAGCCCAGTTGCAGCCTATTTGTATATGCCTGTCTGTTCTGTTTCCTGCTTGAAGTGTTCTTCCAAGACATCAGAAGGAAACATGGAAGGATGGCCTGTTTTTCATGTGAAAAAAAAGTAATTGGAACATGCCAAGTACTTCATTTTAAACATAGGAAATGTACATAAATATGCCTTCTTTTTAATGTTGATGTTCAAAAAAAAGCTATTGAAGTTTTAGAGCAGTTGCACATTTTTGAAAAAAAATATTTTCTGTGTGTGAAATACAGTGGTCATAAACAAAGATCACGGGAGAGCTGTGCGAGATTCTAGGGTTTTCCTCGACTAACTAATGTGTCCCACTTTAAGTACAGATCCCTGCTTTAAAGCCTATTGGTCTTTGTTAACATGTGACAGCTAACATGGTTTTAATGCCTAACCTTGTAACTATAGTAAGTATAACATTTTAAAATGACTGTGCTTTGGAGTTAATATGTTTTGAACAGTTGATAACTAGTGTGCAGTTGCTGTTTTATAATATACGTGTGCAGTAGGAGGGTTTGCTGCTGGTAAGCAACTCTGTGTAGAGGATACGTGTGGTTCTTTCTATTTTTCTTTTTTTTTTTTTCTGCTTCCTGGAAGGAAACTGTGGCCTCCAGCTCATTGTAATAACATAATTTTTGAGCCATGGAGCACTGGTTTGCTTAAGAGAGTTGTATAGTCTGTTTCCTAAGCAGATTAACTGTTAAGAGCTAATATTAATGCCTTCCTCATGAGCTTAATAAAGCTCCATCGACTTTCAATGATATGGAAGAATTGGATGTTTAACCAGGATCCTGAACATGTGTTTCAGGTGGAGAACTCCAAAGACAATGAAGAAAATATCTTGCAAAGAGAAGTTCCCATCAGACAGTCTCGGCGAAGGTTCAGGAAGATTAATCAACGGGGAGAACGCCAGACCATCACTGACCATGTGGATGCTAGCAGTTATCTTTCGGTGAGCATGTTTTCCACTACATACTGGCCTGGCTGTTTGACATCTCTGTGTCAGTCTTGCCTTTTTGGGGGGGGATGTTATGAAGAATTAGAATCTTTAGTTTTTCATATTTGATTTGTATAGTTTTTCCAGCTGAAGAATGGTTAAAAGCACTCTAGATTTTGAAGCTGTAGGTGGTAGTTCAGCCACGTCTGCTCAGAAAAACAATGATTTGGTTTTAAGCCCTTTTAGCTGTCTGTAATAGGAACAAAACACTTAGAAGGTCGTTGGTCAATTTGGGGTTGCGCCCCAAACATCCACAGAAATGTTGTTAATATTTTTAACATTGTAATTATTAAATAAGGAATGTCTCAGATCACTGAGATTTTTTTTCTTGTTTTGACTATAGACCATATTCATTATGCTGTATTTGGCCACAGGTGTTGGGGACTTGTACAGTCTTGATGTTCCACCTGTGGTTTGTCAGTTCAGGTGAAGGATCAGAGAATGTATTTGACAACAGCAGAATGTTAAATCATGCATCCAGAAGAGTAAAACATTGCCTTGTCTGGAACACTAAATATATTAATAAAGTATTGTGCCAAGACGCGTGCAGCTGTGATTCTCAGACCACAGAGCTTAAACACGTTTTTGTTTACCATTATTTTTATATAACCACATGCTTAAACCCTATCAGCGGTTGATTGAATGTGGGTGGTCTAGACAAACAACTTCATTTTGAAAAATAATTGTTTTTGAGGTTTTGTTGATTTGAATTTAAATCAAATAATGAAACAAATTGCAAATTAAAAATGAGCATTACCAGGAACCAGGTACCTTCTTCCTTTTTTGATAGCTTAAGTTTTTTAATAGAGCTGAATTTTAACTAGCCTCTCTGTCCAGAAAAGAAAAATGAAATCATTTACAAATAAAAAAACCCAAGTCCCCTCCAACCCTCAGGGCTTGTAGTTGGCAGGCTTTCAAAGCATTTAAAACACAGTAATTAACAAGTAAATCTAGCTAATTTTTCTCTCTCTCAGAAGGAAAGTATAGTTTTGGCTTGTGACTAATTCTTATAGTGTTTTTCTTTACATTCATCTTCCTGTGTCTCCTATTTCAGGGGTTGACACATACTGACTTGTGCCAGTAGTTAGTAAGTGGCACAAGTAAAAGGTAGTGACTGAAGTTATGTCCTCAAGCTCTGAGCAGTCATGACTAGGGTATGGATCATTAATGAGAACCCAGCTTTTCTGGTTTTCGTTGTGGGGAAACATGCATCTTCACTCCTCCATTGCCTTTCTGTTTAAGACTTCGGTAGCATCTGACTGAATAGGTTGTTGTCTACAAAAGCTCATGCTTCTCTGAGCCAGTTGGTCTCCAGTGTGCCACCCTGCCCTGCCTTCTGCTTGTTAAAGACTGAACATGTGCATTGAGCAGCAGTTCCTCAAGTTTTGATTGTTTGCATTTCTCAGGAAGGGAGAATCTCGTGAGCAGTTGATGTCTGTCTGTGTGGTCTTGAGAGCTCCTCATTCGATGAACAAATGAAATATGTAGCTTTCTGGTGATTTTTTTAAGGATTGTTACCAGTTAATTTTACAACTAGGTGAAGGCTTGTCAAAAGATTTGTGTTAATCGGCAAATTGTGCTAAGTGTATTATGTTTGTCAGTCTTTTGCTGTGTGTTTATGATAACATGGTGTATTTACCTATTTTTGTATGTGTACCTGCATATTGTCCTTGTGACCATTTGAAATATTCTTGGCTTATAATTGTTAACATATCAAAATCCATTAGTATTTTCATTCAGTTCCATAGAAATGAGAAGTGGGAGAAAGTCTTCACATTCCAAAGCTTATGTTCTGGTATCTTACTTTATTTCAATTTATAACAACAGCAAAAAAAAAAAAAAAGTCCCTGTCTACCAGTTCAAACACTTGACTTGGGAATCAGTGGCAAGTTCAGCTGTGTGGAGTTAAGAATACTTTATGGTACAGTGTCTGCCAGTTGGTTGTCTCTGTTACCAGCTGACCAAATTGCAAAACCATTCTGCCATTTATAGATCATGAAAACTTTCTCTATGCATGACACTTTTGGATATTTTTTGTGGCAAAAAGATGTATAGTGGACAACACAGATTCCTAGGAAATCTAAATGCAAGAGGATCTAGATTCCTTGAGCCATGTTTGCAAATACAAACATTCTTTAAAAATAAAAAAAGAGGTGAAGTTTTTTTAAAAAACAAATTTAGTCATACTTTAATAAAATTAACTAGCTTAAACATTTTGTGGTACTTTTTTGTGGGGGGGGTTGCATATATAGGTTTAACTTGTGTTGGTGTTAGTGAAAGCTGCATGCACACATTTAAGAACAAAGATTCTAGTAATATAGTATTTTTGGTTCCCTAAGGCTTTAAAAATTTTAGATAAGCAGTTGTCTTGCTCAGAATTACCTTTCTGCATGCGAGCTCATCGGTTGCATACATTTCTTCATCTGACAGTTGTTCATAATTATCCTCCTTATAGCTGTCCTAGGTTTATTAATATACTTAATTGTGATTTCCATTGCAACTTGATCAGTGTCAGCTTTTCAGGAACAATAGATGAAGCAAGTATAAGCAGGAGGTATTGGGAGAAATACTTTTAATACTTTGTGAAGTCTAAAGTTATGCTAATGAGAGAAATTTTGACAATAACTTTGAACTGGAAAGGTACTATAATGCCAGAACTGGAAAAATGTTTACAAACCTGCCAACAAGCTTGCTTTGTTGACACACTTATAATGAAAAATGACAGTGTATTACTTCACTTCCTTGCTTGCCACTAAATGGTCTTTGATAGGGGTTGAATATGGCATGTTAGAGCTCTTAAGTAAGTATTATTTAATTATCACATTTTTCCATATTGCACTCAAAGTATTACCTCCAGAGAATAAACTAGTTTCAGTACTTGTGCATCCAGTCCTGCATATACAGTATTACATTCAGTCTGAGAAACTCAGAAAAGTATCCTGTCTGGTACAGGAAGTTTTTAATTCCTAAAACAAACTTTGTTTGTGATTCACTGCTTCTCTTCTTTTATGCCAATCAGGCATTCTTGCTCCCAGGCTCAAATAGAAGCTGTCTTGTATTCTTATATAGAAGAATTTTCCATGAAACTCTTAACTCATTATTAAATCTCTTCCACATGTAAGTGCACTGTGGTCATAATTAAGAATAAGGTTAATCCTTATTTTTATGAAATGTAAGCTATTAAGTGCTACTGCTGAGATGCTTATTTCCAGCTGTTTCTTGCATGGTACTGCTGATGGGCATTAATAGAATATGTTGTAAATGATTATAGATGTTTTTAAAGGTCTTGTAAGCGTAGCTGTTATATTTAGTGAGTATTTTTGACAGGCATGTAGAAAAGCCTCAATCAGGATAAAAACAGCTCTTTTGTTTTATAGTGGTGTAGCCCAGGTGTACACAGGTTTGTACTCCCCTTTCTAAATGAGGGAATTATTGGCAGGGCGTGTGCTGTGGAGGGATACAGGAGCCCAGCGGCCGCCTCTGTCCCCTATAGAGTTAGGCCCAGTCAATCAATTACTTAACTGTATACAAATTTATTATTACCACAAAACCATTAAAGGGTAAGGTTGTAGACTATGTACATGTACAGATTTACAAAACAATAAACCCTATACCGTGTGTGTGTGTCTATATCCTTTGTTCTCGGTTGTTCTATTGGACACCCGTATTTCTGAATAATTATTGGGGTGTGTGTACGTACACACACACACACACACACACACACACACACACACACACACACACACACACACACTCTCTCTCTCTCTCTCTCTCTCTCTCTCTCTCTCTCTCTCTCTCTCTCTCTCTCTAATTATTCAGAAATACAAGTGAGCAGTAGAACAACCCAGAACAAAGTATATTGATCGGGCAGCCTTATAAATATACAAACTGTTACTTCAGCTTATTCACATAAACTATATAAGGCACAAAAATAACAAGTAATCTTTAGACTACTTGGATGCCCCCCGGGGCAAGGACCCCACTCCCAAGGTATCACTACAGGAAAGGAGGTGGGGGGGGAAAGAAAAGAAGGTGACACCAAAGACTCCTAAGCTGCCCACCCAGGAGCGGCCCATGTGTTGCCCCTTCACAACCCTGGGCGTCCGTCCCCCCCCCCCCCCGTGTGGGGACCCTCTCTCCAGGGTAATTTGCTCCTCCACAGTCCCGGAGGGTTGCCTCCCGTTTTCCAGGTTGAGCTCTGTTCCTCACCAAGCTTTCCTGCTGCCCGACTCTGCTTCTGCTGGCCTGACTTAGGGCCACATGCACTGCTGTGTGTAGCGGACGCTTTGCCTTGTGCTAGGGGTTGGAGGCCCAGGCAGCCTTGTGCAGCACCAGGGCTCAGTGTGCTCCCAGACCCCCTGTGCAGTGTCATCTGCACTGAGCTGCTGCCCTGTGCTAGCAGCTGTAGACCTGATCCCAGTTGCTCCCAGGGTCTCTTGCCCTTTGTGCAGCGCCTCCTATACTGAGCTCCCAGCCTTGTGCAGAGCTTGGGGATCTGAGCCACGCAAGCGGCTCCAAAGATCCTGCTTTATGCACTGGCCTGTGCGCTGGCCATACACCAAAGATTGCAGACCTGAGCCACCTCATGCAGTTCCCAGGATGCCATGCTGCTCACCAAGATCCTAAATACTGGAGCCATCGGCAGCTCCCTGCCAATGGAAGTCTTCAGGGGCTTTTCCAGGCTACTGCTTCGCCCTGCTGAGCAGCTCTCCCCAGCTTTCCTGAGCCCCGCTATTCTCTCTTCTCCATCCCCGATGCATCTGTCTTGTGCTGGTTATGCAGCTCCTTTTATACTCTCCAGGGCTCCGGCCCTAAAGTCTTCTGGACGTGACAGTGTTGCAGTCTTCAATCAGGTCCAGGGGAGCTCTTCTCCCCCTCCCCTCAGGAAACGGGCATGGCTTCACTTCTCCTGTTGCCTCCTGATTGGTGGAAGGGCTCCACCAATCAAAACAGCAGATCTCAAGCCTGGGACTCAACCCAAGCTCCAAAAGTTAAGCCTGCGACGTTAGTATTTATTTATTTATTTATTTTTGAAAGATGTACTTTCTGGTGATCTTTAGTACCGCACATAAGAAACGAACTTATCGTTGGGAAGTGGATTTTCCATTCTTGAACCAGAGTATTGAAATAATAGTAGCTTCAGGCAGTTATCTTTGCAATAAAAAGTTACTGTAAGTATTAGCTGTACTTTAAAATGCAGGAAGGATAGTAAAATATCCATGATGGCATGTTCAGTGGTGCTGTGGAAGAAAAAATGGATCTTAGGGTTAATTTATAGGTGAGATTTCAGCTGCTAAATCAGACTTTTGGTTTGTAAAACTTAATGAGCTTCAGAAAAAACATAAAAAGTGAACAATCTTTTTCATCCTTTAACACTTTACGTATTGATGGCACATGTGTGGATTCGCGTCAGATATTTGCCTTTGGGAAGCCTTCATTTTAAAAAAGCACTTGTAATTTATGATCTAATGGTATGTGATTTGATAGAAATTTCTGTCTTCGTTTGGAAGCTGCCTAAAATACTTTTAAGACAATTTTTTTAATATAATTTTTTGTGGAAATATTACTTTAGTGATATTTAATAATATATTAAACACATTTATATTAAATATCAAATTATAGTTGTTTGTATTTTTGTTTCCTGCCTTTTTATTTTAAAACACATGTTTTAACGTACTGAGTTCTTACTAATATTTGTCATTTTTCTGAGACATAGCAATGCTTTTCCCCCTGCTTCCCAACTTCCATTATAAGAGGATGACATGGTTTAAGAGATTTAATATAATCTGTCCATTTCTTTGGGATGGTGCCCTAATAATTGCACCACTTTCAAAATAATAATCCTGGAAATGTAGAGTGGTATTCATCTTTTGAGAAATCTGCCTCAGAAGGTTACTTGACAGGCAAGTTGCTTGTTCTTTAATCGTATACTTAATGTAATCCTGTTCAGGTTCTTGTGGTTATCCTAGATTTTCTTGCGGTTGAAGGGGAGATGAAGAATGCTTTCCGGGGGGGCTTGGAAACCAGGGGCTTGTCTCCATTATGGGGCTGCTGTCCTCATGGGTTGTGTTGTCATGGTTCTGGGAGCGGAGCCCTCTTTCAGAGACGTGGGGTATGACGACAAAATAGCTACAGCACCACCTTGAACAGCAGAAGCTAAGGGCATGTATAGATGTGCTCTGGGAGGTAGGAGGTTGGGAGAGTGCTTTAATTAGAGCAGCTCCAAGAACGTCATGTGTATCAGTCAAAGTGTCATATGTATCAGCATCCCTATATTGAAAAATAGTGGCAGGGCCACTTTAACTAAAGTTCATCTAACGAGCTTTAAAGCACCCTTGCCGCTGCCATTTTGCAGTGTGGGGATGCTGATACACAAGTCTGCTGGAGCGCAGTAATTACCGTGCTCCAGCAGACCTGATTAATTGAGTCTGCTCTGACAGTTTGCCAGCAACCCTTTTCTGTCAGAACAGCTATGTCCAGGCATGCCATTTTGCTGGCATGGCTGCATCGCTCAGGTCTGTGATTTTATTTATTTATTTATTTTGTGCTCCTAGCAGTCATAGCCATGCCAGCAAAACTTCGTAGCTTAGGCTAAGATACTACCTCAGTGCTGGATGCATCAGGAGTTTTATAATGTGTTTTAAGTTTCATTTTGGCCAGTTTACCTGGTGCTGAAACAAGGTTTACTTGACCTGTAGTTCTTGGGACTTCATCTTTTTTGAAAATTGATGCAAAATTTGTGTGATTCAGTTGTCGAAATAGCAGTTGATGTTAATGCAATTCCATATTTTTCTTAGTGGTTCAGACCACTTTATTCTTTTTTATATATATCGTGCTGTCTTTGCAATGTATTGGACTTCAGTGTTTGTTACAACACCTTTTCTTTTGTAACTTGAAAACTGGACAGTGTCTCATCTTTATTCTTTGAAGAGTAGTGGTGAAATCCCGATTGCGTAGGAGTTCACGTGCATTCTGCCATTGGCTACATGACAGATAGGGTTTCACAGGAAGCTGTCTTCTCAGCTTTCTTGGAGGTGAAGACTGATGCAAAGAAGTAATTTGGCTTCTCTGTTCTGTCATCTGTTCTTATAACGTTGGGCATTTGAAGATCACTAGCCATTATTCCACTTACATTTTGAATGCTGTAGTTTACACTCCATTCCCTGGCCTGGATTGTACATATGCTGCGTACACAGTCTTTCACTAGCATGCAAGTCTGGGGAAGTAATGAAGTGCAAACTCATATAAGCGGTTAGGTGTCTGTACTTTTGGCTTAGTCATATTGATTTTTTTTTTTCCTTGTGAAAGAAATGGCCTCTGCAGTGAATTCATTTAGCGCAGGCTACTTTGCCTTTTGCTTATGTCCTAGATCTAATACAGTCTCCAGCTTTGCATGTCACATTTATACTCGCAGGAAAGGATGTCTGGTTTACAAGTCTGACCACAGTGTATTACAAGAAGTGCAGCAAAAATGTGGGGTTGCTAAATCCTTGAGCGTTCTAGGTACTAAACTCATTGCCAGCTGATGAACTTGCCTTAGAGGTGGGGAAGGGTAGGGAAGTGCCGACTGATAGACGTATCATTTACGCAGGGCTGTTAACTGATGGTGTCGACTGCTGGAGGAAACTGCTTCTCTGACTGGATGCTAATTTATTGGCAAAGAAATGAGAATGTAATAGATTTAAAATGGCACCCAAGATTACAGTGCGAGGTACCAGGCAGACTACCTAATACTTACTGATGAATTTGCAGCGATGTCGTCTTTGGTATACCTTAGGTTTCATTTATTTGAGAAGGAAAGACCACCATGTTTGCACTTATTTTATCATCTCAATGTATTAGCTTTTCCTTGTTAATCCTACTGGCTAGTTATATCAGGTACACTACTATCAAAGACGTCTGCATAAGTTATAGTATGTTACTGGCGATGATGATCGTTAGCGAGAACATAAATACTCGAAGGTATAGTGCATTAAAATTCTTCTCCATAATTTCCATAGATCACTTTCCGGACGGCTAGCCAAACTAATTAGTATGCGTGTCTACAGCCTCCAATGTAATATTGATGGTTATGAAATATTACTACATAGAATAGAAAATGGACGTTGGAAAACCCCATTTTGTTTCCTTAATTAAAGGGATACCATCAAGAAATATGACAGAACATATACCATTGTATTTAATAACATAGCACATAGCTTTTAAAAGAATACATGTTAGTATTGGAAAACTGAACATTTTTGTTAAAATCCTCCTGTTAAAGGCAATGCACACAGATATTAACATAGATTTTATCAGATCAAAACTGTGTAGAAATGGCCATATATTGTCGATATAACCCCTAATTCATTCATAGAAAGTATAATGATTAAAATATTATATTTTAAAGACTCCATACATACTTTGCAGATTTTACTATGAGAATATATAAGATCATTGTGTGCTGACAAATGATTCTGAAATGCACAGTTGTTTAACAACACGCAAGAATTATGCGCAGCAAGTGGGGAAAAAATGTATATTCAGCTGAAGCTTCAGAGGATTTTTTTTAAGGCAAACACCTGCATTTACTCAAATGAAAACTTCGCCAAGTCCTTAGAGTTAATATCCATCCATTCCTTCAAAAAGAAAAATAAAGCCATAAGATATTTTAATAAACATGTATTATCAAAACCTACTTTTTTGTATCTCTTCCAAAAGGCTTCATAGTTTTCCAAATGCTGGGTGTGGGACATTGTTTCATTACAGAGTAGGAGGAGATGCTTGTCACTCTGTCAGGATGATGTCCTTTAGCGCGAATCATCAACATGCAGCCTTGGAAATTTGCTGATTTCTCATACAGAGGAGAATGGCATTAAGATTTGTCCAAGATGCTGATCTTTGATTTAATTTTCAAGAATTCAGTCTTTCATGTACGTTTTTATTTCTTTTGCCTGAATAGGAAGTGAACCTCAGGCATGTGGACAACTGACCACATTTAAGGGCCTGTGCTTCCACTTGCTGTAAGGGGGGATCAGCTTGCTTTCTTCTCCTTTTCAATATCCCTGAGTAAGCACAGGTGTCCGTGTATTGTATCCCTGTCTAGCCTGAACTGTATTTGGGTCTTTTTTTCCTGAAGCACTTAACTGGGCCACTGCTGCTGATGCTCCTCCCAGCATCGGTTTGAGAAGTAATTTTTATTGCTGATATTAGAAACTTGTCATATTCATTTCGAGCCAGCGCTGTTTGGCGTAGCAGTGGAGGCATCGGATCTGATCTGTCTGAATGCTACTTGGTAAGATGATTTACATCTGTTTGTACTTGTTTCATAGTACTAGGACAGCAGTGCATTTTTACAGACAACAAACCTTTAAACTATTTTTTAAGTGAACAACTCTGTGGAAATGGATGACTTAAGACCCACCCCTGCCTGGCAAACCTCATCTCCCACTGGCCAGTGGACTACAAAGTTTTTTTTTTTCCCAAGTCTTAACCAAAATTACGACTTGTAGCACTTTGAGTCTTCCTGGTGAGAGGGAGGCGATCGAAGGAAAGTTCTTACTCAGGCTTCTAGCCCTGTGCAGCTTCAGTGTGGTGACTGTCTCTGTCAGTATACAAATCATCTCCCCAAAACTTCCTAAACTTTAGCAAAGTAGAAACATAAAAATATCACAGTCTACTTACAGAATACTTCTGTTTACCCACAGTTTGGGATAACACCTAAACATCTGTGTCTTTCTAATCTTTTATTTCTTCCTTGGCCACATTTAATTGCCATACAGGCAGCTTCATAAACTGTGTGGTACTTCCCTCTTGAAATACCTGAGGGGAAGAATGAAGGGTTCTGATTTGTGAAACCTGCCCAAAAGGGTCTGATGTACCAAGGAGATGGGACACCAGTCCAAAACTGTCATACCAAATGACTCGTTGGCAGCCTCTGCTCATGTAAAATATGAGATGATCCTAGGAGCCTGCTAAAATGGGTTGTCAGCCTGTTTTGGGTCTCCAAGTCTAGTCTGTTTTCTTTGCATTTTTGTTATATCCTTAACTTCTCTTTAACATTACTGCAGGGTTTTTTTGAAGGCATCTGATTGTTTTTCATAGAAAAATACTTTAGAGCAATTGCCAGCAATTTAACACTGATTTTTTTTTTTTTTTTTTAAATAGATAAAGCGTATTGTTCTGGTTTCTTTTGACATCCTCTCAACAAGTTTTCTGTTCGATATTCAGTATCAGTCTAAACCAATCCATTATGCTCTCCTCACTATCAAATGCAGCTTTTTTTATGGATAAGCTTAGTGTGGATAAAAATACAAAAACCGCACTAGAGTATTTTTATGCTGAGAAAAATCCTGGAAGTTCAGGTGTTTCCAATTTAGATTAACCCCATGGAAATTATGCACAATCTTTGTTACGTTACTGTTTGGGGCCAAGATTGGGAAGATAATTTTGTACATACACTAATGATTGATTGACTTATTTTGCGCGCAGAACTTGGTACGAGAACCCCTCAATAATAGCTGTTAACTACAATGGTATGTCTGGTTTTGGTATAAAATGGCTTACTGATCCCACACCTCCTAACCAAGTTTAACCGTGCCCATGGTTTCAGAGTTGCACATTTGGCATGTGTTTGACAGTACCTAGGTATGGGAATTTTTTGTGAGCAAATGGGTTTAGGACATCTGTTCGGCAGGTCCTAGCATATTCTTTGATGTCCTACTTCTTTCATGTTGATAATCATTCCCACCAAAGGTTTTGAGATCCTGATTTTATCTATGTAATTCAGCATTATTTGGGGTGTTATGGAGTGACAATCAAAACAGAAACCTTGATGCTTTCCAGAATATTGGAATTATATCTACATTAAGCCATGTTCTTTACGTAGCTGCTGGGAGCTGACGAAATGTCCTGAAGTTTCAGTCCTCAGGCATCTGGGACGGTCATCAATGCACGCAATTTTTTAATTTACTCAAGTCCCAGATTTCTAAAATCTGTTGGGTTTAAGAAGCAATTAGAGTTTGTATTCATATAAAAACAATTAGCTGTTCACGTTAGAATGTTTTCTGAAGGAATTTGACGGTAGTCAGTATAACGGCTGATCTGGAGTTGTTTTCAGTTTGTTTTTTAAATCAAGTTAAAGGAAGTGGGGGGAGGGAAGGGAATCAGGGTGAAACCTGAGGGATATATTGCTGTTCTGCATTTTTCACCCCTAATGCTTGTCACGTTACAAACTGCAGTTGGGATGAAACCTCAGCAATGGTTTGTTATGTAGTAGGCAACTCTCAGTCATCTGGATCATGACGCACGCGTAAGAGGTCTAGTCAGGTGCCTGATGAATCTGCTCGTACAGAGTTCTGTGACCATCGCACCAAGATCTTTGACACATGCACCTAGACAAGAGTATGGAGGAGTCGAGGCTACCTGAATCCTACCGTTCCCCCTCTAGACCACTGGGACATTATCCAGAGGCCAGACTGAGTCCAGATGTTCAGTTGGTAGTAGCTGCTGCCAGAAGGCAACAGGTAAGAATTGCAGTGGGAGTGCATTTCTGTCAGGGTGATGTCCCTTAGCCTTTCTCCAGCCAAGGACTACCTACAGTGGGGGCTAGGGTTTTGGAGTGCACCTTATTCTGAAAGTTGCAATATTGTGCTGTTTTATATGAGCTGCCCCACCATGAGTTGCCCCACCAAATTGCCACCAGGCCCTCCAGTTGCATGTAGTTTACAGTCGTACCAAAGACAAATGGCTTGCTCTACTGAGAAGATAATGGGTCCAGTTCAATCTGCTCTTCTATCTCTTGTGATTTATTCCTGAAATCCTGTACTAATGGACATTTTTAAGTGTAAGAAAGAAAATGATCTGAGTTCTATACCAGACAAAACTGCACGCGAGTATTAGATACCAGTAATTGCTTAGGGAAAGGTTTGTAAATTTATACGTGGCTAGACTTTCAGCACAGAAATAGTTCAGTGAACAGTCGTGAACTTGGTTACAATCTTCAGAGCTATTTATATTCTGTCTGAACCATTAAATCCTTCTTTGTATATCCCAGTACACCCTGGGTTGTGTAGGAGTGGGCACCAGTTTGGTGCTCTAGTCCAGGGTAAATTCTGCTATAGATCCAGTATAATTGGGGGAGGAAAGGCCTTCTCTCCTTTTCTTCTGAACTTTGTGCCAGTAGACTTGAGAAGGGGCCCTGTTACTGTTGCCCCAAGAGCCTGCTTTTTCCTTTTAATACTCTGAAATATTCTGCAAATGACCATTCAGTCAGGTTCTGGTTGCCCCCCAAAACCCTGCAAATACTGGGATCAACAGAGTTACTGGCCTGAATTTCCAGCAACCCCTAGTTGTGAAAAGTTCTTGTTCTTGGTAGCCAGCATTTTATGCTGTCGTGGAGAAACTAACAACTACTGAACCTCTGTATACAGTCCTCCCATCCTTGCTGTGTTTTCCACAAGTTCTCTCAGGCCCTCCCATTTTTTATCTTGGTTTTGTTTTTTTGTGCTTTTTGTTTTTGCTTCTCTTTTTTTTTCATTCTGTGCATGTATAAAGGCACTTTTCTCACATTGCAAGAGGCCTTTTACATCTCCCCTGCCCTGCCATATAAGAGGCTTTCTGGCATTGGCTACATATTTAGAGCATCTTGAGAGGTTCTCTGAATAGTCTTCTTTTTCTTGGAGAGCCCTCGTGCAGGAGAGCTAACCGTTGAATGCCGATGATCTGTTCTGTGGACTCTGTCCTGAGATGCCTTCTTTCCAGTTCCACTAGGGCACTTTCTGTCTCTTCCGATGAAAGAGAAGCCTCTATGTGGGTGAGCTCTGCCAAGCCACAACCTGGCATTTGGATCATTTTATTGCTAAGTACAGCCATCTGGATCTGAACCCCTCAGCCCATATGGCTTTCAGATGTGGGTGCTTAAACAAACTTACTCTCATCACATATGAGCTCATCCTTCCTTTTTGGAGTGGGGGCGTACAAGGTCTGATTTTTAAGAATTTGTCCCTGGCCTTTCTCTATTGCAGTCCCCCTCTTTTGCCACTACAGAGAAATCCTGCATTTTTCTAAAACTTGACTATCTCAGTCACACTAGGGGCCATTGAGTATGCTGCTGGAAACCATATCCTGGACATTCGGATTGGTTTTATAGTTATTTTGAGATATGGCAAATGAAGGGCAAATCTCCACTCAAGTCTTTACCTCTTTAGGTAAGACACCAGTAAGGAACTACAGTAGATCAGTGCATTTCCTTCCTTCTTGGGAAGTTCTTACTTGGTGGAGCAGTCTGAAGAGGGGTGAGCACCACAATTTAGACTAGGTTCCTTGACTTGGCTGACAAGAAAAGGAAAAGGAAAGCCTAAGGGCTATATTGGTTGGACACAATAAAAATCATTTGTCATAGAAAAACACACTGTAGCTTTAGATGTCTACAAAGTCAAGTGTGTAAACAGACAAAAGACTAATTATGGTTCTTATGCTCAGGGTTTACAAATGTGCCTAGCAGACATTTAGCAAAAAATGGCAATAATGAAGCAGAGAATATGCACATCGTCGGATGCTGTCTGAGCTTCATCAGGTTTCATTAACTTCTAACCCCCATATGTCTGCATTTTGGAAACTTTTATTTAAAAATGTTCCAGAGGTTCATGCTGGCTCTTAATGGCTCTCAAATCTATAATTTTAGTGTAACACACACAATACAAGAGTCATTAAAACATTTTCACAGAGAGTGAGAACAAATGCTCATATATGCGAAGGAAAATACGCAAGATTAATAGAGCCAGTGTTTTCTATCCTACCACAATGCTCTTAATAAATAATTGTTTCTGGATATTTAGAGGGGTATGCATGTATTTTTTTTTTTTTTTTTCAGAATAAGTGTTTTGGAGATCCTTAAAATTCACAGTAGCAGTTTATAAGGAACCTGACTCAGATAAAACAGTGCTGATAATGGGTGGTAAGAAATCTATAAAGAAGGATTTCCATTGAAAAATTCTGAAGTGGAAGCAAAGAAAATGAAATGGAAATATTTGAAGTGACCCTTTAATAATTTTATCTATGGAGCATGATATTTTTGTCATGTAGTTACAAAACTTTTACTTGAAACCTTTACTTAGTGAAACCCAACATAGGTCTAGAACAGGGGTAGGCAGCCCCCAGTATGGGTGCCAAAGTGTGGCATGCGGAGGCGTTTAGCTTGGTGTGCGAGCCTCTGGGTGGACAGTGGGGAAGGGGTTGGGGCTTCAGTACCACAGTGAGGATTGGACCTCTCACAGCACCCTCACCGTCTGCCCCTGGCACACTAACATGTTACAAGTCGAAGTTGTGGGTGTTTTTGGCACTCTGCCCAAAATGTTGCTGATTCCTGGTCTAGCATTTTGACAAGCTGCCCCTAGGAAAGTGAAAACCAACGACTGTATGATGTAAGAGATGTGGTAGTATATCTACTGTTTGCTTTTTGATTTGTATTTTTGTTTTCTTAAATTTTTTACCATGTCCATGGCTCAAGAGATGAAGTAAGTGTGTGTGTGACTGCAATTTCTGTACTGGAAAGAACTAAAATTGCAGTAAACAGAGGACAAAAGAATCAGATTCAGAATAGATTTGGTGTAGGATGCTGTCCTGATACTGAAGCAGCATACGCTTCTGTTATAGCAAAACCTTAAATATCATTCTTTGGAGACTTTGACATGGAACATTAAAGATTTAAAATATATATATGGCTACATTCGAGCCAGAGCCAGAAAGCAGACCACTACATTTACCCTATAATCCGTAAATAACCTGTAGAGGTAGGCTTAGATAAAGGGTTTTGAAATGTGCAACCTAACCTCTCTTTCTGACCTCTCCACTGAAAGGAGGAAGTGGACATGGCCTGAAGGTCAGAACTTTGCATTGAAATGCCCGGTACTTCCCCTTTCGCGCATGCTGGCATTGTTCTTGTTTGTTATGCCCATCATGCTGCTGCTCGAGTATGTGGCTAGAGTATATGTCTGTAACAGACAGCCTGCAGAATGGAGCAGTAATTTATAAAGATTCAAATTAGCGTGATAAAATGTATAAATGTCCAATAGCGTGAATTGGGGCTGACCTTTTCATGTTTAACACAACAGCTGAAAAAAGATGGTTAGAGCAGCTACCAAGGCTGAAGGGGAACTAAATTCCCGATGCCTTTTTATTGTTCCTTCTGTACCGTTGCTTCTAATTTTAGAAGCTTACATCACTTTAGTTACGAAGACAGCCTCCCTCCCTTCCCCCTCCCTCCCTCCCTCCTTCAGAATGGATCATATTTTCATACTGCTTAGGAATCTTACTGATTCTTTTGATAGGATTTTTCTACAGCATGTCAGTAAGCATTTGACTGCTGTGTTAGAAACTGGTGCACATAAGTAACCAATGGCAGCACATATTGTCACCCTGAAGGAGGAACTGAGGGCAGCTTGCCGTCCCACATCCCTCCCTTCATTTGTTCAGAAGGGCCAGGAATAGGGTGGAGAGTTTTTTAAAACAGGAATTCCTGAGACGTTGTAATGAGGAGCTAACCTTGCCACAAAAAATACGGTGACTCATTTCAGCTGCTTAAGTTAAATGGGAGGGAAAAAGCGGACAAGCGTGCCAGCCGCACTAAATCAGGAAGACTTTGCCAGGACAGCAAGGAGATGCTTCCAGGTCCTGCTGTATCTGGCACTGTGCATCACACTCCACTGTCATTGGTTCCTTCATTCTCCAAAAGATTTACAGTGCTCAGATATATTGAGCTGACCCTTTCCTGCTGGTACTTTTACTGCTGCCATTTTTCTTTGTACAAGTCAGACTGCTGTAGCTGGAAATCCCCACTTGCAAAACAGGAGCAAAATGAATTTGTTTCGGTTTCAGACCATTTTGCTTCAGTGTGTGAAATGGCAGATTGCTTATCAACCAGCTGGTCTCCAACCTGCAACCCCCACATTCTTCTTGGAGTCGGTATAATGGTATAGTTGCAGAAAATGACAGAAAGAAGGGTACTTCTAGCTGAGTAGTACAGCGATGTCCCCCTCTTCACCAATTAGATACACTGGTAGCCTTCACACCCTGTAACTTGTTCTTCTGTTTAGTCCCAAGACTCCATAGTCATAGATAGTCCTTTTTGTGAGCACACGGGCAGTTGTATGCTTTTTAAGTAGTTTTTAAGATCAGTGCTTGTCTTCACTGTGCATCTGTAGTATTCAAATAACCAGCATTTCTTGAATTGATCTGCGAAAAGCAGTTACTATTTGGTTAGGTATCTATTGGTGTCAACTGTCCATGCAAGATTCGGGATTTTTGCATAATTGCAATTAATGTTACCTCTAAATAAATAAGGAAAACCTGTTTAAACTGAACCTAAATGTATATAATTAAAATGTGTCATTGCCATGTTTTAAAATCCTATTTTCAGCGACTTGTTAGCAATCATAAAATGCAGATTTAGTTAATAGCAGGACTAGGAGAAGCTTGATAGAGAGCATAAAGAGGCTACCATACATATGTGTAAATTTATGGAGCAATATTCCACCCATGAACAGAAAGCAGCTTTAGGAAACAATAAAGGTTTGGGACCCTCCTTCCATCCTTTTTCTCCTGCAGCCTTGATGTATAGCTCAAGATATTCTCTCAGCTGATTTTCATATTCAGTGAACACTACCCCTTAAAATGAGAAGTGATTTTTTTTCTGTTACTGCTTTTGTCAGCTATTTTAATTCTTAAAATCATATTTTGGTTGTGATCACTGTTGAATAATTTCTGCATGAGGGAGATTCCCTCCCTTTCCCCCTCGCAAGCTACTGTAGTATTGTGATTTTGACATCTGTCTTCAACAAACCATTTATAAAAGAACTTGTGGCACAAAATAGCGCAAGGAGCTTGGGTTAAATAGAGCTCCAATATAGAATTAGGTCAATTTTTTCCCCTGTTCATAGCTGTGTTAGGCTGGCAGGTTTGCATGCAGGGTCTCGGATACATTCCCTAGGGAACTGCAGTAGCTGCAGTCTGATTGGTGGGAAGGGGAAAAGGATGATGTCATCTTCACTTAAAGGCAAAACTAGAAGGAAATAGAATTTTGTTCCCATTATTGAGCTTGTGTTTACAGTAGTTGTAAAATATGGCATTCACGCCAAAATCTTTAGTGGATTGAATTTCATGCACAATGCAGCAGCTTTAAAACGCAGTTGCAAGATGACTATCTGCCCAGCTTTGCTGAAGGGGAGAATTTGCGTGCTATCAGCATACATGCAGACAAGGGGAGAGACTTCCTGTAGCTAATTTTTTTAAAAATTGTAATTATAGTTAATCACGACGGGAAACAAGTAGCACCACACAGAAGAGTCTGGACATCACCTGATTATTACTGATGCTGAGAGGTTTTATTAGTGTGGCTTTGAACCTGATGTTTTCATTCAAAATGCCTTGGAGTAATATTGCATGAGTCATTTGAAAAGGTATCACCCAGCTAGGGTAGTGAGCTGGTGCTGCTAGCCAGCCTGTTTTATTACAAATTTTAGCTGCTGTCCTTTCAATATGATTACATGTACTTCCTTGTAAAACTGGAATATTTATTTAAAATTCCCATGGCGGTTAAAAGTAGAAAAATATTTACTGAAGAAGTTAGTTGTTTCCTCCTTTTATTATGGAGTCAGAAGTATTTACCATACATATCTCAATAGCTAGTTGGGGTTTTTTTTTGTTGTTTGACCCAAGCAGGTATAATCTACTTTATCACAGAATTTATATTCCAGATAGTATTGGAAAGTTATGGGAAAAAGGTGTACTTCGTAGCTGAGGCGAATTCAAAGAAGTCGGACCAAGAGCAAACCTTGGTTTGTGTTCTCTTGGTCCTGAAAGCAAGATGGAAACAGTAAAACAATTCAGTTTATAATGAAATAGGGTATCCTCTGTATGTAACTAGGACTAGCTTAGGTTTTTGAAAGTGAGACCTCTCTTGAAAAATGCCTGTTCGACTCATCAGCGAGTGAGCTTTTTTTTGTTGTTGGATGCCTCAAGTAGCCTGACTCAGAATTGAAATAAAAAAGGGGGCTTTGCTGCGAGGTGTACCTGCTGTGCAGCTTCCTGAAGCAGCATACTTTTTTGTTGAGAAGGGAAGATCTGGTCTTCAAGGTGCAGTTCAGTATGGGGTGAATGATGGTGGCATGCGTCGGAAACTTGTGGCCAAGACACTTGCCTGTGAAAGTGAAGAATTTTAATGAGTAAGGGAGGAAGATGGAGAGCTTAGTACACAGCTGGTGGCCTCTTCCTGCAGCTGAAGTAAAGGGACCTTTAATAGCTTTGAGTCTGGCCTGGTATTTGTTTTTCTCTTCACAAGGTGGTAATGGCAGTCTGCCTTTCAGGAAGGAGCAGCATCACGAGACTGGCGGCCCGAGGGGCAGGAACTCCTCGGTACCCTCCTTGAGTAGCTCTCTGGTGTGCTGGGCTGGTGTTCAAGGCGCTTGGCTGCTGAAAAATGTTTCAATTTTCAGTTGCAAAAAATATCTTGCCCTCTAATTAGAAACTAGAAATGTTGCTCCTTTAAGTGCCACTGCAGTGTTGCAGCACAGAGGTTTTTTGTTTTGTTTCGTTTTTTAAATATCAGCACAAATATTTAAAAAAAAAAAAGAAAAAATCAGCTTCCAGCACGTTTGTTCTTCACTTAGGTTATTTCTCACTGTGGTTTTTCACCATCTTCTTCCAATAAGAAGTTTGATTCATGCTCAGACAAAATCCTTTAAAGATATAAGAAGAGGGAGGTTAAAAATGACATGCAGAGTTGCATGCTCAAAAAGCTGGAAAAGATTTTTCCTGTGAGAAGAGATGTGCAGACACGCATGTGCACGCTCACACGTGTGCACACATGAATAATATATATATTTTGCTTCTCGTGTGTATTAAGTTTTAATAGGAAGATGAAAAAGGCTTACCCAAAATACTGCTGAAGGTAAAGTGAGAAGAGATGCATGGTTTCCGAATGTTAAAAATCTTGAGTTTTGAAAAAATATTCATAGTTTTTTGTATGTGCACTGGTAGGTCATAAAATGATACAAAATATAATGTAGAACAAGTATGTTTTGCTGAATTGGTGTTGTACAGAGATATGTGTTTATATTAGGTCAATAAAGATGCTCTGTTGGCTGCATCTGCAGATACAGTAGCCAATTGATCTAATGCAGTTTCTAAAGGCTTTCTATACAGGTGATGTCATCCTTTTAGCTCAGTTCCCCTCCCACTCTCTTTCCTCCTTATTAGATATTTCATCTTGCTGCGGAGCATCCAATCGATGGGAGCTTCTCCTGAGGGAGCTGCTGAGAAGCAAGCAAAGATAGTAGGAATTAGGACTCCAGCATTCAGTCTCGCTGTAGCTGTGGACATAGTATTTTGTAGTGTATTATATGAATGCTTAAATTGGAAGAGCTAGGCTTGGATTAACCATGGTATCTGGCTGATGCATTAGAATACTAAGCAACACTGCAGAGTTGTAAACTGCATATAGGAAAAAAAAAAGAAAATGAGAATCTAGAAAGAAGAAAAAGGTTGGATTGCAGAGGTTCTGAGACATTCCACAGTGCAAACCTGTTAGAGTAGATACCCTGAAGCTACAGTCTGGACATTAATTCAATTCTTCAGTTATGGAAGATGAGTATAAAGAAGAAACTTTAATGTCAAGGGCGTGGGATTGCTGAATTGTCTAAGAGGCAGGAAAACCTTTGCAGTGTTTGATCTACAATATACACATGAAGTTTTGGAACACGAAGATAAAGCAGCCTTAATTGCTTTGGGGGGGGGGGCTGTGTATGTGTATGTGTGTGGGAAGACTTGGAAGAATTCAGGTTTCACCTTTTACTATAATGTTGTGTTAACCTGTAATTCTAATTCACATCAGAATTAATTCCATTGTAGGACCGTTTTTCAGGTCCATGCTTAATACCTGGGGGTGCCTGTGGATATTTGTATTTGAAGTCAGGAATACTAAATTGTTTTGATTTTGCATTTCTGTGCTTGTTAAAACTGGAACATTTTTATAGGAATTGCTGCTGCTGCTGCTGCTAACTCACTGCAACACTGAAAAATACTGAGATATAGTAGATGCTGTAATTGAATTCATCAGTGTGAAAATCAAGCCTGAGAAGTTGTGAGCATGTATGTTCACTGCTTTGGTTTATGATTTTTGAGGAGAATCTGCTGAGGATTTTGCTAAAGAATTTTCCTCTGTGGCTTTTATTTGAGAGGAAACTTTCCTTCTCAGCCCAAGAAATGGCTTTTCTTGTTCGCTGTTATGCCAACTGTCTGCAGCCATGGGCCTCCAAAGTAAGTAAGACTGTATCACTAATATGTGTTCCTTGAATCATACTGCCAGCTGTGGGACTGTTTCCATGTTTGATTTAAAAACTTAAAAAATATCCCTATGGCTGATCTGGATGTTGTGTTGGGATCTATCTGTTCTATAAGAATAAGTTGTGAGTTATTCCCAAAAGGGATGGGGGGAGAGCTTGAAATCTTAATATCATGCAATATATTAAAAACCTAGAATTTTAACAGAATGTGTAAAAACACTTGTTTCGTTAACACACAGGTCTTGCATATTTAGGTCTTCGATGTATAAGCCAAATAACAGTATTACTGAAATATGACACCTGCAGGATTTGGCTAGGACTGCTTGGGCATATTGGTAATTTGATAGGTATCAATATTCTAGCCCGCTAATGGGTTTAATTTTTGAGCTATATTAAGCTATGTTCTTGGTTTCTCAGAATTAATATTAGGGAGTCGGTTAAGTCGGCAGCTGAGCTATGTAGTAATAATTAACAACTTCAAATTATATTAATTATTTGGATGTGCATTTAAAGATGTGGCTTTTATGTGAAACAATGGTGAGGGTTATTTCTTTTAAAGGAGGTAACAAAAACCAAGACTACTTGAGCAGCCTTTCACATGCAAAACCTTTAAAGAAAATAATATACTACTTGTCTGGCTCTTAAATTTTGGTAACATTCTTTCAGGATATTATTCTAATGTCTGGTCCTACTCAAGTCAGTGGGAGGTTTGCCTTGACTTCATTGGAGCAAAGATTTCCCTCGGGGTGACTGTCCCAGAGAGCTTAGCTTCTAAGGGATGTACAGAGTGTGAAGGTACACTAGGGAGCAATACAGACAAGCTATATAGAGCAATACAAACGGGCTGTATATATTTTATAGCATGTGGAATTTTTTTTTTGTATTTTTGTGCCATTTAAAAGGCAAATAAAAGGTAACTGTTCTTTAACATAAAACCCAACCTCGGGCCAAGATTTTTAAAATGTAGGTGCCTAACACTGGGCACACAAGTCGCAGGCACCTGTGGCCTGTCTTACAGAGGTCCTGAGCCAGTTGATATCAGTAGAGCTGCAGGTGCCTACCTCATTTGAAAGTCGGGCCACATTTTGCTTATGCATATCAAGAATTCGAGTCCTCTAGTTCCCAAGTTTACATGCATTGGCCTGTGTATTTCTTATTGTCTGCTTCATTTTACTTACTCTGGGTCAAATTGGCTTGTATTAAAGAGAAAAGGATCAGTTTATGAAACTTGGACTGACCCATACTATATTAATAAAAGACATTTATAAATAATGCCTCTTATAAAAAGTGAAATGCTTAGTCATATTGTGCCTTTCAACTGAGATTTATGCATTTAAGGGCCTAGGCCTAACCAAGACACCAGAGGGAAAGAGACTTTTGTTTAAAAATCTTTTTGGGACAAATTTGGATCCTACAAAGGCAGTTGCATGTTCGCATAAACATTGTTGGTGCTACCCAGAAGGCTGTACTAATGTTATTTTGGGTGCCGTCACTAAGCAATATGAACAAAATTCTGTAACAGTTTTTAGCATCATAATGCAAGCTTTATGACATTTGTAAGCTTCTGCTAGTCTGTTCTGTAGAGACAATTATATGTACCTGTTCACAGCTAAAAGTTTGACTTTGCATTTCTTTTAGTTGGTCAGCATGCATGTTGTGCTTCAATGAAGAAAAAGTACCAAAGGTCAAAAAATACTGATCATCGGAACTATAACTTTTGAGGCTGTTTTGTGTATTCGATGTATTTTGTGAAGTGCATGTCTCTCCCTTTTACAATGAATATTATCACAGTAAATATTTAAAACACAGTAGTTGACTGTACAAATTTTAAAGGTGCTAGTTTCGATATATATTTTTTTCAAACAAAAAAACGCCAAATGCAGTTTTTGTGGGATTTTGTTTTGCAACTAAAGACCTTTCTTGCCTCTGTTTTTGGTTGTAGCCTTGTTGGTCTAAGGACATAGACTGTCAAGGTTCTTTGGGCAGATGTAATAGCTTTTATTAGACCAACTGTGTAGTTGAAAAAAAAGTTCTTAGCAAGCTTTTGGGCACAATGGCTCTTCAGGCATAGCCGGTCTCTGCTGTTCTGGGACTCCAAGAAATGGGAGAAACTAAAAGTTTGGCAGGATGTCAGAGAGTATGTGAATAGGTAGAAATTAGGAAAACAAAAGGTAGAGAGGGGAAACAAGGGGGGAAACCATGAGGGAAAAAATACCCAAAGGTAAGTAAGGGAGAGACTACTGTAGTGGTTTTCCAAGGTAGAAAAGAGACTGTCTGTGAAAAGGTAAATAGCAGCAAGTTAGGAAGACAAAAGGTATAAAAGGAGTGGAGGGGTGGGGCAGGCAAGAAAAGTGTAAAAAGGTCAGGCTAGGCAGGTACCTGATGAATCAGATGTCAGGCAGGTTGTAATGTCTAATAAATCCAATGTGTACATTGAGTCCATGATTTTTTTTGTATCCGGTAGGTTTCTGAAGTAAAGTTGTAGGTTTCTTGCCTAGGAAATTCATAGCCTCTTACCGAAGTGGTAACTTAATTGTTGTTTACTTTTTCAGTGATTAAAAGTAAATTAAAAAGAGGGTTTTTAAGTTTAAATTTAGAAAGCTCTTTAACTCATGTTAATATCTGTCAAAATTAAGCTGCTTTTAAATTGAGGAATAGGAAAATAGATGTATAATTGAAGTGCTGACTCAACTGTAATTATAGCTGTAACAAATGTGACCCTGTAGTGTTACATTGCTTGTATTTAATCAGAACAAATTGAAGTCATATTTCGCATGATTAATCAAAAATAAGATACACAAAGTATCCATGACTGTGGTGAGTATATAAAGAGAACCTGAATAGAACAATAATAAAAAAAATAATAAGTGCAAGCTGTTGCACTGAATTAGTAATCACAAGGGAAAAATAAATAAAAGTGTGGGTTAACCTTTTGTAGGTTAATGCAGTTGAAGTTGTGGCAATCTTTTAGCAAATGTTGTGAATTTTTGTAGTTTTAGTGAGAATTGAAGCACCTTCTTCCATATCAGTTCTTACTGGAGTCAGAAAAAGTACTCCTTAAAATTCTTCAGGTATCAGACTACCCAAAGGGCACCCTTCTGTGCAGAAAGATGATTTTATATAAATCTAATCCAGCTATTATTAGTATGCTGGTAGTGCATAGCAGTACAGTTGGGGATCAGGACCCTATTGCATTAAACAACCACAAAAGAAAGAGATGGCTTGTGCCCTGAAGACCTTTATACTCTAAGGTAGGGATGGCAACCTGTGATGCATGTGCCCTGGGTGGCGTGGCAACCTGTGTGGGGCATGCAACAGATTGGGCATGGAGCAGAAAGCAGAGCAATAGAGCAGGCAGGGGAAGGGGGTTGGTGTGGTGCATGCAGAGGGTACGAAGCTTACTTTGTGGCATGCCTGCCAAAAAGTTGACGCCTGCAGCTCTATGGCAAGGATGAAAGCAGGCTACAACAGATTCAGGCAGCGTTAAGAAATGGTGATTATGAAGAGCAGGCTGAACAGTGCTCATCGTACCTAATTTGGCAATGGTGAGGTAACTGTTTTTGTAGGAATTGTGATAGAAGAGCATTTTAAGGAGGGAGTTCAAGGAAGAGAGTGAGGTGGCTTCCTATGTATTGGAAACACCTATGCATATGTAAGCAGTGGCATTAGAGGAAATTGTCAGGTTCAATTTTTGTTCTATCTAATTATATCATATTAAATAACCAATATTAAAAATAAAATATTAAATCTTTTAGTAATTCTTTTTGGAAGTATATCAAAACTTTCTCAGTGTCTACTAAAATGTCTTTGTGTATGTGCTTTTTGCATTCGATTTTTAAGTATTAACACATTTTGAAATCGCTATTTGATTGAATTCTGACGTTCCTAATTTAGAGGTAAGGGGTTCCACACCAGTAGAAATGACGGTCAGTTAGGGAACTTCTGGAGGGACTGGACGAATTCAAGTCAGCCGGTCCAGACGATCTCCACCCTAGGGTTCTAAAGGAATTGGCCGAAGTCAATGCAGGACCCCTGGTGCTTTACGAGCACTCGTGGTGCTCTGGTGTGGTGCCGGAGGACTGGAAGAGGGCCAGCGTGGTTCCCATCTTCAAAAAGAGGAAGAAGGAGGACCCGGGAAACTATAGGCCATTTAGTCTTACCTCGATCCTAGGCAAGCTGTTTGAGAAAATTATTCTGGCACACATCCACGAGGGGCCAGCAAGGGACTGCATGCTTAGGGGCAACCAACACGGGTTCATCAGACCAACCGGGTGGCCTTTTACAATCAGATCACCAAATCATTAGATACAGGGGTAGCAGTGGACATAGTCTTCCTGGACTTCCGGAAGGCATTCAACACTGTCTCTCACCCCGCTCTCATTAAGAAACTGGGGGACTCTGGTGTCGACGCCCACACAGTCAAATAGGTCACCAACTGGCTGGAGAGCCACATCCAGAGGCTGGAAGTGGATGGGTCCTTCTCAACCTGGAGGGATGTGGGTAGGGGGGTCCCCCAGGGCTCGGTCCTCGGCCCCGCACTGTTCAACATCTTCATCAGCGACTTGGACGAGGGGTAAATAGCACCCTGTTCAAATTTGCTGATGACACTAAGATGTGGGGGGACGTGGGCACACTAGAAGGAAGCAACAGGCTACAATTGGACCTAGACAGGTTACAGTGAGAATAGGATGGGATTCAACACAGACAATTGCAAAGTGATGCAGCTAGGGAGGAACAACTGGCACCATACCTACAGGTTGGGGAACTCCCCTCTTGTCAGCACAGAGGCGGAAAAGGATCTTGGAGTCGTCATTGATGCCAAGATGAACATGGGCCCGCAGTGTGGGGATGCAGGCAGGAAGGCCAACTGCACCTTGTCATGCATCCACAGATGCATCTCGAGCAGGTCCAAGGAGGTGATCCTTCCCCTCTGTGGCACTGGTCAGGCCGCAGCTGGAGTTCTGGTCCAGTTCTGGGCTCCGTGCTTCAGGAGGGATGTGGACAGCATCGTGACGGTCCAGAGGTGGGCCACTTGCATGATCAGGGGGCAGCAGGGCAGGCCCTGTGAGGAGAGGCGACGGGACCTGAACCTGTTCAGCCTCCACAAGAGAAGGCAGAGAGGGGGGATCTAGTGGCCTGTTACAATCTAGTCGGGGGATCAGTAGGCATTGGGGGAGTCCCTGTTCCCCCGAGCACTACCAGGAGTGACTAGAAATAACAGTCACAAGCTGGCAGAGGGGAGATTCAGGCTAGATATCAGGAGGCGCTGCTTCACTGTTAGGGCAGCTAGGATCTGGAACCAACTTCCGAGAGAAGTGGTGCAGGCTCCTACCCTGGGGGTTTTTAAGAGGAGGCTAGATGAACACCTTGCTGGGGTCGTTTGACCCCAGTACTCTTTCCTGCCATGGCAGGGGGTCGGACTAGATGATATACTCAGGTCCCTTCCGACCCGACCAACTATGAAACTGTGACGCGCATGCACTAATAATTTCAGCCAGTAAAATGCATGCCTAGTTATCATGTGTGTGCATTGTAACCGTGTGTGTAACGTGAAGGTCTGAGGAGGAAGATGCTGAGAGAATGGATACTGTGTGGTTAGGTAATATTTTAAAGATGAATTCTTTGAGGATGGCATTCTGTCCTGGAAGATGTTAATGTCTTCACTGGTCTTGTATAGAGCTACAAAATGTTCAAATGGTGGAAGAAAGTTTTATTTACTATTCTAGATGTTTCCTAAGCATATTAAATTCTTGATATATCATTGAAATATAGCTTATTTTCCTTTTATTAAGCTTCTCTGTTTTCTTCCACTTTCCTTTTCAATGAAATCTAACAACACTCTTTTTACTTTAATGTGAGCTCAGCAACATCAAATTCTGATGTTATGGTGGGAGAAATGTGGCTTCTGGCTGTTACAGCAGAGAACTGGGTTGTGTTTCTGTGCTGCTGTCTTACAGTTGGACCCGAGACAAGGTACTTTTTTGTCTTAGCTTTACCAATCGATTGGTAAAGCTAAGTAAAGCAACAGCATCTCTCTATCTTATAGAGAGGGTGCTAGAAGGTCACAGGATTCAACTCTGCGAACCTTAGTTGAAAGCCTCTTTCTTTGTAGTGACTTTTTTTTTTTTTAAACTGATCAGGAGAAATGCAAAGCATGGCTAACTCCATGGCTGGCTTCTACCAAATAGTGTATTTGCCAGTGTGGAATTGTGACCTAAATAGTATTTCTTCATTGTAAACTGTTTTAATACAGCGAGTATAATTGAACCCACTCTGTCTTCTCCTCCTTCATTTCAGCACTCTAGTTTCCTTCACTTGCTGGGATCTCTTCTGTCTCCTGTGTAACCAATGCTTTGATCATACTCAGTCTCTCTTTCCTTCATGCATGGCCCCGTCTTTCTCACTCCCTGATGCTTTGAGTCTTGCTATCCTTCTCTGTGATTTTTCCAATCTTCGGGCATTTAATTTAGCACCTCATGAGTTTGGCTGTTTGGAAATTTATTGTTTTCTTATCCCCTGTAAGAGAAGAATTGGCTCTTGGCAGAGGAAATTGTACCTCCCACTTACTTGGCTTCTATTGACAGCACCTCCTCAAGGGATCAGCAGATGCTTTTACTGACTGTGAGCATACTGCACCATGCAAGACCCTATTTAATTATCTACGCTGTTCATCACTACACACTTTTGAAGGTGACCTTCAAGTGCCCCGTAGACCACCATCTAAAAATTTTCTTTTATTTACATTTTATATTGCAAACTGAACTGTGTTCCTTAAAACAGCCCTGCTTAATTTCTGTAAAACTCTTTTCTTTGTTTATCCAATTTTGTTCATCATTTTATGAAGAAATAAGTTAAAATGGCAAGGTATTCAGGTAGTTGCCATTTGTTGCAGTAAAGTATAGTTGTTCTGATGCTTACAACAAGATATCAGTGAAAGCCTGATCCTAAATAACAAGTTAATGGCAATTTGAACACCTTTTTGGAACCCCTCTCTGAAAGAGAAAGCCTTGTATTAAACCTGCTTTTTGTGCACTTTTGTTTAAGTGGTCTTGAACTCATCATAACATCCATATTATTACAGGCACTGATCTCGTCAATAAATAAATGTAGATGTGAGATTTGCATATCAACCACCACTTCACACATAGGGTCTTTGATGTCTTCGTTAGGCAAAAGGACAACCCTCCAATAAAGGGAGAAAATGTTGAAGGCGCTGTTACTTGAAGGGTTGTTATATTTGCATTATGATATGTCTTGTGTTTAAATATGCAGCTAGACGCATTGCTGTAGTTGTTTGTCACTTGGGTGTAACAATGAGCAGAGCTAAGACTTAAAAGATAAATTGTGGCAGTTTAAGGATACCTGAAGAGAGATTATCACCGCAGTATTATACCCATGTTGTGTGTGTATAAATATTAGAAATTATACAGCTCTTGTGCACCTTCTGAAAACGGGACGCCTTGTGGCTGTAGTAGCAGTCTCAAAAACAGAAATTGCTGTATGTTACTTAGTTTTCAGAATTTTATTGGATTTCCTATAAAATAGTTTTAATATATTTTGCCATTAAGTTTATTTTAGTATATTTAGATAACTGTGTTCTCATAGCATGCGATGCAATTACTTTTTTAAGGTCAAGAGTAGCTAGTAAAGAAGTTTTTTTGTTTGTCTGTTTGTTTTGTTTTTTATTTTCTACTGAGCTGGGAATCATTCCCCTTGCACTTCCTGGTTGTATTATGTTAACACATTTAAGGTATAAGTGAGCCAAAGGACAGCTGATGTCTGTCAGCTGACAGTTACTTCAGCGTAAGAAGGCACAACGTGTGTATGTCAGGAGCCCTCAGTTAAGTGTTCTGGAGCTTTTACTGACACTTACTGGCAGTTTTTCTTTCACTGAAATTGGAGCTTGCCCATGTCCATGTTAAGGTATATGTGCATGGCAGATGAATTAGAACATAGTAATAATCTAATTTAAACATATACAATCAAGTTAGTTAGTTGTTATGGTGGGTTTAAGCGAACAGCCAAATCGAGTTTGAAATTCTGTACTTTGTTCACCCCATTTTATCTAGGGATCACTTGAGAGCCTCAAAAATGGGTGATTGTACATGTTGTAAAGGCAATTATGAGCTTAGCAAATGCTGGAGTTCGTACCTTTCTTGGGCTTGGGAAAGCCTGAGCACTTTGCTGTTTTTGTTCACCTTGTTTTGACTTTTTTTGTATTGTTCGCTCCCTCCTTCCCCCTCAGTGTATCCGTTTTGGTAACTGAAGAGGTCCTACCTCTGTAGGTTAACAGCATATGGATAGCTTTGAAATTCCATAAAAATACCTATTTGATTGTGGAGGGATAAAACCTGACATGGTCCTTAATTTTAATGCATGTATGTTTATAGTTGTTTGAAGTGGTGTACAGAGTTTCATCAAGCATACCAAGATGCACTTGTTTGCAAGATATTGGCTGGTAGCAGTTCTTGATTTTTAAATTTAAGTGTATAAAAATATATATGCAGTTCCATAAGTGCTGTGTTTCTGTGGCTCAAACTACTGGCCTTCATAGCCGTTTACTAGTATTTTTAGGGTAGGTTAGATGGACGAATATTTGACTTCTTTGTTAAAAATAAAATGAAACAAAAAAACCCCTATTACTGCATATGCCCCATGGTCTTGGGTACATGTGACTGCTTGTTAGTTATCATAAGGATTTCAATGAGAATAACTTGTTTTTCACCAAGGAGAAAGTGAGGATAACTATCATTACTTAAAACCTTGAAGACGACTTTTAAAAGCTGAAGCAGAAGCTCATGTTATTTCGAACGGGTCATGTGTACAGCCAGGCAGTGATTGATGCCAGTGTATGTAATGTGGCTAGGACCATGCATATTCTGTTTGGGCAATCCCGTGTACCAGGTAGCTGATTTATCTAGCCTTCATCTTTGAAAAAGCAAAGCTAAAAACGTGGTAAGATTTTTGCTGGTGTGAGGGGGAGCGTAGGATGGTGGTGAGAGACCTTGAGAATACTATCGCAAGGTTTTTCCTGGAAAGCGATCAGGAAACTGTGTTGTAGTTCACATGTAAATAAAAACATAAACCGTGAATTCATTTAGGTAAAGTCTTGAAAAAAGTGGACTTTGAAGATGCAGAAAAGATTCAGGCCTCTTTCTGTGAACTGGAATAAAATGCTTTTCTTGGATTCTTGTCAGCAGTTGTTGAAAGCGGTAGATTAGTTAGCAGCATAACAAGAACGTTTGACTTGCCCACAATTTTTGAATGGGGACAAAGAGGAAATAAGCAAATAGTCCCTTTTTACTTGACTCACTCATAAGTGATCACCTGCTTCTGTATTATGAGGACAAATATAACATTAATGTTAACTGGAAGAGAGAGGGTCTAGTAATATGAACATGCATCATATCTAGATATGAACATATCTACCACAGAACTATATCTAATAATGGGGTTTTCCTAGAAAACAGTGGGAAATAGTAGGACTAAAAAGATGAAGTTGGTTATAAATCTATCATATTAATATGAAAATTGCTAAATTGGAATTATACTTGGAATAATAGGGACATACTTGCCTATTATTTAATGGTCCAATTAATATACCTAAATGAAGAGTTTGCTGAAGGAACAACAGGCAAAATACACCAGCAAAGAGCATGGAAGTACTAGTGAGAAATGAGTCTGCACAGAGACACTGCATAATTGGTTTGAAATATAAATCCAGAGTGGTTCTGCTGTGTCAGACCAAATTAGTCAGGTGCTTCTGTTGTTATAAATGAAGGGCAATGGGATAACATGTTTTGGGAAATTCTTTTCTAGCGAGTGCCTTTAAAATGGTGGAGTCTTTCTTTATAAAGCATTTAAAATCATTGGCTATTGATTATGATAACATCAAAATCTAAGGAGTAAAACATGCATCCAGAACATGAGTAGAACTGCTGTCATAAGCACTTTGCTGTGAATGTTGCGTCAGAATCTGTTCTGGATGCAATCCAGGAAAAAAATGAACGAGCAGGCAAAGTAGGTTGGTGCTTGAAAGTATTTTATCTGAGATTTAGTGATATAGTATTAAATGAAAAATTCTTGCAATGCTAGATGAAATAACACTTTGACTGAAGGCACACCTTAACACATTCAGATTTTCAGTTGAACATGGGAAATGTACTGTAAATACTTTCTTTTTTAATAAAAACACACATTTCCAAGGCTTTTTGAATGGCCAGGGTTCAGAGATTGTGGGATATCACATGTAAAATTCAGAATTTAAAAATAAAGATATGCGGGCAGAACTTTTTCACTTGGAGTAATAGATATGTGAAAAAGATTATTAAATAAGGGCATCAGAGGAAATAAGACGTGGTCTAGAGATAAGTATGAAAGGGTACAGTTACCAAAGCAGAGAGATGAGAACTAAGAGATCAGCATAAAAGGGATTGTTTACCAAACAAGGAAGATCATTTAACAAAAAAATAAAATCCAGTCATATGCCTGATTTTAACTAAATTTCTTCTCTGAGCATTAGCTGTTAAAATTGTAGCAAATTGTTTGCCTTAATTGGCTATAATGGGGTTAAGTGGTAGCATTATCTAAATCTCAAAGGTTAGTGAATAAGAACACCATTGATGGTGTAAATGTATGTGTTAACGACAGCGGTTTAAAGTAGTTGAAACTTTTAGAATGGAGAGAAGCTGTGTTGCTAGAAGAGATAATAGGAATATGTGCAACAAAATCTGGGATCAGGCCTTGGGATTTATATATACTTTTTGAGACGGAGGTTGCACACAGTATAGCTATTGGAAGTTACATTTTCCGATGCTTTAGGGATATGTAGAGGCATAGCCTGATGCAAGATTTAAAAAGAGTTTCTGAGTTGCCAGAAGCTTTGGTTAAGCTTTGCTATCCTTTCTCCCTGTATTGCAGTCCATAAGTCATAGACCTGTGACATCCCAGTAGGGTTTCTGTGTAGTATGCGTTTTGGCCAAAAGCCCAGATCTTCATAGAAGCAAATATGGCAAAAATATCAAACGGTGATACATAATGAGAACAGATAATTTCCCCACATGTTTAGAGCCCCCCATCTCCTCCCCAAGAATAGTAGCCTAATTTCAGCATTTAGTTTTGGGTACAAGAGTGTGCGTGGTATTTGCCATCTCTCTGAGGTCGATGATAGCAATATATCCCATCTAAACCTATCTACACAATGGAGAGGGTTCAAGCAAAATTGATTCAGAACTTTATTTTCAAATGCTTTGAGGAGCAAAGTGAAACTAAAACCTTTTTTTTCCATTTTAAAACCAGCCCCTTAAAGCTTTTATTCTCAGGTTCAAATGTTGGTTTAGAAATATGTTGTACAGTAGCTTAAACCCATTAAGCATATTGTCTTTGCCGGTTATGTTTCTGGTATTAAAGAATCTTCAGTTGGTGACAAATTATTCCAGTATGTTTTTAATAAGCATACAGCTGACCATATTGTACAGTATACTGGGGGAGACCATTTCTTATAAAGAGGAGTACAAATTTCTTATGTTGTTTATCGATAGTTGAAAGTATTTCATCGGTATCTTTGCTTTTAGGTCTGTCTTGGCAAATTGAGCTGTAGATTCCTCTCCAAAGTAATTTAGGATTGTCTAGATTGGAGCTGGAGACGAGACAACTTTTTTTCCCTTAAAGTATCAAGTGTATTATATGTTTGACTCTTTCATAGCAAAGATAATAGTAAGCTCTGAGGTGAATCAGGGAGGACTTTTTCATCCTTTCTTATACAAAAAAGGTAGATCCTTTCTTCAAGGCAAACATTTCTATTTTCTCTCCCCATAGAGAATAGGAAATAAAACCATAAATCGGATGGTTTGAACCTCTTAGTAACTTCTATTCAGTACCTTTTGTGATTTATGGGGATGCTTACTGTCCCTTATGAAATTCATGGCATTTTTTCTTTATTTTCTGGCCATTGTTCATTTTTTGCAATTTTTATGCTTGCCAAAAATAATTGGTTACTTTCCATCCTGTAAGAACTCTCAATTTACCTAGTTATGTAGGGTATACTAGACCATGAGAAATTACTCTACTGAAACTTGCTAAAACTCCCACGTGTTCTAGGATTTGTGACAGTTCTACTACTTATTGCAAGATCTCGACTTCCAAATTATGAGTACAAGATTTAGTGGCACCTAATAAATAGCTCTGATCCATAACAGCATGTACTGAATGTAGGCAAAAAAAAATTAATCTGTAGTTTGATTCTTAAGTCATTAGATTAAATTCATGAAGATATGAAATGGGAAACCTTTTTTCAAAGAGTTATGTAAATATTCATTGACTTGTCTGCATTTTTGAAAATCACGTTGTTTACCCCAAATGTGAAAATGTTGGCCTTTTAACTGAAGTGTTCTAAGGCTTATTAGTGCTAAAGAGTTTTGATGTCATTGGATGGAAGGCATTTATGTCAGTGCAAAGTGGGGGTACTGGTATTAGATGTTTAATGAAGAGCTCACTGGCCAAATTCATGGATGACACCAAGTTATGGGGATGTGTGGTCAAGCTTGAAGATAGGTTGCAGATAGAGCTGGACCTAGACGGGCTGGCAAGTAGGGCGGATTGGAGCTGGACCTAGATGGGCTGGCAAGTAGGGCGGATTCGAATCAAATGAAGTTCAGTGTTGAGAAGTGCAAAGTCCTCCATCTGGGGAGAACAACCCCCCCCCCCCCACACACACACACACACCTACAGGCTTGGAAATGACAAACTGACTGGCACCACGAATGAAAAGGACCTGGGGGTAATAAAGACTACAGTATGAATATGAGTCAGCAGTGTTATGCTGTAGCATGTCAGGGCAAATAATGCTCTGGCGTGCATCAATCGATGCATCTCTGGCAAAACTAGGGCAGTGATTCTTCCACTCTACTCAGCATTGGTGAGATGGCAGCTGGAGTGCTGTGTCCAGTACTGGGCGCCTCACTTCAACAAGGACATGGTAAAGCTTGAGAGAGTCCAGAAAAGGGCCACCCGAATGATCAGAGACTTGCATGGCAAGCCATATGAGGAAAGGCTGACGGACCTGGGACTCTTCAGCCTGAAAAAGAGAAGGCTGAGAGGGGACTTGATAGTGGCTTACAACTACATCAGAGGCATACATCAAGGGCTTCATAGATTTCATAGACATCAGGGCTGGAAGGGACCTCGGTAGATCGAGTCCAGCCCCCTGCCCAAAGGGCAGGAAGTCAGCTGGGGTCATAGGATCCCAGCAAGATAAGCATCCAATTTACTCTTGAAGGTGTTCAATGTAGGTGCTTGAACCACCTCTGATGGCAGACTGTTCCAGACCTTGGGGGCTCGGACAGTAAAGAAATTCTTCCTTATGTCCAGCCTGAAACGATCTTGTAAGAGTTTGTGACCGTTCGACCTCGTCATCCCTTGGGGCGCTCTGGTGAACAAACGTTCCCCCAGATCCTGGTGGTCACCCTGATGAACTTATAGGTGGCCATCAGATCACCCCTGAGCCTGCTCTTTTCCAGGCTAATGAGTCCCATGGCTTTCAGCCTGTCATTGTAAGATCTGTTTTCCTGACCTCTGATCATGCGCGTGGCTCTCCTCTGGACTCTCTCAAGCTTCTCCATATCCTTTTTGAATTGTGGAGCCCAAAACTGGACGCAGTACTCCAGCTGTGGCCTCACCAAGGCCGAGTTCAAGGGGAGAATGACGTCCTGGGATTTGCTCGAGAAGCATCTATGGATGCAAGCCAGCGTTTTGGTCGCTTTACTAGCCGCAGCATCGCATTGCAGGCTCATGTTCATCTTGTGGTCAATGATGACCCCCAAGTCTCTTTCTTCTGTAGTGCTATCCAATGTAGCACTGCCGAGCCTATAAGGATGCTGCAGGTTTTTCCTCCCAAGGTGGAGAACCTTGCATTTTTCAGTGTTAAACACCATGAGGTTCTCGTCTGCCTATTTGCTGAGCTTGTCCAGGTCAGCCTGGATCACCCACCTATCTTCTGGCGTGGATGCTTTGCCCCAAAGTTTGGTGTCATCGGCGAACTTGGCCAGTCCACTCCTGACTCCAATGTCCACATCGTTAATGAAGATGTTGAACAGTATGGGTCCAAGGACAGAGCCTTGAGGGACCCCACTGGTCACAGGGCACCACGATGAGTGACGGCCATCAGTTACAACCCTCTGGGTCCAACCACGGAGCCAGTTTCCCAGCCAGCAGATTGTGATGGAGCCAAGGCCACAACTGGCCAGTTTGGCCAAGAGGCGATCATGGGATACCAGATCAAAAGCTTTTTTGAAGTCAAGATATATGACATCAATCTCTTCTCCCTCGTCCAGATGATAGGTCACCTGGTCATAGAAGGAAATGAGATTGGACAAACAAGACCTACCCGCAACAAACCCGTGCTGGCTATCCTTTAGGATGTTAGCCTGGGCCAGTCCCTCAAGGATGGCCTCCTTAATAAACTTTTCTAAGATCTTCCCCAGGATAGAAGTCAGGCTAATGGGCCTGTAGTTAGCCGGATCCACTCTCCTCCCTTTCTTGAAGATCGGCACCACATTGGCCTTCTTCCAGTCCTCGGGCACTACACCAGAGCGCCAGAAGTTTTCAAAGATCCGTGCCAGGGGCTGGGCTATGACGCTCGCCAGCTCCTTGAGTACCCTGGGGTGCAGATTGTCAGGGCCGGCTGACTTGAAGGTATCCAGCTCCTCAAGATGTTCCTTCACGAGGTCAGCATTGATGGAGGGTAGGGGATCCCCATCACCCAGATCTCCCTGTCCCATAGCAGGCATGGGCGTCCCATGGGACTGATGAAAGACTGACGCAAAGTACCTATTTAATAGGTAGGCTTTTTCCTGGGCGTCAGTTGTCAGTTGCCCCATCTGGTTTAGCAGGGGTCCAACATTGCCCTTGCTTTTCCTCTGGCTCCCCACATACCTGAAAAAGGACTTTTTGTTGTCCTTGATGCCTGAAGCTAGTTGGAGTTCAGTTGCAGCCTTGGCTTTCCTGGTTTGCTCCCTGCAGGACCGGACCAGTGCAGAATAATCCTCCTTGGAGGTGAATCCTGGGTACCCTTGGGGAAAGCCAAGAGTAATGGCTGCAAACTCTAGGAAGATCGATTCATGCTCAACATTAGGAAAAACTTCTTCACAGCCAGCGTGTCCAGGCTGTGGAATAAGCTCCCTGGACCCGATGATCTTCCGAGGTCTCTTCCAGCCTCGTAATCTATGAAACTATACTAGGGTAAACAGCATCTTTCTCTTCCTGTCTGTTACTGAAGAGGAAAATAACTGACTCTGTTTGTATTCTGTGACACTATTTACTTCTGCTCTGTGTTAGTCACACAAACAATTGAATAACCTTGGTATCTTGATGACTGCCCAGTAACATTAGCAAGCATTGTCAGCCCTTCATCCCAGTGCCACAGTGGCAACGTTTGCACAGTGAAGTATACAATTTATGTGATATTTTAATGCCTGTAGTTTTGGGAATGTGATTCCTGGTAACATTAATTAGTATTTTCTGTAGGGAAGATGAGGTTTGTAATACCTGGAATTAGATTTGGGATTTTAATTGAACTCGTATGAAATTGACTGTTATGCACAGGACTCTGGGACCCGCCCCAGCATAGCCGCAGGCCTGGGATCTACAATACGCTGGTTGCCTGTCTCGGTCTCAGGCGCGGACTGGAACCAGTTTGAGATTCTGGTGTGGCTCCAGGGCTGGGGCTCAGGGTCCGAGTCTCAGACTGGTGTGGGCCTAGGGCCAGACTGACATTCAGCTGATTGTCAGTTCCACCTGTGGGAACCCACCCAAGCCTCCAGTCAGCTCTCGTGTGGTCTAGGGGCTGAGACGGTAATCAGCTGATTGTCGGTCCCAGCTCCAAGACTGCACTGATTCATGCTGGACTGTTGGTACCTGGCTTTCAACTTGCTGGTGCAGGGGGAGCCTGAGATTGGTATCCTAAGATCCGCCTGCACAGGTAAGTATTAATGGTGCAATGGAGATCTGAATGCTGGTCCCAGAATCATGTATCCTGCTATCCACATGTGCTAATATTAAATGAATTGAACTGCATCTTAAAAACATCTTATAATTTGGGGAAAAGTTAGTGTGATGCCTCTTGTGAGGGTGTGCAGGTGTGTGGCAGCAGTGACTCAGTTTCCTCAAGAATATCTCAGTTTAATGGAAGGGTACAAAGAAGTTTGATGTATTCACACACACACACACACACACACACACACACACACACACACACACACACACACACACACACACACACACACACACACACACACACACACACACACACACACACGGATTCATACAGCAAACTGTAATCTGCGTGGAATCCTAACCACAAAATTACCCCTCTCAACTGTACAACTTAAAACGCCAACTCCACTAGTCTAACAAGGACTCTTTGGGGTGAGACTCTTCACCATTGTCCTAGATGGCACAAGGACTTTCATGGCTCCAGTTACACTGACTGCATTCACTTCTGCAGCCTTTTTCAGTGCAACTCATGCAGGCCCTGCTGTGTCACAGCAGTCAGAGTTGCTCTCTGCTGGGGTCTCCTCGGGTGTGGGGGGAGGTCAATCCTCTCCCTGGCTGCACTCAGCCCAGGCTCCTCCGCAATCTCCCTGGGGCCTCTTGCAATGGTGCATATCAGGTTCCTTCCACATGGCTCCCGGCAAAATGGCTCCCACCATGCAACTCCTTGTTTCTACCTCCCCTCTCCTGGCCCTTAAAGCAATCTAGGGGCTGTAGTTCAACCCAGCGTCCTGGGTCTGGTTTTAGAGTGGCCCCACTATGCTCTCTGCTTAGCCCCTTGCAAGCTCAGGATTAGAGGTTACATTAGTATGGACATACCTTGCTCCCTCTAAAGAAACGGTAATTAAAATGCACACATTTTTGTACAGTGCACGCATGATCTGTCTTTAGGTTGGAGCTAACAGTTTTTTGGTTTTTGCTTTGAGGCATTTTGATTTTGCGAAGAATAAGCTTTAAAAAAACGTTTAAAGACAACACATGCTGCTTCAGACATGAATGATAGTTAATTACTTGGCAGTGGCTAATCTTTTAATGAAAAGGACTTAATATTGCTGACTGTCTTGGTGTCTGGGTATGTTCTGCAAGCAGACAAATTCTTGACTTTTTTTTTTTTATAGATTTAAAATGCGCTGTTCCTTCCCCTGCCTCCTCCCCCTTTGATGGAGAGAGAGACTCACCAGACAAGGGAATCTACACAGAGACCAATAGGAAAAGCTTGTGCCTGCTTAATGGGCTGGTAATTAAACAAGTAACAAAGCAAAGATGCTGCATCAAAATAGTAGTCTTGGCTGTTTTAAAACACCTTTTAGCATACCAAAAATGTACTGTTATAAAGAGATACTTAAACTGTAACATGAGACCATGCTCAGCCATTTATTGTTAAATATTTGCTGAGAACTGTGAAGACACTTCTGGCAGAATTATGATATGGTTTAACAAAGTGAGGCATATTTAGTTTTTTATATTGCAATTTTTTTATTACTTGCCCCCATATGTCATAGTTTTACCATATTTTCATAAAGGGGGTTGTATTTAAAGCTCAATTAAGGAGTTGGTCACATTACTTATTGACCATTGTTTTAGGTTTAATATAAATGAATGGTAAAAGAATTCAGTAATTTTTTTTGTGTGGACTGTTTTTGCTTTTATTTGGTGTAAATTACTTTACATTTTTCCAAGATACTGTATTTAATAATGCTGCTTTTATCGTATTGGTGCGGACATTAATGTGACTGCATCTACATTTTAAAATTGTAAGTGGTGAAAGTAATTTTGTAATGCCTCATTTCTATATTTATGTAATATATGCTACCAGTCTGCTTATGGTTGGTTGCACTTTTATCCAAACTGATTTTACTGCTTTTGTTCCTGAAACTGAAGTGCACTTCTCCTTTTTCAAGGATGCTGGAGCGCCCAGTAAGAATTTGATGGGGTCGGGAGGGAGGAGTTCAATTTCTTTTTTTTTTTTTTTGCTGATGGAGAAATAATTCTGAAACTGAAACACACATTTTTCATGGCTTGAGAAATTGTGGAGTTGGCAACTTGAGCAACTGAGTTCTGCTCTGCCATTAGTTACTGGGACATTTGAGCAAAGGAGGAAGATTGTACAAAAGGGGATGTTTTGTCACTGATTTCCAGTTGGCTAATGTCAGCCACTGAGGTTTTCCAGTATACATGTGTTAATTTGAAATCAGTGGGAGCTATACATATTTTAGAAAATGATCTTAAATTGCATTAAATTCGGCTAAAATGCCTGGACTTGGAGTTCATAATCTCAAACTTTTCGGCAGGAAGGAACATTTGCATTTGAAATAAAACCTAGCTATGAATTTGAGGTAAGGTCTGTTGTAGGCTGAACTCTGAAAAGTACCTTTGTCGTTTTTTGAAACTGGTAGATGCGTCTGTATGTATTATCTTTCTCAGCAAGAGCAAAGTATTTTTTTTTTTAGTAATGTAAAGCACATGCATCAAGAGTCTATCTAAATGGATGAATGCATCGACAATGGATATTCTGCATGCCTCAAAGAGAAGAAGAGGTCTGTGGAAGATCACGGTTACCAACATCCTCTTTAGACATGGTACCTAGACAGACCACGTATGGTCATTAGATAAAACACATATTTTGATGTTCTCTCAATGTCATACATGTATCTTTACAAATTTGTTACCTTAGCATCAATAAACAGTTTTGAAAAATGAAGTTTAAGCCTTTAATAAAGTAACTAAATTATAAAGGAAGACTGTATTCAGGTCAAGCATGCAAATACAGCTACGGCCTTTTCATTCTCTGCTATCTTGTGGTCTCAGCAGAGCTGCTTTAAAAATTTAAAAGAAAAGAATCAAGGAATCAGTTAGGCTTTAAACAAAACCAGGTTCCAAACAGAATCTCACCCAGTTGTTCTTCGCTGGGTAGCCTGCAGCCGAGACGTGGATCCCCACACCTGCAGCAGGTATCAAACTTAAGTTAGCGGTATAGAAGCACTGCTGCCATTAAGTAAAGGTGAGTCAATACGAAAGATAAGATGCAGCTAGCCCATTAGTCAGGGAGGAGGGAGAAGCAAGAAAGAAAAACTGAAAATCAAAATCAGAGAAGTGAGGAGTTGCAGAGCTATCTTCTGCGTTCGCAGTACTGGCAGCCCCTTCTAACCCGAAATTTGGGACAGGGCCAAGAATTTAGCTAATTTATGTCACTTTGTTTCTTGACAGCTTTAGACTATATGACCTGTCTACATTTGGAAATTTCCCAGCAGAGCTATAACAGAATAACAATTTAGCAGGGTAACTGTTCCATAATAAAATAAACAGCACCTGCACAGGAGGTGTCAAATGCATAGCTCTTCTGATAAGTGTCCCTACATAGATTTGCCCCGCTACTTCATTGCTCACTATTAATTTTTGCCCCTTTTTGTTTCAAATTTGACCCATGGATATTAGATTATCTGTATCCAGATTAACATCACAGTCCTCCCTTCACTCTGCAAATGGATGCCATAATTATTGGAGCCATTTTTGTTCGTGGTAGAGAGGCCAGTTGCATATTAAAGGAGACTTTTAAAAAAAAGTACAGAAAAGGAAGTCTAAGCCTAAAACAAATTATTTTCAAGTCAAAGTTAAGACATGATAATTGCCTATCATGTGGAATCTGTTTGACTGCTCCCTTACATGAGCTCACTTAAAAACAAACAAGAAAAAACCACCATATGCACAACCCTGTTCATTTGGCAGTTAGGTCATGGATGTTGCTTTGCATACCCCAGTAGGCACTTTATCAACAATGAAGGGTTTTTTTGTCCCCCTTCTCTCCCCTGCCAAGAAAAAAAAAAAATACATCACACCACACCACACCACACATTTAACTTGGACAAATTTTAGTACCACTAGCAAGTATGCTCATGTCTTTTAGAGTTCTAGGATATGGTTTATTCTTAAATTTCTCGAAAAAACCTTTGTGCCACATTTTATAATGCTAAAAAGCCTGTTGACACGTTATAAATCTTGTTTTATGGCTGGAAGATTGAAATGCATTTTGCAATGTTATGAACATTTGAGAATATGCTTATTGCAAAGTTTTGTTGTGTTTTTTTTCTTTTTAGAGCAGCCTTTGTATTATATTTGTTCTAATTTTAAAAAAAAACTTTTAAGCTCAGCTTTTTAGAGGTTGGTGATTTCGTATAGTTCTTTCGTACGATTACTTTCACTGAAGTAATGCCATGATAGGTTTATAACGAAGTTGTACAGTTCCTTCATTGCTCTGTTTATATTAACTGGAAACTTCTAAAGAAAATGGTTAAACTGTAAATGGTAAAATTTCATGTATACAAAAGAGATTTATGTACATCCAGCTTCGCAGACTATAATGAGACTGAAATACTGTTGAGGGCTCCTGTATGAGTGAAGCCACATTGGTTCACTAATTTTACTACGAGGCTTCAACAGAATTAATTTGGTGTGGTTTGCCTCTTATAGATGACTCTTAAGAGCTGCAAAGTTGTTCTGTTTCTGTGTCTCCAATATCCTTTGCTTCTGACTCAACACATGGAAGAGTACCAGCATGTATTTAGAACATCTTCAGTGTGTATAAGTGTTGAGCAGTACTTTGGCAGACAAGGTTCTTTGGGTAAATGTGGTATCTTTTACTAGACCAACTAAACAGTTGGAAATGTTGTTCTTTGCAAGCTTTTGAGCACAGGCTCCCTTGTACTCCTGGGTAGAGGGCACACAGTTCACCAGCAGAACTCTATATGCCTGCAGGCGGCGGGTGTTGGTGCCTGAAAGCTTGCAAAAAACATTTTTTCCAACTGTTTAGTTGCTCTAATAAAAGAGATCACATTTACCGAAGAACCTTGTCTGCCTATCTCCTTAGATCAACATGGCTACAACCAGCAACCCTAGAGTAGTACGTTGACATTTCTTTCACCAAAGCTGAGGCTTTTTCTTGCATTGTCCAATTTTTTCAGAGGTGTCCAACACCTCAAGCTTCCATTGATTGTAACGGTTCCTTTGGCCACACATTTTTGGGTTAATTGGCACTTTAAAGTTGGTATGTTCATGGAGGTGGGGTGGGAGGGAAGTGAAATGCGCAGCCAACGTATTTACAAGAAAACAAAGCTACAGGTCCACGCTCAGAAGCATTCTGTATTTCTGCTAGTTTTGTTCATTTTATTTGTTACAGTATTGTTGACAGCGAACCATAAGATAAATGTTTACTTGCCACCTTTTTACTCTTCTGGGATGGCATTTAATTGATTTCAGACATGTCTGTAAACTGTCTAAATCAGTGGTTTTCAACCTGTGGTCCTCAGACCCCCGCAGGTCAACAGGCTATGTCTAAGGGGTCTGCAAAAGATGACTATGATCAATCAAAAGAATATGAATACCCACAATTATAATTCAAAGGGGTTCGCACCTCCATTCCAAACATTTTAGGGGTCCGCAAATGAAAAAAGGTTGAAAACAACTGGTTAAAATGAGTTATGGGGGGGGGACCCCGCTCTGCCCCAACACCCCACACCAGTAAGGTCCTTTCTATAAGGAATGGGCTTGGAGTGTTGTACTGGGCTATAACTTAGTAGCATCAGCAGTGAAGTGAAATAACACACCATCACCTTCAGGGATTTTTTTCTCATCTCCTGATAGTCCTTTCCTTAATGTTTGTGAAGGAGTGGATGAAAGGAGGAAAAGTTTCTTCAAAGATTGGAAGAAACATTGATACTTGCTTTTCACTGAACTGAACTGGGTCCCCAGGAGCTATTCTGTTTGTATGAATGCATATGCTTAACTATAACAGTAATAGTAATATGGTAGATAGAACCACCGTGAGCTTGTAGCACTATTGAAATAACTGATTAAACATTTATCTAGGTAGTAGTCTTGAGACTGTGTGTGTGTGTGTGTGTGTGTGTGTGTGTGTGTGTGTGTGTGTGTGTGTGTGTGTGTGTGTGTGTGTATAACAGTAGTCACTGCTACTCCACTGCAGTTATGCTGCATGTATAACCACACAGGTACAAGGCTGGAAGGGTTGATCAGTGACTCCAATGCTATAATCATATTTTATTTACCTATAAAGAAAATATCTGTTATTTTATAGAATTAGAAGAAAGAAGTGTTTCTGGGCCTCAAGTTTATTCTTCTTTTGGAAGATGAAGTTAACTTTTGCCTATTGCTGCTGTATTATTTGCTACCTCTTGATTTGCAGGGAAAATGTTGCTTTTGGGAATCGCTGGAGGGATATTTTTAAAGTCACGGATCCTTGCCTCTTGAAATTGCTTTCACTTGAAATGCATCTAAATAAAACCTGTTACTTCTCAGTTCTCCTTATGCATAACGTTGTTCAAATTATATTTCAACAGTGCAGACTGGCATCTTTTAGTATCCTGTCTACCATCTGGGTTTTCCTGTCCTGATTCTGACTTCTGATTTTTTGGTACTGGTGGCACAGTAGCAGATGTGCCCCCCTGTTTCTGTAGGGGCAGTTGTTTTTCTCTTGATCTACCCCATCCACACTGCAATCAGGTTCTTCAGGGATGGCTATAATAGTCTAAGCAAAACTAAAGCTATATGTATATTGAGCCATGAACTTCTCTACCCTACAGAGCATCATTTTCTTCTTACTTGCCATCTGTTTACCACCATATTGGATAAAATGAGGTGCTTGATAGGAACCACATGAACAGTATTTGGTGATATTAATTTAAATTTTTCACTTTCATACTGGAAGTGGAAGAGAGTGCTAATGGAGTGCTTTCTTCATTAAGCAACTTGTTTTAGTGTTCGTCAGTGCACTCCCTCATAGTCTCTTTCCTTGCACTACAGCTAGTTAAAATTCAGAAGTAAAAAAAAATGTGTTCAATTCCAGAATGCAGAGGAGAAGTCTGCCTTTCTGCAAGTTGAGTTAAAGTTGCAATATCTTGTGTAATGTTTCAGTGGGCATTTGTAGCTTCAGTATCGGTGTATAGATCCTGGCTTAGCTGTGGTTCTGGGGGCTTTGAGGCTACCAGGTCCCTATCAGTCTTAGTTATCTGGCGGGAGGCAGAAGTCCAGAGCTTTGGAGGTAGAGAAGGGCTAGCTACATACAGACATTCAAAAAGCCTAAGGCAGAATTGAGCTAAGTTGTGTGGTTTTCTGTAAGTGGTGTAGTTTAGATCAGTAGAGAACAGAACACATGTTCACCCCTTGGGGAGGGGCAAATCTTAGACTGGATTCCACCATTTTAAAACCAGTCCGTGCACTCCGAACTTCTGTTGCATTACATGTATAGACTGGTTTTTTATCTTAAATCAAATATATTGGTCTTTGATCTTATACCAGTAAAAGTGGAATGTCTGTACCTGGCCTAGGGGCTCCCAGGCTTCTTGCAAACTAGAGAGGAGTCTGCTATTGGCTACATTCATGTATTGGTTTCAACAACCTTCTAGTGTTTCATGAGAAATTTTATAGTTTCCGCACAACGTATTCCAGTGAACTGTTCCATAGAACTGTTTTGTCAGATAATTCGTAATGAGATCTCATTGCACTCATTTACACCAGAAGTGGTGGAAAAGGAGTAAAATATGCAGTGTTTTATTTGACTAATTTTAATCCAGAAACAAGTTAATAAAATAACCGTATACTGAAGTGAGATCCGTAAATTTTAATTGGCACTCTTGAATGGGTTTTTACTGTTGTGACTTGTTTATTCCTAATAATCTGTTTCTGCATGGAAGAGGTCCTAGAGCTCTCTGGTAGATCAAACTTGTCTTTGCTATTACTTGGTCTGGACTTCTCCTCTCCAGCTATCTCTTGAGAGGTTTTTTGTGATAATTTTCAGGTCTTCCAGGGAAGTGACCTTTGCATATAATCTCTTTAAATGCCCCCTATTTCAACCTTGGCCTTTTTGTTAAAATTAAAAAAAACCAAAAAGCATCTGAAGTTAGAGAAGCCAAAGGCCCATTATTGCATGATTCTTGAGTGCTGAGCTAAAGTAACACGGATTTTTGTTTAAAAAAAAAAGAATCTGATTTCTAGCTTAGAAGCCAGAGTAGCATTTCATCTTAAATGCTTTTCACTTTAGAAAAAGGTCATTAGTCTTAATGGCTTCTCACCTTTCATCAGCAACAAAATGTTTGCTTTAATATTAATCTTGGTATCTGGGTAGCACCTATGGTTACATGAATAATTTAGATGAAAGCCCCACTTCATCTACCTAGTCAAAGCCTCTGAAATTAGTTTCTTTTCAATTTAATCATGCAGATTCAGAGTTGTATACTTTTGTATAGTACAGAAAGCATGTTGCATCAGATTTACTGTGTAAAAAGCAGTCTCAAAGCTTAATAAAACTTAATGTGTTCAGCAGGTAAGTTCCTGCTGTATATTACTAATAAAGTGTTGCTTTTTTTCTGTGGGTTCTTTTCTTATGAACTCCCCTCATACACTCTTGTTTAGCAGTTAGCGTTTTTCACTATTTTTGCCTTCAAAGCTTCAAAAAATTATATGCGAACTTCAAGACCTCACATCTCTCCTGTCAGTTAGGGCCTGTTATACAGTATGGAAGAAAACTTTATTTCTCAAGATATTTTAGTTCTTGTATTTTGTGTTCACTCGTAATTCATAGTGGGTTGCAGGTGCCATGATCTGTTCGTGAACTTCTGTTTTATGGATGTATACACACAACCCACCCCATTCAACCCACTAGTAAAACTTTATAACATTTATATACATTTCACACAGTATTGTTTGCTTCTTTGTCAATGTTTAGATTCCTCTCCAATTTTAGGCATTTTACATTTACCTTCTGGGTATACCACAGAGTGTAAGATTTAATTGCGAGTAGGAGGAGGGGCATGTGGGAAACAGGTGCAGGGGATAAGGGCAACGTTGCTCTCTGATTCTCCAGTCTGGACAGCAACAGTCAGGCCTATTCATAGTCTCGCATATTATATATTGCACCCAAAATGCCCTTCATAACTCAAGTACCTTGTCACCACCTCTCTTTTTTGAACTTCTTTATTATGTTTGCAGCCTTCTGCTGGCCCTCTCCTACAGGCCTCCCTGGTTGGGGCTTTTATTCCTTCAGTAGTCAGAGTACAATGGTGCGATCCCTTCCCAGTTTCCTTCTTATTTAGCTCTAAAGGATGGAGTGAGTGGGGACACAGTCTTAATGGGTCATCCACCTAGTGATACCCCAGCACCCTAATAATGGGGGGGGATAATGCTTCTAGCAGCAAATGGGTCTCCCCACTGTTTTCAGTGGGAGGGGTGAGCACATGCATATGTATGTGGGAGGAAGTGGGTTAGGCTCTGCATATTTTACAACAAACTGTTTTTAGCTTTCTTTAAAGCCTCAGTGTAGACTGCAATTTACTTAGCAACATTAGCCAGTCATTGCTGTGGAAGCCCATCTTGATGCAGCTTGCTTGCATTTTTGCTTAGGTCTAGGTGGTGCTAGTAGACCTTTACGCTCACACTAAATTAACTTGCATTTAAGTGCGGAGAATTTTAGGAGGAAATACTCAGCTTGTATGACTTCCATAAATAAATTAACCTTTCATCTGTAGCTTTGTTTTCATCAATAATGGTGTGCTATAATTTCTGATTTCTCCTACCTTAAGCAATTAACCAGCTGGAAGAAGGGTTCGTTACACACACAGTAATAGTTGGATTTATTCCCTGATAGGTATATAAAACATTCCACTCCCACCCTTTGAACATGGTTTCACAAGGATCCAAGGCTTGCTGCAGAGATGGAAAATATTATGATTAAAATGCAAAATTGTTCACTTCTAATCAGAAGTAAAACATTTGAAGCTACATGTGACCTGAGCACTGAAAATAATCCTATTTTAAAGCACCAAAGTATTTGTACCCAATAAGAAGGGCACAGATTAATTGAGGAGGAAACAAATTCCCCTACCCTTACCCCAGCATATTCTCGGGCAGATTTTATGAAAGTGTCCTCAGAAAGCATCTTTTTTCTCAACCCGATTTGCAGCTTTTAGAACCTTTTCCCATGATTCTGGTTCCTTATTTCAAGCCCACGGGGGCAGGAGCTGTTCTCCATTTCAAACAGCAGTACCACTACCCATATCTGTAGTATGGGATGATGTAAAATGAATAGCAGAAGCCAAATCCCTAGCAAACTCCATGGAGTTCTCCCTTTCAAGAGGTATTTTCAAAGTGGTAGTATTTAGCATTTCATGTGTGACATGCTCTCTAACCCTCCCATTCAAAATTGTTTTGTACTCTAATTTCTCACCCTCCAACTCTGCCTTATTGCTTTATTAGCAACCTTCAGTTGTTGGCCTAGAGGGTGGCACACGATGCCAATTTTTATTCCTGGGGACCATGTGTGCCACCTTTGGAATACCACATTTACATGTGTTCAGGGGAAGTCCAGACTGCTGTCGTTTCTAGGTTTGTATGGCAAAGCAGCAGGCCTCTGTCACTAGGACAGACTTTCTAAGAAAAGAAAAAATGCTTTTCATTTCTGTATTAAGTTGGGTTACCAAACTGCTCAGTGATACTGCAAATTGAGTGTGCTTCATTTGTTAATGAATTATTTCAATTTGCCGTCATCAACCTATGCAGTGTGTGAGAAAGCAGGTGGCTGTGGGAACCATAATTTTAAATGTCTTGCCTTATGCATGCAAACTTGCAACCACAGTTTCATGGTTTCTTGCTAATTTTAATTTCCTTTTGGTAGAACAGGTCAATAAAGGTAATACATGTTTTAGAAAGTTAAGCTTTCTTGTATTTCAGGAAATGAAAGCTATTTGCTTTATTTAATATCAGATTGTACTATTTCTTGCAAAAAAGTTGACTTCGACCAAAACAAAATGTATGTCCTATTTCTGCATGTGCTTCTATTATATAAATGCAAAACTATCCAGGATTTTACATGCATTCATAGATAGATAGGCACAGATCTAGCCAGGATTTAGGCCAGAAGTGAAGCTTCATATGTGTACTGCTAATAAAATGTATGCAATATAGACTTGGAAGTGGTCATTATTTATTTAAAACGCAGGTCTGTGAGCTTCTTTTTTGGTAGTGCGCAGTCTGGGTATGGGTAATGTATTGCTGTGATCACCATCATGGTTTCTCTCAATGTCGTAGTTCAGTGGTCTCCAAAGTGGGGAGCGCAAGATGATCCATCGGGGTGCGGGAAGAAAATATTAGAACTTCTATTTATATTTATATAAATATCCATATATTGGGGGTGCGTGCTCAAAAATATTTTACTGATAGGTGTGCGTGATCCAAAAAAGTTTGGAGACCACTGCTCTAAACTACTTTCACTCATTATCTACAACATAGTCAAGTGGCCTCCAAACTTTTTTGATCGCGCACCCCTATCAGTAAAAAATTTTTGAGCACCCCCCCCCCCCAATATATGTATATTTATATAAATATAAATAGAAGTTCTAATATTTTCTTCCCGCACCCCGATGGATCGTCTTGCGCACCCCCCTGGGGTGCATGCACCCCACTTTGGAGACCACTGGCTTAGAGTACTTCATACTTTTTTAAAGCACTTTTAGTAACTTTATTACCAGATCCTGCAAGTCATTCTCACAGCCACTAACTGTCATGTTGTTACAAAAGCATCATATCAGTGTATTGCAGCTCAGTGAGCTCTGAAAGGAGGAACAATCAGTTTGGGTGATAAAGATGACATATAAAAGACAGAAGCTGAGATTTATTATAGGCAATTTGGTAGAGTGGCAGGCAGCACTTAAAGGTCACTTGTCTCAAAGCTTATACCTCTTTCAACTTTGGAAATATTAGTCTATTTTCTTGTACATAATACCCTGCATCAATTGACTTTTATAGCAAAACATTACAAGGTTCAGCTTGAACATTGCAAATTCTTCCATGTATTTTATAAGCAATAAGAATAAATGCAGTTGCTAACAGTGGTAATGAACTTCTGTTCTATAACATTTTTTGACTGGTGGTACCTCTAAGTATATCCCCTCAGTTTGTAAAGGGTATTTCATATAAAATCCTTAACTGTGCAGTCATCCTGCATTAGGTGTTGATGGGGGATAGGGGGTTCATTTTGAGAGGCATTACTTGCTCCAGCAAAATTCTTTATCTTTCTACCGCAAGAGTCTGTCAAAACAGAAGAAATGTTCAGTGCAGCCAACTCATTTATTAAATAATGGACATGGAGCAGTAATAGCTTTAGAAGCTCCGGCTCCTTTTTGTGGCATTTGATAGTGTTGACCATATGTTACTGCTGTCCAACCTAGAACAGGAGATGGGGGCTGGAGAGAATGCACCAAAATTGTTTCAAGTCATTTCTGAAAGGACTAGCAATGGAAACTGTACCTTTGGCACCAGCATTGGTTGCTGTAGTACATGAGCTGTGCCTTCATTGTGCATGACATCATGGTTTAATGGAAGGATTTGAAGAATGATAATGTAGTAACTTTGTCTTACGCCCACTAATCTAATAACTGGAGGCTGTGATGGTATCTTACAGCATATGATAGAAGGTTGTACAAAACCACATTTTTTGAAGATAAAAATATTCACTAAGGCAGTGGTGTCAGACAAGCAGACTGTGGAGCCGTTTCATCTGGGACTCCTACTGGTTCTGGGAATTTGGAGGTGGGCCAGCCACTGAATTGTGGGGTATGGAGCCTTGTTGGGGTATGTGTGAGTGGCAGGAGCTGAGCAATGGGTGTGCAAGCCCCTGTGCTGCTGCCGCTTGCCCCACTGCTGGTGGTGGGTCTGGATCCGCCCTGAGGGAGCCCTGCAGCTTGGTCCTGGCTCTGTACTAAGGCAATAAGAAATGCCTAGTACTTGTTACAGTGCTTCAGTTAAATCTGAGCTGTCTCTTGCTTTGCCTTTTTTCTCCTGTTTTTGTTGTGTAAGAGGTCATTTCACAGCATATGTCAGCTCTTCAGTGGATGTGCTGACAGATACCCGATGTACCTTTTGGCCAGTATATTGAATTTTGTCAGCTGAGTGTTTTGACCTTCTTACCGTTCTCAAATCATGAAAGTGGGATATTTACTGAGACTGTAAAACTTTGGTTATTAAACACTCTTCAGAGTTGAAAATTTCCACGTCCTTGGAACAAGTGCACTGTTTCATGTCTTCTTTTGAAAATATTCTTTCCCCAGTTTTTCTCAAAGAGACAAAATATCTCCATTTCCAATTATATCTGAAAATAATATTATAGGTCTACTCAGGCAAGTTAATTCACAGTCACCTTTTTTAGATTAAAATCTAATAAAATTGGAAAAATCGAGTGATCCTTGTGTAAAATAGTGGCGTTAGGGTGCTGGAATGTCATAGCTGTTATTGACTAGCAGGCTTCGCTTGTTTCAGAATTTAGGAGATGAATCCAGTTGATGAACAGCTTAGGCAAGTAGTAAATTCAAAGACAAATAAATGTGTTGTACAGATTCAACAGATAGTGTCCATGGCAGTTCCTATCGCTTTGTGTAAGCCAAAATATACCCATAATATCAAAGGGATCTTTCAATCTCATTTGTAAGCTGTTTGTGGGAGGAACAACTTGTTTTATATTCACACATGAACATTGCAAATTCCTTGAACAGATACCTGCACATTGCTGTAATAAAATAATAATAAATAATACAATGCAACTGTTTACCTCATTTAAAAAAAAAAAAAAAAAGGAAGCCACACAAAAGTATGTGAAACATATCTGAAAACTCCTGTAACATTTATGGTTGGGGCAAGGTTTTATGCAAGTTAACGTTTTCTCCAGATCTGGCTTATAAAACAAGTCTGATGCAGATGTTCAAAAAAAAAATCTTTATGCAGTAACTTGTGTTCAGATCAGACTGACACGTTTGCTTTCCTTCTCTTTACAGCTTCCAGCAGATCTTACCAAGATGCAGATTACAGACAATCCACATCCACAGGTGACTCATGTCCCTTCCAGCCAGTCTGGATGTAGCATTGCCAGTGACTCTGGGAGCAGCAGCTTGTCTGATATATATCAGGTAAAATTGCAGAAGTTTGTTTTACTTGTTTTTACAGGCCGTGAACATTTGTAACATTCCACATTTTGCCTCATCAGTAAGATAACATTTTTAATAACTGTAATGTCAGTTATTTATGGGGCAGCTTTATGGAAACATTTCAGTTCCAGGCAATACATTTAAGTAACCGCAGTATAACTAGGACTGTGCACACAGATGATTTTTCAGTTCATTATTCTTTGGTATGAATACAAGGTGAGTAAGATGCATGTAGTATGTTTTGGATACTTGTAAATATTTTAGGTCATAGTAGTTTGTTGTCGTTTGGAAGCTCTTGGTACAGACTCAGAAAATGCAAGGCTAGCTTCACTTCAGACAAGTCCATTAGAACAATTTGACCTCCACTTACTTGTCTCCAGGTGCAAATTTTTCTACTCTTAGGATCTGTCTCCAATATGCAGTGTGAACCAGTCAGGTCCCATTAGATTTCAGGCACCTGTATGTTCTCCTTTTGAATACTAGTGACCATATATGTATATGTGGACTAACATCATGTTCTTTTTTTTTTCCTCCAAGAGATTTATTTTACTCTTGGCAGATTTTCACCTGCTTGCCCATCATCCCCTGCCCTTCATCCCTTGCCCTGTAGAACATAGTATATTCTAGATCTACATTATCCCTTCCAAAGATCCTCCGGTCTTAAGGCCCCAATGGTATGGAGAGACAAGTCATTTATCTTGTACAATCAGATCCTTAAGAGATTTCTGTGTCCCCTGTGGCAATGTTTCTCTGTTTTTCAACCCATGGGTCGTGACCCAGAAGTGGATCGTAAGAATATATGAAAGGGTCATGAACAAACTTTAAAAATGGATTCTGCTTTAAAGGGGAAATCATGGCTTTTCCCTTGCAGGGGAACTCCCTTGCAGGCTGAGTTCCACACTTATCTCCAGGTAAAAATAAACTAAAAGATTTACTAATATGCTAGGGTCCTAGGGCTGTATTATTCAGTTTAAGATTGACGCATAAACAAATATAACTTTATTGGAATGAATCTTCAGGGCTGTGAAATAGGAGCAGCTAACATACAGCAGAATTTCAGGAAAAAAAGGCTAGCTTGATTAGTGGACCATCAAGACAATTAAAAGGGAGAGAAGTACATTAACACCTGTAGAAGGAAGAGTTTAGAAGGAATTGGGTAGATTATAATGATCCATGAATTTAGTTGACTCAGTGCTGCGTGAACAGAAATGTTGCTTCCCCTGCCAGGCAGTTGATTTTAAACTTTGGGTGAAGCAGGAATCAAAGTGGGCTGCAACTGCACCAGTGCATCCCTTCTCTTCCTCCCAGATCCGCTCTGGCATAGTATTGTGTTAGCATAGTTTTAATTCTGTAACGATGGCGCTCTCTCTAAGTGTTAAACGGTTCAGTTCTGAAAGTTATTTTCTTTTAAAAATGGTTGATTAGTTGAATTAACTCTGGAGAAAAGAAACTTTGGTAACATAAAATGTTGAAGTGTTGTGGAAGATACCAGTTGTACTGGGCCTTGGCAGTCAGTTGAGTTTCTTTTGAATGTTGAATTGTTTGGACGTATAGTATAGGTAACATTTTGACCTTAACAGCAAATCTAAAAATGTCAGCAGAAGAAGATTGGTGGTATGAACATAAAGCTTTTATGATTCATGTGTAGTATGCGTGAAATGAACATTTTAAATTTACAGAGCCTTAACATTCAGTAATTTCTCCTGAGTGACTGCTGCAATGGTAATGATAGACATAGGTGGTGGGATGTTGGAGAGTAAAAAGTAATAAACTAATATTTTTATAAATTTTACGAACAGGTAGGTGAGTGTTGAAATTAAGTTTCACTTATCCCAGCCATTCCTCTGTCCAGGATGTTAAACAGGAAAAGCATGTTTATGACTGATACATCAACAGGATATTATTGCTCTCGTGTAAGAACTGATATGAATATGCAGTGGTTAACCCCTTACTTGATTGCACAAACAAATAAAAATAGGTAACTTAAGATTCTTTCTTCCCGGTCACTGCTACTGTCTGTCCTTGGAGCTGTCCATGCTTTTGTCCCCAACTCTATACATTGTAACTTCTAATTGGTTTGGCATATTACAGAAGCAGTGGTGTTTCAAATGTTGCAGAACTCCACTTTTGGTACCAAGAAAACAAGTGGTCCTTTTCTCTGAGTCAGAAAGAAATTAATTTAAATGCATTTATTTTTTATAAAGTGGGAGGTTTTAACATTTTATTTTATTGACTTGTTTTGCACCAATTGCTGCAAATGCACCTGGGTGCTTTTCAGAAAATGAGGCAATTTAGATGAAAAAGAGGGAAGTTAAATAGTCATGAATGTAATGACTCAAACAGGAAGGATGTATAACTGCTGCAGACAACCACAGTGAACTGTGACAGACATCCTGAAGGAAAGGCAGCCCATAGGCAAAACACAAGCACAACCTAGTTGATCAAAATTATATGGGGAAGGGGAGGAAGGGTGGCACTAAGGAAAAGACGACTGTTTAAGAAGGGTTTTATGTCTTTATATTAAGAACTGGCAGTGCCTTCCTTGCTGTTCATAATTTTGGTAGGTGTGTGTGAACAGTAGGCAGTGAGAACTGGTGACCAGTGATGCTTCCAGTTTGTAGTATCATTTTAAAATTGCAGTTAATTGAGTCAGAAGGTGCCTTACTTTGATACTCAGAATGTCTTGTGCCTTTAATAGTAGCCTTCAAATTGACAGGGTCTAATCAGTTCAGGGTTGCTGTTAGAAGCCTTGAAATTGGCCTGTGCTAGTAAATCTCCCAAGTTACGCAGTTAAGCTGAGTATAATTATATTTCAAAGTAGGCAGCGGAGCCAAAGACTTCTTTTGCTCTTAGGTGGCATATGCACTTAACCAATATGCAGATTACCAATATTAGTTACAATGTTAGCAGTAACCAAATAATTGTGACTCGCATTTTGCTATGCGTTTCAGCAAACTATGCACATATCTACCATGGATATAACTGCAGTTTATCATCCATATTTTCAACTTTAACTACATTGTAGTTTAGTTTGTTGAAGGGATGCAATCAAGAACTTATTTTGCTTGTAATACCTTTTGTGCTTTTACTACCCATAAACCACAACATTTTTAATAGCTTAAACATTACTGGGTTCCAGCCTGCTGCTATGGGCTGTAGGTTTGTTGTAATGCTCCATTTTTGTCACTGATTTTGGCAGCCTCTGAGAACAGAGTTGGCTGTTAACTTGCATTTCCTCTGTTGGCTTCTCATTGCAGTGACATGCCTGCTGTTTTCATTTCAATTTAAGTATCTCTGCTACATAGGGGTGGCAACTGAGGGTTCATTTTCTTCTTAAAAGACGACATCCCGTTGACCAGCGGTCCTCATTTTTCACTGGCCCATTAGCAACATTAATGAGCAAATAATGTTTTGTAAGTGAAGTCACATCTTGCTCCTCCCACGCACCCTTGGTTATAACTTTTAAATTTCCTTTGGTTCAAGCCCTGTTGATGGGAATCATAGGTAACATATTGTCTGGAAGCCATGAGTTTGGGGACTGTTGGACTAGATGAGGGTGTCCAACTTACTTCACCCCATGGGCCAGATGACCCACCTCTAGCAGCAGGTCAGTGGCTTGTTGGTGTGGTTGCCGGACCTGTAGTCCTGGTACAGCTTTGCACCCAGGGCATAAAACCTACCATCACTTGCCCTCCCCCTTTTCCCTTGCCCTTTTCCCCAGCTACCAATTTTAGTTGCCACCAGTGAGCAAAGACCCCAAATATGGTGGCAGACAAGGTCGGGGTGGGGTAGGGTGGGAGAGAGATGGGGTGAGTGATGGTGGCATTTACTGCTAGAGCCGCTCCAGTGCAGTGCAGTGTTTCTGACAGCCATGCTAACAAGTCCTGTCAACCATAATTTAACCACTCCAGCTGGCTACCAGCTGGGGAGCTCTGGCTTGGATTATACATTTCAGTCTAATCAAGTTTTGCTCTTAATTAAAGTAACTTTGAAATATGTTTGTCTGTGTGAAAGTTTAAGCTCCTTTTGGAATTCCAGTACCTTACAGGAATTGAAAGTTCCAAAAGTTCATTGTAATAAACTGATAACAACTCTGTGTTTTCCATGAATAAATCAGAATACAAGATGATAGTAACCATTGTAAATTAAAGTCATTGTCTGCACAAGGCCATATCTTTATTTCTTTAGTTTAAATAACAATAACATTGTTTCTAAATAAATAAAGTCAAGATTGGACTTGGACATTATTCTCATCACTTAGTGCATGTTAATTAATTAAGTTCATCCACAATAGTAAAAAAAAAATGGCAGTTTTTGGATCAACTATATAATTAGGAAAGATGGTATCATTGGTAGTTGGCAGGGAAACTAATCTCTTTCCTAATAATAGTTGATCCAAATAGTTGGTCCAATAAAAGGTATTACTGTACTGACCCCCACCCTTTCTTGTCATGTATTCCCTGGACCGTCATAGCTGCAACAGCACTATGACCTAAGGAGAATATTTTAAGGCAAATTAGGTTGTGGGGGGTGCTAACTGATGACACTTACATGTATTATCTCTTACAGATTACATATTAGTATGATTAAAATGCTAAATAATTTAGATCTCAAGTCTTTGAGAATATCCATGTGATCAAACTTTGCTGCAAATGCAATTTTGTTTATACTTGGTAATATACCACATGTGTAGTACTAGAATGATAAGTGTATGTCTTAAAATGGAGCACTGAAAAAGGTAACTTCACCATCTGAAATTATTTTATTTTATTCAGGACTTTTTGCCCTAGGTCATGCTAATTAGTTCATGGGCAGGGAGGTCTTTGCTTTTGTTAAAGACCCAATCCTGCCACACATTATTTGTGTACAGGATTCTAGAACCACAGAATATATTTACATGGTGCTGTTTATAAGGGATGGCGATTTTATTGTTGCCACTTTATACTCCAAAACGTAGATAATTATGCATTTATTATGTAAATATACTTACAGACTATGTAAATTTTGTTTGTGGGGGGGAAAAGGTGTATCTTAATGATTTTAATACTAAATTTGTTGTGGAATGTGAAGGTTGGTAGTGTTAGTGATACTGGGTAAAATCACGTAGGGTATTATTCTTGTGGGGGGTGGAGCAGCTTCTATAAATATCTGTGTGAATGCTGTGTATAGTTCCTCATGTTTCTCCCAATATCATTTGACCTGCCAACACTTTGTGGACCATCTGCAAATGGTCCTTGGAGGAGGGTTTGAGAACCATCTGTTGCATCTGTGAAGTAGCTGAATACAAACTGGCACTTAGTTCTTTTCCACACAGAAAGGAAGCTTGCAAGTGTTTGCTAATCATGCCCTAAATAAAGTTCAACAGCAAAAAAACCCCACCCTAAACCATGGCAAAACTTAATTCTACACAAAATTAGAACCTATATATCTAAACCCTATTTAAGTTTTAGTTTATGAAACTGGGAGTAAGGTTCATTTTGATTGAAAATGCTAATGGAGATGAAGAAAGGCTAAAAAGTCCTTGAATTAGATACTGTACTGTTTGTCTCAGATACTGCTGAGACTTTCCAGCACAATTTTTACTTGGGCTTACTTCCAAAGCAGTTAATGTGAGCTATGTAAGCCAATAAAATGATGTAATATATAATGCATTTAACCCTATACCTTATTTTTCTTGTCTGAAGGACGTACTTGTATTTAGTTCAAGCCTTATTTCTTAGATATTTATGCCAGCAATGGTTGATCATGGATAATAATTTTGGGTAAAACGCTATAGATTGAGGGCATACAAAACAAAGAATGTTGCTTGATTTATCAAGGCATTAGAGGTCAGCATTTAGCCTGTCATTGTCAACCATATTAAAATGTTAATTCACTCCAGGAGTATAATATCACAGACTATTGTTGTGATGACAGGAACTTGATAAAAATATTATTATTTAAATTCTTCAAATGAAGGTTCACTGTTCTAAAACAATTACCAGTGTATGCAGTCTAGTTCTTATTATTTTGAGTCTCAGACTTTAACCCTATACCTCTCCTATCATCTTACCCTCACTTAGTCAAGGGTCCCACCTTGATAAACATTTTGAGTTTGAGACAAGGAAAGAAAAAAATTTCAGAAGACGATCTGGGCTTTAGTCTGTCTATCTATAGAGATCTTCAATAGCATTATTTGCTCATACCAGTGGAACATAGACTGGCAAGGTCAGTAATTCTGTGGTATAGGCATGGCATTAGTTTTATTGTACAAAGCAGAGCAGATTCCAGAAGAAAAACACTGTTTCTACCTGAAAGAATGTAACTTTCTGTTAGGTGTGTATTCTCATCCTCTTTTCAACCCCTAACCTGTTTTATAGGCTTTAGGACTGAAAAAGATGAGTTTTGCACCAACGATAATTTTAAATTCTCTGTTTGGACAGAAGAACATAGTTATGAAAGGTAAAAGAACTTAATCATGACAGATCTTTATACTCTCACTGGAATCTTTCCTTTCGAATTTGAGTTTGTCGTCATCTGTCCATTTTACCCAAACTTACCATAACTTTACAGAAATTGCTTAGCAAGCTAGAAATACCTTGTGGCGAAGGTCCTCGCCTCTGAAATAAAAGTTAAATCGACTGATGTTCATTCATGGAAAAGGAGGATTATAATAGCTGAATTATTTTTCCTATTGGCAATAGTACATCCACAACCCTAGGGGCAGTGAGCATGTTTTAATTTTTTTTCCCAGTGATCTGGTAAGAGAAATATTAGCATTTTTCATTCAATATTGAGATGTTTCACTGATTTTTATTTGTGAGTTTATAATTTTACCAACATGCAAATATATTTTATACATTAGAATATGGAATTGCATAGATAACAGATATGGTACAATCTCTTTTTTTATTTACCTAAGTATAAGATACAATATTTAGATGTATATATGGAACATGTATAAATATGTTATAATTTTCTATGTATAGACTGTAATTATTGGAGACTTGCCTTGAATTTGTCCCCCTCCCACTGCTACAGCAGGGAAAAATAAATCTAGGGGGCTCACGTGGCACCCTTGCCCTCTGCACCTCCAATTTTTTCCTGTAATAGTGCTGTCTTATTACCAGACCCTGCTTTCCCTGAACACATTGAAATGAGGGGCAAATTTGAAAACTCCAACTTGAAATAAATGTATCTGTAGTAATTTGTTTATAGGCAAATTGCTCTGGCTACCTATAGACTTAGGTTACCCAGAATTGGTGCATTTTCCCTTTTTTGCAAACTGCTGCAAGTTTTAGCTCAGGCATTTGATAAACACACTTCTGAGCAGTACTTTTTTATATACTTATATGAAGTACAAAGTATGCACGATACTAGTCCAAAGCCAAAAGGCTCATGATTTATTGTACAGTTCATTGGGCTGGGCCTAGCAGAATCAACAGCATTTTAAGCCATGGTGACCCCACAGCTCAGCATTATTCAATATGTAAGTGTATTTGAGGTACTACCCCTCTCCCCACAAAGGATCCATGTGCTAATTAGCCCCCCACTCATGACTAGAACTGGGTGTTCTTGTCACGAGTCTTGAGATCCTCCAAAAATTTACGTGCCAGTGAAGCATAGGGCTGCCTGGTCTGGTCCATCTCATGGAGGGCAGTACCACATCGATCGCATGTCATGGGTGAAGAGAGGGGTGACAGAGCCTCTCATTTATACAGCCATTTGGTGATGCTTGCCAAACATTTAAGGCTGGGGAGGATACAGGAATCGCTGGAAATCGGAAAGGCAGGTGCAACTCGGCTGTGGGAGTGAAGGGGAAGTTGAAATGTATTCAGTGTAGTGGTTCACTGTGAATTGAAAAAGAGTCTGCGCTGGAGGGGACTGAGCACAATGGACACTATCTTATTCAGATGGGCTGCACTAACATATCTTTGTGATATTTGTCCACTGTGGACCATGTTTTCTAGTCGTGCTTGGTGTTGCCTGCATTTAATTAGCTTCATAGCTGGTTTCTGTTACTGAGCACATGCTGCTTCTGGCCGTAGTTTGATGCTAGACAGGGTATTTAATAAGGTTTTCTTATATGAAAATATAAGGCATGAAGCTTTTTTCTCCCTGCTGATTTACTCATAGTTTAGTAAATATAGGTAAAACTGTAAGCTAAGTCCAGGGTAATTTGCCTATCTGCAAATTACTATAGGAACATTTATTTCAAAGTCAGTGTTTTCAGGTTTTCGGGAGTTGGAGACAGCGAGATAATTGAGTTCAGGATCCTGAGGAAAGAAAGGATGGAGAGAAGCAGAGTAAGGACCCTGGACTTCAGAGAAGCAGACTTTGACTCACTCAGGGAGCTCATGGACAGGATCCCCTGGGAGGCCAGTTTGAGAGGTAGAGGAGTCCAGGAGAGCTGGCTGTACTTTAAAGAAACCTTGCTGAAAGTTTAGAAACAAACCATCCCAATGTGCAGGCAGACTAGCAAGTATGGCAGAAGATCAACTCGGCTTAGCAAGGAAATCTTCAGTAAATTAAGTCACAAAAAGGAAGCTTATAAGAAATAAAAACCTGGACAGATAACTAGGGAGGCGTATAAGAGCATTGCTTGGGCATGCTGGGATGAAGTCAGGAAGGCCAAAGCGCAATTGGAGTTGCAGCTAGCAAGGGATGTGAGGGGACAGCAAGAAGGGTTTCTAGAAGTATGTCGGTAGCAAGAGGAGGATCAGGGAAAGTGTGGGTCCCTTACCGAATGGGGGAGACAACCTTGTGACAGCAGCAACAGTTTGGGGAGGAGGTGAGCAGCCCTCACTGGTGAAAGAACAGGTTAGGGATTATTTAGAAAAGATGGACTTATACAAGTCCATGGGGCTGGATGGGATGCATCTGAGGGTTCAGAGGGAGTTAGCTGATGAGATTGCAGAGCCACTGGCCACGTGGCATACCTTGATTTTAGCAAAGCCTTTGATACGGTCTCTCAAAATGTTTTCACAGGCAGGCTAAGGAAGTATGGGCTGGATGAAAGGACTGTAAGGTGGACAGAAAAGTGTCTGGAGCATCAGGCTCAGAGGGTAGTAATCATTGGCTCGATGTCTAGTTGGCAGGCAGTATCAAGTGGAGTGCCCCACGGGTCAGTCCTGGGGCCGGTTTTATTCAGTGTCTTCATCAATGACCTGGAAGATGGCATAGAGTGCACCCTCAGCAAGTTTGCCGGTGACATCAAGCTGAGGGGAGTAGTAATGTTGGAGGGTGGGATTCACAGGGACCTAAATAAATTGGAAGATTGGTCCTTGATGAACCTCATGAGATTCCTTTTGGACAAGCGTGAAGTCCTGCACTTAGGACAGAAAATCCCATGCGCTGTTCCAGGCTGGGACCTGACTGGCTGGGCAGCAGCTCTGCAGAAAAGGACCTGAGGGTTACAGTGGACAATAAGCTGAATGTGCCCTTGTTGCCAAGAAGTCTAACAGCATACTGGGCTTCACTGGTAGGTGTGTTGCCAGCAAGTCCAGAGAATTGAATATTTCCTTCTATTCAGCACTGGTGAGGCCACATCTCGAGTACCGTGTTTAGTTTTAGACCTGCCACTACAGGAAGGGGGTGGACAAATTGGAGAGACTCCAGCAGAAGGCAACAAAAATGGTGAGAGGGCTGTGGGACATGACTTGCGAGGAAAGACTGAGGGAACCTGGCTTATTTGTTTAGAGGAGAGGAGACTGAGAGGGGATTTAATAGCAGCCTTCAGCTACATTAAAAGAGGATGGAGCTGGACTGTTCTCAGTGGTGGCAGATGACAGAACAAGGAGCAATGGTCTCAAGTTGCAGCAAGGGAAGTTTAGATTAGATATTAGGAAGAATTTTCTCTCCAGGAGAGGGTAGTAAAACACTGGAACAGGTTACCCAGAGAGGTTGTTGAATCTCCGTCCGTGGAGGTTTTTAAGACCCAGCTAGGCAAAGCCTTGTTTGAGATGATCTAGTTGGGGCTGGTCCTGCTTTGAGCAGGGGGGTGGACTAGATATGACCTCCTGAGGTCCCTTCCAACCCGCATTTTCTATGATTCTATGTAGTGTATTTTCTCCCTAGAAAATGCATATGTTTTGGCTATAGACACTCGCTTCATTTGTGCCAAGAAAAGCATCTTTCTCCTGGCACAGAAAAGAGAGAGCATAGAACTGTGCAAGGCCTTTTTTTATGGAAGACAACTGGCTCTTTATGGTTGGGAGTGCTCTCATTTTCTTGCAGAAAATCTCTCCTCCTGCACCAACTTGTACAGCTGTATGCTGCTCTATGGTTGTAAGGATGTCCAAAGCCCCACAGTTCTCTGCTCTCTTCCCCCCACTCCCAAGGGAAAGGAGGGGAGGGAAGGAATACTGGGTCCCTGAGAGCCACTCAGGGCATCAACCCTTTGGAGCACCTGCTGTTTGTGCCAATGCCTCTGCCAGTGGACAGACCTGAGTCACCCTGGGTCAGTGCAAGGGTATGGGGCTGGACAGCTGTGGGAGAATGCCCACCCTCTGCATTCCCACTGATCAGGCTTGGAGGCGTGCTGCTCCATTCTCCCATCCCTGCATAGTAGGGGTGTGCAAAGCAGACCCTATTCGATTCAGATTCGGCCCAAATTGAGGACAGTGATTCAATTAATTGATTTGGGTGTGCATAGTAGGGGTGTGCAAAGTAGGCCCTGATTCGATTCAGCTGAATCCGAAGCTGAAGATTCGATGCTTATTCGGAGAATCAGCGATTCAGATACAGCTTTAAATATTTTTGTATGTGCCTCGAGGTACCAGTGCGGTTTGTGAACGATGTGGTGCTGGGGTGGATGGAGCATCCCACAGGAGTGTGGGGAACCCTCCACGTGCTTGGCGATGAACCCGGAAGTGGACCAGAAGCACTTCTGGTCCGCTTCCGGCTCTGCCGGGAGTGCACAGAGGGCCCCCCCATTCCCCCCAGCTCAGCAATCAGCTGTGGGGGGACCCCAGGTGTCTCTTCCCCCTCCCCCCCAGGCCCAGGAGGCACCAGACATTGAGCCGGGGGGGGATGCAATGCACTCCCCAGCAGATGCGGAAGTGATCTGCTGCTGAGTACACTGGGTGCCCCCCGAATCTCCGCTGAATTGAATTGGGGACCAAAGCTTTGCACAGCCCTACTGCATAGACTGGGGCCTTAGTGTGTGCATGGATCAGCTGGCTTTATCCAAAGTGTCCCTGGGATGGGTCAAGCCATAAAGAAATGACCCCTAGCCATTTTCCCCATCCTACCAATCAGCTGACCAGTCCAGTGACCTGCAGTTGTGCTTGGGGTAGGTGGCAGGGGTGGGAGGTGGAGGCAGCACAGTTCTCTTTCTCTGAAATTTGCCATGCTGGAATTAAACACCTGTCCTTACCCTTTTCGTATTCATTGCCATGTACTTTTCAGTGACACATCATGCTGTTCAAATCCAGATTTCTATAGCCAACAAGAACGAATATGATTAACTTCTTGGCTCAAATTAAAGAAAGGTGGTTAATGAAATATCTGTGGATATTGAAAAAATGCCTTCCATCTGTTAGAAAAGCTGTAATTAAATCATTTAAACACTGCTTGATAAAATGTTGTATGTACTTTTGGATAGTTCTGTTTTCTCTTTTTTCCCAATGTCATTGTCTTCTCCCCTGTGCTGCTGTTTCATTTGACTTCACAGCATGACGCCCATACTGGTATCCAATAATAGCAATAAAAGTATTGCTGCAGGTATAGGATCCTGGCTATCGTTACACATTACTGAAGTGCAGCAGGCAATAATCCAGTAACACAGGTGTTACTTTTCTGGTATCATCCAAGTCTCTCTTTTTTTTGTTGCTAGGAGGTTGGGGGGCAGGAGGGGGAGGCGAAATTGAAGAAAGAAAATCCTTTACTTGTTTTTATAGTATAAGCAGTAGATTGGACTTTCTTGGTCTCCACCATCATCTCCAAGTAAGAAGGTTTGAGAAGCTGCATTGTGAGCTGTTCTTTATTGCTAATGATGTGATTCTGTTCAAGCTTGTTTTAGATTATTCTAACAAATATGGGGACATTTGTCACTATTAAGATGCTACATGGCGAATGGAGAAAAATTTGGACATTTTTTTTTAAAAATGCTAGGAAAGAAGATGTATACAAAGTACATTTTTTTTCCAGGTCCTTAGAGGGAAAATTGATGAAGTTTTGCTTTGCATTACAAATTCAAAGAAACTTTGAAACAGCACAGTCTGAACAATGAACAGTGTGGCTAAGGACAGACATTACATGCAAACTACTTCAGCCGATCAGAAACCTGTAACAAAGCAGATATTCAGTGCACATAAACCTGTTTCAAAATGGCTGAAACTGGTTTGTGATGAACCTGGTTGAATGTAGTATATCACACTTAACTGATTTGGCTCAGACTGGCTTATGTGCACAGCATTGTCTGTCGCAGACCCTTTCCAGGTTTAACTTAAACCAGACTCTGCCAGCATCCTGGCATGCTCTCTGGGCTGGACTCTGTGCTGCAGCCCAGCAGGGCTGGCCCCACCTCTCTGCTCCCCAGCCAGAGCAGGGCCAGGCAGGGGTGGGAGTCTGGCCAGAGTGGGGTTTAATTCCCCCTTTCCTGTCCCACTGGCAGGGACATGAGCCAGGTCTACTGGGTGCTTCCCCGTTGGTGCTGCAGCAGGGGGCCAGCGTGGCCCCTGAGGCAGAGGGGGCAGGGAGGGGGGTTATTCTCTCCACTACAGGTGGGTCTGAGCAGCAGAATAAGCCCCCTCCTGTCCCCTCCTCCAGACACAGGAGGTTGGGGGAATAACCCTTGTCCCAAGGGGCCCTGCCGGCCAGTGTCTGACGGGAAGGGGAGTAACTGCTGCAGGTGGGTTTCAGATAACTGGAATTTTTGCATAACTGGCAATCCCCTTGCTCGGGGGATGCCAGATAACAGAGCTTTTACTGTACTTGCATATTAGGGATTGTCCGTGCAGTACCTAACTGGTGAGGAATTTGGAAGTGAGTGTTAAAATGTAGTATTTATTGAATGAACAGGTGATGCTTGAAATCACATAATCATTCCTCCACAGCCACATAGGTTTGTACCCAAGATGAATTAGTGCGTATCCAGTGACCCTGAAAAGGCTAATATAACCAGCATGACTGGTAAATTGGATAAGTTTTAAGCATGGTGCAACTTGAAATGTTTGGTAAGTGGGGACCATTTAGCTTTTGCTATAATAAACTGACTATACACAAGCAGTTGTCTGATTTTTGTTGTTGTTGTTTGTTTATTTTAGAGGAGAAACAGTTGCAGATGATGCAAGGATGTTTCACTGATTCCAAAGTAAAGACCCCGTTCTTTCAACTCCTCTAGCTTCATTTTGATCCCATTTTTCCAAGCCAGGAGTTGAACATCCTGTTTGTGTGTATCCGGTTTTCCCTCTCACTCTGTTCTGTAGCACTAAGGGATTCTACAACTTCCTGAATGCTACCAGACTTTATTTTTGGTGGCTTCTTGATTTGTTTGTTTTAATACTGCACTGTCCAGCTGGCAGCCTTTGGGATTACGTTGCAGCCTCTGGGCTCCTGCCCAGCCTCCAATCCCTGCATCTCTCCAGATGCAACAGCAGCCAGAGACTCTGGGCTCCCCCCTACCTCTGGCTGCTGCTTCCTGCCCCAGGGGGTGGGCACTTTAACAGGATGGGAGCTGAGGGTGAGCCTGGGGCACATGGTGCGCTGGGTGGGTGCAGGTTGCAGTCTTGGGCCTGTGCTATAGCAGTGAGGGGGCCGTGGCCTACCCTGCTGCAGCCTGTTGGCTGTGTAGCTTCTGGCCATTTGGAAGTTCAACAGCCCTGTTTTAATAAATAAGATGGATCAAACATGGAATCAAAATTTACTGTTGGTGGATAAAATTCCATGTAAAAGAACAGGTTTATATGGCACATGGCCACACACAATGCATTACCTCTCTCTATATTTGTTGGATAATAAGTAAGTCGCATCTGATCTTGGTTGTCAGGAGTTTAGTTTTAGCTGTAAAAAGGAAACAAATGACTTGTGACTGCTATCACAGACTCTTAAGAAGTGTGAAAGACCATTTTGTCATCTCCAAGTGAAGTAAACAGAAAAAAACAAATTAAACCTTTCCAGCTGAGCACTGGCTAGTACTGAAAAACACAGGTTTGAGTTGGTTTTATCTGCTTCACCTGACATGACCCGATTTTATTCCTGACTTAATATATATTAAAACATATGTCAAGAATATGTCCATCTTTCATTTCAGCCACTGTTATTTTCACTGTTGGTCAGAACAGTATTCTAGAATTACATAAATGTATTCTTTTTCTATCTCTTCCCTTTCTCTCTTCCTCTTTTTTTGGCTAAAAATTTAGCGTAATCCCTAGTGTTGCTACATTATAAAAATTACTTGTGCCCTATAGTAAGCTATGAAATGGAAAGAAAAACCTTGAATTATTAAATGATTAAACAAAAAATCCCTTTGCCTGTAAGAAACCCAGGATAACCTGGCTCACGTCTCTCAAGTCTCTTTCTCTCTCTTTTTTTTACTTGACATGTAGAGCCAGCCAGCTATGAGGCAGTGACTAGCAAATCTGCTGGCATAACTTCCTTGTAAGTTGAATAGCAGTTCTTTTAAAAGAATGCTGGCCCTCGTTCAGTTCCCCTAGCAAGTCAAAATTCTGTTATCAATAAAATAAGCACATTGGGAGAAATACTACCTGGTAATATTATTGATGTCCGCTCAAAGTCAGTGGGGGTTTTGCAGTCTCTCTCTCTCTCTCATATTGACTCCACACTCACTATACCTTTTAATATACTTATAGTTTTCTAGAAAAAACATTTATTTTATCTAGCTTTAGTGGAGGGCCTAAATAGTTCTGGAGCTTTAATTTTCACGTAGAGCATGCATTTGTAGGATTTTTAGGTTTGAAGTGGCTTGACTGAACATTGTTTATTTTGTAAAGTTACACTTGCAGCACGTTCTTATTTTTTCCCATTTACTGGCGACATTTCTGGAGCTATCTCTTCCTGAAAGTGGCTTTGTGATTAAAATAATCTACGGTCTAAGAGAGATCCTAATGGGTAAATTAGCATGTGTGATTCAGTATACTGCTTTTGTTTTCAAAAAGCAGAAATGATCACCATTCATGAGTGGTACCTTATATAATGACAGTTTGTGTGTGTGTGTGATCAATAAGTATTAATACTAGTTTTTCTGTAATGGCATACTTTATTTTAATATTAATTAAGCTGACTATTTTGATCTGTTATTATTTCTAGTCCATATTTGTTGATCATAGAATGTCTCTTCATCTTTGTGGTTTAAGCTGAGGGAGAATAAACCGATGTCAAAATTGAACCAGCTGCCTGATAGATTTCTTTTCTTCAGGCTACAGAAAGTGAGATGGGAGATGTAGATTTAACAGGACTCCCAGAAGCACCTGTGGACTCTGAAGATGAAGAGGAGGAGGAAGATGAAGATATTGACAGAACTTCAGATCCATTATTAGGACGGGACGTTGTACGAGAGTGCCTTGAAAAAGAACCTGCAGATAAAACGGATGACGACATTGGTGAGAAATAAAAAGATCTTGATTTGGCATTTGGTATTATAATCCAGATAATAGACATTTTTTTAAGAAGTGTGTGAGCACATTATTAATAAAACCATAGCCTCATAACTTTTCATGGTGTATCTTGGAGAACTTTCGGCTCTAAAGAGTTTATAACCTAACTAGTTTATTTGTCTTTGATCTCTTTTATATAGGGCATAGAAAGCAAGATACTTCAAATGTTAGGGCTGTGATATTGCATTAAGTAAATTGATGATTACAGTTTGATAATGAGGGAGGCCTGAAGTAATTCTGACTATGTGTAACTGCCTAATTTGTTACCAAATCCTAGTGAAGGCATCATATTATCATAGGACAGAAAGGCTGACTTAAATTGCAAAGGATTTGAGCCAAAATGACAGTTCTACAAGCTGTAAGCGCTAATATGAAGACTAGGACTGTTTAGACTTTTCCTGTAATTATTTTCCTACACTTAGAAAAAAATAGTTTGATGTTGCCGATATTAACAATCTAATAACAGCCATGCAGTTGGGATATGTTATAATGTTTAAATTGCTCAAAGTTCAAGTGTTTCTCTGCTTAGCTAGATTGATGCCTTAATAGTCAATCAGACTGAAAAGCCCAGTTCCATTTATTGCTGTTAAAATGCATACTGTGCTCATTTAGCTGCAGGCACTAATAGGGATTGAAATATCACTGAGCAATTCTTTCAGTGAGTTTAACTCTGAGGTTTGATATACCTGTCAGGGGGTTGGTACCTTAGAGGCTCCAGGCCTTGCAATCTTCATATCAATATTTCCTTTATGTAATAGAGCAATTACTGGAATTTATGCATCAGCTCCCAGCTTTTGCAAACATGACCATGTCTGTGAGAAGAGAGCTTTGTTCAGTTATGATATTTGAAGTGGTAGAACAAGCGGGAGCCATCATACTTGAAGACGGACAAGAAGTAAGTTATAGCATCTGCCTTAATGATGATGCATGTGTCTTGATCCTCAGGACTTTTAACATGTTGAAATCATGATATATAATGGTATTAATTTGTATTTATAGTAGATAAACTGCTAACAGCGTACTAATGTTTAAGTACTAACCACCTTGTAAAAACCCTTTCAAAATTTTATTTTTCATCCTATAAAAAAGAAGGTCTCTTGTTCTTTTGGTGCAGTAAACTTTTAAAACACATTTTGACCTCTTGTGAAATTTCTGTTTATTATGGATTGATGGAGTCATTTAGCTCCTTTCACATATCTGAGCATCCAGCTGTCCTGTTTTAACAGGTATATTTAAAAAAACATTGCAGAAGAACATGGCTCCACCATTATTGTTAGAGGTCTACTTTGTTTATAGTTTTGCGGTTTTCACAGAAACTGCGAAAAATGGCATTGTCCATGATTGCCAGGAAATAGTGCATTGGCTGTGATTTCCCATTAAATCAACTAAAAAAAGCCCCAGTGTATTATTCATATAATACACTGTTTTAGAACGTCCCAATGCTTACTGCAATATAAAGACAATGCTACAATCACTGCACCCAGAGATCATGTGATTGAGAGTTACTGTCTGCTAGTGATATAGACGAAGTGAACACACCAGTCAGGGAAGTGATAGTGTTTTTACAGTTAGCATTAATTAGTATTTCTAATTTTTTTGCTGACTGTTGCATAAGACAATGGATGGCATACATTACAAAGAAAGGACTGTTATGACATTGTAAGAACAATGTGTTTTCTACCATGTGGGTTAATTTTTCTGAGATTAATAATGAAATGTCTTCTGTATAAAAATTTGCTGAGTTGCATTTTTAAATTCCCTCTAGCTTGATTCTTGGTATGTCATTTTAAATGGCACTGTGGAGATCAGCTATCCAGATGGGAAAACTGAAAATCTCTGTATGGGAAATAGTTTTGGGATTACTCCTTCTCTGGAAAAGCAGTATATGAATGGAGTGGTTAGAACCAAAGTAGATGACTGTCAGGTAAGTTTTATGCATGCCTATAACCCTCTTATGATTTTAAGGGTTCAAAAATAGTCTGTTTTCATCTAATGCAATTCCTTTTTTCTAGAAATAGAAAAAAGAAAATTTCTATCTTGTTTTGTTAATCTTAGGTTAGTTGCGGTTTTCCTTCTTTCTTTTGGTAGTTCAGATTTCTTTTCCTTTTGCTGTCACATGAGAAACGGGAACTATTTGTGCTGAGGTAATGGGCTGTTAAAGGACCCTAGTCATGCTGTTTGTGCATTTGAAAGGCAGCAAGAACAGTTAAATAGAAAATATACATTTCTAGTTTTTAAAGAAGTAAGTTCTCTTCTAGAACTGCTTCTTAAGGAGCCCAACAAGAGTACAGTATACCATTTTGTTAAATATACTATCCTATAGTAATTTCACTTGTATTCCATAATTTAATATCTACTGGAACTAGACAGGACAGAACTGGATTGATGTCAAATGGTAAGTTAGCACTGCTATATAACATGGGTCTGGGTTTGGTGTGTGGACGTGTGCTTACCTACTACAGATTTGTTAAGTGGTCCCATGTCTTTCTGGCACAGTTTGTATGCATAGCCCAGCAAGATTACTGGCGCATTCTGAACCATGTGGAAAAAAACACTCATAAAGTTGAGGAAGAAGGAGAAATTGTTATGGTAAAGGAGCACAGAGAGCTGGATCGCAGTGGAACCAGGAAAGGACACATAGTTATTAAGGTGACTTTTCTTTGCTTGCTAAATAATTTTCTTGTCAATCTATTACATTTTAATTGATTAAAAATATGGTAAGAACCCAGGACAGATGTTCAGTTTTATCTATTCTAAAACAGTCTGATTAGGAAGGATTTAGATTTTCATGTAAATATACTAGCCATTCCTTGTCAATAAAGTAGGATCTGTTCAGGAAAGATTTTTTTGATTTTGTGTTTAAAAAATTACACTGTTTTTATAGCTACTGTCTATATATGTTGTATTGGTTTAGAAGAGGGACTTAATTGTTTTTTTAACCTAGGAAATGTACTTGTTTGTTGTATCAACATGCTACTCCTACGAAGGGCACTTTTATATGTGCTCGGGGGGAGGGGGTGTTATGCTTTAATTAGATGAGCTCCGAGAGCTGCTCTAATTAAAGCACTGTCATGTCTCATATCAGCGTCCCCATACTTAAAAATGGCTTGTTCAAGTGCCCCTGCTGCCATTTTTAAGTGCAGGGATGCTGATACACGAGACACAGGAGACTGCTGAAGCGCAGAAATTGCCACGCTCCAGCAGATTTGATTAATTGAGTCTGTTCCGATGCACTGGAATTCCACGTGCCAGAGCAGCCTCCACGCTTGTGTATAGACACCAAAAGTGTCCAGGAAGAAAGAAATGGGAGAATGGGATGTAACCTGTTTTTTGATTATCTCTTTCTAAGAGCTTATCAGGCAAAGAAAATATTGCATGGATCTAATCTAAAGTCTGGATAGTGTCATGGAGTAGGATTAGGAACTGTGTATCATTTTCTGAAACCCCCTTGTTTTTTTTATTCTTAAGGCAACACCTGAGCGACTCATCACACATTTAATAGAAGAGCATTCCATCGTTGATCCAACATACATAGAAGACTTCCTTTTAACATACAGAACATTTCTCTCAACCCCCTTGGAAGTTGGGGATAAGCTCTTGGAGTGGTTTGAAGTAGATAGCCTCAGGGATAAGGTTTGTTTATGACTTACAGATAAATATTCTTGCAGAAAATTTCTCAAACACATCCTCATTTGTAGAGCTGCTAAATCGTCATGGTTCCAAAATAATCAAAGCATAATTTATTTAAGAATGATGTATGATTTCAGTAGCATCAGGAAGCATTCTTTCATGTTATTTCAGGCATGTAATGTTTGATTTCAAATTCTGATACACCTGTGTAGCTCTTTACAGTATATGGTCTCTGATTTTAAAATACAAATGCCATCCTGTCTCATGGCATCCAAATCTAGACCTATGTTGATGAATTTCACATGGCGTAAATATTTTGCTATGTTGTCCTATATTTTGAGTATAAATAACACACTGAGTCCTCTTAGAAAAAACTTCTCTATTAGCATATAATTTCTTGGGCATATCAGTGTTTCTTTCATGGTCATGCATTGCATCTGTCTTCCACTTTATTTACGGAATGCAGCTTTTAAATACATCAAGCTTTCTATGACCATGATACCAACCTTTAGGGCAGCTAATAAAAGTACTTTTGGAAATGGAGATGTGACTGTAGCTGTCATGTAACTGTACTCTCACATAGGAAAAAGTTATGCAGTATGGGGTTTTAGTTTATAGCCTATTAGTTTAAAAGGTGGCAACAATGCTCTAGTTCTACTTCATCATTTATATATACTAGATTTGAGCTAAAACAAAAACAGCAGAGCTGTGAAGGAGCCAGTTTCTAAAATTACACACTTTTCCTGTGCCTTACAGCTGTGTTTCATATAGTTGCTTCTGTGTTTCATATAATTGCTTCTTTCTGCTGTTCACTCTGACAGTCACCATCACTTATTTTAAAAAAAAAAAAAAGAGAGGAAAAAAAGGAAGAAAAAATATGCAGGTCTACAAAAAACTTTTGAAATTAACTTCTATTTTATATTAGTTGATACTCAATTGACAGGGCGTTCTGAAACAGCATATACTTAAAAGAAGTGTTTCCTCTCAATATACTACTTTTAAAAATGAACTGAAAGCATAGGGCTAGAGAATGCAAATTACTTCTTATCAAGCCATGGCTTCAACACCATTTTTACAAAAGTGGAAATTTAGCACTGTTGCATATGGCAGCATTTATGTATTTATTTATTTTTGACTTGCAAGGGAAAAAGCTATCTCAGCAGATAAAACAGGAAGGAATAAATTTTTTTAAAGAGTGAAATTGCTGTCATTGTTAAACTCTTTTTTAATGGGGATTTTTGAGCAATTAACAGATTTTACTACTATATTATGAGAGTTTTACGAGAATTCTGTAGCGCAGTGAAAGGCAGTATCAAAAGTTAGTGACAAAGCTTTCCGAATATAATGTTTTACTAGTATAGTGTATTTCCTAAAAATTATTCTTAAAGAAATGATCCTTCACTGTGACAGTGAATGAAAGTTTAAGGTTCCTGAATTAAGCAAAGAAAATTACAAATAAAAGGTGAAAAGATAAGTGCAGGTTCAAGAAAAATAGTAATACAGGCCATCAGATCCAATTTGATTTTCCCTTATTTCATCATTTTAATTGTGCAGTCAAGAAAAAAAAAGTAAAAATGACCTGTTTATGGTTTTCAGCTTTGAAAAGACTGTGAACTTGCTGCTGAAGCCAATGGAATGTCAGATTTGTTTATAGTAGGGCAGTCAACCAATTAAAAAAATTGATCATGGTTAGTTGCACGATCAAAACATTGGTCACAATTCTATCACAATTTTAATCGCACAACTAAAATTTATGTGCAGGAAAACTCAGTGATGGAGGTACTGCGTATGGTTGGGTTGTGGGTGGTGTGTGTGGGGGTGGAATTTGGGAAGGTGTGGGGGGCCTGTGGGTGTGTGGGATTTAGAGTCTGGGGAGGGAGGGTTCCCACATGCTCTGGCAGGGTGTGGGGTACTGTAGGTCAGGAGTGAGGGGCAGCAGCAGGGCTGGGATGGGGCTGTGGCTTGGGAGTGAGGGGCTGACAGACACATGCACAGACACCGCCCAGCAGGTAAGTCTGTGTGGGGGAATGGGTGTGTGGGAGCAGGGGCTGGGATAAATGGGGCTCCAGAGCTGGGGCGGGTCATGGGACGGAGCCATGGGTGGCTCATCCAGGGCGTAGGGGGCTCCCATTGCTGCGCATACCTTGGGGGGAGGCATGGGGAGCCATGTACACTCTGAATTCATGCGCAGGCCATAGGTGGGCTGCCTGCTGAGGCCCTGTGCCCTGCTGCCTTTATCCCGGGAGTCTCTTGCTGGCCGCGCCTGGTCCCTTACCTACCCAGTGGTGGGAGGCACAGCATGGCATCATGTGGCTCTCAAGGCAACAGCAGTGGGGAGCAGAGCCCACTGCTCAGTGGCAACCTGCCTCTGCCCTGTGCACTAATCTGGGGAGCATGTGCCCCCCAGACCTCCCCTGGGGGTGTGGACAGTGACCCAAGCCCCCTGGACAAGCTGCCCATGGCTTCATTCCACAAACATCCCCAGCCCCTGTGCCTGCTTCTGTCCCACTCCCTCCCTCCCTCACCATGGGGACCTCAATCTGCACCCCGCACACCCCTCCACGCCCCTTCCCCTTCACAGATTTACCTGGTGTGCGCTACTCCACATGCTGCTGGGCTGCATTTCTGGCCATATGCAGGCTGCGGCTGCATGTCCGTGCATGCCCCTCCTTACCTGCTGCAGCCCCCCAGAGTCCATGCCTGGGCTGCCCTGCAGTCCTCTCCGCTGCCACCACCGCCCTGCAGAGCAGCCCAGAGGCTGCGGTGATGGTGGCGGAGTAGAGACTGGATGCAGGATCCAAAACCACGTACATGATTAATGCTTTAAAAAAAATAAGGCGAACAATGATTAATGCCTTAGTCGCAATTAATTGACAGCCCTAGTTTATAGCATATACATCTTGTCATGTTTTATATCTTAATATTAATTATTAAACCAAACAAACTACTTCCCCTATCCTCTCCCTCCAAAACATCAACAAGAACCACAATTAAAACACCTTTGTGTCAATGTTATTTTTCCAGGTTACCAGAGTGGTCTTATTGTGGGTAAACAATCATTTTAATGATTTTGAAGGAGATCCGGCTATGACACGTTTTCTGGAAGAATTTGAAAAAAACTTGGAAAATACGGTAGGTCTATAAGTAATCAGTATCTTGCTTTGTGGTGATTGGTGTCTTATTTTTTATCTAATTTAAGAATATAAAAAAGAGTTTGGTTACATGGTGGCAATGTATAGGCACCTTTAACAGAAACCTATTTGTTCTAAATCATAACTGATTATCTCAAGTCCAGGAGTAAAATGATGTAGACAGTATTCATTTTTCTGCCTCTGTGGTTTTCCAAGAATCATAGAAAATTAGGATTAGAAGGGACCTCAGAAGGGGACATCACCAACTAGATCATCCCAGCCAAAGCTTTGTCTAGCTGGGTCTTAAAAACCTCCAAGGATGAGGTTCTGTAACCTGAGTAACCTGCTTCGGTGTTTACTATGTTCCTAGTTAGAAAATTCATCCTCATATCTAATCTAAAGTTCCCTTGCTGCAACTTAAGACCATTGGTTCTTCTTCTGTCATCTGCCACCACTGAGAACAGTCCAGCTCCCTCATCTTTTGAACCCCTACTTCAAGCATCATAGAATCATAGAAGTAAGGTCAGAAGGGACCTTATAGATCTTCAAGTCCGACCCCCTGCCAGGGCAGGAGAAAAAACTGGGCTCAAATGATCCCAGCTAGGTAGGCATCAAGCCTCCTGTTAAAGACCCCCAGGGTAGAAGCCAGCACCACTTCCCTTGGAAGTTGGTTCCAGATCCTAGCCGCCCTGACTGTGAAGTAGTTCTTACGGATATCTAATCTAAACCTGCTCCCCAACAACTTGTGGCTGTTATTCCTTGTTATGCCAGGGGGCACTAGGGGAAACAAGGTCTCTCCCAAACCCTTCTGGTCCCCCCCAATGAGTTTATAGACTGTCACCAGGTCCCCCCTCAGCCTTCTCTTGTGACGGCTGAACAGGTTCAGGTCCCACAGTCTCTCGTTGTAGGGTCTGCCCTGTAGTCCCTGGATCATGCGGGTGGCCCTCCTCTGGACCCTCTCCATGTTATCCACATCTCTCTTGAAGTGAGGCGCACAGAACTGGACATGGTACTCCAGCTGTGGCCTGACCAGTGTTACATAGTGGGGGAGGATCACCTCCTTGGCCCTGCTTGAGATGCACCTGTGGATGCACGGCAAGGTCCAGTTAGCCCTGCCAACCGTGACCTCGCATTGTCGGCCCACGTTCATCTGTTTTTCTGAAGTCCAGGGTCTGTACTCTGCTGCTCTCCATCCTGGCTCTCCTCAGGATCCTGAACTCAATCATTTCGTGGTCACTGCTGCCAAACAACTGCTAGTCTCCCCACCTATTCATCCCTGTTTGTGAGCCAGCAGGTCAAGAAGAGCGTAGTCACTAGTTGGCTGGTGCGACACTGGCACCAGGAAGTTGTCCAAAAACTTCCTGGATTTCCTGCGCGCTGCTGTGTTGTCCTCCCAGCAGATGTCAGGATGATTGAAGTCCCCCATGAGAACCATGGCTTGTGATTGGGAACCTTCCGCTAGCTGTTTGAAGAAAGCCTCATCTGGTCTATAGCAGACCCCCACTACAACATCACCCTTGCTGCTGTCCCCTCCAACCTTAACCCAGAGACTTTCAACAGGCCTCTCTCCAGTTTCATACTGGAGCTCTGAGCAATCGTACAGCTCTTTTACCTACAGCACAACTCCTCTTCTCCCTGCCTGTCCTTCCTGAACAGTTTGTATCCACCCATGACTATGCTCCAGTCATGCGAGCTCCCACCACGTCTCTGTTACTCTGATCACGTCATAGCTTCATGCCTGTGCAAGGGCTTCCAGTTCTTCCTTCCAATTTTTGTTTCCCAGGCTCTGTGCATTTGTGTACACACACCTAAGGTAACTAGCCAATTGCCCTAAATCAGAAATAACAGGAATTATTTCTTAAGAGCTGGGTTCTTAAAAATATTGTTTCATTTTCCTGTAGTTCCTTCTTCTCAATCGTGTTTCCAGTTCGAGTGGAAGAAACATTGTATTTACTTGTGTGTGTTCTGGTTTACAGAAAATGAAGGGGCACCTCAGGTTGCTGAATATTGCTTGTGCTGCCAAGGCAAAGTGGAGGCAAATTACCCTGCAGAAGGCTTCCAGAGACTCGCCTCTGTTTTTCAGCCTCCTGGGAGGAAGTGAGAAGGGTTTTGGTATATTTGTAGAGACTGTAGAAACAGGCAGCAAAGCAGCAGAAGTTGGGCTGAAGCGTGGCGATCAGGTAATGCCCCATAAAAATATTCACGTGTCCAATGTAATTTTAACAATACTTTGTCAACCAGTTACAGCATATTCAAGAACATGTTGGTTTGAAATTTAAGACTTAAAATAGTAGGCATTTGCTCATTACTGAGTGACCTCTGTGCTATTTGAAGGATTACGCTTTGAATGTGGAATTCTTTTTCATATTAAAAATACTATGGAAAAGTCAAAAGTATCATGAAAATGGTTTGTTTTAAGAAACACTGTTAAAGGGATATTCTGTAATTATAACGTAACTTATAAGCCTGTTTATTCATACAGACTTGTATACAGGAACCATTTACATTTAAGTATTAGGATTTTTTTAATTAAGGAATAGTTTTGTACTGTCTACTATTTTTGTACTATCCATAAAGATAGCAGTATGGTAGCCTCTGAAGATTTTTATGGTGCCTGTTTTATCTCATTAAATAGTACATTTAGAGCATTGAAAACAGTTAATGATATTCAATCTAAAAATTATTTTTTTCCCCCTTAAAAGATAATGGAAGTAAATGGGCAGAACTTTGAGAACATTACATTTGTGAAAGCCCTTGAAATCTTGAGGAACAATACTCATCTTTCCATTACAGTAAAGACAAACATTTTTGGTGAGTCGGCTTTCCTATCCAATATAAAATAAACCAGTGTTCCTATCCTGAAAACCTCGGGACTGCCGGAAGGGTTCCTCGGCCACCTGTGACTTACTCCAGCCGTGCCTCCTTTTGTGTAGGCACATCTCCTGGGCCAGGGACTGTAAGTAAGGTGGAATGGAGTAAGTTCAACCAACTCTTTACTCCCTGGCAAATCCTCAGTTGACCATTGAGCGGCTTAACTGCCCCAGTTGACCATTGGTCATCTTGACTGTCCGTTGATGAAAAATGCCTGAAGATGGAGCTGTAAAACCCAGCCCGGAGTGCATGAACCAGTAGTCCACTCACTTCTCTGTCTTTTCTCAGTCATATGTTCTGCCAAGATGTAAAATCCAGTTTTCCTACAACTTTAACAATGGGAGGCAGAAGCATAGCATGACTGCCTTGTACAGCTGAACTAGAAAGCAGTGGCATGATATTAGATTTGAATTGTCAGAATGAAGAATTACCTCTTTACAATCTCTGTCAGACCAACTAGACTTTAGTAGTGGTGTGCAAATAACAATGCAAACACAGATGTTGTAAGAATGACGTTTCCCTAAAACGCACATGGTTTCCCTTTCCTGACTTAGTAAATGTGTTGCATATGGGGTTTCTAATAGTCTTTTTCTTTCCTGGGCCTCATTTGCTCATGTTCTTCCTTCAGTGATCTGTCTTTGTTCACTGCTGATTTTTTTTTTTTTTTTTCCTTAAATGACTTTCTTTTTTCTGTATACCACTGTAGAGGTTAAAAAAAAAAAATCTCTTGAACTTTGACATTGTTTATTCTCACAAGCAAAACACGGACAAAACAATCTTAAAAAATCCTCTGCATTCAGTGACTTATGCTAACAGAAAATGACATTAGTAATTGTACCCCTTTGGACAGCTTCCTGTGCAGGTTACCTTGTTCAGAGAAAAATAGGTTCAGTATAGCGTATATTTACAGCATTACAACAGTGTACATAGAGATTTATATGGGAGAGCTCCGAGTAATTTTTATTGCTCCAAAATATTATATCAGGGTGCTTTCTCTTTTTCCCGATGTGCTATTGAGTGCTAAACACCTGGGATTATGCCGTTGTCTAGTCACATAATTTATCAGTGAACCCCTGTCCTCATACTTGAATTTCTCCTATGAAGGTGTTAAAGTCTAAATTTTGCTATGTGGTAAAAGCATGCCATTTGATTTGGAAATTGTATCTAGAATATGTTGGCTGCCTGGTTTGGGGAGAAAGATGAGTAATTCAGTGATGAGCAGCTCTAAATTGTGTGAATGTCACCATATGTTTTCAGCTGAAAACATTTGTCTAATCTCAGCCACCTCTGAGATGTAAAATAAATAAATAAACTCCTGGGTGGAAATTAATAAACACTTTGAGGGTAGGTGAACAGAAACACTGATAAGATTGGTGGAATATTTTTCTTGCAATAATGTTTTCAGGAAGTACCAGTGTAAGGGGTTGACCAGTTATAGCTGATAAATGCAGAAGAGCAGTTAGTGCAGATTATATTTTGTAACCTACTTTATTGAAGATGAAAGAAAATGGCCTTGGAAATGTGTCAGACAGTCTGACAGGTATGTTTAAGGAAACATCTGCATCCCATTACCTAAAAGATGCGGACACAGAAAGTCAATAAATACTAACAGTTGATTGATATGAATGTACTGTTTCCCCTTTTATGAAGCTAATTATCTATAGTGAATGGTAACATAGTGCAGTTAAATTTGCTATATTGGGGAGTGTCTTCATGTGCCCCTATGGCGCTGTTGTTACTGCACCGGCATTGAGCACTCCTAAAAGTACTAAATGTCTTTTAGTACTTCCAAAAGTAACTATTAAATGCTGGCACAATAACAGCCCGTATTACGCCGTGCTGGTGGTGCACAGTTACGTTTAGCCCTTACGTCGCTGTAGCAATGTACTGTACCCAGGGAATGTCATGCTACAGTGATGCAGCAGCAGCGTCTTGGTTTTTGCCCATGGATGCTACGTTGCTGTAGCGCATTACTACGACATCGTACCATCACATGTAGACGCACCCAGATATGCTAATTTAGAAAAATGTAAGTGATGACATTTCTCCTAATTCACTTTCTTTTGCATTTATAAGATCCCTCCAATGCAGTATATTTTCTCCTTGCAATTTCTTTTTTGCTAATTCTTTAGGGCCTACTCCTTTTCCAATTGTATGCAATAGCAAAACTCTACCAGATTCAGTGGGAAGAGAACTAAGGCCTTAAGGCATCTTCTGTCAGCATGCTTACAACAATACTATTTAATTTTATTATTAATATTATGGTGATTATTGAGGGTGAAAGGAAGAGTTAAAGAACAGCTTTCAGTGGGTAAAAAAATTATAATTAACTTGCCTTCTTTTACAGTATTTAAGGAGCTGCTTAGCCGGATAGGCCAGGAGAAAAACGGAGTCCCACATATTCCAAAAATTGCAGAAAAGAAAAATAACCGTTACTCCATCCCAGATATGCCAGGAGACATGGAACAGATATTTCCACGTGAGAAAGGAAACAAAAAACTGAAAGCAAACACTGTATCCGGTGGAAGAAATAGGATCAAGAAAATTTTAGACAAGACTCGTTTCAGTATTTTGCCCCCAAAACTATTTAGGTAGGTGAGAGTGTTCTGGTAAAACAGCGCTGTCGTATAGAACTTGTTACCTAAGAGGGGTAACATTATCGGACGCTTTGTTAAGGTTGTTTGTATAGAAAACAGAAGCCAATATGACTTGCAATTATACAGCTAAACCAAAATGTAATTTCCCTTCAAGTATCTACTTTCTAACATACTTTTCTTTCTGCCATCATTTTGTATGCTTGTCTGTATTTCAGATAGCTGATGGATTGCCATTATTTTCCATAGCACCATTGTTATAGTATGAACATGAGAATCTTACTGTGCAATTTTGGCACTGAAAAGTATTCATTATTTTGCTTTCTTTTTTAAAATGGGTAGATGTGTTAAAGGTTCTGCAGATCCTTTTGTTTATAACAACCCCCTTTTTAAATGATACATTTTTAACTGTTTTGGGGAAAAGATTTTACTGGGTGTTTTCTTCCTTTGTGCATGCAGTTGAGTATCTGCATTTGAACTTGGGATATTTCTTTAATGTTTATTCTTTGATTTATAATACATAATATATCAAATGTGCTGTATATCAAAAGATGACTTCTATATGCCAAACTTTGTTTGATACACTGCTTATACTTGCAGCATTTTCAATTATTAATCATTTTAAGAGTTTAAACTCATTCTGGATAAGACAGCAAATCTAAATGACATGTTCTACATGTTTTTAGATTAGCAAATAGAAAAATGCCTCTTTTATTAAGTTGGAATGGACATGTTACTAGAACAGGATTTTAACTAAAGTAGAACAGTGTTGTTGCAATAAAAATTAGAGGTGGAAAAATCCTAACCTGGCAAACTGTTTACTCCTTACCACCTGCTTTATTGTTCCTTAGTGCTTTGTCAGTTATGACTCAAGCACTTTCACTTGAGAGAGACTACTGGATTCAGGTTGTCTTGAGACGCACTGTATTGCACAGGCAAAGTCTTACCTTTATGACATTTTCTTGAAATTCAGTAACATTTTCTTGCTTGCTTTTTTTTATCTGTCCTTGTTTTAATCAACTAAGACAGCTTCTGCCTGTTCTTAGCCAGCACCAAACTGGTATGCTTGTTCTTTAGTACTTTTTCAGGGCATGCTATTTCTATGAAAATAGCAGGGGTGTTTTACTATGACGCAAGATCAAAATGTGATGCCATTTTAAAGACAAAGGAATGCCTTTTTCTTAGTTTAGTTTTTTCAAATGTTAGTTCACATTCAAACACTGATTGTCAAATTGATCTTTTGCATCTGCTTGTTTTTGTCATCTGATTTTTTTTCTCTCTTCACTTTTGTTCCTCTCCTGTGTGTAAACCTTGTTGTTTATGTTTCTCAAAAGAAGCCTAGAGCTGTTAAAATGTTTGCTGTATTCTCCTTGTTTTTCAACATTGTCTTCTTTCTGTTACTGCGTCACTTCTCAGGGGACTATTTTGGTAAGAAATTGCCTAATTATATATTACGGGGGTGTATCAATACAGCTTCCTAACAAGCCATGGATGCTTCCTCACTTCAGTGCACTTTTTTAATAATGAAGAATACCCTACATAATTCCAGTAGCTTTTCCATGTGAAATTTAAAAAGTCTCAACCTTAAGTTTTCATCATCGTATTTGATTTGTTGTCCCTTCTACTGAAAAAGTATTAATCTACCGCACCTTTGTCTCTGAGCAATGAGTGGGGTATTGAAGAAGTAGAATTTTGCCAGGTTACTGCACACTTGCACGGATCCCGATTTTGTGATATCATTATCCTAATGTCACTTAATGTAATTACTACCAGATCTGGTAGGCCTTTCAGTTGGCAGCCCTGTAAAGTAAAAACAGAATGGCATCTCAGCTTGAATGCTGCACACGGATTAATTAGATATATATCTTAAAAACCTCCTGAGTTTGTGGACCCTGAAACCATTGCCTAAATTGATAATCAGTGGGTGTTGTGTGTCTACATGTGCCCCCCACGCCGCAGTTGTGACTGCGCTGTCATTTAGCGCTAGCTTTAGGAAGTACTAAATGATGGCATAGTAACAGCCGGTACTGCGCCTCCCGGTGGCGCGTGGTTATTTTTAGCAGTTATGTCACCGTAGCAACGCTCTACAGCATGGTAGCTCATTGCTATGGCGACATTGCGTCAGTGTCATGGTTTGTGCCTGCTGATGCTACGTCACCATAGTGATATGCTACGTCACTGTAGTGCATCACTACGGCAACGTAATGTCACTTGTAGACGTGCCCTGTGACACTTCTTTTCTCACATTTTCTTTTCCTTAATCTTGTTGGTCCCCATTTTGTCATAAATTTCTTCAGTTTATGAAGTCCAAGACTGATGCCCTGATTAATGAGTACCCTTCATCAGAACTATAGTCCTGGCTGCCCCTCGTTCAGTAATCCCCCTTAATGTTTGACTGTTCTTGCTGTTTGTGTGCATCACATCTCTGTGCTGTCTTCACTGTTGAAAAGCTTACTCCTATTTTCTTTTCCTCTCATCTAAACTACTCTCGAGTCCTCCTCCTTCTTTTCTAAGTGGACTGAAGCCATGACTCCATTTTCCAATTTTCACTTACTCTGTCTACCCTGAAGAATCACAATAGCATTCCATCTTAAATATCTTTACTGGCTTCTTATCTGTTGAATCAGAGCAAAATTATTTGTCTTAATTGATCCCCTTCTCCCCAGTCTGTAACCCATGTTTTTCTGATCTTTAGCATATTTCTGACGCATCTTCAACACTAGATATTTTTCTGTCCTCACTATCTGAAACAGCTGGTCTCTACTGATTAAATCTTTGTCCCTTTTCAAATACCACCTAAAAATCCATCTTTCTTCTTTATTCTGAGACTTTCCACCCTTATTCTGTTGTCTCAGCTTTCAGCTTTCCCTGTGCTTGATCCTTGAAATTCAGCTGTTATTTCCTACTCACGTGTGCTGTACCATATCTATAGATGCTGGCTGTGGCCACTAAGTTACTTTTATGAATAGACTAAAATAAACTGCCGCCTCCTGGGATACTTTTGTATGACTGATGCTACATAAATGTGTGTGCATTTTGTGCAGTACCACATCTACTATAAATAGAAGCAAGTTGTATGTAGATACATCAGTTACAGTAACTGGACTCCCACTTGGTACATTTGAATGAGAAACGAATTGATTTTAGTTTCATTATCAGAAAAAAATATGTTTCAGGGTAATCAAATTGTGACCAGCTTTTTGCTTCCTAAATCATGATGTAGAGCTTCTCTCAGTCTTCTTCATAATTGAAATTAAAAAAGAATTATTTGCAAATAATATACGTGAAGCCTAACAATTTAGCTGATTGTCTCTAATTGTTCTTAATAATGGGTAAGACGTTAAAAGCTTATTCTATCCTCTGCTACTAGTCAGATTATATTCTGGCTTCCTATTGAGGCAAGAGCTGGTGATTTAGGCTTTCTGAGATGAAGGGCCATATATTTATTGATTCTACTTTGGCCTACAGTTTTCTCAGGGCTTCAGTGCTTTTTTGCTTGCCACACGCTGATAATCCTTGATACTTCTGCTATGTGATGAGCAGGAATCCTGGTTTTCTCTGATTTAAAGAAAAAATCCCCAATGTTTGGATTTAAAAAAGTAACCCAAAATCCACTTTTTTCCATGATTAAAATGAAATACCACTATTCGTGCGGCATGTCATTTTAATCATGGAAAAATGTGGATTTTGGATTACTTCTTTTAATCTGAAAATTGGGGATTCTTTTTTATCAGAGAGAACCAGGATCCCTGGTGACTAGACCTCTCCCACCTGCCATGTTTTCCTTGGGTAATGCACTGCAGCAACCTAATTCAAGAAAGGCAGGGCATGCCAGTGAGGCACAAACATCAGCATTTCCTCTTTTACTTGGAAGGAACTTTCTGGCTTTCTGATTCTTAAAGTTCTTCCAACAAACTCTCCACTTAGCTTTGGAGAGTCCTTTTTTGCAGGAGTAAGCAGATCCAGCAGCAACTCTGCTGCATCCCTGGTGCTGCTTTTTGCAGACCTTGGGTACTTTGTCATGCAATCCTCTGGAGCACTTTTTAACTGAGGAAGAACCGGAGGTAGAAAACTGGACAACAGGAGCATCATGGTCCTTCAGAGAGGCTTCTGGATTCAAGAATGTAGAGCCCCTTTGAGGAGCTATTTCAGATGCAAATTACATGCATATAATATACGTATTTTAAATATATGGCCATGACTAGTAAAAGTGCAGTCAGCTGTCCTGTTCAGATGATTTGCATAGTTCCACCATGGTAGAAATTTCTACTGCAGTGCTTTGTTGGGCTGAGCATTGCTTTAACCATTTCTGTAGATTTTCAGTGTAAATGGAAGTAGATGCCCAAGTATGTAAATGGAAGTATAAGCAATTTTTCTTTCATTATATACTACCAAACAAATACATCCTATACAGGGTAGAAGTACTTAAATATTTGGTAATCACAGTAAGTGGTTTGTAATTTGCTGTTTGCAGCTAGTGTGCTATTATCCTTAGAGGATTTCTTTGCACTAAGACTCACTATTTTATATATATATTTATGTAGAATATTTTGGTAAAATAGAAATACAAGTAAGGAATGGTGATAAAGCAAAAGGACAGCTTCTTTCTGTGGGAGAAGTTTTTATATAAGGAGTGTTTAGACTGCCAGGCATTTTTTTCTGGATTATGCTGCGTGTTAAACCATTTTAATTAATGCCACTGCTGTGTACTGCTTTGTTATTGAAGAAATTAGTGCTTAGATTGTTCTTCTTCTGCATCCTTGTGTGTGCAGAGTAGCAGTGATTTTTTTTTTTTTTTTTTTTAACTTCTGCATAGGCTAAATGTAGGTAATTTTTTTTACTTGTTTTGCAGTGATGGCAGTGTAAGTCAATCCCAGGATGACAGCATTGTTGGAACAAGGCAGTGCAGACACAGCCTGGCCATCATGCCTATCCCTGGAACACTTTCATCCAGCAGCCCGGACCTGTTGCAACCTACAACCAGCATTCTTGATTTTTCTAATCCTTCAGGTAAAATAATACCTTTCTTCTGATGAGTCTGCTTATAAGCTTAGAGCCAGAGAGCAGTGTAGTAGCTAAATAAATAAGGGCCAGGTCACAAATCAGTATGCAGTCGTTTTGGATGATGCCTTTTTAATGAAAACCAATCTACTAAGCCACTTTTATTTGCCTTTTCCTAAAGCAAAAGCTCTTAATATTTATGCAGTATTGTCAGTAACAATGAGCTCAGTGAATAAAGGCTCTGCAGCATTTGCTTAATTTAGCGTGGGTTGCAACTTTTGCTAAACCAAAGGTAGTAGATGGAGTGGGGGGAAAGCCGCCATCTTTTATCAGAAGCCAGTGTGTCAAATGTAGTGGGCATTTGTTCATGCCATGGCCATGGCAGTTCCTGAACTGTCCAAGAAAACCTTAAACAGAGCCTTACTTCTTTAGCCTGCTACTCAGGGCTGCTTCACTGTAACTTTTGAGTTGGCTCCAAAAGCAAAAGCAGAACTGTATTTAGACCAGGGGGTCTAAACCTCCCAGCCAGAAACAGCCTGCAGCACTGTCATCCAGCCCACGGGGCTCCCCCTAGGTATGGAAATTTGGCAGTGTGGGGGCAGTGGCACTGCTCCTCTGCTACCCAAACTCTGGACTCATGGGGAGCCCCAGGCCCTGCATGCTGGATGTGGTGCCCAATCCCAATGGACAGGACAGTGCTGGGCCCTTGGGCCCAATCCTGGTTTGGGGAGGGGGCTAGGAGGGATGGTGCCAGGCCCTGGAGACCCAGTCGTGGCATGTGAGAGAGGGAAGGGGGTGGTGCTGGGCACCCAGGCCTGATCTAGTTTGCAGATGTGCCCTGTGCCACTCCTTTGGTCCACAGGGTCAAAAGGTTGAGCACCAATGGGTTAGAAAGATAGATTTGCTTCCTATTCAGTGGCTAGGCTCTGTTTTGCTTCTCTCCACTTCTTGACCGTCTTTTGCCAGCTCTCATGCCACAGTGACTTGGCTTCTGTCCACCTGACCCCTGTGAAGAAATATCCTAGGAAGCATAATGAGTAAGGGTGGGAGAGTTTTAAGCTAGTGATACTGGTGCTGCACTTTTATAAGCATTAAAATCAATCAAGTATATATTATGAAACAGAAAAAACCCTCAAAGAAATATTTTTAGTTTTTAACTTTGTGCCCTCTGCATTGCTGCTGCAGGAATACAGTAGTGGGTGACTGTAGGAGGTATCTGATTGTATGTTGCCTGTAAACATGTCAAGTCAGAATCATGTTTCCCTATTGCCAATATAAGTTCTATGTATAACTATATGTTCTGTCAAATGCCGTATGGCTAAGACTTAGATTTATGTAAGTTTGCAGATCTCTTTTAAAAGGGATGTGTACGTGTACATTTTTATGCTTACATATCTGTGACAACACCCTTTGCATTTGCTGCAAATTCATTTTTACTACTTACAAGAGAACCGTGCATTTTCCCTGAGCATCTTCATTTAAAACTTGGGTAGGTTTTTCCATAGTCATGAGCTGTAGCTAACTAGTCTTTTAAAACCTATTCATAATTCAGATTTGTCTGTAGTAGGTGTAAAGTCATTTTTGAATGTTACATGTTTCTGATTATTATTAGTTTAGTTATGTCTAGATCTTGATTTTTTAAAAATTAACTTAAATGGATTTTATTTGTTTTTCTTTTTGGTGTCTGCAGCTGTTGGTTTTTACTGTAAGTATTTTGCCTTACTGGTATCTAAACTTTATCTTGCATATCTTATTTGTTGAAGTGAACAAGTTTGTGACAGTATTTGCTTATGTATTCGAAAGGTGTGCTGCATGAGCATTTCATAATTAAACCAAGTATTTATTTTGTTGGGTGGCAGAAAGATTGGGGGGAATCAGGATGATTTGCTGCAGAGGTTAGCATCCTTTCGTTAACAGTTAGTCCTAATGAAGACATAAAAATAGTTGCAGAATGAGGCCAACACCAAAAATAATAAAATGGCTGCTGTGAAAATTCAGTTTTCAGTTTTATCTACTTAACTCTCTTCATGGGGTCACAAATACAAGCTGGCACAACTCTGTATAATGAAAGCTAGAAACCTGTATATAAATTCTAAACATAAAACTGAAAATTAATCTCATAATATGTGTAAATTGTCAGGCTTTCTTCAACAATACCAGGTTTTTTTACTAGGGGTAAACATAAAGGGGCAAATCCTGTTTCACCTTCATGTACCTATATGATAGCTACATAACTGAAAGTTTTGGTGCTTTCACAGTTTACCTGTGTAAAATAGTTTGCCCTTCTCATGTACCTGCTGGCTGGGGGAGAAGGACCATGCCCTTTTTTAGCTCAATAGTTAACCAGTAGCTAGAGCACTTTTCAGTCAGTGGGCAAGTGGGGTTCTCAGTCCCCCCCCCATCCAAAGGGATTTGAACCTTCATTTCCTACTTCCTAGGCAAGCACTACACGTACCAAGCCACCAGCCAGACCGTGCTCAGAATGCTCTCCAACACTGCCTTCCTTACCACTTTCCCTTTTAAATGAGGACTTTTGTTTTTTAAAAAAACCCCAAAAAACAAAGAAAACAAAAAACCTATTTTTATCAAAAAGTTGTTTTTTATTGTTACTCCCTCGGCTGCATGAAACATTTAAAATTCTTTGGATCCTCTTCAGCCAGCTAGAGAAGTATTACTATAAACCTTCATAATAGTGGGAAGGTTAGTAAAAGCAATGAAGAAGTTTTCCAGCTATTTCAGTTGGTCTAATAAAAGATACCAGGTTTACCCAAAGAACCTTATCTGCCTTTAACAGTACTCAGCACTTCTTTTTTAGAAAACCATTTTCTTAATACTTATTTTCTCCCCATCTTCACCTTGATTACAGCTGCTGCTGAGACTTCTTTTTCTTTCAGCTGTATAAACCTGCTAGTATCAAATCACAAATGACTACTCATCTTCTATTTCAGAAACCATGACACTTTCTACCACAGGTATTGTTGGTCATGGCTGAACCAAAGTTCAAAATCTCAGAGTTGTGTGTTCACCTGAGCTGATTTCCTTTTTCTCATTAAATGGAAAAAAATGGAGAAGTTAAGGGATAGCGTAGTCAAGTCTTCATATAAATAATATATATATTATTAGTATATAATAGTAAAGAAGGATTATATTTATATACCTATATACCTAGATTTTTACAGTGGCACCAATACTGTAGTATTGGGTGGCAGAGTAAAAGAGGATTTTATATCTATATAGCTACAGATATCTATATAGATATCGAGAGAGAGAGAATCCTCTTTTACTCTGCCTCCCAAGTACTACAGTATTGGTGCCACTGTAAAAATCTAGGTATATAAGTCAAAGTATTTTTATAGAGAAAATATTTGGTTCATCTGTTGAAGATGCCTCTTCATTTCTTTCACCATAGGCATTATGTGCCTTGCCTTGTGATCCCTGACCAGACAGTTCAACATGAGTTCACACGGTCTGCGTGCACACCGCTACCCCTGGATTTAAATTGCCCCTCAGGGGCAATAAATAAGTAAAGCCTGGTCAAATTTCAGTAGGAGAAAAAGCGAGCATAGGTCTCTTTATAGTAGAGGTTTGAATATCTGATGGGGCCAATTACATGTTTTTTCCGAGAATTAGTTCTAAATAATCCTGAGATAGAAGGAATGATAGCTGACTCTTCTGAGACAATATAGTCACAATTCCAGTTGTTATAAAAGTATCTTCCCTCTTTCTTTTTTTTTGTTCTACAAAAAAGTGCCAGATTGAATGGTTGTCAGTTTATAAACAGAAAATGGCGGGGGGGGGGGTGTCTGTTCCATTTTAAAGGACATGATTTTTCCACCTCAGAAAGGTGTGCTTTAATAAATTAACCATAACTACTGAATAATTGTAATTAAGTATATTCAACTGAAAGAGAATTGTTCACAAGGAACATGACTCAGTAAATTAAACCGGGAACTTAATTGATTAATGAGACATTTATTTCCTGTTATAATCTGCATAAAGAACAGTTATTTTCTAAATATTAAGTATTGTAAATAAATGCAGAATAAAGAGCCATCTTTTTGGCTGGGGCGTTCTACAGATCAGAGCCTTAAAACAGAAAAAAATACTCTGAAGCTGTGGATATGAACATTTTTCTGGTATGGCTTTATTTGTTTGTTTTTTAGAGTTTTTTTTTAGAAAGCTTGCATGCAAATTATGAGATTTTCCTTTCTGTCAATTAAGGTGACAATGTGCAAAGCAGAAAAAATGCAATAGGTGGTTTGTGCTGCAGCACGCACGTGGTCATACCAGAAAAAGAAAATTATTTGGTGTTTTAAGTGAGATTACAATTCATCCTGTGTTTTTTTTTTTGTAAATTTTTAAATAAACATTTACACGTTTGTTAATGAACATGTACATCAAGATTATGGGATAGGGGGTTCTTCTTTTTTTTTGCTGCTGTAGAATACATCAAACCTCTTTTTATCTTTTCTCTGTAGTAGCTTTGCATTTTAAAGGTATTTTTCTTGCATTTAGATATTCCAGATCAAGTTATTAGAGTTTTCAAAGCAGATCAACAGAGTTGTTACATTATCATCAGCAAAGACACTACAGCGAAAGAAGTTGTGAGTCATGCTGTGCATGAATTCAACTTGACAGGTGCATCAGAGACCTACTCTCTCTGTGAGGTGTCTGTTAGTCCTGAGGGAGTCATCAAACAAAGAAGGCTTCCAGATCAGTTCTCAAAATTAGCAGACAGGATTCAGCTCAATGGAAGGTAAATGTGCCCTTGGTTTTTTTTTTTGGTTGGGTTTTCGTGTCCTTTAACGTTGAAGCATTTGAAAAAAACATATCGGAGAGAAGAATCCTAATTCAGATTGGAAGAGAAAGTTCAGAAAAGCCTCTGTATTTTGGAGAACTGTTAAAAACATAGCTGTGTACTTTGGTATACAAACTTACGAACAGAATTACTGCCCTAGGTAATGTGCAAATGAGTAGCCTGGAATTATTTTGAACTGTAATTATAGAGCATTATCCACTTACTGAATTTGACACATACTTTTTCCTGCTTTTATGTCAGAAAAATGTTTCATGCATCAATTCAGTACATAATTGGAATATCAGGCACACTTAGAGCAGGGGAAAGAAGGCCTGAAATACATTACTGTTACCTGAAGGTGATAGTAATGTATTTCTGCCTTCTGGTACTTATGATTTCTGATGCTTTGCATCTGTAAAATTGTAGAATTACACTGAATTCCAGTGCCATTTGTCAGCACTAGGAGGAAGGTGTCCTTCAGCTACTTACTATATTTGGGTAGGAACTCATAAATGCTAACAACTCCTGGAACTTTCTTGCCTAATGGATCAAGCATTAGCAACACAGCTTTTCTGGTAGTGCATCTGTTTCTGGACTCTCAAACTGAGTTTAAAAAAGAAGCATAAATACAGTACTTTTTCTCCTATACAAACAATTGTGGTCATAGAAGCGAGTCCTCCTGCAGTCATTTTTGTAATGGCTACAATGTTATCCCGAGACAGAGAATACATAACCAAGTTGTACTTGGACAATCTGGCTGTTAAGTATTCAGATGATACAAGGAAAATATTGTTTATCATTTTAAAAAAATCAAAGGCAAGCAGTATCTTTTAGTAGACCAAGTTTTTGGTTGGAATTGACTTGGGTAAGCTTTCAGATGCAGCGCATTCGTCTTCAGATCTGAGCTCAGACATGAGGAAGGATGCAGTGTATTTGAGAGAGCTTGTTGTCAGGTCTGAACTCAGACCTGAAGAAGGGTGTCTTGCATTCCAAAGCTGGTCTAGGTCCATCCCAGCCATGCAATTGATCCTATAAAAAAAAAAAATATACCACCCACAAAAATCCTTCATGGCTACAGTATTACTTCAACACTACAAAAGCAGTGAAATACAGTCAGCCGTTGGATCACAACCCCTTTCAGCTGATGAGAAGAAGATGTATGGTGGTTCCCATTTAAAAAGGGAATAATGTATAATATGGTGATATTTACCTTATCAATAAGTTTCTTTTTCTAAAATGTACTATTGCTGTGGACTGATATTGCTAAATCATTCCATTCTTGTGCAAACTATTCTGAGTATTCTCTCAAACACAACGGGTTTCAGCTCTTTGACTGATGACTTGATCCAGACCAGGAGAAATATGATAAACTAGAAAATTCTGTTTGGTCATCTTTGCCAGATAGCAGTGAGAGTTTATGAAAGAGATTTGTAAGTCATCTCCTTTGGACCATGAAAGTGATTTTTCTCCGTACCTTTTCCTTTCCCTACTACTTTGTTTTTTATGCACCCTACTAATATGACATTTTCCATTTAAAGCTGGGAAAAAATATAACATCAAGATCTCAGTGTTTCTTGGGACCAACGTCTGTCTAAAATGTTAATTTACTGCTGCATTTGTAAATTGGCAAGATACTGACCTTTTGCTGATGAGAGAGGCTATTATCTAAACAACTGTGTATATGAACAAGTGAATGGTGAAGTGAAAAAAGGATTAAAATGGCTTTAAGTAGTTGAAAACTAGGTTTTATTTTGACAATAACAGTCTTGTGCAGGAGTTGGAGCCTGATACTGAGAGCTGTCCTGTGCTGTTATTCCTTGTTCTGTCACTGTAAGAGTCTGGTTTGTACATCTCTGAAGTTAGGATAGTGCCTACCTCAAATGGTAATGTTAAATTTATTTGTGCTGTCAGAACCTCAGAGAAAGGCCACTCTAAATTTAATTTTTTATACTGTACAATTTATATTTAGGTATTATCTGAAAAACAATATGGAAACAGAGACCTTATGCTCAGATGAAGATGCCCAAGAGCTGCTCAGAGAGAGTCAAATATCTCTTCTTCAGCTGAGCACCATTGAAGTGGCAACTCAGCTTTCAATGAGAGACTTCGAATTATTTCGCAACATTGAGCCTACTGAATACATTGATGACCTTTTTAAGCTGGACTCGAAAACAGGAAATGCTCACCTGAAACAATTTGAGGATGTCATTAACCAAGAGACATTTTGGGTTGCCACAGAAATTTTAACAGAGCCCAACCAGCTCAAAAGAATGAAAATTATTAAACATTTCATTAAAATTGCCCTCCACTGTCGAGAATGCAAGAACTTCAATTCCATGTTTGCAGTTATAAGGTAATGCACTATACTTTCGACAGTTTTTTGGACATCTGATATTGTTTTTTATTCTTATTAAATTGCAGTTGTATCCTATGCACGGTAGCAAATGCAAGTTTGTTAACTTACACTGTTTGCACGGTTATAACTTGGAGTGGTGCAAGCACAATTCCATTTTAAAAGACCTGCCACGGTTCTCATCCTTTCATTACAGTCTCTTCCATTATCAAAAAATTCCTCCTGTTCCATGTTTGTGCTGTGGTTCACATGATTATTCCTTACCTGTTACCCAGGCTTTCCTGTCTATATGTAGTGATGATAAACAGGGAAAGAGAACATTGAACTAAAGTTTTTTCCAGTTCTATAAACCTCAAGAACCTCAACCTCAAGTGCCTGCTGCTTTCCATGAACCTCAACCTCAAGTGCCTGCTGCTTTCTGTGGTTGTTTTGCTTCTCCAGGTCATAAGCACTCTTGAACCTTTGAATCTACTTTCTTTTCCCCCTTTTCTTACTCAGTATTACTTTCTTCCTGTGCATTTGAAGCAAACCTGAAACGAGGTTATTTTCTTTTTTCTATCTGTATATTCTCTTCCCTCAAACTTCCTCCAGTCTGTTTTACCTTAAATCTGCTCATTTTAATTTCGTTTCTTTTTCTTCCCAGGCACTCCACCTTCATTTCTGTTCTCTCCTTTTAGCAAATGCAGGGTCGTCTTTTACATTTGGGGTCAGTGTCTTATTGCCAGCATATGCAACTTGATTGCATGAGTCAAATGAGTATGTCCACCTGTGTAAGGCACTGTCATTTGTCAGAAAAACGTAAAGAACTTCTCTCTGGACTGATTTTTATTTCTGTCCAATACAAATACTGTTTCTGAGAATACTGTATTTGAAGTTCTTTCCTTTCCTCTTTAATTTCTTTAGCCTAGGGGTGGGCAAAATATGGCCCGCGGGCCAGATGTGAGCCACCAGCCCATTCTATCCGGCCCATGGGGCCCCTAAAAAATTTAGAATATTAGTATTTATCTGCGCCTGGCTGCCTGTCATGCAGCCCTCCATGGCTTGCCAAAACTCAGTGAGTGGCCCTCCGCCCAAAATAATTGCTCGCCCCTGCTTTAGCCTAATTTACAAAGCCATGTCTGCTTCTATGATCATGTTCTATGATCTACATGAACAAATCACTTCTTGATCATGCTCTATGATCTACATGAACAAATCTCTTATGTCATACTGTAGGACACTTAGGGCTGTGACTGCATTGTGTACTGCTTATGCACATATAAAGAAATATATAACTTTAGGGATCCCCTGGGAGAAGTAAAGGCTTTTAAGAAAACTGTCTTGGGAGTTTCTCTTTCCAGGTCTAGAGAGAGAGGCTTAGCATGGAGAAGGAAGGTAGCCTCTAGCTAAAGCATACCAGATGGGACACCTAGGACTAGACCTTGTAAATGTGTAAAGAGATCTAAGTGGCATATACAGAGGTGTTTTTTTCCCCTTCATTTCATGATCCATCTTTAAGACTGAGCTGTTATAGGTTAAGAGACTTGCCAACTCTGATACAGTAATTGAAGCCATTTTTCCTTAGTGTCCTGAGGTATACTGCAGGTGGTTTTATTGAAAGTATATATTCCCTTACATCCATAGGGCCATGTCTGCCACTTCAAACTATTACAGTAGTGGGTCAGTGTTACCCGTAGTCATTTTTTACATTAAGTAGTTCTATGAAAACAAAATCCTCCTAAATTGCATTAGTACTGACAACTATCCCAGCTCAAGCTTGTCCCTTCTTACCTTGTATGCCTTACATGCAAGAGGCCGCACTGAACCATTCTCTTCCCTTCGGGAATTTAAGACTCAATGAGGTTCCTACCTTATTGGTTGTTTTGCTATATGTTTATTATTTTCATCATTTTCTGTAGAAAATATCAGCCTAAGAATACAGTGTGAGCTGCTGTGACCTGTCAAACTAAGACCATAAGTCCTGTATCAAGTAGCATGCTCACTTATACATTTTCTATAATCTTGTAATATGACTAGAACGATAAAAAATATATTATATGATTTCAGGTGTGCCTTATTTTGCAGCTTAAATCATATTCTAGATTTATTTTTGCATGATTTACAAAATAGCAAAGGTTTTTCCTCCTTTGTGTTCTGATCTATACAGAATGCTCCGTTGTTTAGATTTTCAACACTTTTTTTTTTTTTTAGGACTGTCCTTCTGTGTTAATGTTGAACTGCTCTGGATATTTGTGGGCACTAGGATGTTATGTGCAAGTACCCCATCTACACCTCTGTGATGTTATTAAACTAGCAGACCAGAATTGTATGAGAAAATTTGCAGCAGATTGTATTTGAGAATCATAATGGTTCAAATCTGACAGTAAAACTAGCACATTTTATAGTTCTTGTCTGTATCCCTAAAAATAGTAACTGTGTTTTAAGCAGATTACTGTTATGATTAAAGGCCATTAAAAGTATTGTGACAAACTGGAGCAAATTATTGTTTCAGAAAATGACAAAGGGCATCAAGCACAGTACAAGCCTACCTTAAGTAAGGCTTATTAAAATATAGTGAATACAAATCCATTTATTTACTCACCATTTGCTGTTATTATTGCTAGCAATTTGATAAATTGATTGAAAAGAATTGTGGTATCACCTGTGTGCAGAATTTGATGCCAAAAATGATATTTTGTAGCCTTTTCATTAATAATCTGTGAATGCACATACAAGAAACCACTAAAAGCGATTGTCTTCTGCTCAAGCTTTGTAAACCCATCACTGTCACAAAAGACTGTTAAAACTAAGAACTATACTTATACTAGTAGTTCCTTGTACAAACCAATAAGCAGATAAAATGCAGATTTACAATGCCTTGAGCGTTTACGAAATTTTCATCGTGATTAGAAGATTGGGATTAATTTCTACCTTAACCACTTTCAGCGTTTCTTCTCAAGGACAATAGTGTGATTTTTATCACTCTTTATAGCTTGAGCCCTTTCAGGTTGGTCTTTAAGTAGTGAGCTAGAGGTAAAAAGCCATAATCTGTTGCTGTTACAGGGTTAACAGCTTTGTTTTCCTAAATGAAATTTCTGGGAAAAAATAATATAGCACTTAAAGGATTAAATTGTTTCATCGATTTTATAATTTGGCTATTTTACTATAATGGAAGGTTTTAAAAAGTTTTATCATGAAAACCATATTGCAGCTGGAGGATTAACTATTCTTTGGAAGATTTAACTGTACTAATTGAAAATACTGTTCACATTTAAAGGATTTAATGTGGTAATCATTTAGAAGAATAGACAAATAAGCCCATTTTGAGGATGCTGGCTTTTCTGTAGGGCTGCCAAATTATTTCACAAACAAAATATGTCTTGATTATTGTCTGTGTTTAACTGCTTTTGACATCCCAGAATTCAATTCAGTCACTTCTGTGGGGCTAGAAATGAGTGCTGATAATGTATTAAAGGCCAACACCCTGCCTTGCATGAGTGCCTGTAAGAGAGGAGTGAGTAAAGAGCAATGAGTCTTTCTCCCACTGCATCCAATGAGAGAGGCCAGTGGCAAATTGCAGAGAGGCACAGAGAAGGGAAAATCTGTGACCCATCCCATCTGGCCAATACATCTAGGACCTAGGTGGTCATGCAGGCAGCTCTGGATGTGCACACTTGATGGGTTGCAAGCAAGTGTATTCCCACTTTGCAGTGTGGGGGTCAAGGATGAGAAGTGCTTCCATAATTCCAGTAGTGTCCTTTGGCCATAGTGATAGAAGCTATTCACTCCCTGACTTAATGTGGTGCAGCATTTAATTGCCTTAATCTGCTCGTCTAGGTTATGCATAGTGATGGGGAAAAGGAATGCATCCCAATTTCAGTTATGGTCTTTAAAAAAAAAAATGAGACCATATTTTTTGTGCCAGTGATTTCTTTGGGAGTATAGGTAAAAAAAAAAAAAAAAAAAAAAAATGCATAAGCAAAATTATAGGTAATTCCTTTTTTGTCATATTTAAAGGAGGCTTAATTTTTTGGCGTCTTCCTAAGATCTGCTTGAGACTTATGAAAGGAGAACGTTTGGCTTTCATAGGGAGATATCATGGTCAATAACTGCAAACCATAGTTTAGTGACTCAAAAGCAAAAGGTTAAATGTGACCGCTGTGTATTGTTAAATTATGCAGTGTACATACATGTTTTGTTCTGGTCAGATACTTGAGAAAACAGGTTACGGGGCTGCGACCGAATGTAACTGATTTAGGTCCCCGCCTAATGGTGCCCAAGAGCAATACTGGTGGATTCCAAACTCAAATAGTACATCTCCTGAAATGAAACACCACTTCCTATGGTAAGAAGGGCATGTAGGGGAGAGGGGCAGAGAGCGCAAGGGGCAAGCTATCCTTTTCTTGGCAGCTGTAATATTTCTTCCTTTTTTAAACCGTTCTACTCCTATATAAATGACCTCTTTGTCCTTCCAGATGTGTTCAGGGAATGCATCAAAGCCAATTTTTTTTTTACCTGCCAGCACTGCAAAGTTTAACCAGCTCTCTGAATAGATTGCTGTGCGTTCTGCTTCTTAACCTAGACAATAGAGATTCTGGAAAATCAGGATTCACCCTATACTTTTGTTGATACCTGATTCAGAATAGCACTCCACTTGCTATTTTGCAACTATGGGGGCTATATAGCACTCTCTAACAAGGAAGTTATTAAAGTAAGCTGATATTTCAGCAATTATGCCATAAAGGATGGACATTTTAATTTAGTTTCTAAAATTGACACCTCTCTACAGTCTCTGGGAGTATTTTACAGTGATCAGGGAAAAAAAATCAAAGATGCAGTAACAAGATTTAATATTTCTATCGCTTCTACTGAATCATCAGTACTTTATCTAAAAGTCTTCTGATCTGCTTTTAAAATTCTCCGAGTGCTGCTACACACACTTGGTTTGCTACTGTAACTGTAACTCCAACTAGACCTCCTAATTGCCTCATTAACTTTTCATCCTTTCTAGACTTACTGTGGTATAGATTTTTACAGGCATAAAATGGTTACTAAGTTACATGGCCATTGGTAATATATAATTGTAATAGATTGCTTTAGAAATGTTCTTGTTACTAGTGTTTTATGAAACAACTGTTATACTTTCATTTTCACTTGCTGTGTTTTATTCATAACATACTGGCAGTATAGGAAGCACTCAGATTTCAGGTCAACTTTGTGAAAATCTATTTTGCCTAAATAAAACAGCCCTTTTTCACCTTTCTGAATGCCACAAATCCTACTTAGCTTTTAATGTAAAATATATCTCTTTTTACAGTGGGCTAAATCTGGCATCGGTAGCACGACTCAGAGGTACCTGGGAAAAATTACCAAGCAAGTATGAAAAGCATTTCAGAGACCTTCAGGATCTTTTTGATCCATCTAGAAACATGGCAAAATACCGCAACATTCTTAGCAGTCAGAGCATGCAGCCTCCAATTATTCCACTCTTCCCTGTTGTCAAGAAAGATATTACATTTCTACATGAAGGTAATTCCAGATGTACGGAAGTAATATAGCAAGACATTGAATAACACTTTAACCCTTTATTCCTCATTGTCCAATGGTCTGTAGAAAATGACTAAGAAGAAACCAGCGGTATGATGCACCCTCTATCTCTCTATCGATCCAACTAAAGTAAATATAATGTAGAATGCATAATAGAAGAGGTTGATCCTTGAGAAAAAATCAGTAGAAATGTTTAATGTTGTAAAACTATGCTTGAAACTTCACTACCTCCAGTGTTGGGATGGAAGAGCTTTTGATCATGCTAAGCAATAATCAGACTACTTCTGATATGTTTCTACTGTAATATTTGTGGGGTTACTTTCATATTGTGGCTTGCAGAAAGTTAACAGGATGCACCACTTCCTACTCAAAATACTCCCATTTATTTACAACATGTCCTTTTTAACACTGTTTTCCATTTACAAATAGTCAACATTGAAGGATATCAAATAGGCCATATCTACAGAATGCCACAGAATTGTTTGAAGTAATTTTAAAAGGGCAAACATTGCTGATGTCAGTTGTATATTTATGTAACATATGAAGATAAATTGTTCCTAGTCAAGTTATTCCATGTTCCTCCTACTGACAGCTGCCACCTTAGAATTGGTCTAACAAGGGCAGAGCTAGCCTTTCTAAATTACTTTGAGTGGGCTTAACTGGCACGTCTGCTTTGCCACTATACTACTTTCTGATTTTGACTGATGTTTGAATTGATAATATGTTATTAGAAAAGGTCTGTGTATTGCTTATACTTTTTGTCTGTGTTTTAAATTGCACAGGAAATGATTCCAAAGTGGACGGCCTGGTAAATTTTGAGAAACTCAGAATGATTGCCAAAGAAATCCGACAAGTTATCAGAATGACCTCTGCTAACATGGATCCAGCCGTAATGTTCAGGCAAAGGTGCGCAATTAAAAAAAAAAAAAAGGATTAAAAATGGCTTTGATACTGTGGGTAGGGATGTTGGTTTGTATATGTGCATGAATTTGTTTTACAGTCCACTAATTTCATTTCTCATTAATACATACCAAACTGAAGTGTGTACCAACGGAAGTTGAATTATGGTGTTACCATTAATGCTACTAAAATTAAATGGTTTAGCTTATTTTTAAAACTAACACAGATAGCTCTCCCTTCAACAAAGCAATTAATGGTTAATTTGGGCCAGGTTTTAAGGTTCCATCTAGGACTTACCTATGCAGAATGTGATTAGATTTAAAATTAAAAAATATGATTGAAATGGGACATGGTAAAATTAGCATATATGTATATTTATTTAACATGCTTTTAAGCACAAATATTGGTGGTGATTATCTGTAACGTGACCAGTATCTTGAGGTATAGTAGCAAAATACAGTATTAATTTCGTTATGTGGCCCAGGAACATTCTTCCAGTTATAATTGGTCAGAGGATAGGTGAAGAGGGTTTTGTTAGCAGTAGTAGTAGCAGCCACAGCAGCAGTAATAACAACATCATTCTCTATATGCTGTATGCACATGGACTGTAAATCAGATCACTGCCACTTACACTTTTGGCCCCAGACAGCTGTTAAGTTGCTCACAATCCATTGGCTCCAATAGAAGCAGCAGCTACTTTGTGCCAATTGTGTAATGTGCTTGAGTCATGTGATCCATGGAGATGCTATGTGCATTCCTCATGCCCTGCCTTGTTGCAGCTTGCCAAATTAGCTTGTGCTGGGCAAGCCGCAAGTGCTGTTGTGTGACTAGCAGCAGCCGGATCAAGGGGGATGCTCTAAACTGAATAATTAACTTTTTATGACTTTGAAAATGACGTGATGAGCATCTGGGTCAGGAGATCTGCTCTGCATATACTCAATAGGTATAGGATTACTTGGGTTATTTTAGCAGGGAGAAAATGGGGTTTTACTACTGTATCCTTCAGAACAAGAACAGTTTTGGGGGAGCAATACGGACTATATTACACCTCATGCATCGTCAGTGAGAATGTTAACGAAGTTCCCATTGATGAGCCACCTGTGCAGTCTTAATTGTCTTCAAATTACATCCTCAGTTACATCTGTGTAACTGAAGGCAATAACATATTGGAATAAATGAAGCCCTAATGAGAGGAAACAAGATTCTCAGGCAGAATTTTGCCTGCAGAAGTTTTACATTAATGGTTGCCAGCTTGACCTTCATTTCTCTGGGTGAAACTTCCAGGTTGACAGTTTGAAAAAAGCACAGTTTTACTAGAAAGTAGAGTAAATTTAATATGAAAGTACTAAGGTACACATGTGAAGACTCATTATGACATTTTGAAGATCTTCACTTTCCAGAGCGGGAGTTCATTTTCATGATAGTGTGAACAAATAAGCATCCATATTTAAAACAATATAAAAAGCTCAAAAATAATTCACTTGATGAATTAGTGGCATAAAAACCCTTTGTTATATGCGTAAAACATATGTACAGATTGGGTCTATAAACATTTCCCTTGTTCGCTAAATGCTTCGTTAATAGTTTAATTATTATATTTAAAAATAATCAATAAATACTTAGTTTTTATGTTTCTAAATTACAACGTGCTTATTAGTTATCAATTTAACTATCAAAATGCTCTCAAAACATGCTTAGTGCACTATTGTTACAAGTAGAATCTGAAATTAATGGAGAAAAGATTGTTTTCAGTTCATTTACATTCATTTTCATTGTTGCTTCTGTCCTAGTCAATTGGTTTCCCTCTCCTGTGAAACGTTTTTGTTTGTAGAACACAAATGAACAAGAAGTGCTAATTCAAGTCTTTTGAGAAGTTTATTACCAATTAGGATAGGGCATCTAATTCTCCAGCATTTATTTGGCAATTTTTTTCAGCAAATCAAAATGAAAAAGCATAATATCCACTTGTAAGGGTCTTGTTACCCATTAAGATTAGAATGGTCATACTGCACTAAATTAAATTAATCTTGTTATACTTACTGCAGTTTGAACTTTTCTGAAAAATACAAAGCTATCAAAGCTCTAAAAAATACAAAACCGTCATCCACAAAGTAAACTCATTTGTGGGGGCTATTTAATGTGAAAATTTAACTGGAGTTTAGTTTTAAATATGAAGGTTTAAAACTGAAAAGCCTACTGTATGTTCGTCTGTATCCATTCTAGTGTTGTAAAGTGTCCTGCCCAACTGTTCCATTAAAGTCTTGTGTTATTGTTTGAGAAGTATTTTTGCCTGATAGAAATTTTTCTTTTCTGGACTTTCCTGTCTACATCTTTCTTCCTGACTCTCAACTGTGATATTTTTCCTGTGCTTTTCTGTTCAAATACATGCTTCAATGTATATGGCTCTTGCTTACAGGAAGAAGAGGTGGAGGAGTTTGGGGTAAGTGTAGAGATGAATGCAACTAAGATAAAATAAAGGTTATGCAAACTCTTAACATACTGCATCCTTCTCATTAGTGCATGCTTCTGAAATACAGCATGCATTTTATTAACCCTACAATACTTATTTTTGGTATACAGACATAGGGGGAAACAGAAACAAGGTGGTAAACTTTTTTCAGTCAACTTTATACCTGTGGTATAAAGATCCTGTGTTGCCTTCATATTATAGATAAGTTTTGCTTTAACTGAAATTTACTGCAGAATAAAAAAATGATGTCCAGTTACAGTGAAATGAAAACTATTTTTGAAAAAAAGAAAAACAGCTTTTAAAATCTGTCTGAAAAGTTTAAACCAACATGCATTGTTTTATACTGTATACATGTGTTGGGCTAGCAAAATTTACAATCCTCTCAAAATATGGGGTCCAGTTATAACTGTTAATTGCAATATCTTGTATTTTTAAACCAGACTTCCAAAGTATCATGGCTTGCATTTGAGGCACATTGCAAAATCCTCATTGGCTTCATTGGGAGTTTTGGATGTATAATAGAGCTGTGCAAAATTTCGCTATCTGTTTTGTTTTGACGCTGTTTTGACTTGTTTTGAGCTTGAAACAGCGAAATCGGAATGAAACGAAAGGCTTTGAAACGGCCTCAAAATGAAACGAGGGCATTTGAAATGTTTCAAAAGTTTCAAAAAGTTTTGCGTTTTGAACCTGTGCTTGTTTGCAGCTAAAGAGAAACCAAGGAGTGGGAAGAGGGGTGGGAAGGACTGCCCTCCATATTGACGGTGTAGCTGCCCAGTGACTGTCATCCTTCCCTGAGGTCCCTTCCAATCCCAGGGCTCTGGGGGGGGATGGAAAAACAGCATAAAAAGCACTGTTTGAACTGAGCTTTCTTTGTGCCTTCACACTTACAAGTGACACAAGTTTTGCTCTGAACAGTTTGAGGTGCAGTTTCCCAGAAACCCCTGCACCTATCTCCTTGAAACTTGTCAGGCTTCATGGCCTCAGCAGGGGCTACCATCCCTGCAGTTTTCATCCTGCTGTGCCTTAACACACACATGTGACACAAAGTTTGCTTTCAGGAGTTTGAGAAAGCAGCAGTACAGCAGTATTACAGGGCAGCTTGGCACCTTGGGAAGTGGCTCTGCACAAGGCAACACTCATTGCCGTGCTGTCATCAGTTGTGGTTTGGCTAGCTGTGGCAGCACTTATATTTTGGTCCCTTTCCCCTGAAAAGGTGGCACCTGAGGCTTCTGATCTGGTTATTCCCTCCCCCTGCCAAGTTATGCTACTGAAGGAGGATGATCAATGAAATTAATTGCAATTAATAGCAACTCTTGTCCCTTTGAGGACATAAATCCATTAGTTCTCGGGTCATCCATAAAAGATTCTCATAGTCCATAAAAGAATGGTGGTGGCTTGTATTCCATAAAATAATTCAAAATGTGAATTTCTAAAGTAAAAAAAAAAACCCCATAAAAATAGAAAGGATAATGAATCTTTTGGGTCTCCTTCATACATGTTCAAGCAAGAAAAGGTATGATCCCATTTATAGTTTGAAGCTAGTTTTCATCTATGCATTCTCTGCTTTTCAATAACATAATCGGTACAAAAAAAAATCCCTTCCACATCCCACAGGCAGCATATGCATGTTTCAGGGCTTCATAGCAGGTGCCACCAACATAGAGCAAGATAGGAGCTGCTAAAATATCACCTAGTTACATAGTTCATACAGTTCGTGGTAGTCTTTCATTATTCCCTAGCTATAAATGTCTGACTGATGCCTCCACCAGGTTTGAATGCACCGAAACATTGATGATTCAAGAACTCCTCTTGTGAGTTTGTGCCCTTCGAAAGCCTGTAACAAATATTTGGTTATTTTTTAACACACTTGACCTAAAACTTCCTTTTGCATCTTGATCCTGTTATTAGTCTAAATTTGATGAAAGTGGTTGAGCTCTGTAAGTGATTAAATGCCATTCTTTGTATAATAGACAGCTGTGTCTCCTATTCTTCTTGTCCTGAGGCTCAACATGCCCAGCTCTGTTAATTTTTTCTTTAAACAATAGGCTTATTTCTGAATCTTCCAATTATGGTTCCTTTCTTCTGAACTTCTCCTGTGAATTTTGTGAGTCATTGCTATTTGACAACCCAGATCATTTAATCTTTTGGCCTTTTGCCTTCCTGTATACCTGAGGCTGTATATCTTGCCATGCATGACTCCTTAAACAAGTCATTGCTCTTCACAAATTTGTTTACACCAAATTCACTTTTAAAAGAAAATATTTATTCTTGTGGATACTTTTAGGCATAGTTTATACACGTTTGAATAGTTTATACAAATTTGATTTAAAGCTTGTTTTAGAAGTTACCTTGCAATGTGTTTGCTTTGATGAACATTTGTAACAAATTTTTTTTTTTATTGACCAGGACAGGTTTTCTGTTATACTCACACAGTTGAGAAAGTGTGAGACTTTATGATGCTAGAAGAGCTAGCCAAGTTGGATAGTAACCAACAGTAGTAACTGTCAAATGAATCCTTGGCACTTCTAGTTAAACAAATGGTGATTTTTGTCCCACTTCCAACTGAAGCAAGTTGTTCAAAAAAGATAGTCCTTTGACCTTACAGGCAATGAAGAGGTATTGAAAAACTGTCACAGTTATCCATAGACGAGGTCTGTCCAGTCTGGGCGTAAACACGTTGATTGGGTAGCCAGAGCAGCGGTTAGAATATCACTGTCCATCTCTAGGTACTGTTTTCTATATGTCAGTCTAGTTCTGTGAGGAGCATAATTAAAAAAAAAAAAAAAAATCAATCTCCATCCTTACTAGGTCCCAAAACAAATCATTTATGAGTGGTATAATAAACTTTGCATATATGAGACCTTGACTTCCTTCCTTGGTTTTGTTTTTTAGGTTTTATTTTTTTACAAATTGAGTATTTTCTTATATTTTTGGGATTGCTCAGTGATACAGTAGGAGAATTCAGTAATTATTCCTTTGTAGTCATTTGAGTCTTGAGGAGTTACGTGTGTTCAGACTCAAGGAACTGGTCAGTTGGGGTGAGGGGTGAAATGACTTAAACTATTTAAAATGGTTTTAGGAAATCTGTCTGCCAGTTCAAACTTGGCTTGATACAATAAGGATTTGGGAGGACAAGACCAAGATGCATTACATTAGCACAGCTGTTTAGAAGCTTACACAGCATTTTTTTTCTGGTTCTTGCCACTTTCGTGAGTACAGTCCTTTTCCAGATTTAAAATGCTGCTATCAATTTTACCAAATTACTTTAAGACAGATGTTGTTTTAATGCTATTCATTTCTCTAACTCATTTGCATCAGCATGCACTAGCCCTAACTGAAGAGTGTTGGTATTAATCTGCTTCAGCAAATTCTACTTAGCACCTCAGTCTTGAAGCAAACCTGAAGTTGACTGCTTTGCACTCTTATTTTGTAGGTCTCTGAGCCAGGGCAGCACAAACTCCAATATGCTCGATGTTCAAGGAGGTGCTCACAAAAAACGTGCCCGACGCAGTTCACTCCTTAATGCCAAGAAGCTATATGAGGATGCCCAGATGGCCAGAAAGGTGAAGCAGTACTTGTCCAACCTGAATGTAGAAACCGATGAGGAAAAATTCCAGATCATGTCACTTCAGTGCGAGCCTGCATATAGCACGTGTAAGTAAAGCAAGCGTCACTTCAGTCTGCCAGAGGAATGGATTATCCCATTTGCCTTGCCAACCTTTTTGATTATGATTATGTGCTAAAAGCATAACGAATGTGTGCTAGCAGAAGTAGCACAAAATCCTGTTCAGAGATTGTCACTTCTTGGTTGCGTACAAGATTTTAAAATGATAAGCTTACCCCTCAAGCATAACTTCAGAATTATTTTTTCCTAAATTAACTGCAGTAAGAAACGTGTTTGCCAGTGCAGCTGCTAACAGATTGGCTAGGGCAGTTTCAGCAACCCAGCATTGGCTTCTTTTGGTTGAGTTTGCAGAAGCTTGGAGTGATGGCTCCTTGTTTTTGACCTTTACTTGTTAAGATGTGCGTCATTTGATCAGTATAGCCAAGAACTGTATAGCGCGTTAGATCTGCTCTCGCTGCATTGTCAATTTACAGAATTAGGGAAAGATGGAAGTAACATTTACAGTATGAACTGCAAGGAAATGAAAAGACACAAAACCAATATAAAATCTATCTGTGGAAAGGGACAGATAAGCTAATTCATGTATTATGGCTTAAAATAAGAGAACAGCAGCAGAAAGGAGAGTTATGCCAATATTGACCGATGAGCTTGATACAACTTGATAATCAGAAATGAAGGGTTGTGGCAAGAGAGAACTTGCAAACTGAATTCCCATGAAACAGCCTAATTAAATATAGTTTAAACTAGATCATAGATTTCATAGATTTCATAGACATTAGGGCTGGATGGGACCTCAGGAGATCAAGTCCAGCCCCCTGCCCAAAGGGCAGGAAGTCAGCTGGGGTCATAGGATCCCAGCAAGATAAGCATCCAATTTACTCTTGAAGGTGTTCAATGTAGGTGCTTGAACCACCTCCGCTGGCAGACTGTTCCAGACCTCGGGGGCTCGGACAGTAAAGAAATTCTTCCTTATGTCCAGCCTGAAACGGTCTTGCAGGAGTTTGTGACCGTTTGACCTTGTCATCCCTTGGGGCGCTCTGGTAAACAGACGTTCCCCCAGATCCTGGTGTTCACCCCTGATAAACTTATAGGTGGCCATCAGATCACCCCTGAGCCTGCGCTTTTCCAGGCTAAAGAGTCCCATGGCTCTCAGCCCGTCATCGTAAGATCTGTTTTCCTGACCTCTGATCATGCGCGTGGCTCTCCTCTGGACTCTCTCAAGCTTCTCCACATCCTTTTTGAATTGTGGACCCCAAAACTGGATGCAGTACTCCAGCTGCGGCCTCACCAAGGCCGAGTACAAGGGGAGAATGACGTCCCAGGATTTGCTTGAGAAACATCTATGGATGCACACCAGCGTTTTGGTCGCTTTACTAGCCGCAGCATCGCATTGCAGGCTCGTGTTCATCTTGTGGTCAATGATGACCCCCAAGTCTTTCTTCTGTAGTGCTATCCAACGTAGCACTGCCGAGCCTATAAGGGTACTGCAGGTTTTTCCTCCCAAGGTGGAGAACCTTGCATTTATTGGTGTTAAACACCATGAGGTTCTCGTCCACCCATTTGCTGAGCTTGTCGAGGTCAGCCTGGATCACCCGCCTATCTTCTGGCGTGGATGCTTTGCCCCAAAGTTTGGTGTCATCGGCGAACTTGGCCAGTCCACTCCTGACTCCAATGTCTGCATCGTAGCTGAATAGCCCGACAACTCAGTACATTTCTAGATTTTTAAAATAAGCATTATAATTCCATATGATTTAGATATTTAGATATTTAATTATTTGACATGGCATAAAGAAATTGAGGTTATTTAGCAAAAGAAAAAATTGTACATTAGCAGATGAGATTAACACTGTGCACTTGTTGACTGGCTTGCATCTGAGGATTTCAGAGCACTTCAATGGCTAAATAGACTTCTCAAGTCCTTTATGATACAAGTAATAATATGCTCATATTATTACTGGGTTAACAGTCTGAAGAGAACATGACTAGTTTATTTTCGTAATGGTAGTTCTTTGAAACTCTGGCAGATGGGTATACTTGTGCCTAGTTAAGGACATGAAATCCACATATATTCATTCTCTCATTGCATTTGAGACTGCTAAATGCCTAAAGAAGCAAAACAGCTATCCTTAAGAAAGAAATGCAAAATCTTAACAGAGCCTTTCTGTTACTTGTACTATATATTCAGCAAATATGGTAATAGTACATTAAGTTCATGCTTAAAGGCAGAAACTGCATTTTATTTTTATGTTCCATTTTCTGTAGCGGTGTCAATAAATAATAGAACATATAAAAATGAAGTCTCAATATATGATTTATATGCAGACTTGAAGGATGACCTTATTATGCCCAAGTGGCAGAAACATGAACATTATGAGGTCATCTTTCAATTCTCATAAATAAATTATGTACCCAGACTTCAAGTACTGTATGTCCTGTTTATGCAACAGGAGGTTTAAGAATTTGTTTAGCAATAAAAAGTTTGTGGTCTTTATTGATTATTTTATTCTATGGGCCCAAGCAATCCAAGTCCACTTTTTGTAAGCCTTTATATAAGAGGGTACACATGAATAAATGTGATGGAGGGCTCTACTAAGGTATAAATAAGAGGAAAGCAAACTGTTTCACAGATTCACAGAAGTTTAGGGCTGGACGGGACCTCGTGAGATCATCGGGTCCAGCCCCCCCTGCTCTGGACAAGAAAGACTGTGGGGGTCAAATAACTCAGCAAGGTGTGTGTCTAGTCTCCTTTTGAGGATCTCCAGGATAGGTGCCTGCACCCCCTCCCTGCTGCTGGGAGTCTATTCCAGAGTCTGGTCACATGAACCATGAAGAAGTTTTTCCTTGTATCCAGTCTGAAACCTTCTTCTAGGAGTTTGACCATGGCTCCTGGTTTTTCCCAGGACACCTTTGGTGAATAGTTGTTCACCTAGCCCCTGATGCTCAGCTCTGATATATTTGTAAGCTGCCACCAAATCCCCCCCACAAAGTCTTCTCTTTTTTAGGCTGAATAATCCCATATCTATCAACCTTTCCTCATTATGGCTTACTCTTCATGCCTCTAATCATATGAGTGGCTCTTCTCTGTGCTTTCTCAAGCTTCTCCACATCTGGCTTGATGCGTGACACCCAGAACTCAACACAGTACTCCAGCTGTGGCCTCACCAATGCCAAGCAGAGCAGGAGAATAACTTCCTTAGTTTTGCTTGAGATGCATTGGTTGATTTTTCACTAAACAGCTAGGAGGAGTTGCTTTGGACTCCTGTACCAGTCATCTTGAAACATGAGCAACGAACAACTTGTGCAAGCGGAAGACTTGAATATAGGTGACAAGGCGTGCTCTATTCTCAGCTGTCAAATATAGACTCCAGCCAGTGTTTCATCGTAAGAACTAGTTTTACCTACCCCAGTAAGACTAATTCTCTTTTCTGACTCTTACCCTGCTAAGGAAATAGTGAATGAAAAGAAATGTGGCACAGTGACCTTGGTTTAGCAAGAAACATGACCCCAGTTTAGCAAGCTACCTAAGCATGCACCTAACTTGCAGCATTTGTGTTGATCCTAGTGCGTTCAATGGGTTTACTCGCACTCTTAAATTTAGGCTCATGTTTAAATGTCCTCCTGAGTCAGAGGCTTGATTCATGGACTTCTACACTAGTGTAGGTAATCTTTTTTTGCTGACATCCAGAAAGGTACAAATACGTTACTTATCAGGTAGTTTTCTGAATATGAAAATACTCCCAACTTTGCTTGAAGCAAGACTTGATACTAGTCCTGAGTCTGGTTGCCAGAACAGCAGTGGCTCCAGTTCTGTAATCCAGATACTGCAGAGTTGATTTAAGGGAAAAATGCAGCTTCATAAATGGCACTAACTCAAAAACAAGTTTAGTAATTGCATAGTAGTTGAAGTAAAAGCTGAAACGATTCATCTTGTGCTACAAGTAAAGTGTGCCACCTAGTGAAAGTTTTGTGATGCCATTTGAAGAATAAGCATCTATTTTCCATCCTGTGTGTTGTGCTTAGGCTTTTCACAAGGAGACACTTGTATGCTTGCAGTAATACAATATTTTCTCTGTGGAGTTCAGATATAACGAGTAAACCAGACCATTTTTGCTTTGTCATTTTGCCTGTATGACTGTTCTGGAGAATTTTAGGAATGTTTTAAAATAGATTTTGGAGGCTTTTATGCAAAAATTAAAGAAGTCAGAAGCTCCTTGAATTGATTGCATGTACTTTTGTCATATGATAAAATGTTCAAATGTGGCTGCTATTGTCTGGCTGATGTCTTCGAGATAACTATAACATTTTTACTGTTTAGAGTGGAAGATTGGTTATTTTCTGGGGGTTTTTTCCCTTTAAAACAGTGACAAAGAATTTAAATGAGAGAAGAGGTGGGAAATCCTCAGAAATGTCTCCAATACCCTTGAGGTCAGTTGGCCAAACCACAAAAGTTCAGCAGCATCAGCAAAACAGAATGAGCCAAGTTCTTCAAGTTCCTGCTGTTAATTTGTATCCCAATAGAAAAAAGGGATCAGCAAAGGACCATGTCACGTTTAGTGAGTATTTGCAATTTATTTTCACATTTTCAGTTTTCTAAATTGTGTATTGTGTCAGTTCAGTAAGGAGGGAGGAGTTGAATTCTACAACAACCAAATATTTGAAATGCTCATTATGCAAGTAAATGTACTTACCTGTCCAATACATTCTGTGTTTTAAGGTGTTATATATCCTTTTCACCTACAGAACATCTCGAATATATTTCCATTTAGCTACATAACAAAACATAGGCTAAGTACAGACATTGAAAAAGTCTGGCGCACAATTGATCTGAGTTGCACAGTTTTCTGTAAGCGGTATAGTTTAGATCGGTAGTGAACATAACATGTATTTGCCCTTCAGTGGGAGTGGAGGGGGGAAGGGGCAAATCTTAGACGAGGTACTGCCATTTTTAAACCAGTCTGTGTGCTGAACTTTGTTCAGTTATGAGTAAAGTCTGGTTTCTGATCACTGATACCAGTACAAGTGTAATGTCTGTGCCTGGCCATAACGTGCATCTCAAAAGAGGATATGAAAGGTAGTCTGAACGATTTGCCCATGTCTCTCTGTTCTTAATGTTTTAATTAAGAGATTCCCAGTGTTTGTAAAGATGCTTTCTTGCTTTAATTTTATAGGCCTCTTTCCTAATCTATAAATTAGCAAGAAGAAAAACATTGCTACAAAGAGTACTTTTTGAAAAAGTTAGCCTGCTTTAGTTTCTAAACCAGGCTAATAAAAGTGATCCTAAGCCCGCCAACAAAAACAGTCAGGTAACAAGTTATTTAACGTTGTGCCTAACAAGTTTTTGCCCTTTTCCTGAATGGGACTCTTACCAAACTGTGTAGAATTATATTACTTATTTACTTTCATAACATAATTAATATAATGTGTGTTAGGGAATGTAATCACAAAAATAAATTGCAGGAAATTTAATATTTCAAGGCCTGGAGAGCCATTGTAATAGCATTATGGTCAAACATGAAATGTATGTTTTAATATTATTACTAACTCTTAGTGAGCATCAAGTAGTACTTTATTTAGCTATTTGCTTTGTTTTCTAAAATTACTGATTCTAAAGCCAATACATGAAATTGCTGCAAAAATATTTAAATCTCTTCCATCTTTCTTACTGAAGTTGGATTACTGCATAGAAAGGAATGTGAGGTTTAGGGGACTGGAAGGAGAGCAAATGAGCATGTTTTTGGCCAGTGCAGAGCGGGGGGGAGCATCCCCTGGGATTGGGACGGGCGGAGCCCTGGATTTTCGTGCCTGTCCAGGAGCTGCTTATTCTCTCTTTTAAAAAGACAGGTGATTAAAATACATAGACACAGTGCACAGGCATATGATAGGTGTCAAGCATCTCAGTCAAGATAGAGTTAGATATGAGTTTGCACAGTAGCAGAATTTGAGGGTGTGTATAGACAAAATGGGGGCTCTAAATTGAAGCGGTGGGTTTTAAAAAGCACCGCTTCAGTGTAGGGCTAATTAACTCCCCATGTCATGTACACACCTTTACCTGTCTCTGCGGTGGGGAGGGCAGGGTGAGCTGCCGGCAGGCGGAGCCATCCCTGAGCTGCGGGAGGGGGAAGGAGGTTTGGTGTTTCCTTTTGTGGAAGCAGCGACACCCACCCGGGCGGCACCCACCTGCAGGCACCCAGCTCAGGCAATCCTGGGGGGCACTGCATCTGTGGAGGGAAGCACTGGGCCCCTGCCCTGCTTTGGCAGGCAGGCAGGCTCCAGATTGGGGGGAAAAAAATAGGATCGGGCTCGCTGCTTTTCTTGTGTGCAGCTGGCTTTCCCAGGCTGCCTGCAGGACTTTCTGCAGAGCTGTGGGTCTGGTGCTTTGCTCCACGGCTCAGAGGAGTTTGTTTCCTGCACCCCAAGTCATTTAAGGCACATTACACTGCTGAATTTCCTACGGTGGCTGGAATTAATGCACAAAACATAGCCCGCCTTAAAGTGTCGTGCACACGTCTCATTTTGTCTACACACAGCCTTAGGTACTTAGTTAAGCTTTCTGGCTAACACTTATGTGCTAAGCGGTTAGATGCAGCTTTGGAATATTGCTCACTTGGCCTCGCTTGCACTTTAGATAACTTGATGTATTTTTGGAGCTGGCTTTAAGTTCTTTACTATGTGATGCAAGTTGCTCTCGGTTTCTTAGCAAGCAGCATGGTACATCAAGTGTGTTGTGCCACATGACTTGCATAACTTCCTTTAAAATGCAAATCCAAGGAAATAAAACATACATTAAAATGCTGCCGTTAAGGGGGTAGAACTCATTTTATATTAAGCACACTATCCAATTTTTTCTTATTCTTGTCAGATGCAGGCTGTAAGATTTAAACTCCACATACATAAATGGTATTAGGTTTTATTTATCCCCTGCAGCATCTGAAATCAGACTCGGCGCTCTATTGAAACTTTCATGCCAGACCTAAGTGGGCCTGGTTCCACTTAGTCTTACCTCCCTTTTTGAAAACAGCGTAGGACACCTGTTGAACTGTTGGAGGTCAGGCCTCTTGGATCCTGGAGCAATTCCAGTATCAGTCACACCCTCTCAAACACTTATAAACCATTCCTTAAACAGTCTTGTGAACATAACATTTCACATCTGTGTATTTGTGTGCTCACTGCACAGTATGAATACTAATAACTGGCAAAATAAATCAGGGAGACATAAATACAATACTAAGTCTATAATACTCCTCGGCTTTCAAGATAAAATAGTCTTTCTTTGAAAGGATTTGTTTGGGAGGGCGGGAGGTATGATTGTATTGTGAACTCATATAAAATATAGTAAGAATCATTGCATTTCTCAGTGCATTTCTTCTGAACTCTGCAGGATATGAAAGCCAAATATTTGGCCCTTCTTAGGTGTATGTGGTGCAAATGGCTGAGCTTTTAGTCTACAAAAAACGATTTTCCCTTGTTTGTTCATCATTCGAAGAGTAGAGAGCAAGCTCTAATACGTCACATGCATTAAAAATCCTAAAGCAAATGAAACATCACATCTGTCTCCTAAATGCTTGATGTTCATTTTTGAATAAGCATGAAGCTAAAATTATAATGGTCTGCATGTAATCGTCTCTTCTGTGCACGCAAATGTGTCTGAGCACCTAAACATCTTTTTGCATATACAATAACCTGATTTTCACATCAGTGATTCATAGTAGTAGGGTTGGAGGGGACCTGAGCAGATCATCTAGTCCGATGTATTATGTAATAATCTTCATAATTGCTGAGACACACATAGGCATGCCTGTGAAGTTCATTTTTCTGTGCAGACCTCAAGCAGCTTTTCATCTGGCCTTATAATATTCTCTGTTGAAAATGGCATGCAGTTGTTTTCTAGTTAGCCCGTGAGTCGTACACAGTTGGAAGTATTCTTAAAACTGTGTTTGCATACAGCTACTCAGAGGTCTTACGTCTGTCTTGTGTACTTGAGGTGAAAATCATAGTGGGAATTTAATAGAATACATAGTACCCTATAGCAAATGTGCAGTAGGGAATTGGAAAGGTCCAGTTCCATGTTTTTCTTCAGCTGTGCTCCCTATACACCTTGTCTCTTGAACTGACCCTCTCCGTGCTACGAGCATATGCTTTTCCATACTGTCCCAGCAGTGTGCTGGAAGAAGACTTCAGATCCCATAGCTTAATTCAGTCCTTGGTGTCTGTGCCAGAACTGCCAACCAGCCTGTCAATTGTGATGGTTCCAATTATCCCTTGGAAACCTCTAAACTCATTTCAGGTGGACCACGGAGCAACCATTAGATTGTAATATCTTTTGGCCACTGCAGACTTGAGCTAAATTTGAAATGGCAGACCACTGCTGTGTTATACATCCCTTTGATCATTTCACACCTCTTTTTCTTCATGTTTTTAAGTAGAATACACTAACCATTGCACACTTTGAATGTTGCAGTTAAAACATAGTAAATGTACTGCTTGAAAGAAAGATAATGCATAGTTAGTTTCTCTGTCATTTGCTTAGATACAGGTTCTCCTCAGAAGTCATTAAGTTTGTCGGAGGAAGTAAGTAAGAAACAAGCAGAAGATGCTGTGTCTATGGCATCTTCTTTGCACTCCAGTCCTCTTGCATCTCCTCAGGGCTCTCCACGCAAAGGTATGGATATTTCAGTAATGTTTACATGCTATACCGAAGCTTTAATCTGAGGAACTCAAGATTTTGCTATAAGTATTCCCTACCCACATTTTCAGTGATTCTTTTAATTGATTCTGGGAACTGGGGTATAGCGCCTTTATGTTGAGAGTAGCTTTAGAATGAAAAGGTTTGATGGTAGGAGTAGATGAATGTATTGCAGTAAAATATAATATGATTTATTTTCCTAGTCGCACCTTTTTCGCACTTAAGCCCAAAATTAGGTGCTTTAGAAGATTTTTATCTGCAAAGTCCCATTTTCAAAAGTTACTTTAGTAAATGAGAATAAAATGCCTGTCACTTGAGGAGTTTTACAAAAGTCACCCTATATCTGAGTGCTTACTTTGGAGGTTTTATGTACATCTGTTTTAGCAAATATAAAGTGCTCTGTTAAAGTAAGTGTGTCAAGGAATCCATCAGCCTCCCTTTAACTTTGATTCTAATTATGCAGTAAGTCTGCATTATGATTTTTCCTGTTTTAATTAGCTTCAATATATTTTAATGATTAAGATAAGTCTTTCCCACTCCCACCAAAAAAAAACTTCTAATCAAATTCTAATTTTTGCTGCACTGTGCTCTGATGGTATGGTGCCACCGTCTTCTGTGGCTCTACAAAACAGGATTCAGCAATTGGAGAAAAGTACAAGGCATGACAAATAAGTAACTCATCCTGTCAACTCGCAGGACTCACTGTTCATATTTTTATATCTGTATGCAGGGTCCCCCCTGTTTATCATGATGTCCCAAGACTTGCCTTTATTTTTATATGCTGTACCTACATTACAATCCTCACTAGCCAAGGTTAGATGGGATGCCCTTTGAAATCTGTTAACATTGCTTATTAGTCAGTCAGAGCATAAGCATCTCTCACCACTTTCTTTACCGTGAACTGTTCTTGTTGTTTCTGAATAACTGAAAACTCTGAGAAACTGGATTGAGATGTGATGGCCAGGCAAGGCAGTTTACTGAATCTTCTTGCCCTTTTCAGTGGGCGATCATACTTGACAGAGAATTTCATGAGACTCTTTTTCTGCCATCATAAGACACTGTTTCATATAAGAGGAGGACTGATATATATATATATATTTTTTTTTACACTATCTGCATGAAAGTGTCATTGTGGCTTTATTACTTGGACCTGCTGCCAGTTCTTGATCTACGCTGTGGCTTTCAAGGGTTTCTTTTGCTTCTGTGTTTCTTAAAAACATGTGATTTTTATTAACTTTTATCTGGTTCCGTGAAAGCCATGTCATGTTTCTTAATGTTATTTCTTTAGTTTGACTTGCTTTCAACTTGTTTCTTTTCTTTTATCACTAACTTGTTTTGATCAATCTGCATCCGGTCGTGTCTGTTGTGCTAACAATTCATTACTTTACTAAAATTAGATGTGCACTTCATAAGCAATTGAAATACCCCATCATGAATATTCTTCACTTAGCTCTTCAATCGCAGGGTTTTTCTCTCTTGAGCTATACCCCACTGCCATTTTAAAGGGGGGAAAAGCCCGTCTATTTTAGCTGAAAGTCAAAAAGTTTACTACCGTTCATGTTATGTCATTTGACCAGTGTCTATATGTTTTATATTTCTTTTTTAGTTGGTAACATCCAGAGGTCTGATAATTGCAGTCAGATGAATCTTTCTGGATCCTCTTCATCACTTGCCAGTGAAACCAGTAACAAGAACAGTGGGCAACGCAGCTACGGAATAGGTGGGACTTATTTGCAAAACAAAATTCGGGAGATCACTGGCAGAATGACACGTACTTCTAGAGGCAGTGAAAAGAGAGACTATGTGGCAGATAGAAATGAAGCAGAACTTGAGTGTACAAACAGAAAGAGACTGAAATTTCAAAGACTTAGGGAAAGAAGTTTCTCCAGGGAAAGACCAGCTTTTACCAGTGAAAACGAGGCAGATCACCGCCAAGCTACTGAAAGGAAGGAAAAACAAATGGACATAAACAGTGACATCCTAAGCATAAGTAGCCACGGCAACAGGAGTCAGTTTTGTTGCTTCTGCTCACGGTTAAGGCTTAAGAGGAGAAATACTATATGATGCCATATGTCCATTTTTATCACAATTATACATACATATTGAAGCATAGTAAAATGCGTATTTTTAGCTTATTGACAAATATTGTTAAGCTTTTTGATTAATTGTAGCATATTTTGCCCAGTCAAGAGTGTACAGTATAAAACGAATCAGACGTGTCCTATTCCCAGCTCTTTTTTCATGTTAAATCCTTCTATTCTCCTTTTTACTCTGCTAAACTAGCTATCTAAATTTAGGTTAAGTTATTTTATTTAACAGTTACAGTCTGTTTTTATATATATATAGTGTTATTTAATATTGTAATTTCCAGATAGCTTAAATCTATTTTAAAAGAATAAATATTTTGTTTGCAGAAATCTTTAAGATCTTCCAGTGTACACTGTGATGATATTTGTTTTCATGGTTTAATCATTTAACCTCAAGAGAAGACATTTGCTTTAAGCAAAAGTTAGACATAGGCGAGTGAAATCTCAAAATATATAGTATTGTATATAATTATCCTGAAAAGTAGGACCTTATCAAGACATTAATGTACTAGTTTGATAAAATTTCATGAAAATGTCAGCTTCAAAGTTTATTTGTGTTTTTAAGCTTCAGCAAACATAAAACTAGTCTGTCAAAATGTAGGGGTTATGTAGCATGGCCATTGACTCTGAATGTCAGTGTGTGAGATCATCACGGTTATCTCAGTCTGCATGTCATCAATCACTGGGATGAGTATGCATGACCCTAAAATTGTATTCATATAAACAGGCCTGTTCAGATTTTTCTCTTAATTTTAAAGTAAATATGTCACCATCCAACCCAAAGATAAACGTGTAGTTTTTGTTTGCTTTAAGGAGGAATTGAGAAACTGTTGACTGAGAGCAGGAGGTTAAAAAGGGAATCTGTCTGACAGCTGAATCCCAACTGGGAGTTTGCCTGGTACTTCAAAAACAAAATGGATCATGCTTTGATTGATTTATCAGGAAATCTGTACTGAGTATAAGCTAAGTAACTTAATGATTCGTGCTGCTCCCCACGCGAAGGCTCAGGTCTTATACACATGTGGGCAGTGGACAGTAAGATGCTTCACAATCTAATAAGTCTGTTGTCTTTCTCAGTCCAGGCAGGGGGGACTGATGAAGTCCAACTCAAACGGACTTTGTTGCCTCTACATGTGGCCGTACGGCACCTTTGTTAAGGCGCCGTCATTTAGTACTCCCTGTTGGAAGTACTAAAAGATGGCACAGTAACAGCCTATTTGGTGCCATGCTGGCCATGCACAGTTATTCTTGGCCGCTATGATGCCGTAGCAATGTGTTATAATGAGGGAGCGCTTTGCTCTGGTGACCTAGTGGTGGCATCATGATTTTTGCCAACAGATGCTATGGCACTGTAGCGTCTTGTGTAGACGCGCCCTTTGGAAACTTGAAGAAGAATGTCTTTCTAAGTAATAAAAGAAAGTTGAAGTGTTTATCTAAGGTGGGTTGCCCTTCTCCAAATAAGAAACATCCCATAAATTGCTACAGGAGGCAGTTATCTTAAGCAAACTGGTAACAAAAGCAGATTTGAGAGGTCTGTGCTTCTAAGTTAATTTTACCTGCAATAATATTTGTTTTAATTTTAAAATAAGTCTGTCATAGTAGGATAGAAAGAAAACAGGACCTGATATGGTTTCATACAAGATGCTTCTTTTAGCTACCCATTGCTCCAAATCAGCTCCTTGGACCAAATTAATTGAATCATTAATTAAAGCAAAAAGGCTTTAATGGTCTGGCCAAATTTCTGTTGGCAGCGTATAACGTATTGCAAGAAGGAGCTCAGAGTGATGAGAGAAGCATTTGTCATAATTTCCATTTAACATAACTTTTAAGGTCAAAACAAGAGGGCAATTTCACCGTGACATGCATTGCAAATGATATGCCATTGCAAGTGCAGTCTGTTCTGTACTTGAAGGGAAGCACAGCATTACTGCAGGAGGCAAATCAGTAAAACTCCCATAACTCATGCTGGAAATCAGCTGCTAGCAAAAACCATAACTTCCAACATATGTTACTTCATTTTAAATAGGTTTTCAGAGTGTGTTTGTTTCATAAAATAACTGAGCTGATGTCTTAGAAATAGCCCCACTCAGCACAAGAGGGGTTTGTAGACATCTAGTACTTCGAGTACTTAAAAAAAAAAAAAAAAAAAAATTCATATGCTTCTCAGGAAACAAGATGTCAGTCTGTAAATATCAGACAAGGGCCCGCAGGCCTTGCCTAACTAATGTCCGAGCACACCACATCCTTGCTTGGCGGGTAAGGGATTTTCCTGTCACTTAGTTTTTGAAAACAGAGCTTGAGCCTCAGAGAATTTATTCAGAATTTCAAAGTGTGCCAAGTACAGCCAGGTCTTTGTATTGGGACCAACCCACAGAAAGGGAACTGAGTTTAGGGTTAATGAAAGCTGATTTAATTGTATGGATTTCAGGTCTGGATCAAGTTTAACACATCCAGAGTCATAACAATCGTAAGGCTTCCTGTAAGACAGATTTACCAGAAATGGGGACTTATCTAACCCAACAACCAGTAACTTCTAATAGTCCCATTTTAAATGTTGGTAGCCCAGATAAATCTCTGTGCAAAAATCATGTGTATTATCAAAGCTAGAGGGGTTGTTTGGGACCTTTTTTGACTCAAGGAATCTCTCTTCTTTTCCTCTCTCTCTACCAGTTTGGATTCAATGGTGCAGAGTTAGTAGCAGTCCTTTGTAGCACTAGTTCAGCTGTACTGCCTGCTGTGATGGAGACTCACACCATCCTAGTCATTTTATTCTCAGCAGGTATTTAGGTAAAGCACTTCAGTTCAGGAGCACTGGGCTACACTGTAGCTTCCAGCATTGATTGTTAAATGCTTTGAATCTCCTATGTTGTACCTTTGGGGTTTCAACTCTCACATGAGAACTGCTAGCTTAAATTAAAAATTAACTGTAGAGTAAAGAATGAAGTAATTATGTATCCATTTACCCTGTTTTAATCAGAGTTGGGAAGCTGAATAGTTATATCCTAGTCAGCTAGAACTGTAATAGTCGCTGAGCCATTTGGAGCAGATGATATGTTTAAAGGGCAAAAATCTGCATCTGAAACCTATCTGCTCTCAGTTCTTGGTGCTATGTGGTAACCTTTAACTTACCTTGGACTGTGCTGGTTGCGAATAGACATGCTGCATATTCTCTAAATCAGCCTTAGAGCATACGTTGGTACTTTTAAAACAGAGGTTATTTACTACAGATGCATTCCTTGGACTGCCCTTTATAAACTCTTGTGCTGGTAGCCTTGTCTTTCGGTTGACAGTGGTTGTGTCTACACGGGCAGCAGACTGCAGTTACTGTGCAGTACCGTTGCCACACTTTTTTTTTTTGATGGTACTGCACAGTAACTCATTACTACTTTGCAGTATGGTTGCTGCATGGTAGCAATGAGCTACTATGCTGTAGTATCTTGTGTCGATGCACCGAGTGTCTTCAATGTGATTTTCTTCTTACCAAGAATTCTCAGAAGACTCTCGTGAAGTTAGCATGGTCACAAGCACAGATCTTCAGGAATGAAGTGCATCTTCTGTGGCCCATGCTCAGAGCTGTTTTTTGAATCTACCTGTATTGGATCTATGGCCTGGGTTTCCAGTTAATGCTACTAGACAATATTTTTCTTTCTTTCTTTCTTTTAATATGGCACCTACACTTTTCACTTAGCATCCCTTGTTAGTATTCCCAGTGGCAAGGGGTGAAAGATGAGGTTTAATCTAGTTTGAAGTCCAGTCCAAGCAGCGTTTTGACAGAAAACAGAGTTCTGTTTTCTTTTGAAAAGAGCATTTTTGTGCCTCTTAGGTCAGAAGAGTTTTTTTTTTCTACCTTGACAGCTTCCCTCCCTGCTGCCAGTTGTTTTCTGCAGCTGCAAGTAATAACTATCCTGCCCATATTGTAGCTGTGAATATTCCTCCTAATGTGTCAAATCTTTAGACAGACTTAACAGTCTTCAAAGAGAAACCGTAAGAAAATGAGCAGAATAAGAAATGTTACGATGTATGGCTATGGTAATGATTATTAAATTAGTTTGCTTGGATTACAGTAGTACCTGGCAAGCCTCAAGAATCAGGGGATCATTGTTCGTGGCACTGTATGAACAGGAGCAAAAAGGAGAGATCCTTTTTCAGAGAGCTTGAAATCTAAGTATCAAACAGGAAACAAGGCTGAAGACGAGGCAAAATGGGGAGTCGGAGGGTGAAAGCTTTGGATCCTAGATGAGCAGCAGTTGACTGGACCAGAAATTCCAGCGTGCAGGTCTAACAATGCAGTCCTAGCACAGACACAGCTGCGCTTCTTCCGGGGTCACTTGTTCCATCCTATGTGTGAAACAAGCTCTGCCGAGTAAAGCCATTATCTGGCATAACTGTGTCTACAGCAGATGCTTCTGCTGGCACAACCTGTGAGTCGGGGATCACAAACCTTCTTACCTTCTTTCCCCAGTATAGCTATGCCAGCAGAAACCAATAACCTTTGAAAATCACAATCTTATACGTCACTTAATGCTGCCAGAGAGAGAGTTTGATTTATAGGAGTTATATCTGACGGGGGGAGAGAGAAGGACGTCTTGAGCACCAGCCAAGTAGAAGTGAGCTGTGCATTTGGTTGGCTTGTGGGAGTAAGTCCTGTTGTCTGGGTCCAGCTCCTGTGAAAGCTCTGCTTCCCGTGCCTGTGAGCCTCCCACTGTCATTTCCTGATTCATTATTGTCTAAATACATACAAGAACGAGAAGGAGCATATGGTGCATTCCTCAGTACTGACAGTTAATTTTGACTTTAATTAGCATCTCCTCATTCCATCCCACAGTCCTCTACCCGAGTCTAATGTTGAATCTCACAGGCACCCAGGCTGCGCAGAAGAGCTCTGGGAAATGCATTGCTTGGATGCTTAGGTTGCAGTATTAAGCCAACCTAAAACACCAGCGTAATGGCAACTTCACTTCTTGCCATGGAGCTCCCACTAGCTGACTGCTTCGTGTATTCACGTGTTGTATTGATAAATTCTGACAGTCTTGAGGGCATCAGTAGCATAAAACCTTTCAAGAAATGCACATCAAACAGCCTGGCTGAGATGTTCTTGATATAGTGCTTTAATGTGGTGGCGAATAAATATTTTATCTGTTTTGCTTGCTCCATGTCTAAAGCAGGCTTCTCTTTTCTTGTTTAGGTTATGCTCTCATACCTTCTGCCAAGTCAGATAATTTCTCAGACTCCAGCCACAGCGAGATCTCCTCGCGGTCCAGCATAGTGAGCAACTGCTCTGTCGACTCCATGTCTGCAGCCCTACAGGACGAGAGGGGTTTGCCCCAGTCTCTTAGTGTCGTGGATTTGGTGGGAACAGAAAGAAAAGAACATCCTCCACCATCGGCTGAGTACAGTCAGCCTTGCCCAGGGTGAGGAGCTTTCTTCCTGCATGCTTGCCTGAGAAAAGAGTGGTGAAGGCTTAACTAAGATACTGTTATCAGTTATATTGTAATTATTCTTACTATTATTAACTGGTTGACAGCAGTCCACATGATAGCTGCTTGAAATGTAGGGGAAGATGCGGGGTTTTTCCCAGGACAATTGCACTATAATTTAAACAGATAGCAGCTTGTTTGCATCAGCAGGATGTGGTCGGACGTCTCAGGCAAGAGACTGCAAGTGCATTAAGCACTAATAAGATATTTAACAAATAACCTGCTGTACAGTACTGAGGACGACAGCTGAATGAGACTAGGAAACAAGCAATTATCCACTGACAGTCAGCAATATCAGTCGCATAAATACTTTAATGTGTGACCCAAATATTTTGTTGGCGGGGGGCGGGGGGGGAGGAAGGGGAATGGGAATGGGATTATGGTAGAATAGGCAAAGGAATACAAAATCGTTTTTCATGCTTCGTAAGAGTTCCTAGATTTCAAAATATGTCAATATATGTGGATATATTAATCCTACATTTTATATATTATTCTCTGTATGTACTTATGGCATACTTCAGAGCTGCTAAGAGGCTTTGACTGATAATCAGCAGTTTTTCTTTCTGTATTCTGAATCCTTATAAAACAATGATTTATGCATTTTCCTTGATCATGAACTGTCAGCAATAAGATAATTTTTCCTTTAAAGAAATAGTTACTAAGTAGCCGGTCTTTTGAATCTCTGTATTTCTGTCACTTTAAATTCCTTCTATAAATATTACAAATGCCTCTGAATCAAATTTAGGAATCTGCAGCCCTGCAGTGTTGTTTTCATTTTAAATAACACTGGTTTTATTGCTTGCTGTGCACAAGCAACTATTTGGAACAAGTTAGCTTCATACATTGTTCAGGTTGTTTCATGCTTTGTGGTTCAGTGTTTGTGGTATTTTTTTCCCCCCGTGTTCCTGCAACTTAAAAAGAAAATGTTGGCTTTGGTTTTGTAATAGGAAAAGGAAAAAAATTCCAGGATTAATATGCAATTTCACACTCCTGTCCTAATCCAAAGCCAGTGATTTTAATAGACCATGGAGCAGGCCCCCAGATGCTTGCTGCAGATGTCTTAAATCCTGAGTGCATCAATGGAAGTTTGGAATAGTGACTATCCTGGTCTAATAATGTTGTTGTGCAACACTGGTGACCTCCTGAGGACTAGACGGCCCCCTGAGGTCCCTTCCAACCCTAACTTTTTACGATTCTACATTTGATCCTGCTGCCTACTAACCATACTTCCAATGCAGATGACATTAGTTTCTGAATTCACGGGAGGGAGGCAGAGGGTGATGCGGTGTGGCCATCTTTCTACCAACCTGTGGGTTTTTCTTTCTAATTTATATTGTCTTCAAAAATAGTTGGCCCCTACCTAGACCGGCTATAATCAGAGGATTGGCTGTCACATCATCCATGAGCAACGAGGAGATCTCCCATGAACATATTACAATAGAAGCAGCAGACAGTGGCCGTGGAAGCTGGACTTCATGTTCAAGTAGTTCTCATGATAACTTCCAGAATATCCAAATTCAGAAAAGCTGGGATCTCTTGAATTCTTACCGCCATGCTCACTTGGATGGACCTATTGCTGAAGTAGAACCCACAAACTGTTACCCTGAAGAGGCGTATTTGTATTCCGAAGCCTTTTCCAAAAATAACAGGCAGTCCAAAACCAGCATGGAATTGGATCAGTCCCGGCAGAGCTGGGCCTCCTCCAGCTCTCTGTCAGACACGTATGAAACAAACTATGGGACGATTAAGCGGAGAGGGCTGGAGAACTCAACAATGGAGCAGACTGAGATTTTGGACTCTAAACCAGGCACTGATGCAACTTATAAAACGGTTACTTCTAGTACAGAAAAGGGCCTAATAGGTAAGCCAAGTCAAAAACCTATGGAAGCTTCCACATCTGTTTTGCATTTTTATATTAAGTTGTTAACAAATGACATCAGCTTGAAGGACAGGGTTGCATGTTAAATCCAGCTTTGCATGTGTTTTTAATTACAGTAGGATTCAGATAATGTGTTTGCAAACCAACATTTTTTTGGATTAGGAAAATTAAGCTAATAAGGCAGTCTTCTGGGATGACAATTCCTGCACATAGTATCAATGTTCCTTTATTTTTTCGAGGCTCCTTTGGGATCTCCCGTACACCCTCACCATTGTAATCTTTCTTCTGGCAAGGAAGGCTGAACTTGTGAATCTGTCTGCCTTGCTCCATCCATCAGCCAGCAAGGGAAGAGGGTGACTGCTGAGTGGTTTAGAGCACCTTCCTCTGTAGGCTGAGCATGCTGCATCAACACCACTCCTGTGCAGATTCCTTTCCTGTCATCACATTGCACTGCATTACATTGCACACTGACAGGGGAAAAACTCATTCTCTTCTGCAGAAATATGCCTTCCAAAGATGCACGGTTTTACTGAAAGGCATGCTCTTTCAGAGTCTTAGTGAGGAAGGCTGCCAAACTGGTAAGACTAAAGGAATTGGACTATATGCAAGATAAAATACGGAGTAAAGTTTTCTGAAAATAAATGCTTAAATAAGAGTGCATCTGAAACCCAATTTAATTACTAAGCAACTTGCTAAATTTGCTTTATCATCAAAGGGTAATTGTCTGAGCAGCCATCCTTCTGCCACACATTGGGTGGAAGTTTTGTATTGCATTCCTTCTTTCTGGCTGTATGGAAAAAGTGAGTGCATTTAAGCTGGTTTTGTACAAAGCTCCCAAATATACTCCCTTACACATACTCTCCCCTTGTTATCCTGTCATAACTGCTCATGCATTTTTCACAAGCGCCAACGTTTTGGCACATAAACCCCTCAATACATTCTTGCTTATCTCTTAATCCTTTCTATTTCATTTCTCATTCTGTGTGTACCACACCACCAACTTTAGTTTCTACATGCAGATACAATACATCAGTAAGTAGCTTTCAGCAAATGCATTGCATCCTATTGTAGTAAAGAAGAAAAATAGGTGCAGGTTGCTCCTGGTTCACAAATCGCTCTTTAATACTGCAAGCCTGTGAGCCTACCATCATCAGGCAACACACCAAAGATATTCAAGCTTTATTTCACTACTTGTTTATTTTTGGTGAACTCATTGCCACCAAGGGCTGTAAGGATTACATGAATTCAAAACATTGTGCATAAAAGTGAGACTTTTGCTTGCTTGCCTAAATAATACTGTTGCTGAAAGCCCCACAAGGGAAACGGTAGAAACTGTCTGGTTTGAGGTCTTTAAAACAAAGCAAGACAAAACTCAAAAAACGTAGTCGGGGAAAAGTTTTGGCAGAATGATTAAACTCTATGGGCTAGTAATTCATTGGCCCCTCTGAAGTCTGTGACAAGCAATCTAGGTTTCTTAAGCCTGTGCATTTAAAGGAAAGGAATACTAGACAGTGACCTGCCATCCTGGAGCACTTCTTGCATTCTTCATTGCTGTTGGCTGGTATGGACATCAGCTTATATGCCTCAGCTGCCTGCCTGCCTTCCTGCCTGCCTTCCTTCCTTTCTTTCTTTCTTGTGTTGTCACCTTTTTCAATTATTTCTCATTGACCAGTCTGTCTACTGCATAGGGTAATTGCAAGAGTAAGTAATTAACTATTTTTAGAAGATCTGCACTGTGCTTGGTGTAGAGATTTCTGTATTTACCAGACAGTAAACCAGAAACATATCTGTGGTCTGATTTTTAGTGCCTTATGCTTAACTTGCAGAAATGGCCTCTCATGTTTCTGAATACAGTTTAGATTTTAATTGCGAGATATGAAAGCTATGCAATACCCAGTGTTGGAAGACAGTCCCTAGGTGTTAATTTAGACTTCACGTGATCACATTCTGCATGCCACTGTTTCAGCCAGAGAGGCAATTGCACGTAGAGATCAGTTCAGTATTTCTTCTGTCAATAGATGGGGAGTGAGAATATTAGCGAATCTGTTCTGGGTGAAGATGGTCCCACATATGAGACTTCTAAAAGAAGGGGAAATCTCAGTGGGAGGAATAGAGAATAAGGGAGTCTCTGAAGACAAAGGACCAATTTTAATTGAATATGTTCTCAATGTCTGAGAACAAGTGAATGAGCCAACAGGACGTGTAAACACTTTTGCTCTTTCAAAACCCTCATTTCTATCTAAAAGTGTTTTAGATACAGAATTGAAGTGGCAGCTGCTGAAGTATTTCTCATTTGGCTATCTTCACTTTCCAAGATTTTAAGTGATGCACACAGACAACAATAAGAATTAGGGAGATGCAGTGGTGTGGATACCAGTGGTTGTACTATATACAACTCTTCTGAGGATGGTACCTTCTTGAGTTTAGAATTAGAAGACAGAATTAGTTTTGGGAGCCTAATAAGAAAATTAATGAGATTAATGATGCTTTGCCCTTATATAATGTTCTGTTACTCATAGGATTTTACAACTACTAGCCATGTCAAATATTCTGAATTAGTCTTTAGTTTATACTTTTTTTTCAAATGATAGTATGTTGATCAGAGACTGCAAGGCCAAATGATCTATAACTTTAGGGTCAAGAAGCTTAGTTTAGTTGCATTCTTACTCCATAGGGGCTTTGTCTACAGACATACAAATTAGACTGGTTGAAGTAAAACCATTTTTTAAAATCAGTTAATAAAACCTATGCAAATACCTATGTGGACACAATTCGGTTGACTTTAGTTTGATTTGGCTACTTTGGGAATCTATGCACATGCTCCAGGGTGGTGGGAGGGGGTGCCACTCGAATTAAAGCACCCACAGCATTACTTGTATTTAGCATCCTGCATTTCAAAATGGTGGTGGGGATGATTGACACAGAGGCTGCTGGAACACGTTAAGTAACATGCTCCAGCACACTCAGTCGAGTCTGCTCCAGTGCAAGCTAATTAGCACCCGTCGGAGCAGAAGTCCAGCGTGTGTATAGGTCCCTTTTATTATTAACCACATGTAGACGATTTAAGTGTGTTCAAGATTTATAACTTCTGCTCCTGTTACCAACTCCAATAAGTAATGTTTCAGTAGTTATCACTCTTGTTTTCAAACTTGTTTGTTGTAAGCCAGGGGTAAACTGATTATAAACATGTCCATACAAACTTGTGACTCAAAAAATTGCGTGTTAAAATGATTCTAGATGAATAGATGGAACCAAGTCTAACCTCAAAGAATGTCTGGTGTCATCCTGCACGTTAGCGAGTGCAGTGGAGTATTAAAGCTAGTGCTTTTACTGAATCTCTTTTCTTATTCCTGAAGAGGCTTGGAAGTCTGGAGCTGCCAATCTATGCCTTACCCCCTCACAGACTTATTACGACCTTGGGCAAGTCACTTAACTGCTCATGTATTTTAATTGCCTAGCCTGAGAATGGAGTTGAAGAGTGCTGTCTCTTAAAAACTACTGTCATAATTTTATTAGTATTTGTAGAGTTCTCTGAAACCTGTAATGGAAGGTGCTATTGGAGTATGGAGAGTAACGACTAATAAAATTGCAATTTGAATGTTTCAGTGCATTTAAACAACATGAGCGCATCTCCACGTGCATTAATGTGCTTTAGTTAATGTGCATTAAATCCAGTACCTCCATTGTGAGGTACTAGGAAACTGTACATTAGCCTATCTTAATGCACATTAACTAAAGAGCACAGTTTTTAATGATGCTTAATGCTCATTAGCCTATTTTAATGCATATTAACTAAATAGCATGTTTCTAGTGATGCTTTAATGCACATTAAAATAGGCTAATGTGTATTAACGTGCAGGTGCACCCCGTGAGGCCATAATTGTAATTTGCTTCAATTGACATCTCATGATACGATTTCAGTAGCTCTACTGCAACATCAACTTTTCAAAACAAGTATAAAGTATAAATTTAAAGTTTGCTGCTGTTGTTTTAACCAGTGTTTCTGCATTTGCCTTTTGTTATCAGTTTCTGTTTTGCCATTGTAACATTTCATGATTTTTAATGTTTTATTTCCTTTGTTTTCTTCATTAACATTTCCATTGCTTATTTCTTGTGCCAGTGTACTGTGTCACCTCACCTAAGAAGGACGATAGGTATAGGGAGCCACCGCCCACCCCTCCGGGATATATGGGGATTTCTTTAGCGGACATAAAGGAAGGATCACCCCACCACCCACACTTAAAACCTCCAGACTATAGTGTGGCAGTGCAGAGGTCAAAGATGCTACATAGTGACCTCTCTAGACTTTCATCAGCTTCTCTCAGTAGTGAACCAGTGGCCTGTATTTCATCGAAGATGCCTCAGTGGCATACCCGGCAGCCGTCCCATCCTAAACTAACAGATATGACTGACGCAGATAGTGAAGAGGATGGTATGTTAAAGAACTAACTTGATAGATTTTAAATGAACTGCTGTGTAAATCACTTCTCAGAACTGTGCAAAGTATTTGCCTCACAGGCTAGTTCTTGGGTTTCTCGCTGTCACTTTTTTGAGACTGAATTCTTTTAAGGTCAAATATATCTGACAATTAAATATGCCTTCAAATTCTAAAAAAAAGTGTGCTGGGCAATCCTATCGCTAAATGGGTGCTTAATTGCAACATGCTATGCCTGGAAGGGTGGAACTGAGACGCTGAATCCTTAGCATGCTCTGTTTCTCTTCCACTCCTTACCTGTTCCTTGAGCAATTCTGATCACTAAAGGGACACTGTGAGGTTAAATATTTTATTTTAAAATAATTTCCACTTCAAGAATGCTTACGTTCCTGAGTGGGGCTCATTGTCCTAGGATTACTTTTTGCATTTTTCTCAGTCTGGACAATGACCATAAACCAATTTGTGTCATTTTCATAAATTTGGTTTCTAGTGTGGTTTTCATGCACTAAAGCGGCGTTGCAATCTTTAGTGCATGAACATTACAGAATTAGATTTGTGGAAAAATAATTGCAAATAAAAAGCATTCAAGGAAGTGTTTTGGTTGTTTCTGGGTCTTGTAAAAGCTTGCTTTTATAAACACTGCATTTTTGGTCAAACTTGAGATGACAGCGTCTCCTTAAACTAAATTTTTCTGCAGTCCTGTTTGAAGCAACTGCCAGTGCTGCATGAACAGCGTATATTCTCTGCAAAAATGCATTGTGCTTGAGATGGCTGCTCTTGTGTATAGTGTGGTTAACTCCAAGCTTACCTACCTGTGGTTTTTAAAGCTCCTATTGCCTTATGTGCCACTGCTACCAGCCCTCTTTCCTACTGTCAATGAACCTAAAACTCTTACACTTTAATATAACGTTGATTTGCTTGAATATTAATCCGGTATAAAACAAGCATGCATTTTGAGCCAATTTTCTTTTTCTGAATAATATGATAATAAATCATTCAGTATATTATATTCATTTACATATCATGATTTAAGTTCATCTGGTAAAATATAAATTGATTAACATTGGTTGAGGTGTACAATATTAAGAAATAGTAATGCAAAGAGGGCAAGCAATTGCTTCAAGCACTTTTATTCCAAACTTTTCAACATGGCTTAGTGAGTAACTAAGGTACATGCTGGGTGGTAGACATTTTTTTAATGATCATATTTATGACATTCTGGTCATTTGTTAGACTCTGGAGGTATCAGAGGCTAGTACAGTCTTCACAAAATCATCACAAATATCGGGGTGTGATCAGCATATTGAATACTGTTTTGTGCATTCACAGCAGATGTCTGATATAATAATTGACTCTGTTTCTCCTCTTTTACAGAAGATGAACAAGTATCAGCAGTCTAATCATACGGATATCTGTGTAAACCACTCCAAATCATGGGCCATGGAAAGAAGGACCATATGATTCTGTTAGCTTGTGCTAACAACTTGCTGCTACTAACCTCAAAAGTTGTATAAGCCTCTGTCATGGACAAGATGAACCTGGCTGGATCATACATCTTTAACTTACTTCAGTCTACCACAGTCTAAGAAAACAATTCATGTCTGTGAGAGAGAGAACAGTTTCCAAGGGGAGTACTGACTGTCTACGTATTGAACATCAGTATCCTGAAAAGGACCAGTTTTAACACATTTGGGACCACCAATTGTCAAGAACCACTTGAAACTTGGGAGCATTATTCTGTATGATACCATATAATCTTTTGGTAGATTTCTGTCACAATTATTTTCTACCTGATCATTATAATTGTAACTTGGAGAGTGTTATTTTATGTACTTATTAAAAAAAACAACAAAAAAAACCAACTTCAAAATTTCAGCAAAACCAGGGACACTGCTGCAGTATATGAAAAGTAATTTATTGGTCTGTAGTTTTTAGAGGGATTTTCTTTTATTTGTGCTGGGAATGCTCTGGTTGGCTAATGTGAATACGTAAAAGAAAATTGGAGACTTCACAACAGACGCATAAAACCTGGAGCCTACACAATGCAATGTTAGTTCATTCGGAAATACCCGGATTTTGTGGTGTGTGCTAAATGTAAATACGATGAAAACCTGAATACAGCAATGAAACACTGCCATCTCTTGGTACTGCCTTAAAAATCTGTAAAATACCTATGAAAGCCTTTAATGATCAGGCTGCAGAGAAAGTCCCAGGAGTTCATCACTGCATTCTCCCCAGAGTAAAGGTTTGAAATGGGGAGGCTGCAGTTTCTGCGGAGGTATTGAGTATATTTGAAAGTCTCCAAGCAGAATTGCACCCAACTTTTTTGCACTGCAGAGTGCAGCATAAGAAACACATTGGTAGTCACCCAAAGGAAAAGTAGTGTGCAGGAGGCTCAGGAACATTTGATATTTTTGTACTCGTACCAAAAATATTACACAGAAATGAGTTTTCTGCTTCCATCATGGAGTAAACCCCAGGGTTGCATAGGCGTTAAATTAATGAGGGAGGGAAGTCTCCGGTCTGGTCTGCGGGGCTGGTATTGCTCTTGTTGGCTGATGAAATACAACATACAACTGATTCTGCAAACGTAGTGTTCACTGAAATCTGTGAGAGCTTTGATTTCAGTGGGGCTAGTACTCAGCCACAGTGGTCTTGTACGATTAGGATAAACTCCCTGGCTTTCTTCATTTTTACTTGGCCTTAGCCAATCAGAGTACATGGGGTAAAACTGGAAATACCTGCATTTCCTTTCAGTCTAGCACATGGTGGCCCAATCAGCTGTTAAAATTGGACGTGAATGTGTGAATATGTACTTTAACATTCTCATTGTAAATCGTAATGGTGATGTTTGTAATCTAAGCTAGAAAGAGGATGTTCGTCATTTTTACAGGTGCCTCAAAGAAATTGTTTCCGTATCTAAATTGTGAAGAGCTTTAAGATTTTTTTTTTTTTTGGTCTCCTTCTTTTTTCTTTTCCCCCCTACTCCTTTCCTGGTGCAGAATGAATGCAGCATTTTCTAAAAATGACACAAGTACCAAAAACAACCAAAAGCCTTTGACGTGTATTGCCCATATCAACTCGGGGTTGATGTTAACTAACACAGGAATGTGTTCGATCAAGCTTGTATTTGTCTTCATATTTGTGCCAGTTGAAATATTATCCTATGGCTGGAACATACCTTAGATTGATTCTTGTAGCCTAAAGTCATAAATTAGTCACAAGCACTAATATGAAAAAGGGGATGCCTAATTCATAATTAATTGTTTGGCTGCGTGTTAATTTTGGGTATGAGCATCTGAGGAGGGAAGAGCTGGAAAAAATCCTTTTGAAAAGCAGATTACCCGTTTCCGTTCAGCCTTCTCAAGGCCTTAATGAATACAGTAGACTTGTGCAGGCCTTAATGAATCAAGATTCATAAATGTGTCAAAATGATCCAAGGAAAAACTATTCTCTTCAGTATCTGTAGTGTTGATATCAAAGTCCTTAAAATTATCTTTCTTGGGCTATAAATTGCAAATTCTAGTAATCCTACAGTAAACTGTAGTCGATTGTTAACGTCTCAGTGTCGTGCACAATAGGCTTAACGTTTAATCAGAAAATCATGTGTTTTGTGCCAGATAAATTAAGGTTTCAGTGGCTTCAGCTATTGATATGTAGTTTTATTTCAGCCTGTTAAGCCAAAAGGAGTAAAGGTTTGTTCTTGAGGTGACCACCTGTCTCTTAGAGGGGCTGATGCTACTTCTTCTACTGATGTCGGTGGCAAAACTCCCAGTGACGTCAGTGAGAGCAGCATGGAGGCCCTCATCTGGTATCCATTAAGCCAGCCATTTGCTATCATTTACTTGTTTAAACTTGGTGTTTGCACATGAACAGCATCAGCCTGTTCAGCAGTAATTTTCAGGACATTGCTTTTAAAGTGAGTGAAAGTCTTGCTTCATCAGAGTTTCCTAATATACAGTACATCTAGTGTAAATAAATTCTGCATAAACTATTGATAAATGAGCTACTTTTTCTGCTTCTTCTGACTTGCACAGTGTGGCTTGCCTCTGCTCGTCCTTGCTGTGATTTTGTTTGTTTGAACTCAACTGATCACATTGATCGGGGACAATAGCCAAATGTAGTACGTCTTGTGTGGGTTTGAAGAGACATTATCCCTTTTTAGTTTTGAAAATTGCTTAATTCACATTTTACTTTGCTCTGTTCAAGTGGTATTTCATGAAACAGCGCAGTGTGAGCAAATGACCTGTACTGCACTCCAGCCTCATATCACTCCTTTCGCTTTTCACAATCCTGACCTCTGCGGAGTACAATGTCCTTCTCATATTTTTCTTCCACTTATGCACATTAATTTGCTTGCTGCTCCAGTAACTATTTGCGTGCTTGTAACTGTTGTGAGGGAAATGTTTACTGGTTGTGATCTGAGACGCATTGTAGCATTTCATTGTGTTTTTTTTAAATCTCAAACTCCCCAAAAATTTACAAAGCCACATAGTATCTATCCTTAGGTGAATTGGCCTCCACACATTTGCAGATGAAATTAGGAAACTGAGCTTCTGATTCACTCATTTGCATATTGTGTAAATACAGGGGACTAAAGGGGGAATTGCTTTGGATATTTGCTGTATGCTCGTGTTAAGCTTTTTGTGGTAAGAAGAGTGGAATGACTGGCAATCGTTGCAAGATTGGGAAGATGAGGCATTTTCTTTGCTAATCTGCTTAGCCCTTAGCTATAGAAGTAGTGTGGCACAGCCCATGATGCTTCTTATCTAGGAGATGATTACAGGGGGAGACGTGGCTTCCTTCTAACTCGTTACGCATCTTGATTGTGTGATGGTCTGGATGTCATCCTTGCCTATTCAAAGCGTTGGGAGGTGGATGTTGGCCAGGACTTCCCAGGACTGAGTCCATGGAAGCATCCTTTGCTGAAGGAATCTGTATGCTAGCACCTCCCTCGAAAAGATAAATCTCTCTCTCTCTCTCTCTCTCTCTCTCTGCTCCTCCTTTATCTCTGAAATCACTTGATCGCGGGCAACAATGCAAATGTATGACTGTCAATTTAAGCTTTTTCTATACATGCGTTAGAACGAGATTTTTTAAAAAGATGTTCTTACCACTGCCTTCAGAAAAACCAGAGTAAAAAAGGGATACTCTCTCTTTAGACAGCCTTTACATATTGTATTTAAAATAAGTTGGGGCGTGGAGGGGGCGAGGGCAAAAACCCTCTGGAATTCACAGTTCAGCTTTAGCGTACGTTGTGCTTTTTATTGTTTTATCTTTATTTTTTTATACCTGGAATGCAGTTTAGCTTGGTATTAATGACATTCTAAATATGTGAGCATATTGGCAAAAACTGCACAGATGTAATGATATTCCAGTAGCAATTGTACTGCACAAGTCAGTGATTGTAAAGTATTCTGTAACAAGCAATGTTTGTCTCCTATTTTTTGATACCTCTTACACTTATGTCTTTTAGAAAGACAGTGCCTCTGTATGCTTTTTGTATTTTTACTGAGTGATTGTAAATATTTGTTATATTTTTGGTTAAGAGAATGTTTAAAAGTCCTGTTTATTATCCAATCTACTAATATGTTGGAATCAATAAACAATCTACATACATGACTAGGTTTCAAGCTCAGCTTTCTTGACCATAAAAAGGACGTATCCGGGAGGATTACTAATCCTTGGACCCAGTCTGACCATGTCAGAGGGCCTGTGACGACTGCATTTTGTCATCTGTGGCACCACTTCCAGGGTCGCCGAGAAACAGCAGTTTCACAAATGTTACTATTTTAAAGAGGAGGGAAAAAGGAAGGTGGTGGGGCAGCGGGAGCCCAGCGGGAACACGGGGATTGAGCAGTGACCACGAGGTGGAGCCAGGGCCGCTGGTTCCCTGCTGTCCGGCTTCTCCGCCCATGAGTCACCTGTGGCATGTGGCTGCCTGGGGAGCCCCGACAAGGCTCCACGCACAGCTCAGCGCGCCGTGGATCTTGCCTCGGGCTGTGGGACGAAGCCCATGCAGGGTTGTTTTAATGCACTTTTACAACAGCAATTTCCTTCCAGCTTTTGGCCTCCTCCAGAGCCCGGAGGCGCTCGCACCATGTCTGCAGTGGGCTCCCCTCTCCCACAGCGGCAGGGGCTTGGCCGCGGCCTCTCCGCTGCCACCCCCTCCACGGTCTCGGGGCTGGGACGCCGTGCTGGCGCCTCGTCTTTGTGAAACGCCACTCTGCCATGGAAAAGCACAGCCCGGGGTACAAGGATTCCCTAATGAGGAGGGTCCCGGCAGTTCGCAGAAGGGTAAGTCTTATGTACTCCCCAGCAAAAAAGACTGAGGGTAAACGTCCTTTTTCAGGAGTCGCTTAGAGAGAAAATGAAGTCTTCAGCCTTTGCGTGCCCAACCCAAAAGTATTTGCTGGCAATTTTCTTCTTTGCAACCGCATCCCTCTTTCCTCCTCCCCTCAGGCACCCAGAGAGGCGCCTGCCCGCTGTTGCCCGTCTCGGACAGGTGCAGCAAATGAACGTGTGCCCCAAATCCTTGTTCTGCGCCTCAGACATGGAAAGGGGGCTCTTCCTGCCCGCAGGGCGCAGGAGCATGCCAGGCCACCTGTGCGCATCACAGGGGCACAAAAGGGCTCTCTCCTCCCTGCCTGTACTGCCGAGGTAAGTGGGTCATTTAGATGATTGCAAGTTGTCAAGGAATAGTTTAAAGTAGGGTTGGGGATTTGCCCAGTCAAATAAAGTTTGGTCAACTGACCCATCAAACATCACGCAAAAATTGTAACAAAAATTGCCAGTTAGGTCCAAATAATACACAGGAAAAAACACAGAGGTTCCACTAAGAAATGTGTCAAAAAATATAAAATCAAGATTTTCTTAACAGAAAGATATTTTTTAAAAGTAGCTTTTTTGTAAAATTGCCATAATTGACACTTTTTAAAAAAAAAAAAAGCAATCGGAGATATGAGACCTTCGGAGGTTGACCTTTTTGCAGCACCTGCCGTGGCTGTGGCTGCCCGGGTGCGTGCCCTGGGAGCCATCGGGGCCTGTGCCAGGCCTGACTCTTCTGTGGCACCTCTCTCTTACTGCTGCAGGTACCGTCCCCCAGGGTAGATGCAGAAAATAGGCAAGTTTGAACTTCTGGCTCAAAAATGTCTGTGATTTGAGGTCAGATTCAGCAGCCTAATCCAGAAGATAAATGATTTGCCTGAAAGTTTTGCTCAACTCATAACAACCCTGCGGTAGACAGATGGGGGAGGCTGGCAGTCATCCTGCCCACTAAAAAATCGTGGTTCAAGCTGTGAAGGGTGGGGTGGAAAGCCTTGAAGCAGGAGTTTTATAAGGACGTACTGAGAGGAGACTCCCAACATTGTCAGTCAGAAACAGAAAGCTAGCATTTCCATTTGGCAAAGGTTTCCGCGCAGTCTGCACAGCACAGCGTACCGAAAACGCTGAGCCAGCAAAATGCAACAAATAGCTACAGCTCTCCTGAGTGTCTTCTGTTTAGTTATAGAGGACTAGGAATGGTTTACAATTAGGAAAGTAAAAAAGTCCCTTTCTTCCCTTTCCAAGGGCAGATGTGTGTCTCTTCGATGGAGTACTTTACTAGTGTGCACTCCCTCTTTGATGTCTGGTATCCCAGAGGGTCTCAGCCAGCAGGTGAGCGTGGCTGCGTTCCTGCATCCTGAATGTACTGGTGGGGAGGCTGATCTCAGTGATTATATTATAGTCCAAGTAAGGAATAAACCCAGTGACATCCACATGAACAAATACAAGCCCTTTTATGACAGTGCTGGGGAACGCCAGGGTCTGTTCTAGACGCAAACAGCAACTCCCGTCCCCTTGCGTGTACCTGCGGGTTAGAAGGCAGATCGGGAGGTTTTCAAAGCCTTTGCCTTTTCACCTCACTGGAAGAGATCAGGAGCAAAGCTTAGCACTTTCTAAAATCCCTCCCAAAGGTCCATTAAGCGACCTTTCTCAAGGGCGGTTGTATCACTGAAATCTGCCATCAGAGCCCCCGTGCAGCTTGTTCTTTACATGCAAAGCCAATAGATATTAACAGCCCACAGATAGGAGAAATGTTCTGGGACCCTGGAGCACCTGTTCCACTGGTACAAGAGAGTTTTTTTTCCCCCAAACGCTGGTGCTGCCGTGGAGCTTGGAGGAGTGCTTGTTTGAAATTCAGCGCAGGCTCCGTCAGTCTTTAGAGAGACTAGGAAGCGATTAGGGGTAGGCTTTTGATCCGTTTGTCAAGTCCTAGCAAATCGTATTTTGGTGTCAAAGAAACAATAAAATATTGAGCAAAGGAAACGTCCCTAGGTAAATGCTTGTGTCAGTGGGAGTGGGATTTTGCTGGGGTTTTAAACTCTTCTGCTTACCTTTGTTCTGTATTTAGAAAAGCTCGTGCTTAACGGCTGAACATCTCTGGATCAGTCCCTGTGTCTTGGCTCTGTGTTAAGATGAATGTGCTCTCCATTAATTTAAGGAAAGGTGATATCTGTTGACTCGTTAGTGAGCTCAGGCAACCGCATCCTGGGCTGAATGCAAGTTTGGTTCAGCAACCCTGGCACAAAGAGCTGCGCTGTTGACGGCGTGCAGTCTTGGGGAGTGGAAAAGTTGCCACACGAGGGCAGCATTTCATATCATTTTATCAAGCTGCTTTTGAAATGAATCCTTGCAAAAATCCAGGCTCGAGTGCAATGAGGAAGAGCAGGAACAACCATTGGGGTTTTTCTGTGCAAATAGAGCACCTGTAAGGAAAAAAAAACCTATTAAAAGCCTTTAAAATGTTAATCTCGATCAGTGCACGTAGTCTTTGCGCTCGTAACCTGGATGGTGTACAAGAAGTTAGCAAAGGGTTAAGCGTGGCTCTTTCTCTCGCATACAGGTAGGCTGCCAGACCGCATTGCAGCCTTGCTACGGCTTCTCTTTGCAGCCGTAACCCGGGTGCTACTTGCTGCCTCCCCAGTACAGAGTCCCTGTCCTACACGGCCAGCGTGGGCTGCCCAGTTCAGAGTTAGCGCTAAGCAAACAGCCTTTGCCCAAAGGCCGAGCTAGGCTATCGCGTCCTTGGTTTTCTACCCCTCGTGGTCCTCCGCCATGTTTTGGCTTCGGGGGGTAGAACGGCCAGCGCAGTCATTGTCCGCGTTCACAGCCATCTGACCTCTGTTGTTGCTGTTGTTTGCTTGCATTACCGCAGCGGTTAGGAAACCCAGACCTGGTGTGCTAGACACGGGGCAAGCCTAGAATTCGGATTGTCCTTGTAAATCTTGCAGCCTCTGTACAAGGCAAGAGGCAGCAGACAAATGGACGCAAAGAGACAGCCTACGCCTGTGCGGCTACCTGACTATAACATCACCCTCAAGCCCATTCCTGCCAACCACCTACAGTAAAACCCCCTGAGCTCACGGTTTGGCAAGTCTCAAGAGCCTTGAGGTCTGAGGTTGAGCTTCCTCTTTGCTTGTCCTGTACTGCAATACGTTTGGATCATCTCTAGGATATCCAAGGGCACACTCAGAGCAAATCTTCTAACAATAATCCTGCGATGCCCAGCAATTCCTGACTTTCAGCCCTTCGGCACTCTACCTTCTGGCCCTTTTGCCTGCAATTAGAGTCCAGAAGAACAACTGGCAATGTTCAGCTCATTGGTCAAGAGTTGTTGAAGAAGCAGAAAATACGATAATTACAAAACAAGTTAATGTTGTTATGAGTAATGCAAGAACCTGTTTCTGTATATGGAATGAAAGATTTAAATTATTAAAAATGCTCAGGGATCTGGATGTCTTGTTCCTTTTGAAATTAATGGTTACTGTGTGTGTGTGAATCTCCTAGGCACCTTTGAATTTGCTGGATAAAATACCCTGAAACTTTCTTTAAAAAAATCAACTTAATAAAAGATGCTCAGCAAGCTCCTAAGGGCAGCATAAAATCAAATGGATCTGATGGCACGATGTCAGCCAGAGCTGCAATGAAAATCCTGTCCAAGGACATGTTGTTGAAGTGCTGATTCCCAAATTAAGTCATAACCTTCCAGCCAGCCATGCCAGGAACAGGGAGTCTTGCTACATTTAGTTGCTCTAGGTACAACCAGATGTTAATCCATATTCTACGCAAAGATCAGATTTAAATTTCCAATGGTTTAGGTTTGGCCTTTTGGCAACTGTTAGGTTTTCCTGAATCAGCTCTTTTCCAAATAATTGGCCATCTGTAATGACAGGGTACGTCGTGAAACAGTAGTTCCATCGCAAGTGCCAGTCAATAATCCCAAATCAAGTTGGTACTCCAAATAGGGCCAGTCATGGTGCCTTGTGCATCAGGGTTGGCAGCTGCAAGACCGTGCTTGTGAGTGAATAAACAAAATTATCTTACCAGTCCTGATTTCACAAGTCCCTAAAACTCTTGGCTGTCTCAAAGTGTGGGGTTTTGTTAGTGGGTTTGGGGGGGGGGGGGTGCTTGGGGGGAGTTTTTTGGGGGGGTTGGTATTACAGTAGTGCCAGTGCCTTCAGGTCCCAACCAAAAAGTAGTTCTCTGAGCCCCCAGAAGGTAGTTTTTGTTATTATTTGCACTGCGGTAGCACCTAGAGGGCCATACTGCTGTACAGACATGAGATATAAAACAGTGCCTGTCCTAAAGAGTTTATAGTCTAACCTGGTGAACTGTGGGAAGCAGGGCAGATGTGCAGATGGGAGAAATAATTTTCCCAGTGCCAGTACATAAATAACACATCTGGGAATCTGATGCAAACTTGGGGGCTGCAGATCAGTGGGAACCTCTCCACTGAGCTCAGCAGAGCTGAGAGTCGGGAATCAAGGTTTACTTTAGACTGAAACAAACAGTAACTGGGTTTTATTTCACCACCACCCAAGATCCTGGCTGCGCATTAAATGGGGAACTGGGGAAAAAAGCCGAACAGTTTAAAGGAATCAAGTGAATGTTTTTTCAAACTCCCTCCCCATTGTCTTTTCCACAATCTGTCTTCTGGTTGTACTTTTTATCCTACCGTTCAACAGCAAGGGAAGCAGGTTAAGGACAAGGGGTCTGGTCTCGTCTCCTTTTCCACTCCCTTATTTGGAACTGCACGGTAGTAAGTTGTACGAGCTTGCTCCTTAACCAGCAGATGGCTGCAGTTTTCCTTGCCTAGGGGTCTGTTTATCAGAAACCCAAGCAAACTATCAAGAAATTGTGTAAGGGCTTTTTCAGCCGCAGGTACCACTCTGGCTTTATTGAAAGGTGCAGCACCATTACTGCCATCTTGCAGCAAGCAATTTATTTTGTAAAATCAAATTAGCAGGAAGCACTTTCATTAGTGAGTATTGCTGCTTAATGAGTTGTTTGGATTTCAAGGGGCTTTTTTCTGTTTAAGTGTCCTTAAAAGCTATTTAGAACAGTATGAAGAGTCATTGTTTATTTAACTAAAATCGGAGGATTTGGACAAGAATGTCTCTTAACGCTGTAAATATTTCAGCTGCCCGGCACTACAAGGAAGTCCTCTTAGAAACATTGTCAGCTTTGCATGGACTTGACGTTTTCACTTTTATTAGTGTGGGTTTGCATCAGAAACACCAGCTTACCGAACTGAAGTTGCAGGCATCCTAAATAAATTAGTGTCACAGCATGTAAAGCTTTCTGCACTATTAATTGTTTCCTGGCCCTCTTGCTGGACATATCACCCAGTTTTTATACCCAGCTTTCTCTGTTGTTGTGCATAAGTGAGCAGCTTTGTGGGATAAATGAGGATCTAATGATATTTTACTACCAGCATGGGGTTGTAGGTAGTGAGTTACCTGTTGCTGTTTGAGCCTGAAGTTTACCGTGTTCTTAAGAGTGAGTGTTTTCAGATATGAACAGGGGTGGCAAAGTATCAAAAATTAACCTCTCAAGAGGGTTATGCTTTCTTGGATGATATATTTAAAGATTTCTAGAGACGAGCGTCTATTCTTCTCTCTGCCACTGACCCTTCTTTGTGAAATTGGAGAAATTACTTAACATCTTTCTGCCCCGAGTTCCTGGGTGCTGGCAGGCTAATCATTAATGTAGCCAAAGTGTTATGGACTTAAGTCGCTGATAATATTAAGGCAGACGGTTCACTGTTCAAAAATGCAAGCCATATTATCCTTGCAAAGTATATTGTCCTCATTGTAATGTTTATTTTTTAAGCGTGCGTGTGCGCGCACGCGCTTTAGGGATTTGGTGTAGACTGATCTGGTGGCGGGGAAGCTGCAAGAACTAGGAGTGCAATATTCCCAAGGCAGTACAATGTCCCATGTGGAGTGAGTGCATTTACAGTTGGAGTTTGGTTTTTTGAAAGGCAAATTGAATCTCTTCAGGAGAGAGCGCTAGCAAAGAATTATCAGGCTGTTAGAAATCCCAGTGAGTATTGAGGCCTCTGGCAGCATCCGATTCCTAGGGAGAACCCAAGGCATCTTTACAAACATCCTTCCTCAGGGGATCTTCCCTGGGGAATGCTATGGGAACTTCTGCTCTGATGGATATTTTTCATCCTTTGGTGTCCCTAATAATAGTGTTGTCTCTTTTAGTCTGGCTGGTTACTCGCTCAGTTTTCCAGTTGTACGCATTGCTCTTCACAACTCGGTCTCCTTGGTTGGTAGGTCTTACTCTTTCAGCTATGGGGATGAGTTTCATTGTTCTACCTGTTGAAGGAGTGTTTGGTATCTCTGTTGTGGCCTATGAATGCCTTTGGATCGAAGACGCACCCTGACAATGGCAACCTAGTAATACCTTTATGTACCAGCAGCACTGGATTGATGGTAGCATTTGACCATCTGTAGATCTCCAAGGACTTTGAGCAAACATCATTATCCCTGAGAGAGGTGGGGAGTGATCACAGTGTCTAGACGAGACGCTACTGCACAGTAGCAACAAGCTACTGTGCCCATAGCTCGTTGGTACTGTGCAGTAACATTACTGGGCACTAACCATGCTGTGCCACTACTGCACAGTGGTAACGAGCTACTGCAGAGCAGCTCATTGCTACTGTGCAGTAGCATGGGGAAAAACCATGCAGAGATGGTACTGCGCAGTTATACCAGTTAGTGCGCAGTCATGTAGTACTTGCTTCTGCAAATACAAAATGACTGTGCAGCAACAACGGCACAGTCGTCTGCGTGTGTAGACGCGGCCACTAAGTCGTTAGTAAAGGCTGGCGTAGAAGTAAGGTCTCTGAACTCTGAGCCCCAGGTTTAGTGCACTAGCTCACAATTGTCCCTCTACAGCCAGGAGAGCCCCACTACTTCTCAGATATTAAGCAGATGTATTAATTACTCGGGACTCCAGTGAGATGCAGTGTCTTGCAGATACCTGATTAGTATATGCCTAGAAGAGCACTACAGCACATGCTGAACTTTAAGCATAAGAATACTCCAAGATCACAGAAAGGAGATCCATTCTTTAAAGGAAATAGTTGTGAGTCAAGCCTGCAGACCTAGCATGTGAAGACTGAATGCTTCTTGAGGAACGAGGCATTTTGGAGAAGGTCATGCCTGTTGGTGGTACCAGGTACCTTGCCAATGCTGGTTAATACGCTGTCTCCTTGGAGGCCTGGGATGGGCAGTTTCAGAAATATATGAGAACAGATAAAGGCTGTAGAGGACGCCAAGAGTGAGGATGCCCATGGCAGAATCGTTGTCTGCTGGTACCCCTATACTTTTTTTGACATGGTCCTAAATCACTGACATTATTGCCCTATGGATATTAGCCTCTGAATTTTCCTTTTTCCTTGTTCTTTGGGTTGTCTGGTTCATTTATCTCCGATACAAATGTATTGCCCTTCGAGTATTCACCTCACATATCGTTTAAGCCCCAAGGAGGGAAGCACACACACATGCACACACCCACATACATAAGCATGCGTTCAAATAGAGCAGAAAAGCCCATGTGGTCCATTAAGCAATTCGTAGGAGATGTTTCTTCTTGAATTAACTGGTCTGTTTTTCTTAGTTCTTTGGGGAAGAAATTCAACCTGCTGCCAGACAATAATTTATTTATTGTGATGCAGGCACTCCAGGTGAGCCCCTCGGAGACGAAAGGGAAGGGGAAGTCAGCAGCAAGATGCAGTTGCAGCGACGTTGTAGCTTTTAATATGATCTATTCCCCCTAGTTTTTTCCTGTGCTCTTCCTCCAGTAGTCAGCTTTTTATTCATGATTAAGTTCCCCTGAGGGTATTAAAATAAGTCATTGTCCTATATTGGGATATTTAAAAGCTATTCACTGTCCCTTCTGACCATTTCTCTTCCTTTCCTATCAACCATGCAGAAGAGTCCTCTAGACTTTAGTTTTGGCTTGCTTAATGTTTCCTCTTTTACACACAACTTTTTCTACAGCCCAGCTAAGACCCTTAAACCAGCTGATAGGCCTGATAGTGCTGAGTGTATGAGGTGGACCTCCATTAAAGGTCAAGGGTTATTGGTCTTATCATTTTTAAAAATTATATGTACTGCACTGCACATATTTTAGGAAGGAGTGAAAATTGTAGCTAATATAGGCTATATTGGGGCCTGAAGCTATATGATGACTATCCAGATATGTAAGTGGAGGGATAAGTAAGGGAAAGCTTAATAATAAATTGAAAAAGAGAAAACATAGTCTTGTATTTACACCATAGTTTGCATGGATGGTCAATAGCACTATTTATAGCATAGAAAGCACAGATCATTAGAGTATATCAAGTCAGACAAAGTTCTTTGGGTGAGTCTGATCTCTTTTATTAGACCGAGTTAAATAGTTGGAAACCAATATTTAAGCAAGCTTATGGGTTCAAAAACCCTTCGTCAGGCGGAGGAAGTCTCTGGAGTTGGGGTGTGCTCTTCCTGGAGGGAAGGAAAAGTAAAGAAGCCAGGGGCTGGGCTGGGCTGGGCTGCATGAAAGGCAGGCAGTCAGTGCAGACTGAGAAGTCAATGGGTGAGAGACAGGCTATGGGGGGAGAGAGAAGGGGGATGAACACTGCAGAAGTACCTGGGGAGTCAGGAGTCAGGCAGGTTATCATGCGTCATAAATCCAATGTCTTTATTTAGTCCATGATTTTTTGTATCCAGGAGGTTGATGAAGTGGAGTTCATAGGCTTGTCTCTGGGAAGAGTTTTGGAAGTGTCCTTTGAGGATCAGGACCGAGAGATTGGAGACAGAGCGGTTTTCTTGTGAGAGAGGTAACCCCCCCCTCCCCCCTTGGTAATTGGCTTTTCGTCTTTGCTAGATTTCCGGTGTGCGTTCATTCAGGCCCGCGGTTGTTGTTTGGCGTCCTACGTATTTCCCATCGAGGCATTGGTGCGCTCTGACTCCCCGGGTACCTCCCCACTATTCAGCGCCCCCCAGCCTGTCTCTCACCCATGGACTCCTCGGTCTACATCTTCACTGACTGCCTGTCCTGCTGCAGCCCAGCCTCTGGCCTCTTTACTATTCCTTCCACCCAGGAAGAGCACACACCGACTGCAGAGACTTCCTTAGCCTGACAAAGGGCTTTTGAACCCAAAAGCTTGCTTAAATATTGTTTTCCAACTATTTAAGTTGGTTTAATAAAAGATATCAGATTCACCCAAAGAACCTTGTCTGCCTATGTCCTTAGACCAACACAGCTACAACCTGCACCCCTAGCGTATATCAAGGTATTTAAGAGCCACATGTTAATGAGGCCTCCCAACCCTTCTGTGAAGTAAGTTGGCATTTGTGCCCCCTTTTTTTTTTTAAGTGAGTAAACTCAAAGACAATTTCATCCACAATTGCCAAGTGAATCAGCAACAAAAATCAAATGTCTTTGTTCCCAGCCCCTGCTTCAGCCACTAAACGAGATTTCTTTTCAGGCCTTAGTGTAAAACTTGCATATTATAAGCCATGAGCCTAATTTTCAAAACAAAACTGGAATTTGTCATGCCACTGCAGACCTGAAGAAGAATGCCTTGAATTTGAAAGCTTGTCCAAGTCCATGCACTTTGGTCCAGTAAAAGCTATCATCATGCACAAAACCCCTTGCCCCTCACGTATTTCCTGGGCCACCCTGGCTACATCACTCCAGCACCACTATCACCATGCCACTTCCAAATTCAGTCCCAGCTCCTGGCATTACCTTGTTTTCTCTTTCCAGAACATTGGATTTGACTGTCTATTATTGACTAGTTTCAGGAGTGATGTATTGCTAATTGTGTTGGTGCTTCTTTATTTAATATGCTTATTTCCCCCAGATCTCCTGAAAAAAACCTCACTATACAAAAGACCTGTCGGCCTAAGCTTGAGTTTCATTCACTGAGAGCATTCAACCAAAATATTTTCTAATTTTCTCCTGGAAAGAAAGTCTCAATCAGATTTTACTGGGAAGAATTAGTAATTGCTTATTACACTGGGAAGAATATCAGTTTTATGTGCTTGCGCAAAGTCAAGAATTGTCTCTCCAAAGTAAATCTGAAAAAGAAGATTAATCCTTCTGGAACCACAAAGGAAATAGTGTTAAAATAGCAGATGTTGCTGCCTAGAAACCTGTTTTCTACTTTAAAAAAAATAAACTTTGAGATGGGAACAAAGCCACTCTCTACAGCTGACAATACCTCTACAACCCCTGCTAATGCCCTGCCTTTCATCCTTCTTACTCCCCCAAATTATTGATTTAGTCTATGGGCTCCAGGAAAGAAATATTAGTTGGGTGCTGCAGGCCATTCATCATTTTATCAAAAGCATAAAATACTCTGAAGAGACAACACTGGAGCACAACATACACTCCCAGCATAAATAGTGCCGAAAAATTGCTCTCTGCCTCTGCTCAATCTTATAATTAGGGGCTGCAGTAAAGGGAATATTTTCTCTCCTTACACCCTGGGTTCAGGAAGGGACTTAAAGCGCATGCTTTGCCCTAGAATCATGCTTCAAAACTGTGTTTCTGATTTGCTATTTCTGTCCCAGGTCTTGTGATATTTGGAGTTTTTCTTGACATCCACGGTTCTAGGAATCAAGTGGTTACATGAGTTTGCATTTAAAATGAAGCACTTTTTTGGCCATTTTGGCTTTGGAGAACTTGAAAATATGCGCTATGGAGGTCCTGAGGACAAAAGAAAGTAACCAGCTATATTTATTTACTTATTTATTAAGTAATTCCTTATTTTTACGGGGCTGAGTCATGCTGTTTGAATGCTTGGGGTCGACAATGCTGTCACGTGCTTCCCTGAACACCTGCTTTAAAACTAGAGAATGTCCCGTAATGTTTCACCAGCTAGATTCGTCTCACCCGGCCAAACTAGCAGTGAGGTATCACAATGTGCCTGGCATGGTGTGCTAAAGGCAGGTTTGCAATAGGCCTCAATTCCTTCTCCTGGGTCAGGTGACCTAATGGCTCTTCTCTGACTTGAATTTTTGTGATACTTCGAAGCACTTCTGCTTTGCTTCATTGCTTCTGTTTGTTGCCCTCTGGGTATAGCCTGTATTTTCCTTCTTATCTGTGAGCCAGACAATGTGATAAATTATTTATTTGCTTCCAGTTTTCTTACGATTGGACAAATAAATAGTGCAGCTCTTGTCCCACTGTGAGTTAGTTCAGGCACTTGTAGGGAACGTGGAAGTCAGGGAAGGGTGTTGAGGTGGCGCCATCTTTACTGAATCATAGTTTGGGGGTCCTCAATACTCGCTCAGAACAGGGGAGATCCAGGTTCATTTCCCTCGCTGGGAGAATATGACGCCCCCCTTCTCTCACCTCCTAAAAGAATAGCCTGACCACTAGGCTATCAAATGTCTTAGCAAGGGCGGGCAATTATTTCGGGTGGAGGGCCGCTTACTGAGCTTTGGCGAGCCATTGAGGGCTGCATGTCAGGCAGCCTGGGGCAGATCAATATTAATTTTCAAAATTTTGTAGGGGCCCCGCGGGCCGGATAGAATGGCCTGGAGGGCCGCATCCAGCCCGCGGGCCGCATTTTGCCCACCCCTGTGTTAGGGGAAGGACTCAGATGCTCTCAATCTGTCCTGTTCATCCTGTTCTTCATTATATAAATAACCAAAAGTTCACTGGAGCAGCGGCTGTATCCCAGGAGTCACACATTGCATTCAGGTCAGCAAGCCAACCGGGAACTTAAGAGAGTCTTGCCCACTGTCTCGCTGACTATTGAAGTATCCTGTACAAGGTGAAATTGCTCGAGCAGGAGGAACTGAGAGACCTACTCCAGAATACCCTCTCACTGGCTGATATGAACGGAGGGAGGGCAAGGGGCAGGAATCTGGCCCCTAGTCCCCTGTGGCTACTTTCCCTGCTGCTGCAGTGGGGAGTTGGGGGGGCAGGAAGGAGCAAATTCAAGATGACCCAGCCAATAATTAAATTCTGTACGTGGAAATTATAACAAATATGTAATTTTCCCTATATCGAATCCATTCACTGTGGGGGTCGTCTTAAATTTTAAGTTGTCTGGGATTCGGGTAAATACGTATTTTGCCCAGGTTCAACTGAAGGTTACGTACCAAAGTGTTACTGCTGCCCTCTTCTGGCTACAATATTACATCTACTCTGGTGTTGGCTGTTTGGGAGATTTTTGTCTCAAGTATATCTCAAATCCTTGGTAAAAGTGCTGTATGCATATATTGATCAGAGTAATACTAATTGGTGCTATAGATAGAGGTCTGCTGATGTAGTCCAAGTTCAGGATGCCTGGAAGATGCTGTGTGCTAGCCACTCTGCCCACTGTGCCATATGACAGTCGCTGGAGCATTTCTAAGAGACAACGTGATATACGGTCTTGTAAAATGAACCGGTTCTTTCTATACAAGGCCAGCTTCTTTCCCTTTGAGTTATTGCCACAGCTCACTTCTGTCAGCCCATGCAGATGTATTATGTATGTGGTAGGTCTGAGCCAGCGCAAAAGGTAAAAGGTTTGCATCTGTAGTAGCTAGGTGATTGGCAGACGGTGTAGGGGGAAAGGACATCTACCATCTCTGCCTGCTCTTTGCCTGTAGACAAATAGGAGCTTTTGTTTTTTGCTGCACTTCCAGTTCTCTTGTTTCCAGAAGGCTAGAAAAATATCTTTTTTATTTGTATGAGATGAATGTTAATCGGATTTCACAAACATTTCTATTCATTTCTGTATATTCATTAGAGGAGTAGAGTAATTACCAGTATGACAACTTTGTAAGTCAATCTTGGCTTTGGAGATATGAAGAAAAATGGTAATAACTGAATTTCAAACGTAGATCTAGCTGCATTTAACGTTTACGAGCAGCAATAAAAGTGAAGGTTGTAATTGTATCTGCAATTTCAGAACCACACAACATAATTTTGCACACTCAAACATCTGTTTTAGGATCATAGCTGAGAGTGTCAGCTAATTGGCTTTTATTTAGACCCATCAGTTAGGCACTATGAAGTTTATTATAAATTCAAACTAATTTATTAGTAAACAACACTTGTGGTGAACAACGTTCTAGCATAATAGTCATGGGGATTGTAAGACAGTTGGAGCAACAAGCTTACGTGCCGCCATTCAGAACGACGTTGAGCGAGGTTGGAGCTAACCATCCCGCCAGCTGGCAACGCTGCTGCTGTGTATGGGTTTTCCAGGGAAGGGGTCAAGTTTATATCCGTTCTTTGTGAATTCTTGCTTATTAGTACTTGAGAAGCACGGTGGTAAAGAATAGTAAAAAATATTTAAGTGTTCTGGAAAAAATAAGTGATTGATTAGGGTTGCCCTCCCTCCCCATTTATTTTGAGTTCAGTGTCTTTGGAAGCCTTATACTGTTGAGTGTACAACAGCACAGAAAGTATTCTTGCGCTAGGCAAAGAGCTGATTCAGTTGAAGGACTGATGGCCCAAGAACACAGACTAGAATAGCACAAAGTGCTAGAATATAAAATGACACTGAAATAAAGATTCAGAAAGAAAGTGGCAGGTGAAATGTGTCACAGCAAGGGCGAGCTGGCATTCCAGATGTCACCGTGTATACAAATAGGGCTACTGAGATGTTCGAGTTCTGACGACAGCTGGGGTTGGAAGGGACCTGTTAGATCGTCGAGTCTGACGCCCTGCCCTGGGCAGGAATGAGTCCTGGGGTCAGGTGTCTGTCTGGTCTCCTTTCGAACACCTCCAAGGAAGGGGACAGCGCCACCTCCCTTGGAAGCGTATTCCACATTTTGGCAACCCTCCTTGTAAAGAATGTTTTCCTGATGTCCAGTCTGAATTTGCTCTCTTCCGGTTCATGGCCATTATTTCTAGTTACCCTGATGGGCGCCCCGGTAAACATTGTACCCCCTATTTCTTGCTGGCTCCTCCTGATGAGTTTGTAGGCAGCCACGAGATCACCTCTCAGCCTCCTCTTGTGGAGGCTGAAGTGGTTCAGGTCTCCCAATCGGCCCAACATAGGGGTTTTTCTGTAGGCCTTTAATCAGACGAGTGGCCCTCCTCTGAACCCCCTCCAGGCCATCCACACCCGTCGAAGCCCAAGGCTGGACGCAGTACTCCAGCTGCAGCCTGACCAGTGCCGCAGAGAGGGGGACTTAGTTCTGTAAAACAAAGGCAGCAGTCACCACAGGTGAGCACTACTCCTCTTTTCCCATTGACTCGATCATTAATGTAATTACAGGTGTCTTCTCCACCCGACTTCCCCAGCGGAGGTATATGGCTCCACACATGGCTGCTGCTGCAAGTGCTTATGACTTGCCTAAGCAGCAACACTCTGATTATAAGCAGTCAGCGGTGTCTCATTTTGCTGCAGCATGTGAGACTGTGTGCATGTGGCATTTCTGAGCTACTCCTCACTGAAATCTGTTCCCAGCTCTGCCGTTGGGTCTAAGTTGGGCCTAGTTACCACCATGTTTGGAAGACCCACCTTTGCCATCTGCGGAAGAAAGTAATTCAATTTAAAAGAAGTCACCCTCGATTTTACAGCAGTAGGGGAAAGTAATTAAATATAATTGAAGATCCGGCTTCTAAACAAGGACATATGTTTCCCCAACATTACATTTGACATCGTTCGGAACAAACGGTTAACCAAGGACACACAAGTGGTGCTGGGGACCGAAGACATAATTTTAAACTATCTTAATTGTTCTGGTTTGGTCTTTTCATTGCATTAGAAGAATAATTTTCACTTTGCTTAATTGAAAGATACTGCTAGCCAAATGGGGAAACCTGAAGTTTTGGGGGATGTTTTTCTATCCCTGTTGTCGTCTCTTCCTGAAATAGAATAGCTAACTGCAGGTCTTTGTGCAAAAAGGTTTGAGGAAGAAGGTGATAAGCTTGTCACCAGCAGAGATATTTGCTACTTGAGCGTTGCTAGTTTGTGTAATGCCTTTAATGGCTGAATCATATGTTTAAAAAGCATAATTGTCAGACAATTATACATTTTAAAGCTTAAAAGCTGACTTTTTTTGGAGCTCCAGGCTTACAGAACTAGGGAACCTGGTCAATAAGAAATTAGTCCATTAGAATGATTCAATACAGCACTGACTGTCCTTTTGTTAAATCACTCCTCCTCAAATCTAGTAAAAATACCTAATAACTGCCTCTTGCTTAATAATACCCTTTTCCACAGCATAGAAATGACAGCTTACGTTCAAGAAAAAGCCGCCGTCTCCGGCTGAGAACACCAGCGTAGACTGGAGAATTTTCTTAAAACTCCGGCAGGTGAGGTAGCAATGGCAGCAAACAGCTCTGCTTCGGGTGAAAGCCCCAGGTCTAACACGTCGATGTGCCAGGTGACTCGATTTTACTGATACTTTTTTTGAAGGTGTGAAGAAATTATCAGACGCTTAAGTGGACTGTATGTAATATTTGGAAGAAATGATCAGACACTTATGTGGACTGTGTAATGGACTATGTAGCACAGGATCTGCTTTATAATTGGTATTTATTATTACAGAGGAGTGCAGACCCACCTGTTCATAGGGTCCGTAACAACGGCAGTGTGCAAAGTCCCTGAGCAGATTTACAGCTCAGATAGATACGACAGACACGGGGTATCAGTAAGAAAAAGTGCTTTCTAATTTTCAGCCTAAATTAAGTCCTGACCAGTTAATAAGCATTTCTTCTTGTACCAGCGTCATCCTTTAGCTTAAATAGTTCTTTTCTTGGTGCTTACTTCTCTGCTGTATCGCTAGACAGGAATAGAATAGCCTTTCAGACCTCAGTTTTGCTCGCCTAAACAAGCCAAGTCCTTTCAAGCCTTCTCTCACAGGAGAAATTATCATTCCCAGATCATTCTCCTGGCTCTTCCCTCTGCCTGCTCCAGTCTGGACTCTCTTCCTCGAACACTTTCCTGTGCAGATGTGCAATTTCCATACTGATGTGCACGCATTCAGTCGGTTGCCTCTGGTGGCGGTTTTAAGGCATGAGTTATATTCCCGATTCTGCTGCTTTACATGACCTTGAAAAGGTCACTTAATCACTCTGGGCTATTTTTTCCCTGTACATTTAATGGCGGTGGCTCCTTTTGTAAAACGCTTTCGTATCACACGGGTGTGTTTGTTCTACCCCTACCTTTGGCTCTGACAGCGTGAAGTCCTGCATACTGTGACTGTCAGGAGCGTGCCAGGCTTTTTTTTATTCAATGGGCAAATGCTGTGTGGCCAACAAGAACTCCTCAGATCAATAATTCAGTGACAGACAGCTACAATGCAGGGAAAATAACAGTAAGTCTAACACTGTGGTTCTGTTTCTTGCAAAGAATTGAAGAAACACTAGAATCTGAATGACTACGTTCTATCAGCATGTCAGGACTGTGCGTTTGAATATTAAGCGCTGCAAATGAATGATGCTGTGTAGTCCCCTTTGTTAGGCTAAGCAGGGTTGCTTTGCACAGCTCCATAGATCAACTAAATAAAAAAGTGAGTCCTGAAACGTGCTGGGGGAATATATTTGCATCAGCTCATTGAGTCCTACCTTTAAGTAAATTCCATTGCTAGGCGATGGCAGAGCCAACTCGCACTCAAAAGCACTTCATCACTGGCAACCCTTTCTCAAGCAGCCTATTTCAGCCCACTCACCCAGGCGGAGTTTGGTCCTGTATAACAACAACAGCTTGGTAAGAGATATAGGGCCACTAGACCAATTAATTGCTGATCGATTTACTACTAGCTTTTAAACAGGAACAGGGGTTTATCTGTTATCATCTTTAAACTAACCATGGGTTTAATCAGCAGGGGGATATACACCCTGTTTGGTGCTCTCTCTCTCAATTGTCCACGCCTGCCACGGTCAGAGGCAGGATACTGGGTTAGATGGGCCATCAAGCTGACCCAGCTGACACCACTTAGGATCTGATGTTCTTAGTAAATGCACCTGTAAAGGTGGATCTCCTTCTCATGGCTCTGCACCACGTTTGACCATTTTCTTACACACGCTTGTTCTCGTTTGTTGTACTTTCCGAGATCTTTCATAGCAGAAGTGTTCACGCTGCGACCCATGTCAGGTAATACCTGGGATACCTGCAATTCTGCTACCGCTCCAAACCATGATTTAAAGGTGGATGGAAAATGCATGGTAACTTAGGCCCTGATCCTGTAACTCAGTTGGTTCAACGTGTTCCCTTGAAGGAGTTCCCTTGAAGCCAATGGTTATATCTGCAAGAGTCTGCCTGGAAGTAGACAGTCATTGTCACATTTACAGTGGAAAGGACTGTCCTGGTTCTTTTAAAATTCCTCCAGTCCTTCATAAAGTTTAATGTCCTGCAGCGCAGGCTGTTTCCAGTGAGTTCAGGTTAATAAGGAACTCCTTCTCCCAAGGAATGTCTAGGGTGGTTTTTACTTTCCAATACTCTTTATCAACCTTCCTGGCCATGTTGACTACTGCCAGTGTATCTTCCTCTGCTCAGGCACGGTTTACGTGTAATACTACAAGACTGTTTAATGGCATAGTCCCTGCCTGAGGCTGAAGCCACCAATTCAACAACATAGCTGCTACCACTAACCTAACAAACTGTCCCAACTCGTCCTTCACTTGGTCTTTGGCCACTGTAAATGGCGAGAGCTTTTCCAGTGTTCACCAGTTTCATATTATTTTAAACCTGCCTTTATACCCTGAATTAAGTTCTTCTCTATCCTAATTCATTTTTGTGTTTCAAGCCAAAAAGAAGCCTGTTTTCTGGTGCATTGTTTGTTTTGAAAATGATTTAAAATCTCTTGCGTTGTGTATTCCTAGCCATCCATAAATTCAGGCTCTGCCCTTATCCCTTCCATTGTATGTACTTAATAATTATGTAAGTCAGCTTTTCAGAAAAGCTTGGCGTTGTTTGCTTGTAGCTGCATCACTCAGACTGAGTTATAGGGTTTAATGGTCCCCCATCTGAATCCATCATCAAAAGTGAGCACAAGTAGAGAGAGTACAGGGCATTGCTTTCAAAGCATTCCCACATTGGTCAACAAGTCAAAGGGCAGAGGCCACAGAGCAAGCCCCTGCAGTGGCTTTTTATTCCTTCACTTATTCTGCTTATGTGTTGACTAAGCTTCTTGCAGGCCAACGCTGCATGCCATTAGGAGTCATCTTTCTGTCTCCACAAAAGCCTGCTGTTGCAATATAAATTGAGCTGTCGTTTTCGGTGCTTGCAGAGGATCCTATGACTGATTTATACCATTTCTAACAAAATTAGGATAACTCTAATGCTTGCCTTTTTTGCATCAATTTGCATCTTTTTGAAGAAATGTGACTGAATCCAGTTGAACGCCTGTCTGGCTTTCTGAGTAGATTTATCCTGGGCACGTTACAAGTTAAGTGAAGTGTTGAGCAATGAGCAAAGCAACCCAAGATGTGATTTTTTTTTTTTTTGACAAGATTTTCCTCATTTAGTTCTGCTATGAAATGGGCAGGGGAGGGACAACCTGAGTTGCACCAATTTCTGCCGAGGATTATAATACGCTTAGCTAAACTGTCAAGGAGCATTAGCTGGAAGTTGAACATCTAGGAGCACCATCCCTAAATCCTGTTTCTGGTTCTCACAAAAATCAAGTATTTCATTGACAAAGTGAAATCCAATTTGACTTGTTTCATGGGTTCTTTCCTCTTCTCCTCATTTGGTTTTGCTGTTGCAGTTTTAGACGTTAATGAGGGAAGATGACAAGTCAGTAAGCCAGGTAGCTAACTGTAGCTAAACCATGTTGCTGTTTGTCACATTTTATGTTTTGATGGGATTTTTTGAAAATGGTGGAGCTAATCCTGAATGACATCACTTGAGTGGATAGATGGGCCAAAACCACCAGTTTAAGCTGATTTTAGATAAAAGGAACTAAAGTCTGAACAGCATCCTTGCCTAATGGTCCGTCCTACATGCTGCTCTATGATATTTTATTGTCTCAGTGAACCTCAGTGAAGCAGTAGTCAACCAAAGACTGCGGCGCTGGTGTCATCGAGAAGGCTTCGGAGAGAGAGGCAGCGAGCTGCTGGGAAGGGTTGGCCTCCACCTCTCTCCGCTGGGGAGGAGGCTCTTCTCAGCCAGGCTGGCTGACCTGCTCCACTGGGCTTTAAACTAAGCCCGTTGGGGGATGGAGGGGCTACTGCTGCTGCTGGCCCGCTGAGCGACCCTTGCAAAGCTGAGGCTGCACAATCCTGGTGTATGGTTGTCATGGGAGACTTTAACTACCCAGATATCTCATGGGAGGAGTGCTCGGCCAAATCCAAGTGGTCGCAAAGCTTTCTCTCATGTGTGGACAACCTCTATCTGACGCAGGAAGTCTATGGGCCGACAAGAGGTAAAGCACTGCTTGACCTTGTACTGGCAATCGGGGATGACCTAATCGGCAACCTAACAATCGAAGGGAAGCTGGATGACAGCGATCATGAATTGATTACCTTCACCATCTGCCGTAAAGCTGGCAAGTCAGTCAGTTGTACAGAAGTCCTCAACTTCAGGAAAGCTGACTTTGACAAGCTAAGGAGACTTGTCACAGAGGCCCCAAAAGCCCACAACCCAATGGAGAGGGGAGTCCAGGATGTGTGAATGCTCCTCAAGAGAGCAATCCTGGATGCACAAGCAAAGTCCATCCTGTCTCGGAGGAAAGGCAGCAAAAGGACACAGCAGCCCCCCTGGCTCTCCAGGGAACTGGCGGACCTCCTGTGTCTTAAAAGGAGGACCTATAAAGGATGGAGGACTGGAACCACCACCAAGGAAGAATACTCTGCATTAGTTTGGACTTGCAGAGAGCAAATCAGGAAACCAAAGCTGTGATGGAACTCCAGCTAGCTACAAATATCAAGGACAATACAAAGTCCTTTTTCAGATATGTGGGGAGCCGGAGGAAAAGCAAGGGCAACATTGGGCCCTTGCTAAACCAGATGGGACAACTGACAACTGATGCCCAGGAAAAAGCTAACTTGCTAAACGGGTACTTTGCATCAGTTTTCCATCAGCCCCATGGGGCGGCCCTGCCCACTGTGGGCCAGGAAGGCCCGGGTGAGGGAGATTCCTTGCCCTCCATTGAAGCTAACCTCGTGAAGGAATACTCGACAGGCTGGATACCTTCAAGTCAGCCAGCCCTGATGGGTTACACCTAAGGGTACTCAGTGAGCTGGCGAGCATCATAGCTCAGCCCGTGGCACGGATCTTTGAGAGCTCTTGGTACTCTGGTGAAACGCCCAAAGACTGGAAGAAAGCCAATGTCGTGCCAATCTTCAAGAAAGGAGGGAAAGTAGATCCGGCAAACTACAGGCCCATCAGCCTGATCTCTATCCCGGGGAAGGTCTTGGAAAGATGATCAAGGAGGCCATCCTTAACAGCTTACCTGAAGGCAATATCCTGAGGGATACCCAGCATGGGTTTGTTGCGGGTAGGTCTTGCTTGACCAATCTCATTTCCTTTTATGACCAGGGGACCTATCACCTGGACAAGGGAGAACTGATTGATGTTGTATATCTTGACTTTAAAAAAGCCTTCAATCTTGTATCCCACGATCACCTTTTGGCAAAATTGGCTAACTGTGGCCTTGACGCCACCACGATCTGCTGGTTGGGGAACTGGCTCCGTGGTAGGACCCAGAGGGTGGTGGTTGATGGGAGCCAATCATCTTGGTGTGCTGTGACCAGTGGGGTCCCTCAAGGCTCTGTTCTAGGGCCTATACTGTTTAACATCTACATCAATGATGTGGACATTGGTGTCAGAAGTGGACTGGCCAAGTTCGCTGACGACACCAAACTCTGGGGTAAAGCATCCACACCTGAGGACAGAAGAGTGGTCCAGGCAGATCTGGACAGACTCATGAAATGGGCGGATGAGAATCTGATGGTGTTCAACACCAAAAAATGCAAGGTTCTCCGCCTCGGGAGGAAAAACCTGCAACATGCTTATAGGCTCTGCAGTGCTATGCTGGTTAGCTGTACAGATGAAAGGGACTTGGGGGTCATGGTTGACCACAAGATCAACATGAGCCTTCAGTGTGAGGCTGCGGCTAGTAAAGCGAGCAAAAAGCTGGCTTGCATCCATAGATCCCAGGACGTCATTCTCCTATTGTACTCAGCCTTGGTGAAGCCGCAGCTGGAGTACTGCATCCAGTTTTGGCCTCTGTGATTCAACAAGGATGTGGAGAAGCTTGAGAGCGTGCAGAGGAGAGCCACGTGCATGATCAGAGGTCAGCAATACAGACCTTATGACGAGAGGCTGAGAGCCATGGGACTCTTCAACGTGGAAAAAGGCAGGCTCGGGGTGATCTGGTGGCCACCTATAAGCTTATCGGGGTGTTCATCAGGATTTGGGGGAACGACTGTTCACCAGAGTGCCCCCAGGGATGACAAGATTGAACAGTCACAAACTCCACTGTGACCAGTTCAGGCTGGACATAAGAAAGCACTTCTTTACTGTCTGAGCCCCAAGGTCTGGAACAGACTGCCTCCAGAGGCGGTTCAAGCGCCCACTTTGAACACCTTTAAGACACATTTGGATGCTTATCTTGCTGGGATCCTATGACCCCAGCTGACTTCCTGCCCCTGGGGCAGGGGGCTGGACTCGATGATCCTCCAGGGTCCCTTCCAGCCCACATAGCTATGAAATCTATGAAATTGGTTGCTGGTAACTAGTCACAAACTCGGCTCTAGGTTCATTGGCACTCATAGTACTTTGCCACTTCAGGACTGAATCTTGCCAATGCCATCACAAAAAGGCTATTTCACAGCTAAAACAGGCAAAAGTAAAAACTATTGAAAACCTGAAACCTTCTCGTGTCTTTGAGTAATGAGTAGGTCCTGCTTCAGTATGACTGTCCCCATGAAGCTGATGAGTTTGGAGTGGTACAGGCCTTGGGTAATATTTTCAAAAGTGCCCAGCTGAGTTAGGATTCAGCATCCTGCCCACTGCCAGTGGGATGTAGGTGCCAAAGGGCCCCATTCTTAATGGTACATAATCACCTGGTGGGTTTTTCACAAGAACCCAAGCAGGTTAGATGCTTCACTTCCATTTGTTTCATTAAGATATAATTTTGTAAATCCCCCTACATTTACTTATCTGAATTTTTAGGCAGTTAAATACTTTTAAAAAGTTGACCCTAGCGGCCCAAGTCACTTTCTAAAAATGGATCTTTAGGCTCCACTTAGGGATTTCAGACAGCGTTATCCCTTCTCTGAAATGCCTGCTTACTTATCAGCTGCATTTTGTCTTTTCTGAAGACAACCAGTAACAAGATAAGAATCCAATTTCTGAATCATAGAAGCAATGAAATAAATGTTCTGTGCTATCAGATAACTGGTGAGAGGCAGACTTAAAGGTTAAGAGGCAGGGAGTTACAATAAACTAGCCATAACAGTACCGTTACCCTCCCTGCCAGGTATCAATGGTCATATCTGTGAGGGCAGGTGGGTAAGAGCTGAACGTGGTTCAGACCTCAGAAGCTATTAAGAGTTGCTTTGCTCTTTCTAAGGAGGTAAGCCCTGGATTGAGCATGCAATCCTTTTGCAGTGCAATATCTGCTGTGAGCTTTGGGGAATTTGTTTGCCTTATGGACAAGATCTTCAGTAAGCTCCTTTTCCACTTATACTGATGATTTTTGCCAGACATCAGGACAATTTCTTAACCTCGTCTGTGTTTTTTCCAGAGCTTCACCCCCACAGATATATCAGTTACGCTTGTGTTTGTGCAATTCAGATTGCCAGGCCCAATAAGTATTGCAATGTGAAGCTGGTGGGAGAATTGCAGGAGAGTTATAGTTTCTTATGACTTTATGCTAGAAGTCACTTAACTTTGAACTTTATGCTTTTTCCTGGTGTTGACTCTTGCATCACTTCAGTTAGCAGCCTGTGCTGACTAATCGAGAAGCGGCTTTGTCCAGGTCTTATAGCTGGAGGGTATTTCTTCAGCACTGCGGGGATGGTGTGTTTTTACTTTGTCATTCATTTGGATGCTTTGCCCGAATAGTGTGCACCTGTACAATGTCAAATACATATTGCCCAGAGCAGCATTTAATAGACTTCCTCACGTCAATTTAAAGTCAATAAATCAGGATGTTGATTGCAGGACATTGCTGGGAGGCTGGGTCACCTATGGTTTGTCCTGAATGGTTAACAGCTACCAAACTTTTGCAATCAGACGCGAATCTTTATTTTTCTGAGGCACTGGGAAAAAGATATTTGAAGAACTAAACTGAAATCTGGCACTTGAAAATTGAGTTCATTCTGCTCTGATAAGGCCAGAGCTTTTATATTATATCCTTTCAAAAGCATGTTAACTATTCACTGGTCATTTCAAGAGGCTGAGTTTATTTAACTTGTGTGGTTGTCTGTTTATTAATATTAACAAAGATCTTTCAGTATGCTCATTTGCAAGGCTAGAAGAGGAAGTCCAGAAGGCTTAGGTTTAAAAAAAATATATTGATCAAATATGTGCATGTGCACAAAATGAGCATCTGATGAGATGTTGGCTATCAGATTTGTGGGGTTTTAATTTTGTTTTTAATATAGCCGTTTATCTAATTGCTGTCCTTAGCTAATAAATAATTGGACACAGGGCCCAGGTTTGTGGTTGTTTTCTGGAGGGCGCTGTTGCACATTACCCTTAGGCTATATGAAGAGCTCTTACTATGGGAGAGCGTCCACATATTAAAGGTGAAATCTAGTGCTAACACCCTCTAAGCTTCTTAGTTACACCACTGCAGACGAGGCTCATCCTTGAGCTACGTTACCCAGCTTGTGTTACAGTAACTTGTGACTGCTCCACTGAGATGAGATGACTAATTCTCAGTCCTCCAACATCCCAGGATGCACCATTCCCTCCTCCTACCTCCTGCTTTGAGTAGACAAACTTTCCAACCCTCTCCCTCCCCCCTGAACTTTGCCTAGGGGGTAGTACTGCCACCGAGCCGATTTCCCGTTCCTCTGCAGGAGGTTCAACCCCATGCAAGTAGTGCAAGAAGCCAGCAGTTTAAGCAGGCAGCTATTATATTACCTACCTTTCTTCATCAACCAGATAGAATCGGAGGCAGAGAATGAGCCAAAGGAAAATGCCTTTGCCCATCTCTGCCAGCCCCTGGGGGGAGGGCGCAGCATGACTCCTGCCAACTGATTTCTCCCTCCCTCACAACACAATCCCATTTCATTAACACATGAGACTTATCTTATTTTTTATTCTTTTAAATTCTTTTTTACTTCTTTCGTGTTATTATTTTAGGTTTCATTTATTTCATTTTGCTTTAGTGGCCGACTTCCTTAATTTCATCACAGGCCCCATCCCCCCCATGCCTCTCTGCCGCCCAGCTCAATGCTACCACCCCCACAACCCACCTTCCCTACCCAGTCCCCACCTAGCATTGGTGGCCTGGCTCACCAGCCCTCTGGGCTAGCAACAGCAATTACACATACACTGGTATAAATGATCAGAAACTGGTTCAAATCTGTAGCACAACAGAAGTTCAGTGCAGATAAACCGCTTTAGAAATCGTTGAAACCAGTTTAAGATAAACCTGGATGGCTGTAGCATCAGACTTCACTGATTTTAGGGTAAATTGGTTTATGAAACTTCTGTCCCAGATCTCCTTCAGATTCAAGTTAACTCAGTCTCCCAGCATCCCAGGATGTGTTGCACCTCCCCTGTAACCTCCCCCCTCTCCTTCACAGGGTGGGTGGGCTAGCCTTGGCCAAATCTGTTAGCTCCAGCTGAGCAGGGAGGCACGCTGCCTTCTGGCCTGGGTCACCGCAGGCATGTGGCTGCATTTCCAGAATCAAAAGTGAATGTCTGTTCACTTGTTTATCGGTTCAATCTACGCAGCTTAGACTGACCTGCATCTATTGAATCATTTCAGCCTTGGGCTTTTCGACTGGCTCTACTTAGCTCTAGTGGCAAGAAGTTAGAGATGTGCAGGTCTGAGATAGTATTGAGCCTTAATGTGCAACTGCCCGAAGCTCATTCTAGCATTAACACCACTTAACATTCACTTAGCATTTAGTAAAGCTAAAGTATAGCAACACCTTGATTTTCAAAGCTGTGCTGTTGAATTGATCCTGGTGACCTGTGACACCAACAAATCCACTAACCCCTAGTCCCTGCCTTTTTCTTAAATTGTGCAGAGGCACTTAAACCCAGAGCTACCAAAGCATTTAAGCATTAACTCAGCTAAAAGCTAAGGGGAATTAGGGATCTAAATATCTTAGTAAGTCAGGGCCTCAGCTACTGTTACTATTGCAGAGGCCATTTAAGTACCCGGGTATATGACGGAAGAAATAACAGTTGTTTACTTTGGATTACCTTTCGTGTAATTTTTTATTTGAGGAATGCAGCAAAGGAAAGCAAGCAAGTAATGCAATGAAAAGGCCAATTCTGTTAAATAAGACCTACCATAAAGGTGAAGTAAACGGGTTTGTATGACCGCCTCCTGGCTTTCTTCCTACTCCAAGGTTTTTTTTCCCTTTTCTTCTTTTCCTTGTAGAGTGGCCTACTCCATTGCTCCTGGCTGACTATGGACATCAGATCATCTGGCTGTATTCTAACCTGCAAGGGGATAAATAGAATAAAAATAGAAGGAGGTTTTTAACTGACTGATTTAACGGCTTTGTTGTTGATAAAATCTCATTGATAAAAACACCAACATGACCCTTGGAAGAAGGGTGCTTGTTGTTAACGTGCCCTCTACATTAACGACTGGAGTCTCATGTGGTCCATATTCCTGGAGTCTTTAAGTCCTCCAGTAAAACCAGGAGAGGATGAACTTGACTTTTTTCATGTTCCTGTGGCTTTTTAAACCAAAATCTCTGTAATTAGGCATAGCCGGGAGAATTCTGGAGTGTACCTCTCAAACGAGTTTGGCTGATCTGGGAGTTGTTTGATGCTTTTACTCAAAAGTAAGATTTAAAAGGACCACTCCAGGCAATACTAGCCCAACTGGCACAAGGAGACAAGTTTATTTTCTGGGTCTAGAAAAAGAGACAGTTGTGAAATAGCTTGTCAGTCCAAAAGATGGCAGTGTTTTTCTATTTCCTCTAAAGCAAATGCCTTCTCTTAAACCATTTTCATTCACTATTGAACTTCTCTCAAATGCATTATTTTTCCAAGGCTTTACATACAGTAAAGTCCATTATTGTGAAGGCCAAATTGCTGCCAAAAGAAAGCCTTCAGCTAAAAAAATATACCTATGAACTAATATCACATCCTTTTCAGGAAAAATAACAGAGGAAGGAGTTTTTCTCAATTATTAATGGGCGGTATTCGTTATATTATTGTGCTTTGTTCAGGAAACCTTGATGGAGAGATGTGGCTTCACAAAGTGAATAGCACTTCAGCTGGAGGTTTTTTTTTATACATTTACAAAAGAAAAAAAATAGGAATATTTTAAAATTTAATATTAAAGAAAGCAAGATAAACGTTAAAACCCGTGTTCGCTCATTCAGTCTTGCTGGCCTTTAAACAATAGGCAACAGCTTCCTGGAAGGGCAAACAGGGCTTTCCAAGCCCTCCAAGATGGCAAACGGTGGGCATTGTCCCCTCTTGCCCCCATCCTATGGATGGTGAAGCAAAGACTGGTTTGTGGCATAGCCCGCTGGGTAACTGGAAGCAATTTGAGGCAGTTTTCAGGCTGCTCTAGGTTGCATCAGGGAGAAAGCCAGCCCATGACTGGCTTCAGGAACTGGAGGTTACATCAAGAAACCTTTCCTGTCTCCTGTCCTCCAAAGCCCCAAATCCTGAACAGAATAGCGAGGGCTGAAGAGTTGGCCCGTGGTCAGATTTTCTGTGGTTACTGGTTATCCAGCAGCCTGCTCAAGGCTAGATTACGGTGGTACACATTCCCTAAAGCTAACTCAAAACTATGACAATCAGGCTACTAGGCCTCTAGGCTGGGAAGAGAGAAGGAAGTATATGTCGGAGGATGGCTCACCAGCCAACACCCTGTCTCATGGCTGGGCTTGTAAGAGCAGGCCGCTGTTACCCTACAAATAACTCTTCCAGCTTGACAGTGTAGCCCTTCTTTTGCAACTTAGCCCTTCTCACGCCTGGCCCCAGCCCTTCTGGGGCAACAGAGAGCCACAAACCGTAAGTGTCCAACACAGTGAGAGGTAAGCAAGGCATACTGCCTGTCCCTTCTACCCATTTCAGGCCTTTCTTCTGGGCAGTGGGGTCCAGGTTTTCTGTTTGGCATCACTTAGGAAGGTTCAATGAGCTCAAATGAAACTCCCACCCTAAATTGGGTGTTGCTGGTCCCCACACTCTGTATTAACTCCTGAACATACAAAAAGTTTACACTGGTTTAAATAGTAGTAGACACATGAGCAAACTCTCTTACACCTGGATTATTTCACCCAATCTGGTGGAGGACTACCCTTGAAAGGTGGTTCCTGGAGCTCTTAACCCCTGGATGATTCACACATTAATCCCTGAAAGTATCTTAAGCATTCTTTAGGCGTCTTAAAGTTACGCCACTGCAGCCAGGGCTTATCTCTGATCCCTGTTACCCAGCTTGTGTTACAGTAATATGTAGCCAATCTAGGCTACGTGTTAGTGTTAACACCCCCTAGTCCCCAGCAACCCAGATCTTTACTCACTGCCCCCTCTCACCCGCCCTGCTTACTTGTGGCTGCCACCACAACAACGACTGCAACTACCGCTGTCTGGACTGGGCTCAGCCCAGAGAAGGGCAACAGTCCAGTAGTGGCAGCAGCAGGTGCCAGACAGGCAGGTTAACCCCTCCCTGCCTGCTCGCCTGGGACACACTTTGCAGGTAGGCACAAGTAAGCAGGAAGGGGGGAAGGGTGGCCTTGGGAGCCATGGGGAACCCTGGGGGGCAGAGGGGGAACCCCAGGAGTGGGGGAAACTGAGGGAGCCCCAGGGGGCAGGGGGAAACCTGGAATGGGTGCTTACCTTTCAGTCCTCCTGGCCCCTGCTGGCCTGAGCATGTGGCTGCTCCAAACTTGAGCTAGCACTGACACGGATCAACTTTTGAGCAGCTCACTGTAACCTGTAACGAGGCTCCAAGAACTAGCAGTACATCGCCACCAAACTCTTATACCCATTTAGGTTTCATCTGTCCTCATTCAGCCTGAGGGTACGCACTTGATACAGGCAGGCTATTACCAACTCCTTTACTACCAGTGGAAAGATGCAGCAGGAGCCCACTAATGTGCGAGCTACCCCCCAGTAACTCTATTTCTGATCCTGCTGTAATTATAACAGTACATAAAACCAGCATAAATAATACTGAGGTTCATCTCGCCATTCCCATAGAAGCAGAGGTGGCTTTAGGGCAAGTACTACTGAGAAACTATATCAGAAGTAAGCCGAATCCTATTGCTACACCATATTTCTTTTACAAGCTGGTATTATTTCTCCCAAATCAATACGCTTTCCCTTCTTCTTTATGTGGTTGGCTGTGACTAGCTTAGCAGCACCTATTTTCTCTGCATCCTGAGACCAATTGTCGTTAGTTTATTAAGTAACATCCTGCATCTCAAATGAGGTGAGCTGGTGGTTTAATATTTCTGTGCAAGCTCAGAGCTGCTAATACAAAACTCTGTAGCTTTAAAGGACATAAAAATAAGATGGATCAGTGGAAGACTGGGATAAAAGTACCTCCTTGTGTAGTTGTGTAGCTGTTTTCCAACAAGAAGCTGTGACATACTGTAGGTTACCTCCATAATAGCTGGTCTGCTCCTACTGTGCTGTTAAATCTTTTTCCCCCAGGAGCTCTATAGAATAACTGATGGCAGTATTTCAGTCCCGTATAATGTCCATATAGCTGCTTGAGGCAACCTAAAAAATGAAAATTTAAGAATACAGGGAGTTAAGAAAACCAGCTTGAGTGATCTAAACCCACCTCTATCCCCTGGTGAATTCGCTTAGTCTGATTGCCTAATTGGAGGTGATAATGCAGGATTATTTGATCTGGCAACATCTATACAGCAGCTTATGAAAAAGGATGAAAAGCTCAGGAATAGTCGAGCGGCAGATGAAAGATTCCAGCAAGGGAGATCTGCTGAGAACAAATTTTTATTTCAGTAGGAAAAATGTAAGAATAAGTGACGAGAGCTTTAAAGTTTATCCTGATTAGAAGCTTAAAAATCAGTGAAGTTGCTTTATTAAAAGTAATACTCCTAAAACAAGAAATAACTTTCCACGGTGGATGTACAGTCTCCGTACTGAATAAATAATGAGCGATGATATTTTTTGCATTTAGAGGTTACCATTTGAACCATGGGATAGCTGTAGGATCTATGGGGACTTGACACAATAAAAATGAGGCTGCTTATTTAAGTGCTTATTCCTGCACTTGGGTATCTAACTTTCAGCATCTACATTTGAAAATTTTGACAGAAAGATTAGGGTGGTTTTAATAACTTCAGAATAATGTGGACAGCAAAAATTATTCTCTGAGAACAGAGTTACATGTGGGTGTTTCTTGAAAAGCAATTTATGGTCAAATTGGACAAGTGCATACATATTGATTTTTATTAATGAAAATTAAGCACATACATATCTGCCTCAGTGGGAACCGCAGGGTATGGGGATGGAAGTTAATCACACTTACCATTTATATAGGGTACTCACAAATGCTACATTTAGATTGACCTAACCAAAGTCTGGTCTAAATGGGTGGGTGTGCAGGCATTCACAGGCCTTAAATTGCCCTGAATAAGGCACGTCTGATCAAAAGTGACTTCACCTCAGAGGGTTTTGACAAGGGGAGTACAGATGGTAACGTGCATCATTACATTTAACACAACACATTTTTCTCCAGTTAAAAAGAAACTAGAAGCTTTTCTAATATGCTGGGGTCCTCGGGATACATTATTCAGTTTAAGATTGGAGCAAAGACAGGTATATTCTTATTGGAATATGCATTAATTTTCTGTATGATAGATCATGTATGAAACCCCCCTCAACAAATTAGGCAAAAATATCCAAAAGATGTCACTTTATTAGTCCTGCAGTCATTAAACTTAAATCTATATTGCATTCTCAGTTCACAAAGAAAAAAAATCTAGCCTTCTTGAACATCTTGACCGAATACTTTACCGAAAGCTGTTTCTACACCTGAGTCAACATTCACCTAAGGCAATGTTTTCAGATCCAGGTAGCATTTTTTCCTAGCATTAAAAACAGTCTGCAGGTCTGTGAAATGGGTACTACATTACCAGGAGCAGCTAACAGACGGCAGAATTGCAGAAGAACGGATAGCTTGAGCAGTGCAACTTCAAGGTTAGGCCGTTAAAAGGAGAGCGAGGATCATTAACGCCTGTGGCATGAAGTGTTTAGAAGGAATCGGATAAATTAGATTGAGATATGAAGTCGAGTGACTCCCCCATAGCTGCAAAATGCTGCTCCTACTGCTGGGCAGTTGGTTTTAAACTGTTGGTGGACCAAAGGGGAATACAACTGCATGACTGCACCCTGCTTTGATCCACCACTGGGTCTAGTGATGCTAGTCTATGTTCCTACTCATAGCACAGCCCCAGGGGTATTTTAATTCCCATCCACTGTCCCAGTGGCCCCACCAGTCTCTGCACCCAACCCGCCAGCCCTTCCGGGCTGCTCAGTTACTTATATTAGGCTGCCGCACTGCTCCCGGCAGCAGTGAACACCTGCATGTGTCGCTCCTGGTTTAGGCAGCTTCAAGCAAGCCACCTAAACCTAACCCAGATCCTGCAAACGCTTGTCTGTGCCCATACATTTCATCTTTAGAAAACTTTAGCAGTGTCAGGCTCTTGGCTGGAAGGAAAGTGTCCAGCTACCAGTCCCCTAGTTGTGTCTCCAGACCATGGCACACTCTGTGATAGAAGTGGAAATATTTAGTCTCAGAAAGAATGATTGAAAAGTCAGCTGATTGTGACAGACTCAATAAGGTTTGGTGTGGGGGCCAAACTATAAGTACAGAAATATTTTATAGATTTAAGTAGTGAAAACAGTTTTAATAGGAATTTAAACACCTGCTTGACGAACCGGCAACCTAGATACTGCAGCATTGTATTAATGCGTGCACAAAGAGAGATGAAACAGACTGCAAAGTAAAATGTGATATTTTGTAGGTAGACAGACTATTTTTAATGCCCAAGCTGACCACCTAAGCGGCGAAATGTAAATCAGAGGTTAAAAAACCCAAACCAAATGAAAAAATGTACTGGTAACTTTCATAATACTTTAGTAATCATGCACACAAATAACTGCTAGTGTCCCGTGAAATGCTTGGGTTAAACAGCAATGACTAAATTACAGTATGATCCTGCAAACACGAGTAAGATTTGCCTAGTTAGGGAACTTGTGAATAATAGTGCACTCAGGATTAGAAAACAAGTACATAGGTAAAATCCTTCCTGCAGGCACTCGGCCAGATTTTTCAAAGGCATTTAGATAACTAAAGATGCAGTCCGGCACCCCCTGGATTTTGAAAGTGCCTAACTCCCATGGATTTCAGATTCCACTAGGTGCCTAAACACTTCTGAAAATCTGGCACTTAGTGCTTCTGTGAAATGATACGGCATCTTGCTTGACACATTAGACTACAAATGAAACAAAGGGAAGTCTTTAAGTTTCAGTAGTATGATAATTGAGCAGTTTTTGAGAAGTAACTGCCTGGTAGGACTTCTCAGACACGCGATGAGCTCAGAATTCCTCAGGCCAATGAGAAAATAATTTCTGCAGATGGGCTGGTTATATTACATAGGAGGCATGCTTTACTGGCCTTTTGTTATAGTTGTTTTTCCATTTATGCTGAAGTGAGAAGCAGGAGAGATTTCCATCAACAGCAGCACATAGAGCATATTGGGAATTGCCTAGGTCAAATAATTCTATGCCCTCATCAGACATTACTTTTAGGAATATTATGCCATATATTGGGTATATTAGTGAACTGCTTCTCTAAGTAAATGAAAGGCCAGCGTAGCCCACCTGTTTCTCAGAAAGGCAACCTCCCTTGACAAAGACAGAGTGGAGAGGGTTTATACAATTCTGCATACAAATGACTTATTTATTTGGGTAAGATTTTATTGAAATCCAAAAGAGAGATGTGACATATAACTGTAACATGCCTATCAGCATGAAATAATACCTGCATTTTGAGCTTCCTGTTCTGCATAGTTGATAATACTTCTCTATCTAGATATATGACTAAAATAAGGCAGTAACGCATATTATCCTGGTGTGTACACGTCTACATAGATGACCTTAAGAGATCAAGCCCTTTCCCTCCTCCTCCGAGCACACGTAACTAGAGGAGGTGGCTGGGTGGAGCAGCCAGCTAAGCACCTGAGCAGTCGCCTCTGTGTTTGGAGAAGGGTGGAAGGGGATTCTTCTTCCTTTTGGGCAGTGAGCCAGTTAATTTGTGTGATATTGTACACCTGTTAGACAAGACATTTTTTTTTGCTCTGTATGCAGTGGAGAGCGAGGCACCGTCTTTAGTTTCCCCTCCCAGTCAAATCCTTAAAGAACTGGATTCTCCGAATCCTGCAGAGAGTGTTGTGGCTAATTGCTCTCTGTACAAACTAATAGCAAAAATTAAGGATGTGAATAGACAGAGTTGTTTACAGAAGGACATGCAAATCATGGGGAAATATATGCAAATGATGCCGGGGTAAAATTGGGATTGTGCGTGTCCCAAACCACTTAGAAGAGTGTTGCTGTGAAATGTACTATAATTAATAATAATAATAATAACAATAATAAAAAGCAAAACAAAGCATAGCAGCCCCCCCTGGCTTTCAAGCAACTAATTAGCATGTTTCAGAAAAAATATTTTATTCCAATATTTTGATTCAGGCCTGTGAGAGTGCTGCCAAGCATTTCCTCTGCCTAATGACTAGCTGGGAATCTGTCTCATTCATCCATTCTCACTAGAGAGGAAGCAGACAAATGCTTGAGCTTAAAGCAGGGATGTGCTAGCTCTTTATGCCGGATTTGCTTTTCTCATAGGGCAATTGGAAATTGGAGAGAATTAGAAAAAAATTCCCTTTCATTCTTGCTTCCTCCATCTCTTAACTACCCTGTTGATCTCCATACCTGGCAACGTATGTTTCCTTAGTTCTGACTTTTCTGGACTTTTTTTTTTTTTAAACGTGATTTCACTTGAGTAGCTCAAAACAGTTGCATTGTCAACCATTTCTGCCCTTGCCTCAGTTGCTGGATTTTTCAACTGGTCAGTCTACATTTAAAATTTCCTACTTCTGCTCATTTAGCTTGAGGACTCCAGTTTGAGTCTTTGTGGGCAGTAAGAAGACAGCAAGGCTGCACCACAACTTCCCCAGGTGACTCGGGGGAACTTCAGTGATGGTGACTGTGGGGCTAAGTCAGTATTTTAAAGGCATTTCTATCTCTGGGTAGTCTGTGCCTACCATAAGGAGGCATACTGAAGCACCAATGAAAGCTTTCTATAAAACCTGCCTGCTAAGGGCCTGGGAGTGGCCTGTCCCTGCACTGGGACCCTGCATTAAGAACGCTGTGGGCTAAGTTCTGCCTCTCATGGATCGAAGTGGCACCCAACTAGTAGGTGTCAGTATCTTGCTTCTGGCAGCAGGCATGCTATATGACCCTATTTTACAACCGGGCAAAATAAAATCTCAAATTGTGTGCAAGTGCCAGAGACTGCATGTATACCATTTTGGTACATAAAGTATCTACAGATCATGCCTGACCACTCTGGTTGCCTCCTATGATGAGATGACTGGCTCTGTGGATGTGGGGAAAGCAGTGGATGTGATATACCTTGACTTTAGCCAGGCTTTTCATATGGTCTCCCACAGCGTTCTTGCAAGCAAGTTCAGGAAATATGGGTTGGATGAATGGACTGTAAGGTAGATAGAAAGGTGGCTGGATTGTCAGGCTCAACAGGTAGTGATCAGTAGCTCAAAGTCTAGTTGGCAGCTGGAATCTAGTAGAGTGCCCCAGGGGCTGGTTCTGGGGCCAGTTTTGTTCAATATCTTCTTCATTTATGATCTGGGAAGCGGGACGAAGTGCACCCTCAGCAAGTTCTTGCATAGTGGATACTTTGGAGGATAGGACTAGGACAAGTGCGAAGTCCTGCACTTAGGACAGAAAAATCCCATGTACCGCTACAGGCTTGGGACCAACTGGGTAAGCAGCAGCTCTGCAGAAAAGGACCTGGGGGGTTAGAGTGGACAAGAAGCTGAAAATGAGTCAACAGTGTGCCTTTGTTGCCAAGAAGGCTAACAGCATACTGCTCCTAGTAATGCAGCCCAGTACGCCGTTAGCCTTCTTCACAACAAGGGCACTCTGCTGGCTCACATTCAGCTTCTTGTCCACTGTGACCCCCAGGTCCTGTTCTGCCAAGCTGCTGCTTAGCCAGTTGACCCCCAACCTGTATCAGTGCATAGGATTATTTGTTCATAAGTTCAGGACTTTGCACTTGTCCTTATTGAACCTCATGAGATTTCTTTTGGCCCAGCCCTCCAATTTGTTGAGGTCTCTCTAAATCCTAACCCTACCCTCCAATGTATCTACTACTCCCCACAGCTTGGTGTCATCTGCAAACTTGCTGAGGACACACTCAATCCCGTCATGTCCCCCAGCCCCCTCACCATTTTTGTTGCCCGGCGCTGGACTCTCTCCAATTTGTCCACACCCTTTCAGTAGTGGGGCCCAAAGATGAACACAGAACTCCAGATGTGGCCTCACCAGTGTGAGTAGAGGGGAATTATCACTTCTCTGGACCTGCTGGCAACACGTCTACCAATGCAGCCCAGGAAGTCATTAGCCTTCTTGGTAACAAGGGCACACTACTGGCTCATATTTAGCTTATTGTCCACTGTAACTCCCAAGTCCTTTTCTGCAGAACAGCTGCCCAGCCAGTCAGCCCCCAGCCTGTCCTGGTGCATGGGATTGTTCTGTCTTAAGTGCAGGACTTTGCACTTGTCCTTGTTGAACCTCATGAGATTTCTTTTGACCCAATCCACCAATTTGTCTAAGTCATTCTGAATCCTAGCCCCAAGATAATTTACTACTCCCCCAGCTTGGTGTCATCCACAAACTTGCTGAAGGTGCAATCCTTCCCATTTTCCAAATCATTAATGAAAATAGTGAACAAAACTGGCCCCAGGACCAACCCCTGGGGCACTCCACTTGATATAGGCTGCTAACTAGACATTGAGCCCGATGATCCAGCCAGCTTTCTATCCACCTTACAGTCCATTCCTCCAGCCCATACTTTCTTAACTTGCTTGGAAGACTGCTGTGGGAGACTGTTTCAAAAGCCTTGCTAACGTCAAGGTATATGACATCCACTGGCTTCCCCATATCTGTTACACAAATTGCCAATTGCACAAATTACGAGCGAGACTTTGTAAAGGGGGATAAGGCAAGGTCCCACGTTTATTAATCGCATGAGTTAGACATAGAGGTTTGGGCACACCATTCATACAGACACACGCACATCATCATACACATCATTACACACAGGCATACACATATGTAAAACGACCATTTTATCCACACATACACCAGATATAGTTCCCATCAATAGTTGCTCAATATCAGCCCAGGGTGGCTAATCCAGGCTTATTGAGTAGATGATGATGATTTGAATATAACAGCTGGAGTGGGGTGAACAGATGCGTCTGTGCACCGGTGAAACAGCGGTAGAAAAAGAGACTCACACAACTTGGCATTTCCAAAGTGTTCTTTTATGGGGATTGGCATCTTCTGTTTCAGTGCATTGGGGTTTTTCTATACCCAGCTTCTGTTTTTGCAGTTGTTTTTCTTTTGTCTTCAGCTTATCTTAGCCTTGGAGTGTTTGTGTTGCCTGTCTGGCAAAATTTCTTCTTCTGTTATCTCCTTTGTGCCCTCGAGCTTCAAAGGGATTCTTCAGCTGTTTGTTAGTTAGTTACTGGCTGGTAACTTACATTTGGCGCCTTGTTGCTTACATAAACAGTTAAATCTTCTCCCATCTCTATGGCAATCTCTCACCATTCACCCTTTTATACACACTCATACGTAAAGGCTATGCAGAGTTCATTCACTTATGTCAAGCAGAAGGATACAAAATGGAGTTTTCAAGTTGCTTACAGGACAAGACTAACATGGTTATATTTTACTATTATTACACTCTATGTTAACATTCAGCTATATTAGTTCAGTTCATGCTACATATCTACAGAGCCAGTCATCTCATCATAGAAGGCAATCAGGTTGGTCAGACATGACTTACCCAGGTGAATCCACACTGACTGTTCCTAATCACCTTCTCCTCCTCCAAGTGCTTAGAAATGGATTCCTTGAGTATCTGTTCCATGATTTTTCCAGGGACTGAGGTGAGGCTGGCCAGTTCATAGTTCCCTGGATCCTACCTTTTCCCTTTCTTAGATATGGCCACTATGTTTGCCTTTTTCCAATCATCTGGGACCTCTCCTGATCACCATGAATTTTCAAAGATGATGGCCAATGGCTCTGCAATATCATCAGCCAACTCCTTTGGCACCCTCTGTACATCCCATCCATGAATCCCATCCATTCATTCAACCAGGACTTCCTTAGTTTGTTTGCACAGTACAGGTATTGCCCAGGATAGTCTCTGGATAATGGATATTTCTGCATGTAAGTACCATTATAAAATACTACTTCTATTCAACGTTGCTGCTTTTGACACTGATGTAGAAACACTTAGACTCTGATCTACCGACCAGGAAGATACAGAAGGAATATTGTCATTTTGTGTCCAGTTTTGGGCTCCACAATTCAAAAAGGACGTGGAGAAGCTTGAGAGAGGCTGGAGAAGAGCCACGCGCATGATCAGAGGTCAGGAAAGCAGATCTTATGACGACAGGCTGGGAGCCACGGGGCTGTTCAGCCTGGAAAAGCGCAGGCTCAGGGGTGATCTGGTGGCCACCTATAAGTTTATCAGGGGTGACCCCCAGTATTTGGGGGAATGTTTATTCACCAGAGCACCCCAAGGGATCACGAGGTCGAATGGTCACAAACTCCTGTGAGACCTTTTCAGGCTGGACATAAGGAAGAATTTCTTTACTGTCCGAGCCCCCGAGGTCTGGAACAGCCTGCCATCGGAGGTGGTTCAAGCACCTATGCTGAAAACCTTCAAGAGCAAATTGGATGCTTATCTTGCTGGGATCCTATGACCCCAGCTGACTTTCTGTCCTTTGGGCAGGGGGCTGGACTCCATGATCTCCCGAGGTCCCTTCCAGCCCTGATGTCTATGAAATATATATATAGGTATCAGTTGAACACAATGTTTTCTTGATATATTTACAATTTTAAAGCTATATATATATATGTATCTCCTTTCATTTTAATCATGGATTTTGGGTTCTTAATCAGAGAATTTGCAACTTTTTATCTGGGAAAACCAGGATCCCTGTTGATTATCCAGTTAATTGCATCTTAAATGTAATGTCTTTTCAGGACCTGCAAGTAATATTTGATGGCTGTGTGATCAGCTGCATTATTCACTGACACCTATTTTCAGGACGGTGCATTGTGATTCATCAGTATCTGAGTCTGGCTGCCTCTTTTTCTAATGCATATAATAGATATGACAATAGGATGCTCCACTGACACAAACAGAGGCATTGTGGTGAACAGAAGTGTTCTCGTCTCTCACTGGGATGCTGTCACCTGCAATGTTTTCAGAAAAAGAACTTGGCTCACAAGTCAGCCATCAGAGGATGCTACCAAATATCTTTTTAAAAGGTCTGTGTTTGCTTTAACTGTCGCAGAGTATTTTGCATGTTCCTGGGAGCAATGGATAATGAGACCTAAGTTTGGCTTAGGAAAGAAAATTCTTCCAGAGGGTGAAGAATTGTTTAGGATATACTGCCAAAATAGCAATGCCACAACGCCACCTCTGCAGTAACACACATCATGCATGAGTGATGAGGCTTCTGGATATGAGAGAAATGAGGCAAGGGGTCTGTTAAAATACAATTCATTTTTACTTCCTAATTATCAGGATCCACAATGATGCATCACAAAGACATCAATATTCTGAACTATAATATGATTTGAACATTTATTTCATACAGAAGCAGTTCCATGAGTAATACTTCAGATTATTTTGAATTGACTTGTATTATATTAGTCATATCATTTTAACAGACATGTAATTTATATATGGAAGAGACCTGGAATAAATGTCAAGTATCCCACTGAAGTTTGATTACTATCTTCGAGGAACTGAAGAGTCGAAACATAAATCAGAATGATACACAGAAGAAGTTAAAGTTTATATTATTTAGGCACTAATTGTTTTTGGTAAACTAAGATATTTGGTCACATCACATGATATTTCTATGTGATGGACAGTTTGGCTATATGATCATGACCGACACTGTATAAAGATGTAGAAATCAAGTACTACTACAATAGCTGATACATATTCTTTTTAGCAGAGGCCTGTGAACTTGCATGAAAAGTTGTGAGCCTGGCTCTGTCTTCTGTAGCTTTGGTTGAGTTATTTAAACTCAATTTTTGCCTCGTTTACTCGGCTGCAAAATGAATATGAAATATCGCATCTCCAGGATTTTTTGCAATGTAATGTCTGTAAAGAACTTTGAGCTCTCTATGGACATTGCTGTAGAAAGTAAACACTATTATTTCTAAACTCCTTTAAGAGCTACTGCATAAGTGCTTGTTTGAATTAGCTTTTGTCTGGACTTCACATCCATTGACTGGTTAAATACCAATGTCCATAATAAAAATAATTAAAGCCGGAGAGGAGCTGTTCAAGATGAGCACCAACTTCTTCCATTGGGCATATTGGCATATACATATTTGATTATCTCTAACATTTGGTTTAATTATTCTAAACAACACAGCTTAATGCTCTCAGATATTAAACACGGCATGTTTGTACAAGTTAAATGGACTAATGTAGTCAATTCTGTGTGTTGTAATCAAGGAGCCATTACATTGCATTCAGAATTGCAATGCTGCAGTTGTAATAAATCTCTGGGTTCGTTTTTGTATGCAGCATCTTGGTTGTTCAGACTGTTTGCAGTAGGCGCAACATATTTGGGAACAGGGGCAGCAAGCGGGGCAGTTTGCAAGTCCGTTTGTCCATCCCCCTCTTTGAAGGGGAGCCTTTAAAGTAAGTTCTTTGATTAAGAGTAACTAACCTACATACATTTAGTGTAAGTAGCTAAAATGCAGCAGTTAGACCAATACTTAAGCCCCCTCTTCAACTAGAATCCAGAGTGAGGCAGTTTGCTAGGGAGTTTGCCTGGAAACTCTCTCTTACCTTCCTTCACTGTAAGCTTGGTGAGAGGAAGCAGATTAGCAGGGAAAAGGAAACCTTTTGGGACCAAGGAGCAGTGAACAGGCCAGCTTACAAGGGAGTTTGCTAGGGAAGGTCTGCTTGGAAATAGGGGGAGGCAGAGAGAGGTGATGGATTAAGACACCCAGAGAAGTGGCTGGAGGACGTCACAGTGCTGGAGCCACTGCCACTGCCACTGCCACTGCCACTGCCACTGTCAACTCTTTATCTGCTTGTACCTGTGAGTTGTCTGTCCAGGCAGGACCATTCATCATTGAGGCTTCTGCCCAGTCCCAGGTTTGGCGCTGTGAAGGCTGTGACTTGCAGGTTCCTTCCAGTGACAGCCAGGTGAGGGAGTGCCTGCGGTGTGACCGGTGTCGTCTGGTGGTGTCCCTCGGGTACGAGGCAAGAGAGTTACAGGAGGAGGCAGGATGGCTCTGAAGCATCCTCCACGATGAGGACTTCTTTGATGTGACACTTGAGGGAGACCTTGAGGACTGTGGAGGAAGGACTGCCAGAGACAGTGCTAGACAAAGGAAGAGGACATGGACTCCCAGAAAGATGGAAGCTGGAAGCTTGTTATCTCTGGCAGCAAGCAGAAGTGTTCATCTCCCCCTGCAGTGGTTTGCCTGGAGAACATATATGGAAACCAAGAGCAGGAGCACAAAAAGGCCAGGCCAGGCATCGCCAAGGTTGGGAGGACTGAGGCCACTGCCACTAAGAGAAAGCGATGGGTGGTGGTGGTTGGAGACTCCCTTCTGTGGGGGACAGTGGGATCCATTTGCCAGACTGACCTGTTGCCTCAGGAGGTTTGCTGCTTGTCCAGAGCCTGGATTGAGATGTCATAGAAGGATTACTGAGACTTGTCCAGTCCTTGGACTACTACCCCATGCTGCTCATCCATGTGGGCAGCAATGATACTACCAGGGGAGACCCTGAGCAGATCAAAAGTGACTACGAGGCTCTCTGTTCAAGGGTGAGGGGAAAGGGGATTAGGTGGTACTCTCCTCAATCCACCCAGTCAAGGGGAAGGGACTAGGCAAGAGCGGATGCATCTTGCAGATCAGTGCATAGCTTTGCAGATGGTGTCACCAGCAGGGTTTTGGCATCTTTGCTCATGGGATGTTGTTCCAAGAAGAAGGACTGCTAGGAAGAAACAGGATCCACCTGATGAAGAGAAAGAGCAGGGGTGGGCAAAATATGGCCTGCAGGCCAGATCTGGCCCACTAGGTGACTGGATCCAGCCGGCTGCTGTCCCCATAGCTCTCTGCATAGGGCTATGGCCAGCCCCATTCATGCTGGGGCAGCCTGCGCCGGGCTTCCACTGGTGCCCACCGGCCTAGGGCAGAAAGCAACTCCTGGCAAGGCAGTTCCTGGTGCAGCTGCAGCCAGGTAATGCTCTGTGCTCCCCGCCTTCAGCAGTGGCTCCTGCTTCTGATCTTTCCCCTCCCATGCTGTGCCGTGCTGCTCTGGGGACACAGTTTTAGCCAGGTGGCTCCTCAAGCTCCAGGTGAACAGCATGGCATGGTGCTTCAGGGGCAAGATCAACAGTAGGAGCTGCCACTAGAGGCAGGGAGCACAGAGCAGCACCTGGATGGGCTGTGGGCACTGGTGGGAGCACAGTGTGGGCTGCTCCATCATGAGGGGATGGAGCTTGGCCCCATACAGACTGCCGCAGGGGCAGTATGGACTGTACTGCCCAGCCAAGCTCTGCTGCATGTGCCCGCCCCCCCCCCCCCCACAGCAGGGTCCCAGGTCCTAGCGCCCAGGCAGCACCCTCTCCACAGATGCACACAAGCACACCCACCCTCCCCACACCCCAGACAGTAGGGGCATGTGATCACAGCCTCTCCTCCACCTCCCACCCCTGAACACAGCTCCCTGCCCACCCACCCACAGTCCCATAGGGAGTTTGGGTGAGTTGTTGCGGGGGGTGGTGGTGCTGACATGGCCTGTGACAGCTCATCCAAGCTCCCTATGTGGCCCTCAGGCCCAAATGGATGCCCACCCCTGGGGAAGACCATAGTTGAAGACAGGCTCAGTAAGCCAGCAAGGAGAGCTTTAAATTAGGTTTGCTGGGGGATGGGTAACAAAGCCTTGATGTAAGTGAGGACTTGGATGATCTGGAGGAAGCACAAACAGGATGGGGCAATGCAGGGGAGGACTTCTCATTCTTCCTGGAAAACTACCAGGGCCATCAGCTAGGTAGTTACCTTAGGTGCTTGTACATGAATGCACAGAGCCTGGGAAACAAGCAGGAAGAATTGGAAATCCTTGCACAGGAAGGACAGGCAGGGAAGAAGAGGAGAAGGAGTTGTACTATATGTAAAAGAGCCATATGATTGCTCAGAGCAATGAAACAGTATGAGACAAACTTGTTGACAACCTCTAGGTTAGGGCCAGAGCAAAGAGCAACAAGGGTGATGTCATGGTGGGTGTCTACTATAGACCAGCAGACCAGGAGGATGAGGATGGATAGAGGAGGATGAAGCTTTCTCCAAACAACTAGTACAAGTTTCCTGATCACGGCCCCTGGTTTTCATGGGAGACGTCAATCGCTCAACATCTGCTGGGAGGACAATACAGCAGTGCACAGGCAATCCAGAAAGTTTTTGGAGAGTGTTGAGGACAACTCCCTGGTACAAGTGTTGGAGAGGCCAGTTAGGGGCCATGCTCTTCTTGACCTGCTTCTCATAAACAAGGAAGAAATGATAGGGGATGTAGAAGTGGATGGCAAGTTGGGCAGCAGAGACCATGAGATGAATGAGTTCAGGATCCTGACAAAAGGAAAAAAGTAGAGCAGCTGAGTATAGACTCTGGACTTCAGAAAAACAGACTTTGACTCCCTAAGGGAACTGATGGGCAGGACCTCCTGAGAGGCTGGTATGAGAGGGAAAAGAGTCCAGGAGATCTGGTTAGAGTTTAAAGAAACCTCACTGAAAGACGGGAACAAATCATCCCAATGCACAGGAAGACTAGCGAGTATGGCAGAAGACCAGCTTGGTTTAGCAGGGGACTCTTCAATGACGTAAAACACAAAAAGAAAGTTTACAAGAAGTGGAAACTTGGACAAATTACTAGGGAGGAGTATAAGAGTATCACTTGGGCATGGAGCGATGAAGTTAGGAAGGCCAAAGTAGAACTGTAGTTGCAACTAGCAAGGGACGCGAAGGGTAACAAGAAGGGTTTCTACAAGTATGTCAGCAACAAGAGGGAGGTGAGGGAAAGTGTGGTTCTCTTACTGAATGGGGGAAACAACTAAGTGACAGCGATGGCAATGATGGGGGAAGCAAATAAGTGACAATGATGATGATGAACAAAGGTTGAAATAAATGCCTTTTTTTACTTCAGTCTTCACAGGCAAGGTCAGCTTCCAGACTACTGCACCTGACAGCACAGTTTGGGGAGGTGGTGACCATCCAACTGTAGCAAAAGAACAAGTTAGGGACTATTTAGAGAAGCTGGACTCCGATGGGGCCGGATGGGATGCACCTGAGGGAGCTGGCTGATATGATTTCAGAGCTGCTGGCCATCATCTTTAAAAACTCATGGTGATTGGGAGAGGTCCTGGACAATTGGAAAAGGGCAAATATAGTACCCATATTTAAGAAAGGGAAAAAGGGAGGATCTGGGGAACTACAGACTGGTCAACCTTACCTCAGTGCCTGGAAAAATTATGGAGCAGGTCCTCAAGGAATCAATTTCTAAGCAGTTGGAGGAGAAGGCGGTGACTAGGAACAGTCAGCATGGATTCATCAAGGGCAAGTCATGCCTGACCAACCTGATTACCTTCTGTGATGAGAGGACTGGCTCTGTGGATGCAGGGAGAGCAGTGGACATGATATACCTTCACTTCAGCACAGCTTTTGATATGGTCTCCCACAAGATTCTTACAAGCAAGCTAAGGAAATACAGGTTGGATGAATGGACTGCAAGGTGGATAGAAAACTGGCTGGGTTGTTGGACTCAAAGAATAGTAATCAATGGCTTGATGTCTAGTTGGTAGCAGGTATCAAGTGGAGTGCCCCAGGGGTCGGTCCTGGGGCTGGTTTTGTTCAATATTTTCATTGGTGACCTGGAAGATGGGATGGACTGTACCATCAACAAGTCTGCATATGACACCAAGCTTGGGGGAGTAGTAGATATACTGGAGGGTAGGGATATGATTCAGAAAGACCTTGGCAACTTGGAGGATTGGACCAAAAGAAATCTCATGAGGTTCAAGATGGACAAGTGGAAAGTCCTGCACTTAGGACAGAACAATCCCATGCACCACCACAGCCTGGGGACTGACTGGCTGGGCAGCAGCTCTGCAGAAAAAGACCTGGCTGTTACAAAACACTGAATATGAGCCAACAGTGTGCCGTTGTTGTGAAGAAGAGTGTGGCATACTCAGCTGGATTAGTAGGAGTGTTACCAGCACATTGAGGGAAGTAATTATTTTCCTCTGTTCGGCATGGGTGAGGCCACATCTGTGGTATTATGTCCCATTTTGGGCCCCCCCACTATTGAAAGGATGTAGACAAATTGAGGACAGTCCAATGAGGGACAACAGAAATGGCTAGGGGGATCAACATGACTTCTGAGGAGAGGCTGAGGGAACTGAGCTTATTTAGTCTAGAGAAGAGAAGATGGAGGGGATTTAATAGCCGCCTTCAACTACCTGCGGGGGGTCCAAAGAGGATGGAGCTGGACTGTTCTCATGGTGGCAGATGACAGAACAAAGGTTCAGTGGTCTTGAGTTGCAGCAAATGAAGTTCAGTTTAGATATTAGGAAGTACTTTTTCACCAGGGGGATAGTAAAACACTGGAGCAGGTTTCCCAGAGAGGTGGTGGACTCTCCATCCTTGGAGGTTTTGAAAACCCAGCTAGACAAAGCCTTGGCTGGGATAATCTAGTTGGGGATGTTCCTGCTATGAGCAAGAGGTAGGACTAGATGACCTGAGGTTCCTTCAAACTCTAATTTTCAATGATTTTGTGATTTGGCTTCTCTCACTGAAAGAATACTGATTTATTTTATTCCTAGCTTCCACTCTTGGTAGACTGCTAAACCAAAACCTTTGCTTTAACTAGAAATTCATACACAGAGGAGGAACAAAGCATGCATTCTTCAATTATTAACAGAGAATCCAGGATTTTGAAAAACAGATACAGGCTGGAAACTTTTATGGTTGTTTCAGAAAATTCAACTGTTGACACAGGCTAATACATGGGAGATGTCATTGTCTGTTTGTGCATTCAGAATGAAAAACTTACCACTAAGAAACAGAAATTCAGGTATCATTACTTTTAAAATAAAATGCAGATGTTTAAAAGCATGGAAGAGAATAATTAAGTACAGGTATCCTTACCTGTATCCCCCTAATGATGCCCTGAGTTTCATAGTTTCATAGATTCATAGAAGTAGGGTCAGAAGGGACCTTGCAGATCATCAAGTCCAACCCCCTGCCCTGGGCAGGAGAGAAAACCAGGCTCAAATGTCCCCAGCCAGGTATTCATCAAGCCTTCTCTTAATGACCTCCCCTCATCTCATCAGAATCTGGGAAATTAGGACCATAGGAAAGTAGGGCTAGAAGGAACTTCATGAGATCACCTAGGCCAGCATTTCTCAGCCTGTGGGTCGCAACCCAAAAGTGGGCTGCAAAAATATATGAAAGTGTCGTGAACAAACTTTTCAAATGGATCATATTTTGCATACATTTTTGAAAAAACAGGTGCTGCTTATGCTTCCCCATAAGATAATGCTGTGCATATGAATAAACAGGGATCCAAACTTTCTATTTGCCGTGGAAAAATGCAGATTTTCTCTTTCAAAGAGCTGCGGTAGAGCTGCAGCCTGGTGCGTGAGCAGCTGTTAGCAGGAGGAGGTGAGGGCAGTTCAGCCCCCCGTGTGTTACTCCTCATGCTGCTGGTGGTGCAGCTGGTGTGGCGGTCCTAGTGGCAGCAGAAGCAACAAGTCTTGCCCTGAACCTCCCTGCCGCGCCAGGCCCTGCCTGCTGGGCCATGGAGGTGGCTCCTGCCCATGCCAGTCCAGCCACTGTGGGCTGACAAATCACTCCCCCCCGCCAATACCCCACACAATAGGGGCCTGGGGCCTGGGGCAGGGAGCAGTGGGTTGGGAGTGAGGGGCAGCGGCAGGGCAAGGGAGCTGTTTTCTACTTAAACTATTTACTGGGTTGGGATAGCCCCCAATGTTTACAAATGGGTCCTGGCACAAAAAAGGTTGAGGCCCACTGATCTAGGCCAGCTCCCTGCTCGAGGCAGGGTTTTCCTTGACTAAATCACCTCTTCCAATTGTCTGTCTAACCTGCTCTTGTCAGCTTCCAGGACGGAGCTGCCAGAAGTTCTCTAGGAGGCCTCTTCCAATGCTTGACCATCCTCGCAGCCAGGCAGTTCCTTTTAATGTCTAACCTAAATTTCCTCTGATGAAGCTTGAAGCCATGGCTCCTAGTCCTGGCTCTTATGGCCGCAGAGAAAAGTCCATCTCCATCCTCTTTACATCTTTTTTCCTAATAGGTACAGAGGGACTATGCTGAGTCCGGGTTTCTTTATGGTCATATGTACTGTGCAGAAAAGTATATCTTACGAACTTTTGCTTAGACAAATTGTTTATTGAAGGCCATCGTTCCCTCCTCTCCTTTGATACTCCATATGACACTGACTCTGCATACTATATTTGTGTAACTAGTGTTGTACATAGATCCAGTATATCAATCTATACAATTTTTTAGGCTCGGGCCATATACTTAGAGCACTTTTATGAAAAGATCTATTGCGAACATAGTGATAAAGTGTGTGGATTATATATGTACCAATTTGCACTCACAGATTAGACTATCTATAGCAAATTGATTTTAAAACCAAAGCTCTTTGGTATGCATTTTTGATACTCTGGTCACTAGCTGTCCAGGAACAATTTCTGCTCTAAATCAAATTGGCTCAGATAATAAAGCTTATAGATCGCAAACTAGATAGGAGCTACTATTGGTTATGACATTCCAATTGGGACATTTCTAAAGCTGAAGCCTGGCTAAAATGTCTTCATACAATATACATAAATGGAAAATGAGAAGTTGCTGGTCAGTACAGTTATGGGGACACAATTTTAGCTGTCTGTTCTGATACTTTCAATTGTTCAAAGATGAATTACATTTTGATTTTCCTATATTTATAATGGTGATTGATTGACAGCTATGGTCCTCTTGACAGGTTGTATTTTAGTGTTAAATGCATAGACATAAGTGCATGCAAACATGTATTTTTAGATGTGGTAACAGAAGAACTTTCTGAAAGGTCTCTGAAGATTTTAAGATACAGGTTGCCTGTTCTTCATATTTCTTCTTCTTCTTCTTATTCTTTTGACTTCTTAGTTTTATAGTCCCACTCTGAATATATTAGAACAGGTTTGGCTGGATGAAAATATTATTTGTGCCCAAAGAAAATTTCAGTGAGATGCACAGTTTTGTGTAACACTGGCAGACTTGTGACACAGCAACTTGCAGATTATACTCTACTGCTGCATAAGGCCCAAACTGGTGTGGGGCTGCATCACCTTAGGAGCAGGCCAGGGGGTGAACTATGATACCGAATCACAATTTTCCCCCCTGCTTATTTCTTTGCTTCAAAACAAAACATGCAAGGACAAGGACATCTCAAAAGCACAAATAGCTTACTGACAATGTTGGATCACTTGGTAACCATTTGCTTATGGCAATTACCACTAATTATTTCACTGAATTGGAAATGCAGAAAAATAATCTATAAAGGATGCTGGGGACACATTACTGCACAATAATGAGATTTTACAACACGCTGAGACAGAAAATAGCCTGTTTTAAAATATATATTGTATATGATACTCTATGTATTACATATTTAAAAGAAATGTGCTTTTTGATATTTGTGGTATTTCTTACCAAACCTATTAAATGTAAAGCAGTGGGTATTATTTATGTATGTAGTAAGCAATTCTTGGTAATTTAGAAAGTACATAAAGTGCATCCTAATTTTATTTCCCCAGGTACATGCATAAGGCTCTATCTAAGCTAAAATTAGCTGCTGCTTTTCCCTAGACCATATGTGGATGCAATTCTACCCCGCAGAATAAAGGCAGATTGTAACTGGAAAATCACATCCAGTCAAAGCACATCATGTCTTGAAAGTCTTTCCTTTCCAGGAGGGGGGTAGAGAAGAGAAATGCTGTAATCTCAAAGTAGTTCATCATATATGTTTCTCCTCTGTCAGCTAGTATTTCTCTATTCTGTTCCCAGCTCTGCTCCTGTCAAGTGACCTTAACTTTGGATTAGGTGCAAGACAAATCATCATCTTCCTATTTTGTGCTTCCAGTTTTCATTTGTAAAATGGTATTTATATCACATGGATGTTGTGGGAATTGGTTTATTAAGAGCATTTTGGGATAGAATGTATCCCACTGAAAGATACAGTTTAAGTGCTGACTAGGACTGGTTATGAGCTTTACTTAATTACATTAATTCATTAAAGCTGAAAATTATTTGGAAGAATATTAATTGGTCATAAGGAGGTATAACTGTCCCTTGCTGTGCATCCACAGATGCATCTCAAGGAGGTGCAGGTCCGAGGAGGTGATCCTCCCCTTCTGTGCGACACTGGTCAGGCCGCAGCTGGAGTACTGCGTCCAGTTCTGGGCGCCGCACTTCAGGAGGGATGTGGACAACATAGAGAGGGTCACTCGCATGATCCAGGGACAGCAGGACAGGCCCTGTGAGCGGAGGCTACAGGACCTTAACCTGTTCAGCTTTTGCAAGAGAAGGCTGAGGGGGGACCTGGTAGCCATCTATTAACTTACCACGGGGGACCAGTGGGGTTGGGGAGAGACCTTGTTCCCCCGAGCGCCTTCTGGAGTAACAAGGAATAACGGCCATAAGTTGCTAGAGAGTAGGTTTAGACTAGACGTTCGGAGGTGCTACTTCACAGTCGGGGCGGCTAGGATCTGGGACCAACTTCCAAGGGAAGTGGTGATGGCTCCTACCCTGGGGGTCTTTAAGAGGAGGCTTGACGCTTACCTGGCTGGGGTCATTTGAGCCCATTTTTCTCTCCTGACCATGGCAGGGGGTCAGACTAGAAGATCTACAAGGTCCCTTCCAACCCTACATCTATGAATCTATAAACTACCAAGAGCTAAAATAAAAGGTGACTTAAACATTGTAGAATATTTTAAAAAATAGTTTATGGCTTAGCACAAAGTCAAGTATATTTTCAAGGCTCTGAAAATAACTTCCACAAGCTCTGCAGTAAGTTGTGTGGACAATTGTGATGAAAGGGAGCTTTTGAGTTCTGCTACCATGCCATCTGATCTTTTTTTAGTCTTCAGACATAACCACTACAAATCCCTTTTTTAGGCTTTTGGCAAGAATACTTCAATAGTTGTTTAAGGTAATAAGAAATACCGTAAGTAGCATCTATCAAAAATGGCATTTAAATTGTATCCATTAGTATGTTATAGCCATGATTCTTAACTGAAACCAATGTCCCATCTCTGTAAGTCAGTATAACTTTAGTGGAGTTACTGATCTTCTGCATAAGTATAACTGCAAGAATCATGTCCTATAATTTCATCCACCAACTGTGCACAGTCATTACCACCAGAACAGAGAATATTTTCTGTTACTGAACCTTGGAAGCATACATCTCCAAAAAGCAAGAATTTAGAAGCCGGCACACCATGCTGGCTTAAATAAATAACCCCATTTAACTTTATACATTAACCCACCAAAAAAATGAATAATGTTTTTAAAATTTCCTGAGCAGTGGTCTCTGTACTGATTTGGACTTCCCCATGATCAGCCGAGGAAATTTGATTTGGATCAGTATTTGGGAGAGAACTGTAAAGAAAACCTTGTGGTATTGTAGGCACTGGTACGGATATAGAAAATACCCTTTTGATGCCCAAGCGACATGATGAAGAAGCGAAGGTGTGCTGGAGGTATTATATTTCATAGATGGCCTGAAGCTTATGGCTGAAATTTGGGTCTTATTGGAATCAGTAGGAGTTTTGTTTCATTTTAGTGGAACCAGGATTTTAGCCTAGATCTTGATGTCTTACATAGGCAGATATAGGATCTCCTAAAGCCGGGGGGGGGGGGGGGGTGAGGCGTGGCTGGATTCCACCGGTCAGTGGGAGACACTGGGAAGCTGGGCAGGAATCAGTGAATCACTGGTGAAGGTGGGGAGGACCTGCCCTCCCCAACTGATACTGCTGCCATAGTCTCCAGCTGACTTGGGGAAGGTGAGGGAGAGGGGGGCCCAGAAAGGTGCTCCAGCTCTGGGGAGCGGCTGTGTGGGTTTCTGGGTTTGCCTGGGGACAGCAACAGCAACAGCCATGCACTCTTTCCTCCTGCCAATCCCTGCTCCACTGGGGGAGACGGGGGCAGGGAGCAGGTGCTGGAAGGAGGAACCTACATAATGCTGTTGCTGTCTCCTGTTGAGCGGGCACCATTCATCACCGCAGTCTACAGATGGAGCAGGGCAGGAACAGCTCTGGGGCTCCCTCTTCCCCCAGATCAGCCAGGGATAGTGACAGAAATGGGGGTGCATCCATACTGCTGCACCTCCCCTGCATCTGCCCCCGACTTCTTGTGAGCGTTAAAGATCCTTACAAGAAAAAAGCTTCAACTTCACAGCTAAATTTAAATTTAGAATAACCGTTAACATCAACCCTCACTTCCTGTCCATAGCAGTTTACTTTGTGCTTTCACATAGCTCTTCACTCACAAATGGATGATATTTCAAGTGTGGCAAAGCGGTAACATGGTGTTTTCATAGAATCATAGAAAATGAGGGTTGGAAGGGACCTCAGGAGGTCACATCTAGTCCAATGCCCTGCTCAAAGCAGGACCAGCACCAGCTAGATCATCCCAAACAAGGCTTTGTCTAGTCGGTTCTTAAAAACCCCCAAGGATGGAGATGCCACCACCTGTCTGGGTAACCTGTTCCAGTGCTTCACTACCCTCTTGGTGGGAAGGTTCTCCCTAATATCTAACCTAAACTTGGCTTACTACAACTTGAGACCATGGCTCCTTGGTCTGTCATCTGCCACCACTGAGAACAGTCCAGCTCCATTTTTGGAACCGCCCTTCAGGTAATTGCAGGCTGCTATTAAATCCCCTCTCAGTCTTATGTTGTCTGGACTAAATAAGCCCAGCTCCCTTAACCTCTCCTCACAAGTCATGTCCCCCAGCCCCCTCACCATTTTTGTTGCCCTTCACTGGACTCTCTCCAACTTGTCCACCTCCTTTCTGTGGTGGGAGTGGGGGTGGGGGTGGGACTGGACACAGAACTCTGGATGTGGCCTCACCCATGCCTAATGGAGGGGAAGAATCATTTCCTTCTATCTGCTAGAAACACTCCTACCAACGCAGCCCAGCATGCCGTTAGCCTTTTTCACACGAAGGGCTAGCCCTTATTCAGTTTCTTGTCCACTGTGACACCCAGGTCCTTTTCTTCAGAGCTCCTGCCCTCCAGTCAGGCCCCAGCTTGTACCGGTGCATGGGCTTCTTCCATCCTAAGTACAGGACCGCACTTTTTTATTGAATCTCATGAGGTTTCTTTTGGTTCAATCCTCCAATTTGTTGAGGTCTCTCTGAATCCTGGCTCTATCCTCCAGCATATCTACTACTCATAATTTATAATATTATAGTGATATCATGCCTTTCTTTTTAGTCACCTTTCCAAGATGCAAAGACATAAAAAGACCACTTGGAAGCTAAATGCTTTCTGTTCATCATATCTCCAAAAAACCCAAACCAAACCAAACCAAACCACACACACATACTACATCCAAGCTTCTAGCTTGATATCAGCATTACAAAATAGACAAGCTTCTGATTTATTCTTTTAAAGCTTATACATTTGAACAGATGAATCATTCTAGGATTCAGTTTGATTACTTTCCATTTATTTCTCTGTTTTTGTTCACTCTTAAAAACTGATATTTAGATTAAAAATTTGGTCTGGGTCCAGGCCTCAGGAGTGTTGAGGCACTTTTAGTTCAGTAAGACTCTGGCCTATTGTGTCTTTGTGTGTGTGATTGGGCATGAGTATCCAGAAAAGATGACTCTTGGCTAATATGCACTAATTAATAGATAATGTATCCTATTGAAAGTCAAGCTAATGGCTCCCACAAGCATGTTAATAAGCATTACTTTTTTATTATAGGTTCTCATGGTTGCTGGAACTGGTTAAGAGAAAAGTATAGTTCTCCTCATTCTATCATGCTGATATGGACTTAGAAGAAACTCTGGACTGCAACATGTAATGTGTTAAATCCTCAGTGGGGTTATCTAATTTTACTAAGGAAAGAGCCCTGTCCTGCAAGGTATCTGTGGCTATAGCTCTTGTTTATACCAATTCGTTTGTGGGATAGAAGCCTATTTTTGTTTATTGACTGTTGGTTTCAGTGCAATAATATATTATGACCACTGTGCCATCGGTGCTGGAGAGATTGCTGTAATATGGATGATGATTTCCTGTGCTGTATAGATAGCCTTTCATTCAAATGAATCCCTCAGTGTTTTGCCCATTGCACTGATTCATTGTACAAGCTATTCCATATTTAATGTAGTTAATTTATTTTATAACAAAACCTCCTTTAACCGCTCTTAAGTCTTAATAACCCCCTTTAATCATTTTTCTGTCTTGTGCTCTGAATACTAAAATGCAGTGTGTACCTGATGCCTCTACTACATCTTACACTATATAGCAGAATTGGCTAATGACCTGAACAGGACAAAGTGATGCGATATCCTACTTAACAGCATCCCTAAAAGGTACATGAACAAACACTGTAACAGCTCTGCCTCTGTGGATAATGGCAAAATGAGGACTCCAGTTCTTACTATGCTCTTCCCACCAAAATGGTGGGAAATACATTTGGAAAGCAGCAGCAATAGCTTGAGACCTGCTGAAAGCAACCTTTGGGGCTAGCATTCACCCTTTTAAAATTCACTTCATAAGGCCAGGTATCGTGCTCATTGGTTTGTTTGGACCTTTCAAAATTAAAGTAGGCCCAGAATTTTTACGAAATGACCAGTGATTTGGGATATCTTAATAGAAGGGTGGCCAATTATTTCAGCTGGAGGGCTGCTTAATGACTTTTGGTGAGCTCATCTACTCATAGACATTAGGGCTGGAAGGGACCTCAGAAGATCATCAAGTCCAGCCCCCTGCCCCAGGGGCAGGAAGTCAGCTGGGGTCATAGGATCCCAGGAAGATAAGCATCCAAATGTCTCTTGAAGGCATTCAAAGTAGGTGCTTGAACCAGCTCCGGCAGCAGTCTGTTCCAAACCTGGGGGCTCAGACAGCAAAGAAATTCTTCCTTATGTCCAGCCTGAAATGGTCATGGAGGAGTTTGTGACTGTTCAACCTTGTCATCCTTCAGGGCGCTCTGGTGAACAGATGTCCCCCAGATGCTGGTGAGCATCCCTGATAAACTTACAGGTGGCCACCAGATCATCTCTGAGCCTGCGCTTTTCCAGGCTGAAGAGTCCCTATAACTCTCAACCTCTCATCATAAGGTCTGCTTTCCTTATCTCTGATCATGCGTGTGGCTCTCCTCTGCGCTCTCTCCACATCCTTTTTGAATTGTGGAGGGCCACAAGGGTAGCTCCACCCCTTGGCAGGTTCCCCAACCCCGGATTGCCATCTTGAGACCAGAAGTCCGACCCCTTAACCCCCTGACCTTTGCCACTGGAAGCCCCTCCCCTTACCTCCCCCCTTCAGAAATACTCTTTTTGGGAGTGCGGTTGGCCATCTTGGAACAAGAAAAAACCAAATCATATCCTAAAAATGAAACATCCACCATAACATATTTTAATTTTATTTCAAAACATTTTTGTCCTGATTTACATGTGTATGCATAGTTTCCAGTCAGTGCACCATCAGGCTGGGATCTGCATACCATTGGGCCAGCTGGGTTGGCTCTGTGCCAGCATGCGGGGCACCCAGCACTTCATGCAGGAGCACACACTGTCAGGCCAGGCCAGGCTGGCTCCGTGCCTCCACGTGTGGCTCCTCCCTGGACTTCTGGAAGCCCCATAGAGAAGCACAGAGCTGGCCTGGCCTGGCCTGATGGTGCATGGCTTCTGCCTACAGTGCTGGGAGCTCCGCATGCTGGCACAGAGCAAGCCCAGTCTGGCTTGAAGGCCAGTCTGGGCCAGGCTGGCTCTGTGCCATTGTGTGCAGATCCTGGGACTCAGCTGGAGCCATGCACCACAGGGGGGACTCTGCCTGCTGTGGGTCTTAAGCAGCCTGAGGGCCTACCACTTGCCTGGAGTGGGGGCTTTGCATCGTGGGGGGGCATGTGGCAGATGAGCCTGCATGTACCCATCAACCTTATACCCACCCACACACACCCCAACATCCACCCACACACATACATACCATCAGGTTGGGCAGTCTCCCTGCAGCCATAGATTCATAGATTGCAAGGCTGGAAGGGACCTTGGAGGTGCATCCTGCACCAGACAGGAAAGACAACTGGGGTCAGGTGATTGCAGCAAGGTCCAGTCAGGTGCAGCTCCCAGCTCTCCTTCCAGGAGATGTGCATCATTGGGCCAGCCGGGTTGGCTCCATGTCTCCATGTGGGGCTCCCAGCATTGCAGATGGGAGCTCTCCTCCCCACTCACCAGCTGTCTAGTTGCAGCCCCACAGAGGTAGAGGCACAGAGCCCATCTGGTCTGATGGCATGTGATCTCTGAAAGCCCATGCCTCCTGACAGCTTTCAGGGGGGCAGTAGTGGGCCCATAATAATTGTTTTTTGGCGTGGCAGCGTGGGCCTAATAAAATGGCCTGGTGGGCTGTATTTGGCTTACAGGCTATATTTTGCCCACCCTAGTTGTTCAATTGAAAGTGGATCTATATGTATAAGGTGGCTGCTCAGAACCATCTGAAAATGAGACTTTGCAAGTGGGTTTTCTGAGCATCTAGACCCAGAATCACCTTGCACTTCTGAAGTCTTGGCCTTGCCAAGAAGCATTAAAAGGCACTTGAGTGGTTCTGATAGGCATGAACCATTATAGTCCCTATGATTTTTGGGACTATAGTCAATCTCTGCAAAGAACTTGTGATTTGGAAACAAAGTGCCAAAGTAATGCTATGTGAATGCATACAAATAAGGGTGTTCTGCAAAGCAATGGTTTAACAAAAAGGCCATCATATTTCCTATGCTTATGAGCTCAGATATATTGGTGAATTGACCAGGGAGTCCTAGAATAGAGGGAGAAAGCTGATTCTCAGTCTAATGAGACAGACTTAATTTCTCCATTATTTCTATCATATTAATGAATTACTATATTACTATTTCTACCTTTGCCTGATGGTATTGGATATATACTTGGTGACACAGGCAGATTCTTTGGATTGCTATTCATCTAATTAATAGAGTGCTAATTTGCTTGAGGAGTTATGCAAAATAATCACATTCTCAAAAATAAGCAAAATGAAAGGGTAAAAAATGGCTGATGCTTGATTCAGTTTCTTAAGGATGAGATTGAAGCTCTGTGGGCATTTGCCATATATTTTATAACTTGCTGCATCACTATCTTTATACTGATTCACATCATTATGCAAATGCAATAAATTGCAATAAAATCAATTAATGTGCCATCAACCCTCATAAAAATGTGTAATTACTGCTGAGCCAGTATTTCTGGTTTGCTTGCTTACAGTCTAATGGCCAGGATAGAGAATGACTGTGAATGGGGCAGAATTTGAATTACTGTCCAAACCGTTATTTGTTTATTTCTACGGTGCAATAACTGGGGCTCAATCTTCTTTCTTCAGGACCAAAATCCAGGCACCTATTTAAGCATCCTAATAAAATCTGTGGTAGGACTCTATGCTGTTCTGGTAGGCCAAGAAGAACTTGGGGTGCCAAGTTTGCACTTTCCAGACTCTAGGTTGCTCCATGGTTTTCAGTGGGACTGAAGCCCTGAGGGACTACCTAGGTTGGGTGCAACTCCCCCAGGGCAGGGGCTTATACAGGTGTGTAGGGAAAAGGTCAGTCATCCCCCCAGAATGGTCTTGGCCAGTTGTGTTCAAACTTCTGGCCCTGTGGGTCAGCTGAGCGGTGTAGGGCTGGTCCACAGACCATATCCAGTGTGCGGTTAGTCTCCAGGTGTGATCTTGCATGCTGGCCTGACCCCATGCATTGGACCCGATGCTGGAACTACCCCAGGTGCCAGTGTGATCTGGTATTTGGGGCCACGTTGTTGGGCCTGCAGGACTTCCCACAGGCCACTCCACTCCCTGTTTAGATTTAACAAGACCTTAATGTGCATGTCCAAGGCCTGACCTGTCTGAAGGGTAGTTCAAGAGAAAGTGCAATTGCACTATAAATAATTCATTTCAGTGCCTTGGCTACCATTCAGTGTAGCCCTTTTAATACCCCATAAACTCAAATGTACCATGCTATTTCTCTCAGTTTCAAACTACTCTCGCGGGGACAGAAAATGGAATGGCGCCATCAGGCCATATGCTGTGGAGACCAGAGAGCAGATGAAATTGCAGTGGCACTGACGTGTACATAAGTGCTTGATTTTCTAGGTTGTAAAGTTCACATGGTAAAATATAGCTCATTTCTCTGTCACTATGGTATATACATTCAGGAAGTTTTAATGTGACGAGCTGCATCAAGAATGTAATACCTTCTTAAGCATCACACTGTACCTTGGTGTTCAGTAGTAAGGCTAATATAATTCGGTGTTTTAGGGAGGAGAGCACCGTGGAGTCTGGCTCCCCTAGGGGTTTTTCTGATCAAGCAATACTTCACAGAAGGGGTAAAATAGGAGCAAGCCCTCTAAATCAGGTTAATTAATTTGAAAGGTTGATGCAATCTGTGCCTGTAAGGCCCCTGTTGTGAGAGCTCCTTTTTACAGATGTGCAGCCACAGCTGAAATGGGACTGTGTTCAGGAAGTTTTCTCTGCTGCTCACATATATCCATTCTTGTCCGGGTCATGCATTTCTTGTTTGTTTAAACTGGAAGTTGCAAATGTCTGTTAAACTGTGCTGCCTACTCTACTGCTGTGCCGTCTTGACCTATCTTCTCATAAAATGAGATTCAGTGGCAAATGAAAGGACACTTCCCAGTTGTCCAAAGTGGCTTTCTGAACTGTGTGCACAGCTATTGCATGTACATGTAAGGGGTGAGAAGTGCATGCCTGAAAAGGAAAGCACCACTGCTGAGAACTGAAGTGAGATATCTATCAAACAGTATGGGAATATATCTGTGTCCTAAGTGGTGAAAAGTGAAATCAAGGATCATCTCTGCTTAGGGTCCCCACTGAATGTCTCCTGAGCAAACTACTAAGATCCACATGTGGGATGCAAGAATGAGCCAAAATAAATCCCATATCCAAAACTTTTTGTAAATTTCTCTTTAAATTGTCTGAAAATATAATGATCCTTTCTTAAAAGGGTAAAGAAGTTGACTATTTGGTAGGCCACATAAATCTGGAACTTTTCATGTTTTTAGGTTTCATACCGTGGACCTGTTTTTTTCTGACGTACTGTGATCCTGTGCTTCTAGTTGAAGTCAACAGTAGTTCCACATAGTAACTCTGAAGACCAAGTTGAGGGAGCATCTGAGAGTAAAGGCATTGAAATCTGGGGCCAGTTCTGATAATGTTGAGCTACATTACTTTTTCTGTAAGTGCTTCATGACTTGCTTCCCTCTCATCCACCAACCACTAAAATGCAAGCATTACCCGAGTGGCACTGTTTGATGCACACATTGTTTTCTACTCTCATTTAATGTATGGCAACAGCTGGATGTTAGCCTGAGATGCAAAATTCTGTGAAGTCCCCACCCTGGGGTTGTAATTAGGGCCCTTCTCTCTATACACAATTAAAATTAGGTGTGCTGTGTCCAGTTCTCAACGCAGTGCTACATTAAGAGACTTTTCTGGCGTGTTTGACGTCTAGTAACTTGATTGTGCTTAACACAAGGAACTGAGATGTGGGGCCTCACTGGGCATGGCTCGGCACTCACCTATATGGGTCTTATGTCTAATTCTGTAGGGATCAGTGAATATACTCCTGATTTACGCTGGTATAAAGAAGAAGAGAATCTGGCCTTTGGGCACTTTGAAATAGGAGATAAGCTATCCTAAACTTAACCTGGTTATTTCCTCAGTTATAAGCATACAGTACCTTCTAGGCTATTGTCCCAGCTGGTATGAGACCTGGAATCCCCTTGTCTATCTTGTACAAGGCCTTCCATTAAGCAGTACAAAATTGGTCCATTTATAATTCATTTTAGGGTCTAAATCTCAGGATGATGTTGAAATGACTAGAGCTTCCTGGAAGGCAGCCAGGACTTGTTCTATCCTTTCCGTGTTCTGCAGAAAGAAATTTATTTTCAGTGCAAAAACTCAATTAGAACAGCAGAAGTGAGCAAGGGACTGCAAGGAACAAAGACTGAGCCTGGGCCATGACCTCCTTTCAAGAACTTTTTACACAAGTAGTGGATTTGGATTCTGGCTATTGGAGAATTTTTGAAGGATAAATTTGTCAGCAAGGACCAAAGTCCTGGCTGGTGTGACATGGCATTGTTATACCCAGTTTAATTTTTAACAAGTTCTCCCTTCTCCAACCCCCCAAAAATAATGTTATTGCTGAAAGGAGTGGGGGTAGAGGACAAGTATTTTGTGTACTTCATTTATTTAGTTTTAGAAAGTTCTGTTTGTCAAGGGACAGGATAGGAAAGAGAGGTGGGGGCGTGGCACTCTATCCTCGTCAATTAGCAAGGAGTCAGGGGAGGGGCACTCTGAAGTGTTTTGGGTTAGAGTACAAGGCAGTTGAGGGGAAAGAGACTTAACGGTGGGAGTCTACTACAGACCTCCCAACCAGGGAGAAGAGCGTGACCAGGAATTCTTGGGTCAGCTCACAGAGGTAGTGAAGGCTAAGGATGTGGTAGTCATGGGGGACCTGAACTTCCCAGACATCTGCTGGGAAGAACAGTCAGCCAGGTCTGACCGCTCACGTAGGTTCTTGGCCAGAGTGCAGGACCTCCATCTAACCCAGGAGGTGCACAGCCCCACCAGGGGAGACGCCTTGTTGGACCTAGTGCTGGCCACGGGTGATGACCTGGTGAGGGGGCTGCGGGTGCTCGACCACCTGGGTGACAGAGATCATCGCCTGCTGGAATTCACCATCCAGCGCAAGGTGGCAAAGGCACGCAGTAAGGCAGCTGCCCTAGATTTTAGGAGGGCAAACTTCAACGAGCTAAGGAGGATAGCTGGAGAGGGTAGCCAGGTGTCCAAGGAGAGTGGTCGCTCCTTAAGGAGACAATCCTCCAAGCCCAAAGGAAGGTAATCCCAACGAGGATCAAAGGGAGCAGGAGAGCACACAAGCCTCCGTGGCTCACCAAAAGCATCTGGGAATGTCTCCTTGCTAAAAAGGAGGCTTACACCCAATGGAAAGAAGGGGTCATCACCAGGGAGGGCTATTCTGTAGTTGCTCGGGGATGTAGGGGGGTAGTTAGGAAGGCCAAGGCAGAGATGGAACTGGGACTAGCTTCCCAGATTAAGGACAATAAGAAGTCCTTTTTTAAATACGTAGGGGGTAAAAAGAAGGCCCCGGGTAATGTGGGGCCCTTGCAGGACGCGTTGGGAAACTTGGTCGTCACACCAGACAGCAAAGCTAACATGTTTAACAATTTCTTTGCCTCCGTCTTCCTAAGTACGGACCAGAACAGCCACCTCCCTGCTGGGTCCCCCTCAGGCCCCAGGGGAGGCACACCTGGGCCACGGGTTAGCGAGGATTTAGTTAGGGAGCTTCTGGAGGGGTTGGATGTATTCAAGTCAGCTGGTCTGGATGATCTCCACTCTAGAGTTCTAAAGGAACTGGCCAAGTTCATTGCAAGTCCCCTGGCACAACTTTATGTGCACTCGTGGTGCTCTGGTGAGGTACCGGAGGACTGGAAGAGGGCCAACATGGTCCCCATCTTCAAAAAAGGCAGGAAGGAGGACCTGGGAAACTATAGGCCGGTTAGTCTTACCTCGATCCTAGGCAAGCTGTTTGAGAAAATTATGCTGGCACACATCCAGGAGGGGCCAGCAGGGGACTGCATGCTTAGGGGCAACCAACAGGTCCTGTCAGACCAACCTGGTGGCCTTTTACGATCAGATCACCAGATCATTAGACGCAGGGGTAGCAGTGGATATAGTCTTCCTGGACTTCCAGAAGGCTTTTGACACCGTCTCTCACCCCGTTCTCATTAAGAAACTGGGGGACTGTGGTGTAGATACCCACACGGTCAAATGGGTCGCCAACTGGCTGGAGGGCCGCACCCAGAGGGGTGGTAGTGGATGGGTCCTTCTCAACCTGGAAGGACGTGGGCAGTGGGGTTCCTCAGGGTTCGGTCCTCGGGCCCGTGCTGTTCAACATCTTCATCAGTGATTTGGACGAGGGGGTAAAAAGCACCTGTGTAAATTTGCTGATGACACTAAGATGTGGGGGGACGTGGGCACACTGGAAGGATGCAACAGGCTACAATCAGACCTAGACAGGTTACAAGGGTGGACGGATGAGAATAGGATGGGTTTCAACACAGACAAGTGCAAGGTGATGCACCTCGGGAGGGACAACCAGCACCATACCTACAGGTTGGAGAGCTCCCCTCTTGTCAGCATGGAGGTGGAAAAGGATCTTGGGGTCATCATTGACTCCAAGATGAACATGGGCCGGCAGTGTTGGGAGGCAGGTAGGAAGGCCAACCGCACCTTGTCATGCATCCACAGATGCATCTCAAGCAGGTCCAAAGAGGTGATCCTCCCCCTCTATGCGGCACTGGTTAGGCCGCAGCTGGAGTACTGCGTCCAGTTCTGGGCGCCACACTTCAAGAGGGATGTTGACAGCATGGAGAGGGTCCAGAGGAGGCCACTCGCATGATCAGGGGGCAGCAGGGCAGGCCCGATGAGGAGATGCTATGGGATCTGAACCTGTTCAGCCTCCAAAAGAGAAGGCTGAGGGGGGATGTTGTGGCCTGGTATAAACTAGTCAGGGGGGACCAGCAGGCATTGGGGAAGTCACTGTTCCCCCGAGCACCACCAGGAGTGACCAGGAATAACGGTCACAAGCTGGCAGAGGGTAGGTTTAGGTTAGATATCAGGAGGCGCTACTTCACAGTCAGGGTGGCTAGGGTCTGGAACCAGCTTCCAAGAGAAGTGGTGCAGGCTCCTACCCTGGGGGCGTTTAAGAGGAGGTTAGATGAACACCTTGCTGGGGTCGTTTGACCCCAGTATTCTTTCCTGCCATGGCAGGGGGTCGGATTAGATGATCTGCTCAGGTCCCTTCCGACCCTACAAACTATGAAACTATCTGCTCAGGTCCCTTCCGACCCTAGAAACTATGCAACTATGATATTTATTCCACAATATAACCTCCATGAGGTCAGTGAATCTATAGCATGGTTCAGAATAACTTAGAAAGGTTGAATTGTCTCATTCAAGAATACTCTCTTTAGTTGGCTTTTCTGTTCAGTCTTAAGGCCTATAGGATCTATATTAGGGGTGCACCGATAGAGATTTTGGGGGCCGATACTGATAGCCCATCTTTAAAGGGCATATCAGGCAATACTAATCTGATTTCCAATTCAGCTGTGTGCAGCTGGTACGTCCATTGTGGTGGAAGGGGAGAGGGGAGGGAAGGGATGTGGGGGGGCATATCAATGCCCCCCATGGAGAGGTAGGGAGTGGGGCAGGGACATACAGTGCCCAGCTGGGGTGGGGCGCAGGATGGAGCCCTTTGTCTGGGAGGCACAGGGGTGTGTGGCTCCCACCACTGTGCGAACCCTGGGAACGCATGAGGGGCGTGTCCCTGGCTGTGGGCGGGGCGGGCAGGTTGCAGCTGGGGCTGCACTGGGCTCTTCTCGGCAGGGGCTGGGCAGTGCTGGGAGGGGAGCTATGGGGGAGGGGGACTGCAGCCACCCCAAAGTTTGCTTTATCCTCCCTCCTAGTGTCGCTGCCACCCGCCCAGAACACAGCTCCTGCTGAGGAGAGCCTTGTGCAGCCCTGGCTCCAGCCTGCAGCTGTAGGCTGCCCGGCCCACCCCATGCAGATCCAGGGGCACAGCCCCACCTCCCCATGTCCCCCCAAGATGTCACCCTTGGTGCCCCCCTGGACGAGCCACAGCTCCATCCCACATCCCACCAAGGCTGAGCAGCATCTGCCCCTGATTCTGCCCCACTCCCTTCCTCCTGCCTCCCCTTCTACCACAACAGACTTACCACCTGCATGCAGGTCTTCGAGCTTCCAGTTGTGCTCCTCACTGCCTGTGTGCTGTGCTGTGGGCAATAAACATGGGCATTTATTGACCAGATTTTCTGCTGCATCAAGCCAGTTTCTGATGGGGCCAATTTTCTTGATATCGGTGCTGAACTGATATCGGACTGATGTATTGGTGCACCTCTAATCTATACCCACAATACATTCCCCTTCCACATTAATTCCCTCCACCACCAGATGTAGCAATACTTACTGCCTTTCCCTCTGCAATTATTCATTTTCCTGACTGATTACCGAATAAAAATGTGTTCTCTTTAATTGCTGCCACAACTATCACCTCCTCCTGCCTGATTCTTTCAATAATGTCACAACCCAGTGTTTGTAACACTATTAGAAACTTTCATGAATTGTGATGTGAAAAGAGGTTGGAGTGTGGTATTACTAAATGAATCTGACAGGAAGAATAGGTTGATTTGAAAGGGAAATTCTCTTGTTTACATGCAAGTAACTGGGTAATCAAAAGCGATGGTAATGAAAACATTGGAATTTTAATAGGGTTTGGAGAGAAGTATGGAAAATCATTCTGTATTTTGCCTTACAGATCTCTGCTTAACATTCAGCACTGATTCTGTGTAGGGATTTTGATTGGTATCAGTAGCATCTCCAGTAGGGCTGTGCAAAGCTTCAGGTGCTGATTTGATTCAGAGGAGATTCAGCCCAGTTCAGTGGCTGAATCTCTGAACCCTAATTGAATCCAGACCTGTAGGGAGTGAACCAGGAAAGCCAAGGCTGTGACTGAATTCCAACTGGCTATACGTATCAAAGAAAATACAAAGTCCTTTTTACACATGCGGGGAGCTGGAGGAAAAGCAAGGGTAACATTGGACCCCTGCTAAACCATATGGGTCAACTGACAACTGATGCCCCAGAAAAAAACATCCTGCTTAATGGGTATTTTGCATTGGTTTTTCACCAGCCCCAAGAGATGGCACTGCTCAATATGATATGGGACTGCCAGGACACGGGAAAATTGTTACCCTTCATCAATGTAGACCATGTGAAGGAACACCTTCAGAGGCTATACACCTTCAAGTCAGCTGGCCCAGACAGCTTAAACCCAAGGGTACTTAAGGAGCTGGCAGGCATCACAGCTCAGCTGCTGGCACAGATCCTCCAGAACTTGTGGTGCTCAGGCAGAAGTGCCTGAAGATTGGAAGAGGGCCAATGTGTTGCCTATCTTCAAGAAAGGGAGGAAAGTAGATCTGGGGAACTACAGGCCCATCACCCTTTCCATTATCCCTGGGAAGATCTTGGAAAAAATTGTCAAAGAGACCATTCTTGACAAACTGGTGAAGGCAACATCCTGAGGGATAGCTAGCACGGGTTTGTTGCGGATAGGTCTTGCCTGACTAATCTCATCTTCTTCTACGACCAGGTGACATATCACCTGGACAAGGTAGAAAAGATTGATGTCACACATCTTGATTTTAAAAAAGCTTTCTATCTGGTATTCCATGATCATCTCATAGAAAAACTGGCCAATTGTGGCCTCAGCTACATCACAGTCCACTGGTTGGGGAATTGGCTCCGAGGTCAGACCGAGAGAGTGGTAGTTGATGGAAGTCAATCATCATGGTGCACTGTGACCAGTGGGGTCCTCCAAGGCTCCATCCTTGGGTCTATTCTTTTCAACATTTTCATTAATGATGTTAACATTGGTGTCAAAAGTGGACTGGCTGGGTTCACTGATGATACCAACTTTGGGGTAAAGTGCCCACGCCCGAGGACAGGATGGTGATCAAGGCCAATGCTGACAGGATCAGGAAATGGGCATGTGAAAACCTGATGACCTTCAATGATGAAAAATGCAAGGTACTCCACCTTAGGAAGAAAAACCTGTAGCATGCTTATAGGCTCGGCAGTGCTATGTTTGCTAGCACCATGGCCGAAAGAGACTTGGCTGCCTTGGTTAATGGGTTGCATTTACGTTCTATTAAGGCCTAAAGGCCAAACAAGTTTAGTCTCATTGTACAAGGCACCGTGTAAACAGGCTGTGTCCTAAAGAGTTTGGGTTCTAAAAGACAAGACGTAACAGATGGATGAGATCAGCAGATTGAAGGGAACAGAGTTAGAGAAACAATAGCAAAACAAATATGAACAATCCACTATGAGCCCGATCATTGTCAGGTTGCAGTTTTCTGTGTGCATCATTGTAGTGGTTGTAATAGGAGGACACCTATAGGAGGCACCTCCCCTGCAAACTCTCCCCTTCCCCCCACAGGGTGAGTGGACTAGCCTTAGCACAAGCTGTCTGCTCCAGCCAAGCAGGGAGTTGTGCTCTAGTGCCCCCTGGCTTCTGGCCTTGGCCACTGCAGACATGTGGCTGCATTTCCAGAATCAAAAGTGAATGTCCATTCAGTTGCATATCAGTTCAACTTACACAGCCTAGACTAGCCTGCAAAGATTGAATCAATTCAGCTTCAGGCTTTTTGACTGTCTGTACTTAGCACTGATGAGTAAAGGGAGTGGCTCTGTTCACAGCTGTGAAATCTATATACACACTCAAAAGGCATTTGTCATTGCTTTCACTAAGGTGCAGTGCGTACTATTCTTTGCATTAAGATGTTAACTACCTCATTCATTATTGGTGTTAGAGAGCCTGAAGCCACTGATAATACAAGGGAACAGATGGACACTGTTGTAAATTGCAGTGGATTTGAACCAGCTTACATTAGGTCTAGGTTTGTCCTGCCAGTTAAAACATGTCTGCAACTGCAATGACATTACTTATGTCTCTGTTTAACACAGGAATTAGATTGCCAGAGACCAGAGTAGCTAGTGACTGGGCAGCACTTTTTCCTTTGCAAGGGAATGTGGGAACATTAATTTTGTAACAACTAATGAAAAAATTGTTGCAAAAACTCACTATTGATTCCAGGCTGTGCAGACTGTCGTATATGAGGATGAGTATTCCATTCTGTAGGAACAGCTCTCAAAGACTGCCTACAGGCATTCAGGGAGGTTAGGGGAAGGTTAGATCACATTAAAAATAGCCACCCAACCTAACGTAAGTTGGGATGGAGGGGGCAAGCTGGGGTTGGGGAATCAGACTGTGGGAGGATAGGGGGGTGTCCATGGGGAGATTGGGATGATCAGGGGGACAGGCAGGGTCCACAGGGGAGCTTGCTGGGGTTTGGGAGTGTTTGTGGGATCAGGGATGCTCATAGGGTCCATGAAGAGGCTTGGGAGCACGGGTGGCTCTCTCCCCCAGGCCAGGACCTGGGGCTACTTTTAGCCCCTTAAGCTTTCCATTCCCAGACAACCCTCCCCCCTGCCCCCTTGCCCAGTGAACCTAAACCCCATCCCTCATGCCCCTCCCACCACCCAACTGACTTTCTTGGCTCCCAGCACTAGTGAATATTGATAAAACTGGCACCGGGAGCAGTTTGTGGGATGGGGCAGGGGACAACCTGACTAGTCCATTGGGGGGTGTTGTCCATCCAGGGGTAGGGAGGAACAGGGGCTGGGGAGCGAAAAATAGCTCATTACCAGAGAGGAGTTAGGAAAAGCATGGCCCCAGGGCAGGGGCCAGCGGCTGGGCTTTCCCAGCACTGGGACTATGCTGGGAACTGTGCAGAGGTTCAGTTAGTTCAGGTCTGATGAGACTGATCTAAGTCAGACTACCTTGGAGACACAGTTAATTTCAATTGGGTTGGCTATTTTTAGACCAATCTCACTGTCCTAAACTTCTGTACCATTCACATGTGGAGCTATCTAACTAGAGTAAGGTCCACACTTGGGTAAACTAAGGTCCGTTGGGAGGCCATTTGTATCACTATCTAACCTCCCCCTAACCTCCCCAGTAGCTGTATGCAGCCAAAAGTGTGTTAAGTGAGACTTCCCACACTGAACTGAAACATAGAAATCTTGGCTAAAGGTATCATTTCCATATCCCTGGTCCACATTTTAGTTTAATTAGTTCAATGGCTTCTAACCTTTCATTCTTGTCTTGCCAAAGCTGACTTAGATTTGAAAAACTAACATGTAGGGTATTCTATTCTTTGAAATAAGTATGCTTGAAAATAACAGTGAATTTACTTCTTATTGAAGCTAATTCATTGCAGTAGGGTCAAATTCCATATTAATTTCCATCATAAAGGAGTATGAATTTGGATTTACGTTGATGTTACTGAGGGCCTACATCTCCCTGAAATCGCTTCTGGAGAAAAGCGATAGGGAATCTGAAGATGTCATTGGTACTTACTGTACAGCCACCTGTGATTGGCTCTAGGATGCCCCAGGAATGGAGCAGCCTGAAGTGAAGACCCTCAGGTATGAGCAGGGATGGCTTATGTGGAGCCCGAGTGCATTATGAGTACATGTAATTAAAAGCGAGAGATCCATCTGGGTGTCTGGAAAGTAGAACCATTTTGCTCCCACTTTTACTAGGAAGCTGATGTGTTTAAGCGGCCTTATTTCTCATACATTATACTCTCCCTTTTTTGCACGATTCAAATTGGTGTTTCCATTATATAATGCATAGACTAAAATGTAAAACAATAAGAACTTGGCTTTCATGTTTATTAGTATGCTCAATTTCCAGTAACTACATCCTGCGTCCTTATGTATTGTTTATGGAGTCCTTGCCTGTGAAATCAATAGGACATCAACATTTTGACTACGAGTGTGAAATGGAAACGTAGAAGAGACTGAAGATATTTTCTCTATACACCAATCATTCAATGTGGCTTACTAAGCCAGTAGTTAACTGCCTGAAATTAAGAAGAAATGTTCTCCGTAACCATATTTTACCATAGCTTGGATTGACAATTATGCAGCGTCATCTAAAAGTCACTGGGGAGTTGGTTTACAAACAGGCATAACAATTCCAGTTTTTTTACCCACGTAAATGACCTTCACTTGGGCATTCCTATAATGCGTGGAGCGAGGTAGAAAGAAAAGATAGTAAACGGATAAGAAAAAACAGCCTAAATAAGCAGTGCAAAAAAAACTGCATTAGAATCTGAGCCCTAGCTCAGTTCAAATCTGAGAGCAGGATGAGTTTAATCAAAGAAGGGTACAGTGAAGAATGGATGTTTCTCTCTCTTCTCACACAATGCACTCTGGACATGGAAATAAGTCAGCAGTCCCCTGAAGCATGAGGATACGGCTTGCAAGAGTTGAGCTGAAGACATCCCTTTGGCAAAATGGAGCAAGTCTCTCAGGCTTTTATACAACATGTCATTAAAAAAGTCTTAGAGAAGCAATACAATAATTCTCAGCATTGGGCTGACTTGAGTGGCTGACTTCACTGAGCAATCCTGGCAGCTGAGTCCTGCATGATGGGGAATATTCCAGAAGTTAGCAAACTAGGAGCTGAAATAATACAAAACAGGACATAATAAAAGCTATTAGGAGAATCAAAGCATTCTGGCAAGACAACATAGGTCACAGTCTGCAGAGGTTCCTGAAATGCTGCTGTGACAATTTTAGTGCCCAATAAATATGATTCCCAAGAGAGAGCTCAGCATCAAATATAACTCCAAGGTTATGGACATTGGGAACAGGATAAATAAGATTGCCATCAAGGGGAACAAGCAGGGAAGTCTGACAAATGTTTCCTTATACCATTTCTCTCCATAAATTACTTCTACCATTGCCATCCGTTTAGATGCCCTACTGTTTGCTGTGATTTCTTGTTCCTTATTTATTTGAAACATTGCTTATTATTTATCTTAATGTCTTGTGCAGCCTTCTTTATTGTTTCCACTTCTGCTTTTCTTATCTTTTATGATACGCCCTGAACTTCATTTGTCCTTTGTGACTGATATTTCAGGGCGCACACATGCCTTTTTATTTTATTTGGCTTACTTTTCACCCTTTCCTGTCTGTCTGTCTATACTGGCCCTTAAGTTTTAATAGAGCTGTGAGGAGGTTTTGGCTCATGCCACAAACACGTCTGAAATCTAAATTGCTTTGGGTTTTGCATACTTCTGCAAACTCACAGTAGCTTGTATGGGCTTTGGGCCCTGCCAGAGAATGGTTTGCAAAGGTAGATAAAAACTTTTTGCATATTTTCTAGGCAAAAATAATAGTGCTATAGTTATAACAGTCCTAACTGACTGTCGGGACTGAATAAATAGGTTTTGTTAGGGGCCACCCTAATTTCTAACCCCCCTGTTTGCATGTCCTAGTAAAACACCAGCTTTCATCTCCTGTAGAAATCAAATGACTGTTTTAGAGGGCAAGACTTCTCTTATCCAGATTGTCCCTAAAAGTTGCAATACTTTCCCCCCATTTTTGTAGATTGATGTATAGATTCAGACTGAAAACTCATTTGGATAGAATTAGATTTGGGGCAAAGACTATGCAGAATCTCAGATATTTTCTAGACATTCATATAACCATCTTATCCTTTGATTCACCCAGAGTTTATAAACATCACACACTTTTTTTTTCCCCCCAAAAGTGCAGCTGTAGCATCAAAGTGTTTTTATGTCAAGCTGAACTTTTCCCGCTGGGTTAAAATGAAGGTTCACGCCAGTAACAGTTTCAGACGCACACTTTGTGTCTGTCCCCTGTGTATAGAAGTAAAGTGCTGAGGTAAAGTAAAAACTGGCTGGGGAGAAGAAAAGTAGGGAACAAATTCATTTCTTCTGAAGTCAGTCTCTTGGGGAAAAAATATTATGTGGCGTTCCTTAATAAGACAGGCAGAAGAACCAACTACAGCCTGGAAAACTCCTGGAACTTGCCCTGGTTCGTCCATAGAGCTTATCCACAATACACATGACTTCAAAATTTATTTTGCAAGTCTAAGCACAGTCTGAAGTCAGCAACCTTGGATGAGAATCCGTTTCATAAATTAAAATAATCATCTTTATTTGGCATTTCATGATAAGGAAGAGGAAGGGTTATGATCCTACAAGCCACATGTTGGTTTCACTGTTGAAGTTAATCATTGTTGCATGATTCACAGCGGTGCTTACGCATTTTAGTTTTCAGAGAAAAAAATGTTACAGCTTTGCATAGTAAATCCTTTCGCACTACAAAAGACCCACTATATTGTGTTATTTATTCACAGTTATGAATTGTAGTCACTTTAATGTTGAATATTGCTATAAAATAGCAGATACAAATTTTCTTTCAGTACTTGTTTTGTTTTAGTAAATTATAAGTGGTGATTTAAGTTTCTTTATTCAGGATTATTTCTGCCTCTCACTGGGGTAGTATAATCAACAAGATCTACAGGAACTTTCATTTTTAAGAGAAAATGGAGACACAAACTCCCAAATATGCCCTGCATCAAATTAAATTACATATACATTTTGATTCTACCCCCACCCCTGCTTGGTAAAATATTGATGTCATTTAGGACTATGACCGATAACTACAGTTCCCAAAAGTGAAAGTAATTTAAAGTTTAAAATCAAACGAAACTGGTGGAAAGTCCTTAAGCTGAAGGTGGATTCTAATTTGTTGTTTATACACGATGGAGCTGAACTATGTTGGACGCTAAAAAGGAGAGCTATAGTCTTAATTTTATTAATTGCATTAGCTGACTGAGGTTCTCAATTTGGTTGAACACATTTTGAATGAATTTGATGGTCATATAGGTGAAATTTGCTCACAAAGTCCTATAGCTTAAAAATTCCAGTTTTTCATATTCTTAATTTCAAAATGGCTATGGTTACAGTATGATGCTGTGTCATCCAGAAAGGGCCCAATATCTTGAAGCCAGTGAGCCTTGCTTACGTGAAATGTAATGTGGGTCAACTTTGCTAACAGAGACACTTGGCAAGTGGTAATGGGAAGAAAAATAAAGAATAGTATTTTGAAGAAGCTATGCGGGAATGTCATATTTAAGGGAATGAAAGCTCCTGCTTTTATTCCCAGTACTGTTACAGTCTTGCTGTATACTCTGAGCAAATTACTTAATCTCTTTTTGTGCAATTCACTCTTAAGTATGATTTATACCAGTGGCTTCACAACAGGATGCCACTGGTATTTTATGCATAGGTCTGGCTATAAAAACACTGAAACATTTCTACAAGAAATTACGGATTCCTCTTACATGAATTCAACCTCTTCTTTCATGGTTTCATTGAAAAATTCCTGACTGGTTCTAGGTGTGACACATTCAAGTCAAAAGAATTAGGAGATAGTCCCAGAAGTAGGAGCACAGTGAGTTCCAGAAAAAAGAAAGAAATATCAAAAGATGATTAATTTGAATACTGTAGACATATAAGGAAATGTGATATCCTGCCACAGAGACCGCAGAAACCTCTGCACCCACAGCATTTCCACACAGCCTTGCCCTCCGAGTAATGGAATACTTCTGCTAGGACAGTTCAAAATCCTGTCTTGCATTACAATGATAAAAAAGCAAGGATATCTGTGGCTGATATCTTTTATTGGACCAACTGCACAGTTGGGATTGACTAAGAAAAGCTTTTGAATAAAAAGCATTTTCTGGACCATCTCAGATACAACATCACTCCAACAATGCCATTATATTTTTAGGGCTGTCAAAGGATTAAACAATTTGATAGCAATTAGTTGTGCAATTAAAAAACTTAGTTGCAGTTAATCACAATTTTAATTGCACAGCTAAAAACTCAAAATTATACAGAGAAAAACTCGAAGTTTTGCAAAATTATGCAGGTATTTTGTATGGTTGGGTGTGTGTGTGGGAGGGGTGGGGGGGGCTGTGAATGTGTGTGGGGTTTGGAGCCCAGGGAGGGCGTTCCCACATACCCTGGCAGGATGTGGGGTACTGTGGGTCAGGAGTGAGGGGCAGCAGCAGGGCTGTGGGGGCTATGGCTTGGCAGTGAGGGACACACACACACACACACACACACACACACACACACACACACACACACACACACACACACACACACACACACACACACACACACACACACACACACAGGCACATACAGGCACATACAGACACAGGCACATACACACAGACAGGACAGACCCCCTCACACACAGACAGAAACCACCTAGCAGGTAAGTCTTTGGAGGGGAAGGGCTGTGGGGCAGATTGAGGACCCTGCGGTGAGGGGGGGCAGGGGCTGGGGTGAATGGGGTCCCCAGGGCCGGGGCAGGGTGTGGGACAGAGCTGCGGCTCATTCAGGGGTGTGGGGAAGGGTGGGGGGGACATTGCAAGCCAGGGCTGTGCACCCTACTGCCATTTCCTTGGGAGTTGTGGGGTGCCATGTGCCTCCCCATGCCAGGTGGGCAGGGGATGTACAGTGCAGCCAGCGTATGGCTCAAGGGGCAAGGGCAGCAGGGCGCAGAGCCCCAGCACGCAGCAGCAGCCCGCATCTACCCTGCATATAAATCGAGGGGGCACATGCCCCCTATGCCTCCCCCAGGGGTGCGTGCAGTGGTGGGAGCCCCCGGCTCCCCTAAATAAGCCTCCTGTGGCTCCATCCCACGACCCACACCAGCCCTGGGGCCCCATTCACCCCAGCCCGGGCTGCCCTGGCAGCGGTGATAGCAGCCGAGTGAAGCCCGGGCATGGGCTCCAAAACCATGTGCACAATTAACACGTTAAAAATATTAATGTTGACAATGATTAATGCATTAATCACAATTAATTAACAGCCCTAATATTTTTATGTTATTCCACTGCCTTCAGTGGGACTATTCATTTACTGAAAGTTAGGCACCTGTGTAAATGCCTTGCTGCTTTAGAGCCTATGAGTGGAAGTGTACTACTGTTCATTATAAATGAGTTTTCTGCATAAGCTCTTCTGAAAATACATGAGGGAAGTCACTAGATAAGAATATATTATTCCCTGTCCTTAATAATTAAAATTACTGCAAATGCAGCTATTGTTTGCTGTAAATGAAGCCTAGTCCCTGCTGGCTGGGAGAGCAGAGTAAAAAATTGTGCTTGTTCTAATGGACTATTCAAAACCTGTTACCATATATACAGGTGCAAGGCAGCTTCCCAGATGCCACAGCCTTTGCCAAATGTCCTGTGAATCAGCTGCTGCACAGAAAGGGGCCTCTCTGATACTTGTTTGAAGGCAACCTAATTAAAGGGAAATGGAGTCCAAAGAGAGCAATCCTCCAAAGTGACCTGTTTGCATGAGTTGCTTTGCCAAGCGCAAACCCTGTTTTTGAAAGAGAACTCCGTTCTTTGAAATCAAACCTTTCTGGGAACTTCCCTGCAGGCAAAATCCTCCAGCTACCTGTTGACTTCTCAACAGTCCAGCACATGCTGCTCTCAGCCTTTGGCAGGGCTCTGCTCCAGCACTAGCTCTTGTTTTTTTGAACGGGCTGCACGCATTCTCTCCTGGCATGACCTGTATAGCTACAAGCCATAATGGGCGCAGTAGTATTAAATATGAGCAGAAGGTGCCACTTCCAAGGTCCTCCTCGGCCCTTGTAGAAGAATTCAGAGGAAAAAATGAATATTAAATGTTAGTTTTCACGTGCATAAATAGTTGAGGCTCTGGCAGTCTAAGGGACTGTCTCTGCATCTGATGTAATTGTTAGCAAGATCAGCTGAGGCACTCAAGCAGGCGCCCTCTTTGTTTCAACCAAGCACAGGAGGTAAGTTGTGATAGGCTGTTCTCAATGAGGGAACTTTGTAATGCGTCTCCCCTCCCCACCAGGTCGATCTGACAAGAGTTCAAGTCTGCTCACCTGCAGGACGCTTTGTAGAGTTCAGCCTGTTTCTTAGAGCTTCTAGAGAAAGATGCAACAAAACAGGAATGCAAATGTGGCTCTGGGAAAGCAAAGGCAGCTCCAAATGAAATCAACAGGAACGGAAGCTGTCCAGCCTCTTAAACGTCATGTGCATTGCCCAGCTGGGATTGGATATACAGACAGGTGTTCCTGCTGGTCCCAAAAGGCACACAAAGCAAATTTCTTTGCAGTCAAATTTTTCTTGAACAATTGCAGGGAAGGAAAGTAAGTAGAAAATAAAGCATTAATCCAAAACAAATTGTGTATCTTTTTTTTTGTTTTTACTGAGTTGCCAGTAGGTGCAGAAGGTGTTGATCTTCGAAGAAAAAATGCATAGCGAATAGACAACGCTTTGGGATTCAGATGTGATGAAAGCTTGTGTCAGCTCTGGAGTTCCCTGTTCAGACAGGGCTCCATCTAATTCCCAGAGGTGCATTGGCACCCGTGAACTCAGCCAGCCTTGCATAAATCACAGCATAGTATAAAAAGAAAAGAATTAGCTTGCAAACTTCTTGCTTTCTCTTCTGTTTCCAGGTTAGTGGGATAGAGCAAACAGTCTCTTGCGGTCTGGCATAACTCTTTATTTTCAGCATGGAAGGCTTGAAAGCATTTTCTGTGTTTAACAGTCTTTTCAAACGCACGCCATTTCCAAGGTCTGATCATGGATGTATGCTGAAATTTGCTTTCAGACCATGAAAATGAAAACTGACGTGTCTGTGTTTTAAATGGTGGGGCAACATTGTTCCTTCACTCCTGCAGCACCAGCTTCTTGGTTCTTTAACTCCTAAATCTTGGAATGTTTCAGTTTCTGGGCAGATAAAGCTTTATGCTATAAAGAGAGCGAGAATTTAGAAATATCTTGCTTGCTTAAAATCAAATTGCATGAAAAACAAAAGAGCTTAAAAAGACTAGCAGCTTGTCACATGTCGTTAAATTAATGGCAAGTGCCACAGGGGAGCACTTCTAATTTTTGTAATGCTCTAAATCAACAAATGCATTGCTGAACATTAGAAAGCAGGGACTTCTGTACAGCTGCATACATCTAGTCATTGAATACGTCAGGGCAGGCCTCAGTCTGTTCTTGGGCTATGAGTGCTGTTCCCATGAATCATGCATGCAGATCTGAACATGTGGTCTTGATTTTTTCCCTCTCAAATCAAAGGCATTTAAAATAACCCCAATGCTTCTTGTGCCAGATTCAGGGACCCTGGGAGAGGTAAGCTTCCCTTTTCGATTTCTTAACTAGTATAGTATTCAAGACCTGTTTCTCTGCTTCCAGGGTTTTTATTTTCACACTGACTCAGACTGCCAGCAGAATGTCAGAGGATATCAGGATATTCCTGTGTTGTGTATGAAGTATGGGCTCTGCTTACAAGTATTCAAGAAAAACTGAAAGGGCTCATAATTCAGGATCGTAACCCATCCTATCAACACAGGTTTATCTTTCCTTTCCCAGCACTAAGATGCATATTTTCGCAGTCAAGGAGGCCTCTAGGAATCAATGTTGTAGCTGATAACAGAACTACATTTTTGCTTGACACTTCATAATAACCTTATTGCTTATGCACTCGGTTTGTAGTTTTTCTCTTTAGTAGTTGTGCTTTTGCCATTTTCAATAGTCTGAATGAATGTTTAGATTTCAGACCTCTTCATATAGACTACATTAGGGCAGTGGAGGGGCAACTTCTTTGGTAGGTGTGCCATTTGCCTGCACCCTTCCCAAGTGCCTCTCCAATACCATTCCTAGGTCTAGGGACCTTTTCAATTTGTGATTTCGTGGAAATTGCGAAATCAGGCAATGTCGGCAAAATTCACTGAGGGTGGGGTGGGGAACCTTAAAAAAAAAAAAAGAAAAAAGAAAAGAAAAAGTTGTTGTCTTTCCAGTGGGAGCCAGCAGTCCTCATGGCTGTGGTGGCCCAGCTGTGCAGCCTGCCAAGGGAGCTGCTGGCACAAAGGCTGAGCAGCCCAGACGGTGGCCAGCCCCACCCCTTGGTGCGGATTGGCTGAGGGATGCTCATTGCATGGCTTCACCCCTCTCGGCCAGTCGACAGCAAGGGACCACTTTGCCAATCAGAGGCATGGGAGAGGGCTGTCATGAGCCTGCAAAACTGTTGGCTGGCCCTGCTAATGGCCACCTGCCTCCTTGATTTCAGTAGCTCCCTACCTACATCCAATCTACTGCTTGCTTTCTTCTCTGTTCCTCGTGCTCCCTGCCCACATGGCATCAGGAGGGCCTCCCTGTCCCCTACACGGCAACTTGGTAACATTCAACAAAAATGAATGACAGCAAATTCAAAACTGATACAAGGAAATACTATCTCCCATCATATCCAGGTAACATGAGGAATGTATTGCTGCAGAAAACCATTGAGGCCAAGCATTTGGTGAGATTCCTAGAGATATTGGACACTTGCACAGATAACAAGAGTATCCAGAATTGTTATAGTTAATGCTAACTGTAACTGAACAGAAGATAAAACCACATACTTCAAAATTTAAAACAGTCTCTTTCTATTAGGGATAAGGATGAGATTTTCGTGGCTGACATACTGTCCCAAATCTGCCTATTGTGATCTTAAGCTTGTGGTGACAAGATGCGGGATAAGACAGATTGTGCTTCTATTCCTATGATTTTCTCATGTTTATTCATTGTAAGCCTTATCTACAAACCACTAAAGACAACAGCAATCTGTCCAATGGCTTTCAATGGTTTTAGATCAGGCCTCCTATTAATTTATTCAGCCTACATCTTAAACTTCCCCGCTGGATAGGGCCACTCTCCCTGCTGATGTTCATGCTCTCCTGGGTGCAGATTGTGGTTTCTATTTACAGACTTACTTGGAAATTACTTCTCTGTGACTAGTTCTGATGGCAAAATTAAAATAATTGCTAGTAGTGGATATGAACAGGGTAAGAATAGAGGCAAAACAAATGAATCTAAAAGTTAAAATTGTATTATTTTGCCTAGCTCTTAGACACGGGCTGTGGTTTGGAGTGTCGCACACATACCAAATAACTACAGTTATGCTTAGCGAGAGGGGTACGGATAACTAATTCTGTTGACTCTGCCAAGCAGGATGGCACTGAAAGGGTTAACAGTTTAGCATACGTTTCTTTGTATACCTCCAAACACATGCACATACTATACTCTCCACTAACCGTGGCAAGAAAATTCTGCATTTGCTATTGTGGTTGTCTGTTAAAAGGGGGGAAAAAAAAAAGCCAGCCTTGGAATAATTCTTCATAAGAGATTTAAAGCTGACACAACATGTTTAGCATATTGGCTTGACATGTCAAGGTTCACAACACATTAAATATTTCCAGGTGACTCAGTCAGAAATGAAGTCAATGTCAAAATGGACTTTATTTAAAAAAAACACTTGTGTCTTTCAACTGCTTGCTAGCAATGAGATGATATGTTTGATCAAAGTAAGTACACTGATTTATAAAGCATTCAAAAAAAAAAAAAATCCCCAGACACTTCAGTTATCGGCTTGCTGTTTGCTTATAACAGTGATTGAGGCGCTGCAAGGAGTTCCTCACAGTAATCTGTTCTATTACTCTTTCTTAACCCCTCGTCCAAAGAAACCCAGGATTTGGAGGAATTGGTGAGGGCCGGGCAATTCCTGAAAAATGTAAGTAAATTTACTGCTTCACTTGAATACCTTTTTATCTTATTCCCTTTGTTTGTTATTTTCCCCTAACACCCTGCCAGCCCAATCATGGCATCGTTCAAGGTGGATTGCTAGCTCCGGAATGAAAGTTACTGGGACTAGAGAATATGGAGCAAATTGCTTCCTGGTTTAAGTCTGCTGCTGTCAAAGCTGTCATATGCGGGATAGACGTTGTATCTTGTCATAAACGTCCCATCCGGTATTTCTGATAGTTTGGACATCACAGAAACATGCTGGCTCTCATCTATATCATTTTAAAATATACTACGTCTTGAAGTTTTACAAGTGATGGTTTCCAATTTCTCTGAACCTAAGTGACAACCTAAGCCAAAAGTGTCATTTTTGAGGGACAAAAAATTTTCTCTTGCCAGTACAGATGTCTCTGTTATCATTATATGAAAGTGATAGGTAATGTTACTTTGTATTATTGTCAGGGATGCAAATACCAGGATGTATTCATGTTGGGAATGATAAACCAATGTGTTGGCTTCACATGGAGGGGGAATAGCAAGGAGAGACTGCAGGTCGTGAGGATTTACAGGTAGACTCAAAAGTCGTTCTGTAATATATTGCTCTTCTAACGGTGGCCTTGTAGCAGATACTGCAGTTACTTACCCTTACAAGGCAAGCCGCCCTTCTGATGCTTTCCCTCCATGTTCTTTTCCATAATCATTGCATGGATTTTATCCAGGGATCCAGTTTCCATGTTTGATTTAGTCCCTGCTCTGCCACTGGTTCACTTTGAAGCTCTGAATAAATCGCTTCTATGACTCAGTTTACTTAGACACAAAATGTATTTTAATAACACCACGTATCCCTTAGGAGCAGGATTTCAAAAGTTTAATTTGCAGCAGCGGTACTGAATTTTGTGCTAAGTGCCAAGTATTTTTATTATAAAAGCTTTAAATAATAAAGCATCTCTTTTTCTAAAGAGAAAAATCTATGAATCACTCTTTGTAATTGAGAACACACTCATTTTGGTATTGCAATCAGTGTTCAGTGAATACTGTAGAGACACGTTTAAAATGAACCCAGTATCTTCCAAAGTGATCAGCGTGCTTTTGGAGGGATTTGACTCAGCAACCAGGAAGCTTCTGTTCCTATAGCTTCTTTGAGAGTTTGCAGTCTTCTTTAATTCTGTCATAATCTTTTATTAGGTTTTGCCAAACAGTTCAGATTGCTATAGCAACTCTAATGAAATCTTGCTCCCTAAATAGCCATGCCAATTTCATCAGGTCAAAATCTGCCATTTCTGTCTAACTCTCTACCTTTGACTGTTTTTTCTCTTCTCCAAGTAGACAGTTTGCTGTATGGAGGAGTCCAGAATCATTAACCCAAACATTTGTTCCCTCCTCTTCAGCTTATATTGTGTTTTTATTTGCTGTGTATTAAACGATGTATGTCTACAAAAAAAAATAAAAAACCTCTTGAGATGTAATCCTCTTGTTCCCATGCAGGGGACCAGTGGCAGACCTGTGTATTTCAGAGTAAGATAATGAAAATTCATCATCACCATAAAAAGGGCACATACTAGTGATATTTTTTTTAAAATGTGGAATAAAGCCATGCGGCAGGTGTGGTGTGTGTGCGTACGCCTTTTTTGCTGTAAGCTGCAGCTAAGGATCACTGTAGACCACTACGAGCTCTCTGATCAAAATGATTTATTCAATATTGAAAATCATGAATTGGATAGAAAAGCAAATATTTAGGAGTAAACTCCTCTTCTCATATCCCCAGAACATAGACTGTGCTAGTCCTGTCAGTGTTGGCAGCCTAACAGTAGCCCACTGATTTTTTCCTAACTCTTATCTTTTAAGGCAGCAATTTACCCTCTAGTTCTGTCATCTGAGACCACCCAACATGGGTGTCCAGCTATAATAGACTTCTTTCTATGAAATGCATGGAGGCCAACATTTCATTTATAGTAATCACTTAGATGCCATCACTCTGGCCTGGCCTGGCCTAGATTTGGCCTGCTGACCTACAGATTGGAGGCCATGCACAGATCACATTCCCAGTGCCCTAACCATCCCCTTCATTAGACATAGAATTTATAATGCTGCATTTAGTAGACTGTGATGTATTTCCTTGCAACCGGATGGCTTCTCTTTTTGTGACTTAGCTTCTGCAATATCTTCTGGTGTAACACCCCTCCCCCCGCCAGCAACTACCAGTAAAATAACTCTGAACTCTGCATTTTTTGAATGTTTAACATTCTGGGTTGTGAGGCGTCGGATGATAATAAAAGATCACTGGTACGGTGTAGTTCTACATTTTGATTGGCTGACTGAACAGGGGTATTATACATTCCAGAAATGTATAGAGTCAAACTGCTCTGGAGACTAAATTATTCTCTTCTGCTTGAAAAGGGAAGGTCCTAAATGAATGGCTCAAGTTGAACCTATAATGACAGTGCTCTAATCATAAAAACGCCACATTTCACAAGTTACAACCAACAGTCAAAGAAAGGTTGAATTAATTCAGAAGCCGAAATGGTTTAGCTAATGTGTATTAAGATGCTTTGAAAAGGGTATTGTGAAACGTCCATTATAGCCTCCTACATTTTACATGAACTAAGGTCTTTTAGCTGCCTAGCTTGTGTTCTTTTCATCCTGTAGAGAAATATGCAATATTGTCCTCTGTGCTAAGGATTTGAGATGGGTAAAAGAGGACTGAAGCAGTACAGACTTCTCCAGACTGGAGAGTTGCTTAATGAGCATGACCCTACGGAGCATAAATTACAGTAATGCACCTAGCAGTGTTTCCCTTGTGTGATGGTTGAACGGTAAGTTTTGGAGTCTGGATTTCATTAGGGCTGGGTTTTCCAAGAAACCTCAGGAAGTTAAATTCCAAATCCTACTGAAAATCAACAGCAGCTGGGTGTCTTTTTCCCCCTATATAGCTTCTTGCATTATTCTCATTTCCTTAATATCTGATCACTTGTCTGCTGTGCATTAACCTCCTTACTAGAGGTGTATAAAATGTTTTGTTTTAACAGCTTTCCGTATATTGCTCTCTGACTTTGTGTATATACGTTACAGAAAAAACTAAAATATTCTTTGTGTAAATATAATCTTAAGGAAATCAAAAGAAATGTGCCTTGTATTTGGACTGAAGTTGGTAAGACTTTGCTGTGGGATAAACTAATCTCCATTCCCGAGAGAATGCGGTCTTAGGCTGCCCGCCATTAGAAAGCTCTGTCCGTCACACAGATGGGGTTTAACCTCATTAAAGGTTACCTTATCGAACCTTCCTCCATGCCTAAAAAAGTGAAATTGTTGGCAGTGATCTTCATCCAAGAGTTTTTATGCAGTCTTAGAGACGTGTTGGCCAAGGTCACTGAGAGCACCTTGAAGATAAAGCCTGAGGCCATGAACCAGATCCAGGCCGCTCTGGAAAACTAATCAGAACAGCGGAGGACAGTTCTTGTGCGTCAGGAGGTGCGCAAAATGACTGGACAGCTTGTGAGAAATCCTGTCATGAAAGAAGAGAGAGTAGAGAGACTGGTTTCAGTTGTGAGTCAAAGAAACAGGCAGCCACCCAGTCCCTAGAGGTCCATGGGTGTCTGCACGCTTATACCTACCAGGATCACAGATATACACGCAGCCTGTTCTTTCCTTCAAGGTCTTTTCTTTGAAGCGCTTTGGTTGTAAACAAGCAAGATTTTACTTTAAAAACACTACCGGATACATCAGGTCATAGTTCTTGGACAGAAAGGAAATGCAACTGTTCAACCCAAGTTGGATCTCCGAAGATGGTTATGGCTCCCACGGGAAACTGACTCAAGGCCTCTTTCCAGGTGGGAGAATTCATGATTCCACCCTAAGAAAGGACCTGAGACTTGTAACAGGGGTGCACTTAAAGATAGCAGAAAAACAGAGATGCAATTCACCAGCTGATGAGTCTCTAAGGGTGGGTCAAGGGGGCAGGAAAATCAGGCAAAGATAGGAATAAAAAGAGAGTTGTTTCAGAAATGCTAAGTTCCTGTTTCTATATGATACAGTCTTTTAAATCTTCCTGAACACAGAAGGATCCACCAACCTTGTGGTACACTTTAGTGTTTCTGATAATGACAATATTTCTAGTGTACTATTTAAACATGATACATATGGGCAGGCTGTTTGAATTTAATTTGAAAGTCAAAATGATCAGAAGCAGCTGTTGGGTGAATAGTAATGGTGTAAAAAACAGCGTTATCATTTTTATCAATGCTCATGCTTTTTTGTGTCCCTGCTAGGGACTTTCCCTGTTCTGCCAGATTATCTCACAGCCCATTGCTTCTCCACAGCATAAAGGTGCTTATGCTGCACAGGCTGGCGCTGAAACTTCAGTGCTATTTTGTAATGATTTATAAGGGCACCCTCCAGTGGCCCAATTCCATATTCTTTATTCACCCTCTACCTGGGTAGTTTGAATATCTAAGAATGTAGGGTTTGATCTGAATTGATTAACTACTGAAAGGGTCATTTATGTTTAGATCATATGCTAGGTTCTTAAAAAAAAAAAGAAATAAGCACAAAAGAAAAAAAAAATGCTTGCATAAAGTGAAATAAATGCATATTTAACAAATTGAGATTGGAACATAGGAATCTCCAGAACTGTTGTCTATTTTCTGAAGTAAATTTACATTTTCCACTAAATCCTATTCCCAACTCTAAAGCTGAGTAGCTGTATGACTTCGGAAGAAGTCTTACTTCATCCCTCTGTTACGTTCTCAAGTTGCAGCAAGGGAAGTTTAGGTTAGATATTATGAAGAATTTTCTTACTAGGAGGGTAGGAAAACACTGGAACAGGTTCCCCAGAGGGATGGTTGTTGGAGGTTTTTAAGACCGGACTAGACAAAGCCTTGACTGGGACGATCTAGTTGGGGATGGTCCTGCTTTGAGCAATGGGTTGGACTAGATGACCTCCTGAGGTCCCTTCCAGCCCTAATTTTCTATGATTCTATGATTCCTTGTCCACTGTCAGTGCCTTTTATATATATTAGGCCACAAGTCTGGAAATGTCCCATACTTTTGCAGTTGGGGAGGGGGATACCTATGGTCTATTTAATTTCAGAATATAGTGTTCAATTGAAGTTGGAGGCGTTTAAAATAGCATTGCATGTGCACTGAGCAGAAGTGATTGCTACTGACTTGATGCTGCTGTGTGCATTTGGCATAGACTCAAAGTTGCCTGAATTAGTTTGAGATGATAAGACTTTTTCATCTCTAAAACTTTGAAATAGTCATCTTACCATCATTAACAAAACCTGATGGCTCATGACAGCTCTTATAATTAGACCTTTCAGGCTAGAATCTGCCTAGACTGTGGCAGTGTCTTATTTTGCAATAATTTAGTAAGTACTTACTGTTGCTACTGGAAAAATCATAAAGCAATTGTCAACACTTTGAGACCAGGTTTAGGGGAAGCAGTTGGCAGAAGAACAGTGTGGCTTCAGATCAGGCTAAAGTTGCATTGATCAGATAGTCTCACTCTGATAGAAGTTGAAAAAGAAATAAGAATGGCAAGTAAAGATGATAGTTATTTTTATTAACTATATACAAAATATTTGATTCAATTTGGGGGTGGGGGAAGGATTATGCAAAGTAGCAAAATCATATGGCATTCCAGGTAGAGTAATTGTAGTTTATGAAAGCTATGTGCAAAAATCCTGTGGTACTGTGAGAGATGGTGGAAGATGAAGCAATTGGTTCAAAACTAAGTTTGGTGTAAGCCAACGGAGCACAGAATTTCATCAGGTCCTTAAACTGAATTTGAAGAACGTTAGATAGCATGAATTGAATGAATTACAGTTAAGCGCTTCAGCTGATGCCGATGGCCCTGTATAACTAGTAGGTATGTTTGAATGAACGATACGTCTTTGCTACCTTGGACCGTTGTTGAGATGAACTTGCATATCTTTTGTTCGGTTGATTTTTTTTTTTTGGTCCTATAGCATGTATTGTAATCAAAATACTATGAAATGCAGCAGCAGCTAAACACAGGACAAGTAGATTCTTAGACATATCTAGGAAGCCTGATCGGTGCTGATGATTGCATCAAGGATTACTTGAAAAGGAAACATGTCTTTGTCACAAATATTGCAAGAAATTGATGTAACTGGACTGGTGAAAGCATTGTAATTGGCCTCAAACTGAAAGTACCTCAACCCGGTATTCTAATGGTATTGCTCTACAGAGTGGAAGCAGTTGCATTAAATGAAACTGACATTACTGGGTGGTAATGATGAGAGTTTGTCAAAACCTGGCAGGTGTGAAGTGGAATGATTTTAAGATAAATGAAGTTAGAAGGAGAGTAGGATGTGAAATCAAGGCATGAGATGATGCTGGTGGGGATACTGCAAAAAACAAACGCATGAGAGAATGTCAAAGGAAATTGGGTAGATGCAATTGGATCCACCTGACCTTGACACTGACCACTGATGACATGTTTGGACATCATGTAGGGGCATGGCCATATTGGGCTTAATGACAGCTGAATAAACTTTAGCCGGGAATGAATGATGATGCTCTCATGCCCCTGGTGTTTACATGGGAGGTGACATGGGATGAAAGAGGAGACATGTCTATGCAGCTCCAAGCACAATGAGACACTAGGTGTGCTCTGCAGTGAAGTGTCACTGTCTACACATATGTCGGTATTAGGGCGCAGTAAATTAATTAACTCTGCCATAGGATAGTATAGTTGGGGACAGTACTATCCTACAGTGGAGTACTTGTTTGCACTGAAATGCGCATGCTGAAAGTAACAGGGGCTGGCCAGGGCATGAGGGTGCTAAAGGGTGGGGGCTGCATGCCACCTAGCCCCAAACCTTAATACCCTCTGGCCTCAGCCAGCCGCTCCACCACTACCTAGAGCCTGGGGCTAAACCCCTGGACCCTTTGCCAGGGTGGGGCTGCTCCATCTTGACTCACACTGCTGTGGTCTCAGGGGCACATGCAGATGCTGTGTCTGGGAGCAGCTGACTCCTGTGCAAACTATGCTGCAGTTTATCATGTCGCCTTAATGGCATGTGTAGCAGCACCCCCCCTAATTCCTAATTGGAGTTTTTAAATATGAATAATTAACATCGTAGTTAATCCAAACCACTTCGGGACACTTTCTTGCAAAATTCAGTCTCCTAAATGATATTTTTATTGCTCATCATTGAAAATTAAAAGAAAGAAACCAAAAACTTCCCATCATTTTTGTACATTTAAATATCTACTTGCTAAGCTCATTATCGTCTCATGTTACCTCAAAATCTTGCAGGCATATTCTGGCATTTGATACACTTTGCTTCCATGTACCATATAATTTATTTCCTCTTTAAAGTTGCTTTGAGTTCATTATCCATATAATAAGTTACTGTAAGTGGCCAAGGTCCTTTAATTCATTGCAGTTAGCAAATGCTGTTTTGCTGTTGCTCATGTTAATCATGACAACCAAACCTACTCCCATATTTAGTTCAGTAATCCTATGAAATAACATCTATATGAGCTGCCCACTGTGAAGTTGTTACTGTGCAGTCATTTAATACTTGCATACCCAAGTACTAAATGACTGCACAGTGACTGGTGTTACTGTGCAGTAACATCCTGGCATGGTTGCCTACTGATGCTTACTGTACAGTAGCCTACAGATGCTTACTGTACTGCTGCGCAGTAGCATCACATCACCGTTCATGCCCAGCAATGCTGCTGAGCAATGCTCAGTGGTGATGATCTCCTGCGCGGTGAGCGTCTCGTGCAGACGTGGCCGGTGACACTTTTCAAAGCAGATAAAGAAAAAGTAATCGTTCATTTATAATGTAATACAATTCACATGACAGTTACTTTTTAAATGTTAGCAAATGAAAAGAAAAAGTCAAACATTTGAATTTCTTGTGTACTTGAAATCTTTTTAGCTACCTGTCCTTCTTTAGAGCACTAATTCAGTCAGTAAAATAAATTCCATTTTAAACTGGCTAAATGCTGTTCACTAAATGTTGTTCCACAGAATAACTCCAGCTACCCCCACTGTACCTCCAGATCCACTAGAGCCAAGTTTGTCATCAGAGCTACTACAGTGAAGAATTCCAGTCTCAGACCCTGAAGGTAACTTCTTCCTTCCTGCATTTTTCAATGAAAGATAATACACAAGGAACTCGAGCCTTAGTATGATTGAGGCTTACATTAAAATAGACGATTTGCTAGCTAAGGGATTCCCAAAATACCCTCCATTTGCCTAATAGGCTTTTCATTTCAATCCCTGACTTCTTATTTGCCTTGAAAATTCTTCCTCAGCAATTTTTGGGGAATTGCGTGTGTGTGTGTGTGTGTGTGTGTGTGTGTGTAAAGGGGGGAAGGGGGGAGTTGAAGGGGAAGCATCTTTCTGAAAATAACTTTAATTCAACCAGACACACCCAACTTGCCTCTCCAAGAACTAGATCATCTTGATAATAAATCAGTCCAGGGCTTAAACTCTTTCCCTCAGTAGGTTGTTTAGAACATAGGAGTTAGGATTGTGTAGCCCCTGGACAAGTTTCTCCTCAGCAGCATGTCTGGAAAGCTGTGCATATTCTGTTTTAAAAAAGAAGTGCTGTAACTGAGCCAGATGTCTGCATTGGCATCAATTATGAACCCAATTAACCCACTTAATGAAAGCACTTTGAGAAGTGACAGATGATTCTGAGCAGTTATGGTATGGCTACTCAACCCCTTCAAATGCCCTTGCATCATCGATCAGGTAGGATAATCCCTTTGAGTTTACATTTCCTTAGTTATACTAATTCAGGACAGCGGTTTATAAACCCGTGTCACTTTTAATATTAAATCACAGAAACAATATTCAACAATTGCTGTATTATCTGATAAATAATAATACTACCTTGCTCTTATATAGCACTTTTCATCAGCAGACCTCAAGGTATTTTGCAGGGGAAATCAGTATCATTGTCCCAATTTTTCATGTAGGGAAACTGAGTAATAAAGATGACGTGAGTCGCCTAACATCACAGCCCAGGCCAGTGGGCAAACCAGAAATAGGATAGGTCACCTGAGTCTTAAATATGTGTTCTACCCATAAGGACTCCTGCAAATTCATATTGGAAGTCAGGGAAATGACTGATAAGATAAAGATAAACCCAGCAATTTGCAGGGCTGTGAGTTTCTAAAGGGCACTGTATTAGAAGCTGAACAAGAAGCTGTCATGACATGATGGAAGCACAAGAAGAATGGCAGGAGACCAATGTGGCTGCACTAGGAGATTTTAGGATGCTTCAAATATAACAGGAAAGCATGCGGGCAATGGAAGAATTTCCTTGCTATACCAGGAAATAGCAAGAACTTGCAGGGACAAAATCAGGAAGGTAAAGGTAGAGAACAAGCTGCACTTGGCAAAGGAGGTTAAGGACAGTAAGAAGAGGTTCTATAAGTTTGTTGGCCTGGAAAGAAGGAAAAAAGGTGATGTCGGTTCTCTGTTAACAAGCCATGGGGAGGAACTCCTTAAAGAAGCTGCAAAGAAGGCAGATCTATTCAACAGCTATTATGCCTCAGTCTTCACAAAAAATATGAAGCTTCAGCCAGACACCTAATAAGGTTTATTTGGATAAGGAAGGGGCAAGCCAAGGGATAAGATAACAAGAGTTTTTTAAGGATTAGAGAGGTCTTAAAGGTCTAAACAAGTTGAAGTTAGTAGGGCCAAATGAACTTCATCCCTGGGCACTGAAGGAACTGGTAGAGAAGATTTTGGAGCTCTTGGCAATCAGGTGTTTGAAGTTGTGGGAGATAAGCCAGGTACCAGAGGATTGGAAAAGGGCCAGCATAGTGCCCCTCTAAAAAGGGCAAAAGGGAGGTCCCGGATTGGGTGACTGGTGCTTCCTGAGTCGGGGGGGTGGGGTGGGGGGCTCCAGATCACCAAAATATTATGATTGATCTCCTCAGTTCATACAATGTTTGTTTTGCCAGTGGCAAAAGTGGAAGTGTACTTCCACTGGCACTTTTGGTTTCATGGCTGGCGCTTCCAAGGGGTGCACGGCTGATCTTGGAGGGATGCACATGCACCCGTGAGCACCATATACACATCACCAGTAGGTCCCAGGGACAGATAGGTTAGCCTTACTTCGTTATATGGGAAGCTACTGGAGCATATCATAAGGAATACTATTTGCAAGCATCTGGAGGAGGACAGGGTGGTGATCACTAGCAGCCAGCAAGGAGTTATGAAAAACAAATAGTGTCAAGCAAACTTTATCTCCTTTGACAAAGTAAGGACTTGGGTAGATGAAGGGAATTGTGCACATATAGCATATATGGACTTCAGCAAGGTTTTTGATAAGGTCCTACATGAATTTCTCATAAACAAATTGGAGAAGTATGGGCTGGATAAAATGATTATAAGGTGTGTAGATAACTGGCTTAATAGTCCCAAGCAAAGTGTAATTATCAATGGGTCTATGTCAGAATGGCAGAAGGGGCTGCTCTGGGCCCAGTGCTGTTCAGCTTGTTTATTGATGATTTGGTTGCTGGCATAGAAAGCTTCTTGAGCAAGTTTGACACAAAACTGGGAAGGACTGCAAACATGTTGGAGTATGCAAGCGCAATTCAGAAGGATCTTGACAGATCGGAAAGCTGGACTGAAGCTAATGCAATGAAGTTCAGTGCAGACAAATGTAAGGTGCTATGCCATGGGAAGAATAGTCAAGACCACAGATATAAAATGGGTGACACCTGGATTAATGGTGGCACTGTGGAAAAGGACTCGGAATTCTTGGCAGATCACAGATTCAATATTAGTTTTCAGTGTGATGTAGTCGCACAAAGGCAAGTCCAGTTTTGGGAAGCGGGACATGAGAGTGCCTCTCCTCAGCACTAGTTAGAGCTCATCTGGAGTACTGCATGCAAATCTCCACATTTGAAAAAGGAAGTAGAGAAGATAGAGAGGGTCCAGAAGTGGCAACAAACATGATTAAGTGCTCAGTAAGCAAGTGATATGAGGAGAGGCTGAAGGAGCCAGAAATGTTCAACTTGTGAAAAAGGCGCTTAAGAGGAGACATGACAGCAGTCTTGCGACACTTGAAGGGCTGCCATAAAGAAGATTCAGACCAATGGCTTGAAGTTGCAGCAAAGGAAGTTTAGATTTGGTATTTAGAGAAACTTCTTCACTGTTAGAAAGCGAGGCAGTGGAATAGACTGCCTAGGGAAGTTGTGGACCCTCTGTCACTGGAGGTGTCCAAGAAGAGGTGGGACAGCTACTCATCAGAGATGATGTAGCCATAGCAATGCCTGTGTTCTCCTATGAGTTTTTCCCATGCTTCTGGGCTTAGCTGGTTACCTTTGGCCCCTCTCTTTGCTACATGTGAGGGTGTTTTTAAGCCTCCTCAGAGGCTTTGGATTTCAACTTTGACTGGGCTCTGCCTGGTTTCTGCTGGGACCAAAGCCAGAGTTTCCTGGCTAAAGGGTCTTGCCGCCTCTGCTCGAGGTTAGACTGATCACCATATGTGAGGTCAGGAAGGAATTTTACCCCATGGTCAGACTGGTAAGGTTGGGCTGTGGAGGTTTTTGCCTTCCTTCATAGTGCGGGGAGGAGTGGTTCTCTACCTGGGACTTCTTGAGCTTATATTGGTTACTTTTCATAGATGTAGGACATTTGCTTCTATGGTTTCCCTGCTTGACTTGTGGCAGGTTAGGGTGTTAAGTTTGTGTTGTGTCAGAGTTGATGATAGTCTTATGTAGAGTTTAGATTATGGATTGTATAGGATGGTTTGGGTAGGGCTGATCCCACCTCAGGAGTAGAAGACATCCAGAGGTCCCTTCCAGCCCTACTTTTCTGTGATTGTATGATTTCAACTAGGGATCCATAACATCAACAATATCTTGACCTGTCGTGGTCTCTCTGAGTTCTTTGCAGCAAAATTCTTCTATTATTTTTCTGGAGTCAAAAAGCAAGCGAGAGCGAAGAGCTGGCAATTTCTGAGCTGTCTGGAGTGTAACACGGGGTGCCCTGAGTCTAAAAAGGTTGAGAATCGCTGCCGTAGGGGTTCTCTGGTAAATGGCACATAGCTCACTGTCCAGGAAGTGTAGTCATTTACCCAGAGAGAAGCTGTGTAACAAAGATTTTAAGGATAGTGACATATAAAACTACGGATAATATACTGCACCATGTTACCTTCTCTGAATACATTGAATTTAATCCTTTTCTCTATGGTTGAACCACTAAATACATGTAAAAGAAGAGATTTATTTCCCCTTATATTTTCCTCTTACTCTCCCTGCTGCTTTAAGGCTTTAGGTTTTATCAGGGAAAGGAAATAGTTTTGATCAAAACTTCTGACTTTCCTGTCAGTTCTGGTGAGTTGTTGGAGTAACGTGCATTCGTTTCTAGGCTTTCTTCCTCCCCTCCGGTATTCAGAGTCAAGACTTCAGGGATCCATTTCGCCGACATGCCTTAAAGGTTACTCCCTTCGGTACCTTAAAACCTATTATTCTCAGGTTATTCCGCCATTTTTTCCTTAGAAGCGTTCAATTTTTGTTTTAAAGGACAAATGGCTCTTCCTTCAACTTTGAAAGGGACCTTTTAATTTTATACCAGTCCTCCAGCTCTTTGCCTTGCAACTTCTCAATTTTGATCGCAAGAAACTGCAATTATTCTTAAAACATTTTTAGATCTCTCTGCTCAAATGCAGCTAGTAAGTGGCTAGTACTGACTAATACAGAGACCAGCAAAATGAATATTCTCCCCTGTGTGTGTACACCTTTGAAATCAAGAACAAGATTTGATTTGACCCCTTTCCTGATTTTTTTTTTTTTTTTTTTTTAGTACATGTTTTGTGAACAATTAAGAATTTGAATTTTCCTAGGACAGGTATTCATAAAATGTAACTATTACGCCAGGATGGTCAAACAGATAACAACATTTAAATTTGGGGTGGATATGTCTCAATGATTCTCCATGCATAATCCTAAGAACAGGTTGGGAGCTCTCTGCCATATAGTTGAGGTTCACTTACCAGTAAGGGAAGGGCAGAGATGTTGCATGTCATTTGTTCACCCCCATTTGAAGACCCTTTGGTGTATTAAATTATAATATTCAAATTCATGCTCTGTTGCTTAGTTACTAGAGTCATCAAGGAACAGAAATAATACCACATGATTTATGTAACTGACACAGTATGAATTTTAGGGTTTGAATATTGAATATTCACAAGCTGTTCATGAGCTATTTATGTAGAGGGGGGAAATGTCAAGAATAAATTCAAGATCTCCTCTTGAATATTTTGTAAGACAAAGAGCTGAAATTTGATGAATAAATTATGTTAGCAATTTTTTGCTCAGTTTAAATACCTTGTTAGGTGGAAAAAATATTTCTGTAAGTATAGCTGGGACCAATGTACCTCTTTGCTTTTCATCTGACTTTTTAAAAAAATATACAAACGCATGAAGAGATGCACTTCAAATGCCAGGAAAATGTCCATTGTCTTTAAGTGTATGCATGCATGCACACTGAAAAAAGATTTCCAGGTTAGAGAATGAATTAGTAATTAAACCATAATTTCTTTAGCCTTTTAGCGAGTGACAGAAATGCAGATTTCCTGGTCCATACCTTTAAACAAAAATCCTTGGGGTAATGGCAGCCTTTTTTCCCCCTGATCGTTCTTCAGGAGGAGACTCACTTCCCAGACTCCAAATACCTTTGAAACAGATAATGTAGTAAAACCAAATCGTAGAAGCTTCTTAGAGAGGCAGCTGATTCTTTCACATGGAGTTATGCCTAAAAGAAAGACTATCGGCATTTCTGGGTTCATCATTAAATTGTCCCAAGTGTACTAAGATTTATTTCCAGTTCACTTCAGCACCATCATAGATTCCTATCCTTGAAATACAGACTTTACCATAATATGAAAATGCTCAAAGCAAGTATGTTTTATACTGTAAACGTTTTTATACCCATCATTGAACTGGGAATATTTCCGTGGAACTCTTATTGGGTCCTTTGAGTCAAGTAAAGTGTATGTAGTTATTGTGTATATCTTCTCAGTCCCCCTTAATTTTAAATTTGTCCTATGTTACATTTTAGGAAGAGGATTTCCAGTAATCTGGCCAATTTTGAGTGATTTGGTTTAAATTTCTGGTGCTGCTGTAATTTCTGAAAGAAAGACAAGTCTTATCGTATCAGCTCCTTTGTGTGTAGAGTCAGAAGATAGAGAGTGCCCAGAAGTGGGCAACAAACATGATTAAGGGCTTGGTAAGCAAGTGCTATGAGAGGCTGAAAGAGCTAGGCACGTTCAATTTGTGAAAAAGGCGCTTAAGAGGAAACATGATAGCAGTCTTCCAACACTTGAAGGACTGCCATAAAGAAGAGGGGAAGTTCCTTTTTTCTCCTGGTGTAGAGAGGAAGATGGCCAATGGCTTGAAGTTGCAGCAAAGGAAGCTTAGATTCAGTATCTAGAAAAACTTCTTCACTGTTAGAACAGTGAGGCAGTGGAATAGACTGGGATCCTTGAAATTAAGCAAGTCTCAAACTCATTTATTGTGGGTTTTTTTTATAAAATTACAATAAAACCTATCAGATTGTAATCTGTCTAGACAAAAAGGGTGATGAAATAAAAAATAGAATTCCAGGAATGCGAGAAAAGGCTCTCTGTGCATCTCCCTTGGAGAAGTTAGTAAAGTCAAAATGCATGAGTTCTTCCCCCCTGAACTTTGTCTCTCTCTAAGCCAATTCAAGAAGGAGAAAAATAAAGAGAAATATTGATGTGGCCTTTACAGGATGTTGCCTCGGCTTTTTTATGCATGAACTGAAAGGCACGTTTCCAGCCAAACCTCATAAAAAAGAAACGAGCCTTTCCAGGAGCAAGAAGGTCAGCATGTAGTAAGATAAGCAACATTATGCAGAGACTCACAGATGATCATGAACAGATTTCTTTCCCTGGGGGAAGGATTCAGTGCATGCATTTGAAGTTTATGTTGCCAGTGGAGGCATATAATGAAATGATGATGGACATTTTCAGGGATCAATAGGTAGTTCTCTTTAAAAAAAAAAAAAAGGGAAGAAACCATTTGCTTGACTTGGTTGAACCTCAAACAGACTTTGGGATAAACAGAGCCCTGTGATATTCATTAGGTCTGTGTGAAATTTCACCAGCTGTTTAATTTCAATGCTATTTTGACTCATTTCAAGCTCAAAACAGCAAAATCAAAATGAAATGAAAGGCTTTGAAAAGCCTCAAAGTGAAACGAGGGCAGTTGAAATGTTTCGAAAGTTTCGAAATGTTTAGAAGCTGCACTTGCTTGCAGCTAAAGAGAAACCAGTGGGTGGAGAGGGAGAAGGACTGTGCTGGTATTGACTGTGTAGCTGGCCAGCAACTGTGATCCTTCCCTGAGGTCCCTTCCAATCCCAGTGCTCTGGGGGAGGGATGTAAAAACAGCATAAAAAGCACTGTTTAAACTGAGCTTTCTCTGTGCCTTCACACTTACAAGTGACACAAGTTTTGCTCTGAACAGTTTGAGGTGCAGTTTCCCAGAAACCCCTGCACCTATTTCCTTGAAACTTTGCAGGCATCATGGCCTGAGAAGGGGCTATCATCCCTGCAAGTTCCATCTGAATCAGACAAGACATTATGAAGTTATAGGCAGCTTCCCCATTATAGTCTGTGTCGAAACAGTGAAACAAATTTGATGAAACGGAACGGAACAGTGCTTTTGAAAAAAATGAAAATGAAACATCAAAATGGTGAAATGGAAGTTGAAACAAAATGGTGCTGTTTCATAGATTTCATAGACATTAGGGCTGGAAGGGACCTTGAAGATCATCAAGTCCAGCCCCCTGCCCTAGGGGCAGGAAGTCACCTAGGGTTAAAGGATCCCAGCAAGATAAGCATCCCAACGTTTCTTGAATGAGTCCGGAGTAGGTGCCTGCGCCACTTCTGGATGGAGTCTATTCCAGGACTTGGGGGTTCAGACAGTAAAGAAGTTTTTCCTTATGTCCAGCCTAAAACAGTCATGGAGGAGTTTATGACCATTGGTTCTTGTTATACCTTGGGGCACTCTGGTGAACAGACAGTCCCCCAGATCCTGATGCCCACCTTTTACACACCTATAGGCAGCCACCAGGTCACCCATGAGCCTGCACTTTTCCAGGCTGAAGAGTCCCATGGCTCTCAGCCGCTCATCATAAGGCCTACTCTCTTGCCCTCTGATCATGCACATGGTTCTCCTCTGGACTCTCTCAAGCTTTTCGGCATCCTTCTTGAATTGTGGAGCCCAGAATTGGATGCAGTACTCCAGCTGCAGCCTCACCAAGGCTGAGCACAGCAGGAGGACGACATCCTGAGATTTACTTGAGAAGCATCTATGGATGCAAGCCAGAGTTTTGTTTGCTTTACCAGCTGCGACATCACATTGGTGGTTTATGTTCATTTTGTGGTCAATCATGGCCTCCAAGTCTCTTTCAGCCATGGTGCTAGCAAGCGTAACACTGCCAAGCCTACAAGCATTTTTTTCCCTGAGGTGGAGTACCTTGCATTTTTTGATATTGAACATCATCGGGTTTAGATCTGCCCGCTTATTAAGCTTATCCAAGTCAGTCTGGATCACTAGCCTATCCTCAGGTGTGGTCACTAAGCCCCAAGTTTAGTGTCATCGGTGAACTTGACCAAAGCGCTTCTGACACCAATGTCCACATGTCCACATGGTTGATAAAAATAAGACCCAGTCCAGGCATACAGCCTTGGGGGACACCACCGGTCACAGAGTGCCATAATGATTCACTTCCATCGACTAATACTCTCTGGGTCTGACCTCAAAACCAATTTCCCAGCCATCAGACTGTGGTGTAGCCAAGGCCACAGTTGGCCAATTTTTCCATGAGGAGATCGTGGGACACCAGATCAAAGACTTTTTAAAAGTCCAGATATATGATGTCAATCTCTTCCCCCCTGTCCAGGTGATATGTCACCTGGTCATAGAAGATGAGATTGGTCAGGCAAGACCAACCTGTGACAAACCCATGCAGGGGGTCCCTCAGGATATTGCCATCAGCCAGCTTATCAGGTTTAGCCCTAATATTCATGCAATTAAGCTGGTAGTTGATTTGAGTGTGTGCATTCATTGAAATAGTAACAGCGATAAGAGAAATGACTTCACTGGTTTATAACTTCGCACACTTTATGAGCTAAAAGTAAAAGAGAAGTTCAAGATCACAGTAGATAAAATTGATCCTGTCAATGGGGATGAACTTTGCTCTTTAAAGAGTTAGGGACTGGTTGCCAACGAGTCTATTCAATAATCCGACCCGTCTGAGAGGGTGTGAAGTGGGAGACCAGCATTCAAGTGAAAAGGGGCTGTAGGAGGGGGATAAGGTTTTTCAGTAGCTCCTGTCACAAGGGGACTGAAGGGAGGAGGGAGTGCTCTTCTTTAGGCACTGAGAAGTGAAGGGAAAAGCTACAGGCAGTAGTGGAGTCAATGTTTTGCCTAATCCTGATCTAAGTTAACAACCCATATACTGAGGGAATAGCTGAGATATGGCCACGGTGTTTGACATTCCTAGACTCAGTTGGCAGGTCAGTAGTCCTACAGTTCCCTAATTTAGACTTTTAACTATATTTCCCTGCATGTTTTGACACATGCATTTAAGCAAAGAATATCTATCATAGCAGAAACATCTTTTCCTTTAGCAGGTTTTTAAATTATACTTAAGAACAATTTACTACCTGAACACATGTTCTGTTATGAATTAGAGATGGGCAAAGCCATAGAAGTCTTTCATGGAGCTAGATCCTGGTTTCAGAGACAATTGGGTTTTTGTTTAGGACCATCTCTATTCTGAGTGCTGCTTATAAAAAAACTGCTGAGAAGGGCTTCATTCCTTTGTGAATTTGTAATGTTGAGGTTGGTAGCCAGGAAGAAGTCTTTCATGATGTCACATAGATTCATAGATGTTAGGGTTGGAAGGGACCTCAGCAGGTCGTAGAGTCCGACCCCCTGCCCTGGGCAGGAAAGAGTGCTGGACAGCCAGGTGCTTGTCCAGTCTCCTCTTGAAGACCCCCAAGTTGGGGAGAGCACCACCTCCCTTGGAAGCCCATTCCAGATTCTGGCAACCCTTACTGTGAAGAAGTTCTTTCTAAAATGTCCAACCTAAATCTGCTCTCTGTCAATTGTGGCCATTGTTCCTGGTTACTGCAGGGGGTGCCTTAGTAAATTAGAGCATCTCCAATTTCCTGCTGCTCTCCCCTGATGAATTTATAGGCAGCCACAAGATCACCTCTCAGCCTGTTTTACGCTTCTTCAAACGATGGACATTATGCTAACTAGCTTGCTTTCAGGTGTTCCACTAATACAGGGAAACATCGCTTGTAAAGTATGCTTTGCAAAAATGACGTGTATTTAAAATATAGGAAGTATGCAGTCGGTGTACTGATTTGTTCCTTTGCTGCTCAAAATCATTTCACTGTTTCCCTGGCATCCCTCTGTTTGTCTTCCACCTGCCTGTTGCCTCTTGTTTTATACGTGGGTTGCAAACTGTCATGCAGAAACCATATTTTCATATTTGTATGTGTTTTCAGGCCTTGATCCTCTGTTTGGGGCTTCAAAGTACTAGTGCAATACAAATACTTTCATTATACACTCAGATGGGAGGTTGCATCCCAAACTAGTTCCAACTAACTTAAAACTTAAATGTTCCATTGCTTCATTTGTCATTGAATAGCAACTGCTGCTAGGAAGAAATGCAGTAAGCTCTAACACTAGAAAGTAGAAAAGACATAAACTACCCAAACTATTTGGTATGTTTATAGCCTTCATAAACCAGAGAATCTGTGATGTAGCAATTGCTGAGAAGAAGATTCTGGGTACTGATCTGCAAAGGAGCTTGTTAAGTTTTAGGACCTCCCCCTTGCCTGGCAATACTACCAGATTGGTTGTTTGAAACTGGGATAGCTCTAAATAATTATTGCCACCATAGGCACTGACTTTTATTTTTGCCATGGGGGGCTAAGATAATGGGTGTATGGAAAGTTTTATGCATTTCAGGTGACAGCCCTCTTCCTGAGTGGGGTCAGGGCCCTCAGGCCCCCACATACTTGACATGTCTGATGGTCACCATATTTTTTAATGGGACGGCTTTCTCCTTTCTGCTAGCTTGTTTGTTGTACAGGTTGGCAGAATTGCACCACCTAAACACGGGGCTCCTGCAGTTGCTGTGCATTACACAGAAGCCATTTTTCCTGGTTCTAGGGAGACAGTAGTTCTGCTATATTTTTCTTACAAGGTGTAAGTATGTGCTGCTGTTTTTTGTTTTTTTTAATTTTGTGTCTTTGGCCGAATTGGCCAAATCAGTTCTGAATTATACTGACGTAGCAGAGCTCAATCATTCAAGTCCATGTGGTGCTATCACTGGCAAGTAGCCTACCTTCCAGACCCTTCAGTCTGGGGCTTCAGATACTCCCAAATCCATGGCAGGCATCCTACATGCAAGCCCAGAGGCCTTGGAGTTCAGGTGCTCCCTAGTCTCGCTTGCTGTCAGCCAAAAGGCCCAAGGAGCAATCAAGGGGAGAAAGCCCAAGAGCAATCCACCATCACCTTCAATTGTGAGATCCTCCTCACATTTGGAGGTATTTGTAGACTCTCACAGGGGTCAGCCTGCCCTCAGTGCATGGGGCAGGCCTTTACCCTTGCTGCCCTGAGGGGTCAGGCCCAGGCCCAGGCCCAGGATCTCAGTATTGCGCTGTTAGACAGGAGGGCATGGTATACAATTGCACATGCACACATAAAAATCAATTAAGCACAAAGACACTTACTAGGTGCATACACCCCTGCTAGGCATACACACTCACACTAGCAACTCAGATACACACACGTTCAAAATAACCAGTCTAGGTTCATGCACACCTATCACCGGTTTAAGCCCATACATGCTACACACACCAAATTTAGACAGAATCAGTTACCAACACCTGCACATCCAATACACATATGTGGATTACTGATTCATATACCACACACACACAATGATATCTATATGTGCATATATATGTATGTATGTGTGTGTGTGTGTGTATTCACTAATTCACACACATACCACCCACCTACACATACACACAGGTGAGTTCCTAAGTTGGGTGTTGTGATATATATGTATATATACATGTATGTGCTTGGTGTGCTTGGAATACCTGGGGAAAGGTTCAGGTAAGAAAGTAGAAGCGTAGGGAGTGAAAGTCACCAGGACCAGGATTAGAATCGGTAGACTAGAGGGGCTTGGGCTGAAGAACTGAGGCTCAGGGGTAACTTTAGGTTAATTGATCTTAATTGATTAAAAGACAATGCCCAAAGCCTGAAAAACAGGGGAACGATGCCGGCAGGACTGGAGCCAGAGCTATGGGGGAGCTGAAAAGGTAGGTGGGGAGAGGGAAAATTGGACTAAGGGAAAGTGTGGGTGTTAAAAAGGGGCTCTGGGTGTGGGGAGCCAGAGGATGGCTCCAGGGAAGCTAGAGAAGTGGCAGGGAGCAGCAGTAGGTGCTGGGAGCTGGAGAAAGGCTCCAGCTGCTGGAGAAAACTGTAGGACAGCCACGAGGAGCTGGGAAGCTGGGGGCGGGGGGTGACTACAGAAGGTGTGGGGGAAGCCTGAAAACAGAGAGACAGACAGCAGAAAATTACAGAAAAAGCGGCAGGAGAGACTGAAAGGCAGCAGGGGCAGTGGGAAAGCAGGGAAAAGCAGCAGAAAGTCACAGGGAAAGGGCAGTAGATGGCATGGGAGGCTGAAAGGCAGCAGGGACAGCAGGAAAGCAAGGAGAATCTGAGAGGTGGCAGACAAGGGGAGATGGATTTGGGAGGAGAATAGAAAACTAGTGGAGGTGGGGGCTGGAGCTGAGAGAGAGAAAGAGAGAGAACGAGGCTGGAATTTAAGATAAGGAAGGGACTGGGATTCAGTAAAATGTGACCCAACTTGGGGTTGCAAATGAACAGGGAAGATGGTGACACGATGTCTTATTGGTTCCCTTGCACAACCCCCCTTCCCTCTCCCCCCACACACAATGGCAGCAGGGGTTAGACAGGCTTGGTGCAGGGGCTGAAGTCCACTGAAGTCCAGGAGGAGAGAGAGAGTCCAAATTGTAGGAGGAGGTGTGTAGGCAATATCTATCTATCCCAGGCTTGAAGTTGATCCTCAGTGGCCAGTTGGGGTCTGCTTCAGCTCGGTGTTGTCCAGAGCAGGTCGCCAGCAGGGCCTCTGGGGTGGATAGGCGACTTGAAGCTGGTCTGGTCCAGATGGAAATGGCATTCCCACGGGGTCTGTCTTCACTGGCCCTTTTTATAGGGGCAGACCTTGTGTGACCCTAGTGACAGGAGGCATGCCCAGGCAAGGGTCAGCCTCTGGCATATTGACCATGTGTGATTCATGAAGGGATGTGCAGTTTTGGGTGTCTGTAATGGAGGGGTACAATGGTAGAGTTGCTGGTTCTGCAGGGTCTTTTGTCTTTCAAATGCTGGATTCCTGTCTCTGTTCCTTGGTGAGGTCTGTGGTTCCTGGATGAATCAATGTGAGGTGATGGCCCATTTGTTATAGGCCATTCAGTAAAGGCTTGCTACCATTGTATTTCAATCATTCCCAATCACTCTCATTCATCTGGGAACCAATTTGCATGGGAAGGGTATGTGACTCATACAGTTGCAACACAGGGGATGCCCAGGCAGAGGACACAAGATGGAGGCTTGACATACAAAACGGAAACTTGACATTACTTTGGTTCACTTACAAACACAGGCCTAAACCATACAATATCCATCTGAAACAATAAAAATCAATACAAAAATGATAATAATACAAGATACAACAGTAAGAATTAATACAAACCTAATAATAATACAATATAAAACAGTGGATATCCAAAACCAAAAACTTGCTACCAAAATAAAAATGTTAAAGCTTATCCTAAGTCTGAGCTCACTTATACTTATCTATAGGGAATAGAGAGGGAGAGAAAAAGTCAGAAATGGTTGGGGAAGGGGAGGGAATGCATTTAAAAAAACAAAACAAAAACTGCTACACTCTCTAACTACACCAAGTCATTCAAGGCTGAGAAGAAGGATAATCTCCCCTGCTAGATAAGTATCTTGCCACTGAAAACCACCTCATGGTGGTATCTCCCCTGCCAAGAGGCCAACTCCTCTGGCAGTTGTGGCAGCTAGAAACAGAGGTGCCAAACCATTTGGGAGAGTAACGTTGGTGTGCTGGGCAAGCCTGCAGTGGCACTCTGCCCTCACCCTGTGCACTCATCCGGGGGAACGTAGGCTTGCCCAAGAGTTTACCGCCCTCCCCTTATCCCCACACCCCTCCAAATGAGTCGCTTCCAGCTCTGTCCCATGCCCCAACTTGGCTGGGCTGTGCGTGTTGGTACCCCTTTGCTTCAGTGCCTGGGGCAGTCACCCTGCTCACCCCAGCCTTGCTACGCTACTGCCTTCTCCTATATAGCCTTCTACTCCTACTTGCATTCATATGCAGGGGCAGGCAGAGTCTGTCTGCAACATCTGGCTTCACACAATACCTCACCAGAAGTATTGGTCAAAATTTATTCATGTGGCAGCTCCACATCAGAGGGGGTTATTGCATGAGAACAGTCATACTAGGCATCGCTCCGGTTTCACGAGTATGTCACAACTGAGATTCCAAAGACTGTTAATATCATGACATTGTAAGTGGTCATTTCCTGTCAAAATGAAGGTAATTACTTTAATTCTTGAAAGAGAATTTCTGGAGCACAAGCAAAGTGAAATTCTTTAGGAAAATATAGCTAAGTCAGGAGAATGTTCAGTACCCTGCCATACTGTAAGAGGTATCTGAGGATCATAGAAGATTTAATATCAGTATTGATAGTAAAGGTCTTTGGGCTCTGAAAGAATTCTAACTGTCTGAGTCACTCAATACACAATGTAGACTAAAACATTTTACTGTATAAACTCAGGCAGACAGATTGTCAATAGTCACTGGCAATTCCAACAAGGAAATTGAAATTGGCAACCAATATTGGATTTTATATGTGCTTAAGACTTATCTTTATAGTTATCCTGGAAGAGCCTCTGGAAATTCCTTGTCTTTTTTCATGACAACCACAGAATGGGGCATGGGCCATTTTACTTTTGGAACAACAGTACAATTATTCAAGATAATTAATTTCATTATGAGCACTTCAGAAATCTCTCACTTAGCACATGTTTCTCAGATTCAATTAATTACTTATCTTCCTTCAAAAAGATCATTCACATTCAAGCCATCTCAGGAACAGTGGTTTTCTTAGGAAAATAATTCTTATACCATAGATATTTCATTTTTAAAACTAAAGGAGAGGCAGAGTGGCTGGATGTTTCTTTGGCTTCTTCAAGACACCTGTCCTACTCTTCCTCTGATGCCACCATATGAGCTACCCTCCTTCCTTTCAGGTGGGTAGTTATTACAGGTCTGTCCCATAAAGGTATTTATGTTTCTGGCTCCTGTTTTGATGCTTAAATCCCATTTGTTTTCAGTGGGATCTGGTCCATAGTAACAAATCTCTTTTGAAGAATGATGAAAAAGGTACATCTATATGAGGGATATAGACTTTTGGGGATGCATTTATTCTGAATGGCTAAGTACAGACAGTCAAAAAGCCCCAGGAGGAACCAATTCAATCTATACAGCTTTCTCTAAAACCATTAAGAAACAGAACTCATGTTTACTCACCAGTTGGCCAAGGCTGGAAGGTGGAGGCGGGGGGGAGGGCGCTTGTGCATGCCTCCCAGCTTGCTAGGATGCAAACATTCCAGCCCCTGGACCTCCCCCACATCAGCCATGGGGGAAAGGTGGGTGTGGGGGAACAGATTCCCTTGCCCAGCCCCAGCTCCCACCCCACTGGTGGGGTCTGCACAGTGGGTGGGAGGGAAAAGCCCCCAAGGAGGGGTCTTTCTCCCCAGTGGCTCTGAAAACACCATGGGAATGGACCCTGCTTTGACTCCCTATCTTGGGTCTGCACAGTGAGAGGGGGAGCCCCTGAGGTGGGGGCTTTCTTCCCTGCCATGTGGCTCTGCTGGGTTGCTAATGCCTCAGTCCTGCCTCTCACCAGCCTCAGACCTGTCAGCCTCAGGGGATTTTCCTTTCCACCCCCTGCATAGACCCTGGCTGGGGCGGGGATGAAGTGGGGTACATTCTCCCCTCCACCAGGCAGGGGGCACTCTGGGTTGGGGAGAGTCCCCTGTCTCAAGGGCTTCCCCCCTGCTGTGCAGACCCTGGCTTGGAGAAGCTGGGGCTGGGGTGGGCATCTGTTCCCACCCATTCCATTCCTGTGCAGCCACTGGCAGGCCTGGGGGGGCTGTCTCAGCTATGTGACAGCTGGGGTTGGTTCCACTTGGCTAGGTTGGAGCAGACAAACTGGGGCAGGGGCTATCCCTTTAGGCCAACAATGGGGGTAGCGAGGAGCTGCAATGCATCCTGGGATGCTGGGGGACTGACACCTAACTTTTGTTGGGGGGGGGGGATCTGGGACAAGTGTTCAGTAGAACAGTTTAACTTAAATCAGTTAAGTCTGATACGGCATGCATCCAGATCTACCTTAAACTAGTTTCAGCCATATTGAAACTGGTCTATGTGCACTGAACTTCTGTTCTGTTACAGTTTTAAACCAGTTTCTGATCATTTATATTGGTTTGTGTATAATGTCTGTCCCTATTCTATGTGTTAGTGTATGTGTATGTGTATGTGGTAGGGGGGAGGGGGAAGGAGGGGAAGGTCCTGCTGTATGTGCTTTATATTAAAAAATCATTATTTTTTGCATATTTTCTAACATGTTAAATGTGATCTGTCATCATGTGCCAAATTATGGTTCCCATGACAAACCTAGTTTAATAATGGTTTCTTTTGTCATGGTGAAAGAACCTTTCGCCACAGAGCAGTGTGGCAGTACAGGTGCCTCATGGCCATTGCTGAAGCCTCTGTGCTTAACGCTTATCTGCCCCTGCAGATAAATGGAGATAAGATCTATGAGGTGAGGTAAAATCATTTATTGGACTACCTGTTTAGTCAGGAGCTATGTTAGAGCAGCTGTCAGGTGCAAGTTGCCTTTTTCAGGTCTGGGTAAGAAGCAGGTACAGCTTAAAGTAAATACCAGAGAGAACAATTGCTTTTTATTTAACCCCATTATGATAATGAAAGTGATTTCTTGAAACAGGAGGTGGGCCATAAACTTGTATGGCTAGGAGAAGTTAGCAGAAATGGCTACAGGTCAAATATAGAACAAGTGCTATGAAAATAGATAAAATTATTTAAAATAGGAGAACCTGGCAGTTGTGATAATGCCAAGGATCTTGCCAGGCTGTCTCTCTCCTCATTGAAGTGGATGATGCTTCTACACAGTTCATGACAGGTAAGCTAGGCCAACCCTATGAGCTCTCACCTTCTGCCTTCTGTAGGAGACCACAACTTGGGACCCTTTTCCTCAGATGTGGTCTCAGAGTTTATTCTGAAATGCACAGATATGGATCTTATAAGTAACAATGGCCATTTTAAAACACTATTTTAAATGTAAAGATGGAAGATCTACATTGACTTTCCATTCCCATCCATATCTTTGGTCTTCAAAGATGCACAGAGATTTGAGAATCAGTACTTTTGAGCACCAAATGCCTTGTTTCATAGTTTCATAGTTTGTAGGGTTGGATCTGAGCAGATCATCGAGTCTGACCCCCTGCCATGACAGGAAAGAGTACTGGGGTCAAACGACCCCAGCAAGCTGTTCATCTAGCCTTCTCTTAAAGATCCCCAGGGTAGGAGCCTGCACCACTTCTCTTGGAAGCTGGTTCCAGATCCTAGCTGCCCTGACCATGAAGTAGCGCCTCCTGATATCTAGCCTAATTCTACCCTCTGCCAGCTTGTGACCGTTATTTCTAGTCACTCCTGGTAGTGCTTGGGGGAACAGGGACTACCCCAGTGCCTGCTGATCCCCCCTTACTAGTTTGTAACAGGCCACTAGATCCCCCCTCAGCCTTCTCTTGTGGAGGCTGAACAGGTTCAGGTCCCGTAGCCTCTCCTCATAGGGCCTGCCCTGCTGCCCCCTGACCATGTGAGTGGCCTCCTCTGGACCCTCTCCATGCTGTCCACATCCCTCTTGAAGTGCGGCGCCCAGAACTGGACGCAGTACTCCAGCTGCGGCCTAACCAGTGCCGCACAGGGGGGGAGGATCACCTCCTTGGACCTGCTCAAGATGCATCTGTGGATGCATGACAAGGTGCGGTTGGCCTTCCTGACTGCATCCCCACACTGCCGGCCCATGTTCATCTTGGCATCAATGATGACTCCAAAATCCTTTTCTGCCTCTGCACTGACAAGAAGGGAGTTCCCCAGCCTGTAGTTATGGTGCTGGTTCTTCCTCCCCAGGTGCAGCACCTTGCACTTGTCAGTGTTGAATCCCATCCTATTCTCATCCGCTCACCCCTGTAACCTGTCTAGGTCTGATTGCAGCCTATTCCTTCCTTCTAGTGTTCCCACATCCCCCCACATCTTAGTGTCAACAGCAAATTTGGACAGTGTGCTTTTTACCCCCTCTTCCAAGTCACTGATGAAGATGTTGAACAGTGCAGGCCTGAGGACCGAGCCCTGGGGGACCCCACTGCCCACATCCCTCCAGGTCGAAAATGACCCGTCCACCACCACTCTCTGGGTGCGGCCCTCCAGCTAGTTGGCGACCCATTTGACTGTAGGTGTTGACACCACAGTCCCCCAGTTTCTTAATGAGAACGGGGTGAGAGACAGTGTCAAAGGCTTTCTGAAAGTCCAGGAAGACTATGTCCACAGCTACCCCTGTGTCTAAGAATTTGGTGACCTCATCGTAGAATGCCACCAGGTTGGTTTGATAGGACCTGCCTCTAATGATCCTGTGTTGGTTTCCCCTAAGCATAATCTCCCCTGCTGGCCCCTCATGTGACATGTGCCAGAATAATTCTCTCAAAAAGCTTGCCCAGGATTGAGGTAAGACTAACTAGCCTATAGTTTCCTGGGTCCTCCTTCCTCCACCACACCAGAGCACCACGAGTGCTCGTAAAGCCATGCCAGGGGTCCTGCAATGACCGCAGCTAATTCCCTCAGTACTCTAGGGTGGAGACTGTCTGGACCAGCTGATTTGAATACATCCAGTCCCTCCAGAAGTTCCCTAACTAGTTCCTCACTAACCCTTGGCCTAGGTGCACCTCCCCTGGGGTCTAAGGGGGGCCCAGAGGGGGGATGGCTGTTCTGATCCCTGCTCAGGAAAATGGAGGCAAAGGGAAGGCACATTAATTCTGAGTCTGTTGGACATACTTGTTCAATAGTTGCTGCTTAGAGACTTGCAAACACAAATCATCTTATGAAAGCCAAGGAATATTTCATTTATGTTTCACATTTCTGCAAGTAGTGTAGCAAATTACAGCCTCAAATTATGTCTCGAAATCATTACTGACTGACTTTTCTAAATGAGCATAGTTCTAGTCGGGGCATCACTTCACCTCCACTTCCAGCAGTTGGTGAAAAGAGCCAATAATAATGACAATGGTACCAGCAACATTAGAGATGGGTGGCCAGTTAGAGGCTGTCAGATGTAATATATGATGTTATTAATATGAAGCCTTTGAGATGAAAGAGAAACTCTTCCATCCCAATGACTAGGCCGGTAGGAAGGGGTGGAGGGAGAAGCTGCTCTGCAAATATGACTTCCGGAAATCTCATTTTCTGAGACTTAGTTAAGTAATTTATCTTTTAGTCCAGCTGGGTGGAGGAGAGGAGAAGAAGAGGAGGGAAAGTAGAATAAATTATATTTTATCCAGAGCCCTCTAGGCACTTTATAGCAATGGTGGACGGTACTAGCCACTCATTTTTCATACTGTGAAGCTGAAGCATAGAAGTGGAAAATGACTGCCATAACCTGTGTGATAGACCAATGGTAAAGCTGGGAATAGAACACAAGTGTGACACCAGGGGTTGTTTAATTGTGCTTTCAATATGCTTTTTCATGTAAATAACCTTCTATTTGACTAGTATTTCACAGGTATATGTTCCCAACTCTGGATATCAGACCACGGGAAGCATAACATGTAATGTCCAGCTAGTGGGATCAGCTGCAAATGCACAAGTTGGTTAGAAACTAAAGAATATATAGACATCTTCGTTAAGCAAGCATTCCAGACATTAAACAGTTGTTGCACTGAAAGCGGTGGAAAGCTCTTTAACACTTAATTTCTGTAAGCGGCGGGTGAATCATTTGTCTGGCAAATCTAGCTCTATTTACAGTTTGTGAAATATTTGCAAAAAGCCCAAAATTTCTAAGTAGTAATTTCTTCTAAATTATTCACCAAGTCAGCATACGGGCTGCTCACCAAAGTTTTGTTGCAAGGTATTTAATTGGTATGTTGATCACGTGGCATATTTCAATTCCCTAATTGGATAAGTATAACTTTTAGAATTGGTTTTCTGCCTCAAATACCGTTCATTTTTTTCATTAATGCTCTAAAATTGTTGCTTAGAATTTGCTTAATTTTGTTTGCTGGAATATTCAGAGAAGACTAGCAGAGTGCAAATGTGAATTAATTTAAATCTTTGAGGGTTAGTTTTGTCTTTGTCTGGTCCAAAGTTCTAGCCAGGAATTGGGAACCTTTATCCCCAGGGCACTGCAGTGGGTTTTATTCTCATTTATCACACAGAGACTAAGGGATTTGCCTAAAGTTGAAAGTGAGTCAGTAGCAAATGTAGGACTAGAACTGAGGACATTCCTGGCTCCCAGGTCTGTGGTTGCTCTGCTAAAGTGAACTCTATCTGAGCCTGCCTTTAAGACTTACTGGATGTGTTTCTCTGGTAGCTGAGGAGTACCCTCTCTGCTGCTGTTTGCTGATTCCTGTATTCATGATCATGGCTGTATCATAGCCATAGGATTTCAGAGTGAGTAGAAGGGATGGAGCAGAAGCGTGGAAGTGCTAATACTGGTAGTTATGTTTAGATTTATGCATCTTAGATCTGATATAATTAATCAGTTTTCAGCATAATTTAAAACAAATTTGCATGGTTTTTTTTTTTTTACTGAAGCAATGAAAAAACAGTTACATAAAAGTTTATTTTGAGTAACACTGCTTTCTTCAGACTTTTTGAAGGCATGATATTACTGCACCACTTTAAAAGAAAGAGAGGCATTTAACAGAGACATCAGCAATGCAAATCTTTCTCCCTGATTTTTCTGTAAGTGTAATCATAGGTTCCTTTGACTGGCCAGATTTTATTCCTGTAATCTTATTCTCACTGCCATGGCAACATTTATTGGTGAATGCTGAGCGTATTCACTTCCATTATAGGTAGGTGAGAAGGTTTTCAACAACATATCTGACAGGAATAACATTTTAGTACTACAATACAGACTCATGGCCACCGAGACACGTCTCTATTTTGTGCTCAGCTCCTCAGTTTGAATAACAAATATTCTCTCTTCCCATGCTCACTCTTCTCAGCTACATATCAGGTTTTGACTACATTTCACTGCTGTGACTCTGAGCTACAAAATCAGAGAGGATTTATCTTTCCAAATCTAATGAGGTGGAGATTTTGACCCTTGGGCTAAGTATAGACAGTCAAAAAGCCGGAGGCTGAATAAATCCAGTCTTTGCAGGTTAGTCTAAAATGCAGAGATTAAACCGAGAAACAACTGGACACATCTTTTCTTTTGATTCAGGAATGCAGCCATATGCCTGCAGTGCCTCAGGCCAGAAGCTGGGGGGCACTAGACCATGCCTGACGCCTGGCATTTAGCTTCCTCTTCCGTGGGCTGTGCCTTTGCTTCCTCTTCCTGCTGCCCCTGAGGTCTGTGGGAATTTTCAGTCCAGAATCACAGCAGCAGGCCCCTCCCCCTGCCCCCACAACCCTTCTCTGCTGGAACAGGCAGCACAGCCCAGCCCAGGGCTGCTGGGGGACTGTGATTTAACTTAAACCAGGAAGGAGTGTGGGACAGAAGTTTCATAAACTGGTTGACCAAAATCAGTTAAGTCTGATACTAAATTCAGCCAATTTTACCTTAAGCCTGTTTCAGCCATTTTGGCTAGGGACAGACATTCAAGAAGCCTGAGCCTGAACTGATTCAACCTTTTCAGGTTAGTTTAACCTGGCTAGGCTAAATCAATTTTGTAACCAAACAGACATCCCAGAAATGCAGGTACATGCTTGCAGTGGCTCAGGCTAGAAGCTGGGGGGTGCCAGAGCAGCCCTCCCTCCCTCCCTTCCACAGCACTGAGCTGAGGGTGGGGGGTTCTGGGGCTATGACCAGGCCTCAGCAGGATGCGCTAATTAGCCCATCATGGAACTGATAACAGTGTTTATCATCATCACTCTTAACTCAGTGTTTATCACCCTCTTAAGAAAACAACAGAGGGACATTGCCAGCTACCTGTTGATTCTGCCTGTTGGCTCAGCAGGACAGCAGGCAGCATGTGGTCTGCTAGCTACTACAGAGACACCTCCTCAGCAGGGCAGAGGGGAGGGGGGAATTCCTGCTTTGCAGGAAGTGGTGAGGGGGAGGGGAGGAGCAGCCTGCAAGTCTCTGGAGCTGCAGCTAGGGAGCAGTGGGGAAGGGCCAGCTCTGCTGTGGAGCAGAGAGCCCTGCCCAGCCCAGAGAGCATGCTGGGATGCTGGGGAAGTCTGTTTTAACTTAAACCATCAAGGGGCCTGGGACAGACATTGCATAAACTGGTTTGAGCCAAATCAGTTAAGTCTGATAGTACATTCATCCAGGTTTATATCAAACTAGTTTCAGGCATTTTCAGACTGGTTTATGTGCACTGAACATCTGTTCTGTTACAGGTTTAAACCAGTTTCCTATCACTTAAGTTGGTTTATGTGTAATGTCTGTCCTTAGCCTTTGAAACTGGTTTATGTGCACTGAACTTCTTCTCTGTTACAGGTTTAAACCAGCTTCTGATCACCCAAATTGATTTATGTGCAACTTCTGTCCTTAGCTTTTAAGTCCATGGAATAATTATGTTAATATTAGGTACTGTATGTGGAAACTAGAGCAGGAGTAAATGTGTACATTTATGTAACACATGGATATCAGTTTGTTTCCCCTAACACCTCATTATAAGATATCATTCATAATATGAATCAGAGTATTCACTTTTTCTTTTTTTGTATGTTCTGGGCTTAGGAGTTGGTGAATTCCTTCCTTATTACCAGTTGGTATTTCTTCATCAGCACAACTCAAGTCTGAAAGGCACAAAATGATCTGGAGGATTTTGAGTGACTTACGGTGCCCTTTTTTGAGGAAAATCTACTAGTATTTACTTAGTAGATATTTTCTGTCTAATACAAATGTAAAGTTTTTGGAAATGTAACCACTGTTGTGATCTAGGCTGGGCAAGTAAACATTAGTCATTGTGTTAATGTTTTATTCATAATATCACTATCTGGTTTCTTTCACAGGCATCAAAGCTCATTTATGTATAATTGGAACTTCCAAGTGCCTCTGTTTTGAACATTTTTTTTCCAATAAATTTCCCTTTGCAGTGTTGTACATAAAATGTAAAGGTGAAAAGTCGTCAGCTGAGAACTAGCTGTATTTTTCTGCCTGACAGAATACAAGACAGAATTTGACCAGGAGGCCTAAGCAATTAGTAATTTGACAGCATGAGACGTAATGCAGTGATTCTCAGCTGGGCACTCTAGGCTGCCCTGAGATCCTTGCAAGGGTTCTGTAGGGTGCTATGCAACGTTAGCAGGCACTTCTAGGTGGACAAGTACGATTCACAAGCTAAACCCAGAGATTTCAAATAGGAATTTACCATGCTAAGAACATTCTGACCTGTTGTGGTCTTTCTGTGCTCTTTGCAACAGAGCTGCCCTGTTATATTTTCATCGTGAAAAAGGGGGTGCCTTGAGAGGTTGAGAACCACTGATGTAATGACTAAAATATGAAGGAAAATGAAGCTTTCATCAAATGTCCATAAAGGAAATTCACTGAATGCACTTTTTGAAATGTTGATTATTCTGACATTTTAGCATCAAAATGCTATCCCCATTGGTAATCTAATGGCAAATAGACAAGGAGCCTAATGTGTTGCAAAAGCCAGTGCATAAAAACTGTTAAAAAGACAAAGCCCCACACCTAAACCTCTAGAAACAGAGCCGAAGTCCCAATGTACTTTTAGCATGTTTTACAACTTGTCTTATGTCTTAACTGTCAAGGTATGCCCTGCCATATTACTGGCATTTTTTCAGGAGAGGCATATACAGGAAATATGACCCATATTTTTAATAGTCTGGGTCTGAGTAAGTAAATGAAAAAAAGTAATACCCAATTGTTGTTAAAATAAATCTGAGGCCTAATCATCCTTATTACACAATTTAAACAGGCAATTTTTATTTGAGGCTTTCGACAAAAGCCTGGCTAATTCACTGTGTTTTAAAAATCACTCTAAGTTCAGTTCTGCCTGTAGGGGGTTAGCCCTACAGTGGACAGTAGCTACTCAGAATTGTATATTTACACTGGCACTACCTGTAGCTTCCATATTCAGCCATGCATTCCCACTCCAGGGACTAGAGTTGGAATAGGTTTCTTGAGTCTGGTTCATTGTCAAATGCGTTAGGATGATGCATAGAGTTTGATCAGTTCAATGCCACTGGCACCTTTTTGGAGAGAAATAAGACTGGATTTGAAAGGAAGGGTAGAAAAAGAGACAGGTGATCAGTTTTATAGTCATGCAAAGTGAGCAAACAATCAGATGGTGCCATCAGTCTAACTAAAATCAATGAAGCAGGATGGTGATAGGAGTGTCGAACACACAGGAAAAGATGATGTGTTGCTAAGTGGAACTTTTCCCATGAATAAAGGCAATGGGAACTAGTACAACCCCAGGGCTCCAGCTGTGACCGTCAAGTGGCTCCAAGGGGTCTGGGAAGATGGATTCCTTTCCCTAGTGCTCAGCCTTGTTGCTCATCATTTTGCACATATGAATCCCTACAGAGTCTCTGGGCTTTCATGTGTTGTTAGAGATGAGCTAAACATTGTCTCCATAACTAGCTTCACTGTTAGTGAGAACAGCATGTGTCTATGGAGCAACCTATGCATAGCATTGAATGTACATATAACTTGACAGGCCTTCAACATGTCCTTAAACTGCAGCATGCAGTTGTATGTACACACTGGGTGTGCCTACACGAGACACTGACAGTGCAGTAGCTGAAAAATACTGTGCAGTAGCATGTCAGAGCACAGACAATGCTAATACGTTACTGTGTAGCAGTATTAGGCTACTATGCAGTAGCATCACCTAAAAGATGTTTGCCAGTGCTACTGTGCAGTAACTCTGGTTACGGCACATTTATTTAGTACTTGCTAATACAAGTACTAAATAAATGCACAGTAATGACTGTGCAGTAGTGTTTTGTGTAGATGCGCCCACTGACTTAATCAGTTCTGAAAGCATGCTTTGCTGTGGTTGTATACGGGGTTGTATACGGGGACAAATAATGATCTGGTTTGGTCAGTGACAAAAACTCTGTTGGAGTAGAGCTGGACCAGGATGTGGCTCCTTGTGTATAGTGCTACACAGGAAGGGCTCCCTGTAATGCTTGACAATATATTAGCAGAAATTCTTATGGATGAGGGTGTCTGGCTACATAGATGCAGGATTAGGCTATGCATTTTATAATGTATGAGAAGCTTAAGGATCTCCAGCATATCGTTACTTTGAATTTGAACTACATGAAAAAAAGTATCTCCAGCTAGCCAGTTGAAAGGATCTCACCGACTTGCAGAGAAGGTCAATGTGGCTTCTGACACACGTAAAAATTCAGACTAAGCTTCAGAAGAGAGAGACAGAGAGAAGAGAAAACAGGAGGAACAGTCAAATCCATCAGCGAAGGTAATCCAAAGGAACAAATGCAAACCTTTTCTGACTCACATTTGTAGTGACGAGATGAACAGTCCCAGTGCTATTCTTTTCAGAGCCATGTGTGCTTAATTCAGTTATTTTTTACTCCAAGTTATATAGATTATTTTCTTAATTGGTGTTTATTTAGGGAAATGCAGAAGGATAGTGCTATATGTGGAGACCAACTGTCCTAGGTGTTGGAATGCATTTAGGGAGGAGAGGGAGACCAAGTAGGTAAAGTGTGTCTGGCTAGAAAAAGAGGCCGAGAAATGGAAGAGTCAGAGGGATTAGATTAAGTAACAAAGGGTGGAAAGAGATGTCACCTTTGTGCCACCATAAAAATTTTTAGAATGGCACAAATGGCAACCAACTAGATGTCCCTAACCTTTGTCATGCAACATCAGTGGCTGTGACAAAAGGTAGTAATGAATCATGCCACTTTATTGTGGTAGACGTCTATTTGTTCTGTGCTGGGACAGTGCTGAAGATGCCCACACTCTCCAGCTGGTGTGGGCAGGTGCTCTGGGGGGTTTGGGGGGCCTGAACCTGTACACCCTGGGTAGAAGCAAGTCCCTCAAGCTCCTAAAGTACCTGCCTGAATTTCTCCCGCATACAGCAATGTGCCTTGGGGAATCTGGGGGCAACTCTCTGTAAGTGGAGAAAGTCAGGATTGCCCACCTACAGAGACCCACCCTGACATCTCCCTAAGTAGGTCCTGCCACAGGGCAGCAAAGAGCAGTGTGGGAGCTGGAGAATCCCTGGCACCCTGTGCCTTCACACTGGGACCTGTGCTGACCCGTGCCTGCATCAGAGCATAAGACTTGCCAGATAGTGGGTCAGACTATAGGTCTGTCTTGCCCAGTCTCTCATGTCACACAGTGGCAGAGAATGGATGCAGAAACAGAAAATGAATTGGGTATGATCAGGGTTTTTTTCCACTGTTCCTCTCTCCATGTGAGGCATAAGGTAGTATGGGGAGTATGGGGCATGGAGCAGGAGAATGCCACCCATGTCTCCTTGCTGAGACGCATGCTAACCTGTGCTTCACTTTGGTCTCAGCGCAGGTCGGGGCATAGAAGAACAGGGCACCGGGGGTTCCTGGGGTCCCACGCTGTTCTGTGCTGCCCCGCACGGGGGCTCATACTGACCTGTGCCTCTGTGTGAAGTGTGGGTCAGTACGAGCCCCGGCAAGGTGTGAGGCTGTGAGGGACGCATTGAGTTCCTGGGCAAGGGGAACATGTTACTTTATTAAGTGGGTCAGCGGTGTCAGGATGCATCTCAAAGAGGAAGCTCTTTGAGTACAGCATACTGCGATGAGGGCCAAACAGAGAGCAGAGGTAGAAAGAAATAGTAAGCATTGAGGGGAAAAATGACGATAATAAATACAATTTAAAAGCACTTAGTTAAAAAAAGCAAATGGAAGGAAGTTAAAAAAACCAAAAGGAAGGAAGTTAAAGCATTCCTTCCTTTTACCCCCTCCCTTTGATAATCACCCAGGTGCTTAGCCCTGGTAAAAGGAAGGGATTTTTTTCTCCAGATCCCCTGGCAACCTAATGCAGTAGATGGCCACACGAGCAGTTCCTGTGAATCTGTGGGTGCTGGGCTGTGTTTAAGGGTAGTGTTGCCAGTCACCCCCAAAAAGGCTCCAGTGCAGTGCAGAACCCAGCAAAGGAGCAGCTGCTTTTCCCAGCCACACCGCCACCTGTCTCTGCAGCAGGCCCTGTACTTTGAGAGGTGGAGTTGCAATGCTACGTGAGTATAGGACTCTAAGGTACACTAGGAAGCCTTACAGCTGCTTTCCAAGCACCTCCCTTTGTATCACCTGCGAGTTGGGCTAATATTTGAGGTCTTGCAGCTATAGCAATGAAGCACTGTGTGGCTCCATATTCAGAATGGGGATCTGGCTTGTAGTACCTGTATTATTATTATTATTACCTGTATTATTAAATCTGGACAAGAGAAGACTGAGGGGGGTTTAATAACAGCCTTCAACTCTAAAGAGGATGGAGCTAGACTGTTGTCAGTGGTGGCAGAGAACAGGAGAAGCAGCAACGGTTTCAAGTTGCAGCAAGGGAAGTTTAGGCTAGACATTAGGAAAAACAGTCTCACTGGGAGGGTAGTACAGCACTGGAACAGGCTACCCAGCTAGGTTGTGAAATCTCCATCCTTAGAGGTTTTCAAGACCTGGGTAGACAGAGCCTTGGCTGGGATGATCTGGTTGGGGTTGGTTCTGCCTTGAGTAGGGGGTTGGACTAGATGTGACCTCCTGAAGCCTCTTCCAACCCTAATTTTCTATGATTCCTTATCCTATAATTTCCCATATTAAAGAGCTGTAGGGGAAATTAGCTTATACTGTCTACTGCTTTACCAAGGATTATTCATAATGGTCAAAGTCTATCTATCCCAAGAGAGTAAACTTCCTGCCAGTGGGAGCCATCAGCTTGACTTTTTACCTTCTTAAAATGCCATCCTTTTATCATAGTCACACTGTTGCATACCACCTTAAGTTCTTTTCCTCTGCGATGCTTAAACCCTTCAGCTACTGAAGACATCTCCTACCCCCTGTGTCCTAGAGTTGCCACTTAACCAAGCAACGCATATTTAAACCTTCTTAAATTTTTTCTCCCTGTGTTCTAATTTAGGAACCATACTGGGCAAAGTGAGTCAGAGACTTAACTATATATAATATATAGGCAGCTTGATCCTCAGGCGTTCTCTAGCTGGAGAATGTGAACAAAGCAGCTGTACTTTGGAGTGAACAAATGTGTGTATTAAGGCTGTTTTCTGCACCTTCTCCTTTTTAAAGCTTTTTGTGGAGATGGTTTTAAAGAAGCTGGTATGTGATACTGAGACACATGTCTGATCTCAGGGTGATCAGTACAGTTCTGTACTTTGCACTTCTGCTGACAGGAGCCATCACTGAAAGAACAGAGGAATACTTCTCAGCTTCTTTCATTCTCCAGAATAAAGTACAAGGTACAGGTGCCTGATATGGAAATGCCCAACCTTCGGTGGCCTCTTTTAAGACAGATAAATAAACAGAGAACAAACATTTGAATACAGTATTTGCATTATTGTTGATTTTTTTCCATGGCTTTCTAGATTTTCTCTATTTTGTCACAGTTTTGTATTGTCATTGGATTTTGTTTTGAAAAACAGATACCAACAGTCTTCATTCTTTCCACAAATTAATATGTGACTCAGAGCTGCCTAAGGTTTTGGAGATTAAACCTTACAAGTGGCTTTATAATAGAGAAGCAAACACAATAGAATATGTTTTCAATTCTTGTTGGTGGAAAGGTTGAATTAGTTTAGCAAGTGGATCAGTGTGACATGCATTTTTAATATTATACCAGCACATAGTCTCTGAAGGTGGTCACCTTTTCTTTCCATCTCTCTTCAGACACTGCTGTCACAATCTATATTCAAAACTGAATGTGAATATGCGACACATACACTTAATATAATCTGCTGCATTCCATGGTTCTTTAAGGATATGTAAAATAGGCTATTAACTCTGGTCCAATATGGGAAACATTCCCTTCTAGGTAACTGGCTTAAATAGGTATACATTAGTAGCAGCGTGGTCTTGTGGACAAAATCCTGAATTAGGAGTCGAGAGAATTCAGTAGCATTCTTGTCTCTGCCACTGACCTGTTTGGTGAGCTTGAGAAAGTCCCTTCCCCGCTGTGTTTCTCACCTGTGGTTAGTCTTGTCTGCTTGGCTTGTAAGCTTTTTGAAGCAGGGATTGTCTATCAGAAACGTATTTCTACAGAACCCAGTACAATTGCATCATGGTAGCAGCACTGTACCTAGACTTCTGGTGGTCCTGGGTTATTATCGGGCTCCCTATCACTAGAGATAATGATAATAATAATTGGGCAATGGAAAAAACAAACAAACCGTTTTCTGTCTAGCCCTTGGGTGGCCGCCCTGTTCACCCATGCCTGTGTCCAGCCCTGCATGGTAGAGGCTGATGGGTGTTACCACCATAAACTAGCAGTGAGTTTATGGTAACAGGGCAGCAAGTTTCAGCTCGACTGTTACCAAAGAGAGATTCATATCATAAACGACCCACCGCAAACACTTGTCAGTAATTTTGTGAACAACATCAACAAAGGCATCCAAGTCTTGCAAGTGATCCCGATATGTTAAATTTATGACCTAGTTTAAGACAGATATGGGGTCACCTCTATTCTTAATTAAATATATATCAGCAGGGGTGTTTATTTATTTAGCAGTTAAAAATGGCTCACGTCTGGTTCTAAGATTGTTCTAATGATGTTAAAATGGGCAACCTTTTTCATTCTCTAATAGACTGCAGTAAAAGCTAGGTAGCCTCCCTCTCTCTCTCTCTCTCTCCTCTCAATGGAATGAATGACTAGGCAGAATGATGAAAGGGTTTCTGTCACCATGTGCACCGCCATTTAATTCAGCCATTTAATAAAATATGTAGAACCCTTTGGAATCAGTTGAAGGCTGGTAAATGTTAGGAGGTGTTGCACTCGCACCTCTTGTGGGCAATTCAATTTAGAACTGGAAAGGTAGGCTTTCAGCAGTAAGACCACATTGTGAACTGCATGCTTGATAACTGGCAATGGGGTTTGCTCAATAAGGCATCCCATTTGTTTTTCAATGTCTGGGATTACTGTGATATTCAGTTTGCATCACTTCTGCTGGTGCTGCATCTGCAAGATTCTGTGCCTGAAAGTAATGTTTCTTCTTGGAGGAAAGAGGAAGAATTGTTTTGTACTTTGCTAGACCTCATGAAAGTAACTGAGCTTTTTGTCTTAAAAAAAAAAAGAGAATAACATTTCCGAGCTTATGAATAGAGACTATATACTCTATATCAGAGGGAAGAAAATGTGATAGGATATGTTCTGATTTCTTTTTGAAAGATTCTTCGTCTGTCTGGATGGATGGATGGAGAGATAGATAGAGAGATAGCTAGATATTGTTCTTGAATGTAAGCTACAAAGGTAGATAATCAAGTTATGTTTTCTCAAATGCACATCTTTTCATTAGACCATTTCAGCTGCCTAGATAGTGGTTTTTTAATGACAGCAAAAGTACAGAATAAATGAAAAATCATATACGCCATGTCTAAACCCATCATATGGAGACAAGTTCATTCTTGGTGCAACTTCATTGATGCAGTGGGAAGAGAGAGCCTGACTAGGACCAGAATAAGGTAGTTGCGTTTTTTCTAGCTTGCTGTCTCCTGAGCGTGGTTATAGTGATGAAGAGTTTTTCCTGAAAACCCTGCCCCCAATTGTCTGCTGTGAAAGATTGTTTTAGGAAACCCTTTCTCAAATGATAACCAAGGAACTAGATTACACTCATCTACCACAGGGATCCCAAAAGGGGTTAATGCAGAGTGCGGTAATCTTTTGGTAATTCTGTGGTAACCCTTTGACTGGAAGGAACTATGTTATAAAAGGGGGGTTTCAAGCAGTGAGATCTTTTAGAAGCATTTTTATTGTTAATCACAATACCGGCCGTGCTTTAGACTAGGATGGAGTCTTCAGAAGAGATTCATGATCATTTAGAAAATTGCATCTGTACATGTGTTTCTGTGTACATAAAAGATAATGCCTAAGGAAGTACTTCTTTTAGGTCTTCAGAGCACTCTGGGAGCAGGACCAAGAAGACAAACATTGGTCAGTTATTGCCTTTGTGGCTGACTGTTCTCTATAGTGATGAATGGAGGGAGGTGTTTTCAATTCAGAGGTCGAAGAATCCCATCAGGGAAAACATCACCTTTGAGTGTGGTGAGTGAACCTTTTAAATGGTTTTATCCACTGCATTATAATCAAAGCATGTTCTGTAAAAACAGAGTTCACTAATGCCAATTCTAACGGGTCAGGAATATCCTCTGTTTGCAAATAGAAAAGACAAATCATTGGATTTGTTTCAGATCCTTTCAATGGATTTGTTAGAGTGAATGACATTACCTTTCTCTGTCTTGGTGTTCAGGGTGACGCTCCCTTTGTATTTCTTGGGCTTGAGTCTGATGTAAAGGAACTCAGTGTTGTGTGTCCAAGAGGAGAAGTGATTCCAGCACTCCACCGCAGACAGCAATACAATTATGTCTTATGGATTCACTGAGGAAAATAATTTCTATAGGACTCTTTTCACTGCAGTGGTACTGGTGCTGCCTACTAGCATGGGAAGCCACCTCCATTTTTCTCCTTAATAGATGCATTACCTTTTCAATTAGTATGTGCTAGTAAAGTTAGACCCCTTTTATGATAAAAGAATGAATCAGAACTTTCTATATGGACGCAGCCCTTCAATTTCTGGGAAGGGGGAAGGAAATTGTTTCACATTTCATGGAAATAAGACCAGGCCGGTTTTGGTTCAACATGAGGCCTGTTTCTGGTTCCCTGGAAGATGTAACCCAAGAGAATCAAAACTCCTGAGTTCAGAAGAGGAGTTTAAGGGTCTGGTATCTTAATCCTTCTCCTTCACCTTGGGTCCACCTCAGAACTTTACTCCAGAAACAAATGTGACCTAGATCCGGTGCTAAGTGAGGGCTGAACAGTGAAGATATAATGGGACAGAATTTGGGAATATCTGCTGGCCATTAAGACTTACCTTTAAAAAGCTACAGATATACCAGGCTTCTACATCTGATTGATTCATGGAAGTCATAGGAAATGATGTACTGGTATTTTAAAAAAAGATAAATTGAATGACCTGAATAAGTATAGGGCTGTCCATTTATCATCAGTGCCAGAAAACAATAATGAAATGGCTGATATGGGACTTGATTGATCAAGAGTCACAGGGATAATACAGTATAATGAATGCCAACCAACATGGATTTAGAAGAAAAAAGATGAACTAAAAATAACTTGAAATTAGAAGTTTGACAAATGTAATATTATTGATTATATCACATCAAGATTGACTTAGTCCTATGGCATTGTGATTAAGAAACTACATGCTACAAAATAAGCATAGCAGTTATTAGGTTGATTTAAAACTGGATAACTGTTGAGTCTCAAAATGTAATAGTAAATGTGGAAGCACTGCTGAACATGGATGTTCCAGCAGGACTGGTTCTTGGCCCTTTGTTATTTATCAGTGACCTAAAAGAATATAGAAAAATCACCATCCATGAAGTTTGCAAGTGCGGCAATATGGTAAGCCATGAAGATGGCGGATCACTGATACAGAAAGATCTGGATTGCTTGGTAAGATGGACTCAAGTTAACAATATTAAATTTCAGCGCAACAGAATATTGGGCCCGGCATCCAGGAACAAAGGAAAGTCCCTTTGTTCAGGCTGAAGAACTCTCCTCTAGCAAATGTTGATTCTACAGAAGATTTGGGAGTTGTGATGGATAAGAAGCTGGACTTGAACTCCCACTACAAAACCGTGGCCATCTTAGCAAGTATAAACAGGGCAATATTATATAGGAGTTGGGGAGCTTATATTTAGCACTGTTTGAAAACTTTCCAAATTTTTGTTTGAAAATGCTTTGATGAAAGCAACATGTTCTACAGAACAGGTTGATTCCATCAACACTTTTTCAACCTAAGCCAGGCAGGCTAGAAGGCTGGCTGGCTGCACAGATGCCTGTGTGGGTAGCTGCTTGCCTTTGAGGCTACCTGAGCTATCTGCCCACCTGGCAAGTTCTCCATGCATTTGGGCCCACCTGACAGGCTTGCCAGCTGTCTGAGCATGGGGCATAGACAATTCTGAGAAATTCTGTCTTCAGTTCTTCTAAAACAGCACTTTTTGACAAATTCTGTTTCCAGGTATGCTTTGCATCATTGACTTGGAATTAGAAATTGGAAATAAAAAATATTTTGGGGAAGGGAATACTTTCTGAGATGCAAATTCTAATTTCTTCTTATATCTAATTATAGAATACATACACATCTGTCAGATGTAATCCAGTGCCATCCATACCAAATACAGATTACTGTGTCAGGGTCTCATGTTGATGGTTTGAGAGAAGTGTTGAAATACTGGAGACTGTTTAGAGAACAGTGATCAGAATAATCCCATGGTAAGGGGGCCTGCACCACAGCAAGACCCTTGTGGAGCTCTATCTGTTAGGCTTCTCAAGGGGCAGGCTGAAGGTGACTGGAAAACAAATCGCAAGCGCTTGTGTGGGAACACAGGTTTGATAATGGAGGCTTCTAGCGGACTAAAACAGTGATGCTTAACATTTTTAGACTCAAGGAACCCCACAGAAAATGCCACCTCTGAATGTTCTCTTGTTTTTTGACTACAGAAAAATAATAGAACGATTCTTTTGCTGCAGAGAGCTCAAAAAAGCCACAACAGGTCAAAATGCTTTTAATACAGTAGATTCCTAGTTGAACTCTCTGGTTTTATGTTGTGAGCCATGTTTGCATACCCAAGGCACCCTTGCAGTGTTATCAAGGTACCCCCAGGGCTGTAGCTCCTTGGCTGAGAATCACTGGATTCAAGTGTAACAAGATCAGTGCTTAAAATTGAAGCTTAGCAAATGTATACCAAAAATAAAGTATAAATATTTAACTTGGGCGGACTTCTACAAAGGGCTGTGAAGGATTAGCATTCACTGAAAATGTTTAAATTTTCTACAAAGCATGCTTTAGTTCAACCATAGCAACTGGACTTGAAACATTCAGGGATGTATTATGGTCTGTGTTTTCAGAGGAGGTCAAATTAGACCATTGAGATGGTTCCTTTTCATTTTAAAATCCACATGTCTATAGCATATTCCCATGAGGTTCCTGACAGAGAGAGACTGGCGGCCTTCATAATTTGGTTATAAGAGACTGTCCCTTTGAGTGAGTGGATACTGCAGAGACTGCCTGTCGATATAAATGCTTTTTCTTCATGATTACAGCATCATAAAAAATCAGGGTTGGAAGAGGAACCTCAGGAGGTCACATCTAGTTCAACCCCTGCTCAAAGCAGGACCAGCCTCAACTAGATCTTCCTAGCCAGGGCTTTGTTGAGCTGGGTCTTAAAACCCTCCAAGGATCGAGAGTCCATCACCTCTCTCGGTAACCCATTCAAATGCTTCACCACCCTCCTTATGAGAGAGTTTTTCTTAATATCCAGCCTAAACCTCCCTTGCTGCAACTTGAGACCATTGCTCCTTGTTCTGTCGCCTGCCACCACTGGCAACAGCCCAGCTCCGTCTTTGGGACCCTCCTGCAGGGAGTTGAAGGCTACTATCAAATCCTCCCCTAAGTCTTCTGTTTTCCAGACTAAATAAGCTCAGTTCCCCCGTCTTTCCTCAGAAGTCATGTCCCCCAGCCCCCTCACCATTTTTGTGGCCCCCTGCTGGACTCTCTCCAATTTGTCCACATACTTTTTGTAGTGAGGGGGGCCACAACTGAACACACTACTCCAGATGTGGCCTTACCAGTGATAGAGGGGAATTATTATTTCCCTTGACCTACTGACAACACACCTACCAATGAAGCCCAGGATGCCGTTAGTCTTCTAGGCAACGAGGGCACACTGCTGGCTCATATTCAGCTTATCGTCCACTGTAACCCCCAGGTCCTTTTCTGCAGAGCTACTGCCTAGCCAGTCAGCCCCCAGCCTGTACTGGTGCATGGGATTGTTCTGTCCTGAATGCAGAACTTGGCACTTGTCCATGTTGAACCTCATGAGATTCCTTTTGGTCCAATCCTCCAATCTGTCTAGGTCACTCTGAATCCTAGCCCTACCTTCCAGTGTATCTACTACACCCCCCAACTTGGTGTCATCTGCAAGTATCATCTGTCACCTCCTGGGAGAAGAGGTCAGGCCAGCAGGTGGATCCCTCCATCTGCTACAGACCAGAAGGACTGAGGCGAACATGACCTGTGTCCTCATCCCCTTCACCCTTCCACCCAGAGCCCTGTAGTCACCCTTGATTTTCTCAGGGTCACCCCTGGCAATATCCTTGGCGCCCACATGGACGAGCAGCATGGGGTAGTAGTCAAAGGCCTGGATGAGTCTTGGTAATCCTTCTGTGATATCTTAGATCTGGGCTCCAGGCAAGCAGCAGACCTCCTGGGACAACAGGTCAGGCTGGAAGCTGGATCCCTCTGTCACCTGCAGAAGGGAACCTCCAACCACCACCACACATTGCTTTCTCTTTGTGACAGTGATCTCAGTCCTCTCCACCTTGGGGATTCCTGGCCTGGCCTCTTTCACCAATTAAAGGTGCTCCTCCTCCTCCTTTGCTAGTGCACCATATCTGTTCTCCAGGCAAGTCACTGCAGGCGAGGATGACTATGACTTCTTGTTGCCAGAGGCCACAAGCTTCCGTCTTCCTGAAAGTCCATGCCCTCTTCTTTTTCTACCGCTGACTCTGGCAGTCCTTCCTCCACAGTCCTAGACCTAGAGGTTTCCTCTAGCATGGAATTAATGAAGTCCTCATGGTGGAGGACACTTTGGAGTCCTCCTGTCTCCTCCTGTAGCTCTCTTGCCTTCTCTCTGAGGATCACCACCAGAAGGCATTGCTTACCTCGCAGGCACTCCCCAACCTGGCTGACACTGGAAGGAACCTGCAAGTCGAGTCTGAACAACACCAAACCAGGACCTGGGTAGAAACCTCGACAGTGTGTGGTCCTGCCTGGACAAGACACCTCACAGGTGCAAGCCGAGGAAGAGCTGGAAGCAGCAGTTGCTCCGGGATTGCAATGTCCTCCAGCCATGCCTCTGGGTCTTCTAATCTACTGCCTCTCCCTTTGTGCCTCTCTTTCCAAGCAGACTTTTTCTAGCAAGCTCTTCTGTAAGTGGCCTGTTTGCTGTTCCATGCTCCTTAAGGGGGTCCCTTTTCCCTGCAAATCTCTTTCCACTCAGCAAACTTACAGTGAAGGAATGTGAGAGTTTCCAGGCAAACTTGCTAGGAAACTCCCCCTTGCTCTGAACTCTAGTTAAACCAGGGGCTTAAGTCTTGGTCTAGCTGCTGAATTTTAGTGCTTAAAATAAGTTAGTCAGGCTTAATTATGTATAAAAATAGAACCTTACCTTACAGGTTCCCCTTCAAAGACAGGGCGCGGAAAACTGGTCTGTTTGCTTGTCCTTGTTTGCTGCTCCTCTTGTCACTTGGAGTGTCTCCTTATATACATCTCCTGGGCCTGGACTGAGCCCCTTCCTTAGAGTCACACCCAACAATCAATCACCACTCCATCCTCTCAGGTGTTCAGAGCACATGCCCAAGTACACAACCCAGCCAAGAACCCTCAGCAAGTGAAACACACAGGCAATCCTGGCTCACTTAGCTTCCCAGAGCAGGGAAAGTTAATAAAAATAATGGTCAAATGCACTTACATTTACATACAAAGAAATAAAATAGGAGGTTGGAGGTAGAGAGAGAAACTGAGGAGTATGTTCCAATATGTTCTTGTATTTTGTCCTTTAAGACACATTCTGACCTCAGATGCATCAGTGTACAACTACTGACTTCACTGGATTTACACCACTGGCACATATTTGGTTGTCTGTTCTCTTCGCTGTTTGCTTGTGCAGAGGAGTAGATTCTTGCACATCTGCAAGGTCCTGGGTGGCGTTTAAACCCATGCTGATACTGTCTGGAAAAGCAGTTTGTTTTCCCTTATGTATTCTAGTAATGGTAATGCTAAGAAGCAGGAATATCTGCCATGATGCTGCCATTGGTGGTACAGAAAGTTCCAAAGAAATGTATCTGCAAGTTGTTGTCATTCCTAATAAACACTTGCCAGCATAACACCTACCAGTCCATCCACAGAGATGCATATCCAATATAATTTCCATTAGTATTTCAGTAGGGAAGAAGATCTTAATAGTGCAATAAGAGTGACAGATTTTCTATTTGTCTCAGCCTTCCTGGAGCAATCCTGGACCCATCTGAGGTTTAAGGCATAATTCCCATTTACTTAAAGGAAGCCGGGATTTCAAACAGCAGGGCTGGGATCAGGGAATGAATATTTTCTTGAACTGTGCACTGTCTACAGAGCTTGTTTTTAAGTTTACATTAAGGCTGTTGTCAGGGGGAACGCCAGAGGATCCAGCATGTGTGCATCTTGTACTGTACATACAACGTAAGCAGCTGAAAATGCTTAGATTCCCGGCAGGAGAGAAAACATCGCAATATAATTCCCTGCAGGGTTCTGCAGACTGTGCAAATCCTATGTGACAGATCACTTTATTGGCTCTTCCCTGCAGATCCATAAAAACTTCTGGTGAATGGGCAGATTCCTGTTGGGGCAATATTGCTCAGTAGGAAGCCAATGACTGCACATACACACCACCCGAATGTTATTGTTTTATAGGCTCTGTGTCTGACTTCTTTATTTCTGGCAGCAGATGGTTGTTTGTCAAGTCAAGGAGTTAATTAATAATTTTAACATTACTGCTGAGCTTCACTATATGAAAAACAGTAAATTTGTAACCAGTGCTTACATTTTTTGAATGCTGAAAACACACAAAAAATCCCCTTCACTTGGTTACTGTTGCAGAAAATCAGTACACAGAAGTTTATTATTTCTTTAAAATGGATAGATATTTATATTTACTGTGTGGTAGAATGATTGCAGCAAAAAACTAGGACAGGTTATAGGTTAATGGCAGGGGGCAAGGTTGTAAGTATAGGAGTAGTGTGCAAAGGCACCCTAGCTTTGTTTGCCTCCATTATCTCAGCTATAAAACTGAATCAGAAGGAGGAATTTCACTGAAAATGGAGAGAAAGCAATCAGAAGCCTTCTCTGAGGTTCCTGGGAAAGGTTAGTATGTGATAAAAACTTTCAATATTGATTAATGAAGATTAATAATTCCTAGAACTTAAGGGGGTCTTAATAGAAATTGCACAGTATGCAGGAGGAACTACCTCCATGGATAAGAGTGTCAGTCAATATCTAGTATTTGATTTTTTGGTCTCTTTGTACTTTAAAACTGACAGAAAGCTTGCTAGCTGTGGGGAGGAATTGTGCTTAATAGGAATCTCTGAGTTCATTGCACAGTTGTATAATGGTGATGGCTTTCTGCTGCAGTTGACCTAGTGTAGCAGTGACCCGGCTGGACCCTGTGCTTACCGGGGCAATGACTGCTGGTGTGTTCCACAGGTGGTGGGCTCGCAGCTAGCCTGGTGGGAAAGCAGCAAGACTGAGGGATGATGGAGCATCCTGCTGCTCTCCTGCCCTCAGGGTGGGTTGAATCGTTGGTGGGAAGCAGGCTTGCTGCTGGCCCCTTCTCCGGGGCAGAGTGAGAGCCGGAGCCCAGGTTTCGTGTGACCAGGGAGCCTGGCCAGCCCAGTAGGCAGGTGGTGGCAGTGAACAGCACCACTTGGGCCCAGGACTCTCAGGTACAGGAGCTGATGATCCCATTTGGGGCGCTGAGTACCTGGCGGTGAGCGCATGGCATGTGGAGGCAAGCAGGGGTCTGGGTTGGCCCAGGCCAGCTTGGAATTTCTGATATAAGAGAGTGGCAGCATCAGAGGAAGGGGAAATGATTTGCCTATGCCATGTTTCCCCACCATAATGCAGTACTCAGATCAAGGACCAGCAAGTCACCAACTCTAGAGGAGGAACCCTGACTGTCCCTCAGCTGACAAAGATCAGATGCACATAGAAGCCACATGGGGGGTCGTGGTACTGGTGGCCTCTGAGTATCCAAAGGACTTAGCCCAAGATGGGCCAGCCCACATGGGCTTAACTCCTAAAAGGGGAAGATAAGTCCTGAAGAACCCACTTGCATTGGGAAGGACAACCAAGGTGCGCTGGTGGGATGGCATGAGGCCTGATGCAGGTACGAACAGTATCACCTGACCTATATACTTGTTCGTCTCCATTGCAGACACCGTGAGCAGCAATAGGGGGGGAGCTTGGTGGAGCTATAGCGACCCCAAAATTTACCTTATCCCCCCATACCCACTCCTCCCAGTGCTGTCGCTGTCCAAGCCCCCCATGCCCCCTGAGCTGCTGCTGCCCACCCTGCACAGCTGAGCCTGCCCCACTCCTGCCCACAGAGGCATGGTAGTCCTGGCCCAGCCCAGCCCAGCCCAATCTGTTTACATACAGTATATATTTTTATTCTCCTTTTGCAGATAACATAGATAAAACACATGTTTAAGTGGGTATTCCTAAAATAAGTATGTTTGGCCAGAAGATGTATAGCACAGCCTCCCCAATTTTCTGTCTAGCCTATCTCAGCCCCTCCACTGGAAAAAGGCTGGTGTTGCCCCTGGTGCACATGTGCACCTAACAAGCAAAGCCGGATGCCTAACAAGACCAGGTGCCCATGCCAATCACTGACAACGCCCAAATGGAAAGGGGTGGGCTGTAGGGGAGGCAGAGATCCACAGAAGACTTGCAGCCATTGGGACCCATATTGGCTCAGTGAACCCCAGGAGTTCAGGTACCACCTCCTGACAACTTTTTCTAATAACACCAACTTGTGGTGAGCAAGCTACAGAGATAGGAGGGAAGTAGATACCTGTGAAGCGAGTGGCATCTGGGCCTTATCCTGGTGGGGCTTCTTGCTGGGGTTCTTTTACACCTAGTTTGGACTAGAAGGGGCAACCAGGAAGTGAAAGGCTGTGTATCGCTTTATCAATCTCCTGCAAATTCCAGCTCCCTTTTACTTAAGGTAATATAGAAACTTATATTAGGTGACATTTGTGCATGTCTGCCCATGTCCCAATGTGACAACCAAGAAAGGCCTCTTAAAAGTTTGCTGCTAAAACGAAATAAGGCTAACATTTTGTGGTGCGACTCCATTGACTTTGGTAGAGTTAAAGAAGAGAGAAATTTGGCTTGTTCTCTTATAGACAAAACAGTTTTAAAGGAGTTCCTTAAAATATTTGTTTTAGGTGCTCACATTTTGCTACTAATTTAACACTGCACTGCTGGTCTTGGCAATGCACTTATTAAATCATTAGTAGTTCACAGCATTTGCCATTTTTATTTAATATTTATAGATTGTTCCCTATCTCTTCTTGGCCTGTGCCAGGCATACACTAATAACTCTTGTTTACTAACGTGCTGGTGAACTAAGTACACTGCAAATTCCCCAGCAGTAATCTACATTTGCTTGTAAGCCTTTCTAATGAACCGGGTAATGCAATAACACTTCTGTTTGTAAAGAGGTAATACTTAGGAATTTTGAACCAGGCTTCTTTTGTCTGGAATACATTTCTAATCATTTTTCTTAAGAAGAGTTATGAAATGCCTGAGAGAGTCAAGAGTCCTTTTGGAAGGGTTGGGTGGTGAGGGAGGGATGTTGGTGCTGCAGAGATGAACTATACATGTTTGGTGTGCAACAGAGGGGTATTGTGCTGAGGGGGAAGAGAGGCAAAGTCCTGTTTGCCATGGCATGGGCTGTGCTGTGGCACAGGCTGGGGCATTTCTCTGTCACCAGGTCACTCATGTTTAAGAATATGGACATTCAAACCTGGTAATTGCCTATTCAGTTAAAAGCCTAAATATTTAAAAGCAAAACTTTTCTCATGCTCCGAAGTCTGATGTTTTGGTAAAATTTCTTCTGAATGAAATATAGCCGATCACTTTTTTGATTTGATGATCAGTTTTTCTGGTAACGCCTCTTGGAATGATATTTTATATTGTATGAAAAGGCTGGATGCAACCATCCAACAAATGAAAGCCCACCCACAACATACATCATTGGTAACATTTCCAGATGCAGGAGTTTCTCCTTGCCAGCCATCTTCTTATCAGACATTTCATTTTATTATAAGTGAATTTTCCATGAGACCTGTTGGACTGTCCTTATAAAAAGACTTTATGGGCATTTTCTTCCTCTTAGTGACGGAAGTACGTCATTGGAAAGGCTTACTGTATTAAAAGCCTACTAGACACTGTTGGAGACTTAGAAATCCAGTTGAAATATTGAGTTTAACAAGATTTATAAAGGGATTGGCTATTCATTTGAGTATCAAGAATATTTGTATTTATCATAATTGGTGAAAGTGAATATTTTGGAAAGTATGGATAATAAACCTGATGCCTTGGGCCGTAAGTAAATATCAGGCAGAGACTGGTGTGCAAGTGTGGAGCAGTGGGGAGGAGAGTTATTAAAGGGTTTTTGCACCTTCTTCTGAAGTACCTGTTTCAGGCTCCTGTGAGAGAACATACTTCAGTCGTCAGAGACTCTGTGTACTAATCCTGGATATTATATCCAGTACATACAGTATATAACAGCTGTGACGAAAACATTCATGACACATAGGATAATGTTTTGTATGGCCAAGGAAATCAAAAGGTTGTCCTGGACTAAGTACAGACCTACAAAAAGCCCAAGACTGAATTGATTCAATCTTTGCAGGTTAGTATAACCTGTGTAGATTGAACTGATTTGCAAGTGAATAGATATTCACTTTTGATTCTAGAAATGCAGCCACATGCCTGCAGTGGCTCAGGCTAGAAGCCAGGGGTGCTAGAGTGAGCCCTCCCTTCCCTTCAGGCTGGAGGGAAGCTGAACTGAGGGGGGGAGGAGCGTGGCCAGGCCCCAGCAGACTGAGTATGACTGGGGAGGGGTTTAAACACCCACCCTGGCCTGCAGGGTCCTCAGTTGGGGTGTGCCAGGAGGGGGAAGCAGCCCTTGCCAAGTTTCTCCCCAGTGAAGCGTGGCCAGACAGTGGCCAGGGCAGTGCCTCGGGTGAAGGGGGAGGGCGGGGCTGGGAGGGAGAATTAAACTCCCCTGTCTCCCTCTCAGGCACAGGGACCCTAGCTGGGATCTGTCTGACTTTCTGCCCCATTGGCCACTTGTGCAGCTGGACAGGGGAGTTTAATTCACCTCCATCCCCCTGAGCCTGCTGGCCCACTCTCCTGCCCTCTCCACTTCAGCAGGGAAAAGTCTGGCAGGGGCTGCTTTGCCCCTACCAGGCAAACTGGGCTGCACCAGCTGGGTTTCCCACCCACATCCCTTTGCCTATTAGCCTTCACTGCTCCAGATAGGGAGTAGAGGGGTGGGGCTAGCCTGGCTCTCTGGAGAAGACAGCACAGCCCAACCCATGCTGGGATGCTGAGGACTGTGATTTAACTTTAACCAGGAGGGGGTCTGGGACAGAAGTTCCATAAACCGATTTGACTTAAATCAGTTAAGTCTGATACTACATTCAACCAGGTTTATCTTAAACCAGTTTTGGCCATTTTGAAACTGGTTTATGTGTACTGAACTTATGTTCTGTTACAGGTTTAAACCAGTTTCTGATCACTTAAACCAGTTAATGTGTAACTTCTGTCCCTAACCCTGGAGTCTTGTGCAGAGCCAAAGGAGAAGGAAAGGACATGGATTGTTCTGACATTAGCAGGTATCAGTTTCAGGGTGTTCCTATCTAGGCTGAGAGAGACTTTGATAGGGTAACTTACTTCATGACAACATGACAAAGGTAAGTCTCCTAATGGGTTCTTAGATGGGCATCAGAGGGACACCAGCCCACGAACTGTCGATGCTGACTTGGTGCAGTCACTTGGATGGGCTGGATGTGTTCAAGTCAGCAGGCCTGGATGAGCTGCATCCAAGAGTACTGAAGTAATTAGCTGGTGGCGTAGCAGAAACACTGGCATGGCTGTTTGAGTGCTCATGGTGCTCGGGTCAGGTGCTGGAGGACTGGAAACGGGCCAATGTGGTCCCTATTTTCAAGAAGGGGAGGAAGGAGGATCTGAGTAATTATAGGCCAGTCAGTCTCACCTCCATCCTTGGAAAAGTTTTTGAAAAGATTATGAAGGATCGTATTTGTGGGAGTCCAGCGGGAAAAATGATGCAGCAGAGAAACCGGCATGGATTCATAGCAGGTAGATAATGCCTGACCAATCTCGTTTCGTTTTATGAGAGGGTCACAAAATGCTTAGACGCAGGAGTAGAGGTGGATGCCATTTTCTTAGATTTTAGCAAGGCCTTTGATATGGTATCTCATCCCATACTTGTAAATAAATTAAGAGGCTGTGACATAGATGTTTACATGGTCCGGTGGGTGGCAAACTGGCTTAGCGGTCACATGCAGACAGTGGTGGTGGACGGGTTGGTATTGACCTGGAAGGATGTGGGTGTGAAGAATACTCTGTCTAAGTTTGTGGATCATACTAAATTGTGGGGTGAAGTGCACACTCCGGAGGGTAGGGAACAATTGCAGGCAGATCTGGACAGGTTAGAAAAGTGGGCAGTACACAATAGGATGGGGTACAACAAGGACAAGTGCAGAGTGCTGCACCTAGGGCGCAAAAATATCCAGCACACCTCCTGGCTGGGAAGAGACCCTCTCAGCAGCACAGAAGCAGAAAGGGATCTCAGAGTCATAGTGGACTCCAAGAGGAATATGAGCCATCAGTGTGATGAAATCATCAGCAAAGCTAACCACGTTTTATCATGCATCAGCAGATGCATGACAAATAGATCCAAGGAGGTGATACTTTCGGTCTGTGTGGCATCGGTTAGACCACAGTTGGAGTACTGCGTCCAGTTTTGGGCACCATATTTCAAGAAGGATTCTGATAGACTTGAGAGGGTCCAGAGGAGGGTCACTCATATGGTTAGGGGCTTACAGGCCAAGCCCTATGAGAGGAGACTGAGGGACCTGGACCTCTTCAGCCTCCGCAAGGGAAGGCTGAGAGGTGATCTTGTGGCCACCTACCAATTCATTAGGGGGACGCAGCAAGGGATTGGAGATGTTCTGTTTACCAGGGCGTGTCTTGGGATAACAAGGAACAATGGTTACAAACTGACAGAGAGCAGATTTAGGCTAGATATCAGGAACAACTTCTTCACAGTAAGGGTGGCCAAAATCTGGAACAGGCTTCCAAGGGAGGTTGTGCTAAAGACCTTGGGGGGTCTTTAAGAGAAGGCTGGATGGGCATCTGGCTGAGGTCATCTGAGCCCAGGACCCTTTCCTGCCTAGGCAGGGGATTGGGCTCAATGATCTGTCGAGGTCCCTTCCGACCCTAGCATCTATGAAGAGGGTGTGCTCAGTTGTATGGATTATAGGAGATTTTTTGTCCCCCTCTATAATAAAAATATCTCGGGGTCACTTCCCCTGAAACATGTTTCTATTTCACTGATTCCAGCAATAACCCTGTTCTAGCAGTCATTTCTCTGACAGAATTATCTTTAGGTTATTGTTTTGGCCTGAATGTATTTCTGTTGATTTTGTTCAGATGGACGGTCAGTTTAATTGAATTCTTTATCATGTCTCTTTCTGTTGCCAATACCATGGTTTAAAAGCACAGTTTTATGACTTCCTCCTTTAAGCTTTTTGCTGAAGTTCCTGCACAAATGGTGATATCTGGGCCTCTGATTGCTAAAATTGATCTTTGTTCCTTTTCTTTATGAAGTGGTCTGTCAAATGGTGCTGTAGAAAGTGTATAAAGAATTAAACATCTCTGGCATGATGCTTTACTGCCTTTTAAGGGTACAAAATTGGCTGTGAGGGGGAATATAGTCATTGTGCACATGAGAACTTTCCCCCAAAAACCAAAGAACAAAGCAAATATTATCTGTGAAAAACTAAATTGTACAGTGACCCAGAAACTAGGTACTAAAACAAATGTATGGAGGGCAGAAAAAAATTATTTGGGCAATCGTTAGAAGTGGAGCCAAACTTCCTCATGGTGGTGAATGACAGTCCTGGAGACTGAACTCTTCTATTAATCCAGTAAGCAAGGTACATGGCTCTCCAGTGCAGGTTTCTGCCCTACCTTCTATCCACAGTGTCTCACAAGTAGAGCTGATTAGGTATGTTTTGCTAAAATATATTTCTGAGAGTCAAAAATTACAAATTTCTTGAAAATTATAGGATTTTTTGGGCAAAGACAATATATTTGTATGAAATACTATGTTGGGAATGCTTCCCTATCTGGGATTGAATTGATGGTCCAAACCCAAAAGAGAAAGGGGCTTGCCGAGTAGTTAGAGTACTTATCTGAAATGTAGGAATGCTAGATTGGGAGCAGGAATTTGAACTCTCCCCCACATCCCAGGCGTATACCCTAACTTCAGATTACTGAGGTTCTGTGTGAATGTGTGCGCGTGTCTTTGCCTTTTCTACCTGGCCCAGTTCCTGTTGCAACTGTTCAGCTGTAGATAAAATTGTCATTGGGCCAATGACAGATAGCGAGAGATTGACTAACTGATTCTATGGCCTAGTTATCAAGACACTTGTCTGGGATGCGGGCCACAGCTCTTTGAAATTTTTCAAAACATTTTTTGCACCGAAACCAAATTCCCAAACCTGAAATCTTATTGCAGCAGGGAAGTGTGTGTGTGTGTGTGTGTGTGTGTGTGTGTGTGTGTGTGGAGGCACCTCTTGTCACCACTGTACTATGTAAACCAAGTTGAGGGGTGGCACTGATATGATGGTTCAGCCATCATGGTCAACTTGCTCCCTCAGTGCTCTAATGAAAATTTCATCAAGACTGTCTGCTAATGGTGCTGTGTATACCTGTTCACTAAGCAGCAGACCATTTTCATTTTCCAATCATTTTAGTTCTGTAAGAGAGGTATGTATGTATTATGTGACCTATGAAAAATTGCTACCACTCTGTTCCAGGTGTGAAATTGTAGCCTCCAGGAAATAAAGGCTAGAAAGCCATCTCCAAGCCATGTAGGCCTGTTACTAATTTGAACTTCAAACGTTTATGATTGTTTTCAGGCTGCAAATAACTGGCCTCAAAGTATCATGTGAAACAGGAATTTTGAAAAGTAAATGTGGAATGTAACATTGTGGAGCCCAGTTTATCTGAATAGGCAGTAAATGCAGCAAATGCTGCTGAAGCATCTCCTAGGGCTCAAAAGGACATTGAGCAGGACAAGCAGGATGAATTTTTCCTAACTATGAATGTAGACAGCCATGCTACCATTTTTCTTTCCGAATGAATTTTAATGAAGTCACACTATGTAGAATTCACAGTCAATCGTAGTCAGTAATCTGTAATTTCAACCATAATTACTTTATAAATAAAAAGCCGTTTAATACTTTTGTATACGTGTCCACTGCTTAGCTTGAATTACGGTGAAATATGTTCCTGTGTACCTGGATTGGAAGTGTATAAATGAAGGGTACAGGAATGATTCAATCTGTGTTTTGGTGATCATGCTGAGTATGTTAGGCACGTTCATTTTTCAACACAGGCAAATCAATTAACAAGACATTTTCTCGTACATTCTTCACTGCGTTAATTCAAACATAGAACGTAAGTAGGGGTGCATCATATACAGTGAGGTAAGCAATTTAAATCCCCAGCCATTTTGATTTAAATAAAGATCAGGAAATAGGAGACAAATCACAGTGGCTTCTGATTGCTCTTACATTTGTGCCAGGCGCACCAGCCAAAAAAAGAAAAGTGAATTCAGGTATTTTTAATGCAAAAAGGGATGGCAAGTTTAGGTCTAACTGTATCTAGGAGGCGAACATATCCCTCAGTAGAAGATTGCATGCTGACGGAAGTGAAATAGGAGACTGAGTGGATAGGAAGGGAGATGCAATGTCATTGATTCATGGGAACAATAAATAGACCAGAACAGTAAAGTAAAGATATAGTTGAAAATCTGTTTGTAAAAACAGATTTCGTGTTTCAGGGCATGAGTTGCATAGACCTGGTTCTGAAATACTTGCAAGAGAACAAATAAACTCCTCAGGGAGTCCAGCTGAACTTTCTGTGCTGGTTCAATTAAAGACTTAAAAAAAATACTTTCCTTTTTTGGTCATTTCTTTTGGTCTTTGCAGAGTTTTCACACGTACTGTCAACCCAGAATAAAAGGACTTGTTTCACTGGTACTTGTGTAGTATGTATGTAGTGTATTTCCAAGCAGGTATAAGGAAAGTTGGGTTCAAATATATATATGTTTTTTCCAGTGTAAAATTTGGCAACCTGTTATGACATTGTTACTTGTTCATATAACCTTTTAGTTAAACAAAAATTTATCAGGCCGATGGAAAAACATAAAACTGACATATTACTGATGAGATAAAGGTCAAAATTAGGGCTTAGGGATTAAGCATAGAAACATCATGGTAAATAAAAGCAGTACTGACAGCAATGGGAAATGAATTGTTTCCTAAAGGAAATATTGCTTAAATCTCTTGCGAAGGTCCCTGGGAGTAGAGACTTGAATTACAGTGGGACTTATTGTATGTTAATTCAAAGTTACAGTTCCAAAACCTGGAAATTACTGATAAGAATACGATTAGCAAGAATTGCTTCTATGTGAACGTATTCAAAACAGGCGCAGAATGGCGAAAGGATCTAGGACACCATGTGAGGAAACAGTCTTTTCCTGTGTCAATTATTCTGCTACATGATCTTTGGGCTTAGCGATTTAATTTCAAATAGACAGACAATATGTATTTGGTATTTAACAGGCCTATCAAAATCTTATGCATTAGTTAATACATGGGCTTTCTATAGGCCAATTGAGAATTTGGAAATCAATTTTTATGAATAGTCATTTATGCATAATATTGCCATTAGTAATAATGACTTTCTTAATTAGAGGTTCTCATGCCAAATTAATTTATTCTTTAAATCAACTGATAATTCCTGAACTGATCAACTCACCCTCTATACATTTGAGGCAAAACAATTAATCCAGCAGATTTAAGGGTATATATTTGCTTGGGCAGCAGATTTTATAACATTCATTTCCCGTAGTGTACCTCAAAAATATTTATCCTGGATGTAATGATTTTGCCTTTTTTTGCAAGTTCCATGTTGTTTTTTTTGTATGGCTCCTGGAAGTTAAATGGTGTGGCCTGGAGTTTTTGTATTAGTTTTGGAAATACGATTCCCTGGGGAAAATTGCTGGTTTATCTTTGTGTGACTTTTAATCCAAAATGCCAACACAGAAGAAAACATCCCTGGATTTTAGATAATAGTTCTGCTTATACTTTGGGAGCCTTCTATTAAAATAATCATGGTGAAGAGGTACTACTTTTTTTATAAATAAGGTGATTATTTTGGTTGCAGTCTCCAAAACTGTATGTTTTTTCTTTTTTGATAATGCAACTCAGTCCTCTGCATTCTGGGATAAGACTCTGCCCTCTGGTTCACAGTATGCATTGCTACATAATGCATTTGCAGATGCCCAGAGTTAACCTAATTTTGTGACATTTGTGGCTGTTTATCCAGTTGTAGGAAAGCAGGCATGATCCTTAAACTAGAGGTGAAGAATCAGGACTTCAAGCTGGGGTGCTTCTCCCCAAAAATGAAAGAGAACCTATCTGAGCAAAGTGATATTTTTTTTTCTGCTATGCATTGAAAAAAAGCTGTATGCGAAGTAAAAAGAATATAAATTTTCTTGCATACCTACTTTTCTGCTCATCCCTTTCTGGTATGAAAGGGCTGCTATCTGTTTACCTCAGGATTAGTGATGAACTTGGAAAAGTAAAAAACTCCGAATCTATACATTTGGGTGGACTTGTTTCTCATCTCTTCCTTAGTTCTTATCATCTGGATGAGCGCTTTTAATTTTCTTTGGAGATTTTACTTTGGCTAGTCCAAGAAAGAGCATGGGCTATAGACCCACAAACTATTTCTGAATTAACTGAAAAAACATACGAGATGGCAGAAGAAGGAGCTTTGTGATTATTGCATATAAAATATGAACTGAGGACATAGAGTCTATCAGTTTGAACATCATCTTTCTACTTCTTACACTATAGTACATATACTTTCTTGAATATTCTGCTTCATTTCTAGTTTCCCCATTGCTTGTTTTCGGTTTTGTTTCTGAGCTGGGTGGTAGACTTGAACACATCCCGATATTTGCATAAATTGAATTCATCCAGACTTCATCATACGGTCTAAGTATTTGCATTTCACTGTTTTCTACTTGCCTTTCACTGTATCCCCCTTGGGTCTGGGATAGATCACCACTCTGAGTGATGTGTATAACCTTATTACCCATAAAGTTGAGATCTAGTGAAGTATGAAAGATTTACTCCCTGTGTTTTCAATCACATCTGTCTATGGTTTCAAGTGAAACATTTTTTTTCCATGTTATTGATGCAAGAAAGACCATTTGGTTTTAAAGTCAACAAGTGAATTTTCTACTTTAAAAAATTAGTATAGTACAGTAATCTTGATAGCCTCTGTTTATTTTTAATTGCCTGTATTTATTACATTAATTACCCTCTACCCTGACCAGCTTCATTTACTAGTTGGCGTAAGTGCAAAATTTGTACATATATTTTTAACATCAATAGTAATTTTCATCAGGAAACAATGTGGCAATATGCCATAATTATTCAGAATGATCATGACATGCATCTTTTAATTAGCGACTGGCTTTGAAAAAAATCAAGGAACTTGGGATACTTGTTAACAAGCCATAAGATATATCTTTGGATCAGCCAACCACGTTGTGTGAAGTGCTAGATTTATTGCTCCATTTTAATAATTTCAAATAATTAAGAAGTGTGTTGTACATTTGACTGTGCGGATATGAAGTACAAAGCCATACAAATTATTAACTGAATGGAGCATTTCCAGCCAAAAATTGGAAGTCAAATCCTTGTTTCATTTTTGTTTGGCAGGACCAAGTCAATTTCTAATTTCTATGAACTATTTCCTGTTTTTAAAAGCAATTATATTGTTGTTAAAATACTTAAACTTTGTATTAAATGTGTTTGAAGATTACTGAAAAGACAAGCTAAAGCATACATCGACATAACATGGACAGAACCTCATGGATTTTGCAAGCTGTCCAAGTGCTGAAGTGTGCCGAATATCCACATCTCTGGTTTAAACTCTGTGGGAACTGAAGATGCTCTTTACCATGCTAAATTGGTCCTTAACTGAGGGTGGTATTAGTGAGTAGCATTTCTTGTTGGCAGTGTTAGACTCATAGAATCATAGACTCAATGAGTGGGAAGGGACCTAGACAGATCATTGGGTCTGACCCCCCGCCATGGGCAGGAATGAGTGCTGGAGGTGGGAGGGGTCATAAGACCCTAGCCAGGTGCCTATCCAGTCTCCTCTTGAAGATGTCCAGGGAAGGTGAAAGCACCACCTCTCTGGGGAGCCTATTCAGGCTCTGGCCACCCTTACCGTGAAGTAGTTCTGCCTAATATCTAACCTAAACCTGTCCTCCCTCAGCGTGTGGCCGTTGTTCCTGGTGACTCCAAGGGGGGCCCTGGTGAACAGACTTTCCCCGAGTCCCTGCTGCTGGCCCCTGATAAGGTTGTCGGCAGCCACACGATCCCCCCTCAGTCTGCTCTTGCGGAGACTGAAGAGATTCAGGTCCCTCAGCCTCTCCTCATAGGGCTGGCCACGGAGGCCCTCAACTATGCGAGTGGCCTCCTCTGGACCCTCTCCAGGTTCCCCAAGTCCCTCTTGAAGTGCGGCGCCCAGACACAGGACTCCAGCTGTGGCCTGACCAGCTCCGCATAGAGGGAGAGCAAGACCTCTCTGGACCCGTTAGTGATGCCCCTGTTGATGCAGGACAGGGTGCGGTTGGCTCTGCCTATTGCTTCGTCACATTGGCGACTCATATTCATCCTGGAGTCAATCCTGACTCCAAGATCCCTCTCTGCCTCTGTGCTGCCGAGAGGGGCAGCCCCTAACCTATAACCATAATGCTGGTTCCCTCTCCCCAGGTGCAGCACCCTGAACTTGCCCTTGTTGAGCCGCATCCTGTTCAGATCCGCCCACTTCTCCAACCTATCCAGGTCTGCCTGGATGCGGCCCCTGCTTGCCGGTGTGTCCACTTTACCCCACAGCTTGGTGTCATCAGTGAACATGAACAGGGTGCTCTCCACACCCTCATCCAGATCGCTAATGAAGATGTTGAACAGCACTGGACCAAGGACTGAGCCCTGGGGGACTCCACTGCCCACACCCTCCCAGGTCGACATCGACCCATCCACCACCACCCTCTGGGGGTGCCCCTGGAGCCAGTTTGCCACCCATGTGACCGTGCATTCATCAATGCCACAGTCCCTCAGCTTGCCCACCAGAATTGGGTGGGACACTGTGTCTAAGGCCTTCTGGAAGTCCAAGAAGATGACATCGACTTCTTCCTTCACATCTAAGCTCTTTGTTACCTGGTCATAGAAAGAGACCAGGTTAGTCAGGCAGGATCGGCCTGGCATGAACCCATGTTGGTTACCCCTCAACATCACTTCCCCTGCAGGGCTCTCACAAATGTGTCCCTTGATAATTTTGTCAAAGACCTTCCCTAGGATAGAAGTGGGGCTGACTGGTGTGTAGTTGCCAGGCTCTTCCTTCCTCCACTTCTTGAAAATAGGGACCACATTGGCCCTTTTCCAGTCCTCAGGGACTTGGCCCGAGCACCAGCAGTCCTCAAACAGCCGTGCTAATGGCTCCGCAATGACACCAGCCAATTTCCTCAGCACCCGCGGATGAAGGTCCTTGGTGGGCTTGCCGGGCCTGCTGACTTGGGTACATCTAAGCCCTCCAGGTAATCCTTAACTAGGTCTGAACTAACAGTCGGGAGACTTGCATCCTTCCCAGGCCTCTCTACACTGTCACCGGAGAGCACCCCCTTGTCAGCAGACAGGAACACGGAGGCAAAGAACTTGTTAAAGAGTTCTGCCTTCTCTCGTGCATCTGTCACCAACTGCCCTGCCCTGTCTTGTAGGGGTCCAATGTTACCCCGATACTTCTTCTTGCTACCTATATACTTGAAGAAGGACTTTTTATTATCCTTAATCCCAGAAGGTAATCTAAGCTCCAGTGCTGCTTTAGCCTTCCTTACCAAATCCCTACAAGCTCTGGTCAGGGAAATGTACTCCTCCTTTGTCCCTGCCCCCTGATTACACTGCCAGTATGCTTTTTTCTTTGCCCTCAGGCCAGCCTAGGTATCCGCACTCAGCCATGAAGGATTCTTGGACCCTTTTCCCGCCTTCCTGCACAGTGGAATTGCGTCCTGCTGCGCCCCAAGGATAGGTTCCTTGAGGAAGGACCACCTTTCCTGGACCCCTATACTAGCTACACCCTGGGCTCCGAGTGCCTCCCTGTATTAAACCAACCTTAAATACCGCTACCCTATGTTTTCAATGGGATATAGGTAAGGTGGTAAAAGGAATATTTGGTAATTCCATTACAAACTCCCTGACCTAGCCAGTCCCCCAAAACTTATGTGTATGTTTGTACAGATAAGACTGAGCCAAATATGTTCAAAGAAAGTCTGAAAATTCATGCCCCCTTTTACAATCAAACCAAGAAAGTTTGGGGTCAAAAGCTTGCCAGGAAGTTCCAAGTGCTCCAAACAGAGATTAATAATGAATTGTAGTCACGATACTACCATTAGGACTTTTCTGTCATACATTAATTAGCTTGCATGATTCCATTTTTCACTTAATTGAAATGTAGCAAAACTTGAGTGAATAACCATGAGAGTCCTTTGAATTAAAACATACATGAGATTTCCTGTGGATTACAGCTAATTCCCCCAGAAGCCCGTAAACGTTTACCCATTGATGTTAGTGGAATGATGGCTTGTCTTATGCCTCTTAACAGAGGACATGGAGCATAGGGTGCTTTTCAGTTCTGCCTAAAACGTCAATGGAAATAAGGGAAATATTAGGAATGTGGGAGCGAAAATCTTATCTGTATGGTGGAACACAAATATTTGGGTAGTGATTTTAGGTAGGAGTTGATTCAGAATTTAATTAATTTCCCCCAGGTTCTGAAATTATTAAAATCCTCTTGTAACTTGAATGAGTTGACAAGTATCATCAGTTGGACTTCAGTGCACTTCTCATTGTTTTGCTCCATTCAAAATATGTGCACATCTTAACATAATGATATTTACATTCAACCCAGGCAGAGGAAGCTGTGGTAGCAGCAGGGGCTCAGACAGCTCCTTTACTGTCAGCAACGTTTCACTCCTTTTTCTTAAAATGATGATCTTTGTGCTTCCATATGTTGCCATTCCACAGTACTTTAGTTATCATGGCTATTATTTCTCCATTTCAAAAGCGAAAGCATCGTGATGACCTGACACATATAACGTTACACAGTAGTTGGGAATGGAAATATGAGTGTTGGGCATTATTAGTTCTTAGTATTGCAGTAGCAGCCCTGTGTTTGACATTTTACATGTAGAACAGAGACAGTTGCTGCCCCAAGCAGCTTACATTTTATTCTAAGTATAGGATGAGATATGATGGGTGTGTATAACAAGCAGACAAGGTAACACTGAGGCACAGACCCTGGGATTACCTTAGGTCTTACAATATGCTAGCTACGTTGCAGTAACGCCTGTGTGCACTCTCACCCCCTGACCACTGTGAGATCCTTTAACCCTCAATGAACAGGCATTTGTTGTGAGTGTGCACTCTGGCAGTTGCTCCTGAGTAGCTACTGTACTGTAAGTTCATACCTTAGGATGCTTGTATATGTGACGAAAATTGCCCATTTTTGCAGTTTAATTTCATCACGCTTTATATGTATGGGTTTTGGGTTTTTTTTTACTATTTAAATGAGTTTGTTACATTGCAAATTAAACCACATTTGCATGTAGTTTAGTTTGCAACATAGTTACTTGTAATGTTTCAGCGTTTAATCTGACAGCTTGTCCCCTGGCCGTGGGAGAGGTGGGCTGAAGACAGAGGCGGTGAGGAGCCCGATCCTTTTTTTTATTTTTGTGGAGCCTGCCCGCCTTGGTGGTGGTTGGGGTGGGGTGTGGGGGAGGGGATGAGCTGCCAGCAGGCTGAGTAGCCCCTGAGCTGCGAGAGCCCCTGTAAGGAGAGCACCCCCTGCAGTGGTGCTGCCCCCAGGGTCTGCCTGGGCGGGCTGCCTCAGCTCAAAGGCACCCAATCCAATGCTTCCCCAAGCCTGCCTGGGCTTCCAGCGTGCTGTGCACCATCCCTGCTGCCTTCTGTGGCCACCAGCACACCCAGCCACCCTCCTGCTGCTTCCCCCTGCTGCCCCAGGATCAAGGCAGCCTGTTCCCAGATAGTCCCAGGCAGTGTGGACAATGCACAAAGCCCTGCTCCCTAGACAGGCTTGGAGAAGCATTGGATCCGGTGTGTGCTGCCTCCAAGCTGGGGCAGCATTCAGCCCACTAGCAGCCTGTCTGGGAAGCCCCAGGTGGCACTGCCACCATGGAGGGAAGGACCAGGGTCCGCCATAGCTCAGGGGCTGATCAGCCTACCAGTAGTTCACACAAGTAGGGTCTGCCGGAAAACAAAAAAGTGGTGAGGGGGCCAATCTTTTTTTTTTCATGGAGCCTGCCTGTGGCCAGGGGGTTTGCTACTGGTGTGCCCTGAGCTGCAGGGGCACCGGTCCTTCCCTCCTTGGTGGTGGCACCCTCCAGGGCCTCCCAGGTGGGCTGCTAGCAGGCCAGGTGCTGCCCCAGCTCAGAGGCAGCATCCACCGGATTCAACTCTTTCTGGAACCTGCCTGGGGAGCGCTCTGTGCACTGTCCCTGCTGCCTTCCCACTGCCTGAGACAACCCAGGAACAGGCTGCCAAGTCCCTGGGGCAGTGCAGGGAATGGCAGGAGAGCTGCTGGGCATGCTGGCAGCCAGGGAATGTGGCAGGGACCACGCATAGTGAACTGGAAACCTGGGCGGACTCAGGGAAGCATTGGATGGATTGCCTCGAAGCTGGAGCAGCCCCCAGCCTGCTAGCAGCCCACCCGGCAGGGGGCACAGCGGCTGCAGGGGCCCCCTGCAGCTCAAGGGCTGTTCGGTCTACTGGCACCTTGCCCCCTGGCCACGGGAGAGGCAGGCAGGCGTTGTGGAAAAAGAAAAATCCAGATTGGCCCCTCACCATAACAGGGACAGAAGTCCCTATATTGAAATGGTGGGTTTTTAACTGGCACAATTAAAAACCCACTATTTCAGTTTAGGGGACTAAACCCCTGTCACATATACAAGCACCCTTAGCTTTCCTCATGACAGTTTGTTATGTGCCCATCCCCTGAGATTTTGCTTTGCTTGTTTTAACCTCTCCAAAAGCTGCTTTATAAGTATCTCTTCTAAACAGTGCCTGGGAGATTTCCAGCTAAAAGAGTTTGTATGAGAAGCCAATGGAAAAAAAACCCCTTCTGCACATCACCCATTACAGCTTATATCTTCTACAGATGAGAAATGTGAAATGTGGAGGGTTTGCCATTCACTTCTACTTCAAGTACTGTATTTTCCAACTGCGTGGCTGAGAGGTCTTTAGTTTTATGCTTGTTAACTGGTCAAAACCCTGATTTTCTTCTGTCAGCTACTTAGCTTAGTAGGGTTGAAAACCAGCATGGGGAATTCTTTGCAGCCTGCGTTGCAGCATTTGGGAAGCACACGCTGTGAAGGAGAAGAGAAAATACATGCCAGATTCCAGAGGGGCCTGTTGAGCTGAAGGAGAGATGTAGACTTTGTGAAGGCTATTCAGCTGCCACTTAAACTCCTTTCAGTGAGGTTTGAATGGCATTGAATATTACTCTTTACAATGGCTTCCCTGCTTTTTTAAGCTTTCTTTTTCCTGCCTAAGTTTGACTATTTGGATGGCTGGCATCCATTTATTTCTGCACTGCTCACCCTTATCAGATGGACATGAAAAGATCCATGTACTTCTAGGCTATAACATCATGCCTAATGTTGTTGAGAATCTTGTACAGTAAAAGCCCAAGGTGTCCTTTCAATGCAGCTTGCCGCTTTGTAAATACTTTGGCTATTGAATCTCAGTCAGCTTTTGTGACTATCTAGCTTTTCTGAGAGCTGTAAATGTGCTTCCAATGTGTCTTTCTCCCCCCTAGAGGCTTCCCTTCCCACTTGTTTGGTTTGGCTGCCAGCACTGATATTGTGCTGGCATCAGGAAGTGCATAACAGTGATGTGCCAGCTGTTGATAGCTGCATTGAGAGCTCAGTGTGGGTCTTTTTGTACTCCTCCTCCAAAGTTTTCTGTTCCAGGATAAGTGTGGCCTGATTGTACAATGCATCAGAAATCTATAACTCGCCCTGCCTTACTTTTACTAGGAAGCTGTCACTTGAGATTCAAATAGGACCAAGAAGAAAAGCAATAGTGAGATTTCTATGAAACAAAGGCCAGGTACAGACATTATACTTTTTCCAGTTTAGGTGGTCAGAAACTGGTCTAAACCTATAACAGAACAGAAGTTTAAGGTACATAGACTGGTTGCAAAATTGCAGAACCGGGTCTAAGATAGACCTGGTTGGATATAGTATCAGACTTAATTGATTTAGATTAAACCAGTCTATTGAATGTCAGTCCCAGATCCCATGGCGAATCATGTTAGTTTACTGTCCTCTGGTATCCCAGGCACCCCTCACAAGGCGGCATGCTAGCCTCAGGTGGTCTTTGTCTGCTCCAGGCGAGCACTCAGGTCACACACAGGAGCCAGAAGAGCCTGTCTCCTGCTTGTGCTACTGGGGGAGGCGGGGGGAGGAGGAAGAAGGGAGGTGCTCTTTCCTGTGCCCATCATCACTGGGGCTGGGCAGAGGTGGTGACCCCCTCACCAGTACTGGCTTGTGGGGGGGGGGTGGCAGGGCTCCCCCTGCACTGGTAAGAACCAGGCTCCACTCACCCCAGTTGAGGGGCTCCCAATTGCCAGGGTGTCCCATACACCCCTGAGGCTGGAGGATCACCACTGCAGCAAATCTTCACTCTCCAATGGGGGGGTGGGGTGGGCAGAAAAACCCCTGGGGCTGGAGGATCACTGCATGGGCAATCCCCCAATCCTGGGGGTTCAGGGAAACCCCAGGGCCAGAGGATCACTACTCAGTTAAACCACCTGAGGGTGTGGAAACTCCCAGGTGCCTTAGCCTCAGGGGTTTTCTGCACCCCTGGTGGGGGGGACCACCCCTGTGGTGATCATCCAGCCCTGGGGATTTCCCACAGCCCAAAGCACAAGGGATCATGGCAGCCGCAATTGCCAGGGTCTGGGGATGCATGAGAGATTGGGGATCATGGCTTCCAGGAACCCTAGGGGTTGAGTGTAACTGTGCACGGTGCACTGGTGGGGGAGCAGATGCCCCTGCAATGCAAGCCTGGCCCCAGTTCCACCTGTCCCCATGAACCAGCCAGCACAGTTGGGGGGAGGTGGGGGACTGCTTAGCTGCTGCTAACAGCTGGCTGCTGGGTGCCAGGGCTCAGGAGGGGGCTGGACTGGCCAGTTGGGGTGGTCCAGGTGCTAAGAGAGTGCCCAAGTGCCTCCAGCCTGCTGGCCTTGGCCAGTACAGGCACCCTGCTTCCCCACCCCCATGGTAGGTGGGATGTCTATTCTGTTCCCTCCTGACCTAACCTATGGCACTTAGAGTAAAGTGTGAACCTTAGAGAACTTCCCCCTTGGACTTTTTTGAACCTCTGTACTTAACCAAAGAGATGAAGCGGACTCCAAGCATAGTGAAAGCTGTTCAGTGCCCTTAACAGATTAAACTGTAACTAGTCTGATGTACACAATAAACTTTTCTTCTTGGATCTGAAATTTCCAAATCTCTCTGAAATGAAACCAAAAGGAGAAAAAACGAAACAAACATTGTCCTTGAATTCCTGAAACTAAAGAAGTTATGCTAGACTTTTCTCTTGGTGAAGCTACGTGGTTGGTGGAATTAGTTTAGCACCTCTCTAGCTAGCCCACTGAGGACCAATTTGTGCCAAAGATACAGCAAACAACAAATTGCCATGATGTCAGTCAATGCTGCTGAAAAGAAGACTTTTCTTCTATTGCAGGTATGCTTGCATGTAAGGGTGACTGGCTCTGCTAGAACCCCTCTATTATAGGTTGTCAGGAATCAGGAATGAAACATTAGAGGAAGGGAATTGTAACATGGCAGTCTTAATGGCTTCTGAAAGCACTTTTCTCCATCTGGAGGCTTCAAGGAATCATCTCTAATGCCTAAAGGACTGTGTTTTTTGGGGGGAAACACCACCAAATATCTTGCAAATTGTTTCCATCTGAGCAAGGTTAACAACTATAATCCCCTTCAAGTGCCAACATTAAATATAAATATCAAGTCAGCAATGAAATGTAAGCATTGTTAAAAGGGTTCTGGGAGGCAGTGTCATTGCAACACGCTGAAACATCATGCGATACAACACACTTAAAAAGCTGCTAGTCCTGACAGAATAAGCAGCTTGTTAAGACAATACATCTGCCGAGATGAGTGTGGGCCAGTCTCCCTGGGTTATGTATAATGCATTCTTAAATCCTCTCCAGTAAGTGTTTCAGGAGAGAATAAACACACACAATGAATCAAGCCTCATGTGTCAAACTGTGTATGCACCGAACGCTAGACCAAATATAGGACTAAGCCTTTTCAGGGGATAAATCCACTGCATCAGTCCATGCTGATGCTACCTGCAATGATAATCTTTTTTATCATGACTGAGACTGGAATGAAACTCAGGAGGAAATGTACTTTCTTTACATCAGGGTTAGAGCATGTATTCATAGCCAGTCTATATCTGGGTTTGTGATTTCTCTCTGCCAGAGAACTCAGTAGGTCTCCCTTTCTCTATGAGCTCCTTTCACTTCTCATTTTGTCTGAGATAAAGTAGCCTCCAGTTCTGTAGAATCTTATGAGATAAGGCTCTAGTTATCTGAGAAGAGCTTGGAATATTTTATTTTGTAGAATCTTACATCATAATCAATAAGTGGTGTCACCTGACTATCTACATTTGAAATATAAAGGTGCAGTTAATTATTGGTTAAAACTTGACCTAGCTTGCCCCCGCCCCCCAATTTTGAAATAAATAAAAAGCCCATGTAACTTAGGTGTCATTTCTTCCTGTGGATCAAAAATACATGCAGCCTTTCCCTTTTAGCAGATAATGGCTGGTCAATAACTGTAGCAGTTGGTTTACAAGCCCTATTTTTCTCTGTTCTGTTCTTGGGAATATATTCAAGGAGCCTTGGCAGAACTTCCCTCTGCAGCAGACAAGGAGGTTCCATTTTCTACCGACCCTCCCAAATTTTGTCCTCAGCCTATTAGCAGAACAAAATCCATTCTGTTGAGTGCTAGGCTTTCTGTGGAAGCTGAGCAACAGGTCGGGTTTGTTTTGTAGTGCATAGTCCTTTTTTTCCTTCTACCTAGTTTCAAATCTTTCTTTAGATCACAAGTGGAATAGAGTTGCTTCTCTCCTAATGGACATTATTGCAATTCATAAAATGATAGCATTTAGCCAATTAAACAATATTTGGTCTGGCCTGGAGGGGTTTCATATTTCAGAAATGGAGAACACTGGTAAAGCCCTATGGATTGTATCAGAAGGTGAGATGAAGTGAACCAAAAGTCAGGTGCAAAAGTAAAGTTGTACAGTGAAGATTGCAAGTTGCTTGAGTGGCTTCATGCCTATATTATGTCTGACATTTGTTAGAAGCCCTGGCATTCAGAAAGATGAGCTGGAGTCTTTTTTTTTCCTAAAGAAACAAAGAGCACGCAGAAAAGGATACAAAATGAGTAAACTAATTTCATTGTTGTATAACTACATGTGGCCCATGCTTCTGGATGTGAAAACATCCTCAACTCCTTTGTGCATGTGGGGAAGTGCTCAAAATGTTGGCCCCCCAAAAATCTTGGCTCCCTTTTTTTCTTTACTATACCTAGTTTTTAAGTTCTTGTTGATAGCTGTTTTTCCTGACATGACAAAACTGATTGTAGCAAACCCATTATTCATTGTGAATGAATTGTTTTTAATTACTTTATATTTATTTTCAGTGTGCCCAAGGGGGACACAAATGGAGGTCCCAAAACACTCTCCCATGGTGGAACCCGAGGCTGGGGTGAGCTGCAAGAAAGAAAAACCCAAAAGCCCTAAAGAGGGGGCTCACTTACCTCCCTTAGGAAAAGCCATGCCACACGGAGAAGAGCCATTGGTGCGGTTCATCAGCTGCTTTTACTTGTGACTGGGAGTGGTGCTGGGGGATGATGTCATCAGAAACCACCGCCCGGCTGATTTAAAACCTGGAGGCAGGGAAATGGTGGTGAGCAGGGAAGCCAGAGACAGGAGGCTGCTCCCTGGGCCTCACAACAACAGGACCACCAGCCCCATGGGGGACTGGACAAGGACCCACAGAAAGGGTCCTGGCTCTCTCAAAGGAGTATACACCTGGCCCATCGGGACATCAGGGCCAAGGAGAATGGCATGGAGGAATCCCAATGACCACAGACACCGGATCTATGAGTGGGGTGGGCTGAGGCCTGAACCCCTACTGTTCTTTCCCTTTTTCTCTTCTTTTTCTTCTTCTGTTTTATGTTATCAACTTGAGGGGCACCCAGGGTCTGAACTGGGGAAGACATCCCCAATTGACCAGCAGGGTTGAGGAGAGGAGTGGAGTCAGCTCTGTGGAACATGAAGTCCTGAGGGCAAGGTCAGAATGGGCGTTGAGGCAGGACTGGTCCCCTCCCCCCAGGGCAAGAGGGGACCAGAGCAGGAGAAAACATTAAAGAGGCAGACCGGCGATCTATCACCTGGTCATCCTGAGGGCTGGCGTATGACTGGGGTGTAGGGGAGGTGGAGCCCCAAGAATGACTGCGAAGGGCAGCACCCGATCCGCAAGATCCCATGAGGGAGACTCCCACTACTGAAAGGAAGACCAAGTCATGGCAGGTAAGTGTCGGGGCCTCTGCAACCCTTGGGAGTGAATGCAGCCCAACATCCAAGTTGCGGGAACACACCCTGTGGTCTGAACTGGGCGTGCACTCTAAGGCTGCTAGAGAGAGCCTATACCAAACCAGGTGGATGCACAGTTCTCAAATTAAGACTATTAAGTGGTAGGAGATGTTAAATTCAGGACACTTGTCAATTGTTTGTGTGACATACACATTTACAGTATAGCAGGCTCACCTTTCAGAGCTTGGGTTCAGGCCCAGGCTTGAGAACCTGCTGTTTTGATTGGTGGAGGCCATCCACCAATCAGGAGGCAGCAGGAGAAATAAAGTCATGCCCCTTTCCTGAAGAGAGGGGGAGGAGAGTTCCCCTGAATCTGATTGAAGACTGCAACACTATCAGGTCTGGAAGACTTCAGTGGCGGAGCCCTGGAGCTTATAAAAGGAGCTCTTGTCAGCACGGAGGCGGAAAAGGATCATTGACTCCAAGATGAACATGGGCCGGCAGTGTGGGGAGGCAGTTAGGAAGGCCAACTGCACCTTGTCATGCATCCACAGAGCATCTCGAGTGGGTCCAAAGAGGTGATCCTCCCCCTCTATGCGGCACTGGTCAGGCCGCAGTTGGAGTACTGCATCCAGCTCTGGGCGCCGCACTTCAAGAGGGGTGGACAGCATGGGGAGGGTCCAGAGGAGGCCACTCGCATGATCAGGGGACACTAGGGCAGGCCCTACGAGGAGAGGCTATGGGATCTGAACCTGTTCAGCCTCCAAAAGAGAAGGCTGAGGGGGGATCTTGTGGCCTGGTATAAACTAGTCAGGGGGGATCAGCAGGCGTTGGGGGAGTCACTGTTCCCCCGAGCACCGCCAGGAGTGACCAGGAATAATGGTCACAAGCTGGCAGAGGGTAGGTTTAGGTTAGATATCAGGAGGCGCTACTTCACAGTCAGGGCAGCTAGGGTCTGGAACCAACTTCCAAGAGAAGTGGTGCAGGCTCCTACCCTGCGGGTTTTTAAGGGGGGTTAGATGAACACCTTGCTGGGGTCGTTTGACCCCAGTGCTCTTTCCTGCCATGGCAGGGGTCGGACTTGATGATCTGCTCAGGTCCCTTCCGACCCTAGAAACTATGAAACTATGAGCTGGGTGCCCAGCACGGGGGCGCAGATGAGAGCGAGGAACTCAAGAAGAGTGGGGCCAAGAAAAGCTGGGGAGCTCTCCTTCTGTGGGCAATAGCCCCAAGGCTCCTGAAGCTTCCATTGGAGAAGCAGCCTGGGGAATGGTGCGAGGCCACTCGGGCTGTTGACAGCGCACAGAGACGGTGCCCAGAGACCCAGCCCTGGGAGTGGTGTGAGACTGCTTGGGCCCATCACAGTGCACAGTTCAGTGCATGCAGCCCAGGCTTTGGGAGCTGCAAGTGGCAGCTTGAGCCTGCAACCCCGGCAGGGCCTTGGGGGCTGCGGTGAGGAGGCTCAGGCTGCATCTCCCAGCAAGTGGCCAGGTCCCATGGTGCGCAGGGCGGCGCACAGGCTTTGGGAGCCAAGGCGCAGCAGAGGCTGTTTGGGTTAGCCATCTGGTGTGAGGACAGCTGGCTGGAGACTGAAGCACCCGGCCTGTGCTAAGACAGCCCTCAGTGCTGAGCTAGGGCATAGGGAAATAGTAGTGCTGCAGTGTCAGGCCCAGCACCCAGGAACCAGCAGCAGTGGTGCAGGAGCTGAGAGGAGCTGACCCCTTGGTGCCCAGAGTGGGGCACACGGTGGAGAGGAGCCCAGTGGTGCAGGAGGGGCCTGGAGAGGCACTCCAGCAGAGGAGACCGCATCGAGCTATGCCCTGACCACGGCCACCTGAGGCATCATGACTCATTGGGCCCTTGGGTCCCACAGGGGAAAGACATTTGGGGCTGGGAAACCCAGAGAAGGAGCTGGGTGAGCAGCCCCCTACCTAGTCAAGACCCTAAGGGTAGGGGCCCCTGGTGCTTCCTGGACACCCCCAAAGGACCCCATTAGAAGGAGGACTATTTCTTTCCATGGGTCAGGGACTATATTAAGGAATAGATGTTATTAAGATTGTTTATGTTTGCACCTTATATTTTGTAATTGAAATGTTGTATTGTAATGTGGTAAATAGTGTTATTTAGGGTTTGACCTTGGTTATTGTTTAGTGTTCACTGTGTAAATATACATCTATAGATGTAGATATGATATTTAGCTTTATGTTTATGTGTATTATAACTTAAATTGTACGAAGTTAAGAACTTTGGGCTTGGGCTAACTCTATAGAGGAAATGGGATCTGGTTGAAATTCTGGCGTAGCTCTCACAGCAGCCCTCCTGCCTATCCATCCCATTCAATTGAAAATAGGGCACACCTTTGGGTGTACCCCGGGTTACAACAGTAAGATGTCTAAAACTAGAAGCTTGACTGACTTCTAAATACACTGATCCCAGTGACTGAATTCAAAGTTAATTGAAACTGTATACTGTGGTTGAAGAAAGAAACGAGTGAGGCAGGTGGAGAAAGAACCCTTATTTTTAACACCCACAATGATGTTAGATACTCACTAAATAATAAAGTTTATTAATGTGAAAATTAATCTAAGGAATCTCTTAGTCCAAACTGATTTGCACGTCAATGTATGTTAGTGTCAGGAAATGTGCAGAAGACTTTAATGGGCCCTACTTTAAAATGGAAGGGATTTTTATACATCAAATTTTAAAAGCACCTTTCAAATTTGATTCCTACTTAGCAAGCAGGTTCAGCTATTTGTGAGTGACAGGACATCTCTAATATTTTTACTGAGTTTAACTGCAACATGTGTTCATATGCAAATCTGTTTACATTCAGATGTCACTACTTAGGTAGCTCGCTAACAATAGGCACTTAAAGGCCCCTTAGTGTGGCCTAGATTCACCAGGATATTTAAGTATTTACTTAAGCATATTTTAAATGCCACTGAAGTCACTAGGACTTAAGCACACATCTAAAGTTAACTATATGCTTCAGTGATTTGTTGAATTATCACCTGCCATATTCTCATTGGATTGTATGTAAGCTTACGGAGGACTAATTTTTTTTAAAAATATATTTTTATACGGTATTTATTTTATACAGTAAATTCAAATCTGAAAATTTGACATCAGGAGTCTAATTCTGGAACAGTAAAGAAAAAGCCTTGAGGTTAAATTATGCTTTTTCAGGTTGAAGTGGAATTGAGAGTTTGGGGGGGTGGGGGTTGACACTTTACCCCTAGCTAACACCTGTGCTGTATAACATGAATTATGGGCAAATGTTAGAAGGTAACAAAACCTTGACTGAAAACATAGTTTGAAAAAACAGAAGTTGTATGTGCTCACCCAGGAACTCTTTTGTCACAAAGTGTTTGGTATACATGCGCTTTCCCCATGTGCACTGGGGCAGCTCCTCTGGGAATCTGTGGTGCTGCAATGGCTTCTTTACATCACGTCTACAGCAACAGCAGCCAGGTGCAGGGACGCCCTGACGTTGCTGTAGCCAGGGCTGGGCAGGCCACTCCACGCTGGTAGCAGCTGGGAACTTTGGGCTCCTAGACGTGTCTTTTTGAAGAGAAAAATAGAGGATGTAAAGGTGTCGGGTTTTGTATCAGTAGAGGACAGAGGACAACTGAACTGTCCTCTATAATGACCATCCTACATGTAGACGCTTTTAATTAGTGTGGCTCGCTAATTACAGTACCCGACACTTCATCCCGCAGCACATATGAAAATGACTCTCTGGGCAGGTAACACTGACACCATCTCCCCCATTCCCTCCCCAACCTTCCAGTAGGGTGCAAAAGCCTAGGGTGCAAAACCTGCTAGTTAATGTCTCCCTGGGCGCAATATAAATTACAGATTTTTACCACTTACTGTATGTTTTTAAATATCTGAAAAGCCCGATGGAACTATCAAATGTCATTGCATTGAATGATGCTTGACAGTCTATTATTATCTTAAGTGCCACATTAAAGTTCCATAAAAGTAATATTATATAAACACGTAAGACAAAACAACAACACTTTTGGGACTGCTGTGGTTTACTGTGTTCCTAAACCACGTAACAAAGGTCACCAACACTGGACATTAACAATAGCAGTAATAATTACAAAGAATTAGTTGTTTAACATTTGCATGTTAATGACGACTGGATGAAGGACTTCCTAAAGAGCTAGTAACAGGGTAGTAGCAGAGATTTTTTAAATTTAACTGATTATTTAGAGGGTTATAACATGCACACTTTGCACAATCTGTGGGCATGTGCATAGGAATGAAACCAATCCATCTAATTAAGACAGTATGCTTGTTACAGCCTCAACTTTGTGGTAAGAAGTCAGGTTTTTTTATTAATTTATTTACATAATGAGTCACGGTCTGGTCTCTTGCACCCAAATCAGTCTACTGCTGACTTAGATTCAGTCATAAATTTTTACAGTTTAGTTTTAGTGGAGTATGGGAGGGTGGCTGTGGTTTTCAAATAGCGTTTAATATTTTTTATTGCAAATAGCAGCATAATTTCCTGAAAATGCTGTGATCCAGTCACTGGTAATTTGCATTTTTTATACACATTTGTGACTCTTGCATTCTTTGCCAGGACAAGACAGTAGCTTGTCTCATTTAGTCATTTTAAATAGACTTCCTTTTCACACTCTGTTCCATATCAGAGGCAGATCCTTGATTGATGGGTACAGAAGGAAGACTGTCTTTTACTTTTTGGGGGTGTATCTATTAGGCTAATTTAGATGCGGTTACACATGCATGGAGCAGGTGTGAAACACCTTGCCATATTTGAACAGGTACAATCACAGAATCATAGAAAATTAGGGTTGGAAGGGATCTCAGGAGGTCATCTAGGCCAACCCCTGCTCAAAATCCTGAACTAGATTATTCCAGCCAGGTCTTTGTTGAGCCAGGCCTTAAAGAGCTCCAAGGATGGAAGTTCCACAACTTCTCTAGGTAACCTGGTCCAGTCTTTTATCACCCTCCTTGTGAGAGAGTTTTTCCTAATATCAACCTAAACCTCCCTTCCTGCAACTTGAGACTGTTGCTCTTTGTTTTGTCATCTGCCACCACTGAAAACACTCCAGCGCCATCCTCTTTGGAATCCCCCTTCAGGTAGTTAAAGGCTGCTATCTAATCCCATCTCAGACTTCTCTTCTCCAAACTAAATGAACCCAGTTCCCTCAGCCTCTCCTCATAAGTCATGTGTCCCAGCCCCCTCACCATTTTCATTGTTCTCCACTGGACTCTCTCCAACTTGTCTATGTCCTTTCTGTAGTGGAGGTCCCAAAACTAGACACAGTACTCCAGATGTAGCCTCACCAGTGCAGAATAGAAGGGAAGAATCACTTATCTTGTTCTGCTGGCAGTGCTCCTACTAATGGAGCCCAGTGTGTTGTTAGCCTTCTTGGCAACAAGGGCACACTGTTGACTCATGTTCAGCTTATTGTCCACTGTACCCCCCCAGGTCCTTTTCTGCAAAGCTGCTGCTTAGCCAGTTAATCCCCAGGCTGTGGTGGTGCATGGGATTGTTCTGTCCTAGGTGCAGGACTTTGCACTTGTCCTTGTTGAACCTCATGAGATTTCTTTTGGCCCAATCCTCCCTTTTGTCTAGGTCATTCTGAATGCTAGCCCTATCCTTCAGCATATCTACTGCACCCTTGAGCTTGGTGTCCTCCACAAACTTGCTGAGGGTGCACTCCATCCTGTCTTCCAGATCGTTAATGAAGATATTGAACAAAACCATCCCGAAGACCAACCCCCAGGGCACTCCATTTGACACGAGCTACCAGCCGGACATTGAGCCATTGATAACTACCCATTGAGCTCAATGTTCCCACCAGCTTTCTATCCACATTACAGTGCATTCATCCAACCCATGCTTCCTCAGCTTGCTTGCAAGAATGCTGTGGGGACCATATCAAAAGCCTTGCTAAAGTCAAGGTATATTACATCCCCTTCTTTCCCTGCATCCACAGAGCCAGTCATCTCATCATAAAAGGCAATCAGGTTGGATAGGCATGACTTGACCTTGGTTAATTCATGATGACTGTTTTTGATCACTTTCTTCTCCTCCAAGTGCTTAGTAATGGATTTCTTGAGGACTTTCTCCATGATTTTTCCAGGGACTGAGGTGAGGCTGACTAGTCTGTAGTTCATCTTCCTTTTTCCCTTTCTTAAATAGGGGCACTATGTTTGCTCTTTTCCAATTGTCTGGGACCTCTCCAGACTGCCACCAGTTTTCAAAGATGACGGCCAGTAGGGCTGTGTGACGCTTTGGTTGCTGATTCGATTTGGTGGCGATTCAGCCAGATTCAATGGCTGAATCTTCAAATTCAAATTGAATCAGGAGACCCTTTAAACTCTCTGAATTGAATCAGAACCTCCAGATTGATTCAGAAAGATCTGATGATTTGGACGTAGACACAGCTTTAAATGTTTTTTCTGTATTCCTCAAGGTACCAGGTAGCTCATGAATGCTGAGACGGTGGGGTGGATGGAGCATCCCATGGGAGTGCAGGGGAGGCCTCCAGCGTGCTTGGCGGTGGACCTGGAAGTGGACTAGAAATACTAGTGGGATTCTCCATCTGCTCCAGCATCACAGCATTCATGAGCCATGCCTGGTACCTTTAAATGTTTTTTCTATACACCTCAAGCTGTGTCTATGGCCAAATCGCTGATTCTCTGAATCAGCATTGAATCTTCAGATTTGGATTTGGCCAAATAGAATTTGGACAGTGATCTGAATCAACAAATCAAATCACTATCCCCAGTTCGGGCTGAATTCAAATCTGAATCAAATATGGCCTGTTTTACACACCCCTCATGGCCAGGAGCTCTGCAATCACATCAACCAACTCCCTCAGCACCCTTGGATGCATTGCATCTGGCCCCATGGACTTGCACATGACCAGCTTTTCTAAATAGTTCCTCACCTGTTCTTTCACCCCTGAGGGGTGCTGACCTCCTCCCCAGACTGTGCTGCCCAGTGCAGTAGTCTGGGAGTTGACCTTACCGGTGAAGACCAAGGTAAAAGGCACAGAGTTCTTCAGCCTTTTCTTCATCATCTGCCACTAGCTTGCCTCCTCCCCTATTCAGCACTTTCCCTGACCTTTATTTTGTTGCTAACATACTTGTAGAAAACCTTCTTGTTACCCTTCATGTTCCTTGTTAGCTGCAACTCCAACTGTGCCTTGGCCTTCCTGATGTCATCCCTGCAGGCCTGAGCATATTCTTATACTCCTCCCAACTGCTTGTAAGCTTCTTTTTTTGTGTTTAATTTCACCAAGGAATTCTCTGTTAAGAAATGCTGGCTGCTTGCTGCATTTGCTATTCGTCCTGCACATCGGGATGGTTTGTTCCTGCACTCTCAGTAAGGTTTCTTTAAAATACAGCCAGCTCCCCTGGATTCTTTTACTCCTCAGACTGGCCTCCTAGGGGATCCTGCCCATCAGTTCCTTGAGGGTGTCAAAGTCTGCTTTTCTGAATCTCAGGATCCATACTCAGCTGCTTTTCTTTCTTCCTTTTGTCAGGATCCTGAACTCAGTCATCTCGTGCTCACTGCTGCCCAACTTGCCATCCACGTCTACATCCCCCCATCAATTCTTTTCTGTTTGTGAGCAGTAGGCAAAGAAGATCATGGCCCCTACTTGGTCTTTCCAACATTTGAACCAAGAAGTTGTCTCCAATGCTCTCCAAAAACTTCCTAGATTACCTGTGCACTGATGTGTTGCCCTCCTAGCAGATGTCAGGGTGATTGAAGTCTCCCATGAGAACCAGGGCCTATGATCTGGAACTTCTGTTAGTTGTCTGAAGAAAGCCTCATCAACCTCATCCTCCTAGTCTGGTGGTCTATATCAGACCCCCACCACAATATCACCCTTGTTGCTTTCCCCTCTTACCTTCACCCAGATACTTTCAACGGGCTTATCTCCAGTTTCATACTGGAGCTCTGAGCAATCATACAGCTTTTTTACATACAGTAAAGCTCTTCCTCCTTTTCTGCCCTGCTTGTCCTTCCAATTTGTACCCATCCACGATCATGCTTCAGTCATGCAAGCTCTCACCAAGTCTCTGTTATTCCAGTCACATCATAGTTCCTTGACTGTGTGAGGACTTCCATTTCTTCCTGCTTGTTTCCCAGGCTCTTGTCTACAGACACCTGAGGTAAATCGCCGATTGCCCTACTTTCTCAGAAAAAAAGAGGCCACTCCTGTTGCCCCTTCCGTGTTTGCTTCCTCCAGATCCCCTGCTTCCCCACTTACCTCAGGGCTTTGTTCTTCATCCCCCAGTAAACCTAGCTTAAAGCCCTCCTCATTAGGTTAGCAAGACTGTCTCTGAAGATGCTGTTCCTTCTCTTCATCAGGTGGATCCCATGTTTTCCTAGCATTCCTTCTTCTTTGAACAAGATCCCATGGTTGAAGAAGCTGAATCCTTGCTGGTGACACCACCTGTGCAGCCATGCATTGATCTGCAGGATACACCTGCTCCTGACCGGGCCCTTCCCCTTGACCAGAAGAATTGAGGAAAACATGGCCTGTGACCTTGTCCTTCACCCTTACACCCAGAGCCCTGTAGTCATGCTTCATCTGCTGAGGGTCACCTCTGGCAGTACCATTGGTGCCCATATGGATGAGCAGCACAGAATAGTAGTCAGAGGGCTAGACAAGTCTCGGTAACCCTTCTGTGACACCTTTGATCTAGGCTCCAGGGGAGCAGCAGACCTCCTGAGACAACAGGTCAGGCCGGCAGATAGATCCCTCTATCCCCTACAGAAGGGAGTGTCCAACCACCATCACCCATTGCTTTCTTTTTTTGGCAGTGGTCTTGATCCTCCCTACCTTGGGGATTCCTGGCCTGGCCTCTTCCACTAATGGAATGTGCTCCTCCTCCTCCTTTGCTAGAGCTCCATATCTGTTTTTCAGGAAAACCACTGCATGTGGGGATGACAACTTCTTGCTGCCAGAAGATACAAGTTTCTGGTTTCCACCTTCCTGGGAGTCTATGCCTTCTTCCTTTTCTAGCACTGCCTCTGGAAGTCCTTTGTCCACAGTCCTGTAGGTTTCCTCCAGCATGAAATTGATGAAATCCTCTTGTTGGAGAATGGTCAACTGGTCCCACGTTAGTCAGGGGGGCATGTGTCCCCTGCCAGTGACCAGTGAGTGACTGGAGGCGGTGTCCCTCTACAGCCAATCTCACCAGCCGGGAAGTAACCATAGTGCTCCTGGAAGTGGCTGCAGCACTCCATGAAATGGCTGCAGGCTCCCACTCCCTGCCTGGTGCTCACAGGGTGGGCACAGGCACTCCTGCCTGCCCATTACATAAGTGGGGACCACGGCCTGTCAGGGGGTACACCAGCACTCTTGGGGTGTGTGTACACCCCCGTTCATTCTCTGTGCATCACCACTGTGGTGGAGGATGCTTTGGAGGCTTGCTACCTCCCACTGTAACTCTCTTGCCGTTTCCCTGTGGGACACTGTCAGAAGGCAGTGGTCACATTGCAGGCACTCCCCCACCTGACTGACCCTGGAAGGAATCTGCAAGCCGCAGTCTGCCCAGCACCAAATCAGGACCTGGGTGGAAGCCTCGACAGTCTGTGGTCTTGCCTGGACAAACACCTTGCAGATGCAAACAGAGGAAGAGCTGGAAGCGGCAGTTGCTCTGGGATTGCAATGTCCTCCACCCATGCCTTTGGGTCTTCTAATCTGCTGCAATTCATGCCTCTGTTTCCAAACAGACCTTCCCTAGCAAACTCCTCTGTAGCTGGCCTGTTTGCTGTTCCTTGATCTGAAGGGTTCCCTTTTTCCTGCAAACTCTTTCCTCTCAGCAAGCTTACAATAAAGGAAGGTGAGAGAGTTTCTAAACAAATTCCCCCTCGCTCTGGACTCTAGTTAACAAGGGGCTTAAGTCTTGGTCTAGCGGCTGAGTTTTAGCCACTAAAATAAAACTTGTAGTTAGTCAGTCATAATTTCACATATATAAAAATAATCTTACCTTTCAGGCTCCACTTCAAAAAGAGGGGTGGCAAACTGTCTTGGGAACTGCTTGCAAATTATCCCGGTTGCCACTCCCCTGGTCGTTTGGACTACCGCCTTATGTACCTCTTCTGGGCCTGGACTGGCTAGGTCCCTTTGTTAGGGCCTTTTGTCAGACCAAGGTAGCAATCAATAAGCAATCAGCTGCTCAGAGCACACACCCAAGCACACATACCCACAAAACAGCCCTCAGCAAGACAAGCAGGCAACCCTTGGCTCAGTTAACTTCCCAGAGCAGGATCTGATGCCTGGATCCTGGTTCCTTTTCTTGCTCCCAGCAAACTGCTTTTAAATGGTCCTGTTTGCTTCTTCCTGTTCGCTTTCCCCCTGGTTGCTTGGACAATGAGGGGGGGTCAGTTTCTTGTAAGGAGTCCTACTTACACCATCAGAAGATCATTTTTGAATTTGGCCCAAATTTTGTTGAAAAATAGGAGGAAGTGAAATCTAGAGCAGAGGGAAAGGAACCTGGTTAATTTTAATTCTATCAGTTGGATAGAGGAATAAAGTCAGTTAGCTAGGGCTGATTGAAACTACCCAAAGTACTTGGTGAAAGAGATCAGTGGTAACATTAAGGTGTAACGTGCTGTAGCTTCTGTAACTTTCCTGTTCTCATCTTTTGGGACCTAAAACCTATGAGGCTTCAAGACATCTTATTTAATATTGAACGTGGTCACAGAATCAGGTCCTTTGTTCGTATTTTATATTGACATTTGTGTGATCAAAAGGTAGTCACTACCATTTTGTTCATTTGTAATATGTAATATTATATTACTTTGACTATGGCCCAAAGGACCAAGACATAGATTCATAGATTTTTAAGGCCAGAAGGGACCATTAGTACATCTGACCTGTGTCTCACAGACCATAGAATTTCACTCCTTTACTCCTCTACTGAGTCTGTTAAGTTGTGTTTCAGTAATGTATATCAAGAGTGAGGTGCACATCGATGACTTGAAGTGTTGCATGTCTTCCATCCTCTGTCCCCCATATAAGGAGTGGCTATTCTATTTATGTTACACTCCCACCTCCTTTCCTGTTACAACTTCCTTCCAAAGGACTCTTTAATCCTTGTCAAGCTGTTTTCAGGATGAATCAAGGCGCTCACAGGACTAGTACCTTTGAAGAAGCTTCAGATACTGTGGTCAAAGCCTGAAATTATATTGCCATACATCTCCACTTCCCTAGTGCCTCAGCTGTGACACAGAGAACCTACATGAAATAGGAATCTAGACGCTGCACCACATGAACCAGGTAAATCTTTTGTTGAACAGACTTTTGAATAATGGGTGCTTTACTATAGAAGGATGAACCAGTACTGCACTCTAGTATATTAGCGAAGAGATGAAAACAGATGTTTGTTCCACCTCCTATGGATGGAAGAATGAACACAGCTGCTATCTATCCATCTTATTGTTTACCAGGTAATTCAAATAGGGGAGGAGCAGCCCTCAAACAAGAAATTGGTGTTCTGACAGCCCTCAGTTCTCTTCAGTTTTTTCTTAACACAACATCTGTGTTACCTAATAAAAAAGAAATAAGATGGACGAATGAATTTTCATGTTTGTTTTTCTTCTTCTACAGACCACAGGAGGCAACATCTGTTTCTTCCAACTTTTTGTCCTGTATAGGAAATTAAATATAAATTGCTACGATAAAGTAACACAAGGAACTGACTTAATTATAAATAAGAAAGTTTAGATTTAAGCAAGCCTCTTCACTTCCCTTCTGTAGGAGGTGATGCAAAACCATGAAATGCAATGGGACTGTAATGATCTCTGCAACTGCTTTAAGTTCCTTCTTTTGGCCCAAATTCTATCTTTGGATGCACATATGCAACACCTGTACTATATCAATACTGCCAGTTCTGGCTGGATTTCACTCTATTTGATTTTTGCTGCCAATGTTTGATTTGCGTCAATCATTTTTTCTCTTTACTGTGAAAACTAATCTTTAAAATGTTTGCAATGGTCCTAACTGGTGTGCAGGTTTCGTACTTTGAGGTCCATTATTTAAATACTGATGAAAAATTGGCTACTTGGGACTAGATTTCTTAAACAGGTAACTGAAATATTATTAATTACTTTATTTCTACTGCTATTTCTCTATTTAATAGAGTAACCACATCAACATTAGCTGGAATGTAGTAAAAAACTGTGACAATGATATATCAGATGTACTTTAAATACTAAGGATTGCAGCATCAGCTGTGGTGACCTGAGGACAAAAATGCAGCTTTAAGATGGACCATATGATCTCTGGCTACTAGTGGTCCAGGAGGCCATTGGAAAGAAGCTCCAATCATACTGTCTTGTCTTAGTTGTGCTCTCTGTGCCCCTCTCTACATATTATATTTATACTGAAACTAAGCTGTTAAATTGGTGCCCAATTTAAGGCAACATAAAATGGCAAGCCAACCATAAGAATGTTCCACATATAATGTAGAACATATTTACATCTGGTTTGTATAGTGCTTTAAATTTAACATGTTGCAGGTCTGGGACTGGGCCTGACAGTCAGTTGCACCAGCATCTTGAGCCTGCCTGGGGTGGTCTGGGCTAGAGCTGATAATCAGTTGCTTGTCATCTCTGGCTCTTGGACTGACAATCAGCAGATTGTTGGTGCCAGCCCTGGGGCCAATAATTACCTGATTTCCAGCCCCAATCCAGGCTGTGGGACTGCACGGCTACCAGTTTAAGCCCTGGGTGCAGCCCTGGGACCACAGCCAACATTTACCGCCAGTCCCAGAAATGTGGGCACCCAGCTTTCTCTTGCACTAGGAAGAAGAAAGGATGCAGCTGGGATATGATCCTTGATCCCAAAAGCATGTCTCTTGCTATGCACATGTGGAATGGCAAAAGGCATGATTGTTGGAGTTGGGAACTGACTTCTGTAGCACCTTGAAATGAGTGTGTGCAGGGGGGCCTAAGACAGAAACAGAGAAGACCAATGGGATAGAAACTGCTCTGCTAACTCAACACTGTACTACACTTCAGGATGAGCCCCATGGCTGCCTCTGCTTGCTTTACAGCACAAATGTCCAGGCATTACCGTTTATTCTGGCATTGACATATATGACCTGCTGACTAGTCTGAAAAGCAAGTGAGTTGACAGGAGTGAGAGTGGGAGCTAGGAGCAGACTGGTTTACAGGGCAGAGGGAAATGTGAAACTCAGGGAAGAGGATGCTTCAGTCGCTGGCCTTTTCAGTCTCATGCCACCTTCCCTGCCTTTGCCTCCTGTGGCAAAATGCCGGGCTAGTGGTTCTGGCACCGCTTAGGGGAGCCACGGGCTTCGTGGAGTTGTGTGAGCGCGCGGCTTGTGGGGCGGAATTGAGGTAGCTTTTTAGCCGCCCTCGAGGTTCGCCGAGTTGGCACAAGTAGACGACTTATAGTAAGTAGTTAGTGTCTCTTAATCTATAGGGTGTCCGTTGGTTCACGAGGTTCCAGAGCCAGCCCTTGCGTTCCAACAGTGGAGCTAGTCCAAAGCTAGGTGCGGCTGCCGGCTCCTTAAGTCCCAGAACTGGTCAACCGCTCATGAATGGGATATACAATGCAATACTGTAACACGGTGAATCGTTGTCAGTTGTTGGGTTTCCGAGGCCTTTGTCTTCGCTGGGATATGCCCAGGTGGGGAGGCTGAGAACCGGTCTGTGGGGTGATCGGGCCCACAGAGTTTTCCAGTTGTCATCTCTGCTGCTTCCTGCTTTTTTGCCTCTTTTATAGATGTTCGTTGGACTGCCTCTATGACACTAACTATAATACAGAGATAGGATAATTTTCTTTTACATAATAATTGCTAGGCAGATTTTCTTCATAAGTTTCATTTCTGCAGAAATGACACTTTTAGATAAGAAATGAAATTTACAGAATGCGCATGTGTAGCTTGATGCCAGTGGAGAAAAGTACAAAGCGTTTATTTTGATTAACAGTCAAGACTTCAAGGTTACATAAATGTGAGAGTGCCGCACGGCAGTTATACAGAAGAGGGAAAATAATATAAAATATATGCTAAATAATATAAAATAGCTACACCTCCTAGCTCTCCTAGGCTAGCTTACACCCCTGCTGCCATGATGATGGTTTGCTCCACTAGAATTTGGGCGCTCGGTGTATGGATCTGAGATGAGGGAAAGGGAACACGGTCAAAGTTCCACAGATTCTCAAAAAGGTTTTGGGGCTCTTTTATCCCTATAATTTCAACTAACTATGAGGGTTGGTTTTTTTTCAAGGAAGGTTTAAATTGATTTTTTTTCCAGCTCAAGGGATGAACGTAGTAGGTATTAGTAACATGGTCAGTTCAGCTGGAGCTTTCAATCCACAACATTTAAGTGAGATCAAAATTTATCTGAATGAGATTCTCCTCTCTTGGTAACAACGTTATGAATAAGCACTAAGCTGTAAATTGGCAAATATAATATGTCTTCTTTTATAAAGGAGGGGCAGGAAGGGCAAGGTTCCCAGCCAGGAGAATTTAAAATCTGACACAAACGATATACATAGGGCATAATGAAACACCTGGAGTACTTACTTAGACTCGGTACATGACTATAGAGTTTTGTCTTGATTTGTAGCAACTTAGAGTGACTCCATTTAGTTTTAAAGGAGAAAATGCAGATTCTGTTTCACCATTTGACAGCTTGCAATCTTTATGAAAATGTACTGATAACTATAAATGCTCATAAGTTGGCTAGCCACTAAGAGCCAAGGACTTAGCGTTGACATTGGATTGATGGCACATTGCATTCTCCCTAGACACAAAAGGTGAGAAGGACCCTCTTCCCTTTTGATAGGGCTTGATTTCCCAGTAATCAACTTTTTTTCTATTAACTGTTTGTCTGCTACCCCTGGGAATTTCTCTCCCCTCTCTTACAACTGGTTTTCTTCTACTATGCCATGTTGGCTCTCACTGCTCAGACTTGTAGAAAAATGCCTGGAATTTGTAAGCTTATCTATCTGTACCCCAACTCTACAGTTGGTTTAATAAAAGATACCACCCTAAGGTATCCTTACCTCCAGATAACTATAATGCATAGGACTTTCCATGCCCAATGAGCAGAAAAGTACTTTAACATTTTTGCTTCAGTAGAAATGAACACTGAATATATCTACTACAACTGGGGCTGGATCCAAAGGTCATTGACATCAATCAGAGGCCTCCCATTTCAGAGTCTTTAAATCAGCATCTTCATTACTTTTCCTTTCTTCCTTCACACAAGTGGAAAACTCAATGCCAGTGCTTAGGTATAGGGAATAACAGAAAACTTTTTCTGGACAGTGGACAAAAGTTCATGGACTTGTGCACATGTAAGCTAGAACACCAAACTTGGCACCTAGCCTCCCTACAGGACCTGTGATTCAAAGCAGCTAGCGTGCTGAACAGGGACTGCTTGAAGTCTCTGTCCAGAGGGGAGTTGCCTAGAGACGGAAGGAAATGCTGAGCACAGGGGTCTGTTTCAAACCCTCCACCTCAGGAGCTTTAGCCAAGGTGCTTTGGGTGTATACAGAAGTTGCTTTTTTTTACCACTTAAAGCACTTTATTGCTATGACTTAACAGAAGTGCACAGCTTTACAGCACTTTAAAAATGGGTACAGAGGTTTAAATTAACCCTTGTTAAATGAGGTGTTAAAGTTGAAGCAATGTCAACCAACAGCACTCGACATAACTTCTGTACACGGGCCAGACTGACCAGTGGGGAAGCCCTACAAGGCTGAGGAGCACCCCCCACTTCCTACCCTGGAAAGAGCAGGGAGACTCACAGTCCTCTCTCCTCCCCCCACCACTAAACACTGCACTTCCGTCATGTTTAAGACCACTGTAACTTTATAGTGCTATAAAAAGTGCTCTAAATTGTAGTTGTTTTTCTGTACCGAGGTGCCTTCATGTGAGATTAGCAGAACCAAACTCTCTCCTAAAGATAAGGCCAGGTAATTCTTTCTTTTATTTTAAAATGCTAGTTAAAGTAAGAGCGACTGGGGTGTCAGCCCTTGTCAGATTATCTCTGACTGATCTCTGACACCTCAGATTGGGGTGTCAGCCCTGCAGATAGGGCATTTGCTCAGGCAGTGGGAGACCCTGTATAACTTCCATCCTCTGAGTGGATTCAAATCCTCATTTCTCCCCTGCAGGCTATTCTGGGGTGGAGCATTCCCTACCCCTCTTGTTGAAGCTGTGCCGTTGTGCAGAAAATAATTCAAAATTTGTAAAGTCAGAGGGAGACAAGCCAGCAGAGCATGTTACTTGTAGGCTACTGGTTAGGGAGATTGCCCTGGGAAAAGAAGCCCTCTGTTTTAATCCCAGGAATGTTTCTGCAGTTTATCCACAACCTTTTTAATATAAGAAACCTCGACTCTTTGTTTCTGTGACATTTAGATAATTCCAGAGTGGGGCAGCACCTGAATGAGGTTTCTGGGATTATGGGTTTCCTTAGCTTCTTCATCCTCTCACTTTAAGTGTCTCTCCCCTTTATTGGATCTTGCCTACAATTTGCATATTGTAGAAACCATTTGAAAAGCTTTGGGCACTTCAGGCAGCTGGACAAGATGTTAACAAGTCACATGAGGCCTTGATTCAGCAAAGCAATTGAGCACATACCTAAGTCTCATTTAAACCAAGGAGCTGAAGGACGTGCTAAAGCTTATTATACACTTTCTTCAAGAGAACTACACTTAAGTATGTGCTGAAAGTGCCGAAAGCATGTGCTTAGGCTCAGATCCTGTGTAAGATAGCATCGCACAAGGGTGGTAAACAGCACATTAGAGAGAGAATTTGTTTTGACATTTTTCTGAACTATTTTCTTCTAAGCTTTCTGTCTTACCTTGACTTTTCTTGGAACTGAAATGTCATCATTGCCAGTGGTGTATATTTTGTTTCAATTCATTTCATTACAAGCGGAGGTGACCACATCATTCTGTTCTTTCGTTTTGGTTTTTTAGTGGCGATTATGTTCTGGTTAGTATTTCCTTTATTCCACTTCTCGTTCCATTTTCCCTGACTGAAATTGATCCTTGATTGTTATGTGAACCATTTTTCAATTGCACTCATGAACTGCAAAAGTGTAGTAGCAGGCAGCACAATAGATTTCAGCCATGTTCGTTCAAATGATACGATGTTAATAAGGCTAGACTTCCAATGGCAACTCACATGTATGATGGTTCGGGGTTTTTTGGTGAGATGTAAAGATAGCATCTAAATACTTCCCAGCTCAGTTCAAAAAAGCAAGTTAGACACAATGATCTGATTTCACGCAACCATGTGGCCTTTATATCGTCTATGTCCTTTATTCCCTGGACAGTTTTTTCCCCCTCCTTTGCATGGCTGTTTGCTGTAGAAGAGCAGTTCCCAATCTTGGGGTCCTGACCCCATTTGGGGGGTCACAACCATAAAACAGGGGGTCATGCACTCTCAGGAAGGGAGGCATAGGGGGGTATGTCCCCCAGATTTGTGCGCAGGGCAGGGGCGGATGTAGGCTGCCTGCCGCAGGCTTGGGGCTCCCTGCCCTGCTGCCTTCCCCACAGCAGGGAGGCTCAGTGCCACTGCTGGAGCCACACACTAGCTACGCTGCTATGGCAAAGTGTCCCCTACCTGCCCGGTGGCAGTGAGGGGCACAACTCTGTGGTGGGAGCTGTGGGTGGTGCGTGAGGGGCACCTGAGGGGCTGCGAGGCTGCGTGCTGGGAGTGAGGGGCCATGCTGAGGAAATGGGGTCATAAATAGGGTCATGCTGAGGAAAAGTTTGGGAAGCACTCCTACTGAAGCTGCAGAATGTATTGCAAAGCATGAAGACTTGGGAAAAGTGCAGAGATTTTGCCTTTTTACAAGTAGGCATGAATCTGTTGCTCATGCAAAGGATATTGCTCAAGCACAGGATGCTTTCGACAAATATTTAAAAAGTCCCTTTTTAACCTTTCTTCCTATTAGATGTGATTTGAAATTGTGGGGAAAGAAGAGAATTTCTGCAGTTTTGCTTTTCATCTTACATGTGTTTTGGTTGTGTTTGGTAAAAAAAAAAAACAAAAAAACCCAAGATATATACAACTCCAGTGCAATTTACTTTGGGAGTTAATTGGTCCAGACATCTAAGCCTTAAGTAAATCTGCTCTGTAGCATTTGACACACTGTGTTACTTCAATTAGTATGACGTATGCCATTATCTAGACACAATGAAAGATGTACCCGGCTAATCAGGAGATTAAGGTGACACAAGCATTTCTATTTTATTAATATTTGCTTAACAAAACTATGCATGGCAAATGAGATCTGGGTAGAAAGTCCAAGTCTGAAGCGCATGTATATGAGGTTATTTTTTTTTAAATCAAATTCAGTGCACAATTCAGCTACCAAATATATAATTTCTCAACTGATAGCTTTCTCTCTTACTGGGCTCTTCTTGCTAGGAAATGTGGTGCACACATGAAGCACAGGAACACAAGAATCAGGATCTTCTTCATGGCTCACCATACCCCAATGTTGTCAGTGTTTGTCTGTAGCAGTGTTTCCCAACCTTTTCCAGCCCAAGGCACACTTACATTAATAAAGTGTTTCTGTGGCACACCTGTTAAAGCATTCCCCATCCCCATGCTTATGAGCTCATTGTAGCTCATTGCCACAGCCAAATTCTGTGGTACAGGGGTTCAGAGGCTCACGAACTGCGCATCCCCCCACAGCCAACACATGCGCAGTAGATGAATTTCCTTCTACTTGGCCGGTTCTTTCTCTCCCCCACAGCCTACACATGTGCAAGCCTGTGAATATCTCATCCATGTGGCTTCTTCGTTAGCATTAATCAGCTAGAGTATTTCTTCTCATTATTCCAAAATTCTCATGGCACACCAGGGAGCTCTTCATGGCACACTGGTTGAAAAGGATTGATCTATAGCACTATTTCTGGGATGCCATCCATGACCCTCAAGCAGCAGTTTTATATGTGTTCCTGTACCAGTCGATCAGACCAACAAACAGCAGGCCAAAATTTGATCTCTGCGAACAGCCCCATTGCCATAGTTTAAGTTTTGAGGTCACTGGGCATCTTTAATTGTGGTCTGGGGGTGGGGAAGGGAGCTTTAATTAGAGTGGCTCTGAGAGTGGTGGGGGATGCGTTGACTAGAGATAGTTCAATGAGCTTCAGTTAAAAATGCCTCTGCCATGATTTTGAAGTGCGGGGATCCTGACTACATGAAACAGGGAGGCTGCTGGAGAACTCTAATTAGCATGCTTCAGTGGACTCAATTAGTCCCCTTCACACCTACAGGCACTCAGAGCAGTCATGTTGGCCACTCAGAGCTAAATATCATAAAGGGACAATCTCAAGATAGACAGTGTTATGCTGCGGTTTGTGGACATGCTTATGCACTAATGTTTTCAGTGCGATTTTTTTTGTGCATCTTTTGATAGCTTCCTGCCAGCTTGAGAATGGATCAGGCAGGCAGAGTACAACCTGCCATGCATATATGTATGCTGCAGTCCACAATAATGAAAGTACCTGTCATTCTCCTGAGTGTGTGCAGGTGATTACTTTCACTCTTATTTCATTAAGTAATTTTTATAATTATAAAATATATATAATTATTTTGTGGAATAGGCAGTTTTTAGGGATCAGGTGAACAGGGAGGTTATAAATATTCTTCATTTACTCTGTTACACTTTGACATCAGTGGGACTAGTACTTTGCACTGAGATATACAGACAGTGTATGAAGGGGAACATTTTAGAGGTTTAGCTAATTTGGAATAGCTCCTTAAATTTCATCCCTAGAAAATCTACTCAGTTGAAAAAAAGAAATACAATTGTTTTTCCTTTTGACCACTATGTAGAGTAGAGCAGAATACTTGACATTTCGTTCCTCATCCTATGCATTCCAGTCCTGAAAAAGCCTAGGTGGATTTGAATATCAACCTGTCCATCTTGGGAAAGAATCATATAATGAATCATTTGCAACAGAGCTCTGCTGAACATAGCAGCAAAGTATATTAATCAGTCCTCTATCCATAATGGTACATCAGCATTGAAACTTTACAAGTTTCAAACAAAAAACTTTTTTTTTTTCACTTTCTTGAAGAGCATAGAGCTTTGGATTATGTGCAGGACATAGAGTAAGTCTATAAAGTAGTACGTTATTATCATTATTGCAGCACTTTATTGGCTGCTTGTCATGGCATTATCTGTGCACATTTTATATAGTTTAGATGAAAGAACAGCATATACACCAATATCTCCCAGAAGGAATGGATTTTGATTGTTTGGATCTCACCCGTAGCACTGTATGGTTAGTATCTCTTAAACAGCTTTGTTTCTTTACAACCCATAATTGCCAATCCTCTCCCTTAACATTTTCTTAGCATTTTTATTGTGGAAACTATTATATCAACATTGCCACTATGAGTAAGAGTTTGTGTATGTGTGTTAGGAGGGGTAGATAGGCTGGCTGGGTAGATGTTTGGCTGTTTAAATTTGCTAAGAACTCTGTTTGCTTGTTTGTTTTTTCCCTACAAAATTTCAGAAAAATGTTGTTGGGGGGTGATATGTGTGCATGCATATGTGTGTTTGTGCACACGCAAATCTTTGTGCTCAATGTCATGGAGTTCAAGTCCCTCTTTTCAATGCTACCCCCTCCCCAGATGTTAATGGCTACAAATCCTTTGTTTTCCTTTGCTATAGCTAAACCTACTATTTATGTTTTAGAATAACATTTGCTTCAGGAGTCTGGAGTTGGATATCTGGATGATGTGGTCAACCCAGTGACGTTGATGTTAGATGATCATCATCTCCATGCTTGTGGTGTTTACTTACAAGAGGATGCTAATGTTGGTGCATGTATCTTCCTACTGGATTTGAAGGATCATCCACAGGCGGTGTTGAAGGTACTTCTCCACTGACTTGAGGTGTTTCCTGTATGTTGTCCACATTTCAGCACTATACAGTAAGGTGGGGATCACAACTGCTGGATCAACCACGAACTTGGGTTCGGATCTGATGTCACAAGCTTCAAATACCTGTTTCCTCAGGCATCCAAAGGCTGCACTTGAACATTTAAGGTAATGTTGGGTTTCTTCATCTATGTCAGCCTTTTGTGAGACACGGCTTCTGAGGAAGGGAAAGTACTCAGTGTTTTCCAGAAGCTTACTGTGAATCTGAATGACCAGAGCAGGGGACTGCTCATTAAGAGCTTGTTGATGGAGGACCATAGTTTTCTTAATGTTAAGTGGCAGTCCCATGTTCTTGTATGCCTCAGTAAAGATGTTGGTTACCTGAAGGTCCGCTTCCACGCGAGCACACAGCACAGCATCATTGGAGTACTGGAGCTTGATGACTGGTGTCAGGCTGGTCTTTGTTTTGGCTCAGAGTCAGCTGAGATTAAGCAGTTTACCATCCATTTGATAGTTTACCTCCACTCCAACTGGAAGTTTGTTGGTGGTCAGATGTAGCATTTGTTGGTGGTCAGATGTAGCATCGCAGCAAGGAATATTGAGAAGAATGTTGGAGAAATAATGAAGCCTTGCTTAACTCTCATCTTAACTTCAGAGGGATCTGTGATAGAGCCATTACTGAGAACCACTGTGCGCATGCCATCATGGAGCAGACAAAGAATGGTGGTGAAGTTTGGTGGGCGTTCATACTTCAGAAGGCTCCTTTACAGAGGTTCTTGCTTGACAGTTGAAGGCTTTTGTGATGTCAAAGAAGGCCATGTTGTTCCTGGCATTTTTCCTCAAGCTGGTGAGCTGTGAAGATCAGGTCAGTTGTGCTTCTTGATGCCCTAAATCCACACCAAAATCAAGGAGAAACTCTTCAGCAAGTGGAAGGAGATGGTTCAGGAGGTTTCTTGCAACGATCTTTCCTGTGGTGGACACAAGGCCTCTGTAAATTTCACCGTTGGATTTGTCTCCTTTCTTGAGGATTGTCGTATTCATGGTGTCCCTGAGGTCATCTCGGATATATTCATCATTCCAAATCCTTAAGATGAGGGCATAGAGCCTTATGGGACTATGATGTGGAGCCCAGATACTTCAGAACAGGTTTGCTAGACAAGGAACCTAAGACCAGAGAAGAGAGTGGATTGGGACAAGGACTGGATGGATATAGTAACATAGAAAAAAACGTTCTCTCTTGGAAGAAGTTTGTGTTCACTAAAGCACATCCCTTTCCTGAGTCCAGAATGGAATCTAATATTCTTAAGGGCCTGAAGAAGTGAAACCTTTATATAGTTTCATTGCTGAGTTTCACTGGTTTTGTCTACTGTTGCAAATTCCATAGGGATCTAGAGTAGACAGGTAAGCAGCTATGCCAGGATAGGTACTATTGCAGCATGGCAGTAGACTGTTTGTATTGAACAAATTACACTTACAATGGCACAGAATTACCCCTGATTTGAGGTGGGGTTGAATTTTACATCAGATTCAATTAAGTCGCACCAGATTTATGTCATTTTTTTAAATACCATTTATACTATTTTTATGGTATTGCAAAATCTGCTCCTTTTTTTTTTTTTGCTAGTGCAAAGGCTGGTAAGACCAGTGTAAGCATGTCTTTCTTCCAAGCCCTAAATCTCCCAGTCTTCTGCTGTCAGCAAACATATAAAAATCCCTAGCGAAGCATCCCATTCTGCTTTAATGTTGGTTCATTTTATTAGTGTGAGTAGCAGAGGTCTGTGCCTTGGGTCACAATGTTCAAACTGTGCTGAGGGCCAGATGAGGGTCAATGTGATGCTATGTGACAGAATTTCTGATTTTGTTATATATAAAACCATGAAATTATCCTCAAAAATTACATTAAACAGAAAAGTATTAAGGTTGCCAAGTCAAGCACCCTGACATTATTACATGCTAGCATTACATAGGCTGACAAACTTAAGTGGGTCTTCTTGCAGGTAGACATTATGATACTTTTAAATTACATATTCACTTTGCATTTTTTTTTTTTACAAGACCCCTGCCGCCTTGTGAGTGCTGACTACTAATGGAGCTATTTTATTTTAGTATTTTCTACTCATGTATTGTCTTACTTCCTGCAAATTATTCAAAGCTTGCCCTGAAGAGTGAATTATTTACCTCTTTATGGGTGTCACTTTTGTATCCGAGTGCTTTGCATGCATGAGCACTCCAGAATGCCCTTGGGAGGTTCTGGGGTGGTGTTGCCTCTGTTTTAGAGCTGGAGAACTGAGACACATGGAGATTAAGGTCAGGCATGTCTATGAATCTATGAATTCTGACCAGAGCCAACCTTAGCATTGGGTGACATGGGCAACTGCCCAAGGCACCGTGGTCAGGGGGGTGCCCCCTCATACATGGGTGCTATTAGCAGCAGGTAGCAGGGCCCTGTATGATGCCAGGGGAGTGGGGGAGAGGGCCTCAGCAGGGCATGGTAGGGCAGGACCTGGGGGGGTAGAGCAGGGTGGGATGCCTGGGATTCTGTGTGCAAGAGCAGCAGCAGCAACTGCTCCTACCTGGGTGGAGCCAGGCAGGGTGGTGCGGCTCATGCAAGGAGCTCTGGGCTGGGGCCAGCAGCCCGCAGAGGGGAACATGGAAGAGCTTTGGTTGAGTCTTGCCTGCATGCAGCTGATTGCATGTTGTGCCCTGGAGGAGCTCCGTTAAAGCTGCAGGACACTGGGGCCCCCATGGCAACACTTGCCTGCTGCTCATTGCAGGCTCCTGCTCCCTCTACTTCGGCTCCATGGGGTGCAGCTGGGGGTCTCTGCCATGGGCAGATGCCCTGTCCAGCTGCCCAGCCTCTTAGAGCCTGTCTGTGGCAGGGAGCAGTGCTGGTGACCTGGTGGAGGGAGAGTGCCAAAATACAGGTGTACCCAGGGTGTCATTTTCCCTAAGGCTAGCTCTGATCCTGACTATTAAAATCTCCGCAGGTCCACAGCAGAATTCTTTTTGACTTTCGCTATAACTGATAATGCTTAGCAGTTCCGTAAAGCAGCCCCCAGCATTTCAAATCGGGCACCCAGAGAATGAGACGCAACTAGTATCATACAGGACCCGTGCGGTGGAGGCATTATAGAATCCAGTTCAGCGGCCTTTGCAATCAGTGATGTCGTCTCTTCCTGCAGTTTCTTGATTTATCCACTGTGCACTTTCCAAATCTGCAACAAATCTGCGGGAGACTCTATAAACAGGAGCCAGCTTTACTGAACAATCTTGGTTTAATTCCTAGAGTAGGTCGATCCACTGAATTGAATGAGGCAGGGGTCCTTTGGAGGAGAAATGATATGTGAGCATGTAATTAAAGACTGTACCCTAATGCATACAGATACAAAGGGGAAGCAAATCAAAGCCCTTTCCATGATCTAAATTGTGGGATTTCCTAACTTTTGAACCCTTAATTTTGCAACTTTAATGATTTTCCTTCTAAAAGAGGTATTTGTTTATGTATTCTGCTTCACGATTTTCATTTCAGTTCTCTCATCGTTAGGTTGGGTGTAGCTGCAAGAATACACTCCAGCACAAGTTGATTCACATGCTGTCTTACAGTCTGCAGTATATAAATCTTGGAAAATGTGCTTTGAATGGAAAGGGTACCAACTTAATGATACATTTACTCTAACTACTGCCTGGCCATGCACTGAATCCTAATGCATATTGCAGACTCGCAGTTGTGACAGATGTTTCTCTGTGCTTATAAAGTAACTTTATTGCATTAACTGCCTGTAAGCAGTTTACTCTTTAAAAGATTCAGAAAGTAAATTAAAATTATCTAATTATTTGTTATTTAATTTAGTAGGATTAGTTTGCCAAAATTGTGCATATATTATAATGTTTCTGTACTATAGTCATTAATGCTAGGTTCCTTTTTTTGATGTCTCAGTAGTGATTGGATACAATAGAACATTTCTGTACACATACTATATGTATATATATATGTATATGTATATGTGTATGTATATGTGTTTATACCTCTTTATACCTATTTATACCTCTTCTATCATGTCCCTCTTCCCTTTTTCATTGTGGGGGCCTATGAATTGTAGCTCTCTGCCTCCCATTGCTCCTGGAATTTCTGCTCTGCGTATGAGTTGTAGGAAGGTACTTGTCAAGCTCTGTCATGACATGCCATACAGTACCTCTGTATGATAGGTCATACTGTCATGATATATCATACAGTACGTATCATCTGTACCTCTGGCATACCTATGTTTTACAAGGCCAGATTTTAGGTTTGAGTTTGCCCTGAGTTTGAGTCCTTATGCCAGGTCTCTTTTAAGTTTCAGGTATTGATAGGGAAGCACCAACACAATGTGATAAACTCCGTCGAAAACCATGGATGGTTTGTAATATTTGTTGATATACTGAAAATGATATTTAATTGTTAACTGAGAGGTTTTTCAACCTATCATTTTCTGCATTCATCTACCATTCTCACTCATTAGCTTACTTGCAAATCTGCTCATCTGCTGCTTTGTCTCTGGGCTCCTTTCTCTCTGAGCTCCAGGGTTTCCACTTCTCCTCCAATCTTTCCTTTGTGTGACGCCCCATGTCTTGTCTGCATCAGCGTGGGAAGGACACCACCAAGAGAAGCTCTGCAAACTAGAGATTGAGAAGCACAGCTGCCACCCATTCCATTACTACATTCAAAGTACAGACCAGGGTTAGCGAAGAAGATAATCTGATTTCCCTTGATAGAAGTTCTGTATCACACAAGCGTAAGGGGAGATACAACCTTCCTTTCATTGTAATGCTGATACGTGGTTTTTTATCCTGTTAGAGTCTGACTTACTTACAATAACAAATTCCTTACGGTGGTGTCACTCATTTTCATTTTCCCCACACACCTTTCAATTCTCAAGTCAGCATGTAGCAGGTTGCAAATGGTGTTCGAATAGGAAAATCACAGGTGTCTTGTGGATACAGTCCAAATAAAGGAGCATGGATTACAGGCAGAAATCAAATTGGAACACATGGAAAGATCCCACTGAAAATCATCATAGACGGTTAACAGATGGTAGCCTTGGCACTAGGAGTTAGGATTTCCCATTCAGGGAACTCCAGAGCACTAGCACAATGGGGTTAAATTCAAATTGAGTTTTTTCTAAAGAATAATAGTAGGGGAAATGCAGTAGCAACAGTGCTGCATTCCCACAGCATTGTAGCAGAGGACTCCATTGCCATGAGTATTACAATGTCTGTTGTCTTTAGGGGATACTCTGTTCAAATACATACAGAATATAGCATCACAGAATTCATTTTAGCTGTGAACGATTTCACCCTTGAACTTTTGATTGTGTGGTATTTTTCTTTGGAGCCTCTATTTGCAATTGTCTTAGTAGCTAGTAGCATACATTGGATGTGCCTCTGATTGAAATAATTATATGCAACAAATGACCATTTTGGGTGTAGCACAATAAGGAGCTCTCTCAGCACTAGCGGGAGGTGGCATTTTGTTTTCAGAAGAGGCGGTTTGGTATAAAGGAGCATATGGATACATGTGTTCTCTATTATTATAATGATAATTATTACAAAATCATAGAAAACGAGGGTTGGAAGGGTCCGTAGGAGGTCATCTTGTCCAACCCCCTGCTCAAAGCAGAACCATCCCCAACTACTATTGCTTTTTCTTTTTTCTTTTTCTGCTATCTCCCTAACTATGATTGTTTCTCATATAATAGAAAAGCACAGCTGTATCTGCCTACTGAGATGATGTTAGTGCCTTCTAATCTAGACCATGGGTTTATGAGGAAACTGCTTGTTGTGAGTGCTGTTAGCTCTACCGCAAATTAGACTAAAGTATGTGAATAGGGTTTTTTTTTTTGGTTTTCTAATGTGTTTTTATTTGTTCTGTGGGAGCCTGATATTAAAAGAGTAGCTGGTGGTTTAGTGTTTAGCAGCCAGACTAGGAGACCTGAAATTAGGCTTCCAAAGTTTTGTCGATTCGGTGCTCTCTCACTGACTTGCTTTGCTTTCTTGGGAAAGTCAGTTAACTGCTTTGTGCCTGGAATTCCTCACCCATTTACACTCTTTTGAAGTGTCTTACTGAAAATTAGCACATTGATACTCATTACTATTATCGAAGTATATTTTCACATAAGGACAATGTGTAAAATGTATGTAATGCAGCCTAACCTATAATACGAAATTGGAGAGATCGCTCATAAGCGAAGAGCATTAATGAGAGCTTGTGGTTCTTGCGCATGGGTTGCCTGAAAGTCTGACTGTGTATGAATGTACAGAGTACTCTTCATTGAGACTCTCAGCATGTATCCAGAATTGACTTTTGTAATAGATGTTTGTTTCAGCAATTTAAGGTCAAAAAACATTTGAGGCAAATATACGGAAATTATGTAACATTCCCTTAATACATTCACAAGGAAAGCATTATAAACAGCATGGAATATATTATTTCACACGAACAAAATATTGTACTTTTATAACAGCAAATGGCAACAGTGTATTTTTTATTTTATTTTTTTTAGCAGAATTAATAATATGTTCTTCAGAGCCTAAATTAAATCACTTCTGAAGTGTCAAGCTTCCTTCCATGGTATTTTATTTCTGGCCAGTGACTTACTGGAAATCCCATGATATGTGTGTTAGTTATGAAAAAATCATTTTAAGGTGTCTGAGTTGTGATGAAGCAAACAAATGCAGCATCCTGTATCTTTAAAAGTGCAGCTAGCACTTGCTTTAGCAAATAGAGCTGAAGAAATTTTGTGGGGCTGGGCTTTTTTAATGTGTCCTCCTGTCAGTGCTAACTGCTTAATATTTTACTCACAGATTCCATTGAGTTCCTTTACGTATTTTCCTTCCCAGACAGCAGAAGAGAACAAAATGATAAATTAAGTTAGGGCAAAGAGCAGAAATTAGTTAAAAAGAATCCAAACAGCTAATTTATCTAGACTTCTAATGAATTGAAAAAACAAAGTTGCTAAAGATGACAGTATTGTAAATCCTACTTATCTCTACTAAAATGTCCTTATTTCTTCCCACTCTTTCTTCTGCACTCATACATCAAGTCAATGTAGTGTGACTTGCTCTACTAAAGTGGAACTAAAGGTCAAGGTTTTCAATCTCAGGGTACCCATGGGGACACCTTTTTGTGTAACACCTGACTGGTTCAAAAATGGAATTCTGGTTGCTGAATCTATCAAGGCATGGAATAGTCTAATGTTCAATCTTAGGGAGAAGAAAGAAAAAAAGGAGAGACTGAATATTATACAAGAGTACAATAAACACAGAAAATAGAGTTACATCATGCATAATTTTGGCCCGATCTTACTAGTTTCATTAGTATCTATTACTTTCTGACATTTTTAATAACAAATATATAAAATATTTTACACTTGAATAAGATTTGCATGGTTAAGACCTTTCTTAACACATTCATATTTATCATAATAAATGATTTACACTTCTCTTGCCAATGACAGGATAATGTAGAACCTCAGTGAATTCTTTAGTGAACCTTTCTATAGTCATCCATACCTGTTTCAAGGTCTTTCCTTCTAGAAATGGAACAATTCTAGGAACACTACAAAGTGGTGATAGAGAGAGGACGTGCAGCTTTTTGCTTGCTGCTGTTGGCTAAAAAGGATGTGAGACCAACTATTAAATGCCTACTAATTTTCACAAAACTTAATGAATAATAGGGGTGTGCAAAGCAGGCAGTATTCAATTCAGATTCGGCTCAATTCAGGGGACAGTGATTTGATTTGCTGATTCAGATCGTTGTCTCAATTCGATTAGGCTGAATCTGAATCTGAATATTCGATGCTGATTTGGAGAGTCAGCGATTCGGCCATTGACATAGCTTTATATGTTTTTTCTACGTACCTCCAGGTACCAGGTGTGGCTTATGAATGCTGAGACTGTGGGGCAGATGGAGCATTGAGTGCGGGGGGTGAGTCCCCCACACACTTGGTGGAGGACCCAGAAGTGGACTGGAAATGGGCCGCCCCCCGGGGTCCCTCCAGCTCAGTAATTGGCTGTGGGGGGACCGTGGGTGCCCCCCCCAAACCCAGGAAGCACCAGTTGCCTCCCTGCATGTTCAGCGGTGGACCTAGAAGTGGACCAGAAGTACTTCTCGGTCCACTTCTGCCTCGGTCTGCCACCGAGTGAGTGGGGGACCACCCCCACCCCGCTCCTGTGGGACACTCCATCCACCCCACCATGTCAGTGTTCACGAGCTGCTCCTGGTACATACAAAAAATATATAAACTGTGTCTATGGTCAAATCATCTAATCTCTCCGAAATTTCTCCGAACTGACTCAGAGGCTTCCAATTTGATTTGGAGAGATTAATGGGTCTCCTGATTTGACTCGAATTCGAACATTCAGCTGCTGAATCAGACCGAATCTCCTCCAAATTGAATCAGTGACTGAAGCTTCACACAGCCCTACTGAATAACTGATTTCATAGATTTCATAGACATCAGGGCTGGAAGGGACCTCGGGAGATCATCGAGTCCAGCCCCCTGCCCAAAGGGCAGGAAGTCAGCTGGGGTCATAGGATCCCAGCAAGATAAGCATCCAATTTACCCTTGAAGGTGTTCAATGTAGGTGCTTGAACCACCTCCGCTGGCAGACTGTTCCAGACCTCGGGGGCTCGGACAGTAAAGACATTCTTCCTTATGTCCAGCCTGAAACAGTCTTGCAGGAGTTTGTGACCGTTCGACCTCGTCATCCCTTGGGGCGCTCTGGTGAACAGACGTTCCCCCAGATCCTGGTGGTCACCCCGATAAACTTATAGGTGGCCATCAGATCACCCCTGAGCCTGCTCTTTTCCAGGCTAAAGAGTCCCATGGCTCTCAGCCTGTCATCGTAAGATCTGTTTTCCTGACCTCTGATCATGCGCGTGGCTCTCCTCTGGACTCTCTCAAGCTTCTCCAAATCCTTTTTGAATTGTGGAGCCCAAAACTGGATGCAGTACTCCAGCTGCGGCCTCACCAAGGCCGAGTACAAGGGGAGAATGACGTCCCGGGATTTGCTCGAGAAGCATCTATGGATGCAAGCCAGCGTTTTGGTCGCTTTATTAGCCGCAGCATCGCATTGGAGGCTCATGTTCATCTTGTGGTCAATGATGACCCCCAAGTCTCTTTCTTCTGTAGTGCTATCCAACGTAGCACTGCCGAGCCTATAAGGGTGCTGCAGGTTTTTCCTCCCGAGGTGGAGAACCTTGCATTTTTCGGTGTTAAACACCTTCAGGTTCTCGTCTGCCCATTTGCTGAGCTTGTCCAGGTCAGCCTGGATAACCCGCCTGTCCTCTGGTGTGGATGCTTTGCCCCAAAGTTTGGTGTCATCGGCGAACTTGGCCAGTCCACTCCTGACTCCAAAGTCCACATCGTTAATGAAGATGTTGAACAGTATGGGTCCCAGGACAGAGCCTTGAGGGACCCCACTGGTCACAGGGCACCACAATGAGTGACTGCCATCAATAACAACCCTCTGAGTCCAACCACGGAGCCAATTTCCCAGCCAGCGGATCGTGGTGGAGCCAAGGCCACAACTGGGCAGTTTGGCCAAGAGGTGATCATGGGATACCAGATCAAAAGCTTTTTTGAAGTCAAGATATATGACATCAACCTCTTCTCCCTTGTCCAGGTGATAGGTCACCTGGTCATAGAAGGAAATGAGATTGGTCAAACAAGACCTACCCACAACAAACCCATGCTGGCTATCCCTTAGGATGTTAGCCTGGGCCAGTCCCTCAAGGATGGCCTCCTTAATAAACTTTTCTAAGATCTTCCCCAGGATAGAAGTCAGGCTAATGGGCCTGTAGTTAGCCGGATCCACTCTCCTCCCTTTCTTGAAGATCGGCACCACATTGGCCTTCTTCCAGTCTTCGGGCACTACACCAGAGTGCCAGGAGTTTTCAAAGATCCGTGCCAGGGGCTGGGCTATGACGCTCGCCAGCTCCTTGAGTACCCTGGGGTGCAGATTGTCAGGGCCGGCTGACTTGAAGGTATCCAGCTTCTCAAGGTGTTCCTTCACGAGGTCAGCATTTATGGAGGGTAGGGGATCCCCATCACCTGGATCTCCCTGTCCCATAGCAGGCATGGGCATCCCATGTGACTGATGAAAGACTGACGCAAAGTACCTATTTAATAGGTTGGCTTTTTCCTGGGCGTCAGTTGTCAGTTGCCCCATCTGGTTTAGCAGGGGTCCAACATTGCCCTTGCTTTTCCTCTGGCTCCCCACATACCTGAAAAAGGACTTTTTGTTGTCCTTGATGCCTGAAGCTAGTTGGAGTTCAGTTGCAGCCTTGGCTTTCCTGGTTTGCTCCCTACAGGACCGGACCAGCATGGAGTAATCCTCCTTGGAGGTGAATCCCATCCTCCATCCTTTGTAGGCTTTCCTTTTTAGCCACAGGAGGTCCGCTAGGTCCCTGGAGAGCCTTTCCTCCCTGTTGGAATAGATTTAGCTTCTGCATTGAGGATCGCTTCCTTGAGAAGCAACCACTCTTCTTGAACTCCCATCTCCCTGGGGTCATGGTCCCTGAGGGCCTGACCGACTATCCTCTTGAGCTTGTCAAAGTCGGCTTTTCTGAAGTCAAGGACTTCTGTGTTGCTGACTGACTTGCCAGCTTTACGGTGGATGGTGAAGGTGATCAGCTCGTGGTCGCTGTCACCCAGCTTCCCATCGATCACTAGGTCGCCGATTAGGTCATCCCCCGTAGCCAGTACCAGGTGGAGCAGCGCTTTGCCTCTCATTGGCCCATAGACTTCTTGAGTCAGGTAGAGGTCATCCACGCACGAGAGAAAGCTTTGCGACTGCTCGGCTTTTGCTGAGGGATCTTCCCACGAGATGTCCGGGTAATTGAAGTCACCCATGACAACCAAGGTCCTGGAGCAAGCAGCCTCAGTCAGTTCCCGGGTGAACTCCTGGTCAAGCTCAGGACTTTGAGTGGGAGGTCTGTAGTAGACTCCCACCATTGTGTCCCCTGTGCCGTATTCCTCATGAATTTTTACCCAGAGGGTCTCTAGCTGTCCATGCCGGTCGCCAACATCAGCTTGCAGGGACATGTAGCTTTCCTTCACATAAAGAGCTACACCCCCGCCCCTTTTGTCAACACGATCCCTCCTGTACAGGGTATAGCCCTCTACACCCGTGGTCCAGTCATGGGTGGAGTCCCACCAGGTCTCCGTTATCCCAATGACATCATATTTCTTTGCACTGAGCAGGAGGACGAGCTCGTCCTGCTTGTTGCCCAGGCTCCTGGCATTAGTGTACAGGCAGGCAAGTGTGCCCTTGGGGGCTCTTGCCTTGCCCACAGATTGTGCCAGGGCTGGGGCAGGGGTGGGTTCCCTTAAGTGCCTTGGTCCGCTGGCTTGCAAGAGTTGCTCTGCAGGCCAGCAGTGGCAGTAGTTCCCCCATCCCCCAGCGGGCTTAGTTTAAAGCCCGGTGGAGCAGGTCAGCCAGCCTGGCTGAGAAGAGCCTCCTCCCCAGGGGAGAGAGGTGGAGGCCATCTCTTCCCAGCAGCTCGCTGCCTCTCTCGCCAAAGAGCGGGCTGTGGTCATGGAAGCCAAAGCCTTTCCGATGACACCAGCGCCGCAGTCTTTGGTTGACTGCGTGGATCCTCCTCTCCCTCCTCAGCCCATAGCCCGAGACTGGGAGGATGGACGAAAACACCACCTGAGCTCCCAGACCCCTAAGCCCCGCTCCCAACTGGGACAATGAGAGGGAAAAAAAAGCCATCTGCTGTGTCCATCAATAGAGTTCATGGTGTTATATATAACAAAATCAGAAATTCTGTCACATAGCATCACATTGACCCTCACCTGGCCCTCAGCACAGTTTGAACATTGTGACCCAAGGCACAGACCTCTGCTACTCACGCTAATAAAATGAACCAACATTAAAGCAGAATGGGATGCTTTGCTAGGGGATTTTATATGCTTGCTGACAGCAGAGGAATGGAAGATTTAGGGCTTGGAAGGAAGACAGTACTTCTGACCTGGCTGCTGCCACTGCTGCTTCCCTCTACTATTGCGTCCAATGCATGTGTGACCTGCTGCAAAAACTCCCCACCACTGAAACGCCACTGACATCTGCACTTCGCACGCTAGATGAAACTGCTGGCAGACCAGATCTGGTTGCCAGCCTCTTGTTTGCATCAATGAAGGAGGCCTTAAACAAGATGTGTCCACATTTGATTTCTCTACAACCTATGTGTGCAGTGGCTGCCAGTATTAAGTAGACTTTTAAGGCTCCTCCAGATGTGCAGCAAAGCTGCTCTGACATACTGTAAGTCCAGTGCATTGGCGCAGATTCGATTAATCAAGTCTGCTGGAACATGGAAATTAATGCACTCTAGCAGCCTGCAGCGTCATGTGTATCAGTGTTTCCGCACTGCAAAATGGAGGTTAAACTAAACTCATTTGATGAGCTTTGAAGTGCCCTGCCACCATTTTTTAGTGTGGGAACACTGATATATGTGACACTCAGGCGCTTTTAGTTAGTGTGGATTGCTAAGTAAAGTGTTCCCACCCCCCACACGCATTCACCTCCTAGAACACGTCTATAAACGCCCTGAAGGAGTTCTTTGTTCCAGTGATCTAAGCTGGGAAATGCTGGGACTCCCTCCCCTTCTATCTTGTTGCTTGCACGCAGTCAAGGCCTCCAGTCTGATAGCTCAATTCTGGATAGTTTAGTTCTAGAATACAACAGAAACATGACATTTTTTGCTTTTCTCAAGTGCAGAGAGCAGATATGGAAACATTATACATTGCTCCCTAAGCAGAAAAACCTTTCCAGCAGTCTCCTGGGACAGGAATGTTCATATCACCAGTCTTTAAGTTATTCAAATGATGCACTCCTGTTAACTCAGCCGAAACAGGCACTATCATTTTACACGCATTTGTCCACTGCCCAGCATGCTGGAGCCCAAAGTGGTCATGGCCATTGCATATTTCTATAATATAAAAGATTTAACAGTAACAACAGTGTTTGCACACACACACATATGCAGGAAAAGCAACTCATGAGCGGAGAGTAATATCACAGACCAACCAGCGCTATCTGGTCTCGTGATTATTTCCCAAGGATGTTGTCTATATGACGGTATTTCAGGGACTGGCAACAACCGCAGGATTACTGGTTGACTGCATATCAAAGGCTGGTTGCATGGATGCAGTCCTTGTGCAGAAAACCTGATGAACACTTCTTTACTTTAATGGTGTTTTTTGAAGTTCAGAGATGCATAAAATTATAATTCACTGAACACCAGGAATAAGCCACTGGAAACTACTACTAGTCAGTGTATACAGAAATACTTGTCCAAGCAAGATGAGGAGTCTTCAGAGTTGTTAACTTGCCTTATATGCTATCGCTTGATAATTCAAGGTGAATTCCTTGTCCCATGAAGTCCAGTCACCAAACTCCCACTAACTGCAGTGCCAGTGCTCATGGCCCTGTGGATATACATGATAGGGTTGTACTGATTTCTAGTTTCCAAATAGATATTTGGCCGCCATTTTATTAGCTCTGGCCCAATACTAGGATGAGATGCTTGGTACACATCTGCTGGAAGACTTTGGTCTCCAAGGCTATCAGTCCATCATATTTTCCTGTCACCATGAGGAATTCACATTTGTCTTCATTGCTCTTTTCTTCTAAGAGCTGTAAGCAAGGACCTGGCTTCATTCCCATTACTGGTCAGGAAACAAAACTTTACAAAGAAACAAATGACCCAAGATTACATATCTAGCTTACATTGTCACTTCCTTTTCTGCTAGGAGGGTAGGTGAAGGAGCGTGCTGCATATATGCATGTTCTTCTTCAGTTACCTTCTATAGACACAGTCATGCTCAATTCAAATGCATTACATTTTCCTTAGAGCTTAGCTATGATGTTTTCTGAGGAAGTGCTGAAGGAGTGGTAACCTGAACGTGTCTTGAACACAATTCAGGACAGCATAAAAATCAAAGAACCTAAATAGGATGTAGCATATTGGAAACAATGCACTCTAGTGCATACCTTTCATCCCCCGCCTTGTGGATGTGCCTTTAGAGTGATGATGTTCCCTTAAGCTATGTCCTTTGGGTTCAATAGGTGTCATCTCATATGAGAGACATGCAGAACAAACCAGATCTGAAAGGGCAGCGGAAGGAAGGGAGTTGGAAACAAATAACTATGTGGTAGCTTGGAGAACAGTTTTAAAAGAGTAGGAAGGAGATGTATGTTTTGTGAAAGAGCAAATGTGACGTGGTAAAAACACTGCAGCATTTAACCACTGCATGTGCATATCATCTGGAGTTGTTTTGGTTGCTGTGGTAACTGTGAATAGTTATTTACACGGTTTGGTTTACCAGACCGTGTCTAGACTATTGAACCCTAGGCATAACTCTAACCCCCAGGACATTGCCTAGTCCAAGTTTGCTCTGTTTCCCAGATGTGGTCATCAGAGCTAAATTATATAATTTGCTCTGATAAAAAAGAAAGACAGCCTGCATGTGGGGGCAGGGACTGGGACATTTTTGCTGCCTGTGGTTTGTACTAATTTCAGGCATTTTAGCTAATTTTGCCATACTCCGGTTTTAGAAGATGCTGGCCAATGCACCCAAACAGGCGTAGTTTAAGCTTCTTGGAAGGACGCACCCACTGTCTATCCTCCAGAATAAAAAGCTGCATATAACATGACTTTTGCCTGTAGTAGGAGCTTTTTTATGTGGTGAGGATAGTGATGGTGCCCACTTGCACGTGACTTCCCTGCTTTGCCTTAACCCAGTTGGTTTTGTTGCCTGGCTCTCTAATTGTATAAGTATTCTGTTGGACATTCACAATGTGCTATTTGTTAGATCACAAGAAACTACAAATGATTAACTAATACAGCTCACCCGCTGAAGCAATATAAATCAATTACTTTTCCCACCCGGTGGTTCTTCCATTAAAAAGTGATGGCCAGCATTCTCACCAGTGATGCAGCAGCTGTTGGATTCCCCTAAAGAGCTGCATTTTCTATGGGATCATTTATTAGTTTGTGGATATTCATTATGGGGCTGACAAGTTTAATGAAGATTTAAAGATCCACCTTGCTGAATTGATGCTGTTTAGTTAAAGCTGCATGTAGCAACAAAATGAAATTATTCCCCAATCATCATCATCTTTATCCTTTAAACTTGTGGAGTAATCATAGAGCATCTTGGGAAAGCCTTGTGTATCAATTTTAACTTTTCTTTTTACAATTAATTGCAAAGAATCATTATAATTCCTGAACTTTCTACTGAGCAGAACTCTTTCTAGGTGCTAATTCAGGTCAATAGCAGTTGCAAAGTGCAATGTAGGGGACATGGTCATTATCTAAGGGCAAAGGAGCAATTTGCATCACACCTGTTGAGAATTTTGCTGCTTCTCAGTAATTAGCTTTAATGGGAATTAAACATGAAATCCCCGTTCATAGGATGGAGGGTATGAGTGACTGGATTAATAATACTAATAATCCTCATCAAAGGGGTTGTCCAGGTAGAAATGTTATTTTTCTTTTTTAATTGAAAATAACATTCCAAATAATGATGTTTTCAAATGTTGTCAAATTTACCCTTTATAGTGATTGATTTATATTTAGGAACCCCATCATTTTTTCCTCCTATGCGTATGCCAATAGCACTCAGAAATCCTGATCAGGGTCTTGTACTACGTGTTATATAAACAGTGGAGGACATTTGCTGCCTTGAAATGCTTACTATCTACATAGATATATGTAGGAAGAAGGGGAGGTTGCAGTTTACAAACAGAACAGTGCATCTGAAAAGTGTCAGGCTTCAGAGAAGTCCCATTATTGATGTTTTTTGACTGGTTCCCTTTTCAGTTTAAATAGTCCAAGCTTTTATATTTTTCCATAAGAATCTTGTGCTTTGAGAGGCCTGGGAATTACCCTCCCAGTACAGTTTTTCTCTTTACCAGAATTGTGTTTGGCTCTGCTGTCAAAGGGAGGTTTTTGCTGGAGCATGCACTACAATATCTGTTCCTTACTCCCCCTCTTCCTATTTTCAAACGCATGGAGGTGAATCCCATGCTCTGGCTGTACTCAATAACCCTTTATTACTTCTGCACTGTTGGGAATGATTACAGGTTCCCTGACCTTCTCTGGATTTGGAGTAGCACAACATTAGCTTTCTTGTCATTCTGAGAAGATTTTCATTCTAATGTTGCTTAATATGGTTATATTAATCAAATTTGGCATATTTCTATCATCTGAGCAAATTACGCAGCCCACACTTTGGACTCAATCCTGAAGAGCCCTGACTACAGTGGAAATATTCGCATGAAAGCACAGACCTTTGGTTTTTCATTCAGACTCATTAGGTTTCTCATTTGGATGTGTCATCCCTACCAGGGAAGTTAGGACATGTGGGAGAGTATACCATGCTTCAACAAAGATCTCCCACAACAATGAAACTAGGGATTTGGTTTTTTAATTCTCTTGTATGGTTGTAAATCTTACCGTTAGGAAGCCATGCTTGCAATTTATTGTTTGATGTATAACAAGGCTTCTCTTGTCTACAAATCTCACCCTTGGGCGGCACAACAAAAGTCTGGCCATTGATAGGAAAATGCTGGTTCTGCTACTGATTCATCATATAGATAGCGCCTTCTACGTTAGGACCGCAGTGCTCATCCTAAGCATTAATTGATTAAACCTCACAAAGCCTTTGTACCGCTTTCTCTTCCACATTTCTTAAGTTTCAGTGAAGGAGGAAATGAGTGAGGAAGAGTTTAAGTGACTTCCTCATAAGCTTACATTAAGTGCTAGCCTTCACTTAAAATATTTTTTATATCAGTACAGCTTATTCCACTTCCCAAAGCAGAATAAACTACTGGTATATCAAGAGGAATGTTTTAATGCAGGAATAATTGGGCCCACACTTGGGGTGTGGAAGATGCTTCATTGCTTTAACTAGTGTAAGTTCAGTGGCAAAACTTCCTAGTACCAACACAGCTTAAGTGTAATGGAAGGAGAAAAGCCACCAGAAGAGAAGAGTCACTCTCCTGTTCTCTGTTAGTTGACACTTCCTCCAAACCCAACATTTCAGCATACCGACTTCCAAAGAAATTGCTGAAAATTATATAACGTTTTGCTTACGACAGGAAGAGTGAACTATAAATCTTTGGGAGGTGTTAGATTCACTTTATTGAAAATGCTGGAAACAAACTACCTATAATTAGGTCTGGGGGACCTGGAATTTGTTGGCACTGAATTTTCAGCAGACTCACAGAACTCTTTTGACCTTCCCAGTCCTACTGAGTAGACGTGAAAGTGAGTGTAAATCTTCTCGACTATCACTTCCAAATCGATCGCAAGGCAGTCAGTGGCAGTTTGAACAGCTTCGTGAACAATGTATGCTACACAACTAGCATCCATTAAGTGTCTTTCTCATTTCTCCTGCAACACAGTGAATACATTATTTCCCCCCTGTGAGCCTTTCCTTCCAATGCTGTATTCATACTATCACTACCACAGGCCTCTAATTTATTAGTCAGGTTGTGCTTTTCAACAATATTTACAGCCTGGCCTGATAGCATGTCTGTGCTTTCGCTTGCTGCAGATGATAATTCAGGGATTTGTTTGGATGACTTAAAGAAACAATCTAAAACAACCTCCAGTGGCTTAGATTTCATGGCTGGTAGCATCAAAATAAATATAAATTTAAATATTCTGTATCATCTGCTGTGAACGGAGGTGAGCAACAGTCAACTCTGCCTTTGGTAATATCAGAAATAAACCTCTGGTCCCACCGTTTTTAAAATTAGTTTTGGTTGTGTGGTGCATTAGCTCTGAGTCTTTTCCACAATATGGATGAACAAAGACCCTACCTATTACAGGTGAATGCAGTGCTTTGTACCTTGCTTGCCAAATGATAAGAAAAAAAATTGCTGTAGTTCTCCTTTAAGAGGGAAAAAAGTGAATAACAAAAATAGTTTCTTTTCTTCCGCTACACCCCAATCCCACTAAAATCTGTTGAAATATTCCTATTGATTTCAACGAGCTTTAGATCAGGCCCTTACAAGCTGTTGGTGGGACTATGTATCATAGAATCGTAGAAATTAAGGGCTGGAAGGGCCCTTGAAAGATCATAGAGTCCAACCCCCCTGCTCTGGGCAGGAATACTGCTGAGATCAAATGATTTCCGAGGTTTGGGGCTGCATCACCTCCTTGGGAAGTCTATTCCAGGTTCTGGTCACCCTTACCGTAACTAAGTTCTTCCTCACGTCCAACCTGAAACCATCCTCAAACCATTTATGACCAGTGGTCCTTGTCTTCTCCGGGGGTGCCCTAGTGAACACTTTTCCTCCCAGCTCCTGATATTCACGTCTTGCATACTTATACTCAGCTACCAAGTCCCCACTCAGTCTTCTCTTCCCCAGGATGAAGTCCCAGATCCCTTAGTCTTTCCTTATAAGTTTTGTCTTTCAGGCCCTTAATCATTCTTGTGGCCCTTCTCTGGACCCTTTCAAGATTCTCCATGTCTTTTTTGAAGTGCAGCACCCAGAACTGGACACAGTACTCCAGCTGGGGTCTCACCAAAGCCAAGTAGAGAGGAAGTATTACTTGCTTAGCCCTGCTTACAGCACATCAGCTAATGTATCCCGATATGCTATTAGATCTATTGACTACAGCGTCTGCTCATGTTCATCTTATGATCAACTATAAATAACCCTTTCAGACATCATGCTGGCCAGGACATCTCCTCCTAACCTATATTCATGTCACTGGTTAAGTCTCCCCAGATGAAGCACTCTGCATTTATTCTTATTAAACTGCATCTGGTTCTGCTCTGCCCACCTTTTGAGCATGTCCAGGTCTGCTTGGATCCACAACCTACACCTAGCACGACCACTTTCCCCTATAACTTAGTATCATCTGCAGACTTGGCCAGCATACTCTCCACATCCTCAGCTAAATTGTTGATAAAGATGTTGAACTGCACGGGGCCAAAAACCGAACCCTGTGGGACATCACTGGCCACCGCCCACCAAGACGATACAGACCCATCCAGTAACGTTCTCTGGGTTTGACCCTTAGCCAGTTCCCAATCCACCTGATGTGGACTCTGCCAGCCCACAATCCCCCAGTTCTTTTATAAGGGCATCTTGGGCAACCATATCGAAGACCTTTTTAAAATCCAAGTATATGACATCAATCACGTCTCCCACATCTAAACAATTTGTTACGTGATCAAAGAAGGAGATGAGGTTGGTCAGACACAACCTTCCCGCAACAAAACCATGTTGGCTATCCTTCATCATCATGCCTTCTGCTCATCATGTCTCTCACAAAAGGACTTCTTGATAATTTTTTCCAACATTTTATCTGGTATCAAGGTCAAGCTGGCTGGCCTATTGTTTCCTGAATTTATAGCAGCGGTGGGCAGTTATTTTGGCTGGAGGACCACTTATGAGGTTTGGTTATAAGTTATCGAGGGCTGTACACATAACATTTTTCAGAAGATATAATTTTAACAAATTACAAATAAAAAAAGAAATCATATACTTAAATTCAAAGATCTAGTATAGCATATTTTAATGTTATTAAAAATAAGTTTTGTATTGATTTGTGGGGGGTTTTTTGAGGAGCGTATATAGAGGTGATTGCATAAGTGCTCAAAATAAAATCATGCTCTTGTATATTGTGGGGGGCTGTGTAGAGGGCATGGGTGTGGAGTAGTGGGCATGTGGGGCAGTGTGTGGCATGTGTAGGGGGTGGACTTGTGGGCTTGTGTGGGGGGGCTGCCCATGTGCTAGTTCCGGAAGCCAGCCAGCAATGGCAAGGGAGGGAGGGGGGAAGGGGACACGTGCAGCAGAGCTCACCCAGACGGTGCAGGTGCAGATATGGTCCACCCCCTTCACCCACACCCTGTCCCCTCCCATGGCTGCCCCAGGAGATGCTCTGCTTGGGGCCAAGTCCTACCCAGGGCAGCCCACACCATGCTCCCACCCGCACCCACCTCACACCCACTGAAATCACCACCCCTGGTCCAGCCACTGCACGCAGCTTCCTGGTCGGACTGTTGCCACAGCTGCCCAGGTAATGCTCTGCTCCACCCATCTCCTGTGGCGCCTCCTCTTGACCCTGCTGCACTGCTCTGGGCAGGAGGTAGTACAGGGGGGCCCCGGGGACATGTGCCAGGCACCACAAACCTGGCCAGGCTGGGGGGAACCTGCAGCTGGGCAGTTCCTGCCCCACCATGTAGAGCTCTAGCTCCCAGTCTTCCACCCGGTCTACTCTCAGCACAATTAGCAGCTTAACTGAATGTGGCTCATAGAAACTGGGGAGGGGAGGGGGAGGAAGGGGAGGAATCCTTTTATTACCTCCGTTCAGTTGGCAGTGAGACCAGTCACCCTCACTCTGAGTAGTGCTATTGGGACTTTTCACCTAAGAGGCAAATAAGCAGACTTAGGTGCCTAAGCCTGCTCCTTACACGTCCTGTTCAAGTCTCTGAACAACTTTAACACAAAAGGTGGGGTGGATCCTGTCCTCCATGCTGGTTTTTTTTGTGAAGTAAGAGTCAGATGATGGCACGTTACAAAAAGAAAAGTACTGATGGATTTTTAGAGACATGAAGGTGGTAGAACAGCATCACACTTAGGTGCCTAAGTCTACTTAGATGCCCAATCAGGACTCTGGTCCTGTGGCAGTTTTGCCTTTGATACAATTCCATGTTAAGAAATTTCCTTTCCTCTAGAAAAAGGACTTAGGCAAATATCCCCAGTGCCTTGGAAATAAGTTGTTAAGTGTCCAGGGCTTCCCTGTTATAACTTTGTACAGCAACACTTTGGATTAATTTGGCCTAGCACATTTACTTTAAGAAGATAAGTAACACAAAACACTGAGTCTGCTGCTGCAAGAACTGGGAAGACTGGCTTACTGACTCTATGGTGGTCCTGAAGAAGTGAAGTACTGAATGACCTTGGTGACTTTAAGTGCCCTTTTAGCTCCTATGGTGAAATGAAGGTAGGAACAGCAAAGCATGGAACAGCATGCACTACTACAAATATTTGTTCATGAGGATTTCGGTCTCCAGGACTGTCAAGCAAAGTCTCTTCGCTTGCAAAGTTTTAAAAAAATATCCTATTAAAATCCACCAGCTGAGCTATGCTGGGTCACGGCCTTAGAGATTTTCCAAAGGCCCCTGTCCTCTGCCATTAAGGTCTAGTGCAAAGCATAACCTCTAGCAACATTTAATATTGCAGTTAATATTGTTGACAAGATAACATGCCTTTTGCCACATACGGCATGTCTTAATTAAATGGAATTTGTGTCAGCAAATAATGCTTGTCACAAGTGGTTTTTTTGCCCAAGGATTACTTCAGAGATGCTGTTAGACATTTATATAATCAGCCATCTGTGTCTTGGCTTTACACAATTTTTGTGGAAAAACAGACTAATTGCCTTAGAGCAAGTGATGACTATAAAAATTATATATATTGAAATGGCAGAGTAAATCTTAAAGACACACATGTGGTGCCATGGCATACAGGCACGAGGAGAACAAGCGTCACTGCGTTCTAGCATAGCTAGTCTTTTGTAAGAAGGTTTCTCCCGAGACGCTCTCGGACGTCCGTGCTATGTACCATGCGGCTCCGATCCTGATGGTGTACCTAGGCCGGACAGAGGTTAGAGACGGCTCTGACCAGGCCAAAGCTGGAGCTAAAATTCACTTGCATGGCAGCTTCTTCTGAGGTGATTTCAAACTCGTTTACAAAGGTCAGAGGTGTTCCTGAGCCCCGGGGCTAGCTTTATAAAGGTATGCCAGTTTGTGTAGCCAGCAACCCTCAAGGGAATGATGTAGGTAGCCTCACACCCAGGTGCCTTTGATGCCCAACCACGATGGCCAGGCACTTATGTGTTGAGCAATGCCCAGAGCATGGTTCAAACTCATCCCTGTGTCTGAGCATCATGAGAGCGTTTCAGTATTCTGCCAGCGCATCCCTTGTGCAAGAATAGCGGGTGTTTTGTTTTAATTCAGGGAGATGCTGAAGGTCAAATATGTCCCTTAAAAATATGGTAAGAGTGAAACCGCACCATAGGGAATAGAAAGCATATTACCTCTGCTCTGGATGACATGTCATATTACAGACGGCAGTCTTAGTGTTCTGGAGACGTGAGCCCCCAGTAAAGCTGCTTTTATCCTATTCATCAGGCACTAGGACTTAAACGGGAGGTAAGGCAAAGTAGGAAGTAAGACCTGACCAGCAAGGCTGTCATGTGTTTCAGGAGCCCGATTATATTATTTGTAATTTGAACTCTTTTTTGCTGTTTCCTATGCCATTTCCTATGCCATTTATATTCTCCTACCAGCAAACTAGTTCAGAAAGGGGTAGTTTGTACCTGTAGGTACAGGTACAAATATACATAAATATAGCCTTTATTCTTCCAAATGTGGTATTTTTAGGGCAGGTTTTTTGGAAGTATACCTATCATTACTAGTCTCTTGTGTTTGTTGCATTATTGTGCTACAGAATATACCTTTAATCAAGGCCTTATCTGTTCCACATTAAGGATATGGTAGCATTTCTTGCAATTAAAGTTCACTTGATCATGACCAAAATGTCTTTACCTTCCCTTTTGTAGACAAGATATTGCTCACCTGGCTCCAGTGCTCCCTGGAAGCGATGGCTGTTTCCACTCAGAAACAATTATTAATAACTGCTAAGCACATGCTGAGGTATAACTTACAATTGAAATAAGAGAAAGGTTTCTAAAAGAATATACTAGACCTTAGACCCACTTAGGGAAGACCTGTGCAGGAAGCTGAGGTGGCGAGGGCTGGTAGGTAATTTTTGTCATAAATTGAAAGGAACAGTAGGCAACAGTAAAACATTGAAGCTGAGTAGCAAATCAATTCTTTCCCACGTTATCCCAGTACAGATCTATGTCTGAAGTCAGAGGCATGACTTGGATTTTCGTGGATGGCTGAGGAAGATGCGTTTAAAATGGATGTTGCCTCCCAAACAATAAAAAAAGTAACAATAATAAGTAAATGTTGACTCTGGTCCTACCTACTTCCATTTTCTGGCCTAACCTCTCATTCTACCCCGAGGCATCTACTTATTTTAAGATTATTTAGCTTTAGGGAGTGCCCTCAATTTAAAATCCCAGTGGCTTCTCTTCCTACGAAGTATGTGTGTGAATTGCTTGTTTTCATGCAATAGTTTTGCCTGGATATTGGAAATTACAGAGTATATTCAACAAAGAAGAGATTCAGCTTTTTATTGTCTGAGCTCCATAGAGTTAGATAAAGGCAGCCTTTTGTGTATTTGCTATTATCTAAGCTTAACGGCGATACAGGATTATGAGAAACTTGCTGAAAAGGCGAAGGATTTTAGTGAAACATTGGCACGAGTGATATTAAGTGAGATCTGCAGCAGTATGCGTGATGACAAATGATGCTCTCAGTTTACGGCTGAGATGCAAGGGAACGTACCTGGGGAGGCATTGTTCCTCTTCCAGTATCCACTGGGGGCCTTTTCCATTGGCTGCCACAAGTCTTCTATGTCAGGTTGGTTAACATTTAAAATGTCTGACTCACTTGATAAGCAAACGGCACATTGTACTTGCCAGCGGTTCCTTACATAAATAGGTATGGGGAAGTACTGTTGAGGTCCATGGAGGAGAAAAGGAGGCTCAGCCTGGAATACATTGAGAGCAAAGTGATGAAAAAGAAGAGGAGAACATGCATTTTGAGGTAGAATTGGATTGTGCGCTTGAGGTTGACATGAGGTACTAAGTGGTGCGTAGTTTTATGGCCAGTGTATTTGTTCTCAGAAGCTTAATGATGTATAGCGGCCCAGTGTTTCTGGGCAATACAGCACTTGCAGCCCTGCCTGCTGGAACTGGTGCTGCGTGCTTACCTGTGACTAATGCAGACTGGAAGGAAGGTAGGTATTTGTTCCTTCCCACTGTTTTTATGGACAGGAAGATCCTTGGGGCAATATAACTGAGTAAAGCTTGTGCTTAGGTTCAGTTTCTAGTCCTCTCTTTTTCCGAACCTGAAAGGAAAATGTAACTTATTTTTAAAAAAGAAAGAAAAATCTGCCTCAAAACGTGCTTAGCAGTTGTAGCTAAAACGAGGTAATAGGATTCAAGCAGTGTAAATCCTATTCTGGACTCCGCAATGGGATTCCAATTGAAGCAATTCATATAGCTGTGTCCATGCTGCTTTCTTTTTTGGGGGGCAACATAAGGAAATGGAAGGAGTATTTTGATTTCTGACTGGCAACCACACCGAGCAGTATGATTCTCTTCTCTTATACTTTACTGGCTTGCCTTAGGGATAAGCTATTGGGCAGAAATTCATTTTTAAATTAGATTAAGAGGTGATCATTTTTAATTTCACTTATTTTTAGAAGTGCACCAATACATTGGTCTACCAGTGGATTGGCACTGATATAAAGAAAATTTACTATATCAGAAATTGGCCATATCAGGTTGATAATTTGGCCAATAAATGTGCTGTGCATGCAGCACAGGTAGCGAGGAGCACAGCCCAGCAGCATGGAGAGCTGCCTCCAGTTAGTAAGTCTGGTGTGTTGAAAGGGAGGGGGAAGGGATGTCAGGGGCCAAATCAAGGCCCACATGATGAGGGAGGTGTGGGGCTGGGACAGGGACTGAGTAAGCGCTGTCCTGCCAGGAAGGGTGGGCACAGGACAGAGCCACAGCTCATCCAGGGGGCATGGGGGGGGGGCGTGCTGTGCGCTGCTTGGCCTGGAGCCGCTGGTCTGGTGGTTCCCGCTGCTTGTCCAGGAGGTTGTGAGGGAGGTTAAGGGGGGGCATGTGCCCCTGGAGCTGCACAGGGCAGGCTGGGGCTGGGGTTGTCCAAGCTCTTCCCAGCAGGCCAGGGCTGCACTGGAAAGGGGCTATGGGGTGGGGGCTGCAGCCACAAATTTACCATAGCCCCTTCCCAGCACAGGTCCACCCCACTGGGAAGAACTTGGCACAGACCTGGCCCCAGCCTGCCCTGCACTAGCCTGCCCCACACCACACAGAACTGGGCCCCACCATGCCCTCCAGGATGGGAGGCAGGAGCTGCTGGACAAGCCGCCAGACCGGCAGCTCCCAGGCTAGCAGCATGTAGCAGCAGGAGCCACCACCCTGCCCTCTCTACCCCCTGGGCAAGTCGCAGCTCCATCCCGTGCCTGCCCCAGCTGGGCAGTGCTTGCTCCAGCCCCTGTCCCAGCCCTAGCCCCATACCCTCCCTCACCATGGGGGCCTTGATCTGCCCCCCAGACCCTTCCCTCTGGCTTCCTCTTCCATCACACCAGACTTATCAGATGGAGGCAGCTCTCCACACTGCCAGTCTGGGTATTGCAAATTGGATTGGTATTGGCTGATATGCCTCCTTAAAAATCGGCTATTGATGTTGGTGACAAAAATCTCTATCGGTGCACCCCTACTTATTTTACACTCATTTAAATATTAACATCAGAAACACTGCCACATCCATATATAAATTTTTAACTGCAAACATTCAGTGTTAGCAATTATTTTTATTTTTATTGGGAATCACCATATTTGATGGCTTCCTTTAGAGGCCCAGCTGTGGTACAGATGTTATTGGGGCTGAAATCTAGAGAGCCATCTTAGCATTCTTCCAAGTTGAGCAATTCATAAAACTCTACCCCGCCAAAACAGGGAGCTACCTAGAGGCAGCCAGTAGGAAATATTGAGTATGATGGTGTCTCTGAGCTCCTGCCCCTCTCTGGAACTTAGGCAACTGATTCAGGGGCTGCACATTAGACACTTCTGTCCACTTGGGATATCAAACCCCTGGCTCTTCTAAGTTTGCCCTTTATAAGATGTGTCCAGAGGGGGAGACACTTTGGCTAGGGATAGAATTTAAATGTAATCCAATTTAAGTGATCAGAAACTGATTTAAACCTGTAACAGAACAGAAGTTCAGTGCACATAAATGAGTTTCAAAATGGCTGAAATTGGTTTAAGCTAAACCTGGTTGAATGTAGTATCCAACTTAACTGATTTGGGTCAAACTGGCTTATGAAACTTCTCTCCAGGCCCCTTCCTGGTTCAGGTTAAATCAGAGTCCCCAGCATGCTTTGCAGTCCTGGGATAGGTTATGTTGTCGGCTCCAGAGAGCAGGGCTGGCTCCCCTCTGCTCCCTATCTGGACCAGTGAGGGCTGGCTGGCTGACAAGGGAGGGTGGGCGCAGGCAGCAGCCTGGCTGGGGATGCAGCCCAGTCTACAGGAGGAGGGGGGCACTGCCCCCCGCCCCCAGACAAACCCCAGCTGGGGCCTGGGACCAGGGAGGGGGCTAAACAGCCCTTCCCCTGCTCAAACTTACTGCTGGCTGCAATTGTGGACTACAAATCCCAGAGGCACCTGGAAGCAGGAAGAAGAAGTGATGAGCAACCTGCAGAGTCCTGCTGCTGTAATTCTGGACTGCAAATCCCAGAGACCTCAGGGCAGCAGGAAGAGGAGGTGAACACAGCCAGAGAGCTTGCTCTAGTGCCTCCTGGCTTGTGGCCTGTGCCACTGCAGGCATGTGGCTGCATTTCCTGTATCAAAGGTAAATGTCTGTTTACTTCTGTTTCAGTTTAACCTGTGCAATTTAGACTAACCTGCAAAGACTTAATTGATTCAACCTTGGGCTTTTTGGCTGCCTGTACTTATCCTTAGGCACAGAGGCCTTACTTTAGTAATCTAGAGATTACATGGTCTATTATAAAATGTAGGTGCCACCGTGTTTTGTGGCCTTTGAAGAAGGGGGTCCTAAATAATAAGTGTTGGACTTAGGCCCTTCGGTTTCATTTACAGTCTTGTCTTAGACATCTACAGTGCCTCCCTGGATCAAACCCTAGCTGAGAGTCTCTGGTTTCATTTTTCTGAAGTCCGTTGTTTTCCTGCATGGTTGCAGAGCAGAGCTAGACAGACCAATGTATGTGTTCCCTGAAGGCTTAGAAATGAACAGGTGAAGAAAAAGAACACAAAGTGTAGTTTTTTTTCAAAAGCTTCTATTTTGGGAGTCGATGCATGGTATGTGTGAATGCATGGCTAAGCCCAATGCTAATTTGTTATCAGAAATGTGACTCCTCTTTAGTTCTCAGCTGTGTCAGATGTTACCTACTCTAAGAGGGAGATGATTAAACCTGATGAAGTTGGAGCTCCAGGGAGCTGAGCCTTATTAACTTTTTATACAGGCCTGAAGACATTCAAGACTGCTCTATCTAAGCTGAACTACTTTAGTCTGCTCAAGCCCATGAGTGACTTTTCTTCCCCCAGACCTACACATTGATAGGAAACCCATTAAAAAAAAAGTGCATTTCCTCCTTTTAAAAAATGTATTAATGAAGCAGTCAGTATAACAGCTCCCAAGCACATGTACTAGCTTTATGTAGCCTAGTTAAAGAGAGTTTGTAGTTCATGTCTAATGGCTATTTCCTCCATATACAATTAATTGCCTTTTTTTTTCTGAAGGAATTAAAGAATGGATCTGCACATTCCATCTATCTGTACTGCAGATTTAATATTAATAATGGTTTAGTCACTTGAAAAAAAGAAGTGTTAGTGCTTTCATTTCATACTTGTAGATATATTCTCCAGAATCCAATAAACGAGTGGTAGAGAATAAATGTTTTTTTTTTTTGGCTGCACTGGTGGAGTCTCCCTTGCTGTATGTATTTTCCAAGCAGAGCACATTCCTGTTTTTGGTTAGTCAGCAGAGGTCAATCCAGAGGGGTGCGGGGTGTCTAGTGGCATGGTTAGACCATCTTTTGGCCAGAGCACCTGTTTCATGCGACTCCAGAGGGTAAGGGAATGAGTGTTGCTACCACCACTTATTCCCCTCCTTTCCCCTGCTGCTGAATGGGGAGGGAGGGGAAGTTCAACCAGCAGCGGTGCTCCTTTCTGGGCTCCAGAGCTACATGAAAGCAGGGGCTTTGGTCAGCCCCCACCCCTAGCAGCTGGTGAGCTCAGATCACACTGTTCATGTGGAGTTCCAGCAGGGGAGCTGGCATGGGAGACTGGTGCCACCTTAGTCAGGGGGGACCATGTGCCCCCCCTGCGACCAGACCCACCAACTGGGGGGGTGTCCCCTATGGCCAATCCTGCCAAAAGGGAGGGGGGAATTCCCTTGCAGCCAATCTCGCTGCCTGGGAAGATCCCTGCAGCTGATCCCGGGAGCAGCTGCAGCGATCAGCTGGCGCTTGCAGGGGGGGCACCAGTGCTCCCACCTGCCCCCTTGCCCATTGCCTAAGTGGCAAGCGTGGCCAGTCAGGGGGTGCACTGGCACTCTCGCGGGGTGCATTTGCACTCCCGTGCACCCCCTACGCATCGCCACTGGGAGCTGGGCATGTGAGCCACAGCTGAAGTTGGGGCAAGGGGACACTACCTGCTCCTTGCCCTGTTTCTGGATCTTCTGCTCCCTGTAGCCTCTCTGGAATCTTTCATTAGTGATCTGCACTTTCAGAATTATCCTGTATGGGCCAGAAAATACAGTGCCTTTTGTCTCGCAGTATTTCTCTATGTACCAAAGAGAGGGAAGCAGGCAGGAATGTTTTTGTATGGTTCAGCAACCAGTACTTTGCCCTGGATAAGCTGCTTGCTCTGACCCATAGTACAGTTGGGGTGTGACTATACATTGCCATATGGCAACACTGCTATAGTGCCGCCCTTTTGGAAGTACTAAAGCACGGCGTGGTAACTGCCTGTATCGTGCTGTGTGCACAGTGCACAGTTAGTTCCTACCACTATCTCACCATAGCAGCATGTTAAAATGGGGGAGTGAGTTGCTACGTGTACATGTAGCTAATGTGTACGCCGCTATGCCAGTGTCCGTGTAGCTACCAATCACGTGTAGACCCACGTGATCGTGACACTGCCATAGCACACCGTACGCTGGCATTGCAGGCAATATGTAGATGGGCCCCTGTTAAGGTAGAAAGGACTATGCTTTCTTTTAATCCTCTCTTCTACATGGAATAGGGGACTGTCTCTGTGTGCAGTAAGAAATCCCCATTCACTTACTGCTGGTATTTACCTCAGTCCTATGCACAGTGAGCTAGTGTCCTGTAGAAAGGGTTTAACAGGAAGCTCCCTTTATAACCTTTGCTGTGAGTGAGGGACCTGTAATGGGCTCTTTCAAACGGGAAAACATTCAGTAAGTGTAACAACTTTACCAAAATGACAGATTGATGAATTTGAGTCAATCAGTGAAAGCCAAAGGCTACTTTGATTTATTCGCTGCACAATTCCACGAACAGCAAAAGGATTTTGCACGGTTTGGTCTGAGTCTTGCTGGAAACTGGAACAGGGTACTTTGAATTTCCCTTTTCCATGCATCCGGCTGTATACTTTTAAAGGCGAATCACAGTTATGAGTGATACATAATAGATTTATGCAAGCCTATAGCCAATCCTAGGCCTAGGATGTCTATAGTGATATGAAGTTTGTCAAAACATCAAACTAGGATCTCTCCAAATCAAGTTATGCTCTTACTTAACAGTATGTAGCTTGGACTGTCAGTCAGTCCCGTTGACAATGTTTTATTTTGTATAGGCGCACATTCACTGGAGTAGGGACTGGAAGCCAACCCCTTCAAAAGTCCCAGTCCTGAATTCGGCAGAGAGCAGATATTCATGCAGGCTTTATCATTTTCTTTGGTTTCTTACAGACGTGTGCAACATTTGAGATGGAATGTAATGTTTAGTGTCCAATGGAAGGAATCAGTCATTTGATTTTTCATTTGGGGGAGAAAAAACATAAATATGGTTTGAATTGAAAATGGTTTTCAAGTTTTTGGTGTAGGAGCCGAATTGAAAAAACTCAGTTTACTCGCACAACACAGCCCTTCCCTGAAACTGGCCTGGTCTTCTTGCAAACCTCAGAGATGAAACAGGTTGGGCAGGATATTTCCAATAGAAAAAGCAACCCCTTGTTCTCACTTTCCAATGGTGGCTTTATTATTTCAATAGAAACTGCCTGATCTTGCAAACCTGAATACATTCCCATTACAATAAAGCTCCTTGGCACTGACACATGCTTTGTTATTCAGTTAGGCCAGCAGTGTGAATACTCACGGTGTCAAATAGTAAATAAGATGTGAATAATCCAGATGACCTTCAGAGTTATAAAGTTTATACATACAAATATATAAGCACAACACAGGAGAGCAGTACTTACTTATCTATCCTGCTCCCTTACTCACACAGTGCGCATCTACATGAAAAGTTTACTGTGCAGTTGCCTAACTAACTGCATAGTAAATGTCTCAGTGCCTACCCGTGTGCTCTTATTAGGGAACGTGAAATGAATAAACTCTGCAGCAGGGTAGGACTTGTAATAAGAGGTTTTTTAGGTTTTTTCAGTTTTTTCATTTGCAGCAGCCTACATGTAGATGCTGACCAGGTGGCTGGAGCACGAGGGTGGTTCATTGCCATGGCTGCCTGTCAGTGAGCCCCACACTGAAGCACCCTCATGCCCCAGCCAGCCCCTCTGCAGCACTTTGAGCCCAGGGCTGACAGGATGACCCCCTGGACCTCCTGCCAGTTGGGGCCGCTGTGACTTGCCTCGATGTGCTGCGCTCTGGGTGCACATGCAAAGATGTACCCAGGACCTTCCCGGAAACAATAAAGTGTGGAGGAATAAGTTCTTCAATTTATTGTTCCGCTCTAAAGGCGCATGTAGCTGTGCCTATAGACTAGCATCATATTACCTGGTTTTCATTGACTCTGGAGTGAGTTTAGTGGAGGTTAAGGTACCTACTCTAGCTCAGTAAATACACCCTGGCTAGAAGAATATGGCCCATGGGGGACCAGACTGAACTTGGCCTGCTCTTGAAACCAATGGGATCACATAGGTTGTGTTGGGGCTGCGCTTGTCCCAAATAGCATATGGAACTGTTAACACTGGCAAAATGAAATAAAGCCAACAGAGACTGGAGGGAGGGAAAAGAGCAATTTTGTGCTGTTTCTTCCTAAATGAGCATTTTTCTTCAACAAAGAAATTCAAGACAAACACTAAAAATATAAGCAAGATGTCCTTGGGGGGAAATTTTCCTTCCTGTACTCTGGTTTACAAAAATTGCTTTGTATTGCTTCTGTGACCTCCTTTCTATTTTTAATGAGGGAGAAAGAAAAACACTATGATTAAAATCTCTTATACAATAGCGAAAAACAAACTCAGGTAGCTCAAGAAGGAACAACCGATGTCAGTATTTAGATTAGTGATCTATCATCAGCTTTTCTGTGGCTTCCCTTCCCCCGTGCCTTCACCCAACGGCACAAAAACTAACCAAAACCTAAAACAAACCCAGGTTTGATGCACCTCAGTTGGTGAGCCTTTCAAAAACACATTGTACTGTCAGTATTACTAATAACAAGGAATGCAATGGCAATTAGGCATTTATATTTTTCCATCTACGTTATAGAGCTATATTATTATTATATTATTTTTCTAATCTGGGCATACCTCCTCCTGTATGCTCATGTATAGAGGAAGAACAAAAAGGTTTAGGAGATTAGCAATAGGAGTATATAGTAATAATATTATTATTATTTAGAGGCATCCTGGCAAAATTAGGATGCCGGTGTGCTGAACACTTTAAACCATAAAGAGAGAACCTTGTCTTCACTCAAGGCACTTGCCATCTAAATAGTCAAAGGGGTAGGAGAAGGGGAGCAGACAATGGCTAGGAGGAGAAGCAGATGCACAACAAGGTGAAGCACCTTAGCTGAGTTCCCACTGCAGGTCATTAGTGGACTAGCAACAGAATCCAAGTCTCCCTTGTGTTGGTTGCACGTCCTATGCACTGACCCACACTGCCTGCCCTTTTCATGTTCTGCTTTTACTTGTGCCCAGGCTGAAGGTAACATGCCATGAAACAACCCTTAGTGTGGAATACATCTGTGGGGATTGGTTCAGTTAGTTAAAAACTCATGCAAAAAAAAAAATCACCATACTAGCAATTCTGCAGCGGATGCTGTGGGCAATACGGGTGAGTGAAAGGGAAAAGTTGGTGATAACTTGCTATTATGGGTTAGGTTATTATACCTAATGTGTATGTCAAGGGTTTCCATAGGCATCTCAAACAATTTGTTGGTGGATATATTTAAGAACTAGAAAAATAATTAAACCAAATCGTAAATGGGTCTGTCCCGTACATTGAGTGCAGTTTTATAGCTAATATGTGCTTGTTTATAGGGATATAGACTGGGCCCAGATTATAACTGGCTGGATGGCACAAGGTCTAGGGACAGAAATTACACCTAAACCAGTATAAGTGATTGGAAACCGCTTCAAATCACAACAGAAGTTAAGTGCACATAAACCGCTTTCAAAATGGCTGAAGCTCGTTTAAGATAAACCTGGATGTAGTAACAGACTTAACTGGTTTAGGCTAAATCAGTTTATTGAACTTCTGTTTCAGATCCCCTCCAGATTCAAGTAAACTCACACTCACAGTCCACCAGCATCCCAGGATGCTTTGCACCTCCCCTGCAAACCCTCCTCCCTCTTGCAGGGTGGGTGGGGTACCCTTGGGCCAAGCTGTTACAGCCAGCTGTGAGGTGTGTGCTAGTGCCCACCCCCCCAGCTTCTGGTCTGCGCTACTGCAGGCATGTGACTGCATTTCCAGAATCAAAAGTGAATGTCTATTCATTTGCTTATCAGTTCAGTCCACCTGGCTTAGATCAACCTGTGAAGATTGACAGGGCTGTGCAGAGCAGGTAATATTCGATTCCACAGCCATGTCGAATATTAAACCAGATCCTGCTTCAATTTGCTGTCTGCTTCGAGTTGAAGTGCATCTGCTTCGGCTTGAGGTCGAAGCTCAGTCGAATATTTGAGCTGCTTCGACTTCCCTGTAGGCTATAATGGGAAGGTCAAAGCAGGCTATAACTCTACCATTTCTTGTCTGATCTTGCTGAAATTGGCAGGAATGGTAGCTCCCTAGGAGCCCACAAATTCTGCCAACTTTCAACAAGATAGGTTCTGCACCCCAAATTCTTGAGAGCAAACTGCCTGTAACTTCTATGTGCAAAGCCACAGGGAGCTCAGACTTGCAGGAATGGTAGCTCCTGAGGAGCCCACAAAGCCTGCCAGTTTTCATGGTGATATGTGCAGGGGTTTGGGGAAAACTGCACCTTAGGCTGCTGACAGACAACGCTCATGATGCAGATGGAGCGAGGAGGGTGGCATTCACTCCGTCTGCACCTGGTGCTTGGGGAGCCCCAGCAGCAGGAGGCTCACTTTGAGGAACACCAGCTGCTCCACCAAACCAGGATCCAAGCAGGTGCGGTGGGGTGTCACAAGATCCTGCTTGGCACACTGGTCCTGCCCCAGCCAGGAACATTGGCCCCCAGGAAGCTCTCCGCTTGGCTGTGGAGCTCCTTCACTATGGGGACCACCTGGCTGAGGAAGGCATCAGAAGCACTGAGGGTCTCAGTGGCCTCGAGGAAGGGCTTGAGGACCAGCAAGATCTGGGAGATGGCATCCCACTCAGCTTCAGTTAGTGGGCCGCTGATCCCAAACTCCCCAAGCAAGGCCAGCTTATGGATGGCCTTCTGTTGCTCCACCGGCCTCTCGAGCATCAGGTATGTGGACCTCCACCGAGTCTCCAAATCCTGGATGATTCTGCGCTGTGGGACATTTAGCTCTGCTTGTTTGTCCTGCAGTATCTTGCCCCCCTTGATGCTTTGGTGGAAGGAGCCTGCCACCTTCTTGCATCTGGAAACGAGCCTGCTGGTGTCGCTGGTGCCATCACTGGCAGCCGTCCCCCTCCAAGGCATCCCTCGCAATCAGATGTAAATTGTGTGCCACACAGCAAATACCAGCAAAGTTGGCATCACGGACTGCTTTGATCATGTTGGCCCTATCGTTGGTGACCATGAAGCCGTGGGTGAGCTCAGCCTGCCCAATGCCCAGCCACCCCTCCACCATGCGGTTCATGGTCCCCCTTATCTCTGCCGCTGTGTGGGACTCATCCATCACCTTGGCATGAAGGAGAGCCCAGCAATGGCCTGACTGGCCACACCAGTGCCCTGTGAGGGAGAGGTACGCATGATCTCCACCCCGGCCGCTCCAGGTGTCCGAGGTGAAGTGAACGGTTACCTCCGGACCCGCCTTGGGCAGCTCCTCCCTCAAGTGCTCCCTGCATGCTTGGTATAGGGAGGGCACCACCGTCCTGCTGAAGGTGGTGCATGCGGGCATCTGGTAGGATGGAGCCAGCAGTGCCAGGAGCTGCCTGGACCCTGGCTGCTCAATGAAGGTGAAGGGCTGGCCATCCAGAGCAAGCATCTCCCCAGTGGTCTGGGTGACCTTGCTCGCATTTACAACTGGTCCCTTTTGCCCCCAACGTTGCAGGGTGCCCTGCCTCTGCTGTGGGGGACGGGGGCTGTGGAGCGAGCGGGGGACATTTCTGTGGCAAAGTGGTGGTACCTGCGGAGATGATTCAGCATCCCCAAGGTGGTCATGCACTTTGTTCCCTTGCCCCGGCTGATTTTGGCTCAGCAGTGCACACGGATAGCAAATGCGGGATCATCTGCCAGCTCATAATGATCCCAGACCATGCAAGGACTAGGCCTTTCCCTCTGGCGTGTGGGTGCATCTGTGGATGCTTCAGCAGTCAGAGGCACAGCAAGAGGAAGAGCGGACTCAGCTGTACAGAGGCACCTCTGAAGTGCCTTCTGGGAAAGACCTCGTGGCTTGAAAGGAAAAAAGCTGAGGGGTGTCGAGCACAAACTCGACTGATTCCCCCTTCTTCCCCAGAGCTTCCCTTGCCAGGGCACTGAGATCCAGATCCAGCGCCAGCTCGTCTTCTGGCACGGGAAGGCTCAGCACAGGCAGTGACCCAGGGGTCTGCTGCTGTGCTGGTTGCAGTTCTGGTGGGAGAGGTTGTGGCTGCTGTGTCTGGACACGAGAGAGTCTCAGGCACAGGCAGTGGCACCTTAATTTCTCTATAGATGTGCCCAGCGAATAGCATTGACTGACTTGCAGCATTATTCACCTGAGAACAAGGAGATAAAGCCAAGCATGTCAAGGTGAGTTTTGACAAGTTTTAATGTAAAATCTTCAGGGGAAAAAAAAGAAACAGCATTTACCATTATAATTCATTAGAGAAAGCTTTTTTGTGGGTCATTTTCTTTCATACCAAATGTTACTGCAAATACATTGTGTGATCAGTACTATATAACACATCAAAATAAACACATGCTTATTTCAAATGCCACACACTATTACTGTGTTGGTACAAACCTCTACTAAAAGTTGATGTATTAAAAATAATTTATTTATATTTAAGAAGTAAAGAAAAAAGTCACGTAATTACAGGAGAAGGCCCTTTGAGAAAAAAAGGATGATTATATAGCTCATTTGCCTGGTGGTTTGTCTCTGCTTCAGCTCCATCCTTGAGACGGAAAGATGAACAAGATTTCAAGCGTGTGCATGTGTGGGGAAGGATTTGTTATAGAACAGATGTGCTGGGTGTTACAGGAACCGTTACACTTACAGGAATAATTGAATCACGGAAGTTAAAATGTGAGATGGATGAGCTAGGGTGTGTGGGGACCTTTCCAGGGGAAAAAAAAACCCTGCCAAAGTTCCCTAAGGTTTACAATGGATCCTGTGGGTTTTTTTATATAGTCTTGTTTGCAGGATCAGCACAGCTCCCTAAATTAGAGAGAGCTGTTTTAGGTGTCCATAGAGAGACTGGTTATAAAGTCAATGGAGGTGGAAAAATAAGCAGCTGGAAATTCTCTTTTGAGGCAAAGTGGGGTGGGGGGATTGGAGGGGGGAAAGGGTGAAAAAAAGAAAAAAAATGCAACATTTAAAATAGCCACACGTTATTTTGCTCATACTGTGCTAGCTGTTCTCCCAGCTATCCCACAAGGATGCAAGCCTGTTTGTCCTTGAGCTCACCTCACACAGTCCAAATGAACGTCATGGTCAGGAGGATGTCATGTTACTTTTCATTTTCATAACAGTCTGCTGCCAGGGCTGCAGCAATGTGCATTTCCCAAGAGCGTTGTGGCACTATTTCTAGGCTTCTGTTTCACAGCAAACTTAATGGACACATTCAAATTGAAGAACGAATAGTGAATCCACGTGGATAAATAATATAAAGATTTTGAGCGGCAAAGATGTAGGCTGGGCAAACGTTTCTCTTAAAATGAGAACTGTTCTCTGCTCTGTATAATTGCATGTGGCTACTAGTCATTCTTACTGAGCTTTTCAAAGCCCAATAATAGGTTTAGCCTGGCTGTGTCTGAAAAAGCTCAGATATTGGCATTCTTTGGATAAAACGAGAACCTATTGACTATGGAGTTATTGGTGATGGCTAAGTTACTTCCTTGATTTTTTCTCAATACAAGAGGTTAAGGGGCAGCTGGTCCTGGACAGAATCATTGCCCAGCTGAGGGTCTTGCTTATGTGTAATAAATTATGCATACTAATTAATTTTTGGATATGTCCTGAGAGACTGCGATGAGCATGTTGAAGTGCTAAAATGCCAAGAGAAATGACCCACTAGCAATCACCGTCCTCTTTGTCACATTTTGGTTTTGCCTGCTTCCCTTCGAAGGCAGAGTGCTACTCCTACTTGCTCATTCTTTTGCTCTAAGCTTTTCTTTGTATGTGGTTCAGGGTAGCTCTTCAGCTGGAATGAAAGCTAAGGACTGATGGGGGTTAATATAATATAGCACTGTATCTTACAGATTCAAGTTAACTCAGGCCTCCAGCATCCCAGGATGCTTTGCACCTCCCCTGCAAACTCCACCCCTTGCAGGGTGGGTGAGCTAGGCTTGGCCCAAGCTATCTGCTCCAGCCAAGTAGGGAGCCATGCTCTAGTGCCCCTCAGCTTTTGGCCTGGGCCACTGCAGCCATGTGGCTACATTTTCCAAATCAAAATGAATGTCTGTTCGCTTGCTTACCAGTTCAATCTATGCAACTCAGACTAACCTGCAAAGACTGAATCAATTCAGCCTTAGGCTTTTTGACTGTGTTTAGCCGCAATACCTTTGCCTCCCTGCATCTTGTTTGATGGTACCACGAAGGCTGTTGTAAGCCAGGAAAGGCAGAGAGGAGCACAAATATAAAAAACTTTCAGCTGTAGCTGTTTGTTATTTAAGAGGCTACATACTGAACACAAAAAGGATAATTAGCCTTTATTTTTAAACCAGCCCCCCTTTTCACAGTTTCTTATTAAATTTTAGGTGACCACTGAAGATGTTTCTTGGGTTACAAAGAAGGTTGCAGCACACGTTGTACAGAAAAAATGCAGTTAAACCGTGTTACCAGGCTCAGTGTGCTATTGCAAGTATCTTTTGGGTTGTTGGTACCACGGGACTATTGGGCCTTCTAATCCAGCATTCTGCCTTTTACAATGGCTAATTTTTTATCTGTTAACGAGAACTCCAGCAAGACCAAAGACTGACTATGTAGCATGATATACCCGAGGGAAAAAAGTGTAAAACTACACCAGCAGTTTTACAGTAAACAAGCGATCTTACTAGAAATCTTTGTATATGTATCATGCATCTGTTTGATCTGAAGTCCAGTGAAACAAGGAGGACTCTCTCCATTGATTTCAACAAGCATTGGTTTAGCCCCTATTTTATGACAGGCTGTTTCTTTTTCCAATTATTTTCTTTATTTCTTTCTTTAAAATTCTGTTTCTTTGGAGATTAGAAACTCTTTGAACAGCCTTGCCTCAAAGTCTATCTTGATTCAGCAGTGAAAGCAACAGCTAGAAATAGAAAACTTTTATAGCAAATGTAAAAAGTGGAATTATTGGCGGTCAGTATGACTTGGAATTTATTAAATGTAGAAACTTGATAAGGGCAGCTCCAGGCATTGGGGGGGCAAAGCCCATGGGTAGCAAGGCAAAGGACAGTTAGAAATATTTGTAAACGCTCTATTAGTATTGATATACATCCCTTAGCTAGGCAAGAAGAGAAAACATGTTAATGATTTAGAAAAGGCAGAAATGTGTAATTAATATTGGTTGAAAAGAAGCTGAATGATATGCTTCTTTTACATAAGGATGATGAAGCCCTTTTTAGCTTGTTAGTAGCTAAGAGGGATATTAAACAGCATGTAAGGACAGGAATGACCATTTTAAAAGATGGTAACTCAGATGACATGCACCCAAGAATCCTAAGAGTTGGCTGAAATGACGTCTGGTCTGCTGCTGTTCATTTTTAATAAACATTGGAATATCAAAGAACTTACAGAAGACTGGCAGGATGCTAATGTTGTGCCAAAATTCAAAAGGACATGTTGAGAAGACCTTCATTTCTATAAGCCAGTTAACTTAATGTCATTTCTGCACAAAATAATGGGAAAAAAATTATAAAGATTTCAATTAACCAAGGGGAGGAATATAATTATTACTATTTAACAAAGATGGGCAGAGTGGTAAAAAATGAGGACAAGGCAGTCACAAATGTTATCAAGATCATGCTGTCAGCTGAACCTGTCCATTATAACAAAATAATTGTAATACAGCCAAGTGCAAAGTTAGACACTTAGGAACACAGAATGCAATCAATACTTCCAGAATAGGGGATAGCACTGACTCTGGTAGGGTTCTGGGGTCATAGTGGGTAAAGACTCAATGTCACATAAAGTTAATGTGGCTTTTTGATACAGAAATGGGAGTACATAGGCATTAGGAGGCAATTTTTACCTCTACGTGGCGCTGATGAGACCAACAGCGTATACATGTCTGTTGTCTACATTTTAAAAAGAGTGTTGAAATACTGGAGAAGAGAAGAAGTACAGAAGAGAGTCACAAAAGTGATTTGAAGGACAGAAACCATGTTACAATGAAAGATTTAAAGAAAATTATGTTTAGTATCAGAAAGAATTTACTTGATTGTAGTGTGTTTTGCCAAGGACAAAATTACAGGTGCTAATATGCTCTTTAATTGCATGCAAAAAGGCATATTGAGGACTGATGGTTGGAAGCTGAAGCCATTGAAAAAGTAGGCTAACATTTTTAACAGTGAGGGTGATGGTTAAATTTTGGAAAAACTACCAAGGGAAATAATGCATTTTTTACCTCCTGATGTCTTTACACCAAGCCTTGACATCTTGCTGGAAAGTATGTTTTAGTAAACAGTAAAGGGGAACTTGGTGACATTTAATGACCAGTATTTTACAGAAAGCCAGACTAATGCCCTAATGCTCTCTTTGACTCTTGTAACATAGGGAAAGAAAATGTGGAAGCTGTAGCTCAGTGTTTCTCAACCACTTTAGACTCAAGTCATCCCTCAGAAAATGCCAGCTCTTAGCTGTCATTTGTTTTTTGACTTTGGAAAAAGACCAGTTCTTCTATTGCAAAGACCTCGGTGCTTTTGACACTGTGGATTTCTATTTGAGATCTCCATGTCTCCCTTGTGAATCATGTGAAGGTGTTTGCACAGCGAGCGCTGGTAATATAGTGTGGGACCCTCCAAAGGATCTCACAACACCCCAACGTGCCACGGCATAAATTCTTACTGTAATTTTTTCAGATTTGTTGCATGGATCTTATCCATTATAGATAGATGTCGAAGTGCTGAACTCTATGGAAGGTGAGGAACCGGTGTTTTGGGCCCATCTCTGCTTCAAAAACCCAGGGTCTAGAGCTGATGTGTACCTAAAGGTAAACTTAAAATAAACCAATATAAGAAGTCCGGTTGCCATCACCTGTCCTCCTATATAAAAGGGAGCAGGAGTTAGAGGGTATAATATACTAAGCCAGGCGTTTTCTCTCAGCTGCCACACACAAGACACACAGGGATTAGGTGAAAGTTTAACAGTCATCTATATGTATACAGGAGCTTTGCTGCCAATATAACTGTAAGTAGGTTATCTGTTACTTGCACTACTTTGTTGTGACCTTATGAAAATAAAACATTGGGTCTGACATATTCTTTGAGCATTGCCTGCAGTCTCAAGATGCCATGTATTTTAAAGATACTACAACGCTTTCATTACAAATGATATGTTCATTTTCATTTGCCTGGACAAACAGGAAAATGTTTGAATGACATCTGCTGCTAGACAAGTTTAAGAGTAGCTAGAAACCGTGGGGTATAACTTGGTGTCCACCAGAAGTTAAGGACAGGTAAGTGCTTAGACCTGGAACTGAGAGGGAAGCCTCTAATTTCTCCAAACGCCAGTGCTCGAACTTTGGTAATTTTGGACTGCGGTTTGGTTTAGGGAGCTTTTACCTTGCTATAGTCATCATCCTTTCTTTCTTTTTGTTTGTCTTTTTCCTTACTGACTTTTAGCTGATGGCTTCAGACAAGTGTCAAGAACACCATATCATGCCAAGGGTTATGTGATGAAGTGCTTAATTAAGTTAGCTTAATTAAGAGACAGAAGCACTATAAAGAAATTGAAGTTTTTCAATTAGAGTTTGGAGCTGGTCAGAACTAGAAAATTAATTGCAGGGTTTTTCTTCTCCCAGTTTATTTTTTTTTTCCAATTGCAACAATTTGGAAAATTGTGAGTCCCCCCCAAAATCATGAACTCATTTAAAAAGATAGTGAACTTAAAAAAACTGTTGCAATCTTACTTGCCGTCAGGTTTTTGAGCTTGCAGGATGTGCTTACGTCACAGGTTCATGATTTTCTTTGTCATGATAAGGATTAAACACTTACTTAAAAAGAGATCTGACATCCCTGCAGTCAGTTGTTTCTCTGTAGCTGGGCTTGTAAGTAAGTGAGAACACTTGCAATAAAAATCAAGGGAGCTATTAACTGGTGCTTTGAAGACATATGAAAAAAAATTCCAGCTGACTCGGTTGTTGTTTGACCTTCATGCAATATATTTCTGAACAGAGGAGGACTGAGTGTCAGGCAGGTCATCAGCCTGCCCTTTGATAACTGGCAGAGAAAGTGAGGCCATTACACAGACATGGGAAAGCAAATATACAACCTTTATGCCAGTAACATTAGCAGCATTTTGCACTTTTGTGTGTGGCAGTTTTAAGTTCCACCTAGCTTTAGTAAGTGAAGATGGGTATTTAAGACCATTATAAAAATAGTTCACTTATTTTTTTTAGTTCACAGGAATAGGTCAGTTGACAGTGGCTATAACACAGAAAAAAAACACCTCCAACCCTCCTCCCCCCTTTCATAAACTGTATTTATAGCAACGGTTAATTTGCAAAACAACCCTTCTGTAGAGGAAACAAAAGCTCAGTCCATTCACTGCAATTTGCTGCAGCTTTCTACAGCAGTCCCTAAAGGACAAAGATGTAACACAAGCTGCATTTCTCAGGCACAGGCAGGGTTTCAGGCTAACTTTTCTCCTCCTCCTCTAGGTTGTCTGCTTCCTATAAAATATAAACACGGATAAAATCCACCACCTCTGTTCCCTTCAGGATCATTTACATGCTCCTCACATCCTGATTTTGCTAAAAAAAAAATCCCCATCAGGAGAAAGAAAAAAAATCTCGTGCTACATATATGGCACGTGGGGGTCAAATGCGTCCACCAGTATTTTCTTTCTCTCTCTCTCAATCTGTTGCATAGGAAATATTGTTTAGCGGCAGCATGGTCCACCTGGGTGAATTATGCTAACAGTTATCCTCCTAATCAATCATGTACTATGCTCACCAGTATGGTATCTCATAAAATGCTGGAAGAAACACACAGGGTTTCTCTACCCTGCCCAGAGAGATGTTTAAAGTTTTGGCTTTTGCTTTATGGTTCAGAAAGCTAACAAAACCTCCCAAAATAAAAATACAAAAATCCCTGAAACAAATGGATGGGGAGAGGCAAAGCTGTATGGCATGGTAATGGGGTCTGAGTCGGAGAAGTGGGAGCTAGAGGTAGGTGAGCATGCGCCTGCATCCCCGAGTAGCAGTCAGTGCAGCAGCAGCAACTTACAGCTACATCCGGGAGGGGAGGGGGTTTGCAGTTCAGACAGGAATCCAGGAGAATAAGAGAACAGTCACTGCCATTGTCGGTCTGGGAGGTTAACTACAGGACAGCAGGGGATGGAAGGAGATCGGGGGGGGGGGGTGAGAAAGAGTGTACCGAAATATAGGGTTTTATGATGTTTAGGGCTCGCGGGCAACTATAATTACGACGAAGAATAAATTCTTAGGACACGTAGCAAGCAGAGGTGAATTTAAAGTTGATCTCCGTCATTTTTCTGTAGTGGTAGTGTGCTGTGTATTTTTGGTACTTAAAAGAAAAAGAAAACTTTTTTTTTTTGTAAGGTGAGTCAGAAAAGATCAGCTTTTAGCTTAGGATCTTTTGGGACTCGTGGCCTCACGTGCAAGTTAGGAGCCTTGTCACAGAAGGACAAGCAGAATTTGGCCTTAGATGTTGCACAGCAAAAACAAGCTCTTAGGGCATAAAGTGACATGTTTCCAGATACACACTGCAGTCAGACCTACAGAAAGCTGCTGCTTGGCTCTGTCTCCTTTTATGTTGACTTGAGAAGTCAAGAAAAAGTTACACAGGGAATTTTGTTATAGGAAACCCACCAAACTAGGCTAATGGAAAAAAATGCTAGGTGAACAGAAAGCAGTGTTACTCATAGATTTTTATGGATGCTTTTCTAATCTAAGGCTCTGAGTGGTATGCGACTTGCTGACACTGGAGGAAAAAAAAGAGCACGTCTTGACTGCGTCAACCTGTGCCCATGTCTTGGTAACCCAGTAATACTGCCAGCAGTCATATATGTTCAGCAGTCCTCTTCTTTCATCTTGTTAGCCTTTGTAAAGTCACATTTGATATCAGATTAGGGAAGAAAAATCCAGATATTTTTATCTGACTTGGGAGGTACCTAGCCCACTTTTGGGGCCCTGTAATACACAAGCAGTAATCATGATGCTGACCCTGTTTTAACAACCCTTGCAGCAACAGGCCACTTGGGCAGGTTAGGGTGCTATACCTGGTAGTCGTGGGACAGGGTTGATTGTGTGGTTTAGGAATGGGCTAGACAAGGATTTGTATGGGATGAGTTGGATAGGGATGACCTCAGGCTGTGGGCTGGCCCAGGTGACCTCCATGGGTCTCTTCCAGCCCCACTTTTCTATCTATGTTACAGAGTTCTGGCATCAATTAGCAAAAATGTCTGTGCATGTATTGGACTGGGAGGTGTTTGCAAAGGGGTCAAACATGGTAAATCAGGGAACAAACTGGGAAAGTGACCAAAATTGCCAGGTTAAGATTTTCCAGTAGCTCCCTGGGCATGAAAAGGAGCCTTCTGGGTGGCTCCTGCCTTAGCTGATGTTAATCCAACTGGTTTCGAGGGTTTGCTCACCCAACACCTGCAGAATTCTAACAGCGATTCACGTGTGAAGGTTCAAAACGTCAAGCCAGACAGGAAAAAATGAAATACAAATGGGACACTCACAATTTTTGGTTTCAAATCACAGGACTCCTGCTCTTTTCCCTACCCCGCTTTTTGAAACTTGGACTGTTTCAAAGCTGCTTGCTGCTCATGTCTTAAGCTGAATAGCTGGTGCTACTAAAAGAGATTCCCTTATTTAGACTAGAGCGGAGGAAGAAAAGGTCAATGTTGAGAACAGCAAGGATAGTTCTGTTGACCTGTCACTAAATTTAAGCAATGAATGGAAACTACATGTGACCTCTAGGACTGGATGCCTATTTTAAACTAGCCCCTTTTTTCTTCTTCCTGACCTCCTCATGTCCATCAGACTGACCACCCAAATGACACATGCGTATGTCAGAGTAACTAATTATCTGTTAATTCAATTTAAACTCATTTAAGGTCATCACTGTGATTAGTAATTTATTAACCAGGAAAGAAATGAGATGCGGTGGAGAAACTGTTACTTATACAGCAAAGGAATGGAAAAGAAACTAACTGTGGGGATTTAATACGCTTGCAGTCACAGTTGAAGGCAAATGCGTGAAAACTTTTCAGATACACAGAACCTGGTGTTTTCTGTGGCGTGAGAAAAAAATCCAGATTAACAAATGTGCAGCACTTTAATGTTGGATTGACCATCATTGGAACTGTTCACAAATAGCATGGACAATCTAAATTGTACTTCATTTTCTAAGTACGGTATAGCCAGTAGGATAATTTAGAAAACACATCACCAGAACGTGGGCTGAAGAAGGGAAGGACGGGAGCATCTTTGGAAGGTTAAAGTGGGAGTTTTCGAGTGAATCCTAGTCCTATATTTCCAGACAAACAGAAAAAAAGTGAGGTGTCGTACACATCTTTCACATCCTATATATAAACCAGTCTCAAGAATATTTACCTGAACGGATATTTACAACTTTTTTTTTGTAAAATATTCTTATAAAAGTAATATTTGCTTGATCTATGGCACAATGAATTTCTCTACAGGGAGACTTTCCATAGGCATAATCAAATATTCAAGAAATCATAAAAGGTAACACTAGAGCAGTGGTTGGCCTAACAAAACATTTTCAGGATGACTGTGATATATGAGTACAGCTTTGTTTTAGAAAGGAGTTGTGCATATTTAGAAGTACTTACAAAGTTGATCCCCTCCTTTCCTAGACCTGTGTATGTTTCCACACCAGATGAGTAGCGAACCATGAAAAACATGCATTTCTAAATGAAGACTATGCCAATTTGTATGTGTTTGTGTTCTAATGGTGGGATAGTCTCTTCTAACCCCTATGGCTCATAAGAGAAAATATATAGGTTTCTGCCTATCAGTGGTAGAAAGGGCAATTTAAAGGAGTTCATGTTTAATGAATTCATAGGATTCATTTCCTCTTCTTTGTCTGCCTGAACAGGTTTTAAATTATTTTTTTACAGAACTAAGGTGGTTCAAGTTACTTGATTTTACAGCCATCCGAAAATGCAACTCTTTTGGTAAAAGGTAAACATTTAAAGCAAAGGTTACTGGAGTTAGTCTGCAGTCTTTTGATTTAAAATCCTTTCATGTGCATTGTGAAGAAGGTGACTCTTAAGCATCTGTGTTTAAAAAAACCCCCCAAAACAACGGTTACTGCACCTTTTAAGTACCACTGTATATATTCAGAAATTGCTTTCGTATAAACTCTGGGCAACAAAGGTCGTTTTAGAGAATAGCTGTCTCCACATCATTCAAAAGGCCAAGTGCTGTGATGCAACAGATGCCTATCTTAGAAGAGGGAGCTTGCACCAACATCAAATTTACCTTTTCAAAGCAGTGTGTGGGGTAGAGCCGCTCATCTTCTGCTATTTATAAAGAATTTGTATGGCTTGAATAATTTTGAAAATGTATCGATAGCTGCTGTTATCCTGATTATTTCATGGTGATGAAAAGTGAAAGCTTCGAAAAGGAACTGGTGAGTTTTTCTTTTATATCTCTCTAAATGTGCAAATGAATGTACATTTTTATGGGAAAGCAACTTAAATTTCTCAATGCCAGCTGTTGCATTCTGGGGTAATTTAATTGGTTTTACATGAATCTCTTTGCTTGTAACTAAATGGTGATTGACTATAAACAAGAGTGCTATAAATGGAAAGAAAAAGCAAAAGAAACAATCTCTAAGAATCTTTGTTGAGAGACATGTAAATTAAGGATTAGATTATAAAAGGCGAAAGCTTTCTGTTAAAAAAGTACTGCTGAAAGTCTTGCATTTGGAGATTTTGCCCTTTGTTTTATGAAGAACCAAGTGACTTCAATGCTAGTACATTTTTAATGAGGGAAATGAGCAACTTCTAGGACAACCTCTCATGGGAGCACCCTCGGCTACTTTCCCGCGTGCTGGAACGCATGCGTTCTTGCACACAATGACGGCTCTGACTTCTGTCACTCGGTGCCTAAGGTGCAGCGCTCTGCTTCTTGATAATGTAGAAAATTCAACCAATCAGACTCATTCATGTTTTCTAGCTTTAAAATCAACCCTACCACCTCATTTTTTTTCAGCAACAAGTTACTCAAATACAATTAGGCGATATTCTTTTTACCTACCAGAAGAGGTGGGACTTTACAACATTGCTTTTGGTAGTGCCAAGAGCAAAGGAGAGGGAAGAAAAAGAGCTGTGAGTAGCTATTTCTGCCATTTTTGGTTTTAAAAACACCTCAAAGTATTCTTTAAAATCCATCCTGCAAAGAAAACGTATCAGTTTTCATTACATCTCTCCCTAGATTTCTGCATTTTGAAAAATGCTTTTTGTGATGTTAATTTTTCCCTCATCACTCACAGACGAGTATTAACTGCAGTTTTGCCTCTGGCTTTTCCACTCTACATTAAAGGTGGTATAGTTAGGTGGTTCAATAACCAGAGGTACAGGCGGTTTGGTGTGTAGACTGAATGAAAATTGAGAACTTGAACATAAGACTTGTCATTCCTGAAACTCAGAAGCTGTTTTGTTCTACAGAACTGCCAAGTTACATGGTTCATATAATACCTCAGTGGAGAAATTATTCCTTTTCCCAGACTACGTTCTTTTCATAACCATAAATCATACTTCCAAACAAAAAAATTCCCAACAAGACCCACTTTCTATTAGCAGAGCATACCTTATACTAGAGAACTTGCAAGTAGACCAGTGTTGCACCATGAAGCTTATACAGGTTTTTTTTCCAGTGTAAAAATATACAATGCGACTGCTTGTTTGTTGCAGTGTAAAGGTCCAATCAGTATTTGTCTGCTGCTGGCTCTACTTTTTTGCCCTTTCATACTTCTCCAACCCAGACCACTGTGTTACCTCTCCTGATACCTGAAATCTCACAGCGTAATGTGTTTTGTCTCCCATTAATAACAAACAGTGAATCTTTAGCTGGTGTAATAAGGTACTGTCCAAATAATCCACTGTCTTTCATAATTCTGTTGTAGCTGCTCCATGGCCAGTCTTTGGATATGATAGGGTCCTTTAAATTCTTCAGGACATTCATTTTCCCTGTTGACAGCTCTACAAAAAGCACATCTGTTTGCAAATGTGAAGTAGCATATATATAGTACTGGTTGCCTTCAGTGAAAGAGGGTTGAAATGTCAGATCAGATATATGCACATTTGTTTGTAAGTCATAAATCAACTTGATTTCCCCTTGGATGGTTATTGCCTGGACCTTGATCCTGCCACTGTCTTCATCTGCACTGACCAAAAAGCATCCATCAGGTGAAATATACGGTGTGCCCGATACGTCGCTGTTGGGGCCGATCACAGAATCTGTAACACTGTCAATAATAAGCTGGGGAAATGCAGTTACCGACGTATTCTTTTTACACTGGACAAAGAAGTAGCCACCCAAGTGTGTATAGGCCATGGTCTGTGGGACGCAGCTATAGTTTTTGAAGCTGATAGTCTTGATGTGGGTCACAGTTTCCAGGTCAATTTTTTGAACTGCAGATTTCGATTTGTTAAAGATGAAACCAAACCTGAAACAGAAAACATGACACTGAAGTCATCTCTGGAGACTTGGTGACATGCTTGAGAGAACTCATAAATCAGCAGAACTGGAAGACTCAATCCCATTGCCTTGTGTGTAATGTACCCTCTTTCCTACATGAAGCCTCTGTCCTTCTCAGTCTTCTAAAATGTGCTAAAAAAGCAATGTTTTTGGTTTACTACGGGATTACAAATTAGGGACCTGAATGCTGCAAGCAAGATTCCTTGCTCACTTGAGTTGTCCTACCAACATTAGTAGTCCGCTTTCACTGGGAAGGCCTACTTTAACACAGGAACAGTATGCAGGGCTATGTTCCACTTGATGGATAACTACTTCAGTTGCAAATTATTCTGGATCTGTATGACCAGCATGGATTTCAGTTGTTCTGTGGCTTGATATGGCACCTTGTCTAAATACAGCATATTTGGGGCCTAATCCCTAACAGGGGAAAAGGGGCAAAGGTAGTTTGAAACCTGCTCAGTGCCCTAAATTCCAGGTCTGCTCATCCCGTTCCCCTGCCCTATATTAGACCAGACTGAGAGCAGTTCTAATTGACTTACTGCTAATGGCTCTAGGGGTCATTACAGGAGGCAGGGATGTTAGGGTGCGGGGTACCCTCTACCTAATAGTTCTCTCAGACGATCCCCCTTAGAGAGGCACCAGTGCAGTGGAAAATAGGGGTCTCTGTTTTCAGTCTCTAGAGAGACTAGAAAATAAAATGAACCCAGATTAAATGTTCTATAAAAGGTACATGCTACAGTGCATCTGACCTTTGTTGAACACAGGAAAAGGTCAAGAATAGCCAAGCAATGTTTCTATTTCATTTGAAAGGAGGACCATAGAAATAGCACATTCTATGTTCCCTCCAAATCACAGGTCACTGATATTCACTTACGAGACTGAAAATTAATTTTACATTGAGTGGCTGCTCATCCATTCAGTGCAGAGAGAAGGAAATTAATGGAATATTTTGGTTTGCAGCTCTTCTCGGAAAGATGTAAAAATCACTTTATGAAATGTTGCAGAAGACTTGTGTGCACACAGTTAAAGTATATATATTTTTTCCTAAAACAGTGCATTTTAATTCCTTATTCTAAATCAGAGCATCAGTGAAGGCATTCAGCAGTGATTTTACTCCTGAAGAAGAAGCCACTGTTTTGTAGGATCCCGTGAAAATCACTGGGTTCAGTCTTTCATTTCCCTATTATGCTCACATCCTTTAGACGTTTCACTTAAAATATCTGCAGTGGAGATTCATAGGGTGCTCTGTATGAAGGAAATTGAAGATGACACCTGGATTTCTCCTGGATGACTGCACATGGAAAATTGTTGGTTTTGTTTTATTTTTTTTAAAGACCTTCTTACGTAGCATTTGTTTCAAGGCTTCCTTAATAGTTGGCCAAATGCCTAAACAAGTGAAAAATAAAGTGGGCTCTTATCATAAACTCTAATTTGAAAAAGTGGGTCAGAATGTGCATTATGTGCACACAGCTGTTGATGAGATGCTGTGCCTGTACTCTGACACCTCGATTAAAAAAAATCTCACTTTTAGTGTGTTCTTAATGAACAACAACCTACCCAGTCTACTAATTAAATGGGTGAATTCCTAGATTTTTAGGTAGTTGAGGTAGGTAGTTGACAGAAACAGGTAACAGTATTTTGGCACTCACGGGAGACAAAATCCAATGTAAACAACTCTGTAGTAAGTGTCGTGTGTCCATGCCAGAAAGGTGGAATTCTGGAAATGTGCCCATGGAAATTTGCCACGAGTAAATTAAATAGAAAAATAGTAATAACGTTTTGTATTTTGCACAGGAAAAACACTCTAAGCTATCTCTTTGGATATAGTTAAGTGCTGCTCTTTTCTTTAAGGAGGAGGAGGAGGAGGGCAGGAAGAGCCCTCTAAGTAGTAGGCTGTTATATGACAGGTTGGTGACACTTTCACAACCCATTTTAAGTGAAGTCAGCCGTGGCTGCTGTGCTGTGTTTTGTAACCCAGTGCTGTTGGTATGTGGTCTATATGCTCTAAGCATGTCTCATGGACTGGACCTCTAGAGGACTTGGATAGTGAGCTCAGCCAAGAGGGCTGGCATCCCAAGCATGTACAGTAACAGCATGGTAGGAGGCTACATTAGTTTTCTAGCAAAATCTTAGGTGCCTGCAACTTCTCAGGCACTTGGGCGGTTAGGTGGGGAATTTGCAGATTGTCCTCTTCATCATTACTCTGGACAGTCATGATGCGGGGCATGCAAATAGCTATTTGAGATGCAGGTAGCCAACAGCTATCTGTTATGCCTTAACCACCCTGGGCAGTGAATCTTAACTGAGAGTTAGGTGGCACTGAAGCACTTGAACCAGATCACAAAAACTTATCAGTGGGCGCGTCTGTGTGTGCCCCCCATGGCGCAGTTGTTACTGCAGCATCATTTAGTACTTCCTAAAGCATAGCGTAGTAACTGCTGTTATTGCACCATCCCGGTGGTGCAGTTATTTTTAGCAGCTATGTTGCTATAGTGAGGTAGTTCATCACTATGATAATGTAGCATCAGTGTCATGGTAGCAATGAGCTACATCGCCATAGCGTCTCATGTAGACATGCCCACTAAGTCCTACTTTAGTTATGTAAGTACAAAATCATGAACGCTGCATGCCCCTGGGGGCTAGAGGGGCAAGATGAGCTTCTGCAGGTGGCAGCAGTGCTGTTGGCAATGGGAACATGACAGCGGCAAATGGGGAGCTCCTGCAGGTGGAAGTGGCACTGTCGGGGTGGGGGGCGGTGGCGACTGTCAACCAGTGGCCGGCAACCACCCGCAGACACCATCGGCTTGTCAGCGGTAGCCAGCAGCAATGGTGGACCACCCGCAGGTGCCATCAACGGTGTCGGTGGTGAGGTGGCAGGGTGGCAACTGGTGACTGTAGGTGCTGCCAGTAGTGTCAGCAGCGCCTTTTCACAGGGGGTGCACTGCCACACTCAGGAGGTGCACGTGCACCCATATGCACCCTCTATGTGTTGGCAGTGTACAAAATGGTGTCCCTGAAAACCTCTGCTCTAATTCTGACTAACGCTGGAGGCACCTGAACTCCAAACAAGCCTCAGTTTTCAAAGTTTCATTTCTGTGGAAATCCAAAACTGCTTCAACTGTGCTATGAGCTAGCTTATGTCTAACCCTGTCATGGTCCACAAAGAATGTGTTGTTCTGCTTATGCCCACTGCGGGGCTCAATCTGGTAGTTGAGCTCTGAAAACTTATTGCACGGTTAGTGGGGTAAGCTACACACACAAAATTTCAGTGGCATCCATTGCTTTCTTTTGACTGGAGAAGATGGAGGGGTTGGCTGTGGTGCCAGTTGCACCCTTTGTACAATTACAGCAATCACCTAAGAGGTGGGAGAACCAGATTCATTTCTTTCCTTTGCTCCATAGCCACATGTGTGCTACTTTGCAGAGAAGAATTAAAGAGTCACTGGGCTAGAGTTCTAGATTGCACTCTAAGGGCCTGGCACCTACGTCAGTTGTTTTCACAGAGCCCAAGTCCAGTTTTTGTTCCGGGTTTTAGAATTTTAGGGCATTTATACATGTGCTCCGGAAGTGTGTGGGGGGGGGTGCTTTAACTAGAGTGGCTCCAAGAGCCGCTGTAATTAAAGCACCTGGAACGTCTCGTGTATCAGTGTTCCCATACTTCAAAATGGTGGCAGGGGCACTTTATCTAAATATCACTGAACGGAGCTTGTGTAGAGACACTGATACATGAGTTGCATGAGGCTGCTGGAGTTTGGTAATTTTTATACTCCAGTCAACTTGGTTCATCGACTCTGGTCCAACGTGCTGGAATTACAGCAGGTTGGAGCAGCCTCCCTGCTTGTGTATAAGCACCCTTAGATTTTTTTTACACACTGGACTTAAGGTTAATGCTTGGTACCTAGAGCCTGGAGGTCAGGGTCCTGGTCTTTATGCAACCATGGACTTACAGAAATACTTTGGGCAATTCACTCTCTGTCTCTTCATGCCTCTGTGTCTGCATGGCAAAATGGGGATAATAACACTTAATGTATCAAGCATTCCTTTATTCATTTGTAAAGAGCTATAAGATGATTAGACAGAGGCCCACTAGATGCACAAAGAACAACAATGAGTATTTATCTTTATCGTCATAAAGTTTGTGTCTTACCTAATGTGATTAATAATAAGATTAGTAGGTGGTATAAAAAAATCATCCACTTCTTCAAATGGTGCCCGGATGATATGCTGATTTTCCCCTGCGCTTGCCTCTGATATTACCTACAATAAATAACCACAAAGTTGAGCACAGTGAAAGCAATGAATAAAACAAAAATAAGTTAATACAGCTTCCATAACTGTGTATTACACCAAAATGATTTTGCTGGATATCTAGTATAACTTCAAAATATTGTTTGGAGTAGCAGTCTTGAAAAATTGTATTAATAAAATGGTATTTTAAGCCTGACATTTGTAAAGTAAGTGCACAACTCTCTTTACGTTCATAAGACAATGCAATCATGCAGGAACTGAAATAGTGTGACAACGCTAAACCCACAGTAATCTATTCCAGACTGTCTAAAATAAACATTTATTTCACGGTCATATTTATTAATCTCACTTAAATGCACAGTCATAATTCACTGACTTGAATGATCAGACACTAACTCACAGCAGTTAATTATCACTTTGAAGGAGAAGAAATGTTCACCCATCTATTGCACCGGATAAAACACACAGAAGAGCAGAAAAAGGTGCTTTCACTTTCTCAATGTTGTCCTCCAGCAGAATGCATACCTTCTGCTGCCATGGAAACTCAGCTTTATTATCTCCCACAACCTCAGCAAAGAGGGGATAGAATTTTACAATAATTAAAATGTTAAATACTGACATTGTTTATGGGGATTGTTTTTTGGTTTAAGATGGCTTAGGTCAATTCATTAGGAGCTTTTGCTAATGTCATGTGCTAATAGGAGTTCTTTTGAATGTATGGCTTCACAATTCATTACAGGCAATCTGAAACCTGAAAAGGCTTAGTTGAGACATTCTGGTCATGCCATTTAAATTTCTTCCAATTAATTTGCTCAAGAAACATGCCAATTCTTGCAGAGTGTTTTCACAAAGCCAGGGAGTTTCCTAGGCTGACTTCCCACAACTAGTAACCGCTAAACAATGGCAGCCCATTACTAGGCTGCAGAGTTGCTTGATAAAGTCCTGATTTCTGAGGGCAGGGAGAAAAAGTAGAGCAAGTTATTCATACAGCGGAATATTTTTATTAGAAGGCTGTGGGAAACCTCTTCACATTAGTCACTACAAACTTATTTTGGAGAAAAACAGGGAAAATAAAAGGTATGCTGCTGCTGCTGTTAATCTGATATTCTCCATGTGTAACCAAAAGGACCATCTGAGAGCTATAGCCTCACAACAAGTTTCCAGCTGTGCAGATAGTATATTCTTGTTAATAATCACCAGCCTGTGCCATCTTTCCTTTAATTACAGCAACCTCTCACAGCTGGATGGAAGAAATTAAGTGGGAAAGGGTAACGAGAACCTATTTTTTTTCCTTCCTGTACCTTGCACCGGGAATGGTTACCCGTAAAGGAAGCAAGCTGATTTTGCTTCAGAAACTTCTCTTTGCCTGTCATCATTCAGTTTCTGTTATCTCAGGAATTGCAATGCTACACTCTATATTTCGATACCCATCAGCCCGTGTGCAGGGTTTCTCATTTGTTTCGTGGGATCCAAATGGCTTGTCAAATACATGTGGCAATGCATGCTGTGGAGTGTCCTGGCAACGGGTCCATTGAAGGTGACTGTCGATAAGCAAAGGACTGGCTTGATAGCTCAGGACGCCACTGAGCTTTTCTGAGGGAACAGGGAGAGGAATCTTCCCAGCTGCAAGTCTGGAGAGGCTACATAGCCTACCTTCCACCTAATCGAACGTGATGCAGTGGACTTGATTTGTGGTTTCAAGTCATGAAGGGCTCTTAGATCATGTAGTCTGTCTCCTGTATACCACAATCCAGCTTCCTTTTAACCAGTTACCCCTATGTTTAGAATAATAACTTGTACTTAGTTTAAGATCATCCAGAAAAAATCTATTGTCTATGTCCTCTAAAAACGAGAGCCGAAAAAGATCCACTGCTGCTAGCGTGTAGCCATAGTCCGTGACTTCTCCCTGGAGCCAAGCTCTGCGCTGCACAGGGGTTTCATATTCCCTGCAGAAAGCCCTCCGAACTTTATGCCTGACCCCTTTGTCCCTACAGACAAAAAGACAGAGGCAGAATTTGCCATTTGGTCTGTTCTAAAAATTCAGAATTTGCCCCATTTTTGTGCATGCTTCTCGCCTCCCCCCTTCCTTTTTCTCGCCCCGCTGCCTCGAGGGCTGCTGTGGAAACTATCCAACCATTTTATTCAGTAAGAAGGATTGGAAGCTGAGTGTGCAGAATTTGTTCAGTTATTGCTCCTTTTTACCTCCCAATATTTTAATTCTCTGAAGCAGTGAACAACCCAGGGTTTTTGTCTTTTAAAGAAATCAGAACTTTAGCAATCCATTGAGAATTGGAAACATTAGAATATATTGAAATGAGAAACATTAGAAATCTACTGGGAAATATTCTTATCCTGTGCACCATAGTTATCCCCAAAAGAAGCTGAAGGGGAAAGGAAGTGAAATAAAACCAGTGGAATTCAACGAAAACAAACAGCAGTGCAATGTTTGGAAGAAAGCTTGGTTTCGTACTACGGTAGCTGATACTAAAGAACAGCAGTTAACATTCTGCCCTTCTCTGATGTTAAAAATGAGAAGATGGCGTGTCCTGAGGGACCGATAACTGTCGACGCAGTTCTGAAGGTGCAACAGCATTTACAGCACCATACAATATATGGTGTCATACCCAGCCCTACGTTATCTAGGGAGATTCTAGTGCTGAACCAGAGATAAAACCAGGGTTTAACTTGCACCTATTGGCTGTGTCCAGTCAAGCAGGAGTGTGTGCTTGCAGTGCCAAAAGTAGCAGCGGCAGAAATTTGTGCCACTGCTCCGTGCCGCACCACACACCCTTGCATGCGCACTTAGTTGAGGGACAAATTGTCCTGCTTTGGGCAAACTGCCTTTCCCCTGCTCAGCAGGATGCGGGCATTGTGGGACTCGTTTGACCGTTGCACGGGTCAGAGTTGTCTTAATTCACACTCCTTAAGAAATGGTCTCTTTGGCCACATCAGACGAGCGCAGACGTTTGGGGACAAGTAGCAGCGATATACTTTGTCCCCAGGGAACACCTGTGCCATGCATGCTGTGGTGCATGGCAGGTTACCCAGGTGGGGTAGGGGAGGCTGGGACCAGCATCTGGGCTGGCCCCAGCAGCCTTATCTGGGGTCCTGGGGGCCTCCCAGGCTTGCAGCCGTGGCACGAAGCCTGGCCAGCAGCTGGCGCGTGGCTCTGACTGTCCAGTCTCCGGTTTTGTGCGGCACATGCTGCTGCCATGTGCGCCACCCTGCCCTTTTTGGGTGTGGGTTTTTTTTAACTCCAGGATCTCCTGGGGCCAAAAAAACCCCTCCATGCTGCAAAGTAGCAGCACAGGGAAGGCCTACATGCACCACATGCCCAACGTCTGTGGTTGTGTGGACGTGGCCTTTTAACTGTTGTATAAGTTCCAATATTTCTTCACTAGAAAGAGAGGTGTGCCCGTATGGCTATCTTGTAAGCACTTTGAGCCAGGTGTGCTTTAAGGATCCTGTCAAACTGAAGTGAGACTACCTAAATCACTGTGAACGTTATCTGCATATTTATATTTTTCTCAGTTGGTTACCAACTCTTTCTACATGTCCTTCCATGAGGCTCTGTTATCAATCCTGAAACAAAATGGGCACCGGCTGTTCAGCAATCCCCCTGCTGGTCTACAGCACATAAACTTCTCAAAACCAAATCAAACCATCAGAAGTGCAGAGATGCAGGGGGGAGAGGGAAAATGCACAATAGATCTGTCAAGACACAAAATGCTGTTATAGCCAACAGCGCTGTTAGAGAGAAATGCCAACTCACCTGCAGCGTTGGATGAGACTTCTGCATATCACCCCAGCTAAGGACCCAGACTTGGTCATGTGACTTATCATAATGTAATTTGGTAGGTAGGGGATCAACATCCATAGACTTCAAAGAACAGAAATATAAGTGTTTAATTTTATTTAGCAAATTAAAGGTGGCTCATGCAGATTTATGGTAATATTGACTTGCAAACATTGCTAGAAACATAGCTATAAAGTACCACTTCCTCTGCTTTGGCAAGGAAAGTAGTGTGAGCACTCGTCTCACATTAGAACTTGTAGTCAGTAGAACAGGAACCATAGATTCATAGACTGTAGAGTCAGAAGGAACCACAAAGGATCCCCTGCCCATGGCAGGAAGGAAGACCGAGGCCAGATGACTCCAGCCAGGTGTCTAGCAAGCCTTCTCTAGAAGACCTCCAAGTTAGGTGATAGTACCACCTCTCTTGTACCAGTTTCTGCTTGAGTTATGCCTGGGCAATGGCATGTGTTTCAACCTGGCTGTAACTAAGATTATGCTCAGCAAGTGTAGGTTAGACATATTTTTGAATCGAGATAGCTGCAAACTTGGCTCCAGGCACAGTGCAAAGACTATCTAGGCCATAAAACAGTTTTTCTTACACTGAGATCATAGCCTGGTCACTGACTTGGAGTTACCTGATGGGTCAAAACAGTACATGCCCAATCTATTAGCAGAGGGAGCAGCTCCACGGGGCAGGAACCTAATTTGTTGGCATATCAACACTTTTTTATGGTCCATGAACACATTTCTCCCTTGATACATACCTGCATGACTTTCTGGGTCTGGATATCAATAATCAGTATTCTATTTTGCCTGGGCTGTGTCACATAAATATACTTGTCTCTGACATTGATGGCTGAAGCCCAGAGGCAGGACTGAGTGGCTTCACCTTCAACTTCAGGACATATCTCTTCCTAAAAAAAAAAGAAGAAGAAGAGATAAGGTTTAATGTGCCTGAGTTAAGCTCCATGCTCTAAGCAGCATGCACTGCATCAATTAAAACTCCACAGGCCTACATTATTTCTTTTATGTTTTTCCCCTGGAAAACATGAAATAATTGTCAGTTTAGGAAGCGCACTGCAGTCTGGACCTACCCCAGTGAGACTAAGGAACTGTGCCGTGCTGCAAGCTCCATTCATATTCAAATAACTACAACACTGCGCAGAACAGACTTTTGAAGTCTGCCTGGTACAAGAAGACTTATGGTGCTGTCAACATTTATTAGAAATAGAAACCTCATTCTGTGGTTTTAAAAACATTGGTTTATGTTTAATGGAATTACTGCACTATGGTATTCCTCTTGCCTTCATTCTCAGGTTTAAGAAATCTTACAACGACGCGTTTGTGCTCTTACAGCAGCAGCAGAAGAGAAGTCACTTTATCCTACAGCCCTCCCACAGACAGATAGCAACTATCGTGTTTTGGACTAAATCCTGTTCACCTTATTCACAGCTGCATAGTTCCTTTAATCCAAAGAGACCAAAGATTTGCTGTTTTCTCTAGTGTTTTTTTTTCCTCTTAGTATCTCTTCATTTTTATTTCCCATGAATGGATTTGATTTCTTTAGTATTATTAAGTACCTAGAAATAAACTCCAAACAACAAAAATCTTGCCTTACAAGAGCAGATATCAATTTTTAAGTTAAAAAAGTAAGACTGAGAAGGCTAGATTCTTTCTCCCATTATGCTACTCTGTGATCAAGTCCAGACATGGAGACATGTGTGGTTTGTGGTGCCGCAAACCTCTCTGCAGCACCACAAACCACACAACCAGAATATTAAAATGTGCCCTGCAATGCAAATTTGCAGTGTGGGGGCAAATTTTGCTACCAGTGTTTCCCCGTAGGGAAAAAAAAGGCAGAAAAAAGAGCAGCACAGTGCACGCTACAACAAATGGAGGCTGGATCCTCCAGGGAGATGCTCTGGCTGCTGGCCAGAGCATCCTATTATTTCATTTGTGCCCTGGCTGCTGGGAGTCAGGAGGAGTGGGGAAAGGGCAGTTTGTCCAAAGCGGGACAATGTGTCCCTCACCAAAGTGCACATTCAAGGATGTGTTTTTTTTGTTGTTGCAAGCGCACACCCCTGCCCATCTGAGCATGGCCCATGGGTACAAAAATGAGCTTTGGTTTTGGGGGACAGAACATCTCCATCTAGGTCCTATTTCCACCTTGCCACAGCATATGGCTGCACTGGATAGCAACTATCATCACTCTTTTAACCTCCGGCATGTGTACCAGGCATGGCATGCAAGGCCATTTTCCTTGGCATGGGTTGGGCCAGGGAAGGCAAGAACTGTTTGCAGCCTCCTGGCTGCAGCCAGCCCCAGCTCTGGGTCATGAGCAGGGCTGGGGGGCAGGAGCTTTGGGTGGGGGCACAGGGCAACAGCATTACAAAGTAGGCCTTTTGATGTTCTCCTTGTATTTTTAAACTGTAAGTAATTGTGGGCCTGACCCTACACCCATTGAATTCCACATCAAACCTTCAATTAACTTCAGCGAATACTTAATAATACCTTGTATTTGTAGGGTCACAAGTGAACTTGGAAAAACTCATACCTGCTGACTGCCTATTAATTGCTTCCATTCCTTTCCAGCTACTTTGTTTCATAGGGCCTTGTAAACACAGAAAACGTATATTGTTCTAACTATAGAATATAAACCATCTAGTTATAGTGCTATAGTTTATTTCCGTATTACCAGGGGAATAAGTTATACTGCGATAAGCATGTTATTATCAATATAATGCATTGATGCAAGGGGTTCAGTATAACAATTACAGTTAAACCATTACAGCTGCAACTCATATAGTTACAACAGTCCAGAATTTGTGTGTAGACTAGGTTTAAGTTTTGAAGACTTGTTCTCCAAGTTCAGTGAGTTCTGCATAAGGACCTGCCACAATTTTGCAGCCAGCCAAAGTCTAGTCCTGCTTGCTTTTAGTTGGACTTACAAAAGCTCGAAGAACTGTTTGACATTTTTTTAAACCTCTCTTTTTCCTTTGATTCTTGGGTTCTTTTCAAGGTGCATTTTCTGGGCTACTTTTTCAACACATACGGTTCTTCAGAAAAGAATCAGAGAGGTCTGCTTTTGAGTCGTAACAGCTGTAATAAGGTTTAATAATATGTCCATGCTGAGGGATAACCTCCTGGGTGAGGATCAGAGTCTGGGCTTATAAGAAGACATATTAAAATACTCCAGTGAAGAAAAGACTGTTAACCACAGAGTTTTCAAGACTTACTTAAAAAAACAACAACTTATTGAGGACAAAGAGCTTGGTTCACAAAGTGGGACTGACTCTCACAATGCTTGGTTAGGTCCCACCCCTCTATAGGAGTTAAGTCAGGTCATTTGTAGCCCTGCTCACTATTTTCTAAACTGTGTTAACTGATTCACATCGCCCTGTTCAAATCAGATTTCAGTTTGAATTAAGGGCTAATAGATGATCACTGACCATCAGCCCATTAACAGTCCCAGTTCTCAGCCCCTGTGTGGGTTTATGTGCCTAGCCCTTGGGATTGGAAGTAATTCGGAGGTGAATAAATCTTTTTAAGCATTGCTACATTGTTGCAAACCTACTGCAGTTATCTCAAATGCTGTTCCAGCAGCTGTAATGAGTGTAATTGCTCTGAGTGTTGATGACCATCTCAGGCAACATGTTGTGGGGGAAAGGGGCCAAAGAGGGCTTCCCCACTCCTCCACAGACCAGTAGCTCCTGTGCTTGGAAAGGGCTGGGGGCTCAGTCAGGATATTTGCTGCTTAGTCACTCTGAACTATTGTTGGCACATTTGCTTTTGTAAAGGTGTTACTTTGTGCCTGATAGCCTCTGTTGTGTTGCAAAATCCCAGCTTAGTTTCCCTTGTGGGGATTGATGTTCGCAATGCTTATCTGCTGAATTCCTAAGGACCATTTTTTCTAAAAGCAATGCTGTGTGTGTGTGTATATATATATATATATATATATGTGTGTGTGTGTGTGTATATATATATATATATATATGTATGTGTATATATATATGTATATGTGTGTGTGTGTTGATACAGTTTAAATTGTCTAGTTTGGACAGCCCTAGTCTGCATTAATTTTAATCTGCATTCAGTGAGGATTCAGTCATTTGGCCTGGAGTTAATTTTAATTTGGACTACAGGCATCCACGCGTATGTAGTGACCACTGTAGTCTGGATTAAATTTAGAAAAACGTAACATCTACAAATGGCCTATGTGCCTAACCCAAATGACAGGGAGGTGCCTACTTCTGCTTGTGATTCAAGTTCTTTCCAGGAGTCAAGCAAGCAGGCCCGTCTTTCAAATACCAGGGCTGAGGACTGCCACCTGGTGAGCACTGACAATCCATCTGCTCCCCCACTGTGGGGGAGGAAGAGTGGGTCACGGGCCCCCAAAGGCTGCAGTGCACTTACTGACAGCCAGCCACCTCCCAAGCTGGGGATTTGCAGCATGCTCACAGCTTGTTGGTGAGCTCACTGGGAGACTGCTACCTGTTTCCCTTTCTGCACAGTACAGGAGCATGCAGGCTCCCAGTGAGTGTAGGACTGAATAACCCGAAACACCTGCATGCCTTTAGGGTGGCTTTGTAGCACTCCAGCCAGCGTGGCTGGCCTTGTCTTCCTATGTCTATAGTTCTACATTTTTGTGGCACTTTTAATACTGCAGATGGAAAGACTCTCCGTGGCCTGTGAGTCATTCTCATTGTCTTTTTCAGTCCCTTACTTCTCTGCCTCCTTTTGGCCCTGCAGAGATTTCCTATCTGAGTGCCATGTGGGTTGGGTTCAAGAGGAGAGCTGGAGAACTCTTTGGGGAACGGTGCACCTGTGACCTGGTGGCTGGAGCACTTTGCTAAGAAGTAGATATTACTTCAAGACCCATATGGGTCACATGGGGCCTAGCGCCTCGATCTCTTGTGTCTTCGGCAAGCACTAGGCTAGATGGTGGGAGGGATACCATCCTCTTACACCTAGCACTCAGTCACTAGTCATGATTTTCTGCAACTAAACTTCAGGATTTACCCAGTATTGTGTATGTCTGTGCAACTCTGTCTGAACCAGGTGTTCAGGCAGCCAGAGAACAGCCTACTGAGCACGTAGGAAAGGTTGCTACTCTGAATCCCAACAGTTTGTGAGTGCCACAAACTGCGGATTAGATCCATGGAGGTGAATTAGAACCTGACCCCGGGTCTCTAGGCAGAGTTTTGTGAATGGCAGAAGTTCCTAATCATTAGGCTTGTCATTAAGCATCTAAGTAGTACTTAGGTCTAGGACCATTCAGAAAGCCTGAGGTGGAATCAATATGTTACATGGTTTACTCTAAGTGCCCAAGGTTAGACTGGGTGTGAATATAGCACGTTTGCCCTTGGTGGGGTGGGCGAGTGGGGCAAACACAAGAGGCTGCCTGCATTGGCCAAGGCCAGCACTTTGGAGGCATCCTACACTCCTCCTGGCACTCCCCCCAGGTTTCCGGATGCAGCCAAGCAACCAGGCCACCCCAGCTGGCTGGTTGGTGAGTATTCCTGCCGCCGCTACTGCGTCAACAGTCAGTCACAGGCAGCCGTCAACTACACACAGCCGGTGGAGGGAGGCAGGTTTGCCCTGCAGCCTGGTCGGGCTCCATGGGCTGCCCCTGCTCACAGCGGCATAGGGGTCCCTGGGATTTGTCTGGGCTTGGGGCATAGGGTTGCCAGCAGGACAGAGGCAGGGGGAGCAGGGCGTGCGAGCTGCTGGGGGGGAAGCCATGCCAGTGGTGCACCCTGCATTGCTGGCCCAGGTTGGTAGGGCATGGAGTGTGTCTCCCCCTCCCCAGTTCTGTCCAAGCCCCGGGGCCCATGCACTGGAGCGGCTCCAGGAAGGGCTTGGAGGGTGCCCCACCCCCTGGGGTCGGCTCCTGACTGAACCCCGATTCTGGTCCCTGAGGGGGCAGCCATGCATTTGCACCTGCAGTTGGGGTGCCTGGCAGGGGATGAGTCTAGCACCGAGATCGGGGAGGCAGCAGGCCCCTGTTCAACAGTTTGCTGGGCTGAGCTGGCAGCTGCACCCCCCCTGCCCCTCCAGAGCACAGTGCCACGTCAGCACAGAGGGGAAGGGTTGTGGAGGGTTGGCAGAGACAAAGGTGAATCCACAGCTGTACCCAGCAAGGTGGGTCCAGGGGAAGAGCTGCACTCCAGTGCCAGGGGCTGGCAAAAGACCCCAGGAAAAGCACATACACTTCTGCACACTCTTTGCACGCTCCCCAGATCAGGGCATTGTCTCACAACTCTCCAAGTAGCTGCCACAGGCTGAAGGGAGCTGGGATCCCCCAGTATCCCTGGGAGCGGGGCGGGAGGGGGTGAGCAGCTGTCTAGAGTCTGTGGTGGGTGGGCAGCCACCGGGTTTTTGTCCTTTGCTCCATTGCTTTGCTCTGACCCCAGGTGCCACCACTTCTGAGGGGAGGGGAGGGGAGTTGGCAAGGCTGCTAACGAGATCAGGCTGGTGGTGGACCTGCCTGAGCTGAGCCAGCCCAGCCAGTGCTCAAGCAGCAGGTGGGGCTGGGCAGGGGGCTCTCCTGGCTCCCCAAGTTGTAGCCCCTGTTCCTGCCCTGGAATTGCCCATGGCTGCCCTGTGCCCTCTCCAGGGACCAGAGCCCCACAACTGCTAGCTCTGAGGGAACAGGGAATCCTGTTCACCCCCTGCCCCCCGCCTCGGTCCTGGCTGGGCCTGACACCTGGCAGGAGGCAGGGCTGGGGACATAGGCTTTGCTGACTTGGCTCTGTGACCATTCGACCCTGTCATCCCTTGGGGGGCCCTGGTGAACAGTTGTTCCCCCAGATCCTGATGAGCACCCCTGATAAGTTTATAGGTGGCCACCAGATCTCCCCTGAGCCTTCAGCTTTTCCAGGCTGAAGAGTCCCATGGCTCTCAGCCTCTCGTCATAAGGTCTGCTTTCCTGACCTCTGATCATGCGCGTGGCTTTCCTATGCACCCTCTCAAAAAACTTAAAATGAAGGGTAGGGTGGTCTTCTTGCTCTCTGCGTTTAGTGGCTTAGTCTCATGGCTAAGGTGATTTGTGTTTTTCCTCCCCTTCCCACCTTGACTCGGCTATTTTTAGGCCCCTGACCTCACCATCAGTAAAAGTTCAGTTACATTGTGTAGGATAGTTCATTAAGAGTGATGTATAGAAACATGTGCTAAGAACTAGACAATCAACTACATTTTTTGTAATCCAAACAAGCTATCAATACTTTTGGTCGTTACTCACCAAATGATCTGAACAGAGAAACTGGAGGTGAAAATCTTGCATGGATTTGAGCAAATTAAGCAAAAGCTGTGCAGCACATTAATAATATTCTGTCAGGATTGTAACATGTAGTTCCCATAGATTTCAGCTGTGCCCAGGATCTGCTGGTACATGTTTGACTGGGCGTTATGAAGTTGCTAGTTGTGAATGTCTGATTTTAAGCTATTAGTATATTGGGTTCAGCTGTTGGGGAGCTGGCAGCAAAGGCTGGTCCTCTGCTAGCTGCTGCCAATCAGAACACAGTGGTGCTGCAATCCCTCGCTATTCTGCTGCCCAGACCACCCCATCTCCTGCAAACTGTAGTACATGGGGATAAAAGCCAGGTATATCATGTCTGCATTTGCTCTTCCACAAACAAGGAGCCCTCAGCTGGGTGCTTTTTTGCCCCCGTTCTGAATTTGGTAGTTCACTTGGCATAGGCTGAAATGTCTCCGTGACACGCTCTGTACTGCCAAACCAGACCCAAGGCACCCTGCAATTCTGAAGCAGCTTTTGTATACCCCCAAAATGCCTCCTTCCTCACTCTCAGCTGGACACATCCAATATAATTTTCCCTTCCTGACTCGATCCTCTGTACAAGTATACGCTGACTGATGATTTGGATACCTTATTTCAATAACTTACATAGCTTGTAAAAATTCTTTCATTGGGTTTGATGTGTCTTCGGATCTCACATTCATTTGGCTGAATGACTGTGATTCCATCGTCAGAAAAGACATAAAACATGTTCCCCACGCTGAGGCCTTTAAGGAAAGAAACAAAGCGAAAGAAGTGGGGAAAAAAAGATTATGCCTTCTAAACTTTTTTGCTTGAAGAATTCAAAAAACCCACCCAAAGAAACAAACAGCCAAAAATCACATTACGTCAAAATTGGTCATTTGGATGCATTTGGCGCATTCACAAAATCAAATTTCATGTCACAACGAGGGCTTCAAGGTGTGAGGAAGGAAGTACAGACATATTCAAAAATGCATTGCCTTGGTGGTGGCAGTTATAAAATCATCAGGTAAATGGAGGTCTTGTACACACACACACACATATACATATATATCTCTATCAAAATCTGAATCAGAGAAGCCCCTGTGTGATATTCTGACCTTGTCCAGTCACAACTTCCTGTTTTTCACTGCACAACAGAAATAGTTTGCTAGTAATTTCACAATTGAGAAGCTTCATCTAACATGAATCTGAACCCATCCACTTACAATTAATTTGTCCTTTTGTAATTTCGTAAGAGCAAAGCTGTTTGTTTATTCCACGAGGTATTTTTTGAAAAATAAACTCCCGTATATAAAATCATCCAGATGAATGCAAAAGCCACCAAAACAGATACATTTTTGAAATTTTGCAAACTGTAATTCACAAATGTGGAGTTTTTAGCATTGCAAGAGCACTCGTCTATCCGAACTGGGGCATTCCAGGAACTTTTTAAAAAAAACGTCTGCTTCTTAGTGGATTTCTGTTAAGAGATCATATTTTCACATTTCCGTTAAACAGAAATGCTACAACATTGATAGTTTGTTTTCTCTTTAGCTACATGCGAATGCAGTAATGGATATTTTAGAAGGTGGGTGAGGGATCGTTTCATAAGGTTTACTCAAAAAGATCCCAGTACCTCTTATGTTTTAACACCACCGTGCCAAGTAAATTCTTTCAATAGCCATTGTCATCCCCGGTAATGTTGATAGTGTACTTATCTGCCAAAGTTCCACAATACTGAATGTGAAAATATGTTTTTAATAACATTATATTCTCCATGAATGATAAGGTCCCAATCCTACAAATAAGAACAATTTTGCGCTACTATTTTTTCTTATAAAAGACTTGTTAGGGCTATTCACATATACAGAGTTGCTTACACATATTAAATGTTTGCAGGATTGAGGCCTAAATCATCATAGGAGATTTTTTTTTTTTAAACAAAAACAATGGGGCAAACACATTTCTAAAAAATTTCATAAAATGTTTGGTATCTTTATTTGAAATTTCACTATGGGGAAGAATAAACTCTCCTTCCATTGAATATTTGGTACCAAAGCAGATCTGAATGTAGAGCCTCTTTAGCTTTTGCTGTTTGATGTTGCACAAAGATTCTGATACTTTAATTTTAGCTTCTGAGCCATATCACAGAAATACCCCAGTTAAGGCATCAAGCGGATACAGGAGCTGTGATCCTTAAATGTGATGCCACAGTGAGGGATCATGCATTCTGGAAAAAGCAAAAAATATTGGATTTCAACTCAAGCTTTACTTAGGAATAAGTAGTGCGGTAGGTGCAAAGGGCCAATTTTTCAAACATATATTGCCAAGTCATTTGCCCAGGCATTATGGACCAAAACCCACACTCACTGCATACACACAACTCCCATTTTTGATGGGAACTGACAGCATACGTCAAAGGACAAATTATGGTCCTCTGCTTAATGAGTGCATATGTAAAAAGAATGTATTTTAAGAACTGGACTCAGCCATGCAATAAGTCGTGACACTTGTGAGAAATGCTCGTTGCTGTTGTCGTCCTTATCGTTCGTATTATTTTGTCTGATGATTTGGTTAACAACCGGAATGCACATTTCAGACTTTAGATGCATTTATCCTTTTATTTTAGCTCTTCGTTGACTTGAAGTCAGTCACTCTGCAAGTAGCTTCAGTTATTTTGCAGTATTTTAAGGATTCTGATTTTTGCCAGTAAAGTTAGTGTGAGATTTTTGTTAACTTGGATATAAGCAGATGTTATTTATTGCATTAAGATGCTGAAAATATGCTGTACTCCTTATAACCAGGATTAAATGTAAATATTTTTAAAATCAATGGCCTTCACATGATTTATTAAATCATACTTTTACGTTTTGCTCATTATGCATGGAATTCTGCCATCACATATAACATCCTGACTGGCACTAATGATCCCACTGGTGTCAATAGGTGGGAACAGACATTTGGGGAGGTTAGGGGGAGCTTAGGTTCCATTAAAAATGGCCTCCTGACCTAAGTTAGTTCCCCTACATCTGGACCTTACACGTGGATCCCTCGTTGCGTCGATCTAAGTACAAACTGTACAGAAGTTCTACAAATGCTAGATCACTCAAAAAATGGCTGACTTGACTTGATCTAATTTAACTGTAGCTCTGAAGTGCACCAAGTTAGATCGATTTAACTGAACATCTGTACATGTTCTGAGCACAGCTGGCCTTAACCCCAGGCTTGCGCTTTTCCTATCTCCTCTGCCACTGGACTATTTTTAGCCCCCTGGCCCTTCCTGCCACCCTGAGATGGACAAGTCCCCCTCTATGGACCAGCCAGCCCCAGTTCCTCCTGCCAAATGCCCTGATTCCACAAGCCACTCTTGGTGCTGGTTCTGCTGGTGTTTGCCAGTGCTAGGAGCCAATCGAAGTAAAGTTGGCATGGGGGAAGGGGTCGGCGGGCTTGGAGGAACTGGTTTGCTGGAGGGGGTTGTTTATTTGGGGTGGGGAAGCAGGAGCTAAAAATAGCTCCTGGAGAGCCCCCTTGATCCTGCCACCTCCCCCATACTGCCCCCACAGAACCACAAGCTCTACCAACCTTGCCAATACACCCATGAAGCCCCAGCTCCCTGATCCACCTCCCTCTTCCCCATCCTGGCTTACTTTGGTCAGGCTCCCAACACTGGAAAATGCTGGTAAAACCAGCCTTGGGAAGATATGAGGGGTCAGGGGCAATTTGGTGGCACTGGGTGGGAAGGGAGGGCACGGGAGGGATCTGGGAGGAGGGTGTTGGTGGGATTGGAGTGGATCTCTGATCCTGCCAAACCCCGCATTTCTCCCAAGCCCTCCATGGACCCTGCTAGCCCCCCAGTCCTGCCAACCCTCCGGCAGACAATGTTAGCTCCCTACTCCCTCCAACTCCCCCCACCCAACAGACCCTGATAGTTCCCCTTGATCCTGGCTGCCCCTCTCCTTCCCCCAATTTACCTTAGATCAGACTCCTGTCACCAACCTAAGAATGACCGAGTTAGATCAGGGAACCATTTTTAACTTGATCTAGCCCCCCAAATTTATTACAATACTGTCTGTACAAAGCCAATTGGACAAATTCTGCTCTCAGTGATGTTGGTGGAAACCTAATAAGCCCGCAATGCTTTAAAAAACTGTAGGAACCATTTTTTCTTTTAATATATGGAGCTTTATATCTGGTAACAAATTCAAAACACTTTATGAAATCCAAGTCTGGCTTACTGTAGCAGACATGTAATAAAAGGCAAAGTAATGCATTGCCTGGTTTTCCTTAGCATTGCATTACAGATGAAGCTTGGTGCAGGTGTCCTTTACTTTTTAAATCACCAAAAAGAAACACAATATGATGTTTTCTTGATTAAGGAATCAATTCTGATAACATGATTTTTCCTTGTTCACGGATCATTATTTATGTTCTTTCCTCTTGCCTCTCTCTAGGCATAATAGAAGCTACTCCAGATTTTAAAATGAACAATAATGTGATGATCAATTCTACTTTAGAGCCATCCGCTATTTTCTGTGTAGGAAAGCCATGAAAACAAATAGTGTTGGGGGTGATACTGAAGTTGTGATGGTATAGGAAAAATGAGAGGGGCAAGAATTTTTGTAGGTGATATTTGGAAAGGTTTATGTCCATCCCAGCAATACTGCCCAGTTTGTTCAATAAAAGATACTACCCACAAAAGGCCTTGCTCCTCACATGTAAAGAAGGATGCTTCCTGATTATTACATAGGCTTCCAATTATCTTCTTATAGCATGTTTCTGTTTTAGTTATTCTGTAAAGAGTTTTGAAAATACAGTCCTTTTAAAATGATCAACTGAAAGTTTTTAAACACTGACTTCAAGGAAAAAGCTTGCTTCATACACTGTAACATCTAGTGATTTACTTGCATCATAGGTTACTACTGTATCAATGGCAGCATGAGACTAATGCTCTTATGGGGCTTCCTGTCTACCAAAAAATTGTTTATAAAATCTGACATAAGAGATTTTATTTTAAATATAAAAATAAACCCCCTTTTTCAATAAAAGCTCCTCTCTTCCTCACTGAGCCTTATTCTATGTCAGATTTTATAATACTAACATGTTTGTTCAGTGGATCCTTTTCTCCAGCATGAATTTGCAGATCAGGCAGTTTACAACTTTATAGCTACTAGGTAGAGAAAAACATTGAAACAATCTCACTCTGAACCTGCTGAGTTGTTTCAAGAACATCAGCAGTAAATCTGTCATTACTAGCGCCATGTGTTTTCCTCTAACCATGCACAGTTTAATTTATAAAGTACACAAGTTTGATTTACAACAGCTATTCTCTGTTTAGGGTGCTATTACACAACGTTACATAATTAAAGTCCTTGTATTCCTTTAAATATCACTATATTTTTTTTCCCTTATTTTGTTGCATGTAAAGTTTTCTTCCCTCTCCAATTCCTTCTTCTCTGAGAACGGAATATGTATTAAAGTCGGTACCACGTTATGGGGTACCAAATATATAAATGACTATGCAGTACCATATACATGAGGCCTGACGGATTAAACCAAAATAAAAAGGTCAGTTTGGCAATAAAAAAAAGTGGCAATTGCATTCCTATTTATTCCTCTTTATTCTCTCCTTTAAATAGAGTAAAGCAAATCTTAACCTCAAGTTACCACAGTGCCATTTACATGATGCTCAGCTGTGAAGGGACATTCTCCATCACTGGGCATTACACACTAGCAGGTGGTGTTCTGGGAAATAAGTGTGGGAAAACCGCTTCAGGACAGTCTGCTTAGGTTAGTGATTCTGCCACATCTAATGACCTGAAGCCTGCTGCTTTTACACATGTGCTGTCAGTATTACTGCAGGGGACTGGACAACAGACACACTCTGGGTGTTCACATGCCAGGATGAAAAAATACAGGTCACTAAACACTGTCACTTTCCTTATGCCTCTCTATTCCTAAGGGCAAAGCAAAAGCAAAGCAAAAAGCCCTAGGCTGAGAGAATGAAATAAGGTTTTTCTTTTTGGATAAGGCAGAGGAGTGGCTATGAAATGGCCTTTGCACTCTCCTCTGTTTGGATTGTTTGGGAATAGCAGGAAAACATGCCTATGCCAGACTTATTTTGTAATACTTGCAGACCAGAGATTTCTTTGTGTGCAAGCCTGGCAATACAATTTGGAATTGCCTTATGGATTGGGCCTGGACTCGCATGCATTCACATGTTTGCAAGGCTGGTTGTTTCATGGGCCAGAGCCAGCTTTGCAAGTGGGTTGGGGGCACATTCACAAGAGCCAATAAAATCCACAGTCCCGATATTTGTGCATGCAGTTACCACAGCTACATATATATGGGACAGACTTCTAAATAGCTAGTGTGGGCACAACTTTTAAACCAGTTTTGCATCCTCAGTTACTGTCACTGCATGTGCAAGCTGGTGTAACAACACCTTAGCACTCTTTTTCTTTTTCCATATGGAGAGCACATGCACACAAAATCAAAACCAATTTTGGTTTCAACTGTCCCTGTTCTAAGTTTGCATCCATTAGTTGCTCAGAATACTTTTTCTTTAAATTAGTCTTCAAGTTGCACATCCTTTGACCTCGTGTGGGGCACACTGTAAATCTGATAAGACAAGAGATCTTAACTGCCAATTAAAACAGCATGTAATAGGGCAACCTGTGCCCTGAATATATTGAAATGATAGGAGCAAAACTTACTGCTTCAGCCACCAAACATGAACACAAACAATTTGTGTGGTTTAAATAATACACTAATGCTTGCTAATAAAAAACCTGGCAAATAAATAGATGAAAACACTTTTTGTAATGGCACATACTGAACTGAAGTGTGTGCTTGTTCATTTACCATTAATTATTTTTGTTGTGGAGATTTTTTTCTTATTTGTTAAGAATGCGATATTAAATTACACTGATCAACAGTTCTGTTCAAATGCAGAATTGTATATACTTCATGATCACCTCTCATTTTGTAGGAAAAATACATATGAAATTATGTCCAGGATTTATATCACAAAATAGACAAGCTAATGTGAATGGGTTGGCTTTTGAAAGTCTAGTCTATACTTAGTGTGACAACTGGGAGAGTTGATAAAGTCAGTGGAGAATGGCCCATTATGGAATTATTAAAGCAGACAAGCACATTATCACTACAACAAAACAACTTTACTGCAGTACCTTCCTCTCGCCACAGTATGTTTGCAACTGCAGCATCAGAAAATTGGGGAAGCCAGAAAATGATCAAGAAAAGGAAAAACATAAAACAATGTCAAATGTTGCACTGTAGCAATTAACTGAATCAATACTCTTGTTCAAATGAACTATTTAGTTTGTAAAAACGTCATAGCATTCATCCAGGCAAAATAAAACATCAGGAAAAATAAGCATTCTTAAAGTCAAGTTTCCTGTCTTGGGAGAGTCCTGAAGTCTTACTAGAACAAATGGGATTTTTGCCTGTGCAAACACATAGGATCAAACCTTGATGAACAGTGATTTCTTGAATCTAATTGTAGATATTGTACAGACAATAATTTTGTGTACATTTTCAATAAGCAAACATAACAACTTTCTGAAGCCTTGAGATGACAGGTAAACCATCTAAACACTTTGCAGTATTTCTTCTGGGAATTTAGGAAACAACATTGTATTTTCATTTATGGTTCAAATACCATCCTTAGGTACCCTTGTAATTGAGTTTTTGTTCAAAATATATTAAATGATTTGCCAGTTGAAATTCCCTTGCTCAAGCATTCAAGGTAGAATGAATGATCTTAGTAACAGTATGGAATTCTATTTAATGAACAAAAGAATATTTTGTTCCAAAGTATTGCTTTGGGTCTGCAAGCTTATTTCTTATTATCTATTTCAATATGTATACTAGGAAGGTGAGATAAGCAGCAACGTATTGTTTACACGTGAACCTCTGATATCAACATGCACCCTTAGGAGCATCATATACACAAATACTTGGAAAGGAGTACTTTTTGCAATTACTCTAGAGCGGCAGCTAATCACTCCTTCCAACAGTTCACTCTCATGTTGGGAAGTACTGCAAAGATAACACTGTTGCATACATAATGGTGACAGGGGCTAAGAAGTAAATGGCAAAATAGTTGACCTGGAAAAAAAATCATACTGTTTTGACAATCTGTTTTACTCCTATGATGTAGACAAACTAAAAGCTTATAACCAATCTAATCTGATAGCATCCCTTAAAGTTTCATAGCTATTGTATTATGCTGCATATAATTGGCTTGAAAAAGGAAAGACTTCCATAAAGCGAACAATGACATTTTTTCCCTAAAATCATGTCACCATTAGAAGAAATCTTTTGGTTTGGATTGTTTGAAAGCCAACAGTGTTAGCAATGTATTATTTTAGTAAAGATACTCTCCATACCCATATTTCAACACATGCTGTCACATAAAACGGCCTCGTGTGGTTCTAAAGTGAGTCTTTTCTCTTACTCCATGTATTTTCTGAAAACCAGAATTTGCTCCAGTGTAGACAAAACTCCCACTGGTGTAGCTGGAGTGCCACATACTGCATATAATGACTGTGGGACTGAATTGTAATGATACCATTGTTTGATGACCGTTTTAGTGGGGTTCTCAGAAAGAAGAAGGGAAAAATTAAGCTTACGGGTTTTTCTGGCTGAATCTTCAATGAAGAGAGAAGATATGTCCTCATCCACTCCCACTTCATTTTTGGCGATGCAGGTATAGGCACCAGTGTCTTCATATCGAACACTACTGATATGAAGTTCACTTCCATTTGCTGTAAGAAAGACATCCATAAGGTGTGTTCCACTTGACCGTAATGATATTATGTAACTGCTCTAACTTCCTAAAGGCAACTTCTCTCCTGAGCTTTGGTGAGAGATGCCTGCATGCAAATTATAGGTTTCACCTGAGAATGTTTTCTGTGGCTCAGCTTAGAGTTTTTGAGGAGTTTTCATCAGAGTCCATGAATTGCTAATGGCTGAAATGTTGCCTCTTTCTATTAGGAAACTTAGACTTTCCACAAAGAAATAAAGATGAATTCCATACCCAAACAGACCGCATTTAGCTGACTTGCCCCAGATAAAAGCATGCCAGATTACTTTTTGCAGTTGTGAAAAAAGTCATACAAATTCTAAACAAACTTCTTTATAAAACCAATGTAGACCTGATTTTTCACTATTTTAGCTGAAGGTATTAATTTTGTCTACATAATTCTGGCTATCACCTTTTCCCCCCTATTGATAGCCATCATTTAAAGTACTTTTTCTTGCTTTCACATTTTTGGTGACAATGCTTCAATGATGCATACAGTGGCCAACAGCATAAGGGCTACCCCACTTCACTGTAGGGTTAGAATTCTTGCACTTGGTGGGTAAGTAGAACTTAGCATTCTTTGCACTTACCCACAAAATGCTAACGTACAAGTTGAACTCACATGTGACCCTGCTTTGCACCTAGCTTTTGAAAATGAGGTCCAAAATTAGCAGCGAGGAATAATTTCATTTGCAGTTATTAGTATGAAAACAAGCTGCATGACTGAGAGCCTGATTCGCAGTTGATTTGCATCGTGCATAAACAGTTACACCTAAACAAAATGGATGTAATATATTGTCCTTCTGATCTGCATTGATTTACACAAGAGGCAAGGCGCTCAAGAATAAGGCATTCTGTGTTTTAAGAGAATGCTGTTACCGCTTATATCAATCAGTATCATACTTGAGAAAGTCAGCAGAGAAACAGATAAAAAAGGAAGAAAAGGGTTGCCACGTAAAGTGTTTTTAAGCCCCTGTGACAAAGTAAAAGGAAAATAAGTTATATTTGTAAGTGCAAACAATTCTGCTTAACTCCTATAGCATGTAAATTAACCAGTATTTTTTCTTACCTAAGAGTGTTAGTTGTTTGGACAGTTTTGGCATGATATCAATACCATTCTTTAGCCAGGTGATTCTGGGATTAGGAATCCCTTCAGCATGACATTTGAGGCTTGCAGATACACCAGGTTCCTGGGCCTGAGTTTCAGGATATACACGAATCACTGGTGGCACTATAAAAAAGGGAATTTGTGACTTTAAACCAACCTGTCAGTTGTCATCTTTCTTTGTCCTATGTCATCCATTAACTTTGACTGTGCTATACAAATGATTCAAGGAAGGATGAAATAACATTCCACTTTTCAACATAAGCTAGAATAATGGCAGGAATATGGCTCCTCTGCTTGATTGGCTCTGCAGTGGAGCTTGGCCCCTCCTCCACCCCACCCAACAGCAAATGTCTGTTGGGTCAGGGGTGGGTTTGTTTTAACTCATGGCACTTTCTGTGAAGCACCATGAGTTAGAGCTGGGAGCTGTATGTCTGTCAGTGCCCTAAGTTCTCAATGCACGTCCAACTGATGACAACAGAAATATTCCCATAAAATTCAATGGCAACTGAATTGGGGGCTAAGGAGATTAACTTGCTCGAAGTTAAACATTCTTTAGTGCTTTGCAATGTAATGTAAATGGTAATCTCACTGAAACTGATAGGAACCGAATGGGATTTTCCACCTGCATGTATTAAACAAATGGCATCAAAATATTCAACAATTAACTAGGTGTAATATAATACCTGAAGTCTTTGCTATATACCATATTAAAAACTGAGGTATGTATAAATTATTACTTTTATTTGAAGGCATTTAATATTGACTTAATTCCTGGTAGGAAGTTCTTTATGAGGCACTTAATGTACTGATTGGCAGAACTACTAATTATATTACAATTTCAGACATGTTTATTGATTTTCAATCATGTTGCTTTCATGGCTTAGTTGAACAAACCATAATAACACCAATTAACTATTTTTTAACTACCTGGCCTGGCATTTTACAACACTTTAAGGTATTTGATTCTAAAACATATTTTCAATAGTTTGTCTTTGTTCTCTGTGGTTTTTTTTACCTTTATTATTTACATACATTTTAATTTATTCATTGAGCAAGTTGTTGGGTTGACAAATTACAGAGCTGAAGATTTAATTACTCTACCTATGAAGAATATATAACATAAAAATTTATATTTCTTCACTATTACTACACAATTACTAGAGATTTCTCTTAATCTCTTACTAAGGAAATACTTTGGTGTTCCATACACTCCACTACCTAGTAACTAATACTAAATATTTTCACTAGCTATGATAGGTGAATCATGGACAAGATTCATAATTCAATCAGTATACCTCATGCCTAATGCAAAGAGGCGAGACCATTATTCAATTACCATGTTGTACTAATAGTTATTATTATTAGCTTTGTTAAGACCCTAGACTTTTAACTAAAATTCCTTGCAAGCTGAATCACAATAGGCCAGATTTTCAAGAATATTTAGGGGCTCCTCTAATGTGCAGGGAGTCTCCTCCAACATGCTGTAATCCCAGTGCATTGGAGCACGCTTGATTCATCAACTCTGGCACAGCATGGAAATTAACATGCTCCAGCAGCCTCCAGCATCATGTGCATCAATGATCCACACTGAAAAATGTAAGTGAGGTGTTTTAAATTAAAGCTCATTTGATGAACTTTAGTTCAAAGCACCCTGCTGCCATTTTTCAGTACACGGATACTGATACACATGATACTCTGGGTGCTTTTAATTAGTGTGGCTCTTGGAGCTGTGCTAATTAAAGTACCACCCCCCCACACCTCCTGAAGCACGTGTATAAATGTCCTAGATATGCAGACAGGTTCTCAGTGGATTAACAAAAGTGCCCAAGCAGGTGATTTTAATGGAAAATAGGTGCCCATGTATGTGTATGTGCAGGCACCTGTTTATTAGGGACTGGACCCAAACCACTAAGTTTATGTGGCCAGTGGGGCTGTGCAAAATTTTGGTGGCTGTTTCATTTAGTTTTGGATTTGGACATTTCGGCGGCTGAAACACTGCATCTGAAATGAAAAGCAAGGCTCTGAAACAGCTCCAAAACTAAACAGATCCATACAAAATGTTTTGGATGTTTTGGACTGTTTCGGAGGCGGGCTTGCAGGGAAAGATGGAGGGGGAAGAGGGGGTAAGGGCTGCTCTGATATTGACATCTGTAGCTGGCCAGTGACAACAATCTGTCCCTGAGGTCCCTTCCAATCCCAGTGCTCTGCAGGAGGGACAGAGAAGCACCATAAAAGGCTGTTTGTGAACTGCTCTCTGCCATTTTGCAGCTGCATCTGTGTCTGTGTAGCAGCAGCAAAGAGCAGCATCTGTAAGCTTGCAGCTTGGTAGTGCCTTCCTACCAAGTTGTAGCCAATCCTTTCCTATTTACCTTTGCCTACCCTCCCTATAGTTATCCCTTGCAACTCTTTTTCCCCCCAAAAAATCATGTTGTTTGTTTTTACTTCCCCCCTTCCCCCCAACAAAAAGCAGTGCTTTGCTTGGAAGTGTCTCATCACTGTACACTGCAGGAAAACACTACACATACATTACACACACACACTCACACAGACACATTTTTTTCCAGCACATGAAATATGAAGTGTTCTGGAAAGCCAGGTCTTCTGGCAGGGAAGCCAGAGGGGGAAGATGGAGAGCTGAAAGTTCCCCCTCCCCCAAACTTAGACTCTTTCCTAGTACTAGCAGGTATGAGGCTTGTGGTGGTAGTGGCAGCAAGGAGGTGGGATTGGTGCCTGCATCTGCACCTCCTCCAATAACACCAGCCATAATAATAACCACCAGCATGACAAGCAGCACCAGCATGACAGTCTTCTCCACCCTCATTTCAGTTCCCAGCCTGAGCCTTCCAGTGCCAGAGGGGGAGCTGGATCTGGAAGCAGGGGACCTGAGTGCCCTAGCAAAAGAAATTCTGGGGACCGAGGAGGAATTGGAATTTGTGCTCCACTCTGTTCCAAGTTCCCCTAGAGCCAGGTCTCCTTCCCCAGAAGGCAGTTCGGAGGAGGTTGCTGTTTAGGTTGTGGAGGCAAGTGGCTCAGCTGAGTCCTCTCCTCCTGTTGCTGTGCCTCTGCCTGCTGAGGAGGGAGAAAAGGCAGCATCCATACATGTATCCGCACCCCAGAAGTGAGGGGGTAGAGCGGTCTGGGATCATTTTGAGTTAGAAGATGATCCCACATATGCTATCTGCCTGCACTGCTAAGCCAAAACCAGGTGGGGCAAAGGAATGAAATACATGAGCACCATGGGATGCTGATGCATCTCCACAGGCACCACCCCCTTGCCCTTGCTCCTCAGCCTAGCATCAATGTGAGCATGCCCAAAAAGGGGTCCCCTTCTTGCTTCAAAACCCCCATCCCCAAGAAGCACAATCAGGCCACCCTGGAACAGTGGGGGAAAGACAGACAGAAAGAGGAGGCATGTTGCCAAGGTAAGTGAGATCACCCAGAGCACTGAGGAGATGCTTGCTCTGGATGGCCACCCTTCTTCCTAGTTGAGTGGCCAGGGTTCAGGCAGCTCATGGCACTTGGGGCCCCATCCTACAAAGTGCCTACATGCACCACCCTTAGCAGGACAGTGGTGCTTTCCCTGTATGAGGCATGCAGGAAGTACTTGAGGGAGGAGCTGCACAAGACAGGTCCACAGGTGGCCTTGCACTTCACCTCAGATAACGGGAGCAGCTGGAGTGGAGATCATGCCTACCTCTCTCTAACAGGGCATTGGTGCCATCAGTCAGACCGTTGGTGGGCTCTCCTTCAAGTTGAGATGAAGGATGATTCCCACAAAGCAATGGAGATCATGGTGGCCATGTACCTCATGGTGCAGGGGTGGTTCACTGGGCAGGGCGAGCTCACCCATGGGTTCATGGTCACCAACATTGGGGCCAATATAGTCAAGGCCATCCATGATGCCAGCTTTGTCACCTTGAGGAACACCAGCTGCTCCACCAAACCAGGATCTAAGGAGGTGTGGAGGGGTGTCACAACTTCCTCAGCCATACTAAACACCCTCTTGCTTGGAACACTGGTTGGTGGACAGAATAGGTGCTCCCAGGCAACCATGGCCAGATCCCGCCACATCTGACTGTAGGTTGCCCAGTAGGCCAAGGGGTCACAGTCCAGCTGCTCCAGATGTCTGAGATGAAGTGCAAGGCCACCTGCAGGCCTGTCTTGTGCAGCTCCTCCCTCAAGTACTCCCTGCCTACCTCATACAGGGAGGACACCACTGACCTGCTAAAGTTGGTGCATACAGGCACTTGGTAGGATGGGGCTATGAGCTGCCTGAACCCTGGCTGCTCAACTAGGGAGAAGGGCTGACCATCCAGAGCAAGCATCTCCCCAATGCTCAAAGTGATCTTGCTCGCCTTTGCCTGCGATTTATGACACACTACAACCTGCCTGACAGCTGACTCCCAAGGTAGCAGGGACCTCTCTACTTTTAGCTGCTACATCCCCCTTCCCTCCTCCCCTCAGCCTGTCTCTCACCCCCTGATGCCTCAATTTACATTTTAACTGACTGGCTTTCTTGCCTGGACTGCATGCCAGCCTCTGGCTTCTTTACTATTCCTTCCATCTGGGAAGAACACACACGGCAACTCCTGATGCTTCCTCAGCCTGACGGAGGGTTTTAAACCTGAAATCCCATGCCTTGCAGATGGCATCCTAGGCAGTTACACTTACCTGGAGCCTCATAACTCTACTGCAAGCAGCAAGCCTCAGGCCTCTCAGAGATCTTACAGGGCTGCGCTTTCCTTAGCCAGGCATGTGCATGTGTGTGGTGGCTGGAGGTTATAAGGTGCCTCCTACTTACCTTTCACCAGGGAGGTCCTCGGTTCTAGCATTTTTGGGGGGCTGCCACACCACCAGCAGTCCCACCAGGCCTTCCAACCCTGGCAGGGTGCAGTTTTAGGTCATGCCCAAACTTGGGGCCTACTCCTTCCCCATAGCCCCAGCCCAAAATGGCTGTGTTTCAGTTTGGTTCGGATTCAGCGTTTCAGAGGGACAGTGATTTGTTGTGGTACCTCCAAGTTCATCCTGGATCAGGAGCTCAGCAGGGAGATGTTCTTCCCCTGCTAGCTGGTGATGCAGTAAGTGCCACCTCCAGTGCTGAGAGCAGGGCATTAAATGGTTTTAAAAAAATAAAAAAGGAAATAGGTGCAGACAGAGTGAGGAGGGTGGCACGCACTCTGTCTGCATGTGGAGCTCAGGGAAACCCCTGCACCACTCTGCCTGAAACCTGGCAGACCTCCCTTATGCCTGCAGGAGGAGCTATATATGTGGCAGGACAGGTGCTAATGAAGGTGGCCATTTAATGCCCTGCTCTCAGAGATGGAGATGGCAGTTTAGTTTTTCACCAGCCAGCAGGGGAAGCACATCTCCCTGCTGAGCTCCTGTGCCAGGAAGAACTTGGAGGTATAAGGGCTGGGGTTATATGGGGAGGAGAAGGCCCCACATAATCCTTGGCATGACCTAAAACTGCACCCTGTCATGGTAGGGAGGCCTGGGTGGGACTGCCAGTGGCATGACAGCCCCAGGAAATACCAGGACCGCAAATCTCCCTGGTGAAAGGTGGGTAGGAGGCACCTGATAACTTCCAGTTACTGTACAGTCCTGGCTGGGGAAAGCCCAGACCTGTAAGAACATTGAGAGGCCTGAGGCTTACTGATTGCAGTGGAGTTGTGAGGGTGAGAACAGGAGCTATCATCCCTACTATTTTCATCCCACTGCACTTTAACAAACACAAAGTCACTCATCACAAGTTTTGCTTTCAGCAGTTTGAGGTGCTGTTTCCCAGAAACCACTGCACCTATCTTCTTGAAACTTGGCAGATTTCATGGCCTCAGAAGGGGCTAGCATCCCTGCAGGTTCATCCAAATCAGGCAAGAAATAACAAAGTTATAGGCAGCTTTGTGTCACAGTTTCATAGTTGGTAGGGCTGGAAGGGACCTGAGTAGATCATCAAGTCCAACCCACTGCCATGGGCAGGAAAGAGTACTGGGGTCAAATGACCCCGGCTAGGTGTTTATCTAGCCTTTGTGATTCCCCATTATATCCTATTGCTAAAAGATTGAAACAGCACTGAAATCCAAAACAGTTTTGAAACAGTTTTGGCTGAAGCAAAACGGGACAGCGATCCAAAACACCACAACAAATCACTGTCCCTCTGAAACACTGAATCCGAACCAAACTGAAACACAGCCATTTTGCACAGCCCTAGTAGCCAGTTAGAAAGGGTCAGAAACTTTTCTTATTTTCTTGTAACCTGGGTCAAATTGACTCCAGTATTTCACATCCTATGTTGCCAGTCTTGGCCATTTTCAGTGGGCCCAGGCTAAGGTGCAGAAGTGTTGTTGAGTAAAAGGTCCAAAACCTGTTTCCATTGTATAAACTTTTGCGGATGTGACAACTAGCTTGGTCAAAAAGGGAACATAATTAAATAAAGCACAAAGCCTAAAAGGAGATAAGGGAATAAATAATCCATATACACTATATCATAGCTTTATCTTAAAATACTAGCGATAGTGTCTGATCTAACCATATGTATTAGATGATATTTTGCTATAGGATATATTTTTGTTAGATAATTTGTAAAAACAAAAATAGCCGTGTCAGAGAAGACCACTAACTAATGTAAATAATAATATTAATTAATAAAAAACAGGCCAACACTCCACGATGGAGAAGGAAAGGAAATAAGAAACCCTCCCTCTTTCTTTCTCAAGGATATAAATCCTAACTAATTGACAGCTGCCAAGTCCACAAGAGATATGGTTTAGACCAATTCCCAAAGTTTCAGTGAAACAAACAAACAACCAAAAATGACACCAATCAGAGATCATTTATGAGACTATTAGAACCAGCCATCTATAAATACTGGGCACAGGCAGGAGAGAAATTTGAAAAACTCAGCAAATTCAAGAAGACCAGCTATGTGCCACCCTATTCCTACCTCTTGAGTCTCCGCAGCCTGCATAGGTAAGAATTTATGCTGTGTTGTCACAGTTGCCATATAGACTTTGGGATAAATGTTTGTTTTCATGTTTTAAAGTGCAAGCAAATAAAATATTGGGCTGTAGACCTGTTGCTGCCTATTGTATCAATAGCCTGCCCACAAGGTTACCTGTAATCTGGGTAACACCTATTACTGGCCTCTGGAGCTGTCCTTTCTTTCAGCTTCTTTGATTGTGAGGTAGGTTCAGTTGCTTGATAAGATAGGCCACAAAGGTAAGAATCGCCAGTCTGTTAAACTACTAATCTCGTTCAATTTACAGTTTGCATTTTCTTCCAGCAGGAGAAAGAAGGAGGTTTTTATGGCCTGATCAGACATCTATGATTTAGTTGTTGCAGTGCAGCAAAGAATTAAGCCCCTCCTCTACCTTATTTTAGAGAGTATTTCTTGAGAGGAGAGATAACATCATTTTTATTGGTTACACTTCAAGTTTGAAGTAGTTCTTGCTAAGGGAGCTGGGGATCATCAGGGAAGAATGAGCAGCAATGTTTACCTGGAGAAAAATGACAGCACTTCTCTCATGATTTCAAGAAGAGCTTTCAACGCAGGGATGTAAAGAATGACCTTCACTGTTTTGAAGGTGGATAAAAAATGATGGCACAGTATAGTTACTTAATGTGTCCCATGGCAAGAATTCTCTTTTTCTACCACATTCACAGAAGGGGGATACATAGTTGCAATATGGAAAGGAAAGTAGTTTCAGCTACAGAGGAAAGGATATTATTTTTATATGACAGTAAGGAACTACATGGTAATGTAGAAAAAGCAAAAGGACTTGCATGCGGGCATGTATAACTAGAACATGCACCAAATGCTCTGTGCACTGCAGCGCTCCTTACGGTGCTCCAAAGAGAAACAAGTGCATAGTTGGCGCTTGGAGCAGGTCTGCAACCCCTGTAACAGCAGCAACTGTTCCTTAATCTTAAAATTAATTTTTAGGGAGAAGGGTGGCGGGGAGAGGATCATGATTCTTTAATTGCTTTTCTAATCCTATGTTGAAAATACCAATGATATCAAAGCTGACTGCTGCACATTTCTTAATGATGATTGGAATCATCAGAATATCTTCAGTCAGCTCACAAATAATGAACATTTAGTTTGAAGGATTCAGCTGGACAATAAGCAGAAAAAGATGTTCTAATTCTGTATGTCTTTAAAAATCCTGGGCATTGCTGGCACAAAGAATGCATCCTTTGTGCCTTTTTAAGAACTTGTCAAAATTAGTTCGTGTCTTGCAGGGACTTAAATCTAACTCATTGATGGAATCTTAAAGACAGTAGCAGACTGCTGTGTTTCATGATTAAATGGTTAAATTTCTGTCAGTTTTTCACTGGGAAATACAGGGAATCATGAAACAATTTAAAGAGTCTTAGTTTGGCAGAACCATATTCCCAGAGTTAAGTATATACGGTCCAATTTTCTTCCTCATAGAATCCAAATAGCCTCCACTGGAATCAGTGGAATATACCCATGCCGTAGGGGTAAGAGGAGGACGATGATGAGATTTATAAAAGAACATAAGTGAGTTCAGGACTTAACTCCTAGTGCAAAGAAATCACTAAGGGCATGTATAGACATTCAGCAGGGCTGGGGAGAGGTAGATTGAGCTAAAAATGATCATTCAATGTAAGGTATGTTGGGATGGGAAGGCTGGTGGAGGGCAAGTTTGGCAGGAAGAGAGGGGATGGGGTCTGCAGGGGGAATTAGGGGCCAGTTAGCTTCCACAAAGAGGAGCGCCGGGGGGGGAAGTATCTGTGGGGGGATTGGGGGACAAGCAGGGTCTCCACGGGGAATTTGGGGGGTAGGCAGGGTCCATTGGGGCTCGTGGGAACAGGGGGTTCATGGGGTATACAGGGAGGCTTGGGGGAATGAAGGGTTCTCTCCCATACCCCCCAGGGACCAGGGTCTATCTCTTATTTTTAAACTGCCCTCCCCCCAGTCCACCCACCCCTGCCCCTGGTGAAACAATCTCCCCACCCCAACTTACTTCCTTGGCTCCAGGCATTAGTAAACACCAGTAAAACCAACACCAAGAGTGGCTTGTGGGATGGGGGGTTGGTGGGCTGGGGGGGGCAGGGCCGGCTGGTCCATCATGGGGGATGGATGATGTCCATTTGGGGTGGGGAGAGAAGCAGGTGGGTGCTAAAAATAGCCCGTTGCCAGGGGGGCAAGTAGGTAAAGCACAGCACCAGGGCTGGGGTCAGCAGCTGGGCTTTCCCAGCCCTGGGGCCGCACTGGGAACTTTACAGAAGTTTAATGACACTGTTCTTGCCTGACCCCATTGAAGTTAGACTACACTGGTGATACAGTTAACTTAGATCAGACCAAACTAACTATCCTGAATTTCTGCACAGTTTGCAATTAGATTAACTTAGGATGGGATCTAAGTGTAAGGTCCTCATGTGGGTGAACTAAATTAGGTCACGTTGCCATTTTTAATGTGATTTATCCTGCCTGAATGTCTGTACGTATCCCCAGTGTTAGGGGGTGCCTGTACACAGGTGCAGAGACTGCGCCGATGCAGTGTAATTACAGCGCATTGGAGCAGACTCGACTCATCGAGTCTTCTGGAGTGTGGTAATTACCGTGCTCCAGCAACTTCTTGCATCTCGTGTATCAGCAACCATATGCTTACAAATGACGGTGGGGGCACTTGAACTAAAGCTCCATGAGGGTATCCAGGTCAATAAGTAAGAAACTATAACGAGCTTAACTAGGCTGATGGCATAAACTTTGACCCTGGCAAGTCTGCTGATCAGAACCTGTCTAGAAGTATAAAAAAAGATTGGCTGGCATGTCTTATCTGAAGTGAAGAGGCTGTGGAACATGCTATAAAAGTAAACCTTGTTTTATTAAGCTAACATTAGAACAGTGCGGTTCCTAAACAAACTGATTTACTAGCATTTAGATCTGATTTTCCTCTCATGCAATTCCATTACAAAGCTTCTCTTGACTCCAGTTTATGCAAATCAAGCCACAGAATAGGAAGCATGTACTCTACAATAAATGGTCTGGAGCCTTTTTGAGTCATTTCTTGCTTGATGCCCTTCAAACTTTTGATTATTTGGGGGGCAGTGTTCTGGGAATTCAGGAGCCTTCAGGCATGAATGATGTGTTAAGCATGGTTTAAGGTTTTATTTTGGCATGTCAGTTGTTGGAGTTCGTTGCTTGCTGTGAAGCTATAAGGTTAAATCAAATACACTCTGTCAAATACAATATGTCCCAGCGTAGCAGAGCTGAGACAGATTGGTCTGATCATTATACTGAAAACCAAGAATTACTAGTTCTATACCCATTCTTGATACTGAATTCTCCTGTAATCTTGAACAAATCATTTAAACTTCTCTGATTCAACACCCCCACCTATGACAGAGGGAGGATAATAATATGTAGCCACTACACAAGAGTTTTTGAAGTATTTACTTCACATAGTGACACTAAAGGTAAAGAAGTCAAAAGTGCATCTAAGTGATTTAGGAGCCTAAGGGTCCCTCCAGACATGCAGGTAAAGGCACAATGGGAACTGGTGTGCGATCCACATAATCGTGCTTCCTGCCACACCACATGTGCATAGCTGGCGGTGAGATTGTGATCACACATCAGATCCCATTACATCTTATTGCTGGTGCAGAGGGAGGCCAGGATCGTGACCCTGGGCTCCCCTTGCACCAGCAAGTTATAAGCTCCCACGGCTGGGAGCCCCCACAGCTGATAGCACTCCCAGCTGCAAGGCAGCTTCTGCAACTGGGAGTGCCATCATCTGATCTGGGCTCCCAGCCCTGGGGGTGCACTTGGCCACACATTTAGTTAATGGCATCATAGGAACCTGCCACACTTTTTGTGGAATAACGTTATTTATTTGTTTTCTGATGCCATTAATTGCTTTAATGTGTAGCTGAGTGACAACTTAAGGGGTAAGTAACTGGCTAATCATGCCTTAAGTGTAATGTGTGGCAGGGGCCTAAATGCCATTGAAAGTCAGTGGCACAAATTTTTGTGGGTTCTATCTTTTACTGGACCAACTGCATGACCTAGATGAGCTTTTGAGTATCTAGTGCCCCTTTTTGTTCTGTGGGAGTGATGCAGACACTGTAGAACTAAGTAGAAGGTCAGTGTAATTTTCTAGCTTTTTATAGGCCAACTTTTCAAAGGCATTTATATTCTTTACAATATCAACTGCAATTTTCAAAGAAACCCAAACCACCTAGGGTGATTATGTGTGATCAGCAGCTACTCTGCCATAGTGGCACGTTTCCCCGTTTTTGCCACGGTGAAGTAGCTGCTAAAAATAACCGTCAGCTGTACGTATGGTACAGTATGGGCGGTTACTACACCATGCGTTAGTACTTCCAAAAGGAAGTACTACCACATGACACAGTAACAACGTCGCTGTAGGGCAATGTGTAGATGTGCCCCTAGGTTCTTACATTCATTGAGATTAACTGGGGCTATGCTTAGCAGCTTTTCATATATGCATCCTCAGGGGCCTAAATGCTTTTGAAAATCTGCTCTAGTTCCTAAATCACCTTTGACAATGGAACCTACATTTAAAACTTTGATGCCTTTGAATTTTTAACCTAAATTGAAAGCAATTTTAAAACAATAATTCTCACTGCTTACACAGTGCTTTGAAAATATTGCCCAATGAATACTCTCAAAATCTTGGTACAATGTTTTGCATGATACTAGATCATTTTGGGGCGGATCCAGTTCCCATTGCAGCTAATGGCAAAACTCCCACTTACTTCAATGGTGCAGGATTATGCCCTCTGTAAATAAGGCACTAACTAGCAAAATAGAGGTTGCTTAAATCTTCGTATTTCTTTCTTAATAGCTTGGATCCAAGGCCTTTCACATATTTTATTAGCAACTCTGAGAACAGAACATATTAACCTTGCAAAAGGTAGCTATTGGGTACCCTAGAAACTGTACTCTGTTAAAATTGGCTTAACTTGAAATTATGGCCCAGTGTACATCTTTTTTCCAGAACGATTAATGGGGAAATTACATTCGCTCAACTTCAAAATCTGGGTTATAGCTCCATTTTTGTTTTCTTCCCATAACTTGCTATTGTTCCTTTCCATTTTAAGTTTTATTTATTTTTCCTTGTCTTTTCATAAAATCATTGCCTATATAAATTATTGCATATAACTGCTTTGCGCTAACCCGGAAATTGCAGAATGCATGTTTATTATCCTTGCTACAAATTAATACATTCCATGAAAGCACATTTTATTTTAAACTTGCAAAGACTTCAGCTCCAGACTTTGGAATGTATGGACTATACTTTGCCATTTCCCTTAGTGAATGTATATCATTACTTTGTCTGCAGCCAAAGGCAATATAATATGCTGTTACATTAAGCAAAGTGGTAAAGGAACAGTGCTCATTCAAGTGGAGATTAGGTAGACAGACTTATCTGTAAAGGACCTGATTCTGCAGCACTTGCTGATGCAGAGTAATACCTAATTTGTGAGCGGAGTCATTAATATCATTCTTCCCAGTAGTAAGACACAAGTCACTGTGTGAAATGCTGACAAAACCAAGGCCCAAAGCAGTACATTGCTACTATAGCATCTGTGTATTTTAGTTTTTATTTAAATTCATTATTTATCTCAGGTGTTTTAATCCTTTCAGGTCACTACTGAAATAAATTAGCAGCCCCTCTCAATTCTATTGGATGCCAAGTTAACAAAACATTGCATTGTTTAAAACATATCTCCACTATTAGAAATGTCTCCTACAAGGTCCTTATAATTGGACTCAAAATCCAATGGCCCTTAGTAACCATTTTCATGGAGTACAATATTGTGATTTATGCTGATGTTTTCCAGAGTGCAGGAACCAAGCAAAATTATTCCCTACACTCAGTGGTCTCTTGATATGCAAACTATCAATTTTCATAGCTGATTACAATTTTACGGGATTCTGTATTCTTAGCAACTCTTTTCGGTGGAAAAGATAAATTGCTTTTTTCTCTTTCAACAAAACTAGATGCAGTATAAACTTTCCAGGTGATATCAGTTTGCAGAAAAAGAATATCATTTTGTAGGTACTCCTTTTCCCTGCTATCAAAGATACACCTGCATGCGAGATTCACACGGCTTAGTTTTGACTCTAGAGCCTTCTACTCTCTTAATTTCCTAAAATTCTTTTCTTTATAAAACACGAGGGTCTTTTACCAATACTGCATAAGTTGTGTAAGATTTAAACCTTGATGTTGATCTAAGAACAGATGCATCAGGTCAGCTGTGACATACACACTATGCATATGACAGAGATTCAGTGGGAGGTGTCTTAACGTCTGTGGCACAAACTGCATCTGCTGTTATTGTTTATCCAATATTTAGGGTGGTCTTCAGCTCTCCCTTCTACTCGCATTTTTCTATGTCAAAATTAGTGTATATTTCTATTTACACTTTATTGTTAATAAACAACGTTCATCATGTCATCGGTGGTATCGCTAAACATGTGAGCAGGTATTACCAAGCACATGTAAAAACACTAACTACCCGTGAGATTCTGCTGCCATAGGCTGTGTGTAGACAAAACAAGGGGTGTGTGCGTACGACACTTTAAAGCGGGCTAACTGCTTCTGCACCGCTTTAATGGTGTCGGTGTTTGCATACCTCGGTGCCGTATTGTGCATTAATTACAGCCGCGGAAGGAAATTAGGTGGCGTAATGCACCTTAAATGACTTGGGGCTCAGCGAACAAACTCCTCCGGGGAGTTTTAGTTTGCTGTCCCTACAGCCGCGGAGCGAAGCACCAGGCTCCATGCAGCTCCGCGGCTCTGCAGGCAGCCTGGCAGCAGCCCGGGAAAGCCAGCTCCGCGCAAGAAAAGCGGCAAGCCTGATCCCCACCCCCTTCACCCGAGCCTGCCTTTCTGAGCTGTGCGGGGGCCCAGTGCTTCCCTCTGTGGCTCCGGTGCCCCCTGGGGCCGCCCAAGCTGGGAGCCTGCAGGCCAGTTCCACCTGGGAGGGGAGGTGCCACTGCTGTGGAGGGAAGCACCCCCCCGGCCCCAGCCCAGGGACTGCTCTGCCCACCGGCAGCTCACCCTCCCCACCAGAAAGACAGGTATATAAGTAGTGATAGTGGGGGGCGGTGCACGACATTTAATCAGCCCTAAATTGAAGCGGTGTTGTTTAAAACCCACCACTTCAATTTAGGGCCCGTTTCATCTAGACATGCCCAACGAGAGAGGATACACGCTCTAGATTTTTTAAATCGGGACATCTGGGTTCCATTCCTGCCCAAACCACTGGTTTTCTGTTTGACCTCAGAAAAGTCCTGTAATTTATCTGTGTCTCTGTTTTCCCACATGTAAAATGTGGTATTTTATTTGGTGCCTTTGATGGGTTATGAAACTTGATTCATTATTGCCTGTGACATACTTCAAGATCCTGGGAAACCATTAATGGAACGAAAGCTGTGAAACTTGTAGTCTGCATCCAGGAGCTGCTGCTAAGAAAAATGTACATAAACCTTGCATTGAGGTCCCCAGGTCTCTGGCTACAAAAATAGAGCACAGGAACAATAATATCTGAAGTACGGTAGAGTCCACAACAGCAAGAAAAAATGCCTAATACTGTGCTGTGGTACAAAGCCACAAAACCACTAATATATCTTAGGAATGAAGCTTACTGTAATGGCAGTGTTGTGCCTTCTTAGGCAAAACAAAATTAGCTGATCTAATGAAGTGGAAAGCCAATCCAATAATTCAAAGGGAGGCCTAAGGAAACAACATGTTTATCTTGATTCTGAAGTTATCTATTTGGATAGAAAGGGAAGGACTATATTACATTTCTCTGAAGTCAAAATTAAACCTGCTATATTCCAGTGAAATTCTAATGAGGGCTTCTGGTTCCAGAGAGGACCTTTTGACTGCTATGGGGTGGAGGTACCTACAGTGTGACAAAAAGGGGACTATGGTGAAAAGCTTATTCACGTAGTCGGATTAAAGGAAATCTTTTTTTAGATGTATCAGTAAATGAGACTAACATCTAGTGCATCTAAAACAATACAGATCACCCCGCAACTAAACCCTGAATTGAAAGAACATTTCGTTTAACAAATAGTTAGAATCTGGATCTGGCATAGGTTCTAAACGTCATGCCTCAAGCTTATCTTTCACGTATTGCATTACATGGCAATGATACATTCCTAAAAGAAAAAAACAGAAATCTAGTTGGAGGATGGCTATTAATGGTCAGATATAGTACATGACACTGAGGCCAGTTCTCATATACATGGTAGAAAGCAATTAAGAAACCACATTCTGTAGCTGGGAACTAAATATGCTTCCCCACTGCCGGTGATTAATATTATCTTTGTATAACCAGTTGCCACTATGCAAGAAGTCAACATATAGCTAAAGGGAGACAAATGACTAACCAGGCTCAAGGGAAAGAAAATGATACAAAATCCAAATGCCACCTGGCATGTAAATCACGGTAAAATTTAGAGGAGCAGAGCAGAACATATATACTCTTTTTGCTGCTGCTATTTGCTGGTAACCCCAAAGGTGAACTGAAAGGAGGCATCCGGGCCTATTAACGTACCACTTGAGTTTCTGAAGAAATGACTCCATCCTCTCCTGCCTCCATCTTGCCAACAATGTTTCATGGCTGCTTTTGCACCTGGGCAGTGACGGCAGCCAGCACAGTGGCAGGGGCGGCTTGGCCAGCAGCTGCCATTCTTGGTCCCCCTCTAGATTGGCACGTGGAGCTGTTACCCTGCTTGCTCATTCCTGCTTATGTTACAGGGCTGGGGTTTTAGATCGGTGGGTTCAGTTAGAGTCACAAGGCGATATCTCCTCTCTTTCTTTGGAATTGTATAGAGCTCCCTGCTCTTTTCACAAAAAATTGTTGCTGTATCGCTGACTAATGTGAACAACATAGCAATGTTACATTTGATTATTTAAAACTGATCAACCAGTTCAGCCAAAGTAATGTTCTAGTTCAGGGGGGGCCAACTTTTTGGCAGGCATACCACAAATGTGTCCAAGATCCTCCCTGAGTGCCACTTTGATCCCCTTCCCCTGCCTGATCGGCTGCCTTGCTTTCTGCCCCATTTGCCCCAGTCAAAACACAAGGAAAGCTAAGAGCTGGGAGTTTCTGAGGGGTGCCTTGCATCTCACAAGGGATGCCTTGAGTCTAAAAAGGTTGAGAAACACCAGCCTAGAGTGGGCTGCATCTTAACTGTTTCAGTAATGTTATAAAGATGTTACTTGAAATTCTCTTGGGGCTACATACGCTGCCTTGTTTCTGCATCTGTGTTTATCTTCCTGTTTCTGAGTTGAGAACGCTGCTTTGCTTGATGTAGGAAATAGAGGTTGGCAATAGGAACAAAGCCAATGGCTCAAGCCATCACATACGGCTGCATTATGGTCATGCACAGGTGAAACGGTGAAACATTTTTGTGAGAACGAGGTGTTTGTTTAAACATGCTGTGGAGATGGTTTGATTTGGATGCAGTTTTGATGCCACACAGGCAGGGGGGATGACAGAAACCTGCCTGATTTCCTGCCCACTTGCCCCTAGCTCCTCTGGAGCCTGGCAGACAGCCTCCTTTCTAGGTGTGGGGCTCCTTGGTAGCTGGGCTCCTAGGTAGTGTTGGATTCGGGGCTCTGTTTTGCTTCAGGGAAAATGTCAATATTTTATATTTACTGCTTGTGCTGGAACCAAACCAACGCTAGAGACTTTATAATTCTCTGCAAAAGGGAATTACCGTTCTCTGTTCAGATCCAGTGCATTCAGGCAGGGGTGCATTAAGGGTAGAGGGACAATTGATGCAGTTAATTATACACACTGTAGTATTTGACTGCTGCTAAATTTCTCTCTCTGTCACAGTGGGCTTGTGGTTGGTGCAATGACGGCTCAACCTTCCCAGCCCCCTACATGTTTTGGAGCAGTGTGGTGAGTGCAGGAAGGATCCTTGCTGCTGAGTGCAGTCCTATGCCTCACAGCCAGTGCATAACTGGTGCAGGCAAGACAACTTGTGGGCTCTTGTCACCATTTTGGTAAAGCTGACACTTGGCTTGGGTGTGTGTCAGCTTCTTCAATCTGAGTAGGCATTGCCACACTGCTGTGGTGCTGCTTCTCCATGTGTTGCTCCCTTTTCTAAGAGCTGCGAAACCAGGGTCATAGAACTTGTGGCTAGCACTGTGATTCCCCTGCAGCTTAAAGCACAGCCTTCCCCATATCTCCAACCCTACGGGCACTAAGGGTTTATCCTTTACCTCTCTGCATAGTTGAAACATGCATTACTCAAGATTTGAAAAGGTTTCTAACATAACTGCTCTTTAAGTGGCACAAGGAATATATAGCTCCCAACACACAGTACAACACTGGGATGCATTTCCGTGCCTCAGCTTCCTCACCGCTCTTTTTAGCTTAAGTCCGAGTCTTTGGGGGAGTCTGAGATCCTATCTCTATTTCCCTTCTGTTCTGCAAATGACTTTACATTTGGAGTCTGGAGTCTCCTCTCACTCCTGCAGTAAACTTTCTGATTCCTTCCTTCAGATGGTGGGTGAGACCATTTTTCATAGTTTTCAATCCTCTGTGTGTGCTGTGTGATCAGCTGATCTGGTTCACCAAGTGCTCCATTTTGTAGTCAGGTTACCATGGCAGGGTGGGGCATGAACTCCCCCATAGAGCACAGACTTGAAAAACTACTTATTCTGGGCAGTAGCTCATTAAAGTTTGGATCACTGAAGTTTAACAAAGACTGTTGTTACCTCTGGGTTGCCCCCCATGGAGCTTCGGTTCAACATGGAGGTAAGATGAGAAAGAAGCCCCACATTCAAAATGGAGTCTGAAGTCTGATACAGACAGACATGAAGAGTCCCTAGTACTGAAGAGAGTTCATATGCTTTACATAGCCAGATTCACCAGATTGTCACAGTACCCAGAAGCAATGATGCTGCTGCTTCCCCTATTCCTCCTCTCCGGGGAAATGGTAGAATTTGCCCCTGAACTTCAGTAAAGAAAAAGACAAAAGATTCCCAAGAAGGGATATGTCTTGGGACCCCACAACATCTCCTGTTGGTGAAGCAGCTTAGTTCTGTCATCAGTATTTGATCTGGTGACCTGACATCACTTGCTGAAACGAGTAATCACCCAAGTGGAAAAGAAGAGAGCTAAGCGATGTGGGAGGGTAGCCAACCACGTTAAGTGCTGCAACAAAGCAGTTTCGCAAAGCCCAGTGTCTCACATGGGAATACTGGACCCTGTATAAGACAAGGATTTCTATAGGCTACAGTATTACTATATCACATTTGTTTTTTTCTCTTTGACATTAGTGTGCACGATATTTTTCATGAGTATTCAATGACCATATTACAACATTAAAGGACAAAATGAGAGAGGATTTTTGTGCTGGAAAGCTTTCCTTTTTGATAACAAAAGCTGCACAGAGCTATTTTGCAAAACTCTCTCTACTACTTTAATTTAGAAGCATCATCCATCCCTCCCCCAACAAAATGTAACATCTGAGTGACAAGCTTGAGTATGTCTCAGATTTGAACCACTAAGTGAAAAATCCCATTCCATTTAATCTTCTTGCATTTTGGTTTTAGTTTCAAAGCCTTTGGGTCTTTAATTCTCAGGGATGACAAAATCTACATTGTTGCCTGCCAACTAAACTCCATTCAAGGTTCATAATACATTGTATAATATATACAAGATTAAGTTGTTAGCTTGCTTTTCTTTCAACTGTCATTCATCAAACAAATAACATTTTGAGGAGGGAAACCTATTTTCCTCACTGAACCACGTACAATGTAGTTACCTGTATTTCTGGGATTTCACCATTTACCATATGAAAAGATGAAAAAATATCATCTGTAAACATTAGGTTCATTTCCAGTCAAACTACCTTAGTGCTTTGTTCCTCTTTTCTCCAGTGTATGACTTTCTTGGGTTATCCACACGACTCTTACCCTGATCACTTTTACGACCCCTGATTTGCATTAAAATCCTTATTTATTTGTTCTCCTTGCCTTAACCTCTACTATACCATGTACTTATCTGCCCTTAGCAGCAATCTAATTCTGTTCCTTTATGAATGCCTGAAAAGAACATAGTACCTGAAAGGGCTGTTGTAAATCTAATATAGACACAACTTTTTCTAATATACCTACACTAATAACGCAGTAATGAACTTCATTAAAGCAAAGTCCCTCATAGCAGACATACAACGCTTATTAAGGTATGATGGATTAAACTCACCCATATTCGGCTGAAATTAATGCACTGAATTAGAGCATTGTATATTTCTGTCTGTACATTAACAGATGGATGGGTGCATAAGGCATAAAAACTATCATTGCCCAGACCTACCAGCTTTACACTGCTTCACCAGCACAGGCAGATAGATGCTCAAAAGGGACAGCTGAGAATCATGCTGTAGTTCAGAGTGTAGTTCTCCCACTCCTCATGTGGGACGTCTACGTCACCCTACATCACCATAACAACGCGCTATGTCACTGTAGTGTATCGCTATGGAGACAGCGGGTGATGTGGGTCTACATATGATTGGCAGCTACTTCACCATAGTGGTGTGGTCCCTTGTTTTAGCGCACCACTATGGCAAAACAGCAGCAAAAACTAACCATACACCGCATACACAGCGCAGTGCAAGCAGTTACTGAGCTATGCTTTAGTACTTCCTTTTGGAAGCACTAAAGGATGGTGAAGTAACAATGTCGCTGTAGGGCAATGTGTAGACTCTGTACAAGGGACATTAGCTGGTAGGGATTCGGCAGAACACCCCTATTTTGCTTTACTAGGCAGTGGCCTTTGCAGTATCAAGCCAGACCAGGAATGGGGGAAGCAAAAATGTGACTCTGATTATGAGCGCTGTATAGGTAAGCCCAAAACCAACACTGAGATTCCAGGAGAAGCTCTTGAGCAAATGCAAGGGGATGGTTAAGGAGGGTTCTTGCAATGATCTTTCCTGTGGTGGACATCAAGACAATCCCTCTGTAATTTCTACAGACAGACCTGGCTTTCTGAAGATTGTCATGATCATGGTGTCCCTGAGTTCACCATGATCCTTAAGATGAGGGCACAGAGCTGTGATGTAAGTTCCTCTCCTCCCTGCTTAAAGATTTCAGCAGGCATTCCATCTGTTCCAGATGCCTTGTTGTTCTTTATCTGCTGGATGACTTCCCTCACCTCATCAAGGGTTGGAGGGATTCCAAGATTGTCTCTGACTGGGTGTTGCTGGATGGAATTGAGAATACTCTTGCCAACAGAGTCCTGATTGAGAAAGTCTTCAAAATGCTCTGTTGATGGCTCCCCTTTCCTTGATCAGGTTTCCCCCATCCTTAGTTCTCAAAGGGGTTGGTCTTTGAGTGCTTGGACTATAGATGGTGGCACTAAAGAAACCACACATATCGTGGATGTCAGTGAGATGTTGAGTTGCTTTCACTTTGTCTTTACACCATCTGTTCTTTATATCACAGGTCCTCCTTTGGACCTCTTACCGTGGATTGTGGGTGATCCAATTTATTTTTCTTGGAGTTGGCTTAATTCTGCTAGGCACAAAAGGCCTTGCACTTGTGGTTGAGCAACTCTTGGATCTTTCTATCATTCTCATCAAACAAGTCTTGGTGTTTATTGGTAGAGAATCCAAGTGTCTCTTCACAGGCAATAGTGATAGTGGACCCCAAGTGCTGCCAACATTTTTATTGGAATTCACCAGTTTTTTGTTGAGGTGTTGGTGGAAGAGGTCTTGCTTGGTTGGGTCCTTGGGTCTTTTGATGTTGACCGTCCATTGCCATTGTTTCTGCTGCAGCCACTATTTGGGAGCCAGTTTGAATGATATAACTGAGAGAATGAATCAGTGATTGGGCTGGCAATCATCAAGTGATTGAACAGTATAGCTTGAGTGATGTGGTCATTTTTGCAATCCTGGGTACAAGTGATGTAGTTACTCAAGTACCAATGCTTAGATGACAGGTGTTGCCATGATGTCTTGTACTTGCTTCTCTGGTGGAACAGGGTGTTGGTGATGGTGAGTCTATGTTCTGCATGTTTGGTCAAAAGGAGGATGCCATTTTAGCTAACCATTCCCACTCCTTCCTTGCCAGTGATTTGAGTCCATTCTGACTCTGGCACTGAAATCGCAGAGCAGAATAAGCTTGTCTTCCTCTGGAATGTCAGAAAGGATTTGGTCAAGTTTGGCATAGAATTCATCCTTTGCTTCACTCATGACATCAAGAGTTGGGGCATACATGCTGATGACAGTGGTTTATTGGCTCCCTGCCAATTTGAGACAGAGACATGTGGCACTCATTAATTCCAATAGGGAACTCATTGAGTTGGTTTATGAGTTCATTCTTAATGAAAAAGCCAACTCCATGAAGGCAGAGTTCTCTTTCCTGTTTACCCTTCAAGAGGCACAACTGATATAATCTTCCCTGCTTGTCATCTGCAGGAAAAATGCCAGGAACAACATATGCCTCTCTGCACAATCTTCTTTGACCTCAGGGAAGCCTTCAACTGTCAACTAAGAAGTGCTGTGGAAGATCCTTCTGAGGTATGGATGCCAACAGAAATTCATCACCATTCTTCACTTGCTTGGTATGCGAGCTGTGGTTCTCAGTAATGGATCTATCACAGATCCTTTTGAGGTTAAGACAGGGATTAAGCAAGGCTGCATCATCGCTCCAACACTCTTCTTGATTTTCCTTATCATGATGCTACATTTGACCACTAATAAGCTTCCTGTCAGAGTGGAACTGAACTACCAAATGGATGGTAAATTGTTTAATCTCAGCCAACTCTGAGTCAAAACCAAGACCACTCTGACCTTAGTTATTGAGCTCCAGTATATTGATGAAGCTGTAGTGTGTACTCACTCAGAAGCAGATCTTCAGGCAATCATCGACATCTTTTTTAAGGCATACAAGAAAATAGGACTGATGCTTAACATTTGGAAAGCTAAGGCCCTCCATCAACAAGCTTCAGCAATTCAGATTTATGGTGAGACTCTGGAGAACATTGAGTATTTCTGTATCTCAGAAGTCATCTCTTGCAGAAAGTTGACACTGATAAAGAAATTCAGCAAAGCCTCAACTATGCAAGTGCTACCTTTGGACACCTGAGGAAATTGGTGTTTGAAGTTCATGACCTCAAATTCAAATCCAAGCTCATGGTTTATCAGGCAGTTGTGATCCTTACCTTACTGTACAGAGCTGAGACATGGACAACTTACAGGAGACACCTCAAGTCACTGGAGAAATATCATCAACACTGCTTGTAGAAGATTCTTCAAATCCAGTGGGGAGACAGACACATCAACATTAGTGTCCTCTAGCAAACAAACATCATGAGCATCAAGGCAATGATCATCTGACATCAACTTTGCTGGGCCAGTCACATCATCCAGATGTCTAACTCCAGACTCCTGAAGCAAGTTTTATTTTCCCAGCTCAGTCAAGGCCTATGCTCAAGAGGAGGGCAGAGAAAGCACCTTAAAGATGTCCTCAAGGCCAACTTAAAAATATGCAACGTCAACATCAAGTCATGGGAGACTACCGCCCAGGACTGCCATAAATGGAGGAAGGATGCTGCAAGGACTTTGACACCTCACAATGACAACATGTGATGCAAAACCAGGAGTGGCAAACAGTGTCACAGACTGAACCAAGAATCCAGAGTCACCCACCCTGCATGGAAACACACACCCAAGTTGAAATAGAACCTGTTGATCCCAGACTGGCCTTGTCATCTGTCTTTGGACCCACAGATAGGGCAATCATGGAAGACAATCATCCTTGACTGCAAGGGACTTCTGCTGATGATAGGTAAGCACCAGCTCCAGTGAGACTACTTGTGAAATAAGATGCTAATTAAGTGGAGTCAGGAGTCTGGTTTTCTGATTACTTGGAAATGTACTGTTTGTAAAATGTTTCCTCCTCTGTTTGGAACCTGGTGCAAAGTGACCTCAATAGAACTGGGACCATTTAAACCAACTTGATAATCTGGCCTCATGCTAATAACTGGTAACAGGAATCCTGCAGTAGTATAAACAGTCTGAACTACTAAGTGAGACAGGAATCGTATTCTAGATCATGAAATTGGTGAAGCTTATTGGTAAAGGTGGGCTAAATGTATTTATATATTTACTCAGACTCACTTTATGCTGCTTACCTCGGTAAAAAATCGACACAACTATGTGTTTGTCCACTTGTGTAATCAGAACACACCACAGTAACAACATGAGTGGACAAGCCTATAGTTGTTTAAATTTTTCCTTTGCAGAAAAATCCTCCTGCTCTATTTCATAGCTTCATGAGAACAAGATTAACATTCAGCATTGCTTACTGGAACATTTTCAGTGGATTGTCATATATGCCATTTACTAACCATTCACCTGAAGGATGTGGGTCTGATATAGCTCTTCATAGCCGTAGGCATGACAGGTGTAATTGCCCATGTGAATAGTTGTTACCTTGGTGATGTAGAGGGAATCATCCTCTCCAAAATCCTGTATGTAACAAAAGACAAGAAAGAGGCCTTATCATTTAGCAAATTTGGTTTAGACATCACACAAGGGCAGGCTGCTTTTTCAGTTGTTTTGATAGCATCTCAACTTGGCAACACAGCATGAATTTTGAATAGCAAATTTGAGAGTTCATAAATCATCAGGCAGGAGGAAATGAGTGGCAACGTAAGAGTAAGGTGATGCAACTAAAGTAACTCGATTGAGAATGTGAATTTTTCCTCTGGTTAACAAGGTGCTACATGCATATAAAAGGATGCCAGTCCCCTGCTGTCTAATTTATGGGGGAAGTTAATACCTGCCTGTGAACTCAGGTGATACAGCAAACTCTAATTTGTGGGTGCATTAAAGCTTGTTTTAATCTATTCTAATTGCTCACAAAATGTGCTGGAACCTTGAGTCTGGATGAGAAAGAAATCAAGCCGTTTGTCAGTTATCTACAAAACACCTTATGTGAAAAAAAAATTTAAAAAAACAGTCTAGATAGGAATTAAGGAGGAAAAAGAGTATTTCCTTCAGCAAAATATTTTGATTTTTAATTGGTTATAACGTGCCTTTTCCTCCCTCTCTCATCTGCTATGGCTTTTCTTGTATTTCTACCATGTACCATTTTTAAATGAAAGTTATTCCAGAAGAGAAGTGGAGATACTCATGACTTTGCTACGATTCAGTTTCTGAATATTTTGCCCTTGTGCTCTGCTTATCAAGTTATTTCAAATTAGACCAAATGGGACTATACTGGGGAATAACACACACTGCAGTTTCTCTTCTGTTTTCATTAGGATTCAGACTTCTGCTGCTTTGAAATGTTTATACTTTTATGCAAAACCCAGAAGGATGCATTTAAAAACCACAGTTAATTAGCTTAAAGAATGATTTTTTTCCCTTAATTAGCTCAATGCATGAAGCATGCTAAATGAAATCCTTTACAGAAATTCATTAGTGAAGTACAGTAGAGCTCCTTATTATGTAAGAAGAGCAATATAAAGTAATTAAATACAACAGAATGAATAATAACAAAAAGGAATGCAAAGTTCTTTTGCTGGCCAATACTCAAAAACTTTCTTCCAAACTTGCACTGTAGACAAATGAAAGCAATCTGGGCAATTGTCAGGAAGATCTTTACAGAACATTGTATCTGGTACACCAGGCATTTTGGCTACAGCCATTCAAAATAAAAAACGCAGTCACACTTCAGTATGACCTTGAAAACAGAAAAACCATAACGGGGGCAGACTCTCTCCTACGTGCACCAAAACCTCATGTTCACAGAAGCTTGTGTGGGACAAAAGCCCGTCTTTTTTCAGGGCCAACAGAGACAGTTTCCATATGGGCTGGGAAGATGGAGCCCAACCCGCTGTCATGAATCTACGTGCCTAGATGTCTGGGTGGAGTTCACAATCTGCAGGCTTCACACATACACCGCCCTACACACTGATCACTTCAGTCATAGTCAAATCTTTCAAATAATACTTATACATGGTATATTGCACGTTGTTACTGAAGTCAATCAGACTCTTGTATAACCATCTGTATTCATGGAGATGTGTATATTGTCTCCAAAGCCCAGTTTAGTGGCAACTACAATCAATCACCACAAAACAGAGCTGAGCCCTGCACCTTTAACCGTAGTTGATACTGAAATTATGGGCAAATTCACATTTTTTTTGACTACTGAACAAGTTAGATGATAGAAGCTCTTATTCATTAACTCGGGGGTTGTCAAATGGGGGTACTTGGAAAGGAGCTAGGGGGTAGGTGCGGATGGGCAGGGATGGAGTGCCACCACCCGCCACCCCGCGCCACTGCCTCCCAGGGGCAAGGCCAGGGGGAGGTGGAGAGTGAGGGCAGCGGCTCCCCCCTGCAGGCTACATAGGTGCTGCCCAGCCAACCGGACGTGGAGGGAGAGCTCGCTCGCATGTGGCATCTGCCACCGCTATCCACCACCCTGCACTGCCGCCGTCTGCAAGCCCCCCACCTCTGCTCCACATCTGGCTGCTCCACCCGCACCACTCTGTGTCCAGCCACCGCCACCCCTCCCCTCCACTCCATCAAAATTGTACCCAGAAGTACACTCCTTTAAAAGGACTGAAAACCCATGCATTAACTTATTCATGTTATCTGGTTAAAACTTGCTATTTTAAACATTACCCCTTTTTTTTCAGTCCCCTGGAAGTTTTTCTCCTGGAAATGGAATAGGTGTCAATGATACTCGAGTGTAAGATGCACAAAGCTTGTCAACATACTATTTGCACCAGAAAAACACAGTGCATATTGTTATATAGGATACTTAATAACATTTTGAAATCTAATATCAAATGCAGCTCAAACTGAGTTTAGAGCAATAAAAGTAGGATGGCTACTTTTATGGAATGATTTGTAAGAAGTTATAGAAAACAAACCACTAATTTTTTTTTTTAGTGCTGATTCCTTATAGCTATCTTGGAATAATGTTATGAAGTCTTGATTGATGCCCTGTAATTGTCCTTTTATGGAAGATCTATTTTTGTTTGATGCATATAAATGTATTAGTATAAGCAAAAATTCTTGCAAAAACAAACCGATGCAAGGTTATATTATTATTTCCCTCTCAAATACATTATTTCTCTGAATGAAAGTTTAAAAAAATAGAAAAGCATTGTTTATGGCTTTCAAAGCTATTTTCTGATTAATAGCATTTAATAAAGAAGGTTATCAGATATGATTTGGTAATACTATGTATTAATGTCAGACATTGAGTGGTAATCTTTTCAATGTGCGGGGAGTTAAATATTTTCAGTACATCTCCATGAGTGAACATAGGAGTATTATCCAGAATGACTAATACCAAAATCTGTCTTAATATTGTATTTGCTATGGAGAGAATATTGTAACAAATTAATGACTGATTTTTCTTTTTGCATCATATGGTTTCTCTTTTGCTCTCTCTCCTCCGGATATTATCAGTAAATACAAAAGGATTTCACATTTACATCATTTATGCCATCTCACTCTCATGTACCTTGTGTGCCCCAAACACCTATTCTATTATAGCACTGTTTTACAGGGTTTTGAAAATATTTATAGGGACTGTTTTCTATATCCCTCGGCCCATAAAAGCAGGTGTCCTAGCCATTGTGAGCCCGCATGTACTCAGAGGGAGCCATAAAAATCTATAAAAATGATCTTGCATAACTCTTCTATTCCTAAAATATAACTGAAGTATAATATCTTGGACCTGTCCAGCATTAGTAGTGACTGCTACACTTTCCCTTGGGGAGCTGGAAATATCCTGCTTTTGGCCCTGCAGGGTTGCAAAATACTGGACTTTAAGAGAACGACATTTTTATGTATAGTAAAACTGTCACTGGATGAGGACTGAATCTTGCCTGTCTTGGGCCTCAGGAAGGTGTAATTTTTAGGTGGAAAATTCCACGCTTGGAGGGAGAAGGAAGCATTTCTGTGGTTGATTTGAACAAAAAAGTCAGCTGTATGTCAGCTGCTTGGAGAATATGATATTTTAGAATAAGTCCTGGAGAGAAGGATTAGTGGGCAGCGAGGAAGTGTGGAAGTCCAAAGTGAACCACTCAACTGCTCTTTATCACTTGACCATTATATATGCTGTAGATAAAAAATGAATTTAAAAAATTCTCTCTGAACAAAGAAGAGTATTAAGGTTGCCAACTGAAACACTCAACAAGTAGGAAATGCAAGAATGAATGTTACCTGTGCAACCTCAGTTCAGGCCCTTGTGTGCTTGTGGTTTGAATGCTACGTTCTTTAATCACAGGAGCACACACTATTTTGTCCAGAGGACCCCAGCCTCATCAAATGCACAGGATGGATAATGCTTATTTTATAAGCAGTTTTTTTGGTATTTTGTTTTATCCTCAGAGTTGTGCATGTGGCCTCAGGCCTTATTTACTGCACACTATTCACACCCTGCTTCGAAAGCAGGATTATTAGTCCCCATTTGTTTTTCTTTTGATGTCCATAATTACCACATCTGAGTATGTCACACAGCATATTAACTACTCTGCACAGCAGCTTTAGGGGGTAAATGGTTATCATAAGACCATAAAAATCAAGATTAAAAGTATCCGCTACATTTTGGGTTCTAAGTTAAGACATCTAAGACCTGATCTTTCAGAACGATTTACTATATATTGCACTTAACATGTTTTAAAGCAAAGATTGCATTGACTTCAGGTGCAGCGAGTACCGAGTCTAGAAAATGAAGCGCACACAATTATTGACCATGTGTAAAAAGCCAGATCCAGAAACAGGCTTAAGCAGGATTTAGGTGCTTAAACCCACATTTGACTGTTCTCAGTGGTGGCAGATGACAGAACAAGGATCAATAGCCTCAAATTGCAGCAAGCAAAGTTTAGGTTAGATATTATAAAGATGTATGCTGAGGGCTGGGGGCACTCTGAACTCCTCCTTTTGAAGATGTTCCATTTTTTGTAAAGACATTAAAGATTCATTTGACCACAATGAGTGAGAAAGTTTAGGAGTGCACACAAATCTGAGCATGGCTCTTTCACCATGCAAGGTACTCCCTCGGATGGGCGGGGGGAAAGTGGGGCTGGGTTACTGCCTTGCTCTAAAGACAATATTTATAGATTTTATATGATGAAGTCAGTACATAAAAAGATAAAACACATTATGCTGCATGCACCTAACCACACGCTTCTTCCTCTACCTACCTTAGGTAGTCTTTCAAAAGAGTTCATGCCCCCTTACCCTCTCACCAACCTCTAGTTCCAGTAGTCCCCTCTGCTCCCTTATTATCCTCACCCCAAACTAGCATTTGAACCCTATACCTATGATTCATACTAGGGGTGTGCAAAGTGGTCCCTATTCAATTCAGATTTGGCCCAAATCAGGGACACTGATTTGATTCGTTGATTCAGATCACTGTCCCAGATTTGATTTGGCTGAATCCAAATCTGAAGATTTGATGCTGATTCAGAGAATCAGGAATTCGGAGAACCAGTGATTCAGACATAGACACAGCTTTAAAAGTTTTTTCTACATACCTTGAGGTAGCAGGCACAGCTTGTGAATGCTGGGGCAGATGGAGGGTCCCACATGAGTGTGGGGGTTGGGGGCGGCCTTCCATATGCTTGGCAGCGAACCTGGAAGTGGACCGGAAGTACTTCTGGTCCACTTCTGGGTCTGCTGGGGAGAGCACTGGGGCTCTCCTCCTGTGCCTCCCTGGCTCAGTGATCAGCCACGGGGGGACCTGAGTGCCCCCCCCCCCCAGACCCAGGAGGCACCAGTCGCTGAGCCGGGTGGGCACAGGGGAGGCCCCCCTGCACGCTCCCTGGTGGACTTGGAAGTGTCTCTGGTTCACTTCCAGGTCTGCTGCCGAGCGTGCTGGGGAGCCCCCGTGCTTCTGTGGGATGCTCCATGCACCCCAGCATTGCAACATTCACAAGACATCTGCTTCTTTGAGGTATTTAGAAAAAACATTTAAAGCTGTCTCTATGTCCAAATCTCCAAATCTTTCTGAATCTCTCTCAATCGTTTGGGAGGGTTCCATTTCAATTCAGAGAGATTAAAGGGTCCTCTGATTTGATTTGGATTCAGAGACTCAGCCAGTAAATCAGGCCAAATCTCTGCCGAATAGAATCAAGGACTGAAGCTTCGCACAGCCCTAATTCGTACACCTTCTTCCTGGGCCCAACATGGGTAAGCAGTGAGAGCACAGGCCAAACAGCAAAGCCTGTATCGGTGAGAAACTACAATTGCAGGAAAAGTCCTGCTTAGCTGGAGTATCTTCAGTGTAGACAGTATATCTGGAGAATGAATCTGTGATCCTCAGATAGTTTCTTTAGAATCTATGTAAATTGTGAGTTGTTCAAAGGCTTGGATCAAGCATCAGATTTTGGATGATTTTTATGGGAATGGCAAAAGGCACAAAGCCTACTCCATCTACCAGATGTCAGCTCCCTGAGCTAAAGCATGAGGCACTACTGCTCAAAAGTTCACTACAATTTTGTACCATGGGCAAGACTACATATGTTGTTTGGTTTTCTGTTCTCATTTTTGGAAATGGCTGAAACACGTGTTGGATACTTTTCCAATAAATTAATATATATCATTTAATCCAAATGGTCAAAGTCTGGCAAAATAACAAACAACTTAAAGCAGGTTCTTATAATTGGAAATGTCAGGCAACCTTAATAAGGGTAGAGGGGACTACTGATTATGGCACCACTACTCTTTCTACAAACTTACTCTCTCTAGTGCATTCAATTATTTTCGCCGGCAAAGTTTCTTTTCCACAGGATAGTTTATAAACCTGTTCTCCATCCCCAACTGGCAGTGTAATTCAGCAAAAATTGATGCAATTACTTTCCTGTAGAGAAGCTCAATAATTGTCAACCATCAGTCAGACCTCTGTTGAGTGGATTAGGTCTGTGCATGGAATAGTTGTTGCACAGATACACTTAATCTGAATATGTTTTCCTACTCATAAAATGGTATGAAGGTGGGTTACTTTGACAAAAGGAAGAACTATGACTGTAGAAGGATGTAGTACCTGCAGACAGATGATTCGCTGCATCCCAGCAGTAAGATAAGGATGCTAATGTTTCTCACCTCTCACCTGTATTTTATCAACCTCATTATGAAACAACATTAAGTGTTCTAGAAAAATATTTTTCAGTAGGTTGCTCTGCTAATTTCTCATGACTGATGAGTTCAAATGGTGCCAGATGGCAAACTCTATGGTCTGTCTCACCTTTCCCCTCTCTCTTTAGAATGAAATATTCTGTATTCCCTACCTAGTTTCTTTTAGTTTGCAATTGTCTTTCAAATAAAAAGACAAGCTAAATGATATTTGAAGAAATTAAAACTTTTCAAGATTAAAAATGAGTGTTTTATATTGATCGGAGCCTGGTATTACACTTGGGAATCAAAAAAGTCACTACCTCGAACAGCCAGTTTTAAAATAAAATTAAGCATGTTTTAGACAACTGACACTTTTTTTCTGCCTTACATTTCTTTACCATTATTTCAGAGGTTTTGGGGCTTTCTATATCAAGGTTTCTCAAATCTATTTATTCTGTTCCTCCTTCCTAAAGCAATCACTGATCATACAGTCTGCTCTGAGATGCTGCATTTAGAGACGGGTAAAACATTATATACTGCTTGCAAATCCCTCTCAGTTTGCCTCAAGTGAAATTCAATATTTACTGATTATGGCACAAAATATGTGCTGCAGCGTCAGTGTATGAAGCTCAGAGAAAGGGAATGAATACACAATGGTGATTCATGGGGTGCAGTCTCAAGGTGTGGTACAACTTTGTGTGGGCACCTGAGAGCAGGTAGAGGGAGTGTAAAAGTGCGGCTGCTTCTCTATGTATTTAGTGAAGCTCGGTATGCTCTTCCCCTATTTCACTGTCCTGCTTGGATTACAAAACCCTACTCCTGTCCCTGATTTTAACTAGCTCCAGCTTTCAACTGCTGATAAACGCTTGCCTAAGGGCTGATGGAAGATGCCTTATAGTTTTCTAATTTGATGATGATAAAGTGTTTCTGTTACCAGTAATTACCAGCAGCTGTCAAGGGGTTGATGTCAAGCCCTGGCAATGCATACAACCTCAGTTAATGGTATTGCTTGCCTCTCAGTCTATCCGAACATATGATATAAAACATCCTATATAAAAGAAAGACCAAAACATCACTATTCAAGCCATGGATAAGGTGGAACCATTCTCTGTCCTTTAGAAGTAAGTTTCTCCAAACTCACTGATTATATTTTATTAGGGTTGGTTTAATACCTGGCTATAGGTGTTTTAGAGTATAAAGAAATACTTCCAGGATTCAGAAAAAACCAATATTGTGATTAACATTTATTAGATAATTCTTAAAAAAATATTTTTTAAATTTTGGTTGATCCTCAGCGTCCCAGAAATATCTGATAATGTTTACAGGATTTTAAAGCTAAATGTACCCAAGCATTTAATAAGATTATTATTATGCAAAATCTATAATGTCTGTCACTTTGAAAATGATTTTTCCACACTAATCAAATGTTTCTGATCTTTTTTATAATGGATCCATGAGTGATTCATATAAAAATAATAAAAACGAAATTAGTCATGGACTCTTACATCACTTTCTTTGGTCTTTTCAGTAATTCATTTCCAGAGACAAGCCGAGAACTTATGCTTCATTAAAATTATTTGTTCTTGGTTTTACATGCTTATCATTTTAGTAATTTAAGTGGAGAAATATTCAGCCCTAAGCAAATGCCAGAAAACTACTGCAAAGAAAAACTGATGAAGAATTAATTTTTCTTTTTCTATTATTTTACTCAAGTGATTTAGTGCAACAGAGGGATATGATCGGTAAGCTATGGCTACTTCTTTTGTTAAACTCGCAGAAAAAAGATCTATCCTATAGACCTCTATTATAATGTAGATCATGATAGCCAGCTTACCCATACCCACTGACTTTCAGATGCTCTCAGAGTCAATTGAACATTCCTTTTGGAGCTATGGTGCAATGAAGACATTACCATACCAATGGTCTAACAGAATATCTTAAATAATTAGAATACCACATACTCCAAAGAAAAGCATGTGACTACTCGCAGAGGCCATGCAGTTGCTATGACATGGAAGCTGGTTTTTTTGCAAATCCAACTAATAATTAGCCTATACGCTGAACCTGAGGATTGACAGTCCTTGACTTTTTATTTTGCATACCTTCATTTGTGTGTGAAATCACTGAAGTATGTGGGGCATCTGCAATTGATTTCAATTGGCTAGAATTTCAATTTAAGAGTTGAATCAATTTTTAAAAATATTTCTAAATTATTTGCTTAAATACCTTACCTCAGTGAGTTCCACAGGTAAATGTTTTCTTCTTTATAATTTTTAGGAGATCTGTATTGTGTTCATAGTTCTGTTTCTCCAATATGTTACCAAGAGTTAACAATATATAGATAATATATTAGGGGGGTGCGAAACAGCACCATCCCATTTCAACTTGTATTCCAATGCTTTGATGGGATAGTGTTTCATTTCAAGTCTCATTTCATTTCAAAACCACTGTTTTGTTTTGTTTCACTGAAATGGTTTCGCTATTTTGACGCTGTTTTGATGTTTTGCCTACAGGCTATAATGGGGAAGCACAAAACGGCCTATAGGTTTGTCATTTCTTGCCTGATTCAGATTAAACTTGCAAGAATGGTAGCTTCTGCTGAGCCCACAAAGCCTGACAAGTTTCAAGGAGATAGATGCAGGGGTTTCTCAGAAACTGCACCTCAAGCTGCTGACAAGCAAAACTCATGTCATGTGTGTTAAGGCACAGCAGGGTGAAAACTGCAAGCATGGTAGGCCCTGCTGAGGCCATAAAGCCTGCCAGCTTTCAAGGAGATAGGTACAGGGTTTTCTGGGAAACTGCATCTCATGCTGCTGAGAAACAAAACTTGTGACATGGGTGACACTGTGTGTGTGTCAAGGTACACCCTCACTGGCGCTGGGGCCTCTAAATGACATGGTAGTGTGCCCCAATGAGATCTCCTCCTCCCCTACAGCCTCATCCCAGTCCACCACTTTACATGATAACAGGTAATAACTTAGTAAGAAGCACAGTAGCACCAGCAGCATCTCAGGCAGCCAAACTGTCACCAACTAGAGCCTTTCCTTCCTTTCCTGCAGGAGCTTCTTCTCCAGCAGCTGCCAGAGACCTCTCCCTGCCAGTCCCAGACCTGGGGTTTAGATGTGCCCAAGGTCCTGTGTGCTTCCAGTCAGGTGCTAGGGGTGTTGGTCTAAGGACATGGCACTGGCAGACAAGGTCCTATTCTTTAGGTCTAATCTGGTATGGTTTAGCAGACCAACTGAATAGTTAGTTACAGAAATATATCTTAGCAAGCTTTCAGTTGAAAAACCCTTTCTCAGGTTGAGGAAGCACCTGCAGTTGGTGTGTGCATGCATTCTTCCTGGATGGAAGGAATAGTAAAGAAGTCAGAGGCTGGCATGCAACGCAGGCAAGAAAGCCAGTCAGTGAAAATGGAAATGAAGGTGTCAGGGGGTGAGGGACAGGCTGGGGTGGGAGGGGGAAAGGGGGTGTACCAGTGCAGGTAGAAGTGGAGAGGTACCTGGGGAGCTGTAGTGTGTCATAAATCCAATGTGTATATTGAGTCCATGAGTTTCTGTACTTACTACCTAGGAGGCTGATAAAGTGAAGTTCATAGGCCCAGCTGTGAAAAACGGTTTGTAAATTCCCTTTCAGGATCAGGCCTGAGAGACTGGAGACAGAGCGGTCTGCTGAAGGTGGTGCGTGTAGGTACTTGGTAGGATGGTGCCATGAGTGCCATGACCCTCCTGAACCCTGGCGGCTCAGCTTAGAAGGGGTGGCCATGGACGGCAAGCATCTCCCCAATGCTCTGAGTGATCTTGCTTGCCTTGCAATGTGCCCCACTTTCTGTTTGCCTTTCCCCCGCTGTTCCAGGGTGGCCTGCCTCTGCTTTGGGGGGAATGGAGGCTTTGGAGTGAGAAGGGGACTTCCCTTTGGGCACGTGGTGCCAGGCTGAGGAGGAGCAAGGGCAAGGGGGTGGTGCCTGCAGAGATGTATCAGCATCCCCGTGGTGCTCATGTGTTTTGTTCCCTTGCCCCAGCTGGTTTTGGCTCGGCAGTGCAGGCAGATAGTATACATGGGATCATTTGCCAGCTCAGAATTATCCCAAACCACACTCCCTGCTTGCTTCTGGGGTGTGGGTGCATGTGTGGATGCTGCAATTTCCCCCTCCTCAGCAGGCAGAGGCACAACAACAGGAGGAGCAGACTTAGCTGAGCTGCTTGCCTCCACAACCTCTACCTCAGCCTTTGAAATCATTCACATTAATGCTAGTGGTAGCCTTCATTGTCTAATGCTCCTGAGCTGTTGGAAGATACAGCTCAGTACCTGTCAGACCCCAAGGCAGAACGCAGACCAGTTCAAACAATGCTGCCTTTTATGCTATTTTTCCATCTCTCCCCCAGAGCACGGGGATTGGAAGGGACCTCAGGGAAGGATGACAGTCACTGGCCAGCTACACTGGACAGTCAATATGAGAGCAGTCCTTCCCACTTCTTCCCCTCCCTTCCTTCTCCCTCTCCTTACTTTCTGTTTCCCTGCAGGCAAGTCCAGTTTGAGCTTCGAAACTCAAAACATTTCTAAACTTTCGAAACATTTTGACTGCCATTGTTTCATTTCAAGGCTGTTTTGAAGCCCTTCATTTCATTTTGATTTCACGGTTACAAGTTTGAAATTATTTGAAAGAGCGTCAAAATGAAACAGCCAGCGAAATTTCCTACATCCCTACAGTACAGATGTGATCTGTCTATAAAATAATTGCATCTAATATTTACCCTTTTTCCCCCAACACAAGAACTTCACATTTGAACTTCTGCACATGCGGAGGTTTCTTCCAAAATTATATACGTCAGGGGTTAAGCATGGCACCCTGGGGCTTCAGAGGACAAACTGAACTGCTACTGTTTCTCTTGTTGATATTTTTATGTTTGTACTAACAACCTATTTAACTTTAGCCTCTGAACCAGAACGAAGATAATCCATTTAAAGCACCAAGTGATTACAAGATCAGTGATCCTTGTTATGGCAGTGTGAAAGATTATACATTCTGAAAACATCATAAATATCAATTTGCCACTTCAATTTGCCACTTAACCTTCATTATTTAGGGACAGTGAAGACCTATGTTTCTTGGGAGGTCCTATATGACCAATTGCAATTTCTTAAACTTTGACTTCAAAGGAAAAAAATCTTTAAGGTAGACAACATCCTGTAATTTATTCACATTACTAGATTACTGCAGTATCTTGGATGACTTAAGAGCTAGATCATTTTAATGGCCTCATTTCCATTAGCCAGGGTGTTAGGAAGGGTTATGTACACATGCCTTATGTATTTTTTAGCTGTGGAAACTACATTAAAATGTAAACAGGAAGATTTCTCTTCATACAGCATCTTCCAATAAGAAGTGTAATTCAGACAGCAAGTGCATGGCAGCATGCAGCGTGTTCTAAAAATGATTTTAAATTCTTGCCTTTAAATGAGGCATTTGAATAAAGATTTATTAAATGTATATCAGTGCAGGTAGTGATGGATCCTGTATCAGCCAACTTCAGGGGGATATGCATGAGCATGGGAGGAGGAGAAGATATATATCAGCTTCACTGGGAATGCTACTTCCCATTCTACCAGTCAGCAGATGACTCGTGCATATCTTGGTTTTTACAGAAATAGAAATATGAATACTGAAAGCGGTCCCTTTCCCTGTCCTTGTGCTTTATTTATGCAAGTCAAGTCACCACATACCCTTCTTGCTGTGGGCTCTTTTAGTCCACTTGTTCCAGGGCAATATGAGGGTGGCCATGCTATATGGAGATCTGCCTAAGATTCAGACACAGCAGTGATCTTCCCTTGTAATGATGCAAAACCCACTTTATGCTGTTTGGAGATGGACTTAAGAGTGACCCTTAAATAGGGTAATCATACATGCCAGCTTGGCCAGGGCAGTCCTGGATTTCATAGGCTGTTCCAGCTGGTTGGTGAAAATTGAATCACAAGTCGCACCGTCGCAGGGGTGCAAGGTGCAATCTGACAGAGTTTTTCAGGCTTTGCTTGGTTAGAACCTAACCTGAAGTCTTAACTCACAGAAAAATCCTACAGACTCCTTTGGGGCCCAACTAAGCTCTCAGTAAAGTCCCTAGGAAGGAAAAAACCCTTCATGGATATGAATTGAGATCTGTACTGTGTCCCTGAATAGGCATGCAAAGGTATGTGCATTCTGCAAGATATTTGCTACCTGTCTTCTCATATTAAAAGTCTGATTGCCAGGGAAGGGAACTGGCTTCTGTACTGCTTGAAGGGATGAAAATGGAGAAATTGTGAACCAAGTAAAACTGGGAATTGGTCTAATTCTGTTGCTTGCCATTTGGCTGTTAAGTGGGCTGCAAGTCTTTAAGAAATGTCTTCCTGTTTTATTGAGACTGGAAGGTGAGAGCAAAAAATATTTGACAGTAAAAGCTCTGTTAACCGGCACCTTACAAGCTGGCATGTTTTATTAACCGGATGCTGGCTTGTAAGGTAAAGTGAAACTGGAAGTGCCCACTGTGACACTTCTGGTTTCACCGAGCCCCCGTGGCCCTGCACTGCCAAGCCCCCAAGGCCCAGGGCATAGCAGGCTGTGCGGGGCCCACCTCCCTGTCCCTTGGGGCCCACAGGAGGGTCGGCAATGCTGTGGGAAGTTCAGTGATGCCGCAGACGTGGCAGGAGAAGCAGTGGCCCGAACAGGCAAAGATGCCTGTTCGGGCCACTCTGTTAACCAGCATATTTTGTTATCCAGCACCCCCTATTCCCCATGGGTGCCGGATAACAAAGCTTTTGCTGTATTTTGTTTGAGGTTGTGTATTTCTGTTTGCTGGTTTTGTTGACTTGGGCTGTAACAGCTTTTCAGTGCAATGCTTTTGTCAGAGGTCCTGTTTCTTCAAAATGAGATTATGAATAAACCATATTCTCAGTTGATGAGCATGATACCATTTCATTGACATATCAAATGGCAGCATGTAACAGGAAGTGTTTTGAGCACTTGAAGCAATGTACTTTACATGCTCCTGATGCAGTAGCTAAATTATTAAGGTAAAACACTATGGCTTTAATTTTTAAAAGTTAATGCCTAAAATTATGCACCTAAAAAAAGAGGCCTGGTTTCCAGAAGTGCTAAATCCATTAAAAAAAAAAGGTCGGCTAGTCATGCGCCAAGTAGGGATTTTGGCACCTAACTGTAGGTGTTCAGACATGAAAGAATGGGCCTGTATTCTCAAATATGGAACAGAGAGTTGAAACTAGTGCTACTGGTTTATTAGGAGAGTGGCTAGAGCAGGGGTGGGCAAAATGCAGCCTGCGGGCTGGATGTGGCCCACCAGATCATTCTAACCAGCCCGCAGGGCCCCTAAAAAATTTAGAAAATTAATATTTATCTGCTCCTGGCTGCCTGTCATGTGGCCCTTGATAGCTTGCCAAAACTCAGTAAGCGGCCCTCCACCCAAAATAATTGCCTGCCCCTTGCCTAATGGCTGTTCTGAAGGCCCAGAGACCAGGTTTGTGGAACAATTTTGCAAATGGCTATTAAGGATACTGTTATAAAAATAGTGTGCTGGCTGAAGGTTCACCCAGATTAGATGATGCTAGTGAGAAAAAGAAAACATAAGGAAAAATTGTTTCCTTCCTTGAGAGCTGCCTTTTTTATCTGTATTGAAAAGGTTTTCTTAGTGTTTCTGGTTTCTTGGTCCCTGAATAGTTACTGGTTGTCCAATTAGCATTAGTGGCGAGAATATCATTTCACTCTGCCTCTACATACTCTTCTCTCTGATTCAAACTTCATCACATCTACATAGATAACGTGCATGCCAGTAGCTACCAGGACTCCAAAAGAATCCCAATGTTCAGAAACTCCTTTGGGAGGCTTAACTAACACAAGAGAAAACCAAGGCCAGATATAGACATGACACTTTTACCAGTCAAAGTGATTGGAAACTGGTCTAAACCCAAAACAGAACAGAAGTTCAGCACACATACACCAGTCTAAAAATGGTGGAATCTGGTCTAAGATAGACCTGGATCAATGTGTACTCAAGTTTAATCTATTTGGATTAGTTTAGTACATTGAACTTCAGTATCAGTTCCCCTATTGATTCAAGTTAGATTGTTGTCCACTGACATCCCAGGTGCCCTTGCCCCTCCATCCCTCCACCAGCCCCCCTTGCAGGGAGGCGTGCAAGCACTCGGCCCTCACTTGGCTGCTCCGGCCAAGTGCCCAAAGGGCCCTGCCCCCCAACTCTCCCAGACCTGTGCTCCTGCTCCCCATCAAAGCACCCCATGATGTATACACATGCCTGACACTGAGCCCAGGAGAACCGCACCATCAGGCACAGCCCCATACAGCATTTTTCCAGGAGGCTGTACATGACTGCACTGGCAGGGGAAAACAGGTACGCTCACCCATGCCTGGCAGCCAATCAGGGTGGCCGGGGCACCTGGCTGCACTCAGCAGTCTCTGGCAACCCAGGGAACCTCACGGTGGGAGGTGCGCAGGAGTGCCCCCCACTGCTGGCCTCAACCAGTGCATGCAGCCTGGATCCCCCCCCCACCCCTCCACCAAAGGGCAAATGTATGTTCTGTTTCCTACTGATCTAACCTATGCCGCTTACAGAAAACTGTGTAACTCAGGCTTATTGAATGTCTGCACTTAGCCTAAGAAAGCGTGTGTTTCATTTTTATCATCTTCCCCTCGTCTTCTTTGAATAGCAAACAGTCCCAAAATTTTCAGTGTTTCAGCTTTCGTCATCGTATTTGTTATCTTCCCCTCTAACTCTGTTTTGAGATAAGGTATGCAGTACTGTGCATGGTACGCCAGCGGAGGACCAACACAATAGCATCATATTCTCAGAATTTGCAGCAGAATATAAATACAATCTCTTAATGAAAGCTGTTTTAAGCCCCAAGTTATAAAAATAAACATTTTAATTACAAATGGACACAAGTTGGGATACAATGAGGAGTTTAGCATGTAGACTGTTTACTGACAATTCTGGTTCTTTTGTACTTGTCACAAGACAAACTAATTGACACACACAAGCTGCAGTAGTAAACAAATTATATGCTGCATTTTGTTAACTCCTGGGAGCATGTTCTTTAAGGGAAATTATTGATTTTTTAATCAAACAAGTGGGAAATCAAGCCATAAACCAGTTGCAAAGTACTCATGCTTCCCTGCATTTAATTCCCTAGTGTGTCTTCAATAAAGAAGCAATTGACTTTGGGGGTTTGCATTTGTCCCTAAATCAAATCCTGACACAGTCAGTAAATTTCATACTATGTAGCATCAGTGGGAAGGAAAACACCTTTTTTAATGATGTATAATGAAAAACATATTTTTGGAGCAATGACTAATGCAGATTTGAACTAAACTGTCCAGATTAATGTGAAATGAATAATGTAAGACACCTATGAATTTGTCTGTTAGTTGTCCATGCTATACTTGGCAAGCAAGCAAGTTCTCGTCTTCTTGGATTCGGCAGTGCATTGGCTTTGTTTTGGTCAAATTTCTAGCCCTACTTTTTGCATATTTTTGCAAATTTCTAACCCCTTGCACCAATTTCTGGAAGACACAGACACTAATTTTATAAATTTATAATGGAAGGAAAGAGTATAAAGCCATTCCATGCCCCAATGCTATATGCAGAGCGATATAAAACCGGTTAAGAGGTAGGATAAATATATTTCCTTCTGTTACTTGATTTAGTGTATTTTGGATTTATGAGTGTTTTCCTAATTAAATATATTGGCGAATGCTCTAATTGTTCTTGGAGAGCACAAGCGCATAATTTTGAAAAAGGACATACTTCGATCATTTAATTCATTATAATCTGACGTCCTATTATCTCTATCTAATGCTTATAAGTCTTAGCTGTGCTTAGAAAATAAAATTTTAAAAAATTATTTCTGAGAAACCTGCTAAAATGTCTTTTAAATATAGCTATGAATGCACTTCTTATGGTTAAATATTATTTTGGTGCTAAAAGCAATCTTAAATGTTTGGAAGAAAAAAGGTTTAATTACACGTGTCATTAAGATGGCATTTTTTGTAATAGCTATATGACTGAATTCATTAACAGAGTTCTTAACAGATAAAACAAATTATTATTGTGTTGCTTATGAAAGCTTATCATTAAAAGAGCAGTGAAAAGCGATTAATATTTTGTTGCCAGTCAAGATGCCTCATAAAAATAATAAAGAAAGAAGGCATATAAACAATGAGGCATTTTAATCTTCAGGTTTTAATTCCTGCTTAAAGTCAAGATTATCCAGTCTTTTGTTGTCTGTCTTTGTCAATCCTCATTTTAATTTAGAACATACTTCCGTCTTCTCTCAATACATTTATCAAGAGATTGGACCAAGCAGTAAAATGCAACAGAAATAGTCACAGAACATTCCTAGTTCTGAACTCAAATCTTCTTAGGGAGATTCTTATTATCACTCAGATTTCAATTTATATTTTGATCTGATTCCCTATCTAATCATTAGTATGTAGAAGAGGAAGAGTTTAATTGAAATATAATGTGAGGATTTTTCTAAGTGCATAAATATCCTGTAGGTTTGCTTGTGATTATGACTGAGCCAGAAGCAGGGCGGATTTCCTTGAAGTTAAAAAGGTACAATTAATCTCCTGTTGCACTTCCAATTAGCCAAATTGCTAACCTTATTGTGAAAAGTAGAAATGCAATTGAGTTTCTGCTTGAGGCATACTAAAGGAAAACTGAAGTAATTTAATTAACTGACTTCAAGTATATTAAGAAGCATACTGCCTTTGCCTGCTTTTTCCAATGCCTCTAAGTAGATCATTGAGTCATGTGAATTTCTGTAATCACTAGACAGACACAATTATTTGGGTAAATATTTATTTACCCAACTAAATAGTTGGAAAAATTGTTCTTTGCAAGTTTTGGGGCACAAACACCCTTCTTCAGGCATAGGGAGCGTCCCTATGCTTGACATTTACCCAAAAAACCTTGTCTTCCTATGTCCTTAGACCAATACATTTACAGCCAACACCCATGTAATCACTAGAGGCAACAGAAAGCATTGTAGTCAGCATTTAAATCCAACTGGAGAAATGGTGCACAAATATTTGGAAGGACTGCTACCGGCACCGCAAACCTCAGGAAAAACCCTTACAGTCCCATGTGCTACTAATGCTGTATGCATTCACCTAAAGAATACACATGTACTCGTAACAAGATGCAATATCATCATGTCACGCTGAGCTTCCATATTGCTAGGAACATCATAGAAGTAGGGTCGGCAGGGACCTTGTAGATCTTCAAGTCCGACCCCCTGCCAGGGCAGGAGAAAAAACTGGGCTCAAATGACTCCAGCCAGGTAGGCATCAAGCCTCCTCTTAAAGACCCGCAGGGTCGAGCCAGCACCACCTCTCTTGGAAGTTGGTTCCAGATCCTAGCCGCCCTGACCGTGAAGTAGTTCTTACGGATGTCTAATCTAGACCTACTCTCCAACCACTTGTGGCCGTTATTCCTTGTTATGCCAGGGGATGCTCGGGGAAACAAGGTCTCTCCCAAACCCTTCTGGTCCCCCCTAGTGGGTTTATAGAAGGTCACCAGGTCCCCCCTCAGCCTTCTCTTGTGAAGGCTGAACAGGTTCAGGTCCCGCAGTCTCTCATTGTAGGGTCTGCCCTGCTGTCCCCGGATCATGCGGGTGGCCCTCCTCTGGACCCTCTCCATGTTGTCCACATCCTTCCTGAAGTGGGGCGCACAGAACTGGACGCAGTACCCCGGCTGTGGCCTGACCAGCATCGCATAGAGGGGGAGGATCACCTCCTTGGCCCTGCTAGAGATGCACCTGTGGATGCACGACAAGGTGAGGTTAGCCCTGCCAACCGTGAACTCGCATTGTCAGCTCATGTTCATCTTGGAGTCAATAATGACTCCAAGATCCCTTTCTGCTTCTGTGCTTTCAAGGAGTGTGTTTCCCATCCTATAAGTGTGCTGCTGGTTACCACTGCCCAAGTGTAGCACTCTGCACTTGTCAGTATTGAAGCACATCCTGTTTTTGCTAGCCCACCCCTTCAACCCTATCCAAGTCTTGCTGCAGTCTTTCCCTCCCTACTAGCGTGCTCACCTCACCCCAAATTTTGGTATCAACAGCAAATTTAAACTGGGTGCTTTTCACCCCGTCGTCCAAATCGCTGATAAAGTGATCAACGTCAGTATATCATGTGTTTTGTTTCACCGAACAGCTTAGCAGTGATAAATTCCTGTACAACATTTCTGGAGCTAAGCAGCCCTGAAGAGTAATGCTTCACATCCTAACACTGCCTCAAATTGGGTTGAGAATCATTGCAGACTTGTGTTCACCCACATGGAAGGATCTGATTTTCCAGTATTGATGGATGGGCCTACCCTCACAGGCAGTAACACAGTTCCCCTGCTTTATTTAGATCAGGAAATAGATAATAATTACGGGCTAACATCTATTGGTACACAACAACTTTCAAGCAGTAACTACTCTATGTATACCTCGGATATCCTCCTCCTGTCAAGCGTTTGAAACATACAGCCTCCCACTCCTGGTCTGTTAGATTATTCTTGGTGAAGAGTTGAGACAGAAAGGTCATACCCCCCCAAACCTAATGTGTGACATCACGAGTAACAAGACGAGATAATACAGATGATGGTGGAGTATAAGTAAGAGTAAAAGCCTTTGAAGGTTAATTGAAGGCAGATAAGATGCTGTGGTGTTTAATTGCTGCAAAAAATGTTTACTGTAATACCATGTGATATCTGACAAGATGAAAGAGATCATAAACCGAAGCATTAAAACTGAAGAACAGTTATTGCTTTTCATTTATGTCTGTCTTTGAAAATGCCCCTTTGATAAACTTTTCAGTAAGATCCCAGGGGGATGACAACCATGAATCAAGGACAGGTTTAAAAAAAACGAGTGATCGTTTGATGGCAGACTGAAAGAAGCATTGAAATGTAACTGTACAATTGTTTCTGTTTTATATGAGGATATAATGCTTCCTTTCACTAGTTACCAAATTAAGCCGTGTTTACCATCAGGAACCAATACCATGTTTAGTTGTAAATCTTTGCCTAGACAAAACAGGAATCCACTTGCAATGGCACTAATCAAATGCAATTTAAAAAGGAGGGAAGAGAGTCTTGATCTTGAAACAATATGCCTCAGCACTCTAATGAACATAGAAAACATTAGATATGAACTCAAGCTGAAGGCCCAAACCCAAACACCTTCCCTTAGAGTCCATTTCAATTGAAACTGCTGAAATTCCTGCTATCCCAGTTCACAGGCAAGATTAAAAGAGATCTGTCCAAAAGGGATGTGGCCAAAACCTTATAAGAAAGAGCTGATTTCATAGCATCTCCACTATGTTGGGCAGAAATATCCGTCAGCATATTAGGGTTTCAAGGAAGCTTAACCTCAGACCCAAACTGAGTTCAGTTTGGTTTTGATCACTATAGCCTGTAGGTTTGCCAACCCTCTCGGATTGGCTAGGAGTCTACTGGAACTGGCATCGATCTCCTGGTGACCTTGAAAACCATCTGGGAGACTGATATTGTGAACGGGTGCAACAGTACAATTAATGACTTTACGTCATGGCTACCCTAATAACCTGGCTTAAATTTACTCCAGATCTGGATACAAACAAGCCTTCTCAGACCATATTTATTGAGAATGATCACCCCCCAAAGGCTCTTCCTGGGCTCCTAATTAACATGACACTTCCAAGGTCATTTTATTGCAAGCTAAACAAAAAACCTTGGTGAGATATGCAACTTTTGCCATTTAACTCTGTGGTCAGAATAGGGCTATCCAAAAAGAATATTTACAAAACTCAAGGCATAATCATTTGTTCAGGAAAACACTGGGTGCATTTGAGCATGCTGCTTTCCAGGAACAAGTGCGACTCCCACACATTTGCATGTAGTATTATATTGGCAATATTGCATGGAGTTTTACTGCTAGTACCCAAAGACTGGCAATCAATTCATCTCACAGAAGGATATCCGTAAGAATCTATTCAGGTATTCTGACTTCTGGCTAGTTCTGCTATCCTGCCCGTCTTCATTAAAGTTTCTTTATGATCCTATGGTAATATTGCAGCAATATGTTTGCCACTTTCAAGTGTCATTTGAATGTCATGTTCCAGATGGCAACAAGCCTTGAATTTGAAAAGGGTAGTGCTTGCTTTGATGGAAAGAGCAGAGTATTAAGAAATTTGGACGTAGCCAGTTTGTGCTGATATAATAAACAGTCTTGCAACTTGTATGTTCCCCACAACTAGCGGGCACATATGCAAGCACACTGAATTTTCCTGCAGTTTGAAGTCAATAAATAAACTAAATAAGCAGTCACATTCCCTGACAGCCTGTGCTCATAGTTTTCATTTCCTAGTGTAAGAGTAAAACAATGGCTTTTCTCCACCTCAACAGTTTGGTGAGGCATAGTACTATATATAACAGTCCTTAACTCAAAGAATAGATATCAAATTAAGAGGAGTGGAACAAAAATAAAAATAGTTTTATTGTACTGTAACTGAAAAGAACCTGCTTTACTGTGTATTTTAATGCAAAAAGAAATGAACTTGGGACTGTTTTCATCTTCTCTACAATTAAATATTATTAATTAAATCAGTAAGCAGATCACATTATTCACGCATTGTCTGTAGTAGTCTAGAACTCACAGTGTCAATGTAACAAAGCATGGAGAACAAGAGAGAGTCACCCACATATTTATAATTAGGCATCGATATAACTGAGGAAGTCAAGAGAAGTATTCATTCCTTCATCCATGGATGGTATCACGAGCTGAAATTTCAGCTGTCTCACCAACTAGCCAGTAGGTGGTAAAAGATTTCATTCAAAACAGACTGAAACATAAGACTAGACTGCACAAAAAAGAGGCTATATTATTTTCTTATTTGATTGACATGTAGGTGGTATTCCACAGCTACAGTATACTCGTGCTTTCTAGAGTGGGTAGACTAAAGCACATGGTTGACAGCCCAGAGGTTGCAAGTTTGAGACCAGAGCAGAAGTGTTTATGGCATGGCCCTGTCAGATTCCAAGAAATCTGCAAATTCTGCTAAATACCTTTTCACAAGGACGTGAGAAAGAAGGAAGATTAATTAGCCAGTTTGCTCTGAGCTTTCAGGGGTGGCATCTATGGAGCACTTGTATCATGGGTCTGTCTTAAAAATGGAATGAAGGAGGATGGTAGATGTGTTAGTCTTAAATCAGGCAGAAAGCAGTGTAGATTTGTATGTTAAAGACTAACTACACCCGTGGTGCTCAGTTTTTTGCCCAATGCATCAGACCACATGCATCAGAATCAGTTTTGCACTGGATTGGGCCATGTGATGTTGACTGGACCCGACCTGCTGGGACAGGTCCCAGCACCTCATGCCACCTCCATCCAGCCCCGTGTGCTAGGATCAGAGCCATCTGGTCCCCCGTGCCAGGGTTAGGGCCCTGGAGCCCTACACTCACACTCCACCTGGCTCCAGGACCTGTGCTGCACCTGCCTGGCCCTGTGCTGCCCCGTGTGCCAGATTCAACATGCAGGTCTGCAGCCCGTGGCACTCCCTATGGACCCGTGGGGAGCTCCATAGGCTGGATGACTTAGTGCTGGGGCCAGGATCCGGCCTGCAGGCTGGGGGTTGAGCACCCTTAAACTAAATGATTTAAATGCGTTAGTTTATAAGGTTCAACTCTACCGCCTTAGAGAAGGAATGAAATCTTGGCACGACTACTTTTTGTGCTACGTTCCAGTTTCTTATAAACACAAGATGCCTGCTCCCAGCTGTGGGACTTAGCCCCCTTTTTCTTCCTGGACACAGGCTACAGAGGAAGAGGATATGATGCTTGCTTTCATTTTCCATTATAATAATGAAATAAAAGATTTGCTTAGAACTATCCTCTACTTTTAAGTCATATTCAATGCATTGTAAAGAACAGAGCAACCCAAATTCAAAACTTACGTTGATATCTTCCAAATCTAAGAAGTTCAGGATGACTCCATTTCGCTTCCAGATAATTGGGGGTCTTAGGGCTCCGTGGATAGTGCAGGTCAATACAGTGCTCAGTCCGACTGTTACTGTGGTAATGCCGACCTTCTGGTCTTCGGGAAGAGTGAGTTGAACCACTTCTGCAAAGAGTAATGCAAAGGGAAGTAATTATCAATAACAAAATTAAGTCATTCTTCCCCCTCCCTCGCTCCATTGATCCTTTTGGATGATTTTAGCAACAACAAAAACATATACACAGTAAAAAAGGATCAGCTTAAGCAATAATGCGAAATAAGAGGTGGAACCATGAGTCTTTGATCGAAGCTAGATTTCCTAGGCCAAACTATTCTGCTGCTGACAGAAAGCCACAAAGATCCAGAAGTAAAAATACACATGCTGCAGTAAAAAAAAAATGATGATAACGTTATCCATTTTTTTAGTAAGCTTACTTAGCAAACCTACTTTTTTATTTTCCAAGCGTAATATGGAGGCCACCAGTAAGAAAAAAACCAACATCTGGCAGATGTCACCACATATGGCATATGAGATACCACTTTTTCTGTATAAGAAGAAATTAGAAGCTTTCCTATACTCCATTTAAGTTACATATTTTATTTGATTCATAGGTACATCTACAAAAGTGCTTGAGGCTGCAGACCTTTCATATTTCTCTAAAACCACACAAATGTCATATCATTTTCTTGGTCAATTCTTATAAAGATGTGTCTGCATATTTTGCACGTGTGGCTGGAAAGATAGGTAAGACATTTGATGTTAGAATTACTGTTGATGCAGATAGTCATTATTAAGCATTTCCGCAACAGTGAACAGGCAGTAAGGCAATCAAGTTGCATTGTCAAAACTGCAACATTCACAATTTTATCATTTTCATGATGTTTTTTTCTTGGTCCTATTCAGAAGTCTCCAGCAATAAAAAGGCCTTGAGGCTATGTCCCATTTCAATGTTCAAAACTGGACTTTCAAGGTAATAGCCTATTAAGATGAATGGGGAACGTTCATACCTCTTTGGTGTTATATTGCTCCAGTCTCTTGCTGCCAAACAAACAAGACAGCAGCACATTGATTTAGAGAGACCCTACATCAATGAATTTATGGATCTTCTGTGCTTGAGGATTGCTGTTGCTTAGTAGCTGCTGCATAGTGCTAACTGAAAAGGCAGTGGCCATGAGATTTAAAACAGGATTTAAAATGAAAAAAAGTGCAAACCTTGACATTATTGAAATAAAAACTTGTGCAAAAACAGTAGGAGTCTCATCATGATTAAGTAACGACTGTTATCAGAGCTGGAATTTGGTTTGGATAATAGTGCTTTCCCTTTAAACCTGTCACTTCTCTGGAGGCAATTTTCACACTCTTGAAACATCAAGTACTTTTTGCTTGTTCTGACAGCAGTAGGGATGCTTTAAGGGAGGTTGTTAAAATGGGCACACTGTACATCCAGCATGGACCTTTCACTTGGCAGCTGAATGGCCACGGGAAGGAAAAATACCAACAATAATATTACAACCATACATTACTGAGGTTCGTGCCAATCAGGAATTTGTAAAGGAAGAACAGCAAAAGAATAGGTACTTCACCCTTTGTGTGTCAGGGCTGATTAGCTTTTGTAAGAAAGTTTGATTAGGGAATGAATCACCAGATAATCTGATTGCATACCCTCTGCTGCCTTCAAGGCCTTTCCCTCTGTCTGCACAAATTAACAAGCTGGACGAAGATAAAAATCAAAGCAACCTGACACTGTCTACGCTATGCATTTTAGGAAAAAGGCCCTTTGTCAAATTCCCAAGGTGCAATATAAAAAGCTGGCCTTTTAAGTCTCATGGGCATTAAATGAAATCTGATGTACAGGAGGTGATAAGAACGAAGGATAAACAGTTGCCTGTGGACGTACTCCCGGTGGCAGCGGGAGGCGGTGTGGGAGTGAGTCTTCCACAAACACCTGCAAAAAGAACAGACTTGAACTGAGTAGTCCACCAAGAACTCCTTGTGGGGCACTAAGACACAGAAAGGAGCAGGGAGGCAGGTAAACCTGCCGCTGGAAAGAGGAGACAATCAACTGCCTCCTCTGGAACTGCCCGTTTGCCAGGGAGGTGTGGAGGAGAGTAATCTTACTCTTTACGATGGGGTCAAAATCCTGACCAGAGAGGTGGCAGTGTTCAGGCAGCTAACCAAGCAGCAAGGGACCTGGACAGCCCACTTCAACCAGTTCCTTTCCTGCTTCAGAAATGCCCTGTGAAAGACCAGGAATCTGCTTATGTATAGGCACACAAACAAGTGAGACCAAGGGAGCTGCAAGGGTACTACAGGAAGACGGTAGATGGCAACTGGGGGGAGATGGCAAAAGAAAAGAAAAGAAAAAGAAGAGACTGGCACAGACTGTTCAGGAGTGGGGCCCCCAGAGAAGATGACGATGACAGTGGCAAAGAGGGGGTGAGTGACGAGGACAACAGGAAAGAAGAGAGTGATGAAGATGAAAGGGACTAAGGACTGAAAGACACTGGGGTTTTAGGGGAGTGGGATAGGAAGGAGGGGAGGGTAAAGGGAAAGGAGGTGTTTTTTGCATGATTGTGATGGGTGAACGATGGGGACAGGCATGGGGAGGTGGGGGGTACATGGTTGCAGTCATTGTAATGAGATGATAATGATGACGGTTAACTGTGTAAGTGTGTTATGGACTGTCAAGTGAACCAGACTGGTTAGGAAACAAAGTGGTATAGTGTGTGTGTGTGTGCGCGCGCGCGCATGCGCGCGCGTGTGCACGTGCGCACGTAAAAAAAACCCATGCCTTTTGGTAGTCTGAAGAGAGTTGAACATCAATTAATCCAAGCATCCATTGTGACAGTATCAATTAATAGCTTTAAAAAACTCCATAAAGTTATGGTTTTGCATTTCTAGATGGAATAAAGGAAAACCTTCATTCCTTTAGTGAAAGGTACAAAACTCTCCATTACCTTGACCAGTGCCATAGCACTGTGTTAAATGAAAAGGGAAATAACATTCATTTTTGCAAAATTTGCATGCACGTTAACATTTCCCATTTATTTTAATTTTCTCGCTCAGGTTTCCATTTGCACTGGCTCTTTTTGAGTAATAAATCTGTTAGGTGGTCTGACTTAGCAGATTTTCTCCCTCTGGTGGCACTGGGGAGCCTGAAAAGATTCACTGTATATGCACTAATCTATCAAGCGATAGAACATTTCCGTGCAAAGGCCTTTCAGGTGGTCAGCCTGAAACAATCATCAGCCTCCAAGCAGACAGGCAGCTCAAAAATGATGAGCTCTGCATCCTTATTGTTCATATTTCCCCCATCTAAGTATGATGTTAATGCAGTGAGCTACAAATTGTGTCCACTAGTGTAGATCTTAGGTTGATTTAGGACTGTAAAAATCAATACAGCATTACATGCACTGTGTGTAAGAAATCAGCCCTTCTTCCATTTAATATTCCTGGGCCACTTTAAAAAACAGCACTAGTTGGAAAGAAACAGCAGCTATAAAAAAATTCTGAGCCAAATTATTATGGTTAAGATTTTGAATTGCAGTAGTTAGTAGAAGCCTCAAATGAAATGAAGGCCTTACCATACGGACACATAGTAGGAAATAAATCCTACCAAGTCAAAAAACTTGCCTGAGGGTACCCAGCAGGCTAGCGGCAGAGCTGGGAACAGAAGGAGCAGTCCCAGTCCCAGTCCCACGTTCTATGCACTGGGTAACACTGCCTCTCATAGCCTTCTGTCTACTAATGCAGAACTCAGGTGGTTTCCACGATGAAATCCTATTCCAGCCTCCTCCTCGCCCTGGGACTAGTCTGTTTTACCCTCCCTGTCTCTCCTGTGTGTCTATCACTCTGGTTGCTAAGCAACCAGCTCCACCTACGTGCCTGATGGCAGGTGAGAGGTCAAAACTGTCTACTGTGTTAGCACTGACCTCATGACATAGTGCAGGGGCTGAAGCACGTAGGATGCTTTTCAAATTGATTGGTCAGCATCCAATAACACCTGCCCTGACTGGGTATGGAAGATTAGGCCAGACAAGTTATTTAAGGGAATCTTCTTCCTGCAAGTGCGAGAGCAATTCTGGGGAACCTGGTGCAAACACATGGCCTCTGGAGGTCTTCTAGGCTCCAGATAAACATGTGAGTAACTTACCTAAAACTTGTTTAGAAATACAGCTTACTGTAATGTAGAAGTGTGACAAAAGGCTTCCTACCTACCCATACTGTTTTGCTCTGGGATATTCTTTGATACCTTTCTATCCTGTACCCTTCCCTAAGCCTACCCTTTTTAACCAATAAAGCTCTCCACTGCAATAAGCATGGTGGCTAGCTGGGAGAGGGATTGGACATGCCTTTTCTTTTCCCTATGGCCAACTGACTAAGGGAGGCTATTTTCTGTGCTTCAGGCTTAAGGAAGCCCCACAAGTTCTTGAAGTGGGTCAAGCACCCTCAAAGTCTACCAGGGGGCATAGGGCCCAGAAACAGTCCAGACCCTTGGGTGGTGGCAGCAGTTAACACAGGCTTGCGGGTGTGCACCAGAAAGGGGGGTTGGCCAGACATGAGATGCCCTGGGGGAGGCACTTGGAGCTTGGTAGGCAACGGCACACAGTGAGATGGGTGGCTCAGTGCAGGAGTGCTCTCTACTGGTCCACCACAGTTTCAGTAAGCTAAGACCTCACCGTGATCGTCTACCTTGGGTTTGTTACATTGGTTATATGCTCTACTACTGTAGCTGTTTTCTGCAGTGTTTCTTTTTATGGATATAGTATTCCGGATATACTTGACAGGATAAAGAATAGTTAATTAGTATAATGTGTAGCATGCAGTTGGGCTAATAAAGACCATCTTCCCTTGAAGAGAACTGAAATAGAGGATCATTTATTCACTAGAGAATTGGGTTTTATTTCTTATTACAGTTTCTCCTTAATCCTGTATGCTATTTTGCACACTGCCCTGAATTTTCTGGAACACTCCTAAATCCCATCAACACCCTCTTCAGCAGGAGTTTTTGAGGGCTTTGTTGCAGTAAAAATTAGATATTTTTTTTAAACTTACAGTTAAAGAGGCTTTAGTTTCACATTTAAAAGTACACTAATGGAAAATACATCTACTTTGAGTAAGGAATAAAATAAGATAGCTGCTGCACTCTCATGAAACTATACCATTCCTGGAGGTAACTTTGCATGTAATTAATACAGATCAATTCAAAACAAAAACCTAGTCCCTTTCTGATTTTTCACAGTTACATTTGAGAGGACACTATTAAGACTATACTAAGTTTTTAAAATCAAAACAGTTACAGTTAGTCATCATCCTTGTATTGCCTTTATCAATGCCTTGATCACACATTCATTACTTCATCTTTCCTAATTACCTAAGCTATGCTTATACAAACAGTCTTTTTCATATGCGATCCTGTATTAAAGGGATGCGACCAACTGAAAAAAGAGTCACCCTAATATGTGAATATATGTGCTTTCAGTTACTGCTATTATATCTGAGAGGAAACAACAACGAGCAGGGAGGAAAACTGTGGTTTGTGTCAGATTGTTGACTGTACATCTGACAATACGTTATGTACGAGGAGTTTCACTGTCTTCCCTTTTTAGGCACTGATCCAGAAGAGTACTTCAGGACATGCTTAACTTTTAGAATGTGACTAGTCTCCTTGAGTCCTCATGGCCATGGGACAAATTGTTTGCTTAACGTGCACTTAAGTGCTTAGCTGGAATAGGACCATCTTCAGTTTCTGTGTCTTTGAGAGCCTTTTACACAACCAACAGGGGAAGCTTTTAAAAGACATTAAAATATAATGGAAACACCACAAAATGAGAAAAGGGCCAAGTGTCTTCTTATGTTAGTTTACATTATATCATCAGCTGAGTTTCGTTAGTATCAGACAATCAGTGCAAATTACTTTTGACCTGTGCTCCTTTTCAGTTGGGCAACCTGTATTCGGAACAAGAACACACACACTGCATTTAATCATTTGAAGTACATGCAATACATTGATTTCTACTTGCATAGTTTTGAGGGAAAATCTAGTTCTTTTGTGGCAGTCTTGGTACTTTCATTATAAAACCAGGAAATTCTACCACCCTCCTTTGCAAGGGAGATAGCAGTCTCAACAAGATTGTATCTATTAGGCTCAAGGCAGTGCTGCGGTGCACTAACCACTAATTAGCTAGCTCTGATACTGGAAGTTAAACAGCTGTGTTAACATGATGCTCCACTTGGGTTATCTAGATGTAGGAATAATTAATTAGCTGAGGTAGTAGGCCACACTAACACAGTTATGCTGTTTATGCCTGTGCTAACTTGAGTATCTCTGTATGGCATTGCATTCACTGTGTAGGCATACCCTGAAAAGGTAAAACAAATTGCAAGACCTGGTAGGAATATGAGAGTCAAAGGTGTTAATAGTGAGGAGAAAGTGTTGTGTCTATTTATGTGACTGGCCTGCAAACCCATTCCTCCTGCAAACACACCAGCACCAGCACAATAATAACCGTGGTTAGAAGAATGAGTTATTGAAAAGTAAAAAAAAAAAAAAAAAATTAGAAGAAAATTGCAGTAAAATGCCATTTCACAACTGCACCCAAACTTGCTTCTGTAAATCAAACAACTCTAGGTTTGATTATAGGCATATAGAACTTCATAACCCTAGACTTACTGTTAGTATGTAACTAATGATACTTGAGTTTACCTTTTGAGATACTGATGTGGGTTGGATACGCCTGGGTTACCATAACATCAAAAATATGGTAACATTAAAAAACATTCCAGATATTATTCAGTGATACTGAGGAAGTTCAATTTTATTGGTGGAAAACCAGTAGTTGATTACAGGATTCAAATAGCCTTTTAAAAAATCTGAGCATTTAGTGTTCATTTAAAAAAAGATATTTGTACCTGCAACATTTTATAAATCTGAAGCATTGATACCAGATGTGACACTGCCCTGGGTATCCATACTGCCCCTGCCCAGTTTTGTGTGCCAGGATTGTACTCAGGAGCCCCACACTGGCCCTTCATGCTGGGATCAGGCCCTGGGGCCATGCACTGCCCGTGTCCAGCCCCCTGCATTGGGACTGGGCCCTGCCTGCCTGATCTAATTTACAACGCCATGGCTTGTGAGGCTTCCCACAGTCCAGACGACTAGGTGCCAAGGGCTGTAGCTGACATGTGGGCTGAAACCCTTTCTCTAAATTAGGTCTTAAATGGATCATATTATTTTTTAACACAGGTGATTAAGAATTAAGGATTTTCAATGTGGTTATATGCATGAAGAAAAGAAAACTGACACCATTGAAAAATGCTCCCTTCCAGAGCACAGGGATGAGCTCTACACACTGAAGCCCAAAATCTCACAGGTAGGTTGACCAGCAGAGAACTTATTGCTGTCATGCAGAATACAGAGAATGCACAGCAATCAGTTTATCATGGTTTTGTATATGCAACTAGATAGATTCAGTCTTACTTATGAATAGATATCAAATTTTGATGTACTAGCAAATTGCTTGTCAAGAATGAGTGGGGTGGGGGTGGGGGGGCAAGAACAAAGCCTGGGATCTGGACCCACGCCCACCCCCCCAGCCCTGCCGTCACTGCTCTCCAGGTCTGGGCCTGCTCCCCTGCTCCTGCCACCACTGTGGGTCCAGCCCTGTTTGCCCTGCTGCGCTGGCCCAGACTCGCTGCCCCCACCGCACCGGGCCCATGCCCACTGCCCCCACCAAGCTGGGGCTGTGTATGCTGCTCTCCCTCCACCACTCCAGGGTCAGCCCCACTCCCCCAACTCTGCCATTTTCTCCCTCTGCCGTTCTGGGCTCCTCCTGCCACACCACTGCTCCCCGCCATGCTGGGTCCAGCCCCACTCCACCCCTCCCCCGTGGCTGCTCTGGGTCTGGCCCTGCTCCGCCCCACTCCAACTGCCTGAACTTGTGGCAGGGGCAGATGAAGACCCCCACAGTGCAGGGGCAAAGTATTCACCCCTGCCCCGTTACCTCCTGCACTGTGGGGATTGCCCCATGACCTGGCTGGGCCAGGGCCCACCAAGAATGAGGCCCCAGCTGGGCTGGGTTGTGGGGCAGTCAGAACTCCTGGATGACCCTCTGGGCTCTGATTGCTCCACACCCCAGCCTGACTGTGGCTCCATTCATGGTGAATGGGTTTCAGGCTGAGCTGGGTCATGGGACAATCAGACCCTGGCGGCTCCACCAGAAGCATGGCACTGAGGAGCCAAGAGGGGGGTATGTGCCCCCCCGGTCTGTGCATAGGGCAAGGGCATGCCCCAGCTTTGACAGTGGTACAGTGCCATGTGCTTTGCTGCCTGGCCCACCCAGCGGTGGGACTTGCATGGTGCCGTGCTGCTGTCCAAGTGCTGGCAGCAAAGCAGGGAGCAGAGGCTGTGGCCCGCCCTTACCCTGTGCACACACTAGGAGGCCACATGCCCCCTGCTTGGCTCCACCATGCCGCTCTTCTGGAGAAGCTGCTGGGCTCCCATTGTCCCATTAACTGGCCCGGCCAGGGAACGGGGAAATCGGAGCCTGGTGGGTCATCCAGGGACGTGGCACTGGGGAGCCAAGGGGATGAACTCGTCCCCCCTCCCCGGCTCCCCCATGGTGCGCATAGTGGTGCGAGCTGCCCATCTACATCCCTGGAGGAGCTGCTGGGTTCCAATTGCCCCATGAAGCAGGCCAGTCGGAGCACAGCCCACCTCCACTGGGGACATCCCAGTGTCGCCCCAGCCCCACTACCCTCCTCCACGGCCCTTTGCCCAGTGGTGGTGGTGGGGCTGCAGACCGCCATGACCCCCTCCCCACTTCTCTCCTCTCCCTGCTGGCTAAAGCACAGTGCCTACCATTTCCACCTCCTCCCCTGAGCCCCGGTACAAAGTTGTGGCCATGCCAACTGGATCAGCCAATCACTGCCTGCTCTCTCAGCAGTGCATGCACAGTTGGCCCGGAACATTACGGGCAGACAGACAAACAAACAGCTAGATTAAGGCTTTTATTATGTTAGTTTCTGCTCACCAGGGTTATGTTTGAAACAAAGTTTTTACCACCTACCACACCACAAATGGCAGGATGAGACATGAAACAATGGGTGTCTATACACATGGTCCGGGACAGACGGGGAGGGGGTGCTGCAATTAAAGAGCCCTCAGTGTTATGGGTATGCAGCATCCCATGCTTTAAAATGGTGATGGGGCACTTTAACTAAAGCTTGTTTGATGCTATTTAGTTAAAGAATCCCTGCCATCATTTTGAAATGCAGGCACACTGAATACACGTGACGGGGAGACTCACAGCAGACTTGATTAATCAAGTCTGCTCCAATGCGTGCTAATTAACACATGTTGGAGTAGCGTTCTGTCATGTGTATAGGTGCCCTAACTCCTATTTTAAATAGATACCTATTGGCAGAAGCAACGTCTTTTCTTTCTCGCAACAGGACAGTGTATAGCAGGGCCAGGGCCGTCCTTGGGGGGTGCGAATCGGGGTGACCCCACCGGGTCCCATGTTTGGGGGGCCCCACAAAGCCAGGCAGAGTGGCTGTGGCGACTCAGCACTGCTGGTGCTGGCTTGGCACCCCCCCCCCTCCCCCGGCTGCTGAATCCACCACTGGGTTTTTTGCATCCAGGGCACACAGGGGTGGGGCCCCACGCAGGCTGATTTGCCCGGGGCCCTGCACCCTGCTCAGGTCATCTCTGAGCAGGGCTTTTACTTACCAGAGTTCCTGAACAATACTTCCCTATATATAACATTCTGGCTACTTTAACAACAATACCATAAAAGGACAAAGACCCATATATTAAAAGCACATGCATAGCAGAGATATTGCTATATAGATATAGTGGACTCCCCATATAGGAGTTTCCTAGTCAAAGTTACTGGAGCAGAGAACACTAAGTTAGACGCTCATCATAATCTAGATCCTGGTTTTTTCTGTGTAAAAATCCAAAATTCTCTTATTAACCCCCCCACCTTCTCTGCTGAAAACCCTGCAAATTTGTGTTTTTCCGTGATTAAAATGAAACACCACTATATATAAGTATCAGTTGAACACAATGTTTTACTGATATATTTATAATTTTAAAGCATTTTGGAAGCCTACCTGTGCCTCAATCATTATAATAAAATAAATTCTAAATACCTATACATTTTGGCATTTGATTTCATTTTTTTTAAATCAGGGAAGATCAGAGCTCCCTCTGCCCCCTTTGCTCACCAGGATGCAGGTTGAGCTGCAGCCCTCCCTCCCCTCACTGGTTTGTAGTGCTGAGCAGCCCAGATATGCCAGTGCCCTGCCCTTGCCCATGCCATTGCCCCTCACTCCCAGCCCACAGCCCCCCACCCTTCCAGCCATGTTGGTGCCCCTCACTCCTGACCTGCACCCTCCTAGCCCTGCCAGTGTCCCTACTTTCTCCCCATCCTGAGTCCTGCTGGTGGGCCTCAGTCCCAATTTGCAGCCCCCTGACCATGCTGGTGCCCCTCACTCCCAATCCACAGTCCCCCACCCACCCGAACCCCAAGCCAGCTGCATTGCTATGGCTGCCAAAGTGAGGCACTGTGGTAGTGGCACAGAGTTACATCCCTCTGCTGCTGCAGGGTGGGCAGGGAGCAGCTCACCTTGACAGGCACGGCAACATAGTGCTCCTTCCCACACTGGATTCTGCCTACCCAGCCATGGCAGCAGCTCCTGCCTTGGTGTGGGCACAGAAATCTGGGGGAACACATGCCCCCCATGCCCTCCTACATGTCACCTATGTCCCCCTACCCCGCACACATTGCCTATTCCCCACCCCAGAGACTTACCTTCAGGAAGCTGCGGTAGCTGCTCTCCACCACGTTGCCTGCTTGTCATGTGCGTGTGTGGGGATTGCTCTCTTCCCACTCCCCCAAGCAGCCCCTTGAAGACTGGAACTCTGTCAGCCAGCACGGGGAAAACCACAGTTTCCTGGGGTTTTTTCCTTTAAAGGGAAAATATGTGATTTCCTCTTTTAAAGGAGAAAATTTGCATTTTCCCACAGAAAACAGAAAACCTGGATCAAAACCAAGCCAGTTCCAAACTACTTGCTTGTTTGCTTAGTGCTCCTTACATGATGTGGCATACGGAGCCTAGAAGAAAGCATCTTCACTCCTATGTTTCCACTGTTCAATCCACTGCTTAATCCCCATAATAAACAAACAAATAAATACAATAAGGCAAGACGGATTTCTGTCCTTCTGGAAATACTAGTAATTCCTAAACGCTAGAATTAGGACTTTGTTTCCCTTTAGCTTATTTTGACAGGAGTCAGTTATTATTCCACATCAAACCAGTCCTGCCACTTGCTTGCCACTCCGCTCAACAACAGCAAAACAGTCATTAAGTCCCACAGCTACAAGCTATTTTTGGATGCTCACTGGGATATGGAGAGGGAAAAGCTGGAAGGGATGAGTAGGTCAAAGGGGCAGAGGAAGAGAAACAGAGGAAAGGAAAAATAGAGACAGAAAGGGTATGGCTGGCAGCAGTCACTAAGTGGGAAGAGGATGGAGCCATAGGAAAGAATATCCAAAAATTCAGTCTGAAGTATGCCAAGTATGATGCCTCCAGTAAGGTATGGAGGGTTATGCTGCTGATGGAAAGAAATCTTTTGTTCCTTGGGGCTGATTTAGCACTTCTCGTCATTGCTTCCATAGTTAGTTCGTGTTCCCAGGTGGCAGTGAAACAGACTTCTAGTCCAAATGCTATCTATGAGCTGCCCCCACTGCTGAGGGCAGGAGACATTTCTTTACTGTGCTTGCTCTGCTATAGAAAAAAGCAACTTGGGTGCAGTGTGTTCATTTTCCAAAGGCAGAATGTAGGGTCTTCTTAGAGTCAAATTTTGTTAACCCCATGTAATTAAGCACTTAGGGCATTTATAGACGTGCTCCGAGAGCCGCACTAACAAAAAGAGCCTGGGGTGTCACGTGCATCAGTGTCCCTGAGCTGAAAAATGGCAGCGGGAATGGGGATACACATAATGCTGGAGTCTGCTGGAGCACATTAATTACCATGCTCCAGCAGACTCAATTAATCGAGCAGTTAATCACTCTAATTACAACGCGTTAGAGCAGCCTCCCTGCACGTGTATAGGAGCCTATAGAAGTAAGATTAAAAAAATTGGAGGTTTCATAAAAGCAGTGCATTTTTGGTTCTATTTGCCGCCTAATTGTTGGACTTTCAGTTTATCAATAGATCACATTTTCAGCCTTCCCTCTGCACCCAGGAGGACTAGACCTTTCAGCTCTTTTTAAAATGAGAACTAAAATTCTCACATATTCACATGACTCCCGCAGTTAGGAATTAAAAAAACCACCACCACCACCAAATATTGTGACTTTTTGGGAAGAAACACATGAGAGCCAGCAAAACTGATCACATGTCATGGGAAAGGCAAAAATAGAATTCCTTGAAATAGCAGGCCCCAATTTGACATATTTCTAAAATATGCTGACTTATTAAGTTCTTTATTGTTAGTAATATCACGATGCCTTTGAACATTTTCCCCTGGCCCTTCTTTTCTCCTATTTTATTTCTGAGGGTGTTAAACAGGAGTTGCACTCACTCACACACCAAGCTATGCATACTAATGGGAGTAGGTATTACTTGTTGTGCTGTTTTATCATGGAAATCTTTCCTCTGCTGTCATTTTCAGCCCGCCAAAGGCAATCATAATTTCACAATGAAGACATGTATAATTGAGGTCATTATAGGGAGCAACTGGAATGAGCATCTATAGAGCAAAACTCATTGATTTAGCATGGCGTAGAAATAATTTACATAGTAAATGTCGGTTGCCAGCCCTACATTTTCCATGCTACAGTATACACAGAAGTCGATTTTATGTTTTGAAAAAATGCTTTGTGTCTTTAATTAGATATTTTTAGTTTAAACCCTGTAAATATATTTTTCCAATACCTTGTTACTATCTATAATCATTGCTTCTTTTGTTCATAAGCACCTTTTCAGAGCTTAAAAAAATAATCTATAGATAGTTGAAGGTCTCCTTAAAAGGCAAAGTGATATTTATCCTATAACTTGTTCTTAATTACAATAGGATGAGTTGCCATTTAAATAGGCTATTTATTTTAAACCTTTCAGCAAGCTAAAACTTCACCCCAAAGCTCAGAAGAAACTTGATACAACCTTTTTCGGACATGGGAACGTTGTTGTGTCATTCAGCTCCTAAATGCATGCTTCTCCAGCCTTAGCGTGGTTGAGCACAGATTTCATAGTTTCATAGTAGGTAGGGTCAGAAGGGACCTGAGCAGATCATCAAGTCTGACCCCCTGCCACGGCAGGAAAGAGTACTGGGATCAAACGACCCCAGCAAGGTGATTGTCAAGCCTTGGGTTAAAGACCCCCACAGTAGGAGCCAGCACCACTTCTCTTGGAAGTTGGTTCCAGATCCTAGCTGCCCTGACAGTGAAGTCGCGCCTCCTGATGTCTAGCCTAAACCTACCCTCTGCCAGCTTGTGACTGTTATTCCTAGTCACTCCTGGCGGTGCTCAGGGGAACAGGGATTCCCCCAATGCCTGCTGGTCCCCCCTGACTAGTTTGTAACAGCCACTAGATCCCCCCTCAGCCTTGTCTTGTGGAGGCTGAACAGGTTCAGGTCCCGTAGCCTCTCCTCGTAGGGCCTGACCTGCTGCCCCCGATCATGCGGGCGGCCTCCTCTGGACCCTCTCCATGTTAACCACTTCCCTCTTGAAGTGTGGCACCCAGAACTGGACGCAGTACTCCAGCTGCGGCCTGACCAGTGTCGCATAGAGGGGGAGTATCACCTCCCTGGACCTGCTCGAGATGCATCTGTGGATGCATGACAAGGTGTGGCTGGCCTTCCTGACTGCATCCCCACACTGCCGGCCCATGTTCATCTTGGCATCAATGGTGACTCCAAGATCCTTTTCGGCCTGTGCACTAACAAGAAGGGAGTTCCCCAGCCTGTAGGTATGGTGCTGGTTCTTCCTCCCCAGGTGCAGCACCTTGCACTTGTCAGTGTTGAATCCCATCCTATTCTCATCTGCCCACCACTGTAACCTGTCTAGGTCTGATTGTAGCCTATTCTTTCCTTCCAACATGCCCATATCCCCCCACATCTTAGTGTCATCAGCAAATTTGAACAGGGTGCTTTTTACCCCCTCGTCCAAGTCACTGTTGAACAGTGAGGGCCCAAGGACCAAGCCCTGCAGAACACCCCCCGCCCACATCCCTCTGGGTCAAAAATGACCCATCCACTGCGGACCTCCAGCCAGTTGGTGACCTATTTGACTGTGTAGGTGTCGACACCACAGTCCCCCAGTTTCTTAATGAGAACGGGGTGAGAGACAGTGTCGAAGGCCTTCCGAAAGTCCAGAAAAACTACGTCCACTGCTACCCCTGCATCTAAGGATTTGGTGACCTGGTCGTAGAAGGTCACCAGGTTGGTCTGACAGGACCTGCCTCTAATGAACCCATGTTGGTTGCCCCTAAGCATAATCTCCCCTGCTGGCCCCTCGCAGACATGTGCCAGAATAATTCTCTCAAAAAGCTTACCCAGGGTCGAGGTAAGACTAACTGGCCTATAGCTCCCCAGGTCCTCCTTCCTCCCTTTTTTGAAGATGGGAACCACATTGGCCCTCTTCCAGTCCTCTGGCACCACACCAGAGCACCACGAGTGCTCGTAAAGCCATGCCAGGGGTCCCGCAATGACCTCAGCTAATTCCCTCAGCCCTCTGGGGTGGAGATCATCTGCACGAGCTGATTTAAATACATCCAGTCCCTCCAGAAGTTCCCTGACTAGATCCTCCCTGACCCTTGGCCTAGGTGCGCCTTCCCTGGGGCCTGAGGGGGGGCTGGTAGGGGGGGCTGATCAGGTCCCTGATCAGGAAAATGGAGGCAAAGAAGTCATTAAATAGGTTAGCTTTGTCGTCCGGTGTGACGACCAAATTTCCTACCATGTCTTGCAGGGGTTCCATATTACCCAGTACCTTCTTTTTGCCCCCTATGTATTTAAAAAAAGGACTTCTTGTTGTCCTTGATCCGGGAAGCTAGGCCCAGTTCCATCTCCACCTTGGCCTTCTTGACTGCCCCCCTGCATCTCCAAGCAACCACAGTATAATCCTCCCTGGTGATGGCCTCTCCCTTCCATTGGGTGTACGCCTCCCTTTTAGCTAGGAGACATTCCCGGATGCTTTTGGTGAGCCATGGGGGCTTTTATGCCCTCCTGCTCCCTTTGATCTGTGTTGGGATTACCTCCTTTTGGGCTCATTTCTTAATGAGGCTAGCTTATTCCTCTACAGACAACCCCCCGTTTAGCATTTTTAATTGGCTCTTCACAAACTGAGCGTTAAGCAAAACGAATGATAAACAAAACCAAAAGTATTTGATGACCCAATATGGCAACCGCAATTGTTTCTAATGACCCAAGATGGCGACCGCGAGCATTATAATGAAACTCACTGAGCATTAAGTGAAATCTGGGATCAATTTCAAGCGAGCATTATAGCGAAATAGCGGTAAGTGGAACAGCATTAAGCGGGGGTTGCCTGTATTAACTTCTCTAGTTCCTGCCACTGGCTGAACTTGGCTAGTGAAAACTGTTTACTACTTAGGGCCCACCACTGAACCTGATAGATTTCACTGAAAGCAAGGGCAGGCAGCTTCCTCTGCCAGAAACAAGTTTTGTGGGAAGAACTACTGTCAATAAGGAATATTTATCCAAGGAAAAAAACTGTTATGTGTGTGGAAAGAGGCTGAAAATTATGATATACCTTGAAACATTTTTTATTATCCCCTTCCCCCCCAAGTTCAGTGGAACTATTTTATACTTGCGCATAGGTAAATGAAACACACACAAAAAATGGCCCTGGTCACATTTCAGCTGACTTTGGCTTAGGGCGTTTAAGAAGGTTGCGGGCTGTCTGCTTAGAGAAGACATATTGAACTAATTGTACAAGATTGAACTAAGGAGTATGGCATGGCGAGCAACAAGGTTAATTGAATGACTAGTGGTGATATGTGAGATTTTTGGGATAAGATGTAGAGAAAAAGACAATAAAGGACAGCTTTCAAGGGTCTGGGTCTGTGAAGCACTACATGAGGTGCTTATAGGTAATTGAGAACCATAATAATGGAACATATGTTGATTTTATTCACCGCTCTAGTGCACAGACCACGGATCTTGGTTGACTGAAAAAAACGATTCATAGTGGATGTGTTCTACATTAGCAATTCTTTGCAGGCCTTCATAAAGCTGTGGAACAGGCTGTTTCAAGAAATATATTCCTACCTGTTCTATCACCAATCCTGTGGGTTATTTAGGTTCAACAAACCAATCTTTCTTAGCTGTGTTTATCACCTCCTGACCTGTCCAGAGTCAATGAACTATCATCCATCAAGCAAAGACAAAACAAAACAAAGAATCTCTCTACTTCCTGATCAGCAGCCTAGAAACAGAAAACCAGCCTTGCTATTGTACCTATTAATGTTATTTGACATAATTACATTTGCTAATAATAAAATCAGGGAAAATCTATAGCTGGCAGCATACAAAGGGGGCAAACTTCATGATGACAACCATCCTTCTGGCCTTATAAAATGCACTAAGTATCAAGGGCCCATTCTGCCTTTTGTGTCCGCGTCCAACATTACTAAAGGCCTAGGTAAAACTGAGACTCTAGGGACCATGTGGTTGAAAATCTCGTCGGGGGAGGAAATCATGCTATACACTTACAATCTCTATTTTTATGGGTTACCTATTTTCAAGGTTAGCTGCCTGGAAGGATAGTGGGGTGGAATATCTGCATTACTACATGGGTTTGTCTCATAGATAGTTTCTATCAGCGGGGCTTCTGTACCCTTAGACAGCAGATTTCTCGGTGAGGACAAAAGGAAATACTTTCCCCACCAGCAACATTTTCTTTGGGGCAGCTCCCCCACGCTGGCATAAAGAAATGATATTTTTAAACCTCTGTGGCATCTGAGAAGAATCAAGTAACTGAGTAGTGATCAGCCGCTGCATATTTTATTTCAGAAACTTAGCTTCTAGAGGTTGGTTTCCATGGAAAGGAACAATGCAGTATGCTCAGTAAGCTGAATTAATGTGTATAATAAAATGATTTCTAAAGCTAAGGAGAAATATTCACACCTCAGCTTTATTTTGTACCTGTAATAATTCAAATTATTAATGTAATTTATAAATCTTCAGTACCTTAGGTATGCTACTTCAAAGAGTATTTTATTGTAAATCCTCCATTAAATTAGAAATGCTGTTTTCTGAATCATAAAAAACCGTAACCATATTTCTAGCTGTGTGAAAGAATTTAGTGCCTTAAATCCTTTCTGTCATTACTCATGAAGTCCACAGGCTATGACTTTCTGAGATAGCTTCTAATCTTGTACTGAAAGTATAAAATGTGTCCTAGTATGGAATTCAGACTATGAGCATGCAGATCATCAGCACTGCAGTACTGACTCCACAGACCGGTGGAAAACCTGATCTTCTTAGTCCCAGAGAATTTCCTCTCTCCTTCCAATCAGTTGCAGAAGATCCTCGCAATCCAGATATTAATGAATTTTAGATAAAGCGACATATGAAATAGGAGTCAATAGTAGGGATTAAAACAATTCAACATTAATAATCGACTTAACTCTTCTGCAGTACATGCCATGTTTGAAAAGTTCATAATATGTTATCTCCAACATGTGCATTTGTGCACTCAGTATGCCACATATAAGAAGTCAATTATATAGGTAATATGAATATATAGAACCAAACAATGTTTTGGTTCTATATAACAGCCTCATATTTCAGTGTTTAAATTAAATCTTACATGTCAGGGATTTGGATGAGGCCTTCAGAGCAGATTATTCCACCTCTGCCTACTCTAGAAGTTGTTTTACCCCCTGAAGCATGATGAGACGTCCTTCAACAAACATTCCTATTGGCATCAGTTGGTGTTAGAATCATAGGCTTTCAGACTATGAACCATCATTGATTTCTATAGGCATCAAATAACTACTTAGATGTTTACCTATTAATCATAAATCAAGTCATTTAATAAAATAGGCTCTTCAATGTGACATCATTTTACCATTACAATTCAATTAAGCCATTGTACCATTGTTGCTTTACATAGTATACATATTTATTGACAACAATTATGCTAAATTTTAACCAAGCAGACCTTCTGCATTTCCAATTTTTCTAAAACCATGGTTCCTTTCCCACTAAGGGTTATAAACATATTTATTATAGAAAACTCTAGCCCTGAATCCATGTTGCTAATCACTGAGAAAATATTTAGTATATGCAGAAAGAGATAATTCATTCATTCTTGAAAGTACATGAATAAATATAAGTTGTTCACTACTTAATTATCTAATCTCCTGAGGGTGATAAGAGATGGATTCATTATGTAAATAGGCATAAGTAGACTATTTTAGAGAATAGTTTACATAAAAGTATTTGTTTTTATTTTAAATTCCTATTTCCCTCAGATTCTAAGAGTGATGTTGATCTGATTAATTTTTGATGAAACATTCCCATGTTGTGTCAACAGTGCCCTGCACAGATTGCAATAGCCAAACATTTTTCCAGTCAATTTATTAATTTAAAAGGTAACATTGCTAATGGACTAATGGCTTCTCATAATTACTTCCCACAGTCACCATGCCATTAAGACACTTGACTCGCAATTTTTGCTTATTTTAAGCAAGAGCAATCAGCTCCATGCTGTCATTTCCAACAATGCCTGGCTCATAGAATAAGGGTGGAAAGTAAAATTAAAGCTACTACCTGTCTTTTCTCTTTCAGTTAAAATCAATGACAGTTGCATTCCTAAAGGTTAGCAACTTTGAGTCAACTTTGATAACTTACCGGGTTACAACAATGCAAGTTCACTGCAAGTTCTGTGTCCAGAATACCATTGCATGCTTCTAAGCTGTATGTGACATTATCTAGAACTGAATAAAGTGCAGGACCTCAAACAAGTGGAAAAGAATCAGCAACAGGCTGCCTGCCTTTAATTCGGCGCCTGCAGTGTGTATAAGGGATTCTAGATACATTAATGTGTTATCTCTTAGTACTGATTTTCAGTAGGAGCCATGCATTTCAGGTACTATGCTGCACCTGTAGAAAAGGAAAGTATATAAAAAATCAATATGAAAGAGGCACTATCTATTGTACAGTTGCTAGTTTTGAACCATTACATTTTTTGCTGTAACCTATGGCTGCTATTCATAGTTTCTCCTATGACATCATGCTGTTCCTTGGAAGGTAATCTGCACAGGCACAGGCCACCTATTGCAAATGTAGCTTACTGGATATCCTTCCAACTCCTGTTCTCCACACCTTTCTTGCCTTTCCAGTTAAAAGTGCAAAGGAACAGCTTTGTTCAAATATACGCACTGATTTTAAAGCTCCTCTCATCTCTGCTGTCTTTTCCTATCTTTAAAATGGGGGTAGTCCATCAGTGTGGACAGATTTTGTGTTAATGACATTTCTCAAGGGCAACCACTTTCTATATTTAAGCAATGCTATTGTGGGGGTTAATGGACACACAAAAAAGTGAAATTATTACATTTTTTGTAAAGCTCTTATAAATTGTTCCCAGTCTGATTTATACCCTGTCAGATGGAGAAAAAGCTTCTGGTGCAGAACTTGGAAAGTCAAGTTTCTGTCTGGACTGAATTCCTATGGCTGCTCTGTAAACCTCTGAGGTTTATCATGGAAATACTGACTGACCATATGGGTGTGTAAACTGGGCTGTATTCAGTTTTGGCCTGAATCAGGGACAGTGATTTAATTAGTTGATTTGGATTACTGGCCCTGATTCAATCTGGCCAAATCCGAATCTTCAGATTCGATGCTGATTCAGAGAATCAGCAATTCAACCATAGACACAGATTTAAATGTTATTTCTATATACCCTGAGGTACCAGGCGTGGCTTGTGAACACTGAGATGGTGGGATGGATGGAGGGCCCCACAGGAGCTCAGGGCTCCTCCCTCGCATGCTCGGCAATGATCCTAGATGTGGACTGGAAATACTTCTAGTATACGTCTAGGTCTGCCAGGGAGCACGCAGGGCCCCTCCCTCCCGGCTCAGCGAGCAGCCATGGGGAGACCCCAGGTGCCCCCCCAGACCCAGGAGGCACCAGTCACTGAGCTGGGGGAGACAGGGGGAGGGCCCCCTAGAGCGTTCCCCAGTGGACCTAGAAGTGGACTGGAAGTGCTTCTGGTCCACTTCTGGGTCTGCTGCCAAGCACGCTGGGGACGCCCCCATGCCCCTGCGGGATGCTCCATCCACCCCAGCATCTCAGAATTCCCAAGCCACCTGGTACCTTGAGGTCTGCAGAAAAAACATATAAAGCTGTGTCTATGTCAGAATCATCAAATCTTTCTGAATCTCTCCAAATCAATTCAGAGAGATTAAAGGGCCTCCTGATTTGATTCGGATTTGGAGATTTGGCTGCCCAGTCTCCGCTGAATCGAATCAGTGACCGAAGCTTCACGTGCTAGCTATAGCAGTGCTTGAGCACTTATAGGAACTGCTCTGATATATAAGTAAATTACTTTCAAAACAGGGACACGTCAGGGCATAAGCAATTTAAGGAATGCAAGGAAGTATTCAGACATCGTTTAAAACTACTAGAGTTTCATAAATAGCTCCCTGCAAATACTCTCCATTCCAGCTGACGGTGCGCCGTCTGAACGGTTACGTCACAGTGACATTACAAGTGCACAATAAGTGAAATCAGACAAGCATGTAAAATAAAGCAGTGGTGCTCAGCCTTCTGGCGCCATGGGCTGGATGAGTAGCACAAGGTTGGTTTAGGTGCTTAATTCTGTGGATGGGGCAGTCTGTGGGCTTGATCCAACGTGGGGTCAGCACACAGGATTGGTCCAGGTGTGTGATCCAGTGCACTAGGCTAATCTTGCACGTTGAATCTAGTCGTGGCCTGGCTCCATGTGCTAGCCTGGCTATGCAAACTGCTGTGGCTCAACCCTGAGCTCCAGCACATGGGGCCATGTCATATGGCCAGCAGGGCTCCTCACGGGTCCAAGAATTTGAGGGTGGGGGAGTGGTGGCAGCTTTAATTGCTGTAGCTCTGGAAGCCAAATGTAAAGCCCCATGGGGAGCCCCGTGGACCAGATTACGTGGCTGTGGAGGCTGGATTTGACCCACAGGCCAGAGGTGGAGCATCACTGGAATAAAGTTCATTAATATAGGAACTACCTTGTTTCTGAAACCTAATTTTAAGGCTTCAGAAGACAAATCCAGACATTTAAATCAATATTTACATATTCCTTTCACATCTCTCAGCAGACGCTGTGTTTGTAAACACCCAAGTCAGTGATTCTAGACCTTATAAGTTAGAAATAAGCATCATTAATATTTTTCATGGATCATCCATTGCTATTGCCATGGGTATCTAAATTCAGTCTTGATTCATACTCTGGGTTTTCCATCCTTCAAGACTGCAACCATGCCTAGGGAACTTAAGAAATGCAAGGCTTCAGGTTTTCCTATGCCCACGCTGGCCGAAGACCTTTCATCGTTCCCCTTGAACTTCTACTCAAGCTGTATCTGCTTCAGGTTCTGCCTCCTTTGAAGTCAGAGTTCAGTTTCTCTCTGAGGCACTCAGTGATTGCCCTCACTAACAGCCCTCGAGGCCCCAGTCTGGTTGTATAAAATAAGAACAGATTTTATTGGTAAATTACAGTCATATAAGGAAAAATCACAAAAGGAAAAGATAACTCAATATAAATGCATAGCGAGATACCTGTGAAATGTACCCTTGGGCCAACATGGAGCTTGCATTACAATATAAGGAAATATTCCCTGCAGTGTTGCAAAATAAAATCTCTTAGCTAAAGACTGTCACAAGATCTTTGGCTGCTGTATGTCTCTAGGAGGCAACTCTCTCATCATCCCAGGTGGGGTTCATTTTATAGCCTTCCCTTTGACTAGCAAATGTTCAGACTAAATTAAAATATGGTGTTAAGATATATTCCCTGGAATTGGACCAGAATGATATATAGTAATGGTTTGAATCCAGATGGGATAACTACATACCTGCCAATCTCATAAAAGCAAAAACCAGTAGAGTGTATTTGAGCAAAATGGGTAAAGATTTGTACACATTTGCATTCATTTGCATAAAGTGGTATGATGCATCCTGGGGTGCTGTTGCAGAGAAGGAAAGAGAAAAATACTCATCCAGCAAGTGGGATAAGGATATTAGGGACACTGTGGTGGGGAGGGGGGTGGAGACTGAGGGGATATATGGTAAAATGGTGAGAATCTGATGTTTGAGGAGAAAGGGCTGAGAATAAATTACAGGATGGGGATTTCTACAATCCAAGCAAGTACTCTCTCTCTCATCCCTCCTCTATACCCACTTCCTCGCTCCTTCTTCATACTCTTTTCTCTCTTGTCCTTTCCGCCCCCACATCCCATTTCCAGCTCCCACCATTTCCCCATCTCTGACCCCTATATCACTTCACTTTCTACATTTCATTCTGCCTTTCCAGTAAAACACCTCCTGCCATTCATCTAAGTGACCTATTTTACTACTGAGCAACCCTCTGGCGGGGAGGAGGGGCGAGGTCTTTATGTGCCCTCCCAGACATTAAAGGAAGTCTGATCAGAATTAACACACGAATACCTAAAGTGTTCCCTGAAGGTCTTAGATCTGAGCATCTTGTATTTATGAATCTTACCTTTTAGTTAAAAAAGATTCTAGCCAAAGTGGTTGCAAACAGAGTGACACCTTCCTGAATCAGCTGGAATGATAGTTTTTGGAGGTCTGCAATGTGTTTTGCACCTCAGTATAGTATGAACTTAATGACTCTGCACCAGGGGATATTGGGGGAAGTATGACATACAGGGGAGGTCTCCCTGGCCTATCCATTCATTTGGCTCACCCGGTTGGTAGCACAAAAAAAAGGGGGCTCCCCTTTCCGCCACTCGAAGTAAAGGAGGACCCCTTCATCAGCTTGGGGAGGATTAACCTGATTGATTGAATAGAAATTAAAATTGGAATGACTGTGAATCTGTTTTGGATGTCTGCTTAAGCTTATGTCTTTTCTTGCTAAAAACAACCAGGAATATTTAAGACACATTTTCCTTAAGTGCACATTTCCAATATTGCCTTCACATACGTTATAGCCTTCTGTTCAGCATGACCATTTCCACCACACAATTAAAAGCAAGGTTAGGCCAGACCTAGCCAACCAAACTACAAGGCTGCCACAGAGATACAATAGGATTTATTCAGACAATGGGCAGCCAGGATATTTAAAAAACCCGCTGGCTGATCAGAACTCATGCAGCAGCCCCCACATACATGCCCTCACTGTGTTCAAAACCATTTGTATCTGAATGGAGATTTATAAGAAAGCAACAATATGTGGACAAAATATGCATGATATTATAAAAAAAATAAATGGTTACTAAATGACACTTCCTTGCCCCGAAACTGGGATGAATTGAAATGGGAGATGCAAAAAAAATCTCCAAGGAAAGCCATGTGATTCATTTTATCAGCACATCTATTGTTGTGATCAGGTTTTCTTGCCGTTAAGTCCTTTAAAGTTGGAACCGCTGCAGTTAAGAACCTTTTAACATTACCACATAAACTGTGCAGGTAATTCATCAGAGCTCATATTTGATTCTTGGCAGGCAGCGAGGGCTTTTTACAAAATTTTTGAATCAGCATTTCAAAGACAACATAGCTTGGAGTTTCAGTGGGTTTAGTCTCCACAGGGAATTCTAGTGCTGACAACAAAAGACTTGAAAGGGACCAGTGGGTAAGTGGTAAGTATAGGCTTTATGTAGCCAGTGAGGCAGTTTATCCCAGTGGAGAAGAAACCATTGCAGAGAAAGCTGCAGAGAAGGGGGGGGGGGGAGAGAAGGGAGTGTAAAAAGAAATCACATTGTGAATTGGAAAGATTGTTTTTATGCATTATGAATATACCCTTTAAGCAGCAGAGCGTTGTTAACTCTGTGAGGCTAGTAAGAATTTCATATAGTTTGTGTTTTTCGTAAAGCCCCAGCTCCTGGACACACGCTAATACAAGGGGGGAAAAACCCAACGAAAACTATCTGTTGTTATTTCATGGGATTAAGAACCCCTAAAGGGGAAGAAAGAAGAACGAAAGAACAGAAGGCAGAGAATAAGACCCAAGTTACTCATCTAAAAAAAAAAAAATCTCAAGAAGGACAAAGAGGTTTTGGTCAAAACTATACTTTATACTTGCATGGTTGGAAAATAAATATAATGAACGAAAATCTTCCCTACTTTCTGTGCAGGTAATTTTGAAGTTAATGGGAATTGCATGCTTGTATCCAAATGAAAAACCCAACTGTGTCAAGTATGCTTTCTAAATGAGAAGTTAATTCATGGCTCACAGCAGATTTCACATAATGTGGTAACAAAAATCTTATTCTCCTCTAACAGAACAGCAAGGCTACACACATCATGAGTTCAGCTGCAAGAGTCTGCAAAGTCCATCAGTGAAATAAGGTAGGTTCAAGGCAATTATAAACACTGCCAGGAAGTATTAGGTTCAAATCTTATGCCTCTGAACAACAGACACAAGCACAAGCATATTTAAAGCAAAGGATAATGTATTAGAAGAAAAGTAAGGGCTCAGACAGAAGTGCAGCTCCCTGCTGTAACTGAGAACACTTTGCAGGAAGCGTTCTTGAGTTGCAGCGATCCCCCGGACCAAACACAAGTTCACTGCTTGTTCCAGGGGGGAGGAGAAATCTAGTTTCTCCTAGCCATGGCCCCTCCTCCATCCCAGGCTAAGTACAGACAGTCAAAAGGCCTGGGGCAGAATCGATTCAATCCAAGCAACTTCCTCTAAGCTGTGAAGGTTAAAGTGATAAAAAAAACCCAGCTGATTTTCAATTGGGAAAGGCAGGGGGAGGCCTGAACTGACCCAGGCCAGTAGGCAGGGGTGCTAGAGCATGTCTCCCAGCCTCCTGGCTGTCCCCCCACAGGGGGTTAAGGAGCCCCCTGTCCAGGTGCTGGCCCACCTAAGGGGAGCCTCCCCTCCAGGAGGTTTCCCTTGCCTGGGTTTCCCAGCCCAGGCAGCCCTGGGGAGCGGTGCAGTATCCCCTCAGTCCCCCTTCTCAGCTGCTGATTGCTTCAGTGGCTGCCACAGGAGGGAGGGTGAAGAAGTCCTCCTGGCTGGGTACCTGGCCATGCAGCCCAGCATGGGGGCACCAAGGAGCCCCTGCCCTGGGGGGCTTCCCCTCACCCCAGCCCGGGGAGCAGGGGGGAATTCTTGCTCTCCTGAACCCCAGGGCTGCTTGCCTGAACCCCTGCAAGTCACGGGGATAGCCCAGGGCAGCCCCAGGGAGCAGAGAGAAATTCTTCCACTCCCCTGCAACTAGTTTTGCCTCAAGACTCGCAGCAGCTGAGGCAAAACCGGCTGCAGAGCAGCAGGAGAATTGCCCTCCACTCCTTGAGGCTGCCTGAGGCAGTGTCCTGGGATGCTGGGGGACTGTGAGTTAACTTGAACCAGGAAGGGGTCTGGGACAGAAGTTCCATAAACTGGTTTGACCTAAATCACTTAAGTCTGGTATGAAATCCAGCCAAGTTTATTTAAAACCGATTATGTGCACTGAAATTTTGTTCGGTTACAGGTTTAAACCAGCCACCGATTACTTTAGATCAGCTTCCGATCATTATAATAGTGCGTGCAACTTCTGTCCCTAGCCCCAGCTTGTCCCTGTTTTCAGAAAGGAGCGGGGAAAGGGAGCAGAGGGAACTCATTCTACGGGCTGCCCGACCAGAGCTGGAGGGTGGGGTGGGTGAATTGGAGCCTCCCTCCTCAGGGGAGCACCCATACATCTGCCCCACCCTGCAGCGGGGGCTGAAACCCCGCCAGACCAAACTTCCTCCACTTCCTTTCCCCCCTCCCATTCTGAAAGCAGCTGGGAGGGTTAGCAGGCAGCACAGGCAGAAGTTACAGCAGATGCTCTGTTTTGAAACATCTTCATCTGAACCCTCATGCAACCCTCGGATTTTCACCTGTTGGCCCATTTTTGAAGCAGTCTGCAACCATGCACTTGTGTTTGGTTATAGATATAGACCGCTTTCTGTGGCCAAAGCGGGCAAAAATTCTTACTTCTGTCTGTGCCCTAAGGTGTCATAACTTATAGCAAGCTTCCTATGTCAACATTTTAAAATATGCTCTTTAAAATAAGTTCTAAAGGAATTGCTGGGCTGAAGTGTTGCAGGTAATACTGTAATAATGACTAGAGACCCATAGAATTAAAATAATTACTAGGAAACATAATTATAAAAAATATATATCATTTAAAGGATGGGAGCTTGTGGAATAGTTAAAGGTAGCATACTTGTTTAATTCAAAGCCCTCATTAGTGCCAATTCTTTACCTGTCTGTCCCCTTACAGCTCCATTACCCCGATAGTCACAAGCTCCCAAATATAGCTATATCTTCAACAAGAACAATAAAACCTTACATTTCTATGCCTTGAAGACATTTCTATGTCTTGAAGACAAAAAAGAGATTTAAAAAAGTCAGGGCCCAATGTTGAAGTCATGTGTCTTTTACCAAATTCCATAACTGACATTTTTAAACTCCCCTATCAATTAATAGTACATCTCTCACATGGGGGGGTGTCCACTAGCACACGATATTTTCTGCATTTCAACTCTTTATGGATGTTCTTTGATTGGAAGATGGTAAGGAGTAACATGGGAGGCAGATAAACAGCGGCAGAGCCCTAGACTAGCACTTGGAAGACCTTGATTCATGTCCCTATGCTGGAGACTGGCTTGTGTCTTTGGGCAAGGCTCTTTTTCTCTCCCTGCATGTGTAAAACAGGGAAGACAGAACTCCTGTGCCTCCCAAGGGGGTTGTGAAAAGAAATACATTGTAAAAGATGGTTCAGACATGCGAGGACCATAAGTACCTATGAAGGGAGGAAAACAGTTCCAGCTGTGTAGATCCTCATTAAACAGCATAATTTTGACAGATAAAAACTGTGTATAACACTGAAATTTAATTATGTGGAAATGCTTTTAAGGGACGATTCCCGGCAAGTAATTTGAGCGATCGGAACCCCAGGTATATGAAGAAGATAAAGTTTTAAATACTGCATCCTCCAAAATAAGAAGGAAAGCAGCTACTTTAGCATATTCTATTGAAAGGTGCATTTAAAAGCAAGACACGTACATAAAATAAAACGTACGTGGTACATTGCAAGTGGTACATGCATGCGGACTGAAACTACCAGCTTCTTGACGCTTTGTGCAAACTTTGTCACCAAATGATTTACCATGGATCCCAACCATCTCACCTCACACATGCAAACCCATATTAAAAGAGCATCATTAGGATTACTAAGTCAGGCACTCTCAATGCTGGGATAAGACAGAATTAAGGTTGCCTGTCCCCTTGGGTGTATGCATTTTGATATAGATTATAATTACGTGATCATATACTATTTTTGCTGCATGAAGTGCACAAAATTCATGGTGCTCATTTAATGAGCAGCTACTCCATATTTTATTTTTACCTCGCTATTCCGTGTGCAGCCTTAGGCCTTACTTACTGAACACTATTCAAAACTTGCTCTGAAGACAGAATTTATTAATTTCCTCATGCGCTTCCCTATGCCCATGATGGAGGGCTCTACAAATATTAGTAGTTACCCATTAAACATTTGGTCTGAGCTACTCGTCTAGCATAATCTTGGACCGGTAGCACAATCATCTCTCCAGGTTAATAGGCTTTCCCACCAATCCCTGTCTCCTCAATGTATTTATTATAGATACATGCTCCCTGGTGCTCATTCCTAGTTGTCTCTACCTGGTCTCTTCCCAGGTCAGCCACTTCATTCTCCTGCTCTTGCCAACTTTCAGCCCCTGCTTTCATTCCCCTTGGATTAATTTTCTCTGTCTACTTTCCTTTCCCCACAGGTCCAGCTCCTGTCTTCTCTGCATTAAAATAAGGTAGCTCCATTTCCTAAACCACTAAGACAACAGGAGCAACTGCTTCCCTGCTGTTACTTTAGGTGCACAGACCTGGTTTGCAGCAGCCTGGAGGCAAAATTGCAGAGAAAGCCCTACTCAGCTCTGAGCTGGGGCACACCAGGTCTGAATGAAAGTGTCCTGGAATTTAGCTGCTAAAATCTAAGAAATATTTACTGTGTGCAAATGGTGATTTTTTTCAAAGGCTTTTTCCCTTGGTCAAATTTTGGGCAGGCTTTTGACACAGCAAAAGTCATATCCCTGACAAAGAAAGACTCTCCTGCCAGGGAGAGACTCTTCTTCAATGTTTGGAGGCACTTGAGCTTCTTAATAAAATGTTGCTGGAATTTTTTTTTTTTTTTAACTCAAAACAGCATTTTACCCTGACTTTGTTTTCAGAAATGGCTGAACTGTTTGGCTGAAAATTTTCAGCCAAATAAAATATTTCTTGAAATAAACACCTGGGATGGGGAATTTCAGAGCAAGCAAATAAAGTCTGGCAACATTACAAACTGCCAAAAGCAAGGAGTGTTAATAGGTATCCTTCATAATAGGTGGTGCTATTAGAGTATATTCATATCAGACTATATTTACTCTTCCTGTAAATGGATGAGTAATTAATGCATGCACAAGAGATTAATGTTTTAAAATGCAAATGGTCTTTCTGCTTCACTTTGGCCAGCATGTGCCAAGGTCATTGTTAACCAATCTCAGTGCTGTGTAAATTAGGGCTTGACCAAAAAATCTGCTGAAGTCAGCGGAAATACAACTATCAACTTAGGTGAACTTTAGAGTAGGCTCATATAAAGCAAATTTTGCCTATGTGTACACATACAAAACTCTTACTTGGAGGCAGTGGAAGTTGCACACGTACAGAATTGGTCTGTGGTATTTGAAAAATCCCATAAACCTGTACAAACAACAGATGCTATGACAAAAATCAGCACTTGCCAGTTGCCACTGCCCAATTTCCACAGACTGGTAGCACATGTGCAATTTGTACACACAGTCTATTGTCAGAAAATAGTGCTATGATCATCTCTGCTGTCCTCCTACAGAGTTTTGCATCAGAGCCAATGACTTGTGCTTCAGCTAAACTATTTTTAGAAAGACTTTCCATTTTGATTTGAATAACTGAAGTAATAGAGAATTTCCCGCATCTTTGGTAAGCTATCCCAATGTTTAATCCTTGCTATGAATTTTAGCTGATACTGTTTGTGTCAACATTCCCTGCTAAAAATGTGCTCTTTCCTTTCATTTTTAATTTTTCTAGCTTCAACTTCCAGCAACCGTATCTCATTATCTCTTTGCATGTGAGATGAAATAGATTTAAAGTATTAGACATCTCTTCCGCAGGTTGGTAATTGTATACCATGATGTAGAGATTTCTCCTGTTCTAATCTCAGAAGCCAAATTTGTTGTCCAATGCTGATTTTTTTTTGTAGGCTGACTACTATAAGTACATACATCGTATACATTTAATGATTATAAATGAAAATCAGCTCAATAAAATACACGTCTGATGGACGCAGTTTAATGCCCATTATGCTTAAGCAATCAGTTATTGCCAAATTAGTTGGTAACAAAAAGAATAGCTTAAAATGTATGCTTAATTTACTACAGCTCAGGAGAAATTGAGTAGATGGCCAATCAAATGAAAACTTGTTTAATGCTAAATTATTTACCAGCACAGCACCATATGCCAAGTATCACAAACAACAATAATATTCATCAAATCAAGGGTGTCAAGATAGTTTCTTTTTAAGATCTTTGGCAAAGTGCTTGTCACATAAATAATATCAACCAGATGCTCTCCTTTTCCAAGAGACAATTCACTCTTTATGTGGAGGAAAAATGTATAATAAATACTTAAAGTGAGATTCTTCTTTTTGAACAATGATAGTAAAAATGTCAAATTCTCAGCCAAGAGAGCTGTCCCCCCCGCCTTTATTCAACCTCTATTGGAGATGACAAAACTGGTTTTCACTGCTTCACAGGTTCATTAGTGCTGCAGAGCCAACACAGTTACAGCAGAGTGAGTTGCACTCATTTCTGGGTAGTGCATCATCAACAAAATTATTAACTAAAATGAGATTGGCATTGTTTGCCAAGAAAAACACTCAGCTTGACATGCCAGATGCAGCCTGAATCTCAGGAACTGCTGGCGATGGGAGAAAATGTTCTTTTTGTGAACTGCGACCAGTTAGGTCCTGATCCCTGCAAGTCATTACATACATGCTCACTTTATGCATGCAAGGACTCTCGCTGGCCTCATGCATAAGGGTAAGCTTGTGAATGAAAGTTTGCATGACTGGCCTTGTCACCGAGTCACTGAGATACATTAAATGGGAAGAGTGAAACACCAGCATGGGAACACACTGGGAAAAGAGAGAGCTTTTCTTACCTCAGTCTCTTCTACCCTGAGCACCCATCATCCCAGCCTGCACCCCTTAAAGGTCTACCCCCAAAGTCTATTCTCACATTTTGCTCCCATTGCTGCATTGGCCCTTGTAATAAGATCCTGATGCACTGCTAGGTGCTTGAAAGGCTTGAGCTGCATCTGAATAATGATGCAGGCAATCTTAGCAGAAAAAGTCTAGGCAGTAATTAGCATTTTCTCATTTTCAAGATTACAAATTAAAAAGTAAGAGTTGCATTCGGATACTTTCCAGATCCCACAGGCTCAGAGAACCTGATATACATCCCCTGAAATTGCAACTGGAAAATCAATACGTATCAGATTAAAATATTTACACTGATTTGCCTGGTTCACTTAACCCTTTTGCAGCATTACCATGCTGAATTAAAGAATAAGATTCATTTCTGTGAAAAGAAAGACCTGCGAGACAGTTCTCTCCTATTTTCAGCACAAAAAAGGGCATGTCTATGTTCAGTGACAGTGACCATAGTGCAGCATGCGCAGGCGTAGTGTACACTTTGATCTAGGTCGTTCAAACGCAGCTCCCAGACTAGTTGGGATAACAGAAAGCTCATCTTGGGTTGCAAAACCCATGTGAGAAGCATGACAAATTAGGCCATACTGAAATGCGCTGTCTGCAATCCCCACACTGCTACTACAGCATCACAGGATCTGTTGGGATCAACAGGAATCACAGGATCTGTTTGATACGGTCCCCTCCCCAGCGATACAAGGTTGAATGCCAAAACTCCCTTTCTTCTCACTCCCAGTCTAAAGTCCTAACCATGAAACGTCACTCCTATCTGGTTAGTTCTAGGTCATAATGTCAATTAAAACCACTGAGGAAGATTTTCTGGACACATACAAGTGCGGCTGTGATGGTTCACGGATATACAAGTAGTAAGCTTTCCTCGGTAGTATTTCCTAATGGACAAAATCTGTAGTTAGGAGAGAGGTTTCAGGATTACATAAGCTTTGGGGCTCAAAAATTTGTCAGTCTAGGAACAAAACAGAGGCAGCTTAACATATGGTATTTTCTCACATATAACACCCAAATACAAGCACATTTCCCCCAACACTGGGGTGCATGCATTTAATGGGGAAGCTGATTTTCTGCCTGGGATAGAAGCACTCTGCTTTAATTCCTGCTCCGCAGTGCACCAGCTGAGGGCATTAGTGGCATCAGAGTCTGCTGGAGCATGGTAATTACTGCGCTCCAGCAGCCTCCCACACCTTGTGTATCAGCATCCCCACATTTCAAAATGGTGACGGGGCACTTGAACTCAATCTCATTCAACGAGCTTTAGTTCAAGCGCCCCTGCTGCCACTTGGAAGCACAGGGACACTGATACTGATACGGTGCTTTAATTAGAATAAAATAATAACAGCGCCACCCCCACTCCTGGAGCACGTGTAAACGTGACCAAAAGGGAGGGTGTGTCGGCTGAAGATTTAAGCTCCGTCCCTGCTTTATGCAGCCACAACTCTTTTCTCCATCACTTGCCTTTTAAAAATAAGGTGAATTGTATGTTCCAGAGCATGCTGCATGAGAGAAAATATGGTATTTTCAAAAGCGAGAGACACAAATGTCACAAGCCCTAAATGTACATATTCACATTCACATACAGATTAAGAATATCAAAAAGCAGCGATGTTGTACAGAGCATGAAATATTTATGGTTCAGTTGCATCTTAACTAAGCTTAACTAAGTAACACCCACGTACTAGGAAAGCCATAGCTAACTCTCTGTTTTCTATCAGACTATATCTACCACACAACTGTGGCATAAAAGTTTAAAATATTTCAAAATAAAACTCACAAGCCAATACCCAGTATTAATAAGATCAATGGTTAGTTTGTAAATGCCAGTATATATTATCTATTGCTTAAATCAAGGCTTTGATAATGAAATAGCTTTCACAAACATAACATGACATTCATTCACTAAGACATAATACATACCTGCAGGGCACTTGGTGGAAAGCTTTCTGCAAGTACTTTAATTGATGTATAGTCCTTGGTGGTTTATACCCGTTCAAAGCAATCTCAAATCCTACATTTTTAATTGGCTCAACTGAATTATTATTAATTCGTGTAAATAATTTATGGTAATTTATGGAGCCATTATTCAACTGGCTTTAACACGGTTGTAGTACAAGCCAATGCTTGGCAAGATTTTGTTTAGATATTATGCAACACCAGGTATCATTGCTATTATTGGTGTTGTTGCTGCTGTAGTAGTCCCTCCGGTTCTCACCCGAGATGCAAACCTTCCTCCCAAGAACAGCGATAGCGATCGTGCCGCTCTTGGAGGGCTTGTAATCTAAATGAATATCCCTGATGGGATGGGATCCTGTAAAGTGAAAAGATTCCTCCATATTCTGCCAAGATGTCAATAGCTAGGCTAGAGATGAAACCCAGGTTTCATGACTCCTTCTGAAAACTATGCAGCAGACCATGCCACCTGCTGAATGTTGTTACAGAAATTGAAAGTGACTTCACTAAACATTTATATAAAGGATCCTATCTATCTTTCCCCCCTGTTTTTCATTTCCCGAATAGCCTTACAAAGATGACTTGCCCAGTAACGGTTACAACGTCTAGGAAGAACCAGCTGCCTTTGTGTTTGGAAAGACCAACGAGATATGAGTATGCCCTTCTGGCACTAGCATGAGATAAATAAAGTTATTTGAATTAGGTTGCTGGTAGCTTTGTCATTTGTCTCCCCTTTTTGCTCCCCTTTTTTTCCTAAGTCTCTCCTTTTCTGCATTTCTTTCTTGAATTATCTCCCTCCTTTCTTCTTTCTTTTGCTAAGGCAGCATCCCTTTCAAACAGCCACCAACTGGCAAAATAACAATATTTGTGGAATTGGGAGGGATGGGATATTTAAGGGCACACACCAAGACTGAAACCATATTGGCACTTCTTTATATTGCCCCAAACTATAAAGAACTCTTAGGCCTGTGGTTCTCAGTCTCCTGCTGAAATCAGGTCTCTCATGGCACTTTATTGTAGGTCATTAACTCATAAATCAAGAACAATGCTCATAAAAAATGTCCAGGATGAAATGCTGAAGTCAGGGACATTCTGTGACAAAGGCTCATAATTATTCAGACAGCAATGTATTTCACATGTTTAAACAAATACAGCATTACAAAAATGCTGCAGAAATGTGTTTTTCAAACCAAACATTTTGGAGATATTTAGTCATTAGTTACAGAAAATAGGGAATTAGAAAGAGAAAATAAAGTCACAGACAATAAAAAACAGAAACTGGTGCCTCCCAAATCAGCCTAATCTTGGGGAAAATTCACTATACCCCCTTTGGTTTGGCAGTCACAAGTCCACCCTTGGGAGCAGCCAAAAGTAAGTCCTTTTGGGAATTAAGCTGTCCCTGACCCATTAGTCACCTGCCCCAAGAAACCCTGATGCACAGTTTTCTCCAGGCTGGTTTGGGAGATGTCAAGGATGGGAAAGAGAGTGGCCAGAGTGCTTTGCAGTGCTTTCATGCTGAGGGCACTGCCTTGCTGCATCAGTGAGAAAGCAGCTCCATTCAAGTCCTTATGTTTCAGGACAGAAAAGGGAATTAAAAACGAAGTACATCCCTGGAAATCAGGAACTGCATCTGAACTGAGCTGCCCAGTACACTGCTCTTGGCCATGCTATTAATGCTTAGCTGTGTGATACTCGAATATTGTTTTATTGACACCAAGTCTGTATTTCCCAAGATGCTACATGGGTTGTTGTTTTTTTAATTCCTGGAGGACACCTTTTGATATGAAACAAATTTCCATTTGTGCAAATAATAATAATAATCCAGACCCTTCTTGCATTTCCCAGAACAGAGGGAGGGTCACTACTCCCCAACAGAAGCTGAGATTGGAGCCTGCAGGTCTCTATAACCAGAATGTATCCCACACGCTGTAGAAACAATTTGTGTAAATTGAGCCTATTAGATGCTCTTATGCAAAGGCAGCAGCAGCAACAGGGAAAGACTTTGTGCCTCTGATGCTCCTTCCTGGGCTATGATATTCCATGACAAATCTCTAGGCAGGGCTGTGGCTTACAAGCCACAGACTAGATCTTAAATGATAACTGCCTCTAAGAAGCTAAAAGGGTATTAATATTTCATATAGCCATATCACCTCCCAAGTGCTTAGCCAGCTGTACTACCTGATTGCACAAATGAGTGTTTCAATTACGACCTAGATTTGTAAAGGCAGGTGTGCTCAGGCTGAAATTGTGCTCAGGCTTTTATGTACAGATGATCCAATATGTGGATCCAATATGCAGACAGGCCTCTACATAGCCACATGCAACAGCAAATAGTCAACACGCACATGCCAGATCGCTCTGCACATAACTCGTATTTAAGGAATTTTAAGAGGAAGAGGGAAAGCAAAATGCAAAGCTGATGTTCCTTAATTGAAAACGGTCATTGTGGTTAAATGAGGGCTGTCAAATTAAAGGGTTTGGCCTTACCAGCCGAAGTATCAGCCTTAATATCTCTCTTAGGTATGACCATATGAGAGTAGACTTGCAGCTGGACACATTCGGACAATATGTTTGCTCACCACTAGAGCACACGTGTGTGAAGTGGAGTGAATGTCCAGCAACCTCCCCACCAGGACGCAGCAGAAGAGCACTTGAAGAATGGAGGCAGGTTGCAGTCTATATAATTAGACAACCTGGAATTTGGCCAGGATGCCAAGGTTAAAAACAGCTGTCCTCTTGTAAAAGGTGCCATGGAAGCCTTAATGACAACAGATGGCCAGGATGCAGATTTCACGTGTCCTTTGAAAGGCAGCGCTGTCAGCAAAGCTGCCGTCGAACAACCTCCTGGAGCTCAATAATTTCTCAGAGGGAAGAGAGTCACCTGCTAACTCATTAACACTAGCTTCCTTCTATTTCTCTCTAGAGGTTTCCCATTCCAGGGCTGATCTGTTTCTAACCTCCACCGCAATACTGTCTTAGTGACTCAGACTTTATCTTCACAGTTTCCCTGTAAGGAGGGACTGTAATGTCATTACCATTTTACAGAAGAGGAAAAAGGGGCAAAAAACCAAGTGACTTGCCAAAGGCCATGTAGGATGTCTGTGGCAGAGAAGAAATATAAATGTTTCTATTCCATCCCTTGCTCACAAACAAGGCTGTTACTGCAGCTTGATCCTGGTGAGTTTATCACGCTTTTATAGCTTTTTTAGCCTGGAAACAAGTTTGGACTCTTGGGAACACCTGCTGCTTTACTGTTAATTTTGAGTTTTGATAGTGGGAGATTTGAAAGAGAGGAAGCAGCAAGAGAGTTGGCACACTCCCTTAGGCTCACTTCGTGTTGGTATTGGGCTGAGACTCCTAGAGGGAAGAACTGCCGACATCGTGCTTGACTAAATCACCGCAGGAGTGATGTATATGCATAGAAAAAAGGGAGTTATTTTAAGTGTACTTCCAGACAGTGTCACTGGCTTCATCTCCATTGGGAACCCAAGCTGTCAGGATTCAGGTACCTGCTGTCGGAGTGATGAAATTTGTTTTAGAAAGGACACTCGTATCAGAAGAAGGAGAAACATTATTAGATTGCTTGTCCTAAAGGGGTCCTGGGGAAAGGGATTTCTTCATACTAATATAGTGCCTTGAAGACGCAAATTCATATGTTATGCAAGTTAGAAGCATTATTATTATTATGCCTGATGAGATCAGACAACCTTTCTTTTTAACTAATATACACAAGTGTTGAACTAGCAGCCTAACACCACAGGATATACTGTCTAAACACTTTCTGCACCATCATGCTGGTATATTGTGCTGTAAAGTCTTCGCAAGAACAGCCATTATTGCAGTCTTTCAGTCCTTACCTGGGCTTTGCTTGAGGTCTGAAGCCTCATGCTGCCTGCCTCTTCAGGTCATAAAATGGGGACTGCTATCGTAGCATCCCAGTGCCTTTAGGAATAGCAGCAGTGAGCCACCTCACTTGTGCTACTGCTACGTCTCCTGGCGCCAGCAAAAAGTACCTACTTGCGAATGAAGATACAGCATTCAAGTTGTAGGAAAGGCATTCCAACTTAACTTGGCATCTTCTGGTACATACTGTTGGGTATTTCTGATTTATAATGGCTATAATTCAAAGCAGAAACTAAGGGCTGTTGGGACCCTCAAAAAGTTTCCTTTCAGTCTCCTCAGCCTGTCATCTCCCATTACATTTATTATCAGACAGCGTATGTAAGAAAATACAATGAACTTCCTCGAGATACATCATTTATTTCCCCCTGTTATTGATGACCTTTCAAAACTTTCATAACTCCTCCTCGCTCTGCCACTCCTGAGTTATGAGGTCATCAGTAACTCAAGGAAATAAAGGGAGTACCCAGAGTCAATCTATTGTAGAGCCTCATTTATTACCTTTTTATTATCAACCTCAAAGGATTTATTCCCCAGTATCTTCTTTCAGAGCAGAATAAACTGCCAGATGGACATATATGAGAGAGGTCAAACTGGTTTGGCTCGTTGTAGGTTTCACTGTAAAAAGAAGGCTTCAGGTTTCTGGCTAAAATAAGAGAGGAAGTCGCGCAGGCCCATCCCATGAAAAGAGAATCAAAAGCAGACTGTTTCCGACGTTCGACCGGAGGCTATCTAAATTATGCCACATCACTCAGGATCCTGCTATTTGACCAAGGGTACTTTTAGACCACAGCAGAAGCATTCACGGTGCGGCCCTGACACGTCCCAACAAATCTACAAATTCTGCTAAATAATTGTCACACAAGGGCGTAAAAAAGGAAAGGAAAGGAAAGGAAAAGGAAGGAAGGGTACCTATGCTTCGTAACAGCCGATACAATGTTTTTTTCCTGACTGCTCGATACTAAGATCATTCATGAAAGAAGGTTTGCCATTGAATGACTCAACGCACCATGCAAATCAATTCAAGGATCCAGAAGATGCTCTGAAGAGCTATACACAGACAATGCGACCGCAGAATAGAGAGAGTAACCCTTTGAAAGTTACTGGCTGGCAAGATTTTTTTGAAAGTTTAGTCCTTAAAACAAGTTTTGTCTTTGACCTGTCTGTAAAATGCCAGCAGAATTAAATCAAATGGGAGAGTACACCTCAAAGTAATACTTAAGCTCTTTGGCTGTATTTGTCTCAGAAGCCACTCTGTTCCAGTATGCTTTAATGGCCCGTTTTAAAGGTCACGTTAGCCAGTACCTCTCTTCTTTCAATATCCTACCAGTCGTTCACATCAGCACGGTTGCCCCTAAGATAACTGGTGTGTAACAGCGTTCACTTAGGATTCTCAACGTTACAGCTCTTGAAGCAATGTCAAATTTTTTGGCCATCAGTTTAGCCGTCAGCCAGCATTTTCAGTGTAAAGCCCAATTTCCAACTGCTTGCATTTGGGCTATCAGATGTCATATTAATCTGAATCGTACTACCCAAGAAAACTGTAGATCAATAACACTATCAAATTTGTGTGTGTAATGCTGATGCCAGGATGAATCTGGTCGCTGGTTTTTACAAAGTGCTACACAAAGTGCTACAAACCCAGGCAAGCTATTTCTAAGTCAAGAAGTCCAAAAATGTTTTGTTTTAAAAAGCTAGAGGTGGCTTAAAGAACAAGGAATAATGGGCACACATGCAAAAAAAAAGTATCATGGTAAATTGTAAGTGATTATATTTGCAGAAGGCAACTACTGATCAATGTAGACAAATGAAAAATTATTAGTCTGTAAACAAGGAATCTATCTAGGGATTGTTTGCTAATTGAAACACTCACGCATCACACTGGTCAGGGTTTTAATTTTTTTGTTAGCAGCCTTTAAAACAAGCATTTCAGTGCAGTGCAGCAAACAAGAAAGCGATGCTAAAATGATATGAAAGCAGTATGTAAAAGAAGACCCTAGCTTCTGTACAATGCAGGTGGAGTGGGCTGGTTTTCACTGGGCACACTGTTATTATCCTATAAGAAAGCGATTGTTTCTATTGTTGCCCAGAGTAAAGGAATAATTATGGCCTAATTCATATAGATTTGACATTATGATGAAAGGTTAAAGGGCACAACTTAATTCTCAGTAAAGCAGAGGAAACCTTAAGGTTACAGAACATGAGCTTTCAAAATATGAAAGGGTTGGAGAACTTGACTAATACTGATATATTGTCAAATTACTAAAGGAAAAAAAAAAGAAATCCAATAAGGACACATGGAATGCAGGGAGCTCAGGTAGACAACTGCAAGGAAAGGAAGCAAAAAATATTCCTCTTTTGCATTATTGGGGAAATTAAGCAAAGTAAAGAATATAAAGGCGTGAAAGTGGGATAAGCCTAAATCAGATAACTAAAATTTAGTGTGCTTTCTCCATTGACTCCTGTGTGCAAAGCAGCCCCAGATCCCTCATGTTTTGATGTCATGATTTCTGCTGATTTTTATTTTTAAATTTAGGATGGCTTTCATCAGGAACCTGATAGATGAAGCCTGAGCCATCATAATGAAGAAGCCTTGTTGGAGGACAGAAAAATCACAAACCAAAACTTGCTTCAAGGTTTTTTTTTCAATAAAACTCCCCACTTGGACAAACATTTTGGAGCAGCTCTTTACTAAGCCTCATTTGTGAGGCTCTTAATGCCAGGGCTGTTCTAAGTATATGTATCATTAAATCTTACAGTCTGGGGGCTGGATAAACTACTAAACCAAATCCATCCTTTCTAAAATAAATGAACAAGAAAGCTGTTTCATACATCCTTAATTTTATAATAATGCCTTTTGCACGTATTTTGAATTCTGGGCATTTTACCCATATTTATTAAGACCAAGCACTTTTGTCCCCATTTCACAGATGGATAAGCTGAAGCACAGGCAGAAGTTTTAACTTGCATGAGGCCAGGAGAAGGGCTGAGAGCCAATGAGTTTTGATCTCCAGGCCTTTCCTGGAATTACTTAGTCTCCTTGGACATTTATACACATGCTCTGGGAGGCATGGTGGGGGGTACTTTAGTTAGAGCAGCCCCAAGAGCCGCTCTAATTAAATTACCTGAAGCGTCACATGTATCAGCATCCCTGCACTGAAAAATGGTGGCAGGGGTGCGTTAACTAAAACTTGTTGAATGGGCTTTAGTTAAAGTGCCCCTGACACCATTTTTCAGCCCGGGGACACTGATTCACTTGATGCTGGAGTCCACTGGAGCGTGGTAATTGTACCATACTCCAGCAGACTCAGCTGAGTCTGATCCCACGTGTTGTAATTACAGCGTGTCGGAGCAGCCTCAGTGTACGTGTATAGGTGCCCCTTCTTTCCTGGGAGAGACTCAAGACAAGACATGATCATCCAGTTCAACCTGACTGGCACTGTGATTTGTTTGATTGTTGACTAGCGAGCTCCCAGAAAAAAAGATGAGCAAACATGCCACGCAAGGAGGAACAATGACAGAAGTATAGAGGTCTCTCTTGGAAAAAGGATCGTGCCACACTTCAAAATGCATTTCTCTGATGAATAGAAATGAGGTGTACGGCCTTTGAGAGCCTACAAAATAACACTTTACTGCACACAATTATTCCTGGTTGCAGAGCCGGTCTCTTATATTCCTAAAAGACAAAGCCTTTGCTTTGCTGTCATTACTTTCCCCACCTTTTTCTCCTTGTGTGAACCAGCACCTTTTGAAGCAAAGGCTTTTTTAAAGCCCTGACAGAAAGGTTGGACTCCAGAAAAGCTGATTTGTAGAGTGTATAACCTGTGGAGCAGTTTATTGGCAGCAGGGTAGCAGACTTTTACAGTCTTTTACAGGTGAATGGGGAAAACTCAATGCTGCTAACCGTCATAATTGACTATAGTTATTAGCTTTGTACGCTTCCTAAAATAAGCCTGTCATTGAGACAAATGTCTTGTTAATCGTCAGAATTTCCCAGCTGAAGCATTAAAAAAACTGCAGGGGCTGCATCATTTGCCACCTCAGAGTATTTTCCCCCCTAGCTTTAGTTCGCAGTGGGCATTGCCATCCTCTATCTGCCGACTGTTCACCTTCACTTTGCTCCCATACGCGTTGCCAAAGAAAGCAGGCACATGTGTGCGTTGGACGGCTGTGCTGACACACTCCCTCTTTATTCCACAGGACCATATAAATGAAAGTTAATTAATTTTTCTGCTCTGTATTTTGCCTCCTGACTGGATCTACCGTGTATGACCCCCATTTCTTATTGTTTTAAGAGATGAAGAGAAATTCAGGGTTTTGGGGGGTAATGAGGTTCCTCGGACATTACTGCTCACCACGTAACTTGGTGAGCAATCACTATTTTGTTAGAGAATGGCTAAAAGGTGTTTTTCTCTGATGTTTTCTTGGCATTCCCCGACTGCTCTCCTTTGGGCCGTGTTTCTTTCATCTTGACTGAGGATAATGCAACCTCTCTTGGAATAAGGGAAGATGAAGGGAGAAGGAGACCTGGGAAAAATGTAGTAGTTCTTCAAGAGACAAGTCTTGGATCATTTTCTTCGCTACCCAAAGTCTTTTAGGTGCTTGATAGTGCAATTTTTGAGCAAGTTCCAAGTCTCCTAGGTGGGGGTACTTCGCCCTATCCCCCAACTCAGTATCTTGTTCCTCAAGATGCTGGTCTGCCTTCCTGTCCCTCTCTGCACAAGGTCGTGCACCCCAATCAGCATCCCAGCCTTCTTGGACATTGCTTATTCTTCTCTTTCTTTGGAATGAATCTGGTTGGGCATTGTCGGCCCCTTCTCCTTTCAGCAGCCACTGGAGCTAACCGGCTCGGCTTTCTCACCGCTTGATAGCTCACTCTGTCACAATCTCACGCCCCACCCCACACCCTTTTAGGGTAAACTGAGATAAGTTACCTGCACATAAATATTTATGCCCTAGTTTATGTCAAGAGATGCATGTATATGGCTACCGCGCTTTGTCTCACCTGGGTAGCCGCGCATTTTTATTTTTTCTGCACTAGAACCGCTGTAGACCGCAGTGATCTGTTTCAAGGACAAGCAGTCTTCCACATCAATAGCATTTAATGGTATCCTTTTATAGCCAAGCAGTCTTTTCCTGCATTTAGGTTCCTGTGAAAACTGCTTATTGCTTCTATATGCCACTGGACGTTGTATCCTTCTTGTTGTGGTAAAATTGCTCCCTGGCTGACTCCTAAAACATACATTTGGACTATAAATTCAGGCAAAAATCTGGGCTCAGAAGTACTGGATGTTCACGGGTGGCTTGCCTCGTTCATATTCATTTGTCCAAATGGAATCACCTCATCTTGTTTGTTCTGGTAGGTTAATCAGAGGCATGTTAGGGGTTGGAAAATAAACCTCCTGTAGAGCCAAGTGATTTTCAAAAAGGGTCTACCTTGCTTTTGAGGGTTAGACACCTGGACTGATTTGCACTTTCCTCCTGTGCTTTCACAAGCCCTTACCCAAATGCATACTCCACACATTTAATCTCTTCTAGAGACGCTACATATTTGCTTGGTTTACTGTTAATCCAACCTTTTGAATTCACTGATGCCTATTTTATTAAGGCTTTTTCTTGCTCTTCCTCTACCAATGCAGTCAGATGCCTGTTTAAAGAACCAGGCTCCTCCTCTTTCTAAGCAGTATGCAAGCCCATTTCTATAGTGTTGTAGGCCCTGATATTTCCTAGATCATAAGGCTATTTTCACAATTAGGGCGGCTAGGATCTGGAACCGACTTCCAAGGGAAGTGGTGCTGGCTTCTACCCTGGGGGTCTTTAAGAGGAGGCTTGATGCCTACCTAGCTGGGATCATTTGAGCCCAGTTTTTTCTCCTGCCCTGGCAGGGGGTCGGACTTGAAGATCTACAAGGTCCCTTCCAACCCGACTTCTGCGATTCCATGATATTTTGAGGTTCCTTTTGAGGCTCTCTCCCATTCTTGTAGGCTATTCACATACCCGGTCTGCTTTTTCTGTTTTCTCCCAGGAAAGCTGTTTTACCTGTCATTAACTCAACCTTGTTTGACCCCAGCATTTTTTCCTGCCCATGGCAGAGGGTTGGACTTGATGATCTCCTTAGGCCCCTTCCGACCCTACCAACTATGAAAGCTTACTCAGCATTTCATTAGGGTCTTGCCTTTTAGCCAACAATTTGTAGCCAACAGGAGTGACAATTTTGGCCCCAAAGTAAATGTCTTTATTTTTATTTTAGGCATTCTCTGAGCATCTCTAGAATTTTTCTCATCTCTTCCAGGTGAACTCTCATATGTTGAACGTAATTAGTCACTGCTTTTATTGATTTGACTTCCACGGTTTCTCATGATAATATCTAGTGGTCTGGATGCTTATTGGCCACAAAGAATTTTAAATGGTGAAAAGCCTGTGCTATTGGGGTACTTCCTTCCAAGCAGGCCACGTATTCCAGCCATTTCATCTAGGCTGATCCTGTGCTAGTAACTGATTTTCACACTATTCATTTCAATGTTTGGTTAGGTCTTTCTATATGACTCTTCCTTTCTTCTTTTTATATGTAGTAAAGTGTGTCTCCTGGTCAGTTATAATCTCGTCTGCTTGTCCATCTGAACAATTGAACCAAATCGCTACAACTGCCTCTTAGCAGGTTATTACCAAGATTAGAGGTGTCCTGGTGGCTTTGCACAAAAGGACTCACTGGGTGAGTCCACACAAGCATGCGCAGATGCTTTGCAGCACCCCAAGGTACAAAATGCACCTTGCACATGAAATTTGGTTCTCCATTCTGTATATTTAATTTTGATCAAATTTTGATTTCCTGAAGCCAAACTTCCTGGAGCCAAATTTTGATTCAACGGTATCAAAAAAAAGGGCGCCAAAAGAAAGCGGTGCAGCACATGAGGCAGCAGCATGCACGGCCTGAAACTGGAGCCTGGCAGGCCAGAGCCATGCTCCAGCTGCCAGCCAGGCTCCATGCACCTGGATTGCCACTGCTGCAGGTCCAGGAGGCCCCCAGGATCCCAGGTAAGGCTGCTGGGGCCAGCCTAGGTGTTGGCTTCAGCCTCCACTACCTGACCCGGGGCAATCTGCCCCATGTCAGAGTGCATGGGGGACAACTAGCAGTGGAACAAATATGTGCTGCTGCTATTTGTCCCCAAGGAAACACATGTGTGTGCTCATCTGGATGTGCCCGTTATGAGTATTTGAGGAAAAGTTACATATATTATTGGTAGTGGAGTAATGGATGCCAAATTACTCTTCCTTTATGGGTCTATCTTCTGGTACTCATGACAGGCTCTAAAAATTAGTCACTTAATGGTATCAAGCCAGCAAAACCTTCTGGTTATTCCACCTCCAGCTTTGCTTATCCTGAAAGTCTTTTAATTTCTCCCCCTTGATGCCCTTTCATCTTATCTGTATCTTCCTTTTCCACATATTCCCTGGTTCTCCAAAAGTATTCTGGCCTAATTCTTCTTTTCTGCTTAATCATATTTTCAAAGGACACTTAGTCAGTAAAGACTGTGAAATCTTCACCTAAGCAGAAATCATATAGGAGCTTTGACACTACTATTACTTGAATAGTAAACGGTTGGGGTCTTATGTCAAGAAATACATCCGTGGTGGAAGATATCCTCTAACTTTCATGAACCCAGAACAATCCTGTGCTTCATGCTCCGTCTGACTATAGCAACAACGACTAAATGGAATGGCTGAGTTTTAGTAGACTTAAGTGAAACTGGAATGATCCTTTGTTCACTAATGGATTTGCAAATGTCTCTTGGCCAACCACACAGTATCCATGCTGGTCTGCAGTTATCACTCTTGGAATATCTCCTCTTGGCACTCCATCAACCTTCCCAACTTTCTTGACACTTGCTCCTTCTGGACAAGTCTGGTCTAGTTTATATCAGCCCCAGACACCTTCCAGGACATTGACATGGATTTAATGATTGGTTGGTGCCAACTGCTTAGTTTTACTTCCCACATTACAGTGTACTCTTTCACAATTTCATTTCAAAGCATAACATACCAAAAGAGCACTCATTACTGTCCAAAATAATGGGTGAGGACACAACCCCTGAGTAGAGAAGCTTGTGGTCTAAAATATTTGTGAAGGGTTGGGCCCAGGCTGTGACATAATTGCACTGACCTTTTGCAACCAGAAGATGTTCTTTCTATAAGAGACTGTGTTGAAGGGAAATAACCATTTATATCAACCTAAGTTAACACAATGGCCTTATCTTCTCCTGGAGTGAAAGATAACTCATGCCAACACTGTAATCCTGGTTTCAGTACAAGGTCACAAGACTCTAATATTTCTTTTGTTGTATACACTGGATACATATGATTACTGTGAAAGGGGCTGGTGGGTGAGCCTGTATGTTTGGTAGTGCCTTTTTCATAATGTTTAAATATTTTTTCTGTTAATCAGATTTTAACTTGAACTCAATAGTGAAAGTTTTAATCAAGAGGGACCTCTCAGTCTCTGCACTGCTAATAGCATCTGGAGAGAACAATAATAGTTTTGCACTTGAATTGACCTTGGCAGAGTGAGTTCTATTGAAAGAACTAGTTTTCCAAGGTTCTCAAAATAACAAAAATATATCTTCTCTAATGTAATTTAAGAAATAGCTACTAGGCTGACAGCAATTTTGATTTTATTGATATTAGTTTAGTGAGCAGTGTATATTGTAAAACTGATAGGGTGAGGAAATGACTTCACTAGATATCAAATTTGATGGAGCTGGTGGCTTACTGCAAACCTAAGTATGGGAGCTATCACCTAAAGAGGTACTCAGTGTTTCACTGTGGGTTTCTTTAATGTTTTGCATTTAAGCTAACCTAAAATGGTGGCTCTGAAAACAATAAAATATGCTTGTGTAGTGCTGCCATTTATGTGCAGTTACACTTCATTATCCCTATAATCTAACATGGTGGCTCAGGAAGGAGAACATGAACATTTTCTGAGTGATTTAACAGGATGCTTTAATGATGTATTGAAAATGAACATTGACCCTACGTAATAGGTGCTAAACTGACACTTTTAAAACACTCCATCCGTTTCACTCAGACTGACTATCCTTCTTAAATCATTGGAGTGTCATTTTTATGATGCAGATCCATCTATTGAAGCTATGGGGCTGTGAAATGTCATATAAAAAAAGGCAATAAGAAAAATAAAACTAAGTTGCAGGTGGCATGCATTAGCATTTCAAAAATGTTCCATTGCATTACACTATTATTCCATCTCTGTCAAGGGGCAACAAGATTCAATTCTCACCTTAAAGAGTCTGTGCTGTTGAATGTATTAGCTCAGTGTGTGTGGAACACTTCTGCCAGTTGAAGGGCATTTACAATAATGGTAAAATATATTTAGGTCTAAATTTGATAGGACACCAGGGCCAGCCTCCTTCTCAAATGGCAAAGCCATGATTGCTTCTTTTCTTCTTTCCTGTGTTCTTTAGCTTCCAGGCTTTTGACAAATTAATGTGTTCAAAGTTTTTGCCCAGTAGAAAGGATTAAATAAAACACACCAAGGCAAGGGAGCTAATTGTAACCCTAAAAGGTCAGAGTCGTTGATTCCCCAGTTAGCCAGGTTCACGTAAGAATTTATGTGGTGCATACTAAGAACTTTCCATTATGGAAAACAACACAGGAGTGATCCCTTCAATGTATTTCCAAAGCTGCAGCCACTAAACCAAGGTGAAACCATAAAGGGTATTAAATCTCCTGAAATTGCCACAAGGCACATAACCCTTCTATGCAGGAAGCTGAGATTTTGTAATACTATATGATGGCATGTGTGAGGCTTGTAGCAGCACTATAATTAAAAGTTTAATTATTCATAATGACTTCCTAGAGAGGAGCGGCTCAATGGTAAGATTCCTTTAGGTGTTGCTATTTGCCATGTATAAGAGGTTCATTTTGGCTTTCGGTGAAATCTGCCACTAGTGGATTTTTATTGTTAGAGACCCTCAAAAGAAATGATTGACCTACATAATTAAATAGGCCTAGATATTTCTATCCACCTGCCTATCATAGATATTTATATGACCCCATTTACTGTAATATCTAAGTGCCTCACAATCTTTAATGTATTTATCTTCATAACACCTCTGTGATGTATAAGATTTCAGCATACTTGAGAGATGGAAGTGATGTATTACACCAAAGCAGGAAAATTATCTGATGTGTTCATGATAGAAAGTTATGTATTGGATTAGAAACCAGTAACTCCTCATGTGTTTCAGATCAATAGAAGTTTGGGTGGAAAAGGGTAATGTTTGGGGTAAAAAGAATGGAACATTCCTCTAAAAGACTATTTTTAAGAAAATAGCTTGAAGCTGCTCAGAAGTTTGCCATATGAGTGGTGTGTTGCTCTGAAGGGGGAAGGATTCATGGGTAGGCTGCAAAAGGGAGATAAACTTGATGAGAAACCTATTCATCACTTCCATGGGCAACTGGTGCCTCCTGGTCCTGGGGGCGGGGGGGGAGGGGGGGCACCAGTGGCTGTTGCTGCCCGGGGGAGGGGGATATCCCTCAGTGGCTGATCATCTCCACCAGCAGAAGTGCTGGTGAAAAACTGGATGAGCCACCAGCCCCTCTCTTGGTGTCCCTACATTCTCAGTGGGGGCACTGGCCATCGCCCCCCACTCTCTGGCTGGCAAAGGCCAGTCTCGGGGGTGGCGCATGTGCCCCCCCACGTGTCGCCTATAATCACTTAACCTTACAGTGTCTCACATGAACAGCATTGCCACTGTGCATTTCAGTGTCTGTCTGTATGTTTGTCTGTCTATTTTCATCTGGCAAATCCTAACTTTTAATTGCTTGATTTCAGTGTTCACATCACCATTTTTTTTGGATACAGTTTCTAAAAAATATGAAAAAATGCAGGTCACTGTGTGGAATCATGTTGATTGCACCCCCCCCACCCCCCCGGTATTGGACACTTTAGACCCACCACAAAGACTTCTTCATGAACTAACAGAGTAAATAGTAGCAGTAGGAAGCTGCAATTATTTATGTAGAACTGCTCATGAGACGGGGATGTGGGCACAGACTTAGGCGGGGGTTTTCACAACTACTAGCTAGATAGCAAAGGAATATAGATACTTTGGAATACCAGATTTGATACCAGATTTCAGCTCCTCTCTCCCTCTTCCAGCATCATTCTGCCTCTTTTTTGTCTCCATTCCTCTCTCAACCCCAGATCTGGTTCCTATCCTCAGCTCTGGTCTACTTCCACTTCCATCTGCTTCTGCCTCCTTCCTCTGTCTTCTACCTCCCTCCTCTGTCCTGCCCTCCTGAATCCTCCTTCCTCTAGCACTCTAGGCCACTCTTATCCCAAGCTCCTGCCCCTCATTCAAGGAAACAGGATGTAAGAATATTTGTATACAAGCAGAAAACTTAAATTTCCCTAACCGCATCTCCGGAAACAGTGGAGCAAGTTTAACTGAAATTCTCCAGAAGGAATCAGTCTTCAGGAGACAGCCAGCATAGAGAATTTCAGTTTGAATGGTTAAGTCTGGTAAACCTATAACAGACTGGAAACAGGGTCTATAATGGCAAGCATTGAGCACAGAATGATCCAGGGATGGGCTCATGCCAGCGCCAAAGCAACAGCAGCAGCAGCAGCTACTACTGGTAAAAAAAGGACCGATACAGTCTCTCTTTAGTATCCTTAGAAGCAAAGAGGAAATGAGTCTGCCTGAAACTTGTACAACTACCCCAATGTAGTACCAGCAATGACTCCTCTGTGGGGGCAACACATGGAGTTAGAACTAACTCCCACAACCCCAGAAATATGGTAGGAGGGGAGAGATGAGAGAGAGAACAAGGTCAGACTATATTTCAGACAGAGCACCTGAACTAAGCAACACTTACTCATACCTTTCCTGGTAAAACAGCTTCTTCTGTTTCAGACTTATATGATCAGTCTTATGGTTCCAGCCGTAGCACTCTATTGCTTAAACACTCAGGGTTTGAAGCCTGTTGATGGTTCTTAACAATAAATCTTGCATTTTCAAATCTAGCCATTAAGGTGGCTTTCTGTTGCCACCTTAATGGCTAGGGACAGACATTAAAAGAGCCTAAGCTTGAATTGATTCAATCTTAGCTTAACCTGCCTAGACTGAACCAGTTTGTAACCGCACAGACACCCACTTTGGACTGAAAAAGTACAGGCAAAAGCTTGCAGTGGCTCAGGCCAGAAGCCAGGGGACACTAGAGCAGCCCTCCCTTCCCTTTCACAGTGCTGACTAAGGAATGGAGGGACATTACCAGCTGACCAGTTGATTAGCTCCAAAGGGGTGTGTGTGGGAGGGAATCCCTGCTTGAGCAACAAATGGTAAGGGGAGGGATGGAGCAGGGGAAAGCCAGGAAGATGCTGCTGTGCCTGCCATCTTTGCCAGAGCTCCAACCAGGGAGCAGAGGGTTGGAGCCAGCCCAGCTCTCTGGAGCAGAGAGCCCAACCCAGGGCTGCAAAGCATCTGTGGTGCTTAGGGACTCTGGTTTAAGTTAAACCAGAGTCCCTGGGACAGACATTACATAAACCGGTTTGACCCAAATCAGTTAAGTCTGATACTACAATCAATAAGGTTTAATTCAAACTCATTTCAGCCATTTTCAAACTCATTTATGTGGAAAGAATGTCTGTTGTGTTACATGTTTAAACCAGTTTCTGATCACTTAAACTGGTTTATGTGTAATGTCTGTTCCTAGCTGTGACAGCGCAGGGTCCTAGGGGTGGCCGTGATCTCCCCTAGAGCCCCCTACCATGCCAAGTCGGTGTTAAAGCACCCTCACAATCTCACCTGCCACATCTTTGATGTTCTGTAGTTATGCAGGGAGGCTGCCCTTTGTTCCCTTGGCTATGGTTCTGGTGGTTCCCCCTGTGGGTTGGTTCTGTAATGGGGTTCCGGGCACCCCAGCCTTATGGGCTACACGTGGCTCCAACCACCCCTGTACCATGGCCCAAGCCTCACAGATGTACCGGACGTTGTTTGGTTGATTTCACTCTCTGCGCCCCACGGGCGCTTCTGGCTTGCCTCGCAACTGTGCTCTCTGGCCCTCGTCAGTCTCTGCCCCCTTTCTGGGGCTTCTCACACTGCCCACTCTGGGGCTTCTTGCCTTGGGGCTCACATGGCCATAGCTGTGCCTGGCCCCCAAATCTCCTCCTCGGGTCTTAAACCTCCTGTAGGGCTCAGGCAGTCCCGGCCTTACCTGGCCCCCCCAATCCTCTGCTCCCCTTCTCAGGGCTGGGGTCAGTGCACCCCTGAACATTGTGCCTTCTCTGGCACTGGGGTCTCCACGTTACCGTGGAGCCCGTATGAGGCCTCCTCCAACCCTTAATAGCCTCACCCGGTCCTCCAGTGTAACAACAACAAAAACAATAACACAAAGCTAAACCTCATGGCTAAACATTCTCCAAACCACACCACATCTGTCACATCTGTGTAACTAGAGGCTTATACATCCAGGCCTTTTTCTCTTTCCCACATTCAGGGCTGATCTCTTTCCCTTGGTCAGGCAGTACTCCTTCTTCCTGGCTGCCAGCAGAGAGAGAGAGCACTTGTAGCCTCCAGTCTGCACCTTATAGTAGTCAGCCCTGCCCCTTCCGGTCAGCTGACTCACCAGATGAGGGCCCTTAGCTCCTCCTGGCTGCCCATAGCAAGCAGCACCTGAGCCACCACTCCGGCTTTCCAAGTAGCAGGCACCTTAGTGCCCTGCTAAACGAGCCAATGACACCCTTCACATATATTTTTGTGTACATGCGTGTGCATACACACATCCCCCAACACAGATACTGATCAGTGAAAATCCATGAAAAATGGGGGTCTTTTTGAAAACTCTTGTATTCTTGCCAGTAAGTGATCTGGGAGTGATTCCTTTCTATAGTAACGAATTAGTAAAAATGCATTCTAACAGTTAATTATATCAAACCATTTAAATGATTCCTGCATTTTATCTTTCTGTTCACAGCAAGCCAACTGTTTCTTTAGTAAGCATTTACCTAATGGGATTCTGCCTGCATTGGTAGCAAGTGTTTTCAGTCAGCAGTTTTAGTCTTGGAATAGGTTTTCATTTCAGTGGGTTCCAGAGTATGCCTTGCACAGTAATAAATATATACTAACCAAGCTGTAACCAATTAAAGATCAATGAAGGTGTAATATACTTTATAATAGACTGTGGCTATACATTGCATTCTGCTTCTTACCTTACACATTGTGTTCCCTAGGGGGTTTGGCAGGTGGTCACAGCTACTCTGCCTTTCCACTGTTACTTAATGGAGGAACATGAGAGCTACATCCTGGCTAGATAGTACAAGAAGAAGCAAAGAGAGGCTAGTGTGGAGAAATATTGAGATCCACTATGCTTTTTCATCTGGAGGGCAAAGCTGGGAATGTGCACTGTTTATTGGTATTCTGAAGAATACAGATAAAAGTCAGACTATGCTCTTACCATGCCCATTGAAATCAACCTGCCTTCTCTAACATAAATACAGAGCAGCACGTACATTTAAAGAAAACAAGAACAAAATCACTACCAAACCAAAACACTGCACCGCATACACAATTCCCTCCCTAGGGAAAAGATCAGAGAAAGAACAAACCACATGTGACAGATGTTAGGCATGATGGTTAATGCATGGCTGGAAGATACTCAGGTACTGTGTGTGAAGAGGGAAATTTCTGAACTATACAGAATGTAACAAAATTGAACATGCTTTCAGTTGCCAGAATTTTTTTCCAACCCTTGCTTTATGCCCTACCCAGCAGCATAAAAATGTTCAAGTTTAGTTTAAAAAAAAAAAGGAACAAAAAAAAAGCAAATCAACAGCACAAACACTAAGTGACAGGTTGATATTTGGTAACAATTTGGAGAGCAGTGCCCTAGCAGCAATCAATGAGTATAGCAGCACTATTGTGAAATTGCATTTATTATAAAGAGGTGTGGGATAAGCCTGTTTAAGCAATTTGTCAACTCTCTAGTTCAAACAGAAGACATTTATGTTGTATTGGTATAGCATCATGCAAGCATACACCACATTTAATTTATTTAAAAAAATTAGAGTCAATTGCCAGCTATTATATTGATGGAATATTGGCCTACACTTCATAAATGTCATTATTATTATTAAGAATAGGGTGCTAAGGCCAGGTACAGACATGATACTTTTACTGGTATAAGTGACTGGAAACCAGTCTAAGCCTGTAACTGAACAGAAGTTCAGCACATACAGACTGGTTTAAAAATGGTGGAACCCAGTCTAAGATAGGCAGCCTGCGTGCCTGCCCCACTCCCCACCAAAGGGCAAATGTGTGTTCTGTTCGCTACCAATGTAACCTATGCTGCCTACAGAAAAACTCATCACTTAGGTCAATTCCAGCTCAGGCTTTCTGAATGTCTGTACCTAGCCTTGGAGAGTAAACTGCTTTTCTCCGGAGGTGCACAAAACTCTTTACACACACTGATTCCTCCAATAGTCCTATGACATAGGATTTATGAGTGTTATTCCATTTTTATAAATGGGTAAACTAGAATGTGTATGCGGTGCAGTGTTTTGGTTTGGTAGTGATTTTGTTCTTGTTTTCTTTAAATGTACACGCTGCTCTGTATTTATGTTAGAGGAGGCAGGTTGATGTTGATAGGCATGGCAAGAGCATATGAAAAGCACAGATGTTTGTTAACTGACTTTTATCTGTATTCTTCAGAATACCAGTAAACAGTGCACATTCCCAGCTTTGCCCACCGGATGAAAAAGCATAGTGGATCTCAATATTTCTCCACACTAGGCTCTCTTTGCTTCTTCTCATACTATCTTGCTAGGATCTAGCTATCATGTTCCTCCATTAAGTAACAGTGAAAAGGCAGAGTAGCTGTGACCACCTGCCAAACCACTAGGTACACAATGTGCCAATCCACTAGGGTACACAATGTATAAGGTAAGAAGCAGAACGCAATCTGTAGCCACAGTCTATTTATAAATGGTATAAAATTGCATGTTGAGTTTGAGACATCTACTTATACAGCTGGTTTTCATCAGACCTGAAAGCAGAGCCCAAGAAACTTGAATGCCAATCCTGTCCTGCAGTGGTTTTCAAACTTCCTAAAGTCATAGCACCTTTTATATCACTTCTTCTGCCATGGAAACCCTGCCCCTATCCTGTGAGTTGACTTGGAGCCAGGCAACCTGGTCTAACAACTATGGTGTACCGCCTCACAACCTGCTCCGCCATTAACTGCAATGCTGTTGTGGAACCCCCGATAACCTATCATGGAAACCCACAGTTTGGTGGAACACACTTCAAAAACCACCGCTGTACCCCAATCACCAACTCAACCCTTCATCCCATTTCTACCTGCAGGATTATTCCCCCATTCATGGACTTACCATTCCAAGGACAGGAGATGGTAAACCTGTTATTTGGATCTCTCTAGGTAGATACCATATACTTTAATCTCCTTTGCACTTGTACAAATGTGCAAATAATGCTTACAAGTATGAAAGAAGGTCCTTTGATTCATAGTTTCCAGTCACTTGGGCTGATCCAAAACCCATTAACATCAGTGGGAATCCTTTCACCCATGCCAATGGTGTTCTGGTGAGGCCCATATCACCAAGTTCCACTCCATAAATACGTTTTGAAAAGGAACTAAAATTTAACTATTTGAATCTTACATAGGTTATACCAGATAAATGCAAAAAAAGTGAGATGTATAACTATATTTAAGATAACCTCCAGCATTAGTGGTGTCAGGAAAAAAACATGTTAACTGACAATGAACAGATTTCACTGCCAGAACTTTCTAGCAGTGCAGTGCCAAAGAACAGACAGTTATTGTCCATTTGCTAGATTCAATGGTAGATTAATATATACATAATGTTCCTTTAGCCAGTATTATGTTTAATCATTTAATTTGGCTAGAATTTTAAATATCTTTTAATCATCCTAGTATTCTTCTTCTTATAATATATTAGTTGGATGTTAGATTGCAGTTCAATTAAAAATGTCATCCACAGATAATTTTAATTTATTCCATTTTCCTCATTAAGTGAATACTGTAGTTTTTGACATTTTCTTATAATAATATAACTCATTTTATTACTTTAGGAATGTCCAAATTATATTTTATCCTCTATTAGCCATCAGAACAGATAGCCATAGCTTTCACTATACCCTACCTACTACTCTGTCAAAGGAATAAGGTAACCTGCATCAGCTGACAACTGAGAAGATCCTGTCAGCATAGCTCTATGGGACAGCATATACCTAAGATCCACAACTGGTGTGCAAGAAGTTGTCTATGGGTGGCTGTGACAGAGTAGCTTTAGTAATCTGTCATTTTAAGGGGTGGAGCAGGCAGGTGGCTGATTGCAGCGGCCATTTTCAAAGTTAGGCCAGAAAGGCAACAGTCTGGGTGGAGTTGCCAAAGAGGCAACATCAAGTTGAGCTGCTCCTGGAACAGCTTAGAGGTAAGGGTAGGAGCTACAGGGGTTGGTTTGGAGGCTCCTCGTCCTGGGTATGACTTGAAACTGCACCTTGCCAGGGAAGGGTGGCCTGGTGGGGCTCCTAGTGGTGTGAGAGCCCCCAGGAAATGCCAAGCCAGTTACCTCCCTGGTGAAAAATGGGTAGGGCACCTTAAAAGCTCAGCCCCCACTGAGGAGTAGGGGAAAATATATAGTGCAAATATACAAACTATGGGCACAGGCATGCTGAAGGAAAGGCACCTGAGCCCCTGAGGGTGTAAGACCCCAGGCCCATGAAGGGGCATAGCGTTAGCCCTGGAGAAGGGGCGGTGTGGAGCCCCAATGAGGGAGCAGTGTGGAGCCCCACTGATGGGAACCAAGGGCTGGGAGGCCAGTATGTGAAGCCAGGGGCACGGTTTGTTTGTGTATATTTATGTAGAGTTGCCCCGCGAGGGACCAGGGCAAGCTTGGCCTGGGTCAGGAACTTGGCTGGCCACTACCCAGGTGAAGGTTGCGGGACAGACCAAAGAGACTGTACGTCTGCCACCCCAGGTGTGATTTGGATAAAGCCCCAAGGCCTAGGGGAGCCGCTCCAGGAGGAAGCAGGGCAGAACAAGTTGTTGATACGAGAAAGAGACCTCGTGAGAGGGTGCAGAGTGCGAGAGGCCCTAGTGAAAGGAGGGCAGTGTGAATGTGCATGTGAAAGAGGCCTGATAATGAGGGCTAAGCTTGGTTCAGCGTTAGGCAAGAACTTGTGAATAGCAAGAACTTATGATGGCATCTGCAAGGCATGGGCCACCATATAAAGGAGGTTCAGCATGGTGGATAGTGCCCCCTGGCGTCGGGACCTATAATGGGTAGTCTCCCATTTTTTTCACCAGTTATGGGAACAGCAAAGTCACGGCAGACGAGACTAGGTGTACTGCTCCATAGAGACAGGTGGGAGGGCTGACTCAAGACTTGGCCCCGGGCTTGCCCCCTGTCACATTGGCCTCCAACCAATTCTCCTGTAGCTTTGGAAAAAGTGCAGAGTGTGGGGCCAGGCAGGATCTGAAGGAAGGCCACCTCACTATGGACAGATAGGGAAGACAGCCTTGTCAAAAGAAGCATATTCCCATGGTTAGGAAAAGCTTTATTCCTATGTTTAAGGAGAACAAGAGTTTTATTAATACCAAGCCACAACCCTTATGCAATTCATCCTGTAGAGTCATTGTGCAGCATTGGGTAAGTCTTTCAGGCTAAGTATTTTGACAGTGGCCAGTGATTTTAAGTGTACAATTTATGACAGCTGAGGAGCTTGAGTTTCAGAGGGTGGATGCACAACACTTTTTGAAAAGCAGATACCATGAAAGGATCACAAGGTGGGTACCCACAGATGTAGGCATCCAAAATCACTAGCCACGTTCAGTAATCTTTAGTCTCATCAGTAAAAAGAGGGAAATGGCATATGCAGTCAGGACTCTTACCAAGTTCCTTCCATCTATTTAACATGAAGTGAGGTGTGCCAGGTATGAACATGTATTTTAACTACTTAGAATGAGGAAACTCCTAGTACTATGAACGCCGTACTGGACTGGACTGGAAAAAGACATAATAAAATTTGTAGTCGCCCCAACTCTGCTCATCATACTTTGCAGAGTTTCTTAGTAAGGATTCTTTCAGTAATGTTGACAACAAAGTGTTTTGAAAACATGGAGGGCAGAGTTACACAGAGAATATTTATACAGAGCAATGTGAAAAATCAATCTTGCTGTGAAACATAACCAGCTAAATATATCACATTTTTACAGGTTCGATCTTCCTGTGAAAAAGAACTGGCTAAATACCATGATTCTTCAGTTCTGCCAAAAAAAAGTAAGTAAACAAACCTTTTTTTTCTATGTACATTTAATTCTTTTATGCACACAACATTTTTTGTGTCTCCATATCCTGCAAATCTCCTGCACGTTATTATTCCCCGCCTCCCCACAAATCTCCTTGAGATCTTGATGCATATGAGGCTGATCTTTGGACGGACCTCCCCATTTCACACAAGAGGTCAGCAGGATTTTATTCTTTCTAAAGCAGCATCCTTTCTTTCACTGGAGAAGGGTACAAAGAGGAAGAGTAGTGCAGATAATACAGAAAAATGATAGGATTAAGGCATAACTGCTCATTCTTAGGACATCAGCTCCTTGAGATGTGATAATATCAAAATCTTAGTTCCATTAAGCAAGTGAGTTTCTAGCTCTTATGGCTATAAATAAAAGCTGGAAAATATGAAGTAAGGATAATTGATGCTATGGCATCTGTTTGAATCTGCGCAGAACCAGAAGTTAAATATCGCCACAAGGTTTGACCTGCTTCATAAATCTCAGTGGAGCATTAACTCTAAGCCTCAATTATGAAATGCCCAGTAAACAACATACATACCCTCACTAAACTTCTGCCCTTCTCAACTGACGGGCAAGTATTAAACTTAGGTCAAGTCTACACTAGAAAAGTTTTGTTCCATTACATCCAGCACTACAGGCTGTAACTGCAAATTCACATCATGTGGATGTGTAATTGCGTATGTAGCAGTAAAATTGTGCTTTTCCTGGAATAGCTTATATCAGGTCCTCAATAAAAAGCTATACCAGCAAAACCACTTATTTGCTGGTATAATTACATTTATATTAGGGCATTTGCATACATCAAATGTCATAAAAGTCCCCATGCCCCTTAGCTTACATCATTATTAGACTTGCAAAAGTTTCTAGTGTAAATCAGGCCTTGGAATTCAGCTGGAGTGGGGTTGATAGTTATCACATTCTGCTCTAGAAAGCTGTGAAGAAAATGTTCAACAAATGCCTACCAGGTAGGCTAACATTTTGAAATATGCAGTTTTTGACTACAGCCTTTTTCTTTTAAAACATAGGCAAAATATGTCTGATAGTGTAGTGTTAATAGATCATTCTGCAGAGGATGGATAACTACAGTAACTAATTGTGAGCATTCAGATTTACATCATAGCTTTAAAGCAATAGAGACACTTACTGTACTTGCAAAACAACAGTTTATTCTGCAGCAGAATAGAAACGTTCTTATATAATGTCTGCTGTCAACTGAACACTACCTTTTTTTTTTTTTTCCATGTTGTAGTTTGTGGCTAGGGACAGACATTCAAAAAGCCTGAGCCTGAATTGAGTCAATTTTTGCAGGCTAGTCAAACCTACCTAGGTTTAACCAGTTTGCAACAGCACAGACATTCTCTCTGGACTGAGGAAATTCAGGCATATGCCTGCAGTGACTGAGGCTAGAAGCCGGGGGGCACTAGAACAGCCCTCCCTTCCATTCAATAGTGCTGAGCTGAGTGGGGGGATGTGGCCAGGCCCCAGCAGGATGCTCCAATTCTTAGGACATCAGCTCCTTGGAAACATGTCATGTTTCCAGGGCTTTTGGAGAAGGCTGAGGGTACTCTTTCCAAAATGCGAATGGGGCAAAAGGGAGTTCCTCTTGATGGCTATCCTTACTTCATATTTTCCAGCTTTTATTTATAGCCATAAGAGCTAGAAACTCACTTGCTTAATGGAACTAAGATTTTGATATTATCACATCTCAAGGAGCTGATGTCCTAACCCCCCACCCTGCCTGCACTGTCCCAGGCTTTTCCCCAGTCACTGCTCAAGGGACAGGAGTGTTGCCAAACCCCAGCACCGAGCTAGCACTCTGAGGCAAAGGAGGTTGTGCAGTGCATGCATCTGTTGATGATGCCAAGCTTTTCAATCTCTTTCTCCCTGCTTCTCCATATTGTCTGCAAACCTGAAAGGTGAGAGAGCCAGCAGGGAGCTGATAACACAGCTTTTATCAGTCCATTAACAAAACAAAAGCCTCTCTCATTAGTTCAAACTCTTTTTAAACAGCTTTTCCAAAGAAGGAACAGACGGACATTACCAGCTGTTGATTGGCTCCAAAAAGCCCTAAGCAGACATTGTTCGGTCTGCCTGTCCCAGTGAGATTGGAGACACACACACATACACCTCAGCATCAGCTAGCATACCACATGCCTAGGGTCCATTGGGCTGGGCTCCATGCTGCGGGAGATGGGAGGGAAGGAGGTGGGGAATTCCTGGTTGAGCAGTGAGCATCAAGGGGGCAGGGGGCAAGGGGGAACAAGGCAGACCCTACTGGGCCTGCAGTCTCTGCCAGAGCTCTGGCTAGGGAGGAGAGAGGCAGGGTCAGCTCTGCTCTCTCAAGCACAGGCCAGGGCTGCAAAGCATCTGGGATGCTGGGGGACTCTGGTTAAACTTAAACCAGGAAGTGGTCTGGGACAGACACTGCATAAATCAGTGTGACCCAAATCTGTTAAGTCCAATGCTACATTCAAGCAGGTTTATCTTGAACCAGTTTCAGGCATTCTGAAACTGGTTTATGTGCACTGAACCTAAGCTCTGTTACAAATGTAAACCAGTTTCTGATCACTTAAACCTGTTTATGTGTAATGTCTGTCCCTAGCTTGTGGGTTCACAAAAAGTAGCTGTTTCACTACTGTTATCTAATGGAGGAAATATAGCTAAGACCCAACCATACGTACAAAACCCTTTTCTAACTGTTAGATTCAAACCGGATATTCAGGTCTTTGCTTCCTTTTCTCATCTATTGTACTCATTAGTTTGTAGACAAGTGGGACAGCTGATGAGAAAAGCTACAATCATTGCCAAAAATGTATTCATGTTTACAAACATAGCTTTTAACTTTCAGGGGCGAGATACCTTGTTGGGAGTATAAGACCTATTGGTATCAAGGTGGAATGAAAGGTTTTGCTTACAGGTAGACAGAGTTCTTTGGGTAAATCTCATGTCTTTTATTAGACCAACTCTAATAAAAGAGTCTAATAAAAGATATCGGATTTACCCGAAGAACCTTGTCTGCCTATGTCCACGGCTATAACCTACACCCCAGAAACATGGAAGGTTTTGGTTATGACATACAAGGCCCTCAGTAACCTTCATCTGGTCTTGAGGGACTGTTGTCTCCCTATGCCATGCTTTCACCAGCGAGGGTCCCAGTTCAACTACAGCTGGTTCACACCCCTTGTCAAGAGTGGGGCCAGCTGACAGTGTTCCCTGGGAGGAAAAAACATGTCATGTTTCCAGGGCTTTTGGAGAAGGCTGAGGGTACTCTTTCCAAAATGCTAATGGGGCAAAAGGGAGTTTCTCTTGATGGCTGTGTGCCTGAATTCCTATAGGACTGATGAGCTTACTAGTGCTGAGATTTAATTTGTATTACTAGTAGTGTGTTTTGCTGCCTTGAGACTTGGATAGATACTTATCTTTTCAATTATTTAAATGGAAATGAATCAACAACCAAATACATACTTCTTCAAGGAATATCCTGAACATCTCGAAGGCCTTAGTTATTATTTATTCACCAGTCCTATATAGAACAGTGTTACAGTACATGCTTTCCCCCCATTCTATACACACACACACACACACATATACACACACACACACATACACACACTCATTACCAATATATATCTATACACACATATATATATTCACTACTGCAGTAAATAAAATAACTACCTTTCAGTGGTGCATTAGACATGATTTTTCCCTCATTCTCCTTTTAGAACATGTATGTACAGGTGTGTGCAGGGCTTTTATTTTTAACTTTAGGTAAGTGCTTGCTTAACAGTTCACCTGAATAAGAATGGATTTCAGTATGTTCTTTAGTGCTGTCCTGAATTTGGGCCAAAGGCCATTTTTCTTTTATTGTCCCAAGAATAACATTTATTTCAAATCGCTGCTGAAATTTCTAAAACTACTCATGTAAGAATCTATAGCAACAGTTCCCCTTTCTTCTAACGTGAAAGCGTCACGGTCCCTTCTATGCAGCGGGATTTTTACTCCTGTGGCTTCTTCCAATGAAACAAAATGTCTTGGCAGTGAGCCAGACAACTGCACTGAAAAATCTTTCTTTGCGTGCATCAAATCATTAAACCACAGAGCACACTGGAAATGCATTAAACCACAAGACATGCCTGCAATGAAAACTGCAGTATGCCACAAGACACACTTGCAATGAGGCACCGGCCTTTTTAGCATTCTCACTCTTTACAACAACACTGATGATATTCTTGTGCCTAAAGAGCCATAGGTACATTGGGAAAAAGATGTATATAAATACATTTTGTTTTCTAGCTCCAATCATAAAGTCACTGACATAGTACTACATAGGTCCGGATAGGACCTAGATAGGTATATATCCAAGGCTCAAGGCAGCAAAACACACTAATAATAATATCAATAATAATACCAAATCCTTGGTAAAGTGTTTCCTTTCTGTTGTACTTCTAACCACTGCCAGAACTCGGGGTCGTTCAGTTCACACTCCTCCACAACCATTCATGCTCCAGAACAGGATTTAGAAGCATGTGCTGTGATCCTTTATGGAGCAGCCATCTGGATCACTACCCTAAGGCCTCTGATCTATTCTCTTGAGGCTGCACAGCACAGGCAGACTGTGTCAAACCACGTCACTCAGTGACACGCTTAACAGTGGTCCAAATTACTTTGAATGGTACACTTGAGAAGAATAAGTGAAAAGGTATTTAGAGATAAGGGGACAAATAGGCAAATGTACTCATGTACTTTGTGAGAACTAAATACAAGTATACAGGTGCCCTGGCATACACATGCATGTCTTGGTTTGTGCCTGAGTGTTGCATGTACGCGGTCTGTAAGCTGTCTGTGTGCAGTGGTTAATGTACCTGATTCAGGCACAAATACACCCACAATTATGGCATGTGAGTACTTGAAAATGTGCCCAAAGTCTTCATTGATGACAAAAGTCATTGCATGCTGCTTCACCACTTCAAGACTGCCGTCAAAACATCACAAACCTTGTACTTTCCCACCAAATCTGTCTTACTGTGTGAACACTGACAGACATTCAGCAGCATCACCTTACAGAGCATCACCTTTCAGCAGCATCACCTCACAGAGTCAGTAAATGGTTTGATATCTTCTCTGCAACTTTCTTAAGGTGTGGAGCTCATCTACGCAGCTATCTTGTTTTTTCTCATGGTTATTTCAAGGAAATGAGACACAGAAGAAATACCATATTTTCTAGCATACAACACACCTCCTGGATATAATACACACCTTGTTTTTGAAAAGCAGAATGAAGAAAAAAAGATTTTTCCAGAGTGATGGCTGCATACAGCAGGGACAGAGCCTAATCTTTACCTGCCACATCCTCCATTTCCTGGTTAACTGCAGCTAAAAACCTGGCTATAGCTCAAGACTGGCCTTAGTGTCTTGACTGGTTGATCTATTTATTGAAAAGAAATAAAGAGTCCAGGGCTGTGAAATAGGATGAGAGAAACCAGGAGAAGCTAGCAGACAAAAATTTCCCAAAGGTTAGCTTGATTAGCAGAACATCAAAACCATTAAAAAGAAGAGTGGACCATTAACTCAATGATCCATTAAGCCAATTGACTCTCTTAACTGCCTGAAAAGTAAAACCACAGCTGCTGCACTGTGGAAGAAGAATCAAAGTCAGGTTCTTTTATCCCAGGAGGAAAATCAGCTTCCTTGCTTAATATTCTCACCCCAGTTTTGGTGGGCTGATATAGGACAAAAAAGACACGTGTTGTATGCGAGAGCATACGGTATACTCTGTACAAAAGATTGGCCCTATCTATCCTCCCTGGGTAACTTGGAGGAATCAGATATATCCTTCAGTATTTGGGCATTGACTCTATGGAACAGAAGCAGACGGGAATTCTACCATGCACTTGGTTTGAAATGTGCAATGTTTGCATAGCCTCAGTTGCAAAATGTGAGCGCATGACATTTTTTCGGTGCTGAAACATTACTGTCGTGTTAGGAATTTGTAACAGGAACGAAAGGAAAAGTATTTTAGTGGGTTTTATTTAGCTGGCATCTTGCCATGTGTCAAGAAAGAACCACATGGATTTATCATAAAAGCATTATTTCAGTTGGTATTTTTTAGACAGGAGGTTAACCAACATCTTTTAATGTTCCGGTTTCTGAGGGCTGATAGATTTCTTTGCCCCTTTGTAATTAGAGGCAGATAATCACTGAGACAGTGATAAATGTTATTGCACATAGTAAATTTAATATTACAAATATAATAGTTTGGTTTTTACTGCAATGTCAAAGATCTTTGGATCAAACTCAACAGAGATTAGGAAGGCAATCTTTAAAAAAAATGCCCTGTAAAAATGTATACAAAAACCAGACAAGGTTATTTCAAGGCTCAGAGATCTAATTAGCAGACTGCCGCTCAAGCATAACATGCCTTTAACTCTCCGGATATGGATCTCCTCTATTGCTTAAGCTCTCTGTGTGTTCTGGTACCAGTGTATGTAAACCAGCTAGCCTAATGATGAGATTAATTGGATATTACCATTTTAGTTTAGTTTGCATGATTTCAGAGAACAGGGATGAATAAGGAGCAAGATTGCTTCCTTTTTTGTTTTCCAATTTCATTGTAACAACAACAAAAATGGATTTGATAACAGAACAGTGTAGTACTGGTACACTACACTGGTATTTGTGCACCAGAGAGAAGTGACTTGACACAGCATTATAGGATCCAACATCTAATTGCCCATTATCCTTAAATGGGTGCAGGAGGAAGAGGACACAAAAACCTTTACCCCTTTCAATGCCCAGAGACAGGAGAAGTCTACTTACACCCTCTCTGCTACTTGCACACAAAGGGATAGAGAAGCACATGGGGTGCTCTGCTATCCTCTATAGCCTTCAGCTCCCCTGCACATGAATGTCGACTGCAACTCTACGCCGCTCCCTGTTAACAGCCACCATCTGACCACCCCATGCTCATTAATGTTACCTGGTCATTGGTAGGGAATCACTCCAACTTCCTTTTCTCTTTGCTTTAAAGTGATACCTTGCATTTCCCTGCAGTCTATAGAAAGCAGGGTTCAGGTTCACATGGCCAGATTGCCAAAGTGATCAATTAGGAAAAATAAAGCCAATTTCCAAGAGTGCAGAAGAAAAGCTAGTCAGGGACAGCGTATAGTGCCCAGTGAGATGGCTGTGTCCACAGGGAACTGGCTCTGTAAACCTAGCAAGACACAGAGGACACCAGAGCTGAAAAGAAGACTTTAACATTTCTTTCATTTGGGCCTGACCTTGCAGTGAGCTCCACATTTATGTACCCTTTTGCTAATGGAGAGGCCTGGAGACTCTACACAAGGAGCTGAGTGTGGCTCTGGGGCCAGAATTTGTTGCATTTACTCCAGGTCTCCCTTGCTCTCTTTGCAAATCTCATGTAAATGATATATGATACGTATGAATAATATTTTTCTCATTAAATACTTATCCTTGGAACAGCAGAAGTAGCATTCTGCTTAGGTTGCTCTTGCAAATTTGGGCCACTTCATAACTATCGGAATACAAAGCTTCCCATCATTTAGAGTTTCTGGGATTAATGCTCTCACTTTATAGTCATAAATGTTCACTTTATTAGCAAAATCGTTAAAATTATACCCGAGCACTGATTAGGGGATTGATTTATCTCTTCACATAGCAGATAGGTCATGTATTAGTCCACTGAGAAGATAGAGGAAAGTTTGCTCAGGTTCCCCTTAGATTTTACAGCTGCTAAATGCAATTTCAATTTCATAGAACTTTGAGCAGTTAATTTCCTGTGTCCATGACTTCCATCTGTGTTAGCAGCAGACCCCTGAAAATGTCTAATGAAGGATTAATAGAAAAACCACATAAAATCTTAATGCTAATTTCCTTTCTCACTGTAGTTATATTATTAATGTCACACTTCTTGGAAAGGACCATACATGCTTCTTTAATAGACAAGTCATAAAAGAGTAAAATTAAATTAGCAGATCCATCTGTGATTCTGATATATCACAGTGCCCTGTTTTATATAATCTGTTAATTTAAACTGTGGTCATTTCATCTAAATAACAAACAGATAAGCAATCATCATCTGGGCTAGAGATGATGTTACTGCTTTATATTACATTGCTTAAAAATTAAACTACAGAAAGGTTATATATAACTTGAAATTTAAGCAGAAAGTCATATGAGTAACATCAATGTGTAACATCCCTGGAAAATGTAAAGAACGTGGTGACACTGTAATCACTCAGATGATTCATAGGAGCGCAGATGCTTGTGCTTCTAACTGCACGTTTCTAACTACAGATTCTATAGTTTACTTCAAGGTCAGAACAAATGTGGCATGTGACTCTATTAAATAATTCAACAATGTAACCCTGTTAATGTATCTGTGTTCTGTGTGACAACCTCTGAGATGCCTATCTGCATGCCTCCATGGGTATGCATGGCCAGATTGCTGGGAACTGTCTCTCTGATCTGCATATCTCCCTTGGTATGAATATCTGATGGGTGGGAATGCTTTGCATTTGTTTTGACAGGGCTAACATGGTTTAACTGCATTTAGCAATTTGAATATAAGGAGTCAGGTGAGGTAGGTTGTGCATGCACTGTCCCTTATAGAATTTATAAGGGTACTGATGCTGTAAGAGGAAATTTGGGTAAAGGTTGCTGAGGGCTCAGCACTCATTATGCCTTGTATGGAAGTCTAAGATGGGGGGACCCTCAGCTCAGGAGACATTGTAGGTAGGAGCTCTTCAAGAGGGGTGGTATTGCACTTTACCATCCAGCTTTGCATGGATAAGTACTGGTGATATCCAAGTACCTCTACTACAGGGGTGGGCAATTATTTGGGCTGGAAGGCCACTTGAAGACTTTTGGTGAGCTGTTATGGGCTGGGGGGATGGAAGGGATGCTGACCCGGCTCGGTGCAGCAAGGGAGGTGGGGCTCACCCAGCCCAGTGCAGCAGGGAGAGAGAGTGGGCAATTGATCCTATCTGGCCCTGGGCCCATTTGCCCTGCACCCACTGCGAGGGGCACCAGATGGAGAGGGAGGACAGGCTGGGGGAGCCTCTATGGAGACCAGCCCAGGACCGCTGAGGGCAGAGTATGCTTGGTTGGGTGGATGGGATAAAGCCATGGGTGGGTGAGGAGTGGCATCTGAGAGCAAAATGGGCAGGCGAGGCCAGGATAATGGGGCAGCAACAGCGCAGCGTTGGGGCTTGGGGCAGAGCCATGATCCTCTCCCCACACATCCCTGTGACAGGTGCCAGTTCCATGGGACTGATGGTGGCTCTGTCCTAGGCCCTGGTCTCATGCTATCATCACCCCATGATCCTGGCCCAGCCCATCCTGCTCCCCGATGCCACTCCCCACCCACCCATGGCCCCATCCCATGTGCTTGGCCGAGCATGCCCGTCCCATGGGGGCCCCAGTCTGGTCTCCATGAAGATTCTACCTGCCTCCTCCATCTGGTGCCCCTAGCAATGGGTGTGGGGTGATGGGCTGCAGTGCCCAGGCAGCAGGGCCAGGGCTGGTGGCGGCAGCGGTTGGCAGTGGCAGCTGAGCAGAGTGAGCCACCACCAGGGGGGCTGTTGGGAAGCCGAGCCCAACTACCATATTTCCTCCACCCCACTGCAGGCCCAGGGGAGCCAGGACCAGTCGCACATAATCAGTGGGCCACAGATTATTAAGGATTTCCCAAGACTGTCTGTCATCCCGTTTTCCCTTCAATAAGCCCTGTTTAACACTGCTTGTGAGTGGAGACTTCATTTCACAGTGGACCATCCAGCAGAAATTATTTTCCCAGGTTTTGGGGTGGGGGATCAAGAAAAGATAGTAAACTTGTTTAAGTTGAACTCAGCCTTTATCACCACTGTCCAGTGCCTGGCAGAAGAATTACACAGATAATCTTACATCCAGTTAAAACAAGCCAACAGTAAATCATATTACTCTAACAGCAGGACTAGCCAATAGTAAATCATAGTAACCAAAACATCTAATTGAACAGGAAGATGTTGTACCCCTAATTCTCTGTGGAAACATAATGGGCTAGGTACGCAAAGGGAGGTGGGTATTGTGGGTCTTAGACGTTGTTGCAAAGCCTACACTTTTGAGTCCTGGAGAATTAAGGGGCAGCACCGTACCACCACTTTGTCTGCTGTGTTTTGTGGTGAGCTCAGTTCTGTAGGACATACATGGAATACAAGGGAAATCATGAGCCAGAGAAGGGGAGTCTGGGTCTGATCCGGTGAACCCGAATGGGGTCCATCCTGGGAGCCAGGCACCAATCAGCAACATTTAGTGAGCATAGCAGAGAACTGCAGTGCACCAAGGGATTCTTTCTCAATATTGCCCTTGAGAATCTGATTCTATTCCTGTCTGTGTCAGAGGTTTCCCCTGAGACGGTAATCAAGTCACTGAAACCAAACTTTTCCTAGATTCTTCATTGCCCAAGTGCCCAACTTGAGACCCCAGGGCTCTGATTTACCCAAGCACTAAGCACTCGCAGGAATCAATGAGCATCCCTCCTTTGAACCCACACAGTTCTTTATACTACTTACTCTGAAAAAATGCATCACAAATTAGCAATCCTAATTAACGGATGCTTTTGACTGCAATTTCCTTGTGCTTTAATTCCTCATTTGTAAACTGGGGATAAAAAATACCCCTTCATCTCACAGGGCTGTTGTAAAAATACATTCATTGTTTACCAAGCTCTCCTATACTAGAATGCTGAGAGCTGGAGAAGAGACCATGAGGAAATTACTCATTTTCTCTTCATAGCAGTTTACTGGCAAACTTTCTTAAAGTATTTTGCAGTGAGTTCCCATTTTCAGTGCATGTATATGTTTTCTTCTTAGCTTAATTAATTTTATTTAATAAAATATCTCTCAGATCCCTATAAGAAATAGAGAGCATGGCAACTTAATATGGTCCTACCCAGTGATGAAATAATCCGATTGATATTATTGCATCTGGTTTAAAAAATACTCAAATAATTCACTATATTGGTTCATTCGGATTGGCAGAAATCAGGAATAAGTGAAGTAGAGTCACTAGATTTAGAATCATAGAAAGTTAGGGTTGGAAGGGACCTCAGGAGGTCACATCTAGTCCAACCCCCTGCCCAAAGCAGGACCATCCCTAACTAGATCATCCCAACCAAGGCTTTGTCTAGCTGGTCTTAAAAACCTCCAAGGATGGAGATTGCACCACCTCTCTGGGTAACCTGTTCCAGTGCTTCACCACCCTCCTAGTGTGAAAAGTCTTCTTAATATCTAACCTAAACTTCCCTTCCTGCAACTTGAGACTGTTGCTCTTTGTTTTGTCATCTGCCACCACTGAGAACAGTTCAGCTCCATCCTCTTTTGAACTCCCCTTCAGGTAGTTGAAGGCTGATATTAAATATCCCTCTCAGTCTTCTCTTTTGCAGGCTAAATAAGACCAGCTCTCTCAGCCTCTCCTCACAAGTCATGTCCCTCAGCTCCCTCACCATTTTTGTTGCCCTCCACTGGACTCTCTTCAATTTCTTCACATCCTTTCAGCAGCAGGGGCCCAAAACTGAACACAGTAATCCAGATGTGGCCTCATGAGTGCTGAATAGAGGCTGGAAGCCAGATAGAGTTCAAAATCAGGCCTATGAGGGTTTTTGAGTTTTTTGGTTGGTTTGTGCGTTTTTTGTTGTTTTGTATTTTTAAGACTAGTGCATTAACATTTTACCCTAATGACTTCCCTTTTATGACATTAATGGAGGTGACCTTTCAAGTACATTCCTTTTAAAGTCTTTTGTTTTTTCTCTTTAGTACAAGAAATATTTCATGGTTAGTTGTACAGGATCCCATATGAAATCAATAGGACGCAGAAATAAACTAAGTAGTGCAATCTGTAACAATGAACACAATCTGAACTTGCCAAAAAGCACACATAATTATTAGAATTTTACTTTGTATTTAAAGAGCTAGCAAATTTCCCAGCTAAATTATGCACATATAAAACACAGCAAGAGTATTGTTACACGTTAGAACACAGTCAGTGCAAACACAGCCACACATCTTTTTACTCATGAATACATTTGCAGAGTAATCATGTGGCAGAAAGCTAATGTAATTAAAAATAATGCAATATAAATTATTGTGGAAATTTAATATTTTATGCAAGACTCATGCCTTGCTCTATTGGAAATGGATTTTTCTGTCAAGGTCCAGGTGGTAGGAGTATTGCAAATAAGCCAGAATACATAGGCCTGATGTTTCATTAATGTTGTGATACAGAAATATTGTTCTTGGACTGTTAATAGTGCCGAAACAACCTTATTAACACTAGTATTCCATTAAAAACTTCCAGACTGTATTAACAGTTTCAAGGTTATCTCTTTCTTTTAACTACAGACATATCAAGAGGCCAGTGTCTGTGTGCATCTACTGTTTTCACCTGGCAAAGTGATCCTCACAACACAAAAGAGATGCCACGGTGCATCAGGGTAGGGAAACTGAGTTCAGGGTGACTCAGTTTTCCTACTTTGCTTAAAGAAGCACTACAGGCCTAGACCATGTGATTTAGGTCTGGGATGTTAAATTTTACCAAAGCACTTATAGTAGTGAAAGTCCTAGTATGGATACAACTGTACAGGTTATAAAATACTTTACTTCAATATAGTTTATTCTGATTCCCAAACATTTCTTTTAAAGAGTGTAACTATAAAGAACTAAGTTGTAGTTAAGGCAACATATTACTATAACTCAGTATAGTTATAATACCAAAACTTTCTTGCATAAAAATGCCATAGAGTCATGACCCAGTTATACTTTCATGTCTATGGCTAACTACAGACAATCAAAAAGCCTGAGGCTGAATCAATTCAGTCTTTGCAGGTTAGTCTAAGCAGCAGAGATTAAACTGACTAACAAGTGAACAGATATTCACTTTTGATTCAGGAATTGCAGGCACATGCCTGTAGTGACTCAGGCCAGAAGCTGGGGGGCATGAGAGCATGGCTATCTGGCTAGCCAGCATGGGCTGTATGTTCACTTCCTCTTCCTGTTGCCTCCAAGGTCTCTGGGATTCATGGTCCAGAATCATAGTTTCATAATAAGCAGGGTCGGAAGGTACCTGAGCAGATCATCAAGTCCGACTCCCTGCCCTGGCAGGAAAGAGTACTGGGGTCAAACGACCCCAGCAAGGTGATTGTCAAGCCTTGTCTTAAAGGCCCCCAGGGTAGGAGCCAGCACCACTTTGCTTGGAAGTTGGTTTCAAATCCTAGCTGCCCTGACAGTGAAGTAGCGCCTCCTGATATCTAGCCTGAATCTCCCCTCTGCCAGCTTGTGACGGTTATTTCCAGTCACTCCTGGTAGTGCTCAGGGGAACCGGGACTCCCCCAGTGCCTGCTGGTCCCCCCTGACTAGTTTGTAACAGGCCACTAGATCCCCCCTCAGCCTTCTCTTGTGGAGGCTGAATAGGTTCAGGTCACAGCAGCAGGACTCTGAAGGGTTGCTAGTTACTTCCTCTTCCTGCTTCCTGGTGCCTCTGGGATTTGTAGTCCAGAGTCACAGCGAAGAGTAAGTTTAGCAGAGAAGGGCAGCTCTGTACTCAGAGGAAAGAGGGATTTAATGCCCCGCCTCCACCATGGCCCCAGCTGGGGTTTGCCGGCGTGGGGGGACAGTTCCTGCTCTCTCCCCCCTCTTCTCTGCTGGAGCAGCCAGAACAGCCCATCCCAGCCCATCCCAGGGCTGCAAAGCATGCTGGGGGAACTGTGATCTAACTTGAACCAGGAATGGGAGTGGGGCAGAAGTTTCATAAACTAGTTTGACCCAAATCAGTTCATTCTGATACTACATTTAACCAGTTTTATTTTAAACCGGTTTCAGCCACTTTGAAAATGGTTTATATGCATTGAACTTTTGTTCTGCTACAGATTTAAACTAGTTTCTGATTCTTAAACTGGTTTATGTATAACTTCTGACCCTAGTGTATGAGAGTTGTAACCATGTGAAAAAAACAGGACTGGGCTATTATCCCTTTTGTCAGCAAAATAAAAGGTAATTTTCATGATGAATCCCTTATGAAGATTTCCTTCAACTGTTTTTCATAGATTTCATAGATTTCATAGACATTAGGGCTGGAAGGGACCTCGGGAGATCATCGAGTCCAGCCCCCTGCCCAAAGGGCAGGAAGTCAGCTGGGGTCATAGGATCCCAGCAAGATAAGCATCCAATTTACTCTTGAAGGTGTTCAATGTAGGTGCTTGAACCACCTCCGCTGGCAGACTGTTCCAGACCTTGGGGGCTCGGACAGTAAAGAAATTCTTCCTTACGTCCAGCCTGAAATGGTCTTGCAGGAGTTTGTGACCGTTCGACCTCGTCATCCCTTGGGGCGCTCTGGTGAACAGACGTTCCCCCAGATCCTGGTGGTCACCCCTGAGAAACTTATAGGTGGCCATCAGATCACCCCTGAGCCTGCCCTTTTCCAGGCTAAAGAGTCCCATGGCTCTCAGCCTGTCGTCGTAAGATCTGTTTTCCTGACCCCTGATCATGCGCGTGGCTCTCCTCTGGACTCTCTCAAGCTTCTCCACATCCTTTTTGAATTGTGGAGCCCAAAACTGGACGCAGTACTCCAGCTGCGGCCTCACCAAGGCCAAGTACAAGTGGAGAGTGACGTCCCAGGATTTGCTCGAGAAGCATCTATGGATGCACGCCAGCGTTTTGGTTGCTTTACTAGCCACAGCATCGCATTGGAGGCTCATGTTCATCTTGTGGTCAATGATGACCCCCAAGTCTTTTCTTCTGTAGTGCTAACCAACGTAGCACTGCCGAGCCTATAAGGGTGCTGCAGGTTTTTCCTCCCAAGGTGGAGAACCTTGCATTTTTCGGTGTTAAACACCATGAGGTTCTTGTCTGCCCATTTGCTGAGCTTGTCCAGGTCAGCCTGGATCACCCGCCTATCTTCTGGCGTGGATGCTTTGCTTTCTTTATTAGAGAACTGCAATTTGCTCCCCTCAGATAAAGTAGCTGAGGATCCCAGGAGGTTCAAGGCAGACTAATGCTATTGCTAGAGGTCCAGTATCCCACAGAACATCTCTAGTAGGAACATCTCTGGTTACTGGCACTTCTTTCACCTCTGTGTCAGGGTGGCTCTGAAAGTCATGGCTGCCCCTGGGTTGGTCGCTCTTGCTGTGTTTTTATCACTCCTGAGGAATGTAAAAGCATATAAAAACTAAAAGTCACAGTAACTTTATTAACTTTGCTTTTTAAGCTGTTTGTATGACCCCTCCCTTCTTTCCTTTTTGTGGACTATAAACTATACCAGGAATTCCTGGGAAGAGTAAATGAGGAAGGGTTTTCCATAACCAAAGAGCATGGTGAAAATGATCCATGTTTCTGGTATTAGAAATGCACCACACTGAAAAAGCCATGGTAATACATCTTCAGAAATATGTTTTCTGTTGCACATCAGAGAAGCCTATTTATTCAAGTGATGAGTAGATCACTTCTGGTCTTTTAAATTTTAAATAAATAAATGTTGCTATATACCTCCTAGGTGTGAGGTTTTGGAGTCTAGTGCTACAATGCCAATATGATTTAATGGAATAATTGTTGGAAATAAGTTTTTTGTGACAAACCCTGCTTGTCAGCCTGCTGGCTTTGAACTAGCACAGTGAGAGTGGTCCCTGCTAAACAGGTTCAGGACAGACCAAGACCCCTGCACAGCCAACCTTCACCGCTAGGGCCTCGGTGCTCACCCACTGTGCACTTGTGGAGAGATACAAACACCTCTGCAATTTAAGAGGTGGATTAATAACTTTGAACTCAGGTAATGAGGAGGCTATTGCTTGGCTTCACATATTTGCATCCGCTAAATAATAAATAAATTGTTGGAAATTAATACTGTAATGCTGGAGTGAATTACTGCATAGTTACTAGATTTTCCAACAAAGCTACTAACCTATATTACCTCCTGCATAACTCTACTGAAGTCAATGGTGTTATGTCAGCAGGTCTGGCACAGAGTGTTTAATTTATGCAGTTAACGCAATCGGTACGAAAAGCCAACATCTGTACTGACTTTCACCTATTCAATCCTATCGACCTCAGTGAGGTCATATTGCTTAGGAACAGGCTGATCTTGCTCTTGTTGCAGTGAATGGCTCCTAACATCAGTTGCAGTAGGATTCAAGCTTAAATTAGGAAATAACTTACTCTTATCAGCAGGGATCCCTTTAGACCATAAAACAATTTAAGACTCTTATTGGTTTATGAGTCAGCAAAATACTTCAATTAGAGTTTTGCTGGAGGAGGAACTGCAGGATGAATTCTTTCTTGAGACAAACTTGTTGACATGAAAGAAAGTTCATTGCTTTTCCTACCAGTTCCCAGGTTGCCATCACAGCTTCTTGCTATTATGAGCCAGTCTCTTTAAATGTATAAGAAGAAAGCTTTCCCCTCAAGCTGTCATCCTTGTACAATGGAGCGAATTCTCTTCCTCTGACCCGTTTACGAACATAAAACTGGAAGGGTCTCCTGGGACATCAAGTCCAGTCTCCTGTATTCGCAGGTTATCATGAACACAAGGAATATCCATAATCACCACTTTAAACTCTCAGCCTTAGACGCAAGGCATGATATCCAAAACAGCAAGAACACTTTATAATATGCCATAGATAAAAGCAAGGGAGATGAGGCCACAGCCAGTGTCCTGCTACTATAATAAGAAGGCAGTAGTTGGTTAATATATACTTTGAAGATCCTAGGAAAAAGACCATGTCCCATATCTCAGAGGAAGGCAAAACACCCCACAGTCCATTTCAATCTGATCTTAGGGAAAAATTTCCTGACCCCAAATTTGTCAGTAGCTGTGGCCTGGAGTGCAAGAACAAGACACTCATTCTGTCCAGGAACCACCGTGTTTTCTAAATGCACCCTGGTAGAAACTACGCTTAGATCTCATCAGTATCTTAATGCCTCAGTGGAAAGTGAACCTTGCCTCCCCCCAAAAGCCAACAGCATACATAAAAAAAAATGTCCTTCCTGCTGGATTACCTGAAACCTTCCACGCCACAACAGCTACCTTATTACACCACCCTGGGGACTGCAAGCATGTGACTCCTCATCACAGCCACTGAATCTCCTATCGTACCCGTCCTTCCACCTTTATCCACGTCAGTCTTAAAACAATTTAGCTTCCTTGCCTTGACTGTTTTCCTTGAAAGGCCGTTCCTCCACTAGTTAGAAATCTTCCTGTTTTCAAACTAAATGTATCCACAGAAAGTGTGAAGTCATTTTGTCTTGCGCTGGTGTCAGTTCTTCAGCCTTAAATATGCAGGTGTCATTTTTTCAACTGTGATATTCACCCCATGAGTGTACTTGTGAAGAGTTCTCATATCCCTTCTCAATCTCCATCTCCAAATTACCTATTATTATTTATTACCTAAAGCTATGTTGTGCTTTGCCAACCCTGCAAACAACTTGGGTCCTGCCCCAATCAGTTTAAAATCTGTTGTGGATAAAACCAGCACAAACTTTTAAATCAGTCACTACAGCAGGAATAGATGGGGTCACAGGAAACCATCAATCACAACAGACTAGCCTAAAATGGTGAGTCATAAAGGGTGATTTGATGGATAATGATCACAGGTAGGGGAGGATGAAACAAGGTTCAGACAAAGATGTGCTGCTCCACTGACTGCAAAGTGAGCCACACATGCGCATCCAAAGGTATAATTATATCCTTCTGTCAAAATGAAAAGCACAGCACTGTAGCTGAAAGCTGAATTTAGCAAGCAGAGGCCAGAAGGCCAGCATAATGGGCCAAGATACAACATCACACTAAAAATTAAGAGGAACAATCTGCCTTACTTGAAATTTGTCATATTCAACCACCTAAAGAGGGCACGAGGATAAAAGAAAGTGTTTTGAATTTGTATGCAGAATCTGAGTTTTGTCACAAGCCCCATCTTTTACAGTAGCCTGCAAGGACATACACATGTGCTTAGTTTTGTGCCCCTCGACCTGTACCGTGATGCCTTTGGGCCCGCTCACAACGAGTAAAGTTAAACTTCCTCATAAACCTTTGACAGTTTGGGGTGTACATATTTGTCACAGCACTTAGCACAAGCTCAGCTGGAGGCTATAGACTTTACAGTAACCCAATTAGCTAGTAGTGATGGATTGGATTGCTTTTTTGTTAAATGGAGTCATCAAAATAGATCACAATCTGTACAAAAGGCAGCAAATGTTTTACTCTGTATGTTCAAAGTTACAGTTGTGATTGAACTTTTTTTTCATATTGGAAATCAGTTTGACTTTACATTAAGTAGAGAGGAACTTCATATGCGCGCGCGCGCACGTGTGTGTGTATATGTGGTGCATTAATTTGTGAATTAGAAAATGAATTACTGGTAGGATTAGATGAGTGTCATATTGTACGAATTACTTGTCAGTTTGATCATGTTCAGAGGTATTTTCAACTCTTCCAAATTCAATCTAATAAAAATGCAAGAAAGCATTACCTCTGCAAGAAAGCTCATCCTGACTTAATGAAAAATCAGAACCAATGTGTCTCCCGTACTATCACATTACCATTAAATTCTTCACATTTATGCCCTAAATATTACTGGTACTTAGCAGCAATAGTCTCAAAACGCTAGGGAAAGGTTTTCAATGAAAAGGCAAGCTTTCTAATAATTTTTCTTGGAATACTTACTGAGGTTTACCTTGAACATATTGGATGTAAGCACGATAAAGCAGAGTAAGTTGTATAGATCATACCTGATATAACAATAACATACCAGCGCTAGACGAATAGCTAAAAAATGCTTCATGTTGTAGTTTGAAAAAGCTTCAGTAGTTAAGAGTCAGATTGTATCCAGAAACCTATGGGAAAGGATTAAAGAGACTAGGAAATTTGGTGAAGTTCACCCATTGTATTTAATTCAAATTGCTCTGGTATGGGGGAAGGTTGGAGAGGGAACAGGTCTTCAAAGGAGCCATTGGAGGAGCATGGATCCTTGATCAGGCAGACTGAGGATCTGAGGAAAAGTAAAGAAGAGACTTAAAGTCCAGCAGAGAGTTAAGACATGACTTTCTTTCTCTTTGGAAAGACATCAAATCTCTGAGCAGCTGCAGGCAGCTTTAGCTTTGGTAAGATATCTCCCGGTTTTGGAGGCATTTAATTATCCTGTTCAAACATATGCCCCTGCTTCAAAACTTCAAAACTCAAATGGTATCAAACCTTCCAGAGGCCACCATAGTATCCAAATAAAACTGGTGAAAGAAGAAGTATTTCCAGCAAGCTCTCAGAAATCTTTGTGTCTTTGTGTTTGTTTCTGATACGCATTACGTTTCACTCCAGTGACTTCATCCGTCTTTCACTTGCCACATTGCTGTTGTGGCTTGTTTACAGATAAATGGGAATGAAATGTAAACTCAGTTCAAATGAGTAAGATATACAGTCAGTGTCACTTGAAGCTGTGCAACATGAATTTCTATGAAACAACAGTCTACCTAGCCTGGAAAACTAGGCTCCGCTGTTTTGGGATGACCCGTATCCTCGACTGAAATAGAAATATTTTTACTACAGACCAAAGAGTCAATGCCCATAGGGTATAGGGCTTTTATTTGAAGTCCTCCACTCTGAAAAGGGGGTGAGGAGTTTTCTGGCACTTGAAACAGCCAATGGCATATGTGGCTGTTTGCTTTCACTTGACTGCTTCTTTGTGAAGATCTTGGAAATAATTAGGCACCAACAAAATGCATTCATCAAGCATTTTTTCTCATTTGATCCTTTTTCTCAATGCAAAAATGAATTTCTGAATATATTATCCTGACATGCACATTTTTTTATTTTCTGGCTGGCTACCCAACAAAGAATTTTGATTTCTTTTTCTGACCTGCAGTTCAAAAAGAAACATCTCTGAATACTAACATTTCACAATTCAAAGGCTGAGCAGTGCCTTACTCTGTACAAAGCCCAGTGCCTGTGTTGACGCTGACAAACTCAAAATTTGTTATCCGAGGACCTAAATTTGGTTAGCAAATTCAATGTGTTCAAGTAAAATGTGCTTTACACTTTGCTAAATTTGGGATTAAAGTCCACAGCGATGCCAGATTCCATGTGGCCCTTGCCTGGGCGTACAAAAGAGAAGACATAAGCAATCTATAGGAGAGGGATAGAGAGGCAGTAGGTCTTCAAACAAGGGAAGGGCAGTCTCTTCATGGGTTGGGCTGGGGATCTGAGGGAAAGGGACAGTCAAACTTCAGCCCTTTTGCTATCAAGAGTGTGGGAACTACGCAACATTGCAAATTAACATTACCTCAAAGGGATTGAGGAGAGACAGGGAGCAGAAATGGTTGAGATTGATTCTCTCCAGCAGGAAAACCTATGAAAAAATATCTGGAGAGATTTCATTTTCACAGATGGACACGACACCTGAATGCATATAAAGCATCTTGCACAATTCAAACTGAGCAGAAGAGAAACACATTAGAGACAATTTCCTTATGCTGACATGTGTTTGGGATTACTGTGAAGAATATCGATACTCATTTCAGCATCACCAAGATTTGTCCTTAAAGCAGTTGCTACTTGTCATTAAGGACACTCAATCCAAATTTACATAAAACAGCCTGTTCACATGTTGCCTGCCATATGCTGTCTGCTTTCATGTTAGTGAATCTGCAGAAAGGAACATGTTTGGACAAAACAACTATTGAAATTAATACATCCCTGAAATTTTGCATTTCCTATGACTTTCTCAAGTGAATCTGGATTTCCATGTGGACAAGTACTCTAATGTCAGAACTTCAGCTTATTTGTGATGGCTACATCTCCATACTATTGGTGATTATCAAAGTTTTTTCCACTTCACCATCTGCTCCAGAACTGGAAAAATGTAGATGGGATTAAGACCTTGCTCAGTGGAGAATCATAGACAAGAATTATTTGGTCTTTGTGCTATTTTTCAAATGTGATTTTTTCTTTACTCACCTAGGACCAGATTTGCAAAGATATTTAGCTATCTAAAGATGGAAATGTGTGCCTCAAAAGCACACAAACAGATTAGGCATCTAACTCCCACTGAAATCAGTTTATGTGCTTTGGATAATCTCACTTATCTATATGCATTTTTATGAAGCTAAATACCTTTGAAAACATGGCGTATAATGTTCATGGTGCCTCATTACACAAGGATTTTTTGGGCTAGGAATCCAGGTTCTTCAAATTTAATCAATATTAACTCTTCTTCAGAATAGACTGTAGGAGAAATGCATTGATAGGGAACTGCACACAGGCATAAGATGCAGAAAGCACAGGAAAAAAAATCCCTCCATAGGATGGGGCACCCTGAAAAATAAGAACTGAGCCCAAATAGGGCAGAAACAATAACACTCTATTTTGTACTTAAAAATAAAAGTTCATTATATGAGAGACTACATCAACCATTCCTAATCCTTATGATTTTTCTTTAAAATCTGATTTGCATAATACATGAAGAATGGTGTTTAATTGGAGTAGATGAAGTAGCAATTGTGAACTAATTTGCAGAATAGCTCATTTCACATGTTACAGTTTTAGCATATGTCTTACAAAATAAACCGGGGAGTCTACGAACTGCCTTGAGCTCTGTTGAATTCCATATGCTCTATCAATAATTATACCAGTCCTAGAGTCACACCAGGCTTCGGCAGAATAACAGAAGCCTTCTGTTATTATCTAAAGCAAGCCTATAATTTATTCCATTTTTCGTAAGATTGTTGGTGGTGGTGAAGTTATCATACCAGCCACCTGTGCAGAACCTTTTGACAGAAGGTTAAAGCTTTGCTGTTCACCTTTTGACTTGCTAGGAGTACAGTCATAGGATGATGCAGTGAAATGCTGGACCCGTTTCACATAACAGACCTTATTTAAAAACGAGACTTGTGACACCAGGAAGGTGAAGCAGATTCAAAAGCAGAAAGTATTTCTTCACTCCATATGAATGACATGCAGGTAGTTGCGGGGGAGGGAATCAACTGAATTATGTAAAAGAACATAAGATATTGGATCTTTCTTTCATCTGACCTTTAGGAAAAATGTAATACAAATTTGACTGTGCAAGAAGCAAAACTGGTTCAATAGCTAGGGATCAAATACTGACATCTGCTCTTGGACCTCTAACGACTGCCACCGAATACCCTATAGGGAATCAAGAATCAGACTCATTGATTACTTAGCAATGTTCCAAACAGATGGTTTAATATTTAACAAACAGAGTAGGAAGGGCTGGGATTGAATGAGGTATCTCTTCATTGGTATTCAGCACTGTAGCCAAGGCAGGAAGGGAAGAAACCCTGTCCTAAGAAATAAGAGAAGGAGAAATGGCACGGGCAGTCTAAGAAAAGGTAATTGTGCTGTGGATTGTTTTTCAATTTTGCCTATCCCCCTCCTAACCAATTCGGTATAAACCAAGTGGTCTAACAGAAGTGGGCTCTCATTCACAGCATTTTACGCATGTTAGGGGTGATTTCCTAGAAGAGGGTTTGACACATCTAAGTCGTTCTCTGTAATGGTCTTAACTGACATTTCAGACACCATTTCCGTCAGAACCAGTACAGCTGTACCAACTGCAAGCAAACATCCCTCGGTGGCAAAATAAATTGTGCTAAATTTAGAGGAGATTAAAGAAAGATAACGTCACTGTGGGGTTTTTTTGGGGTTTTTTTTTGTTAGATTTCTTGTTTTACCTCCTGTTATTTCTATTAGTGAAAAGCCAAATAGAATAAAAATAGTGTGACAGATGAACAACAACTGCATGCACTGCATCCCATTTTGGGTTCAGTTAGTTTCTCAGGCAATGTATTCCTTTGCCACCATAAGAAGTGTCAGTTTAGCAAGAGGCTTTGCTACCTAGTGCGAGTGCAGCACTTCTTACAGCAGGTCATTACTTAAGGGTGTCTTCTTTTTTCTGCTGCATGAAAAGATGGCACAGAAGAAGCTGTGGATACAATCCAAGATCAAGGCCAAAAACCTCTGAGGCATGTAATGGCAAACGGGAATGACTTACATTGTAATAATTCATTTCACATGTTTAAATACAAAAATCAAGAAGTGAAACCTCTGTTTTCCTGGTGCATGCCAGCTGACAGTTTTGCTCTACACAATTTCATTTAACATTCATGGAGTAAATAAAATATGTAATTGGAAAACTTGGAATTAATTTTTAAGACCATTAGCAATGGAATAATGTTTACCTCCAATTGTTGAGTCTATCATGAGATAAGAAAAATACACAGGGTTCCATTGCATGTGCACTGTCCTGGAATGAATTACTAGTGATGAAGTGTTTTAAATTATCTAACATGCAATAACTGGCAAGACTAGGATAAAAAAGAGACTAGCGCTTGCAATCCATACTTGGCAAGTAGCAAGTATGCAAAAACACGTTTGCTTCAAGGCCTTCGGCAATAAATTTATAAAAACAATAACACCACCTGACAACAGAATAGTTTAGCATGGTTATTTAATTTGCATTGGTTCTTGTTTCTATAACGCTACACACTTTAACTGACCGTGTGCTATATTTGTGCTTGCAAGATGAATTTACTGATGTGCCTGTAGAAAGTAAAGAACATTTGCGGTGTCTGTGGTAATCTCACAACTGTTTTACACACATATACAAATAGACATAAATACTTACACATATAATGGACTATTGGGGTGTGGTTGGGCATGTGTAGATGAAATGAAATTTCCCGTTTACGTCGACTCTATAGAAATCTGTAGGTTAATCCTCACTGGAATTAACGCTAGGCAGCCTAGAACTCAGTGCTGACTAATTCACTGCTGGCTGCGAGCCTGTAGGCAGTTTCCCTTAGCAATGGCCCTTCTTCCCTGCCAGCTCCCTGGCAGCCTGCACTGTTTTCAGAATGGGAGCGGGGAAAGGAGCAGTGGGAGCTCGTTCTAGGGGTTCCCAGCCACCGCTGGAGGGTGGGATGAGTGAATTTCGTCCCCATCCCCTACCACGGGACCTGAAAAAACATCCCAAACTCCCTCTGCTCCCTTTCCCCCCTCCCATTCTGAAAACAGCTCAGAGGCTGGCAGGCAGCCCAGACAGAAGTTACAGAAGATACTCTATTTTCAAATGTCTTCATCTGAACCCTCATGCAATGAAGGCTCAGATTTTCACCTGGTCGGCCATTTTTGAAGCTGTCTACAGCTGTGCACTTGCATTTGGTCATGGCTATAGACCACTTTCTGTGGCTGAACTGGGTGAAAATTGTCACTTCTGTCTGTCCTGAAAATGAAAGAGATGGAAAAATACCAGGACACCCTAGTAGTTAGAGCATTCATTAGCAGATTCAGGGGATTCATAAAAAGGACCTGAACCTGGGTGTCCCACTGCCCTGACCTTTCATGACTGGGGAATTGGGTGTTCAAGGGTAGAGAGCTTTCTTAACGTGTGTACACACAGACATACTTTCCATGACAATATTTCACATCAAAGTTTTTGTTAATACATGGAACGAAACCAAATGCTTTCCTCAAAATTCTTATCTAGCTGCCAGCCCTACCTAAGACCTGTGTGAGGTATGCTCCAAGTGGGCAGATCAGCCCTTCCAAGATAGAAGATATAGGGCTGGAGCTGTATCTCGCTGAATCCCCATTGGTGAGAGAACCTGGGTCAACTGAGACTGAGTTCCGGTGACAAAAGGCTCAGTTTGTGAAAGAAAACATATGCTTAGGTTATGGTAGTTGTAACCTTTTTTTCTGTTTGCTATGGACCTTTGGACAAATAATTTTATTCCAAAGGAACTGTGTGAGTCCCTGTAATGTAATGCTGGCCACCAGGTCCCAGAAAAATTAAAGCAAACCAATTTCAGCTAAAATGCATTTCAATTCTAGTACACAACTGTTCTGGCCAATGCGGGGCCCTTATTCTTGCAATTTTCCCATGGTAGTCACTGGAGACAACTAGGAATCAGATTTGCAGTTATAGTTAAATAAGACTAATTCTCATTTAACTTAAATGAGAATTATTCACCTGTGTAGGAGTTGGTAAAAGTATTAGTCTCTAGTTTTGCCATTTGCTTTGAATTGCTAAATGTGTCCATAGACGACTTCTGTCTTTCCATCTCTGAAGGTTAAGAGGACGTAGCTGTTTAGTTTAAAGCTTTAGGCTGGGAAGGGTCTTAGTTCCCCTGTGACACAAAGTGTTTTTGCTTTCCTGCTTTCCTAATAAACATAGCAATGATATCTCCTCCTTTTTCTGAAACTCAATTGGGAAGGGACAGAATGCAGAAAAAGGAAACTTCTTCTGCAATGCCTTCTTGATAGCCATTGAGTTTATCAGTGAGACCTCAAATTAGGAGCTCTATTTCCTTATCCCAGTAGTTTCTGCCTCTAGAGGTAAGGGATGGACCATAGTTTGGGAGGCAGTTAACTGCTACTTGCTGCCAGGTTCTATATACTGTAAAGATGCTGAACTGTCTTGAGAATCAGATTTGCAGACAGCAAACGTTCAAACTTGCAAACTTTTGAAAGCAAGAATTTTTACTCACTTCTGTACAAGCACCAACTTTTTCTGACTGAATACCTAACTGCTCCTAGATGTTTGAAAAGGAAAGAGCTGCATTTTGATTTATATTCACTTGCTTCATTGCACTGCATAGAGCCATTGTAATGGTGAATACAAAGCAACACAATTTAACATACGCCAGACAATATAAGTGATCCTGTGTACAAGAAACAAGACAGGCATTAGCTTCAAAATATCCTGGGTGATATCTGCTTTTCACACTTTCCTCACCTACTAACTCCTACATTTTCTTTATTGCTAGCAAAACATTGTATTAGATACTACTACTTTAGTAGACAAAGCATTCTGACATCTGTTGCAAAGTACTTAAGTCAAAGAAATGTCCCCCCCCGCCCTACTGCTATTAGTGGAGTGTCTGTAAGGAAGATGCAGAAACTTCACTTACAGGCTGACAGCTTTGGGAGGTACCCCGATTCATCGTTCACAAGTTCTGTACCATTCTCCCATGGCAACACGCACGTGGTACGGGACAATATTTCTCACCAAAAACCAAGCATCTCTCTAAAGCACTTATTTTTATAGCACGTCAATAAAACACTTACTTTCCCAATACCTGCCAGAACATTTTAATGCTAATGGTGTTAAACTTCTTTAGAAAACCACAGACTGAAATTCTCTGAAGAGAACAAGATATAATCAGCCCCAACGAAAAAACAAAACTATCACTAGTCAATTCACGTCCTGTCTTTGAGGTATGCAATCAAACGTATATTAATGGCACGAACAAAAATATTACCATAGTCAATTTAGACAAAGTATTTTAAACATTTATTGGCCACATCTACATGTGCTATTAATGCCCCTGAATAAACTCTGGCACAGTTTGTGCTGGAGTCAGCTGCTTCCTGGGTGTAGTGTCTTCATATGCACCTAGGACAGCAGCAATTCAAGCCTCAGTGGTGCAGCCCCAAACTGGCAGGAGGCCCAGGAGTCAGCCCTGGGCTCCAGATGGTGGCATCAGCAAGCAGAGAAGCTGGCTGGGGCATGAGGGTGTGGGGCTACAGTTTGGGGCTAGGTGGCAGGCAGCCCTCGAACTGTAGCATCCTTGTGCCCCAGCCAGGCCTGGTCACAATCCACATGTGTGTTTAAGTGCATGTAATTACTCTGCTGTAGGATAGCACTTTCCTGGAAAATGCACTAGCAGAGTTAATTAATTTACTGTGCCCTAATACAGGTGACCCTATAGACTGTGACGCTTTACTACAGAGTTAATTAGTAAACTCTGCAGTATAACACGTGTATATGCACTCACTAAGAATTACTTTGGACCACTAAAAAGAACGTCAAATATAGGAGCAGCAAACAAATCTTCTAACAAAGGGTTTCAGCACACCACCTAGGCCCCTAATCTCATTCCAACAGTACACATGGAAATACTATTAACACCTTTTATCAAAGAGGTGGTACACCTAACTGCTGTAAGTAATCCCCTTCAATCTGGCAACACTTTTTCCAATCTGTGAAGAGTCTATTCCTGTTGCTAACTCAACAAAAGACCTTTTGGATATTGTGACGGAGCAGCTTTAGTGTTCCATCACTTTAAGGGCTAGAGCATGTAGCCGGCAGGTGGCTGATTAAGGTGGCCATTTTAGAACCTAGCTCTCTAGGCTACGAGAGTAGGTTGAAACCTACCATCCTGGGAGCAACATCACCCAATGGAGCGCCTGTTCTAGTGACATCTTGGAGGTAAGGGTGAGGCTATGGGGAAGGAGGAGGCCTCATAGTCCCGGGCATGACCTGAAACTGCTGGGTAGGGAGGCCTGGTGGGACTGCCTGTGTTGGGGCAGTGCCACTTAAGTGCTGGGACAGAGAACCTCCCCAGTGAAAGGTGCCTAAATCCCAGCCCACACCTTTGGGTGGGTAATGTGAGAGGAGTGGGGGCCAGGCACACTTAATAGAAACACCTGATCCCATTGGGGTGTTGGACTCTGAAGGTGGGCTAGGCACACTCAAAGAGGAGCACCTGAGCCAAGGGGTATAAGACTCAGGGCCCTGTGGAGAGGGCAGAGTGCAGGCCAGGCATGCTTAATAAGAGAAGCACCTGAGCCTGTAGGCCTGTAGGACCCCAGGCCCCAGTGTAGGGGTGGAGGAGTAGCCCAAGAGAGGGGCATAGTGGTCTGGTGAGGGGCCAGGGGAAAAATAGGTGCATAGTTGAATAATTGCCCAGTCCCATTCAGATGAAGGCAGTGGAAGAGGCCCAAAAGGCTGCACCAGGGCTGGCTGAGGCATGAAGGGCAAAGCCTGATGGCCCTCTGGGGTTGCTCAAGAGAACAGGGTGGGATGAATATGGCCCTGCATAGGGTGGCATGATAGAGGCCCTGTGACAGAAGGCAGAGTGCAAGAGGCCCCAGTGAGAGGGGAGCAGTGTGTGTGGCTCGTGATGGCAGTGTGTGAGAGACCCAACTGTGTGTCCAGTTTGGCCTGGCCCTGAACCAGAAATTTAACACAGAGTGTGACATCTGTGAGGCATGGGACACATGTAAGGGGAAGCTGGAGTGTGTATGTATTGCCCATTACAGCAGGGTGCTCAAAGGGCAGCCTCCCACCTGATTAACATCCCAATGACTTTACAACAAGGTGTGGCAGGACAGCAAGGAGGGCTTTTTGCCCACAAATGGGAGGTGGGCCGATACTGAGATCAGGCCTGGAAGCTTACCCCTGTCCCAGATATATGCAATAATTTTTCACAGGATGGAAGCTCCTTTCATCTATCTCCATATACATAACAGCACCAATGATATCCTCCTGTATGAGTACTTCAAGGTGAGGGGCAGACATTCAAAAAGCCTGAGCCTGAATTGATTCAATCTTTGCAGGTTAGTTTAATCTGGCCAGGCTAAACCCGTCTGTAACCACACAGACATCCCCTCTGGACTGAAAACATTCAGGCACATCCTTGAAATGGCTCAGGCTAGAAGCATGGGGCTGCTACAGCAGCCTAGCCTTCCCTTCCCTTCCGCAGCGCTGAGCTGAGGGGTGGGGGGGCATGGCCAGGCCTGGGCAAGACACTTTGATGTCCCCCTCATCCTGAGCAGCCCAGCAGGGAAAGTTTATCACCCCAACTCAGCATTTATCAAGCCATTAAGAAAATAAAGCCTCTCTACATTAGTTCAAGCTCTGCTTAAACAGCTATTCCAAGAAAGGACATTACCAGCTACTTGTTGATTAGCTCCAAAAAGCCTGTCTGCCTTTGTTGCCTCCCACTGCATGAACTGTAGCCAGCATGTGGTCTGCTAGCTAATGCTGAACGGTATAAGGCAGAGGGGAGTGGGGAATAATCCCTGTTTAGAAGAGAGAAGGCAGGCAGATACCTGCAGTCTCTTCTGGAGCTCCAGAGAGGGAACAGAGAGCCCCGCCCAGGCCAGAGAGCATCCTGGGATGCTGGGGGAGTCTGGTTTATCTTAAACCAGCAAGGAGTCTGGGACAGACATTGCATAAACTGATTTGACCCAAATCAGTTAAATCTGATACTACATTCAACCAGGTTTATCTCAAACCGGTTTCAGCCATTTTCAGACTGGTTTATGTGCACTGAACTTCTGTTCTGTTACAGGTTTAAACCAGTTTCTGATCACTTAAACTGGTTTCTGCATAATGTCTAGCCAAACAGTCCAGAAGGATTGCCTTGTGTAGACTGAGAGCACAGCCTTCAAATCTCTGTCTGATCTTCAGGGGAGCCTCATTCTGCCTTAAGGAATCCATCTAAATTTCCTTCCTTACATCTTTACAGTCATCTTTTTTGTAAGCTGTTAGCAGCAAACATCACATATTGCTTACTTAAATATTACCTATCATTAAAATAGGCCATTCTGTTAAGCTTAGAAGCATGTTTTTAAAGCCTTTGAGATCAGACTGGCTCTGAAAGAGTTTCTATTGATCTAGTCAACAAAAGGAATTAATAGTCCTCTTACAAGCTAAGTAATTTGCTTTAGAACATAAAACAAAGTATTGCGGTGCTTCATCTGATGCTCTGAACCTATTTGTCCTTTTTTATATGCTAGTGTAAATCAGAAATACCACTTCTGAAGAGGACAGATTGGTGTAAAACAGGTGTAAGGGAGAGGAGAAAGGGGGCGATTATTTCCTGTCAAAGACACAACAGTTAACACTCATTAGTATGAAATAATATGGGAAACAAAATATGCTCATTATGCTTATTACAAGACTGGTGGCAATACACTGCATTTGAAGTTCACAAGTTCAGAAGAGACAGGATTTGTCCCTTCACAAAACCTGAATCACTATTCTCTCAACAGTTGAAGTGAGAAAAATCACCTGTTTATCTGTGACTTCTCAGGCAATTTATCACAAGTTATTTGGATTTTCAGTGTTAAAACCTAACGGCCAACAATTATTTTCTGCAGCTGTTGTTGCTACAGTGCATTAGAGGTGGAAATTAGAGTAGGCAGAAATGCCAGACAGGTTATTTTAGAAAGACAGTTGACGTCTTTTGCCCTCGAATTCATCTTCATAAGAAAGGATTCATTTTATCTTGTGCTAGCTAACTCAAGCTACCTATATTAAAATCCTAGTCTATACAAATAGTTTGTAGTTTTAACATGTGTTTGGTGGTGTCTCTGCTCAAATTTTCCCCTAGTGTTGGCATGACCTTTACGAAAATATTAATGGACAGTCACAACAGCGTAAACCCAGAGGAACGCCACTCAGTAGTTGTCTACCTACATCTATGTCTAGTCCTTAGTTCCCTAAAAAGGTTCCTAGAGAAACATTATCAGTTTCAAGGTCAGGGGAAACCTCAAAGGATAGATCAGAGCCCCTGTTCAGGTTCCCTGCGAAAGAAGGAATCACACCCATCAACTTCTAAATTGGTATGGCTCTCAAGGAACAGCCCATACATAAAACTGCATCATTATTTCATGTTTTGGCCCACGTTTCTTCTTCTAATTCAAAATGCATGACGCCAGTGGGGCCAACCTTTTTGGTAAGCATGTCAAAAATTAGTCCAGTGCCCTCCAGTCCTTTTCTGCTGTCCGATCTGCTGCTCAGTTTTCCACTTCCTGCTTTATCTGCCCCTGTGCCGCTCATCTCCTCCCCGTTCAGCTGTGTGCCACACACAGAAGTTTTCCATGCCACTTGTGGCATGCATGCTGCTGGTTGGTTAACCCAGCATTACACACTATATCAATACCAACCACGCTTGTCATCTACAGTAATACTAAGAATTAATATTATGGTTTATTTTTATTTGAATTAGACAAGTTAAGTTAACATCGCATTACAATCTGTTTCAGCCAGGGGTTTTTTCATGAAGACACTCAGGAAAGGTAAGATAAATTAAGTAAAGGTGAGAACTGAATATACATAACTTAAAGCACATTAAACCTCTGTAAAAATGCTCATCTCCAGAAGTAAAATGGCCCTGGGGCAGGTCAACAAATGGAGTTATTCAGGCAAAGCTGCTGCCTTTTAAATTCACACCCTACTTTGAGCCATATTAATTTTAAATGGCGAACAAACCCCAATTAAGGCTTAAGCTACAATAAACTAAACTAACTTTACTCATAGAAAAAAAAAATACTCTGAGATTTAACATGCTTTAACTTATGCACATTCATTTCACACCTTTAGTTAACTTCATCTTAATTCCCCTGAGCTTCCCTGTTCATCTTAATTCCCCTGAGTCCTAAGGATGACATAATGTGGTGTTCCAAGTTTTGCACCCACTCTAGTCGCACTTACACAGGAGTATCTCCATCATTAGTGTTAAGGTTTGTACATCTAAATGTATACCTCACTCTAAACAAGGCATAAATTTAAAGCATAAATCCAAAGTGGATTCAGTTAATTCAGGAAAATGGGCATTTCTGGGAATAACAACAGCCATACATGGAGTTATTTTGGAACACATGGTCCTGAATAGGAATATTTATATATAGACATGTGGTTATACTGTGGTTGGTAAATCAGTGACGATCAAGCCCCTTCTTTCTAAAAGATCACTAACCTTTGATATGCTAAGGAGATTCAGTTGGGCAGGATATCAAGGACAAGAGAACACCCCAGCCTTTTTTAGATTATGTACAATTGGATCAAGATGTGCCTAGTTTTGAAGAGCAAAGGTTCATTTGAGGTAATGTATGTATACACATGCCATTTTGTGTTTGCTCATATATTTTCTTTAATATGTTAAGCAAAAACAAAAAAAAAAATGAATCTGCTTTAGGAGGGCACTGGATTTATTTCGTTGCAAGATGAGGTTATTTTCCCCATGCATCATGAAGCCTCTTCTTAGATTCAAGTACTTGCAGGCAGTGTTGCATCCTGTTCTGTTTTTTGGCTCCAGGCTGACTCCTTTGCCGCTCTCTGACTTTTTTGCTGAGAAGTGGAGGGGTGGGAGAATCAGCTCAGAGCCAGAGACCTAGAGCTGATTCCTTTGCCACTTTCTGCTGTGTGCTGGGTCTTGCTGCTCCCTGGCTCTAGGGCGATTCCCCCACCTCTCCCTGACTCTGCACTGACTCCCTTGTCTCTCTGGGCTGAGCCCTGGATCCTGCATTGCTCCTTGGCTCCCTGTTGAGCCAGAGGGCAATGAAGAACCCAGCACAGAGCCACTTGGGAGCACAGCAGGTGGCGGGGAGGCCATATGTGTGGGGGACAAGGTGTGTGTGGGGGGAGGGTCTTGGGCACAGGGCAGGGCAAGTGGCATGGGGGTAAGGTGCAGGGGGGCAAGAATCTGGGGTCAGGCTGACTGCCCTCTTTGCCACTTGGCTCCCTACCGCAGCAGTGGGTTAGGGGGGTGGGAAATTAATTTAAGACCAGTCTCCAATAATTAGATTCTTAACAGGGAAAATGATAAGAAATGTCTCGTTTTCCATGTATAGAATCTAATTTTTCAGGAGGTTGTCTGGTATTCAAAGTCATCTTGGATTCAGGCAAATACAGTAGTTTAAAATTTGTAAAATTCAGATAAGTGATTTATACAATTAAAGCAATAAACCCCTTTCAGTAGGGAACAAGCACTCTGGTAAGCTATGGCTGACATGCATAATGTGCAACTCAATTTCTTCAAGAGCCAATAAACAATAATCTAAAGGGTAAAGAACCGTGTTGTTGACAGCTGCCAGGTGGGAAAGGGAATTTGTATTTATTAAAGATAAAGCAAAAAGCAAGGGGTTCCTATTCATCAGGAGCAAGATAAATATATGCTAACAAGTTTAAAATTTATTATTTCTTGTTAAGACCAGGAGTATTAGTTTAATTCATTTTTCTGCCGGGTTGTAAAATGATCCTGCTGTTGATAGTAATGAGCTGCTGTGCATAATAGATCTCATTACTCTGATGGCAGGGAAATGGCGTGGATAGGCCAGATGTAATGCTGACTTATAATGAAACAACAGGGGTTTCTTTTTCAGGTAATCCCATTCTAGGTCTGTAATTTTTTTTAATGGGCTACTTCAAAGCAAGAAGTGTTTGAAGCTCCATGTGTACAGTCATATTTTCATGTTCTCTAGTATCTGTCAGCAGGAAGAGTGCACTGTTCCTTCTCCTTCCCTGTCCCCTCCTTTTAAATAAAACAAGACCAAAAGCCCTAACAACCAACATAACATATGCAAGGCTGGAAAGGGAAAAAAACTGAATACCCCATGTAGTTTGCTATTGCCAATCTATTTTATGTGCAAGGTACAGAGATGGTGAGCTGCACAGAATCAGGGGATGTCTATACTGGACAGTGCAGAGTGGCATAGAGCTATCAAGCTACCTTGGGGTAATGGAAGTACAATAAGCTTGGGGACCAAATGCACTGCAAGCTATAGAGATCTGTGCAAGCCAGGTTATCTTCTTCTCGTGAGGAACTCCATGCTACTGTGACCACATTGCTTCCAATACCTGGGCTAGCTTGGGTACCACCACATGACATGGCAGCAATTAGCATAGGCCCTAAAAGAGCTGGCACTCTCTCGAGCAGTCTGAATTTTGTACCAAATTTTCTTTTAGACACATGTCATCTTTACACTGTTCTCAATTTGTTTGCATGCAGGTTATTTTTGTTTCCAATGTAGTCATCGTGGAAAGATATTAAATGAGACACTTACAGTGTTCAGATTTTTCCTGCATTTTTACTGTATGGATTGCATGAATGCCTTAAAAAGGGTACTGCTTAATTTTGAATGGGTACTCACTGATAGCGGGTCAGGTTGATACCAGGTAGTAACATCAGTTATTACTAGTTACTTCTGTTTTAGTTGAGCCCAGTCAGCAGTCCTGATGTCAGCTAGGCTGTAAATAGGTGGAGTCTGACCCTGCTTTAAAGGTGGGGAGGTATCTACCACTTTTGAGCACGTGTCAGCTGCTCCACTGTCACTGTTTTGTATGTGCACTCCCATCCTTTAAGAAGTGAAAATAAACTGGGGCAGCTTACACTGGTATGAAACAGCTACTAAATTACTGTGGTTTAGCTTCTATTTACTGTGGAATAGAGCAGACATGAAACAATTACAATAGATCAGCTTGAAACACCATGAAAGTACCACCCACTTTTCAACTGACGTACCAGTAATTGTTTCATCTGTCCATAGCTTCACTCTGGATTTACGATTATGTGAATAAGAGCAGAATCTGCCTGCTCTCTCTGTAATCTCTTGCATATGAATTATATTCTTGTATGACAGATTTATCTAACTTAAATGGTAAGCAGGCAGCAGGATCAGAGTTTTGAAAGTATTTTACGAAGTATTTATCATTTCGTAAATACTAAGTAACTAGACATTTTCAAACCTACCATTATTGCCCTTATGTGTACCACTGCAATTTTCTAAAAGTGATAACTTCAAAGATTCAAACAAACAAACAAACAACCCAAACGTGGTGCTTGGAAACTGGCATTTACTTTTTAACTTAAAATATTTCTGAGCACCTGGAAGTTATTAGATATAGTAATCATCTCTCCTTTGCCTTCAGTGTCCATTCTTCTTCAGGGTTCTCATGAAACATTTTTAATCCTATAAAGGAGACAGCTAATTCAAGAAGCATTGATTCTAGCTAGCTTTTCATCTTTCTCACTTAAAAACTCTTCTTAACTGTAGATGGCTGTATGTACAACTCCCATTCACATGCAGCTGAAGAGCATATTCTAAAATGCATGCTTACTTTTTTTTTTTTTAACAACAACAGGAGCAAACTTGGCTTAAATGTCACCCCCTCAGAAAGAGGTCTACAACAACATTTCATGAAAATGGCAGAATTTCAAAGGAGGTAAATATTGACAGTGAGCGTCACAAAGAAAACTATAGGTAGATCCTGTCATAGCAAAGATTGCGGGGTAGTACAAAGTGGCCTATGTATCTGTACTTTAAGGAAGAACTGGCACTGATTTCTTTTCATTATGCTCAGTTGTACTTCCACTTGGGCCAAGGAGATATTCGTAATTCAGAATGATGAGATTCAGGGAGAATCAGGATGTTGTCTTCTGCATAAATGGAAAGCTGCAATCCAAGGCTAGGTACAGACATTACACTTATCATACAGTAAGCGCACAGAAAGTGCTCTATGGCTGTAACCAAACAGGCATTCAAGGCACACAGAGTGCTTTCACACTGGTAGATCCCACTCTAAGCTAACCCTGGATAGATGTGGCATCAGACTAAAGTGCTTTAGGTTAGAGAGTTTTATTGAACTTCTGTACCAGATCTCACTGCGAGTCAAGGTAGGTCACATTCTGCCAGCTTCCCAGGGCTTCTCACTTGGTGGCTTGGCTGGCCTTGGCTGGTGCTCATCTGCTGCAGGCAAGCACCGGCCCAGCTGCAGTCCCAGGCTTTCACAGACAGGAGACAGAAAGGGTTCTGTTTCTTCCCTGCGTGGTTGAATACGGGATGGGAATGGAGCCCCCTTACTGTGTAGGCTGCCCCAAAGCTTCCTGGCTTTGGGGTGGGGGAGGGCAGATCAGGCCTGCATGGTAGAGGGCTTCTGTTCCTCTGCCACCTATCCCCCGTTCCTGGCACAGTGAAAAGCTGCCTACAGCCCCAAGCTGTAGGTGTCAGGAGGCTGGCGGGGGTGGGGGGAAAGGAGCCCCCCTGAGGCATGAGCTCCCCCCAGCTTACTGGCTTAGATCCTGGGGATGCCAGGCCAAGCTGGGCCAGGCCCATGCAGGAAGGGGGCTCCATTCCCCTCCCCCCTGCCTGCCCCAGCCTCTTGATGGCTGCAACTCAGAGCTGCATGCAGCTTTTCTCTGTGCTAGGAATATAAGGTGGTTGGGCAGGGCAATAGATCCCCCTGCCACATGGGCCCAGCTCAGCCTCCCCCAAAAGCTGAGCCATGGACGCCCATGCAGCAGGGGAGCTCTGTTCTCCCTTGACCCTCAGTTCCCCATGCAGTGAAAAGCCAGGCAATTCCAAGCTGCAGTTGTCAGGAGGCTGAGGCAGATGTGGGAAGGGGAAATGGAGTCCCCTGCTATGCTTACCCAACCCAAACCCCCCAAGCCCGAGTTAGCAAGCTTGGGGGGGCCCACATGGCAGGGGGTTCTGGTTCCTCGCCCCCCCCCACCAACCTCCCAGCTGCTAGTACTGACAGCAGGCAGCTAGTGGGGTGGGACTGGGGTAGAAGGCTGCTCAGCTGGGCTTGGTATTCTCCAGCAGCCTCCTGGGAGGTGTGCGGGAGAGCCCCTGGCCTGCTGGGCTCAGCCAGTACAGGCAGGTTCCCCCTGCACCCAAACACCAAGTGTAACTTCTGTTTGCTCTCGACATAGTCTAGAGCACTTCCACCTTGGGATTTTTGAATGCCTTATGAGTCTATTGCTCTTTTCAAGGAGTTAGGGTATAAATTATAGAGTATGAGACAAATTCCAATTTGGGTAGTTATATATTCCATCTTGAAATAATGCCCTGCATTGTATATGCTGGAATAGATTTACAGTCTTCAGAAACATTTATGTCTTGAAAAACATTATGCTAAGGAAGTAATTTTGATCTAAATGTTTATATACTGAGGGACCATTTGAAGCCTTGCCCTGTGGATGTGTATTGTTGCCATTATCTTATCGATGCTTTTATTTTTACAGTCATTATCTTTCTTAGAGTTTTATACACTGCTCATCACCATTGTGTCTTAGTATCTTCAATGTGAAATCAATAGCAACACTGAAGTCCCCATAATGAAGTTATTAAAACTAGAGTTTAGCTAAAAAACACCTCTCCTCTCACTGTTATTTTCAAATTTCCATTTTAGACTTACCCTTTTTTACACAGCAATTCTAACATTGGCAGAAGAAGAGCTTATACAGTCTGAGGCCTGAACCTATATCACTGAAGTCAATGGGAGCTCTACCATTGACTTGAACGACAGAAGGATCAAGTCATTGGAAAGCAACCAAATCAGTGCTGGAACATAGCCACCAATGCTGAGAGCAGAGGTAAATGTAGAAAGAAAGGTTAATGGAAGGAGGTGAATAGATATTGGTGATGTGATGCTGTAACTCAGATAACAAAATGAGGAAACCCTGAACAAAGGTATACTCCTTCACTACATTATACTGCACAGAGCATCTGCTAGTCCTCGGTAGGCATGTTCCCATCTCTTTATAAAAAAGAAGCACAACCAGGCATTTTTATTTTATTTTTTAGAGCTCACACTGGTTTAACACTAGAACAGCTTGACAGCATTCCCCCAATTCAAAAATGGTGTAAGCAAGAGGGCTGGCAAAGAATTGGGAGGACAACCTCCCCCCCCCCCAAGCTGGTTAGTTTTCACCTTTTCCACATTTTTAAAATGACAAATGAATTTAAACTTGATGACTTGTAACAGGAGTGAAACTCACAAAGAACGGGCGGTCACTGAGATACATAAGCTGTCCTGTCTCATCCCCTGCAATAATCTTTCCCTGGGCCTGTCACACTATAGTCCCTCATGGCTTTCATAACTGGCTTTGTATTTTAATGCTTCTGTGGGGGATTAATTCTGTATAGGGTGAGAGTGGAAAGGGAATGTTTGCCTATCCAAACTTATTCTTTGCTGTAATTTGCCATTGCATTTTAGTCCTGTAGCAAATGGACAATCTATGAAGCCATATTTGCAGCAAAGCCCCAAATGCATGGTGCAGACAAAATGAGACCTGAGAGACTTACAATGCTTAGAGGCTGCTCTCCACAACATACCCTGAGTCCACTTCCATGTTTGATGCACTCCATGCAATAGGAAGAGAGGATCTGGCTCATTGTACTTAAAAGGAAGCCAACGATTTGGGTTGCTGGCTATGTTAGACTGGGCGCGTCTACATGAGACGCTACTGCACAGTAACAATTTGCTACTGCACTGTAGTTTGTTGCTACCATGCAGTAGCATTGCTGGGCACTAACTGTGATGCAACTCTACTGCGCAGTAGTGATGAGCTAGTGAACAGCAGCTTGTTGCTACTGTGCAGTAGTGTCAGAAAAAACCCATGCGGGGATGGTACTGCGCAGTAATGCCAGGTACTGCACAGTCACCTGGCACAGTCATTTAGTATTTGCTTATGCATAAGCAAGTACTAAATGACTGCCCAGTAACAACTGTGCAGTCCGCCACTCGTGTAGACATGACCACTAAAATCAACTAATTATTATGATTTACCATTTACATTTTGATAGCACTCAGCAATCTCATCTATGTTGGGGTAATAGTGTGCTTGGCATTGTATATACACCTCAGTTTGAGTTTTGTGGTAGGCAATAAGCACCCAGCTTCTGCATTACACATATAACTAACATGCTTCCCTGGAGAAGTCGCTATCCTATTCAGTAATTTAAGTATTATAAAAAAGTTTACAACTGAAATGAAAGCTTATTGACAGCAGCTAGCAATGCAGACTATGCTGGGAGTGGCATGTCTCCCACCTCAGACACTCATCAGCCTTTTTTATTTAATGTTAAGTTAGGAAAAGAAATTTTATTGTAGCAAGAAGCTTGGATACTGAGGTTAGATGCTTCTTTGACTACAATGACTGCTAGTTTCAGCAGTAATGTCTTAAATCTCCCTGGGCAGGATTTGATGACTTAGTAATAAAACGCCTGTGCCCCGTTCCACTGCTGCAGCACCGGTGATGAACACTGCATCTTATTTTTCCTTGCGCTGAGACACCCTTGCCTGTCATCTCCCTTCCTGCCTACTTTTTATTACCGTCGCTAGTCTTAAATTAGATTGTAAGTTCTTTGGGGCAGGAACTGTACATCCCAGGGGTTTGTATGGAGTATAAAACAAAGGGGTCTGGTTCTTACTGGGCCTCTGGGATCCTACTACAACACCAAATAAAATTAATGGTCATTTAATTTACTGCTCATTCATGACCATCCTTCTGTTTCTGTGTTCTGCTTCAACACTAAGCCTCTCTTTTTGCATACATCTGGTCTTAAATAAGCAAACCAGTTCTGAACAACAGTATTTCAATAGACAGTTGCAACTTCCCTTGGACCCTTGCCTTGAGAACAGACTGAATTAATTTAATCACCATCTTAGTGCCTACATGGTATGCAATTTTTGTCCAGGTTCATTCCTCAACATGCATTTTAATAAACAAATTCAGGCTTTAAATGGAAAGCAAGCCTATGGACTGTACGACAGAACTCGTGAAACTGAAAAGGTTGGTTGCTGTAATCTGACATCTTGCTGTGGCTCAGTTTAAGGGCTATTCGATGCTTTATTAGGGTTTTATCATATTTGATAAGTGGCATATCATAGGCCACTTGTAATATTTTAGACATTGCTGCAATTTCAACAACAACGACGAGATTGCTCGAGTCATACTGGATTTGCTTCATTTCCTGCTATGCCTTTGTGTATAAGATAAGCAACACTGATATCAATAAATGCATCACGTGAGCGGGTTGCAGCAGTGCAAATAAGTAGTATATGTTGTATCCATGGCTGCTCCTCTTAATTTGCCTGTAAAGCAAAGACCCATTGAGCAAGGAGGATCCACTCCAGCTGTTGTCGTGCAGGTGAAGCTCCTAAGAAGCACAGCGATAGCGCTCATGCTTCTGGACTGGCAACAGAGGAAGAAATGAGGGTGGCAACATAATCCAAAGGGTGAGCAAAACATAGTCCAAGGGTGGAATGAAAGCCATTCTATAAAAAACTTGGGGAGGATAGGGGGAGTACTTCAGAAGCTGGTTAAACCATGTTTTTATCCCCTTTTTCTACTTGCCCCCCAGACCCAGCTAAGATGATTTAAACCACCCTTGCATTAAGCAATGAATGGCATCATCATGCGCGTGATCCTTTCGTCTCAATTATGTGCCTCATGGCTGTTTCATCTAAATCATTGTGCTGCCCTTGACAAAACTGACAAGATGTGACCAATATATCGAAGCAGAGATGTGAAAGAAACAAGCTATTTTTTTAAAGCCTTAGGGCAGCCAGTTTTTTTTAAAGATTGTTAACGTCAAGAACCATCAAAACAAGACCTTCACAATGGGAGAAAAAAGGTTAATTTACATTTTGTGGGGGAGCAAAAGGGCAACTGTGATATTCCAAAGAGTGATGGGTTTTTTTTTTAAATCCTGTTTGGTTCTTAGTTGGTAACAAAAAATGATAAATCGGTCCTCTAAATGGAGCAACATAAACTTAGCTAATGCCTGGTTAGGTCCACAGGTAGTTTATCTTTTGTGGTTGGAAAAATGACAGAATGACACTGATTTACTTGAGCTACTCATATTATTCCATCACTTTAAAAGCCAGACATGAAGACTCATTTTATCTACCATTGTTATTATTAGTAACACCTAAAGTTAATCTAATGGAAAGGAAATGGGAAAACATCTTTGTCTGAGTTTTTAATTTCTTGACCTTTCATATTTAACAGCACTTTGCATATGGCCAGTTTTACACTTTTTCCCGTACAATCCTCCTGGTGGTTGTGAGTGTGCGTGTGTGGGAGAGAGTGAGTTTCATAACAAACAGGAAAAATGCATTTTTTAAATGAAGAGAACAGGTGTTCATAAAACCAGAAAAATGATGCAACTTGGGAGTAGGTGTTGTACCTGCAACTACTTTTAGTTCATTTTTTGGAAATGATTAGTTTTTATGTTGAAGGCTCCTTTAACCCTCTTATTTCATCATCGCACTAAACAATACAAAGACAGTAGAAATAACTATAACTTTGCCATGGTTTCTGCTGCTCAGAAAAACAAGTATAGATGTATCAAAACTTGAATGTCTTTATTTACCTTAAAGGAACCAGGAAAAGTTTCTCTTTTAAGTTAAATTTTAGGTTTTGTGGGGTTTGGTTTGGTTTGGGGTTTTTTCCCTGCTTTTCAATATACGGGAAAATAGAAATGCAGAGCAAATATTATAATACATAAATGGGTTATATACTAAGGATTCTTATGAAATGCCGGCTGACTTCTAAGGGTGCTAGATAATGTTAAATTATAATATTTTATCAGTTTTTATTCCTATTATGGTTGTGTACAAAGCTCCCAATTAAGACTAGAGTCTCATTACCCTATCCGTATTAACATATCAGGAGACAGCTTCTGCCCCAAGGAGCTTACAGTCTACAAAGCATACACCACAAAACTGAGAGATACTAATTCAGTCTGGCAGCGAGAAGGTATGATTTTGTTTGTTTGGATTATTTTGCCAGTCTCTTTGAGAGAGGAAAATAGGGGAAACGGCTCTTGAAAAGGGAAAATACTTATTTGGAATTGCATTTCTATTCAAATGGAGTAAAGATAAATTCCATGTCTTCTCTTAATATATTGCTACTCCCCTGCATGTGCAGTATATTGAAGACTAAAGAAAGCTTTTCATCGCTCCAAGAAAAAAAAGTCAAAATGAAAAATGAGTACTCTAAACAAATCTTCAGCAGTCAATTTGTTAAGCAACCATGCAAGTTCCCTATGCTTGAAGCAACAGAGCAATACCAACAGGATTTGTATACTACCACAAAAGCTGCACAAGGATTAATTATTTTATATCATAATGTATGAATGCAAGGATAGCAACTGAAAGTAAAGGAATGGTATCTCAGTTTTGGCCAGTGAAGAAACTGTTTAAGGCTGCTGGCTGTTATAAATGAATAGGGTAATTAGAAGTTGATCAATCAAATGGCTTCTCACCTTGCTCATACAATCATTTAACCTCTTCAAAGCTGAAGGCTTGATGATAAGAAAAGCAAGGATGACTAATTTAAAATGGAGTCTAAAGACATATATATGCATGTATGGGTGAATCCTGTGTATTTTGAGCATATTTTGGCTGGAATATAAACAGCTCCAAAATAATCAAGGAGCTTTTCTCCATTTTTATATTCCATCTTGTATACAGACAGTGTATTACGCTCCAGTATGTAGTCACATAGGGCCAGATTCAGTTCTCACCAGGAGAATCTGGAGTAAACCCCCTGTGCTAGGGACAGACATTCAAAAAAACAGTGCCTGAATTGGTTCAATCCTTGCAGGTTAGCCTAATCTGGCTAGGCTGAACCAGTTTGTAACTGGACGGACGTAATTCAGGCAAATGCCTGAAGCGGCTCAGACTAGAAGCTGGGGGGCACTACAGCAGCCCTCCCTTCCCTTCTATTGTGCTGGACAGAGGCGGAGTGTGGCCAGGCCCTGGCAGGATGGTCTGATTAGGAAGAGGTGTAAATCCCCACCCTGTCTGCACCATCCTAGGCTTTTTCCCACTTGCTGCTCAAGGGGCATGGGTGTTGCTAGCCCCCAGCCCCCTGCTAGCACTCTGAGGCAAGGTGGGCTGTGCAATGCACACATCAGTTGATGCTACTGAACTTTTCAATCTCCCTCCCTGCTTCTTTATACTGTTTGCAGCAAACTGACAGGCGAGCAAGCCAGGATGGGGCTGATAACAGTGTTTATCACCTCACCAGCAAAACAATAGCCTCTCTCCATTAATTCAAACTCTTCTTAAGCAGCTTACCAGCTGACTTGTTGATTAGCTCCAAAAAGCCCTAAGTGGTCACTATTCTGTCTGCCTACCCCAGTGAAACAGGAGATACACACAGGCACCTCTCGGCATTAACTAGCATACCACATGCCTAGGGTCCATGGTGTGGGAGATAGGTGGGAGGGAGGGAGGGGGGATCCCTGCTTGTCCAGCAAACAGCAGGGGGAGGGTAAGACACGGGGAAGCCAGGAAGACCCTGCTGTGTCTGCAGTATCTGTCGGAGCTCTGGACAGGGAGCAGAGGGGAGGGGCCATCCCTGTTCTGAAGCAGAGAGCCCCCCACCCTCCCCCCCAGCCCAGAGAGCATGCCGGGATGCTGGGGGAGTCCGATTTCAGGGTTAAGTCTGATACTACATTCAACCAGGTTTATTTCAAACTGGTTTCAGCCGTTTTCAAACTGATCTATGTGCACTGAACATCTGTTCTGTTACAGGTTTAAATCAGTTTCTGATCACTTAAATCACTTTATGTGTAATGTCTGTCCCTAACCCTGCAGTCAAGTACTTACATTGGTCTAACTGAGGGCAGAGTCTGGCTGATGATGCTGAATACAGAATTGTAAAATAAAAAGATTTTAAGAGATTTATGGAGTTTAAATTTTGAAAAGCTTTCATTTTTAATGGGAATGAATTACATAACTATGTGTTTAAGGATACACAATACCCAGAATTTTTTTTATAAAGAGCATTTCACAGATAACGTCTCAAAATGCTTTTCAAAGTAATGTGTTAAAATAGTGCAGTGACTATGTAGGCTAAAAGCATAGTCATTAGAAGAAGAAGAAGAATACATCTTCTACAGACTTGAGGATGATTATATTAAAAAACTTTTCAGAAGTGTTTTGTAAAATAAAAATGCACTTAAATGAAAAGCAGATTAACTAGTTACTGTCTATCGGTGACATGAAAAACAGTTCACAGTATAAGCCAGTAATCAGCCATTCTAATGATTCTCAACCAGGATACCACAGCACCCTGGGTTGTCTTGAGATCGTTTCAAGGGTGTCATATGCTGTCACACAGTGTTAGCACTACTAGATGTGCAAATAAGATGCACAAGATAGACATGGAGATTTCAAGCAGGAATTCAGGGTGCTAAACATTTAGACCTCCTGTAGTGGTCTTTCTAAGTTCTCTGCTACAAAAGAATTGCTCTATTATTTTTCTATAGTCAAGAAAGAAGTGAAAACTGAGAACTGGCATTTTCTGACAGGTGCCTTGAGTCCAACAAGGTTGAAAACCATTGAGTTATTCTCTCTGGTAAATAAATAACAGAAGATGAATAACTGATTCGGAAACAAATAAAAGTAGAAAAGTTTTATAGATAGATTAATTGCCCTAGGCTACCAAAAATAAATCCCAATTGGCTTTCTACAGATCAGTTTTTTTCTGTCACTGCTTTCTTTTAGATTTAGGGTCCTAATTAACTTCTGATAAGTGACTGGAACTCCCATTGCCTTCCATTAGCGTTGCAAGAATATATCAAGAGTATACTTTAGCTCTTAGCTTCTGATTCCAAAGAAATACTTCTTGCTCAGTATGATTGCCTTTATATGTCCCTCTGAATTTCAGGGCTTGAATCATTTCACCATCGTTCTTCTTTTCACTCATGTTCTGTTCTTTCTGTCTTTCCAAACCATGTTTCCCTCCTGCATTTTGGGTCCTAAGTCCCTATAGCACTCATTACATCTGTGGCATGATTAATATATTATCATCAACTGCAACCTGGCATTTATTCAGAAAATTATGGTGGCATAAAGTGGCAAATGAGACACAAAGATGCTCCACATCATATTGCTGGTTTTATAGTGCCTTAAATTGAATGGTATGGCATACGTTCTAGACCTGGAGCTGATAGTTGGCATTGGTCCTAGGCCCAAGGTTCCCAAACATCTGTAAATTTATGGATAGTTCATTAAAAAATGACTAAAAGTACTTGTCTGTAAGTATTTAAATGTCCATAACATTGACAGACAGTTAGCAACCCTGTTCCCACATTGTTGCCCACAGGGGCCTTTGGATATTTCCAGAAACACTTCAAGAATGGCACATGTGTAAGAGGATTCCTCCTCAGTTGCTTTTGTGGGGGAGAGTGTGGGCTGGTGAGGGTGGGCCTGGCTGGCAGGGATCTGGTCCCAAGCACAGGGTCATGAAGTGTCCCCACTCTGCACTCAAATTCCCCCTTCCTTCCTCTCCACTTCGTGGTATGAACCCTCTGCGTGTTCCCCCACCTCCCTCCAGCCTCCTCTACCAAGAGGTAGAGGAAAACCAGAAGGAATAGAAAAGGGAAGACCAGGATCTTTCCTGCTGCAACGAGTCTGCATTTAACAATACTGGGATTTATAAAATACCCCTGGCTTCTGGGGTACTTTATAAAACATTCTTGTGCCTATGAACTACATAAACAGCATGTGTATTTTTGTACTATGCACTCCTTTTATGTAAAAATATCAGTAAAAAAAAGTTTGGTTGTCCATAAAAAGTTTACAGATTGCCTGTAATTTTTTTTTCTTGGGTTGGCAACCATGCCTAGAGCAGCCCCAAGTCTGGAACCAAGGTCTGGGCTATGGATGCAATGACTTTGGAACTGGGATGAGGCTGCCATGGGCTGATGCCAAGAATAAGCTGATTATTGGCATCAGGCACTGGACAGCCCCTGGGTCAAGGAAATAGCTGCCCCTGTCCAATTTCTGGGATCAGACCGGGCACATCCCCAGGTCTGGTTCAGCCCCAGCAATAACATGATTGGGATTGGAAAAAAAAATGATGCCCCGTCCCAGAAATTGTGTGTCTTGACATGCAAGTCTACATTGGCAGGATGCACAATGTTGGAGATAGTTCAGAAAAAAATCCTCATATCCAAATCATATAATTATATCAACTTCTGTTAGTGGCTATTGGACATTTATGTTTTGTTAAAGCACCCCCACTGCACAGTAATTACCATGCTCCAGCAGACTTGATTAATCGAGTCTGCTCCGACATGCTGTAATTACAGGACATTGGAGCAGCCTTCCTGCACAGTATAGGTGCCCACTGTTTCTAGTTCCCACTTTTTTAAACCAGAGCAATCACCAGTTAAAACTAGATGATAATCTGCACTCCTGTTTCTAGGGAAAAAATAATTTTAACTACCTTATCTGTGTCCAAAAATAATCCTGAGCTTCAGAAATGTGAGCCCAAGATTCAAAAGACATAAAAACAAATAGCCTATAATTCAAGTGCCAAATAGGTAATGGTCAAATATAATAATCAGCTAGTAGATTGCACTTCCTGAAAGAGGCTTGTGAGTTCACAAAAATAAGCGTAAGGTAGCTTAAAGGTTGTCATACATACAATAGCCGGAGTTCTGGTAAGTGAGAGTTCCTTCTTGCATTGCCAGAGAACCGACAGTCTCAACTTCCTGCACAAAATCTCTCACTGTATTATGATTTTTTTATTTTTTGCTAGGAAAAAAAGTCCCACTGTTTTTTACAGCTATGAATAGGAATAGCTGTTTAAAAGAATACTGTCATTCTTTAAATATTTTTGCAACACAGGACTCAAAGTCAGTGCTCCTCTCTAAGTTCAGGGTCACTGATTTAAGGACATAGCCCTGGTGCCTAGACCAAACTTCATTTCCCTTTTTATACAGCATATGCTTCTAGGAGACAGTGAGACTGGGCAATATCTTACTTTTCAACTCAGAGGTTCTAAAAGTTCAACTCTAAAGTTCACGGTGAGAAGGGGACAGCGCAGAATAGGGCACTGGCCTTTCCCTGTTGAGTCTTTTTTACCCTCCTTGGTTGGTTGTTTTCACTTGTCATCACTTCATTAACATGAAATAAGAGAAAAGAGCTACTCCACCAGAGCTACTCATAATAACTAGGGTCCTACCAAATTCATGGTGGAAGTGGGCTGTGTGGCAGCTCCTTTAATCTTGCAGGTTCCCCTGCGCACCTTCCCCCTTTCCCCCAATTGCTGATTGGCTGGGAGGCCCTGGTGTCCCTGCTGCTTGTTGCTGACTATCCGAGAGGCAAAGATGACACCATATTTGAAACCGTGGTTTTTGCCACCCTGCCGATCAGGAGGGCCCCTCCATCAGCTGGCAGAGGTGGGTGCATGGGGGAACCTACAAGATTAAAGGAGCTGCCATGCAGTCCATTTATGCTGTGAATTCAGTAGGGCCCTATTAATAACCCACTGACATCTTCCGAATGCCTTTAATCAACCAGTGGAGTCCTCAGATCAGCGTAGGTTATTCATCATAAACAACCTTCCACATCTCCCACAAAATATTCTTTGGCAGTGGACATGAGAAATCAATGGTCTTTCAAAAGAAATTCTGGTAGAAAAAGGGATCCCACCATCTAAAATAACTTTACAAACACAGCATGACTTGCCTTTGGCACTCTGCAACCGACTCAGAGCAAGGAGATCACACCTCCCATCTTTCACAGGTGACCTTCTTGATATGAAAAAAATAACAGACTAACATGTTCTTGGATAGCAGCAATTTGGACGCTCTTTATCTATGTCTAGTTTGTGTGCTGTCAGCTTAAACAAGCAAACCATGGTACAATCTAATGCTATATTGGTAACTGAGGAATCAATTGACCAGAGCTGGCTTATTGCCTTGCCAACAGTGACTGCGTCTGCATACTGTTCTTCTGTCTTCTAGTCAGATTCTATTCCACCTTTCTGGCACAAGTTCAATTCTACCCCATCCAGTTCAAGTCCCTGAATATCCATGAATGCACCTACTTTTGTAGTGCACCATCGTTGCACCCTCAAGATTTAGTGACAAAAATGGAGCAAGATGGAGAAGGACCTACCCACCTTGTCTACTGACAGTTTTTAGGGATTCAAGCAGAGTGGAATAAGATTGCATTTAGGCAATTAAATGTCTGTGATAGGTGGAATGGAATCTGGTCCTGGCTGTTTAGGTGGTTGGCACTACCTGCTACACCTTGTCTTATAGGTCCAACACTGACGCATGTATATGCTTGTAGTGGTAAACCACAATGATCTCCAGGTTCCTCCTTAATCTTGCTAAATTGAGATAGGTGTACTTCCCTTCAGAAGCATTTATCTTCCCGGTTGGTTCAGAGTGTAAACATAGCTAGCCTTCGGATAAGTGGCAGGTGTGGTTAGAGTGGCTGCATCATAAATAATACATTCTTTACCAACTCAGTAGATATTTGAAACAGGCTGTATGATTACCCAGCGATCTAAGCTCAGTGGGAGTTAAGCGACAGAAAAGGATCTAGTTTAAAAGACTACAATAGTTTCTCAAAAGACTACATAGACTAGCTGGACAACTGCAACAATTACGGGTGGATTTAAAATAGGATGTAGAACATAACCTCTCTGACCTGTGCTCCACACAGTGAAAGTTCAGTATGTTCTCTGAGGCTTGCTGTTTGCAGGCTGGAAAGGAAGGCAGAGAAAGGAGCTCTCTAAATCATGCAGTTATCCCAATTTTCATCAGCTTCGCAAGAGATGATGGGAACTTTCTAGCTTACCAGAGGAAGGGAAGGGAGAGAAGATAGTAGATATATTAGACAAAAACTTATTATCTTCTGTCACCAATCAGCTGCCCTGAGGAGAGGAGAGACAGCACAAGCAGATTACACCAGCCTGCCAATCACCTGATTTCCTTCTATGAAGTTTCTGGGTGTCTCCACAGCTCATTCCAATTACGAGGGACTTAATGTATTAGGAAAATTTCAGTTATTAGATACCTCAGTTCTCTTGTGAGTATGCTTTTACTACATCAATGTGTAAAGTGTCCGGACAATTGTTTTACCATTTTTACAAGTAATTGAGAATTGCAGAAATGAAGCAAAGCCTTGTCTTATCAAAGAACTTTTCTTAAAACAAGTCCAGCCAGATCACTGAATTTGAGGCGCAAGGTACAATCCTGTGGATGTGTCTACACGTGCAATTAATGTGAAGCAATAAACTCTGGAGCAGGTTGAGCCAGAGTAAACTACTTCTAGGTGCAGAGTCTATATGTGCGCCCAGGATAGCTGTAATTTGAGCCAGGGCAGAGTAGCTGTGGGCTGACAGAGGGGAAGGGGAAGGGGAAGCGGAAGGGGAAGGGAAGGAGTGGGGGAGGTCAGCTCCGGGCTCCAGGTAGCAGCATTGGGTGGTGGAGGGCCTGGCTGGCGCACAAGGATGCTGAAAGTGCAGAGCCATGTGGCTAGGTGGCAGGCAGGATTCTAGCCCCTGTCTGGCTGGGTGCAATTTATGCCCGCAATCAACATCTACATGTATATTTCATTGCAGTAAATTACTCCAGTGTAAGATAATAGTGTCCCTGACAATACTATCTTGTGCCAGTGTAAATTTCTTTACTGTAACCTAATACTGTCGCAAGCATAGAGGGAGGTTTTACTCTGAAGCTAATTACTCTAATTACTCTGTAGTAAAGTGCATGTGTAGATGAGGTCAGTATGTTTTACCAGAAACATAGTCTACAGTTGACAATTAGGCCATGTCTGGATATCACAATGAAATTATGGGGTTTAATTTAGGACTGAGTTTTGTCCTCTGTGGTCTATTTGCTCTCTCCCTATTTTTTGTTTTATGGTGAAGGTGTATGTACATCAGCTCCTGGAGACTAGATCCTGTACTGCTGGCTTTCTGCAAAATCTTCTAGACTCTAGAGCGTTGTTTGGCACGGTCCAGTACAAACAGTGTGGTGCTGTTCCTTGTTTTTAATCTTCTCTACATCAGAACAAGTCAGCCTGGCTTCAAAGTTTCTCTAATTCTTCCACGTGATGCACAGGAGTGACCCTTCACACTGTTGTTATTACATTTCAGAGAAAGATAAATACTGGCTTGTGGCAGTGGTTCTTCTGAACCCCAGGCAAAAACAAGCACATCAGGTGGTGATGAGCAAGCTGCAACTGCAAGGTCATCTGGGGAAAAGTCATTTTGCAAGATGTCAAAATAAAGTAGATGTAAAGTTTGCATCAAAAGTTTTCACTTGATCTGGAAGGCAGATGGGCTTTTTCAGAGAGAGAGAGAAAAAAAAAGTGATATACAGTATGAAAAAGAACACCTTTGTAGCACCAAGCAACAATTTCATTTGAATGGAAGCTCTGTGTTTCCCAGACCAACGACCACCATTCAAAATCTCTTGACAAAAGGGAACAACCCGAGTCAGACAGCAAAGAATTACTAGGTACAATGCTGAAAGCTATCAGGTATGCTCAGGCACCAAGCTGCTAGAACTCAAACTGGAGGGCCTTTAATAGCCACTCATTCTGATGCTGGCTGCAGGATGTGGGTCTTCAAAGAAATAAAATAAATAGGAAGCCTGGTTTTTGAGGGTGGAAAAAAAGCAGAAAACTGCCCAGCATTAAAAACACCAGTTTTTAGAAGAGAATGAAGCTTGTGTACTGCAGACAGCTACACTAAGGTCTGTACACCAAAACAAAACCTTTGTATTTTGAGACACTGCATCTTCTACCTGTCTGCTGTAAGCAAATAAAATAAGGAATGTGGGCCGGGGGGGGGAAGAAGCAGACAATAGAAATCCTTAAGAGGAAGAGAATTCTGCTTAACTATTTCTAGTTTGGAGTCATCTCATTCTGTATCATATATTTCAAATTTCAGATTGGTCTCTTATTTTGCAGGGTTTGTTGTAGCTGGTAGGCGCAGAAACCATTTCTTCATGAATATTTTTGACAACTAATAGTAAAAAAAAAAAAAAAAAAAGTCAAATAAGCCAAGGTGATACTCTGAATACTCTGACAGTTGGTTGAAGTTGATGGTAAGACACAAAAAGCCATTCAGCTCTAGGACCTTGATTCAAGAAGCATATAAATACAGGGTTCAAGTTAAACATAAAACTAATTGCCATAGAAGGCAGTGTTTCTTAAGTGACTTCTTAAACAAGGATTTGCTTAGACAAACTGAGACAGTTTTCTTTTTTTTTTAATTTAAGCCACTTACCTAAATCTAGTTGGTTGTTGTGACTAATATTTATTACTTACTGATGGCAAAATGCACAAGTGATATCAGTTAAATTCTTAGTGAACAAGTGTCTATGTTATACAACCATCCTTGTCATTGTTATCTTCCAAGGAAATTTTAGAGAGACTGGTCAAATTTTAGAGAGACTGGCACAATACAAAGCCATAGTGTCACTTTGAGAAACAGTCCCTGCAGATCAGCGATGTGGCACAAGGGCAGGGCAATGCAGAGAAATCGGCACTAGCCTAGTCAATGTGAAGAGGACTTCATTTCTTTCATTTATTAAGAAATTCAATGAAGCCCCTTTCATGAGCTCTAATCCACATAACTTGAGAAGTTTGTAAAAAGTAACTACTAAAGGAAAATTACCAAGACCTTCATTGTACACAGCAGCATAAATCAATAAAGGAAAAAAGTGTGAATAGGGGAATGAAAAAAATGTAGGCAGTGAAATAAAAATAAAACATAAAACAAGCATAATTTTCAGACAATTTTGAAAATGAAATCTTTATAGTAGCACAACTATAAGAAAGTTACCCTTGCAAACCCATATATTCCAAGCAATCCTTCAAAATCATTTTAACATGTCTGGCTTGTAAGCAAACATTAAGTCTTTAAACCAATTTCTTTGGATGATGGATCGAATCCAAGAAAATTTCCTGTCCGCCAGATTTAACTAAAACAGAGCTGTCTAAAAAAGGGTGATGTTTAAATAGCTATTTTGTTCAAGGGCATGAATTGTGAATAACTATATCAGTACACTTAAGGGTCTCTGCCGGAGAAGAACCATGGACCAAATCGTGCTGTCCTTTGTACCAGTAACTCCATTTACCCTTGCAGAGGTATTCCAGATTAACACTTACATAACAAAGAACAGATTGGCAGTGACAAGTATTTCAACTCCCAGCCATATCCAGGTTCAACAGCACTAGACTTGTTAAATATTTATTAAGTAGTTGCAGAAGAGTTGCTATGAGCCTGGATAAGGACATAAAGTGATTATCATGTAAAATCAATGGCTGAGTTTACTGAAGAACAGAAGCAGAAAAAATAAAAGCCTCTGTAGCATTAGCAACTGTAAGCAGCTCTTATGTATCGCATTTCAAAGTTTACACTGTAACCCCCCTCTGTCTTTTAAACAGATTGGATCACATTCTTTCTTACAAAACTGAAGGGCAATTTCCAAGCCTCTTGTATCTATCTATAGGATGCCATGAACAAATGCTGATACCTACTTAGCCACACTAACATTACTATTCATTCATGACTTACAATTGTATTGTGCTTTCATTGTCCTCGTTTAGTATTAATACACTGCTTCCTGCTGGCTCCACTGGGAACAAGCGGATATAGCAGAGATAGCTTTAAGCAACTAAAGAACAGGTGATAGCGAATCAACTGAGCCCAGAGACCTTGTTGAGCAGCTTTCAAGTGAGCGAGCAGTCCACATTTGTGTGACTCTCCTTCTGTGATGGATCTGGTTAAGGACCATCTAAATAGCGAGGAAGTGACCTCTCTTTTTTTGATCTGTTAGAAAGATTGCTGTGATGAATGAGATGGAAATTACTTATGAAAAAATTCCAGCATTTGCAAAATGAGGAGAGGGGCTGTGGTCCCTGACAGCTGAGGCTTTGGGTATGTGTCCATCTGCTTCTGAGATAGAGTTGTTCAAAGTAGAAAAACTCTTTTAAACAGCTCACACTTTTATAGTCATGCTTTGTTTTGTTTTTTTGCCCCCGAGAAGCATACACAGGGAGGGCTTACAAATCCCTTAATTTGTTAAAATGGGAATTGTGCATGTTCTTGATGTGCCCTCATTCGAAAAGACTTTCTTTCTATTTCCTTGAGCATAGAAAGAAGCAGGTGTAAAGAATTAGTTAATTGAGAAAAGAAAGTCAGTTAAGTGAAGCGGCTCTGTGAGGAATCAAGTTGTTGCTGCAGGCATAAGCAACCCGCCTTTCTATGCCTCCTCTGATTATAATTTGGGGATTTGGAGCGCTAGTTGTGGAGGTGAAGCATGTACAACAAATGTGTAGTGTAAATTGGGCAATCTAGAATCTGAGCCAAAAGTCTGCCGTGCTGTGCACTGAAATGCCACATGGGCACCTTTGTATTTTACTTTATTGACCTAGCAATGGCAGGGAGGCCAAGCAGCAGCATCTGTTGCTACTGATTCTGGTGTTATCCCAGCCGTGTTGTCACTGATTTATTTCACATAACTGTAGCTGCTCTGTCAAGGGTTTTATTGGCAATTTTATGTACTGGGTAGGAAGTGGAACTGAAGGAGACATCTTAACACCTGATCCTACAGATATTTTGCACATGTGTAACTTTATACACACAGGCACTACTACTGAAGTGCCATAGAAAATGATTGAATTTATGCAAGCTGATAAATGTTGAAAGAGGCTATAGTATACTAAAAGGACATAGAGTACTGGCATACTCAGAGTTAAAAAAATAGCATAAATAAAAATGATGAGATTTGGGAATGACAGAGACATAGCACTTGGCATACCAGAAGAGCATCCATCTAACAGGATGTTCTGCCTGATGGAGCTCTGTTACTGTTTCAATGGAAGATGAAATAACTCCCTACAGTTGACTATTTATACAAATAGTTTGGTGTGGATTCCCATGCCAATTTACCTAACCTTAATTGATTATCATCTACTATTTTAAACACATGAAAACTGTAGAAGAATCATTACCACTTAGGCTAACATCTACTATCTTAATAGTTATGAAGCCATCCCACTAGGGCAGAAGTGGGCAAAATACAGCCTGCAGCCCATATCCGGCCTGCCAAGGGATCCTATGCGGCCTGCAGCAGGTCCTCCAGCCCTGCCTGGACGAAGCACAGGGGCAGCCTGGGCTGCGGTGCATGTGGCTGCTCCCGATGCCCCAGCACATGCAGTGGGGCTGGGGCGGTGCCGGACTCAGCTTCCTGGCAGCTTCAGTGGTGGTGGCTCCTTCTGGCTGCTGCTGCCAGTATTGTTGCTGCCACCAGACCTGGCCCCACTGCCTGGGCACCCCAGGCAGTCTGTCCCGCACCCGCCACAGGATGGAGCGGGTAGGTGTGGTCTTCATGGAGAACAGCCGGGACCCCCATGGCCAGGGTGTGCTTGGCCAGGCGGGTGGCATGGGGCTGTGGGTGAGCATAGAGTGGCATCTGGGATGGGGCTGAGGTCAGGGGTGGGATCACAGGGTGGTGATAGCATGGGGCTAGGGTACAAGGCAGAGCCACAATCTGCTCCCTGCATGTCCCTGCAATGGGTGCTGGAACTGAATTGCAGCTTTGCTCTGGGCCTTGGCTCTGTGCTGTCACTGCCCAACAATCCTGGCCCCTGCCCGTGGAATCGGCACCTGTCACAAGGATGAGTGGAGAGTGGATCACAACTCTGCCCCAGGCCCAGGCCACATGCTGTGACTGCTTTGCAATGACAGCACCTCTCCTCCCCCAACAGTTCACCAAAACTCCTTAAGTGGCCCTCCAGCTCAAATAATTGCCCACCCCTGCACTAGGGAATAATAATTTTTGACACACAAGCAGAAGGAAAATGGCTCCATTCACCTCCAGAACACAGATCTGAATCCTGGTGTTTCTAATGACCCAAGAGCATTATCACATGACAACTCTTGACACCTATATATATTTTGTTGCTGAACTCAGTGCAGTTATTACAGGACAAGCTCTCATAAAATATACAAAAAATCCACAAACCTTTTCTGATCTTGATTTGCATCATTAGTTTTCATTTCAATAGAAATTTAACAGCCAACAAAAGCATGATTCAAACATCCTCTCATTCCTAGAAGTTAAGTGTAAAGTGTCTGGAAGCTCAGCATGAGGAAACTTGCTTTGAAACTGTCTGTGCTAGGCCTTCCCAAGAGCTAACTAAAGGATTTTTGATGTCCTGTGTCCCACGAGATTAATAGCTCATTTGACATTTACTGAAATACTTTTGGTTCATATGGCAGAAGAAACAGAGTTCTTATAAAGCATGGGTATAATGTTCAAGCAATTAGTAAATAAAGGAACAATAGAAATCTTTAAATGTGATGTAGCATGAAGTCTCTTGGTTTCCTGTCCCTCTTGTCCTCTATTTCCTTAAAGAAATTGGAATCAGTAAAGTCTTCCCTTGCCTAATGCTTAGCAAAAAGGAGTCTCATCAATGATTGCTAGAAGCTACTAGTCTTATCTCTGAGCCAAAAGGATGGGGCTAACCACTCTCCTTTTTCCTTTTAGAAGTCTTGGAGGTATGATGCTTATTGCTGAGAGAAGGAGAGAAATCTTCTGTTCCCTTAAGGCCTCCTTAAATGATTCAGAAGGGAATCTAGTAGTTCATTACTTCTATATGCTGAGCAACCTCTAGACATAATTGTATTAGTACTTAGTTGCAGGGCATGAAAAGCAAAGTCTGAAAGGCAGCCTTTGGCCATTGGTTTATTCATTTGTTGAAGCCTTGTTTATGTGCTAGAACACAAACCTTATTACTTGCAGTTCATATAATTTACTTAATGCATTAAAGTCAACAGGCAACCAAAGTTAATGCATCACAGAAATAAGTGATGTTACTCACTTAATGTATTAAAACATTCTGAGCCAAATCCTTGTCCTATCAACTTGGAGCACCATGGGGCAAATTCAGCAACCCACTCAATGGAGGAATTCTCATGCATTTACGTTTACAGCATACTGATCAGCCACAGTGAGCCATGCAGATTGCTAAGGGTCATTATGTCTTGTAAAGGGAAATACCCACAAAAGTCCTGAGTGAGCAGAGGAAATGCACCTATTTAAGAATATACCTCCTTCCGTCATGTCTTACTGAGCTGTTGCTCTGCCTCCCCTTTACCCAGGGCAACAGGGGACAGGCAGGGCAGCCCAGGTACTACAGTTTTCCCTTGTCCTTAGAAAACTTTCTGCAAGGCAAGGACTTTTATGTTTCTTTCTGGGTCAAATATGCATTCAGGTCTCCAATAAAAGATAAAATTAAGTATGAAGAAGGGTTAATATGTGGTCAGATTCTTCCTGGTCTTCCATGAAATGATCTGTTGTAGAAATGCCATAAGGAAACTTCTTTTCACCCCGGTGCAATCTGTGTAATAGCCAGGCAGCACTTTAGGCTATGGAGAGATCAGAAGCTGTTCCTATGTTAGTTCCCAATAGTTCAATGGCATTCCCAATGGGACGGAACAGTAGACCAGTGGTGGGGAAATGGCTCCGATCTTCCTACCCATGAACCAAGAGAACTGGCCACTAGGCCTGTGTGAAGTGGCTAGTATTCACTTTGGATTCAGATTCAGCTGATTTGGGGGACAGTGAGTCAATTTGGTGATTCCAATCACTGTCCCAAACTGATTCGGCCAAATCTGATTTGGAGATTTGGCCACTGCTGAATCGGTTGAATCTACTAATTAAACAGGCTACATTCCTTGCCCACTCTCCCAGCCCTGTCAATGGCTGCCCTGCCCGGCCCCAGCATCCCAGCTGTTAAAAAAAAAAAAAAAAGAAGACCTGCACTCACCAGCTCCTGCCAGGCAGGGGGGAGATCCCTGCTGCCTTGTGCTGCACTGGGGGCTCTGCCACGAGCCCTCATCCCCTGCCGACTCTTCCAGTCCAGTCAATGGCTGCTCTGCCAAGCCCAAGTGTCTTGGTGCTTAAAAAAAAAGCCCTGCAATCACCGGCTGTTGTCAGGCAGGGGAGGGGCCACAATCCCCGCTGCACCCCACTGCCCCACTCTGCATGGGGGGGTCTCTGCCACGAGCCCTCACCCCCCACCCACTCTTCCAGCCCAGTCAATGGCTGCTCCACACGGCCCCAGCGTCCTGGCCCTTTTTTTTTTTTTTTCGAAGCCCTGCATTCACTGGCTGCTGCCAGTTGTGTGTGTGGGGGGCAATTCCCGCTGCTCCCCACTGCCCTGCACTGTATGGGGGGCTCCGTCACAAGCCCCGAGAAGCTTCAATGATTGCCTGCAGCATCTGGTGAGTGCTGAGCTTTTTTTTTTTTTTAAAGAGCTGGGATGCTGGGCCTGGGCAGGGTAGCCATTGATGGGGCTGGGAGAGTGGGACGAGATTGGGGGGCACTCAGGGGAGCTGGAGGAGCAGGCAGGGGATGGGGCCTGGTGGGGATCCCACCATGGTCCCCTCTTCCCTCCTCCAGCCCCCCCCTCTACTTACTGGAATGGAGTCTGGATCCAGCTCCCTGTGACAGCGAGTGGGGACTGCCTGAATCTCCCCAAAGCTCTCTGAATCAATTCAGAAAGCTTTGAATTGATTTAGACTTTTTTATTGGTCTCCCAATTCAATTCAGATTTGGAGATTCAGCTGCCAAAACAGGCTGGATCTCCTCTGAATCAGCACCTGGAGCTTCACACAGCCCTATTGGCTACTTGCAGAAAGAGAGTAGTTTCCTTTAGAGCCAGTGTGACAGTAAGTGTGCTAACCCTTCTGCACCCAGCAACTTCAAGATTTTTACCTTTCTAAGACAGAATCCCTTCTGGTGCTTCATGACACTCAGGAGCTCTAAGATTTTTATGTCTCTATAACAGACTTTCCTCTGTTGTTTCATGAAGGGGACTGCCATAGTATGACTGAGCCCACAATGACAAGTGCAGTGTTTTCTTCTCCTTGAGAGCAGCAGGTCTGTTGTTTTCAGTGCTCTCTTTGAATGCAGCTGCTTGGCTTGCTGTTTTATTTCTGAAGCATATGTTTCTTGCATTTGAGTTAGATTATGCAGAAAGGTGACATGTCTTCAGAGGAGTCAGTACATCAGTAAGCCTACTCTTGTGTTTTTAGGTTTCTGCTTCTGTTGTTTCAGGACATTTCTATCAGAGATGAGCCACCACCATGAGGAATCCCTGGCATCTGGCAAAGAAACTGCAGTTCCATCCTCTTATGAAAGACATTTTATTTAGGAAGTTTCCACATTGCACTAAATCAGATGAATGTACGCCATGCCCAGCACAAATTGCTCTCATCTACTATTCAGCAAAAGCAGTTTGATATATCAATGTATTCATTACAATCTACAGTGTCTGTTCATCATGCTAAAGTATTCAATAAATAGCAATTAATGTATTGGATTCCCTCCATGAATGCATCTTGTTTGACCCAAAGTTGAGTAAATGGATTCACAAAAATGCATCTTGGACCAAAATAAGGTCTGCAATAAATTTAGATCAGTAAACTTTTTATATTTTAGCAGATGCTTGGTTAGTAAATTGTATTAAAAGCAAAACAACTCAAACAGCTCTGCCAAGAGATGTATTATTTTTCAGGGCAGATGCCATTAAGATATGTATTGAAATAGAAACTGATAGGATACAGGTGCTTTTACTTTTGGTAGCTTATACAGCATTGAACAGATGTTAAAGGCTAAAAAATACCAGCAAGAGCAAATAATAAAATAATTGAGTGTATGCTTTTTTTAAACAAAAGTAAAAAGAAATTTCTCTACATTCTAAAAAGAAGGGTTAAAAGACTAGAAAACATGTACATACTTTTTCCCATTTCTTATTTCACTAAAAACATAATTTTCATTTCAGGACACTCCAAAATTTACATATAGGCTTAGACAGTGAGCACATAAATAGCTATGCTAAAATCAGTGGGACTACTCAGATATAAAAAGAATGTATGCAAGTCTTAAGCAGGATTGAGATCTAAATCTTTACTTTTAAGAGGAGCATCAGAACATACTATATACAATTTAATTACACTAAATTCAGACAGCTTATGATTTTATTCTTCCCAATTATATTAATACTAATGATCTTATTTTTCGTTACTACATAATATTGAAAATAATTATTTTACCTCCTTACTACTTTCTACTCAGATCTTTACATCTGTTGTGGGTTATTCTGCAATTACAATATATTACCCTCTCACCCTATTTCCCCATAGAAGTTAATAGGTTTATTTTACATCTACTGCTAGAAGCGTTAGCCATCACCACCCCCCTTTTGATAAAAGTACTGTAATCCCCGCTTATCCGAGAGAATTAATCACGAGAGATCCTACTATTTTATCATCGTAGTTTATCATTAATCATTAACAACTTTACAACTTTATTCTACATGACTAAAAACTTCATATAGTGAATCCAACCAATAGCTACAGATTTTAGGACTTCCATATTCCCATTTAGATTTCCTTGGTACAAGTAGAAGGGTGTATCTTGCAGCTCAAAGAGGAATCATATTTTCTTTCTCTTCTTAGCTGAAGGAAACTTGTAAAAGCCACAGCAACAAGTACTTTGATTTTACTGTATAGGAACTTATTATATGCCATACAGGAACTTAAGCAGACCTATTATTAGAAAGTCTCTTCTAGCTGGGGAAAGGGAAGTTGTGGAACAGTAGCATAACTACGTGTGTGTGAGCAAGGCAGGAGCCCTGGGTCCCGAGTTAGGGGGGGTGCCAGAACATCAGGTCCTCTACAGCCTGGACGGGAGCAGGAAGCCTGTGCAGTGGCATAAGGAATGACGGTGTGGAGATCTTGTGTGGTGGTGGCAGCAGCTCAGCTACTCCCTTCCCTACTCACTCTCCTGTCCAGGGCACCAAAAATATTAGTTACATGGAGGGAAATAAATGCTAACTAAACACAGTAATTTGACTGGGTAAACACTATCAGTGGCTCTTCTCTAGCTGCTCCTCCCCACTTACATTTAGCATGCCCTTTCCCAAAAAATGCTTCCTTGAGCTTCCAGAAATGCGGAGGGGCAGATCAGCCAGCAGTGATCTCTCTGTTTCTATTTGCTGTCCTCAGATGCTACTGGTTACAGTGGAGTCGCATCATACGCGCATTTAACTTATGCGAATTCATCATACACACGTGCCCCGGAGTGCCAGTTGTTTGGATTCAGCCTGCAGCTGCCCCCTGCAGCACTGTGCACGGGGCCAAGCAGCTACACTGGGAGCAGCCCTGCTGGGAAGCTGTGCACACTGGCTGGCCAGGAGTTTGGTGCAGGCTGTCCTGGGCGGGAGGGAGGGACTGTACCACTGGATGGGGGAGGGGGCGGACTGTACCACTGGGCAAGCTCCCCGGCTCCCGTCCACCCCCAGCCAGCTCCTGGGACCTAGCATGCGTGCAGCCCCCACCATGCATATGTGCTAGGTCCCAGGAGCAGGCCAGCTCATTTTCAAGGGTAATTTTGACTATACATGATTTTCGCCTTACACGCTGACTTTAGAACCTAACCCCCGCGTAAGATGCGACTCCACTGTACTGCCATCAGCATCAGAAAAGGACTGCTGAGGTGTGATGAATTCTATCACTTTTTACTCATGTATGTCCACAGTCCTTGTACTTTGGTAACTCTTACCCTGTGATCATTCTTTCAGCCACTCATCTTTTTATTTGCAAAAATGTCTTCCACATGCTTGCTTGAGATTAACATTACAAAAGGGAAAAACATGCATGTTGTTAAGTTTTTATGGTAAAAAGACATTTGTCCAAGATACAGGAGTCATTATTTCTAGAACAGAAGAATCTCTAGATGCAAGTTGGGATGCGCCAGAGAAAATGTGTAGACATCCTCACATGTGTGTTCACTTGTATGCCAGCTCCCAAAACTGATATGTTTATTTTCAATTACTGTTTAGTTGTTTGCAATGACATTCATGTATTTAGACTTAGACAAACAAATATATACACGCTTCTCTGAAGAACTGGCCCCAAGCATCTGAAATGTTAGCCTTACTGCATGCCATGAGACACCAAGCAGCAAAGAACATCATTCTCTAGTTTTATCCATAAAGCACTGGCAAATGCTTTTCCTTGAGACTCTAATTTTATTAAGAGTATTTGAAAGTGCTGTGCTAATGGAGATAGATTAGATAACCAGAACAATATTAAGTCTGGGCAGGCACTCATAGTCCTCCATTTCTACTCATCAAATTGCTAAAGGCTCAGTACACAGCTCCTGAATTTTCATGGCAGAAAAGATTTTTTTTTCCTTATGAGGCAAAGGGCTTCTTAGATCAATAGCCCTAGGAAGGTGTGCAGAATATTAAAGGAAGAAATTTGTGCAGTGAAATCTTTAAAATTCCAACTGCACTAGTCATCAAATAAAGACCATATCATTGTATATTTAAAAGAAAACAAACAAACAAAATCTTTGCTGTAGAAAGAATGATGCAATAGTATGTCCTTGTAACAGGGCACCATCCTGAGGGTAATCAAGAACCCCTGGAGGCGCCCCAGAGTCCCCCATTTCTGGGAACAGGTCTCCTCTTTACTCTCCTGCCATGGCTTGATATTTCTTTTGGTTCTTAAAGGGGAGGCTGCCCCAGGGCTTCCCAGACTGGGTCCAGAGCACCTGGAGGTGAGGAGCTCCTGCCTTAAAAGCTAATTGCATGGCTCCATAACTCCCCTACACCATGCCCCATGCCTCACAGATGTCACAAGACTATAGTCACCTCTGTTGGGGTCTCGACCTATTCGACCACTGGCCCTTTAATGTGGCTAGGCCTTCTAGCCACATTAGAACTTAGGTTTGAGGTGCTAGCTCAGCTTCCTTCTTTCCCACCACTGGCCCCTGTTGGCTGTGCCCCTCTGGCACCAGGCTCTCTGGACCATGTTTCAGTGCAATACTCACAGGAGCCTTGAGACTGTCACTGGAAAGGCTCAAAGTGCTTATGTGCTCCTGGGTACTAATGAGGACTCCAAACCACCCCTTTTAAGCCTCACCCAAAACCTCCAGTTTAAATTACAACATAAACACTAAGGCCCTGGGCTGTAACAAAGAAAAATAATAGCGGTAGTGAGCCTGCTTACTCCATGGCTCTTCATGTCTGGGTCACTCTGCCTGGTGCTCCAGCTTGCAGGGCTGATTTCCAGTTTCCTGGGGCATTCAGGAGCCCACACTCCACCACATCCTGGGCTGGCTTCTCTGGCTAGCTCAGCCCAGGGCATATATAGCTCTGGCCTGAGCTCTCACACAGTCATGTGACAGTCTCCGGTCAGTTGACTGGCCAGCAGGGCTACCCTTTAACCCCTGCTCTGCTGGCAGGCTGCACTTTGAATACTCTGGCCTTAAAGGGGCAGCCCTGCTTTCTAGTAATAGGGCTAGGGTTCCCTATATCAATCCTAAATTCAGATTATGTGATTTCAAAAGAATGATAAACCATAGGGCTGTGTGAAGCTTCGGGTGCTGATTTGATTCGGAGATTTGGCCCAATTCGGTGGCTGAATCTCCAAATCTGAATGGAAGCGGGGAGGGGGGCAATAAAATGGTTTGAATTGATTCAAAGCTCTCCAAATCTTTGGATAAAATTCAGAGAGCTTTGATGATTTGGGCAGTGTCCTCCTGCCGCAGCAGTGAGCTGAAGTTGGTAAGTAGGGGTTGGAGGAGGGAGGGCTGGAGATGGAGGGAGGGAACCATGGGGGAACCCCTACTGCTCCTGCAGTGGCCTCAGGGCTTTGGGGGGCTCATGCAGAGCCCCCCCATGCAGTGTGGTGCAGTGGGGGGCAGCAGGGATCACCTCCCCACCAGGCATGGACCGGTGAGTGGGGGCTTTTTTCTTTCAAAGTGCTGGGAGCTAGGGCAGGTGGGGCTCGGAGATCGAGCAGGGGATAGGCCTGTGTGATTTGGCTGAATCAATTTGGGATAGTGATTCAAATCACCAAATCAAATCACTGTCCCCCGAATCAGCCGAATCTGAATCTGAAGAGAATACCAGTCACTTTGCACAGGCCTAATAAACCATTTATAGTTCCACATGTGTTCACACACAAACCACAAGCAGCCTGCGAATAGGAAATAGTTTTGTAAAATTTCTTTTTTATTTTAATGAATCTGCTGTGGTTGGGTGAGATATGTCATTGGAAATACCGTGATGCCTCTTTTATCACTAACACAATGCGTGACACGTTCATTTTCACCAGGGCTAGTAGCTTACAGCATTTTTCAGAACTGAATCAAATCAAATATTCCTAAAGCTTGTGTACAGAAGGGAAAAGAGATGGCACAGTCTCCCCACAGGTCCAATTGTGTGGCTGCAAATTTGTATATGAGGGAGAGGAGTCAGACGCAGCCAGAATCCCACCAACCACCCTCACGAAGCTCTAAAAAGCTGGTCTCTCTTGGAGTGAACTTTTCCAGTGAATGATTTTCACAACTGCAGCTCAGTGTTATGCAATCTGTATACATATTTCACAGGAGACTGAATGAAGGAGTTATGAGACACAGTTCATATTATGTTGAAACAGAAAGTATTTTTTAGGTTTGCAAAACTAATTCAAGAACTGATTTCTTTGCATTGTGCAATTTAAATCCTTCCATTTTGTGGGTGAATGAATATAAGAAAAAAGAGATATTTTGATTAAGAAGTTTTCACTCTTACTCGCTCTGCTCTTTTTTACCGTCTTTCTACTATGTTACTTCAAATGCTTCCCTCTCTGCTCTATTTTACCCTGTGAAAGGTCCTCCCCACCTCCAGGTTCATGCAACTCTCCATCTCTTTAACAGTCACTCAGGCGTTCTAATGCACAGTTATGAAAAGTGCTTTATAACTATGCAATGCTCCAAACAGCCATGTAGAAGGCATCTCCTTCTAATGATTGTCAGGATTCAAGAGGGTTTTTATAACAAGTTATTTCTGCTTTCATGATGAACAGAATGACAAAGAACGCTTTAAGTTTTTGTGGCTGATATATGCCAACCACAACACCAAAGTGAACCTGGTTTACCAAGTAGAAGCAACACATTTCTACAAGTAATGTTCCATGCATGTCAATCCTCTGATTGTGGTGAAAGATACAGGATCCAAGTCTGGCTTTAAAAATATGAATTTCTGGGTGTGTCTAGACATGCATTTGACTCAGGATCAGTTTACTTGGGAGTAACTGCACCCAGCCAGGCATCTACACAACCAGGAAAGTGGAAACAGATTTGCTGCTAATGGCAGCAAATTGTTCCCACTTCCTGGGGCCCAGCAGTGGGCCCCTGCTGCCACCAGTGGGAGGCTCTAGAAATATCCTCTGTACCCAGGATAGCAATTGATTTAAAATGGAATAACCTGTTTGCCTTGTTTCCTTGCTAACCTGATATTATCCTAGCTCCCCTTGGTTGCTAGCTCAGAGGCTCGCAGAGAGCACTGGGCCAGCTAGGACATTGTTTCCTGCTCCTGGGGGGCTGCCTGTTGCCAGGTCAGGGACAATGTCCTGCTGCCCTGAGAGCAGGGAGCTTCTGGCTCTGGCACCCTAATCAGGGGCAGAGGACTTGGAAAGAGCTGCAGGGGAGGGGCAGGTCCCAGCCCCCTGCCCCATCTGCTAGTGGATCAGAGCAGAAGGTTGGGACCTACCCCACGCCTGCAACTCTTTCCAAGCCCTGTGCCTTGATCACCCCATTAGGGCATGGGGCTGGGACCTGCCCATGACCAAGACAGTTCCTAGCCCCTGCTCCACAATCATGGGTCAGGGGCTGGAGAGCCTGTTCTCCACTCAGATCTGCAAGCAGGGAACTGGGCAGGGAACAGGCTGAGGAGCTTGAAAACTTTTGTTTCTCCTAGTTGCACATCATTTTCCCTTTCAAGCTATGAACATGAGGAGTCAAGAGGGCATATTTTAAAAGATGTCACAGAGACACTTCAGCAAAACTTGCTCTTGAGATCAAACCTTGATGCCATCGCCAAGCCTGAGGTACTGTGCTGTATGACAAGTTCTGAGAAAGGAATTCTCTTCTGCAAAACAGAGATCAATAGCAGAGTTTCTATGATAGCCTTATTACTCCTCTCTTCCCAGGGTCCCTGCACAAGTTTCTGCCAGTCACCATACCATCCTGGACTGGCACTCTGGTGGGAAACTATCACTTCATGATGGATGTGAAGGGGTTCCCAGAGATTGTACGGAAGGTTTGTTCAATCTCAGTAGCATGTGTCCAAGCTAAGCGTGATGATTACCTGAGGACAAACTGTAGATTAGTTTAGCAAGCAGCACTAAAAAAGTTAAACAAATAGTAGCCCCAAACTTTCTCCTACCTGTTCTCTTTTTAGAAAGGCTGCCAGCTATCAAAGCACTCCACTCATGTACAGAAACACTCAGACTTTTGCCAACTCATTTGGCAATTCTGTTTAAACCTCTTAAAGCAGCACATTTGACTAGCATTGCTGTCAAAGTCCTAGTTTATCATTATCCATGCCTGAAAGATGCGAAGTGGGGGTTTGTTGTGTTCAGTCAATACCAATCAGCTGTCCCTTAATTTCTAAGAAAGTTTCCTGCTGCTAGATATCTGCAGACTTTAAGATTCCCATTTAAATTGGTAGGTTTGTAAGGATCAAAAAAACCTATTTCTCAACTGATTCATCATAAAGATGTCCCCTACACCCACATTGACATATAGCAATCAGAATTTGGTTTGACTCCATATTAAATGGAATTTCTTGTTTTGTTTAACTACTTTCAGTGGCTGTGTCTACATGAGTGAAGGACTGCACATTTTTTACTGTGTAGTCATTTAGTACAATACTACATTTAGTACTACAGGCATTACTGCACAATACCATTGCCCCACTGTTTTTTCCAATGCTACTGTGCAGTAGCAATGAGCTACTACGCGGTAGCTTGTTACTACTGCTATGTCATCACCGCACAGTTAGTACCCAACAATGCTGCTGCGTGGTAGCAAAGAGGGAAATGGTGGGGGAAACTGAAACAGAAATTTGAAATCTACATGAGTAAACCAAATGCAATACATTACCTTTTACTATAGGTTTACAAGCTTTTTTGTTTTCTGAAAACAATGGAAAACTAATTGCTGAATTAAACTTATTCCTTCCTCTGACTCTGACTGCATTTTCAGGGAAGCAAGAACACAGAAATATCCCAAATGTGGCGCCACATAAATAATATTGATTGCTCTAGGAATATGTTCTATACGTGATCACTTTCTGATGGCTGCTCCGACAAGCTGATTACCAAACTAGCCCTATACAATATCAATAAAACACACGTTAAATGGATTAAGAATTAGCTAACTGACACATCTCAATACTAGTTTTGGAGAATCATCAATGAGGGGTGCTTCTAGTGGGATTCTGAAGACAATTCTATTTGACATTTTCATCGGTGATCTGGGAATAAGTGCCAAATTAATAAGTGCACTGATAAAATTTGTGGCAAAGATTGGTGGATTGGTAAATAATGAGGATGACAGAGAGTAATATATAGCAATGTGGATCATTTAATCTTTATCAGACATAATGTCTTAATACAGCCAGATGCAAATCTACATATCTAGGAACCAGAAATATAGGCCATGCCTACCAATGTTGGAACTGAATCCTGAAAACCACTGTCTCTTAAAAGGATTTGGGGGTCAGAATAAATGAACTGAGTTTCCAATACAAAGCTATGGCACAACGAATACATTAAATCTTTGGATGTATAAATGGAGGAGGTGAGTAGAGAATAGGTGAGGTATGCTCTGTAGGTGTTGGAATGCTTTGTACAGTTTTGGCTTTCATGTTTTAAAAGAAATGTTAAAAAAAAAAGAAAAGAGCCACAAAAAATGATTCAAATGCTGGAGCAGATTACTTGATTTAAAGAACTCAATCTGCTTATTTTATGAAAAGAAGATTGAGTTGATGATTACAGTGTAAAATTAACTTCTTCAGGAAAACATGCCAGCTGCTAAGAGACACTTTAATCTATCTGAGAAAGACATAACCAGAACCAACACCTGGAAACTGAAACCATACAAATTCAAAGCAGAAATTAAGGGCAAATGTTTTATAGTGAGGATAATTAACCATTTGAACAAACTGCTGAGGGAAGCAGTGGATTCTCTATTTCTCGATGTCTTCAGATCAAAACTGGTTCACTTTCTGGAAGTTATGCTTTTGGCAATCGGGCTCAAACATAGGCGTGACTAGGTCAAATTCAGAGCTCTAAGATAGATAGGATGTTGGACTATATAATCCAAGGTTTACTACTTCTGACAGTAAAGTCTATGATTCAATTAAATGGTGAAGGGAAAAATGTAGTATATTTAAAAGAATTGAAAAACTCTCTAAGATGCCCAAATCCAAATTCAAAATGGCTGAGATGCTTTGGTTGTTTTGAACCTGTAATGTGTGTAATGTCAGTAAAAGCTAGTGCCAAAGTTCATTTGGTGTATAAATCTTGGGAATACTGAAAATAACATAATAAAGGCAATTAATTGCAGTACAGTAAGAACCTGAGCCACTGCCCAGTGAAGTCAATGGAAACATTCCTATTGAATTTGACGGGCAATTGTTCTAGCTCTCCGTATCCATCCTGAATTGTTCCAGTCACTGGTCATTATACTAGGTGCTGCTTGTCCAGGCTGTCACCAGTTTTTCTTATTTAACAACAAATCTTTGTGCTGTACCAGGTGGGTAGAGCCTGTCCCACATTCATCCAGCTGTGCATGAATTAATCACAGTGAAATTTGGGTTGCCGAAAACCTATATCCACTGCACATTCAAATGTCTGCATGGGAGTTAGTGGGGACAGCAGAACACTTAATCTGGTAATACTAACAGATGAGATTTTTTAAAAATTAAGCTTGTATTTCATCACACACTCTTTTCACCCCTCTTCCATTCTCTCACAAATTTACTGCATCATTGAATGGCCACAAACAATTTTCTGGGAACTTTGTAAAAAGCCATAGCACAGCAGATATCCAGTAGGCCTGTGTGGAATTTCACTGGCTGTTTTGCTTTGACTTGTTTCAAGCTCAAAACAGCCAAATCAAAATGAAATGAAAGGCTTCAAAACAGCCTTGAAATGAAATGAGGGCAGTTGAAATGTTTCAGATGTTTTAAGGAGAAACTAAGGAGAGAGAGGGGAAAGAGGAGGGAAGGACGGCTCTCTTATTGACTGTGTAGCTGGCCAGTGACTGTCATCATTCCCTGAGGTCCCTTCCAATCCCAGTGCTCAGGGGGAGGGATGGAAAAACAGCATAAAAAGCATTGTTTGAACTGAGCTTTCTCTGTGTCTTCACACTTACAAGTGACTTAGGTTTTGCTCTGAACAGTTTGAGGTGCAGTCTTCCAGAAACCCCTTCACCTATGTCCTTGAAGCTTGGCAGGCTTCATGCCTGCAGAAGGGGCCACCATCCCTACAAGTCTCATCCAAATCAGGCAAGAAGTGATGAAGTTATAGGCAGCTTCAAGCTTCCCCATTATAGATATGGGCAAAACATCAAAACAGTGAAACAATTTTGATGAAACAAAACAAAACAAAACAAAACAGTGCTTTTGAAATGAAACAAAACTCAAAGTGAAACACTGTCCCATCAAAATGGCAAAACGGAAGTTGAAACGAAATGGTGCTGTTTCACAGAGCCCTAATATCCAGCATTTTTAGCAAAATTTTAATTTAGTCCACTCTATTTTGGTTTCATTTTTTCACAGTCTACAGGAAACAGAGCTTTCTGATTTAGTTGCTACTTTTTGGCACACCTCATAAAAGATATAACATGCAAGAAAGTATTTTCAGGATAATATCAGTTAGCAAGGAAATAAGGCAAACAGCTTATTCCATTCAAAATAAATTGCTGTCCTGGGTAGAGGGGATATTTCTGGCCAAACAATTAACACTTGCTGTCACTTTTTTGATAGAAAAGTGCATGTTCCAAAAAAAGAAATATGCCTTCTGAAGTAATTAAATGATACAAAGGTAGAGAAGACAGACAAATGATGGCAAAGGAATAATGTTAACTATAAACTCTAAGTATAGACAGTTAAAAAGCCCAAGGCTGAATCAGTTCAAACTTTGCAGGTTAGACTAAGCTGCGTGGATTGAATTGATAAGCAAGTGAACAGACATTCACTTTTGATACTGGAAATATAGCCACATGCCTGCAGTGACCCAGGCCAGAAGCCAGGGGGCGCTACAGCATGCCTCCCTGCTCAATTGAAGCAGACAGCTTGGGCCAAGGCTAACCCACCCACCCTGCAATGGGGGATTTGCAGGGGTGGTGCATATCATCCTGGGATGCTGGGGGACTGTGAGTTAACTTGAATCTGGAGGGATATCTGGGACAGAAGTTCAGTAAATTGTTTTAACCTAAATCAGTTAAGTCTGATACTACATTGATCCACATTTATCTAAAACTGGTTTCAGCCATTTTGCAAGTGGTTTATGTGCACTGAGCTTCTGTTGTGTTACAGATCTGAACCGGTTTCCGATCACTTATAATGGTTTATGTGTAATTCCTGTCCCTAGCTAAAGGGAAGACAGTATTCTGGTCCATGTACAATGCACCAAAACCTAATACAATCCAGCTGCATAAATATTTGTTCTTCTCTTTGTTATAGGAGTGGCTATTTTATATATAAAAGCGACATATAAACATGAGCAACTTTCAAACTTATTGCTGTGATCCTTAGTACAAAAACAGGATTTTGAAAAGAGAATGCCCTTTCCCTTACCCCTCAATTCCGATGCACACTATCAAAAGGGATGAATGAAAGGGATCTGGGGGTAATAACAGACCAGAGTATGCATGTGAGCTGGCAGTGCGATGGTGTAGCCAGTAGGGTAAGTAATACTCTGGCATGCATCAATCGATGCATCTCCAGCAAAGCCAAGGAGGTGATTCTTCTGCTCTACTCAACACTGGTGAGACCGCAGCCGGAGTACTGTGTTCATTTCTGGGCACCGCACTTTAACAAAGACATGGACAAGCTTGAGGGAGTTCAAAAATGAGCCACCCGTATGATCAGTCTAACAAGGCAAGCCATACGAGGAAGGGCTGAGGCAGCTGGGACTCTTCAGCTTGAGAAAAGGAAGGCTGAGAGGGGACCTGGGAGCAGCTTACCACTACACTAGGGGAGTACATCAAGGGCTCGGTGAGCAACTGTTCACCAGGGCACCCGAGGGGAAAACCAGGAGTAATGGCCACAAACTCCTGGAAGATCGATTCAGGCTCAACATTAGGAAAAACTACTTCACAACTAGGGTGTCCAGACTGTGGAATAAGCTCCCTCCAGAGGTGGTGCAATCACCTACCCCGGAAATCTTCAAGAGGAAACCAGACAGATACCTTGCTGGGGTCACCTGACCCCAAGTTATCTTTCCTGCTTGGTGCAGGAGGCTGGACCCGGTGATTTTCCGAGGTCCCTTCTGGCCTTACAATCTATGAATCTATGAAACACGCGCGCACGCACAGACACACACACACACACACACACACACACGTATATATACTTTTTTATATCTCATTTAAACACACCTAAAGGTACCTTAATGGTATGTCACACTGTGTACTCTCATATTCTTTAGCAGTGGCGTAGGAATTCATTGAGTGACTGGGGTAAAGGGGCAGGGGGCAGCAAGGTTGTGCTGACCACAGTAAACTGGGGAGTGGGGGGAAGGGAGGGACATGGAGGTCACAGTGATATGCATGAGGAGAAGGGAAGTCTTATTTTCCCAGGCTGCTGGTGCTGCTACAGTTCAGCATCAGCAGTGTGCTCCTGTGGTTGGTGCTTTTGACTGGATCCCAGTGCCCCATTTTCTCTCTCTCTTCCTCCTCCCCCTGCCTGCCCCCAACACAAACATGCATATTGGGAGTAGGGCTATGCTTCCTTTGGCAAAAATCCTGGGGGGGAGGTGGGGGATGGTGACGGTGAGGAGGGGAGCACCATTCTGCTCACCCCACTCACTGCTTCCTTTCTCCCCCCGCCTCATCCCCCAAATACATTGCTGGGTATGGCACTGTCCATTGTAGGGTGGGCAGGGGCGGTGCAGAGCTTCCCCTGCTGTGGCAAAGACTCCCAGTGGAGGACCCTGGCACCCCCTCGCAGTTGGCGCCCTGCTCACCCCACCCTAGTTATGCTACTGTTCCTTAGCAAAACTGATATTTTGGCCAAAAATGTGGACACTTGATCTTTCTAAACTCTCTATTTTAGACACTGCCTCCACTTTTGTTGGAATAAAATTACACCAGCAAATAGTTGCCCATGGTTTTGCATTCATACTTGATTGTAAATTCAAGTGATAACCTTGAGACACCTGGCCACCTGATCTTCAGGTACACCTGTACAATTAGGATTACACATTACTATATGAACTCACAAATATTTGTATTTGCATTTAATGTTCCCTGACCTAATTTTGCATCCACGAGTAATTGATAATGTTATTACCTGTGTTTGCAAAATTATCTCAGTGAACATAGCTGGTGTAGATCAAATTATTATTTGAGGAATAGTATTCAGCCAGTTTTATGCACCAGTGAGTCACCCATAAGTGCTTATAAATATTTAGATAGTCTATTTCTGCACATGTGTATGCAGACATTTGATATGGTTTGTATTACATCACCTTTGGAATACTTACTCCACTCCACACTGGAAAATCCTACATTTAAAACAGAGATTAACAAATCAATGTTCCCTAAAGAGCATTTTTAAATCACAAAAGCATTGTATTTTAATGAGTTTTCTTTGCAATTTGTACACAATGGATTTCCAATACCAATGTGTAATTAGTTCATTTTCTCTTATATAATCAGTATGTATGAATTACATTGATATTTTCCAGCTGGTATCTTTTGAAGTGAAAAGGATTTGAAAAATTACCATTCTTTTGCAGTTGACAAATGCGTTGGCACCAGTGTACAACTGATATGCCTGAGTAAGGTAAAACAGTGAGGCATACATCCGATATACTCTTATATCACAGATTCTACTTTTGATTTCACTGCTGAGTAAAAAAACACAGATCTGTGAATCTTAAAAAAATAAATTACACCAAGTGTAAAAAATCCCATTGATGCTGTTATATCAATTATAACCTCAGAGTCTCTGTTATATCAAGATGGCATTAGGCATATGCAAAGTATGCTACAGAATTGAATGAATCTAACAATGTTTGCTGTGCTTGTACCAGCTCTGACTGTGGAAGATCTCTCCAGTCTTTGCCAAGACTTTTTGTTTTTATGACTTGCCAGATGAAAGCTTGTTTTCTGAAGAAAAAATATTTGTCATATCCATTTGTTCCAGCTCCTTGTTTTTAGTAAATAGAGGGAGGGTTAACGTACCAAGTACTGTATTGGGGTTAGAGTAGAAGCACAAACTGAGACTGCTGGAATTATTTAGCCTAGAGATGACAAGGCTGAGGCAGGATTTCATAGCAGTCATCCAACACAGGAAATGTTTTTATACAGAAGATTGTCACCAATGGTTCTTTATGTCTACTGGGAACAGGTTAAGTAATAACGGGCTTAAATTTGCAAAGGGGAGTTATGTTAGGAAGGATTTAATAACTATGACGGTATTAAGCACTGAAACAGATTACTTAGGTTGCAGAATCTCCCTTACTGGAAGTTTCTAAGTATAGGTAAAACAAACTTTTGGCCAGGGATTGTTCAGATTGGGATTATCTTGTTGTGAGCAGGTGGTGGATGAGATAACCTCTTAAAGTCCCTTCTGTCCTGGCTTTATTATCATTCCATACAAAGTTTGAAAGCATTTGGATTTATTAGTGTATATGAACTGGCATGAGAGGTACTTCTCCAGCCAGTCCACTGGATGGTTGGATTAAGTGAGGCTTGCTAACTAGCTGGAATGAGATGCATCTCAAGGTGAGGACAGAGAAGGTGCAAGTGCAAAGTTTTAGAGGAAAGCAGAGCTCTGGGGTGATGGGGTACGGGATGACATATAATACATGAATGGAAGGGACCAAAAACTCTGGAGGAAATGAGGGCACAGCTCTGGAAGGTCACAAGGAAGAAAGAAGTCCAACACACTTTTCGATCCAAAAACCTGGGGGACGTGGAGAACCAAAGGTAATAGGGATTTTCCTTCCCTATTCTTTTATTAGTGGTGAGGTACTGATGTCTGCCTGAATCCACAACACAACAGTGGGATTCAAAATTTGTCCCATTGTAAGCACTGCTTAAATAAGTAGTGTAGGACCAAGCCTGAGGCAGTAATTGGTGTTATAGGCATGTCAGGCCTTGCAAAATGTGACTGTTGTGACTGGAAAACAGTCAGATAACTGATGGACTGTGTTATCACTGTGGAGATACTATTATATGTGAAAGGGAAATCCAATTAGTACCTTGTCTAGCCAATGCAGCTTGGGAGTGAAATGCATACATTTTTGCATAAAACATTTTCATAGATTTCATAGACATTAGGGCTGGAAGGGACCTCGGGAGATCATCGAGTCCAGCCCCCTGCCCAAAGGGCAGGAAGTCAGCTGGGGTCACAGGATCCCAGCAAGATAAGCATCCAATTTACTCTTGAAGGTGTTCAATGTAGGTGCTTGAACCACCTCCGCTGGCAGACTGTTCCAGACCTCGGGGGCTCGGACAGTAAAGAAATTCTTCCTTATGTCCAGCCTGAAACGGTCTTGCAGGAGTTTGTGACCGTTCGACCTCGTCATGCCTTACCACAGTGGGCATACCTATGGTGACATTTAGGGTCAACCTTGGGGTGATCCTCAACCTTTCACAATCTTTCTATAAAATGTCACTGAGATGCGTGCCAGGTTTCTCTGTGGAGCTGTTCTAGAAATCAGTCTGCAGTTTACTTGTCAGCCATTTTGGGCTTGCATTTACAGGCAGCTGAGAAAGGAATTGGTGTACAGAAGGCCCAGATGTCAGACGCAGGGAACCATGGGATTGTTGCAGACAGACTTGAACTACTTCTGGTCCACTTCTGGGTCCACTGCTAAGCATGTGGGGGACACCCCCCACACTCCCATGGGACACTCCATCTGTCCCACCATCTCAGTGTTCAGGAGCCGTGCCTGGTACCTCGAGGTACGTAGAAAAAACATTTAAAGCTGTGTCTATGGCTGAATCACTGATTCTCTGAATCTGAATTGAATCTTCAGATTCAGATTTGACCGAATAGAATTAGGACAGCTATCCAAATCAGCAAATCGAATCACTATCCCCCAAACCCGGCTGAATCCAAATCGAATACTTCCTGCTTCACATACACCTAACTTACAGCGTATATGGTTGTCATGGTCTTCTAACAGCTCACATACAAGCTAAAGCCTAACTATCAGTGTATGCATAACCATCGTTTCTTAAGTTCAAACTAGCTGGCTCATTTTTTCTTTTAATATAAGGTGTAGAACTGTCGTGCTAAATGGCAGATAATTCACTCATCCGATAATCACCAAATAAACGGCATCTTCATTTAATAACATGGGTGCTCATTTCGTTGTTTGAGGCAAACGTAGCTCAACAGCAGTTGCCTCAGTCAATTTGAAGGAAACGTCATTTCTTCCCCTGGGTACCCAGCATCATCTTCTGTAATTGCCTCAGTCTGATATGGGAAGCTGGAACTCTACCTCTTGCTATGGCGTACTTGAAGTTTAGATACAGCATAGCTCACAGGAGAACAAATCAATGTTGGTAAGCTAATGAATTATTTCCCACTTTGTACTGATATCTGCAGTAACATGAAAGAAGACCACATACTGAGGAGATAACAGCCAATGGGGCAGAGCTTGTCGATACCTTAGGACTATGATGATTTGATCCTGCAGATATTGTTGTTACAATATGGCCTAAGAGAAGAACACCTCAAGCAAAATGCCTTCTCTCACAATCCAGTTGTCTAATGCAATTAAGCAGTCTTGACCAAACTAACTGAAGGATAGAATAATGAATATCTAAAACCACGCAGCATATTGACCAGAAACACTACTGAGTATACATTTAATCTAAAATTGTAGTTTAGGTTTGTTATTTTTATATTAGAAAGACATGCTCCTAACGTGAACATGTATACAATATATTTATATAAAGATGTATGTGCATGCGTGCATACCCACCTGGGCACCCTATGTACAACATGTATTTCCTTAAAGCTATACAAATTTATTGCCATGGCAGTACTTTGCGTTTTTCCCTTCAAACCACAAACAAGTCCTATCTTTCACTTGTCCAAGTCAGCCTTCTAGTTTTGATTTGGGTTCGATTTACTTAAATTAGACCTCTGCATTCATCTTTAGCATTAACAAAAATGCATGCAAGTTCCTTTGTGATAAATGGAAAGATCTTCCTTACAGTACCAGCCAACCAGTAAAAAGTATGCTAAAAATGTCTGCTTTAAACTCAGAATTCTTAATGAGATACCAGGGAACTCCAGGGAAAGGCTGAAAACTATAAAAGTCACTGTCTGCACCTATAGCATTTTGTTTTTCTCTCCTGCAAATTTTATTTTCTTGCCTGGGCATTTATATAAAAACAAGAGATCTGCGTTTCCTGGGGTAAATCATTTACACTTTCCAAAACCACTTTATAAATATTATCTAAACTAGGGATGGCCAACCTGTAGCATGAATACCACAAATGGCATGGACAGACTTTGTGTGTAGCACTTGGCAGGAAAGGGACCTGCAGCACAGTGGCAGATAGGGCAAGGAGCAGAACATGAAGTAGCAGATTGGACAATGGGAGGGAACTAGAGTAACACTTGGGGAAGTGTGGGGCTAAGTTGTGACACACTTGCCAAAAAGCTTGGTCCCCACTTATATGAATCATTCCAAAAGGAATAATGTGAAAGGAGGAAAAATGATTAGTTACCTCAACTTTACAGATTAAAGGCTGAGGTCCACAGTACTTAAGTGACTTGCCCAAGATTATACACTGACTTTGTGGCAGAGCTAAACGTAAAAGTCAGGAATTTCTGCCTCTATCCCTGTGCTCTGTTCAATAATTGACTTGGGGTACATCTACATGAGATGCTTAACTGCACAGTAGCATAGTTTATTATGCAGTAAGCATGTGCATCTACATGTGCACATACTTAATATGCATTAAACCTTGCTAATCAAGAGTAAATTTGCTACCTGCAAACGCAAGTAGCAAATTTACTTTTGATTAGTAATGGCACAGTAGCACTCGTGTAGATGCCTGAGTGGGAGCAAATCTGCTCCTGGTCAGCTATTCATCAGGGGACAGGCAACTGCTCCCTGCCCCTAGGAGTTGCCTGCTGTCAGGCCAGGGACTTTGTCCTCCTGCCTCAGTAGCAGGGAGCTCCAAGCTCCCCAGATTTTCTCCGCCCAGCTCCATGCCCACAGAGCTGAGTGGGGAACAGGCTCCCCTGAACCTACCAACATGGAGATCCCAGTGCCAGCCTCACAACTCCGGGGCTGGTGCTGGGAGACCCTTATCTCCCAGCACCAGGTCCGCAGTCATGGGGCTGGCACTGGGAGATAGGGATCTCCCAGTGCCAGTCCTGCAGTTGTGGAGCAGGTGCTAGGAGCTCCCTGCTGGTGGGGGCTGGGGAAGCCTTGCCCTGCTCACTTGCAGAGAATAGAGGCAGGTCCCATCCCCATGCCCTGAACGGAGGACCTGGGCTCGGAAAGAGCTGCTTGGGTCGGGCAGGACCCAGCCCCTCGCCCCAATCCACTGGTGGGGCAGCTAGCAGCAGACTGGGGGCCTGGGAGCCTAGGGTCCCGGCGCTGTGGGCCCTGGATGAAGGAAACCAACCAGAGCAAAGTGGGCCAAGGCCAGCCTTGGTCCAAACAAGGGCCCTGTACCCAACCTCTCTTGCCCTCCAGGGCAGACTCCCCTTCTAACCATAATGTTAAGGTGTGGCAGGAAAGATAATAGGGCAGGTTCCTGAGAGACAGAAGAGGCAACTGGGTGGGGAACCAAGGTGGTGGTCAGGAGAGGTAACACTGCTGCCTCAGCCCACATTACAGCTAGTCAAGGCATTCATTAAGGGACTGTATTATACTCTCTTATAATCAAATGAAATACAAAGCCAAGCTGTCGAAAGTGAATGTCAGTTAGGAAAACCCTAATGAGCAATGAGCTATAATTTAAGAGGATTTCTATCTTACCATTAATAATATCTTATTAACTAAAGCAATGTTGACATGATATAGTCATTTTGATGGAATACATGTTTTCTTTCTCTTTGATATATTTGTATTACTAATTGACCTGTCCACATTGATGATAATATAGACCTAGACAATGACACTGATTTTTTTCCCCCTAGCCAAACTTCCACATCTGCCAACCTACTTTTTTCTCATTAGGGAAAGACACAAAGGTAAAGCTAGAAGTGACATGCCTAATTTTAACGACCTCCGATCAGATATGGTTCCAGAACATATATCCAAAAATCACTCATCTGGGCATATTTAAAGTCCTAGTCAGCTATGCAATACACTTGCCAATTTACTAGATTGTTTCCATGCTGATTAATTAGATGTATTCTCTCTCACACAACAACTATCCCTATTACCAGTTGTAGTTCCTTATTAGGTTTTATATGTCTACAGAAAATATAAAGAATACAAACATGTAATACAGCTAAATTAGCACCTTACCAGTGTTCTTCATATATCTTTGGGATAGGAATATCTTGAGATAATCAAATTAAAACTAGGATTCTTTTTATTATGCCCTTGAGCATGACAGTCTAATATGGTTCATTAATCAGAGACTAGAAAACACCCACAATTTGCTCTTCTTACATCAGGAAAAATAGTTATACCGCTTGATATGTTATTTATGTATGATCAGGATGAATTAAAATACCAGTTTTTATCCAGGACTAATAGATATTTACAGCAATTTACACACATGCAAACAAATTCAGGCAGGTGCACTGACAGGATTAATTAAAAGGACAAAATATCTTTTAGAAAAGCTGAATGAAATGGTAAAGGGGACAGTAAGATCTCCATGATTGTCCCCATCATCTAAAACTAAATGTTGACACATGCATGTACATTTATTTAAATCAGGGGTGTCAAACTTACCCTCCCCCATAGGTCAGATGATGGGGACAGAGCTGGTCCATGGGCTGGGCCTGGCCTAAACATTGGCCCCACATGCCATATCCAGCAGGCAGGGCCAATCCGGTGCAGGCACTATGTGCAGCTTGCAACACACATGCCATCTCCAGCTCTGTGAACTATGTGTAGCACACAACAGCACTTGGCCCCAGGTAGTGGGGACAGTCCAGGGCACATACTACACCTAGTGCATGGGACCAGTTTAGGGCGTGCGCTGCATGTGGAACCCACACTAGACTGGCCCGCACATTGGCTCTAGCAAGTAGGGCTGGTCTGTGGGCCTGACGTGGACCAACCCTGGATCCAGCATGCAGGGCTGGTCTGGCGCAGGTACTGCAGGCAGCATATGAGCCAACAGTGTACCTTGTTGCAAAAAAGGCTAATGGCATACTGGGCTACATTGGACAAAGTGTCGGCAGGTAGGTCTGCGTGAAGCTTCAGGTGCTGATTTCATTCAGAAGAGATTCCGCCCAATTCGGTGGCAAAAATCACCAAATCTGAATCGAATCAGGGGACCAATAAAAAGGTCTGAATTGATTTGAAGCTCTCCGAATCTTTGGAAAAGATTCAGAGAGCTTCAATGATTCAGACTTACCCTGCTGGCTGCAGCAGGGAGCTGGAGCTGGAGTTGGAGCAGGGGAGAGAGGACCATGGGGGGACCCCTGCCAGCCCCCAGCCCCTGCTTGCTCCCCCAGCCCCCCAACCCCCGCCTACTTCCCCAGCCCCAGCCCCACCCCCACATGGGTGCACGACCCACCCCAGTTCCTGGTGCTTTAAACCCCCCCCAACTCTCCAGGTTCTGCTGGGTTGGGGGATGATCCCCACTGCCCCCCACTGTCATGACCCCCCGACCCTCCCTTGCTCCTCCAGCACCCCCATGGCTGTCCTGCCCACCCCAGCTCTGGTTCTTTAAGAAAAAAAACCAAGAAAAACCCCAGGGCTCACTGGCTCCAGCAGTGGCATCAGGGCTTTGGAGGGCTCATGCAGAGCCCTCCACGCAGCACGGGGTAAGGGGGGCAGTGGGGATCGCTCCCTGCCAGGTAGGAACCAGCAAGTCTGGGGGTGGTTCTTGCTTTTTTTCCCCTTAAAGGACTGGAGATGGGGCAGGTGGGGCAGCCTTGTGGGGATGCTGGGACAGCAGGCAAGGGTCAGGGGCTCATGCAGACCCCCCCCACAGCTTGGTACAATGGGGGGTAGTGGGGATTGCCCCCCCATCCAGCAGCACTCGGTGAGTTGGGGCTTTTTTTTCCCTAGTGCCAGCAGCTGGGGCGGGAGGGGCAGCCATTGCCAGGGCTGGGAGAGCAGGCAGGGGATGGGGCCTGTTTGACTCGGAGATTTGGCCAATTTTGCAGCGGCCAAACCTGCAAATCAGATTCAGCTGAATCGATTCAGGACAGTGATTTGAATCACTGAATCGAATCACTGTCCCCCAAATTGGCCAAATCCAAATCGAAGCAAATACTAGCCGCTTCACACAAGCCTAGTTGGCAGCAGGTCAAGGGAAGTGATTATTCCCCTCTATTCAGTACTGGTGAGGCCACATCTGGCATACTGTGTTCAGTTTTGGGACCCCACTACAAAAAGGATGTCGACAAATTGGAGAGAGGCCAGCAGAGGGCAACAATAATGGTAAAGCGGCTGAGAGACATGATTTATGAAGAAAGACTGAAGGAACTGGGCTTATTTAGTCTGGAGAAGAGGAGTCTGAAAGGGGGTTTAATCGCAGCCTTCACCTACTTCAAGCAGGGTTCAAAAGAGGATGGCGCTAAACTGTTCTTAGCGGTGGCAGGTGACAGAACAAGGAGCAACTGTCTCAAGCTGCAGCAAGGGAAGTTCAGGTTAGATACTAAGAAGAATTTTCTTACTAGGAGGGTAGTGAACACTTGAACAGGTTACCCAGAGAGGTGGGGGAATCTCCATCCTTGAAGGTTTTTAAGACCTGGCTAGACAAACTTTGGCTGGGATGATCTAGTTATGGATGGTCCTGCTTTGATCAGAGGGTTGGACTAGATGTCTTCTGGAGGTCCCTTTCAAACGTAATTTTCTATGATTCTGTGATATGCCCCAGACCAGGTCCTCACCTTGGCTTCACCTCTTAAGCCATGTGCGCATCCATGCCAGATGCACCACATTCAGCACACTGGGTCATGGGTGTCTGGTGCCTTTTAAGTTGGGCTGGGGGGGGGCACATGAACCTGCTGACCAGAGGGGGGTCCCCCAGTGGCCACTTCTGCAAGTGGCACAGCCGCTTTTGCTGGCAGCCCTGCTCCCCGGCTGGCATTCACAGGGGGGGCACTGGTGCTCCTGCCTGCCCCCCAGCCACTGGCTAAACAGAGAGCATGGCTTGACAGGGGGTGCACTGGCACTCTCAGGGGCTGCACATGCACCCCCGTGCACCCACTATGCATCACGCCTACACTGGGCCACGGCTAGTGTGTACTGTATTGGCAAGCTGCTCCATGACCCGCAGGCAGCACTGTGGGCTGGAGGATGCACTTTCAGGCTACAGCTTTGACACCTCTGACTTAAATTATCATTTAAATTATTAGAATTCATACTTGCAATGTTGTAACTGGAACTATTATTTTTCTCAAGTTATACAATTACCCTGTTGTAGCCATTTTCCATTCATTTTCTACTACTTGGCAAATAATCAACTAAAAATACTCTGTATGTGTGTGTGAGAGACAGAGAGAGAGAGAAAGCAAGCAAATATAAGAATATGTTGGAAGTACAGTGGAGCCAATGTGCAGGGCCATGGTTAATTACAGAAAAGCCATGAGAGTTTTAAAATAAAATGTAAGCTCCAGAGCCACAAAAGAAAGACAAATTGGAGAGCACAACTCTTCAAATCATCAAGGTCATCTTCAAACCTCCCTTGCACTGTACTAAACAGGCACATGGTGCACTGAAATAAATGTAACAGCAATTTTGGAGAAGGGTAAATCAGATTCAGACTTTATGATGTCATTGAATTCTTATAATTAGATTCCACAGCTTGCTGAACAGCCATGTTTGCAAACTTATTGCCCTGATTCAAGAGTGACTGACTTAACTTGTGTGGATTTGAACAAGTGAGCTGTGACTACCTTGGGTCACATCTATGAAAAATATGGGGGATTTTGTACCTTTAAAAGCAGCAGTTTATTTCTAATGACTGAAGTTCCGGCTCATAATGAAGCGATTAACACAAAGTTCAGGGGCACTTAAAGATTCCAAAACCAAATTACGCACCCAAGACAATCATTTGGAGAACAAATGTTTTAGAATTGTTTTCCACAGGATTATGTTAATTGAGTACATTTTTAACCAGAAAAAAAAGAGATGTGCTCTACTTTGCTGACAAAAGCTGCAGAGTTGCTAGGTCCTTCAGTGATGCCATCTTGTGCATGAAAATGCTGGGGAACCATTGCCCTCTCCTAATAAAGGCAGATACTTTGAAAAGATTCAAAATGGAGAATAACGTGACAAAGGAGCCAATTTTGGTTTTAAGATAGAGAACTTTCTTTTTTTCAATTAAAGTTCTTTTGAAATATCCTTAGTATTATTTCTTGATAATTTTCTGTATAATTTCTTTAAAATACTTCAGAATGCTTACTGATTTCTGACTATTCTTTAGGTACTATTTTGTACCTGCCTTATTTTCATTACCTATTTAAAATTCACTGAACCACCAACCCATTCAAAGGGCTTTTGGAATTTGCTTAGACTTCCTGTGACTTTGAAAACCCATTGATCTCAATATGATCCCAAATAACTTCATGTCAAGTCTTTATAGCTGGGTTAATTCACTTTATGGCCTGCTTAATGTATTAGGTTTTATGTTTTATTGCATATCTATTATTTTGGATGTACCGTGATGAATTAAATGCATATATAGTTCAAACAGGTGCAAGGTGACAGCTGGGACTAATTTTAAAGTGCTTTAAAAATTATTATCCTAAAGCTTTTTAAATTAAAAACTAGAAATGAAGAAAACAGAAGCCACCCTCTTTACAAAAAGGATGATCTAAGGAAGTGGAAGTTACTCAGATACTTTGAATCTTTACTCAGTTACTCAGAATCTTTGCAAAGTATCTGCCTTTTACACAGTCAGATGGGTCACCAACTGGCTGGAGGGCCGCACCCAGAGAGCGGTGGTGGATGGGTCATTTTTGACCTGGAAGGACGTGGGCAGTGGGGGTCCCCCAGGGCTCGGTCCTCGGGTCCGCACTGTTCAGCATCTTCATCAGTGACTTGGACGAGGGAGTAAAAAGCACCCTGTTCAAATTTGCTGATGACGCCAAGATGTGGGGGGATGTGGACATGTTAGAAGGGAGGAAGAGGCTACAATCAGACCTGGACAGGTTACAGGGTTGGGCGGATGGGAATAGGATGGGATTCAACACCGGCAAGTGCAAGGTGATGCACCTGGGGAGGAAGAACCAGCACCATACCTATAGGTTGGGGAACTCCCTTCTCGTCAGTGCAGAGGCAGAAAAGGATCTTGGAGTCATCACTGATGCCAAGATGAACATGGGCTGGCAGTGTGGGGAGGCAGTCAGGAAGGCCAACCGCACCTTGTCATGCATCCACAGATGCATCTCGAGCAGGTCCAAGGAGGTGATCTTCCCCCCTACGTGGCACTGGTCAGGCCGTAGCTGGAGTACTGCATCCAGTTCTGGGCGCCGCACTTCAGGAGGGAAGTGGACAACATGGAGAGGGTCCAGAGGAGGCCACTCACATGATCAGGGGACAGCAGGGCAGGCCCTATGAGGAGAGGCGACGGGACCTGAACCTGTTCACCCTCCACAAGAGAAGGCTGAGAGGGGGATCTAGTGGCCTGTTACAAACTAGTCAGGGGGGATCAGCAGGCATTGGGGGAGTCCCTGTTCCCCCTAGCACTACTAGGAGTGACCAGGAATAACGGTCACAAGCTGGTAGAGGGTAGATTTAGGCTAGATATCAGGAGGCGCTACTTCACAGTCAGGGCGGCTAGGATCTGGAACCAACTTCCAAGAGAAGTGGTGCTGGCTCCTACCCTGGGGGTCTTTGCTGGGGTCATTTGACCCCAGTACTCTTTCCTGCCATGGCATGGGGTCGGACTTGATGATCTGCTCAGTTTCCTTCCAACTCTACTAACTATGAAACTATGAAACTCTATTTAGTGAGTAAGGGTAGTGAGACAAAAACACTGAAAATTAACATGCTATTTCAGGCTATATCTAGTTATTCAGAGTCCAGTTTTGCAACTCTCACTAATATTAAGCATAGAAGCTCTGTTTGTGGGCAATCATTGGGATTACTCATGGGATAAGGTACTACATTTAACAAGAGTAAAGATGGCACTATTGAGCCTACTTTGCCCATCTGTACTTTATGAAGAGGTATGAAGAGGCAGAAGCACTTGCTGAAATAGTTCTTTTTATCCTCAAAATGTTTAATGCACAGGTTATAAACTGTGTTGGAAACGGGCACCAGTGCTGATATCAGTCATTTTCTTGGGCTGGTAAGGTCCACAAATACTTGGAATCATTCTTTGAGCAATTTTTCTCCATGATGTACCACGTCACAGGTTCTCTGAAGATCACCATTCTGGATTTCTACTAAAAATAATGCTTTTTATGCTTGCATAAAGGTTTTTTATGAGCATCTCAAAGGGCTTTACAAGCATTAATAAAATATTATAACATCCATGGGAAGAATGCGTGTCTTCGATTCAGCAAAGTACTTTAGGTCACATATAACTTAAGTGCGTAGATAATACTAATGAAGTCAGAAGGGAGCATTTAAGAGCTCAAAGTTACACCCTGCTTAAGAACCTTGTTGATTCATCATCCATATTCATGTTGCAAATAGTTAAACAAACACAAAGCTTTCTCTTAATATTGCACAGCAATTCATTCCCCAAAACAGAAATAAAATGCATAAGTCATGATTCCAAGGCAGGAGATTCATGGCAAAACTTTTTTTTCCACTGCTAAATTAACTTATCCTGCCATGATTATATGTTTAGCCAAGGTACTCATGAACTACATGCCTGGCCACTAATCCAACAGTATCTTTCCAATGAAGTTAGTAAAAGTACAACGACAGTCACAAGAACGCAATCCCATTCCTTTTAACCTCATTGACATATCCCTAACATTCACAATTATTTCCTTTAGAGCAAACCAACACCAAAGATAGAAACAAAACCCTATTTGTCATCATGTTAAGCTAATGCTCCCCCCTGCCTGATTTCTTAAACAACTGTCTAGAGAGACTACTGTCCTGAAATACAGCCATAAGTTTTAACACCTGGACTATACCCCATATTTTATCATTGCAAAGAAAACCAAAGAGTATCATGACTTACGGAATGCAGTATAAAGTTCTTGCAAGGTTAAGTAACCATCATTATTGTAATCATCAAATCGGAGAAGATCTTCTAGTGTACATCCCAAGAAATCATCTTCTAGATCATCTGTTTTCACTAGCTGTGGGAAGAGAAATATACGGTTTTAAAAAGTTGTAACCATTTGTAATCTTTTAAAGAAAAATGACCATCACAACATGACACAGAAAGGTGTGCTCTACAAACTGAGAATGTTTAATGTCAGGAAGTAATTCCTTGACAGACTTGGTACAAGAACTTTCAGCTTGCCATTTGTGAAAAAAACGCCCAAAACATTATACTGAAATCATTTATGGTGTTGGTATTTTGCTGTGATGGGGAAGGGGGTGGGGTTGCTAGGCCTGTGCAAAGCTGCTAGGATTTGCTTTGGATTTGGAGGCAGCCATTTCTAGGGAGAGTGATTCGATTCGCTGATTCAAATCACTGTCTTGATCCAATTTGGCAGAATTTCCAAATCAGCCAAACCAGGCCCTCTCCCAGCCTGGCAGTGGCTGCCCCCCCGCCCCAGCTCCTAGCATTTGTAAAAACAAAACAAAACAAAACAAAAAAAAACAAAAAAAGCCGTGGCTCACTGGGTGCTGCCAGGCAGGGGGTGATCTCTGCTGCCCCTCACTGCCCCACACTGCATGGGGGGGCTCTGCCATGAGCCTCCTGACCCCCCGCTCACTCCCCCAGCCCCCCCGGGTGCTCCACACAGGCTAACTCTGGTCATTTAAGAAAAATAAAACAAAAAAAACCCACACTCACCACTCCTGCCCCTGAGGGGCTATCCCTGGTGCCCCCCCCCCACTGTCCCACACCACATGGGGGGCTCTGAAGAAGCCCCTGAAGCCCTGAGGCGGCTGCAGGAACGGTGAGTCCTGGGGCTTTCAGTTTATTTTTTCTTAAAGGGCTGGAGCTGGCCTTCACGGGGCACCTGTGGGGGGGAGGGGATGGAGGGGTCTCATGGCATAGCTCCCCCTGCAGTGGGGGGCAGCAGGAATCGCTCCCCCACCCAGCAGCACCTGGTGAGCATGAGGGCTTTTCTTTAAAGGGCTGAGCTGGGGTGGAGGGAGGCAGCTATGGGGGGGCTGGCAGAGTGGGGGGATCAGTGGAGGTGGCAGGGGTCCCCCCATGGTACCCTCCCCCTCCCCCAGCCCTCTCTCCCCTGCCCCTATTACTTACCCGCTTGGAGTGGCTGCAGCTCCCTGCTGCAGCCACCAGGGACTGCCCAAATCATCAAAGCTTTCCAAATCTTTTCCAGACGTTTGGAGAGCTTTGATTCAGTTTGGACCTTTAAATTGGTCCTTTGATTTGGATTCAGAGATTTGGCCACCAAATTGGGCCAAATCTCCTCCAAATCAAACCACCACCCAAAGCTTCCCACAGCCCTAGGGGCTGCCTTTACTAGAGCTATCCTGTGCAACTTAAGAGGGTACTGGCTGTGGATATATGGTTGAGGGATGTAAGATCTTAGCCTTTCCTTCTTAGCCAGGGGATAAAATATGGATCTCTGTGGCCATAGATATTTCTTTCTTAGCAGTAAAGGTTTTGACCCTGGAGACTGTATGAAGTTAATATGTTCCAACAAGTCCATGGAATGTGAAGTTAATGGTTTTTGGTCTAAATCCTATTTCCCTTTATGCAACTAAATGAGAAATATGAAGCTGTGTAACTGCAGTTTTTGGCTTACACAATTTGTGATCCAAGTCTGTGTGTGCTTACTGAGCATGCTTATTAGGTACACACGTATCATGACAAAATAGGATTGCTTACAGTATATCTATAAATGTCATGCATTAACCAGATCATTCTACATGTCTTCTTTTGAATCTAACTTACTCGACAGCCAGGAAAGGGAGATATGTGGAGCCAAGAGGAAGAGAACTATCTAAGGGAGAAGAAATGAGTCTTCCAATACTTCAGGAATACACCTCATTGTGTTCAGGGGTCGCTGTCCCTTCAGACAGTATATGTCCAGAAAGCCTGTCAAATATGGCTTGAAAATGTGGTGGTGCTGTGATGCAGCAACATCATTCCCCCTGTCTGGAGACATCTACCTGGGCAAGCAACCAGATGCTCCATGCCAAGGTAATTTTGGTAGCCAGGTCATTGAGAAACTGGATCATCCTGGTACAAGACGGGAAGCAATACTGTGGGTGACAATTTCTTCACAAGTACTGACCTGCTAGAAAGACTATTACAGCAGGACTTGACCTATTTGGGCACAATTTGGAAAAACAAGGCCAATATCCCAAACAAAATTCAAGCAAATTGAAGAAAGGAAACTTTTATATTCATTTTTGCTTTTGATGGGGAACTCACCCTAGTTTCCTATGTTCCAAAGAAGTCCAAAATTGTGCTGTTACTGTCAAGCATGCAACATGATCTGTCAGTGAATGGAGAGCAAAAAAAGCTGAACAGCAACCATGACTACAATAAAAACAAGCGTGGGGTGGATAACCTTGAGCACAGTCCGTATGACCACCTGCAGATGGAAAATCAACAGGTGGCCAATGACACTATTTTTCAATATGCTGGATGTGGCTGCCATTGCCAGCCCCATCATTTGGCTAAGCCACAATGTAAACTGGAAGCAAAGATCACATTTAAGAAGACGGTGCTTTTTTTTCCAGGAGCCTGGAGAACAGTTGATTAATGGACAAATAAAATGAAGAATGATGTATACATGTAATCTGTCTAAGTCCGTCAAGTTTGGTATGACTGCCCTAAATTACAAATTGCCACAATGCGCCCAGTAGAACCTTCTGCAAGCATGAGTGGACATTGTGCTTTTGGACAGATGACCACAAAACCTGGAAACCATGTGAAGATTGTAAGCAATTTTTTGTGTGCACCACAGTACATCACTGCTACCTCATGAGGAATGCAATATTTAGTTAAAACAGTTAGGAAATGTTTTTGGAAGTAATTGTTATTTTAAAACAATGTGAACAGCAGAAATAACAATTGTTCATTCACGTTTTGAAACTCTCAAAAAAGTTTAAATTTTGTTCATAGTTCTTGTTAAATAATATTTTTGGTTCAAATCATCATATATACAAGGGCTCTGTGAAGCTTTAGTCTCTGATTGGATTCAGCGGACATTTGACCCAATTCAGTGGCCAAATCTCCAAATTGAATCAGAGGACCCTTTAATCTTTCTGAATCAAACCAGAACCCCCTGAATCGACTCGGAGAGATTTGGAAAGATTTGGTGATTCAGACATAGACCCAGGTTTAACTGTCTTTTCTACATACCTCTAGGTAGCAAGGGCTCATGAATGCTGCAATGGTGAGGCAGATGGAGTGTCCCACAGGAGCGTCGGGGCGGGGGGGTCCCCAGCACCCTCAGCAGCGGACCTAGAATTGGACCACAAGCACTTCTGGTCCACTTCCAGGTCTGCCAGGGAGTGCGCAGCGGGCTTCCACGCTCCCCTCCCCTCCCCTCCAGCGACTGGAGCCTCCTGGGTCTGGAGGGGGCACCCAGTGTCCCCCCATCACCAATCACTTACCTGGGGGGAGGATGTGGGTCCCCCCAGCACACTCCCTGGCAGACCCATAAGTGGACCAGAAGTACTTATGGGTTCGCCACCGAGCATTTGGAGGGCCCCCCTACACTCCTGCAGGATGCTCCATGCACCCCAGCATCACAGCATTCACAAGCCACGCTGGTACCTTGAGGTATGTAGAAAAAACATTTAAAGCTGCATCTATGTCTGAATCACTGATTCTCCAAATCAACACTGAATCTTCAGATTCGGATTCAGCTGAATCGAATTGGGGACAGTGATCCGAATCAACAAATTGAATCACTGTCCCTGATTTGGGCCAAATCTGAATCCAATAGGCCTGCTTTGCACACCCCTACTATATACTCTGTCAAATAATCTGTGTGTTTAATAGTTTTTGGTACCTTTATACAGTTGTCACTGGTTCCATTTTGTTCATGCGGGCGGGGTAACAAGTTACGCCATGAGTCCAACAGTCATGTTCAATTGCAGGGTAACAAGTTACCCCATGAGAACAACAACAGTTACGGTTTCTTGAGAACAGGTGAGGGTTAAGTTGGAATCCTGTACTGAGGCAGCAGTCTTTGAATGTGAGATACTGTTAAGTCTATTCTTAGTCTTTACAGCAATGTTATTGCTAATCTGTGTACATTACTAATCTCCAAAAACAATAAAATAAAGCAGAACAACTGCACAAACTCTCTTTAACAAAACCCGGTGAAATATCAGGTGACTCTAAGCATCCCCCCAAGAGCATACCGTGTAACAAGAACAGAGCTGGGCATGTTTTCTCTAACGAAATAATATCTTCTTGAAAGTGTATCAAAACATAAATATTCAACGTGGAAAAATGAAAAGGAAAGAAAAATGGATTCCAAATATAGCCACAAAATAGATCATGCAGCCCTAGTAGGCAAGGCAAAATTGTATTATTCATCTTTATGTCTAGTGTGGGCAGCAGGCAGAGTCATACTGAACATACACTTCTTTCTCAACATATGTTTTCTCTCTGACAGATGTTTCTTTAGAATATATATAAGCGCTTTACATCTTCTATTCTAAAAACGGAGAAGGCTTCCAGAAGTCAAATAGCTAAGTTAGCAAAGAATCAACGTCAAAATTAAGTATAATGAAAATGATAGGATCTTTGAATTTACAAGAGTATAAAGAAAACTGCTGAAACACAGAATCTCCAGAGCAAGAAAATCTTTTTGCTCTTGGCCAGAGGCTTTTTCTTTTATTTACAATTCTAGTCTTGGCCCATTGTATTAAAAGCAATTTAAAGTAATAATGCTAAAAAATGACCCTTCACCTAGCAAGTAAAAATGTTCAATAAAAGTGAGATCAACCATAACTTCCAAGATCAATCTTCTAAAGATGGAAATTTCCCTTTGTCTACTTTTGTATTGAAAATTGATTAACTTTTCATAAGACTGACAAGTTTTTACTAGCTCCTTTGATTTAATGTCAGGAAAAAAAACACGTTAGCTGCAATGTATTTGGTAGATTTATGAAACCAACTTTAAAATACATTAAAGTTTTAAATGGAAATAACATTCCAATTACCACAGTTGTTAATAGCCTGGTATACCCACAGCTCCAAAGTTTCTCTGATATTTCACAGTAATGGGCCCACAAGGAAATTGCTCAATAGGGTCTTTCCAGGAACTGTGGTTGGAGTTGGAATCTATCCCTAAAAGGAGAACAATCAAGCAGGCCTCCTTCCTCTTTTCTTCCCAAAGGTTGTTTGTCACTGTGTAGGGATATACACAATGGCAAAGCTAATCTCTAGCCTCCATCCATCCTCCATCCTCCTAGATACTGCTCTTACATAGCTGGGAATGAGACAGAATGAAGAAACTTCCCTGTTGCTCAGTTTATATGGGTAGGAGCCAAATGTGCTAGGAATGATCCTGGGACCGTACATTCCTGGGGGGGCAGGAGGGAATGATCAGGCAGTGCAGGGAGATAACAGGGATAGATGGAAGTGAGGCTTTCTGGGTTGTATGCTGTACTTCTTAAAGTGGCTGTATTCTTCAGTGCAGACAGGTTTTAAGAGGTCACCGTCCCTCCTGTGACAGTGCCTCTGCACATCACCCCCTGGTTCAGCACTTTGCCTATCTGTGACAATTCAGCCCTCAATATGAATCAGCATTTAAAAAAAATGAATGTGTTTTGTTTTTTTTTTTAACAGCCTGTTACCTACTTTGCCTCTCCACTATGCAGGCAAGATTGTGGTGCTCTAGGGACTATTTTTCTTTTAAATAAAACAAAGGAAATGAGCAGCAACAACTCATGTGCCGGCCACGGAGAATGAGATCACAGTGTCTCCCACTGTACCACATTTCTTTTATTTACACCTCTTGAGTTGCAGTACAGTTCCTATCTGTGGAGGGCTTTGTGATTTAAAACTCATACAAATTAAAACATCCAGCTCAGATCAACCACCAATCTACCTAATGAAGCAGGCAAATCTGGGGATACTGCAAGAGAGAAAATTAAAGGCATCCCTCAGTACCTAGGAAATCTTTTCCAAAGCTTGGGTAGATAAATTGCCCAGAGGCATGCCCTGAATCTCAGCCTTGGTGTGGGAATTTAAAATACAAAAGCAAAAAGAATGGCTGTGCTGCAACCAACTCATTTCAGTGTCAGACTTGTACAACCAGCCCTTTAGAAGTGAGATTCTGAACTGGTGGGCCATGGAGAGGCTGTACTTGGGCCACAGCAGTGCTTACAGATTGGAAGGAATCACAGGCTCCCTCCCACCTTTTCCCAAACATTTCTGGTCCAGGCTGCCTTGCACATGACAGGTGTGGCCTGGAAACAGCCGAGTTCCTACCTTAAAGCAGTGATGCCAGAGAGGCTAATCATCTGTGCTGAGAGGTAGCCCAGGCCTTAATGCTGTGCGAATGCAGTTGTTCAGTTTCCTGTGTCAGAATGAGTGCAGACAGAGCAACCTGGAACCAGGAGTGTCTGTGGGGACGGGAGAAGATCAGCTTCCAAGGTCCACATGATGTGACTGGCCAAAACCTGTGACTGCCTTTAATGCAGAGTAGAGTAAGGTGCTGCACTTTGGTAGGAAGAACCCCCAGCATAACTACAGGCTGGGCAGTCCTACGCTCATTAGCGGCACGACCAAAAGGGACTTGGGAGTCTTGACTGACCACACGATGAATATGTGTCATCAGTGTGGTGCTGTGGCTGGCAAATCTAACCAAACTCTGGCATGCATCCAACAGTGTATCTCAAGCAAAACCAGGGAAGTCATCCTCCCACTTTACTCGGCCCTGGTGAGACCACAGCTGGAGTACTGTGTCCAGTATTGGGCCCCCAATTTCAGGAAGGATGTGGAGAAGCTTGAAAGAGTCCAGAGGAGAGCCACTCATATGATCCAAGGCCTGGAGGGAAGGCCGCATGAGGAGAGGCTGAGGAACTTGGAACTCTTTAGTCTGGAGAAGAGAAGGCTTAGGGGGATTTGGTGGCAGCCTACAATTGCATAAGAGGGGTACATCGGGACCTAGGAGAACACCTTTTCACCAGAGCTCCACAAGGGATAACAAGGTCTAACAGCCATAAACTCCAGGAAGGCTGATTAAGACTGGATGTAAGAAAAAAGTTCTTCACGGTGTGTGTGTCCAGGTTCTGGAACAAACTCCCCCCAGAGGTGGTGCAAGTACCTATTTTGGACTCCTTCAAAAAACAGGTGGATATATTTCTTGCTGGGGTCACTTCATCCCAGCTGAGTTCCGGCTTATGGTGGAAGGGCTGGACCCAATGATCTCTTGAGGTCCCTTCCAGCTCCTAATGTCTATGAAATCTATTAAATCTATGAATAAGGCCTAATTTGATTCAACTCTAGAAGACTGAAGCCATTATGACTTCCCAAAGACTACAAAGAATCTCAGTGCCACTGTTACTTTTAAAACTCAGGGAATTCCTGACTTCTTATTCTGTCCTGATTGTAGTGCATTGCTTTCCCACTGACATGATATGGGAAGATCTACCTTTCTTAAATGTAACTCTTTCTCCAGTCCCTCCAAATATACCTTAGCACGTCAGGTTTTTCCTATTGTCTTTTTTATGATTTTGCATTTTGGGATTTAATAAATATAATGGCTTATACAGAACCAAACTTTTATTTTAATGCAAGTTCAATTTTAATGAATGTGAAGGAATGTGTTTCATAAATATAAGAACAGAATGCAACAGCATAACTACCAAGTGTCAGTATGTGAAATCTGTTTTTAGCTTCAGAAAAAAGGGGTTTTTTTACAAGCAGCCATCTCCCTAAAATATTATCAAATTTAGATTAGCTGTTTTATGAATTCAGAGATACAGAGATCGAAGCAAATTTACCCTAAAACCTTGTGTTGTGAAATAAAGATCTTATGTCATGTCAACTATACCAGGATTACATTCACAGCAAACCATTCTACTCACTACTAAGCTCAGGGGAGGAGCAAACTTGTTAGCATCCTGCCCAGGGGATTCATTTTCATGTTGAACCTGAAAACATACATCAAGCTTACAGCAAACAGCAAGCCTTAAAAAGACACTTATCTAGAGCTAAGAGATAAAATGCTAACTTTTAGAACTGAAGTGGCTTCTTAAGAGCTATTTGTTTCTAATTACTCTCAGGTAAGGTATAATAGAATAGTAAACATATTCAGATAGTTAATTATTCAACCATCCTTGTTGTGAATTTGTTTTCCTAATTTAAAAATTCCCCAGTGCCTTTAATTAGGTGAGCTTAGACATACAATAGGCTTGTGTGAAGCAGCTAGTATTCGATTCCTATTTGGATTCGGCCAATTCGGGGGACAGTGATTCGATTTGGTGACTCAGCTGCCACCGAATCTCCAAACTGAACAGGCCTCACCCCCTGCCCACTCCCCAGACCCATCGATGGCTGCACCATCCAGCCCCCGCATCCCAGCAATAAAAGAAAAAAAAAAGCCCTGCACTCACCGGCTCCTGTCAAACAGGGGGCGATCCCTGCTGCTCTCCACAGCTCTCTGCTGCATGGAGGGACTCTTCCATGAGCCCCCAGAGGCCCCAATGGCCACTGCAGCAGCTGGTGAGTGTGGGACTTTTTTTCTTTTAGTGCCAGGACACTGGAGCCAGCCGGGGCAGCCATTGATGGGGCTGGTAGAGCAGGAAGGGTTCAGGGGCTGCTTAGGAGGGCTAGGGGAGTGGGCAGGGGATGGGGCCTGGCGGAGGTCCCCCCATGGTTCTCTGCTGCCTCCTCCTTAAACTGTGGGTGCATCAGGAAACAACGCACAGGGAGTGGGTGCATGAGAGGGACCAGGGCCAGGGCCCACAGCCTCCTGCCTGCCCCATCAGTGTCCAAGCTCCAGGTGCTGTCCATGAGAGATTGCAGCTGCTGTAGCAGGATCAGAGCACAGAGCTCGGTTCCCCCTCCCCCACAGGTGGCACAGCCAGAGTGGAGCCCATGGATGGGGGTGAGTGTGGGCTGCCTGTTGTAGGCTCGGGGCTCCCTGCCCTGCTGTCCTCCCCCAAATGACCTCTGCAGCCCAGTGGGAGGGACCCAGCACAGGAGGGTGAGGAGGCTCAGTGCCATCGCCAGGAACCCCACACCAGCTGTGCTGCCATGGTGAGGTGCCCCCTGTCCCCCTGGCAACAGTGGGGGTGGCAGTACAGAGTTGTGTCTCCTGCTACTGCTGGGCAGGCAGAGGGCACCTTGTTATGCCAGCACAGCTGGTGTGATGCTCCTGGAAATGGCACCAATCCCTCCCACAATGCTCTGCCCTCCTGTGCCAGGGAGGTCCCCTGGGGAAGGGTAGCAGGGTGGGGAGGCTTGAGCCTGCAGTGGGCTGCCCACATCTGCCCTCATCCTGCACACAAATCTTGGGGGGATGAGCCCCGCCCCATTCTTCCCTCCCTTGGAGTGCACACAGCAGCAGGGAGCCAGCCCCATCACCCCCCAGGATAAGCCACCCAAGGCTCCATCCCACTCCCCAATCAGGCCCTCACATTTCTGCCCTGGCCCCAGCCCCCACACACCATCCCGGCTGGGCAGCACCCCCCGCCCCAGTCTTGCCCCATTCCTTCACTTCTTCCCCCCCTTAATGTAGGGTCCTTAATCTGTTCTTCCTCCTTCCTCTTCCCCCCAGCAGTAAACTTACCTGCAGGGAGCTGTGAGAGCCACTCTCCATACTGCCTGGCTGCTACGTGCGTGTGTGCGCACACACATGCACGTGGCACCCCATGCCTGATTGCCCTCCTCCTTCTCCCCTCAGCCCCAAGCAGCCCTTTGTGACTTGGAACTCTGCCAGCCTGCAAGGGGAACTGCTGTTCCCCACATGTCTCCTTTGAAAGAGAATATCCATGTTTTTTTCCTTAAAAGGAGAACATCTGCATTTTTCTGTGGTGAACAGAAAACCCCGGTCCCTGCTCTTAAGCCTCTTTTAGGATCAGGCCATTGAGAGGACAGTTCAGTCAATTTATGGATTTCAGGCTGTGAGAGCAAAAGGTCATGTTCTTACTTGGTTAGTAGTTATGATGGCAATGAACATAATCCTAAAAGGATTAGTTGACTTTACTACATTGTCTCTGGACAGAGTCGGTGTCCTGAGATGTACCAGTTATAAATAAAAGGAAAAAATACGGACCTAAGAAGAGAAGCAAGTAAGTTGTAATATTTTTCCATGCCAAGCATAATGTCTTACTGTTATTTACAGTACTGCTTTCTCAGTTTTTTTACTTGAAATGAACAAATTGAGTACACATGGAATCGGATGAACTCTCTGTGCTTCATGTTTGGTTAACTTTACCAATTAGATGAATTCAAAGAGCACAGCATGCTGGTAATTAAAGATTACTGTTTTCCCAAGCTCTGTACCTTTTTAGCTTTATTATGTTTTAATAATCAACATTTTAATAACTGCAAAGAGATCTCTGGAAAATATGGCTCTTAACGTATTTTAATCTTAATGTCATATTAATACAGGCCAAAGAGGAGGGGAAGGGTGAAGTTCATTTTGTAATTTAAATACTTTGTGAAATCCAAATTAATTTTATATTTCTCAGGTAGCTGGAAGGATTTCAAAGAATGGTTGTAAATAGTGAGGGGTTTATTTTTGGAAAGGATGGCAAGAGATATGGAAAAGTGCCATATTTTTTGTTTGCAAAATATCCTAAATTGCTTGAGACAACACCTCTTCCTCCCAAGAGAGATGGGGGAAAAGACTTATATGCTGCACTAGATTTTCTTTCCTTCACCTAATGTTAGAAAGACAGTTACAAACAAGTATTCTCACAAGAATTCTGCTGTGTTATATTCAATTTACACTTTGAATGGAAAATGCAATCCACTTCATAATTCAATTTTCATTGAACAATAAACCCACCTGAGCCAGTTCAGAGCTGCTGAGGTGTCCATCACTGTTTATATCCAAGTACTTAAACATATCTTCAACTAAGAAGCGCTTCTGGGATGTTTTATCCTCTACAGGGTTGCCCAGTTTGCTCTGGCGATGAGCTTGAAGGTCCAAGAGAATGTTTTTAAGCCGACTGTAGTCTGCCATTGTGCAAGTGTCACCTAAAAGACAAGACTGTATTACTGGACCATCTTGATCTGCATAAAGAACTGAACTTCTAATGGGGAGAATAAGACATAAACAAATACAATTCTCAGAAGCTATCCTTTAAATAGGTCCCACAGTCATTATCCTTTGCAATAGCTGGCTTTTAAAATAAAACTTGCCTTCAAGACAGTGCCGAAAAGGCAGTGTCTTGAAGTACACACTTGTGGGTACTCCCTGATTGAAGGAAGGCTAATGGACATCACCCTGACAGAAATGCACCCTCACTGAGGCATTGGGCAGTCAGCAGCATTTCTTTTCTGTTGCTGTCTGGCAGAAGCTACAACCATCGAGGCACTGAATGTCTGGACTCCGTCTGGCCTTTGGATTCTGTCTCAATGGTCTAAAGTGGGGATGGGAAGTCTTGGGCAGCCTCCACTCCTCCATACTCTTGCCTAGACACATGCATCAAAGGTCTTGGTGTGATGGTCACAGGACTCTTTACAAGAAGATTTATCAGGCATCTGACTAGACCTCTTACACATACATCATGATCCAGAGGATTGATGGTTGCCCACTTTACCTTCATGAAATCTCTTTATCATGTTATCTTGAGGTATTTTGGTTGGCAGATTGTCTACTAATCCCTGCCTATGCCAAATTTACTCGCTCTTTAAAATAAATATCAAATAAATGCATGTCCCAAGATTCTAAAGTAAATATAAAACCTAACCAATCTGAATATAAAAAGCATCGTGGGCATAAATAAGTGCCACGCTGGAGCACTGTACCATGCAAAACATGGAGTTTCCCTATGAATGTTGACTAAAAACTATAAGGTTGTTTGGCAAATAAGGCATGAAATGCACTGTGACACTAAATATTTTATCTCACTGGTAACACACTTGAGAGAAATCAAACCTTAAATCCAGCTCAACCTGATAAAGTGGTCACAAGATAAATAATGAAAGGTGACAAACCCAAGGGCTGACCTAAAACTCCTATGTCATGGCATTAACTGTGCACATGCATTACTGGGGAATGTGATTGTGTTAATCCTTGAGATACTATCCAGGATCAAATTCTATTCTCAGTTAAAATAGTGTCCTCTGAGCAGTTATTTGGAAGGAGATCAGTAACTCTGAGAGCAGAATCTAACTTATAACATTTATGAGCTTTATGTATTTACTGATGCAGCACTGCAAGACTAGAGAAATCGTTTCTCCGATGCTTTCCCTCTGATGCGCCTGGAAAACATCATATTCAGATTTAAGTGGCTTAGCCTTCAGGATCTTATTGTGTTTCATTAGTTACAACAATGGCTTTAAATACTGCCTTTTAAATGTAAAGCCCATTATTTTACTCATGACTTAGGTCTGAGAGGTCCAATCTCATTTCAGGACAGGAAGGAATAGCTTGGGTACATGCCAGGAACACGAAGACAACAATGACTTCCAGAAATGGCCTTAAGGGTAGGCGACATGGGTGACCACAAAGGGTGCCGGGGTCAGGGAGATGCCAAACACACACACGCACACACACACATCCCTCATGCTTACAGCAGCATTCTCCCCCCATCCTGCCCCAGCCGATCCCCAACCCAGGCAGGAGAGGTAGTGCCCAGGCCAGTTCACCCCCTGCTTCTAGCTACTTCTCAGGAAGAGACAGGCAGTGTGGGCACATGTGAGGAGGGTGGCACCTGCTCCAGTCCACCTGCCTTGCTCCTGCACCGCAGCAATGGTGCATGCCCGCCCACTTGCCATGTGCACAATGCTACTCTGCCTCCCTATTGCACCCCTGCCTGCCTGCCTCTGCTTATGCTTCCAGCAGCACCACTGAATTATAGAATCACAGAATCACAGAAAATGAGGGCTGGAAGGGACCTCAGGAGGTCATCTAGTCCAACCCCCTGCTCAACACAGGACCATCCCCGACTAGATCATCCTAGTCAAAGCTTTGTCTAGCCAGGTTTTGAAAACTCCAAGGATGGAGATGCCACCACCTCTCTAGGTAACCTGTTCCAGTGTTTTACTACCTTCCTGGTGAGAAAACTCTTCCTAATATCTAACCTAAACTTCCCTTGCTGAAACGTGGGACTCCTTGTTCTATCATCTGCCACCACGGAGAACTTCAGGTAGTTAAATGCTGCTATTAAATCCCCTCTCAGTCTTCTCTTCTCCAAACTAAATAAACCCAGTTCCCTCAGCCTCTCCTCATAAGTCATGTCCTTCAGTCCTCTCATCATTTTTGTTGCCTGAATCTCTGAATCCAAATAGAATCAAGAGACCCATTAAAAGGTCTGAATCAAGTCAAAGCCTCTGAATTGATTCAGAAAAGATTCAGAAGGCAGGCTTGCAGCAAACAGAAACTGAGAAGAGGAAGGGGAAAAAGGGGGGAGATATTGATATCTGTAGCTGGCCAGTGACTGTGATCTTTCCCTGAGTTCCCTTCCAATCACAGTGCCCTGGGGGAGGGGTGTAGAAACAACATATAAGGCTGCGTGTGAAGTGATCTAGATGCAAAAACTCATGTTCTCAATAAAGACATAGGATTTATGATGCACTATAACCTGCCTGACATCTGACTCCCCAGGTACCTCTTCACTTTTACCTGCTACATCCCCCTGCCCCGCCCCCCTGCCTTTCTCTCACCCTGATGCCTCAATTTACATTTTAATTGACTGGCTTTCTTGCCCGCATTGCATGCCAGCCTCTGGCTTCTTTACTATTCATTCCATGCAGGAAGAGCACACACAGAAACTGCAGATGCTTCCTCAGCCTGACGAAGGGTTATTAAACCCAAAAGCTTGCCAAGATATATTTCTCCAACTATTCAGTTGGCCTAATAAAAGATATCACATCTACTCAAAGAACCTTAGACCAACACGGATACAAACAGAAACCCAGTTAATACACACAAGTAACATGAGTTTTGCTTTCAACAGTTTGAGCTGCACTTTCACAGAAGCCCCTGCACCTGTCTCCTTGAAACCTGGCAGGCTTCACGCCCTCAGAAGGGGCTACCATCCCTGCTGCATTCATCCCGCTCTGCCTTAACACATGCAAGTGATACGAGTTTTGCTTTCCATAGTTTGAGATGACCTTTCACAGAAACAACTGCACTTATCGCCTTGACACTTGGCAGACTTTATGCTCTCAGAAGGGGCTACCAATACTGCTGTTTTCAACCAATTCTGCAAAAAAATGACAAAGCTATAGGTATTTTAGTGATTCCCCATTACAGTCTATGGTTGAATCACCAAATCAGCGCCAAATCTTTTGAATCGGATTTGGCCAAATTGATTCAGGACAGTGATCCAAATCATCAACTGAGTCACTGTCCCCCAAATCAGCCAAATCCAAATCAAATACTGGCCACTTCGCACAGGCATAATAACCACCCAGCTACCCAGATTCTGGACACCTGGCATTTCCAGTTTTTCCATACTCTCTGTTGATTTATGTTACCATTTTGTTAACTAGTTTGATGGGAGAAAAGACAGAAAGGAATCAAAGACAGTGCCCCCCCTGTGGCCCCACTCCATCATAACTGGATTCAGATGCCAAGTAGGAAATTTAGTTCTTTAACAGCGGACACACATATTGAACATTTTTGGTGTATGGTCTTTAAAAATACCACAACTCTACAAGGTAATGCAAGGCATTCAGGCTTCAGGTGGCAATTCCCAGTCAGTGTCCTTGTGGGAGAATCTATGATGAAATTAATATCCAAACAATATACTGAACTTTTGGGGTTTTTTGTCAGCTGCTGTCAGAATCTATGATGAAATTAATATCCAAACAATATACTGAACTTTTGGGGTTTTTTGTCAGCTGCTGTCAAACACTTATTTTCTGGAGAATTTTCCTCTCTCCAGCAAAATCTTTATCTTAGACAAACACCCCAAGCAGCAGGGACAAAATCTGTCTAGTTTGCTTCTGGATCTGTTTATCTTTCTTGATGCGGTTTCTTTCCCCATTTTAACAAATGATAGGCAGACCATGAGGTGACACCTAGTGCTGTGTCTGCACAAACAGTTCCATCCTAAGGGGTTATTATTGATTACATAGGGATGGAAGAGATCACTGGGGTCACTGAATCCAGGCTTCGATTGTTACAAGTAACCGCACAGCATAATTCCATTCATAAACTTTTCAAGCTCCACCTGAAAGCCAGGTAGTTTCTTTTTCACAGTACTCCATTTGGAAAACTTGGAGAAGCTTACTCCACTAATGGTTAAACGTCTTCTTCTAATTTCCATTATCTCAGTCATTCAAGCCATGGTTTAGACTTCATGCAGTGTCCAAAACATGCACTTCTGTGCTGAGGATCTGATTAAAAAAAAAACCAAGCCAATCAAATTCTTTCAATGGACTTTGTTTCAGCTCCTGAATAAAGACAATTGAAAAATTGCTTCATTTATTGAATATCGTTCACCCTGAACACTCACCGAGACAGAGGATTTATGGAAAAAGTAATGCAATTACATGAGTAAAAAATGCTATCATCATGCATTTTTAGATCGTATGTATATAAATGCATGATGATAGGATTTAAATATATTTTAATGTGTTTAATCAATGTGAGTAGCATATATGAATATTTAATGTATAGAATATTAATATAGCATAGATACATCAATAATATATAAGCATATTTAATACTTAAAAGTATTAAATGCACTGATATATATTCTATATATGTACGTTATATTAATAGCATACACACATGCGTAAGTATATGAGAGCCAGAATTAAAGCTGCATAGAAAATATTAATGTGTTTTTAATGCAGTTCCTCCCCACGCACCCTTTGGAATTAATTATTACACTGCTTCATTCTTCAAAATTTCCAACATCCTTATCAGGCAAGTAACCCATTTTCCTCTTACTATTGAGACACAGCAACATGTGCATCTTCTACTGAATTCAATGGGAGCTTTGTACTTAAATTCAGCAGACCTAAGACTTTAATTACTGGTTCCAGTTTGATGTATAGTGTAAGCCATTCAGCCATTACACTCTAATCTGCAAAATTAACTTGATGCGACAAAGTGCCAGGAATGTTGTGGCTTCAGCCAAAAGAGACCACAGCTCTGCATTTAAAGAAGTTTTTAAAAAAATGACTGTGTGTCAATGTAAAGAAATATATCAAAGTTGAAAAGAATGAGAGCTCTGTAGCTCCAGTTTTTTTTTATAACTAGGATTTGCTCTGAACAGGTTGCCAAATCAAATGGAACAGACCTGCTTAGGGAATGGGTATATAAATATGAACTCCACATCCTGCCTTCTGAACCTTTTGAATCAGATGCTTTGTTTGTAGTATAAATACCACTAAGTAATTAGGATGCTCACTGACAGTTCCTCTGCTAGGGATCTGCAAAGGACCTCACTATATCACTTTATCAGTTAATCGTCATTTTTTACACTGTGGGTGAATTGTCTGTCTTAGTGAACCCCCATTTGGTTAACCTGCTGCCACAAGCAGCTAGGGAATTTTTAAAAGTGCTTGTGCCCACAGATACCCAGGGAAAATTCTGTGACATACATTATAAAGCCCTTTGGAAAGATTTAGGTGCATGCCTATGCTGGCGTATGAATTTAACCAGAACCGCATGTATGCAAGGTACGGCTGTTGGGTATAGTTTTGAGGAATGGGGCACCTGACTGCTATCTATCTATGCTGATTCCTCCTCTTCCCCATCCTGGGAAGTTGCTCCTTTAACTGTAAGTAATTCTGTAATTCCACCTGCTCACCATGACTTACTACCTCCTTTGAAAAGTCCATGCTCGCCTACATTGTGCTCACATCTTCAAGTAAGATGTTAGGTAGGGTTTTAAGCTCATGTGGGGTTTGAAAATGTGCTCCTTAAATTGCAGAAAAGATCAGTCTCAGAAAGAATAAGAGAAATCACAGAAAAAGTTGGAAACTGCCACTAGCAGCAGCTCCCAGAGGCTTTGCAAATCCTATCATATTGAGCAAAACTCACTTAGAGGACCATCATGTTGCTTTTACTTCCAGTACTGTTGCTGCCATGTCCAGTGTCATGGGGGAACTGTCTAGCAAAGAGCTGCCTGACTGGCAATATAACAGCATGCTACTGAAGCCAAACCAAAAAAAACCAATATTATTATTGAATAGCATTATTTTTCCTTCCTCCAGTTTAAAAGAGCATAAGCTGACCATTACGGTAAGAAAAACAGCAGCTTTCATTTATATCATTGCCAGCTGAATTAGTTCCAAATTCCACAATCGTGGGGAAAAAGGCAGAGATTGATGAGTATTTTACACAAATGAAGTGAGGCATATCCTTATCTTACAAACAAAGCCACAGTATATCTACGAATAACAAACACAATCACATTTTTAAGGTTCCCCCCAAAGACAAACCTTCACTCCCAAGGATGAAGTGTGAAGTTAGCCCTGCCATGATCTCTCCCCTCCATGCCTCCCCTCTACCCCCACACATTACCTTGTCTTCTTTTTTTGTCTGTTGACTTTCCAGCATTAATTTTAGGAATTTAATTGGAATGAGGAAGGGATTTATCATTACAAACAGGGCGAAAGAACTGATCTAAACTGACCGCACACGAGACAGAATCAAATGGGCTTTGAACACGGAAGAGCTTCCTTTTGCTAGTCTGAGAAAGTTGAATTTTAGCGGCACAAAAAGTGAATTGTCACAAACAGAACATTATCTATTTACTGCCCTTCCCTTCCCACCCAGAAATACCAAGCAAGCACGCTGAACAAAGTGTAAAAACAATACTGGAGTTCTTCCTAGCTTGCATGGAGCCAGGCAAAGGTCTGCCAACAAATAAGAGTTGCTATTGTTTCCCGAGACTTAGTTCCATTGTCATTTTGCCCCTCTTGTTCCGTTCTTCCAACATTTCTTCTTGGTCTAGCTCCATAGCAACTAACCTATAACAAACTAAGACATGAAGGTATGCACTTCTTATAAGAAATAACAAATATTTTTCAGTTCTCCACCACACACATTAAAAAAAACCCTGGTGTGGTTATTCAGGCATCATGGGTTCTCAGTTCTCAGACACTGGTACAACCCTTCATATAAGCTATGGCAGTTCTCAGTAGCCTCTGGGACTTGCTCTTGAGTATTGGAGGTTAAACGGGACCTCAGTTTAATTAATATTAGCATATATTAAAATTAACTATCCTTCAGTTTTAATAAAATGTATTCAGGATGAAACTGACCCAAGCAACACCTAAATTTTGTGCATTTTCAAAACCCAAACCTGAATCAGGGCTCACAAGCTGCACTTGTGTTTATAGCTAACCAAAACCAAGTGATGGATCCAGATTCTGAATCTTTGAAATGCAGTGTTGCATCCACATTTTATAGCTTTAGCTTCTCTCTGATTAGGATGCTATTACCCGTTTACTCCATGGATCGCATTTATCCATGGTGTGACTCAATGGATTTTCACCAAGAAAGATCACTTCAGTACCATGGAAACTAAATGTCAAGGACAGTCAGGGTTACTCTTCTACCCCTCTTTCTTTCCTTTATGTTGGAAGCGATGGGTCTTTTAAAATAGTAACGTTCACCACTGAGAGGCTAGCAATCCTGTCTCGGAGTTGGTTTATACAGGGCTTACTAGGGACAGCTGCTGCATCCTCCCTTCTTTCTTCCCCGCTGCTGTCAATGACACTTGCAATCTTCTTACATTGTGCCTGGAATCCACCTGCTTTATGTACAAAATACTCACTTCCTCTAGCTTTCTGGCAGCACCACTGGCTCTTGTGCACTTGCCGTTCTTTCCAACATTAAAACCATGGCTGTTAAAAAAAACAACCCCTCCCAAAAAAAACCCCCTCAAAAACTGTAGAAACACCATTTATATGCTATCTCACTGATTACCATTCTTGCCTCTGCAATAGCTTCAGCATTTAAGTGCCCCGCAGTGGCTTCCTTTACAACATGAACTCATCATTAGCAGTTTATCTCATCTCAGACTATTCGCATTGGTAGGTCTTCTTAATAGCTATCTCATGGCTGGATTACCTTGTTAGCAGCTCCTGGGGCCCTGGATTCTTCTATTTAATTGGAACCCAGTTTAGATATGCCAGACTGACAAGTTTCATATTTCCAGCTGCTTCTCTTTTGGGGCCTGGTCTTCAGGCCTGCACAATGGGAGGTGAGTGCCACTGTTTAGCCAACATGGGTTTTGGGGGAATTCTCTCCTTTTACAGTTTAAGAATTTTGGAAATGTGGGTGCCGCTATACATTTGAGATCACAGATGGGTAAAATCCAGCCCATGGGATGAATCTGGTCAGCAGTAGACTCCATTTCCCAGCCACCCCTGTGCATGGCTGGGGCTGGTCTTCATGGAGACCCCAGCTGCAGCAGGTGTGAAAGCTCAAGGCTGGGGTTGCCATGGAGACTGGCCCCAGCCACACTGGCAGGGAGCACAGCAGCAGGGCAGGGGGCTGCTCCAGAGCCAAAGGAATCTTGCGATGGGGGCAGTTTGCTCCAGGGCCAGGGCAGAGCTGTGATCTGTAGCCTGCATGCTCCAAGCAAGGGTGCCTAGGCAGGGGATCATCGCTTTGCCCCTGCTCCAGACCAGGCTTTCACTGCTGCGAGGAACTGGGGCAGAGCCCTGATCTCCTGCCTGCGCGCCCCTGCCTGGAGCATATAAGCCCCATCACAAGATCCAAGTCAGCAAGAGTTTTTCAAGTTCTGCTTAAGCCCACCAAAGTGGAATTTCATTTTGGAAACATAAAATTAAACTGTTTTGATCTTTCACCACAGATGTTTCTCAAAACCTTCCTCTGTTCATTTGCCAAACATTTTGGGACTATTTGCTGTAGCTGGTTTCTTATTATTTTCCTTTCTTCACCATAACCTGGAAAAAGTTTTTAATGTCATAGTTTCTCCTATGCCTGATTTCATGGCTTATTATTGAATCTATTCAGAAGTGTCTCAGAGCTTCATTTAACGGTGGAATAACATTAAGTGAAAAACATCACTTTAGTTTGACCTTAAATTCTTATTAAAGTTCCCTTCTGATAAATTCAACACATTATAAACCTGAACTGCAGGCATCCTGAGAGCCAACTGCAGTCAACTCCTGAATTAGAGATCAGCAGGAGCATTTGCAATTGACCCTCTGCTACAACATGCATATGGGAAAAGCATCACACTTCTAAATTACCTATTTAAGAGCCCCAATTATTATTTGCCTTAAAAATCAGTTCTTCGAAGAGTGCCCGATTCAAATGCCTTCAGCTTCAGGAGAGGCTGGAATTCTCATCTAAACTTTGCAAATCAAGGCTCTTTCAATAATGAGCGGAAGCAGGACATCTTACATGAACACCTCTAAACTCCATGACTGTGCTGTGTCCAAACATTACTCACGTGTTGCATACCGAAACCACAGCCAAAGTGTGTCTGCTCAGACTGAAAGCTGTTCAGGGGGAAATCAATGAGACCACTATGGTATTGGGCCATGCGAAAGATGCAGGCATCACTAAATCAACTTAAGGTCTCATATTAAACAGAATTAATGTCTCCATTAAATATCAAGTATGGTAACGGCTATAAATTATCGCCAACTTTAAGTCACATCCTGATTAAGCACATCCTGATGAAGTGGAGCATATGCTGCCTGTTGCTGGATCACAGAAAATAAGAGAAGAGGTGGAGAATGTAAATTCTGTCATACTGGAGTATACATAAGGCACTGCTGAACCAGGGACACCCGGGAGTTACCAGAGCAGCTGTTGCAGGGGCAAAAGGAAGAGAGCTAGATTGGGCTGTTGGCATCTTCCAATCTGGCACATGATCTCAGTGACCCTTCCTTTGATAACACGTGGATAAAAGAACCAAACCGGGGTCTCTTCGCTTCTCAGGTCTAATGCCTCTTTCACCAGCAGCCCATTGTCTCTCCACTGTTAGGGGACCTGGATCTCTCCCAACTCCCACAAATATCCATTCCACTGCCATGAGAGAGATGGGCCAGGCTCCCATTTTAATTTGAGGTCCTACCAACACTTCCTCCCTTCTGGCATTGGAGCCGGACTCCTCTAAAGTTAATTCAGCTCCCATGTGCAATGCAGGTTCGTCTTTCAGTACACGCTCACCCCCAGCTTTATTCAGTGCGCAGCATGATAGAGCAGAATTAAGGACATATGGACAACTAAAAAATCCTGCTTAACTTGACAAGCAAAATAATGTTCTTTTAACACTCATTTCATATGCATAAATAGATGCATTTACTAATAAAACCGAAGTGGCAGGTTACACGAGCTCCAGCTCAAGCTGGACTATATGATCCTTAAAATAAAAAAGTTGCTTTCCCCATTCAAGAAGATTTTATGAAGTATGTGCCACTTCTAATGATGACTGCTCATAAAATATAGAGCCATCCAATTTGCAGTAATCTTCTGTCTGACAACCTTAAGCCTTCCCCAGGAAGAGCCGCATGGTTTTGATTTCCTGTGGCATGAGAAGCTACAGGCACAGAAATGCCTTTGTTTCCCTAATACTGCGGGAGGTCAACCTGTCTCCGTTCTGCGATATGTGTATCCTGCTTATAAGAACCCACAAAAGGAACTGCTTGTGACTTTCAAATGAATCTCACGCAAAGTGCATTTCTCTGCGCGCACTTTGAATAAAAAAACTGTGTATATTTGCCAAGTTCAAAGAGTGGGATTTCTGTAAAATTTGTCATAAATAATCCAAATAAAAGACTAGGAACATAGTGAAGTGGCACTTCAGTCCTACCCCCAGCCCTCTCCCTGTGGTGTGTGTTGATGTTGTGTTACTTGGGATGAAGCTGAAACGGAGTGAACATACTGTAAAAATACCAACATATAGAAAAGCCTTTGATTTCCCTCTTCCCTGCTGTGGGAGATCTCTGAAGAAACAAGGCCTTTTTTTTTTTATCTGTTTACAGCATTTCCAAAACTGTTGATGCCTGGCAGTGTTTATATTAAAGAGAGAGCGAGCGCAAGAGAGAAAAGAAAAAAGAAAAAGAAAACCAGAGTATTAAGCTTTGATTGCAAAAGTGCTGCGAACAACACCTGTCACATTTACATGCTCTGTTCACTCAGGGCTATTCGGTTTTTGGTTTTTTTTGGGGGGGGGGTTTGCAATATTTTATAGCAGCTATGCAATCCATTCTGTTTAGCACTTCTGCATGCTTTGGCAGACAAAATATTGATCAGCCTGCCAAGAAACATGGAGTGTGATTCTATTTTCATGTCAGAACTTGGTAATGAACTACATTTATCAAGCCCATCCTTTCTGCAAAAGGTCAGTGGTGAATGTGGCTAAATTGCGGTGACACCTCATTAATCTAGCTCTCTCAATAATTGCCCCCTTTGAAAAGTCTACTCTGAGTTTTTGTGAATTGTAGCACATTATTAGAATGGGATCCAAGACCAATCCTCCATTCATTTTTTTTGAGCTAAGGCACTAACAAGGAAATAGCAGCTCTGAGGATTAAATGTCCTTCAATCTGATACTGTTAAAATAAAAAGGAGGAAAATGGAAGTTTCTTTGATGGATAATCTGACTGCTGGAAAATATTATTTTGCCAGGTGCGCTACCATGTGGTAAGTAAAACCTCAGGAATGAACTGAGGATTCATGTTGAGCTCCATTCCCAAATACTTTTGTTTGTGTTTAACTTGAAGTTAATAGGGATGTTCTCAGTGTGTGAACTTAAGCACATGCATAAATCTTTGCAAGATTAGAGCCCTGCATTAGTACAAGCAGCTGGATCTATTCTAAGTTTTATCCATAACAGCCAGAGATCCATTATAAATAGTTGCCAGAATCAGATGCCATTAAAGTCAATGGGAAAATTCCATCTTTGCTAGCGACCAAATGAACATATTCCAAAAGTGCAGGCTAATTCAGTGAGAGATTATGAAGTTGACCCTTTTTTTTTGGACACCAGAGAACATTGGGGTTCTGAAGACCTCTTGTGGAAGTACGTGTTCGTTCTCCTTTTATCCAAACCCAAATCCAAATCTCTTTTTGCCCTACTTGTAGTAACTACTCATGCAACTTGGAAACATCAAATGGCAGCAGCTAGCTCCCAGTCTCGGCTGTAATCTTCCTTTATGTATTTAAAGCTTTGTTGCTTACCCTAACTCAGCGCAGATTCTCTTGCTGCCTGAAGCTGGTGAGTTAGGATGTCATGATTGGGAATCACATTAGGAGCTGTCAACCTCCAGCCAGCATGCTGAATTACACATGATTATCTATCCGCATGCTCAGCTGTAAAGCAATTGAGAGTGCTGTACACGGCACAGCTGCAGTGAGATATATGCCTGTAACTGCAGTACTGTGCTAGCAAGGGAACTCTTGCCCCAGCTACTCCAGTGGGTGAGGCATAATAACACAATGCTTGAAAACTCCAGAGAAGGTGAACTCCAGTGCCACTAATTTTCAGGGCAACCTTTCACCACCACCAAATGTGGTAATAAAGAGGTGTTTGGAATAGGTTGAAGAGTGTCATTTCTACAGCAGAAGGCACTGAAGGTGTCATTTTTGTCAGTTCCTTTACAGCACGTTGGCTATTTTAGGCACCATGTCAGGTTAGAGAATCACAAGTCCTGTGGCAGTTTCTCAGCTTTACGAGGAAATTCACCCAAGAAATCAATGCTAAAATCAGCTTTGCTTCCTTTTCCTTTTATGTGGGGGGCAAAAAATATAATAATGGCCTTAAATTAAGGTTGGCAAGCTGATAAAATGACTGGGCAATTCTTGACCAGTCATCTGACAGGTCAATTGACCATATATAAATATGGTCAGCTGACAGATAAATTGACCATTAGGCCTGTGCAAAGTGGCTAGTATTCACTTTGGATTCGGATTTGGCCAATTCAGGGAACAGTGATTCGATTCGGTGATTGAAATCACTGTCCCGAATAGATTTGGCCAAACCTAATTTGGAGATTCGGCTGCTACTGAATCAGCCGAATCTCTGAATCAAACAGGCCGCATCCTCAGCTCGCTCTCAATGGCTGACCCACCCACCCCAGCACCCAGCTCTTTGAACTGCCCCCCCCGATTCACTCTGCTCCTGCAAGGGGCAATCCCTTCTGCCCCCCACTGCTCTACACCATGTGGGGGGCTTGCCATGAGCCCCCACTTCCCATGTGCTGTCCCAGTCCCCCCATGGCTGCCCCGCCCGGCCCAGCTCCTGGCCCTTTAACCAAAACAAACAAAAAGTCCCGCACTCACTTGTTCCTGCCCAGTGGGGGGGGGGTAGTGATCCCCACTGCCCCCCCACTGCCCTGCACTGTGGGGGGGCTCTTCCATGAGCCCCGAGAAGCCCTGAGGCCGCTGCACCAGCCAGTGAAACTGTGGTTGTTTTGGTTGTTTTAAGGCCTGGGAGCTGGGGGGGGGGGTAGGGAGAGCAGTCAGGGGGCTCATGGCAGAGCCCCCCATGCAGCGTGGGGCAGTGCAGGGCAGTGGGGATTACCCCCCCCCCAGCAGCACCCGGTGAGTAGGGGCTTTTTAAACAAACAGGAGCTGGGGTGGGCGGGGCAGCCATGGGCAGCAGGGAGAGCAGGCGGGTGTTGGAGGGGCTCGGAGGGGCTGGGGGAGCAGACAGGGGATGGAGCCTGACAGGAGACCCCCCATGGTGCCCTCCCCCCTCCTTCAGCCCCTCCACCCCTGCCCCCTACTTACCAGCATGGAGTCCAGGTTCAGCTCCTTGTGGCAGTGAATGGGGACTGCTTGACGCTCTGAAGCTCTCTGAATCTTCTCCAAATCAATTCAGAGAGCTTCGAATCGATTCAGACCTTTTAACTAGTGCCCTGATCCAATTTGTATTTGGAGATTCGGCCACTGAATCAGGCCAATTCTGCTGTGAATTGAATCAGCACCCAAAGCTTTGCACCGCCCTATTGACCATATATTTGACAGATCAATTGACCATATATTTTTTACCTGGTCAAAGATTATAGGGTTTTTTTAAAAAACTTTACTTTTTGTAGTTTTCTTGACAGACATATGATTCTTATTGATTTTTTACACACTTGCTAATGGGAAATAAATGTTTCTTCTGTACATTATTTTTACCCATTGGCAATTTTTTATAATCTTTGACTGATACTTGATTGGTCAATTGACCAAACTTTATTTGACCAGTCAAATATCTGATAAAACTGCTAAAACTGCTAAAATGAAAAGCTTCTGAGGGAAGGGGCGATATTTTAGAAATTAATCTTACAATAAAGACAACACTTTGTCTTCTCTTATAAAGGAGGAATGTTGAAGTTAACATCCCAATTCAGATGTCTTCAGACTTCGCCGGCTTTGTTTACTAAGCTATATCACAAAGATACACGTTGTTTAAGCAGGCTGAATGTGACATAGGCCGCAGGTCTAGGCATTTTACTGATTTTTAAAACTATATTCATATTTAATTTCATAAAGCAAAGGTGGTGTAAAATGCTGGAAGCATTAAAATAATCCTAAATAAAATTTTGCAAAATCTGAATGTATTTAAGTAAGCATCAATTTGTGCGCAGGTATGACCAAAATGCCGAAACACAGAGGCACATTTGCATACAGGAAAAATGAGCGGGTTATCTGTTTACCCATAGGTGTGAAAATGTGACTTTTAAGCATCAGGCTGTTGAATCTGAGTATTCTGATATTCTGGTGACCAGAACTAATAATACACTGACATTTTAACATTGCCCATGTTTGACTCTACCAGAAGGAAGAAGTTAGGTAAGGGGAAATATGGAATAATTATTGTACTTCTAAGTTTTATTGCAAATTCCATTTCCACACACAAACATGCTCTCTCTCTAAGCATTTTCCTATTACTTTTTTTTTCTTTTTTAAGCTTTGTGTTTCTTTCCATACCCAGAGTCAGGGCAGATCAGGTTTCTTTTTCTTTTATTATTTTTATGCTGCCAGCTGAAAAGCAAAAAGGTGCAACTTCTCTCTGCAGAACCTGAGCAAAGAGTTAATTGACCAGGAATCCATCAACTGTGTTATAATTTGGCAGCATGTAGCACCAATGTACTAAGGCAGTGACAGACTCTAGAGGCCCAGGTCAGATTTGGAGAACTTTGGCCAGTTAGAAGACCCTTCACAGAAGATGTGCTCTGGGCTGTAGCAAGACCAGTTGGGGTCAGGCCAGCTATGGCAGAAGTGGTTGCTGGGCCCCCTAAGTGGGCACCTGGCGCTGGTTCCCTGGTCGCTCACCACTCATTACAATACTAACCCTTGTGAATTTTGAGTCACTTGGTTTTATGGATTCTAGATGAACGTTAGCATATGAACCTAATCACATGAACCCTTCATTGGTTCTGATAAAATATCTTACACGCTTCTGCCCCATTGAGCCAGGACACTGGTATCACTGGACACTTTTATACATGATCTAGGGGTGGAGCAGGCAGCGCTTTAATTAGAGTGACTCTGAGAGCCTCTCTAATTAAAACGCCGTAGTGTCTCATGTATCAGCATCCCTGCATTTCAAAATGGTGCCAGGGATGCTTGAACTAAAGTTTATTCGACAAGTTTTAGTTCAAGAGCCCCTGCCACCATTTGGAAGTGCACAGATGCTGCCACACTCCAGAAGACTTGATTAACCATAATTACAGTGCATCAGAGCAGCCTCCAGGCTCGTGTACAGACACTCATTGCTTGCAGCTCACAAACTGTTGCCCCTGGTGGGTTACCTTTAATTCCTGTGTGTTCTTGTACTGTCTTAGAGATGCTGCTATACGTTGCATTTTACAAACCACTCTACCAGCAGAAAAGGATCTGAGCACTCTGGCGCACAAGGTAAGAACAACCAAAAACATATTGTCCACCTCTGTTGTTATTGTCTTTGAAATATGTTTCAGTATTTATTTTTAAGGGGAAAAAAATGACTTCTATTCATTTTCATTAATCAAATAATGGTTCTTAAATCATAATTTGCTTTGTATTAATTTATTTCGTTCTTGACAATGGAATTCCTGAATTCCGTTTTTCAGCATGTACTACTGCTACTAAGCTTTTGCTGTACAGATCCAAGAGGTCCTTACAATTTTCCCCTACCCTTTTTTTAATCGAAAGAAATTTTTCCCCATTGCTGATAATTCTCACTAACAACTCTTCAGCCTTGCTCAGTATTATCCCTTCATCTTCCCTTTGGTTCAATAACGCAAAAGTGAAATAAAAGAAGTCTGGGATTGCAAAATAGTTTTCTATATGTATTTATTTACACTGTACTCTACGAGGTCTAAAAGATAAGAACTGAGGTTGTATTTTAGCAGAAGATCCAACCTTTACATGAATAAAAGATCACAGAATTAGGCCCCTGATAGCATGGCTGTTTCTCAACCTTCTGCAAGACAATATAAATTATTACTTAATTCTAGAATTTTAGGACATTGATAACACATTCCCTCCTACCCTCCAGAATGAAATACAGGACTGTGAGGTGAATCACTGCAAATCAAAATCATCTAGAGTGGCAACAAGAATTAGCTACTTGCTGTATAACATAAAGTAACGCTGCCTTACAATAACTGTATTTTTGGTAACTACGCTGCAATGTTTCCACAACGTCTAATAACAATGTCTAATAACTATTGCTACAGGTATCAGTTTTGTTTTGTTTTTTCTTCTTCTTCTTCTTGCCTTCCTCAGAAGTATAGGGTGTTGGCTGCAGCCAAAGCTGGGGATTTTGACTGGGGTATCAATGCTCATGCTGGAACTAAAATCCAGTGGTTCTTGGTTAGAGGGACTTGCCTTCCACTCAGTGTCAGACCAATCACCACATTTGGAACCAAGAATTAATTGTACCTCATGGTATAGACTGTAAGGAATTTTGCTTTCCTCCGTAGTGATGGGGGTGGTGGTGGAAGGAGTGGGGTGGACGTGACCCTCTTCCTCAGTTCTCCTGAGTACGTTTTACCAACTCTTGATATGGCAGAACAGCGACATCTCTCATCCTCCTGCTTTATCTGTGTCAGGTGAGGATGCTTCTGGTGTCTTGCAACTGCGTGGCATGGTTGATTGTGTGAACAGGTTATACAAAGACTTGCATGGTTTGGCTATGGATGATCTTGGCTCAAGAAGGGAGCTGGACTACATAACCAATGAAGATCCTTTTTAACCCTACTTTTCTATGATTCTATGATTCAAGGCAAACAACATGCTGCTGCAGCAATCACATAAACTAAAAACCATATTCCAAACTAAAATGATACATACACAGCATAAACTGAATGCCCTGCATGTGACATTTAAGCACAAGGCAGTTCATTTTAAAAAGTTCTCATTGCAGTGTTGCCCTGCTGTCTGATATTTAGTCCTTCAGATTTGAAGTGCTTTTTTTCCTAATTTAAATGTACAAGTTAGCTGTAACTTTGCCAGAGTTTCACTTAAGAGGAGCAGGTGTTTAACATCATGTAAATTCATGAACATTACAGCTGCTACTGCTGAAAAAATTCAATTAACAATAAATGCCAAAATCAACTTGCTTATCTTAAGGATATGTTTCAGGTAATAAGATACATAGTTATCAGATATCCATATGGGATATCTGATGGGACATGTGCCAAATAAACCAGGAAAATGAAAAAAACCCACATATATTGAGATACGGCTGTAATAAAAGGACATTTACCATACCATTTATTATAGTTTTCTTTTATCACCAACTAAAAACTTACCCATACCTGCATTGCTTAATAACTATGTAATTATATTCAGATATTATGAGTTTTAATGCATTTGTTAAACAAACAGATTTTACTGCTAGCTTAAATCGCTACTACTAGCACTTTTCAAACGTCAACAAATTTAATTAATCCTCCAACTTTACATCTGTCTTACCCCCAGAGGACCAGGAAAAAATGTAGGCTTTCTTGGAAAGTCAACAACCCAAGGGCTTTTGCTTACCAAGATGGAAAGTTAGTTTGGAAGTAGGGTCCTTCAGAGAGAACACCGTGGATGTGTCTGCACGTGGATTTACTCTGGCTTAAATTTACTGCATAGTAAGTGGGAATAGGCTGGCATCTGCATGTGCAGTAGGGTCGTGTGAAATGGGCCCTATTCAATTTGGATTCAGATTCGGCCTGAATTGGGGACAGCGATTCAATCCGTTGATTTGGATCACTGTCCCTGATTCGATTCAGCCGAATCCTAATATGAAGATTCAATGCAGATTCGGTGAATCAGCAATTCGGACACAGGAACATCTTTAAAAGTTTTTTCTACGTATCTTGAGGCAGTAGGTGTGGCTTGTGATCACTGAGGTGCTGGGGTGGATGCAGCGTCCCACAGGAGCATGGGGGTGCTCTCCAGCATGCTCAGCAGCAAACCTGGAAGTGGACTGGAAGTACTTCTGGTTCACTTCCGGATCTGCAGGACAGCGCACAGGGAGTCCCCCCTGTACCCCTCAGCTGAGTGATTGACCACAGGGGGACCCCGGGTACCCCCCCAGACCCATGAGGCACCAGTCGCTGAGCCGAGGGGGACATGGGGGGCCCTCCAGTGCACTCCCTGGTGGACCAGAAAATGGACTGGAAGTGCTTCTGGTCCACTTCTGGGTCTGCTGCCGAGCACACTGGGGAGCCCCCCATGCTTCTGTGGGATGCTGAATCTGGCCCAGCATTCAGAGCCCCTGCTACCTAGAGGTATGTAGAAAAAATATTTAAAGCTGTATGTATGTCCGAATCACCGAATCTGCCCAGATCTCTCCAAATCAATTCAGAGGGTTCCAGTTCAATTCAGAGAGATTAAAGGGTCCTCTGATTCCATTTGGATTTAGAGATTCAGCCACTGAATTGGGCCAAATCTCCACCAAATTGAATCAGGGACCAAAGCTATGCACAGTCCTAATGTGCAGGCATTAAAGCGCATTAATGCTGTGTGTGGACTGACTTGGGACTAAAGTTGGTCCCAAGACAGTCCACATACACAGTGGTACTGTGCAGTAAGGCATCTATATGTGTGGTACTGTGCAGTAACTAATCTGGCATAAATTTGATACCTGCATGATGCAGGTATCCAATTTATGCTTAAGTTGGCATAAGTCACCACATTTACTGTGCAGTACGGGAATGCATGTGTAGATGGGTGCCTGTACTGAGCAGTAATTTCTGTTACTGAGCAGTAAATGTGCATGTGTAGATGCATCCTGTTAGTAGCACACATTGTGCTGAGGTATGGAAATGGAAGAAATCATCACAGAGGATAGGGATTAGCTGGTACAAGGCAAGTGGGAAAATGCGTGATAAATGCAACCTATCAAATACCTCATGTGTCTATCATGTATTTATAGATGTTAAAACCAGAAGGGACCATACTGATTCACTTAGTCTAACCCGCATTATACAGACCACAAAATTGTATGAAATTATTCTCACATCCGTTTCATAGCTTCTGGATGAGCTCTAGCACATGTTCTAGAAAGGCATCCAGACCTGATTTAAGGATCTCATGTGATAGAGAATCCTGAAAACTGGACACCAGCTAATGGTTCTTTAGGCTCAACGTTAAAAACATGTTCCTTACTTCTAAAATTGTCTCATTTTAGCTTGTACACATTGCATCCTGTTAAGATTGATTTAGCAGGTAAATGCAGATAATAAATCCTATATCTCATAAATCATCTCTCCATCTACACTGTGTGATAGAGTCACCTCTTAACCTTCTCTTAGATAGACTATATATATCGGATTTTTTGATTGTCTCATGGTGGAGCAGGTGTTCAAGACCTTGAATCACTCTTGAAGCTCTCTTCTGAACCCCTTCCACTTTACCACCATGGACACATCAGTGTTCTCGCTAATAAAACTTCTCTCTCAACTTCCATTTGACATTGCTCTGGTTATACACCAGAGGATCACATTAACTTTCTTAGCCACTACATTGTACTGCAAGTTCCCATTCAGTAATCCACAGTGACTTTCTGTCCCCCTGAATCACTGCTTTCTAAAATCCAGTGTCTGAAAAATACAAGATTGCCAAAACAGCATTCATACACATTTGTTCAAATTCTATATGGATGTTCAAGCAAATGTTCATTCATTATGTACAAATAGTTGTACAAAAAATCAGGTTTTGCTAATATTAATGTTGGGGAAATGAAAAATGTCTATACAATATCTGTACTCACATGCAAACAAATGCCTTCCTACTGTTATTTATTATTCCCTGCCTTTCTTTTTTTTTGGATGCCATGGTCCTGTTTAAAAAATAAAACACTTTTCTATGCAAAGAGAACGCACAACACTGTGAACACAATACATGAATAGGAGTACCAAATAGTCAAGGCAAACAGTTCACAAGTGACCTCAGAATAAAAAATGTTCATCCGAGCTATTCAATGAATATGCACAAAAACTGAAATCACAATCAATTTACAAATGATTTGCAGACAGAAATTATTTAATTTAGTCACAATAAATAATACGCTGGCTCTACAACATAATCACCCTTCCATCTACACAGAAATTTGAGCACATATAAACACACTCATATACACAATTGCATGCATCTGTTGTGCACTTTCCCAATTACATTGTCTCTTTAGAGTATATTGTTTTTCTTCATAACAACTATTAAGCTAAATTAGTCATGCTGCATTCTAAGCTGCAGAGAAGGGCGGGAAGCAAATGTGCCTTACACAGCTGTTTTTAACAATGACAGGAAAATAAGCTTAAAGAATGTCTAATTACCTAAGATCCCAACCCAAAACAAATTCACAACATAATGAATTGATTCAATTATTGAGGAACAGCATACTGAAATAGCTGGGGAGGGTGGTACGGGTTTTGCAGAGGTTTCTGCAAAATAGAATGCTTCGTTTGAGCATGCTCGCTGCTGTGAGGACCACAGCACCGTATGGAGAGCAACATTTTCTGGTCATTGCTGAGAAACCTGTCGATCATAGTAAATGGGCTGCAAGAAGCAGCTTTTGGATTTGGGGTCAATCTTCCTAAGCTATGCATAAGATAATTAATGGGCTTCAGAGTTATTCTTACTACCTATCATTATATATAGTAATGTCCCTGGGTGCTCTTCCAAACACTTAGGGACAGTTCCTCACTGTTTCCTCGTGTTCCTTTATCCTTCTTTCCCTGTTGCTTTTTGCCTTAAACTCAGATTGTAAATTCCCTAAGGTAGCAATTATTTTTTTTAGTTCTGTCTTTCGTGCAGCACAACATGGCCCTGGTCCATGATGGAGTCACTAAGGTGAGCTACAAAGAATAACAAGAAAGATCTCAAAATCTAAATGCGACAGGCAAGCATAACTGGACAGAGCACATGAACGGGCACATTATACAACCGACACACATACACTACACATTCTGGACGTGTCTACATGTCACCCTAAAGTGACGTAGTGATGTGCTATGTTGCTGTATGGCATGCCATGGCAATGTAGCGATCATGTGTGTCTATGTGTGATCGCCAGCTACATCACTGTAGCAGTGTGCTCCCTGGGTTATATGTGCCACTACAATAACTTAGCGGCAAACTTTACCTGTGTGCCTTATTCATGGCACAGTAACCATCCGTTCCGCACCGTGCTTTAGTACTTCCAAAAGGAAATACTGAAGCACGGTGCCATAGCAACATCAGTGTATGGCAATGTGGAGACATGCCCTCTGTTCATTATAAGCAGTATAACAAAAATGGGTCTTATAAGAGATACCTAAATGCAGATGAACATGGGGCATTGAGCTCAAGCACAGAGGGCCACCTAAAATAAGGCAAGGACCACAAGTGAAGCAGATGGGACTAGCTGCAATGCAAATTAGAGAAGGGCAGTACAGAGTTATGCAGAGCTGTGAAGGTGACAGCAAAAGGTTTGAATTGGTTCTGTCAGCAGATGAGGAGTCAGTGGAGGGTCCCAGTCGGAGAGATAATTAAGTAGGTACATTGCCAGTGCCTATGAAGGTTGTGTGAGTAAAGAGGGAAATCATATGCTGCTGCCATTTGCTTTAGAAGATGCAGACTCCTGAGGGGTGAGAGCTAAAGATGAATAAAGTATCAATTTCATGGAGACATAGAGGCAGGATGTCCTGGTCTTTCCAGGGCTGCCCAGTGGGATCAACAAAGAGACATGCCCCACCAGAAGGTGACCCAACACAATTTCATTTCTTTGCTCTTCGGGCTGTAGGGAGCGCTCTTTTCCAAAGTCCTTATTATGTGTGGGTAAAGGGGCAGGGAGTGGGTAGGGCAATGAGCCAGGCAATATAATGTAAAGGATCTAGGCATAATAAATACTTCTGATGGGTGGCAGCAAGTCTATTCTCTCTGAATGCCAGTGAGGTCCAGGAGACATAAGCTTCTTTAAAGTACCACACCTACTACATCTCCAAGGGGAAGTAGATTTGCCTCCCCTCCAATAAGGGCCGGTACCCTAACTGCCAAAAAGACACACTTTCATATTACTACATCATCATGATTTTAAAAAATAATCTGTTTTAAAAGGAAAAGACATATTTGCTTGATTGTAAGTGTTGGGCAGTATTCCTGAAGAGTCTGAGGAGTCCTGCATAAATTCCGACTTTGATTTTTGTCTCATTGCTTCAACAAATCAGAGGTAATTAGTTTAAGGAAATCCTGCTGTGTAGAACTGACATCTCCATTAGCGCAGTGTTCACTATCTGCAGTTTAATCTTTTATCCCAAAGGTCTTATGGTTCTGTGGATTGTACCTTTTTGAGTTGAATATTGTGCTCTTAAGCAGTTCTACAGGTATCTGCACTGCAAGACTCCTTGCTCGTTTTGTACACAGACGTGTTCTCAAAGACCCTCTGGTGCCTCACGGGAAAGCTTTCAAAAACCTCACTTTCTAAAACCAATTACACTTGAAACATACTTTCTTTTCATATGGCCTCATGCCTGTACTACTAAGGCAGCTGCATAGAAACAAAACATTTATTTCCATGGGGTGAATCCTTTTGATTCGCACTGGGGATATGAAGAGCTCTGAATACTGTGTAAGTGGTGTGGCTTCACTGTAGCAGAGCTGTGGGAGGAGGCAGGGAATATTTGCAATACGACTGCATTCTTTAAGAAGGCTGTCTTAGTGGGGGACTCCTAAAGCACCGACTTAGCCTCTACAGAGAAGGAGCTCAGGACACATGGGGCACATCTACACATGCCAATTTAAGTTGCTATAGCCTGATTTAAGGTGCAGTAAGAGCACGCATCTACATACATGTGCCCCTTAATGCACCTTAAAATGGCAATTTTAGGCTATTCGTGTCTAAATTTGATACCTGCAAATGAAGGTATCAAATCCAGGCGCAAATAGCTAAAGCACATTAACGCACATATAGATATGTTAAGATGCATTAACACTGTGCATGGACTGACTTGGGGCTCATTTTAGTTCCATGTCAGTCCGCTCATATGGTGTTAATGTGCTTTAAACACACGCACGTGGAAAGCTTGCAAAGAAGAATTTTTCCAATTATTTGAGTTGATCTAATAAAAGAGATCAGATTTACCCAAAGAACCTTGTCTGCCTATGTCCTTAGACTGACACGGCTACAACCTATACCCCTAAATCACCTTCATATGTATTAAGCTAATGTGTACTAAATTTAGGCGTGCCTAAATGCACATGTAGGCATGCCCATGGGGACTTAAAACAGAGCCCTGAGGCTATGTTCCAGTGGTACCCTTACTCAGAGATTATTTAAGCAGCCTGCTCAAAGGCATGAAGATGTGGATCCAGAAAGAAAGAATGGTTTTGTGGTGATGTTACTGAACTAAGGAGGTCTGGATTAAGTGCTAGGTTCTGTCCCTTAAACTAGCTGTATCTAATATCGCAATCTGTAAACAGGAGCAATAATCCTTTCTTCCTCAGGTTGTATGACAGTCTTGCCTATTTGGAAGTAGTACTATTTCCTAACCATGTGAACGTACAGAAGCTTACACAATAAGAAACTTGTTTCAGTAAGAGCTGCTTAATAACACAATAGACACAACAATAATAATAATTATAATAATATATAATAATAATATACAATGAATAATAATATATATAATAATAATTAAGACACAATAATAATAAAGACAACTTGGGAGATCTCTTCTGGCCCTTTATGTATGTTAGTTGAACTGAGTGGTGTAAGTAGGATATGATTGTAAGTAGAGGACTAAGAATTCAGACAGGGAAGGAAGAGCAGGAGTAGACAGACTCAGCTAAGAGATAAACATCCTTTTCTGGTGCAAACATCTTTATGAATCAGAAACAAAGGAAGAAAAATATTTTTAAAAACCACAAGAAAAAGAAAAACACAAAACTCTTGGTTCAGAGGTGACATCATTTACAAGACCAACCAAAAAGTAGCAAAAGATTTTTTTTTCTTTGCAAGTTTTTGGGCAAGCACACACTTCTTCAGCCTGAGGAGATATCAAAGGTTGTAAAAGTCCTCTTAGGGAGAAAATAAACTCCATTCTGTACAGGGGAAGTTGAGGCTGGAAGTGTATTCCCCTGGGTCCATGAGAGTTGCTCTGTGAATGGCTAAAATACGACATCTTCCATGCTTCAGTCATGTTGGTCTGAGAAAAAGAGAAATGCAAAATTCTTGGTTTAGAGGTGATATGTTTTATTTCAGTTTTTTAGACTTTGGAGTTGGTCTAATAAAAGATATCACCTCTGAACCAAGAATTTTGTGTTTCTGTCTTTCTCAGACCAACACAACTACAAAACAGGTCCCTGAAACATGAAGATTTAATATTTTAGCCATTTTTGGATAAATAAACTTCATCGCTAAACAAGAAATAAGGGTTTTTGCTAGGGCTGTGCAAAGCTTCGGGTGGCAATTCAATCTGGAGAAGATTCGGCCTGATTCCGTGAGCGAATATCCAAATCCGAATCAAATCAGGGGACCAATTAAAAGGTTCCCTGATCTGATGTGGGGAGAGGCAGGCATGCTCAAAGGGATGTGGGGAGAGGTAGGCACGCTCGAAGGGAGGGAGAGGCTGCAATTAGATTTAGACAGACTACAGAAGTGGGCAGATAGTAACAGGATGGGGTTCAGTGTAGATAAATGCAGGGTGCTGCACCTGTGGAGAAGGAATCCACAGCATACATACAAGCTGGAGAGCTCCCCCCTTGTGAGCACAGAGGCAGAAAGGGATCTTGGAGTCATTATTGGCTCCAAGATGAACGTGGGCCGCCAATGCCAGACCACAGCCAGCAAAGCCAACCGCACCTTGTCGTGCATCCAAAGATACATCTCAAGCTGGTCCAGAGAGGTGATACTTCCCCTTTATGCGACATTGGTCAAGCCAGAATTGAAGTACTGCATCCAGTACTGGGCACCGCACTTTAAGAAGGATGTGGCCTGCCTTGAGAGGGTTCAGAGGAGGGCCACCCGCTTGGTTGGAGGGCAACAGGGCAGGCCCTATGAGGAGAGGTTGAGGGACCCGAACCTGTTCAGCCTTAGCAAGTGGAGGCTGAGGGGGGTTTTGGTGGCTGCCTACAAACTCGTTAGGGGAGATCAGCAGCAAATAGGAAGGGTCCTATTCCTCCCAGCAGCTCCTGGGGTGATGAGGAACAATGTCCACAAGCTGCTGGAGAATAGGTTTAGATTAGAGATTAGGAGGCACTATTTCACTGTTAGGGTGTCTAGGATCTAGAACCAACTTCCTAGGGAAGTGGTCCTCGCTCCTACCTTGGGTAAACTCAAATAGAGGTTGGATAAACACATGTTTGGGGTCATGTGATCCCAGTGTGTACTCCTACCAGTGGCGGAGGGTCAGACTAGATGATCTGTTCAGGTCCCTTCTCACCCCAAACTACTATAACATTATGAAACTATTATTCAGACAGTCCCGGTGGCTGCAGCAAGGAGCTGTAGCCGACTCCAAGCTGGTAAGTACTAGGGGCGGGGGAGGGGACCATGGGGGCACACCTGCCAACCCCATCCCCTGTATGCTCCCCCAGCCCCCCCAACCCCCACCCACTCCCCCAGCCCCCACATGGGTGCCTCGCCTGCCCCAGTTCCCAGAATATTTTTTAAAAGCCCAGTGCTCACCAGGTGCTGCCGGGCGGGGGGGGGGGTAATTCCCGCTGCCTCCCACTGCCCCATGTTGCACGGGGGACTCTGCACAAGCCCTCTGACCCCCCTCCCCCAGCCACCCCATGGCTGCCCCACAGCTCAAGCCCTTTAAGGGAAAAAAACAAAAACAAGAACAAGAAAAGACCCAAGACTCATCATTCCTGCAGTTGCCTCAGGGGGCTTGTGCAGAGCCCCCCCATGCAGTGCAGGGCAGCGGGGGGCAGCAAAGATCTCCCCCCCCCACCTGGCAGGAGTGGTGAGTCCAGGGCTTTTTTGTTTTTGTTTTTTCCCTTAAAGGGATGGAGCTGGCCCAGGTGGGGCAGCTATGGGGTGGGGGGACTAATATGGGAGGATGGGCGAGAGCTGGGGGTGCAGTGGGGAGCAGCAGGGATTGCCCCCTACCCAGCAGCACCCACTGAGTTGGGGCTTTTTTTTTTTTTTTTTTTTTTTTTTTTTTTTTTAACTAGTGCTGGGAGCTGGGCTGGGCAGCACAGCCATTGCCGAGCTGGGAGAGTGGGTGGGGGATGGGCCTGGCCTTGCTGATTCGGAGAGATTCAGCAGCAGCTGAAAGTCCAAATCAGATTTGACCTAATTAATCTGGGACAGTGATTCGAATCACTGAATCGAATCACTGTTCCCTGAATCGGCCGAATCCGAAGAGAACACTAGCTGCTTTGCACGGGCCTAGTTTTTGCACTTCCCTGGCTGCTTCTGACATCTGATACCTCCGGGGATGACGACAGCCTTATCTGCACATGACAGAGCGACTCTCACAAAAGGAGTCTCATGGACCCAGGGAAATATATTTCCAACCTCAACTTCCCCTCCACAACTTCCCCTCTTCTACCTAAGAGGAGTTTTACAATCTTTGATTTCTCCTCAGCCTGAGGAAGGGTGTGTGCGCCTGAAAAATTGCAAAGAAAAAATTATTTTCCAACTTTTTAGTTGGTCTAATAAAAGATATCACCTCTGAACCAAGAGTTTTATGTTTCTCTTTTTCTCAGACCAACAAAGTAGATCCCTGAAACACAAAAAAGATATATTCCACCTGAATTGTTTCTAAATCAAGTGCTTTTCAAAGTTTTCTACAAGGCATCAACTGCTGTCCAAACAGCTGTTCTTTATCTATTTTTAAAGAAAAGGATTAGCTTTTCTGAGACAATCACACCAGCAAATCCTTTTTTTTTTTTTTAATCAACTCATGAATCCACAAGTTTGACCAATACCTTGGAATACCTTGTGCCTGGCAATGAAGTATTTTTTGTTTGTTTGTTTTAAGAAAAAAATAGTTATAATACTTTCAGTTGCCAGGCTTCTTTAAACCAAACTGCATTCAGACGAGTTAACCCTATGACAAAAGGTTGACAAAACTTGGACTGTTTGGTTTGGGGAAGAGAAGACTAAGGGGGAAACCTGATAACAGTCTTCAAATACCTGAAGATCAGTCAAGACCATGGAGACAAACTTTTCCCTGTGGCTGTAGGGGGTAGATCAGGAGGAATGGCCCCTAACTGCAGCAGAGGACATTTTGGATGAATTTTGACTACGAGGGTGGTCAAGCACTGGAACCGGCTACCTAGAAAAGGTGTGATATTTCCATCTCTGGAAATTTCTAAGAGCAGGTTAGACAGACACTTGATTGGGATGGTTTAGTCAGGAATGATCCTGCCTTGAGCAGCTGGACTGGGTACCTAACCTGACAAGGTCCCTTCCAGGCCTACTTTCCTAAGATTCTGTTCCTATGTATCCTTAGCATAACTATACTATTTCACTGGGGTTTCACCAGGAATGAATCTGGCCCGGTAGCTTATTTGCATATCTAGATTTTTATTGTAGCCAACCACTGCAGCCTCAATTCTGAGAGAAAAATATCTCATCATGACTTTAACTCAAGCATCTTGTCATTTAAATTTGCAAAACCACACGGACTTTTGTTACACAAATGGTATGTTTACTCTGTATGTCTGCTTCAGCTGATGATGCTACACAATCTGCTATTTGACATTTTACAATCCTTTCTCTTATTCCTATTAGAGAACACAAAATGGACTGGATTCCTTTGGGGGGGGTGAGGGGGGGTAACCGATGCTCACTGTTTTATGGTTGACTGGCACATCTATCATATATTTCTAGATAGCAAATGTAATATTTGGAAACTTTAATAAATGCTACAGCCCTCTGGTATTAATGTAAATTGTACTGATATTGTTATGCTCTCATAATTGTTAACTCATAATTCACCACATCTATATTTTAGAATGAATTGTTTATTAGCATTTTGCATTAGACTTTCCATGAATCAGACTTGTTGATAATGGTGTTTTTTTCCTCTCTCATTGGCTTGTTCGCTTTCTCATTTGCACCTTCACAGAAATAACAAAATCCATCCATGTGGGCAATCTGCTGCATGGAAACACCCATAAAGGAAAAGTGGGGCCCTGAATTTGGGAAGAATCTAATTCATGGAATTTTTCTTAAATAACTCAATGGATGTCTGAGGTTGCTTTGCTTCTAGTTCCTCCAGGTTAATTTTACTGCTTCTGCCCACAAAACTTAGGGATCTCCATGCCCAATACAGGACTTCACAGTTCTCCCTTGAACTCTCATCATTTTGCACTATAGGGGAAACCTAATCCAGCAGCTGCCCCCAGAAGACCCCTTCTCAGTTTCTCAGTTAGGGTCATTTTGCTAGCAGGGAATGGCTGGCTTAAGAATTAACACCGTCTTCAACACCATAAAAGAGTCTCAGCTTTCCTGTGATGATGGAGGGAGCCTAGAACCAGAAATGATGGGACACTTGAGAATAGCATTCTTTTATTTCCAGTCTGATAGAAATAAGAAATCTGACACATGAATATCAAAGGCATTGCAAGAAACCTGATATAAAACATTAACTAATTTAGGAACTTTTCTTCACGTTGCACCAAAACACTGAAATGTGTGAGGCTCCTTCATTAAGTAATAGGAAATGTTATAAGCAGGATTATTTATTATTTGTTAAGGACGTATATAATAGTCCAATAATGAGGTGCTTTGCCTGTTGTTCAGTATGCCATAATGAGACCTCCTAGGCATCTCATTATTAGATCATAATGTGCACCCTAAAGGGCATTACTGCAATTATAAAATGTTAACTTCTAAGGAAAAACATGCAAGGGGAAAAATAAGTACTTCTAAGGTAAAGAAATTTTAGACTAGAAATACAGAACTTTAATTGGTGCAGAAAGATGTTGCATTGGATACGCTAGTAACATTTTGAAGGGAAACTTTTACAGAAGTTCTGCTCATTTTCTCCTAGTGAATGAAACTAAAACTATGTATTTTAAATAAGGTTAAAACTTTTTTTAACAATAGGATCATATACCCACACCTTCAATCAGAGAAGAGCGTAGCGGGGTGCGGGGCCTGGGGCAAATCTGCCTATGCCGGGATGCAGTGGTGGAGGCAGCGGTGGGGGAGGAGGGGGGGAGGGGCAGGTGGTGGTGAGCGGCTGGATGTGTAGCCAGCCCAGCTTCATGGGGTCCGGGGCCGTCACCCCAATTCACACACCCCTAGGGATGGCCCTGCCTTCAATCAAACTGCAAAATATCTTACTCCATGAGTAGGGAAATCTTTAGGGCCCCTTGTGCAGGAAGGCGATGCTCACGAAGAGGCCCTGACCACCACTCTAAGGAGCCCTGCACTGATGTACGGTACACCCAATCCACAAAATTAATCCCCCAAATTAACAAAATGGAACCAAGTCAGAACAGTGCAGGCAGGATGCCAATCAACACTCCTAGGAGCAGAAAGCTTGTGTTCACTGCTGCGCTACGGTGGCTCCATTACATCCGTTTGTTGGATGTATGCACAGAACAGGGATGCCATGTGTCAATGAGATGCTTCCTAGTGAGAATCTCAGGTGTTGCAACCATGTCCAGTTTAGTGAGGACACCAAAATCTGCCCCGTCCCTACAAGCACTGCACAGCTTGCACAAAATAAGGAGGGAGTTAAACCCCCCCGCTTCTTCTCTTGGGGTTGCATTTGGCCACAGTGGAACCTAGATGGTGGAAAGACAGGAGGTCCAATTCCCAGGGGGCTGGCTTAGCTAATAACCATGCTTCAAATGCCAGCAGTGACCTTCCACGCACAAATTCAACTGCAGGACCGGAGCCCTGGAAACTACAGTGTAATGGGAAAGAACATACAGAAATACATCTAGGGATCATCATTTAAAGTATGAATGCTTTTTCCATTTCAAGGCAAAAAGGAATGTCGCCTCCTCATTTTGAAATCCAAAATGTGATGGGCGAAATAACGAATTATGAGACAATAATTAAATAGCAGCTTGTTAAGTTCAGAGCATCCTTTGGCTTGAATTTTCTGCAGAAATCTCTTCCTTTTGGGGGATTTGTTTCTGTTAAGCTTGGTAATGATAGATGATGAATGGAACAGTCAACCAAACACCAGAGGTTCTTTGCTGCTGACAATGCAAATAACCATTTGTGAGACTCAGGATACCAATTCCGAGGTAGATTGGCTTGAGGCCTGTCAAGATAACAATATCCCCAAGCTGAAAAGTCGGCACAGGGATTTTCTATTTTATGTCATTAAAGTACAAAATGAAGCTTCTTACTGTAGAAATAAGCTGATGAAAACAGATGTTTTTTTCCTTAAGCTTTTCGGTGCTAAGAGTGGCAGATATTCCAGGGGAGAGTGGGCAAGATCCCAGGTGGCCGATTCAGACAAGTGCCGCGCTGAACCCTGCTGTGGAGGGGAAATGACAAACGCAAGGGCCGGGCTGCAAGATGAAATGAGAGCAACGCACCTCAATGAAGGTGCTTTGCACCTTACTGGCTTCTATATTAGAGGGTTTGATAGACTTGTTTATATAGCCTTCATTCACTGCTATGGTTTACTAAGAGAAACTTTTTATATCTGTTTTCCAAACTAAGAGAAAGTTTTTATATCTGTTTTCCAAAAGAACTGACTTGGCTGGCCTGGAGAGGCTCTTCTGTTCCTTTGTCTTACCTAGCCACAAATACTCTAAAAAAAGCCATCTACGTGGCGACTTGACCCTTTCCACATCTTCCCATGGCTACAACTCCAAATCCAAAAGCACAAAAAAGATGATTATCATTGGGAAAAGGGAAGCACATAGCATTACTGCCAACCAATGGCTCTCATTGACACTATGGCCAGGAAAATGGACAACGTTTCTGGAAAGGAAGGGGAAGGAACAAAGAAATTAAAGCGACCCAAAGAACATGTTCAAAAAACATTAAGCTACTTATACATCTTCCCTCATAAAATATTTGCCATCTAATATATTTCCTCCCCCAGTGGCACTAAGACAAACAGATAAACCTGCTTATAGTGATGAATTCAGTCCGATTACTTTCACACAAAGGGAAATCTTTTAATCTCATTCTCTGTTCCATATTCATAACTCTTACTATTTGTTTCAAGTGCATGAGATATATTCCAATGCTTAGATACAATACAAACTACATACCTATTTGATTCGGATGGAACTGAAATGTGATAGATTGATGGGAATATATTACCTTATGTCTAAGCTACCTATATATAGCTAAGACAATTTGGTCTTATTCAAGATTTAGACAGATTTCACTCGCATACATAGATCATCAAAATCCTAAGTAGCTGTGTATAAACAGTACAAGACATAAATGAAACCACTGAAGGGGATAAAGCTCTGAGGTTTATTACAGTTGGGAGATTAGAATTCAATATTGCAGTATGGCAGGATGTTAAAATGCTGTGTGGGTTTTGTTTTTCTTCACTCACAAAGGAGGTTTGGTGCTGGCAAGTGTGGTGTAACATAATTTTATTGGCCCAGATGATATTTGTTGGTAACTCATAAGAAAGAAATAGTGTTTCCTATTGTGTCAGTCACAATGTCAGCTCAAGTCAGAAATTGCAGAGATGTTCTCCTCTGCAATGCTTGAAAGATTGATTACAATTAATCCATAGGAAAGCAAGACACACAAATGCACTGAATTACCGAGCACCATTCGTTGCAAGAGAAGATGTCACAATTCATTCTTAAACCGTTCTTTTGATAGTTCTGGGGGCCAGGCTAATGCATTATGTCGTGCTGCACATTAGTCCAGCTTTCTGGAAAGTGTCTATTTTGTTATAAGAAGAGCAAAGATTATGAGACTAAATGCACTGGGAAAGTGCTCTAATTAAGCTTTATGTAGGAAAGCCCTTCGAACACAGCAGGTTCTCCTAGATAAAAGGACATGTTGATAACATGTCTGTTTCCATAGTGAAAATCCAATCTAGTTATTTTGTCATCTCAGTAAAACCTATTGCATTTCTAGGCAAGAATTAACATTCATCAAAGAGCTAGATCACTTAACACAGGAGAAGTTATACACCTGGTTCTCTACTTGTTGAGGCAAGATACTAATAGTGGATATATTTTACATCAGTAGGCTATGGAAGATGAAAAGGGTGCTGTAGCTATGGAAGTTAGTGGTATATACCCCAATGCCTATACAAAAGCAGGATCAGAACCTAAGTCATATAACGTTTTTCTCACACGGCTCCTCGTTTTGTATAAAAATATTAGCATTATAAGTGATTTTTTTCATTACGTTTTCACCAGGGAGTTCGGTAATGTGCAAAACAAAATAAGAATAAAAAGAAGTTACAAGAAGAAGTTAATCAAACTGTTTACAGGCTCAGGAAAAAGTAAACCATTTAGATCATTTCATGTGTGGAACCAGATTTCAGGTCAGCGCTCATTTCATCTGAAGCATATTAGCACATAATGAGTCGAGCTGGATATAAATTGTTTATTATTGTTCATCTTCCTTTGACCACTGCCTTTTTGTCTTTCATTCTTTAGAGTGTGAGCATATTCATTACTGTTTAGAAAGTACCACATACCTGGCATTTGGTACAATAGACAAATATTACTACAAAGGTGATACCAAAAGGTTTTTGCCTGGCACATCATCTCTATAGATCATGGCTCTGAGTTTGATCTCACATCGGCATTATGGAGGTTGACCTTGCCCTGTTGACCTTAAAGGAATTCATCTTGAATCACAGAGAAAATAAGATAAGAATAATGCACCATATTTGCAAGTTTCCACCTTTTTTACTATAGGTTTTTCCTGTCATTGAAAAAAAAAATCTAATGTATTTTTACATTTAGTTCTCCAACAATGTCAAACAAGCACTGTCATTCCTCCAGCAGGGACTAGAAATGATCCACTTCTGAAGACAATAGAAATGTTAAACTATCTTTTGATACATTTTTCTGTATCCAGATGAATAGAATTAAATACATTTACTGCCCCTTTTTTTTGTTGGTATGGTCTTTGATAAGCATTGGTCAGTCACATTAATGCAACCAAGCTTCCAAACTAAAGCTTGGCCAAGCAAGTAAAATACTCTCCTCATTTTTTTAATATAATACCTATGAAACAGCTGAAAACTTTTTAAACTGATAATATAAAATTTTATGCTTCACATACTAGGCTTTGTAATATCACAAAATGTTTTGAGTTATAGCCAGTCATGTAGAAAATGTGGCTATGGCTGTCAGACAAATTTATTTTGAGCTGTGAAAAAATTCTGTCGTTACCTAATGGAATGTAGCATCCTGTCATCCCAAAGATGCCAGTCTACACCCATTAGCTTAATTCATATTTCAGAGACTTTTAAAGTGACCCGTGAAAACAAATAAACACTAGTAAACAGAATGAGCATAGTGGCGAGATATACAAGTCAGTTCCCTGGTAGCAATGCAACTATACCAGACTGGGTTAAAAAACATAAGAAATCTGAACAAATTGGACACCCTGATCAATTTTAATGGCTACAGATTACCAGGGGCCATTCACATTGTGAAACATGAAACATTTAAGTGGGAAATTTAGAGTTAATTTGACATTGATTTTATTAAAAAGAAAACAAAACTTTTTCCCCAGGTTTTTTACTTCACTTCCAGTGGGTTTGTGTACCGAGCCATTAAACAAATAGCTGATGCTCAGCAAATCATTATGTTTATTGTTTGAAATGTTGTTGTATACATAACTCCTGGGATATAGCTCATTCATCAAAAGTTAATTGCTAATGTTCAAAGGTGGAAATCTGTACTTTAAGTTAAGCAATGTCAGGGACATTTAAATACCTCTGGCTTGATTCGATAATATCTATTTGCATAGTGGGGAAGAAAAATTCCCTCACCTGTAAAAGTTACTGGAAATATGAAAAAGCTGTATACAACGCCATCAATATTCCCTTGTCTTGACTGGAAATACATCACCCAATGCATCTGAGGATTACATTTGCCTTTTTCATGGTCGCCCCACATTAGTCATCCTGGAATTGACTAGTACCGACTTCTAGGTCTTTCATCTTCTCAGTCCTTGTTAACTGCAGGGCTCCCAGCTTACAGCAAGCATTCTTATTTTGAGTCCTTAAGTCTATAACGCTACTACTGAATTGAATTCCATTGCTTTACTTCAGTCATCAAGGTCTTTTTGGATCATCTCCTAAATCCTTCTCCACTGCTCCAGACCTGCACAGAGCAAACCAGGAAAGCCAAGGCTGCCATGGAACTCCAACTGGCTACAAGTATCAAGGACAATAAAAAGTCCTTTTTTAAGATATGTGGGGAGTTGGAAGAAAAGCAAGGTCAACATTAAATCCCTGCTAAACCAAAAGAGAGAACTGATGTCCAATGCCCAGGAAAAATCCAACTTGCCAAATGGGTACTTTGCATCAGTCTTTCACAAGTCCATTATGGGTCAGGGACGCCTAAGCAAGGGTGGTTCCTTGCCCTCCATCAATGCTGACCTTGTGAAGGAACAGCTTGAGAGGCTGGACACCTTCAAGTCAGCCGGCCCTGACAATCTGCACCCCAGAGTACTCAAGGAGCTGGCTAGCATCATAGCTCAGCCCCTGGCATGGATCTTTGAGAGCTCCTGGTGCTCTGAAGTGCCCAATGATTGGAAGAAGGCCAATGAGGTGCCCATATTCAAGAAAGGGAGGAAAGTGGACCCATCAGCCTGACCTCTATCTTGGGGAAGGTCTTAGAAAAAAATCATCAAGGAGGCCATTCTTAATGGACTAGCCAATGGCAATACCCTGAGAGACAGCCAGCACAGGTTTGTTGTGGGTAGGTTGTGCTTGACCAATCTCATTTCCTTTTATGACCAAGTGACCTATCACCTGGACAAGGGGGAAGAGATTTATGTCATATAGCTCAACTTTAAAAAAAGCCTTCAATCTGGTATCCCATGATCACCTTTTGGCAAAACTGGCCAACTGTGGCCTCAGGTCCCCCCTGATCTGCTGGCTGGGGAATTGGCTCTGTGGTCAGACCCAGAGGGTGGTGGTGAATGGAAAGCAATCACCATGGTGCCCTATAACAAGTGGAGTCCCTCAAGACTCTGTCCTTGGACGTATTTTGTTCAACCTCTTCATTAATGATGTAGACACTGGAGTCAGAAGCGGACTGGCCAAGTTCGCCAATGGTACCAAACTTTGGGGTAAAGCATCCACAGCTGAGGACAGGGGGTAATCCAGGATGACCTTGACAGGCTCAGTAAATGGGCAGATGAGAACCTGGTGGTGTTTAATACCGAAAAATGCAAGGTTCTCCACCTTGGAAGGAAAAACCTGCAGCTTCCTTATAGGCTCGGCAGTGCTACGCTGGCTAGAACTATGGGCAAGGGGGACTTGGGGGTCACAACTGACAACAAGATGAACATAAGCCTTCAATGTGAAGCTGCAGCCAGTAATGCAAGCAAAACGCTGGCTTGCATCCATAGATACTTCTCAAGCAAATCCCAGGACATCATTCTCCTGTTGTACTCGGCCTTGGTGAGGCTGCAGCTGGAGTAATGCGTCCAATTTTGGGCTCCACAATTTTAAAAGGATGCGGAGAAGCTTGAGAGAGTGTAGGGGAGAGCCACACACATGATCAGAGGTCAGGAAAACAGACCTTACGACGACAGGCTGAGAGCCATGGGACTTTTCAGCCTGGAAAAGCGCAGGCTCGGGGCAACCTGATGGCCACCTATAAGTTTATCAGGGGTGCTCACCAGGACCTGGGGGAACATTTGTTCACCAGAGCACCCCAAGGGATTACAAGGTTGAATGGTCATAAACTCCTGCAAGGCCGTTTCAGGCTGGACATAAGAAAGAATATCTTTACTGTCCCAGCCCCCAAGGTCTGGAATGGCTTGCTGCCGGAGGTGGTTCAAGCACCTTCTTTGAACGTCTTCAAGAGAAACCTGGATGGTTTTTTTTGCTGGGATCCTATGACCCCAGCCGGCTTCCTGCCCCTGGGGCAGGGGGCTGGGCTCAATGAACTTCCGAGGTCCCTTCCAGCTCTAATGTCTATGAAATATTGAAGGCACCTTCCAAATTTGGGTCAACATCAAATTCCAAGAGTACATTCCTGTTTTTGTGCCAAAGTTGTCAATTAAAATATTAAATACTATCCATTCCATATCTGAATCTCAAAGGATCAGCAAAGTACTTTCGCCAGTGCTCTTTGTTATTAGCCGTCAATGTGCTAGTTATTTACATAAGTCACAACAGTATTTTTTTCTGTTGACGCATGGCTTATTTAAGTAAAAGAATATAAATTAGAAATTGCAAACTTTGTAATTAAATATACAGTTCAAACTTTGCTTTCAGAGAATCTTTACCCATTCACACTCTAAATTATTTTTTACCTAAGGGTCACCTTAGGAAGCCTTGATCGGTTGAATGTTTGCAGAACGCAAATACGGAAGGATTACAAAATGTGATGAGACTGAAAACAGTATTTGCAACTGAATGCACTATAGTGGGCAGCTCTTCTCAGTTTCTGCTCAGCAGCAGAATGTTTCTTTTGTTTAGTGATCTTTGTGGCACATTGTGTCACGACAATATTCTAGGAGATAGTCATAACGATACAGGAATGATAATAAAATGCATACTTCATAGACGGCTTGTCAAAATACAGATTTTATCCTGCCATTTATTTAAGCCTCACTAGAAACAAATCAGCTTCTCATGTCAAATGGAGTGAGATATGCAGGTTCTCTATGACTTAAAAGCACCTAAAACTTGAGTCTTAAATGGAAAACACCCTTCTGTATCACCAGCTGGGAGAAATTATGCAATCAATTTATTTTCCAGCTTAACCACCCTCATAAAGAGTCCTTCCTAATATCTAACCTAAACCTCCCTTGCTGTAATTTAAGCCTGTTATTTCTTGCCCTGTGCTTATAGACACAGAATAATTATCACTATCCTCTTTAAAAATACGCTTTTTATATGATGGTTATCATATACTCCCCATGGTTTTCTCTTCTCCAGGCTAAATAATCCCAGTTCTTTTTACTTGTATGTTATATTTTCTAGGCCTCTTATAATTTCTTCTGCTCTTTTCTGTATTATTTCCAGTTTGAAATGTAGTGCCAAAATTTGACTTAGTACTCCAGCTGATGCTTCACCGTGCTGTACAGAGTGAAAAAATCCCTTGCCGTGACTTGCATGTAGCATTCCTGCATTAAAATCCAAGTAGGCTATTAGCTTTTTTTGAAACACGACTATACTTTTGATAAGCAGTTTGTAATCCACTATAATTCCTAGTCTTTGTCTGCAGCAGACTGCCAAAGTGAATTTGGGAATTTTACTCTTCTGTCCCAATTGTAGTGCTTTCCACTTATTCTTAGTGAATTCCATTGGGTTTATTCTGGATCATTTCTCCACTTTATCAAGGTCATTGTGAATCCTAATCCAATCTTCCAGAGTGTCTGCTACCCACCCAACCTGGTGCCATCTACAAATATATAAAGCTTGCATTCAAGCCCATCCTCCAAGGCAATAACAAAGATACTGAACAGTGCCAGTCTCAGGACAGACCCCTGAAGAAATGTACTTGACAGTGGCGATGTGTAGGGTGGTGCACGTGCACCTCCTGAGAACATGGGTGCACCCCCTGACATAAAGCATTCCCCACTTAAGTGATGGGCAGGAGGCAGGTGGGAGTGTTGGTGCCCCCCCCCCCCCCCGAGAGCGCTGGCTGAGGAGGGGGGGCACCAGGAAAACACTGCTGGCACTTCTGGGTGTGTCTCTGGCCCTTCCTGCTGCTGTTGATGACCATGGTTCCCTGGGTATACTTGCATATGTGGCATAGGACCCTGAAGTATAACAACATGGGAGGAAAGCCTGGGCTGCCCTAAACCTCCAGCACCACTTGGAGGGCTACCTGTGGCTGCACTACACCTTCCTGCCCCCCACAGCCAAGGAGACCATTGCCACTGATATGGCCACCAGCATCAGTGCATTCCCTGGTGTGAGAGACTCTTGCCTGCCTAGCTGTGGGGGCATGGGCTGCTTGCAGCTGGGTCTGGGGGCTGACAGGCCTGGCTGGAGGCTGCATCACCCTCTAGCACCCTGCTGGTCTGAATGTGACAATCCTGGCAGCTGTGCAGCACTGCAGTGCCAGACAGTGGCACTGGGGTGCAGGCAGGCTGGCACAACTAGGCTGTGGCCTGCCCAAGGGAACACAGGGGCCTGGAGTGCCCTCAGACTCCCTGCATGTGTGCCCCAGAGCTCAAAATACCTGCAGGCTTTTTAAGCTTGAAGCAGGGGCTGCCATAGATGCAGCCCAGTCCTGGGGCAGGAGAGGCTCCCAGCCCAGAGCTCTGGGGCTAGCCTGAGGCTGGCCCCATAGTGGCAGGAAAGAACCAGAAACAAACTTGTTCCCAGGTTGTGTCTACACGTTCATTACTGAGCAGTAACTAATCCCATGCAGGTAGCAAATGTAATCATGATTAAGGGTTTTTACTGTGCAGTAAATATGTGCATATGTAGACATACGTGCTTACTGTGCAGTAGATTAGGCTACTGAACACTTAGGCACTGCATGTAGATGCATCCTGTGTTACAAATTCAAGTTTCAGGTTCTTCTAATTTTGTAAGCATTTCAAAATATGAATTGTCGCGGGGCACTCCCGCGCCCCGCTCCTAAGGAGATGCCCAGGAAGAGGAGAGGCCTGGAGCAACACAGATGGGGGTTGCTGGGGCAACCAGGCCAGTCATGTGGCCAGGAGGGGGCAGGGCCAGGCCCTTATAAACAGCTAGGCCAAAGCCTAGGGAGCAGTTCCCTTCTGGCTGCCGCAGAAGCAGGAGCTCTGTGGCTGAGCTGAGCGGCCAGAGTTGGGGGTTGCAGCCTTACCCCTAACAGGCTGCAATGATGCAGGGAACAAGATCGCCCTGATGAGAGGTAGGACGGAGCGTTGGCTTTACGAGCAGGTAGGCTCTTCGTTGATTTTGTTACAGCCGTTCGGGCTTGGCTTTAAGTTACAGTTTACACCGGAGGACCGGGTGAGGCTGTAGGGGAGCGAGGAGGCCTCAGCGGGGCTCCCCAGCAGTTTGGGGGCTCCGGGTGCCCAGTAGGGGCACAGTGCCAGGGGGCCAGGCACGGCTGCGGCCACCTGAGCCCAAGCGCGGGAGGCGCGCAGCGCGGAGAGCGCGGTACAGGTTTGTGCCGGAGTGGCACAGAGCACGGGGTTGGACCCCGGCCCGGAAGGGTGACGAGAAAGGACCCAAGGAAAGGGTGAAGGGGGCCAGGCACGGCTACGGCCACCTGAGCCCCAAGCGCGTGAGGCGTGCAGCGCGGGGAGCGCGATACGGGCCCCAGAGAGGGCGAGGCCCCAGAGAGGGGGTAGCGCCAAGAGAGCGCGGTACGGGCCCCAGAGAGGGCGAGGCCCGCAGAGGGCGCGGCGCGGAGAGCGCGGTACACAGGCCCCAGAGAGGGCAAGGCCCGGAGAGGGCGCGGCGCGGAGAGCGCGATACGGGCCCCAGAGAGGGCGAGGCCCCAGAGAGGGGGTAGCGCCAAGAGAGCGCGGTACGGGCCCCAGAGAGGGCGAGGCCCGGAGAGGGCGCAGATACGGCCCGGAGAGGGCGGAGCGCCGAGAGCGCGATACAGGCCCCAGAGAGGGCGAGGCCCGGAGAGGGCGCGGCGCGAGGAGCGCGATACAGGCCCCAGAGAGGGCAAGGCCCGGAGAGGGCGCAGTGCGGTGAGCACGGTGCACTTTGCCCAGTGGGGCAAAAGACCCAAGAAAGGGTCAAGGGGGCCAGGCACGGCTACGGCCACCTGAGCCCCAAGTGCGGAGAGCGCGGTACAGGCCCCGGAGAGGGCAAGGCCCCGGAGAGGGCGCGGCGCGGTGAGCGGGATACAGGCCCCAGAGAGAGGGCGAGGCCCGGAGAGGGCGCAGAACAGGAAGGGGACCAGACAACGTCCCCCGGGACAGCTGCGAGGCTTGGGGCGTGCTAAGGGGGAGGCTTGGAGGCACGCATTTGCCCATAAGGCTGGGGGAGAGGACCCCACTTTGGAGCGGTAGTGATACCATTGCGGCGCCATTAGGTGCGAGTAGGCAGCCTCCCATACTGAACCAATAAGATCTAAGACGTGGCGGGCGAGTAGAGGGTGTCAGACCACCCTAATTGGCACGGCGAGGGGGCGCTCGCGAGCTCACGGCCGCTCGCGGGGCCATCCGTGACATGAATGAAAGACTCATTTATTCTATGACAGAATGGTATATAATGAGGTAGCCAACAGCTATCCAAGACCCCATATATCTGCTATTGTTGTTCAATTAGCCATGCCTTATTCCTTTTTCTTTGCAGTCTCATTCCATGGAGCCCTTCAATTGCCTTACGGATGGGCACCTTTCCCTTTTCAGCTCAGCTGTGTATGTAGCCACATAAACACGTTTATAGAAAGGTGGTTATATTGTCACCTTTGTAGCTTTAAAACCCATCACAAAGTGATTTATTGCAATACATGGGGTCAAGCAATATATCTTCTCTGAGGAACTGCTCATAGTTGACATTCATTGCATTAGTATGGTGCATAAAGCAGTTTCTTTTCATTAAAATGTATAATTGAGGAGTTTTTTTCAATAAATTACGGATAAAAATAATTCTTTTGGCTCAGATGATGAATTTTTGCTCTTTTGACTTGAATCAGAAAAGCTTCTCCTTTGACTACCTCTTGCATTAAAAAATACATCAGCTGTTAAAAAGTCTTGAAAGACACAACAGGAAATGAATCACATCTGGAACCAATTTGGGTATGTGTTTGTTTCCCAAATGTTATTAAATTAAATTAAATTAAAATTAGTATTTCAGAATGATAATTTAACTACCTTAAATTTGACAGAAAATTATGTTTTCCATTATTTCTCCTTTAGGTTAGTTTTATTTATGCTACACTTATTAAAATCTATGTTTGCCAACCAAATTACAGTGATTATAGCTCTTAAATGACTTAATAGAGATAATGGATCACAAAAACAGACTTAAATTAAAATTTAACATAAATGAAAGTATTTTATTGGCCGGACACCCAGGCTGCCAAATGGTGATATCAGTAAGAGATGCACTCGAACATCCCCTCAATTTGGGAAATTGTCTTTTCTTTCCTAAAGATTATCAGCATGGTTCAGTTAGGCTACATACTGTATTTCTGCAAAATCTATAGGGTATACATTCCTGTTTAGTACAATCACTCAGGCATAATAAACTCTCTAGCTTGTAAAATTAAAACCTGATTCTTGGGGTTTGTAAAGCTAGATGCATTTATTATTGGACACAAAGGGTCTATCTACACTGTCCTTGAGTTTCACTTGTAAAACTCCCATTGACTTTATACCAAGGACAGCATAAAGATTCCAATTTTCTGGGAGAATGACTGACATCATCAAGATCATCATCAACCTCTATTCTAAATATCCTGTGAATAGTAAATTAATTCCCTCTTCTATGGATGACTCTTACATTTTGTTTTGTAGCTTTGATAAATACCTTGATGTACTGAACTAAAGCAAGAATGTAATGCTGTCCCAAGACAAGCCCACTCATGCTTGGCAAGCAGCATAGTCCATTGCATATATCATAGGTTCTGAATGACAACTGCGTCTAGTCATGTCTCTTCTTATCTTAAGGGTCCTTCTAAATTACTCTTATTTTCTCCACTTCTTTCTATACCAGCGTTGAGGTTCTATGAACCCTCAAGGAGAGGAGTTCTGAATGTGACTCACTTTAAAGCCAATTGCTTCCACTCACTCAGCCAGCAGGAACTGTTCGCTCTCTGAAGAATGAACATTTATTATCCTCACCATTACCAGGCTCAGGTGATCTGGGGAACCTAGAGGTAATTCAGAATTCCACTTTAGTGAAGCATAATACCTCCTTAGTGGGCGCATCTACATATGCATTAATGTGACATTGCTATAGTGTATTAAGTTTAGTACCTTTAATGTGAGGTACTAACTAAATGTGAAGTAACAAGTAGCACATAAGCAATAGCACGCGGTCTTTTTGTGATGCTTAATGTGCAGTAGACTAATTCTACTGCGCATTAGCACGGCTTTTGCTGCAAGACACTAATGCACGGCAGAATTAGTCTTGTGTAGAAGCGTCCACAATTCCTTTGAGTTCTAAACCTAGCCCCCAAAAGGTAGACCCAGGGCAAGCTTGAGAATGCCTTACTAAGTTTGAGCCAAACCTTACTTGGCAAATAGTCCCACTGATTTCAATAAGGTCATTTAAAACGTAAAGGGCTGCTCACAGTTAATAAAGAATGAATAACCTGACATACAAAGAATACCCTAACAGTTAGTGTGTCAATAATACACTCTCTCTTTGAGCTTTGCATAAATTCTATTGCAAACAATTCAGAGAGAGGAAAGACAAGGCTTTTATAGCTATTATAGGCTTGGAAAAAACAAGATATTAAAAAATAGAGTTGTGCTTCCACTATAGGGACAGAAGTGACAGAAGGTAGTGCAGACATATCAGGGCTAGTTTTAAACTAGCTAGCTAGAGTGCTAATAGCTGGGAGCTTGATACAGGTTTTCATCAATTTATGCGGGTTCTTTATATCTGAATTTGCTCTTATGCAATGGGCATATTTAGACCCATAATTCATTCTATGTGAGGTAAATTTGCTCTTATGATATCAGCATAGATGCACCGCCCCCCCCCCCCGCCCAAACAGGTAAGTCTTTGGGGGGAGGAGAAAGGGCTGTGGCCCCACTCACTCCAGCCCCAGCTGCAGTGACACTGGGAGCAGCTGGTGCCAGGTGCCTGCAGCAGCTGGGCTGCACCATGCTCCTCCTGTCCCCTGTGCCTGGGCTCACCCCAGCTCCTGCTCCACCTGTCTCCACTCACCTCTGCTTCTGGGCTGTGCCATGCCCTGTTGCAGGCAGCTGGCATCGGCCACTCCCAGGGCTGCTGCAGCAGGAGCTGGGGTGAGTAGGGACAGGCAGAGCTTGGGGGGTTCGAGGCATGGTGCAGCCCAGTGGCTACAGGCAGCTGGTGTTGGCCACTCCCAGGGCTGCGGCAGTAGGGACTGGGGTGAATGCCATGCTCCATGCCACCTGAGGCTCCACTTGCCCACACTCATGCCACCCTATACTGGAGTGGCCCCAGGAGCTGCTGACACCAGCTGCCTGCACCAGGGCATAGCACAGCGCAGGAACAGAGGTAAGTGGGGACAGGTGGGGCCTAGATATGGGGGGGACAGGTGGAGCATGGTGCATCCCAGTGGCTGCAGGCTGCTGGCCACTCCCAGAGCTGCTACAGTCGAGGCTGGAGAGAGTGCTGCTCTGTTCCCCCTGCTTTGCTGCCTTGTGCCATGGGAGCAGCACCTCTCCCCTGCCCCTTCCCTAATCTCAGCCTCACTCCCTCCCTCACCACCATGGGAACCTATCCCTATTTGTTACATTGTAAAGTGGGTTCGCTTTATGCAAATTTGATGTATGCAACATGTCCCGGGGGAGAGCAGGGAAAAGAACCTCAAACAATGAACGGGGACCCCCTGGAGCAGGAAGCATGCATTCAAAAGAGGAAAAGATACAAAAATAACTCAAAGAAATTGCTTACCAGCAGCAGGACCCACGGTGCAGTTGGAGCAAGAAAGGAAATCTGCGCGGGTCATAAGCCGTGCCTTTATCCAGCTGAAACCGGCCAGTGATGTCATCGGCAATCACTGGTTGGTGGGGATAAGATGGACCTCTGGGGAAGATGGTGGGCAAAGCGGAGTAGAGTCGGGGAAGGCTCCGACACTAGAGGCTGTCCAGGATACCCCGAGGGAGAGAGAGCTGGCAGGGGCTCTCTATGCCCGTGGGGAACAGCGTGGTGAGGAGACAAGGGAGCCACAAGAGGCTCTCTACACTGACAGAGACAGGATCAGCAGAGGGGTGGCAGAGCCAGAGGAGGCTCTCTACTCCAACAGGGGCGGGAGCATTGGGGGTAAGCAGGAGACAAAGGAGACTCCCCCTCCAGGCAGAGACAGAAGGGAGCAGCAAAGGGAGCTGCAGAGCAGAATGGCCAGAGGCTGGGTGTCAGCCCAAACCATAAGAAATAGCCAGGTGCAGGGGGAGATACCGCAGGACGTTGGAAGCTGGACGTCTCCTACCACAGAGAAGGACAGCAGCGGCACTTACCACACGGGGCGGAGTGAGAGGCAAAATGACCTGGGGTGAAGGGCCGCGGTTGACACTGACCACACAAAGGCCCAAACCCCAGCAGGATCACAGGGAGTAAAGGTTGCTCCATTGCCCTAACAGAAGGGCAGGGGAAAAGACCAGACAGGTCCTTCCACACTTAGTTTGTGTTGGGTTTTCCTTTTTGTTTCCCCCTTTTCGAGGGGCTGAGAGGTGGGATGAGGCGATGCAGGCAGGATAGCGCTATATTATATTTTCTTTGGTCCTCCATCTTTCATTTGAGTACAGGGTAAATTTAGAGTCCCAGGCAGGGACTGCTGGGAGACAGGAGGGAGTGATTCTCCAAAACCCTACTACTGCCTGAGTTAGTTATCCTTATCTCGGGAGGCAGGGCCTAGAACGTGATAGGGCTACAAAGGCCATCGAGTTCCAGGGAGACAACATCATTGAGGATACGGCCGAGAAGATCTGGTGACCCACCAGAGGTTGGCGTGTAGGGGAGGTGGAGCCCCACGGATGACAGCCGGGCAGACTCCCCACTGCAGCAGAGCCCTGGGTGGTTGGCCCCCACACCGGTATAACACTCAAAGTCATGGCAGGCGAGATTGGGGGAGGCCACCCAGGTGATAAATGGCTGCCCACCATCCTACAGGAGACCATAGGACAACCTCTACAGGCCACCCGGACCAAGGCCGCATGCAACCGAATTTTGGAAGCCCAGAGTGTACACACCATTTTCTGGGAAAGCATGCACTGCAAAAATCAAGGGAAACCTGTACAGGTTGCCTGTCCAAATATTTCCCTCCATTCTTGGGACAATTCAGCAGCTTCAGCTGAGGTTTATATTGACACAGAGACATAGCTGGACTGCCAGTGATACCCAAGCTAATTCGTTTAAAAGTAATGTAAGTATGTGTGAGTGCTTCTGTGATTACAACAGATATTCTAGGACTAGTTTGGATCAAGATAACCACGAGCGAGACCATGACAGAGGCACATAAAAAATGAAGTGGGCTCAGTTCCAGGTAACCCTACGGGTAGTTGCTGGTAGACTTATGGAAGAAGCCAGAGTCTGAAGAGTCTTGCCATTGTTTGTTTCTTATTGCAAGAAGGTTGATGGCACAATGAACATAGGTGACCAATACACAGCAGAAGTCAAAGGAAGCACTTCCTTTCCAAAGCATATCCATGGAAGTCTCTCTACTAGTTTTACCATTTTATTACGGTTATTTTGAAAGCAAGAATCATCTCTCTTTTCCTGTCAAGAGAAAAAAATCTTAGGAAAAACTTGGAAACTAACATTTTCCTTTCCACTTCTCTTCTAAATAAAATAAAAAACTAAAGTAGGAATCCTCCCATTTCTACAGGACTCTTTTTTCAAGCATTTCAAAATAGTTTCAAACATGAATCAATCTCACAAGATCTATGGGGGAGCAGATGTGGTTACACTCATTTTCCAGGTATTTTTTAAGGAAATATAATGCTGTTCCTAACGTCACAAAGAGACAAGAAGCAACAACCTGGAAAAGAAACCCAGGAGGGTTTGACTTTTATGTTTCTGCTCTAACCAAGGATGGATGCCCTTGGTTAAAGCTATGTCAGACATATGAAGGGTTTTTCCTCATTCCTATTAATTAATTTTCTTGCTTACTTGTTTGCTTGCTTTCCTGTTTTCCTGAGAGTTTCTCTTCAACCTTGAATAAGGCCTGTAGGTTTCTCCTAATTTTGGTCCCTTTCCCTACGATCCATCATCATAAATCATAATCAATCTGATCTAGCAAGGACTAAAGAGCTTCCTCTTTCAAAATCTATCACACCATTTTTTTCACAGCCTGGACGAGTTCAGGTCACTGGAAACCTACCTCCAGTTACCTAGTGAACATATTGCCCCTTCTGAATAAATAGGGATGCTGCTAGCCAGGAATGTGAGGCTTCAGAACATGGAAAAGTTCTTTGGACTGCTTAGCAATACTCAGTATCCCATCTAGATAGTGAATGGCAACAATTTGAATATATAATATGTAAATTGGAAAATCAGGCAACTGGAAGGAGAGGGGCTATATTCCCCCATTAACTTTACTTAGTGCAGCCACAGCACTTTATATGTGCTGGACATCCAGCCTACAGTGTTTAGGTAGCAATAATCAAGTATTTTTACTAAGTTCTTTCATGGACAACATGCTTAATTTAAGAATTCCCAGTGTGACTTTGGAGTAGCGATCAGGCTGTCACTGCTTTTGCTGACCCATGAAGAATGAAAGCATGGAAAATGATGTCCTGTTTACGTACAGTTTTAGCTTTTGACAACAGCAGATAATGTGCCTTATGGGAGATAATGGAGGATGTCCGCTGTATTCTGTGTGGTGGATAGACGCACTGAAAAGATCTGCTACTGATCTGTTCCCCTCCCCAGAAGACAGCAATGCTGGAGAAAGAATAAAGTAATGACAGGAGTTAGAGACTTGAAGGAAAAAAGTGATTATTGACTATAGGTTTGCAAGGGCAAGAAAGCAAAAGAAAGCAAAAAGTCCCCAGCAAAGTGTTGTCCAATAAGAGCCTGCCAGGAAAAAAACAAAAAAGCAAGAAAGCAGGAGGGAAAAAAAATCGCAAAAGGAATCATGATCCAAATAAATTATCTGATATGAAAATAAATGGTAAATGTCAGTTATATAAGGGTATCATAAAATGATGCATAGTATTCAGTTGAAATTACTCAAGAACTATCCAGTAAGGGAGAGATTTTCAAAACTTAGCCAACTGTTTTGTGTCGCTAGCTATAAGTAACTGGACTGGTCGTTTTTTGTTTGTGCAGGTAATGTCACTTGTAATTGCACCCACAAATAAGGTACTAAGGTGTCTAAGTGGCTTTTATAGCACCCAGAATTAGTTTCATGGCCATGAATGTGGAAGCTTAGTGAAGATTTATCTATCATACAAAATGAAATAACACAATAGGTGTATGTGAAACCTGGGAAAGAAAGGGAGCGCATAATTTTCCACTCTTTCTCCAACCACCAAAAAACTACAGTATTTATAAACTTTCAATAAAGTCCAGGACTGGATCTAATTTTAGCCCAACCGAATTCTTATCTTTGGTTCTGACAAAGGCTTGGGTACTCACTCCATGACCAGCTCACATCCATGGAGCAGACTGCACTGAACCCAGAAGCCAAAAGACCTAGCTTTGAGAAAGGAAAAGTGGTAAATGGCAGATATACAACTGTCAATATCCCTGCTGGAAAAACCAGACAGCATTTTTCTGCCACCTGTCTCGTACTGCTCGGTGTAATGGAACTCTATTCATGTATTCTTTGGAGTGATTGCTCACCTTAGAGACCATGTTTTCTGTGACCTTCCTGTGTAACTCCAGTTCTGTGGGTGCACAGACATTTTCTTTTGGTCAACTAGACAAAAGATTTTTTCGTCTGTAAGAAAATGCATTTCAGCTCTTATCTAAAACCACTAGATCTAGGGTGCTTCTATTCACACAACATTTACAAGTGATCTAAGCTGAGAATTTTGCTCCAGCAATACTTCCAGGGCCTGTCCTTGTCACAAATGCACTACGTTTTGTGCTTGGAGCTATGCTTATTTGGACAGCTCTTTCTGCTTATCAGATTTGGGTGGTGATGGAGCTCTTAGCAGAATGAGGAAAATCACTTAGCAGCTGGCCAAAAGGAGGTCCTAAAATGAGCAATAAAATGCTGAAGGAAAACCTGAAAGGCATTCTGTAAAATCTTAATTAATGGGAAAGGCTTAAGAACTGGAAGAAGCTATAAATCCAAACTGTACAGATCTCTGATTGAGGTTTCCTGCATCATGTTCTGCAGTAGATTGGAAATAGTTATAGTCTGCAAATACATTAATAAGATGATAACATGGTGTTGCTTTCAGAGATAAAGCAGAAAATTATTCAATTTAACAGCCAAATCAGAAGTACAGAATCCACCCTGGGGGTGGTGTGGGAAATGGAAATGAATGCACCTTATAGCAGTTTACGCTGTAGTTTCAAACTCTGGTGAACCAAGCTGTAGTCAGCGAGCTTCCCAGCTCAGTGGGCTCACAATCCATCATCAGCCTTAAAAGTGCCTGTTATAAAGGTCTGACTGATAATAATAAATGCTTAACTGGGGGTTCATCACCATCCTTCCCTGCCTCTCTGTGTCTGTGAAGCAAGTATTTTGCTTTTAACAGGGTGAAGTGGCATCTATGTTGTGAGGCCCTCTCATTAGGAGTCCTCTTACAGACAAGATAAGGATGAGCAAGTAAAATAACAAACCCAAGGAACCCTCACAAATTATTGAGGAGCCAGAATGAAGATAGAAGGCTGTATCAAGAACTAGATCCATTTATAACAATCTTATTTAAATAAATAGGTAAAAAACCCTTTCTTTGAAAATGTTCAGAAGGAATGAACATAACCACATATCTCCTGGGCTATTGCTGCTGATCTTCCTTTGTTCCAGATGGAGAGAGACGATCCATGGAGCAGCCAAATAGGTGCAGGTCATGTTCCACAGGGATGTGCCTTCACGTTGATTTTGCCCATTGCCACATGCTGCCTCAGCACCAGGCATGCATGTTCTATAGTGGTGAAAAGAAGCTATGAAGGAAAAATTATGGATGACTTGGTCAGCAGTAAGTTAATATGCTTATGGCATCATCATTCCTCAAGGACTTCAAAAAAGAACATATTCTTCCATACGTTATTCTCCAAATACCCTCCTTGGTCATATGCCGTATTGCAAGGGTGGGTAAAATGCAGCTGGATGCGGTCCTCCAAGCCATTCTATCGGGCCTGCAGGGCCCCTAAAAAATTTAGAAAATTAATATTAATCTGCCCTGGGCTGCCTGTCACACGGCCCTCGATGGCTTGCCAAAACTCAGTAAGTGGCCCTCCACCCAAAATAATTGCCCGCCCCTGCCATATTGGCAGGAAGAGCATGGAGACTTGGGCACATGAGTCCCTCTATATTCTTTGCTCTTCTATATCTTCCTTTTGGCCTTCCAACCACACAAACAAAATGGCCCAGGGTTTGTATATGATGCTCCAATTCATGCTAAATCTTGAGTGAGGTGGGCACTCACAATTAATAGTGCAAACATACTGCCTGTGATTTTCATGCATCAGATTGCACAAGAGGACAGTTACCAAAGCTAGGTTTAAGTAAACTAGCTTTGATAGTGGAAACATTCCCCAAGGAGTATGGTAAGGCTTCTCAGCAAAGTAAGCTGGCCATTGCTGAGCCATGGGTGGCCATAGCTAGATTGCTTCAGGTACCTGAGTCTATTTGTCAACACTCACTGAGTGCACCTACATGAGCAATTAGCATGTAGCAATAAACTCCGGCGCAGTCTGTGCCAGAGTTTATTACTCCCAGGCACAGCATTTACACATGTGCCTGGGACTGCAGCATGTTGGGTCAGGGCAGAGCAGGAGGCCTGGGAGTCAGCTTGCCAGCCTGGAGCTGCTCCGCCCCGGCTACATGTGCTGCAGGGGGTGGGGGTGGCTGGGGCAGGAGGGTGCTACAGCGTGGGGCTAGCTGACAGGCGGCCCCACACTGTTGGACCCTTGTGTCCCAGGCAGTCTCAGTCATTGTCTATGCTTTGGTGCACTAAATAACTCCACCACAGGATACTACTTGTCCTGGACAACACTATCCTACAGTGGAGTTAATTAATTTACTGTGCCCTAATAGGAACACACATGTAGATTGTGATGCTTTACTGTGGAGCTAATTAGTCAGCTCCACAATAAAGCACATGTGTAGATGTACCCAATATTGGGTAAGGAAGAGCAGTAAATCATAAAAGAAAACAGAAAGGTCTGTTGTTTCAAGACTGAGCAGCCCCTAATCACCTAATGCTGTTTCTGTAGGGGATGTTGATACAGATCTTTGCTGTACTTGCTTACCCTGTAAATACATTCATTATCCCCAGGCTTCAGGAAACTTCAGGTATTCAAACCGATTTCTCCTGTGTGTTTGACTTTTCTGGTGATATCCCCAGCGGTCTCGTCCATTCCAGAAGATGGGGAGATGGAAACAGCTAAAACACTGCCTCCTTTAATACCTTTCCTTTTCATAGTATTTAAGGGACCGAGAAAACATCTCATACTATTTTCTGAGGTTTTATTTGAAATCCTCAAATGAGTTTCAGATGAGATCCTTGAAGTGAAAACAGAACATTGATCAAGAAATGCCACAAAATAAATGCCAGTCACCAGTAATTACAGATGTCAGTTATCAACTCATTTATGAGAGACCACTGTTTCTCAGGGACGACATGGGCATGCTTTAGGCTTGTGGGCTTAGATCAGCTAGACAGCTTAGGAGCAAACAAGCCCAGCAGTTTTCCTAAGCTGTTCCAACTTCACTCTCAATGAATGTGGTTCAGACAGCTTAATATCAGTGCCTCTCACATACGGGTCAACGGTGTCTCAGTTTAAAGAACATTCAGGCAGAAATTATATTCATCTTCCAGGTATGCTGAGGCACTTCTAAATGTGCAGATGTGCAGAGAAATAGTGGAAACTGCTTCCTGCGAATGGCAAAAGTCAGGAGAGAGATATGCCAGCAAGAGTTTTGTTTTTTAAGTTTAAAAGAGGATACGACTTAAAAGCCACTCACATGGCAGCTGGGGAAAGGAGGCAGCAACAACTGCTACAAGCTGTTAACTGTTCAAATCCCCTTTATCTTTCTGGAAATCTAGAAAAAACTAAATTTCCAGACTACTTTGGTGCAGGCCTTTAGAAACCCACAGAATTTCAAGGTTTAACTGAGACACCCTGAAAATCACTTAAGAAGAAACCTCATCACAAGCATTTTAGCAGCCTTATGAAGCCACACCTTTTTGCCACATGAGATGGGGTGACGTCTAATTTGCAGGAAAGAGCAGCACCCATCTCCTGTTGGTAGGTTTGTTCCTCAGTTGCACGGCTGCCTATACATGTGTATAGGGTTGAGGTGGGAAGGGCTTTTTAATCCCAGACAGCTGTTCTAATTAAAGCAGCTCACCGTTATGTGTATTAAGATCCCCTGCCTTTCGAAATGGCATGGGATGCTCTATTTAAAGCTCATTCAATGAGGTTTAGGTAAAGCACTGCCAAGGCCATTTTGAAATGCATGGGGGCTTAATACATGTGATGGTGAGGCAACACTGTAGCATCTAATACAACACAGAGCAGACTTGATTAATCGAGCCTAGTCCGACACATTCTAATTAGGATGTGAACGAAGAAATCTATCGGCACCCGGTCATTTTAACTCTACTAGGGAAGGATGTAGTTCCTCCAGGCAGGACAAAGTGCCCCCCCAAATGGTGTTGCTATGAAAGAACAAACCATCAGCATAGCTCAGACAACTGTGCACCTGTATCAAGTGGTTCATGACTGCACAATACAACCTCATCAACTGATTTAAAGTCCAAAAGATAAACAGACAACCCAATGAGCCATGATTATCTGATGCACAGCATATAAACTCTAGAAAGAACAAAAAACAAAACCCTTATGAAGCTAAATCTGTGCATGCAAGAATTCATGTTTTTAGGGAGGGGAGCTAAGTATGAGGAAGAATGAGTGGAGCAGGAAAAGGCCGGGTTCTGCCTGAAGCCACCTTTTTTATACGAGTAGCCTTCCAGAAGTGCCCATGTAGGCCAAAAGTGAGTGGTGAACATCACAATGCCACATTCACAGAAATGTGCGCCCCTCAGCGATCCTTCACCTACGTTTCACCAACAGCTGATAGTGCTGGAACTTCTTTGCAGACAGTGGCAAATCTTATTCAACACATGATGGCTTCCTCCTGCCATATGTACTTGGATTAGAGACCTTCAGATAGTAAGTTAAAAGAACAGCAGGACTGTTTTATGAAAGTCCAAAAGTTTGGTAGTTTTATTTTGAGCCCACGACAGGAAACCAGGACTTAAAAGTTTTCATCTTTAAATTCTCTTCTGTCTATTCAGACTTCCCTTAGAAACATACGCTGAGGGCAGAGCATCAGTTAAACAGCAAGTCCACTGAATTATTCACGGTTAAAGGCCCTAGACACTTTAAAATGTTTCATACGTCCTTTACCACCAGGTAATACCATAAAAAGAGGGTTTAAAAAGAGGTGAATGTGATTAATTTCTCTATGCAAGGTGGTTACCTATATTTCTGGGATTTTGGAATGAGGAGGGTCTGTGGGGAATGAGCCAAAGGTCCCGAATATCAGCAAAGCGGTAAAATATAAAACGTACAATATCAAATTTAAAAAGCCCATGCCTCCATCTCTGAAGAGAATGCTTGCTGAACTTTTCCTTATTTCTACGCTAAAGGCCATACGCAATACTTTTCAGTGCTACTGCAAATGAATCACCAGCCAGATGATGTTTCTTGAAAATCATGCAAGACACTTATTTCTGATTGAGGCTCTCAGATACTGTTATTTAAGCCCAGCCTTTAATGTCCAGCTCTTCTTCCTGGTTCTACAGATTGTAGTGAGATTGCAAACCCAACTAACCAGAGGGCTTTTGGACCAACTATTTTAAAAACTCTCACTTCCTCCCATCTATACGGGCAAGAGCATTCTGTACTCTCACACTTCAAAAACTCACTTGATATTGAAAGGAAGAAAAGATAAGTTAAAAATGGGCTACATACTTTTTAAAAGACACAGCATATGCTTCTACTTCTATTTATCTTTATCATTCACATTAAATGCACTGCAGGGCACAGACCTCTCAGCAGAACTGCAGCTTTTCTAGACATAGGTCTAGACACTCAGACAATGTTGGGAGTATATTTTCCATTTGCCAGAATGTTAGATTTTATTTTATTATTTATAGAATAGCTATAAGGTACACCAAACCCATATCTAAGGAACTATTTCAAACAATCTGAGTGTGTTCTGAATTGTATAAATACTGTAACAAACCTGTTGCTAACAGTTCTGATAAAACACTGTTGCGAGAAAATATATTTCTTCTTGAAAAACAATCTTTTGTAAAGATAATTGTGCCTTTTTCCTTTTTTATTTTTTAAAAATATATTATGTTATTTAAACTGTTGGCAGAATGGTGACAGAAATGTGTTAGGTTTCAGTGAACAGAAAGCATCCATAATTATTTTGAAAATGTTTCACAACAATGTTTAAAAACGTAAAATAAATCCATCTCAAGACACCTGAATTTCAATTTGTTTTGCGAAAATTAGGCCATTTATAAAATCAGTCCTGTGTACTAAGAAATGACTTGTAGGTGCTATCAGTCTCCACAGGGAAGTAACAGTAAGAGTAGCAACAGACTTCATGTCTTCCCGCTGTAAAGCACTGACTTCCTTTACTTGAGCTAAAAGAGAATCTCCTCATTAGTAAAAAGCTAATGACACAGAATGGAGTCATTTTAATTCTATCCGCTAGGGAACATTACTACATTTATACGCTGGCAGACCATTACATCATCATATCCTTTGCTAAACAGTCTAAAACGGAATCGTTTCAGACACTGTAATTTGGTTTTCTAATATTTTGTCTTTTAAGACTGTACAGTGCAACACAAGATGACTAGGGTGACAACAAACCACCACTGTAGCTTCATTTCCTATCCATTAAAATAAATGGAATATAGTTACAGATATCTTCTTCCCTGATGCTGCAAATAGCTCTTTCCCTGACATTAACAGGAGCTCCGCATGCATATGACAGGGACAAGAATATCATTTATGCCCTTTTCATTTGGATAGACCTTTATTAAATTAGACCCAGAAGCCAGGGAACAACGTGTTTCATTTTGCAATATGCTGAATAATGGAGTACTTGATCTGACACAGACTTGGAATATCTCCTTTAAATAGTACAGCAGGTAAGAAATACAAGTTGATGTTAATCTCTTTTTTTCAGACACTTTGTGACAGACCCATGTTACTAAACATGAAACTTTTTTCGAGAGTCTCTAAAAAGGCTCATTACTTAAGTGGCCACTGGATGGCACCTTTTCTTTATAAAGTACAATAGAAAGATTATTTTTGGGGGGAAATCAACAAATGCTCCTCTATTAAAGAACAGCAGAAAACAAATAGGCTGCTCTGGAACATTTTTAGCTGCAGTATATCTTCTTCACTGTTTTATGCATAACTGGGAACAAATCATGAAGAATAGGTGGATCCTTAGTGCATTCCGATTCGTTGTATGCAACCATATTCCACAACAGTCCAATAGGTAAAAAAGACTATCATTCCCTATTTAACCAACTGAAAATTTGACATGAACAGAGTGAAATTTCAAATAAACACACCTGGAATCTGCCCAGGAGCTTTCTTAATTGTTCTTCATGAAAACCTGCGAGAGGCATAATGATGGGGAACAATTTTGCCATCATGTCATAGGTTCCAGGAAGAGAAGGCCCAAAAAAGAAGACATCTTATATTCACAGAGATTGAAGACTAGGGCCAGGAACAGACATCAGACATAAACCAGCATAAGGGCTCTGAAACAGGTCTACACCCGTAATCAAACAGAAGGGCAGTACACACAGACTAATTAAAAATGGCAGAACTTGGTCTAAGATGGACATGGATCAGTGTGGTATCGGACTTAAGCAATTTAGGTTAGACCAGTATATCGAACTTGTACCAGATCTGGCTATCTGACAGTGTGTGGGCAAAGGCCAGCCCCAGCTGGACTTGGCCCTGGCCTGAGCCACCACAGCGGGGGGGGACCCCATGTAGGGAGGCAGTCTCCCCACCCCCCCACCCACCCCCATGCTGCCACTGCCCCAGCTGGACTTGGCCCTGGCCTGAGCCACCACAGCAGGGGGGACCCCATGTAGGGAGGCAGTCTCCCTGCCCCCCCGCCCACCCCCACGCTGCCACTGCCCCAGCTGGACTTGGCCCTGGCCTGAGCCACCAAAACTGGGGGGGACCCCATGTAGGGAGGCAGTCTCCCTGCCCCCCCGCCCACCCCCACGCTGCCACTGTCCCAGCTGGACTTGGCCCTGGCCTGAGCCACCACAGCAGGGGGGACCCCATGGAGGGAGGCAGTCTCCCCGCCCCCCACCCACCCCCACGCTGCCACTGCCTGGTCTGGCTGACAGCCATAGTGGTAGGGAGGGGAGAGCAGAGGCTCCTGCCACAAGGACCTGGCCCAGGTTTCTCAGCCCATCCCCCCTCCCCTTCCCCTGCTGCCTGGCCTGACTGACAACTGGCTCAGGTCCCAGCCCTACTTCATGCCCACAGCTGTCAGCTGGGCTAGGCAGTTGGGGGGTGGGAATGGAGGTCCCATTACATGGCCCTAGTCATGGACCACCCCCCAGACCTAAGCCAGCACAGCTGGGGGTGAGGGGGCACATGGTGAGGGCCTACACTTCCACCAGCCCCCGCTTCTATGCCACTGACAGCCACAGGCAGAAGATGGGCTGAGGCCATACCGGCTGTCAGCTGGTGGGGGAGCAAAGGCCCTGCCATATGCTCTCCCCAGCTGTGCAAGCTCAGGTCTGGGGAGGCTGGGGCTGAGGCAGGGACCTCCACTCTGCCCCCCACGACTGCTGGCAGGGACTGGGCCTCACTGGCTAGTCAGGGGTGAGCAGCTGCTCAGGCGTTTATCTGGGCTCAGTATTCTCCGGCTGGAAAGCATGGAGGAGCGCCTCCGCCCGCTGGCCTCAGCCAGTGCAGGGAGCCTGCATGGTTGCCCCACCAAAGGGTGAACATCTGTTCTGTTCATTCCCACCTAACCTAGGGAGCTTAGAAACATAGATTGCTTCCACCACCTCAGGCTTTTTGAACATCTGTACTCAGCCTAAGTGTCACATCCTGCAAAAATTTGGATGCATATTTAACTGCATGCACTGAGTAGTTCCTCTAATTTCAGATGGACTGCTTACTACTGTAAGCTAAGTGTGCACATGTGTGTAACAGTCTTTTGCTAATTTTTACACTCAGGTCAAATTATTTCGTACAGTAAAATTATACCCTGAGATTAACACTCTGCATTCCCTGTCTTCAAAGGGAAGTCCTGCTGTATGTATCCTAGAACCAGATTTGACCACTACCCATTTTTATTATCAACCTACAGAAATATGTTTGAACTCCTGCTATTCGCACTAGGATATGCGTCACTCATCCTCCAAACACAGGGCACAGTTGGTATGCAAACTACTGGTCTCAACATCTGATCTATTTTTACTTCTCTATTGCTCAGACTAAAAAATATTCACTGCACAGACTGCACATTGCTTCTTGCATATTTGTCAGATAAATGTCTTTTACAGACAGTTTGAAAGGTGACATGAAATGACTGCTTGGTAAAATATCACTGTGAGCAATCATAGATGTAGGAGGTATCCACCTTATACACCCAGCTGGGCTATAGTACTACATCTAATAAAGTAAGCTTCAACCTACAAAAGCATGGAGGGTTGTTCTTTACATAAATATTTTACACACACACACACACACACGCACTTTGGTTAACTATAAGGGGCCAGCTTCCCCTGCCTTCTGCTTTGCTCCCATTAGCAAAAACAAGGAACAATTATTATTTCAGAATCCATTGTGTTTTCTGCACAAGTTCTTTTCCATATCATTTGGATACTATCACATCAGAGTTTTCTGGAGCATCCAAAGGAATACAAGTCTAAACAGAGCAAACACTGGTGACCTTTTATCCCTTCTACATGTGAGAGGAATTGTGCAACCAGCCAGTAGCTTCCTAAATAGTGATGGCTCCCAAACATTATCTAGACCACAAAATGAACTGCAGTGTCCAAGCAGAATATAACATCTGAAAATTGTAACAAGAAATGATTAATGCCATGGCAGGTGTCTGATCTTTTCCTTCCGATTTAGAGGTTTTCCAGGTTCTAATCAATAGCTGCAACATCTCCCGTTTTCTTAGTTCAATTCCTACTTGGGTAAAGTTGGTCTTGTCAACGGATTCTGAGTGTTTAACAAAGACTGCTTTTGGCTGAGTCTAGGTAACCAGTTATTAAGTCTTAACTGCTACAAATCTTATCTGCTTAACAGGGAAGAACCTGTGGGTATTAAAACCAGTGTTGATGTTTGAATGAATGGTTTGGATTTCTCCGGAGCCAAATGAAGGTACACAGCTGCTTTCCACATTGTGACTGAAACATGTTAACGTGGATATTTTCCTAGTTGGTTGACCCCGGGGGTGGGGTGCCATAGTCCTCCGAGGAAGCACTGTGGCAATAACTCTGCCAAAGGCTGATCTGAGAAACAGCTGCTGTTAGCACAACAGAGGCCATAACACAGAGTGCCTTCCCCAGCTCACAGCTTTTTCAGAAGTTAGCAGCACAGAAATTTTGGTTGTTCGCTGGGTTTCTCAAAGGTCATGAAACATCAGCTGCTGAAGCTTCAACGCTAGCCCGATGAATGACAGAAGGACCAGAGCATCCATATGCTTCACAGGCACTGGCTGTACACCACTCCGCATGAACTCATCTGTGGAGTGAGGCTCGGAGGTGGCAAAAGTCTCCTGGGACTTTTCCATGAGCACCCCAAATCCCAAACCACTCTGTTTTGTGATTTCTGCATCACATGGAGATGGAAAAAATATGCCTCCCAAACCAAACCCCTCCCCCCTTAAGATTCTTAAGTGCTATTTATTATGTAATGAATCTGCTTGAACACCACCTATTGAAAAATGTACTTACTGCACTCCCTATCATCAGTGCAATTGCCAGATTCTTATTTTTGCACAATTGAAGAAACATCTTTATTAAAAAGCCTCAGCAAATTGAAAAGAAGTGGGGAGAGGAACGTAGGAGTCACAAATAATACAACGGCTGCTGTTCAACCAGCAACACTGAGAAAACGATTTTTTTTTTTTTTTAGATGCAACTTGACAAAAAACAGTCATCTGACACTTTTCCCCACCATGGTTTAGTTAAGGTGAAGAGTGTTTCTAAGCCACAAAAAGGTGGGTGGGAGGGAGTGATTTTGCAAAGCCAAATTCTAGTGAACAATGTTTTCCAGAGATAAACATAATGTCCCTCCTGGGGTAGCCCCTATCTACTTTTACTTCTCTATTTTTGTGCAGACATGGATATTTCAGTAAATTGTATTAAGATCTGGTTCCAGCCCAGTCAATCATCTTCAGAGTCAGACTGTACACATAGAAGGACATTTATTTTGCTAAAGCAGCAGTCTAGTTGCAAACCTCAGCACTTATACTGTTATTCCAAATATAGGAAAATTGCTTGGGAGATTGTTCTAGTTCCAGGCTATGACCTGTGTGTGCTGTTTTATATTCTCAATAGGTTCTCTCAGAATGCTGAGCAAGAAATGTGCATTGTTTTTGACATATGTACAATGAAACCTTGGAACCCACAAAAGTGGCAAGTGCTCGAGTGAACTACTAGACATTGTAAAATTGTTTTGTGTTCTGAATAAATCTTTGCTTTTCTGACATATGAAAAGAGACTGAAGACAAAGATTTATCTATCTGTATCAAATGACATTTCAAACCCATAATGGTTAAGTGCCACCATTTTGAAAACATGCACATTTGTATTTCTTTCTATAAAACAGGCTCACACACAAGTACCTTTTCATATGTAATTACAGAAGAGCATATGCTCAAAATGTTAAATGCAATGATGCACCACACCATCTGCACCCCTCCCCACCCCTTTCAAAATCCTAGATCTTCCCATGTCTCTAGTCAGGAACCTCAGGCTTATGTCCCAGTGGGAGTGTCGGCAAACTCCTAATGATTCTGAAGAAGCCTTAAAAAAAGGCCGTGACGTGTATCAGCAGGAGGGAAAATAATTCCTTCCCAGCCCCATGTGGCCACTAGCAAAGCCCAGAAGTATGGGAATTATCCATAGCAGAACATAGGCATAGCTATTGTAATGCTCGTGCAATGTCTTCTTGAACACCTCCCATGATGGAGATGCCACCACTTCCCTCAGCAGTCTGTCCCACTGCCTCACTCTAACAGCTAAGTTTTTCCTTATACCAAATCTAAGCCTGCTTTGCTGCAACTTCACACTGCATTGGTCCCTGGTCTATTCGCTGCTGCAGATGGTTTCACTCTTCTTAATGGAAGCCCTTGAAGATTGCTATCTTGCCCCCTCTTATGTGCCTCTTCTGCAAGCTGAACATGCCAAACTCCTTCAGCCTCTCTCCTTGTATGACTTGCCTTCCCAGCCCTTTATCATTTTTGTCACCTGTCTCTGGACCTCAACATTCTTCCTAAAATGTGGAGCCCAAAACCGCACACAATACTCTAAATGAGGTCTATCCAGTGCCAAGTAGAGATGTACTATCATCTCCCATGTCTTGCACCTAATGCTTCTATTGATGCATCCCCAAACCTCATTTGTCTTTTGTGCAGTTGCATCACGTGGCAGACTCATGTTGAGTCTGTGATCTAGCAGGAGCTTCAGATCATTCTCCACAGAGTTGCCATCCAGTCCAGTGTTACCCATTTGTGTTTGTATTTTTGATTATTCTTCCTGAGGTGCATCACCTTGAATGTGTCAATACCGAAGTTCATCCTGTTAGCTCCATCCCAACTTCCTAGGCTAAAGTGCACCCCTGTCCCCAACATGTTTTCAGTCCTTCCCCGTTTCATGTGATTTGAAAACAGGCTCAAGAAGTTCTCAATTCCAGAATCCAAATCCTGAATAAACATGTTGAACAGCACTGGGCCCAGGACAGACCACTGACTGCACGTGAGACCTCCTACCATTCTGACATGGATCCATTTATAATTATCCTTAGCTTATAGCTACTGAGCTTGATGGTAGTTTTGTCTAGCCAATACTTCTCCAATATATTATTAGTTCATGTGCTACACTAGAATATATACCTAGAAAATCAACTCCTGCTGAGAAAGTATTGGTGTATCATGCATCATTAATAAATGGGAACAACACTGTGACAGAACAACTTCAGCCTAAAGTTGCTGGTCTGTATCATTACGGAAGAACTGATGACAGTAGCGCTATTTCCCGGCCTCATTTACTGAGAAGTTATTTCACACTTCTTAGCCTCTACTAATGTTTGCGCTGGAGAAGCTGATCAAGGTTTCTTTCAAAACTTGGAAATTATCTAGCATTTTTCAATAGTGCACAACTGCTGCTATAAATTATCTGCATGCCTTTTGCCCTGATGGAAAAGCACTGCCCCTATGATACTTCAGCTTCCTCTGGTGAGGAAAAAAGCCAGAGGAGCATCGCAATGCAGTGCCAGAAAGGGAAATGAACCCCCATAACAAGCCAAATTCTCAGTGAGCTGGCTGTTTATATTGGCCATGCTTTACACTACCACAATCTCACAGAGCTTCCTCCCCTAATCCCGGATTACCAAGGAAGAACCTCAAATATTTCATCTAATATCACAGCCCAGAAAGCCATCCACACTCTCTCATGCATATACAAACCATTTCTATATGAATAACTACACTAAATAGCTCATGAGGCCAGGATTTCTTAGAAAACTAAAGTTCACCTTATCCAGAAATTAAAACGCACTCAATCTGTAGCATTTGTTGTTTTGTTTTTGAGTAAAACCCTTGCAACTTCAGTAGTATCAGATTTCATTTTGAAATGTAGGTGCTCTAAAGTAAGTACGCTGTAGGCGCATCTACACGAGATGCTACGTCGCTGTAGCAACACAGCTGGTGACTACGGCAATGTAGATTCGGTGGGCATGAACCGTGATGTAGTCGCTACTGTGCAGTATGGTAGGAAATGACCCATGCGCCACTGGGACTGCGCAGGAACTAAAGCAAGTACTAAATGAGGCAACTAATAAATGACTGTGTAATAACAACTGTGAAATCAGGTGCACGTGTAGACACAACCAGTGAGCACTTCTGCAAGCTACTCTACACGCCCAGGAAATAGGAATAAGATATGCTTCATTAGCTGGGCTTGTTAGCCAGGTCCCAAGGTCTCTCAACATCTCCAGTAAAATAAGGGCTTTCTAGGGGTGCTAGTGATCCTGTCATCTCATGCTTCTCTTCAAGGCTCTGAACAGCAGATGTCATCTTCTCTTAAAGGTCCTCTAGAGCTGAACATCATCTGTTACTTGCTAGCTGTTGCCCATTTTTTTCATGGTGCACCTGGCAAGGAGCTTTACGTCCACCTGGGGAGTGTTAGGTTTTTCCTATAGCCCTGGATTTGATTTGATATTTGCTTGAGAGCCAACTTTTATGTTTAATCTCCCTGCCCTCCACACCCCCGAAGTAGTGCTATTCTCTAGAGTGACAGACAGAAAATTTCCTTAAATTTCAGATGAGCATCTGGCTGGCTGCTCCTTGTCCTTTCCTCAACTTGGACAGAATGTAAAAAGACTCTTCTCAAAAACTAAATTATTCCTGGGTGCCTCCTCCAAATACTTTCTGGTGTTGTCTCACAGCAGTGCATTGAGATTCACAGATGTATTGGTGCTCATTAATACCCCTGAAAGTTAAAAGTGTAAATATAAATCATTACAATGACGTGCACGATTCCTTCATCGCCAATCCTAGTAGTTCAGAATACTGATTAGTCTGATGTTAAAAAATTAGTTCCCTTATTAACCTTGTACTAATGTAGAATAAGCTGCAGACATAGCAGGGCATGGTTAGTCCTTGGATGACAGACATCCCAGCAAGACCCCAAGATAGCATGGGGTTTGGTGCAGGTTAAGTCAGCCGGGTCTCCTCTTTCTGTGCCTTAGAGGAGATGCAAAAGCAAAAGCATCATTAAAAAGCAAAGGGCCTGCTTCAGCCTGTTAAACATCCTCCAGGGCTATCACACAAAATGTTACCCTAGTGGGTAGGATAACATTCCAGTTTGGGTAATAACAATATTTTGCCTACCAGATTCCCTTTGTGGAGTCAACCAAATAAGTTATTACTTTTTACTCATATGCTAAGCAGTTATGTATGTTCTGAAATTTCTACCCTAGAGGCAGCTACATTTTAATGGCTGATGAAGTCATACAGCTTGTGAATACCATTGTGAGCTAGAAATAGATACTTTGCAACTGTACTGCTACTGCTGATATAACATCTATGTAGCTGCGGTGCCATATCTGCCCACATCACACACAGGTTCAGATAGACCAGATGTTCTCCCTTTTATATTATAATGTTATATTATAATGTTTCAGAATAAGCCCAGAATATTAGTTAGTGTTTCCCTTCTATCTGCTGTGATGATCTCTATGGAAACTCTTTGTGGCACTTTTTTTTTTTTAGGAGGAATCTATAAACGGAAGTCAATAATAACTGTTACAGAATATCCCTGTTTTGGTAAATTGTATGGTAATCTAAGAAATGAATGGTCATTCTTTTTTGCAAATGTAGGTGACTGAGTTGCATTTTTGTGCATCTTCTGCATATAGAAGATACAGTGGTGTTGGGTGCTCACGGTGTGCCTGGGGCAGGGTGAGGCAGAGAGGGAAGCCCCATTCTGCCTACCCCACTCTCTCCTGCTCCCCCCTAAATACCCAGTTTGGTGCAGCGCTACACTGCCCAAGCCCCATGGCCAAGCAGAACAAGGGTAGGGTTTCCCACAGCCACTGCAGAGTTGGAGGTGAGGGGAGTGGAACACCGCTCTGCTTGCTCCATGCACCCATCCTGTCCCTCAGATACACTGGTGTGGCACTGCTTTCCCAACTACTATGGCAGGCAGGGGCAAAGACTACCAGCAGGGAAGCCTAGGGCCTACTTATAGCTGGTGCCCTACTTATGCTATTGAGAAATCATATAAAATTGAATTCAAAGGTACCCATTTCTGCTTACATAAATGCTTATGTAAAGAAGGAAAAGGCCTATTTTTCCTTTCAGGGATTAGAATGTAAACTAGGCAATATTCAGCGAGAATATAGTCCTTTCTCCAGCAAATTGAAAATCCCAGGTCGGGACAAGAAATGGAGCTGGACAAAGGGGCAAGTTGGGATTGACGGAAAGTGACGGTCCAGGCGCATTTTGCATGGGAAGCAATGGTCGCTTCTCTAATCAGTCTTGCAACTTCTTACCACCTCTCAAGCAATTTGATACTTTTCTAATTCAGAAGGATTATTACAGCAGTTTGACAACTCAAAAAACTCTACAGTACATCAGAGCTGTATAATGTCATATGATCTGCCACTATATTCTAAAATAGTCACAAAAATGCTAATGAACCTATTTTCAAATGCCTCATAGTTTATTCAAGCCAAGAATTGCTTCTCTTATAAAAATTCAAACTCTCTGAGCAGAGAAAAATACTGTTTGCCTTAAGGACACACTTTTTTCAGGACTTTTAAGGCTTACCGTTATCTTTTTAACATTGTTTTGTTAATTTTATTTTACCCAGAATGAGATTGTGAAGTTTCAGAGTCTTTAAATTTACTAGTGCATTTTGAGTTTTTTGACATCAAGAAAAGGCGTTTATAAATTAAAATTTATTGTTCTTATTAATAACAGACATGGAGTTTTTACTGCCTGCAGGGGATTTAATGCTATATTGAAATTCTGAGCGTCATTACTTCACCTGAATTCAATCTCCGGGCAGTAAATTCTCCTAAATGTTCCCTGTTTAGTCAAGGATAAAAACCTTGTCTTACAGTAATAAATAACTACAGTGAGCCTGTGAAAAGCCTCAAATCAGATCTTATTACTGATCAATGCTAGTCTGCTTTCATATCTTGTATGCTAATTTTCAGAAATTGCAGGTTTTGGCATTTTCATTACATAAATTAATCAGCCTTTTTGTCTCCTTAGGAAAAAAATAATAATGAACAACTCATAATAAAGCTTTTTTTCCCCCACCTCCCAAAAAAAGAAGAAGAAAAAAACCCACCAAGGTCAGGCATGTTCAGGTAAATACAACAGAAAAAGGTTTCTGAAACTAGATGTTGGCAGGTGCTTCTCTCACCTATAACTGGAAAATCTAGGACATTAAACAACACAGTATATTAAAAGACTTCTTTCTCCTTTCCAAACACAAAACTTAAAGTAGAAAGACCAATGAAGATGAGAAATAAATAGACATATAGAAGACTGCAGCCTGGAAAGACTCATTATGAGGTACAGCACGGCCCTGAAAGTGAATTTTGCCAACTGCACCTGCAATAATTTGCAAAATGTTCAAAAGAAAAAGGTTGGCACTGATACAGAACTCCAGAGAAGTAGATATTTGGTCTGTTGTAATGCCCTGTGGTAAATAATAATGCATGTGGGCATTACAACCCTTCTACAACCCGCCATCAGGTTCTCAGATTATCAGCTCTCAGATACATCAGTGCACTTTAGTACCTAATACCTTTGTAGGCAAGCCAAAGCTTCCCGTCAGTACTTCACTGCACAGTAATGAATGTTGTATCATATGAAACTTCAAAACTTACCGTGTGGGATTTGGATGAAGAGCTGTAAATATCTCATTTAATTTTGCACGTTCAGAAAGTGGCCAAATAAGCTTTACAAACCCAAGAGACCACCTTGTTTCAGAAATCTGTGGCAGATTTTTTTTTCACTTCTCTGTATGTGATTAGCAACCAGATGAGCTGTTGCTAAAATGCCTTATCCCTTGGGAATTCGCAGGTGCCACCAACACTCCTCTGAACAAAGACATCAGTAATGGGTATTATCATCTGCTATTCTCCCAGCTTGCATCAGATCATACAGTACCTTCTCTGTACACGGTGTCGTAGTGCTGGGAATGTGAAATGGGCTAGTTTAAGAAGAATGCAGAAAGAAACATGAGACCTGCAAGCAGGCACAGCTATGGCTTTTGCGATGTTTGCTGCAAAAGACTTATTCGGGTCCTCAGATCAGCTCTGCCATATCCCTAATTTTACCCTCCACAGATGGATGATTCACTGACCACCATTTCATACCGTCCAATTTGTCTTTGATCAGACTCATGCCGCAGCTGACTAACACTGCGTTTTACTTAGAACAGCATTTTGCATTTCAGGTGGTAGCTCACACAGCAAAGGTCTATCTGTGGACATCTGATACTTCATTTGATCCACTTGCACTCACAAATTAGTACTGGTTTCACCTTGTCCTATACTAAAACTGGCTTAGTAGATATTAAAACAATTTACTTGCACAGTTATTTTAACTTGAGAAGAAAGAACTTAAATTTACCTCCTAGACTATGACAAACTGTACTATTAACCGGAAGTCTCTCTCGCACAATTATCACCTGGCTAAGAGCCCCTCCAGACATGCAGGTAAAAGTGCATGGGATCTGATGCACAATTTACACAATTGCACTTCCTACCACGCCACACATGCATGGCAGGAGGCATGATCTCATCATCACACAGTATTGCCTAGGATCTCTCTGCATCAGCACATAGCAAGCTGGCAGGGCTGCCCATTGTGGGGGTGCCCCAGGTGTCCCTGCAGCTGGTAGTCCTGTCAGCCAATATGGGCAGCCAGCTGCAGGGGAGCCCCAGCCGGGTGGAGGGAGGTGCATGCTCCCATGGCTGAGAGCTCACAGCTGATGCAGGATCCCAGCTGTAGGGGTGCCTGGGAGCCCGATCAGCTTGCTACTTGCTGATGCAGAAGGAGCCTGCATGGAGCACCCCTTCGGCTGATGCAAGGCCATGTGCTCCCATGGCTAGGAGCCCCTATCAGCTGACAGGACTCCCGGGCACAGAGATACCCCTGGGCACACATTCAATTAATGGCATAATAGGAATGAGCCACAAAGTTATTACACATTTTTTTTGTGGAGTAACTGCAGCTTATTCCTCCATTTAACAGGCCATTAATTGATTGAATGCATGGTGGGGTCACAATTGTAGACGTGATTAAGGGGCCCAAGAGAGACTGAAAACAACTCTCGTGTTTCTGCCTCAGTTTGCATTACCAATGAATTGGTGACTTCCGAAGTTGTACTACCTAATAACAATGGCTGGAGAAAGAGAGTTTCTTGTTAGTGTCTTAGGGCACAGCCAGATAACCATGCACATGTGCTTCCCCAGGGACAAACAGCCGCAGCACACAGTTATGCCACTGCTATTTGTATCCCGGGAATGCCCAGACACATACGCTCTGGTGCACAGCAAGTTGCCCTGCATGGAGTAGGGGAGACTGGGGTCAGCAGCTGGGCTGGCCCCGGCAGCCTTACCGAAGGTCCTGGGGGACTCGCAGGGCTCCAGTGGTGGCAACCTGGGCATGCAGAGCCTGGCCAGCAGCCGGAACATGCCCCGAGCTGGCCAGGCTCCAGTTTCAGACAGCACACATTGCCACCATGTGTGCCACCCCACTTTTCCTGCTGTGGGTTTTTTGATTGCCAGGATCTCCCACTATAAACCCCACCCCTCCCCACACACACTGTGCTGGGAATTAGCAGCATGGTGAATGCGTGTACATGCAGGACTTGTGGTTTGTGGCTGAAAAATCACACATGAGCACTCTTCTGGATATGTCTTTAGAGTTTCATGCCCATCTTAGAGCTTGTGTAGCCCATCATCATAGTATCTGTGTACCAAGTTCCCTAAGATTGGAAGGGACCTTCTACTTCATTGAGCTTGGTCCTACCCTATTTCAGGAAGTGTTTCCCATAATCATTTTAATAAAATAATTGATCTTCATCTTAAAAGTAGTTAAGGTTTCTGCCCCCTTCCTCCCCCCCACCCACCCACATTGCTACAATTAGAAATATGTTCAAGAACCTCACTGCTCTAACACTTCAAAAAACTCATTTCCAAACTAGCTTCAATAATGGTCAACTTATACCTGGTTTGTTTTTATGTCAATGTTACCTTTTAGCTTAAATGGGTCTTCTCTCTCCTTGCTGTGTCCCACCCCAAAATATATTTGTAGAAAACAGTACTATCCCACCTCAAGCTTTGCATTACTAAGCTAAATAAGAAAACCTCTTCTAGTCTCCTTCCATAAGACACTGAATTCTTACTTCCCCTGATTATCTTCATGCCATTATCTGTACCTCTTCCAGAAGGAGTTCATCTTTCTTGAGCAAGCGTTATCAGAAACACACGCAATATTGTAAAGATGGTCTTGTTACTGCTTTGTTATAACTGAACTAATATTTCTCCTCCTCCACTAGAAATATATTAACTAATACCACACATTCCTTTTTCATCACATTGGTGGCTTGTCATTATTCTGTGATTACCTGGCACACCTACATCCTTCTCCTCCTCAGTCACTGCAAACTGATGAGCATGTAGCATATAGCAGAAGGATTTTTTTCTTATTGTTGTTGCTCCCCGAGTGCACAACCTTGTATTTTATATTATTGAATTTCCTTCTACTTCTTCTTTAGTCCTCAAAGTCATTCAGTTCTTTGTATATCCTAATTCAGTCCATCTCTATATTGAACATACCTCCAAGCTTTGTTTTATCATCAGTACCCCTACTGGTTGCTCCATGCTCATCAATGAAGATATTCTATAAAATCAGTCCCAAGATCAATCTTCGCATAACTCTGTTGGTAACCTCTCTCCAGCCTGATATTTCCCCTTTCAACACTATTTGTGTTGTTCTAGTTAGCCAATTTTTTACCCTACTTTGCAATTCTTGTTCTGATCCCCGTCTTCTCCAGCTTCACTGATAACTTCTCATGTAACATGGTATCAAATCCTTTACTGAAGTCCAAATAGATGAGATTTACAGCAATTCTTTTTCTAGAAAATTAGTTCTCTTATCAAAGAAAGCTATCGAGTTAGTCTAGCACAATCTACCTTTGGTAAACCCATGTTGCATTTTACTCCATTTTCTATTCATCTCAAGATCTTCAGTGATTTCTTCCTCTTATTTCCCTATTTTTCCTATTCTTTCTTTACCTTTCCTTATTTCTTCAAAATCTTGGTCAGATTTGAACACCTATCCTTGAGAGCATCATTTTTTCCTTTTTTAAGTATAGGCACTACAGGGTATGTTTACACGAGACATTTACTGTGGAGTTGCCCAATTAGCTCTGCAGTAAATCTCTCAGTATCTACACGTGCAGTGCTATTTGGATGGAGTAAACTAATTAACTCCGAGGTAGATTAGTACTTGTAAACACTAGTATTATCCTTATGGCAGAGTTATTTACTCCCTAGCAATGCATGTGTAGATGTTTACAGGGCAGGCTGGGGCACAAGGGTGCTTCAGTGCAGGGGCTGCCTGCCATTTGGCCCCTCACTGAAACAGCCTTGTCCCCCAGGCAGCCTCTCCACAGCACACTGAGACAGGTGGGAACAACCCTGGGCAGGCCCCGTGTCAGCCAGGACTACTCCGACCGGATCATGGGTGCGCGGGTATATGTGGCACCTGAGAGCAATAAACTCCAGCACAAACTGCATACTCGGCAAACTGAAGCAATAAACTCCGCAAACAGCACCAAAGTTTATTGCTTCAAATTAATTACATGTTTAGACATACCCACATTTGGTATTTTCAAGCCAAATGCTACCCACACTCAGTTTGATAGATTTATTAAAAGTACTTGCTACTAAACCTGTGATTTAATATGGCAGTCCTTTCCAAATTTGGGGGCAGAAAGTATCTGTCTAATAAAAGAATCATTTATTTGAACAATACTCTGGGGCAAAACACATTTCTTTTGGAGCCATATCAAAATGAGTCCTAATCTGTAGACCATGTTCACTTCATAGTAGCTTTCTTTCTTCTTTCCATATTCTTTGGTAATTTATGTAGTTGAGGACTACTTGCTTCTTGTTTTAATATCTTCTGCAAGGTCTAGCTCAGCTGAATTTTTTACTTTCCTTAATATCTTGAGCTCTGAGACAGACAAGGTTCTTTGGGTGAATCTGATATCTTTTATTAGACCAACTTTAAAAGTTGGAAAACAGTTATTAAGCAAGCTTTCGAGTTCAAAAACCCTTCATCAGGCTAAGGAAGTCTCTGCAGTTGGTGTGTGCTCTTCCTGGATGGAATGAAAAGTAAAGAAGCCAGAGACTGGGCTGGTATGCATACATGATAGGCAGTCAGCTCTGAGACATACATTTCTTTGCTGACCAGCCTATTTAGTCTATCCCCGTGATTCTCAACCAGGGTGACATTTCACTCAGAAGTGCCCAGAGATGATTTCAAGGGTGGCACACTCTTAGGTGTGCAAACATGATTCAGAGGTTTCGAATAGGGATCCATAATATTAAAAGTATCCTGACCTATTGTGATCTTTTTGATTTCTTTGTAACAGAAGAATTGTTCTATTATTTTTCTATAGTGAAAAGAAAAAAGTCAGTACTAATACCTAGCATTTTCTGAGGGGTGCCTCAAGCCTTAAAAAAGTTGAGAACCACTGGCCTGTCCCACTGCTTATTCCTAATATTCATTTTGAAGGTTTTTTTGTCTCATTAGATCTGGAAGCGCTTTCTAAAACTCTGACTTGAGATGCAGATTTCTTATGGTTTTAAAGCTTCTGACAATGGCATTGAAAAACTCCTCCATATTCAAGCCCCTGGCCTTCTTGATTTCAATAACTAATTCCCTTAATTTTTCAAAGGTTTCCTTCTGACACCAAGAAACTTAGGTGCAGGCATACTTTTGTTTATTATTCCATTTACCATACACTGAATCAATCTAAAAGTATGGGATCTAAAAAGATGTTCTACAACCAACTAAACAACCAATCTAAAATAGCATCATGTCTTGGTGGTGCAATGAATGTGCAGTGAAGTATGATACCAGCTATCACAAACAGGAACATCTGATGAAGTTAGCTTGGGCTTACACAAGCTTATGCTGTATATATCTATATATATATATAGCATATATATATATATAGCATATATATGGATATATACAGCATAAGCTTGTGTAAGCCCAAGCTAACTTCATCAGATATTCATTAGGTCCAGATGTTCCTGTTTGTGATAGCTGGTATCATACTTCACTGCATATATAGATATATATCTGATTTAGTTACTCTATAAGATGTAAATCTATACATGCATATCTACCTTATATCTGGACCTTACCATGATTTATAAGAAAGTACATGCTCTCCAGTTTATATCTGGGAAGTTAAAAGGTCTCCCATAATGATTCAGTTCCCAGTACAATTTTCTCATTAAACACATAGCATAACATCACTACCCAAACACGCGAATCCAGTCTAAGGAGTCACTATAATGACAGAACGAAATTAAGTTTTGGTGCATAAGTATGTACAGAGGTTCTCTCAAGGAAAGTGGCTGCATATGTACTTGCATACATGTGTCCATCTATCTTTTCATTAGTTGTCCCTTATCATGGAGAATTCTTAGCAAATCGTTTTACTATCGACTCTTTTAATAAGTGCACTCTTTTCCCAATCTCCTCCATTTTATTCAGTGTTTCAGTGCCAATTTTTCACTTGTGCTATGAGTGACAACATTTTCCCTTTATTTGTTCAGTGAGGAAGGAGGGGAAAGAAGACCAGGGAGCAACTTGCTAACCCCTTTTTTTTTTAAACCTGGTCAGCATTGACACTAACCAAGGGGTGGGCAAAACGGCAGCCCTGGCTGGTGACCAGACTCTATTTTCCAGCAGCCCCTGCCCACGTGGCTCCTCGCCATCTCCAGAAAAAACCTGGGGGTGCGGGGACATGACAGCACGGGGCTGCATAACTGGGGCTCTACCCCAGCAGAGCCCTGTGCTGTCACAGCCCTGCACTGTCATACCCCCGTGTTCCTGGGGTGTCTAGGGAGACCAGCCAGGAGCCACAGAGACAGGGCACGTGACTGGGCGGGGAGATGATCCAGGGTTGGGGTTGGGATCTTGCAGCAGTAAAAGCACAGGGTGGGGCTGGGACAGAGGCATGATCGGCTGCCCACATGCCCCACAACAAGCGTGGGCTCCACGGCCAGGGTGTGCAGGCAGTGGATTGTGTCTCTGCCCTAGCCTTGCCTTGTGCTGTCACTACCACTAGATCCCAGCCCCAGTCCCAGAGCAACTCCCCACCTGGCCATGTGCCCTTCTTCTACAGCTCCTGGCCAGTCTCCATGGGTCAGTGACAGCCAGGGAAGGCAGGGCCAGCTTGGCACTCAGGCAGAGCAAACAAGCTCTGCCCAAGGCTAGAGCATAGCCCTGCACAATGCTGCCTGGTATGGTGGCCATTGCACCCTAAATTAACTCTTGATGGGATGTGGCACAGGCGTTCGATAAAGCACTCTAACAGAAAGTGCTTTAGGTTAGTACATGTCCACCCAGGGTTAACTTACAGTGGGATCTGCTATTTTTAAAGTACTTTAATGTGCCATGAATGTCTATTCTGTTACAGCTGTAAAGCACTTTCTGCGCACTTAAAAAGTATTAAGTGTCACGCCTGTACCTAGCCATGATTTTGAGTAAGCTTTTATCTGCTTATGTTGCACAGTATTCAAAATATTACAACAAAATTCATTGCATGATACTGTGTATCTTCTGTTTCACTATGTCGCATGCCAATTGACTTGCATGCTTTCAATTCTATGGAACAGCCACAGTAGAAACACACAGCGGAGGTATGTCTTGTCATAGTCTGCTAATGTCCAAGTGCAATTCTACTCCCTTCATTTTTATTCTCAAGACTCCTTTTACCTTTACACACACACACACACACACACACACACATATATATATATATATTTTTTTTCCCTTTAGAGAAGAGACAGCCTTTGTGGAGACATCATTGTACTGTCCATTGCCACAACATGTCTACAAATCATGAAAGACTTAGCAGAACAGAGCAAAATGGAGCCAGTGTCACTGCTATTAAAGCTTAATTCCCTCCTGACAGTTGGGAAGCTGACAGCGTACAATGTTCCCAACTATGAGGTGGGCCTGTAGCAAAGCACTCTCAGAGTAACTTTCAAGTGTGCATCAGAGTCTGCATGCAGGGAATACATAGCAGCTTCTGACACCAGGAATGACAAAAGAGCTTTTGTGATACCCAGGACAAGGTTTATGCATACAGCAAGAGTTATTATGATTAGAGGTTGTGATACAGTCAACCTGTGGTTGTAGGTGAAATAATTAACGGTTACTGCTTCAGTGTAACATCTCACCCTTTTCATTAGCATGACTCTGGTGCTAACCTCATCTCATTGATCTTTGTCCATGACATCTTATAAGGATCTGTTTATATGTTCTGCTATTAAATCACGCTGATGGCTGATAAGTGAGTGTACTTTTCACATAAAACTTTGGATCCCAAGATTCAGAGGGCTTGGTTTGCCTCTCATTCCATTATTATACATATGTGATTACATTGATTTTAGCCCAGTTCACTTGATTTGCACTGACTTGGGTGAGAGAGGAACCAGGCTCAGAATATCATTTGTATATTGAGTCCAGGGGGCTCTACTGGTTTTCTGTGCAGTTTTCTGTAACGAGGTTAATTCTTTCCTTTAAAAACTGCTTATGTGATATCTGCCCTGTTGGATTCACAGGGGAAACTAGATCTGGGCAACATTTTCTACACATTTTCTCATAGGAAAAAAAAAAAAAAAATCAGATCCAGGGACAGAAGCATTTTGCAACTTTATATCAATTTACTAAATAGTTCATTTTGGGGAAATACAACTATACAAAACTAAAAGATTACATTTCATCATTTTAAAAATGAAACACTCTTTTTTCACTTTCAACTTTCTCTTTTAAAATATAATTTAAATATAATGAGAAACAGCCCCAGATCCAAACTCCTTATCCCAATGTCCCTGAAATTTCGGGAAATTCACATTTGGATTTTGGTTTACCTTTAATTAAGTCTACAGACCTAGGACCTTGGCTGTGAAGAGCCATAAAAGGGAACGTGAAGGTTTTGTGTAAATGACTTCCTCCTCCTTGCTTGGCTAGCCTCTCAATTTTTAAATGAACATTTCCCTCTCTCTTTGGATCTTCCTCTGATTCTACATGTTTCAGTAGCCACAGGGGATTTTTGTTAAAGTTCATCCAACTCTGATTAAATGGCATGAAGCCCTGAGATCTCCACTCAGGTGTTGGTCCCCAGCTGGAAACACAGACTGTTTTAGTGTTTCTTGTAAAATGGTTAGTTGTTTTTGCTGCCAAAGATCATCCTATTGGAGGCAATGTTCCCTAGCCAACTTGGTACATTTTGGTATTTCTTAAAGGGCACCAAGACAGATTTTGACCTGTAAATTCAAACTTATTCAATTGATTTAAATGATAGGTTTCAGTTTCTCCACTCAGCTGACACATTATGTCACCAGAGGATATATTCTATGTTTTACAATGTATTGGCAGGATGCGTAGCAATGAATAAGAATTAAACTGTAAGACAGCTACTGTTTTCTCTCGCTAAAAGCCAAATTCTACTACCGCTTCCTACTTCACACGGAGTAGCACTATTTATAGTTATGAAGGCCTATGATGAAATTCAGGGGCTTTCAACCTTTTTTAATAAGTGTACCTCCGGCAGCCAGATGCGGAGGGGTGGGGTGTGGTGAGATGCAGAGCAGTGGCAGCGCGGGGTGGTGGGTGCCATGTGTGAGCTTCTCCCCACCCCCCTGAAGTCCAGCCAGCTGGGGGGCACCTGCAAAAGGATACCACTGCCCTTGCCTCCCCCCCCTCACCCTGCCCAGCCCTGCTCCTGGGAGGCAGCAGCGTGGGGTGGTGGGTGGTGGTGTTGGGTCCCCACCTGCCCACACGTACCCCCTAAGGCCTTCCCAAGTGCTCCCTGATGCAATTCATATGACAATCCCTGATGTAATTCATAAGAGAGCAGCTAAAGTTAGTGGGAGGACACATGTGAATAAAAGTTACACAATATAAATGTTGCAGAATTCACCCCTCTGGCAGTTCCTTTGGCTCACATGTTAAAAGCCTATGGTTTCAGAGCTAGAGGACCAAGGATCAAGTCTCAGTTCCCCACCTCTGTATGACTTATGTAGCAATTATATCAGTCATCTGCAGTGCGTGGACCTGCTGCAGTGTGGCCATTTACAGGGAGGTAAGAAACATGAGCTGTGGGAAGAGAAGGCAGCGTCTGAGATTCAAACAGCCAGTGCTAGGATCAAGAATCACTGTTAAGTTTTACTTGTGCTGAATCACGGAAACTTTTAGAATTTCTGAGAACTATAGTCACGAGGCTGGAATTTAAAGCTATTATATACTGAGCTCATTCAGTCATGCTGAGCAATGCTTAATCATTGGCGTTTAGAGTTGCATAGTCAAGGGCTGACAGCTGTGCGCCAGTATTCATGAAAGTATGTGCACAAAATTAACCTGCTCTCACGAATATACATCTAATAAAGAGAAAATAATCAATGTGCCTAGGAAAGAGAAAATGAATAAGTGTTCAGAGTTTAATTGCTGGGCAGACTTTGAGCTTTGAAATTCAAGGTCTTATGTAACATTAAGGGACCCAACTGAACCCTCCAGAAAATCCAATGCTTTATTCTTTTTTGTTTGAACATATTGGGAAATTATTGCACCATGGGACACCAGTTACATATTGTGTGGGAGTCTGTATTTGCATCTAGACCCTTCATTATCAAAGCCACGCGTGCTAGAAGAAAGATCCTAAATAAAGATCTCATATTGAATCTCCAGTGGGAGACAGGACACTCATTAGCTTGCTGGATTGGGTCCCAAGCTTCTGCTTAGACAGGGATATCTGAAAGGATATTTTATTGAAAGAACAATATATATATAAAGCATAAATCAGATTTAAAAAGGCTTGTCAATTTTTCTCACTGTTTTACACTAACTAAATCTATTTTCCAATTATCTGTCCCTTTCAGCGCATTGATCAATTATGCACAATAAAAAGAATTGCAGAGTGATTGTTTTTATAGAGTATCAATAACAATTTAAGCATATAGCTAAAGATACATCTGTCTTGGGGTTGATAAATAGATGTGCTAGCTATTATCTTTATGACTCATCATTACTATTAATTAACATTTAGGAAGACTTCTTGATACCAAGGCAGTGACACATGGGAAAGTCTGTAGTTTCCAGCTGTCATATTTTGCTAAATCCATAAGTGCAGTCTCTACTGAACACAGGCAATTTTTACAGTAGAAGTGCTAAGTACTTCATTTAATATCTAACTGCCAATTTTTTCTTATCAGACATTCTGTATTTTTATTTAATCTTTGACAGATACTGGTCTAGGGTGTTACAACATAGAAAAATGAAGGGGCAAGATTTTCAAAGGGATCAGTGACTGCCTAAGTTTGGTCCCGCTGAAGTCAATGGAACTACCACAACCAACTTCAGCCCAGGAGAAACTAGACAACATTGAACTTGTTTAAAACTCTCACCCTAAAAATAAAAATATAAATATTAAAGTTTCCCTTGGAAATATGTTTTAATATTATAATGAGTTTCATAAAATATATTGGTAACATTTCACGAAAGGGAAATATTTCTTTCCCTCCAAATCTGACATGCTACCTCTTTCAGTAGATAAAACTGATTTCTCCTTACTTTGGGTATCATCTGTTCATTCTAAAGTTCATTCTATTTAAATTGACTGTAGTTGCATGACTATATACTATCAGCTACATACATACAGCTACATCTATCCCACGCACTCTCTGTATATGGGTGAAAAATGTGCTATTTTGTAGGGTATTTCCAGTTTTACATGGGACTGCTTATGTGTGGAAAGTTCCTTGGTGTTTTTTTTTCTCATTCCTTGATTGGCTGGACATGCTCCATATGTTCCACAGGACCATTTGGGTTTATTTCTTCACTGAGAGCAGCTGTGCTATCTCCTGACTGCATGGAGCATGTAAACTCCCTGCCACTCAGCATGCACTTGGCATAGGCAGTCTCTGTGTGTATACAAGTCAAATTCAATAAGGTTTACACATTTACAGCTGGGAGAAGTGCAACTGGCTGTGGATGAAGCAGAATGTGTCTCTAACTGCTGCTGCTGCTGTCTGAGTTTACCACTTGACTATATCTTTCATGGGTTATAATCATCCTCCCTGCGACTCCGTGCAATGTGCAGGTGATAAGACTTAAGGGTGTTGTCTGTGCACTGTGGGATACTGCCGATGAATAGCCTGGCTTACCTGATGCTGTGGCTAACACCGCTGCTCTGAACTGTGATTCTGACCTCTGTGTCCTAATGCACAGGCCCAACCTTCGCTCTGTACAACCTATGGTTCTCTTCCTTAAAACATGGCTGGGAGAAACTTGGCAGATAATCTATGGCAATTCTTGTGGGGTGAGTTGAGAATCCACCTGGGAAAGAAAATTCACTTTGCAAGAAATTGGGATCTGGTGATTGGATATGTGTGTGAAAGCACCCACTAGTTCAGTGTATGGGGAGGAAACCTAAGAATAAAGTATAAAAAAAGATGTACTCCATCACATAAGTAAATCGCCATAAGGATCATATTCCATAGGAAATATATCTCGAGTAACTGTAATGTTGTGTGTTCTTAACCGCAGCTGCTTTTTGACAGATCTGGTTCTTTACCAAACCAGATTGGTTTCTTTAGTATTTTAAAAATAACCTTAACTTTATTAAGGTGATGTTAACATGCCATACGTATAACATGAATATCACTGCTTGATATTTCTATGTTCTGAACTGAGAAATGTTAGTTGCAGGGGAAGGGGGCCAGCTAGGGGATCCTTTGAATTTTTCTCTTTCTTTCTAATTTGAGAAAATGCCACCTCAGGGGAGAACCCTCTTTATTTATATTTTGATACAGTGAGAGAGACACTGTTAGGAAAGATAAGGGACCAAGCAAACCCCTTTTCTTTATAGCTGCATGGAAGGAGGCTCCTGAATGTTTCTTGTTGCAACATGTTTCATGACATGGAAAAGGTCGGAGAAACACTGAGTACCATGTACAGGCAGCTAGAAAGAAGTTTCCAAGTTACTAGGTATAACAGGGGCTCAAGAACATCCTTTTACTTACCAGGTGGTAGACAGGGAACATTAAAGGCTAGGAACTCCTTACCAGGAGACTGGAGAGGCTGAGAAGCAAAGGACTGGCACCCTGCAGACACCCAAAGCAGGCAGTCGGGTAAAGCAGCCGGTGTAGCAGGGCACTCGTTGCAGTGCCGAGGGTGCAGTGATACCTGCTGCGGCTGGACTCAAAGCGGAGGAGAGAGGAGCTGCTACTTCAGCAGGGCCAGCCTGTGAGCCTAATGAAGAGCACCTGAAGAGAGCACAGGGAAGATACCTGACCCCCAGGGGCATGGCTTCATGAAGACGTAACCAGGCTGAGAAAAAGCCAAGCAAAGACTATAAGGAAATTAGGTATGGACTGAAAGGGAGGTATTATTTTGTTGTAATGGAAAAGGCAAAATTGGAACAAGGACAATGGAGCTGCAAACTGCATTAGAAACCCATAAATTTACTACTATATGATAAGGAGAAAGAGTTAAATAGAATTTTAAAAAACTATATCAGGAGAACTTCTGCAACAACTTTACAAAGACCGGTGTGGAGCCAAGCAACCAGGCCTGTGCCTCCTGGCCCACTCTGCCATTACCCTCAATCTCTCTGCAGAACCCATACTGACCTAATGCTGAATAGGGCTGTGCAAAATTTTGGGTGCTGATTCAATTCAGAGGAGATTTGGCCGGATTTGGTGGCCAGATCTCCAAATCTGAATCGAATCAGGGGACCAATCTGAATCCATTCGAAGCTCTCCAAATCGATTTTGAAAAGATTCAGAGAGATTCGATGATTCAGGCAGTCTCCGCTCACTGCAGCAGGGAGCTGGACCTGGACTCCATGCTAGTAAATAGGGGGCAGGGGAGGAGTGGCTGCAGGAGGGGGGACAGGACCATGGGGGGACCCTGCCAAGCCCCATCCCCTGCCTGCTCCCCCTGAGTGTCCCCTGACCCCTGCTTGCTCTCCCAGCCCCCCAATGGCTGCCCTCACCCACCCCAGCTCCTGTTTTTTTAAAAGCCCCCCTTTCATGGGGTGCTGCTAGGTGGGGGGTGATCCCCACTTCCCCCCACTTCCCCATGCTGCATGGGGGGCTCTGTCATGAGCCCTCTGCCTGCTCTCCCAGCCCCCGCATGGCTGCCCCACCCACCCCAGCTCCAGGCCCTTTAAAAAAAAAAAAGGGCCCCAACTTACCAGCTTCTGCAGCAGCTTCAGGGCTTCTGGAGGCTCATGGAAGAGCCCCCCATGCAGTGCAGGGCAGCAGGGATTGCCCTCCCCCACCTGGCAGCAGCTGGTGAGTGGTGGCTTTTTTTCCCCCCAAAAGGCAGGGAGCTGAAGTGGGCAGGGCAGTCATTGAGAATGGGTGGGGGATGGGACCTGTGTGATTCAGAGATTCAGCTGATTTGGCAGCAGCCAAATCTCTGAATCAGATGTGCTGAATCAATTTGGGACAGTGATTCGAATCACCGAATCGTATCACTGCCCCCCCGAATCAGCTGAATCCAAGTCCAAAGTGGATATCACTTTGCACAGGCTAGTGCTGAACCCTAGGGATCCACAGGACACTGTTTGAAAACTAAAGCACCAGACAGCCTATTGGTTTGGGTGTGTGCACCAATACTTATCTTTTTTTCACCAATTGAGCAGAAGAGATTAAGTGGTAAGCAGGTAAATAGCTGACATAAAAGGGAAGAAGAATGATAAGAAACAATTGAGTAAAACAAAATTTAAATGAAAATGTTGGATCAAGTCCCCAAAGGGAATAAATCAGCATAGCTTCATCCTTTTGTCTTCATTGGCATTTCACTGAATTTACAGCAGCTAAGCATTTGGTCCATTATAACCTTTTCAGGTTAAGGAGAAGGGAAACTTGTGTAAAACCAAGTTTTTTGGCAAGGAAGTCCATTTTCAGATGAATAGTCATTTCTTCTTTAATCTGCTTTCTACTGCAACAGACATGCTTCTGGGATAAACATTAGCAATTTATATTCTTAAGACTCTCAAAAGGTAACTTTTATTGCTACCACTTCTCCATCTCTCAGTTTTATGGAAAACGTTGCAGATGTGTAAAGAAGATAAACAACATTCACCCTTCATGACCATAAATATATGTAATAAAGTGGAATAATAAAGCCCCAAGTAACCCCTTCTGCAATTACTGATCTCTTTCACAGTCTAAAATCTCAAAGGTGAGTGGGGAAAAAAATATATTCAGTAGCCAAATATTCTAGTTACCATTCCAGAGCACATGCTATAATAAAGCAACCAAATTAATAAAAATAATTTCATAGACATTAGGGCTGGAAGGGACCTCAGAAGATTGTCAAGTCCAGCCCCCTGCCCAAGGGGCAGGAAGTCAGCCGGGGTCATAGGATCCCAGCAAGATAAGCATTCAAATAATAAATTGAGCCACATGTCTGTACTGGTTTCCTTCAGTAATTAAAGACTTGCCAAAACATAAGAAGAAACACAACCCTTCTTCCCCACTGCCCCCCACCACTTTGTTTTGGATCAATTCTATTTTCCATGGTAAAACTGGTGTCATCTTAAGCAACTGAAAGACCCCAACTTCATATAGGAACTGCCAAATCCCAGTAAACCCGAATGTAAGCTCTACATTCATTAGATTCAGCTCCTAAGGAAGGACAAACCCTTTCGACAGTCTGTAGGTTCCCATTTTAATTGGAAGGGTATGCTGCATGCTGCTTAACTGCCTATGCCAAGTCTCTTGCAAATGAAAATGGCCCCATTTCAGTTTTAAACTAACCAAAAGAACTAGCTACATTCAGTGAGTCAAACTGCAGACAGCAACCCGTTCACATTTTTAAAGCAAACTCAGAATAATTGTACTCTGATTTTCAGTAATTCATTATGTGAAATAAAATCCAAGTAAAAGCCAGAAAATATCTCCAATTGTCTTTCAGTTCCATTCCAGCAAATCTAAAGCCAAAAATCTCAAGGATTCAGCAAAGCTCTGAGTTTTTCCTCTTAGCAGCCTTTTATTCCAGCACTAGCACACAGCAAGATCCTTTGCCAGTTTGCTGCAAACTAATAAGTTTTTGGCATTGAAAAAATGTATTTAGACCATTTTCTGCAACCCATGGACTCCATTAAGCATGATCATCCAGTGACCTTGAGACTGAATTGTGCTAGACGGGGCTATCTTATTGACACAGTTGAGTGGAGATTTTCAGAAACGCTTGTGATGGTTGTGGGTGCACTACTTGTTGAGTTCTTCTGAAAATCATCCCTGGGTACTGAGTTCAGAGCTAGGTGGGAGCCATATTCTACTACTTAATGGGAAAGTCAATGATTTTTTAAATACTGAAGGAGAAAAAAAATGAATATTTCAGACTATTTTGTGTTTTTCCTTCCATTTGAGAATGAAAATATTTGTATCTCAATATTTCACTATATAAGAGTTGTATTGTTTGACTGGTCATTTTAGAACAAAACACATGCACCAAACATTTCCTTTTGCAAATGTCAGCATGAGACATATTGACATTATCAAAATACTTCATTCTGGATTTATTCCCCCCCACCCCCCGAAGAAGTATTGCCAAATTAACATTCAAACAAACAAACAAAACTTAATGTAAGCAGATATTTTGTTGAACAAGTGATGATGAGGAACTTTGAATCAGCTCCTAGGCTAATCACTTGATAATCTGGCCCAAATAGGCCTGGAATTTGAAAGTACATGGTAGCACATGATAAAGCAAACCATTAACTTGTCTCTGAAAATCTGCATGGAACGAACCTACTTAACCTGCTTAGAGCTTCCAACAGTTACAGCTTCAAGTTAAAGATTTAAACGCAGAATCCTACTTTATTTTTTTTCATTCCTTTCCAACCAAACCTGTTGAATCTCTCATTCCCAAGCCCCCTAAGACAGGGGCTGGGGTTTCAAATATCTTGTTCCATTAGTTTAACTGCATTACAGGATAGGATCTGACAAAAGTAAACTGAGAGAAAGGCATCTTCTTCAGTTTCCAACCTAATTAATCATTCTGGTCATATCTTGCACCTGGAGGGGGCAAGGAGCCTATGGTCAGCCTTCAGCAAGCTGTTGTATGGAAAAAAAAGGGGAAGGGATGGAAAGCTCATACACGGGATGGTAGTGCTGTATCCATGGTTTCCATACACATCATAGTCCAGACAGCTAATCTAATGTCATGAAGTCAGCCCGGTTTTCTATGATGCATCAGAAACTTGCAGATGATCACATGTTCCAGCAGCCAGTCTGGCATTGTCTTAACAAAGTCTACAGACTGTGCCATTCTCAGAAAGGAAAAAAAAGGTGCTGCTCACTGACCTGCCTTTCCAAACACAGGAAGGTGATATCAAGCAAACCGTGCAGCAGAACAGAAATGAGAGCAGCCTGTCTTAAGTGACTGAGAGATTACTATACGTAAAAACAGGGCTTCCTAGAGAGACACAGAGGTGCCCACTGATCTAGCCACTGTATATAAACTGAATGCAATGTGTCTACTGGGTCCAGTTTTAGAATATATATATATTTTATTTACCTTTCTAAATAGCAAGGAAAGCCTATCAGCTTCACTCTCCAAAGAGATTTTCTCCATTAAAATCAGTTGGAATTTGCCTCCATTACAAAGATTTCCCTTGTCATTCACACTGCTTGCTAATATGCTTACCAGCCCCTAATAAGAAAATTGGAACAGCAACATTTTTCACCTTTCCTTCGCCTTGGTCTGTGCTGCCACACTTCTGCATTTTCTACTGCATAAATACAACGATGTAACTTTCCTTATAGCCAGCTTCTGGGAATTTACTGACAGAAACACATGAAGATCCAGGACTATTTCTCTTCTCCATTGTCTCCAAGTGACCTATGCAACAGGTCTCTTAGGCTAATTGCGATAGAAGTATATCACCAAAGAGTCATATTTGCTGGAGGCTGTTCCAATAAAATGAACAAGGCACTTATTTGCAATCCTCAGCAATGGTCCAGTAATGAATCAGGCAAAGGGAGGCCCAATCCCCAATTGATGTGTGTGCATCAAATAAACTGTATGGGTTTGTCTACACAGAGAAGCTGGTGCACAATAAGTGAGTGTGTAAATCTGTGCCCCCTAGCTACCAAACACTAAGTTTCCTTGTGAACACTCTTTGGATGTTCAAAGGATGCAGTCATGTTATCACCCACGCTGACTCCATTAACATTGGCCCCAGAAATAAGGTGAGGATGTATGCAACAATATGCTTACAAATTGGGTGCTCAATAGTGATGGCTTAAGACACCTCCAGGGCATCCTGGCTGCATCATTTCTGGAATTTACATGCCTGGAGTAGGAGTAGGTGGGTGAAACAACTGGTCAGCAGCATAACAGGGTAATTATCCATGGTGTAAACACACTGGAAAGGGTGCACATTCATTTCAGGTGTTTAATGTAAATGCTCATGCTTTCACTCAACAACTTTTACAGCAACTACACACTAGAATAAACTCGCACTGAAAATTCATCAAAGACAAAAATATCTAATTATCTGTGGGGGCACACTTCTCACAAGACATTTACTCCCTCTCTAGTCTCTCAGTTCAAATCCTCAAAGGGAATTTACAAAACACCTTTCGTAGACAAACCTATGAACTGCACTTCATAAATCTACTGGCTACAAAAAAAACCATGGACTCAATATACACATTGGATTTATGACACATTACAACCTGTCTGACATCTGATTCACCAGGTACCTGCCTGACCTTACCATTTACACTTTTCTTCCCCCCGCTTCCTCCCCTTTTCTCCTTTTCAACCATTCGTCTTCCTCATTTCCAGCTATATATTGTTTTTACAGACTGCCTCTTTTCTACCTTGAATAACTCAACTACAGGAGAGTCTCCCTTACTTACCTTTGGCATTAATTCTCCCTTGTTCCCCCCCCATCCCTTTTATACCCTTTGTTTTCCTAATTTCCACCTATTTACATTCTCACTGACATCCTGTCATACTTTTAGCTTGTTGCATTATTTGGAGATCTCAGAACAACAGAGCCTCCCTACACCTGAAGAAGGTGACTGTGCCCAAAAACTTGCAAATAACTCTTTTCCAACTACTCGGTTGGTCTAATAAAAAATATCACATCTACCTAAAGAAGCTCACCTGCCGTTGTCCTTAGACCAACACAGCTACAACCAAAAACCCTGAATGCTTTTCCCCTCTCTTCTTTCCTAGTCACCTGCAATTCCAGCCTAGGAGTACAGTGTGACACAACTGTATACTCAACAGTGGATCTACAATGCCCAGTCTGAGACAGCTGATCAAACAGCACCTTTTTGAAGTCCCTCTCCTTGAAGGGATAACTGTACCCTATTGCCTGCACTCAGATCTGAAACTCTCACTGCCTGCCCAGCATCTCACAGAACTGAACCACAGAATGACAGCCAGAGACTTCACACAGTCAAATACACTTTTAAAATCTTTTGGATATTTCATATAGAGGCTGCCCTCACTTCCCCAGTAGTGCTGACTGGGTGTTCAACTACTTCTTAAAATTTCTGTTCGAAACTATTGTAGAGCAGATTTGCTGTATGAAATTCTCATGATACCTATTTTTTACAGAGTGTTTCATTGAACACAAACATGATAAATAATAAACTGATTGATTTTCTTCTAGTAATGTAACCCACTGCTGAGTGGGTTATAAGACTCTTCCTGTGCACCATCCCTAGAGGGCAGATGTCTGCTAAAGAGCAAACTAGAGATTCCTGAGCTCAAGGCCCAGCACCTCACCCTGCACCCTCTGGAACTACCCACTCAACTACTTCTGTATCAGCCACCCTATTGATCCATGGACTAATCTCTTATTGAGCACAGCCGGTGTCGTCCAAACCTTCATTCCTTCCCTATCCGGTTAAACCAACTGAATGCATGATAAAAGCAATGCACCTAAATCCTTCAGAGTTACAGTTGCCAATGATTTGTAATAGATAATTGGCAGTGTTTTTGTTTCGCTGCTTACAAACTGTCCAAAAGCACAAGTTGGCAGATACACTAATTACTCAAAATTATTCACTAAATTATATATATGGAGGTAACTGGGAAGGATCATTCAGCACCTTATTAGATTATGTTCTCTGCCGCACCACTCTGACTTCAGCTTTATCACACACACTAAAGCCTAAGAGGTGATACCTGAAACAAATTTGTATCTCTGGATTGGTAACAGCTAGTAAAAATAGTTATGCTTGCTAGTAGTAGAAATGGTGAGCATCTCCTTCAGAGAAGTGCAGTTACCATTTTCCAGGGGTGGGGTAGGGGTGAAGATTTGATCTGCTCAGTCCTCAGGTAGCAAACACTCTACACTAGACATCTTTCCAACTAACACTTCATTTTCAGCTTCCAATTCCTGAGCAAAATCCATGCATAGAACAAAATCCATAGACTGTTACCTCTTACTGTGGGAGTCCTATTTTGCTTTGGCTCCTACGTAGGACTCCAGGGAATGGAGGTGTCCATAAAAAAAAACCTAAGCAACTGAAAGCTTGCTTTAATATCCCTCATCTGAACAAGGCTGGATATAGAAGATTGGAGTACAGCCACCTGGTGTTTGAGCAGGAGCACAGGGTCCTACAGGGAGCTCTGACAGTGGTTTGTGGCACAAGGGAGCCTCCCATAGCCCCCTTTCTCCTCAGTCCTATGCTGCTGCTGTTGTGTCCTGTCTCTGATCTGTAACACTGCTGGGCCACATGTAGGCAGGGCAGAATGGGGAGGGGGTAGTGCAGCGTGGATGGAGCTGCAGGCTGAGGGGGGAAGATGTCAGGTGAAGGGTCTGTGCTGGGGGAGCAAAGCCAATGGGGGTAAGGCTGGGAGGTGGACCAGGAGGGAGCAACATGGTGCAAGATGGCAGGGGTATAAAGGCATGAGGGTGAGTAGGAAACCCCTAGGGTGGGAGTGGCATGGTATAAAACCATTGCTGCAGTCAAGAAAAAGTTGTTTGTTTAATGGCAACTAACATTTTTTACGATGTTTGGTATTAGCCCCCTAATTTGAACTTGGCCCTTTTAACTGTTGTCCAGGGCCTGGAAGAAGAGTTGGAAGTAAACAAGTTTGGCTGTCAGTAAAAAGTTTGCAAGTTGTCAGTAACAAAACAAAAAAACAAAACAAAAATCTTTTTTGGCTTGGCAACCCTGATCTGACTGATAGGAGATGAGAAATGATTGCCCCGGCAAGCAAGGAAGCATTGTGAGCAACTCAGGCACATTGCTATGGAGCATGGAACACTATAATCCCCGATACGCACTTTTACAGCATATCGGCTACACCAATTCCACTGATATCTTGAAGGGAAAGGGAACATAGCACTGCCTTTTTCTACCCCTGCCTACACATTCGGAAAAAATTACCACTAGTCTCAAATGGTCTTTGCAATGGGAGTTGAGACTGCATCTCTCCTCAGAGACATAACTACCAGGGTCTGGGCCTTGAACAGCAGTCTAAGTAGGCACCCAGACATAGTGCCCCAGTAGCCTACCCTTTGTTGTGCTACTGCCTCAAGCTCTATGTAGCCTAACTTGCTACTTTGTAGGGTAAATGGCACAATCCAGTGGATATGACATTGGACTTGGGACCTAACACTCCTGGTTCTAGTCAGAGCTCTGACATTTACTTCTGTGACCTTGGGAATGTCTCCAACTCTGAATCTCAGGTTCCTCATCTGCAATGTGAGGATTAATATTTTCCTGCCACACAGGAGTGTGGGGAGGTTTCATTCATTAATCTTTATGAAGTACGTGGGAATCCTTTGATGAAAAAATGCTATATAAAATGCAAAATATTATTAGTGAAAACCACCTATTTAATTCTCACCTGGAAACCTTCCTCTTTCTCTTTAATTTGTGATTGATGCTCACTCAATTAGTGTTAATGGAATTTATGTGTATGCTTTAACAGCAGCATAGACCCCACGGTGAGGTGCTAACAATAGCTTCCATGTAGATGTGCTAATTCATATAAAGTAGCCAGTCAACCAGTACCCACCACTTAACAAACACTGTCAGCTGCTGTGTTGCTGTGAATTGCATACCCACAATTTAAATTGACTTCTAGTATTGAGGGCTTCAGATTTGTTCCTCTGCCTCTAATTTCAGCATGAGCAGGCAGCTTCAATGCACTGTGTTAAAACATTAGGTTCCTAATACAATCCTTAGTTCCTACTCTGTTGGCATGCAAATACCATGATAGGTATGCTTTTAACTAACCAGGCACTTTTAAGTTGACTTCCCTGCACTTACTCAGCTTTTTAGCAACAACCGTATCTAACAGAAGAGAGTTTAGTCACTGACAGATAGTACAAATCCACAAATTGCTCATTAGCTGAATATGTCAAGTGCCATTTCATTTTACAAAGAGGAAGTGGTAAGCCAGATAACCTCAGAGTGAGCACTTAATGTACCTCAAAGTAGAATATAGCTTCAGTACAATATGCAAAAGAGCAACTTAGGAACTCCAAATGATTTTATCAAATACTCATATTGTGAGGCTCTGACTGAATGATAAGACCTCCAGTAGGAATCGTTCCTTTGAATACACATTAGGAAAAAAATGTTTATTAAATCACACAGTTGAAAGGCAGGGATTGCAATGAACTCTGATGAAAGATGTATAGTTTTTTTTCTTGTAGCCACTTAATTGAATCTGTGGCATTGAGTCTGGAATTATAAATGCTGCGAGATGGTAACAATTTACTCCATAGATTTTCATGCTGAGCGTCCACTAAAAAAAAATTAGCATTTGTGCTGAATAGCTTCTAATCAACTATTCTCAAATGACAGTCCTTCTCTTTAAAGCATTTCTAAATCTCCTTGCCTATGAGACTCCCTTAGTACTAAAAAGTATTCTGTGTGTTCAGTTTTCATCCCTCAGTTTCCAGGGTCCTTTATCATGATCTAATCACATTAATCTTTGATGCTAATCTCTATCTTTTAATCTTCTTAGTTTTCTTTTTAAAAAGTGATCTTTGGGCCTCTCTCAGGGTTCATTAATCTATTAAGATTCCCTGCAGCATCCATTTTATAGATCAAGATGTTGTTATATGGAGTTACTTGTCAGGAAGCTCTGGTTTAGCAATCCTTAATTTAATTAGTAGATTTTACCTGACCATACCTTCTGGAATACTGTCACAAGGGCACTGAATTGCCAGGCACTGGATGCTTGCCTTTACATAATACCAGAGACACCTAATCCTAAAAAACACCAACCCCTCACCCCTGATTTGTAATGAAAGCCCCGCCTTTACTGAATACCTGAAAAGAAAGGGCATTGCTAATTTTAATTATTCACTGCTCATCAAACAATTGTATAAGGGGAGAAAGTTTGACTATCTTGACATTTTTCAGTACCATAGAAAAGGCCATAGGCAAAATGTTTCATTTATGAGCAGATTAGGTTATGTTCTTTTGATGCATGGATGCAACTGCTTTCAGTTTCAATGGGAATTATGTGCACAAAACATGCCCAAGAGTGGGTACATTTTTTTTTTTTTACAGAACATGTTCTTGGGAAGACAGAAAATGAATAAGATAACAATCATTCAATACCTAATGTAGATGACTCAATGATTTTATGCACTTTCAGATACAAGCCTGAGAATCCCAATGCAAATGCTAAGTGAGCTCAAATCTACCAAGTCTTCTCGGTTATTTCCCAGTAAGTTCAGCTTGAAAACAGTCAACATTTTCATTTACCAAGCCCCACCATTTCTTCTCTAGAATACACTGGCATTTTAGGAAAGATTTTCAGGGGTGACTTATGTATTCCCTACATCTTTTCCTAATAAAAATAAGTGCTTTTCTTCCCTGGGGAGGAGTGTACAAATAATATGGCAGATAATTCAAAAGTCAGGAGACCTTTCAGAATTTTTGATGCCTGAAAATTATTGCTGAAATGGTTTTCAGCTACATCTAATACCACAGATTACTTTAGCATCCTTAATATTACCTTCCTTGTTCCTACCCTTTGCATGTCCCTTCTCTCTCAGTAATACTAGTGTACTAGACTAGTAATGCAATGATACTAGCCCTTACTCATCTGAAAGACAATAAAGTTCTTCCCTTTTCTTCCCCCTATTTGATAGTCCAGTATTGCTGAAGTCTGAATTTTCCCATTTTTCTATTCATGCTCATTTGCTTCTGAAGATGAGACACACACACACACACACACACACACACACACAGCAAGAGAGAGATCTATATCTATATAAAATATGTAGTGCTATAACAGGGCAGAACCAGCTGTAACAACACACACTGCACCTCACTGGAGTCCTTTTCCTTCTCTTATTAGGGTGTGTTATGTTTTGTGTTTTACCAAAGACCATTTCAAATGGTGAAGGAACAAGGAAGCAGTGGATCTGACTCATCATTGCGCTATGTTCTGACATTAATATGTGGGTTCAGGAAGAAATAACACTTTTCTTTGAAATCTTGTCAATCATTAGTACAAGAGCAGATGAGGGCTTTTCTATGTGCTGCAATCATTGTGATAAGAAGATGATATCACAGTTTTAACGCTGTGGATAATTTCTATATCTCAAAGGAATGCTGCACCACTTTGACCGTTTCAATGCTCTACAATCAGGTTAGTTGGTTATTCCAGTTTTATCCCATTTAAAGCACCATTGGCAGAGGGGGAAGAGAAGCAGAATGGTCAGCTAAGCAAAATACAGAGTAGTGGGAAGATCACCCGAGCGCCACGTGTCCTAACGTTCAGACTGCACTAGTGCTCAGGTCCTGTTTTTTTATTCTGTGCTCACAGATGGTAGTGAGAATCAAAAGTGGCACAAAAAAAACAGCAGCTGGATAAACTTGATGTGTGAGCAACCTTGGGTTCCCCCCACAAATTCCTAAAGTTAATTATGAATGTGTACAAGATTTCTTTTTTTTTTTTTGGTCTCGTGGCATTCCTTGAAATGTGACTTCAGGAATTATCAGCTGAACTGAAGCAGGAAGAAAATGCACAGTCAGGATCTGAGAAATTCCTAAGTATTGAAGTTACCTGCTCTTAAAAAGCCATTCTACTAAAACATGTATTTAGTAATGGTATTAAGCCACTGCAACAAAAAGTATTAGTGTTGTGGCAGGTTCATAAGTGACCCACCAACCTCCACATTATAGCATTGCACACAATTCATGCAATACAAGCTTGATTGTATATTGCACCACCAGGGTAGAGGTGAACGCTGGAGCAGGTTGAGAGTTGCTGCAAAGTACCATGAACTCAGTGGAGCTATCACAGCTGAAGATCTACTCCCAGACTGGAGCGACATATGAAATTACAAGGCAAGCAGAAGTTTTCTCAGCCACAGTGAAAATTTTGGCTCATTTAGATTCATATTTTCTATATAAGTTTGGACGCTGCTTATTTTGTCTTAGCCAACTCATTCATCCTCAGTAAAATATATCAAATATACAGTAATGTAAATGCATTTTAGCATTCAGGGTGATTTGAACCAGGGTCTTCCACTTTTATTGTTTTTAAGAGACAGGATTGCTCTATTCTCTTCAGGTCAATTGAGAAGGATTATTCTTTAGGTTCAAATACATCTGCACTAACTTAAGCACCTACTTAAGCGCATCAGTGATCTCAGATTTGAACTATCACACTTAAAGATCGGGATGGACTAAAGTACTTTTGCTGGTTTCTTAGCAAGCATTTGGTGATTATAAACATGGTGGTTTCTTATCTGTCTTGGGTGATAAATTCAGTGTGGTGCAGGATTCCCGATGGTATGAGAAAGTGTGTGTGTGTGTGTGTGTGTGTGTGTGAGTGTGTGTGTGTGTGTGTGTGTGTGTGTGTGTGTGTGTGTGAGACCCAACAGTTTCACTCCATTCTGTCAAATTCAAAATGAAACTTGAATCTCTTTTCACCACTGGGCTTTATCAAATATTGTTTTATTAGCTCTACTCTGATATGTTGAAAATCTAGCATAAGCCAAAAAAATCTCTGGAAGTCAGTATTTTAAAATATATTCCAAAAAGATATTCTTTGAGAAAGGCACTACAGGTGCATTCAGTTGTATAGCTGATTGCCTGATCTATTACCATTTGTGGCCAGGCAATTTAGCTTTCAAGCACTGAACAAATATCAAACTTAGTGTAGATAATCTTTCCCTAAGGCAGATCCTACCAGCATTCTACTAAAATTAACTCTTGGTTACTGATGAAATGTCTCACCATTTAGAAATATACCTGCTTGGCATTTGCTGAACAAATGCAGGTATCATGCAGGAATAAATCCCTCTCAGCGCCAAAACAGTCAGCTGCTCAAAGCAGGATGTAGGAATTATCTGGCGTCCACTGCTCACAAAATCAGGCTTTACTGATGCTTTTAGCCTGAGCAACTCATTTTCTTTTATGACCTTACACTTTGCTGTCCCCCTCCCCCCACTTTTTTAAAACTTTGCTGGCTCGAAATATGCCTCCCCTCCCTTCCCACCAAAGAGGATTTTTGATCACAGATGGTTTTGCACCGATTCAGTCCTTTCACACAGTAGGCAAGGTCAATTGTATACCAAAATATAGAGGATCTCTCTAAGTGATACTGAGATGCAATTAGCCAGCCTTCTGAGCTCTGAGGCTCACTGTTAAATTCGCACTGAAGGCAGGCGTAACACTGAACCTCTGAACAAAGCAAGTAACACGTTTCATCCATCTCTATTCCCCACCTCTCCCCTCCCCTACACTAGAGGCAGAACTCCTTCCATCTTCAGACACATTCCTCACACCCACTCCGCTCTACCTTTCTGTAGCTACTTGGTAATTATTACAAGAGATTTATTTTTGTTTCTTATAGTAGCCTACACATTTTAGTAGCCTGTTCTTGCAATGGCAGCCTCCATTTTTCTAGGAAAAATTCTGTCCCTGCAATGAATTGCAATCATGGACACTACCTAAACATTGAAGCGAGGGCCCAATTCTGATGCACTTCCTTTGGTAGTCCCATGGAAGCTATGCAGAAGGGATGCAGGTTCCAGAATTTGGCCTGTTGAGTATCAGACACCATTGGGTAAGTGTCTAGAAGCATTTCCACCAACACTTCATTTTGGGTGTCAAATAGCTGCTTATCAATGTTCACACGGGGCAGCCGATGCTAGAAAGAGCTCTAGAATCTAGATTTTTAAAAAAGACTCATGAGAAAAACCTGCTCTTTAATTCTGTTTTGAAGTATCCGGCATGTCCTCTCGTCCTGCAGCACATCCGCATTGTGATGGTAGGAAAGGAGCCAAAACGGTGGCTCGGATGGGCAGGAGCATGACCACGTGAGATCATTCTCTCCTTTCTTGTGGCCCAATAAATTCACTACATAGTATTCCCTTACCAAATCATCGGCTATATAAAAAATTAATGCCAAAGGTTAAATCTGTCCCCACATGTGCCTATATGGCAGTTACCAGAGGCATTAATTAACATTTTTGGCACCTACACAGTTTTAGGCTCTATTTGGTCCTCTGGTGAAAAAGCATCACCCCACCTGCTGTGTGTGTACCTGCCTGCCAGAACCAAAATGGAAGAGCAGGAAAGCTTTCCTGTGTCCAGTATGCTAGTGGTCAAGGTACTCAGCTAGGAACCAGGAGACCCAGGTTTTGGACATCTTCCCATGCGTTGGTTTGAACCTGCATCTCCTGCTTCCCAATACAGTCCTCTAACCACCAGATCTCAGGTTAGACATTAACCAGGCTGCTCCACAGCCCTCCCCTTGAAGCTGGCCATTCTGCCTTGCTTTGAATATTCATTAGGTAAAATGAATAGAGAGCAGTAAGGAATTTTGTGCCCCACTGGGAGCAAAATCCTTTTAGCCAGGACCTTCCAAGTACCGCGTTAGAGCAACTGTTCTGTAGGATTCAGAAACTCCTCCCACTGCCTTCACATACATAAAATAATTTCTTCCATTCACATTAATGACAGCACTACACAAATAATCCACTTCCATTATGGGAGATTTTTCTCTCCCTATAAAGCACCATCTAGCATCACTCCTACCCAAGGCAGGTTAACAGACTACTTGAACTGCAATGAAGTAGAAACTATTCTGCTTATCTGGCAATTCATATAAGAGAACAAAATCAGGAGAACGGCAATGATTTTGCATGCCACCACACTGGTTTCAATGAACATCTGCAACGGGAATAACAAAAAGAATCCAAATGAAAGTCAGATGTTGTACTACTAATGACATTTACGTAGGTGACAGATTTTGACATGTTTTGAACAATGATTCCTCTGCCTCTGTATATGGATCCTCCTCATGCTATCTCAGGTGGCTTTCATAAATCTGAATTACAAATGTGGAGTTTTATAGAATAAAATGTGGTTCCGGTGGGGAAATTGAAATTCATATCACTGTGACAAGGTCAGCCTTTCACTCTAATTGTGCTCTGAGGGATAGCAGTTCTATAGAAAAGCAGCTCTTGCCAGGAACTGCTGCTTATTGCTACCACTGTACATCTAAATTAACATCAGTTCTGCATACAATGAATGTGATTATTTACTTAGGATTGTATATTTTGAAAAGCATTTGAACACAAAAGCCAACGACATTTATCTTCCATCTCTTCTAATGAGCAGAGACAAAAAACCCAGCTATTTTTAAAAGCCTGTTATTGTGCATTGTACTTTTGTCTCTGGCAATAAATTCCACATGAAATGATCAGTACCATTAAGTGATTTATGGGTTTTAGTAATGTGAATAATTTAAAAATCAAAGACAACTCATTTTTATTTTGAAAATTAAGTGATTTGTTTGTAAGATTATAGTCTGCTTTGTAAAAATAAGCAGACGTGCACTGCGGCTGTTACAAAACTAAAGATGAACATGAGTCAAATACCAGTCAATTTTTTCTCATTTGGGGGTGCTTTTCACAAGGGAGAGGTAGTGAATCCAGATTTTAATGCTAGGTCTGAGTTACCACTAAATAGGAAAAATTGAGTTTACATGAGAAAAGTTTAAAACTAATTTTGAATCCTGTAGCTTGAACCAACCCTATTAAAGTATAATTAACTATGAATTTAAACAACATTTGAAGCATACATAGCTTTCTGAGTTACTGAGGAATCTGAATTGTAGATTTCCTGATTTCTCTAACAAAAGAAATGACATTGTAATCACATATAAGCACATCTACTTTAAAAAGTTGTTACCACACTTTCAAAGTTTTCCTCTGTTTGACATTTCTCATGTTTATTCTCAACCTAAAGGTGAATTGTTCTGGAATATTTTAATAAAATTGTTTTAGCCATTATTAAATTATCCAAGAATGAAAAACGCAAGCTATATTTTCTTTATTACCTTCCAGGTGATGATCTTTAATCATTGTACAAACAATTAATTAAGTCTCATAATTCACATACTGTAGGCAAATATTATTAACTTCAATTTTTACATTGGGAATCTGAAGCACAAACAATGAAAAATAGTCCATATGAAGTCACGCAGAAAATATAGGTCAGACATGCAAACAGTACTTAGGCATCTTTCCAAATATACATAATTATAGAGGTGTCCATTAAAAAGTCAGGTTTTTCTTGTTGTTATTGGAGTGCAATAACTGAGATACTGCAGCACTCCCTATACAAAAAAACCCCCAAAATAACTTTTGAATGCTACCTCCTGATATATGCTTGATGTTGCCCCTGTATTTGCCTTCTCAAGCATTTGCTTGACTGAAACCCGCCTTGACCAGGTTTGCTGTTTGTTTATTGGGCAGGGGGGGTGTTTGGTTTTTACTATTTCTTGGCTATTTGGCAACTACATGAAGTGAGTATGGTGGTCTTGGTCTACTTCCAAAGGGCTTCCGGGTATCAAGATCTGGACTCAAGATCTTGCCCCACACTGCAAAGAACCACTACCACAGTTTGTTATTAAAGTGCCACCCTTAGAAACCTATGTAGAAAACCAGAGACTGCGCAGATATAGAGACTGGCCTATGAACAAAGCCGGGTGCTTCAGATCAGGGAGAACAGCCAGCACCTTAGTTGTTGCCATTCTATAGGTAACCAGAACTAAACAGTTTCCAAGACCCTCTCCTCCAACCCAAATACATCCTCAAGATGTATCCCATTAAAAATAAAAGAAAAAACAAAACAGTCCCCAAAAACTACAAAACAACAAATTCTGACAAGAAAACAAAAAACCCTAATCTGTCCAAACGTCTAACTTAGATACCATACTTGCCCTTCAGTTTTCTCTACCTGTCATCCCTCCAAAGCTGGTATATCATGCTGTTACTTAAAACCCCTGTTTGATGTGGATACAGATGTATAGTTGTATCAAGGTCACATCCCAGAGCATATTGTCTTATGACAAAGCATGGCCCTTCAAAGGGTCCAAGGTCTTCCAGTAAAATCCAGAGCATATAAGGTAGCATTTCTCTTCTAGTAGTCAGAGTTTATTAAACACAAGGAACACCCGAACATCAGCCAATGGCCAGATTTCCATCCTGATCAGAAGCTATCTAACTAGTTCATGATTCTCATTTCATAGTTTGCATCCTGCTTCTTCAGACCTTTATTTCCTTAAAGGAGTCTGTAGTGGGACTGGGAGCCATGGGAGGTGAGGTCTGGTGGGCTTTCAGCCTCTGCCTCTGGGTCTTGGCTTTCTCCCTTTTGGTCTCCTGCCATGCTTTGATGGTATTTAATTATAAAAAAAAAAAAAAAGGGATTGGGAGGCTGCCCACATCCCAGGGTCTTGCTGGTGTGGCTTCAGGACCCCGTCCCTGGTTCTTCCCCATCTCAGGCAATGGTCATGTGCTGCTCTGGCCTGGAGGTTCGGTGGTTTTCGCCTGTCCATCCTAGGTGTTCCGTCAACTAGGAGTTTACCTCTGGTGTAGTCTTCCCCAATCTCGCCTGCCACGACTCTGAATCTTGCTTCAGTGGAGAGTCCAACCACTGGGGAGTCTCTCAACGGTGGGATGTCTGTCTGGTGCTCTTCTGTGAGGCTCCACCTCGCCCTTACACCCAGCCTTGATGAGTCACAGATATCCTTCTGGCCAGATTCCCGACCGTCGAGTCCCTGAGTACATTCACCAAGGTAGTCTTCTCGGCCTACCTGAAAACAGCCCGTAATATCCTACCCATGCCCTGAAGCCATCCTCATTTACCTGGCCGCCAACCACTTCAAGGCTTCAACCACAATCAGGCTCCACGAGCCCTATCTCCTCAACCCCTCCAACTGTGGGAAACATAAAATACAAACGAAGAATCGCAGGTACTCTCTGAGGGGCCCAGCTGCCCCTTTTCCCCTGCTTCCCCCTGGCCTAGTCACCAATACCCACCCCAGATACTAGGGGTCTATGTTTGGCCCTATATGTGGCTGCGGTGGCTGTGGGCTACTCCACACTTCTTCTCACTTGTCACCCAGCCTTAGGTTTCATTGGACCCACTGCGGTCCTCCAGCAGACAACTGCCCCCACGTCATCCACTGGGTCATATCTATGCCTTCAAGGGTCGTATTTTGCAGCCCCTCATGCTGCTCTTGCCTCCCATCTCCCATCTGGTACGCCCCTTCAGCTCTCCTGGTGCCCTCGATGCTCCTACCTGTTCTGGTGTCTTGAAATGTGCTGGCCTCTCCATCTCCCTTGCTGTGGCCCCTGGCGTTGGGATCCTCCTGCTCTCCTCTGCCCTCTCATCCAGGTTCCCAGTCTAGGGGCACTGCCCCTGGGGCTCCCAGCTTCTTACGCCACAGCCTGCAGCGTCCTTCCCGCAGCATGCTCTGCTGTGTCTTCCCCCCACTGGGAGAAGCAGCTTCCAGCTCTTCTTGCCCCCACAAGGGCCGTGAGAAGACCTCTCCTGCCGGTGCACCCGCCGGCGTCAGTCTGCCTCCTTCTGCCTTGCCGGTGGCCCGTTTTATTTCCGTCGGCCGGCAGTTGCAGTTGATGTCATCGGCCGACAGCAACTGTATAAAGGCACGGCTGATGAGCCGTGCAGGTCTCTCCTCAGGCTCCGGCTTCATTGCGGGTCCCACTGTAGGTAAATATTTCCCTTTTTCTTTTCTTTTAATTTCACTTCCCTCCGGTGGTTCTTGCCCCCGGGGTTCCCCCCTGGCATTTTGGGGTCCTTCCTTCTGTTCCTCTCTGTGACAGACCCTCATGGGCTTCGAGTCCCTGGCCCTGGTTCTCACCCTCTTAAGGTTCAATGCGGGGCTCCCTGGTCCCCATCTCCACCCTGATAAGGCTCCGTGCTCTCTGGCCCAGTCAGTGCTTTAAGCCTGACCCCCCAGGCAGGGCTCAAGGCAGTCACATGCCCTTCAGGCACTAATGTGACCTCCAAAACTCCCCTTTCTAGGCTTAACCTGGTCCACTGGTGTAAATCATACTGGAAAAGTTCAGTCCTCCAGCTAAAACCAAAATCAAGCCCCCTGGCTACATAATAAAGTCAAGCTCAAAGGAAACTCATAGTTCCTTATTAGTAACCTGCTGGATGTAAGGTCTCCAGTGGTCTCAGACTTGTTATAGCACAGGGCCTCTTTCATGGCAACATAGTAGTTAGGATTCCTCAGGCAGCCTCTCAGCTACAGCCGCCAAAGAGGAGCATTTTCCCTGGCAGCCTGCAGAAACACTCACTTGGGGGCTCAAGACCTGGGCTTATATAGGAACATGGTTACCCCCGCCTCTGGGTCTTGGGATCTCCCAGGCTAAGTAGCTGGCTTTCTGAGCCACTCCCAACTGTGGGTGATAGAAGCCAAATGCCCTGCTACTGTGGTACAGCTAGCTTTGCAGCAGGCAGACTGCTGTCCTCACTCTTTCTGCCCTACTGGACTATTGCAGTACTACTACCTCAGCAATAAGCAGCTCTCCAGCCTAGTATACCCAGGCAGCCTGTCCTGCTACTTTTGAGTGAGCAGCCTAGGTCATCTGAACTCTTCTTCTCCCTAATAACAGGGAGTCCCTAACTTCATATAACAGAGTCACATGATGGAAAAATGTGGGGCCTGACCCCAAGCCCCACTACTCCATGAAGAGAACTATATCCAGCAGTGTAAGGTGGGAAGGAGGACAACTGGGGCAGCAGTCTCAGGCACCACTTATGTTAGGAGGTGCAAAAATAGTCACTGCTACAATCAGCACAGCAACAGCTGGCACTGCCCTGTGCATGAAATTGCCTTGACATGCTTATGACTGTATCACTCTCAGCTTCTTTTTTAATACAGGTCCTCATAAGAAGAACATACATAAACCTAACATTGTGCTGAGCCATCCTTTCAGGTAGGACTAGAGTTAGGCAAACTGAGCACAGGCATTCTTGATTTGCAGGGCATTTCAGCAATAATGATCATTGGGTGGGTGAGTGAGGGAGCGAGCATTACAATAATCAACTAAATTGCTGTGACTACCCACTATTCCATTCAGCAAACAGCACTGGGTAGAGAACAGCTGATTATGTCATTTTTTCAGGCATACGATACAGGCCAAGAAGTGCCAAGTCCTAAACATGTGGGCCTAAAAAAAATTCCAAGTGCTTATGACAGTGGTGTGGCGGGCACTTTACATTTTCCAATAAATGCTCTGCATCTCCTAGGATCGGGTTTGAACTACGTTTCAACTCTTAAGGGATTCTGCAAAAAAAAGTGGCTGGGTTTGGGACTGCACATATGGGTCCCTGCCATTTTTGCAGAGCTGGGGCCACCAGCAGTGGCAGCCAGGAGGAGCCACTAGCACTTTCACCCTGCTTAGAAACATGCGAGATGGACTGGCTCCCGAGGGAGTGGCCTCATCTCTTAAGGGGGGGGGAGGGCTCAGCTCCCCTGTAATTTAAACCCTGCCAAGGATCACATCTTTGATGCACTGCTCTAAGCATTTGTTCTTTAATTCATGGAAAAGCTGTCATTTCACTTACCATTGTATATCAGGTAGTGTAGCTTATGTTTTACCCATGAAAAAAAGTGGGGTGGAGGGGGAAGAAAGACTAACATATCATGATATGAGACAGCAGCAAAAAAAGTTTTAATAAGAACACCAGTTGGTAAGTGTGAGCCACATCCTAGTTCCCTTTTCCACATTCTTTGCTTTTATTCTGCCACCTTCTCTGCTTTCATTTCATTTCTCATCTCAAGTGCTAATGTTATGCATCAGAAGAAGTTTCATTATCACCTCTCAGCTTTAGTGAAATAAATGCAGCTTAGATTTTTCCAGTGCTGGTCTTTGAGTGGGATGGGTTTATGTTACCCTAAAGAATAATTAGCTGCATTCCATTTCTTTACTGTAAACAATAAACGAGCTGCAGCTCCAGATCGTAAAAGCTAGGACCAGCTCATGCTTTCTACAGCCTCCTACTGTATCATAAAAATGTAGGGTGAACTTTTCCTTTCATATTTTAATGGCTCTTTAAAACCTGTTCCATGTTTCAGTAAATATATACACAGCTATGACACCCTTCCTGTATGTTCATGCATAATAGTAAACTGCCAAACAGAGTATAATGTCGGGTTTGCCCAGAAGCAAAGCTGACAGGTTGCATATTTCATAAATTGTGGGCTTAGGTGACCCCGGTTCAACCAATATGCTCTAAATTATAGGAGTAAAAATGCTCAGAATGAAAATCCAGAGATTTTCTTCTTTAAAATGATGTGATTGATGCAGAGACATCCTTAATTATTTTGTTCACTGTCTGATAAACAAAGTAATAACGTAGGAGTCAGCGTTGCCAGGTGCTAAACATCTATTTCAAGCAGCAGTAGATTTCCACTCCCATTGTCCTTATTGGCAGAAGTCAGGACAGGGTGGCAGCTTAGGGTGCCTATACACATGCAGGGAGGCTACTCCAATGTGCTGTAATTACAGTGCATTGGAACAGATTCAATTTATTCGACTGTAGTAATCACTAGGGGTATGCAAAGTGGGCCATATTTGATTCGGATTTGGCCCGAATCAGGAACAGTGATTCAATTTGTTGATTTGGATCACTGTCCCTGGTCCGATTCAGCCAGATCCGAACCTGAAGATTCAATGCTGATTTGGAGCATCAGCAATTCAGACTTAGATGCAACTTTCAAAGTTTTTTCTATATACCGCAAGGTACCAGCCTGGCTTGTGAATACTGCAATGCTGGGGCAGATGGAGTGTCCCACAGCAATGCAGGGGGTTTCTAAGTGCTACTGCAAGTGGGATGATGAAGGGGGGGCCCTCCATGTACTTGGCAGCGCACCCAGAAGTGGACTGGAAGTACTTTCGGGTCCACCAGGGAGCATGCAGGGCCCCCCCATGCACCCCAGCTCGGCAATCAGCCATGGGGGGACCCCAGGTGTCCCATCCAGACCTAGGATGCACTGGTGGCAGGGAAGGCCTCCCCCTCCCCCCACGCACTCCCCATGTGCTTCTGGTCCACTTCTGAATCTGCTGCCAAGCGCACTGTGGACCCTCCCAACGCTCCTGTGGTACACTCCACGAGCCCCATTATCACAGCATTCATGAGAATCCCGCTACCTAGAGGTATGTAGAAAGTAACATTTAAAGCTGTGTCTATGTTTGAATCTCCAAACCTTTCCAAATTGATTCGCAGAGTTTAAAGGGTCCTCTGATTTGACTCAGATTCAGAGATGCAGCCACCAAACTGGGCCAAATCTCTGCCAAATCAAATTGGGGATTGAAGCTTTGCACAACCCTAGGAATTACTGTGCTCCAGCAGAGTCCAGTGTCATGTGTGTTAGTGTCCTTGAGCTGAAAAATGGTGGCGGGGGTGCTTTAAAGCACCTCCGCCACCATTTTTCAGCTTGGGGGTGCTGATACACATGATGCTCTGGGTGCTTTAATTAGAGAGGCTGTTGGAGCTGCTCTGATTAAAGTGCTCTGTCCCCAACCCCCACTTCTAGAGTATATGTATAAACACCCTTAAAGACTAACTGGTTCAGAAAGGAATAAGCTTCTGTAGCCTACTTGGTCAGATGCTATCTGCATGGCGTCTGACCAAGTAGGCTGTTGTCTACAAAAGCTTATGCCTTTCTGAATGAGTTAGTCTGGCTGGGTCACCTAAACATGTGCTCTGAGATGGGAGGGTGGACATTTAAATTAGAGTGGCTCTTGGGAGTGATTTGCAAAGATTTATAGACGGGCTCCTAAATAAAAAAAAGATAAATCAGATACATCAAGATAGAAAAGGATCCCACTCAGAAGTGATTTACGCCCTACGTAAAAGCAAGCTTTATGTAATTCCATAAAGTTGCATAATTCACCCTCTCCTATATTGCACAAGTGGCTATTGCCTTGCATTGAGGTTGTAAAAGCACAACAAATAAAAGGTGGTTGTAGCTCAAACCACCTTTTCTCACTCATTTAATCAATAGTGCAGTTTTCTCATCACTGTTTCACTTACCATATCTGAAATCTGACACTGTATACAAGATTACCCTACCTTTTATTAAATGCCACTACACAGCAGGGCACTTCTGGATTTCTTATTGATGAATAGTACAGCACCACGCCACTATCTGGCTTTACTGAAAAGAGGTTTTTAGTGTTAACTTGAATAGTTTAACTTGCGCGGTTGTCTATGTACATAACTTTCTGTGGGCGGGGGTGGGAAAGAGACAGAGAAAGGACTATCAGTCTGTAGCGTATATCAAATATTTGCTTCATTAACAGTTGTTATCCTGTTAGATGTGGGGTGTTTTACTTGGAGCCTTCATTAGCTGGTTTTCCAACGCAATTTCATGCAATCTCGCCCATATCCACTGAGACGGGAGGCAGCCTATACAGTATCTGATGAAGTCCTTTGATTCCACTCTCCTTTGTACCGCTGTGGTTGCCATTATGGGCTATAATGTTCCCAGACAAAGGTTTCAGTGGCGGTAATGTGCATTAGACTCTAATCAGAGGCTTTTATGAATCATCTTTGTTATTCCAATTTGCATATCCTGTTGTTCTCTGTGGGAACTTCATCTGTGTTGTTTCTTTTGATTTTCTTCTTAAGGTTCATATTTTCTATTCCGTTTTGCTTTGTTAACTGGTTTTAAGTTTCATTATAAGAGGCTTCATTTCTACTCCAGTTAAGTAGTATCGTGCTATGCAACCTGGCTCATTGATTTCAGGGGAAACTAATTATGTAGTAAGATACTGCTTGACATGACTAAGAGTGGCAGAATAGGGACCCGAGTACATACTAGAAGCCAAGACGCTGTTTTGTTTAGATGAAAAAAGAAAGAGTGCTAGTGAAGAAAATTGTCTGAGTCTGCACTTCTTGCTGCAATGGAGACAAGTTACTGCCTTTTTGAACTGATAAGATGATGTGCACTTTTGTTTTAGTCAAAGTGTTTCAGAAACCAAGGAATGTGTTTGAATTTGTGTTAAATAAGGAAGTTAATTTACAAAGTGTGAAAACTCTTAGAAAAACATTATCTATTCTGTTCCCTCTTTCATTTTTTCCATAGTTAATTAAAAAAGGATACAAAGCCACAAATTACATGAAAACAATTACAAGTAAATAGAGAGAAGAAAGAAAGTTAACATTTGATTTGTAATGACAAGCCTAGCATACCAATATAGCCTTCCTACTAATGGTGTTGGTAAGAGAAAGGAGATATAATCTGAACCCATGGGAAGAAGAGGGAGAAAGTGCTTCTTTGCTTTCTCTACTGAGGAGAGAAACATTTCTTCTCACGTGTGGTGAAATCCTCAGTCCAAAGTCAATATGAGATTTCACTCACAGCATTCAAGGCAAGTTCTTTTCTTAGAGAAGAGAAGAAGCCAAATAACAACTCCTCCAAAAAGTCTAGTAAACCCTAGAAGCATGCAACCAAAGTGGTGGCAACGCACCTGCAACCAAAGGGCTACATCCTCAGAGGAAATCAGTGGAGTAGCATCAACTAAGGAATGAAAATCTGGTCTAAGAAGTCAGTCCCTACTCAAGTCTGCTCAGCTGCTTACTCCCATGCCAAGCCTTGCTTTTAAAAAGAGGAAAGAAGGGAGGCTGACCCACAGAGCCGGTGAGTCTATGGGGCTTTTCTTTCTCCCTTTCCTGCTTGGTGCCCATTTTCTTGGGCCCTGTCATTCTTAAAGACTAAATGTGTGACTTACTTCTGCCCCTAGTCATGCCCATACTTTGCAGATGATATCGGTGAACACTTCAATGGGACAGCTTGCCCTTAATGCAATATTTGCCCCACTCAGGCCTCCAATCCTTTGTTGGAGGCTTTGGCTCCCTTTTCTCTGGATGGGCTTCCCTTTAGCTTAAGTCCACTGTTCTGGGCCTTGGGTGCCAGCTCCTGTTGCATCCTTCTCGGGGTTTGACCCTAGCCTTTCTGGCCTCAAGTCACCGCTCTCACCTTTGCTCTTTCAGGCTTTGACCCTCTCGGTCCCAGCCTGTCTGCATCTTGCACCCAGCCGTGGCAGGACTCGAAACACCCTTGTGCCCCTCGGCCATTCTTGTGGCTTGTGCTCCTACCCCTGGAAGGGCTCAATAGCTTGTCTCTCAGGCACCCCATCATCTCCTCTTCACCCCTTATAGCCATACCTGGTTGGTTTGACTAGAACAACAACAACAAAAAGACAAGTATCTGCTTAAAACAAAACATCCCTTCCCTTTCCTTCCCTTTCTTGGGGTAAAACAACACTTGGCCAGTCCTCTTACCACCAGGCCCTCGCCTCTCGGTCTCAAGGCAATCCATGCCAGTCAGGGTGCCTCGGGCAGCTCCTCCCCTCCTGGGAGCTCTGTTCCCTGTGGTGCACCAGCCCGTCCACCCTCCCTCTTCTGTAGGGTTTTGAAGTGCCTCGGAGCACAGCCCCTTCTAATCCGGCGAGACTTTAGCTCCAGCACAGCTGTGTGTCTTTAGTCCTACTGAGCAATTCGCCCTGCTTCCCAGCTGCAGCATGGCTTTGCTGTCCGCAGCCCCCAGCTTATGTCTGCCGGTGCGTCTGCCCTATTCCTCTCATCCACTGGTGTTCAGATCACCTCTTCCCTGAGCTCTGCTCACCTCTGTTGCCAGGCTAGTCGCCCATCTTCCCATATTTACTAACAGAAAACTTTGGTTTCCTGTCACACGTAGCTTCAAGCACGTGCCCTGAAAAGCTAGAGAAAATTGATCAGTCTCGAAAAGACCAGTGAATAAGGGGCTCTGTCTGAAGTACCACATGGGAAGGGCAGTAGAGTGGAAGTGATTTGGCCCTGTTGATATTACGAGGGAAGAGAAAAGGGGGAATCAGTAATACGCTGTACAACAGAGGATGCATTCTGCATATTAAGAACTTTACCAGCTCTATTGAAAGCAAATATGTCAAACCAGTTTTACTATCCTAAAAATATAAAGTGACTGTTATTTGTAGAAGTTATGTAGTTTTGCAAGCCTAGAAATCCCTTATTCAGACATACTGAGGTTGAAAAGATCACTATTAAGAAATCAGTCCTGGACTCCGGAGACCTCTGCCTTTTTTCAAATGGGATTAACTATATACTTGCCACCAGTTCTAAATCCTTTATAGCACCATGGAGGCATTTGTACTAACAATACAGCAAATTTAAAATGTCAAATACTGATTTTCAACTGGAAAATTTACCGTTGATTCACAATCAATGCATTTTCCAGCTTCAAAGATAAACAGTATTACAAAGAATAGATTTCCTTGATGTTTGCAACCAGACAGGCAGACATAGTACATCAGTACTGAACTCACTAATTGAAGGAAATGGGTAAGGGGAGCAGTCACTAAGTTAATCAAATAAACCTTTTAGGAATATTTCCTAAAATAGCTTTTTCAGAACAAACTACTGCTCAGAGTACAAAGCACAGAAGGTGACAAATAAAATACAGTTGTAAAAAACAACACTGGAGGCTGACTATGTATTTTACACAAGGTCAATGAAATGTGTATGCTTTGTTAGTTGCCCGCATGTACTTTTAAATATGTTTTGTAATTCATTTGTATTCAAGCACTGTAAGATTTCTGTCAACAGACAAAGATAATCTGGGGCTTTCCAAAATTAAAGCAAAATCTTAATGGAGATGGAGAAGAGAGGGATACCTGAAGTTGCAGATGGAAGACAAACCTACTAGCCTAGGCATTCTGTAACCCTATCAATAAAAGAATTTGTGGTAAATAAGAACATTTCTTTTTTTTCTTTTTTTAGTCCTGTCATATTTTAACCATGAACCTGCTGTAGTTTGTACGATTGATTAAATATGTTTTTTCCAAAGCACAGATGAATATTTATGCAAGGACAATGACATTTCCCTGACAGTGACAAAAACATTTCCTTTTCATTCTTCAAGTGTCTCAGGGTAAGGAGAGCAATATGATACACAGAGAAAGTATCATCACCCTTTTGAACAACGGTGAAAAAACAGCCGTGCCTACAGTATAGTGAAGAATCATAGCAAAGTAAGGCTGGACGGGATCTCAGAAGGCAATATGTAGTCCAGCCCGTTGTTCAAGGCAGAATCATCTATGGCCACGCCACTCATCCTGTTCGGTTAGCCTACGCTTATACGCTTCTAAAGGTGACTAAACAGATTTCCATTCCAATTTTGCACAAAACTTTGATACTAGATTCATGAATGGGAAAAAAATTATCCAAAAGCACAACATGGTCTCATATGAAAATGTAAATAACAGCCAGGTCTTTGCCTCAAAATAAATGCATCTTCCTGCATGACACCTGTATAATTTTCCATGTATGGGATCAACTTACTGGGGAGGGGGGCATCTTTAATTCAACATCATCTTGGATTTGGGTAAATAGGGCATTTGACTTTTGTAGGTGGGTGGGAACAAGATTGGAATATGAATATTAGAGTTTCCTCACGTTCCTGTGAGGCTCCAATTTTCTAGTTACATATTACCAGGCCAAATGCAATTAGAGTTCTGCTTAGACTGGACTTAATCAAAATATGAATAAGGAAATCATCAAAGGAACAGTACTTTTATAATGGAAAGTTCAAGCTTCCGGTCAGTTCATTGCACTGAATCTACGCAGCAGTACAAATTAAATCTAAGTGGTGCCAGTAGAAAACTACTGTAAATCCCAGCAAGAAAAACAGAACTTTTTTTATAAAACATAATACACCAAGAGAAAAAAGGTATGTCATTATCTGACAAAAGTGAAAGCAAAGAATGAAGCAGAGAAAGTCAATGCAGCTACTCATTCTATAATGCAAGTTTGATGGACAGGAGAACATTTTAAGAGTGCTGACCCAGCACAAAGGTAGAAAGAAACATAGCTCCCAAACCTGAAAGGGCAATAGGATAGCTCTAAATGGAAAAGAAATCTTCTAATGTATGTACATTGACAGGGAAGTAAATTATTCCTAAATTGCTGAGAAAGGCATGAGATGGGAGAGGAAAATTGGAGGGAACAATATGTAGTGTATGTAGCTTTTAGTAGCTAAAATGGTGAGAGAAAAACGAATGAAGAGACTAGTTGGCAATAAAAAGAAGGAAGGAAAGAAAAGTGAATGGGAGTGGAAATAAAGGAACTGTTACTAAGGGAAAACACAGTAAGGACAGAAAATCATCATGCTGGGACACCAAATAGGTATATGTACAGATGAAATATGAACTTGAACTAAGGGGATGGCTGTCAATATTGGGGGGGTCCTTTATTTTTCTTTTAGAAAACAAATTCATTTCATTTTTATACGTTCTGTTGCCCCACTACAGTCACTAAACGCTAAAGTTACCAAAAATATCATAGCACATAATAGTAACATGTGAAAAGGACAGTCACATTGTAGAGAAGTCTTGACTAAGGTATTTTCCACTGATATCCTAAAAACTACAAACTTCAGCATCATACAGAATGAAGATATATGGAGGCAGCTCGTTTATAGATCAGGCTTTTTCAGCTGCAACAATTGCATGTATATCAATTAGAAGTGGTAACACTTCTGCTGATACATGAAGATAAGAGACTTTCGCTGAAAAATTCTGACTTCCCTCCGTCTCTAAAGTCTTGAGAAATGTTTGCAAGTCATTCATTAATTGTTCTGAAAATTGAGAAGGGGAATTATGTTTGTGCAGCTACTGCAGTCTCCTCCCATTACTGAAACAGCATGATGTGGGCACACTGCCCTTGTGGAAATCAGGAAAGTAAATGGGCAACCATGTTTTATTTTCAGGAGAGGGCTTGTGGGGAGTCAACTTCCTACTGATGAGCGGTATCACCTCTATGTCCAGTTTTCCCCAACAGCCTGTACTGAGCTTCCACTTTATTCTGTCAGTAGCTCCCTGATTCTCAGACCTTAGAGCATTGTAGGATCTCATGTACTTGTCTGTCCAGCTTGGAACTGTAATGTATCCTGAACATTTTTACTAATACAAATTAGCAACTATTCATACTTTTCACTTCTTGAATAGTGAACTGCCATCTAGTGAGATCTCATTTAGGTAACCTGAATAATGATGCTGACTAATTATCAGGAAAAGTAAAAAATGGGACTGAAGAGATAGGGTAAAACTGTAGCAAGAGACAATGAAGAAAACGAGAGATACCATTATGGATATTAACCTATATTCAGAGGATTTCCTGCCTAATCCCTGAATGCCTAACCTCCAAAACAGCCTTACTCTGACCCTGCCACCATCCATTCCCTGCGAAGACGAGTGCCATTCTTTTGATATGAAGAGCTTCCGACTTTGTGCCCCTCCTCCAAAAAAATGAGAATGTTTTACTACAAAAATTTTGAATGATTTACTTATTACTACCCTCAGAGTCAAAATCCTGGAAATATGAAACAGGTCAGACTTCAGCCAGTGAATAACACAAACCAAGCAAGGGCTGCATAGGTTGTTACATCCCATAACTTGGATGGAGGAGTTAGCTTAGCACTTTAAAAATCTATTGTCCAGATTCTTTCCTATGCCTTCCCCAGCATCCTAAATCCTCAATATAGCACTGTCAAGTAGAGCAGCATTTTACAGCACTTTAAAGGTGAAGAAATAAAACAAATTAAAACCGAGCAACAGACTAGCTAGATTTGCTATTACTTATTAAGTATAGACCTTGCTCAGACACTGAAATGGAATCAAAATATTTTATCTGTAGTTGTGTGTAAAGGGTATCAAGTTTGTCACTCAGATAATTGGATAAATTGGCAGAGCATAAGGATTCAATCTGTAGTGTTAGTCAGAAGCAGCTACCTGGGCACTTTAATCTTAATTGAAGACACCAACAGGGAAAAACCACCTTGAAGAGCCCTTCTCATCAACTTAATCTTGCTCAAATAATTAAACTATCTACTTATGCTGATTATAGAAAACAAATAGAGAGCACATGCCTACTGACTGAGATAAACACGGCACTCGATTCTCTCACACAACATTTTGCACTGTTAGGCTTTCTTCTTCAATCCCTGAGACACAAAGATTCAAATTGCTGGTTTTTATGTCAGTATACAAGTTTATCAGCATAACAACTTATTGTTAATAGTATCTTGAGGCAGCAACTGAAACCCTCTGTGTGCTAGGTCCTGTAGCAACTAACAAGGAAAAAGGCCCCTATTTTAAGGGACTTTCTGACATTCCCAGTAGACAAGATAAACAAGGGGTAGAAGAAGAAAAGAAAAGAAAGTCAGAAATGGAGGCACAGAATTACTTGGGATTTCTGTAACAGAACCAAGAATTGTACCTAGATTATCTGTTCAGCTAAAGAGGCTGTTTCTATATTTTAACCCAAATGTTTTATTTCTCAAATCATAATAAAACCAACAAAATTTGAGGAAGGGGTTTTTGCTTACTTGCTTGTTTGGTTGGTTTGGTTTGTTCTTTTTGCCAGTGAGTGTATTTCCACCCCCCCCCCCACACACACACACACATATCCTATTTACCAGAACTGATGGAGACATGAGACTGATGTCCGAGTACTACCTAAAATGATGCCTCAAAAGCAAATAACTCAAAGACTGTCTCAAGTGTTTTCCATCTACATAATCCCAGTGCTAATCGTGAACTCACTATCACCTTAAACAGTCAGTCTCTTACATTCAAAACCCACCCATTTTATTTTGGAGTTACCCTGGACCAGACCTTCACTTATAAATCACATCTCCAGAAAACTGCTTTAAAAATCAAAACAAGGAATAACCTACTTGCCAAACTTGCAGGCTCCATTTGGGGTGCCAACACCTCCAGGCCATGTTCATCTGCTCTCACACTGTGTTACTCAGCTGCAGAATACTGTGCCCTTGTATGGCCTCATTCGTCACACAGCAAACTAGTGGATACCCAACTACATGCTACAATGCATTTTGTGTCAGGCAAAATGTGTCCCACTCCACTCCATGGTTACCAGTCTTCAGGAACATTGCCCCTCCTCATCTCCACCAGACTAATGCTAGAGTAAACTTGCTAGCCAGACTCCACAACAGTCCTATGTTGCCAGTTAACTGGGACTTATTCCACCCACCACAAGCTCAGCTCCCCTCAAGACATCCAATACAGTCCATCCTTTTGACTTTTCCTTATTTACTCAGTGGAATGAAAAAAGGTCAGCACAAGCACCAATCAATCACCCTATCATCTCTGACCCTACAGTAAGTCAACCAGGATTTAATTGGCCATGCTAGTATTGGGCACTTCTCAACCATTTTTGAACTGGACCTGGTCACTGTGCCTCCAGCCTATACCAATGGCACCTTTGCAATGACAACAAATGCCCTTGTGGACAAGTTCAAACTGTGTCCCATACTGTTGACTCATGTCCATCTACTATGCTACCTGGTGGCCTTCAAACTCTTGACACTGGTGATGATATGTCTTAAAATGGCTGAAACAATATGCCGAAACCACATACCCCAAATAAAATATCAAACAGCAACTATTAATATAGCCCTATTGCCAAAAGTTTAAGGGCTTCCTTAAACTGGAATGTTAAACTACTCTTTTCTTACATACTTTCATGGTTTGTTCAGAAAACTATGCAAGCATGACATTGTATCATTAGGTATAATATAGGCATTGCAAGGGCCCTGATTGCTGAAATGAGAACTCATTTTCTCTTACAGTGTATGAGATAAAGAATGAATAAAATATTGGGCCTCAGATATAATTTTAAAGGGCAAACTATATTTAAAAATGGAAAAAAAAATTGACCACCTTCCAGGGAAGGGAGAGAAATATACAATTAATCTTCAGAGGTGCTGAGAACCGATTTGTGGGTTTGTAGCATTTCTTTAAAAAAATTACGTTATTAACTCAGTTATTGGGCTTTTTCTTTCACTAGCTCTTTTTAGGAAAAAGTGAAGAGGTGCTTTGATACTCGCTTTGGATGTCCAAGCATCCCTCATCCTATAACAATGACTTATTACATGGCAAGTAGTCCTTGGGGCACAAATATTCAATTCAAGGATTGAGTATGTCACTTGTTAATTATTTGGAGACCCACCAAAGATATTATTAAAGGGGAAAAAAAAGCCAGAGATCAATGTGTTCTAGAAGTATATTTAATAGAATAAAGATTTGCATAAATTCCAGTGATGCATATCCTCTAACGTGCCCTTTGGTCCCTTTTGATGCTCAGTATTCTTTTTCTGACTTCCAATCCTTTTTAAGACAAGCTGTATTGATTCTGGGTCTAATCTAATTACTATAGATCACTTGAAAAATCTGAATGGTAGTCATTTCTCCTTCATTAAAAAGAGGAAGGATGGTCCAATGATTAGGCCACTAGTCTGAGACTCCTGACACCTCACTTATATCCCTGGATCAGCCACAGACTTTTCATCAGACTTTTGAAAATCAGAGGCCCGTGATTGTAAAAGGTACTGAGATGTCACTCTACTCTGCTTCAAGAACAGCTGCAATTTGAGCTGGGATAGAGCAGAGCCAGGCTGGCAGGGGGCATAGGGAGTCAGCATTGGGCTCCAGATGGCAGCAGCAGGCAATGGAGGGGCTGGCTGGGGCATGAGGGTGCTGAGCTATGTTGCGCAGTGGTAGACAGGAGTATGACCCTCACCTGGTCACCATCTGCATGTGCATTGCAGCACAACAACTGACCCCACCGTAAGATACTACTGTCCCCAACAGTACTATCTGGTGGCAGAACTAATTAGTTTACCTTGTTCTAATACCAGTGCACATGTAGACAAGTGACGCTTTACTGCACAGCTAGTCTACCCAGCAGTAAAATGCATGTAGGCACATCCAATGTAAACTAATCATGCTCAAAAGATCAATTTTATAATTTTCATCAACTTCATGCATATTAGATACTCTGTAACACTGAAAAATTAAGAAAATAAGATAGCAATTTGGCAGAGTAGGTTGAGAAAGGTTTTCTAGTACTCTCTGATCTTCAGGAATGAAATAAATTCAGGTGACAGAATGATCTACCCTTCCAGCTTTCTGTCTTCCTTTCTTCATAGCCAGTCAGATCCTGACAGCAACTTTCTAGTATTGCTCCATAGTGTTACACCAATATGGACCACCTGAGAATACAGGCTGCTCCAAGTTTGTGTTTCCTTGGCCAAATAGCACTGGTTAGATAGCTTTTGAAAATAGGAGAGACTGATATAATCCCCAGTATAGAAAGCAAATTCTAAAAGGCATTCTTATAACATGTGTTGGTAACAGTTTCCAAGAAAATAGCTATCTACTGAAAAAGCAATACAGAGCACGTCTTCAAGTGATTTTATGCATGCCTAAAATTAATGCGCCTTAGCCTAAGGTGCATTAATTTAATAGATTTCATAGACATCAGGGCTGGAAGGGACCTCAAGAGATCATCGAGTCCAGCCCCCTGCCCAAAGGGCAGGAAGTGAGCCAATTTATGTGTGTGTCTACATATGCACACCTTAAGGCATTTTAATGCAGCTCACTGGGTGAACACCTTTGTAGCCTGCCCTGGTCAGCACCCTGGACAGCCACCTGAAGTCCTCCACAGCCTAGCTGGGTGGTGCAGCCCGGCACCAGCAGAGGGGACGGGAGCCTCCAGTCCCCCCAGATGCAATCAACCTGGACCCAGCTCTAACCCCCTCTCTGTCTCCCCTGCATGACAGCGGGCCCAAATCAAGCCTGCAGGGCCCTGCACTGCTACCAGTGACTGGTAGGGGGATCATTGCGGAGGGCACACGCCCCACCCAACAGGGCCATCCTCACCTCCGATGTCACTGGTGGATCTGCAGGTGCCCACCAGCTTCATCCCTGATGTCAACACTGATGCCAGCTTCTGCAGGTGCCAACCCCTGCCCCCCCTGACTCAGGGGGCACCAGTTGTGCATGGCTGCAAGGTGCCACTAAGATCAAGAAGCAGCAGGTGCTATTCTCCAAGGCAAAGTCATGGAGCTGGAACAGCAGTTCCAGCAGCAGCAGTACCTGTTGGTGTGCTGACTGACTTTGGGCTCAATCAACAGAGGGGCAGGAGGCATGAGGGCTCCTGTCACAGCACAAGGGAAGAGCCTCCCAATGACCCTCTGCTTTTGCTAGTGGCTCCCCCATGCCTCTCCCTTGAGGCAGGTTTGCTGGCCAGGCAACGCAGCCCAGAAGGGGCAGGATGCTTTGCTTCCCACCTGGGATTCAGGCACCCTTAGAAGCCCATGCTGGGGCTCCCACCAAGGACAACAGACATGCTGGGACTGTGTCTGCCCCCAATTCCTGGCATGGCTTTCCTTGCTTCACCCATCTCCATCCTGGGCAAGTGCCCAGCCTCCCTGCCAGGAACTGCCCATGGGCGAGGTTGCGTCAGCTCCTGGGGGAGTTGGGCACAATTTGGGCAGTATCCAGGCTCTTTCCTTGGCCTGCCTGATCCACAGCTAAGCCCCCACCCTGCTTTGTGCCATCTGCCTGGGATAAACTGTTCAGAGCCCCCCAGGAATTCATGCCACCTCTCCCACAGGCAATGTCTGGCAAGGAGGCTGGGCACTTGACTGGGATGGAGGTGGGTGGAGGAGAGAAAGCTGTGCCAGGCACTGCTGTCCTGGGCAGGAGCCCCAGTGTGGGCTTCTAAGGGCACCTGAATCCTGGGCAGGCAGCAAGGTGTCCCACCCCTGCAGAGCTGCATCGTCCAACCAGCAAACCTGCGCCAAGGGAACAGCACAGGGTAGTCACTAGCATAGGCCCTGCCCACGTTGCACTGCCCCTTCCCCTGCAACAAGTCATGTGGGGGCCTGTCCCTTGTGCTATGACAGAAGCCCCTGTGCCTCATGCCCCTCTGCTGACTTAGTCCCAAGTCAGTCGGCACACTACAGGTACCACTGCTGCTAGAACTGCTGCTCCAACTCCAGCATCTGCACCTTGAGAATAGCACCTACCACTTGTTCATCTTGGCGTGCTCAGCAACAGTGCAGGTCCCCGCAGGCTTGGCTCTGGCCCACCCAGTCAACATAGACAGTGTTAAGGCACCTTAAGGTGTCTACACATGGGTTAAGCCACAATTAGCTTAAAATCACCATTTTTAAGGCACATTAAGGGAGCACACGTGTAGACCCACTCCCTTAATGCACCTTAAAAATGGCTAATGCACCTTAAATCAGCACATGTAAATGTGTCCACAGTTACCTCTATTCTGATTTTCCCCACTGTTTCTGCCATAAAAAAATAACAAATTACTCTGAGTGTGGAACTGCAGGTTCCAGAAGAGAGTGTACTAGAAAATTAAAATACAGGAAGGTACTTAACTCTTAAAGGCATATCTTCAGAGGCATGGCAAGTTAATTAGATTTGACCTGGTTAAATGCGGCATAAGACAGTACAACACGATTAGGTTTGGACTCAGCCAACAGAATCTTATTAAAATTTCACCCTATTTCTCTTGCCCATTTTCCCATTTTTATACTATTCCACAATTCTTAATAAAATACATACAAAGAGCTAAAATTGTAAATTAACAGGGGGATTCATTAAGAAAACAAGGAGATACAAATTGAATTTAACTCAATTTAAGCCAATAGTTATGTCAGTGTAAAACTAATGCAAACTGGTATCAGGTCTGTAATCTATATTGTTTCCTTTTAGAAAAGTCCCAAATGAATACATAGCTTGGATCAGCTATCTGTATTAGATGTACATTAATGTATTCAGTCACTGTGAGTGCCCAGCATGACATACACTGAGAAGCCCCAAATACTTAGAGCTTACATATTACTTCAATTGTTGTGTTACTGGCCAGTCTGAAAAATCAAGTCCCATATTTGAAGTTGAGCCCCAAAAAGTATCCAAATGTGAAAATTCTGGCCATATTTGTGTGGTAGACCTACCAAAATCAGTTTGAATAAACATTCACCAGCATCAGTCAGGTCTTAATAATGACATTAATACAGAATCTGTACAAGTTGTGCATAGGTGATGCAAACTTGTTGGCAGGTGCTAGAACTCTATTGTAATCTGGAAGTTGTTACAGAACTCAGTAACAATTATAACACCTTAATATAATAGACCATTTGAAAGACATTTACAATAATCAGCAGACACCGTCTCTTCACAGCAATTATCTAGAGGTAGGATCGCCGATCTCTCTCAATTAACAGGATAATAAGCAGTTTCTAAAAATTTCAATGATATCTAAAGAAAGGCTAAATGGACCTGGCTGAATATAAAAGAAAAGAATAGCATTTTTTCAGGAGTTCTCTTCTGCATTCATGAGTTACTCAATAACAAAAAATCAAAAGAAAACCTTAAAAGGAGTCTCTGAAAGGAGTAAACTCCCATGCAGAGCTCCATTTGTGTTACCTTCAACTGCTGACACCAATGATAATAGAATCCAGACTTCAATTGTTTGAATGGATTGTTCTCCAAGACCTGAATTTGTGGCCATAATTTTCTATAGCAGATACATATTTTTTTCAGCCACGCAAATGATCTAGGGGTGACAAAACTATATTGTCTGGTGACCGTTGCCATTGTCAGAATAGATGGCATTTTGGAATTTTGGTCTGTGAATTGTAACTTCTGGGCCACTCTTTCTGAGGGAGCATTTTACACCATGGAGGACTTATTCTTAGGCTGTGTTTTACTTTTACTGGGTAAAAAATGTATGAGTTGAACTGACCTGCTAATTATTCCTCTCATCATGAATGTCTCTGCCACATCAATATCAACATGTTATTTCTCATAAAGGGTGAATGTGTGAACCTGAGCTACACTGCTTACAGAAAACCACATAACTTAGATTGATTCTGCCTCAGGCTTTTTGGATGCCTGTACCTAGCCAAAGTATAATCCATTGTCAAACCTCAAGAGAACATTCCTGCCATGTACAAGCAATATATATTGTCTTCCCATTTGCTTGTAGGAGAAAATGGCTACTTTATGGTTTTTTCCATGACACACTTTGTATAATACACTATACTGTTTTTATGCATTTGTCTTGTTCAAAGCTTTGCAAAACAAATTACACTAGAAACTAAAGTATATAAAACATTACATATAGTGTACCTATTGTAGTAATCTTGTTATTTGCCATTTCCTACTTTGATTACATTTTGGGTACGTATTCGTGGGTTAAACCACTGCATAAAGTACTGTGCTACAGTCCCCAGAGTTTTGGAATAAATCATCCTTTAAAAAAGTATCTCTTCGAAAATGTAGCAGAGTTATTTATTAGGGCCATGTGAAATTTCACCAGGTGTCTCATTTCGACACTGTTTCAACTTGTTTCAAGCTTGAAACAGCGAAATCAAAATGATACGAAAGGGTTCAAAACAGCCTCAAAACAAAACAAGGGCAGTTGAAATGTTTCAAAAGTTTTGAAATGTTTCAAAGCTGCGCTTGCTTGCAACTAAAGAAAAACTAAGGAGAGGGAGGGAGAAGAGGGGGGAAGGACTGCTCTTATATTGACTGTGATCCTTCCCTGAGGTCCCTTCCAATCCCAGTGCTCTGGGAGAGGGATGGAAAAACAGCTGTGCCTTACCACATACATCACAAGTTTTGCTCGTCAGTAGCTTATGGTGTGGTTTCCCAGAAACCCCTGCACCTATCTCCTTAAAACTTGGCAGGCCTCGTGGCCTCAGAAGGGGCTACCACCATTCAAGTTTCAACTGAATCAGGCAAGAAATGACAAAGTTATAGGCAGTTTCATGCTTCCCCATTATAGCCTATGGGCGAAATGTCAAAACAGCGAAACAGTTTTGATGAAACAAAACAGAACCCGAAACAAAACACTTGTCCTCTTGAAACGGTGAAACAGAAGTTGAAATGAAATGGTGCTGTTTCATACAGCCCTCATTTACCAGGTTAAGATAAGATGGATAATGAACAAAACATAGGTATTTTTAAAATCATGTCCTACCTTTGAAGAAACAGTCCTTGCTGTGGATAATGTAGATTTTCTTTTTCTGCAAGCATGAGGCTCGATGGATTTCACAGTGATTTTCATAAAATTTGCCATCAGATCCACATACTGGCATATAACTAGGTTTGCAATCTTCTAAGCATCTACATTCTGGCTGATTAGTCTCCTTGTTAACCACGCACTTACTTCCCCGACCACAGAATTTCTTTTCACATGATGCATGTAGGCCATCTTGTCCATAAATCACTAGAAAAGGAAAAAAAATGAATATTAACTATATTTTGTTGAGCAGAATTTAATTATTCTTTTGTTTCAGCACATCTATTATAAATTTATAGCATAGGAGGATTCCAACTACATATGGTCATCTTGTGGACAGTACTCTAATCTGATATGGAGACTATTTTTGCCTGATTTGGCAAAGATTTTAAATGTTGTGGTGTTTTAGATAGCAATAGACGTAGGAATTTTGTTTAACGACATACACGTGACAAAACAAGCTAATCAAGGAAAAGTTTGCTTCCATATGGTTAACTAGAATCTGGAACACTCTTCCAGCAGACGTGGTACAATCACCACCCCTGCCAGTCTTTAAGAGGAGGCTGAGCTTATTTGATCCCAACTACCTGATCTTATAGGTCCCTTCCAGTCCTTCTTTCTATGATTCTATACACTTTAGGTATTTACTGAACCACAGCTGCAGTGACTAGGTTTCTACAGTACATATATTTTGCATTTCTGACACATGACTCTGAGCTATTTTCTTCCTTTTCCACTTAAAGTATTGAAAGGACAAATGTGTAGTGGCCTCAATAATTAATAACACCCCAGACATGGGGAAGATCTTTTCCTTGAAAATTGCCAGTTGCTTCTGGCAACGGCAGGAACCACAGTGGCCAACAGTTTCAACTCTAAGTTAGTTGCTTAGGATAGAAACTAGAAAGAGGAAAATGTACTGCAAGGGCCAAAGTTTCTTTTTGTGTAGGTTATGACAGAAAATATTTTTCTTGAGTGAATGAAGCAAATCAAAGTGCAAACTTATCCTTGTGACAAATACTGTGGTTACATTGCTCTGCATTATGGGGTTGACCGGCTCTTTAAGTTGACTGCAATTCATTTAGCACCTCAAAACCTATGGGCTATATGCTTAAACATCTTTACTAATTTGGGTTAGTACTTTTCTCCATTGGTGACACTGTAAAATTCCACAGACTTCAACACAAGAGAAGCTAGGCCGAAAATCACTGCTTATAAGGAGTTTAGTTCTAAAGGATGATTCCCAAAGGTTTTTCCCAGCATAAACAAGGCCATCTGATTCTGGCCTCAGGTAAATATAATAAAAAGAAACTTTCTTTTCAGGTATTAACATGATGGACTGAACACTTATTTTATCTATTGTATGATATTTTTAAAAGGCGTGGGAGGTTAACTGAGATTGCAGTATTGTAGCATTTGAAGATTTTGTATTCATAGGCTTACAACATAACTAACAATATTATGATTTATACAGGACTGGAAATTTCCAGGTAAGCCACTGTACAAAGAGTAATTACTAGAATTATACTCAATTATGAGAGTTTCCCCAAACTGTGCTATGTAAATTATAATAAGCTCAACATGGTAAATTAGAAAAGGAAATTGCTAGAAAACACAAAGTTAGTAGCCAACAATTTGCACAAGCTTGATTTAATATCCCACTACTACATACTAACCCAAAATGCAATACTACCAAACATAGGACCTTTGGTTAAAACATGTATACAAAATGCAAAGTTTCATATGTAACAAACGCCGATCTTTTATGTCCTAGTTAAGCTTTTGTTTTTATTACTGTAAATTCAAAAGGAAAAATTGGACGATTAACTATTTGACTCAATAGCTCTTTAAAATTCCAACCCCGTCAGGCTAGGAAATATAGATTTTTTTTCCCCTGAATCATAATAAACTAGAAGGTCAAAGTGTCTCTGAGCTGCGTAAAAAGTACCATCCCTAAGAGGCATATCTCAGTATCTTTCACTTGCTTTACTAATTGTTCAGTATGTTTTGGCAAAATATCCACAGGAATATAACCTCTACATGCAACCTCTACTTGATCTAATTGTCAAGGCCGTTTATAATTACAGTATCTGCTGTACATTTATCAGGATAAACATACCAATGTTTGAATAAGGAAACATTATTGAACAACATTGTTATGAGCATTTCATTGGTTAGTTATTTTACTCAAGTATACTGGAAAAGTAGGTAAGAATTTGCTACTGGAGTTTAAGTTACAGTGGTTGTTTAAAATGAAAGGTTTCAATAAAACACTGAACACAAGAAACTTTTACACCCCGTACCTCCAAACCGAAATCATCAAAGCAAATTTTTTTTGCTGTTTTCCTTCTTAGACCCTAGATCCTGCAGGAATCTGTGCCCACCCACCCTTCACGCACACATCTTTATGCCTATGCAGAGTTCTACTGATGTGCCTTCGAAAGGTGAGCAAAATTGTTGGTGTAGGCTGCAAATTTAGGGCCATAACCTTCTGCTAGCTGTATGGACGCATTGTTTTTGGGGGGAGATGATATGGGTAATTTAAGCCTTCTCTTAGTCACTAAAATAAAATTTAAATCTCACTCACTAAAAATGTATCAATGAGGCAGGAGTCCTACTAGCTGCCATGCTCTCTGGTAGACATTCTGCAATGTGTAGCTAATACACTCAGGAACTGGGTATTGTTTCCAACTCTACATGTAACCTACATGTCTCTACATGTACATGACTCTCACTGAAAGCATTCTACCCCTAATACATCCAAAATCTCCCCATCTGCACTAGGCTATTATTTCTGTCTTCTGTGGCAAGTCAGCTCTTAAAATTAACAGCTACCCCTACACCTCAGAGTAGTTATGGACACCAGTAGTTATGGAACTACTATTAGGGGCAATATTTCTACATCTATCATGGTGTATTTTTTCTTATGTTAGCCTGTGTCCAACTTAATATTGTTGGATTTGTCTAAACAAAAGTTAGTAGTCTCACTGTAATGTAAATGGGTGCTTATACATGTGCTCCTTTCTGTTCTAATTAGAATTTGTTAGAGCAGACTCAATGGACTGAGCCTGCTCCACATCTAATTAGAACGTTCCAGTGTCACTGTGTGTATTAAGCCCCTGCATGCTTCAAAATGGCCTTGGGGTGCTTTAACTAAACCTCGTCAAACAAGGTTTAGATAAACCATCCTGTGGCCATTTTTAAATGTACAGGAGCTCAATGTGTGTGACACTGTGGCATTTTAATAAGAGTGGCTGACCAGGAACTGCTCTAATTAAAACGCCGCCCCTCTCCCACCTCCAAGCACATGTATAGGCAGCCAATATTTCTGACCTTTAATAATATCAAATTCCTATATAAGTAACTAAATACATAGTTCTGATGTAGACTTCTACATAGTTCTGATTTTCTATGACCATTGTGGATACCACGAGATAATTTATTTTAAAAATTTCTGGTTTTCAAGATACTATTTGCTTTGTTCATAGGCTTCTGATATTCTCCTAGACACTGAACCTTTTCTAACACTATATAACTAACAAAAAGGTGATTTCAGGCAGTTTTTCATTCAGTAAGTCTGACATGATTGGACTGATCTTAAATTTCTAAAATCCCCATATCTGCAAAATGATTTGTACAACCCTTTAAAGATATTAAGCTCTAAAAAGTTCTGTCAAAAAAACCTCATGTATATGGCATCCAATGTTGATAGCAGACTAAGTAGTGTGAGAGCGGTGTTCTAGTCATAATAGTCCAGAAATTATGCAATAAAAAAGGATGGCTCAGGGTGATTTCTTTTATTGGACCAACTGTGTAGTTGGGATAACAGACAAGGTTTTGAAAGCAAGACATTCTTCTTCAGGTCTGACCAAAATAAGCCAAGCACAGCTAATAGCAGAATAAGAAATATGAAGAACTGCTAGGGGGTGGGGGAAGATGAGCTAATGGCCAATAAAAGGACAGATCTCTTTAGAGGTAAATTTTGACAGAACCTCAATACCTAATTGTTACATCCAAAATGTTGGTCCATCTCAGATAGAAGGCTATCAATCACGCAAAAATAATTCTTATAAGTAGTCATATAAATAGTTACCAAAAAGAATTCTTATAATCACTCCTGATGACAAGATTTCTGCTTGCTTCAATAGAAGAAGTATTTTCTCCCCTTTATGTATTCATAATTGGAACATAATTATTACTTGTGCAGTTTTCCAAAACATTTGCAACATGTAGAGTGACTATCAATGCAAGATATTTTATAAACATAATTGGAAACATGGCCCCTGTTATAACGTCTAAAAGTTTAATGCTAACTTTTTGGTATGGGAAAACCCTGAAAACATTGCTACAAACTGAAAATGCTCAAACAATGGGTATTTGGGATGATTTCACATGCAGCATTTCCAAAACATTTTATTTTAAGAATTTGCTGAATATTATCATGGCTTTTAGGCACCTAACCTAGAAATTTATGGGTCAACGCAGCAAAGTTAGCCAATAGTCACACTAAAGGAAGTACAATAGTCAAAAGGAAGTCAGAGTTCTCTGAGCTTTTGACCACGATCTTCTTGTGAACTTTAACATTTTGCTCTGCTTTGTGATAATTATTTACAATAAACTTCAGAAGTCCATTCAAAGCGCCAAATCAAGTTGGAATTGCCATACACTGTCATCTAAGACACCAACACCATGAGGTTAGTCCTCTGCTTTTAAGAGAAGAATGAAAACTGAGAGGTAGTTCACCAATTAAATAAGCCCGCTGTCAATATTTTTCTTTCATGTTATTAAAATAGAGTGAGTTCCCCACTCCTACAAGGGTTAAAAGGAGCAGTAATGGAAAAGGTAATCAAGTGAAAATATTAGCTAACTGCTTGCAGTATTTATGAGCCCCACCATGCTGCATGAAAAAGATATCATGCATTTAATTTATTAGTTATAAAGTCATTTGCCTAGGTTAAAAATTGATCATCTTGCAAAACAAACCACTTTTCAACGCTAATTAAATTTACCAAACATGGCCAGAGACTAAGCTGATATATTATATTAAAAGTTAGTGTGATGGAGAGAACCAATCCATTTGTCTTCATCAGTGGCAGGATTCAACTTCTCAAATGGATTCTGACAGGAAACAAGAAAAGTTTGGAATTCTGGCTGAAGCCCAAATCAGCCTAATAGGTACAGGAATATAACTGCAGATCAGGAATCATGTCAAGTTCATTCAGAAGGCTTTTAATTCAACACAAGACTTTAAAAGAAAAATGAAGAGGCAATTGGCATTCTTGGGCTTATGAGACTATCCATCCTCTGGCCACTCATTAAGTCATGAAGATAGAGACCTTGCCTGCATTTTACACACTGTTGAATACATTAAATACACTCAACTTATTATAATACACCTTTTACACTCTCATCCCTAATCACTATTCCTTACTTGGGCAAAATTCCCAAAGAATTAAAAGGATGCTAGATGAAGTAAGGAGAAAAATTAAAATCCCAGGTTTTGTTAATCTGTTTTCTCCATATTTAAAGTGGAAGCCATAATATGTACCTATTTTATAAGTGGTTTATGAATTCAATAGCATTTATGAAGCGCTGTGTACTTGCAATATATTTTTACTCAGTCGGAATGAAAATCTAACCATGTAACTTTAAAAAAATTGTTTATGAATTTCTTTTTGTTATAACTTAATGAAATCTATACTACCTAAGAGGCATTATTTAGTCATTACAGAACAATATGCCTGCAACATTTCTTGTTGGAACATGGAAAATATGGAGAAGGCAAGCACAGCAAGGCTGATTTAGATGTAGGAGACCTCATGCATGCATGTATCTGTAGATCTTACTAACCATGGAAAATTTCTACCCAAAAAATAACTAATTTGACAAACCAGAATCAGTTACAGTAACTAATTTACTATCAGCATAGCATGGAAAGAGATTAAACACTGAGAAGGGGGGGGAAAAGTAAAACCTCTAAAGTTAAAAAGTCCATAAATAAGCAGTGAATGTATTATTTCATTACAATCTCAGTTTATTTTTTTTAAAAACTCTTATGTCCAATGTAAACCTCCAGAAATAAAACTGCACCAGGACTGGACATTTTTGTGAAGAATACAGATGGTAGACCTTTTCATATAGCTATACACATATAAGTTGTGTACTTGACACTTGACTTAACTTTATTTATTTGGTCTCGGCTGGTAATAAAGGTGTAGCTACTGTAGTATGGGTCCTTTCATCTTCCCTCACTAGCACATACTTATTATATGCTTTTTGGATAATTCATGCTTTGAAGTATTACCAATTTGGAGAAATGTAAATTGCAGTGGGTTCCTGTTAACAAATGTATATGTGAGTTATTATTGCTTCATTAATAAAATGTAAAGCAATGAGCAAAAATTTGTTAACAATCCTGGAATATATATATTTTTGCACTGCATTCCTATTATGCAAATGTAGAGGCAAAAGAAGTTAACCCATCTTAGAAAATCTATATTAAACCAGGGTGTGTTAGCTGAAGTGCTACCAATGCATACAATTATCTGTGTCTGGTCTTTGGTGTTCTGATTTTTTTAAAGAAAACAAGAAAGTTGTCTGTTTTGCTACAGATATGAGAATTAAAATTTGTGACATGTGACACTGGTGTAAGATCAAAAATATAAACTGATTTTATAATCACAAGTGTTTCGATACCTTCATGTAATAAGGCAGTTTGGAGATTGTGTTGTTCCTCTTACGTAGTGTTTGTGTGTAATGCACACAGACTGTTCCAATGGAAAGAGATATTATGACCTCCGAGGATAGGGATAAACATTATAATATATGATGTTTGTTAAGATACTCTATAGGAAAATAAAGATAGTGGGTACATCTACACATGCACTTTACTAGGGAGTTGACTAATTAGCTCTGTACTAAAGCATCACCATCCACATGTGCACCAGTATTAGGGCTCAGTAAATTAATTAACTCCACCATAAGATAATATTGAGATAAAAAAATGTGCCCAGTCAGCCAGGGGATAGACCCCTAGCACCTGTCAGCTCCTCCACCACGCAGCACTGCCACTTCAAGCCTGGGGATGACCCCGCTCCGTGCCCTCTCCCACACCAGGGCTACTCTGCCCTGGCTCTAATCACACTGCTTCACCTTCTTTTCTCTGTATACCTCATAGTGCATTTAAAAAATCTCCAAATCAAAAACTAATAAAACGTGCAAAATAATCTCATTATTTTAGAGATGACTTTATTGGTACTGATGTTAGTATATTACTGCCAGGCATATTATGCAGGGTTTAAATGATTCCAACTGCAAAGGCCTGCAAGGAAGTGGAAGCTTCCCAAACTGATCTCTAATAGCTTCTCTATATATCATGTCATGATTTTCAGGTCCAGTGTCCTCACAATACAAAGCTAGGAATTTCTCCCAACCACCAACATAATGCTCACATTTCTAAGTTCTGACTTTGGATCTCAAATTCATCTCTGGTACAGAAGGAAACATGGCCTTGTCCCCAGGATATTTTTTTAATAGAAATCCCATTAATTATTGGAAGGAAGAAACATTTCTTCAGCAGATTATTTTAATAGCAGATGCCTGAAAGTGATCAGTACTTAGAAAAGTTAAAATAAATCCAAGTGGGAATGACGTATGGACAGATGTTGTGCTACTGATGTTAGGAGTTTTGCAATTGATTTTTACAGTGTAGAATTGAGCAAGACAGTTCAAGGAAGGCTGTCCAGGGAATGAGATCAGTGTGACTAATCAGATGGATCTCATGATTATATGACACAATTTAAAAGCAGAGCATTTGACTAAAATCAAGAATACCATATTAAACTGGCAGCCATAAGAGCAATGTTTAGCTACAGTGTCCTGAAGTGGATACAGCAAAATGGATCAGTAAAAGGGCAGGTGGCTAATTCAATTGCAGCAACACCTCCATAATAAAGACAAATCAATGGCAGAGGAACTATCCCCATCTTCAGAATTCCTTTGTGAATAAAGGTAAAAATACAGATGTGACCAAAAGGCAGGATACACAATCTATTCCCAGAAAACTTTCCATTCTAACCTAAAGAGCTAATTAAAAGGATTCCCCGAGTGTAGCTTTGAATTCACAAATAAAAAACATGAGCCCACAACAAAAAGAAATTTGTAGAGAAGGGAAAAGCATAAGATGGTTAAAAGAACGGGAACACCTTCATATGGCAAGAGACTTGTCATTGTAAATAATCTCTATGACCTCCCAGTGTGTACTGAGAGAATGATTTAATTTGTACTGGTGTTACTCCATCTAGCAATAAAGTTATTTGTGCCCAACAGTTCTGAAAATAGCAGTACTCAAAATTAGATGACAATTTGTCTGTGAAAATTGACAGTGCTCTGAGGAGGATTACAGGTTATATTGTAAATGGCCTGAAAATCACAAGTGTCCTACTGTGGTACTGTGGATACAATTAGAACTAAATGTTGCCTAATTTCAGCCTCAATCAAACACTCTGGGATCCAAAGTTTGATTAGCACATTTATGTGGAAAACAGTACATTTGTGAGTGTATGAAACAGCAGATGGAATGGATATTAAAAAAAAAATAAAAGAAATGATGTAAGTTACATCTGCAATAATTGAGAGAGAAAATTGTAATTCAGTGTTTGAAAGTCTGGCTCAGTGCATTGTTGTCATTAATTTCTGGTAGACAAAACTTGATTTAAGTATTCTCTTTCCTATAATGAGAAACTTCGAAAGTCAGTGAGTCATAAAGAATATTGTACTTAAAGGATTATCTATGAGAGTTACTTGATATTAAAAGTATTCTTACTTCATGCTTCCAAGGGAGAAAATTAGGACTTTCTGAAGCTTTGGGTGGTGATTTGATTCGGAGGAGATTCAGCCCAATTCAGTGGCCAGATCTCTGAATCCAAATCAAATCAGGGGACTAATTAAAAGGTCTGAATCGATTCGATTCGAAGCTCTCCAAATCTTTGGAAAAGATTCGGAGAGCTTCGATGATTCGGACAGTCCCCGGTGGCTGCAGCATGGAACTGCAACCGAACTCAGAGCTCGTACATAGGGGGCAGGGGAGGGAGGGCCAGGGAGGACCATGGGGGAACCCCTGCCAGGCCCCATCCCCCGCCTGCTCCCTCAGCCCCTGCATAGATGCCCTGCCTGCCCCAGCTCCCTGTACTCACTGCTCCTGCTACGGCCTCAGAGCTTACCGGGGCTCATGCAGAACCCCCCGCATGGCATGGGGCAGCAGGGATTGCCTCCCCCCCCACTGGGCAGGAATGGCGAGTTGGGGGTTTTTCTTGTTTTTCTTTTTTCTTAAAGGGTCAGAGCCGCAGCAGGTGGGACAGCCACGGGGCAGGGGGCTGGGGCTTACGCAGAGCCCCCCCATGCAACATGGGGCAGTGGGGGGCAACAGGGATTGCCCCCCCATCCAGCAGCACCCAGTGAGCCAGGGCTTTCAGATTCGGTGGTATTGATTCAGGACAGTGATTTAAATTGCCAAATCGAATCACTGTCCCCTGAATCACCCAAATCTGAATCCTAAGCAAATACTATCTGCTTCACACAGATATACACAAAATATTGATTATGGCTCACATGTTTGTGTACCATGTTAATGGAATCCATATACATACATCTAAGGACAAAATTTGGTCCTGTGTTTGGTAATTTAGTAGTAGATAACCAGCTTCCCTTAAAATAAATCGGTCATAAAAAAAGACTTTACTAAACTACAATTACAGCTTCTCCATACATCAAGACATTCCTTTTTCAAACTTAATCTCTTCCTGGGTACCCAAATTTAAAGCTTAGTGAACAACCCAATGAACCCATGTAACAGTTAATATGTGGATATATTTTGGTCTTGATTAGGTCTTTACCACCACAGCACAGTAGAACAGTTTGAAGCTCATAGAAATAAAGAAACTTTCCAATATCTGATTTCTAGAGCATGGATCACAGGAACTGTGAGAAACAAAACTATTACAGTTCAATACCGCCACACACTTCTGAAAGAAGGATATGAAATCCCGTAGGCCATTGCTCAAAGTCAGTTCGTTGCATTTCATTTCTTTCATTAGCCCTTCTCACTGCCCCTTTCCTTCACTTTTACTCTCAGGACCATCCTTTCTTTTCTTTTGTTTTCACTTGTCTTTTACCCTTTGACCACAGCAGTGAGTGCTTCCACTCGACAGGCTACTATGAAAGAGAGGAGAAATCAATAGTTCAGTGTCATGTATCCATCTGTTGTTCCTCAGATGAAATTTTTGTGGCAGAGGTTGGAATGTGATAATGAAATCACTACAGAAGGCTTGCTTATTTTAATAGCGATCCCTTCAATTATATTCCTTGTGGAATCACTGGAAGTAAGCTGGGAAGTCTAACACTGTCTGGTTAGGTATATTTCCCAGTTGATACTTTTTTTTTATTACGCCTTAATTTTAGCGGCAACATTGGCCAAGTTAACATAAGCTATCTACATAACTTTTCATTTCCTTCCCCCTATCTTTTTAGAACCATTTTGTGAGATTTCTTTTGAGGCTTGACTGACTACACTACTGGTCAAGTTTTTCGTTCTTTCTGTACTTATTTCTTTCTTTAAGGACTCTATATTTTCCCTCTAGTCATTTCTCCCTTCTTTATAATTTGCTGTGATAGCATGAACCAGCGCAAACAACTTTTCTCCCTTTACCAGGTATAAAGCAGGGAATTCTTCATTCACTCTTTTTTTTAAATGTGTGACTGAAAATCATTCTTTTTAGTGCAGAAATCAAGTTCCCAGAACCTTTCAGAGAGTTCAGAATCAGATCAACTCCTTTCTATTTGTTTCCCCTAGAATATCAAACCCAAACACTTGAGTTTTGAAGGAATAGGAGAACTGAAACAAGTTTGAACTCTATGGTTCAGGCCCATTTTGATTTCAAGGGCAATTAAAACTACATCTTTCCCTGTACGTGTGGCTTCAAGAAAAGGGACAGTAGCCAAGGGTACTCATTGTTCCTCATGGATGACCAACTTAGTTATTTCACAAATTACGTACCTCATTCAAAAACAAGGGATCTAAATGCTGATATGAGGAAGGACCATAAAGATGTGAAGCCCCATGGACATTTCCTCATTCTTTGATTTTGGTCATCCATCACTTCCTATAAGATCATTTATGGGGGGGAAAGTTACTTTCCTTATTTTATGCATATTTTCTCTTTACATGTGCATAAACCAGATGGTATTGCATACTGAAGAGAAGGATTTTTCAGTTTCCTGACTACTGATTTTCTCACCCATAAACTGATGAACCAAAAGAGCTCATCAGCATATTTGTCTGGACTTTTTTTAATTGTATGTATTTATTTATTTTGGTTGGTGAAGGAGTAGGTAAAGAGCTGTTTATAATTAATACTAATTTAGAATATTTTTAAAGGTGCTCTTGGAGAAAATGGTTCTCACTGGTGCCAAACTATCCTATTGCTACTGTGTGAGGTCTAAATGATATGATTAATTATGTTCACCTGGCACAACATCCCAGGAGCCACACGTCTCAGTTAAAGGCCAACAACTGTTGATGGTCAACTAGTTTGCCTGTCTAGGCACCCCGCTCTGCTGTGCTGTCCACATTGATGACGAAGTCAACACAAGGCTAGCAAGTGCCAGCATAAGTTGGCAGACTCCATAAGTTGTTCTGGGACCACAGAGGCATCAGAACATCAATGAAACTGAAGATCTACAAAGCCTCATTCCCTTAACCCTCCTTTATGCCTGTGAAACCTGGACCATCTACCAGCACCATGTCAAGAAACTAAAACACTTTCACCAGTGTGGCCTGTGAAAGATACTAAAAATCAAGTGGCAGCACAAGATTCTGGACACTGAAGCGCTCAGAAGATCATCTCTCCCCAGTATCCACACCCTACTGAAACTGGCACAGCCACCTTTCAAGAATGCCCGACACTTGCCTGCCAAAGAAAATCTTTTACAGTGAACTGTCAAATGGAGTATGCTTTCGCAGCGCACCAAAGAAGCAGTACAAGGATACCCTAAACGTGTCCCTAAACAGTTTCAGCATCAACCTGGAGTTGTGGGAGTAAATTGCTTATGACTGTCCATCCTGGAGGTCATCAGTCCAGAGCAGAGCATTGGCCTTCATGCAGCGGTGCACGGCAGAGGCAGTGAGGAAGCACATGGCCAAGAAAACTAGGACCTCTTGTGTCCAGTCCTCATCGCTCTCCTGCCCCTGCTGCAGCAGATTCTTCAGGGCAAAGATTGGGCTTATAAATCACCTGCATACCCACACAACCTAGCCTCTACCCTCCCCCCTCCTCTCCCTTTCCTCTCTCTTCTTTCTCCTTTTCCTCTCTCTCTCCCTTTCTCTTTTCTCCCTCCCTTCTTCTTTCCTGCTCCCTATCTCTCTTCTCCCCCCCCTCCCCAATGGATGTGGTCATCTTTGCTTGCAAAGGATGAATGAACAATGATAGGGACTTCGGCTGGTATCTTCATAGCAAAGTCTTCATTAGCATTTCCAATATTAATCACTCCCATTTCTTAAAAAAGAGTTTTGTGGTATAAAACTGAAGGGTGGCGTCTAATTTCTTGCTCTTGGCACCATAGTTTTAAATGGTCTCAAAGCAGTCCCTATAAGGATATGCAGCACAACCTGCCACATACAGCCCTAAGAAGGATGGGCATGTCCCAACTAAAAACAAGTAAGTCAAGTACCACACTTTTCTTCCCACTTCCACATGCAGGCCTAATCTCAGAGGAAGAATTGAGGCTGTTTAGTGTCTTGCAGGAATGGGTGCTTTATTTTGCTTCAACTTCAAAAGAATTAAATTTTCTAAGCAAGAAGGGGAAAAAAAAACCATTCAAAGCCCATACTTCCCCATATGCATACAAACAGCTCTGCCTTCAAAACACAGATGTCTCCTAAAACCACCATTCCTAACCCCATGTTTCTTACACCTGCCATAGTCCAAACAATAGGTCAAGAGGAATTTCATCTCAATAATACTCACACTCTCCTGTGTAGGAGGATCTCCATCTCAAGGGAGAAGAGTACAATTCTACAGTCCCTGCTGCTGAGGATAGGAGAGCTGTCCCAACTTGCCACATTTTCATGGGATGTTCACTCCTCACCACACTTCCCTTGTTCCACTGACTAGGAAGCAAAGCACTAGGAACACATGAGTCATCACTTCACCCCTTAGTACTGGAGCAGTAAAATGGCATAAATCTGCCCAGGAAAAGGAACCAAGCCCTTTAGCCCCTACCTAACCAAAATGGGTTTTCAGCCTTAGATTTCACAGATTTCATAGGCATGCGGGCTGGGAGGAACCCCAGAGGACCATTGAGTAGACAGTACAATGTATCAGAAAAAAGCAAATTCTACATATAGGGTATCCCTAGAAGGAATTACTTCCCCCACACACTTCATAATATGCCTTCTCATATCATGCAAATATAATTCATGAGGGATCTTCAAAGAGCTGATAACATTCAGTTCTTTAACACCAGCAGTCTTCTAATAAAATTATATTATAAACAAACTCAACATATTAAGAGACCTTTTAGATTGGACCTTCTCTTCTTTTTTAATAGTTTGTTTATTTTTTCCAAATCAGGTTAAATTTTAGGTGAACAGCTGCCAAAAGAGAATCCACCAATACTTTCAGCTCTGTACAAAAAATTAATAAAAACTCCTAAGAAAATATAACATTTAGTTACATCCTACGGACAAATAAGGTAGACAACACTGCCAAAACTAAGGACTAAGCATATACATCATTTTGTTTAAAGTCTATTTCTGAGTGTTATGCCTTTTGTGCAAAAGCTTTCCATTTGGTGAAACTACAAAGAATGGGAAGGGAAAGGGAAAGGAAGTTTTAAAGCTATTTAGCTATTAGGGGTTTATATTAGTGCTGGTATTTCCTACTTTAGAGTTTTTTACTTTTTTAGAAAGTGTAGTGTATATTTGACTTATTGCTCCATTAGTTGATTGAAGAGGCAGCTTCAGAAATGGGATTACTGGCATTCCTATATCACATCCAAATCAGCTTCAACTTTCAGCTGAAAACTGTTGTGGTAGCACAGTGTCTTTTTGCATATTTTTTTCCAAGAGATTTCATTTACGTTTTCTTGACTGGATGCTGTTTGGCTTCATACATTATAAGCATAAGCACATTACCATATAATAGTGTGAGGTAGAAGCCAAACTGTTCCATTATAGGGACAATTACAATCATGTAACCACTGAATGAGGATGTGTTACATTTATGTTGGGACATGGAGGGTAGGACATTTTTATAAATCAGTCTTGAGTTGGTGGTCCTCAAAAAGAGAAATAACAAGTCAAGGCACCTGCTCACCAGCTCTGAGTAAATAAGTTGCTTCCTGTCTATATCCTCTAACCTCTCTTAATGAGTCATTTAATTTCAGTCAAGAACAGTGCTGGACAGATTAATTGTGGAGTAGGAAGAAAAGAGAGAGGGAGTGGAGTGGGTTAATAGCACTACTCAACCACAAAAAGAGAAAGAGAAGAAGGAAGGTACAAAGATATGAAAGAAAGAGAATGGAGAGTTATTCAGGTACCACAGTGGTAGGCATGGTAGAAGTAAACTGACCTCTAACTCCTTGACTGTGATTGTAGACTTGTGACACTAAAAGTCCATTCATTATCCTCATCCAACTTAATGTTCTCCTTGGTATTTGGGTTTGGTCATCATTCAAAATACAGCAAGTGGATACTTAGATAAATGTTCAGCTCTTACTGAAAATACTTCAGATATCAAAATACTCCCTGATATAAGCAGGACTGAATTGGACTCCAGAACTTTTTTCATTTTGGAATCCTGCTTCTCCTTGCTACAGTGGCCTGTCTTAAAACGCAAGGCAATATTTTTCCAAAGGGTCCAACTAACTCTGGAAGCTAAGTACTTTTCAAAAGTGACAAGCAAAAATATTTTATGATAAAATAAGCTTAGTTATTCACAGATTTAGCTTGAGAGACCTATGAAGAGTCATTAAAAAGACTGGCAGGGAAATCATTTAATGGAGGATGGAAAAGAAAATCAGGGGAATGCAGTATAGAAAGCGACGGAAAAGCAGTAGTAGATGAAGTGGAATGAAACTCCACTCTGTCTAAGGAGAACAAAGAAATGTTGATTTGAGGTTTCCAGTGAATTGCAGGTGTTGATCCCTACGCTATTCAGCTGCTTTCAGTGGAGTTCTGCACAAGACATAGATCAACCCACGTTGATCTCGCTGCAAGAATGAAGCTCTAAACAGCAGATACAGATTTAAAGCTGTAAAACTCAAGGTGTGGGGAGAAAGAATCTCCAACACACCTACAGACTGGGGCATACCATTCTGAGTACCACCACAGTGGAAAGACATGTCAGAGTCCCGGCTGACACAAAAATGAACACAAGTCGCCAGTGTGATGAGGTGATAAGCAAGGTTAACCACACTCTTTCTTGCATCAGCAGGTGCTTCACAAGGAGGTCTAGGGAAGTGATAATTCCCTTTTATGTAGCACTGGTGAGGCCGCAGATGGAGTACAGTGCCCAGTTTTGGGCACCGCACTTCAAGAGGGATGTGGATGACCTTGAGAGGGTTCAGAGGACGGCTACTCATATGGTTGAGGGCCTGCAGGTAAGACCCTATGAAGAGAGACTGAGGGATCTGAATCTCTTCAGCCTCTGCAAGAGAAGGCTGAGAGGCAATCTCGTGCCTGCCTACAAACTCATTGGGGGGGGGGGTCAACAGGGAAAAGGGGACACTCTGTTTACCAGGGTGCCCCTCAGGGTTACCAGAAATAATGGCCACAAACCAAAGGAGACTAGATTTAGATTGGACATAAGGAAGACATTCTTTATGGTAAGGGTTGCCAAAATATGGAATGGGCTTCCAAGGGAGGTGGTGCTTTCCCCTACCTTGGAGGTATTCAAGAAGAGATTAGACAGGCATCTGGCTGAGGTTACTTAACCCCAGCGCTCTTCCTGCCTGGAGCAAGGGGTTGGACCTGATGATCTACCAGGTCCCTTCTGACCCTGGAAATCTATGAAATCTATCTATGAAATTTTACAATGGCTGATAATGACAGCTGGCCAGAAAACAAAAATCCATTTAATAAAAATTGTTTTATTTTGCTAAAGCATTAAAAGAAGACCTTTCAAAAATTTCAATTGGCAAGGGAGAGTAGGGGGAAAGATAGTGAGAGAGAGTGAGAAATATAAAAAGAGGGAGAATAATTCACCTCAAAATAGTTAACAACACAGTGGTTCAAGCATTCCCCTGAGATGAAAGAAGTTCCAGTTCAAGTCCTTGCTCCTTCTATTTAGAGAAAATGTCTTGAAACTGCATCCTAAGTGAGAGGGTCTAAGCCTAAACTGCAACCTGAAACCAAAATTATTTTTTGATGAAAGATTAATCTAAAACAATATATTTTCATGAGGTTTCTGGCTTTCAATTAATCTTCATTCTTACAATGAAGAAACAGTTCACTGAAAAAATTCTGATCATTTTTACATCTGTGCCAGTAAAGGAAACCATAGGAGGTCAGTAAGCATATTAAAGATTCTATAAAATACACAAAATTGAACACCAATTTGATTTAAAATAGTAGTAAAATTGGGGGGGGGGAGAGAATTGAGAGAGAACGTTTGCAAGACGACAAAAAGCACGTGTGCTGAGATTTATAGAGTGAACAATAGTTTAAATAACCATCTTAGTACCTGAAAAGGGTTCCCGGCTTAGTAAATGTGGTCTTTAAAAGGATAACAAAATTGTACTAGAAATGGCTTGAGGATGTTTTCCATCCATTTCCTAGCCACGTGTGCATGGTGTACTCATTTTTATAAGTTGTGCTGCCCAATTTTAATGTTGCAGGCCACTGGAACTTCTCTGACAAGCCGTTGGAAGTCCATCGAAATGGACATTGATTAATGTTCTTTGAAATTATCATGTCAGAGCACCATAAGCTTTCATTTCACTTGAACCAGTCATAATAAGTGCTAAATACTGAAGTGGAGACCAGATTGAAAGCCTACTGAACTGCAGTGCAATTAACAATTCTTTGCATCTCTCTTTTTGATTATTCTTATCTTTAAGGAAGCTCTTTTCAAGGCTAGTACATTTAAAGACATGCTGTTTCTATATGATACCAATGCTGTTCACATTGGTTTTGCAAGCCACCACAGTTTTATCTCTTTTTTGTCACCTAACTGCAACAGAAGTTGTTATATTCCAGCACTGTTATATCTGCATGCATCTTATTTTTGTTGTCTTTGTCACCGTCTGACCCATCTGGGGCCTTTGCTATTTTGCAGCATCTTTTAGCCATGTTTGGACAAACTCTTGACATTCTGACCTTTTCCAGTGGTTGTGTCTCAGAGCTAACAGCTTCTAGTTAATAGCAAGTCTTTCAAGGCTACAGCCCTACTGCATGACAGCTACTCAGCCCTCTTCTTACATACTGCACTTTTTCATCATGAAAGGAAATTAGTCTGACTCTTTGATGGAAGATTTCCTATTTAATGGTCTCTAGAGCTCTAAAAAACCTGCTTCTGAACATCAGCTTTTGAAATCTCTCTCTTGTACAGATGAAAATCTCCATTACATACCACACTTGTTTGGATGAGGACAAAGTTGATGGTTCAGAACTTGCAGAGGGACTGAGTCCTTCCCTATTGAGGAATGATCATTTGGCTGTGGCTAATTAGAGTTCTCTCTGAACTTGACCTGACCATGTCTATGGTTTCTGGAAAACTCTAGTAACCCCTCCTCATACACCATATTACTTGCATTCTGTCATATTTCTGAACTTTTGAGATTTAATCAGAACTAAGGAGACAGAAGTAGGGACTGGGGAGTGGGGGAGAAGAACTGAAGTACTTTGAAATATGCTGCTTACATGGTAAGGAAGTAAAACATCCATAAGGACTAGGCCTGTGCAAAGTGGGTAATATTTGCTTCGGATTTGGCCAATTTGGGGGACAGTGATTCAATTTGATGATTCGAATCACTGTCCTGATTCGATTCAGCCGAATCTCCAAATCAGCCAGGCCTGGCCCATCCCCCACCCCTCTCCCAGCTCAGCAATGGCTGGCCCACCTGCCCCAGCCCCCAGTACTTGTGGGGCTTGATGGCTACCCCACCCAACGCCCCCCTTGCTCCCCCAGACTCCCCAACGGCTGCCCTGCCCAGCCCCAGCTTGAATGCCCTGCCGCCCATAGCTGCCCCCCAGTTTCAAAAGAAAAGTAACATGCATCATTTCTAGCTAAAATAAGATCATGGATACTCTATGCAAATTGCTACAGCCATGTTTAATTTCAAGGTTATTGTTTTCAAATTTGCTCCTTACTTACATGTGCTCAGGGAGAGCAGGGTCTAAAAGTAAGGAGAGGGAGAAGGGGCTGCCAGGGGAAAATGTTGGGGTGAATCAGAGAGTAAAGGGCTACTACCTGCTGCCCCGCGTCCCCCTGCTTCCAGGTTTATTTTCCCTGCTGTAGCAGTGGGAAGGGGACAAATTCAAGGCAGCCTCCAAAAATTAAATTCTATACCTAGAGAATTATAACAAATTTATAAGAGTTCCATAAATAAAATCTAATTATTAGGAGGTCACCATATAATCAGGGCCATCTTGTGCTCAAGTAAATATGGTACATATCTGATTTCATCAGCTGTGAACAAAACAGAGCAAAATGTTGCAACAGAAAAAGTGTTCATTCCGCTTTGTACCACTAGTTATCAGGGACAGGGGGAGCTAGAAGCATAAGAATTTATTGTTGTGGTTTAACTTATCTGTGTCCTTATTAGGAGTATGAGAAGCTTCAGGTGGTGATTTAATTCACAGGAGATTCGGCCCAGTTTGGTGGTTGAATCTCGGAATCCAAATCAAATCAGGGGACCAATTTAAAGGTCCGAATCAATTCAAAGGTTTCTGAATCTTTGGAAAAGATTTGGAGAGCTCTGATGATTCAGGCAGTCTCTGGTGGCTGCAGCAGGGAGCTGCAGCTGACTCCAAACTGCTAAGTACTAGGGGCAGGGGAGGGGAGCCTTGGGGAGGGGCTTGAGGACAATGGGGGGGACCCCAACCAGCCCCCCAAGCCCTCCTGACCCCCACCCACTCTTCAGCTCCTCCATGGCTGCCCCTGTCCATCCTAGCTCCCAGTACTTTAAATAAAAGCCCCAGTGCTCACTGGGTGCTGCTGGGTGTGGGGGGTGATCTCTGCTGCCCCCGACTGCCCCACACTGCATGGGGGGTTTTGTATGAACCCACCAACCCCCCCCGCTCCTCCAACCCCCCCACGGGTGCCCTGCTGGGGCCATCTCTGACCCTTTAAGACAAAAAAACCAACAAAAGCCCCAGGACTCACTGCTCCTGCGGCAGCCTCACGGCTTTGGGGGGTCATGCCGGGAGGTGGGGCAGCCCCCGACTACCATATGTCTTATCCTAATGGGCTACACTAACCTATTTTTGTGGTAGATTTCTAGCAGCATGTTTGCACAATGTGAGCCAGGAGTATAATAGCCATGCTCAGTGCTGGCCATATTTAATCAACTTCATAGTTGATTTCCATAGCTGAGCAGATATTGCTTTTGACAACAGTTTAATGATAGACAATCTATAAAGTGAGGTTTCCTCATATTTGTATAAGACAAGGAGCTTTCCCCTCTATGCCAGTTAGTGGGGAAAACCTCATCTTGTATTTGAGTAAATATGGTATTTATCTGTTGGGTACAACTCCAGATTGCTGAAATAATAATTCATTTAAAAAAAAAAAAAAAAAAAGCCCTGAAAAGCTAAGAGTGAAAAAAGAAATCCCTACGTTTGTGTAATAACTTAAATACTGTTTAAAGTGGCAAAATTCAGAAACTGAATGATAACACTGACACACCAAACTCAGATCCTGCTGCTTTCCCTTATTCCATTGCTTTTTGTGTAATATGAGCTAGGAATGAAATGACAGCCTAAATTCTGACTGTCACCATTTTGTCAGATTTTGTTACATTCTTAATGTCCTATTCAACGTAGTCTTTTGCATTCATAATCCTCGTCACAATTTAAAGAACCAGGGAGAGGATGAAATGGACAGAACTTGCCAGCAAGAATTCAGATATAAGGTTTATTTAGAACTGAGATATAAGACTGCATTAAAGCCATCTTGATTTACAAGAGCTGAGGATCCAGCTGAATATATGAAATGAGATATGGTATAATGCTATATGAAAACTGATGAGAAGATTATCTAATAGCCATCTAGACCAGAGCTGCCTAATGTGAGCCATGGGCCCCCCAGCTGCGTCCCCCGACATACAGCACTGTATGCATAGACAGGTCTCTCTCTTCCTCCCCACCACTGCACATGCAGGTGACCCTTGAACTGTACATGAGGACAGCCCCCCCCCACTGCTCTGCGGACACGGCGGGCACACCCTCCCCCTATCACCACACATATGGCTGGGTCCCTTTACCTCTCTGCTCCCTTTCTCCCTTTCTATAAATAAAATCAATTAACCTTAAATCTTGGCGGGGATGAGTGTACCCCTTGTCCCCCCGACATGTTGTCAATGCCCAGCAGGACACATAGCACTGACAGCAGCAGCTCCCGCAGGGAGTGCAGCCCACCACACCCCATGCCTGCCAGTCCCCACGGCAGCCTCCACTCCTGGGTGCCTGTGCTGCCGCTGCCCAAAGCCCTGAGCTCCAAGCCCTGTGCCCAGAAGTGAAAGCAACTTAGGAAGTGTCGCCCAGCCAGGAGGAGGAGGGGAACCCAGCCTTGCCTCTCATCACCCTCCCATGCTCCCCACAGCTCCAGGCAGCTTATTGCAGGCTACAACTCTGCCAGACTGCAAAGTTTCCCACTTCAAAGTGGAAAATCTGGCTTTTCTCCTTTAAAGGGGAAAATCCACATTTTTCCCACAGGAAACAGAAAACCTGATCCCTGGTGACTGAAAACCAGTCTATACCCTTAACAGGACAGCAGTTCAGCATACAGACTGGTTTAAAAATGATGGAACCCAATCTAAGATTGCCCCCCACCCCAAGCGGGAATATGTGTTGTGTTTGCTACCGATATGAACTATGTTACTTATACAAAACCGCATACCTTTGATCAATTCTGCCTCAGGCTTTTTGAATGCCTGTATCTAGCCAAACTGGAAAGGCAGTAAATAACAATGGAACAGTGGTCCCTGTTTCACAATTCTCTGTCCAACAGAACAAAACTGAAACATAACACACTGAAGCCATAAGAAAAGACTATTTCCCTTATAATACAAGACACGAAATTGAATAAGAAGATCCCATTTAAAACAGGGTAGAAAAAGACTGGGATTAAAGTTAGGAATAAGTAGCCACCACCAACCATCCTACAAACGGTCTCTGTGGAAATAGCTTTATAAAAGGGAGAGGAATAAAATAAAGCAGATTTCAGAGTAGAGCATGTTTCACACAAGCCAAAACGCAGCAAAATTGTACTCGTGTAGTGAAAAGCCTATGTATGCTACGTGCTGGATAGGTACCTATGTGCAAAAGGTTGAAAGACTAAGCTTCAAATATAGCCAAAAGTAACACGAGTATTGGCTTTAGAAAACCAAGCCTGGAAATTTAATGTCAAGATGCCACATCACAGGCCACCACAAAAGTGTGCAGTGTGGGAATAACAAGAATGCAATAAAGCAAACAAGTTAAAATCCATGCAAATGCATTCTGAGCAAGCACTACGCAACCAAACTTCCCAACCAAGAAAGGAATCAGGACCAAGAAAAGGTGTTTACAACAACAGAGTTTTGTAGTCGCAAGAATATTTCAAGTTTGGGAAGGTATATCCAGCATGCATTTCAGAAATGAAAAATAGTACTATTCCACTATGTCTGAAAAATACCTTTCCATAAAGAGGGCATGGCCAGAAGTGACAATAAGGTTCCTAGCCTGTCTGTCTACTTCCCCCCTTTTCATCAGGAAAAAACCAACAAGAATAGCTACATATTGAGCGTGTCTACACGAGACACTTTACTGAACACTAGAGGTAATTATTGCACCGTAACCATCACTGTCTCCATGTGCTGGCCCTCACTGCACAGTAATTTCTTCTACTCAGCAGTTGCTTTGCTACCTCTGCTAATGCAAATAGCAAATTAACTGTTGAATAATTACTAGGGGTGTGCGAAATGGGCCATATTCAATTCGGCTTCGGATTCAGCCTGAATGAGGGACAGTGATTTAATTCATTGATTCAGATCACTGTCCCAATTCCATTCGGCTGAATCCAAATCTAAAGATTTGATATTGATTCAGAGAATCAGTGATTCGGCCACAGACATAGCTTTAAATGTTTTTTTCTACATACCTCAAGATACCAGGTGAGGCTTGTGAACACTGCACTGCTGGGGCAGATGGAGCATCACACAGGAGCATGGGGGCAGCCCCCCTTGTGCTCAATGGCGGAAACCAGAAGTGGACCAGAAGTACTTCTGTTCCACTTCCAGGTCCACTACTGAGCACATGGCAGACAGCCCCCGGAGCCCCCCCAGCTTGGCGATCCGTTGTGGGGGGCCCCAGGTGCCTCCCCCAGACCCGGGAGGCACCAGTCACTGAGCTGGGGGGGAATCCCCTGTGCACTCCCCAGCGGACCCAGAAGTGCTCCTGGTCCACTTCTGGCTCCGCTGCTGAGCATGCTGGGGACTCCCCCCTCTGCAGCCCCATGGGATGCTCCATCTGCCCCACCATCTCGGTGTTCACGAGCCACCTGGTACCTTGAGGTATGCAGAAAAAACATTTAAAGCTGTCTCTATGTCCAAATCATCAAATCTTTCTGAATCTCTCTGAATCAATTTGGAGGATTCCAATTCAATTCGGAGAGATTAAAGGCTCTATTGACTCAATTCAGATGTGGAGATTCAGTGGGCAAATCTCCACCGAATTGAATCAGTCACTGAAGCTTCACACAGCCCTAGTAATTACTGTGCAGTATGGCACATGTAGATGGATAACCAGACACAATTTTTCTCCCAATCAGCCAGGCAGGAGGGGGCAGGAGATTGCTCTTTTCCCAGGAAACTACCTGCTACTGGGGCAGGCTCCACCACTGAAGTTTGGGTGGGAACGTTGTCCCCCTGCCCAGGTAGCTGGGAGCTCCCAGCCCCCGCTCTGCCATTGTGATCACAGAGCATGGGCTGGGAGCTTGTTCCCAGACCCAGCCTGTTTCCAGTCTCTGGTCCATGATCATTCAGCTGGGGGCTTGCTGCCAGCTGTCCCACCAGTGAATTGAGGCAAAGGGCTGGGACCTGCCCCTCTCCTGCAGCTCTTTCTGAGCCCTGTGACCCTGATTGGAGAACCAGAGCTGGGAGCTCCTTGCTGTCAGGGCAGGGGCACATTGTCCCTGCCCAAGCTCTGCCACTGGAACCCACCCCAACACCAGACAGCTCCCAGGGGTAGGGAGACACAGCTGTGTCCTGGCTCCATGCTTCCTGCCAGCCCCTGGGCTAATATCAAGGGGAAGCCCAGAGCTCGCCCTGACTGCTGCAGGGCTGTGTGGGAAAGGAGCACACTGCTGCCAGGAGCAGCAAATCTGCTCCCAAATCTCCACATGTGTAGATTCCTGCCCAGAGTGGGTTTACTGTAATTTACTCTACAATAAACCCACCCTGCAGCACTTGTACATGTAAATGCACCCATTGTGACTTCTATATCCCTGCAGTGCCACTGGTTCTTAACCATTCCTGTTATCATTATGGACACCTCTCTGCTTTCAAAAGCATTAACACTACTCCTATTTCCTTTAAGCGTATTATTACAAATACTGTTTAACAGAAAAAAAGATAAAGGTGGAAAGGTTTCAAATATTACAGAAGTCAGACTGTTGATTTCTGCATTATGCTTACTCCTTCTCTCTCACTCAGCAGTGTTGTTGACTTTGAAAAAAGTCCCATTCCATACTGAAGTGAGAGAACATTAAAAAAATACCAGCAGCTACTAGAAACAAGCCTACATTTTCTGTTAATATGCAAACTATAAACTTGAACAAGAATTAGCAGCAAATGAGCCAAGTGTGGACACGCTTGTACATTTAAGATTTAAAGCTGGAACTCATCACATTTCTCATTAACTTGCAGTTAAGACTAATTCCTTGGTGGCTTAGACAAACTGAACAACTCTAACAAATCTATTTATTAAAAAAAAATTAAGGGACAATGTGAAAATCTAGTCAATCTGTCTTTTCCAGCAGATGCCATTGCAGTTTGCCTCACAGGATCAGTGCAATGGAACAGAGGGGGAAACAAGTGGTGCTAACTCAGACAGTGGTAAAAGGGTAAGTGCTAAAGGCTCTCCAGATCTGTGCTTCTATACAGATATCTGAAGTACAAAATCCATATTAGTCATTCTGCTTCTGTATTTCTGTGACCTGTCAATATTTGCTAGCCTTTGTGATGGTGGTTGTTCAAGTCATAGTTTTGCCTAAGATCATGGTCTTGTTTGACCAGACAGACACAACAGCCATTCCAACTACTCCGTCTTAAGGAAGGATGCTTTTTGTGCGGGGAATATTTTGCACTTTGGGATTTTAATAATGGGATCCACTACGTAAAATAGTGCATGTGCATAAAGGAACATGAGGGAAGGAGAAGGGCTATGTCGGTGATTGCTCCGACAACTTTTACAAAGCATCTGCTTTAGAATTTACTCTAAAAATACATTTACAACATTTACGGAACTTAAATGCCATTGAATCTATAGAAACTTCCACCGGGAGTTGTCTTCTCACGAGACCGTAACTCTGGCCTTTCATTCCTATCCATTGTGCAGACGGAAACACGCTGTCACATCATAAAGATTAGAAACTTTTCCACTTCATTGGCTACATTACTGAGTACAAACAAAATTGTAATGCTGCATGGGCTAAGCAAGTTCCATTCAGAATGCTGTTTGCTTTATTATAGGCTTTTCTTTTATATAAAGATACTTTGGGAGGTTGCCCTAATATTTTGCGAGGAGTTAAACTATCAAGTCAAATTTCCTCAACACGTTAGTAAGGGAGAAAATATCCAGAAGGCAAATTCCAGCTGATATTTTTTGTTCATGGCGGATAAGATATTGGCAGCAGTGAAAAGTGAAGTCTTCTATTTAACAACACACAAGGGATGACAGCTGCTTTCTAGGCTTGGACTGTAAATACCATCTTGCCAAAGCTTTCAATACTAATGGGCCTATTTACTCTATGGGAAAAAAGAGTGGAGGAAAAAGAATTCAATTTTTATGCTACCTAATCTCCTATTGATGTGCATGTGTTCAATTGTTTCTACTCACATTAGACCCTAACAAGGGGAGCTTCAGGCAGCTTCATTTCTGCTAAAAGCTGTGATTCCCTGATCAATACCGTGAACACATTAAAACACAATTTTATTTTATGCAGAATTTTACAGATCAAAATTTCAAAGTAAGCTTCGTTTTTACAATTTTTTTCCCCCAAAGCTACACTTGCTTACAGTTAAATTCTGAATCGGAACCTCATAGCAACCCACTTGCTTGTGCGTAATCTTCACCAACATCAGTGTGTGCAGAGCAAGGGCATTAAATGGACCAGAGGATACAATTTACAGGTGTTCCAGCAAGAATTGCAGAAACAAAGGGAGCAGCTTTCCATTAGTCCGCTGGTCATGGAAGTCATGGAGCAGATTGCGTGATGCCCCATTTTTGCATAAAGAAAAATATGGTTTAAAACTCAGGTTTGGTTCAAAAATGCAAATGGAAGGAAAAAAAACCCTCCAGCTCTCACTATGAACTAGAGTTGATTAGAGGTTGGGAAGTGATTGGACAAGTTCACTGGGTAAAGAAAGTTGGTAAAATCACTTTTCAGTGAATGGTACTGGCAATTCAGGAATACTGAATTTTGTAGTTCATCTTTAAAGCCACAACTGGTCTTAAGCATACATTAAAATAAATCACAGATTTCATAGACATTAGGGCTGGAAGGGACCTCGGGAGATCATCCCCTGTGTTAAAAACGTAACTGTGCAAATGCATCTCTATTCCAAATAATTCTCCACTCAGGAAGGGAGGGAGTTTCAGAAATTGCAGAATTTGGGGTTTTTCTGTTTTTTTTTATTTTCATTTTAAGTGTGAAAGCTAGGTCCCAGAAGCATGGCCTGTGAGTAACACTGAAAGGGCAACCGCTTCTTTTATCAGCTAGCTAAAAGATCAGCCTTCAGGATTTGTGCTGGAAAACCAGAGAGAAATGTATTGCCAAGATGCTACTCTAAATCTTTGGGATAGTGTCCATCAGGTTTGCTGCTACTGAAATACTCCTTCCTTCTGAAAACAATGTGGTTAGCTCTGGAACAAGCTACTGATGCACGGGCTGACACTGAGGAATTGGGCCGGAAAGCTGTAACTTGAAAACCTCCTGCTAGACTTACACATGCACATCTGTGCTGACAATTTAAATTGATGTTACACAAAAATATTACTCAGGGATTTTAAATTCCATCACGGGAGATGCAGATGTATCTGATACAATTAGTAGTAGAGGGGCAGATTTTAAACATGATGAGGAAAGAAGAATGAAATTACTACCAGTGAATACTCCAGTCTGAGACAAAATACAAACTTTGAACGAAACACAAACTTATAACAGACAGTCTTTTTCCCAGGACAATTCTAGTTTGTGTGTGTAAATCAAATGACAGATGCCTACATGTCTTTGAAGACAGAAAATGAGACATGGAAAAGAAAGTTGCTGATGCTAAACTTGCATTGCATTGCCCAAAGGGAGCGCATGGAAAAGTTCAGGCAGGGGACAATGCAGAATGCATTAATTCTCAATTAGATCATAGTACACAACAACGCACAGGGCATTAGCACCAGATTTGTTCATCCAAGGATTACTTGGTTTACCTCGCTTCAGAGAAATCTAAACTCACAAAATGTCATGGGACAGAAAGACTTTCTTCTTTAACTTTCTGCTTGCACAGATTTTGCGCTGTATGCTCTACTACTTGTTCTGACCTACTCTCGCTGTTTCTCCTGAGCAGACAGATGTACTATAGGGGATATTGCTGCATTTTATTTTCCTCTAAACAACTCGCTAAGGATTCCACACAGGATACTGATAAAGAGCTAGCTCCATGTGCGCTGTAGGAGATTCATCCATTGAGTCATTTTCATATACGGATTTCCCTCTCCAACAACGGTTTTGCCCACCACGGTTTTGAGTATCCATGCTTCAGAGAAGGGCGGGGGGTAGAGTCTGAAAATACCCCCCATAGTCCCCCTGCCCCTGCTCATGCCTCACACTCCCCTCCTTGCCCCCACAGCCCCCATAACTTTGCTGGTGCCCCTCATCCCCACCCATAGTCCCTGCTGCCCAGCCCTGCCGGTTTTGCCAACCATGGGATCTTTCAGGAACCTAACTCCCGTGGCTGGCAAGGGAAACCTGTACTTAATCTGTCTCTGTGATGGCACAAAGCTCATACTTGCTGGCACTTGTTACCTACAGGGTTTTACTAAGCCATGGTATAGGCCTTGCATGTTCAAGCTTTTGAAGATGTATTTCTTTGATTCACATTGGTGATTGATGTGCAAATGTGCTTGCGCACAGAATAGAAGTTTTGGCCTTGTTGAATTTTAAGGTGAAAGATTGTACTTCTTAATGGTAATGTTCCTAACATCAGGTACCCAGGTGCTTAAGAAGGGGGGCTGATTGACAAGAGTGCCCACTGAAGTCTTAAGAAAACAAAACACATACAAACAAAAATCAGTGAAAGTTGTACTACAATTTCATTTAGACACTTCTGAAAAATCCCCAATTGGGACAACTGGGTAGTTTTAATTATAGGATTACATTAATTCCGGTATTTCCAATGTAGGCCCTAAAATAAAGTGAAGACCAGACCTACTTCTGGCCTTTTCAAATAAAAGTTGTTCAATGAAGAAAAGGTTCAACAACAGAAGCAGGATTTTTTGTATGAAGCTTTTTAAAGCATCCACAATACATTAGGAGAGCAGCAAGGAAAAAGGGAAGTTATTACTGTGTGATACTAGCAGAAAGTATAGACATTGCTAGGTAATTGCCTGTAGTCTTCCCACCATTTTCACCAGAGCTAGTTGAATTATTTATTTTGAATAATATAAACTGTATATTCAGCTCTTTGCTCACTACATGATTCACCCAAAAAACAATACAGATTTCTCATACATATTATTCATAAAGCTTCATCTAATTCTTTGTGTAGACAGCCTGTGACCTGTTCCTAAACTTTTCCCTTTGACTATTTGCAAAGTATGATTGCTCACCTTAGTCATCCAGTATAAGATCTGTTCTTGGACTGTGTACTTAAAAATTTAAAAACATAAACATAACAAAATAATGAACATAATTGTCACACATTTTTAAGATGAATAATATCTGTACCAAATTCTGGGCAAATTTCAGGCATCATGAAAATTTTAATAATTATTTATCAGCTAATCCAGTTATTCCAGAAACTGAATGCAGTTTTAAAAAATATGCAAGAATCATTTTTTATCATCTTTTTTTTATGATTCAATCACTTCCTCCAGTTTTAGTGGAAAAAAATTGTATCCTTGTCTCAAAGCATGAAGTCCAAAGAGGGCTTTAAAATATATCATTTTGGATTGAAAGATCAGCTTCAGAAAAAAATTGCTGGAACATAGCAGTATAAAAATCAGGTCTGTCACACATACATGCATGCGTACACACAAACCTTGAGTTACCAATATATGTTCCATTTCCTAATTGAAGCATTTCAATTTCTTCCTAAGGGGTTATCTACCTGAGAAGTGAACCTCACTTACCGAAGCTTATTAAGCTACAGCAAACCAAGGCCACTTTAATTCTGAATGAGAATGTTTACACAGCTGTTCAAGAGACAGAAGGCAGGGCAGGGTAGAAGCACCTTAAGGCATTTGTACACACCATGTTTTTTCCCTTTCTTGCGCTGCAACATCATGACTGTTTGCATGAGCAGGATTAACATCATGACTGTTTGCATGAGCAGGATTTCTGGATGCTTTACAAGTCTTTTTGCATTGAACTAAAACTTCTTAGATGTAGTTTAGTTTGGCTTGCCACAAATTAAAGCATCATATCCATGTGTGCCCCTCTCAGTTCGATTATCTGCTCCTGTGCAGCTTTAGCATGTGCATCTGGTTTTGGACGTGATGGGACTTTGTACAATCCCAGAGGAGGCCCTCGGTTACTTTGGGGAGAACCCCAAAACTCACCTGCTACAACTTCGGATAGACCTTCAGTGGTGGGGACTCCCATTAAGGGGACCTTCAGAGTTGTCACATCCCCCAGCTGATGTAAGTGGGGCTCCACCTCCCCTACACCCCATCCATGTGCCAGGTCTCAAGATGAGCCTCAAGCTTCTTGTGCAGCTTGCCCTTCTAGTGATGTCAACTCTGGAACTTCGCTCCCTATGCTGTCATTTGCCCGACCTTCATTCCGTCTTGACCCAGAGGCCTCTGGATGCATCTCAATAGCCTGGTGGTTCCGTTGGGTGCTGTATGCTACCGCTGCCCTTTTTCCCTTCCAGAATTCCCTTACTGTCACCTTAAGATCTATCTGCAACAGCTTAATCAGCAAGAGCTTGCATCAAAGTAAAAGAGGGAGGAAAGAAAACCAACAGACTGAAACAAAAGGAAAGGAACTACCCTAGCCAACTACAGATGAAGCCAAATAAAGACTGAAAGGAAAAAGGAGAGAGGTATCTGGCTGGGCAGCCCTATTCCCTCCCCCAAGCCCTAGCCTAAACCCTCTGCATCTCTTTGACTCAGATCTGCATCCTTACCCCAGCTGGGGTCTTCCTCAGCTCCTCGCTGAGCCACCTCTGGTCCTGTGCTCCTGTGCTGTTCGCCACCAGTGCAGGACATTCCTTTAAATTCTGTCACCAGTGACGCCAGCCCCCACATCGGATCTTCTTGCTTCTGTGGATGCTAGGTGCTCCCAGCATGGGGTATCCCTGCAGCTTCTTCTGCTCCCAGTATTCTCATTCACTCCCTCTCAGAGCCGGCTTTTGAATCCACTGGGTGGCATCTCCCACTGATGTCACCTGGCTCCAGCTGCAGATAAGCATGCCTAATGAACTGCACAGGTCTTTCTTTTGTTCTTTCAGATTTTCGGCATCCTAGAAGAGGTAAGTTTTTTTCTTTTACTGAATTTCTCTTCAGTGGTTGGGTTCCCCTTGTCCTGTGTTCCCTGGTGGGCAGGGTTCCTTGGTCCCCCCATGCCTGTATTCCCGGGACACCATGGATTCATTGTGTGCAAACACAAAGGCACTCAAAAAATGTGTAATGAACCTCTTTGCCCATCAGATGGTGCTGCAACTCTCTTGTAATTCACCCCTTTAAATGCTGCCACTTTCAAATTGCTTCCAATTTTTTTCCTTGTGATGTGTGCCAGCTCCCTGCTCCCACAGCTGCATAGCAGAGCATGGGGTGGAGGGCCCTGGATCAAGGGAGGCAGTGTGGGACTGTCCCACTCTCCTACAGTGCCGGCCAGGGACCAGGCTTCATTCATTCAAAAACTCAGTGTGTGCAAACACTGATGCAACACATAAGCTTAACTTGTTCTAAAACCTAGCACATGCAAACAGTGATGTGATGCTCCAAAATAAAGTTTAAATTTTATAAACCTATTTAATTTAATGAGGATTAAACCCATGATGTGTACAGGTGCCCTTATAAAATTACTGGTTCAGAGAGGCATGAGTTTTCATGGGCTTCAGCTTACTTTGTCAGATGCAGTTTAATATGCTCTAACTACTGCACCTTAAATTCACACCTTTCATTCCTTTTTGAACCTGTAGGGCACATCCAGACTTGTGCAATTTGTGGTGCCTCAAACCTCATGTTTCGCACATGCATACATTTGTGGTGCTGCTAATTTGTGGAGTGGCAGTTTTTTTCTGACACCGGGAGACCTTGGCGTCAAAGAAAAAAAACAAGCCAGGAAAAAATGGGAAGGCACACGTGGCAGCATTGTGTGTCACCTGAAACCAGAGCCTGGCTGGCCAGAGCTACACTCTGGCTGCCAGCCAGAGATTGCATGCTGGATCACCACTGCTGGAGCCCCAGGAGGCCCCCAGAACTCCAGGTAAGGCTGATGAGGCCCAGCCAAGGTGCTAACCCCAGACTTCCCTACCCCATCCAGGGCAACTTGCCAGGTGCAATTGCTGCCAGAGTGCATGTGCAGGGGAATTCCCTGAGCACAACTAGCAACAGCACATGTATGTGCCGCTGCTGGTTGTCCCAGGGGAAAAGCACATTTCCACTTGTGGGGACGTGCCCATACAGATATATCGTAAGGATCTGATTTTTATTGTGGCTGATTAATTGGGCTTTGTTACTACATCTGGAAGTATTTATGTCTGCCAGTGGACTAGAGTCATTACTAAAGAAGGAAAAGTACTGATCTTTTCCCAGAAAATTCAATGTATTCCTGAGAGGATAATCAAGGGAGTAAATGTCTACCAAACATGCACTACTACTAATACCTAACAGTGAAAGATCATGATTTGAGTGCCAAAAAATCATGCGATTGGCTGAAGAATCATACAAGATTATTTTTTTAAAGAATAAAATTAATAAATCAAAGCCCTTTGATTTGCTTTCTGGGTTTTGAGTCTTTCCAGTGCACTCAGATCACGCCTACAAGGGCTGGAAAATAGCCTTAACATGGCAATTGTCTCATATTTACAAAATTCCAAGGGGTGGTTACTGAGGAAAATATCAAAGTTTATATACTTTGTAATAAAAGCATGAGAGTTGGCAATGCTTTCCATATAGAGGTGCATATGTATTTAAAAGAATGGGTTTTAAAGGAATTTTATTTTTGTTGGCAAAGTAAAAAAAAAATAAAGATAGGAATTATAAAACCCACTCACTTTGAGGGCATTCATTAAAGACTTCATTTTTACTTCCTTTGACTTTAACTAGATTTCTCTATCTGCAAAGAATAAGAATTCTCTCCCAGGATAAAACCTAGAATGACTAGCAACAGAATTATATATTAATACTCTAGTGGGGCATTAGAGTTACTGTAGGCCAGGAGTACCAAACATGGCTCACAGGCCAAGCACAGCCCGTAGGTCTCAGACTGACTCCACACACTACATGCAGAACAGGGGGTTGGCCTGGGATGTTGTGCTGCTTGTGGTGCTTGCACCAGAGCAGCTCTGTGCTCTGGCTCCCAGGCCAGTCCAGATTGGGCCATACTGGAACCAGAGCACAAGGTCGATCTATAGTTTCGTAGTTGGTAGGGTCAGAAGGGACCTGAGCAATTTCATCAAGTCCAACCCCCTGCCATGATAGGAAAGCATACTGGGGTCAAATAACCCCGGCGAGGTGTTCATCCAGCCTTCTCTTAAAGATCCCCAGGGTAGGGGCCAGTACCACTTCTCTTGGAAGTTGGTTCCAGATCCTAGCCGCCCTGACAGTGAAGTAGCGCCTCCTGATGTCTAACCTGAATCTATCCTCTGCCAGCTTGTGACTGTTATTTCTTGTCAGTCCTGGTAGTGCTCGGGGGAACAGGGACTCCCCCAATGATCCAGCAGAGTACTACGTGCAGCGGGACTCACTGTGTATGTAGAGCCAGCATGGGGCTGGATCTGGTGCTCCATACAGCAGACGGAATCCATCTGTGCTGCACAGAATGCCCCCTTCAGATAGGCCCAGCTGAGCCCAGCTTGCATGGACCCCTGGGGCCTGATCCCAACCACCCCACAGCCAGCGAGCAGGGACAACCTGGCACAGGTGTCACATGTAGCATGTGCCCTGGCCCAACCTCTTCAGCTGTGTGCAGCACAAGCCCCTAGAGCAGGGGTGAGTAAAATATGGCCTGCAGACTGAATCCAGGTGATCTCATCTGGCCTGCAGGCAGGCACTCACCAATTAATTGCATCTGGCTCAGCCTGTGGCTACCACTGCTATGCTTCATGTGAGGCTGAGCCTTGCCTACTTTTGCAGGGTTTGTGCTGAACTCCCATTCTCACCTGCAGGACAGGCCCCGCCCTGGGTCAGGCCAGTGGGCACAGCTTCCAGGCATGGCTGCTGCTGCCCGTCTGGGCAGCAAGTAGAAAACTGGATGAGGACAAGAGTGCTGCAACAAGGACAGTAGTAGGAGCCACTGGAGGCCCGGGGAGCTGAGCAGTTCCCTGGATGGCTGCATTAATGGCAGCAGCAGCCATGCCTGGAAGCTGTGCCTGTCCTGCAAGGGATGCTGCAGCTGGGTGGGAGCAAGGGGCCGGCAGTAGCACAGAGTTTGAAGTGTGGGGTGGGGGCCAGTGGGAGTGGAGGGCCTGTGCTAGGGATGGGGCTGGTGGGAACTTGGAGTAGTGGGAGCATGGAGTCCAGGTCAGCAGGAGTATTGGTTCTGGGCCGGCAGGAGCACAGAGCCAGCCTGGCTCCATCATGTGGGCTCCCTGCAGCTGACATGCAGCTTCCAGGACTTGAAATAGAGCTAGTGGCCTGGCCCTGCTGCCATGTGCAGCTCCCAGGCCTCAGCCAGAAGTGGCAGGGAGCCCTGTGCATTGGAGCCTGGCTGGCTTGGCTCTGCTCCCTGCTGCCCTGGCTGAGTCCCGGGAGCTGCACGTGGTAGCAGGGAGTGTGGCCAGGCCACTGGATCCATTGCATGGGGCTCTCCCTGGTGGCATACAGCTCTGGCCGAGCCCTGGGAACTTGCACGTAAGTTGTAAGGAGCCCTGTGTGATGGAGCTGACAGCCTGGAGTACTTATGGGAGCAAGGGGAGGGACTTCCAGGTCAGGGGTTAGGCGAAGGACTTCCAGTCCAAGATGGTGACCAAGAGGCAGGGCTCCTGTCAAGGAGTGGGACTACCCTTACAGCCCTCCATAGCTCACCAAAACTCTTTAAGCAGCCCTCCAGCCAAAATAACTGCTGACCCCTGCCCTAGAGCAAGGCTGGCACATGCTGCAGGCCATGTGTGTGCTGGACGGCATATAGCACAGGGGGCTGGTCTCAACCCAACCCAGAGACCAACCCAGCAACCCTCAGCCAGTCCATAGTGCCAGTGGCGTCTGACAGCCTGGTTGTAGGCAATTCCCAGCATTTGTTATTTAAGCTTTAAATCTAAAGCAATGAAACATCTAAAGAACACAAAACTAGCCACACTGGATGCATCTACACATGCAACTAATGAAACACAAACTAGCAAACAGTTTGAGCCAGAGTAAACTGCTCCTGGATGAAGCATCTACACATACACCTGGGATAGCAGCCATTTGAGCCAGGGTGGAATAGGCCCCCAACTGCCTGGGCTGACCAGGTACAATTTACACTGCTGGCCACTGTCTACATGTACATTTCAGTGCACTAAAGAACACTGCTGTAGGAGAGCACTAGTGTTTACAAGTACTAACCTATGTTGGAGTTGATTAGTTTTCTGCAGCCTAACAGGGCCACATGTGTAGACACTGAGATGTTTACAGCAGAGCTGATTAGTCAGCTCCGCAGTGAATGTCTTGTGTAGACATACCCACTGAGTCATAACAAGTCTAGTGTCTTGCTCCATAATATGAATAATATAGGATCCATTAGAATGGGGGTGTCAGATATGGTCTGGGGGTGGATTTAGGGGGTGAAGTTGTATCCCCCTTTAATTCTTGCTCCACCCAAACTTTAAAACCAACTGCTAGAAAGAACAGCTGCATTTCTCTTCAGGCAGTGCTGACAGACTCAATTGACTTCATGGCTCATTATCATCTCCCTGATTCAGGCTAATCTCAAGCCATTCCACAGGTGATTCTTGGTTACGTCGCTCTTCTATTTCACGGTCCTGCAGACTGCTTTTAGCTTTAGCTAAAAAACTTAACTCAGGTATGGTGATATAAATTCAAGTATAGAAATGACTGACAGCTAAGTATTTGGCACTCTCAAGGCATTCAAGAAGGCTAGATTTTATTTTAAGAATCCCAATAAAAGTATATACATTTAACTATAATGACTACAGGACAAATGATGCAATATCTTTTACTATGTTGACTATTTTTGTCTAGTTTGTTGTGTTTTTTTAACTTTATGTATAATCTAGTGAAGTAGTGTATATTCCAAGAGCTATATTTGTTTTTGCTTTAAACTGAATAATTTAGTGCTAACCCTTAGTGTCTTAATAAAGCATCTAGTTTTTCTTTAACTGGAGAAAAATGTTTTGTGTTTTATGTGATAATTTGCCACACCATCCGCGCCCCACTTTTCAAAATCCTGGATTCACCCACACCTGCAGACCCCATGGGGCTCTTGAAAGGGCTAGAAATTCAGGGGCAGGTCAATCCTTCACTGTGGCCTGCTGCTGAAATCTGGGGTATGAAGTCCTATTGGGAATGCCTTTTGATGGCAGCAGAGCAAATAACAGCTGTGTTAACCCCTGCAGCTCCCTGACTCCACTCATCCTGCTGCTGCTGCCATCCACTCCAGAGCCACAAGTGGATTCAGATCTGGCTTGTGGAGATCCTTGCAGTCCAGACCCAGTCAAACCAGTCTGACACCCCTGTTTTGAAGCAAAGAATTCACATTCCTTACAAATTCATTTTGCCAATTATGGGAATCCTTCCTGAATCCTAAGCCTACCTCCATATACTTGAGCATGACATTTCCTTATACTTTTTAACCCACATATACTAGTATATTGCCCATATTACACAAGCCCTTCTAAAATCCATCCAGACTATTGGGAGCTTATTGTATTTTCCTAGTACCGCTATAAGTGGTATAGATTTGCATCAGTTCTGAGTATGCACTGCATTTTCTACGCTTTGCTTAAATTCTGAGAATAGATTACATTGACTCACTGCAATTAACACACTTCTAATATTTTACTGGGTTGAAACAACACTGGGGCACAGAAAGACAACATGTGCACTTTCAAATACTCACAAGGAAAGAAACGTGTGCTTTTCCTCCTTTTGATGTTAGGGTGTTTGGAATACTGGTGTTGAGCCCTTTGCCTTTGTAGTAGACTGGCAAAATATGCCTTTTGAGATGGATTAAACACCTCAGCTTCACTTTATCTATTAATTAATCTCAGCAGTCATCTATTGCTTTGTATACTGCAAAGCACCAGTGATTATCTAACAATAATACTCTTCCAAATATCCTAGGGTATTACATGTAGGCTGCCTTACATTAAATCTGTGATACTATTGCTGTAGCAGTGTGCTTAACTGGGATACATTAGCACCTGTACATAGGATGTGGTGGGAGAGGGAATAATAATTATAGTCCTACGCTAGTGAGTCTGAATGCTTAGTAGGGCTGTGTGAAGCTTTGACCTCCGACTTGATTCAGCAGATATTCGGCCCAATTCAGTGGCTGAATCTCCAAATCCAAATAGAATCAGGAGATCCTTTAATCTCTCTGAATAGAATTGGAAAACTCCAAATCGATTCAGAGATTCAGAAAGATTTGGCAACTCAGACATAGACACAGCTTTAAATGTTTTTTCTACATACCTCAAGGTACCAGGCAGCTTGTGAATGCTGCAATGCTGGGGCAGATGGAGCGTCCCACAGGAGCATGGGGGACTCCCCAGTGCACTCAGCAGCAGACCCATTAGTGGACCAGAAGCACTTCTGGGTTCACCTTTGAGCACACAGGGGAACCCCCCATGCTCCTGTGAGACACTCCATCTGCCCCAGCATCGCAGTGTTCACAAGCCACACCTGATACCTTGAGGTATATAGAAAACACATTTAAAGCTGTGTCTATGGCTGAATCACTGATTCTCTGAATCAGCATTACATCTTCAGATTTGGATTCAACCACATTGAACAGGGGACAGTGATCCAAATTAACAAATCGAATCATCGTCCCTCATTCGAGCTGAATCCAAAGCTGAATTGAATACAGCCCGTTTTGCACACCCCTAATGCCTAGGTCTATGCATGTAAATGGTTACATATGCACCAAGAAATAAAATTCCAGTTTCTCTATAAGTGGGATCTTGGGACTCAGACAACCATGTAGGTGGCCAAACCTGGTTGCCTAGGCATCCAGAAAAGAAAAGAAAAGAATGCCACGCCAATTGTTTAAGGCAGGGGTGCCAAATCTGTGGCCAAGGCAGACAAGCTGCCACAAAATTCTTATACAGCCATAAGTTAGATAGACCACAAACATGTTTCCTGCAGCAGTCTGGCTGTTCACATTCTCCACACCAGCTATTAAACTGTTTTCAACACCGGGTAAGCAGAGCCCATTGCTGACAATGCTTGATAGAGTCTGAAAACAAACTCTAGGGCCATGGCCTAACCCCTGATCTTTTGGGTTCAGAATGAAACTGGAAAGAGTGTAAGTGGGTGCTTCCAGAGCTGTCTCTCCTACTCATACAAATGCCTCAAGCCCCCTCTTCTCTCTCCTGCCATGCCTTGGTGCTACAGTAAAAAAAAAAGAAGGTGAGGTGTTACCAATAATTTAGCAGTACAGCTAGATGGCAGAGATTTTCTTCACAGGGTTCATCTGTCCACTACACTCTGCTCCAAGCCACACTCCACTGGAAAACAGGCTTAAAGTCAGACCTCATAAATTCAAGTCCTCAATGAAATGTGCTCCATCCAGCTTCCTGGCCAACCCATCCCAGGTAATCCTCTGCCTCTGGCTTACTTGCAGCAAATTCCTAGGGTTGGTTCCCCTTCTGTCACTCGTCAAATCAATTACTCAGGCACTGGCACTTTGCCTACTCAGCTGGTCAGCATCACCACCACTTGAAAAATCAACTAATTTAGTCTTGTGTTTGCACTTGCCTGGCCTAGTTGGTTAGCTTAACCCCCACTGGTAAAAATCAACTTATTTATCCTTTCACTTCCTCAATCTAGGTGGTTAGTGACACCACCCCCAGTAGAAAATCAACTTTGTTATCCATGTAACAGTCCACTATCTCTTTGAACCAGCCTACAACCCCATGTTTATATAATTAACTTAATTAATGGTTAATCTAGCCCCTTAACTCAACCAGCTGTCATCTCACTTTGTTTTCCCTTATCAATTGGTTTCTCATTACCTTTAGGAGAGGCTTGCTTCATCCCCTATTGTCTTGGTTCCTCCTACTGTGCTCTGCTCGGATCGCTGGATCTCTAGCCGTCCCTCTAAGCTCACCAACCCCACTCTCTACAACTCTTTCTTGGCCCCAGTTCCAGCTTAGCCATAGCTCTGGCCCTGACTCAGGCTTCAGCTCAGCCTCAGCTCCATCTCCAGCTCAGCTCTGGATCTGGCCCCAGTTCTGGATCCATGTGGCTTGCATGGCTTTCTCAGCTCCTTGTGCATTCCTCTCTCCATGAGTTTCAAATGTGCTGGTAGCCCCTTTGAGCATCTGGTGGAATTCCCTGGGGCCAATGGAAGCTGGCTTCTGCCGCACATGGTTGTATGCCCTCCGTGTTGGCCCCTCCAGCCTCAGCCTGCATCTGTGTAGCTAACACCAAGTCTTCAGCATACATGCAGCACCACCTAGTTCCCTAGGTAAATTTTTAGCTGGGTTCAGGTCCAACTGGCATGCGTGGACTAATAGGGTCTGGGACAAGTGTCCTGTTACATCCAACAAAGCTGATTCTAGTTGCTTTGGAAGAATACAAGATGTGATTGTCTAAAATACTCAGAGTTGACCCAACTGAATCTACTGAGGGCAATGGGAGTTTTAACAATACAGGGGAGCAGAGGTAGGCCATGAGCCTTTTATTTCCCACATTTTTTTCATCTCTACATTCCCACCAGTGCTATTTGTAGACTTCAAAGAGTAAGTCAAATTCTTGTCTTCTAATAATGTAGAGACCAATTGGCTTCAAAGGGACACCTAACAGGGAAAAGATTATGCTTTTCCCATAAGAAACCAGGCTCTAATGACTGGAGAAGCAGCAAATGAAACTCTGAGCCATTAGTTGTCATTCAAAGATAATGACAGTACTATTGGTATAGTATTCATTTTTTGAAGGTATTGTGCCAATTTAATAGGACCTGCTCTTGCTTCCATTAAAGTCTATAGGATCTTTGCCCTGAATTTAATAGCAGTGGGACAAATTAATCTTGTTAACACCTGCACACTTGACAGTTTTGCATTCTATACATTGTAATGCAATGAAACAAAGTCTAAACATGTTACTGGTTCCATCAAAACCAACAAAAGCCAAGAAAATTAAAATTAAGGCGGATAACTTATTCTCATGTCATACAATGGAAGCTTTTTATTAATTTGTTGCTGTTACTTTTTTAGACAGCATCCTAGATTTAAACCAAAAAATGACAGCATGAAGTAATTATTACCTGGCTTGATTTATTTGTCACACTCACAGATTCAATTTCAATAAAGGTTTTGGGGGGTTGTTTTGTTTTTGTTTGTTAAGAAAATTTAAGAAAACCAAAACCTTAAAAATTAAGAGAAAAGTAAAAACCACAAACAAAAAAATCCAGGAACTTTCTGTGAGCTTATAAAATACTTACAATTTATGTAACAGCAGATGGCCTTCATTGTGCTAACATGCCCCAATTAAATATTTGTCAATTTGTATTTTTAATGGATTAAAACCGCTAAAAAAATGTATAGCTGCATATAATTTACAGTTTTATATTAATCTGTCAGGTTATAATGTGTTAAGAGATGCGTTCTGATCTTTTAAATGTTTCTAGAGTAATATTTACCAAATATATCCTACTGGCGCCCATATAGTTGCACTTCCTGTCTAAAATAATAATGCATGTACAATATTAAAGCAAATAAAATACTTATAACATCTTTGAAAAATAACTGCTTTCCTAGGACAGCTTCAGAATGAAGCCCTTTAAAAAACAAATTAATTAGGCAACATTATAGAATAATTATTTGCAAAGATATGCATTTTTAAATGTTACCATTATTAATAAGCATTTAGAGCTACATGCATATCTTTAGCATTATAAATATCCCCAGAGCTTACCATACAACATTAACAAGTCTATCTGTGAAAAGGCTTAATATATGTAGCCACAACTTTTCAACAGTTTACATATGGGAATAGTTCTATATATTTCAGTGGGACTACATATGTGTGCAAGCCAGCGGTTCCTAACCTTGGGGTCATAACCCCATTTGAGATCACAACACTAAAAAACGGTGTTGCAAAAATGCTCAACAGTGTTGCTCAATTATGACGAATGCATTTCCTGTAAATATACAACTCTTGCACATGGCAGTTATTTGTCTACGCACGACCGTTGCAGCTCCGACGCAAGGCACTTGTACATTACAGAAAGCTGACGTGAAATCAGTGCGTTGATACTGCTTGGCTGAAATACATTATTACGTGACAGAGAATCTACATGAAAGCTTTTCTGCTGCAAGCTCTAGCAGTAAAGCTAATGACAAGGAGGAGAAAGAAAAACAAAAGGAGTGCAAGATACAAAAGTGGAAATTTGATGAATCTTTCTTCGTTGATCTTGTTTGCATCGTTCTGGGTTCACAAAAAATGTCCGCTGTTTAAATGGAGTCATGCTGAGGAAAAGATTGGGAAGTCCTAGTATAAACCACTGCATGAATGGATACAGTAAACATGTGCATAAGCCTTTGAATGAGTTGAAGCTAAGGCCCAGTTCCTATGATTAGAAGTACACAGGGTCAGTGAGTCTTCTACTGACTACTGATTTCACAATGCCCTGTTTGGGCTCCTGGATATGATGATAACATGGATTCATGCACAAGGTTAGAGGCCAAGATCTGCACTGAGCAGAGATCTGTTTATTGCTGCATTAGTATCTTTTAGTTCTGTTTTTAAAACTTGGATATAAAAAGATAGAAAAGCCTCCAGAATGAAGGACCCGAGAGAGGAGGGATTTCTAGAATACACTTATGCAAAATATCTCCCTTCAGCCTCCAAACCACCAGTGTGAACACGGGCCTTGAGATTCAGTATAAGAGTCATCCTCACCAAAATTTGCTCCTCAGGGGTTGAGTTTGTTCATATAGCTTGTGGACTTCCTTCATTTCCACTAGCTTCACTTATTCTATAAAAAAGACAGCTCCTCCTCAGTGGGAGATGCAGAACACTCCAGCTGCATAACATTAAGACATTAAGGTGGAAGATCCAATAGCAGAAGGGGGTGAAGAGGAAAAAAGTCCTTGGGGCATTGTCTTTAACTCATATGGAAAGGTTGGCACAGTCCCAGCTTCCCCAAAATTCCTTTCTACTAAGCCCTATGCCCCTTCCTCCACTGTTTTTTCCACTTTCTACCACCCTTTCTTTCGGCTATTTCTTACCCTGAAACTCTGCTGTCTACTTTACAGCCAACTTCTACTTAAAATCTTCCAGTATCAAGCACTTTTGATACTGGCAATGACAGACTTCATCCAGATAGCCCACTGTGAAGTTTGCACTTTACCCCTACAGATTCCTTCAGCAGTGTTTGATTAAAGTGACAATGCCTGCATAACTACTTATGTCAATACACTATGGAGTCAAACAGACTTTATTTTCTACTTCTAAACTATAACTAGAGTATATGAACTTGCTCTATTTCAGTGGCAAGTTTATAACAGTTCATTAGCATTTTTACAATTGCAAGTGTTTGATTTGTAAATATCAGTGACAAACATCAGAGAATTTTGTAGAACACCAATATATAGTATAAACTGGAAAAAAGAAGACTATAGCAAACCTGATGCAGAATTCAAGCGTGAAAGCAACAGTGCCAATACTTACCATTTTTATAGAGCTACAAATGTTCAACTAACTTTACAAACAGTTGCTATTAACACACTTTAAGATCTGTATCAATTCAACAAGCTATAAACACACAGTAGCATAAAAGGAATATGACTGAGTTGTACAGGCAAATGTTATATGCCATCTGTACACTGGGTATAATTTTGGAACAACTGAATTCAATGGCAAACACCCATTGTCTCCAAAGGGACCAGTATCTCACCCTTTATCTTTTGAAAATACCCATATACCTCCCACTGGCATTCACTGTAGTTATAGACACATATTGAATTTTACATTAATAAGTCTCAGATGTACTACCAATTTCAAAAAAGAGGTTGTTGGTTTCTAATAGCACACCAGCTTTAGGACTTATGTTCAGGAATGGATCCAGAGGGAGCTCAGTTGCCCCATTTGATTCCTGCTTTACTCAGCAGTTGCGCTGAGGGAGCCTGAGGCTGACATGTCTGGAACAATGTCAGGCTGGGATGGGGTGAGAGATTTAAAGGGGAAAGGACATAGGCAACTGGTAAAGGGGGCACAGAGGGGCACATGCCCCCCCTGAACACCACCAGTGGCTTCTGCAGTGCTTGCCAGCCCTGTCCCCATGGCTGACGCCACCACCGGCTTCTGCGGGTGCTCACCAGCCCTGTCCCCGATGCCAACACCGCCTACGGCTTCTGTGGGTGCCCCCCCAGACTCAGGAGGCACCAGTCACCCATGAAAAAGTATAAGCAATGGGGAAGCCGGTAGGGCTTACAGAGTTCAGGGCATGTGCTGCTCCTGGGGAAAGTCCCAGCCCTGCTCCCCCTTTCCTCCATATGGCTAGCTCAGCTACTGCCATTAGGAAGCCAAGTGCTGGCAGTGAACCCAGCAGAGAATGAAGTAAGCAGAGCAAAACCTAAGCTGGGCTCCAGGGACATTTATACACGTATATTTGTCCGCTCCAACATGCTAGAGCTGGACCTGATTAATCGAGTCTGCTGTATGTGTGAACTGATGCGCCCGGCACTGCATCACATGTATTTGTATAAATGGCAAAATGTGCATCAGCACTGACAAAATGGTGGTGGTGCGCTTTCGAACTAAAACACCGTTGATGCTGCTCCTGGGGAAAATCCTGCTTTGCGTCTTGCCTCCGTGTGGCCAGCATAGCTGCTTCAGCTAACTACTTCTCTTAACACAGCTACTGCCATAGGAAACAAATGGTGGTACCGAAGCCAGCAGGAAATGGGGTGAAAGAAGCATGGCAACCTGAGCCATGCCTTTCAGAGGGCAGCTCCCCTATGTGCGTAGCCAGTAGGGCTCCACACACCAAATCCTGGCTCACCTTTAAAGGCAGCACTTTAAAGTGTCCTAGAATCATGCATCTCTGCAGCCCCCTTGATTACACTCCTGCAGTGCTTATTGCTATGCCATACCTTATAGATCTTATTCAGGCTGGTTGCTACTTACTGTTCTTGAGGCAAGGATTGTTGTGATATTGTTTATTGGACTCACTGTATAGCTGGGAGAGCTGTTGGACAAGGACAAACTTGAAGTCACCTTGTCCAACAGCTCTCCCAACTATAGAGCAGGGCCGTGCAAAGCTTCAGTCATTGATTCAAATCGGCAGAAATTCGGCCTGATTCAGCAATCAAATCTCTGAATCCAAATCGAATCAGAAGCCCCTTTTATCTCTCTGAATCAAATTGGAACCCTCTGATTCAGTTCAGAAAGATTTGATGATTCAGACATAGACACAGCTTTATATGTTTTTTCTACACACTTCAAGGTACCAGGTGGCTTGTGAATGCTGAGATGGTGCGGTGGATGGAGCATCCCACAAGAGTGGGGGGGAGGTGGCACGCTCGGCAGTGGACCCAGAAAAGGACCAGAAGCACTTCCGGTCTACTCCCGGGTCTGCTGTAGAGCGCACGGGGATCCCCCTGGCTCAGCGATCGGTGCCTCCTTGGTCGGGGGGGGCAGCACCTGGGGTCTCCCTGCAGCCAATTGCCAAGCCAGGATAGGCATGGGTGGGGTCCACTGCTGAGCATGCGGGGGTCCCCCCCCCCGCTCCTGTGGGATGCTCCATCCACCCCACCATCTCAACATTTACAAGCCGTGCCTAGCACCTCAAGGTATGTAGAAAAAACATTTAAAGCTGTGTCTATGGCCAAATCGCTGATTCTGTGAATCAGAATCAAATTTTCAGATTCGGATTCGGCCGAATTGAATCAGGAGAGTGATCCAAATCAACAAATTGAATCACTGTCCCTTGAATTGGGCCGCATCCAAATCCGAATCAAATATGGCCTGCTTCACACACCCCTACTATATAGGGTCCAATAAATATATCACAAAAAAATTATTGCTGGAAACTTAAAAGTTTGTTCAACAAGGGGTGAAAAGCATCTCAATGGACTAGTCAAACTGAACATAAATTTAGATATGGAAATAACTGTTAGTGAAATGTTGGGTGTACTGCCAAGATGCTCAAGAAGGCTAGAAGGAGTTTCATACATTTCATAGACATCAGGGCTGGAAGGGACTTCGGGAGATCATCAAGTCCAGCCCCCTGCCCAAAGGGCAGGAAGTCAGCTGGGGTCATAGGATCCCAGCAAGATAAGCATCCAATTTACTCTTGAAGGTGTTCAATGTAGGTGCTTGAACCACCTCCGCTGGCAGACTGTTCCAGACCTTGGGGGCTCGGACAGTAAAGAAATTCTTCCTTATGTCCAGCCTGAAACGGTCTTGCAGGAGTTTGTGACCGTTCGACCTCGTCATCCCTTGGGGCGCTCTGGTGAACAAACGTTCCCCCAGATCCTGGTGGTCACCCCTGATAAACTTATAGGTGGCCATCAGATCACCCCTGAGCCTGCGCTTTTCCAGGCTAAAGAGTCCCATGGCTCTCAGCCTGTCATCGTAAGATCTGTTTTCCTGACCCCTGATCATGCGCGTGGCTCTCCTCTGGACTCTCTCAAGCTTCTCCACATCCTTTTTGAATTGTGGAGCCCAAAACTGGACGCAGTACTCCAGCTGCGCCTCACCAAGGCCGAGTTCAAGGGGAGAATGACGTCCCGGGATTTGCTCGAGAAGCATCTATGGATGCAAGCCAGTGTTTTGGTCGCTTTACTAGCTGCAGCATCACATTGCAGGCTCATGTTCATCTTGTGGTCAATGATGACCCCCAAGTCTCTTTCTTCTGTAGTGCTATCCAACGTAGCACTGCCGAGCCTATAAGGATGATGCAGGTTTTTCCTCCCAAGGTGGAGAACCTTGCATTTTTCGGTGTTAAACACCATCAGGTTCTCGTCTGCCCATTTGCTGAGCTTGTCCAGGTCAGCCTGGATCACCCACCTATCTTCTGGCGTGGATGCTTTGCCCCAAAGTTTGGTGTCATCGGCGAACTTGGCCAGTCCACTCCTGACTCCAATGTCCACATCATTAATGAAGATGTTGAACAGGATGGGTCCCAGGACAGAGCCTTGAGGGACCCCACTGGTCACAGGACACCATGATGACTGACTGCCATCGATTACAACCCTCTGGGTCTGACCACGGAGCCAGTTTCCCAGCCAGCGGATCGTGGTGGAGCCAAGGCCACAACTGGCCAGTTTGGCCAAGAGGTGATCATGGGATACCAGATCAAAGGCTTTTTGGAAGTCAAGATATATGACATCAATCTCTTCTCCCTTGTCCAGGTGATAGGTCACCTGGTCATAGAAGGAAATGAGATTGGTCAAACAAGACCTACCCGCAACAAACCCGTGCTGGCTATCCCTTAGGATGTTAGCCTGGGCCAGTCCATCAAGGATGGCCTCCTTAATAAACTTTTCTAAGATCTTCCCCAGGATAGAAGTCAGGCTAATGGGCCTGTAGTTAGCCGGATCCACTCTCCTCCCTTTCTTGAAGATCGGCACCACATTGGCCTTCTTCCAGTCTTCGGGCACTACACCAGAGCGCCAGGAGTTTTCAAAGATCCGTGCCAGGGGCTGGGCTATGACGCTCGCCAGCTCCTTGAGTACCCTGGGGTGCAGATTGTCAGGGCCGGCTGACTTGAAGGTATCCAGCTTCTCAAGGTGTTCCTTCACGAGGTCAGCATTTATGGAGGGTAGGGGATCCCCATCACCCGGATCTCCCTGTCCCATAGCAGGCATGGGCATCCCATGGGACTGATGAAAGACTGAGTTTTGTGAATCTGAATAAGAGATGCACATTCAAGTCTAATGGCCTGGTTGTTATTTGCCTAGATTAAGGTGTTTTTTATACGTAATAGATAATATGGCAAATCAATCCATGTTCCTGTAAAGTTACTTTGTTTTTGCTTTGCTCTTAAGCTGAATTCTGAAGACCCAGGCCTCTAGCATACTAGTAAAGCTTCTAGTTTCTTTTCAAGTGGAGAAAATGTGTTATATGCTTTATGCAGGGCTGCAGCACATCACTTTCACTCCACTTTTCAAAATCCTAGGTCCATCCATGCTCATATCTGAGGCTGACACAGGGCTGCTGTAGCTTTTTAGAACTGAGTGAGAACTCCAACCCTTGGGAGGTTCACTCCGCTCCACCTGAGTATAATACTCCAGATTCCTTCCTGTGTATACAGTACTATCTATTCTCAAGGAAAGACGCATACAGGATGGTCTTCCATCGTACCCACGAATGCGTTTCAAACCATTACAAGTTTCTTTGAAACTAACTGAAAATGGGTTACCAGTGCAAAGTAAAAATCTGGATTTAATCAGGTTACTTCAAAGAAAGCCAAAGACAGCCTATTATCACAGAAAGGCCTACCTTGTGTGGATTTCTGAAAACAGGAAAGCACTACACAATCAAGCCTGTGATTTACTTCTACATGTCTGTGCTCCCGTCATCCTGCTAGCACAACTAAGTGCATAGCTTAATGAAGATACACTGCTGCTGGCAATCAGGTTGGCATAAAAACTTCAAAGACACTGTGCAAAATGTCTTCATTAAAATATGTAGCGTTACTTTTAAACACAATGAAGTCTTGAAGATGGCCATTAGGTTTTCTCTACAGCATATTGTTCTCTTTATGAAGATGGATATATTTTTGAAAACCAGAACAGTTATCTGGGACACAAAGTTCATGTTTGTGAACCATTCTAGCCTTGAAGTTTTTTTCCCCAGGCCTAGCAGCAAAGTGATTTTTCCCCTTCAGAGGAAATAACTACACCAACCAAAAATAGCTTGTGAGTTTTGAATATAAAAGCTCCCTTAATGGTTAGGATACAAGTTATATGGTCACAGCCCAAATTATATTATGCATCCCCTGACTGCACACACTGAGATTATGACTGCTCGCTGCACTCAGCACACAGATGGTCACAAGGGAACACTAAAAGCAAATTCTGGCCCTGTCTATCATCCATAATTCAAAAGAAATCAGGGTTAAAAAAAGTGCATGAGCAATCGACATAATTTATATGCTGCAAGTGGGAGAGTTGGCAGTCTCTCGCATCATAAAGTTTAAATAACGGTAGTTTAACACCAGATGTATCCACAGCTGTCCTGAGTGTAACACCATTAGCTCCATTACTGCATGAAGTAATACTTTTCTTAGTTGAGTATCCCCAGGAAAACATCACACCTGTCAGCCTTACTTCACAAACAGCTGACTTGATGCAGGATTTCACCAGTAACTTTTCAAAACTAATCAGTCAAACAGGCACAATACGGCAATTACAGGGGAAAAAAAAACCTCAACAATTTTATAAAACAATTGGTTAGAAAAAGATGCTACATGAAAAAGGAACGGTGAAAGGAAGGGAATAAGTACTGGGCATTTTTGTAGAAAGTTTGTGTTGTAGTCTTCTGCAGATGTCACGTCATGATTTTTTTTCCTTGTGAGGGAGCATTTCCTCCCTATTAAAAAACTGAAAAAAATACAAATGTCCTCAGGCATGACATGGCACAAGGAACTGTCAAATGAGATCAAAAAGGAACAACAAGGATGAAAGTGGACAATACTTCAGAGTTAAACTTTGGCTGAAACCATATTTACGGGTCCAATTTTTTCATCCCCCAACCACATAATCCAAGGAAAAATTAAAATTTCCCAGAAGAGGCACTCTGGTGCACGTAATTCCACTTGAAGGTAAACCTCTAGGAGCAAAGCTACAACAAGTAATATTGGAGCATGTAGGTTAGGCTATTCAGCTAATCGTTATTTTCACCTTTGCTGTCCCACTGAATTTATCATAGCCAAACCCTTGCTATAACTTCAGAGAACGCAGCTGATCTGAGACATGTCTTTGACATCCACATTTGTGGCTGTCCAGTCTATAAAGCAGAAGTCAAGCTCAAACACGAGAGCGTGAGAACGGCTGCTCCTGCTGAACTGAACTCAGTGCGAAAGGAATCCTTCAAAAGGTCGGACAACTGGAGACGCTGGGCTCCACCAGCAAATGGAGTAGATGACACTTGACTTAAGCACCTTCAAAATTCAGGCCTTTGTATGTTTTGATGAAAGACTGCATCTTCCAGGAAGCGGTAACAGTAGATGTCAAAATGCCTTCATACTGTTACCATTCCAATTACCACATACCTACACTTAATGAAATAATATTGGATTTTTTCCCCCCCTCCTTTTTCTTGAGCTTAGTTGGAAGGTGCAGCTGAATTGCGTAAAGTATAATTCAAGGTGTGAATGTAATACCATTTTTGATGTCAGTGACAGGGGAGAACATGAAACCTTAATCAGGAAGTCACCTTTTTACAACCCTATATACAGTAACTCAAAACTGCCATGATACATGCAAGACAAAACATTTTCTGACTCACTTTTAAATGCTAAGACTGAGGAATACATTGTGAGAGAGAAGACGTTCCTCTGGTTCAGATAACAGGTGACAGCAGCAGCGTAGGATCATAGGGCAGTTTGTAAAGCCAGAACAATAATACAAACCAATAATACCAATTTACTCAAATACAAGACAACCCTGAATGTAAGACAACTCCCCAATAATTAGATTCTGCACACAAAAAAATTATAAATTAATTCTAATTCTCCATGTATGGAACTTAGTTATTGGAAGATCATCTTAAATTCATCCCTCTCCACTACTGCAGGTGGGGGGTGGGGAGAAGTGATGAGGGGGGCAGTAATGGAGCAGGAGGTAGGCAAAAGACAGTGGGGGAGGCAGTTGGGGAGAATTGTGATAGCGCAGACAGGGAGGCAGTAATGGGGCCCCCTCCTGCCTCCCCCCCACAAGTAGCCTCCAGTTGCCCCAATTCCCCCTTCCCCTGTTGCCCCCTCCTTCCCTTTCCATACCACTTCTGCCACCTGCAGCCTCAGGTCCCTGCCCCCTTTCCTCCCATCTCCCCCTGCCCAAAGCGTCTTCCCCCCGCCTGCCCCTCAATCGCCTCCCCCTACCCCCACCCTTACCTTTGCTCCACACCAGCAGGCTCCATCCTTGCTGCAGGCTGGACCGCGGAGCACGGCTCCAGCCTGGCCCTGTGGCAGTGGCCCAGAGCCGGCACTGCTGTCCCATCCCAGCCCCACAGTAGCAGTGGCAAGGAGCTGGCACTGGTGCCATGGGGCCAGGCTGGAACAGCCGCGCCGGCTCTGTGCTGCTGCTACAGGACTGGGCTGGAGCCACGCACCGTGCCCTGGGCTGCAGCAGGGATGAAGCCTGCTGGTGCAGAGCAAAGGTAAGGAGGAACATCAGGGCTGGAGCCAAAGTAGATGCCTGCCCCCGCCTCCCGCCAATGCCTCATGCACGACCGTAAAGTGAGGGGCTTTCCCCACCACCATGCTAAATGAGGAAAAAAACCTCATCTTCTGATCAACTAAGTATAGTATATGTTGGTTTCCATCTTCCGTATGGAATTGTGCAGATCTTTCAAAAGCACAGGCTAGGAGCTGAGGCCCTGATTCACCAGACACTTCCACACGTGCTTCAGGCTTGTGCTGAACAGGGATGCGTGCACCAAAGAGCATGCTCAAAGTTAAACACGTGCCTGAGCAACTTGCAGCACTTTATTTCAAAGGGCTTTGTCTCCCTATGGGTAGTAATGCTGCTCCTCTACTATCTCACTGGAACAGTTATAAAACTTTTCAGAAGTTAAATTTATTTCAAGAACACAGGCTAGATACTAACAAGGCAAATGGGGCTCAAACCTGCCTTAAGGCAGCACTTTGGCAGTCCCCTCATGTAATGGATTGAACATTTATCTCTTTCCCAGAGAGAGCATGAGCATGGGAAGAGGTGCAGCCAGAGTATTAATTCCCCTTGCAGCTTCCAGAAAGGTGGGGAGAGGGAGGTAAATAGCCCTATATGTCTCCATAATCCCAGAGCACTGTTCTAATATACCTGGTGAATCTGGCCCTCCATTACACTTCTGTCCCACCATGTAGCTAATGATTATTCTTATGTGGGCTTGGGGATGCACAATCTAAACAGGTTGCAATGTCTCTCCCACAGATACATATGGAAGCAGCTGTACTTGTGTGGGGGAAAAAAAGGGTGGACATTTGAAATATGTCTGTGAGCATCCCTTTTAACATAAGCACATAAACTGTCAGTGTAAAGTGTTTCAGCTATAATTTACAGCTCACATTTTTCTACAAGATGGGGGAAATATAATTTAACTTCATTCATGATTCATCTTCTCCTTACCAGTGGCTAGACAGGAATTCAAATCAGGCCTCTTGGTACCCTACCTACATACCTGAACCCATACACGCATGAGGAGGTGAGCAAAAATGTCATGGACCCAGTTAACTCCTTTGCTGGGGAATACAGTGGGAGCATCTATACAAGGCATTTAATGTAGAGCTTAGTAATCAGCTCCACAGCAAACGTTTCAGCGTCTACATGTGTACCCCTATTAGGTCACAGGAAAGTAATGAACTCTACAGTAAGGTAGGAGTTTTTTCATGCATACCAGCACATGTGTAGATGCTACCCCAGCTGGCTGGGACACGAGGGTGCTTCAGTGTGGGGGCTGTCAGCCACTGCTGCTCCAGCGGGGCTCCACATGCTGCACATGAAAAATTGCTCCCAGGTGCATGTTCAAATGGCATGCCGAGGAGCAAAAAGCTCCAGAGCAATAAACTCCAGAATTTATTCATGCGCACTAATTGCACATGTAGATGCGCCTATTGTGTAGATATGCAACTCTGATGCCACCTTCTATGAACTGGAATTAATACAAAGGTACAACCAAAGCAAGCATGCAGAGCGCTGTTAGCTGAACAGAGGAAACACTTACCACTCCTCCTCTTGTCCTTCCATTTCAGCAGGGACCGTAGGGTAAGTTAATCCCCAGTGAGTAAGTACACCAGGGCAACAGTTGCATAATGAAGATATAAATATAAGTAATGTGTGTGCATATTTATCTCTCTCCAAATAAAAGCATTACTTATATTTATATCCTCATATACAACTGTTGCCCTGGTGTACTTAATCATTAGAGACTGATTTATTCTATAGCTCCTGATGAAGGGAAGAGGAGGAGTGATAAGTATAACATTATTTATATTAATATCTTTAAATGCAACTGCTGCGCTGGGGGGTGGTAAATATAGATATAAAAAATTGAAGTCTAGGAGGCATTTTTTGTCAAATGTTAATGTGAATGCCACCATTAGAATGGCATGTGGACCCAGGAGCTAATATTTCTACAAAGGCAACAACTGCCAGGGGATCGATATGACTGCAGATGGTCGGGATTTCTTTTTTTACTTTCTATTCAAAAGAGAGCACAGCATTCCCTGCTGGGGCATTTCTTCTTTACTGACCAGAGGAAAAAGTCCCACCTGGTAAGTCGCGATTACTATTTGAAGTACTTGGATTACCCTTGGATATCTCCCAGCCTTGACTGGGCTCAGCCTTGCCTAGCTTATTAGATCTGACAAAATTATAGCCCAAGGGGGCACAGCTGTAGGTATTCCTCTAGCAAGATTTGTTTAAGGATGAATCATGCAACACAAACCTGTCCCAAGTTTATTTTGTATTTTGTTTTCCTACTTGGAAAATAAAGGAGATCTAAAGACAAGAATTACACATTCAGTCCCGTAAATTCGATACCGGCATCCTCACTCCTCTTCCCATTTTTCTCTTCTGCATTTAAGTTACACACTCTCGTCATAAACATGGCATCCCAGGTCAGGGACCAGGTGCATGAGTGAACTCTCTCCCAGCCTCCCCGTGGGCAATCTTTTCAAGCCACAATCCTCTCCCTGCATTTCCCCAAGACCAGCACCCTGCAGTTTACCCCGGATTAGTCTGGAGCATCCCATTACAACTCTGTTTCATCAACTGCCCTACCTGAGATCCCCTTCGCAATCTCTCTCTCTCAGTGTATCCTTAGGTGATAGCACTAGCAACCTTCACCTCCCTCCAGATGGATCCCTGCAACTTTATCATTTCAGGATTAAGACTGGAGCTGTGGTTCCAGCCTGTTTCCAACTGTATCATTACGGTCACAGTTTGGCCCCTGTAACAAAGTTCTTCCTAGGAACTTGTAACTAGAAGCTTATGAAAAAAGTGACTCCTAACAGCTCTTTCCCAACAGATTGTTCACCTAAATGGCACGCAGAAAGGAGAGGAAAAGGTTAAAACCACAGAATAAGAGCATATAGGGGCACCACCTAAAATTTACAATTTGGGGCAAAACTTGGCCAAGCCTAGCAGACCTACCTAGAGGACATGTTTCAGCCAAACTGCTCCCTGGGACCAAGAGCTTAACTGTTCATTATTCCAGCACTGGTCTTCTGTGCAGAAATTATCATCCCAGTTAATGGCCCAGCTTCTGTTTTCTTTACTTCCCGGAAGTTATTCACCCACAGATGCTTGACCTCTGGCCATAGTTTCATTTTCTGCTCACTGATTCTAACAGCCCCTTCAGAGTTAAACTCCACACAGCCAGAGTATCATAAACTAGTTAAAAGGAGGTTCACGTGTTCCCAAAACATAACAAAGCTAATCTCCCGTCTCCCCCATTTTCTATGCATGGATACTACTACATTATTTAATAAAAATGGATTTCCCCTTTCCTTTACCGATGCAAAATAAAACTTAAAAAGGACAGAATAAGAAACTTGAAAGTGCCAAATTTACACTTTTGCAACCTGTAATGTTTTAGAGGAAAATAAATGACAACCATAAATGCTTAGTAACTACATGTTACTAGTCAACTAAATGAGCCATGATTCTTTTTCCAAATCCTTGATGAGGTTCTTGACATTTTAAGCACTTCCTAATCCTGGTAACATACAATTCCAATTAAGGACCTGAACGCTGCGTCACATGCTTGGAAAAAAAATACAAGAGACATACCTATCCTGCCACATTACCAAATTTGCTTTGAACCTCCTTATTTCAGCATGAATACTGCAGTAGAATACAATACGAAAGGGAATAAGCAGCATTAACGGCATCTGGGCGTTTTGAGTAAAAAAGGGAATGTATCGCAAAGTCTCTGTTAAGTTCAATCTTTATACTTTAAAGAACCCATCGTTTTCACTTGCTGGATTGTGCCAAAGAGCTCACTTATTCAAAAGGATATCATAATAAAATATTTTTTCTGCAAATGACAAGATTGAAAAAAAGATGCACACTCTGGCTGCTAGGAGGTTCTGCACAGGGAAGAGGTCTCCCTGATGTCATCAAAGGGGAAAAGGAAAGAGGTAAAAAACTGTAATATTAGCAAAAAGAAATAAAATGAGTCTTCAGTATTCTTGCTTTTTGTACACAAATAATAATAAAGTAAAACAATTTAAGACAGCACTGACTGAAACAAAACGAGACATCTTCAGTGTAGGAGTCGCTATTAATTCCTATTCTTGTGTGCCTAATACCGGTAGCAAAACTCGTTTGGGGTGATGTCCAGTCACTCAGAAATACAGGAACACCAGAACATTTAAGGCTGAGTTTGGACAGCAGTTTCTATGATGATATTGTCTCAAATTCAAGGGAAACAAGACATTGGCTGGCCACCAAACACCCATCTGTTACTGACCCAGTGCAGCAACAATCTGGATATCTGTCAGCCGTTTGGTACTCGTCCAGTATTTCTGGGCATTGTTGCCATCTTCTGAGCATCCTCTGGCACTTGCTGCCAATTACTGACTTTGTTACACCTTGCTTGAACAGGCACTGTTCTGCTGCATATAACCCTGAGCACAATTTCCAGCCTACTCAAGCTATTTCCATCTTCACCTGTATATCTGGGCCAGTTTGTGAAGACAAGTGTTTGCTGGTTTATGCTGCCACCTCTCTGTCCCCCAGAGACCCACAGTTTTCAAAGAAAGGATTACGGTAAATGTGTTGTGATTATTCAGCTCGCTATGCTTCCCCAAAAGGTTTATGTGCAACATTGCTATCCCTCGCCTGAAAAACATTAATTTCAATTGCAAAGCAAGAGTCAAGTCTTGTATAGAATAGAGGGCCCCATCCCAACAGCAAGCAAATTTAAGAGATCCTGAATCCATGGATAGTCCAGCCAACATGTTTTCTTCAGAAATACATTTTCATTGTATGAAGCACAGCAGTCACTTTCAGAGTATTGATATTATGCTGTGATACTCATAACTAAGCATTTTTAAGAAGCTGGTTTATTTATTACATCCCTTGGTCAGCTGTGAATAATGCATTGGGTAGAATTTCATTAAAGAAAGTATTTTCTGAGGGTATAAAAAGAGAGAGAAGCCCCAGGAATCTTACTGGAGCGGGATGTAATATTTAACACATTTCATAAAAATACCTTGTAAAATCCTCTCAAGAGTCAAGAAGGAAGAGAAATTATGGATTTTTTCTGTTTATTTCTGAGATAGAAAGCCATGTACTAGGCAAAACTGCACTCCTATTTGAATAAACCAGTTGCAGGCTTATTTGCAACAATAATGTAACTAATTGGAGTTTTCAGATGCTACCAGCATTTGCTTTGTGACTACCCATATGCAAGATCAGTTATTTTCTTAAGTGTTTGTGAATTTGATCCTGGGTGAAATTTTATCATTGTTGACAGCAAACATTACAAAATTCAGCACCAGGAAAAAAGTGCAACTTTGCTTCAGTCATTATCCTTGCAAAATGTTCCCATTTAGAAGTTTTTAAAAAAATGATAGGTTTTTACTGTGCTGTGCTGTGCTGTGCTGTGTTGTTCAGGTGGCTAAATTCCAAACATCCACCCACAAAATATGCCTTTCATTTTCCTTTAAATACAGGGAACGTGAATGGAAGGAGCTTTGATATGCAGTGCACCTATTTCCTGTATTATAGATTTACTTCGGGGCTGAATTTAAAAAAAATCAGCAACATTACTTAAGACTGTAGCATATATTCAGTAAAGCCGGCCTAAGCAGGCTTTAATTAAACATCTATGTACTCACCCCAGTTACTACTGCTCTTTTTCTGCTTGAGAAAAGCAACTACCAAACATTCCCTAAGAAATAATGTGTTCGCTAGGGCTGCTGACCCCCTGTTCTCCTCCTCAGCCATTTCCACCCACGTTTGAAGCTGGGGTTAGGTAGCATCTCAGTAGAGGAAAGGTGCAGTGTAATGCTTTTCACTGCTGAATTCTGCCTCCTCCAATGTTTGTACTAACAGTAACGGGCAAAGACACGTAGGTAAATCAGGAATAAATTATGCTTTGCAGTTAGAAACTCATTCCTTAATTGTAAGCATGGCACTAAAAGATACTGAATGAACAAACAATGAGGAAAGGGCTACGACAGAGGTAGGCCAAATATGGCCCACAGGCCAGATCCAGCTCACCAAGGGACTTTGTCTGGCCCGCGGTGCATCTCTTGGTTCCACCCAGCCCAGGGATACAAGGCAGCCTGTGGGCAGTCGGGAGGCTGTAGTCCATTTCCCAGCAGTCCTGGTGGTGGTGGCTCCTTGTGGCTGCTGCCACTGCTGGACCTGGACCCACTGCCCGAGCACCCAGCCCATCAGCCCCGCACCCACAGCTGGGGATTGGACCTGCATGGGTAGGGTGCTTGGCCAGGTGGCTGTGATGAGGCCACATACTGGCAGGACAGGGCAGACCCCAGGATCTTGTGGAGGTGCAGGGGTCAGGCCTGGGGCCCAGGGCAGAGCGCAATCCACTTCCCGCGCACTCGTGGGACAGAAGCCAGTTCCACGAGCAGGGGTGTGCAGGGAGCAAATCATGACTCTGCCCCAGGCCCTGGCTCCACACTGTCACCACCCTAAGATCCTGGCTCTGGCCCCTGACACAGCTCCCCACCTGCCTGTTAGAAATATTATTAAAAATGCATTATCAATAGCAGATTTAGAAAAAAAAAGAAAAACACAGCTGCTATCCATCCTTGTCTCCTTAATGGGAGAGGGAAGGGGGGGGGTGGAAATTGAAGGGAAAAGCCACCAAAAGGCCCTTTGTACTAAGGCATCACCCCCTCTCTGTCCTGCAAATTTACTATCTCTTTGTCACACTAAATCACACTTTCTTTATGGCCCCAAATTCCTAAGGCTAAGATAAGAGCAAATGCCATTTTTTGCCTTCAGGTTGAACTTTGAGTAATCCTGAATCCCATCCACGCACGCGTGATAGCCTAATGCATATTAAGCCTACCCGCCCCGCATACTTAAGTAGTTAATTATAATGCACATGGGACGTATGAAGCGACATGTTTACATATATGTTTGTATGAACCGGAAATGAGTTGTAAAAATTCCTTCTTCTGCACACGTGGTCAGGAGAGAGGGGATAAAAGCCTGCTAATGATTATGCTCGGGGGCAGAGGGACTTGATCTTTTGTCTTCTCCCTCTGACCCTATTTGCAAATATATACCTTTTGTATTGTTAATAAAGTGTGTCTGAAGCTGAAAGTTTTTTTCCACCTCCCGAGAAACAAACCACGATCTTTTTAATTCAACAATTGGCGCCCAACGTGGGGCTTCTCGAGGACTACCCCGGAATTCAGTGACAGAGCACCTCCAGTACCAGGGATTTGTGCACACCGAGCCGACTTTGGACTCACCCTGGTATTTGAGGTTTAAGTCTAGATATCCGGGAAGTTAAAGGAAGTATCCTATGTAAATTCTGAGTTTCTGGAGAGGCAGACACACTTTGGAATCTGGATTGAGATCTCTGGGTATCTGAGTGAGTATACAAATTCCCTTTGCCTAATTTGGTGTACGGATCTAAAACAAAGGATGTGTAAGTTTGCTGAGAAATTCTAGGCTTAGCTCTCATTGTAAATCATCTGTTGTTGAGATCTTTTTGGTATTTGGTGTGCATTGGGTGCATTTTTGTGGGCAAATGGGTACGAGTAGCTCTCGTGTAGAAAACAATATTGATACCCCTCTAAAAGTCTTATTATGTCATTTTAATAAATTTGCAAGGCCGGCCGATTATGGAATAAAAATGAAAAAAGATTATTTAATTAAGTTTTGTCAACTCGAGTGGCCAACATTTGGGGTCCACTGGACCCCGAAAGGATCCTTTGTGCTAAAAGAAGTGATAGCTATCCATGAAATTGTTATGCAAAATGGGTATTGGAATCAGTTTCCTTATATTGATTGTTGGTTGTGGGTGGTTCAAAATCAGCCACCTTGGATTAAGAATTACTTAGTAAAGTCTCATGTGATGCTTGTTAAGAAAAAGGCTCGGGGGGGGCCGCCTGTACTACCTGAGTCTAATGAGGGGGGAGATTCTGAATTGGCTGAGTACCGGACCCGTGCTCCGGTTGCCCTGTCGGGTAGCGAAGATGAGTCAGACGCCTCCTCGGCATCCAGTCCTTCTGCACCACCGCCCCCTCCCTTAGAGAGACCACCACCGACGTACCAATGCATACCTAATGAGTTAGAGCGTGAGCCTCAGCCAAGTGCCTCATCTGAATCAGGAAATAAGGGTTATTATTTGCGCAAGCCTGTAGAGTCACAGCCGGTGTTGAACTGTCCGATGCGAGAGGTTATTGGGGAAGGAGGCACTGCAACTTTCGTCTACACCCCATTTAGCACTTCAGATTTATTTAACTGGAAAAATCAGAGCCCCTCTTTTCGTGAAGACCCTGAAAAGATGAGGGATTTGTTTCGATCTATTGGGCAGACTCATCGACCCACTTGGGCTGATGTCCAGATGATGCTCCAGACTCTCCTAACCCCGGAGGAGAGGAGATTAGTGTTAGGTACAGCAGAGCGTATTGCGGCAGCCAGAGTTGAGTCAGAGGGTGCTGCTGGTCGTACTCTGCGTGATACCTACCCTGTAGAAGAGCCAGGATGGGACAATCATACTGCAGAGGGCAGAGAGCTGAGTGCACGGTATTTGGGAATTATAGTGGAAGCAATGGGAAAGGCAGTGCCTCGGATTACCAATCTGTCTAAATTGTATGAGGTGAGACAGGGAAGAGAGGAGGATCCCTCAGCTTTCCTTGGGAGGCTGTATGAGGCGTTTCGCAGGTTTTCGGATCTGGATCCAGAAGCCCCAGATAACCAGCGCATGGTAAATCTTATGTTTATTGGTCAATCTGCTGCTGATATCCGTAAGAAGTTACAGAAAACTGAGGGAGGTGCTGGGAAACCGATTTCAGAGCTGGTGGAAATTGCATATAAGGTGTATGGGAATCGTGAGCAAGTGCAGGAGCGCAAGGAGGATAAAAAGGCTCAGCGACAGATGGCAGCACTAGCAGCTGCTATAACTGGAGGGAACCCTGGAAAGGCTGGGATACAGAAGAGGAAGGGAGAAAGAGTGGGAGCAGATGTTTGTGCTTATTGCAAGGAGAAAGGACACTGGAAGAGGGAATGCCCGAAGTTGAAGGAGAAGAGAGAGGGGGAACCGAGAGGTCACCTCATGCGGGCAGAAGACAAGGGTGAGGATTCAGAATGAAGGGGACAGGGATCTAAGACCACTACCCTTCGGGTTGGAGCCCGAGAAGATCCCATGGTAACCATTAGGGTTGGTGGCAAAAACTTTGAAGCCTTAGTGGATACTGGGGCTACATTTTCAATGATTCCAGAAAAACCCCCCTGTGCAGGAACTAGTGAACAGCATGTACTTGTAGAAGGGATTGAGGGAACACAAACTCGACTCCCTGTTTGTAAACCACTCCTCACCAAGGTGGGAGACCATTTGCTCGAGCACTCCTTTGTGTATTCTCCAAGTTGCCCGGTTGCACTCCTTGGGCGGGACTTACTCACAAAATTGCAAGCTGAGATCTTTTTCAGAGACGATCAGATGGTGGTCCAGCTACCTGTGAAGCAGAGCTCGAACTATCAGATGGCTCTCCTGGAGGACCGACGCCCTGCAGTAAGTCCAGAAGATCACATGACTGGAGTAGACCCCTCAGTATGGGCTGATGGAACCCCTGCGCGAGCTAAGTCCGTCTCCCCGGTAAGGATCGTACTCAAGGATGGGGAGGGGCCCGTTCGGGTAAAGCAGTACCCACTCAGCCGAGCGGCCAGAGCTGGACTCAAGCCGTTAATAGAGAAATACAAGAGGTACGGATGGCTAGTGGAAGGGTCTTCACCCTATAACACCCCCATTCTTGGAGTGCCAAAGGCAGATGGGGTCTCATACAGACTGGTCCAAGACTTACGGGCAGTAAATAAGAAGGTCCTTTCAGACCATCCTGTAGTCCCGAACCCTCACACGATTTTGACACAAGTACCGGGGGAAGCTGAAATATTTTCAGTGCTAGATTTGAAAGATGCTTTCTTCTCTATTCCTCTTCACCGAGAGAGTCAAAAATTGTTTGCTTTTGAATGGGAGGATCCAGATACTTTCCATAAAGCCCAACTCATGTGGACAGTTCTTCCACAAGGATTTATAGCAGCCCCCCATATTTTCGGACTTGCCCTTCAAAAGGACTTGGAGGAATGGAAGGGATCACACCCCGCAGTGACTCTCCTCCAGTATGTGGACGACCTGCTAGTTGCAAGCCCAAACTTGCAGCTCTGCGAGGAAGCCACCAAGTCACTCCTAAACACTCTGGGAAAAAAAGGATATAAAGTCTCTAGAGAAAAAGCCCAAATATGTCAGTCTGAAGTCACATTTTTGGGATATAAGCTCTCAAAAGGAGTCAGAGCCCTGAGTGCAGATCGCATACAGGCGATTCAAGGTCTAACCCCACCTAAGTCACCCAAGGAGCTGCGGGCATTCCTAGGGCTAACTGGGTTCTGTCGACTATGGATACCAGATTACGGTGGGAAGGCTAGACCACTGTATGAATCCCTGACTAAGGAGAGTCTCACTAAATGGAAATGGAATAAAGAAATGCAGCATGCTTTTGATCTGCTGAAGGCAGCATTAACCCAGCCCCCAGCCTTAGCCATCCCAAACAGTAAAAAGCCATATCGACTGTATGTTCATGAGAATCGAGGGGTTGCATCAGGGGTGCTGACACAGCCATCGAGCCCGACCTGGAGACCCATGGGATATTATTCAAAGGTTCTAGATCCAGTTGCACTCGGGTGGCCAGCCTGTCTTCGGGCTGTGGCAGCCACAGCAGTGGTTGTTGAAGAAGCCCAGAAGATAGTCATGGGTGCGGATATGGAAATACTCACTCCTCATGGAGTTCCCCAGATCCTAGGGACTGAGGGAGGGAAATTTCTTAACCCCTCCAGACAATCACGGTATGAGATATTTTTGCTCTCTAATCCAGGACTTACTTTCAAACATACTACAGCCTTAAACCCTGCAACCTTGCTGCCAGAGCCAGGGCAACCGACGCATGACTGCCTTGAGGTCCTGAATCAGACCACGCAGGTGCGACCTGATCTTGCTGAGGACCCAATTGAAGACCCAGATGTTGAATACTTTGTGGACGGCTCCAGCTCTGTCATCGATGGAAAAAGACGAACAGGATGTGCAGTGGTAACCTTGGATAAGGTAGTATGGAGGGAGTCATTGCCGAGCTCATGGTCGGCACAGGCCGCAGAACTCACTGCGCTCACCCGAGCATTACAGCTGGGGACAGACCAGCGAGTTAATATATACACTGACTCTCGCTATGCTTTTTCTACAGTCCATGCGCACGGACTATTGTGGAAGGAAAGGGGTTTCATTACTGCCTCTGGGAATAAGATTGCTAATGGCCCCCAGATTATCAAACTGCTAGAGGCACTCCACCAGCCTAAAGAGGTAGCAGTCATTCATGTGCGGGCCCATGGGAAGGCTGCTGAGAAAAAGCATAAGCTTGGAAATGCAAAGGCTGATGCAGCAGCAAAGGAAGCTGCATTTATTGGGGGAGAAGCGGAAGAGGTATCCAAGCAGGCTATGTCCCATGCCATATGGCCATACGTTCAGGATTTAGTCCCACAGTATTCCCCTGAAGAAGATAAATTTGCACAGAAAGCTTGTGCAGAAAAGAACTCCCAGGGGTGGTGGATAGTACCAGGAGGAAAAGTCATGATACCCAGGCCATTGCTTCGGGAGGTGCTGCAACAGCTCCATGCAAGAACCCATATGGGAGGTTTGGCCATGGGTGATCTAATGATCCGCCAAGCAGTAGCCCCAGGGCTATATGTAGAAGCTCAGCGCATTGCTACCAGGTGCATTATATGCCAGAAAGTAAACCCTCGAAGGAAACCCCCTGTGCCAATGGGAGGTAGACCCTGGGCAGCGTACCCTGGACAGGCATGGCAGATTGATTTTGCCGAGCTCCCACGATCCGGACATCACGGGTTTTTACTTGTCATGGTAGACCAGCTCTCTGGTTGGGTCGAGGCTTGGCCCACCAGGACTGCCACTGCAGCTGCAGTAGTGAAGTATTTGTTACAGGAGATCATTCCCCGGTATTCCCTGCCTGAGTCCATCGAGTCGGATCAAGGACAACACTTTGTGGGAAGAGTGGTTCAAGAAGTCGCACAAGCTCTCAAGGTTACTTGGAAACTACACACACCATGGAGACCACAGAGTTCAGGACAAGTGGAACGCATGAATAGAACTTTAAAGACTTTGCTCACCAAAATCTGTATTGAAACACGCCTTAAGTGGCCTCAAGCATTGCCGCTAGCTCTTACTTGCATTCGAAACACTCCCCGACGGGGCCTCAAATTGACCCCATATGAAATTATGTTTGGCAAGCCACCTCGAGTCTTACCTCCTGGGATGCGAGAAAATGTAACTTTTGAATTAGGTAATAGTGAACTTCATACATATGTTATTGCCTTGCAGTCTGTCTTGTTTTCTCTTCACAGGTATGCAGCCTCCTTTCAGCGTCTGCCTTTAGATGTACCGGTACATGACTTCTCCCCGGGAGACTGGGTCTTGGTGCAGCGGTGGAAAAAGGAGCCTTTGACTGAGAGGTGGAGTGGCCCTTTCCAGGTACTTCTAACAACCCACACCGCTGTAAAGATTACTGGCCATGATCGTTGGATACATCATACTCGTGTGAAACGATATCCACAAGCGTCAGAGGACAACATCTCCCAAGACGAACTCACTCCGGAAGCTGAGTCGTCTTCGGAACAAGAAGCCAGCAAGTGGAGCTGTGAACCTACTGGTGATCTCCAAGTGCGCCTGAGACGGCTTAAGCAAAGCTCAGAAAATTAGACAAGAAAGTAAAAGGGAAAATATGGTGGGAATCTTAATGTGCCTTGTTGTTATCTGCATAATGAAAGAAGCAAAATTGAGCAGCCTTAACCGCTGGCTCACACCCTCGCTTTCCCAAATTGCTCCCCCAGGGACAAATTTGTATGTTGATATGATGGAAAGAATTGCAGGTACTTTTAATCTTACCAACTGCTGGGCCTGTGGGGGGCTTCGGGAGGCCAGAGGCCAGTGGCCTTGGAGGGCTTTTCCTTTGGCCCCGAAATGGCTAGTAAGTAGTAAGGCAGATGTTAAGAGTACTAGTCAAAAATGGGATGAGAACCACAGTTGGGAACTTTCCCAAGTGGCGTTAGGAGAGTATTGCATCAGTAATAATGGTACAGGAAAAAGGTTGGGACACAGCCGTTGCATATGGACTTTAAAAGTAAGGTGGATGAACCTTACAAGATTAGAACGGCTTTATTATCCTAATAGCCCAGGGTATAATCGGCTAGTGTGGCAGCATCCCAATGGAACAATTGTGTGGTTTAATAAATATTGGAGTGCCACAAATCAAAGTGATGATCGGACAGATTGTACAGACAAAAACCAGGATGGGCTATGGGAATGTTCCATGAAAGGAGGCCACGCAGTTGCTGGTCCTTTGGGTCCAGAAGGAGGCTTGGGGTTTCCCGAGATGCCCTATGGTTGGGCCCCTCCAAATGCCACCAATAGAGAAAATAGGGCCTTAAGAGGATACTATTGGATTTGCGGACGACGGGCCTATACAATACTACCACAGGGGTGGACGGGAACTTGCTATATGGGAGTAATTGTACCAGCTTTCTTTTTGTTACCGTCTGAGGTTGGAAATAAGCTAGGAGTCTCTTTGTATGATGATTGGAAAAGGGCCAAGAGAAGTATTGATGTAAGTTTGACACAGGGTAGCTCCCAAAAGTGGAAGAAGGATGAGTGGCCCCCTCAGAGGATTATTGAGTATTATGGACCAGCTACATGGGCTAATGATGGGAGTTGGGGATACCGGACACCAATATATATGCTGAATAGAATCATCCGGTTGCAGGCAGTCTTGGAAGTAATTACTAACCAGACCGCCACTGCTCTCGAGTTATTAGCCCGACAAAGTTCTCAGATGAGAGCAGCCATATACCAAAATCGGATGGCCTTAGACTATTTACTTGCAGAGGAAGGCGGAGTCTGCGGAAAGCTCAACCTTTCTAACTGTTGCCTCCAAATAGATGACAATGGGAAAGCAGTCTTAGAGATTGCCAAAGAGATTAGAAAAATAGCCCATGTACCAATACAAACGTGGGAAACCACATGGAATAAGGACTGGTGGTTTCAATTATTTGGAGGACCCTGGTGGAAAAAGGTAGGGTTTGTGCTTTTGTGTGCTCTAACTGGTTTGATTTTTATCCCTTGCCTTATTCCTTGTCTCACTAGATTGATAACCACCACAGTGGAAGGAATGCAGGTCGCAGCAGTCCCTCTAAAAGCACAGACTGCTGCAAAGGTCATGGTCCTCAGAAAAATTCCTCGTAATTATCTTGATATGCCCGAATGAAGTAAAGATCAGAAAGCATCTCGAGGGGGGATGTTGTTAGAAATATTATTAAAAATGCATTATCAATAGCAGATTTAGAAAAAAAAAGAAAAACACAGCTGCTATCCATCCTTGTCTCCTTAATGGGAGAGGGAAGGGGGGGGGGTGGAAATTGAAGGGAAAAGCCACCAAAAGGCCCTTTGTACTAAGGCATCACCCCCTCTCTGTCCTGCAAATTTACTATCTCTTTGTCACACTAAATCACACTTTCTTTATGGCCCCAAATTCCTAAGGCTAAGATAAGAGCAAATGCCATTTTTTGCCTTCAGGTTGAACTTTGAGTAATCCTGAATCCCATCCACGCACGCGTGATAGCCTAATGCATATTAAGCCTACCCGCCCCGCATACTTAAGTAGTTAATTATAATGCACATGGGACGTATGAAGCGACATGTTTACATATATGTTTGTATGAACCGGAAATGAGTTGTAAAAATTCCTTCTTCTGCACACGTGGTCAGGAGAGAGGGGATAAAAGCCTGCTAATGATTATGCTCGGGGGCAGAGGGACTTGATCTTTTGTCTTCTCCCTCTGACCCTATTTGCAAATATATACCTTTTGTATTGTTAATAAAGTGTGTCTGAAGCTGAAAGTTTTTTTCCACCTCCCGAGAAACGAACCACGATCTTTTTAATTCAACATGCCTGTGGACCCATCCTGTCTGCTAGGCTACATGCCCTGTCTGTGCGGTTCCTAGTTGGTCTCCACAGAGACCCCAGGATTTCGAAGCAGTAACAGCATGGGGCTGGGGCTGGGGCTGGGACCAAGGAAGAGCCCTAGTTCTGCAGGCAGGGATGTGCAGGCAGTAGGGGTGTGCAAAGCAGGCCCTATTTGATTTGGATTTGGCCCAAATTGGACAGTGATTTGATTCATTGATTTGGATCACTGTCCCCGATTCAGTTCGGCCAAATCCAAATCTGAAGATTTGGTGCCGATTCAGAGAATCAGCAATTCAGACATAGACACAGCTTTAAATGTTTTTTCTATGTACCTCGAAGTACCAGTGCAATTTGTGCACACTGCAATTCTGGGGCACATGGAGCATCCCACAGGAGCACAGGGGGCCCTCCACATGCTTGGTGGTGAACCAGTCTACTTCCACATCCGTTAGGGAGTGTGCAGGGGTGCACCCCCCCGGCTAAGCGATCAGCCATGGGGGGACCCTGGGTGCCGCAACCAGACCCAGGAGGCACCAGTCACCAAGCCGGGGGAGGGGGAGGTGCTGGGGAGCCCCCTGAGCCCTCAGCGGACCCAGAAGTGGACCCGAAGTGCTTCTGGTCCACTTCCAGATCTGCTGCTGGGCATGCTTGGCAGCCCCTGTGCTTCTGTAGGACGCTCCATGCACCCTAGCATCACAGCATTCACAAGCTGCCTGCTACCTAGAGGTATGTAAAAAAAAACATTTAAAGCTGTGTCTATGTCCAAATCACTGAATCTTTCTGAATCCATTTGGGGGGTTCCAATTTGATTCAGAGAGATAAAAGGGTCCTCAGCTTAATTTTGGATTTGGAGATTTGACCACCAAATTGGGCCGAATTGAATCAGCTAGGCAAGGCCTTAAATGCCTATATACTAATGCTCGTAGTATGGGGAACAAACAGGAGAAACTCACCCTCAGAATAGCTAGTTCAGACCCAGACGTAATAGGGCTTACAGAAACGTGGTGAGATTCATCCCACAACTGGGCAGTTAGCATTAGGGGCTATAGGCTTTACAGGCGGGATAGAGAAGGAAGGAAAGGTGGGGGGTGGCGCTCTATGTCAAAGAGCAATACACAACCTCTGCCAGCAGAAAGGGGTCAGAGGAGGGGCAAGCTGAAGTGCCCTGGGTCAAGATACAGGGGGGCCGTGGGAAGAGGGATCTAACGGTGAGGGTCTACTACAACCAAGGGGAGGAGCTGGACCGGGAATTTTCAGGCCAGCTTGCAGAGGCACTTAAGGCAAGGGATTTAGTTGTCATGGGTGATTTAAATTACCTGGACATCTGCTGGGAGGAACAGTCAGTCAGGTCGGACCATTCCAGGAGGTTCCTGGCCGAGATACAGGACCTCCACTTAATTCAGGAAGTGCACAGTCCCACCAGAGGAAATGCCCTGTTGGACCTGGTCCTGGCCACAGGCGGTGGTAAGGGGCCTCCAGGTTCTCGACCACCTGGGTGATAGCAACCATCGCTTGCTGAAATTCACCATCCAGCGCAGGGTGTCAAGGGCCTGCAGCAAGGCACTACCCCTAGACTTCAAAAGGGCCAACTTCAATGAGTTGAGGAGATTAGTGGGAGAGGCACTGGGGTTCTCGAGAGCAGGGGAACTCAGTGCCCAAGATGAGTGGTCGTTCCTTAAGGAGACGATACTCAGGGCCCAAGGGGTTACCATCCCAACAAGAAGCAAGGGGGGCAAGAGTGCCCAAAAGCCCCCCTGGCTCACCAAGGGCATCCAGAAATGCCTGATTGCCAAAAAGGCAGCGTACAACTGGTGGAAGAGGGGTGGTATCTCCGAAGAGGAGTATACCTCCTCTGCTCGAGCTTGTAGGGGGCTCTCAGGAAAGCCAAGGTGGACATAGAGCTAGGACTAGCGTCCAAGATCAAAGATAATAAAAAGTTCTTTTTCAATTATATATGGAAGATGAAGAAAGCACCAGGAAATGTGGGGCCCCTGCAAGATTGTCTGGGCAATCTGGTGGTTGCACCAGAGGAGAGCAGACCTCTTTAACCAATTCTTCACCTCCATTTTCTTGTGCAGGGACCAGGGCTTCCCCACCGTGATGCAAGACGGACTCAAGGGGAACGCCTCCAGACATCAGGTTGGGGAGGACTGGGTTAGAGAGCCTCTGGAGGGGCTGGACTTGTTCAAAACAGCTGGTCCAGATGCTCTCCACCCCAGAGCATTGAGGGAGCTAGCAGGGTTTATTGCAGGGCCCTTGGCATGGCTTTATGAGCGCTCATGGTGCTCGGGCCAGGTGCGAGATGATTGGAAGATAGCCAACGTGGTCCCCACCTTTAAAAAAGGGAGGAGGGAGGACCCGGGCAACTATAGGCCTGTCAGTCTTGCCTCAATCCTAGGGAAACTCTTTGAGAAGATCATCAAGGAGCACATCTGCGATGGGCCGGCTGCAGGGATGATGCTCAAGGGCAACCAGCACAGTTTCATTAGGGGCAGGTCATGTCAGACCAACCTGATTGCCTTTTATGATCAGGTCACAAAATCACTGGATGCAGGTGTCACCATGCATGTAGTCTTTCTGGACTTCAGCAAGGCCTTTGACACCGTCTCCCACCCCATCCTCATTAAAAAACTAGGCGACTGTGGCATTGATGCCTACACAGTCAGATAGATTGCAGATTGGCTGAAGGGTCACATTCAGAGGGTGGTGGTGGACGGGTCATATTCGACCTGGGAGAAGTGGGCAGCAGAGTGCCCCAGGGCTTGGTCCTTGGGCCCATGCTGTTCAATTTCTTTATCAGTGATTTGGACGACGGGGTGAAAAGCAACCTGTTTAAATTTGCTGATGATACCAAAATCTGGGGTGAGGTGAGCACACTAGTAGGGAGGGAAAGACTGCAGCAAGACCTGGATAGGTTACAGGGGTGGGCTAACAAAAACAGGATGCGCTTCAATACTGACAAGTGCAGGGTGCTGCACTTGGGCAGTGGTAACCAGCGGCACACTTATAGGATGGGAAACTCCCTTCTTGAGAGCACAGAGGCAGAAAGGGATCTTGGAGTCATTATTGACTCCAAGATGAACATGGGCTGACAATGCGAGGTCACGGTTGGCAGGGCTAACTGGACCTTGTCATGGATCCACAGGTGCATCTCAAATAGGGCCAAGGAGATGATCCTCCCCCTTTATGCAACACTGGTCAGGCCACAGCTGGGGTACTGTGTCCGGTTCTGTGCGCCCCATTTCAGGGGGGATGTGGACAACATTGAGAGGGTCCAGAGGAGGGCCACCCGCATGATCCAGGGACTACAGGGCAGACCCTACAATGAGAGACTGCAGGACCTGAACCTGTTCAGCCTTCACAAGAGAAGGCTGAGCGGGGACCTGGTGACCACTTATAAACTCACTAGGGGGGATCAGAAGGGTTTGGGGGAGACCTTGTTTCCCCAGTGCCCCCTGGCATAACAAGAAATAACAGCCACAAGTTGTTGGGGAGGAGGTTTAGATTAGACATCTGCAAGAACTACTTCACGGTCAGGGCGGCTAGGATCTGGAACCAACTTCCAGGGGAAGTGGTGCTGGCTCAACCCTGGGGGTCTTTAAGAAGAGGCTTGATGCCTACCTGGCTGGAGCCATTTGAGCCCAGTTTTTCTCCTGCCCTGGCAGGGGGTCGGACTTGAAGATCTACAAGGTCCCTGCCGACCCTACTTCTATGATTCTATGAAGAGGAACTTTACTATCTAGTAAATGTAAGCTTTTTTTTCCACTAACAGTTTGCTAGCCGTGCCATGCTGAGTCAGTCTTCAAGGAAAAATACAACTCTAAGTGAAATAAATTAAAACAGTATTGAAATGATCATAGCTCTGTCAAGAAATGCTGCTTGAGAAGACAAATGCCTGTCATTTTCAGCAATGGGACATAGCAGTGATATCACGGATAGGGATAGAGGCCATTTGGAAAATTTAAATTACATGATTGTTGAGTCAGAAGAGCTCCCTGAGTGTTTCAGCAGAACAAGAGCTACAGCAGAACACTCAGATTGCCCATTTAGGGCCAGATTTTGACACCTTTCTGTGCTTATGGTGAATGGCAGCTGATCCCATACACACTACCACATTAAAATGTACGGTTGTGTAAGGTACTACTCAGCATTACAAGGGGCCTACAAATCTGGCCTTTAAGAACTGCTGCTTCACAGTATTAAGAGGCAGGAAATTCCCAGATGTTCTCTCCTCTACTATTATTACTGAGATCTGCCTAATCCTAAAGTCAGTAGGATTTTTGCCATTAATTTCAGCGGGTCCAGGATCAGGCCCTCACATAGATATTCCAAACCAGTCTCTCAAGCTATATTTAACTCACTCTCTCTAACAGAGAGGAACTTAACCAAGTAGGAAAACAACAAATCAGCGCTTCTTGTTTTGTTTTTCACCTCTTTGGCTACACATTAATCCTGTGTCAGACACTATCAGTGTCAGAAGATAGATCAGTGTTTGTTGGCACGGTAGTGCTTTCTGAACGGAAAAAGGAAAAGAGATGAAAGCAGCAAGAAAAAAAAAAAAGAACTGTCCTGGACATTTCTCTTACTGAATCCCCCCTTCCTAATTCACTCTCAGCCGGGCATATCGCCAGCAATTTAGCTTCCCCTGTGACACAGGTGTGCATTTCTGGAACACACTAATCCTGTCCTATCAGAGTTGCTTAGGTTTCCCGGTTTTAATTTCTTTTTGCTTGGGTTTTTGGACAGTTTTGTACCAGGCGTATTTTACTTTCTGAAAGCAGAGGCAGGGGAATCATTTACCGTATTACAAGGGAAATATTCTCTCTATTCCATTGGTAGTAATTAGAAGACTTATTCTTCTAAAACAGGTTCAAGTATCCAAAACTATCACTCCAAGCATTATTCTGTCTCAGCTGAATTCTCTCCCTTACATCACCAATAAAGACTTTTGATTGGTTTGTAACCAATTGAAACAATCTCTGAGAAGTATAGCTGGAAAAAGAGAAGCTCATTAGCCCCTACTATATTTCCCTTGGATAAAGGAAAAACAAGACAATAAACCCTGCAAAACTAGTGAATGAAACAAGGGAAACTGAAGACAGATTTTCATTTCCCTGGCTTATCCTAATACTCTTAATACATGTTTAGCTTGTGTTCCACCTCACCAGAAATTAGGTGCTATCGATAAAATCTTGGCCCTGTTAAAAGCCAGGGGGGAACCTTCCTGTTGACTTCAGTAGACACAAGATTTCACACAACCGGATGCATCTTGCAAAAAATAAACCCCCCCCCCAATTATTATTTTTCTTTAAGAAAGATGGACCTAAAATTTGACCATCTAAAATCCTGTTGCAATAGGTCTGAACCTTGAGACTCAGGAGAACTGTTCTCAGTTCTGCCACAGACCTTCTACATTGCCTTGGGCAAGTCACATCATCTCTCCATGCCTCAGGTCTCTATCTAGGAGTTGGCAATAATACTTCCTGTGTCTATCCTTTTTGCCAATGTAAATTATAAATCCTTTTTGTCCACAATTTTCTCCAGTTATGTCTCTACACTGCTAGCACAATGCTGGCTGCTGTTACTTCTGTGCTATTAATCATAATACACTGCCACTGGATGTTCTAATATTGGAATCTCAATAATTACTTAAAAAGATAATGTAGCCTACTCTCAAACTAAACTTATCTTCTTCAGCTATATTTGCATATGCACACATTCAGATAAATATAAAGGGGAAGCCTTTAGCAAGATAATCAAAGCTGTTCACAACTCTTCAAGTGCTGATTTGGATTCCAGGAATATTTGAAGAAAAAATGAGACAAATGCTACTGTATTTTTGCAACTAAAGTACAGTAACTTAACAAAAGATCTGAAAGTTTCTGAGGAATAATACTGAGCCAAAACTTCAGTGTGCTCTATCAAATAAGACTCACATTTTTAAAAGGCCATTAGCTAATTTCCTACTGTATTTTAAAAACGGGTATTTTTCCTAATAGCCATACCCAGCCTTTCAACGGAAACTACAGCTAATGAGTATGAAATGTTTGTAATACGTCCTTTGCCTTGTGAAAATTTTACTCGGTTCCATTACAAATTCAAAATCTTTACTGAATTTACCAAAATTCACTAATATGATTCATTAATCAATGTATCCAATTCATCTGGACTTAGCTTCAGAAAAATACAGCCCATTGTTGTATTGGACCAACTGCATACTTGATGTAAAGGTAAGAAAGCTTTTGAATGCAATGGTTTCTTCAGGGCTTCTTCAGGCCTGTAGGTAGGTAGTGCTTGGATTGGATAGCACCTAAAACTCCTGAGTGTGGAAGCGGAGGAGCCAGTCAAAAACCTGACAAATTATAACAGACTGCAAAATCAGAACGAGTAGAAACACTTGATTTGTTCCTCTTGTTACTGCTGAGCCACACAATGGGAAACCATACAACCCCCCCCCCCCACACACACACACTATCTTCAGTTATACCTACAAGTGAGAAAAGTTGAATATAAAATTATTTACTGTAAGGCTACTGTTTTCAGTCTATAGCCATTATCTAGTTCAAATGTTGAAAGGGATCTTTTCTTGCTTTACTCTAGAGGAACAACCATTCATTTTATCAGTTGAGAGGGGTAACCTTGTCAGTCTAACCCACTATAATCCATCCTCTTAATATTGCTTGAAAGCAAAATCAATGTTTCGCTATATAGTGGTGACAAACACTCTAAAATGTGTCACCAATCTCGTAGCTCGTTGAGCTACACTGTATGATTTCAAAGTATTGAGTGTTATTCATAGTTTTTCGGTGTAACGGCCATACACTTACCTACTTAATGTAATCCCAAACTCCCTGAGCATTTGCTTTAATCAGTTTGGGACTTTTAACTATATCTTATCTAGTTTATATAATACTTTGCCCCAGAGACATTGCAGGGAAGCTCTATGCCCTGGGCAGCAGCAGCAGCTCACAGGGCAGTGTTGAGTTTTGCACTGCCGAGAATGGCACAATGACCACTCACCAGCCGTGGTGGTGACAATTTCTGTCCCTCTCCCCAAAACAAAGATCCAAGACTGCTGCCCCGGTTGTTCCTCTCCCGCACAAATTATAATACTGCTCTCTTCTCTTCCTTGCCTGCTAAATCTACCCAAAATCAATGGGTATCCCATGAATTCCACTCAAGTACAATAAAAAATTGTGAATAAATGTCAAAAGTCATAGCATCTTCAAAAAGGATGTGGACCATTTGGAACAAATCCAGCACAAAGTGACAAGAATGGTTAAGGGCCTGGAAGACATGACTTATGAAAAAAGACTGAAAGAAGTATGGGTATTTAGTCTGAAGAAAAGGAGGCTGAGGGAGAGATTTGATAATAGTCTTCAAGTACCTGAAGGGTGATTACAGAGACGATAAAGATGGGTTTTTTTCTGTGGTTGTAGAAGACAGGACTAGAAGCAATGACTTCAAGCTGCAACAGAAGAAATTTAGTCTGGAGAGTAGGAAGAACTTGCTGAGTGAGAGGCTATATAGAGAAATTTTTGAATCTCAATTCTTGCAAGTTTTCAAGAGCAGGTTAGGTAGACACTTAGCTAGGATGTTTTAGTCATTGATGGTCCTTGCCTTGAGCAGGGCTAGATTAGAAAACTGTATGAGGCCCACCCCTACTTTCCTCTGATCCTATGATCCACAGTTTCCTCTTCTATGATATTAAAGTCCAAACTTCATTAAAATCCAGGAGACTTCCATCACATGGTTCCTTGTATAGGCTTACTACAAGCTTTTATACAACTGCAATTGCATGAAGTTTGGAAAAGCCTGTACAGACTAAAGGATTTTACTATTGAAATTCCTCAGTAAAGATAATGCAGTGGACATTTCAGATAAAAGATAAATGGGAATAATATGTTACAGCACATTGCTGTAGTAAAACTAGGAAGAATTTTGGCAAAATATTGGATAGCTAATTGAATATTTGGGGCATTTCCCCCCCCCAGAACAAATACTGATAGCGTTTACCACAAAATGCAAGAGTTGTTACAAGTAATCATGGTAAATGCAGGAATTATTCAAGTCATCTGTCAAGAATGTGATTTTTCTGGTAAGAATTTTCTGAAAAATACAATGAATCAGCATGTACAGAAGTCATCCTACAGCGCATGATGTTTGCAAGTCAGCTATTGGGAGAGGTAAATAAATTTTACCTTTCAATAAGCACCAAAAACCATCTCTGTCAACAGTAAAACAGTCTTCATTCACCATAGGTTTAGTACGCTCAAATGAAAGAATCAAACCCAGCTTTAATGGAGAAAAATTACGTTAAAGTTTTAGAGTGCTTTCTCCAATTTTATTTAAAATTTGGGTTCGCTCAAATGCACGCGTACAACTGGAACTCAATAAATCCTTCCAGTGGCTGCATCTACATGAGACTGTTACTGTACAGTCAGTTAGTGCTTGTATAAATGAGTACTAAATGACTGTGCCATAACTGGAGTTTACTGCTCAGTACCATCACCGAATAGCTTTTAGGTGGCGCTGACTATGCAATAGCTCATTACTAATGCACAGGAGCCCTGCATCACGCTTCCTGCCACATGCTGCTACTGCACGGTAGTAGTGAGCTACTGAGCAGTCAGTATCTCATGTAGGCAGGCCCACTTTGTTGCTTCTTGCAACAATATTTTATCAGTAATCATCCTTTGGTGTTAACTGCTTCCACTGAAATAAATACAACTTTTACCACTCTCTTCACTAGGTGCAAAGTTAAGCTAACACTAAAGCTGTTTTGAAGATTCTACCTTATATTTTGTGAACAACAGATGCTCAGCTAGGAGTCCTGTGCTAGCTACTTCTCATTAAAAAAAATAAAAATAAAAAATTGGAAAAAGCACATGCTTAACACACACACAAAAAGCATGGCTTGATGCTGATACCATGAGAGCTATATCTGTTTAAAAGAATTTTAATTAACGATAAACCATTGAACTCTTTTATGTCTTATCAGACAAATCTCCTTTAGGTAAAATTAGTATATTGCCAAGAGTAACCTCATGGATTTCTGCTAACTATTGTTGGTAGACTGTTATAAAGACACAGGGCACTGAATAGATAAATAAAGAATTAACTCCCTGTCCTTAAGGGCTTAAATAGAACAGGTGAAGACAATAAAAAGGGAGTGAGATCCAACACTTAAACATTATAAAATACGCTCACAATAATGCAGTCTTCTCTTTTTAATTAGGGAATGCACTAATGAGGGTTGATGACAGCAGGACAGAACATTAGGTGCACCAGACCTGACCTTGGCGCATTTAAGTAGCAAGTCATAAGTGATCTTATTTTATCTTTCTATTCCACTCCCACTGTCCTAGAGCCAGTTGTTTCAGTTTAGCCCCTAAGACAAGTTAGGGATGTGGCTGCTTTCACGTATACAGGTATAACAGAGGCTGCTCATCAAGAATAGCCACGCACTCTGGCTTTTTCCATTCTGGTAAGAACAATGTACAGTCCACATTTATTTGTAGCTGGGGCACAGTTCCCATTTTCCGCTGTAGCTGTGGCAACCAGCATGTCTCTTACTCAAGAGGACCAAACTGGCTGTTGTAGCCAGTTTTCAACCCTTGGACAGTGTAAACCGGTGAGAAAGGTACAAGAATCTGGATTATTGTCTTCAATTAAGCAATTGTAGAAGTGTGTTAATATGAAAGATTCAAGATCTTTGCTATTTCTATTATAACATATTGGGTCTCTTATGAATATACATGCGACTGAAAACAGGCAGAATTCTATTAAAACACCAAGTTTTTCATTAGGTTTTCCAAGCCAAGTAGTGGAACAAAGAATCTGAACTGCTGTAAATAAGTTAAGTTTATAAAAGAGATGTCTATATAACAGGAAGTTCTGGCTCAGCAACCAAGGTATGTGGGATTCAGTTTTATTAATGACCATGCTGAGGTATATTTAATCAATTGGTAGATTAATCAAGTCTGCTGGAGTGTAGTAATTACCACACTCCAGTAAGAGGATTCCCTACTGGGCATTTCCTACCCATGGACTTTGTGGGACCATGTCCCAACTGTATGTATAAATGTAGCACTCAAAAATCACTTGTTCTTTCTGGGTAAATGCAATTCTAGGGAATTTGTGACATGCACAGCCTAACTCAAAACTTCTAGACTCACTTGCGCAATTGCAGGAGATAAGTATTTAACTCAATAATTTGGCACTAGGCTTTAGGTACTTCACTCCAGGCAGTCCCGAGAGCAGCAGGAGAATTAACACCACTTGTAAGTCACCACTGCCTAACTAATTTGGAAAACTGGGAATACATTTCAGAACAGTTAAGTTTTAATCAACCCTCTTCTCTGATGCTTTGCAGAATAGGGACATTTCAAATCAGTTTACCGACTGACTATCAAAGCCCTACACGTGAGCTAGGTTTTTACAGGATGTAAACCAGCATTTCTTTTGTGGCACAGTTTACTTCTCACTTGAGAGGGTGTCTCACACAATACATTACCTTTATACTTGGCATGGGGGTCTGTACCTGGGAAAAATGGCTGGCCTGCATTGAAGTGTTTTGAATCTATTTTCACAAGCAGTATTGGCCATCTTTGAAATATTTAAAGTTTAACTAATTGATTTTGCTCCTGGCAAGCTGCAGGTGCAGTCAGGTTTCTTGATATTGTGGGGTAGCTCACTGAAATAATTGTTTCTTGTTATCAGCTACCTGATCTACTTACAAAATAACAGTTAGACAAATGTAAATTGTAGGCCTCCCCTACGACTGAATCAAGGGGTTCTGTCAGTACCAACAAAAAAGACATTTCTTGCTTAACTTTCATGGGTTTGGAAATAAAACTATAACCTTGTTACAACAGTTGCTGTTTAATTTTTTTTAATGCAAGACACAGACGTGTCCTTCTAGCTTAGCCTCTTTTTTGCTCACTCTGAAATAGTTAATTATCCCTGGTCGGAACAAGAAGAGTTTATAATCTGCCATCTAAGTACCAAAAACAGTATTACCTGTTGTGAAAGAAGGGAATAAACTGACTACCTGGAGCCACTCGTGCAGATTAAATGGATCAACAAAACAGATGGAAACAAGGTGGTATGCAACTTTTTGAGGGCCTCGACCTGCATCAACATCAAGGGTTAGGGGATGAGGAGTGAACAGGAGGGACCAGTCTGTAAATTCTGTTTCAGATCCAGTTTTTCCAATTTGGGGATATCTGGACTTGATACCAGCTCCTCTCTGAAAAAGTTATAGCAACACTAAGCACTTTCTGTCTTCTAATTGCCATTCAAGTGTTAACTAAGTACCTCTATAACGTGAGATGTCTTGTAAATCCTTATCCCCATTGTAAGAACAACTCAGAAGACATAAAGGAGTTTCAGCAAGCAGGCAACCTGAGCTAAATTTCCTAACACTTTCAATTTGTCTGTCACAACTTCGAAAGACTTATACTGGATTTTAATTTGGAAAGGTAAAGGGGTAGGAAGCATAAACTAGTAAATAATATTTCTTATATTTCAAGACAATGGTATAATCCATTTTTGTCTTCATTTACAAACACTTTATTCAAATGCAGTATTTAATACAAATAGACTCGTGGATGAGTTTAGAGACTGTAATGCTTCAATAAAATTGAAACTACTCTATTTGTATTAAATTCCCTTGCCCCAGAGTTACTTTACAGCCCAGAATTCATTAGCTGTTCTCCATATTTAAGCAGGCAGCACTACATAGATGTTCATAAATGAACTGAAAACCACATATTTGAGAAAATGAATTGCTGCAGAAAATTTGCTAAAAAAACCCTCTAACATGCAACTACTTTCTAAAGAGATTTGGCTTTATACATCTCACCTGCCCAGTGATGGTGGACAAATGGAGATTAGAGGATCCACAGAGGCTCAGCACTTAGATAAGTGTGACATTACTGAGTCCTGAAGTCACACAGCAAATTGGTCCAATTAATCCTTGTTCAAATGGAGTGGTGAACATTGCACTACGAGGGCCCTCTGTAGATGGCGTCCTTTGGGCAAAAGTGGAATTCATTCACGTAGGATAGTAGAGGTTTTCCAGAGTCGTTACGGAAACACAGGTAAACTGCCATAGAAGCTGTGCCAGCAGAGACTGGGTGTACTTGCGAGAGCCGGGGGCAGTTACATGCACTGCGCTGGCCCATTCCTCAGAGATTATGACTATATCCCTAGGGCTGCCAATTCTGTGCGACTCTATGCCGGGAGATTTCCAAAATGCCAACATGCCCGTGACACACAACACTAGCGTGCCTGCGTGCTTGTGCATATCAGTTACAGACGATGGTGCATAGACTTTACGCCAGGAAGGTGAAAGCACGTGACTTTTGCATTTTGAAAACCCGCTTGTCTACAACAGAAATCGGATGCACCATTCACTATCTATTTCAACGAATGTCCTATCATTTATCTCCATGGGGCCTCTCAGTCTCCTGGAGATTGATATCCAGTTCCTAGAGACTCCGGGGCAGTCCTGGAGGGCTGGCAGCCCTATATATCTCCCCAGCAAAACCTCTGAGTTTCAGAGATCCTGTAAGCTCCTCTAAATGGCAGATGTTCTGTCAGAGCTCCCAATATTTGAGTTCCCGTCGGCAAAATTTGGGGCAAATCAACCGTCGCTGTCCCCTTAGGTTTTATGACCATTACCGAATCTGAAACCTCCAGACAGTAAAATGTCAAAACAAACAACTAAACCGATCTACCATCCTTCAGGCAAGGCCTTTATAATAAAGACGAGTGACTCGGCATTTTAACTCTATCATCAAAGAACAATGAGTAACATGCAGACACAAACACGAGACAGCAAAATTCATGTTTGTTTTTCCTTAAAGGATCCCCAAAGGTTTCCATTCTAGCTACTTCGGCTTCAACTTTAATTCAGCCTCTACACCTATTAGCATGGAAGTGACAGTCAAGTCAACACAGGCTTAGATCGCCTTTTTTTTTTTTTTTTTAGATGCAATTTCTTTTCACAGTGCTGAGGTACAATTCACAGCAAATCACGCTAAGGATGAAAAAAAAAAAAACCCCCACCTTTGAAGTGCTCTAGGATTTATCCAAATGTTTGAATGCTTTTCAAAGCAAGGCTTGGATTTTCTCGCAGAGTGCAATTAATAGATTTCTCCTTCAGTTAGATATCTCAATTTATATCCTGAGACTTGAGCCTTGAGATATAAATAAAGCCTCAGCTGAAACGTCCTTAGCTGGAATGGTGCTTTCCCTCCTCACTCTGCTCTTCTCTTTTCATTATCATATGCATCCATTTCTATCAGGGGAGGTTTTGCCACTGACCTACGGACTTTGGATGGGATCCGCACAGAAATGCTGGCACCATTTTCCTTCCATACCTACTTCTGTTCTTCGGCCATCTGTGCTTCATCTCAGCATTTCCAGACCGTTTCCAACCCTGAACTCACTGTTTGATAGACTCTTCTAGGCTCAGTCAGATGCTAATGGCTATTCAGGATGGCAGAAGCATGTACTACTTACGGTTTCTATCATGTGATGTGGTTATTAGTTATTATTATGAAGCTGCTTTAAGGAATGATATTCACATAGACTATATTAGGAAAGCCTATATAAGGTTTAGTTAAGTAATACATTATGACCTCAGTGAATTTATTTATAAAACTTAAACATATTCCACGAACTTTGATGGATACGAGTTTCTTTGTTTGCAGTACACTCAGTAGCCTAGTCCTTAGCCCTGGACTTTTCAGAAAGGAAGGATTTCAATAATCTCCCAAATAAAACCACTGCAAACTCTTTCTGTTGCAACATCATCATCATCTACTTGTACTTTTTTCCAACAGGTACCAATTTTCTCCTATCTGAGTCACTTAAGAGACATACAGTACAGGTGGCCCCTGACCTTGCACATTTTTTTTTTTAGACTCCAATTCTCTCTGGGACAGATTTGCTGAAATTTTAATAGGGCTGCTCATACTGTGGCTCTCTGTGCTGTCTCCTCTGAAAAAGTGTTCTTCAAACTTTTATGTATACTCCCTTCCTTCGTGTTCAAAACTCTGGTATTCACTTTTCAAAGATGCTGGTAATTTTAGGGAACTGAGATAAAAATTTACCCACAGAATTGATCACTGTAATCTCAGCTACTGAAGTACACCTCGCAGAGGGCATTGCACATTGCTGCATGCTTCAATTACTGAAATGTTTCTCATTGTCAGGCTTACATGCTTTGATAGCAAATGACAGCCCAGACAAGTGTCAATGCAGCAACACCAGAGTTGTAATTTTCTTTCTGGGGTTTCCGAATGGAAAGTCTTATTGTAGGACTTCATTCTAGACTCTCAAAAAAACCTATGTTCTTCCTTTGATGATTACCAGGAAACAAAAAAGTAATTACCTCTTCTTTCACAGCTTTCATTAATGCAAGGGGAGTTGACTAGCATATTCAGTTTTACAGCTTTTCTTTTCATCAAATGTATTCATGGATTGAGCTTTCCAGACAGTGCCATCTTCTACTAGGCTATGATCTGTGCATGTGCACATACACATGCACACATCCCTAGTTCATTCTATAAATGTCTCAGCTAGACATTTGAAACTCTGACTTTATTAATGAGCAAGAAAGTGTCAGTCTGTCTGTTTATATTTAGAGAGCTGGTACGGTCTCAGATGGAGAGAGAAAATTCTGTACCTCCTATAATGTGCTTAGAATAAATTACACATTTTCAAGAGATGACACCATTTCTTTTCAGTTGTTACAAAGCATTTCAAATACCATGCGCTTGCAAATTTAATCATAATTTCCTCTGTAATTTTCTTTTTCGAGATTCTATTTAGATCCCTAGGGCCGAAGTATATACACAGTTTATCATCCGTCTTATCAACAATGACCAAATTCATCCACTAAGTTGCTTCATTGGTTTTCTTTATGTCTTCCATCAGATCAAGTCTAGCTTTTAATTTTTCATGAGAAGCAAAATTGCACCTTTTTGCATGGTTGGGTAACTGGGGTAATTTGCTTATCTACATTAATGTTGTGTTCACTTACCAAGAAAACGACCACCACCATTTCTTTCAAGTCTAAATTAATAAATGTGAATTAAAGTGCATTCACTTAAACAGAGAGACAGAGGTGGGGGTGCGGGGAAGTGAGAGAAATCTATATGGACACAGTCTCTCTCTCTCACTCACTTTAAATGAGCACTTCGTGCAGATTTCATCCCGAAACTGGATACTTTGTAAGAATGCAAAGGGGATCCCTCCAATTGCTTAAATTATCATAAGAACTGTGGAATAAGTATTAGGTTTGCATAAACAACTGCACGTTGTCTAGCACAGGGATGACTAGCATGCAGCATGTCCCCCAAAAGTGGCGTGGGCAGTCTTTGTGTCTCATGGCAGATTGGAGAGAGGTTGGCAACACAGCAGCAGATGAGGCAGGAAGCAGAACAGCAGATCGGACAAAGGAAAAGGATCAAAGTGACCCAGGGGAGGGTGCAAGGTTAATTTGTGGCAGGCCTGCCCTGCCAAAAACACTGGCCCCCCCCCACTGTTCTAGTGCATTCTGGATGCTACTTAAAGTCTTCAGATGAAGACTACTTATGTTTAAAGGTATGCTCCAGTACTTCAACAACAAACTGTGGGTGTTGACAGTATTCATTTACAAAAAAAGGAAAGAATAATTTTCTGCACTGCAGAGAGTCTAGAATACGCAGAGTAAATACTCATTGTCTGGCCTTATAAAATTGATGTTATTAAATGGAGGTGTGTTTTTATATAAAAAAGGCAAAATAAAATTGCAATGCTAGCAGCTACCTTAAGGTAGACTGACGGTAGCCTATTTCTTGTATGCAAAGCCAAACAATGTAGCAATACAGCGTAGTATATAATACTATTTCAAGTTTTAGTAATGGCAGGGAGAGAGAGAGCGCAAGCGAGCACACCCAAGTGCAAGCATGAGCACAAGTGAGCGAGTGGTTGAATGAGCTGATTCTTGGGTGTTCAATACTGCATCACTCCCCCAAGGCTAAAACTACCTTTAGGTAAGTGAGAAAATGCAAAACATCTCTGGGGAACAGAAGTAGATGCCTGCTCCTTTGAGATGAATATATAGCATAGAGAAAGAACAGTAGAAAGAGTCCACTCTATTTAGCACAACAACAATTTTATAAGGGTTGTCCAAAAGTGGAGATAGGTCCAAGCTGATCTGGATCTGAATTAATCCATTAATCCATTGGAGGGAGGGAGAGGCTTGCACTAGTTGCATGATCTTGCTTAGACATATTTCTAGGCCACTAAGTCAAAAGAAGGCCTGTCATCCAATTCACTTATTTTCTCATGCTCACTTAAACCACAAAAAAAAAAATTTAAAAAAAAATTAAATTCAAAAGGGAAACCTTTTTTATTTAATAAGATGAACTTTTAATGAGGGTTGTCGTATTGAGAAAATGGTCACGCCACAGATCTCATGCTTCCATCTGGTATAAATGTACTTAGAAAGGAGGAAACCAAGAGGCATTCTACATGTAAGTGCAGAACCAGGGCATTTTCCCTAGGCATGGTTTGTGGGACTGGCACGATGCAAGCAACAGGTAGAAAGTGTCAGATTTGCAAAAGATCCACAGTCCCCAAGCATCACGGGGTATATATAGAGGGCAGGTCCACTCCCCCAGGTTCCCTTACGCCAGCTGTGGCAACATGCACAAAAGTACATTTGCTGCTTTTTGTCCCCTGTCTGCAGTTGGACTCCAAGGCAGGAGATACTAGGAACGGCAAATTCAAACAAAGGCGCTTCCTGTGGGAGGCTGGAATGCTTGCAAGGCAACATTTACAGCAATTCCTGCTTCCAGTATTGACCCGCTCCCTTCTTTCCGTGCTGCACAGATATTTGACAAAGGGGAAAGGGAGGCCTAGACAGAAGTACATTACATTCTGCTTAGCCCCAATAGGGTGTCAGTGTACAATTTTCACACAAAAAGAATACAGGCCTAAATTTGAAAGAACTGCAAACTCTAGCACAGCCAGAAAGCCTATGAATCTGAAATAGATGCAAGGGGAATTAAGGGGCACAAACACTGGCAGCACGTTGAGGGTGCACATATACTCCCTGAGATCGGCTGTGCACCCCCTGGTAGTGCAAGCCATGAAACTGGAAGTGCACTTCCAGTTTTGCCACTGACTCAGCAATTGGCCACTGGGGGACACCCCTCGCCAGTGAGTTATCGGCCGCTGGAGGACCCCTGCCCCAGCTGGCAATTGGCTGCTGGTGGACCATCCCCCCCATTGGTGATCTGATGCCCCCCAGACTCAGGAGGCACCAGTCACCCATGGGCACAAAGGACATATCAGCACTAAAATCCTACTGCAAGGTGATGGAAGTCAGACAATTAAATCTCATGTGTATCTTTGAGTACCAGCACCTTCATTCAAAGATTCAAATGATGGTCCTGATCCTGCAATTACATCGTTCCCATCTCTAACTGTTTTAAAACCGTAACTTGGGACCTAAAAACAGCAATGCTGTCACTTATTATGGAATCAGTTTGGGATCTGTTTGCTTTCTGGTGCTCAAGCTGTCCAGATTTATGCTTTTCAACCTTCTGCCTGCAATCAGGAGAGCCAGACACTCACTCACTGTTTCCTGATGGTGTAAGAGCAGTGTTTAGCCATGATGGTCCAGAAATTATGCAAGAAGTAAGGATTTCTTATAGTGATCAATATTATCTTTTATAAAAGATATCACCTTAAGAAATCCCTGCCTCTCACAATATTTGTAAATGAAGGGAGTACTATGGTAACACAATTTTAGGAGCTGGAGTTTAGAAAAAAATTAAACGTTACAAGATTTTTTTAATAAAAATTGTAAAGAGTTGGCACCTGGAAGAGTGTCCATTTGGACCCTTTCCTATCTCCATGCAGAACCCACTTTACAACACTGTTGATATCATGCCCTGAAGAGCTTAATATACAACTTGGGTTGAATCAATACTATACTATAGGATTTACACTCACTTTACGATCAGAATAGGCTTTTAAGCTATTTTTAATGGTTACAGTTTTCACACTTGAACAAATGTTCTTCACATTCATTTATTTCTCCATATATTTTCCTCTAATAATTTATGGGCAAACTGTTTCAAAGTTGAAAAACTGACACTTGCCAACTTGGAATTCATAGCCTTGACATTTCCCATGTGAATGATAACTGTTACTATCTATTTTGTACTCACATATTTTATTAAGTTTTTGATAAAGTGAACTTTAAAATGTTGCCCTATTTCTTATGAACGTATGAAGTTCACATTTTGAGCAAGAACAGCGGCAAAAGAAGCAGCAGCGTTATTGGTACAAAAATGAATTATACAAAATTATTGGGGAGAAAAATATTTATTGTATCAACAAGCTAGCCTTATTAATAGGAGAATCTTTGTGGTCTGTAAACATGCATTATCAAATACATGCACTTATCCAGCTTTGCAAAGAAGAATCCTAACTTTATGGTAACAGTCATGAATGGATTTAAGAGACAGAGGGTACATCTACATGGGATGCTTTACTGCACAGTAGAGCAAATTACTGCACTGTAAGCATCACAGACTACATATGCAGATGTTTACGGTGCACAAATTTGATCAAATCACGAGTTAATTAGCTACCTATAAATACAAGTAGCAAACTAACTCCTGAGCAGTTACTGTGCAGTAATGCACATGCAAATGCTGACCAGGGGCAAATTTGCTTCTGGTTAGCCCCACCTCCAGGGCGCCACCTGTAGCTTAGCCCCATGGTCACAGAGCTGGGAGCTTCTTCAGCCCCAGGCTCTTAAAAGCCTGTGGGGACACTGGGACCCTGGGCGACCTGCAGCCAACCTCTGACCACTGTACGTCACACCAGAAGCCCCAGGCCAGCCATAGCAGCCTGCCCACATCCCAGCACTGGTCCCCCAGCACCACATCACCACACAGCAGCCAGGCCTATGTTGTTGCACTGCACTGGATGTTGCAGCACCTACCAGGCCCAGAAGCCAGTCTCTGACCACCAGGTCCCACTCCAGCTGGCCCCAGGCCACCCAAAGCAGCCTGCCACCCCACCATTTGTGGGTGCCTGGCACACAATTGCTGTGCACCTGCCTGTCCTGTGCTATGCCCCTGAGCTGGGTGCTCCACACACCTGGTCAGGCCTGTCAACACCAGGACTGCTGCATGGAGGCCCAGCAAACCATCAAGGGAGCCTGGCTAGCATCCTCCACAATGGAACGCACTGCCTCCTGGGGCTGCAACTGGTCCCAGAAGGAAACCATGGACCTCGCACTGTGAGGCAAAATCCTCAGCCAGTTTACACAGAGCAGGTAATCCAATTTGCACATATACAAGGGCCTGTCAGGGTACATGCAGGAGTGCAGGCATGACCAGTTGGTGCACCAGTGCTGCATAAAGGTCTAGGCCTTGTGAGCTCGGTGCATCATTGTCACCAAACACAACCACTGTTTGGGGGCTGCCCACAAGTCCATGCCCTTTATGCAGTAGATGGATAACATCCTCATGCCCCAGGACCCAGACCTGAGCTGTGCTGTCTACTCCAGCATGGGCAGCCTACCCGAGCCTCCACTGTAGCCTGGCACCCATGGCAACAAGTCACATGTGGGGAGTCCCATGGGCCACCAGCAGCCCATCCCACCACCCCACCTCTGGCCTTGTTCAGCAGCTTTGGGAGCCCAGGCAAGCACCCCACTGCCTCAGCAGATCTGGGCATGCAATCCCACCCAGGAAGTCAAGCCAGTCATGGCACTGTCAAACCTCAGCAGCTCTAGCTCTTCCCTGGATGTGGCCTCTTGCCAGGCCCCTGTGCCCCATGATACTGCTGAGAGCTGCATGTTCTCACCACCACCAGGGATAATCTTGGGCCACTGGGAATGCCCACCTAGTAAGCCCTGTACTGGCAGAAGGGCCCTCCCCCTCCCCACCACTGGCCCTTCTGCTGCCCCTGCCCCCCCTCTCCACCCAGTTGAGCCATGTTCCCCTGGCCCCAGGTTTCCTCCCACCACAGCATGCAGGGAGGTGGGTGTACAAAACGTTATTGAGCATCCTGTACCCCTACAGCTAGGCAGGCATTGGCATCTAACATGCAGAGTAACACGTTGATGCCAGCAGTGATTAGGGTTGCCAACTCTGGCTGAAGCCATTCCAGGAGATTTTTTTTCCAACATGACGTAATGTCATTAATTGTACTGTTCAACCCATTCACCATATCAACCTGCCAGACTGCTTTCAATAGTCATCAGGAGATTGATGCCAATTCCGGTAGACTCCTGGCCAATCCGGGAGGGTTGGCAACCCTAGCAGTGATGACGTTCTCGGGCTGTGGGGGCAGGGATATGTAGCACAGCCACAGGTAGCCCTACACACAGTGGCAAAGGTTGCAGGGCAGCGTGGGCTTGCCCTCCGCACCGTCAGAGCTCAGGGTCCCACACCAGATTTGAAGGTGCACCTAGGACACCAGGGAAATCAGCAGCATCAGGGTGTAGCGGGTCAGTCAGGCACCCCTTGGTCTGCGCCAACAGCTCCATGTGGCACACCCAGGACACTCTCAACACGGTCACACTTGGGATGCAGTGCTAGCACAGGGTGTGGCTAGTCCAAGAGCACCTCCCCAGATAGGCCCCTTGGGGGAAGGGCAGAGACACGACCAGCTCTGCATCCCAGTTGGCCAGGAGCCCCTCAGCACCCGAGCCTGGGTGCCATGAGCTTGGTGATAGCACAGGAAACTGACTGGCTTGCACGAGGAGAAGTGGGAGAGTGGATCTGGAGCCATAGTAGCAGGTGGTGCCAGGAGCTAGGCCTGTCCCAGCCTAGGAAAGGGGTGGGAAAGGCAGACTGCCTGCCCTTATGGAATGAGCAAGGATGGGGGGCTTGGCCAGTGGCTGCCTGTGCCAGGGCCTGCCCAGCCAACTTACCATGGTCCTTGGGCACCCTTGCATGACCCCCAGTCTGAGGCCAGGCAGCACACAGCCCCCTAGTATTGATCATCTTATCTCAGAAAAGTTACAAACTCTCACAAAAAAACCTCTTTCCCTGGGCTCTGTAGGACTTACAGTTGCACATGGGAGAAAAGCACCAGCTGGTAGCCAGGATGTGCTGTCAGGGTCACTGCCAGGGCCCTGCATATGTGCCAGCTCTGGCAGTGAAGGAGCCAGGACTGGACCTGGCTGTGGCTGGTCACAGTGGTCAAGTAGTGGCTGGCAGACTTGCAGGCCTGGTGCATGGAGGACATTACCTATGAGTGGGAGAGGAACCAGACAGACTAAAAGTTCAGGAACAGGCTCCTGATCATGGAAGAGAGGCACCTGGAAGCCCAGGAGCAGCAGGCTGAGCTGGTGGCTCGGGCAGCAGACGCCACAGAGGAAGACTGCTGGGTGCTAGACGTTATCCTGGCCCTAATGGTTGCCTTCATGCTGCCCACAACCCTGCTCCTGGTCACAGCCCCAACTGCCCTCTGGAAGTTGCCAGACATCCAACAGCCCCTCCCATGGGCCTGGGCAGAGGTTCAGTGGTGGCTCCACCAGCCAGGTGCCCCTGCCCCAGATCCTACCCTGAGTCCTCCACCCGGACTTAGCCATGCTGCTCACCCCAGCTCCATGCAGTCCTGGAGCAGGAACTGCTGGCAACAGAGCCAGGACCACATGCAGGCCCATGACCAGGTATAGGAGGGGGAGCCACCCATACCAGCAGAACAGCAGCTGCCATTGCCCCTGGGCAAGCCCATCAACTGCTGGCCTTGCCATGGTGTGTGCACCCACTGGGGTGTGGCCAGAGGCTGGGGTGCTGGGCACCTGTCCTCAGGCTCTGCCCCCTAGGCAACCCCACCCTACTTCTGCCCTACCCAGGAGGGCATACATAGCACTGTACAGGGTCTGCATGGGGAAGCGGGTGCATTACTGGTGGTGGGTGGTGGAGGAGCTCTCTAGTTTGGTGGGGGTGAGGTCCCTATGTTTGTGGAAGGGAATAAAGCGCTTTTCTGAGAACTGTCCACAATGAGTGTGGTGCTGGGGATACACAGTGGGGCTGGGGTCCATGGGCAGCTGTCCAGGCGAGTGGCTCGCCTGGGGCCTCAACAAGTGGGGCCCACTGCTGTTGCTGCTGCTGCAGCTGGCACTCCAGGGCCAGGTGTCCTCTGCCTGCTGTACCTCCTCTGCCCTGGCCTTGCCAAAGCGCTCCCCTGGGGCCTCGCAGATGTTACGCAGCACAGGCTGTGATGATGAGCTGGGGGATGTTGGCCCCAGTGACCTTAAGGAGGAATTTATAGGGATGGTGAATTAGGTACACTCTGTTGGGGCATGCTTTTCTGATTGGGGTATAGCACTGAAGTTACAGTTCTCTGGACATGTGTATTCAAGGAGGGCTTTTCCATTTTTAAGCCCTGGAAGTCATACCGAGGGGGGAAGCAGGCAAATGCAAGTTGCACTACAACACATGGCTGCATGGGCATGATCTCCCCAGGGCATGGCCCCAGACTCACCCTCAGCTCACCACACTGCTGAATTACCCCAGTGCCTGGGGCAAAAGCAGGCGGCAGCAGCTGGCATCTGGAGCCAGACTAAAGTGGGCAGCAAAAGCCGAGGAAGAGCCCTCTCTACCACCCAAGTTGGGGTCTATTCTGACACTAATGTGTGGACAATTTCCTCAGGCAAGGCACTACTTCAGATACATTTGCTCCTGTACAAGTATGAACAGATTTACAAAAAGTTGTAGTGTGTCATATATGAGCCAAAACTGTAAGGTGCTGAAATAAAGCCAGTGCGGGTTGAAATTCTTCAGCATGGGAAAGAAGTATTCATCCCCTTTTTTCAGGGTGTGACAATTCCAGGCAAAAGGAGAAATGAGAGGTGTAACATTCAAAGGCTTGGGTGAATTAGAGCCTATTTTGACTAGAAATGGTAGAAAGAGAAGAGAGGGTCCATGCAAAAAAAAAAACCAACACTTTTACTCAGATTTTCTCTTCGCTGCTGCCACCACAAGAGTAAGCAGAGTATTTGACATCTGTGACAATACAATCATCAATCCACAAATGCAAACTGTATTTTCAGTTTACAATATTGTTTGTAGCAACTGATTTTATATTTATGGAATATATTCCTTACTCACAATGTTTTCACTGCAAATTAGAAGTGCAGCAATCTCGACTGAGAGGTTAGGCAGAGATGTGACACTCAGGATGTCCTTGACTCAATTTGAAAACAGGCATGAAGGCATTGGAATATGTATCAAAAGAAAAGAGTTACAGATGCATTTTAAGGACCTTAACTATTCTGACTACCAATACACAACTTTGCTTTCATTGGCAACCTTCAGTTTAATTAAATGTTTCCTATCATATTTACTCCAATCACCCCTTATTTAGAGATCATTACACAAAGTAAATAGTTGAATCTAGTTATTTATGAGCATGTTTAGCTTTGATACAGCTCCCTTTGGAATATATTTTACAGCCTCCTATCTTACAAATGATTGAGCATAACTACAGTAATATTACAAACCAAATAAACTTAACATTCCCATTTATTTCTAATCTTTTTATTAGCTCTCATTTTAAAGTTATAATCAAGCTACTATAGAAAAGCAAAGCTTTAAGCTAAACTTTGAAATACACTCACATAAAACAGGTGATTAAAGCTAGACTGCCTAATGAACTAACATAGAAGTAAAACTGTGTGTGCAAATAAGGGGTCCATTTATACGTACACTTTTTAAAGTTATAGCTGCCAATCAGGAGCGCGCGTGCACAAATACATATATATGCATTTTGAGCCAGAAAACCCACTCTCTCGCCAATCTCTCGGTTCTAATCCTCAAAGGGAATTTACAAAATGCCTTTCACAGACAAGCCTATGGACTTCACTTCAGCAGTCCACTGGCTACAGAAAGATCACGGACTAAATATAGACATCGGATTTATGACACATTATAACCTGCCTAACATCTTACTCGCCAGGTAACCTCTCGACTTTTTACCAGCTACTATATATTCTTTCCCTTCCCCGCTCCCCTCCTGTCTCATCCTTTGACTACAGCTACATTCATTCCCCTTCCCCTGCACCTGTCTCTCATCTATTGACTACCTCAATTTATATTTTAACTGGCTGGCTTTCTTGCATACATACTGGTCTCTGGCTGCTTTAGTACTCCGTCCAGAAAGAGCACAGACCAACTGCGGATGCTTCCTCTGCTTGATGAAGGGTGTTTGTACCCAAAAGGTTGCAAAAAAGATTTTTTTCCAACTATTTGAGTTGTTCAAATAAAAGATATTGGATTTACCCAAAGAACCTTGTCTGGCTTTTGAGCCAGAATGTTTTTGGCTCTGATACAAAAGAAACAGAGCAAGTGAGGCATGCAGCACACAAGCCTCTGGTTTGGCCTATCCGGAAGCCCTAGGACTGCTCCCCATCAGCACATATAATTTTACCACTTTATGGCAATGGCCCTCATTCATTTCCACATTGGCACAGGGAATGAGAATGGCAAATCTCGACTCCGTGCACGTCTGAGGGTAAAAACACAGGTAGGCAACCGACACGTTAAATGACACCGACATAAGCAGTTATCATGAAACTGTTACATCTTCATGATTCTGTTGTAATACAAGCGTAGTAAAACTGCTGTAAAGATAACCCTGTCTCATTCAGGGTTAGAAAGCAATTCAACTAAGTGTGTTGCTACAGGATCATGTAGCTGTAACTGTTAGATCACAATTGCTGATGTATGCTCCATAAAAGCTGATCTCCCCTCTCGTTTTAAAGCAGTTAAAAGACACTTGTCCATACCCTGGGGCAACTAGGGACAAAGGCTAAGGATGCTATCGTAGGCCTGCTCTGGCCCCTGCCACAACCCCTTCCTCCAGGCTTTCAATAAAGCAGCGGTTCCCAATCTGTGGTACATGTACCACCAATGGTACACAGACAACCTGTCAGTGGTACGCATTAACAGATGTATCATAATTACTTCATATGACAAAAATTTGCTGAGGGCACTTCAGGTTGTATCATTTAAATCGGTGGTGTGCAATCTGTCTGAGTTTGGGAATTGCTGCAAGAGAGAGAGTAGGGGGATTTGACAGTGAAAATGAGCCTGGAAAAAATATGAACCACCAGACTGATCTCTTCTCTTGCCCCAGACTAAGTCGGTCATCTCCTTTAGCACTCAATTTTACATTGTGCCGTAACTATACTGGAGGGATAATTTTTGTCTACTTGTTACTAAACTATCAGATAGCACTGACTGGGTACTGAAGCCACTATTTAATTTTCAGCAATATCTTGCTTCTGCCATTAGGCATTTGGTATAAGAACAGTTCTGAAGTTATTTAATACAAATGTTCTTAATTCAAGTGCTTAAGAGATGAAAAAGAAAGAAAAAGAAATGTAACAGAAGACCCTCTATGGCTTTAAAACCACTCCATGCTGTAAAGGGCACTGAATTTTTGAAACACTTCATATTTTGTACAAGCTTTTACATGCTTTAGAATGACATGAAAGTGAAGTGGGAAGCAGGAATATTCCACATATCGAGATGTAAAAATAGAAAATTCTCGTCTTGCAAATAAGATTTCATAGCCATTAGGGCTGGAAGGGACCTTGGGAGATCATTAAGTCCAGCCCCCTGCCCCAGGGGCAGGAAGTCAGCTAGGGTCAAAGGATGCCAGCAAGATAAGTGTCCAAACATTTCTTGAAAGAGTCCAGAGAAGCTGCTTGCACCACCTCTGGAGGGAGTCTATTCCAGGCCTTGGGGACTCAGACCATGAAGAAGTTTTTCCTTATGTCCAGCCTAAAATGGTCTGGAGGCATTTGGGACCTTGGGACCTTGTCATCCCTTGGGGCACTCTGGTGAACAGGCATTCCCCCAGATCCTGATGCACCCCCCTTATGTACTTATAGACTGCCACCAGGTCACCCCTGAGCCTGGACTCTTTTCCAGGCTAAAGAGTCCCATGGCTCTCAGCCTGTCGTCATAAGACCTGCTCTCTTGCCCTCTGAGCACGTGCATGGCTCTCCTCTGGACTCTCTCAAGCTTCTCCACATCCTTCTTGAACTGTGGAGCCCAGAATTGGATGCAGTACTCCAGCTGCGGCCTCACCAAGGCCGAGCACAGCAGGAGGACGACATCCTGAGATTTACTTGAGAAGCATCTATGGATGCAAGCCAGATGCAAGTGGTCTTAGACAAGCACCTGGTTGTAAATGTGTTCGTGTTATAGTGCAACGACCATCAGGCCTTGCTCTGCTGGGATTATGAACACTGAGAGCTCCACTTGCAAAAAAGCTTTAGTGCCACTACATTGAGCATTTGGGTGTCTGGCCATGCTAGCCCTAAAGATAGGTCTATGAGCTTCCCATATCATATATGTAGACTTGGCAGGATTGAATTTTTTTTGATAAACAGGGATTTCACCTCATAGGCAGAGACCTCTGGAAAAATATTTCCTTCGGTAATAATCAAAATTTATAGAAAGGGGACTGCAGCAGGGAACACTTACCCCTGTTACTGGACAGTGGAAAAAGGGGAGGGACAGAGGGCAGAAGGGTTAAAGAGGAAAACAAAGGTCAGCCTAATGATTTCTCACTTAAGCAAGTAGCTGCCTAATGACTCATCAATTAAGCAATTAGCTGTTGGTTCACAGGTGTGGGGAAGGGGGCTGGATGGAGATAACAGGCTACTAGAACAATCCGCTACCCAAAAAAACAGATGGAGGAAGGGTGTTCAAAGCTCCAGGCTGGTGGCAGCAGGGTTGTGCCTGGGCCAGGTTGGCTAAGCAAGGCGGCATCCATTGCCTCTCCCTATTTCCCAGACCTCTGGTAGTGCCTCCGACGGCCTCTTCCACTCCCTGCCGGCCTGGCTCTTTCCTGATAAATAAAAAGAATGGCTTAAAGTGGGTATACCTTATTGCTTTTTATATTCTGACATGTGGGGGGGGAGGGTTATAAAGCTTTTAACAGAATACTGGCATTACTAAATTGTCTGCCCACACATCCTTAATTTTGTGCAAACCTGAAATTTTTTATTGACAAAAAAAATCAAAATAAATGCTTAAAAATAAACATCAATTTTAGCTGTGAAAATTATTTTTTTTTAAATATTGAATTCTGCCCAAACTACATCTATGGGAAGAGTTAAGTGCCTAAAGACACAGATGTCTCTAGGAGCCAGAATACTGAGCAGGAAGCTTTCTGGTCATTAAGAAAGTTGTGTCTTAAACCTGACCTCTTTCTCTGGGATTTAAATGCTCTATTTGGAGTTGCAAGGATATGCTTCTACCCACCCAGGGTCTGCAGCCCTAAACCTCCTGCTGCAGTGAGCCAAGTTCTTTCTTTCACAAACTGAAAAGTGGAAAACTGAAATGTTTCCTTTGGAAACAGTGGTAGAGAAAGGGCCACTGCCCTTCTTCCATGCATCTAATCGCTGTATGAGTTGGTGTATCCATCTAGGAGGTAGAAAACTGAAGTTCAAGTCCTTCCTCTGCCTGATGAGGTTCAAACCCATCTTCCTGTAAGTGGAGGGGGGAGGAAAGGAGAGGCCTGGATTCCAGTCCCTGCTTCAACATTTACATACCTTTCCTTGGAGGGACTGAAACAAAGGTCTTCTTCCTCCTACCTCCATCCTCTCAATCAACTACTGAACTATCAGATTAAAGAGAGAAGGGCTGTCAAATCCCCCCTTCTCCAGCAAGCTCACTCCAGTAAGGAGCTTTGTCATAGGAGCAAGCACTGCAGATAAGTGAGTCTGGAGCTTGATGGGATTTCAGTTATGAGCTATAAGTTGAACTGCTCAGCCTTCTAAATATAGGCATGTTTCAAGGTACACCCAGAAGCAATTTTTTGAACATTTATAGGCAAAAAACTTGAAGATGAAAGGATTTTACGTCTTCAGCTGAGCAGGGAGTCTGAGGACTGCAATTTTGAACGCAGGTGCTGAATTCCTTTTGTGGATCTAGTCCTAGCTGGCCATCGTGGTGCCTCGGGGGGGCCATCTCCTGCAAGGTGCTCTGGCCAGGTGCTTAAACAGCTGCTTGTATTTAGTTCTGTTTTACTCGCATGCTTAATCATTAGCAGGGATCCAGGTTTTCTCCAATTTTTAAAAAAATCCCCAATATTTGGTTTAAAAAAGTAACCCCAAATCTACGTTGTTCTGTGATTTAAAATGAAACACCACTACTTTATCGCTATTTAATTTTCTGCTTTAAAAAAGTAACCTCAAATCCACATTTCTCCATGATTAACCTGAACATTGGGGATTTTTTTAATCAGAGAAAACCATGACTCCTGATGTGTTGAGTTTCTATATACACACACATTTTCAAAATCAGGTGAAAGTTTGTGATACAAAGGCCTAACCCAAAGCCCATTAAAGACAAAGAAAGTACTGACTTGACTGCTGTTCAGGCTTAAAATGTGGTTCAGAAAAGCATCAAAGGTTCCAGGTGGTTAAACATATCATCCCTTAAAATCTACTGAGATTTGTCCACCACTATCTGTCATATATATGTAGTACAAATGTTGGTTTTAACATCTGGAATCAGAAAATTTTCTGTCACATTTAAAGCTCTAACAAAGGAGGAAAAGCCTTTGCTTCTCAAAAGCCTGTGGGGAATTTAAAACATCTTTAGAGTTTGCAAAAATTGTATTAAATCATTACCAGCAATGCTAAACATTTGAGGACAGAGAACTCAGGGTTAGTTCAACTTGAGATGTTAAAGAATTCCCCTAATTGAGTTTATCCCCAGTAAAATAATTAAGTTTTTACAAGTCTACAAAAAGGCTCAATTTTGCTTGTAGGAAGATCATTAATACTTTGCCAACAAGATTGTAGGTTAGACTGAGACCTTGCTGTGAAGCATTTAGCAGCATCTTTCAAATGATCTAGAGAACAGTCAAGGTATAATAGTCTACGAGGTGTCTTATATTCTCATTGCTCAAATTATGTACAGGGTTATATTTTTCCTTGACAATAGGCTATTTTTGCATCTGCAGCTGCAGAGTTTCTGATAAGAAAGGCAATTCTTCCAAATGAAAACCCTCTACAGTAAAACAGACTTTGAGAAGAACCAACTCCTTGGTATTTGCGGCCTAAAATACGTTAGTAGCAGTTCTGTTTGCTATATTGCAGTCTTTTTGTGATCTTTTGGACTAGCCCTTTTTTTGTGTTCAGGCTTGGGGAAGCTTAATCTCATCATTTCAGGCTCAGAAATGCCCATGACCCATCAATATACATGCTTATTTTTTGAGCCACTTCCAAGTCTCCCTGATGGGTCTTGATCTTGTGTATTTGACACCAGTTGCCTGGGATGTCCCTAGAAGAGTTTCACCATTGCATTGTTTGGCATGTGCAAGATGATGCAGATGGCCGAGACCATGCTTGAGAGCATCCATCCTTAAATGGCATGTAGACATACCCACAACCTCCTAGACCTTCCAGCTAAGTTGCTGTTAAAAACTAGATTTTAGCAACATCACATAAGTATTTTTTTTTTAAATTACCCACTATGTATTATAGGCCAGTGCAAAGCATCTAGTATTTGCTTCGGACTCGGATTCAGCCGATTCAGGGGACAATGATTTGATTCGGTGATTCGAATCACTGTCCTGAATTGACTTGGCTGAATCTGATTGGCTGAATCAGCCAAATCTCCAAATCACCCAGGCCCATCCCCCAGCTGCTGTCCCAGCACTGCCCGGCCTCAGCTCCTGGCTCTTTGGGGAAAAAAAGCCCAATCGCACTGTCCCACGCTGCGTGGGAGCACGGGACAGTGTGTGAGTTGGGGTGGGCAGGGCAGCCATGAGGGGGCTGGGAGAACCTCCCACACAGTGTGGAGCAGCAGGGATCACCGCCGCCCCCCCCCCAACACTTGGCAGCAGCCAGTGAATGGGGGCTTTTTTTTAAAGAACCAGGAGCTGAGGCAGGGCATGGCAGCCATGGGGGCTGGGGGATCAGGCAGGGGCTGGGGCCTGGCAGGGGTCTCCCCATAGTCTCCTCCCCCCTCCGGCACCCCCCCACCCCCTCTTACCAGCATGGAGTCCAGGCCCAGCTCCCTGCTGCAGTTAGTGGGGACTGCCCGAATCGCCAAAGTTCTCCAAATCTTCTCCGAATTGATTCAAAGAGCTTTGAACAGATGGCAGGACAAATGTAGAGCTTTGAATTGATCTTCAGAGCTTTGAATCGATTCAGACCTCTTAATTGGTCCCCTATTCAGTTTGGACTCGGAGATTCAACCACCGAATCGAGCCAAATCTCCTCCAAAACGAATCGGCACCTGAAGCTTTGCACAGCCCTAATGTCTTAACTTGGATAGTGCGTCTAACTCAAATGCGATGAACTATTGAGGGTTCTGGGTTGCAACCAGCAATGAGCCTGCAACCAAAGGGAGGGAAAAGAAGCGTGTTTTTAAGCCACCTTTCCACTGCCTCAGTCCTGGGCTGATCTGCAGTACGAGCGGCTCCAAGACCTGACGTACAGCAGTTTCTCTGGAATTAGCGTTGCCTAGAAACTTAAAATGACTGAACTGCAGCCTTGCACTTGATTTCCCTCCTTCCTTGGTTCAGGGCTTTCAAGGGGCTTTTGGAAAACAGTTTTACTCTTCCAGTGCAGACTATGGGAGGCAGACAAATCACAAAGGGCCACGGCAAGGACAATTAATTTGTTACAGATCTTTTTAAAAGTTTGATGTAGCGGTTTCAAACCTGCTGAATTTCAGTGTAGCTTTTGCTTTTAATAGTTGGCAGAGGTTGATCAGAGAGAATCAATGAAGCGTTCTTCCTAACAAAAACAAGGGTACACTTGCTATTTAACTTGGATCATCCAAGGGGGAGGGGGAGGGAGTGCTAGCTGAAAAGAAGTATATCCTTATTTACGAACAAGCTTCTCTATTTCTCCACCCCATGCCGCCTCTGCTTTTGGCCTCCAGGGGAAGAAAAAGCATGTAACAAAAGGGAGCTTGTAATACTCTTAAGCTATCCTATGAGGGGGGTGGGGGAAAAAAAGCTTTTTTTTTTTTTTTTTTTTTAAATGAACTTAATTCTCCTTTTGTTTGCACCAATGTAACAAAACACTTTAAGGGAATTATTCCCAATTTACACCTGGCATACATGAGAGAGAGAGAGAGAGATGACCCATGAAGTTTTAAGGAAAGGTAACGCTGTTAGAACAGACGTATAATTATGTTTCAGGGAGGAAATCTCTGTACAGGTGCCATCTGTCCAAAAAAATGAACAAGAACACAAAACATGTACTTAATGTGATTTACGAACATTAAGCACAGATCTAATTTAAATATGGTTGGCTGGCCATGGCTCTTGAATCAGAGCTGGCTTGGTTTTTGTGTCTGTAGTACCTAGTCTGCCAGCTGGGACTGCTGAATTCAAGAGCAGGCTTATAAGCTATAAATATGGATGGGAGAATCAGTCTGGGGAGACAGGAGACCAAAGTGAACTGATCCCATCAGAAACCCATCATTCTTCAGATAAACTTTCCCTGCCATTTTCACATCTGCTCTTTCTTCTCATATTGGACTCCTTCCAGCCAATATCCTACTTCAGCTACTTGCTTCTATTCGGCTCAGTCACTAACACATCTTAGTAACCTGTTACACAGGTCTTCTACATACTCCCACTGCAAATTTCAATCCCAGCAAACTCCCAAATCCCCCTTCCTCATCGGAGTTTCACAAAGCCTCAGTTCCCTTCCTCCATCCCCCAACCATTTTTTCATCTCTTATTCTCTAACCCAACTATCCCTGCAAATTGCAGGAGGCACACAACCATGTCCTAGAAGGTTTGAGCAGGAGCTACCAAAGTGACAGAAGATTAATGTTCAGCAGCAATCCAAAAGAGACCTTCACACCTTTTTATAGGCCTTGCCTATCTCCACTTATGAACCTAGGTTTTTGGACAACAAACTTTAATGGTCCCATTGGCAGTGACATTCAGTCCAATTATCTATAAAGAATGCCTGGAGCCATACATTTCCACCTGTCCAATACCACTGTAATCTATCTGGCCTGTCAACTGAAAGCTCAGTTGCTGAAAAGTAAGTTACATAAAAGCATTCTTGCAAGAGTGACTGGTGAAAAAGGTACAAAAAAGACAAAAACTTGAATTTGTCCAAAGGGAAAGGGTTCATCAATACTACCCAAGAACTGTGTTAAGATTGTCATTGGTAAACAAAGAGAACAGAATTGAAAATTAATGGATAAAAGTTAGTCTACTGGACAAAATAAAGAGAGAATAGCTATTCTGACCATCATTCCCATTTGTGATCCTTTTTTAAGAGAATTCAGTAAATGGTTTGAAGCACTGAGGACAGCTGGATTGAAAGGAGTAAAGCTCATCGCTTGTGTAATGATGTGGCACACCATCACCACAGCCACATCGGACCTTAATTATTCTGATTATACCAAAAAAAATGCCCGGACTACAAGACCAAGATGACATTATCATCTACTAAATTTTGGCCACTTTCTGTAATGTGATTCTTGGGTTCAACTTGGCACCCTGTCCCTCAAGTGTCCTCTCACTTAATTTAACCTTTCCCCTCTCTCTTTGCCTATTGTTTGTCTGGTTTAACTGGCTAACACTGTTTCTTTTATCACACTGCTATCACATCTCAGAATGGCTACTACGATCATGTTTCTTCAACAGGAAGGCTGAAAGTAAGAGTAAACACCAGTGACAGAATTTGCATTTCTGTCTCCCTGTTAAAGTCCAGTATTTGAAGAGGAAGCAGTAGTAAAAAAAGCACCAAATCATCCTAACTTGTCCTTAGAAGAATAAATACCACCTAAAAGACTGTCATAAACTTGACTCATCCGAACAGAGAGGTAGTACAGAATATTATTAAATAAAAACCCTTATACTTCGTGTTTCAGATGCTTTAAATGTACTTTTTTGTTTTATTATAAACATTCTTATTGATAGATGTTGCCATAGGATTGATGATAAAGGTCTCCAAACTCAAAACCTCGAATGCTATTTAATTGATAATGCTGCACAGGAACAAGGACAGCTTAGCATCTTACGCCTTCTGCACCCTAATCTTCCATAGAAATTAACACAATAGACGAGCTCCTCAGTTCGGATGGCCAGGTAGGACTTTATGCCTCCAGGACTATGACCAATCCATTCTTACACCTCTCCCTCTTGCACACAGCATGATGCCTTCACCTCCTTCACCTCACCTTATTGGAAGTCTGCTACATCTACTGGTTTGTACTGGGATCTCAATTCATCTGTTCCCTGTGCTGGGTAGCTGGAAGGGAATTTCAAAGATTCTGATGTGACTATGGATCCCTCAAAGATCCTTACGTAAAAAGACTTTTCAAAGATTCTTATGCAAACAGGGATCCAGTTTATTAGTTTCATATTCAATATTCATCCAAGCCATTAACTTAAAAACAAACATTTTAATCAGCCAGTAAGGTGTTGCTGCATTATGGGAATCAATGCTGGTGAGTATCCTGTTGCATTAGTAAATCATTGAACATGTTTTCAATCGCTCCTGGGAGAACCTGCCCCCACTGTCCTTGACATCCAATGGTGGCCAACCCAAAGACTGCATTGTATTATAGAAAGAGAAGCAAAAAGAAAAAGCTTCAGAAAAAAATTGAAGACATACATACTTATGTACATATTTGCATGAATATGCAATGGAAAAAAAAACCAAATAGGAACTGATCTCATAAAACCCTCCAAAAGGAAAAGATGATGTTTCACTCCTTGAAACATAATAAATAATAATAACAACAATAATAACAACAATAATAATAATAGATAAATAAAAAACCCAATTCTCAGGTGCCCTAATGGATGAAGTCATCTTGCTTGAAAAAAAATTATAATTATTTATTTTAAATGCATTGGCCCACTCCCAAGATTAGTGATGATGATTTTACATTTTTAATCCAGCCTTTAGTCTCTGAGGATTCCAAGGGGGCTTTACAAGCAGATATATAAGCACACACCAGAGCTGTTGCAGTTTTGTCTGGGATGAAAACCTAGCCACAGTTTCATTAAACAAAGTAATGTGTGTGAGCTACACATCGTATTACAGGCTAAATAATGTTACCCAAGTTTCTTGGAGACAGAAAAGAGGACAGAAAGAATCCTTTCCTCCTTGAGCCATACAAAAATTTAGGACCAGGTAAAAATATGATAGACCTGAAACCTGTGAGCATAGAGCAGAGAGATAAGGCGCACTGCAAAAACCACCAACAGTATGACATGCCTCCAAGAAAGCATATGGTTAGCTAGGATGAAGGTGTTGCTAAGACTGTTGTGCCCTGACTGGTACCTTCAGGGGGAGGTAGTCAGCTGTGTTAGTCTGAAGTCAGGATAGATCTGCACCTTCAAACTAACTAAGTCCGAGATGTATAGCATGAGCCTGAGTTCACATCATCAGTCACTATCATGAGCAGGGCTCCTGGTTTTCTCCAATTTAAAAAAATCTCCAATTTTCAGATTAAAAAAAAAAGTAACCTCAGATGCACATTTTTCTGTGATTAAAATGAAATGCCACTAACATATTTATTAGTGGTGTTTCATTGTACCCACAGAAAAATGTGGATTTGTGGTTATTTTTTTTAAATTGGAAAATTGGGGATTTTTTTTTTAAATCAGAGAAAACCAGGATCCCTGATCAGCAGCAGCAGCATTAACATCTGAGGAAGTGAGTTCAGACTCACACTACAAACCTTGGATTTAGTTAGTCTAGAAGGAGCAAATCTACCTTGCCTTTTATGCACTTTGACAGCTTCTAAAGTCTCTTCTGAAGACACAACCTATAACTTCTTGAGCAGAATACCAGCTTCCATGCCCTCCTGTTTTGCTTTTCTGTCCCCCGTGGCTCATATAATTAAACAATATACTATAGAGCACGGATTCTCCACCAACAGGTCATGTCAAAATAGTATCAGTGGACATGACTGCCTTGCCCTTCCTAAATGGGAGGAAAGCTTACCTAGATGGGACAATGGGCTTGGATGAGAAAAAAGCAGCAAACCTGAGCTATAGTGTATGATAACTAAAAAACCTGTGGGTGCAGCACTGAATATCCTTGCATCAATTAGTTCTTTAGAGGAATATATTACTTCATTAGTCACCTTAGAAATTATGCTATAAAAGTATTCACCCTGAACCAAGAAAATATGTTAATGAAGTGTTCGGATTCCTGCTGTAGATACAATAAGCATTATATTTTTAACATAGATATCATGTTAAATGTGGACACCCTTTAACAGCTAAAATGTGTTTAGTAAACATGAAATCCTGGTGGCCTGATGATGAGTGTTCTCGGATTTTATTCACACATCATACTTCATTGTGCATAAAAGAAGGAACTTTGTAAACTAAGCACTTTGCAAAGCAATAATGTAACAATTATGCTGATCAAATTACTCCAGAAAAAGATGAAGCTACAGGAACATGCATCCACAAGCATTTCATGTAATTTTTTATGATTTTGGAAAAAGGTTAGTGGGGAACTACATAGTATACCAAACAGCTATAGTACCGTTGGTTATTTTTAGTAACTATTTTGACTAAACACACTGTGGACTCCCTCACTAAGTACAAGCAGCCAAATATTGCTGTCACGTATAAATGCATTCCCCTAGATTTTTCTCCCACTACTGAAAATTATAACACAACTCCTGCTCTATGTGAGATTAGGACCTAGTTACTCTCTGAAAGGCTGAAACTCCTAGATTTAAAATGACAGTCTGTGACCAGAAGTGGATCCAGGTTTTGCACAGGAGGGAATGGGAGCAGTGACTGGCACCCCTTTAGGGTGCATATCTCCCTCAGGAGTTAAGTAACGTACCAAGATTTGCATCATATCTCTGATTTGGAGTGAATTTCATAAAGAAAATGTGAAGGATATGCTGCATCACATTTTGATACTAGTAGACAGAAGAGGAGGTGCTGCTGCTAAGCAAGAAGGAAATAAGAATTGCACTACTCTCTATCTACAACAAATCAAGTGCCACTGATTAGGTAGTTCAATGGACAAAATGTTCTTTGAGGCTACAAACAGACAGTCCAAAAGCCCAAGGCTGAATTGATTCATTCTTTGCAAGGTAGTCAAAACTGTGTAGCTTGAACCAACAGGCAAGTGAACAAACATTCACTTTTCATTCTGGAAATGCCGCCACATGTCTGCAGTGGCCCAAGCCAGCAGCAGCCAGGGGCTGCTAGAGCATGCAAAGCACCCTGGGATGCTGGGGGACTGTGAGTTAACTTGAATCTGGAGGGGATCTGGGACAGAAGTTCAGTAAACTAATTTAACCTAAATCAGTTAAATCCAACTAGGCTTATCTTAAAGCAGTTTTGTCCATTTTTAAAGCGGTTTATATGCATTCAACTTCTGTGCAGATTTGAATCCATTTCCAATCACTTATTCCAGTTTATGTGCAACTTCTGTCCCTAGCCTAACAGTTTTGAAAGGGGAAAAAAGAGAAGTGGGATTTTAAGTAAAGAAAAGAAGCCTACTTAGGCTGTTAAGACTAGTTTTGCAGACTTCAGGAGAAGATTGTATTTTATTCTTAAGTCTTTGGTGCATAGTTGAAGAATGAGATAGTAACAGTGTTGAGAGAGAGAAAAAAAATACCGAGTTGGAACATGAACATGCCTCTCATGCAACAGGGAGAAGAGAGGGGTAACACAAGTGAACTATATCACTTGACACATTAAATGATTCTGGCCCAACCTACACACTTCCAGTTGTCAGAGACATACAGGGTCCATTTATAGCACCCTTATGCTATGTACTGCCTTGTACAGTTTCAAGTGAACAACTTGCATCAGGGTGTTACTCTGCAGAAGAAACGGTGCTAGGAGCAACCAGCAATGTTTGCGTAAGAAAAACATTTTATAAGCTCTGAAACAAAAGTAAAAACAAGTTTTACCAGTATTTGGTCCTCACCCAGGGCTATTATTGATTCTAGATGCAGGTAATTTCCTGTCTAAGAGGGATTCTTCTTTTCTTGATCTCTTCAGCAAATCTCACTGAACGCCAGTTTCATGTTAATATATTATTGACATGTCAACAGAAAAAATCAGTATCTTTTGTCCAAAGGAGTGTTTCTCTCCAGTTTGACCCTGAACACTACTTTACACACTTGTCTTCCTCCTCTATTCTAAAGTGTAGTCCTTGAGCTTTGTACAAGTGATCTCAGCTGGGAGACAGGAAAGATATTTAACCTCTTGGCTATGACAACAGAGGGTTTTAAAGAGTTTTAAATCATGCACAATCACCAGAAAGTAAGTGAAATAGATAAAGGTTTCCAAATTATTATTCTGAAATACAACACAAGGCACAGAAAGTTAAAGCAGCTCGAAGACAGACTCTTGCCATTGACTTTAACTGGCTTTGAATCAGGCCCTTAAAAAGGAGAGTCTGTTATTAAATTTAAGTGGAAATTAATGGGAGGATCTTAAGTGGTGCAGAGGCCTTTGGGAAGGCCTTCTGGACTGAATTTCACCATTATTTATGCTGACGTTAGTCATGAAGAAAATGCTTGTAATAAATAACATTGGACATTTATCCACATGCTCCGGGAGGCAGAGGCACTATAATTAGAGCAGCTCTGAGAGCTGTTTTAATTAAAGCACCCATTACATCATGTGCATCAGTGTCCCAGAGCTGAAAAATGGTGGAAGAGGCACTTTAACTAAAACTCATTGAATGAGCTTTAGTTAAAGCACCCCCACCACCATTTTTCAGCGCAGGGATGCTGATACACGTGATGCTGGAGTCTGCCAGAGCGCAGTACTGACCACACTCCACCCGCCTCGGTGTTCATGTATAGGCGGCCCACTGTGACTGAATTAGACTATTTTAATACAAAAGCAGGATGAATTGTTTGTCTACATTTTTTGCACCTTTTATTTTATTCTTTTATTTCCTAAAGATGAACTCAGGCCATAAAACCTAGATCTTGATTTCAAACACTCCAAAGTCAGGGGCATTTGGAAGAGCTTCCACGTGCCTCATTTTCACTTGTCATCCACAGCATAGTCCAAGGGCTACATATGGCACATAACCTCTCTCCCCCTGCGACACACCATGAAGGTTGTTGAGATCGATTAATTTGACCCATCGAGGTGTTTTTAAAACAAAAAGTTACTGAAACAGAATAAAAGCACCGGCTGAAAAGTCATGCTACTGCAATATCAATAAAGAATCATTACAGCAAAAGAATTAAACTGGTCCATACAGAGAGGACATATAATTTACCATTAAAGGATAGGAATATGAACATCACAGTGAGGAGCATCCTGGAAGGCAGGGAACTATAATGCTTTTCAGGTCTATAACCACACAAACCAGAAAGACAAAAGCTATTTATAAAATTCAAACTCTAGCTATAGTATTTTGAAAAATACATGGTGGCTGAGGGCTGGATCATAGCTAATGAAACTGTTTCAAACACGGATGAGTTGCATACTTAGAGCCTCTTTTGAAATGCTAAGTAAAATAAGAGAAGGGCAAAACAGGGCCAGGTATTTGAGAAATAATCCTCGAAGACTACGGAGATGAACAGAGGTTTACACTGTATCTCTGAACACAGTCCTCGAGTTAGGAGTAAATCCAATGCCCTGAAAACAGCTAATAACTTTTCAAATGAGCAGTTTCAACTAATCCAGACATGCAGGTAATTAAAGACAGACACAGGAACAAGGTTTATGTAACAGGCCACAACTCCATTAGGCCAAAGTATCTAGTACTTTCAAATGGGTCCAGAATGAGGGTCACAGGCCTCCCACATAACTTGAGGTTGTCTTTTTTCAACCTTCTCACAGGATTCAGTTTGTAATCCCTCCCCCCTTTCTCCTATGACCTGTGCAGTCCCTAGGCCTTTCCTCCTCCTATAAAAACAAGTGACACCAGTAAAATTCCTGTTCATCCGCGATCCCAGGAGCTGGCCATTTGCGCTTTGAGCAGCACCGGACACCAGCTGCAAGTTACAATGAACAGAAACAGTCACAGAACTGCTACCGTTCATGATGTCTTAACTGTGAAAGAGGTGCAAATCCTAAAGCAGAGGCTGGTAGCAGGAGGGCCTGTGGGCCAAATCCAGCATATGGCAACACCAAGGGTCAATGCCACAGCTAGGTCCCATGCATTCCCCCCTCTGCACCCTATATCATGCTCCTGATCCCTGCCTTCTGCCAACTGCTATCACTCTTTACAGCAAACACCACTCACCAGTGCTGCTGAATTTTTCCCTCCATGCTGGCACTGGGATAGGTCTCAGCAGTGTGTGACAGAGGTAGTGGCAGCACACAGTGGAGAGAGCAGCAGGTGACCTGGGTGCTGCACACTGGGGAGGCAGCAGGGCAAGGCAACTGGGTCACAAGCAGTAGTCCTTCCCTCTTAAAGGTTGCCAGCTCCTCTGCTGATTTTTGCCCAAGAAAAACTCCTCCCTGACCTCCAAAATGGGACACTGATGAGACCCAGAACACTCTACAGCTTTGCTGCCTATATTAGCACTACAAAAAAGCTGGGAAACCACAGCAAAACGCTCTAAAGTCTTAGGCATGCATGGGGGGGGGGGAGGAAGCCACACTATGTCAGATCAGCTCCTCTCACTGCACCAGGCCTGTGGGAGGGAGACGCATCATGCAAGCAGAGCAATTTGCCCCAAATTCCCCACTATGCATGTATCGCCCTTTTTCTTCAGAAATCCACACCCTCAAGTTGGGGGGATATATGGAAACATATGAACAAGCAAAACGTATGAGTGCATACATTTTAAATTTTAAAATGAAGATACCCAAGCTGGATATTTCCAGTGGTCCTGTACTTTTAACTGAATCAAGCAATACAGATGTCATTGTACACTGGACAGCAACATCATTTTTCTTGCCTTGATTTTCAGGATAACAAAGGGCACAAGCAACCAGCACCACTGCTAGACTTCATCAAATGTATTTTGCTCAGGCTAAAAAGAGACTAGTCCACTCTACACAAAAGAGACACAAGAGGGATCCATTCACAGTTCATACCCTAATAAAATCCTTCCAATTTTCCCACATTGCACTATGTAATTTGCTGCATTCCTCCAAAGCAAAATGTCATTGTATGATCTTGGTATTACTCAAAATAGATAAATAATAAATAGGATACTCAGAAAATACAGAGGTCGAATTTAGTCATCTCTAGTGATTAAAAACTTTTTTTGAGGAAGAAAAAAATATTTTAGAACTTGGAATCTTATCTCGAACCCAATCAAAAGGATTGCCTTTTGAGGCAGAGACACAGATGTAGGGTTGGAGGGGACCAGAGCAGATCATCAAGTCTGACCCCCTGCCCTGGGCAGGAATGAGTACTGGGCTCATATGATCCCTAATAAATTTAAGCTCATATGACCCCAGCTTGGTAGTTATCAAGCCTCCTTTTAAAGACCCCCAGGGTAGGAGCCTGCACCACTTCCCTTGGAAGTTGGTTCCAGATCCTAGCCGCCCTGACTGTGAAGTAGCATCTCCTGATATCTAGCCTGAACCTACTCTCAGTCAACTTGTGGCCATTATTCCTTGTTATTCTGCGAGGTGCTCGGGGGAACAGGGTCTCACCCATTCCCCTCTGGTCCCCCTGGTAAGTTTATCGGCCACTAGGACCCCCCCAGCCTTCTCTTGTGGAGGCTGAACAGGTCCAGGTCCCTTAGCCTTTCCTCGTAGGGCCTGCCTTGCTGCCCTCTGACCATGCAAGTGGCCTCCTCTGGACCCTCTCCATGCTGTCCACATCCCTCCTGAAGTGCGGCGCCCAGAGCTGGACGCAGTACTCCAGCTGCGGCCTGACCAGTGCCGCATAGGGGGGGAGGATCACCTCCCTGGACCTGCTTGAGATGCATCTGTGGATACATGACAAGGTGCAGTTGGCCTTACTGACCTCATCCTCACATTGGCAGTTCTTTCTGCCTAAGCGCAGTACCCTGCACTTGTCAGTATTCATTATTCATGTGGCAAAAATGTGGGACCTGTTTAATGCCAAAGTCAATTTAGACATTTACAAGGGTGCACAGAGGACTGATTCTTGAGGTGTTAAGCCCCACTAACTTCAGTAGGGATGGACACAGACCTTTCAGGATGTAGTCTAGTAGAACTGAACCCCTAATGAGAAACAGTGGGTGAGCTCACTTAGAATAACCACCAATCTAAATCCAACATTTTCTAGGTAAAATTCACCAACTCGCCAATGCACATACAACGGAGGCACCAGAGCTTATTTGGATTCTAGAGACATCACCAGCTCGATTGCCTAGACACAATGCAGTCCACCCTCCATAACCAGGGCTCTGGTAGCAGTGCAAATGGCAATACAAATATGACACAAGAGATCTCTCCAAAACAATATCAGTAAAAACTGGAACAGACTTTCTATGTGTATTCATTTCATACAGCTCTTAGTCTTACAGGGTTCTGCAAAATGCACTCCCAGTAGTAGACTCTCACATGAAGAACTACCTTATGGTAATGTTTGTTGGGCACCAGGTTCCTAAATACCTTTGTGGATCTAGGCTAAAGAGACTTACTAGAGAAGTTATTTTTGTCCAGCTATTGCATACATATTGTATTGTCCTCTTCCTTTATATTTTAGCTGTTGTTTCTAAGAGCATTTAAACATTTCTGAAACACTGCAAAAGCCCCAGGTAATCACCTGAAGTTTGTGCTGGATAAAAAATGATAAAATACAGAGCACCCAGCTAAAGTCACAATAGATATTGTAGGAATGACACTAACTTAATTTAGAAAGGCTAAGTTTTCCCGTCCATCTGACACAGGAATGATAATTTTATTGGGACGATTGTTTATGTCACTGCAATACAAAAACAACCCTCATCCATGCTACCCATGCAATAAGAGAAATGGTATGGATTTTTTTTTTTCTCGTTGTGGCCACCATTCTCTATGTACCACTCGGACCCTTGAGGGGATCTACAGGAAATGCAACAAAATTTATATCCATTAATTCACATTACTGCCTAAAGCCTGGATTAACTTTTGATTTTTTTCATCTGTTCCCCTACCTCCCAGAATCCCATGGTATTATTTTATGGCTGTTCTAAAGTTCAGCAAGGAGTCTGGGTAGTAGAGATATTTAGGAGAGATGTATATAATATAACTGTGTGGACAGAGTAGGTCAGCCTTCACAAGACATAATTCTGCAGCCCTCACTTATGTTGCATAGCACTTAAGGAGAAAAAAGTAATTTCTTTTTTTTTTTTGGTGAACACCGGGTCTGAGTTTGGTAATTATTAATTAGCTGTTCACTTTGAAACAAAATACTGTATATTGAACACAATAAAATACAAGAACATACATCACAGGAACAAATAATATAGATCATACCCACAGAATAGGGAAACTATCTTGGAAAGCAGTGCTTAAAAAAGGCTAATGTACATACTGACCAAAAAACTGAACACCTGCTGCCAGGGCAATGTTGGGGTAACAAGAGCTAACACAACTGTGAGATATCTGAATAGGGAAACAGCAAAGTTACTTTACCCATGTATATGACACTGATGATAAGCAACACAGGAATATTGCATCTAGTCCTGTTGTCCAGTTTTTTAAAAGGTTTCTGATAAAAATTGAAGGTGAGAGAAGAGCATCAGAATTATTTGAGGACTAGGGAAACCGCCTCAGAGATTTAAAGGCCTCAGTCAATTTACTTTATCACTAAGATAGAGATGTGACTTGATTACAGTGTACAAGTATGCCAGCAGGGAAGAAATAGTGGGTACTAAAAGGCTCTTTTAATCTATTAGGAAAAGACACAAGTTACCACAAACTATGATTGTGAGTAGGGAACAGTTCCATCTCTTGAAGTCTTCATATCAAGAGTGGATGTCTTTCTGGAAGATGCACTTTAATCTTAAACAAGTTACTGGGCTAAATACAGGAGTAACAGAATGAAATACCATATCCTGTGTTATAAAGGATATTAGATTTGATGACCCCATGGTCCTTTACAGAGTTAAAACTCAGTGTAAGTGTTGCCTTAAGGACTGCAAGGTTTAGTTCACAATGAAGAATGCAGCAGAAGTGTTAACGACTGAGAAATGGTTTCATGCATATTTGGAAAGTGCATACTGCTACCATAGTAGGTGCAGGACAAACGTGTACTTCAGAGCATCCATCCATTATCCATTTCTTGTGATGACTAAGTAAGAAAAATTCTGTAACCATAAATAGTGGACCAGATCTTCTGTTCATACAAATGCATGGTGTTGCCTTGAAGCCAATCAAACTATGATAAATTCACACCAAATTCAGCTGAGAATTCTACCCATATGTTAATATCCAGACTAGCCATACACATTATCCACTTTTTTTTCAGTGGGTGAAGACACAAAATAAATCTAAAACATAGGTAAGGTTTCAACTCATAGCTTAAAATCTCTTCCAGAGGATATAGGCAGGCAAGGTTCTTTGAGTAGATGTGATATATTTTATTAGACCAACTAAAAAGTTGGAAAAAAGTTCTTTCAAGCTTTCTGGCACAGATAACCATTGTCAGGCATAGGGAGACACTGCCTACAAAGGATGTTTCTGCTCAAAAGCATACAAATAACCTTTTTCCAACTATTTAGTTGGTCTAATACAAGATTTCACATCTACCCAAAGAACCTTGCCTGACCAACACGGCTACAACCAACAGCCCTGCTTCCAGAGGTTAGCCACTTGATATTCCTGGCAGAACGTAATGAAAAATATTCCACCTTGTTTGTGTTGTTGTACCCCACTGTTTTGCCTTCTGTTCCTGACTAGGTCCCAATTAAAATTATTCAGTTTTGTGAAACAAATCAAATGTAATGGGGTGGCATACACCATCCAGGGTATCAGCACAGTATACCCACTTTTGGGGACTTCCTCCTGTTGCAGCCCCAGGAGGCCCCCAGGACTCCAGGTAAAGGTGCTGGGGCCAATCCAGTGCTGGCCCCAGCCTCCCCTACTGCCCTTGGGGTAACAGTGCACACGTGACATGGGGACAGCTGACAGCGTCACAGAATGCACTGCTGCTACTTGTGCTCGGGGAATCAAATGTCCACACCACATGTGCATGCAGCCAATTTCGCTGTGGACTAAATTAAATCAAAACCTGGGGCTGCTGTTGGGGAAGAGCCCCCAGACTCATTCCCCCATGGCCCTCCTGGCCATGCTGTAGCACACTGTGGGGCTGGGATGGTTGCAGGGAGAAATATCCCCTTCTTCCTCCTCGCCCCCAACCAGCTGCAGCTCACAGCTGGCTAGAGGCTAGGATTAGAGGCTGTCTCCGATTCAGATTAGTGACAGCCAAGGGAGCAGGGCCAGCCCCATGCTCAGGCAGAGCAAATGAGCTCTACTTGAGGCCAGAGCACAGCCCTTTGCAACCGTGGGATGGCAGCGATCATGCTCCAAGTTAGCCCTTTATGGGACGTGTCCTAACAGAAAGCACTTTCATCCAATACCTCATCCATCAAGAGTTAACTTATAGGGTGATCCGTTTTGAAAGCACTCTAAGAGCCGTGAACATCCATTCAGCCCCAGCTTTAGAGCTCTTTCTGCATGCTTAAAGCATGTGACAGGTGTAATGTCTGTTCCTAGCTTAAATATCCTACTTAAAAACTGGTTGCAGCAAAGTGTGCTCACCCTGACCCCCAGAAAAATGTTCCCTGCCAGAACTGCAGGTTAGAACTCAGCCCACTTAGTCTCTCTGGCCATACTCCCCAAGCATGAGAGTCAGTGAATTATGCCAGAAAGCCTCTTCAAACTGGCTCTAGAAGAGAAACCTGGGGGGTCATCTGCTGGAGAATCCATACAAATAAGCATCAACTGTCTCAGTCCAACCCTTAAACATCCTTTGCTGCATTGTCAGCTCTTGTAGACTTCTGTGCCCTTGTCCATCTGTAGACCTAAGTGTGGGATTTTCCACTTGAAACGGGTACAAATTCTGGATTTGAGCTGAATCTAATATTCCTTCTATTCAGGAAATGAACATTTCTGAAAACCTGTAAGGTATTTGCAGCAGCCTAGGTTGGAGCTGTTCCAAGTACAGAATCAGCTGTATTAAATAAATTGCAGGGGTCTGTTATAAAGGATGTGCCTTGTGAATGAGCCATTGCCTAGAAATATAGGTTAACAATAGATGGGGTTTTGAAAGGCAACATCTGATCCAACAGGAGATGTGGACTTCAACTCAGTGAATTTATTTTTAGAGTGTCTTGAAGTACCTGAAACCAAGCAGCATTATCTAAGCTAAACTTGAAGCTGACATGTTCCATTACATGGTGGACTGTCAGTCTTAAAGAAAATTATACACTCCTTTTCTTCTGAAAAATCTCAAAGTGCTGTACAATCAAGAAAGGTGTGTGCAGAGGCTAAACTCACTTTAGGTAAAGAAATATCCCCACTTTCCACATGAAAAAACTGCTACATAGGTTAAATTCTTTGAGATCATACAGTGCCATTCTGGATTTAAACACCATTTCTTCCCATATGAGACAGAAAAGGCCCATTAATTTCACAACTATATTTCATGGGGTGTGACAAGGAGAAGGAGTTCTTATTCTTAGTACCTCTAGTCCACATAGTGGGGTACAACATAATCGAGAAAGAATTTGTATCCGTAATCTCATAGAGAGGCAAAAGAGTAGGCCATTTTTTTTTTCCCAACTGGTGCTCTAGAAGTTTTCAAACACATAGGCAGGGCATGAATACTGCAGATACAGAATAAAAATTTCAAAAACACCAAGCAAGTTATGAGAGAAAACCTCATTGAAAATCAAAGGGACTCAGGAGCCTAAGGCTTTTTCTTCACAGCCTCTGGTGTGAACCCAGGAGTTCCACAAAGAAATAAAGCCTCATGGTTATTCTCCCCAAAGGCAAAGACAGCTCAGGAACACGCCTTTGTGACTTGGAGCTGCCATGAGCACATGTCCCATTGCTGCCCTCTTGCTCTCCGGACACAGATGGCAAGACAGCACACACGCAGGTCTCTCCAGGCATCTATACGGTCGAATTTTCAGACTTGAGTGTGAGCAGTTGGGTGGGACTTGATCACCTGATGGGCTTGCTTCCAAGATTGTGTAGACAGCACAAGTCATTTAAGACACAATTAAGATACTGGATATTAGGGAGGAACTCGTGTAGGGAGGAACCACTGTGTTAGGGAGGAACTCGTGTAGCTTCAGTAGTCAATAGAAACACTTCTATAGCTGCTGAATAATGATTTCCCATCCCTCTCTTCCTGACCTATTCTCAAAAGTTTCTCCTTTGCTTCTGCGTCTGGGTGTCCTAAGGGTACCATAAAAATAGATGGAGATTTATGGACCAGAGTCATGGTATTATTTGTGTTTGCTTTTGCAAAAATGTTAATAGCTGTTGCTACTTTTAATCACATTCCGTAGCTTATGAATAGGGACTTCATTTTTGACATTCAAAAAAACTAATCCAAAACCCACCGCTTCAACTACTGATGCTGCCAGTTTTTGTCCTGGCCCAAAATGAATTCACTATTTGCATAAGTGCTTCGCACTGTTCCAGACCACCGCCGCGTTCCTGTATTCAATGTGCATGTTCTTTTTGCTAGCAGCAGAGTTGGACAAGTCAGAGTTCAGACCTCTCACTGCGTGGACGATGTCTCCCTTCTTTCATGACATTTCTTTTTAGCTTTTCAGGGGCCCCGCTTGGGGTGTACATCATTTAATTGCAGTTTGATGTTATTACAGTTACAAAGTGTTGCAGTTTTAAGTCTCTAATCTCAAATATGAGATTGTGCTACCAAAATCATACCAGTCTCTGTATCCCAAACAACCACGGCTTTACAGTGATTTTTCAATGGTAGTAGAAAGATGGGAGAGAAGAAACCAACAGAATCAGAAAAAAGAATCTAAAAGTGATAGAAAAGTAGATATCAATGTATTAAATACTAACATCTGAATTAATTCTTAGGATAAGAAACAAGCATAGGACTGTAGCCATAAAGAAAAATGAACTGCTCTGTGAAATATCTAGAGATCTGTACCAGCTTGCAGGCCAGGACACAGCCTTGTGGCATTGTATCTAGAAGCAAAGAGCTAGGCTTCACAATAGCAACCTCATCTGCTGATAGAACTGGCTGTATGAAAACTCTGGTACTTGAGTTTTAATTTCAAATAGGCTCGTTTTCTCACCAGGAGTGCTAGAAAAAAAATCTTGGGGGTTATATAAATGCTAAGGTTGCCTATAGAAATTATTTGTCAATAGCATGTACTACATCTGGGAGCCCATTCATTAATCAAACTAGTTCTCTCCCAAGTCTCAAAAGGAGAACGTTTCAAATTTGTATAATACTCTCTTGCCTGATGAACCCAGATCTATTGCTTGATCTAGAGGAGTTATTCCATTCAGCTGAGTGTGCTAGTAGGCGTACTACTAGATAATAGACCATAGTTTGGCTAAATAGATTTACGGTGGATTACGGTACATTTATTACCTGGTGGACTAGGATGACCCAAGCATCACAGAAATGGCAGAGGGAAGCCAAATCTTTTAGCAGTTCTTAACAATGTGCCATTTCCCCACAACGGTCTCTGTTTCCCACTTGTGTTCATAGCCTTTTTCCTCTGTAGGAAATCCAGTCTCTGTGTAGATGCAGGGCCCAGCTTGTGCCCAAACAGTCTGGTGGCTGATTCGCCTGCCTCAAAGTCATACAGTTCTAAGTCATCCTTCTCCTGTGGGTGAAGAACTGGATTAGGACTCAAGGTATCCAAGATCAACATCCAACTCTCTTTCAGGACTTCCTATGCAGACTTGGCCAAGTCACATTTACCTGGATTTGCACCTGTTTTAAAAATCTGCCCTTGAAAGGGTGCTGAACACTTGCGAAAAACTGGCCTTAAAGGCTTTATCTTTGGAGAATTTATAATAATAATACTAGGCTTAGGCGGTCTATCTGGAGCACTCCGATTGATTGTCTTGGCAGCCAATCACAATGCTTACTGAAACAACCAGCTCCAGACGGACAGAATAAGCGTGTTATCATCATACATTCGCCAGCATTTCAAATAGGTATGCAGAGGGGTCAGAGCTAGAATAAAGCACCGGGGTCTCCCACCAGGGAGTGGGCAGGCTCTGCCAAAGGAGGGGGAAAGGAGTGGTGGCAGGAGGGTGGCTGGGTGTGCCGTCAGCCGGAGATGGCGGCAGGGATGGTGCACAGAGCACTGGAAGCCCACCAAGCTCAAGCTTCCCTAAGCATACCTGGGCTTCCAGCGCCCCATGCACTGTCCCCTCTGCCTTCGCCAGGTAGGGCCCTTGTACACATGAGGAATATTGCTGTAATTTGTTACGTAGCAAACTAGAACACATGGGATGTGTTTTAGTTTGCTATGTAAAAAATGTCACTGAAATCGAAATACATTGCCGAACGTGTACACTGTTATGCAATTAAATCATTAAAAAGGGCAATTAAACCACTGAAAGGGGCAATTTCCTCACATGTACGAGGGACCTTAGTCACGTGTACAAAGGCCCTCTTAATCTGTGACTATAAACAAGTCACAAGGTCAGACTTTTGACAAAAATAGGTATTTATTATTCCTAAGCCTGTTTTACACATGGGCAAACTTATGTAGCCTTTTCAAAGGTGAGGCGTTTCGATTCCGTTAAAGTATTTGGCCAATGGATAACTAAAAACCTTGCATTTAAAAAAATGCTTTTGCAATAAAAAAAAAAAAATCACATCTGTTTTGCGGGTTTTCAGCAAGTAGTCTATTAATTCTGTTCATGTCATCTAGCCTTTCCATTAGCATGTGCATGTATGGTCGAAAGAAGCAAGCCACAGCTATAAATTCATTCAACCTTTCTTTTCTAAATATGTTTGAAAAGGGGATTTAACCTCTCTGTTCTGTACTTAAACTCAGAGCCTGGAGCTTTTACTCAATTAAACCAATGAAATAATCCATAAAAATAAAAGTGTTTTATACACAAACTCTGGCTTCAAACCCGTGGGATTTATAAAATTCTTGATTAGAAAATAAAAATTTAGTGTCTAAATCACATAAGAGTAATATGAAGCTTTTTGCTCACTTCTTATGGACATAACAGTGGCTGGATATTAATAAGGCTATCTAAAGAGTTAGACTTCTCCAAAGCTTTGATCAGTCCTTCACCAAGGGGCAGTATACACATACAAAGCATTTCTCTTTTTCTGTTTTGAACTGGTTGCCTAAAAGAAATGCGTTTGCTGTTTTGAGAGCAGTCCCATTGGCTCTAGGGAATACACTGAGAAAAAACAGCAATAAGGGCTTTTTGGGTAAGATCTAACACTTACTGCTTTAAAACCATAAAAGAGAAATAAATGGAAACTCAGGAAAGGAGAGCAGGGCATCCGAACATTTAGCCAAGTTTCAGTTCCATCCTGAAAAATTGAACAATCAAGTGAAGTGAACACCACTAGTGTCTTCAACTGTGTTTCCATTGGTGAATAAGCAAAAAAAGGCATTCAATGAATTCATTTACACCATTAATCCCTACTATAGCTGATACTGAAATAACCCATTCACCTTTCCAATCTTTCTTTGTATCCAAGGAAGTTACACAATGGTTAGTTGGTAATGTTAAGTATGTGACTCAAATGAAATGTGTACACGTAATCAAAGCTTCTCCTGCATTCTCTTTACCTCAGCTCTAATCCCCTGCTATACTCCATCTAATCATGAACAAGATAGCAACAGTTACTAAGCGAGAAACGTGTTTGGAAATTAAAATGTGAATGTCGAAATGGTGGTTCGATGTCAGGTGTATGTTAGTTCGTGCACACAGAGTATACAAGGCAGGACCTCCTATTTTATTGTGCGAACCATTTAAGAATAGAATGAGCAAAACACTAGAAAATGGCACGTGACCATACTAACTGGCACGAAGATGAATTGAAGAGGAAAGGAAGTAGGTCTTCTCCATCTAGCCGATGAGTCTACAAGCCTGCTTCTAGGAGCGCGAGGGCTCCAGTTTACAGGAGTATTACTCCAATTGATTATGTGGAGTTCTGATTTAGATCATTGTAAATAAGAAAGAAAACAGACCACCGAATAAGGCATTTCCAGTGCTAAACTTGTATAGGAGATTCCATGAACTAACACCCTGAATGACTACAAGCCACCCTGTATTTTCAGAGCTGGATGCAAAATATCTGTGTGTACACACTCATGCATACAAGTGAACATAATAATAGAGAATGGAGATTTTTTGAGGAAAGTCAAATTCCTTCTTTTTCTCACATGCTCACATTAACTAAACCACCACCTCGTGGAAAATAAAAAGTGTGGGTCTTGCATGCTGGAAAGGAATTAAGAAGCATAAGAATGAGTTAGGGCAGGGGTGGGCAATTGTTTTGGGCGGAGGGCCACTTACTGAGTTTTGGCAAACCATTGAGGGCCACATGACAGGCAGCCTGGGGCAGATAAATATTACTTCTCTAAATTTTTTAGGGGCTCCGCAGGCCAGATAGAATGGCCTGGTGGGCCGCATCCAGTCCACAGGCTGCATTTTGCCCAGCCCTGAGTTAGGGCTTCTTTTCATAAATCCCAGACACACTCAGATAGGAGTGCTGTAGAGACCACAGGGTCAATTAATCAGACAAAGAGAAACTACATGTGGCCGATGCACAAGGAACAATTGCTCCTGAGCATGGCTTCTTTGTACTTCTTTATCCTGCATGACACTGGAAGCATGTATTTGCAAGTCGTGATTAGTTCAGAGAGAGTCTCAAAAGATGTGACAATGTATTGTGAGTCAGTATTATGTTCAGACAAAACTCTTTTAGTTTGTTTTTTCTTTTTTTTGCATGTCTCCTTGCTTCCTGGAACAGGCCCTCTCCATGCAAAGCTACTGTAGGATTTGTGGTCCAAGATAGTGAGATTGGCTTGAAAAATCCCATTTTAAGGGATTTCTGCCTCAATCAAACAGTTTTAAGTCAGTTCAAAGATGCCTGTTCTTTGTGAGCCTCAGTCATATTCCCCAGAGGAAGAGAGAGTCAAGACAGGTCTGTCCAGCTGGCAGCCCAGACTCCTGCCCACCTGCTTCCCCCCACATTGCTTCTGCTGCTGGGGCAGCAGGTACAGACTCTAAGGCAGGGCAACACAGCAGGATGCAGCCTAGTAAACTCACTGCCCAGGTGCTGGGCGTAAGCTTGAGCTGATGCATAGAAGTGCCCGCAGATGGCACGGGGAGGGTGGGGAGAGTCTCACAAGGGGCCTGCACTGCTTGTGCGGCAGCAGTGAAGGGGATCTCCCACAAAATGGTCACCAGGGATGGGGGGAAGAGTGGGTTTACATAGCAGGGTGGGGGCTTGTCCATCTATCCAACAGCAGGAAGGACTTGCCTATACATCAGGGGGCTGGAGAGGGGCTCCCAGGGTGGGAGTTGCATGCAATATGGGTCCAGGAACCCACACACCATGCAACCACCACAGCATGCAGCTCCGACAGTGTGTGGCTGGAGACCTATGACCAGTGCAGTGTGAGGTTCCCAGCTGCTTTGAAGTTGGACAGCCCTGACCTCCAATTTTCCTCTGAAGGAGGTCAGTTAAGGTGTCAGTGCTTTAGGGCCAACTCCATATGTACCATGTTTCATATTGCTACCTATATTCAAAACAGTTCTAGATTTATATGCCCTAGGACTAATGAATCAAGTTAATCCTAATGCTGTACATATTCTCTACACATTTTGAAGCCAAGGACAGCTGCTTCTTCTGTGACAAGATTATACCATGATTCTGTTTTATAAGTAATTTCTTACAGCCTTCTCTATTCAGGCCCTAACATAATCAAGCTGTTATGTGCTCCAGGAAAATATTCATGACCTGTTACATCTTATTATTTGTAGCCTTCATAAATTCTTTCAATGACTTTGACTGGCATTTTAACAGGACAGACAATAAACCATCAATGAAATCACATATTTACCGGCCAGGCCATGGCCTTATCTACAACTTGGGTGCTGCTAAAGGACATGTTATAAAACATATTTATATACCTAAAGATTGTAGCTGTTGAAATTTTCCACTCTAAATACATCTTAGAATGTGCAGGGTACCTTATAGGCTTAGGTACAGAAGTTACATCTATCACTCTTTAAACACACATAAAGCACTCTAAAGCCGTAACTGAACAGACATTCACACTCTTAGAGTGCTTTAAAAATGGCAGATTCCACTCTAAGTCAACCCTTGATGGATGAGGTATTAAACTAAAGTGCTTCCTGTTAGAGCATCCCATATATCCAGCAATGCATCTGTTCTAATTACAACACCCCTCTCTTCCTACAAATTACTGTTTCTTCCTAAGGAACCTTTTTGGCACTGGATCACCTCTCACTGGCACTGGTGCTAATACGGAGTTGCATGTGTCAACACAGAAGCCGTACAGTGTTGCATTCATTTTCTAGCACCACTGACTCTGTTCCCACAGAATAAAGTTTGCCATAGTACTGACTCTACTAAAAGGGGATGATAAATGAAATGTGTAATATATAATAAGGAAGAAATTACAATCAGGTAATATTTTTATTATATTAGGGAAAAAACATGAAAGAATAGCAGATTTAGAATGATGTAGCTGTGATGGTCCAGGAATTATGTGAGGGGCAAGAATTTTTTTTGGTGGGGGGGGTGATATCTTTTAAGTGGACAAACTGTATGGTTTGGGTTAAGTTAGACAAACTTTCAAATGCAAGACCTGAAGATGAAAGCTTTGCATTCAAAAGCTTCTCTAACTTTATCCCACCTATATATTTGGTCCAATAAAATCCTTGCCTCTTGCATGAAAAAGAATAATATAGAAAGCACAAAATTATGAAAATAGGGAATAATCCAATTTTTAAATAATTCTAAATTGGATAAGAGAGATATGTATAACAACAGTGAGAAATATAATTATTTAAAATAATATTAAATAAGAACGTTTTAAAGGACTTTAACATTATACACACACACAGACACGTACATACACATGTGAAGAATATGTTACCAAAATAGAAAGAGAAATAAAATAATATTTAGAAATTCTGTAAATGTAAATAATAGTAATAATAATAGACCAATGTAAATAAATTGCAGTTTTACCCAAATATTCAAATAATGTTGAACCAAAAGAGGAAAACCTTTAAAAAGAAAAGAAAATTTAGAGGGGAAGAAAAGTTTTGCATAGGGATCTGCACTTGCAAATTGATTGGACTGAGAAGCAAAAGTGGACAGCAAGCAATATTTCTTACTCATGTTGTGGTTGAAATGAGAAATTGAATTGAAATCTAGCAAGAAGCATTATGCTCCAAGACTTCCACTCTACTCTAAAGACGCAAAGAAAAAAATTCAGGAGTTACAAGACTTTACACAAATGAGCCTGTTGCTATCTGTTATGATCTGGTGTTTCTTTGGTGGACTCCATGGAAATAGGTCAATGGTCTTTACTGGTTTCCTCAACACAACAAACCACTAGACCTGGTGCCGTTAATTGACAACTTCAGCAGAGATGCCAAATGAGCACAGAGACTAGTCTTTCAAGGTCACACCTCTAAAGAAGCAGTTACATAAACTTACACTACCACGCTCCATGTTGTATGGGGAGTTACGTGAAGTGAATACTGAGAGTTTTGGGGTGGGGAAAGCAGGTTGTTATTTGGTTTTTTATTTGTTTGTTTGTTTTACACACACTAATTCCCCATGTTAGCTACTGAAAGTTCCCAGTCTGTGTCAAATAGTTTTATACTTAATTTTAAAGTATTGCTGTCTTGAAATACAATTCCAGTGACATTTTTAGTGCGTGGTTTGTTAGGTTAACTGTATTTGGATCTTGGGGAGCACTGGATTTGCAGCTGAATATAAGGCTGTAACCTGTGGCCTACAAAAGCTGCTGACCACAAGGCAGAATGATATATTAAAAGTATATTGCAAGACGCTTAGGCAAGCAGATTTTGTTTATGAATGCTTATACTAAGCCAGCCATTTGCTTATGCTAAGTAACCATCTTAACTGTGTCAACCACTTTCAAATGAGTCCATGTGCAGTGACTGAGGGGAAGCCTTAGGAACGTGGAAGATGGTACAATCTGGGACTGAAAAACAGACTGGAATGTAGAAGACAACAAGTAATTGGAAATAGGATCCAAGATGAACGTCTGCAAAAGCGTGAATGGCGATTGGTGAAGAAGCTTCTAGGTTTTGGTCAAAGTCCACCCATCGACTGAAGAACCAAGTTCGTGGCCTTGGACATGCATTCATAGCAAAAAGGCATGTAAATTAGTAAAATGCATAAGCAATTCCATGCTAATGATGCAAACAGTAAACAGAGGCAGAGCTTGAGATGGGAGGAGAAATGGGTGGAACAGAAGGAGGGACAGAGGTGGAATAAATGTTAATAAGTATAAACCAAAAAGTGCATAAATGTGGAAAGAACTATTGTTCATCACTGCTCCCTGTGTTCACAGGCTCCGCGTCTGTGACGGAGCTCACCCAAAGCTGTCTCCATTCTGAATAAAGCTGTTGCGAGCAATGTGTGCTAGTGTTTTCTCCCTGCTTGCTCTGGCTAATGAGTAACAGGATCCATGAGCAATTGGATCGTCATCTCCCTAGTCGCTGGGCGCCGCATGGAGTCAGGGTATAACATGGTTATATACAGTACCCCCTTATCCATGATACACTTTGGCAGACAAATAAGAACAGCAGACACAGAGTGAAAAATATTTTTCTTCTAACTACAAACAAGAGCACCACACCCCTGTCATGGGGAGGAAGAGTTGGCCCTGCCACCTAACAAATTTTCATGCCCTTTCTAAACATATACAGTCCCAACTCTTTCCTCCCCAGCTCCTTAGGAGGATGCTTAGCTATCAGAAAGCTGGCTATATAATTTCATAAGTGTGCAAACATACTGTATTTCTGCAGTGTTCTTCCAAAGTCCTTCTCAAATACAAAAAAACAAGCAGCATGGTTTAGATAAACACTGTAGTAGACTTGTGACAAAAAGGAAATATTTATGGAAGGCCATTCAACTCGCATTATTTATCTCAGAGACTCAAACAGCTCCAGAGCAGCCAATCAGATCTACCAACTAAATACATATTTATAAATGCTTTAGAAACCTATTTTGTTTACCCAGTAGACCAAAATGGCTTATTCCAATCTATTCTGGTCTCTCAAGTACAGTAAATGTATATTTAGACACCTAATAAAAAAAACCTTATGACGTTTCTTTAAGAAATAATTACATTGCCCTGCGTACAATACATTTTTCTTTTCCAGATACCAAAAACAACTGGACCATTTTACAGGCTCATAGCTTAGTATTAACAAATTGATATACCCATGCACAAGTGTTAATTACTGAGTGGGGACCTTGTTTGCAAACATACAGCCCGAAGTGAACATTTGCAAATGAAGAAGAAACCCCTGAAAAATAAGGATTTAACAGAAGATCTGGCAGGCTTAGCCATCGAAGCATAAACAAACTGCTGTGCTGTAATCAGTTAATAGTACATCCTGCAAGCCACAAACACCCCAGTGATTCTTGTGAGCTGGATTGGTTGGATCAGATAACAGAGCTGCTGGTACCACAGACTATAGGCTAGAGCCTCAGAGTGTAAATCAGTGCAGTTGCACCGACTTCAAAAAAAGCTATGCCAGCATAGACAGCTGAGGGTATGGCTTCTTGGTTTCCTGTGCGTTTCAATTGTGGACCAGGTAGCTGTACATTCAAATGACATTACAGGCATTGCAAGCTCATCGGTGCCTGGGGAGGGGTTATGCTGGCCAATGTGATGGGGCTGCGAGTGCAGGGAGTGCAAGGGGAAGGAAAGTCTTACCATACCAGGCTCTCTGCACGCTGAAGGCAGCAGCATGGGCATGGGCATGGGCAGCAGAAGCTCCATGGAATAGGCTCCCTCAGAGCTTTTCCTGGGGTTTGCTCCCTCCTCACCCCAAACATACTACTGGACACAGGGCTACACTTCCTGTGACAAAAAATGCCTGTGTGGGGAAGGGATGCACCATTCTGCTCACCTCACTCACCCCCACCCCCTGGATACACTGCTGGGTGCAGGGGGGCTACTATAGCTGGGCAGCACAGGGCAAAGATTTCCTATGGGGGGAAGGGGGCAGATCCTGGTGCCCTGCAGAGTCAGCACCCCCGTATGCCCCGTTTGACCCCTCCCTCCCCCCAGTTACACTACTATTGGGCTGCTAGAGTAGAAAAAGCATGGCAGTTTTGCTAGTGTCTTGAATCTCTCTCTCTCTCTCTCTTCTAATTGTGACTTCCCTTACATGATTAGTGACCCCCTTACTTCCTCCAGGCATCGCACGTTCCTCATTCTGCCACCGTTCCTCAAGTGCTCTTCTGAAGCACTTAGTGTAATCAGCACTCCACTCCCTGCTCTACACATGCAAAATCTCCTGCTTTTTAGTCGCTCTCGCTGCCGCCTCCTTCCTCAGTCTGACACATGCTACTGTCTGGCACCTCTCAGTAAAAACACAAAGGAAGAGATTGAAACATGACTAAATACAAAACAAACAAAACCATAAAAAAAAAAAATTAAACAGACCTCTTTTGAAACCTAATAGAACGGGTCTTCTTCTCATCTCTATCCACCAGAATATCCAATGGACTGAAATAATACAAAGAAACTTGTATTTTGTAGCCTGAAATCACATAAAGATGCTAGGGTTTCTTTAATATGGTATTATCTTGGGATGTGCACACAGAGGCACAGAGCCAGTGCTTGCTCCTTGGTCACGGAGAGCCTGTGGTCCGCTCCAAACAATTTAGGCACCATACTAACCTCTAGCGATGCAGGGATTTGTAAGTTATTTTCTGCAGGTCACAAACTTGCCCTAATGTGGCACAACCCCGTCAGGAGTTGAGATGCATTCTTCTAAAGATGCCTTTCCTATTATTCACATAAAAGTACTGTTGCCATGACAATTGTGCATCTACACTCCCCTTGCAATGGGCACATTCAGAAAACCACTTGTTCTCCTTCATTTGCAATGCTGTTAAGGAAGTCAACATAAAAAAAGTTTTAATGGACTGCTGCGATTTGGAATTACTTGTGACATTAACAGTTCCTGGCTTCTTTTTCCTCCTGGTTTACACAAGTACTTAATGTGTATTGTGACACAGTGTACTTTAATACCTTCTCTCAAAGCCAACCGGTGCTTTTTTTTCTCTCCAAGTGCTTCCTTTCCAGGCAGAAACTCTCTGAAGTCTTAATTCTGAATTCTGCTTCCTTGCAAATCTCCCAGTCTTCAACTTGACCTCTACTTATTCTATGCATGAACATGTTCCAGATAATGCTGCTGGTAGCTCTCCCTCTTCTAGTTTCAATTTCAGACACTACAGGCAAAAAAGCACCTCCCAATCATATGGATGTACTTGGCTTTCACTACATTAATTAGTATTTTTCCCCACTTATTCTTGCCTGTCAGGCATGGAGTTCTTGCACCTTTAAGTGCCCTCCACCTGAATCAGAGAAGATAGCTTTTCCATTTCCTGTTTTGGGTTTGAATTTTGCAGTGTAGTATAGGTACTATGCCAACAGAAATCCCTTTCAAATGCTTAGCAAATAGAGACTCCTAGATGAAGGGGACCTGCTCAGTAAAATGTTAATAAAACAGGAGGCTGCCATTTTTAGTTTCCTGAGGGTTGTTCTATTGAGACTGAACATGTGGGCTATTAGCATACACAGCAGTTGTACAGCAGCCTGTCATTCTGCTTCCTGCATAACTTATGTCTAAAAGTCTACTCAGTGTAAACTCTTAGTGTCAGCTATTGCACAAACACTGGCTGAAGTCATTTCAATTTGCATCCTTATCTCACGAGTCAACCTAGAAATTCAGATGGGGTGCTATCACATGGTGCGACCAACGCATTCAAACATATTGATTGATACATACCCTTGCAACATGAAAAGGTATCAGTGTCTTAGCTGGCTCCAGGTTCATAAGAACATAATACTAATGCAACCTCCTTGGTTATTGAGTCTAGTCCCTGGCTAGGACAGGCTACCATTTCAGACTCGGTTTCATTAGTTGCCTAAAAAGACAGCAAGTTTTCATAAATAAAATAAGTGGTCAATGAGAAAAGTCAGGGTTGACTCCAGAAACCTTCCTCTATCACACAGAGTGGTAGAAATACAATTTGTAGCTTTGGAGTTGCCACGCGGACTTGATAAATCTGCTTGTTCATGCAAAATAATGCTGAGCTGTTGCTCCATCCATGGGTATCAAATGCTGGGGAAATAGGTGATGCAAGTGCCACATACATTGTTATCCTCCATTTATGGTTTGGTTTTGTTCTTCGCTCCATATTCTAACAGCTCATAAATCACAACCTCTTCCTGCAGCATTGGCACTCTCAGGTTAGGACACGGTGACCCCAAAAGAAATAAAATATCCCTTGCACTTTCTGCTGCCCTTTCTATCTTGGGTTTCCACCCGAACCACGTGATTTCTACAGCTTCTCGTTAATGATTATGTTCGCTTTAGCTGCTCCTGTCGGGAGAAGGGGTTCATTCGGGGAAAATGAAAGGAGCACAGGGGGAAACGAACATGTTTGTCCTCTTGTTCGATCTGTGTTCCTTGCTTTCGCGGGGTGACAGACAGCTTGGTGTGGCAACCAGCCATGCCAGGGAAGAAAGCTACACAACAGGGTGTTTATTCAGCTGCCAATGCAACACGTTTTCCTCTGTATTCAAAAGGAAAAGTACAGCCGCCTTCAGCTGCGTCCAAACAGAGGAGAAAGGAGGTTCCAGCCTCGGAAGTCTATACACGGCACCGCAAGCAGCTTTGTGGCATGATACAGAGTGGTCCAAAAAGAAGGGACGTTCTGTATTATCCACAAAGCCTCTAAAGCTACCTTCCCCTGGTAGTTTCTACTCCACAGCTCCTCAGGAATCAGAGACCTGCTGCCAATTAGGCTCGTCTGCATGCCCCATTCGAATAGTTGCTTTCCCGGCAGCTGCTGCCTTGTTTCTTTCTGCCTGAGGTGGTTATTTGAACCCAGATGGGTTTATCTAGCCTCTCACACTAGCAAAGCCATGTACTGAATGCTGAACATTGTGTATTGAACATGAACGGGCATGTGAAGCCACTAGTTTCCTCCTGCCCCTGCCTCTATCCCCCGCCACCCCACACACACACTTAAATGTGGAAGTTAACCTCCTGATTTATTTATGTTTAGTCAGGACACTTTTGTTTTTTCTATTTCTGCTGGTAAACGCTGCTGGATTTGAGCATACTTCACAGTGGATTTACTGTAGCCCTTGGCAATACTGGAGCAGACCACAAAAGCACTTAGAGTTTCAGAATCCATCAACTTGATTCCAAAAAATAAATTTGGGAGCCAAACAATATTACTGAAGTCATCGCGGTTTGCTTTATAAAATATATTTGAAACTCTCCAAATTCACAGAAAACCAGCATTTCCTCTACATTTGTGATTACTCTTCCCTGTCCTGAATTCCATAAAGAATAGAAATAAGGACAGGGCAATTTATCTAAGATGCCTTCTATTTTTTTAAGTTAATACCATGGCTGGCAATGGCTAATGAACTGATTCTTTTACTCCCTCTCCCCCTTCTCTCTCTCTCTTCCAAAGGTTTTCTCACTCTAAACCAAGAAATGTGTCAAGTGATAATTAAATCTCACTACAGATAGGGTTGTATGAAACTGGTTAACTTCACTATTTTTTTTTCACATGTGGAAGATCCTGACTCCAGAAAGGGTGTAAGATTATAATCTTTGACAGCTGCTAGAAAAGTCATTTTTCCCTTCATTAATTTCTATCCATTCCCTTGTTAGTCTAATTGCCCCATTGCATCATTTTTTTGGAGTAGTACACAAGCAAGATGAAGTGGAAACACTATCTGAGTATTATAATTTCACAACACAGGTCTCTAATTTTTTTTAATGTGAGCCACACTTTTGATTATTATTGTGACGGAGTGAAATGTCTTCCTCCTGACAATAGATTGCAATTCTGTGACTAGATATGCCCTGAACAGATCCAAAGATAATACACATTGTTACAAAAAAGACAGAACAGCTGGAGATTTATAGTCATGTGAAATCTTGCTTCAAGCAGAGTGAGAATAATGGGTAAAATTAGTAAAACAAACAATATAAAATGAAACTACCCCTACTCATGATCTTGCACAAAGCAGGAGTTTATGGCTGGCTTATTTTCCTGAATTTCTTGTGTGGGTTCCATAAATTGCATGAATTATAAATGTTCAGTTAGGCACTGCAGGTTTTATCCGGGCACTACTTCTCTTCCTGAAGAGTTCTGAAATATGGTTGTTATTTAGGTCCTTGAAGAAAGACTGGTGCTTCCGTATAATATGATTTTTCAGATCTGATTTGGAAAATGAGGAATTCAAGAAAGCTTGATCCAGAACTTCAGGCCCACTGAAGTCAACAGAATGATATCCCCTGGCCTCTATAGGTCTGGGGAATAAAGGCAATTCTTGGACAGAGGATAGGTAGTTATTTGTCATTTGCTTTAAAAGCTTTGCTGAACAATTTGTGGTATTTCATTAATTGTTCAGCAATAAAAGAGCAAACTAGCAAGAGAAACTTGCCATGGCCACCACTCTTGTTCAAATCTTGCCTTACATATAGATGGAGAACAAATATTACATCTACAGCAGGAGTGCCGTGCCAAACTCTCTTGCCCCAACCTCTCCCTTTCCCCACTGCTCCTCTCCCCCCTGGACCATAAGGGACCTGGGCTAGATCTGGACCCAGTTCCAGCACTGAAAGCACTGCAAGTGCAGGGCAAGCAGCAGTGGTATTAATGACCATGGCTGCCTGACCCACTGTGTTGACTCAGGGAGCTGTGGGAATTCATTCCACCATCACTTGCCCCACCACAGCTAAAATGCATCTGCGACAGGTCTCTGTACCCTGAAATTCAGCAGCAGGTTGCAACCCCACATGCCTCGCCCCAAACTTCCCAGCCCCTCCAGGATCCCTGTAGGCTGGATGACATGACCCACAAGCCTCTCTTTGACACCCATGACCTAGGACATAAAAAGCTGTTATCCAAGAGCAGGGAATAAAATATTATTGAAGTTTCTGAGCCACATCTTCCACTGGTGCAAATGGATATACCTCCGTAGACTTCACTGAAGGTAGGGCATCTTACACCCATGGCAAATCTTGCCCATTAGGTTATCAGCTACATTTGGGGTTGCTGAAATAAACACTGTAAAACTACTCAACAAAAAGAGAGAAAGCTTTAAGCAATTATTTTAAATGACTATAAAGTCATTCTGAATGAAGTTCTTTTAAGGAAGTTTTTAGTTTTTTTAATGGAGAATCTGAAATAAAAGTTGTGATCTTTATGACAGCTTGGAATCTTCTGTCTGTAAATATCTCGAGCTGCATCTCATTTAATAAAGCTATTTCACCAAACATAGTGGAAGAACCATATGATCACTTCTTGGATGGATGGCTTAAAGTCATCTTTAGACATTCATTTATTATATGGATAGATACAAGCCATGTACAAACAAATGCAGAGTGTGCATAAAGTGCTTGGATTAGATCCTGGTGAAAAACTACTATTGCTCCATTCAACTGGATGGAGTTTTGATTGTTTACATCTACTAGCTCTATAAGCTTAATACAACTAACAGTTTGCTTAATCACAGTTATACTTGCCAGGCAGGTTCATATTAGAGGATTTATGACTCTGAGTATTGAATACTCTCTACTTCCCCTACAGCAAACAGGAATAGGGCCATTCATGATCTCCAGGAATTATACAGCGGTTCACCCCAACTTCTTGGTACTTAAGTAATTGAGAAAACCATTTAAAAGGTGCACAAAATAATACAGCTTAGTGAGAGGCATCTGATAGGGATAAACCTGTAAAGCTTTCCATTTTGCTTTCCTTTCCCAATTATTCTATGGCAACATTTCACTATTGTGGGTTTGCCAGCAGTTTTCAAAGTGCAGTCTACTAACACTTTTTTTATTTAATTTTGCAGCCTGAAGGAAGGACATGCATGTGCACCAATCAGCAAGGAAATGAACTCCAGCTGACACTCCTGTAGAACTTTTGAAAGTTTCCCTTTGAAGTCCATGATTCAGACAGCTCAACGCAATGGTTATGCAGACCAAGCCAAACATTGATCAACCCACTCCTGGTTGAACATCTCCACATATGCACCCTGAATAAGATGCAGGGATGTAAGTAGGAGAAAGTACAAATTAACATAAATCAACAGTGCATCCCCACCTCAAGCACTATACGCAGTTTTGGGTGTATAATCATATGAAATAGAGAGTAATAGAAAGTGTCTGAAGAAGGAACTATAGGTATTTTTAAAACTAAGTCATTAAGGTATCTTTTTATGAGAAGAAATTAAAATTATTAGAATTTTCTCCAGAATGAAGAATATATAGAAGTATTCCTGTATTCCTTGCAGACAACATACACCGAATAGAATATGTACCTTGTTTTTGTAACGCAGAATGATGGGGGGTGGGATTTTTCCAGTTATAGATACATACAGCAGAAACAGAGCCTAATCTTCAACTGATTCACTCTCTCTTTCCTGCTTAACTAAAGCTGAAACCCTAGCTGCTTCTGAAGACTGTCCTCCATAGGGTCAGGCAGACATTCCCCCTGCATAGCACAGCAATAAGAAAACTGTACAATTAGAACATGATTTGGGGCCATTGAAATCAATAGAGATCCATTCAATAGGTTGTCCATATAATTTCCCAATCAGCCTCATCCTGAATAAACTTTCAGCCTGCTATTTTAACTAAAATTACACATACACATACAAATTCGGTCGATTCGGGGAAAGCAATTCAATGATTTGAATCACTGTCCTGAAATCAGGCTGCTGCCAAATCTCTGAATCACCCAGGCCCATCCCCCACCCATTCACCCAGCTCCAGAAATGGCTGACCCACCCACCCCGGCTCCCAACAATTTGAAGAAAGAAAAAAAAAGAAAAAAAAGCTCCGGCTCACCAGATGCTGCTGGGTGGTGGTGGTGGGGGGTGATCCCTGCTGCCCCATGCTGCATGGGGGACTCTGCCATGAGCCCCCCTGCCCACTCTCCCAGTCCTCCACCGTGGCAGCCCCACCCACTCCAGCTCCAGCCTTTAAGGCAAAAAAACCCCCCAAACCCAAGGCTCACCCATTCCTGCCTGGCAGGGGGTGATCCTGGCTGTCCCTCACTGCCCCACACCATGTAGAGGGCTCCTCCATGAGCCATTCAAAGCCCTGAGGCCACTGCAGGTGCTGGTGACTCCCGTAAGTTCTTTCGGAGGGGGGTTTCTTAAAGGGCTAGAGTTGGGGCAGGTGGGGCAGCCATGGAGAGGCTGGGGAAGCAAGGGGGGGAAAATCAGGGGGCTTGTGGCTGAGCCCCCCATGAAGTGGGGGGAAGCAGGAATTGCCCACTCACCCAGCAGCACCCAGTGAGTAGGGGCTTTTTTTAAAACCACCAGGAGCTGGGACAGGTGGGGCAGCCATGATCAGGCCTGGGGGAATGGGCAGGGGATGGGACCTAGCAGGGGTTCCTCCATGGTCCCCTCCCTGCTCCTTCAGCCCCCCCTCCCATGCCTTACCAGCTCCGAGTCCATCTCCAGCTCCCTGCTGCTGCAGGCAGGGTCTGCCCAAATCAAAGCTCTCCAAATCTTTTCCAAAGATTCTGAGATCTTTGAATAGATTTGGACCTTTTTATTGGTCCCCTGATTCAATTCGGATTTGGAGATTCGGCCACCAAATCAGGTCAAATCTCCTCCGAATCGAATCGGCACCCAAGGCTTCACACAGCCCTAATATATATCTAGATCTAGATCTATCTAATAGACTTCTCTACTTAACTCTTTAGAATTTAAAGAAAAGATATCAGAAAAACTGAGCCATGACTCCCTGCCTCCCTCCACCCACTACCCTTCACTGTGCCAAAAGAACAATAACAAATACGGTAAAAGTTTTGTTATCCAGCACCCATGGCGAATGGGGGGTGCTGGATAACAAAATATGCCAGTTTACTGAGAGGCCCAAAAAGGTGCCCTTGCCTGTTCGGGCTGCCATTTCTCCTACCACGTCCAGGGCGTCGCCCCCCTCCTGCGGCATGGCGGCCCCTCCTGCGGGCCCTGAGGGACAGGGTAGTGGGCCCCACACAGCCTGCTATGCCCCAAGCCATGGGGGATCAGAGAAACTAGAAGTGCCACAGTGGGCACTTCCAGTTTCACTTTACCTTACAAGCCAGCATGCCAGTGAATAGAAAATGCTGGCTTGTAAGGTGCAGGTGAGCGGAGCTTTTACTGTAATGACTTAGATAAACCAAATGGGTGGGGGAAGGGGGAGCTGCATTTGTGCTCTATTCAATATTAAATGATATCCTCAGCCATTCTACATCACCTAGGATGCATCATGGCCACAGAATTGGCCACAGGATGCATTGGCTGGACCCAGTATTTCAGTATTTTGCCAAAAAGCCAACTTTATTCATAAGGAAAAAAGTTCCCCCTGCCCTCCGTGCAACAGCTCTCAGTTTTGAGAGCTTCAAGTAAAAGCGATTCCCTATGTGAAAATTGTCAGGTCTGAATCTCAAACTGGATTCCCTCTATTAATCCTGGCATATAATAAATAGGTTTATACATGTTATTAACACATTTATAAATATGTATAAAAAACATATTCTTTTTCCCTTCGTTCTATTCTTTTGCAGTGTTGCCCTTTCCTTTTGTTCTACTTCATTACATCAGAAACTACTTTTCAAACAGAAAGAGCTGAGGGCAAAGTCAGGAAAGGAAGACACTCTAGTTTAGCAAATCATTTCAGATTTCTTTGTGACCAGATATGTATTTACCCTAGTTGATAACTGTCTATTCTTGACTTCAGTGCTGCGTGTAATTCTTCAAACATACTTTGATTACAGAAAGGCTGAATCACATCAGAACTGGAGATTCACTTCACGCATACCGTTTGTATTGCAGTGCAACATTCTGGGATGTTCACATTGACAGATGGTATTCATGCTGCTGAGAATGGTTTGGAGAAAATGAATGCGAGGCATCAGAACATGACGGTGCCTAGAAAGCACTTATTGCACCTTATTTTAGACTGTCCTGCTCTTCAGGTGAGCTTACCCCCATGGAAGATGGATTTGAAACACTCCTATGCTCATTTACATATACATTGCCCAGGTGTAAAGGCTACGGAATAGAACGAGGTGGAAAAGAAAGAAAATAAACGATGTTTCAATGTTTCATTTTGTTCCACCTGAGAGTAAACTGAGACGTTTCGAAATTTTTCACGAAAAACTTGCAAGACCAACCCACTCCACTACATGTTGTGCAAGGCAGGGGGCAATCAGGGTTGTTGATGTTAGGCATGGTAGGTTAATGCAATAAGGGAATCCAAACAATTTCACCTTGTAAACCTGAGTATCAGATGTGAGTTAAAATTTTGAAAAGTACTGAATCACTTAACGGCCTAAGTCCCACTGTCAAAAGTAATTGCTGCAATTCCAGGTGGGCTTTCTGCATTGTCACAGAGGTATTCCTTGGCTGGGCCATTTCCAAGCACAACCGGCCCATTCCCACTGACACGCTCTGGACCCAGAAGTATCCCAGTGGTTCTACGTAAGCAACAGCATACACCTGATAAGGGCATCCTTCACTGGAGGCTCTTGAGACTTCAGTCTCCACCATGATTGCTCCTGTGAAGAACCTTGGAATGACCTCATGTGCTTCTGGACTCAGGACCCATTCACAGGAGTGGGTCAGGCGGGCATGTTAGAAGTCAGAAACTTAGGTGGTTTCAAAGATTTTATCATCTAAAGCCTCAATTTTCACTGGTACATTCTGACATTTGTGTGTCCATAATGACTTGTGAACAGATATACAGCTAGACAGATGCTTGACTATCAAGACAGTAAAGATGTCAAGTTATTGTTGCATGTCTACTAACTAATATTATACGTGCAAACATTAGGTATAAACCTTAGTTATAAAGCTGCGGGTGCAGTTACTTCCAGGAGCAAGACTGTCATGGGTGGGGGAAGCAAAAAATTAAAAAAAAAAACCAAAAAATAAAAATATACACACACAAAACAAGCAACACAAAACAAGAAACTGAGCCAAACAAATAAAATAAAATGTCTGGAATTCATATGCTCTTAGCCAAATTTTCAAGAGGGGTGCGAAGCTATAGAGGGATGGGCAGCCAGTTACTTTTATGGGATGTCATGCAGAAGGGACTGGTAAAGGTAAAAAAAACAAAAACCCAAAGAAACCTGGCAGTGAAGAGAACAGGCAGCTTGCTTTGCTCCACAACATCTCTTTTGTGAAATCATATTATTCTACCACCTCATAACTATAGGGGTAAACACCACTACAACAGGAAATGTCTTTATTTTGAAACCCAACTTTATATATACAAATCTTTGAAAGTAAGATGAAAGTGGTATGTAAAACCTGCCAAAAATGTGTCACTATATAGCAAGAATTTTCCTAGCAAAATCAATGGTAGAACTCAGTCACTTCAGTGGGAAGAGATGCAGGTCAATGCTGAACATGTTTTGAAAATCCTTGCCCAAGTAAAAGCCACCACTTAAAATATAGGGATATCTGATATAACTTAATTTCTTAGTTAGAAAGAAGTAAGCAGGCTGAGGCAAATAGTTGCACAGCTGGAAACCTCAGGCAACCCAGTTTCTCCTTTGGCAATGGCCATAAGATATTCCCTCTACACATTCAGTCCCTCAGTTGTCTCAGCAACCTGCAAGACTTTCACACACAGAACAAGTTCAAAGGAAACAAGAGGACAATCTGTCCAAAGGGCAAATCCATTTGAAACTGACCTTTTATCGTCACAAACACAACAAAACCATGACGGTTTACAGCGTACTTCCCAGTATCTTGCATGTCTGAAGCAATTAAAACAGCTACCAGAACAAAATTAGGAAACCTATTAATCTGTTTAGTGGAGGACTGTTACCCACTTCACATTACACCAAGACAGATTAGGCAGACGACTGCGTGATTCAGAAAACATCTGTTAAACATAATCAAAATTAATGATAAACAGAATGAGTTCTTTGATGGTTGATTTTCAGCCAGCTGCCCATAACGATAGAAGAGCTGCTTGAGACAACTGCTAATCAGTTATTCATTCAAAACAGTTGTAGGAAGTGTGATTTGAACTCAGCTAGAAGTGCACTGGCTTGGACCTTTTATTTAACAGGTATGTACATGTGAACAAATTTTCTAGTTGCATAGTTGTCTTTCTGAGCCACGGTAGTGACACCAGTCTCTGACATCTGCCTCCCTCCCTGGGGTCTCACATCACTAACTGCAAACACACAATTGCAAACACATTTTCTAAACTCCACCGGCTATTAGCCAGTTCCCCATGATTGTGTGCTTCCCTTTTCACTCTGTTAATGGTCACCAAGCAAACATAACTACCAGAGATATCTTGATGACAGCCTTATGGTCTTGGAAAAACAACTGATGAGGATTACTCGAAAACGGCCACTTACTGGAGGCATTGAGGTGTTCCCTCTCAGCTGCTCCACCAGCTGAAATTCAGAGGGCTAGAAGCAGTTAAAGGGAACCGCTAGCTTTAAAAATAGGCAAACAGTTGAACTTCGTCACCACGACAAATAACCTGTTCTCAGACCAAATGCGAGTCAGGTCTAGCATGTCATTTAGTAACAAACCTTTCCCAAATGTTGAACCCGAGAGAGAGATTACATTTGAGGTCATACAGAGAAGTCAAAAGTGTCATATATCCCAGCCTCCTAACTTCCCTGATTGCACCGCCAGTGTTTACCTCTTCCCTTCCTTGTAATCACTCGGCCACCTCCCCAGGCAATCTTTCAAAGTCCTCCCCTCCTGCTCGCTTTGCTGTTTCAAGACCAAGGTACACTACCAACTTTTATTTACAGTTTCTTTTAAGTAGTCGCATGGGAAGTGATCTGCCAGACATCTTATATGCAGCACTAGTCTGGGGGGGAAAGAATGTGCATACAAATGTCTTTTTGATTCATATGAAATTGAGAATCCTACCGCCCTTGTTAGCTGTATGTTGCCATTTTATTTCAATAAAATAGAACAGGATTTATTCATAGAATTTAAAGTACCTTTCATGACATAGATGAATAGTAGCTTAGCAAGCTATCATATGTACGCAGTATCTGTGCAAGCTCAGGAAAGGGTAAATATTAGGGCTGTGCGAAGATTTGGGTGGTGATTCAGAAGAGATTAGGCCCAATTCGGTGGCCAAATCTCTGAATCTAAATCGAATCGGGGACCAATTTAAAGGTCTGGATTGAATCAAAGCTCTCCAAACCTTTGGAAAAGATTCGGGGAGCTTTGATGATTCAGGCAGTCCCCGGAGGCTGGAGCAGGGAGCTATAGCTGACTTCATACTGGTAAGTACTAGGGGCAGGAAAGTGGGGGGTGGGGGAGGGGACCATGGGGGTACCCCTGCCAGCTCCCTCGACCCTCCCCCCACCACAACTCGGGACTTTAAAGAGAAGTGCCAGTGCTCACCAGGTGCTGCCAGGTGGGGGGAGCGATCCCTGCTGCCCCCCCACTGCATGGGGGGCTCTGCCATGAGGCCCCTGACCTCCCCTGCTCACCCAGCCCCACCCCACGGGTGCCCCGCCTGGGCCAGCTCTGGCCCTTTGTGGAAAAAAAAACACAAGAAAAGCTCCAGGACTCACTGCTCCTGATGCAGTCTCAGGGCTTCAGGAGCTGATGCAGAGCCCACCACGTGGTACAGGGCAATGGGGGGCAGCAGGGATTTCCCTCCTCTCCCCTCCCCCCCCCCCAGCAGGAGCAGTGAGTCTGGAGGTTTTTTCTTTTATTTTTTTCTTAAAGAGCCAGAGCTGGCCCGGGCGGGGCACCCATGGGGAGGGGGCTGGGGGGCTCATGCAGAGCCCCCCATGCAGCATGGAGCAGTGTGGGGCAGCAGGGATCACCCCCCACTTGGCAGCACCCAGTGAGCTGGGGCTTTTTTGTTTTTTCCAAGTGCCGGGAGCTGGGGCAGGCGGGGCAGCCATTGCTGGGCTGGGAGAGGGATGGGGGATGAGCCTGGCTGATCTGGAGATTCGGGCAAATCAAAATAGGAACAACGTTTCAAATCACTGAATCCAATCACTGGCCCCCAAATCAGCTGAATCCGAATCTGAAGCAAACACTAGCCGCTTTGCACAGGCTTAATATCTCCTTCTCTTATTAGTTCATGAAGATGATGTCCAAAGCAAGCCAATAATTAATGTCCTCTTCTGTTGCGTTCAAGACTGCAGTTTGTCTTAACAGGAAGATCCCAACCCCCAATAATTCGTGCAGCATGAACTCCAGCCAACTTGATCCTAGCACATTTTTTCCAGTCAGCTAATACATTTTTAATCAAGTGGCACTCATGGAAATAAAATTTAAAAGTCCCTCACATACCAAAAACTCTTCTACTATTCCGATGAAACAGTGCTTTTTCACTAACAACATCTGATGGGTGGTTTAAATAAGAACTGACAGGTAGATGTTAGGAGGTAGGCCCTTTAGACTAAGACAGCAATAAACTCTTTCAAGTTTTCAGATTCATATTTGTTTCAACAAGTTACTTTAAGAACATGCAACAGTGACAAATACGGTGGGAAAAAAAGAACAGATTTTTCCTACCTTTTCTTCTTGTGACTTCAAAGCTTCTGGATTCCTAGAAGGAAAAAGAGATGTTTTGTTGTTGCTGTTTTGAAGTACACAAGAATAATTGATAGGCAGCATGAACTTAATCCCCTAAAAAGTACTCTGTGTTATAGTGAAATGTTTATGATGATTTACATAGCTAATGAATTTATGATTTGAGTTTGTCCGTAAAGCAGTGAATGTATGATATTCCTTATTTAGTGAAAAGTTAGAGTGAAAAAGCAGAAAACCTTTATTTAAATCAATGTTGTATAATAAGATGGGATGTAAAAAAGAAGCTTTAATATATTAAATGTTTTCATTTTACTATAAAAATGGGCCCTTATCCTGTGGAGACTTACAAACAAGCTTAATTCTCAAATGCTCGTATAGTCGCAGATGAATTAATGGGACTACTAACGTGCTTAGAATTAGTCCTAAGCCGTGTAGATCTCTGTAAAAAGCAGCACCCTACATGGCATTCCTACTACTACTAAATGCAACTTCAAAAAAATATATATATTCAAAGCAGCTCTTAACATAGTCACTCTGATCCTTACATCCCACCTCTGAATCACAACCACAAGCAGCTATGTAGTAGACCATTTAATACAATATTGAGCAAATTATTCATGATTATTCATAAATCATTTTCAAAGAAGATAATCAATCACCCTGTCGCAACCAGCACCTGAATCGAGGGAGAAAGCTGAAAGATACAGTCAACACTTTCCCTTTGTAATGAGTAGGATTCACTGACCAGGGACTATCAGAGACCCTTAGGTTTATAGAATGAGGCCTATCAATTGCAAGCTTAAAAAGACAAATGACCCACATGTTATGTAAGCAGGCCGACGATTGTTTCAGCAGGTTGCTTATCCCTTATACCGACAGTACAGGTATTCCCTGAAGAGTACAGATTAGCATCCACACCTGATTTCCATCAACCCAGAGGCTGAGATCTCAGTCCCTGTTTTACTGCATGCATTTGGGCCGATTTTGTAGCTCTTTAATTTTATTTTAATCTTCTGCCCCCAGATATCAAGAAATAGTTTTTTTCTTTTGACACCCGCTTCCTCAACTGAGTTAAATAGCTGAAGGGTATATCAGAGTCTTTTGATAGCTGCCCATAGTGAAGTCTCTTAAATCTTGAAGATTGTGGCTTGTTCAACCTTAGTTCATTCCCTTAGCATTTACTACTCTTCTTTATCTGAGAATAGAAATAAACAAAGTTTATTTCTTTTCTCCATCTGAGAACGAAGAAACAGCATGGCCTCCCTAAACAACTGGAGTTTCATGCCCACGCAATGCTCATTATGGTTTTTATATGGTCTTGGTTTGCCTTTTTTAAAAACCAGCGCATCTCTTTGGATCATATTTAGATTAAACAAAATAATATATGCTAGCACATACTTAAGGAACTACATCTATCTTATCGCCAACCGCCTGGTGCAGTCAAGGAAGTCTGGCATAAAGTGATGTAGAATACAGACAGCTCCCGTGAAAATGCATATAAAAAATGTTTAAAAATGTTTAAAGTGAGGGAGGAAAAAAGGGCAGTTTGGAAGGGCAGACAACAATAGTTACTAGTATCAATCCTGAAGTTTTTACACAGGCAATACTTCCATTAACTCAACTCTTAAGATTTAGACAGTATAATTACCTGTTTCACAAAGAGAAATAGCACATGATCTGGACATTCATTATATTAAAGTGTATATGACCAGAGATACACAAATGCCTTTTCTGGTATAGGGGATAGTGTCTTTTCTTCATTCATCTCAAGGAAAAAAAAATCAGATTTGCTTATTAACAGTTGTTTCTAATGGGCCTGAATCTCTCTACACCCTGCAGAAGATCAAACCAGGTCATTCACATGGAGGTCATGACCAAAGCCCATCTCATTTGAACACTGGTGCACAGCCAACATGTCTTTTATGTCCTGTCCATTGTGAAGGAATTACAGCTATTAATGTATATATGGCATAAATGGTTCTTACCTTTGACTAAGGACTGGCAAGCTACCTTCTTAAAAAGTGTAGGGTTTCACCAGAGGGCTTGCTGTTCTGACAGGAGCTGCAGTGGTTTGCTGCATTAAAGTTTGCAGAAAGGCCAAAACTTGAATCGGCTGTTAGATCTCCAGATAAATAGCCAAACTCTTACAGCAAATTTGAGAAACTTAGATAAGAGTAGGGTAAGAGAAAACCAGAATCTGTTACTAGATATCCCCTTCATTTCCTTGAAGGTGGTATGAAGGCATTAAACCCCAATTCTGAAGTCTGAGTACACCATGAGTATCAAAACCCAGATAGTTACTAATGCAAATGGCTTATTTATGTTGTCACCTGGCCCTCCATCTCATTTATGTATTTATTCTCGTCTTTGGCATCTTGAATATGAGCAATTCTAAGCTTGTCAGGGCAAGGGCTGCTTTTAACATTATTTGTCTGCACAGCACTTCCTTCAATGAACCCTAATGTCTGATTAGCCTCCTTTAGTGGATGTTACGTAAGAAATGGAAAATAAGGACAAACATCAAAAAAATAAGTCTACTCAGATCGTCGACTAACGGAGCGCATAATTCTAAATCCTTTTGTTCCAGACCCTTGCCCTAATCCTTCAGGGGCAGTCCCTCAAGTGAAGGACTCAAGAAGTGGTGGCCTGTTGGATAGGGATTTATAGTGACGTGCTCATTTGTGTAAGAAGTTTGGGTATCTGACAGTTCTTTCAGTGATACTCCTTGCAGGAAAGAATGAGCCTATTAAGCCATGCTACTGTGAAACTTTGGAGCAATTATTTGAAATGGGTCATCCTCTTCCTCACTCAGGCAATAAAAAACTGGTTAGAAAAATCCATGTACGTTGTTAAAAATAAAATTATTTTTAGTTTTATATGTATATAGAAGCAAAGAACAAATATGGAGCAAAGAAAAATCTAAGTCAAACAAGAAAAATAAAGAAAACCACACAGAATTTGGCAAGGCTCAAAAACCCTAAAGCAGAGTTAGTCAGAAAAAAAAAAAAAGGAAGGGCTATATGTGAATGTATGCTTATAATCCTAGAAGAATGCAACTCCCAACAGATGTAACCTCCTTGATATAGAAAAATATGTAAAGCAGCATTCAGGATAAAGATAACCATTTTTAATCATTTATTTCTTTTATACAATTAAGTTCTGAAACATGCAGATAGTTTTGCACCAGGGACAACTCAAACCTTTTCAAAATATTGTAGGTGGAGAGGGGAAACACAGGTTAAAAATTTTCAAATCTATTCTGGTAGCCTCAACCTCATACATGTGTTTTACACATTTTTGAAAAAGGGGCATTTTTAATGTTCTTCCAGAGCACCTCATTTTAACAAGATGCTTGAATTCTTCACTGTTCAAAGGTTTAGAGACTGTAACAGTAATTGTCACCATTACAGATGTAACACCCACACACCCTTGTGCTGTGTATGGCAGAGTGTGCACCATTAGTTGTCGTGTATTGTGTGTGGGGGGGTGGGTTCTGTATTTACCGTTTTTCTTCTTTCCTTTTCTCGTCTGGTCTGTTGCCAAGAAGAAAATTTATTGTCTGGCCATATGGGCAAGATGGCCATGTGCTCTGCACATGGAAAGCTGGGACCTTCTATCTGGATAAAATCCTCTGGCCTGATCGGCCAGGGGGAGCAAAGACATCTTCAGGAAGACTGACTAAGAGGAAGACTGGAGTGTGGTACCCTGACTGGACAAGACTACAGTGATGTCATGCTATGAGTCAGCTGGTTTGAAGGAGACAAGCTGCTAGGACAGGGCTGAGCAAAATACGGCCCATGGGCCAGTTCCAGCCCACAGAGGGACTTGGTTTGGCCCACAGTGGGTCCCTCGGGTTGTGGAACATCCCACTGGCCCTGGGAGCATAGCAGGGCTGGAGCAACTCCATGGCTGGACTGCACTTTTATGCAGGCCAGGTGGCAGCAGCTTCTTCTGGTTCGGCTGTTCTGAAGTGTACACCCATGCTGAGCAGTAAAAGCTGCTGCTAGATGTGTGGGAAAAGCAGCTGCCTTCCCCTTACCACTGTTGGGCTCTTCTTGCTGCAGCTGCCTGGATCCTGCACCCACGCCGCTCTGTGGCTCTTCTGCACTACCTTTGCTGCCCCACTGAGCAGCCCCGAGGCGGCAGTGATGGTGGCAGAGAGGAGCCACAGGGCAGCCTGGGCACGGTCTCTGGGTAGCTGCAGCAAGAAGGGCCTTGCAACCGTGAGCGGGAGGTGGCCGCTTTACCCCTGTGCCTAGCAGCCGCTTCTGCTCAGCTGCTGTCAGTGCTCTCTGTGGGCGGATGGTCCAGAGCAGCACAGGGCGGGCTAGGGGTGGGTCACTGTGCACAGCTTCTGACTGCTTGGGAGCTTGTCCACTCCAGGTAGGGTGAGTCTGGAGCAGAAGCAGGGCAGGCCAAGGTCAGTGGTTGGTGCTGTTCATTCAGCTGCTGCACACTGGTGGCAGTGGCAGGGAGAAGCCACAGGGAACATAAGAAAGAAACAATCATAATACATAAAAAATTAGAAGAATTGTTTCTTTATTGGTAGATCAGTAAAATGGATAGAGGCACTGTGAAATTAATGACATGTGACTGGACACTTCTGTTACTCTTCTACTCTATTCCGCTTTAAAATACAGATCCTATTGAATGACATTTAGCTAAAGAGTATACATATACACGCACACATGCACACTAGAGGTGCACCAACGCATTGGTCTGATACCTGATCTGCACCAATATAAAGAAAATTGGCCATGTCAGAAATTGGCCCCGTGCAGCCAGTAATTTGACAGACAAACGCCCAGGAGTGTGCGTAGCCGCAGCACAGCACACAGGCATTGAGGAGTACAGCCCGGCAGCTTGAAGAACTGTGTGCAGCTGGTAAGTCCACTGTGGTGGAATGGAAGTGGAGAAGGAAGGGGCACACAGGGGGTAGATCAACGCCCCCCCACAGTGAGGGAGGGAGTGGGGCAGGGGTGGGGGCAGGCACTGCCTAGCCGGGGCAGGGTGGGTGGACGTGCAATGGAGCTGTGGCTCATCCAAGGGGTGCACAGGGGGCCTCCCACATCTGCACAGGGTCGGGTGGGAGGGCTGCATCTTCAGCCCTCAGCAGCAGCCCACCCACCCCACCCCACGCAGATCCATGGGGCACACACCTCCCCCCGTGCCTCCCAGGATGCATGCAATGGTGGGAGCCGCTGCCCCCACCATGTCTCCCAAATGAGCCGTGGCACCATCCCACACCCTGCCCTACTCCACCCCAGCTGGGTAGTGCCTACTTGTGCCCCACTACCTCCCTTGCCATGGGGGGGAAATGATTTGCACCCCCCAGGCCCCTTTCCTCCTCCCTCCCCTTCCACCATAACAGACTTACCAGCTGCACACAGCTGTATTGGAAATCAGATCGGTACCAGCTGATATGCCTCCTTAAAAATCAGCTATCGGTATCAACCCCCTAATATCTAATAATCTAATATATCATAAAAATATCTATCGTGCACCCGTAATACATACACACATTATATATATGACAAAAATTCAGATGAAAAGGAGTAGAGGAAGTGTCACAGGCAAATATGATACCAGATTTCAAGCTATAATTTACCACTAACTGGTTAAACATGATGCTGTATGTCTACATAAATTTACACTCTAGACACCATCCTCTAAGGAGTAATATGGAGGAACCAGCTCTCAACCTTAATCTTTTAATTTATATTTGCCTACTGGTGAACTGGCAAATCTCTCTTCACCTGTGTGTGGCTTCCCTCCTCTCCCTCCCCGCCCCCCATAAAATGGAACTAAATGATATTTTATTAGCAATGGGAGATCTACAGTAAAATAAATTGTATACAATAGCCAGTTACTAATTATATAAATAGATCATTACATTTCATTACAACATGCTACCACTAAGCCTAGTTTGAATTGTGAAAGGTCCTGTATCTGTTGCTTAGCCAAATTATCTGAATTCAAGAACTCCATGAAGTCAAAACGTGGTGCAACTTGGATCAGACTATGATGTGAAGTATTCAACCATGTCACTAGCAAAAGAGCCCTTTCTCCTCCTTGCACATATTTATTATTGCTTCTTTAAAAGAAAACATAATCACAAAGAGGTCTCATAATATACTGGTAGTGAACCAAACTATTTTGACAAAAGTGACACTAAAATACTTGGATGTATAGCCTGAGGAAGAATAATTTTCTACAGAAGCCATAAAGCAGATGGTTATAAATAAGACTTATTTCATGGGCATCATTTAATGACTGCAAATCCCTTTAACTAAGAATCTAATTTTATTGCAGCGTAAATTTTTGAAGTGGGGAATTCCTTTCACATTTTTTGTTCCTTTTCTAGAATCTTTGCATGACTCTGGCTTGCAAATCATTTTAAATGCCATTTCACTAATACAACACAGCAGCTGTATTTGTCAAGGGTGACTTTCAGCATGCATTGTTCTCTCTTTTAATGAAAGTTAATTGAACTTAAAATAAAAAAAACATGGTTTAGGGTTAGAAATTCATAATCGTTGTTTAGTCTAAAATCAATGTCATGCAGTGGCGCTCAACCTTTTAGAGTGGGGGGGCTGGATGCTTGTGATAGCCACTACTCCCCTTGGATAAGGGGTTGGGAGGAGGGAGAGAAAGGGGTAGGGAGGAGGTGTCTGCCAGTGGCAGAAGCCAGGGAGGGGAGGGAGAGATGAAGAATTACTTATCTATGGTAAATAACACCTGCCATAGGGGTGGGAGACAAAGCAGCACCTGTTTTTTGGGGTGGTGGAGAGGAGGGAGGGCAAGCAAGAGGGAGCAGAGAGGGATGTAGAGCGATTCAGTGGCACGGTGCAGGGCAGGGAAGAGAGCATGCCAAACTGAACTATTTGCCACTGATCCCCAAGGCTGCAGTCTAGATACCGCCAGGGTTCAAATTACAGGGGAGCTTGGGGGGGAGGGGGGGGATGAGTCCCTCCATAAGAGACAAAAGCCCCCTGTAAGATTTGAAAATCATACCCTAGGGGGCCTCTGATTTTATTAGGGCATCATGATGGGCAGCCCAATTTTTTTTTGCAGAACCCCCCTCAAGTGTCAACGTTTAATTCAAACGGGCAGCCACAGGCTGAGCACCATTGATGTAATATAATCCTACAAGTATCAGTCACAAGACCTCTTATCAAACTGGAAAGCTGAACCTCCAAAGGACTAATCTAACCAATGTTATGATTTGCTAAGAGATGTAAAGTCACAAAGTGTGATTATTGTTACTATTACAATCCACGCTGGGAAGGGACACAGGATACTCTGTATGACAAGGTTCTTTGAGTAAATGTGATCTCTTTCCTTAGACTAACTAAGTAATTGAAAAAATTGCTCTCTGCAAGCTTTCTGGCATAAACACCCTTCTTCAGGCATAGGGAGAATCATAATTATTAGGACTGTGCAAAGCTTTGGTCCCTGATTTGATTCGGTGGAGATTTAGTAGCTGAATCTCCAAATCCAAATAGAATCAGGAGAATTGAATTGGAACCCTCCAAACTGATTCGGAGATTCAGACATAGGCACAACTTTAAATGTTTTTTCTACATACTTCTAGGTACCAGGCGGCTCCTGAATACTGCAATGGTGGGGCACATGGAGTGTCCCACAGGGGGACTCCCCAGCACACTTGGCAGCAGACCCAGAAGTGGACCAGTATCACTTCTGGTCTACTTCCAGGTCTGCTGGGGAGTGTCCCGGGGGACCCACCCCCACCATGTTCCCCTGGCTTGGTGACTGGTGCCTCCTGGGTCTGGGGGAGCACCGCAGCTGATCACTGAGCTGGGGGGGGGGGAGGAGGGAGGCTTCCCGCATACTCCCCAGTGGACCCAAAAGAGTACTTTTGGAATGGAGAATCAGATTTCCTTGAAAGTGGGGTATTGGGGGTGGGGAAGAAACCAATTTTAAGTAGCGCACACTTTACAGTGACATATGCATATACTAGCTGGTGATGGCAACAGGTCAGATGCATGTATAAAACAGTAAATATAGAAACATAATGCATGATGGCAACGGTATTGGAAAGGGCTTGACATCTTTTGGAGTGACCCAAGTGGTAAAACCCTGAGAGCTTTTTCAAATCATCCCAAGAAAATCAAGGTAAAAAAGCCTTTTTTAAAAACAAAAAAACAAAAAAAACCACCTCTTTTTTTTTTTTTAAAGTGTATTGTTTTTGTTCACAGATAGCCAGCAACAAACTGATTTGATATCATATAGTATACCTATGTACAAACAGCTTGACTTGATCCTGCAGATCCATCCAGAGCGGGCTGTGATGTATTGCAAGCTGTGGCTATGTACACAGATAGAGTTAGGTTAAAAACCTCTCTGCAGTAACTGTCAAGCCCTAAATGCATCCGTTCCTTTATTGCAAAGGGAATAACAGATAATCTAAGAGATGAAGACCCAACCATGGTCCTCAAAAAGCACATGATATTTTTAACTCTCACCGGCCCTCCAATACCAGACAGGATTAACCTGCCAGACTCCAGCAACACTGGCTGTGTCTACACAAGGCGATGACCGCACAATTGTTACTGCGCAGTCATTTAGTACTTGTTTATATGAGTACTAAATAACTGCACAGTTGTTGTGCGGTAGCATTGCGTTACACTTCCTGCCACACAATGCTACTGCACAGTCAGCGTCTCGCGTAGACACGGCCACTCAATAGTTTGGCTTCCTCTTGATTCTTTGTACTCATATTTAACTGTCGCTTTGTGCTGCTACTTGGAAAGTGGTCATCAACTCAAAAGTTGATTCACAAACCACATATTTAATTGACTGTTTGCAACCTAATCCAGATTTTGCTAGACTTTGTGATTTGTAGAGTCCCCATGTGGCATGGGCAAAATAGTCTCAGAAAAATTATTTCTTGCAAGATGGACAAGTACAGCTGTGCACTGTTTGTCAGTTATTCAAAGTGTCCCTAACTGGACAAACAGAGCTTGTAAATTCCAAAATTTGGTATTTGCCACATCCCCATTTTTCACAAAACTAATACAAAATACTTTGACTTTATTGTAATGTGTTCTTAAGGTAATTTTAAAATACTTCATTAGGACCTTTTTTCTCCTAATTATGTTCCAGTATAATTTTTAATAGAAAAGAGACCTTTCAAATTTTATATTCTATTTATGACTTGTAAAAATCATAAAAGTCAAAGTGATAAAGTCAAAATTGAATCCTTGATAAATTTCCCATAAAACCAATATATTCCTGCAAAAAATAAAAGTTTTAATTGTGTTTAAATCAGCCTAGTCTAAAAGGACCATTTACAATCAGGAGTATTTTCAAACAGTTGTAATGGCAAACTTGCTGAAAAGACCATGACAAATGGCAAAGACGTGAATTCAAGCTGGCGTTTCCAGCTTGAATTCATGTAGCTTTCACAATATGCAAGTACTCTTGCAAATCAGATGAACATTCACACATAATTTATCCGTTAAAATACTGGTATTTGGCAGTGTTTATTCATGTAACAGCTCTGCTTGTGTGCACATGTGCAAGCACACACACGAACATGTGCTTTAATACACGGAGGAGACCACAAGTTCAGCGCACATCTTCTGTCTACAGCCCCAACACACAAGAATGGGGTAAGAAATACCTTTAAGAAAACAAAATGTTTTAAGTGAAAGAAATGAACAGCCTGCTAGTCATAATGCCTTCATTCCTGAAATAATAATTATCTGTGTGGGTGCTAATATTGCATGGTGCTGAGCACACTTAGTTCACAACCATTGGAAAATGGTGGGTCCTATCCATTTCCATAAACACTCAGGATCTCAGTATTTTATGCACTTAGGCTAGAAACAGACAATGTATTTGCCCCTGATAATTTGTGCCTGTGTTTGTACTGGAACAGAAATATCCCAGGATATATACACATCACCCTTCTAATCAGGATTGAGCGAGTCACTGAATGCACTGCTGTTTTTCTGCAATTCGTTCAGTGATGCAATCCCAGGATAACTATTCAGATGCACTTTGTGATGTCCTGGGACAAATGGTTAGCACTTCTTATCCTGTGAACCTTTTTTTAGGACTTATCCCAGGACAATGGATATGGACATCTGTACAACTGCACTTTATCCCAGGACAAATGCAACATCTGTTTGTAGCCTTAATTCAATCACTCTTTGGTGGGGATTTAGATGTCATTTGGTGTGTCAGTTGATGGAAATGTTTCCTCCCTCCCATGTCTTTGAAAGGTCAAAATGATTTTTTTTTAAACAAAGACTTGTTTTTCCAGCCTCATATCAGTATCCCCACATGATAGTCTCCAAAGCAAGTTCAAAATACAGCTGTATTTTGAAAAACAAAAACACAGAAAGACCAGCATAAAAAGTTAAATATAAACATCATCTTTTATATTGATGTAATTTAAGATTAGCCTTCTACATGTTGGGATAACTTCATTATACAACTGGTCACCTGCTATTTAGCATTTCTACTCATTCTGACTGCTAATCTGAACATTAAGTGGCCACAGAGTGCAGATACACACATACTTCCCGGTTTTGTGTCACGGGAAAAAACTAACATGCATTTAAAAAACAATTAACATTTTGATTTGGAAGATAGTTACGATCTGCATAGAACAAGTAATCATCATGCCCTGGTATCATCATAACTGTTAGCAATGTGGTGATCCAGTTCTAGGGCCTAATGGCTAGGTACTGACATTCAAAAAGCCCGAGGTGGAATCAATCTAGGTTGCAGTTTTCTGGAAGAGGCATAGTTTAGATCAGCAGCGAACAGAACATACATTTGCCCTTTGGTGGAGGAGCACAAATCTTAGACAATATTCTCCCATTTTTAAGCCAGTCTACCTGTGCTGAACTTCTGTTCCATTACGAGCAGGGGCCCAGGTTCTCCACTTCCCGTGGAAAAATGGAGTAAACCGCAGATATGAACATTTACTAGAGGCAAACGCGGATTTCTCCTTTTACTGGAGAAACCCGCCGATTTTTCAGTTTTGTGACAAGCCCTCTGCAGGCTGGCAGACTTCCAGGCTAGAGGGAGCTGATGCGAGCGGTCAGGCAGGGGCGCCATATGCACATGGCCCCAGGCAGCCTGGAGAGCAGCTCCCACAGGTAAGTTTGCAGGGGGGGACTGAGGCCCCTATAGGGAGAGAGGGAGGGAGTTGAGCATGGCTGGGGCTGCTGCCCAGACAGGCAGTGCCTAGGGCTTGGGGCCCTGGGGCCGCAATGAGCAGCTGCAGAGCCCTGGTGGAGAGGAGAAAGGGGCCGCTGGTGCCTTGTCCCAGGGGCAGGGGGCTTTGAGGCCAGCTCCCCACCACTGAATGCAGTCCCAGGGGACAGGAGGGGACCTATGTGTGGGGGGTCGGGCTAAGCTGTGTGCTGTGGCCTCCAGCAGGGCTGGGGGAGCAGGAGCTGTGGGTGGGGGGTTAGGGGAAGTGAGAGGTACCAGCAGAGCCAGGGGGCAGTGGGGAGAAGTGAAGGGCACCAGCAGGGCCAGGAGGCTCTTTCATCTTAAGAATGGATTTGGGGGGTTTAATCAGAGAATTTGCCATTTTTATTTTTTTTTAAATCAGAGAAAACCAGGATCCCTGGTTATGAGTATAGACTAGTTTCTGATCACTTATACGAAAAATGTAATGTCAGTACCTAGCACAAGTGAGTTCTTCAATAATATGCCTACACTTTCTTCTGCACTCAGGGAATGACACAGTGGAATAAAACAACTGTGTGGATCTGCTTAACTACATAGAAACCTAGAAAATGAGGGCTGGAAGGGACCTCAGGAGGTCATCTAGTCCAACCCCCCTGTTCAAACCAGAACCAGCACCAACCAGAGCATCCCAGCCAAAGCTTTGTCTAACTGGGTTTTGAAAACCCTCAAGAATGGAGCTTCCACCACCTCTCCAGGTAACTTGTTCCAGTGTTTTACTACCCTCCTAGGGAGAAAATTCATCCTAATAGCTAACCTAAACTTCCCTTGCTGTAACTTGAGACCACTGCTTCTTGTTCTGTTATCTGCCATCACTGAGAATAGCCTAGCTCCATCCTCTTTCAAACATGAAACAATGAGTACAGCGTTGGCTTGAATAGACTATTTAGAAACAAAGCCAATACAAAATTCAATCTATTGGTGAACATAACCACAGGTAAAAGTCTAGTGCACTGTTGGAATACACAAGGGCCCACATGACAGTGAGCAAAAACAAATGTAAACTTTCTAGAAAGTCAGTTCAGGAGTTTTGATTTGAGCCATTAGGAAGATGAGGCCTCATATTTAAGTAGGGTATACTCATTAGCTGTTTATAAATAGTTTATGATCACCGTTATAATAATATAGTTATGGACATCAACTGTACATTTGAGTTAAGCATAAGTGAAAAGAAGGTGTTATACATGGTTATAAGCAACCTATCAACCTGAAATCTATAAATGACTAACAGATGTTTGAATAGTCATTTAATAAACCCTTAAAACGCTACCTTTAAAGATAAAGCGCGATTCAAAAAATCTAAATAATACAATGTTGAAGTTACCCATATTAAAAAAGAAAAATCCTCCCAAAGGGCAAGACCTCATGTTATGTGGCTGTAATTTCTATGGCTGGTTTGACAAATCATATTTGTTTCAGCCCTATTCTTAATATCTCTCTGCATCTCTTTGTCTGTTCATAAACTGCAAGGTCTTCTAGGCAGAGACCATCTCTTCTCAAATGCCTGGAACATACCTAAGCCCACCATGGGCACCACCCCAAATAAACATGAAGTGACACTACTTATTTGCTTGAGACTAAGACTGGGCTATTTAGACACTCTCCAGGACTCAAGAAAGTATGGAGGGGAGTTCACGTACTTACCCTCTGGTCGAGGCATCCCCAGAGGAATAGAAATAGAGCAAGAGCTACAAGCCTGGCTGGCCCCTTTACCAGGAACACATAGGAAGAATGGAAGGCTTGCATCCCAGTATGCACCAGTAAAAATGGGCAGAATATAGGCTTCACACTCATAAATGACATTTAGGTACATATTTAACAAATCAAGCATATCATGCTGTTGGGAAAATGAAGATTTCATAGATTTCATAGACATTAGGGCTGGAAGGGACCTCAGGAGATCATCGAGTCCAGCCCCCTGCCCAAAGGGCAGGAAGTCAGCTGCGGTCATAGGATCCCAGCAAGATAAGCATCCAATTTCCTCTTGAAGGTGTTCAATGTAGGTGCTTGAACCACCTCTGCTGGCAGACTGTTCCAGACCTTGGGGGGCTCAGACAGTAAAGAAATTCTTCCTTATGTCCAGCCTGAAACGGTCTTGCAGGAGTTTGTGACCGTTCGACCTCGTCATCCCTTGGGGCGCTCTGGTGAACAGACGTTCCCCCAGATCCTGGTGGTCACCCCTGAGAAACTTATAGGTGGCCATCAGATCACCCCTGAGCCTGCGCTTTTCCAGGCTAAAGAGTCCCATGGCTCTCAGCCTGTCATCGTAAGATCTGTTTTCCTGACCTCTAATCATGCACATGGCTCTCCTCTGGACTCTCTCAAGCTTCTTCACATCCTTTTTGAATTGTGGAGCCCAAAACTGGACGCAGTACTCCAGCTGCAGCCTCACCAAGGCCGAGTACAAGGGGAGAATGACGTCCCGGGATTTGCTCGAGAAGCATCTATGGATGCAAGCCAGCATTTTGGTCACTTTACTAGCCGCAGCATCGCATTGGAGGCTCATATTCATCTTGTGGTCAATGATGACCCCCAAGTCTCTTTCTTCTGTAGTGCAATCCAACGTAGCACTGCTGAGCCTATAAGGATGCTTCAGGTTTTTCCTCCCAGGGTGGAGAACCTTGCATTTTTCGGTGTTAAACACCATCAGGTTCTCATCCGCCCATTTGCTGAGCCTATCCAGGTCAGCCTGGATCACCCGCCTATCTTCTGGCATGGACCTATCTTCTGGCATGGATGCTTTGCCCCAAAGTTTGGTGTCATCGGCGAACTTGGCCAGTCCACTCCTGACTCCAATGTCCACATCATTAATGAAGATGTTGAACAGTATGGGTCCCAGGACAGAACCTTGAGGGACCCCACTGGTCACAGGGCACCACAACGAGTGACTGCCATCGATTACAACCCTCTGGGTCCAACCACGGAGGCAGTTTCCCAGCCAGCAGATCGTGGTGGACCCAAGGCCACAACTGGCCAGTTTGGCCAAGAGGTGATCATGGGATACCAGATCAAAGGCTTTTTTGAAGTCAAGATATATGACATCAATCTCTTCTCCCTTGTCCAGGTGATAGGTCACCTGGTCATAGAAGGAAATGAGATTGGTCAAACAACACCTACCCGCAACAAACCCGTGCTGGCTATCCCTTAGGACGTTAGCCTGGGCCAGTCCATCAAGGATGGCCTCCTTAATAAACTTTTCTAGGATCTTCCCCAGGATAGAAGTCAGGCTAATGGGCCTGTAGTTAGCCAGATCCACTCTCCTCCCTTTCTTGAAGATCAGCACCACATTGAAAACTCCTGGGCTCTGGTGTAGTGCCCGAAGACTGGAAGAAGGCCAAAGATCCGTGCCAGGGGGTGGGCTATGACGCACACCAGCTCCTTGAGTACCCTGGGGTGCAGATTGTCAGGGCCGGCTGACTTGAAGGAACACCTTGAGAAGCTGGACACCTTCATGAGGTCAGCATTGATGGAGGGTAGGGGATCCCCATCACCCGGATCTCCCTGTCTCATAGCAGGCATGGGCGTCCCACGGGACTGATGAAAGACTGACGCAAAGTACCTATTTAATAGGTTGGCTTTTTCCTGGGCGTCAGTTGTCAGTTGCCCCATCTGGTTTAGCAGGGGTCCAACGTTGCCCTTGCTTTTCCTCCGGCTCCCCACATACCTGAAAAAGGACTTTTTGTTGTCCTTGATGCTTGAAGCTAGTTGGAGTTCAGTTGCAGCCTTGGCTTTCCTGGTTTGCTCCATGCAGGACCGGACCAGCGCAGAATAATCCTCCTTGGAGGCGAATCCCATCCTCCATCCTTTGTAGGCTTTCCTTTTTAGCTGCAGGAGGTCCGCTAGGTCTCTGGAGAGCCAGGAGGGCTGCTGTGCCTTCTTGCTGCCTTTCCTCCGTGTTGGAATAGATTTAGCTTGTGCATTGAGGATCGCTTCCTTGAGAAGCAACCACTCTTCTTGAACTCCCATCTCCCTGGGGTCATGGTCCCTAAGGACCTGTCCGACTAGCCTCTTGAGCTTGTCAAAGTCAGCTTTTCTGAAGTCAAGGACTTCTGTGTTGCTGACTGACTTGCCAGCTTTACGGCAGATGGTGAAGGTGATCAGCTCGTGGTCGCTGTCACCCAACTTCCCATCAATCACTAGGTCGCCGATTAGGTCGTCCCCCATAGCCAGTATCAGGTCGAGCAGCGCTTTGCCTCTCGTTGGCCCATAGACTTCTTGAGTCAGGTAGAGGTCATCCACGCACGAGAGAAAGCTTTGCGACCACTCGGATTTTGCTGAGTGATCTTCCCACGAGATGTCCGGGTAATTGAAGTCACCCATGACCACCAAGGTCCTGGAGCAAGCGGCCTCAGTCAGTTCCCGGGCGAACTCCTGATCAAGCTCAGGACTTTGAGTGGGAGGTCTGTAGTAGACTCCCACCGTTGTGTCCCCTGTGCCGTTTTTCCCACGAATTTTTACCCAGAGGGTCTCTAGCTGTCCGTGCCGGTCGCCAACATCAGCTTGCAGGGACATGTAGCTTTCCTTCACATAGAGAGCTAGACCCCCGCCCCTTTTGTCAACACGATCCCTCCTGTACAGGGTATAGCCCTCTATACCCGTGGTCCAGTCATGGGTGGAGTCCCACCAGGTCTCCGTTATCCCAATGACATCATAATTCTTTGCACTGAGCAGGAGGACAAGCTCCTCCTGCTTGTTACCCAGGCTCCTGGCATAAGTGTACAGGCAGGCAAGTGTGCCCTTAGGGGCTCTTGCCTTGCCCACAGATTGTTTCCGGGTTTTTATTACAGTGCTTGTTCTCTCTCTCAGTCCTTACTCCTCTGTTATATTAATGTGGCCACATGCAATTTCCTGGGTTCTAATTTAGAGAGAAGGGTGACTGTTCTTTGTAAGGTTAGTAATTAAGCAGCTACAATTATGCTTGAATCAGGGAAGGGAAATTCTTGTCTCTCCTACTTCCTCTCGCTTTTGTTTGGCTAGGAATAGATGTGGTTGTTTTTTGTTTTATTCTTTAAAGTTAACACACGTGGGATTTGCAGAGAACAATCAACTTGATATAATCTTTTAATGAGTGTATCTTCACAACACAGGCAGGGCGTGCTCAGTGTTCCTCACCCAAACTTCTTCCATTTTGCATACCCTTCTGTTGCGAGCCGAGCAGTTAAAAGTAACCGCAGGCCAAAAGTATCTCCATTTGCTTTGTCAAGTGATTTGCAAATTTAACGACGTCTTCTCATGCGAGTATGCCTTCCAAGTGCAACAGGTTGAAATAAGGAAAAAATAAATATCTACTTGATCAACTATTTCTTTAGAGATAAATACCACAGTGCTCTTGAAGCCTTTAACTTCTCCTGCTTCTTGCATTCCCCCAGAGGCACAGTTGTCACTTCCCCTCATTACAAGTAGGAATCTACTGAAATTCACTACAAGTGTTGCGGTTTTGGAGGTGTTGGTAGGTGTATGCCAAGCCTTTCTTCCAGGGGATGGTCTGGAATTGAAGTGAAGCTGTTTGAAGTTGGGCATTCCACACAGTCCGTCAGAAATGTCTGACAAGGCCTGATACGCATGACTACCAAATGCCCGCATACCCGGAAATTACTAGAGGAACTGAGTATATCGGCCCCAATTCTTTTTTCAATTACAAGGATAATTTATACTAGTGTAAGAAAGGAGGTGGGGTAGAGAGGAAGGAAAAAAAGTCAACCCAATATTTATTACTGATGCTTTCAGGATTGTATGAAGTCGTGCTTCTTCTGCCTTGAATGGATGTCGGGGAAGGGCAAAACATTTCACAAATGCAAATCTTCATATTTTAGCAGCACTTCACACTGGATACTTAAGGCTGTATTATCTGACCAGCAGAAACCAGGCAAATTAGGCCCTCTCCCAAATGGGCTTTGTTGACCACTGGACTGGTTACTTCTGGCCATGTTACTTTTCAGGGTTCTGATTTTAATGTCTTCCTCAATCCTGCATGATTTCCAAATATACAGGATTTATTTGCCTAACAAATATAAGTAGTGACTCCCTATGATTACTAGGTTATTACACAACAGAATATTTTAATATTAAGACTTAGCTGAGTGCAACAAAATAACCCTACCCAAACTTACTATTAAGCACATAATATAGAACATTCCTACAGAATGTTCCTCTAGGGCTAAGTACAGACAGTCAAAAAACCCAAGGCTGAATTGATTCAATCTTCAAAGCTTTTTCTAAGCTGTGTAGCTTGAACCAATAAGCAAGTCAACAGACGTTTACTTTTGATTCCAGAAATGCAGCCGCATGCCTGCAATGGCCCAGGCCAGAGGCCAGAGGGCGCTAGAGCACACCTCCCTGCTCAACTGGAGCAGACAGCTGGGCCAAGGCTAGCCCGCCCACCCTGCAAGGGCAGGGGGAGGGAGGGGTTGCAGCAGAAGTGCGAAGCATCCTGTGGGACTTTCAGTTAACTTGAACCCAGAGGTGATCTGGAAAAGAAGTTCAATAGCCTGATTTAATCTCAAACAGTGAAGTCTGATACTACATCCATCCAGGTTCATCTTAAAACTGGTTTGGGCCATTTTTAAAGCAGGTCACATGCACTGAACTTCTGTTGTCTTACAGACTTTAACCAGTTTCCAATCACTTGTACTGGTTTATGTGTAATTTCTGTCCCGTGCCCAGAACATCCAAGCTAACTGCATTTGCTTGAAAAAACAAAAAGACTAGACTAAGAAAGAAATAGGTAATTCCACCGGTATTTTCCTGCGTTTGGAAAGGTGTATAATATACTGTCAAAATGCCAATTTATGTAGGGATCGGAGTAGCCTTTCATTTCACAGATCTTCTAGTAAAGGGTTGCAATACTAGATGAAGTCGTACCCTTGTGTGTTGCCCCCCACCCCAATCTCCCCAAAATCAGTACACTCCAGGTGCAAGAATCCAAAGTGACATTTATAGGACAGAAATTGCACTGAAGCATTAAATATACCATATGACCGCTTATTCTACCTGATTATGCAGTTGGAGATGGAAACTGATAAGTTGCCAAGGTCAACAAAACTGTTTTAACCTGATATATTTTAGTTATGCAGAACTTATAACAGCTATATGTAACCCTTGATTTGTAGTCAGGAAGGAGAAATAAATGAACTGCCCTCTGTAAGCTGCAAGTAAAACATCAGAAACAGCTATCGCCTGTCTGGTGTCTAGGGGCTACACAACCACATGGGTACAAACAAGTATTTTGAAACCTATAAGTTTATTTCCATATAGCTCAAGAGTCTCAGTATCTCAAGTAAAATCCCAACAGGAATAAAGTTATTTGGTCCAGGAATATAAAAGCTCAAGACTGAGTATGCATCTGCTCAATTTCAGTGGCAGACAAATACCCAAATCCTCTGGGCAAAATAAATAAATTGATCACATCATAGGTTTCACTCAAACCTTGTGATCTGAACAGAAATGAATGCGCTCCAAAATTAGTGGCTATATTTTGGGGGGATGCCTGTAACAGGCTGGGATACAGACTGGGAAGAGAAACAAATCCAAAGCAGCATATGTAAATTCAAAGAGGGTATGAGATGGGTTTTCAGATAACACATATGAAAGCTAATGTTTGATCTTCCATTTCCTGCACACAATCAATGGGCTCATGGATACACAAGGAATGGAAAGTTGGCGCTATAATGAAGTAAAGAAAAAAGAAGCCATCAGTAAAAAGGATAGGAGGCAATTTCAGAAAAAGGAAGAAGGGTCTTTGTAGTAAAAGCACAAGACCAGAAACCAGGACAACTAAAGTTTTATTCTCACTTCAGTCACAGACATCCCATGTTACCACAGACAGGACATGTAGGACCAGATCATTAAATTTGCCACTTTTTATTTGGGCATGTTAAAAACACTCTGGTAATACTCCCGAGTAGTAAAGAAGTGGACACTGTTCCAAGACCAATAAATATTCCTGCTGACAGCAACATTTCTGGTACACAGACCAAACCAAATAAAGGATTTAAAACTCATTTAAGCCTTTGTTCACTGTAACAACACATTGATATACATATTGTTTTCAAGACATCCTTGGAGAGGACAGCAATCGATCCAATTCATACATACTTGAGGAGAGTGCAGACATGATACAGGATGCACAAAGAATAAATTCAACCTTGATGAACATTCCTGTGATTTTTGGTCTTCATTCTTAAAATGGTTGAAAAAAGGAAGCCTCATCATCCATTTGTTTCATATCAAGGAAATGCCCTTTTTTGTTTTATTTGTTGCTTGGGTTTGGCTTTCTCTTTCAAAAAGGGGTTTTAGATACTTAATATGGTTATATCCTAAACTAAAATAGGTTGTTTTCTAGTGGTTTGGAGCTAGATTTTTCAAACGTGGTCGCTAATGCTCTTTCTGTTGAACTACAAAAACTTCAAGGGCCACATTGTGCAGGTTCCAGCAAAGGAAAGGCAGGAAAGACACAAAATTGAACTCTCAAGCTTCCAAGACAGTATTGCAAGCAAGCGACATCAAAAGACCAGGTAGAGCAAAAAGGAAATAGCGCAAGGGTGAGGTTACCTAGCAGACACAGAAACCATGCTCCACATCTAAAGTAGGAACCTCTCTAGGAGTAAGGCTTCCGACGGTGTCCTCAAAGCTATACAGTTCAACTGTGCCCTCTAACAAGCAAGAGTTCAAAAAAGGCACAGTCAAGCCAACACAGCAGATAGTTTGAGTGGCACGCCTAAAATTTGCAAGCTTTAGAGGGTTTGTAACTATAAATTTGCAGCTTTGGTTTAACCATTAGGATTTTTTGTCGTTTACAGTCACGAACATATTGTATTTCATAAAAAGGTGCTAACGAGGCACAGAACATTCACTCAATATTTTTTGAGAGAGGCAAAAGAAAAATACTCACTATTAGTTAGAGGACGCTTGATTTCAGCGGAGAGGTTGGCAATTTATATTTGTCCTGTCTGGTATAAACATTCAGAGAAGCTCTGGTGGCTCAAATCGCACAGTGTCATCTGTTCCTCCATACGGTATCTAATTGAGATAATTGCTGCATCGCTGATTTTACTCACTACTATTTCTGGACTTCAGATTATAAACCCAGGGCTAACTCCATAAATCTCTAACCCAGCATAGGAAAAAAAAATAGAAATAAAAAACCTCACTGAAAGCCTCTTTTAAGAACTGTATAAATGCAAATATATCATTTCCAAAGCATCTACAATACTTCTTCGTGATGCAGAGTTCTGGGTACACTAATGGGAAATTTTCCCTCATCCCCTTCACACATTTCCATAAACATGTGATTGGTATACAGACATTACATTTAAGAATAAATAGACAACCGGAGCCTGCTAAGGTTAAGCGGTTTATCAGTAGGACATCAGAAAGAGTATCCCTCCATTACATTCCTGCCAAAACCAGATAAGCAAAGGGAATTTTATTTTCAAGAACATATATTTTAGTCTGATTTTAACCTCCGCTGTGAGAATCAACCAGTATTTTCCAGCTCAGATATGATTTTCCACGGATACTTGACTGTGACATTATTAGAACTTTCCAATTTGATTCCTTCCAGTGTCAGTTTGCGCTGCAGCTCAGCGTAGAGCAAGAACGCTCAAACTCCTTAGGCTTATTTCTTTTCCCTCCATAAGAAAGCCTCCAAGAATCAGAAGTCTTTGGCTGGAGCACTGGATTTTAATGGCCTTGAGTGTCAAGCTGTCAACATTATAGCTATTTAGTTATTATTAGTCACGATAGCTATTTAATCCCATATTTAGTTGTGGCCCCAGTTGCTATTAGCTGGGAAAATATGAGCTGAACAAGGCAATACCTTAGGTTGACAGAACATTTATGGAAATGGGTTGTTTGGGTTACTCCAAAGAAGGGGTGGGGAGCGCAGAGGGAGGAGAGAAAAGCAGCAAGCATAGGCAATTTGTAACTGTTGATAAAAGGAATAGTTTCCCCAGTTTTTAATGCATTAACAAGGTGCATTTAAGCAGTAAACGGATATCATTCTTGGAATGGGATCAGCTGTGCCTGATCAGGCGTGTCCTACAGGGGTACATTAGGTGACACAGATGCTGCCCACTGTCTCACAGGGTCAGGCCCCTGCCGCTCCTAGGGCTTCAGGGGCCTGATCCTATGGGACAATGGCAAACCTTTGCAGACAAGCCCAGGGGCATGTGCCCTGAGGAGAATTCAGGTTTTAAGCCCCTGAAGCTTGAGAAGCATCTTCCTGGAGCAGCTGGAGAGTGTGGGCAGCTCTGGGCAAGCAGGCCTACCACTTAAAAGTGGCACAAATTACTGTCACAAATTGTCACGGCCACAATTCTGCGCCTTTGCAATGAAACAAAGGGCACGGGCATCTGTTTGCTTGGGTTTTGTGTCACTCTAAAAATGTTTATGCTGGCACAAAAACAATGACGCTTCTTTGTAGCCTTAGCTAATCAGCTTTCAGGTCTGCAGGTATTCTGCATCTTCTGAGCAAAACTGAGAGCAGAAGTTGCCTTGCATTCTCCAATCAACTAGAATGATCGTTTGACAGGTACTTGTATGATAAAGAGGAGGTTTCAACTTTGAATAATCTGATACAAAAGTTGCTCCAACAGAAATGTTAAGATCATTTCTCTACATTTAAGCTTATTAATGCTGAAAGTGGAAGATTCTGACTTCTCCCCCCCCCGCCACCCCATTCAAATCTGAATTGAAAATTTCTCCATCAAAGTTACCTGCAAATCAAAGAGAACACCATATATGCACCCCAGGGAATTCATACCCATATTAATAATTAACTTAAGTACCAGGCTATTAGACCCACTGCTGCCTATAATATGATACAATATGCCTATCTTGCTTTGGGCTCAAGAGCTAAACATATATATTTCCATACAAGTGATGGAAAAAGCCTTCAAAGGATTTTTTTTTTTCCAGATATTAAATACTTAGGAAGCTTATCTCCTACCACTTGGAAAGAGGAGGTTGTTCACTTTTTCAGGGTGGAAAGCACTCTTTTGTCTGCATATTTGAATTTCATAACTGAAGTTAGAAATGGAAGGCAAAAATATTTGGGATGAAAAAGCAGTTGAACCCATTACAAATATTTAACCCAATATTCTGTTCATCTCCTTGAACCTCAACAAAACAATCTGAGCTGAAAAGATACAATTTTGAACTGAATCTCCATCATTGTTTTGCTCCGAGGGAAACCAAATCATCCCCCTCCATCTCCCCCCAACACATACTCTTCTATTATCGAAGTCTAGAAATATCCCTATACTCCTTACCTTGATTTAGCAAGACCCAACAGAGCTGAACGACAAATAGGCAATTTCTCCTGCACCTGTTTAACGCATCGTACCAAATGACCATCCACCACTGACCAACTTCACATTTCTACCGATCTCATCTTTTCCTGTCTGGCTGCAAGATGAACCTTCACACATCATGTTGACTGCACGCAACCTCAGTCTCTGAATCGACTCTCCCTTGATCATTTGTATTTCCTCTGCATCTGTAGGTTTCAGGTTGGTCAAAAGAGAGTTTCTTTTCCTAGAAAAGAATCCTGGGAGATTCCCAGCCTTGCTTTCCATTCTAAGAAGGTCTGGATATTTTAAGTATTTAAAAGCATCATTAAATAATGTTGCAAAAGTAAACCAACTGGAAAAGTCCTAGGACAGTGATTCAGGAGATGGAGCTTCTAGTTGCAAACGTTTGCTAATTCCAAGTTCATTCGATTCAAGGACATAAACACATTTTGTAAAGCACTCATTTTATGACCCCTTTCCCTCCCAAGAAGAGCATGCCAAAAGAAAGTAAGCAACGTTTACAAAAGCCAATGGCAATTCGGTGGCACAGCCAAGGATAGGATAAAAAAGCCAATGGATCAATCTTCCACTATAATCACTACACATTACGAGCAATCAGTGACTTTAAGATGCTTCTCTTACACATTGGACAAAAACAGATAATAGCTGGACCAGTGTATAAATGTTTTCCATTTCCACATTGTCAAGAAAATGATATTTTTCCTTTGCCACGGAATAATAATATTTTCCAAAGCTATATGCCAGCAGTGCATCACTAAACATAATACAGGGATTTCATTTCTGAGATGCAGCGCTTCACGATCTTTTGTTTGAGGAACTCCCACAGGCTGATGGAAGTTCTGCATGTAGCTCATCCAGGGAAGACCAGCAGTGCTCAGCTCAGTTACGCTGCAGATCAGAGAGAAGTTTGCTTCTCATTTCAGGGAATAATTCAAAAAACATGAAACAAAACAGAACAGAAGCTTTGCACGTTATACCAGTGATTCCTAACCCTTTTAGATTCAAGGCATCCCCTTATGAAGCTCAAGGCACTAGATGGTTCTGAGTAGCATATCAGGCAAATAGCTGTTGCAAGATTTCAGCCCTAATAGAACTGCAGCCTTCTCCAGCATTTTTGGGAAGGGGAGAGGGTGATAATCTTCCCATCATGAACCAGAGCTATGGGGTAAATACTGTACTGACAACAAAAACCATTATTTTTCCATTCTTTAAACACTCTACGCTTAAAGGTGTTACACCTGTGATGCACAGACTTTTAAAGGAGATTTAGAACAGTCTATAGAATTTGGGTTTTAAATGCCGACAACTTAGCATGAAATCCTGTATCATGGGAGTCATTGACAGAATTCATTTGTTTCAGTAAAGCCAGGATATCCCTCCTCAGCTCTACAACACTTCAAATCATTTACAAGTTTCTTTTGAGCCTGAAAATGTGCAACTTCCATGTGGTGGTTTGCTTGTTTTAATATACATTAAAAAAATAAGGAAATATTTAGGAACTCATTTGGCTCAACATAATTCCAAAAAACTTGTCCGTTTATATTTCAGAATCCGTCAGCACCATGAGCGCCACATGCCCCCGGAGGCTGGGGGGGGCATGGTGAGCTCCTGCAGGTGGTGGCAGCGCTGTCAGGAGCAGGAGTGGGCCAGAGGCAAGTGTGGAGCTGCTGCAAGCAGCCGCAGCACTGTTGGCTGGGGGGGAGGGGGGGTGGCAAGCATCAGCAGTGGCCAGTAGCAATCACAGACCACCCACAAATGCTGCCAGTGGTGTCAGCAGCGAGGGGGGAGGCGAGCAGTGCCTGCCCACAGCACTGCCGACAGTGTTGGCGATGCCTTTTTTGCAGGGGGTGCATGTGCACCTCTACGTGCACCCGCATTTCTCAGAGGGTGTACGTGCACCCGCTACACATTGCCAGTGGTCAGCAGCACCCTTGGTGACAAACTTCAGAGCAGCTATGTGCGGGTTTGGAGTGACTGCAGGATTAATTTCTGGCAGTAAAGACAGTGCATGTTGGATTTTTCCAGTTTCTGAATTCCAGAATCTGTTGCCCCACCAGTGCTAAACTCTTGGTATTAAAGGCCATCCAGCTGAGACACCTCTTCTAAAACATTAGCTGCATTTCCTCCTTGTTCTGTTCCTGTTGGCTTTCCTGATCCTATGTAAGAAAGATGAATCCCATCAACTTCAGTGAAAGTTTATAAAGGGAAGTCAGCAGCTTGCAAGAACTTCTTGGTACTTTGTACAGCCAGGCTACTAAAGATTAATCTTGAGAAGGATTGTGACTTCTGAGTCATGTACATTACTGAGCACACTGCTGCCGATTAAAGCAGAGACTATAACTTAATTTAAAAATACAATATTATTATTAATTTAGTATGCATCAATAGCACTTTTGACCAATATACATACATGTTTATTACTGCTATTCTAATTAAAACATAACTCAAAGGAGAAATATTTCACAGAATCAACTTTACAATTCTGTTTGCCTCTAGAACGGTCTATAATTTTAAAAGTCTTGAATGCTGAGCATCAAGAAACACACTGGCATTGTAATACAGATTTTGTTATCTGTAAGAGCTATACATTGCACATGTAGGGAGAAATCTATGGCTTCAAGTCTTACTTTTATTTTATAAATGCAAAGCACAACCACTACAACTTCTACCACAGACCACGGAGAAATCAAGTTAGCAATTTTACTTAATCAAAAACATTTTTTTTTTTTTTTATGTACATCAAACTCATTCTTATGTTGATTACACAAACATTTGTGAAGGTCAGCGACTCATAATGGGTATGCGTTTTGATTAGGTTTATAGAGATTTTATATCAGAGTATACTTGTGATTATTTGACCTGTGAAACAGCCCTTTTCCTAAGTAAAAACTAAAATTATTTAGCTTGGCAGAAGATTTTTGCCGTTCAACAGTCAGAATGTCTTCAAGTGGGATTACAGTGATAACACAGTGCTTTAACAGAGTGGTACAAAATTAAACTAAGACACATTAGTCCAGTTAGACACCAAAAAGTTGGAACAGAGTTGCGCACACGTGCTCGACAATTAAGCATTTCAAAAGTGTGTCAAAACAACTGAGTGCTAAGTCCATGAGAAATGAGTTCATATTACAAGCCAGGAATTGGATAAATTAAATAATAAATAATAATAATTAAAACAGCAGCTAGTATAGCCAGTAGAAAACATGAGCTCCTTGTATAATTTTATTGTGATAAACACAGCACGGACACTACCTTTTCTGAAAGGGTAGTCTCTGAAAGAGATGAGGGTATTCTGAGAGAACAATCAGAAAATCCAGCTATTTCACAATTCCAGTTGCTTGGAAGTTGCATGCTATTCTTTTTCAGATTTCTATTAGTATTCAGTTCCATGTTGTACAAACACTATTGCTTGTTCAACAAGCCTTCTGTACCGTTATTTTTTTTTAATCTGCATTTATAAATGTTATACCCCTTGCAGCTATTTCAACCGCAGTCTTTGTACATAAAAAAAACATGTCAATATTTTAATAAAATTCACACTTGTTAAAAATCATTTACAAATCTTTGAACAAATTCATTGGTGGCCTCGATCCTTTCACCCTGAGCCAAAAATCAAATAATTGGCACAATAACGTCATGGTTTTTAGAGCAAGGTCAAATGAATGAATGCCTTCCAAGTAGGTTAGTTTTAAATTAGATACTATTATACTAAATGCTAAATAGTTTAGAACTATGGGCACCTATACATGTGCCTGATCCCTGCTAATTAGCATGTGTTGGAGGAGACTTGATTAACTGAGTCTGCTGGAACATGCTAATTAGCATGCTTCAGCAGCCTCAGCATCACATGTATTCAGCATCCCTGCACTTCAGAACAACAGCAGTGGTGTTTTAATTAAAGCTCGCCAAATAAGCCTTAGTTAAAGCACCCTACCACCATTTTGAAGCCTGGGCTGTTGAACACATGAGAAGCTCATGCTTTAGAGTGGCCTGCTGTAATTAAAGTGCCCCTTCCTCCCTACCTATGCACATAGTTTATTCAGAAATGATGCGTGTTACCTTTTTTTTTTAAACTGCTGCAAGTTTTAGCACAGGTGTTTCATAAACGTATTTTTGAGCAGCACTTTCGCTCTGGACCAATATCATGCATAATTCATATGACGTATAAATAGGTACCAACAGCTCATGATTTACCATATAGCTTGTTGAGCTAAGCTCCACCAGAGTCAAAAGCATCTGAAGCCACAGTGACCCCATAGTCAGTACTGCTTAGTATGTATATGAACGCCAGATAACCCCCACAAAGGTTTTATATGCTAATATGTCACCAATCCTGTGATACTCCAAAAATCTATATGTAGATGAGTTGCAGGGCAACCTAGTCTGGCTTCATCTCATGATGTGGTGGGACCACACTAATCATATGCAACAAAGGGATTTTGGGTGAACTGTGTGCAATGTTGTGGCTCACCATGACCATAAAAAAAAAAAAGAAAAGAAAAGAAAAGAGAGAGAGTCAGTGGTGAGAGGGACTGCACTATGGGCACAATCATATGTCTTATTCAGATAGGCTACACAAACCTGTGCTTGTGGTAGGCTTTCATCAACATATTTGCCTAATATGGGTCATGTGTTATATAGTCATGTGTTAGTTGCATTTACTGAACTTCATAGTTTGTGTTCCATTGCTGAGCACATGCTGTTTTTGACAGCAGTATAATGATAGACAATGTATTTAGTGAGATTTTGTATACGCAATTATAAGATGAGGGGGCTTCCCACCTCCCCGTGCCAACTGGGGGGGGAAAAAAAAACATCAAACCTCATTTTCTATTTGAGTAAATACTGTAAATCTACAGTAATGTTAATGGTATAATACCAGTATCTTCAGGTTTCTGTTAAGCCAGATAAACCCAGCATCATAACTTAAGCAGTTCCCGCAAGTATAAGCATATAGATGTGAGGGAGATGGAGAGAAAGAAAGGGACGGCCAGCATCCCAAACTCACCGCAGTGCCGAGTGGCTCCAGAAGCAGCATTCTGGAAACACTGTGACACTTCCAGAGCAGCATGAAGCTCCGGATTAGTAAGAGAGGCATCCAGAGCAGTATTTCCGGCCCCAGAGAGGGGCACAGAGGTGGTAGCAGCAGGCTGAACTGCCCCCAGGCTGGGGGCAGCCAGAGGCTGAAGCGAAGCAGCCCGCCAGCCTGAGCAGCAGAGTGCTTGGAGGGGCACCATTCAACAAGCCAGATGACCAGCAAAAGCTGAGCCAGGGACCAGTACATCCAGTCAACCCAGCAGCAGCAGGATGAATTTCAGGGCAGAGCGACCCTGGGTGGAGGCGGACCGAACAGAAGTTCCAGGTACGAAGCCAGTACTTCACCCCGGGACAGTATCACTGTACTTAGGGGTAAGGGAAAGGTCTGGGGTCTACACCCTTACCCAGGCCCCACATTCCACAATGGGACGGGGCAACAGGAGGCTCCAGAGTTTGTGACCAGACCCTAGGAATGAGGGCCGAGGGGTGATAAAACCCTGCAGGACTGCCAAAGGGACCTTGAGCAGCAGGCTCTGGGGCGGTGAAGAGTACAACTGTAAAAAGATCTCAGGTTGTGAGGAGATTTATGGTTTGTGCCAGTGTAGTGAGCCAGCACGGACTGTTGCTCACAGCATAGAGACTGATATAGGGCCACTGAACCCAAGACTCTACTTTAAGGGCTGAGCCAACTAACTGGCAGCCACAGAGGCTCAGCGGGAACAAGGCCACAGTTGGATCCGGGCCAGCTGAGAAGACAGCTGGTATAAAGAACATGCACCTTTCGAGTCATCAGAGACTCCAGACAACATCCATCTGCATCAGAAACCAGATATGGTTAGGGTGGGGTGAAGGGGAAATTTGGAGCCCCACAAAGAGAACAAGGGAAGAACCTGGAAGGTCCCCTATGGGGAACTGCCTCCCGTAAATTACATCAAAGCCATGGCAGACAAGGAATATAACATCCCACAGGCAGACTGAGCAACCTAGGCCAGGCTCTACCCCATCACCACCGGCGGAGCAGAGATCCCTGGGAAGGGGTCTCAAACCATATAATACCTACAGCCAGCACGGTAGGTCCCAGCTACACGTTACATATATTACACAACTGACTAGTTACACAAATAACCAGCACATCTCGCATCAATTTAGACTGGCCACATGTGCAAAATAATTACCATACAATGAACTGGTTAATGGCACAATAAATATAGATCAGCCACACATGCAAAGTAATCATCACTTGATAATAATGACAGCTATAGAGTCAACCCACTACAAAGGTAGTGCTTGAAAATGTGTAACAACTCTATAGCTGGTTTCTACCCAGCTTTAATTTGAACATGTAGCAGGGCCCTAATGGTCATTAAGATGCAACTGTAATGCAATAAGGAGTAATGCCATGTGATCAGATTATAAGGTTATTCCTATGTATAAAAGTTCATCGTTACCAGGGAACCGGGTTTTCTGTTTCCCGTGGAAAAAACAGAGTAAACCATAGATTTTACTTTTTACCAGAGGCAAACGCAAATTTCCCATTTTCCCAGAGAAGCCAGTAGATTTTGCAGGTCTGTGATGAGCCCTCTGCAGGCCGGCAGACTTCCAGCCTGCAGGGCCCTGGGCGGGAGAGGGAGGAGGGCAGTCAGGCAGGGGGAACCCTGCGCACGTGCGTGCACATGGCCCCAGGCAGCCTGGAGAGCAGCTCCCACAAGTAAGTGTGGGAGGGTTGGAAATTGAGCCCCAGTAGGGAGGGAGAGAATTAGGTAGGGCTGGGACTGGGGCTGCTGCCCAGCCAGGTAGCGCATGGGGCTCAGGGCTGCAGGGCCACAGAGGGGAATGGGACAGGGCTGTGAGCGATTCATCCAGGGAAAAGAGTCACTCCCCACCACTGCACACACTTCCCAGAGGTGTGGGCAGGGAGCAGGAGGGACCCACACCCCACAGATCTGTGCATGGGGCAGGCACAGACTGTGGGCTCAGGCTCCCGCTCTGCTGCCCTACCCCCAGGTCCTCCGCAGCCAGGCGGGTGTAAGCCAGCGGAGCTGCATGGAGAAGCTGCTTGCTGCTGTGAGCTCTGAGCTGCCCTGGTGATGCACTCCCTGCACACGTGGCTGCAGCGGGGGCAGTGGCATGGAGTCATGCCCTTCAAAGCTGCCATGCGTGCAGTGGCAAATTGCCAGGGCAGCGCGAGCTCACAGCAACAAGCAGCATCTCCACGTAGCTCTTCTGTTTCCTGCTGCACCGGATCATGCCCACTGGGGCAGGGCAGCAGGGTGGGAGCCCAAGCCCGCAGCCTGAGCTCCAGGGGGCCGTGGAACTGGGTCCCAGGCCTCATAGCCCTGGCAGCTGAGGCCCCCCTCCAGCAGGGCTTCTGGGGGCAGGGGGCTGTGGGCCACCAGCAGGGTGTAGAAACTAGCAGGGCAAGGAGGGTGTGTGGGGGGAATGAGGCACGAGCAGGGCCAGGGAGGTGTGGAGAGGAGGGAGAGGCACCAGCAGGGCCAGAGGGGTACTGTGGGGGGCCTTTAAATTTTAATAATGGATTTGGGGATTTTTTTCATCAGAGGAAACCATGATCCCTGATCGTTACTCACTATTACTCTTACTGTTTGTTTTTAGAAATCTTTTGCATTTTTCCATTTTATATACAACAAGCCTCAGTTTTGAGGACTGTAATACAACATAGCCTATGGAGGCAGGGCCAAAGTTCCTAGTAATAACCTTAGCAGGCCACTAAAATGACCAGTAGCTTATTCCCATCTTACAAAAAGGAAAAACTATTATACAGTAGGATTTTTTAGATCCTCAGATGAAATGCTTAAATAATAACAAAACAGCCCCAATTATTAATACTGTATATACAGATTAGATTCCCAAGGCAAATCTACACTGCTTTGGAGCAGCCCCACACCCCATTCACTCACACTCCACGTGAACTTAATGCCAAAAAAAAAATAAGATAGCTCTAGGTTGTCACATAATTGGGTATGCCCGGCACCAGTAACGGCAGCTCCATTATATATTTTTGGTGTTTAGGGCCCAGACTGTTTCGAGGGTTGTGCTCCCTGCCACAGTTGGTGGCAGCATAGACCTGCCTGTAAATCCTAATCCTACAATGAGGCTGAAATGGGCGCAGGGCTCTGCCAGCACCATACCTGCTCCACGACTGAAGGGTTAGATTCTGAACTATTTGAGGCAAGTATTGAATTTTCAGAGGTGTTCATGCAGCATCTAGCAGACTGAGGACTGAGTCCTACAGTAATATGGTGACAATAACACTTCTGTTTTATAGAACACAGACTACAGTTTCTCCACCGTCTGCCTCAACAAATATATTTCTTAAATGTATGGCCTCTACCACACTGAAAAAGCTAAAAGCAGAATTAGGCAGAATACATACAAAAGCTGAAATGGCATCTACAGCAGAAGCTGATAAACAGTACCTCTTGGTGCAACCTCCCGGCATCCAAATCAAGTCTTCTGCTCCTGTCTGATTCCATCCATCCCCACGAGGCTGACAGGAAAACCCCAAGCAACATGAGAAATAATGAAAAGCTTCTTGGTTTCATTATTTCAAGTCTGTTGGGAACAAGATGACAACAATCAAACATGATCATTTGAAATAAGCCAACAAAAAAACCCACCACAGACACTAGGCAGACATTCCAGTTAACTTACGATGCATATATATTTAATAATTATCCATGTCCACATGGCTTAAGTGCTAGAAAACTGAATTCCCATGTATCATCCTATCGAGTTGTGGGCATTTTCTTTGGAAACTTCCATACATAAAATGCGGAAAGTAAATGGTGAATTGTCAAGAGTCTAGAAGAGAGTGGCACTCAAATCTTTGGTGGTTTTGAAAGCCCCAGATGTCTATGCTCAGTACAATGCCAGCGCTTACAGTGGGGTAACAACCACCATCTCTACTCTGACAAAACCCTAGCGAAGCCAGTGGTGGTCCACATCAGTGCAGCCATCCTCCAGATGTAATGGTTTGCTACCCACTGCTCACTTACTGAATCTCCCTTCTTCCTTTTGAAGGAGTACCAGCCTAGTTAGTCTGCAACGGCAGATCCCTGCACTACTAACTACTTCCATTAGCTTCACCCAGGCTCTGCATGGGGGCAGGAAGTCTATTTACAGCACAGCCACCACAGAACCAGGGTCTTCATGTAAGTGCGAGTGCTAAACAAGTTAAACGTTGAGTAAATAGAGAGACTTACGTCTTGAAAAGAGTTCAAGATTAGTTCCCAAACCATAGCCCAATTTCCTTCGTGGATCTGTCAGTGCCCCTTGGAGAGGAGTGTAAACATTTCCATTATATCCCCCCAAAATATTGCATCTGACAGGTGGCACTTCCTTTCTCTTCTCCCAGCTCCCCTCCCCTTCTGAAATGGGCAGCTGTTCTCTTCTCAAAGTTCATTATCTCTTCAGACATGTGCCTTTAAGTTGGCTTTTGGGAGCCCCTGCCACCTCCAGACTCCCTCCTACCATTATTTTATTGGCAGGCCACTGTCAGATTTTAAAACTGGTTCCAGACCCATGAATAAGGGAATTCTTAGGTACAGACAAGGATCCCAGGCCACAAGGTAATCAATACAAAGTGCTATTCTTGTTCGCAGGCATACTTGGAAGTAATGCACATGTCACCTACTTTGGGAGGGGTTTTGTTTTTTGGGTTTTTTTTGATTTTGAAGTTTGAATAAACCCAAAGCAAAAGTCAGGTGAAATAGAAAATACGAAACCCATGAATAATTTGGCAAATTTCACTGTAAGGTTGGACCAGATTCATTAAAAAAAATTAGTCATCCTTAGCACAAAAAGAACCAGCAGCTTTCTATAAAGATGCACTGAACAGCATTTGTGAAAGCCATAAGAGTTCAGTGCTTGGATGTCCTGTTGCACATATTTTGCACAGATTTCCATAGACATGACAAAAAAAAATTCCATGTGAATCAATGCAAGTTTTGCTCTTAGCTTCCACAAGAGACGCACTTGGTCCTCCTACTGGGTATATTATAAAAGCCTGAGCAAAGCAAAATGATTTGGTTTTCATAGTAAGCAAGCAGACCAGTTACTTCTGGGATTGGAAAAAAAAAACCCCCAACAACATTTATTAACGATGCAACATCTCTGTTAAAAATCAAATCAACCTTGAAGTTGGTGCAAACACCTGGAATGAACTTGGTAGAATTACATCTGGATGTATATGGTATATGGCTTGTCAGAAAATTAATTCTATAACATTTCAAAGCAAGAAAAGTCAGTTTGTGATTGTATAGTTAGGCAAAGTGTCACTCCCTTGCTTCCCAGGGCATGCCAATTTACAGCAGGGTAGAATTTAGCCCTAAATAGTTTGCATGCTCAAATTTGTATCATTAATAAAGCATGCACAAATTATGGTTCTATACACTCAGCAGCACAGTTAAGTCATTGCTGTTTCTCAGTACTATTTTAAACGCTGGGAATTGAGAGAGATTAAACCAGAGTCACTATATCAAGACACTACAAGTACAACATTACATTATAAACCAGTCTTGCACAGCAATACAATTCCCTACATTTTTATAGAGGTATTGTGCATCATTTGTTGATACCATCATAGAAACAATAACAATTTAATTTTGCAGTTCTGGAGAGCTTTGATTTATCTGTTGTTTGGAGTTATGACTCCAGAGCACAAACATCAGAGAACTAGTCAAGCCAAAGTATAATTAGTAAATAACTCCTAGGAAACACAATATTTGAAGCATGTCATAGTTGCATATAACAGTAATGAAACTGTGCAGCAATTGCCATTCTGCTAATAATCCCAATACATATTTTAGTGTAATTTGTACAGCTAATAACTTTCTTAATTCAATTTATAGATTGCTATATTTTTATTGCACAGTGCCTGACAATATTTTAATTAGCTCTACTTTTAAATAGTGAAGTTTATATTAATGCTCAATGTAGATCTGAATGGGCTAAGCCAGATACTACTCAGATACTAGAAATATAAACTATAAAATAAGTTCTGTGATCCTTAATAATGCACAATTCTGATTTCAAGTTTACAGGTCCTACCATGTTCTGAGTGGTACCATCTTGCACTGAGTTGGTTCATGTAAGGATTGATTTAGCTTAATAGGATGTGGCCAGATCCTTGCAGAATCTGACTTCTAATTATAATAGACTGCATCTTAAATCACACTCAATTAAAATTAAGATAATTATGATTCAAAGCCCACCAAGTTCTTATGAAGGACTCCTTTTTATTTTATTTTGTACATGGGCATAGGCTCATCGTTGTCGAAGTTTTGCTAATAGTTCTCTCTTCACTAAAGAGAAATGAAAGCTTGAGCCTGCTCACATGGGAAATTTTTGCTCAGGTGAGCAGGAGTTTGAAGGCTTGAGCCCAGCATAAGTGTACTGTTTTGCACGAAAAGAGCAGCTATTGAACAATGTCCTTCAGCAAACATTAGGAAACGCTGAAGAATCACAAAAACCTGCCAAACACCTCTTCTTAGGAAACTTCACATGAGCAAGAAAAGAAAAGAAAAAAGAAAGACTGATTCTAATGTACTAGATAACCAAGTCTAAGTTTTCAGTAAATCTGATTTTCAGTATGCTTAAAATAGACCACCAACTTAATTCTTGGGCTACCTGCACTGACTTCAGAGGAATTGCATTGGGGAAGCTTGCCCTAACAGTTTACGTCAAAGCGTGTCCCATAAATGCTGCCAGAATAAAAACAGTTTAAGAACATCCCTTCTTAACAAAGATATTAGCTCATGCGTAGGCTAACAGAGCATCAGACCCTAGTTATTGTAGTATAAACTGAACAAAAAGAAAGCCTGAAGTGTACAGAAGCTAATGATACGGTCCATGGTCTAAAGCCTTCCCTTTGCCCACCCCATTAAAAACACAGGGGTCACCTTGAAAAATACTTGCCAGTCATATTGTCTATTTAACCAAGGAGAAAGGCAAATTGTTTAAACAGGACGACTACCACTACTTTGACATATATGCCAAACAGTGAAACAATTAGATTTCTACATTAATCCAACTACCTTGTCTGCCCAATCATGGAATTGTTTTTAAAATTATTTTTCATTTTTGTAATAGGGTTTTTCCAATAGAAGTTACTACTTTTGCTTAAGTTTCTAGATTGGTGTCTCCAAAAAGACAAAAGATAATAAATATCGTGAAATCCTGTATCTTTCCTATTACAGTTCTTCTAAAAGGAAATTTTTAGGACAATGCAAGTAGTGTTAACTGGCTCCATTGAGATGATAAACTGATCTGAGTTCAATTTGCTTTTAGCTTCGTAAGTAATGAGTATTCTGTCATCTGCAAAATCATTTAGGTGGTTATACTTTTTGCAGATCACTAGTAAACCTATAAAATGAATCAGGAAAAAAACCCCCACTTAAATCTTTCAGCAAACTGAAAGAAGTTAAACTATATTTCAGATTATTTATCCACAGTATTGTTGATTAATACTTTATATTTTGGTGAATGAGGTGCCTAAGTAGCGTCAAGTGTAATATGTAAATGTGTGTAATACACTCTACTTCAGGCAGAGCGCATTTTGTACAGGTTCTCAAGAACAGCTTAATACTTTGAGACCTATTTGTTTTGACCTATCCTGCCTTGCTCAGTTTTGCCAGGTATTAAATGCTCCTAGAGAGATCCCAGAAACTTTATATTCATCTGTCTGAATGAGAGTGAAGCCCTCATAACCTTGCTTTTTCTTTAATTATTGCACCCTCTGGAAATTGACCTTTCCACAAAGGTAATTTTCATGGGGGTTTTTGAAGTTATGCTCAGAGAAGTGTTTTCCCCACAACATCCCCCCATTATGCCACAAAACTGGCTAGTTAGAAAGCCATACAGGAAAAAAAAAAAAAAAAAAACTGTTGCACCATCCTAAATATTTCAGAAAGGGCAAAGTAGGAGAGGAACCAGGTATTTTAGTAAGTCAGCATTATTCAATGCCAGTTGCAGGGTAAGAGTAGCAAGTGATGAATGCAAAGATCACAGGCCATCCTCAAGTGAAAGACTGATGGGTAGCTCCAGATTATTACTTTCCCTCCCAAAGTAACTGAAGTCCATAATATTGTGAGGACAGTCCCTCTACCTGGTACATAACACAGATATTGCCTGTAGTTCAGGGCGATCACATAGTATCATCAGATCACTTTTTGCAGATAGCCTAATGGATCATAGCAGTGGCTGGAGGTGCGAGGGGGGAAATTAAATGCATTTTACACACATTTCACATTACTGTGATTGTAGCCGCGTTGGTCTAAGGATATAAGCAGACAAGAATCTTTCATTAGACCAACTCAAACAGTTGGGGGAAAAAAATCTTTTTTGCAAGCTTTTGGGTACAAACACCCTTCTTCAGGCAGAGGGAGCATCTGCACACATTTAGAAAGGCAAACAAGCAGAGAGATTTGAAAAAAAAGAAAACTTTGGCTTTTTACTACTGTTTTGATGGTTGTACACTTTTCCCTCCAGTCAACTTTTGTCTCCGTTTTTAGAGTGGGCAGAAACTGGTGTCCTCCTTGCTGTTTAGAGGAAACTGTTCCTGACGCTCTCACAGCTGAAATCAATTCAACACTCAGGTACTCTGGCCTCTGCCAGACCTATGCAAAAATAATTGCACCGTTCAACCAGCCCCTCCATGGGGCATGGAGGACTAGACCCCAGCTACTGTGAAACGCCAGACACTACCCGCCCCCGTGCCTTTGTCTACTCAAGTTCCCGCAAGATCATCGCTTTGCCAGCACACACACGTGCTTTTGTGGCGCAGCAAATGGAGCCCTAAAAGGACCCGGCTCCCCTGAAGGAGCCGGGCTGAGCTGGGCTCTTCAGCTCCCACGGGGGAGCTTTTTGGGTGCTGTTTGCCCGGCCTGCAACAAGGCTGGGACTAGAGCCAGAGGAGCAGCAGACGCGACACCTAGGGGGCAAGGAGGGGAAAGCGGAGCGGCGGGGCGACGTTTCGGGCCCGGGGCTGCGCTCCCACCCGCGGGGGGGGCAGAGCCATTGCTCAGAGTGCGAAGCAAACGCCCCCTCCTCCCAATCCCCACCCTCTGCACCGCACGGAGGCGGCACACACGACCCGCGCGCCCCCGCGGGGGAAGGGGAGCGAGGCAGCTCCATCAGCCGGCGCCTGTGGCATCAGTCGGGGGGGGAGGGTGCCCCAGTCCCGGCCTTTCGCAAGCTGCTCATTGAGCTCCGCTTGGCCCGGCCGGGGGAGCGGGGAGGGCCCGGCTGCACCCCCGGGCTCTGCCCGGACTTCACACAAACTCCCGGCCTCCCAAGCGGCCCTGGTCCTCCCGGCAGACACCTGTTAGACACGCCTGCCCTTGGCCGGGGGGGGGCAAGTGCAGCGTCACGAGTCCGCTGCTAAGAAATCAACCGGATTGGGACGGGGGGGGGGGGGGGCTTACAGGGGCGCCAGGGAGGGGGCCCCCAAGGCTGAAAGCAGCAGATCTTGGAGCTGATAAGCAGAGCCCCAGCCTCCTCTCGGCGCACAGGCTCCTAAACCCCTCCGGCTGGCTGCAGAGGCACGCGTGCGGGGTGGGGGAGCGGCCGCCGCGCCGAGGCGGTCGCAACACGGATTTTGCATCCCCGCCTCCCTCTCCCCCGCCAGCAAACAAAGTCTGGCTGCTGCACCGGGGCTGGCGTCGGGGTCGTGCGGGGGGGGCGCCCTGCGCCGAGCCCCCAAGGGCCGCCCCGCACGAGCCCGGCGCTTCCGCAGGGGATTTCTCCACGCGGCCCGGCCGGCGGAGGAGCCGCTGCAGTTCCTGTGCCACGTCCCAACTTGTCAACACCAGCGCGAGCAAGGGCACAACCGCGGGGAGCCGCTTTTGCACGCACAAGCGAAGAGCTAGAGCGGCTGCTCCCCTCCCCCCCCGCGCAGCCTCCGCGGCCGCTTCCCCCAGGCCGGCGGGGGGAGCTCGCCGCGGGCGAAGCAATCCCGGGGCTAGGGCGCCGGGCAGGGCTCCGCCGCAGCCCTTCCCCCGCCGCTCCCGCGGATGTTGCAAACTCCGCCGCTCCTCGCGAAGTGAGCCCGGTTTCACGCCGCCGCGATCCGCAAGCACCCGCGAGCCTGCGGGTGCCTTGAAACTAGGAGGAAATGAAGAGCATTTAAAAAAAAAAAAAAAAAAAATCACAGCCTTCATCCATTCACCTGGCTCTGCGGAGCGGGGAACAAGCGACTGTGCATCGGCCCCCCTCCCGCCCCCAGCCCCGGCTGGGCTCCTGCTACTTACCTCTAGTATCCCGGGGGCAGAAAGTGAGCACAGTTTAAAGCATGTAGCAACTGGAGGAAGAAGGAGGAGGAGGAGAAGAAGAAAAAAAGATGTCAGACTTTTTTGGGGGGGGGGGGTTGGCTTTGGGGTTTAAAAACAACAAAGCTCTTTAGGGGGAGAGGAGGGGAGCGAAGTCCGCGGGAGCGCCGGGGGAGGCAAGCACGAAAGGCTGGGCGCTGAAGGAGGGGGGGGGGGGGAAAGAAAGAGGGGGGGGGAAAAAATCACGGGAAATTAAAAACAAAAACAAAACCCAACAAGAACCACCCAAGAGCGCGGCGGCGGGGGCGGGGGCGCGGGGCTCAGTCGCAATCCGGGAGCGATGAGGTGTAAACGCGGCTTGCTGGATCCTGCCCTATTTCTGCTGTCTGGACCCGGGCTGCCTGACGTCACCGGGTCATTTGCATATTCCACCCAATAGCCGACACCTGTGCGGCTCGGAGCGGCGCTGGGAGGAGGGAGCCGCCCCCCCCCCCCCGCAGGGGCAGGGGCAGGGGCAGGGGCAGTACACAGGGGCTCTGCCTAGTAGCAGCTGCCAGAGGGAGAGGCTGCTGTTTTCCTAGGCGTGGGTCAAGGTAAACGCCCGTCCTCCGGCTGTCTGCTCCTCCCTGTCCCTAGGGAAGCGAAAGGGCAGGGCTGGGAGCCAGGACAGCCGAAGCGACCTTGCACAAACCACTTCTCTGTGCCTCGATTGTCCTACCTGTAAAGTGGGGGTCATCCCATTCCTTTTGGTACCCTCCGGCTTGAATCGCTGCTGTTTGCAAAGCACGTGGACACCACGCTAAAAGGGGGCTGGTAGTCAAGTTCGACACCTCAGTAACCCCTGTGGTGCTGCCATCCCCTGCTGGCTGGCAAGTCATGCCGTTCACGCCGGCCTGTTCGTAGTGGACGCAGCTCCCCCCGAGGTTCCCAGGCACGGGGAAGCAAGGGAGAATTGTGCATTCCCTGCATCTCGTGGCCCTTTCGACCATGTCAGTGGGTCTGTAAGACACTGGTGCAACCAAATTAGAGCACCCACTTTGCCCTAGTCTAAATAAAGTGCAGAGCAGAGGCAAATCAGCCTCCAGAGACAAAAATGCCCCTTTCATGTCCAGCTTTGAGTCAAGAAATGACTTGAGATGAGCTCTGGGGTTAGGCTATGGGGACCAAGCTCTGAGTGGCTGCTCTCAATCCCAGTTCATCAGGAGGGCATTTTGATGACCTTTGATTAGCATAGCCAGGGCAATGAGGATTGCAGTAAAGGGCTACCTGGCAGGCAGGCAGCAGAAGTTCAGCAAACAAGCACCAAGGACAAAATGCATTGAGAGATTGATTTGTCAGCTCACCAAAAGTAATAACCTTCTACGCAGAGCATTTCCTGAGATCTCAAAGCATGTCAAAACAGTCATTACTTTATCTTCAATTCACCAATGAGCAAACAGATCATATGGTGAAGCCAGGGGTCACAACCTAACCTGAACTTCAGTTTTCAAATCCCATCTAAATGACTGGGCAAAGCAGAGGTAACTGTCATTAATTCATTGGTATTAGGTTCCCCATAGTTTAGCTTCAGACTGATTTTGGCCACTGTGTAAGGGTACCATTGTTCCTCTACTTGGTTTCCAAAGCAAGTCCCCATTGACACAGCTCCAGATTCAAGATTACAAATGTTAAGGTCTACAGGATGAGAAATAATACTGAGTTAGTGGGATTAGGAAGACCAACAGCTGCATTGCTTAATGAGGAGGATTGGGACTCCCTGGCAGAAAGCTGAAGGAGCTGCTCTAATTCCTAAGCAAAAGGTGGAAAATTTATTAGCAGCAAACCATACTCAGAGAGAAATCCTCTGAGAAGATGCTGGAATCTGAAGTAGGTTAACCCTAGAGCTATGTGAAATAGTCATCACTAGATTCAACATACTCTGAACTCCATATACACACCCTGTAGAGCTATTATAAAAATTCAGTATTCCTACCCTGTTTGCAGTTGAGACTGGGCACAATTCTTCTTATGATGTCAAGGCACTATTATGCGATGACTGCTTAGATTTGTGAGTTGGATTATTAGGTTTTGACACAATCAGGAATAAAAAGGATCTCTTTGGGATCCCTGAATGGCTGTCCTGCTTGGAAGAGGCAACAGCATCTGCTCAGGAGAAGAGAAGGCATATACCTACAAATGGCATTGGGTAAGGACCTGGTCACTGGTGCTCTCTTTCCATCAAAACATCAGTCTGGGAAAGAGACGTTGTGGGGCTTGTTTGAGTAAGAAACAGGATTTATGAGATGGAGGAGGGTGGTAGAGCCTTCTGTAAAAATTCTTTAAAACGAGATCTAGATTAGAGAAGGACCAGGGCTACAAAATCTAGATTTAACTTTAAACCTTAGAGGTATTCAAGGTCTTCCTATCTAGTTAAAATAGTGGCAAGCCTCTTTACGTTAAGTGCATCTAACTTGTTACAGCAAGCCACATTTGTCCTCAGACCTTGGGCGCACTGCCACTCACCATTAGCTGTATCCAAAATTTTCTCATTCTTTTCTTTGCAATCCTCCTCTGTTCAAGTGCATATAGAATTTTTTTCTGACGTTTTTAATGGAAAATTAAAGTTCTGACTGGACAATATTTTACAAAAAAAAAAGTTTGATTCCAACAGAAAATTGATTTTGGTTGAAACTTACAAACTCGCCAAAACTGACAGGTTCTCAGTTTTCAGTTGAAAATGAAAATACTCAGAATCTGAAATGCTGTCACAACGACCCCTGCTACACGTTACATATATTACACAATTAGCTGGCTAATCATGCAGTAAATTTAGACCAACCACATGTGCAAAGTAATTATCATGAGATAAAAATGACCGTTGAGCTATAAAAAGAGCCATGCAGCTATGAAGTTAGTGCTGAAAATGTGTAACAATTTCATAGCTGGTTTCCATCTAGCTTTTATTGGAATGGATGGCAGGGCTCATGGTCTCACATTCCTATTCTCTTTCCTTCACCCAGTTAGACTTCATCTCATCTCCCATCATACACTACCTCCATTTGCTCATGCATCAGGGGTGGTGTGGCCAGAACAGAGGATTTATACAGTTAAGTGGGTACAATAGGCGTCTAAAATATAACTCCCATAAACCACTTCAGTAGCAAGTCCAAGGATTTCAATTTTCAGTCTTTCACCAAGAGCTTCAATATTTTTGACCATCTGTAATTGCTATTTTTACATTTAGACCATTTTCCTTTTGTAAAATCAAGTTTGCTATTGCTCCAGGCACATTTTTTGTGCCAAAGCAGATTTAAACTTCTGCATGATTTAATATTAAAAATAGCTGTTGATCCAAACCAGTGGGAAGGTAAGTAATTCTTGGGGAGGGGAAATGGAGAAATGAGAGGCAGGGTAATATAACTGTTCAACGTGGAATTGTGACACTTTGTGAAATGTTTCTCACTGTGAGACAACTAAAATTACATGTCCATGGTTGTCAGGAATCCAGTCTCTAAAATTATATTCTTTCTCCTCCTCACTAAGAATGTTTTTAAATGTTTGGGGAAAAAACAAATATATATACTTAGAATCCGGTATCATTGCAGCTAATAGCATTTTTAAAGTTATGATTAGACATGTAGGTGAGAAATATACACCAACCTACAGATTAGGCCTGTGCGAATAGGGAAGTATACAATTCGGATTCAGCCACTTCAGAGGATAGCGATTCGATCTGGTGGTTCGAACTGCTATCCCCATTCGATTCAGTCAAATCGGTGCTGATTCGGAGAGATTCGGATCGGCTGGGAGAGGCAGGCACAGCCAGGCAGCCGCAGGTTCTCCCACGGCTCCTCCAGTTGTGCCTGCCCCTTCCCGGGTGGGGAACCCCCATGGCTGCCCTGCATGGCCCCAGCCTCCCGGCACTTAAAAAAATACATTTTTTTTAAAGCTACGCAGCAGCTGCAGCAGCGGCAATCGGAGCCTCTGGGCACTCCCTGAATCGGTGAATCTCCAAATCAAATCGGTGACCGAAGCAAAAGCAGAATAGTAGAATAAATGAACAACCAATCTGATGCTACATGACAATTCCTATATGCTTGCCCAGGAGAGACTTCAAGGGCTGAGTTCACTTCAATTAACTTAAAGCAGGAGGTGTCATAGAATTAATGGAAATAGGACAGGACGTCCTGGAACAGGAGTTTAACAGACCGAGGAACTGACAAATCTCCAGAAATTGGACTCCATTTTGGAAGAGAAACTAGCTGCTTAGTAAAACTTGGAGTTACAGTACTAGGCTAAATCTTGCAAGACGGGTCCTTACATGAGATTGAGACTTTTTTTTTAATCCTTGGCAAATCTTCTGTGAGGATACATTTTCTAAAAGGCACCCCACCCACTTCCTCAATGCTTAATTCTGGCCAGAAGCTGAGAGTTAAAAAAAAAAATTACCAAAATTTTCCAGCACCTGAAAACTAAAGGAAAATGTTGCCTGGGTCTAGCTATACACACAGGTTCATGTGAATTTTTATTTCCTCTGGTTTTCCCAGACCTATAATGAGAAACATCTGAAACCGAAGATTTGGAGTTTGGATAAGACATCACAAATATAAGAGGTAGGCAGTATTGACAGTGAATTCTTCATGTGCAATATAAAACAGGTCTTTGCAAAGTGATCCAAAGGCGGACAAGGAAAACTTTGTAAATGGAAGAAATGAATGAATATTTTACAGCTGAACCATGAGTTTACAAGGGCTAAGAAAAGAAATCTGAAGGCTGAAATTTTACTAGGGAAAATAATATCTTCAGTGAGATCTTCTCTATCCTGAGGGGGAAATAAGAAATAATAGCTACCGAGACATTTTCTAAAGGAAAAAAAAACAAACAAACTCTGCCACTTATAAGTATTATTTATTTAATGAAAACACTTTTCAAACTACCTACACCATCCATCAGTTAGAAACATTAAACAACTCCTCCCTTAATCCTAAAGACTGAATAAAAACAAGTGGCACTAGTACTTATTATATTTAAAATATCTGCATACATATATGCACGCACCCAGTGGAGGGAAAAATCATGTTGCTTTGCAAAAACAGCTTATGTGGGTGATATTTTAAAAAAGCATGTTTGTGGCAGTAGGCACAATTTGCTCATTTTACATAATCAGATCAGAGTTTAAGTGTATCCACGGTGGCTGTGGAGAGAGGTCATAGTGAAACAGATGCCAAGTAAAGAAAACCAAAGGAAGGCGTAGCCTCATAAAAACACCAGCAAGCCAACAGCCTGGCATGCCAGACCTTGCTTCTTATCAGTCCTCCCACTCACGGCAGCTATCACTTCAGAGCAAATGTGAAAGATGCTTGTTGGCCCTTTAAAGCGAGCAGGATCACAGACTCCCCGATGCAAGTTCCATATTCTTGAAAGATGAAGACTGGTATTTTGAAACCAAAGGCTGCCTATAGAAGTGCTGGTTCGGGTCCTAATTAGAACACATTGGATTAATCAAGGCTGCTCTGCATTCTAACTAGAGCACTCCAGCATGGCCTCACTGTCATGTGTATTAAGCTCTCCTCCACTTCCCGCAACCGCATTTTACAGGGACATCTTAACTAAAGCTTGTTGAATGAACTTTAGTTAAAGCCCCCCCATGGCCATTTTAAAACACAGGGGGCTTACTATCCAAGATGAGGAGCCATTTTAATTAGAGCGGCTGTCGGAGAACTGCTCTAATCAAAATGGTCTCTCCCCACCCCCCCAAGCACATGTGTAGGCACCCCAGATGCCTAATTTTAGGTGCCCAGCTTCATATTGTAGTATGTCCATATAGCTAGGTTTTCATTTTTACCCCACAAGCAAACCTATGCAAACTTTTCTTTGTGTTATTACCTCAGACCTGTATCAGCCAGCCAGCCCATGCGAGTTGGTCCCAAATCTCTGGCTTCCTGCAGGGAGGACCTGCCTCCTCCCCTGCCCCTATCCTGTGTAGAGGTCACTCATGGGCTGTGGTTGGTAAAGTCTGGCCCCTTCTGGATCACTGCAGGACGCCTGCAGTGGGGCTGGGACTTGTGAAGGGGGGAGGGGTTGGTATAGGAACTGGGCAGGTCCAGGTCAAGATGCAACCACTCCTCAGATGGGAGAGACTTGGCATTTCTGCACACAGTTTAACAGGAGACCAGAAATACAGAGATGACCTGTCCTGCCATGCCCCTCTCCATAAGGGGGAAGATCCACTCAATGGATATCCGTGAGGCAGCTGCAGCCAGGAAGTCGGAGGGAAATGCGGAGGCCTTGGGGATTTCATGTATATAAGGCTGGTGGCTTTGCAGTTCTGCTAGCATCTAAAAATATTAAAAGGTACTGAAGTTCAGTTCATTCTGGGGTGCAGGAGAGAAGGAATAACATTGGTAAAATTGGTTAGGGGACCACTTCCTGCAACTACAGGTGTCCAGTTGGGTGGGACTGTTAATTACTTGACAGCAGTTCAGCAATAACAGCAAGTCCCACCATCATGCTCTACTATGGTAGCAGAAGTAATGGTACCTGGTGCCCTTTCAAAGGGGAAGCACAGTTCCTAAGAAGCTGCGTCATGCATCTCTCACTTTAAACCATCCACTTCACAAAAATATAATTTTACTCGCAACAAACATGAAAGATGTTGAACATTTAAAAAAAGCAGGATCACAGACTTCCCCATGGAAGTTCCACATCCTTGAAAAAGACAAAGCCTGATATTTTGAAACTCAGATGCCCAAGTTTAGGCATCCAACTTCATATTTAAGCACGTATATACAGTCCCATAGCAAGGTGGGGCCGAGTGGGGTGACCACCCCAGGCGCCCAAGTGAAGGGGCGTCAACAAGTGCTGCCCAGCTGGGGTGGGGCATAGGATGGAGCCACAAGCAGCCTGTTTGGTGGAGCATGGGGATGGGGAAAGGGCAGCTCCTGCTGCTGCGTGCACTCCCAGGCAAGCATGGGGGGGTGGGGGGGGCGAATCTATGCACAGGGCAAGGGCAGGCTGCCGCTGCAGGCTTTGGCCCAGGCATCAAACTTCCTTGCCATGCCATTGCGTACATATGGCCAAATTCTCAAAGGCGCTGAGCACTCTAGTTTTTTCTAACTTCCATGGCAGACCAGGGTGTAGCGCTTACCTCTGAACAGTGTAAATGTAGACGTTTGAGCTTCGGTGTATTTTATCATTTTCAAAGTAGTATTTATAAAGAAAACGCTACTGCTTAGCAACCCATCCTCAAGCTCCTGAAAAGCCCTTGTGTTCCCCTCAAATACACTGGCATTTCCCCCTTCCTACTTTCAAACTATCATGTGAACAGAGTTTCCAGTGAACCAACAACAACCGGCACGACTAAGATGTATTCTGAGGTTTTCTACGTTAGATTCTGTGGCACTTAGGAAAAGGTGCTATGCATCTTCTTAGATCTAACGTGCCCCAGGATACTCTATACTGGGTCTCACAGCTTACATGTACTAGCACAGAAAATTACTGTCAAACACGGGGTGGAAGACAGAAACCACTACCTGGTGCAGTTTGTCAGCAAGGAAGAAAGAATACGTTCCTGATGTTCAGGGTTAGATGAGTTTGAAGCAAAATAATTGCTGTATAGAATTAAACTAGGCATGGAAGGAACTCTTCATACCACAGAAATAAAACCATGATTGTAGCAGAGAGGAAAAGAAAAAGCAATGATTTTTAGCTCAAACTCTGGGAATAGGAAGATTCCAAGTGCCAAGAAACAGAGAAGTGAAACACTGCAATGCCTTATCAGACAAAGATTGGATAATGAGTTGTAATGCAGAACTGAAGCCAGCTCAGGGAAGCTGGGAATAAGCCATATATTCAGAATTAAAATGTGTTGAAAACAAAAAGCCAAATGAAAGCTCTCTGGAAACCCGTATGAGTGGAAACTGTAAGTAGCACAGCAGTGATGTTCAAAATCAAGATGGGTACCCATCTTGAGACTAAGGAAAGGGAATGACTTGGACTACTGGAGGAATACAAAGAAGTTGTGAGTCCTATTCACATTAAATTAAGGATTAAAAAGACTTAATTTCTCCAAACAAGACTGCATTTTTAAGGGGCTCCAAAACCATTTTCCCCAGCCCCCCGAATCCTGATCCTCACATTAGAGTTCAGAACTTTAACAAACATATTAGGCCCAATTCTTATTCATAGTAAGGCCACTTTATACTACTTCATGGTTCCAAAGCCTTAAAGGAGATGTTAGTATAATTTGATATCACTTCAAGGCTGTGTTACATTGCCAGGGTGGTCTTACTGCAAATGAAGTTATTTTTTCCCAACAGGGCAAACCAAAATTAAATCACCATTGCATTAAAATTTACAAACTCTCAGTTCTTTAATTAAACTATAGCATATACCTTTCTTCCAAGTCCTCCAAGCCTATTTCATCTATGGCTTGGGTCACTTAAGAACTTCATGGGATATTTTAAGCACAGGAATGGAAATGTAGACTCAGAAGGTACAAAGGACACAATGGACTCCATGGAGGGTCACTGCAGTACTTGATGTAACTAGTATTTCAAAAAACAGACAGGACTCTCTTGCTGGAAGAGCCATGCTTTTACTAAGCAGTAACATGATGAACATAGACAAGATTCCCCAATTTTCACTGATGCGAGACTATAAAAAGAAGCTAACGTAAATAAATCATTAAGCAATTTCAAGACGCTCATAAACGTGCAAAAGTAGAGGTAGACAACATTCCCTTATTTGCAAATGTAATTTTAAAATACAGAAAGTCATCTCTCCCGCCTCGATTCCCATAGCCCATATTCTACAAATTAGGTAACTGAAATTGAGGTTTTCCAGACTGTTTTGTTCACTACAGAAGGCAGAAGCTGGGGAAGTAACTGATAGAGGGATGATTGTCATTTTCAGTGATTAGAACCAGAACTTGAATCAGTGCTGATTAAAAGAGAAACTCAAAACTATATTCAAACAGAATCAGACATATTTTAAACAAATACAATTGTGACAAGAGACATGATTCAATTATTAAGAGCCCACCTTTTAATTGCTTATTAAGATGACAGTGTGTATCTTTGCCTACATACATTTAGCTAAGCCTTTTCACTTTGACAGTGCATAAAATTATCCACGCCACCTATACAGCTCTCACTTTGATGTCAACTTGAAATTTGCCATCTTTCCATTATCTTTTGGTCATAAATTAATAGGGAGGAACACGCTTCATATCAGCCTCAAGCTCTTAGGGACTGTGTCAGCTTTGCGTACATGTTCCAGAAGTATTAGCGTTTGTAACCCCTTTAAATTTAAGTTGCTCACCTAGATACAAACACACACACTTTGGGTCGGTTCCTGGGTTCAGACGACCTGTACAGACACCAGGCAGGAGACGCTGCGTGAAAATGGCTTACAGCTCATAATTAAACTGTTCTAAGTATATTGCTACTCTGCGTATATTTTCTCCCTTCATGTCGAATGCAAAAACTTGGAGGGACCAAAATACAGTCAAAGACTCAACCACTATATGGAAACTCTGTCCATGCCCTTGTTTCCACTGCCCACACCTATTATGCCAGCAGGTGGAAGGCTTTGCAATATATAAGGCTTTACCCCAGCTATATGCTACTGCAGCTGACACATCATTAAGCCTTCCTCAAATGGTTAAAATGGCTTTATTATACTAGTGGAGTGGTGATGAGCTAAATCCTACATTGGATAATTTTGCCCACTATTTTTTTTTTTTTTTTGTGAGGGGGGTGCCTTAATAAATTATCACAGATTTGAGAAATCCTTTGCTGCTACATTCTGGTTGCACTGAATGACCTGACTGCAGTCTAGTGTATAACAGTAATTACCATGCTGCATTCTTGTTTTGATAGCTGCATGCCCCCCTCCTCCCACCCCTCTAAAAAAATTTTAAAAGATGTTTTATACCAAAGGAAATACTAAATGTAGAAACAGTGGCTTGATTCATTTCACAGCTGTAGTCTTTTTTGATTTGTTCGTAATTTTCTACACTACTGCTTCCAATTTGATACTGTCTGGGCCTAGGATGACAATAAGAATGGGATAACAGATGATGAGCTCAAAATACTGAACACAATCATACTCACCCTACATGTACCTACAATCAATATGTCACTTTGAGGAAGAAACCATCAGCCACTGGGCAAAGTTTGGAATATAAAATGTCACAGGACCCAAGATACATTTCTTATGTACTTAGAAGCTGTCGGTACAGCTAGTCTGTTGTTGAACAGGAGATAGTCTGAATGGTTCATTATAAATAGCTTAAAATACATTAATTAAAATGGATATGGGACATTCAGACTTTTCAGTAACTCTCTCTACTTTCATTCCCCTCTAAAACCAAAACACATAAGGTGAAGTATGGGAGCGGTGTAAATAGATGTTATATATATTGGTGAACTCATTTGAGCAGCAATGACACCTACTTCCCTCAGGTTTCATTTGTTTCTGAGTTTATGAGCCAGTTTGTCTCCCTTGCTAGATGAGAGGATTGTCACTGAAGTCAACGGGAACTGTGAATATGCAGACAGGACAAGACTTCGACATGCACTTACAAAAATATGTTTACTAATTAGTTTTCTGAAATGGTGGTCTTTATATTCAAATCCAGTGAGAGAATATCTTGGTGCCTACATACAAGAGCATTCAAGCTTTTAAGCTTATTTTCACACGAAAGCTTAAGATGATGATTGTTACATTGCATAGCCTCATCTTGTGTCTTCATTATTTATAGCTTTTAAGCCAACATTTTGGAAGCCTAGTCAAGAGTTCAGGCTCCATTGTCCCTATCCCTGATAGTTTAAGTATCAGGTAGGGTGCAAGAAATGCATGAAACAAGGCAATAGATATAGTACCAAAACGGTTTAGCAAAAAATGCCAGTCGCAACTCGTTTCTGGTCTAGCCTACATCTGCTTTATGTACTTTCGAGGAGTTCTCGAAACCTTCTGTCTCAGGTAGCCACGTATCTGCTACATTTAGCCTGTGCATAGCAAAATGAGTGAGCATGCAAGCTTAAAGGAAATGCATGAGCAAGGAAGAACAGGTCACACACTCTCTTGATTCCCTTTTCAGTGAGAGGGTTGGAAGAAAGGCTGGGAGGTGTGTACAAGCTGAGAGAATGCAGGTATTTAGGAAAAATTATGGAACAAGATCTAGGTGGAGCATTAGTGCTACAAAAAGACCACCTCTTACAAAATAGCAGCAGCTAGAATGGCTCAGTTCATAGATCAAATGATTTAGCATGGGACCTTGATCATTTACAGCTTTTAAAGGTGAGCGGTGTAACTTTTTTGTAATACCTCCAAATTAAATGGGCCAGCTTCTCCATCTTTGAAATGATGGCTTCTTTCCTGGAAGAGTTATCTTATTTAGTCAGTCCATTAGCAGCCAGCCAGAACCCATCCATACAAAAATAATTGGCTATTGATATACAGTAATGCTGAAAAGTTATTCTTATTTTTGGTCATGGCTACAGAAATAAGTTCTTTCTGTACTACATTTTCAACAGTTATAAATGGTTATGGAAAAAAAAAAGAAGATATCTCCCAGATGGATTAAGATCTATTTTAGGAATATGTATATATTATCAGAAAGACGGCAGGCAAATGCCATGGCCACCAGACATGTTATAAGCACATATATCCACAGGAGAAGCCACTTTTCCTCTGAACTTTCCTTCTGCTTATAAATTAATTATAACAGCCATCCTCATTGTTTCCTTTGTGCTAATGGGCTTGGAGTGCATGTCTTAATACCTACCAGAAAGATGTTAAGGGTTGTATTGAAGCAGAACATCACCTCCCCCTCCTTCTTAGCTCTGAATTAATGAAAGAGGAGAAAACAAAATATTCCATCAGAAAGGTAAGAAGATATGCCCTTAGCTGTTAGTCTATTATGTCAGCCACCAGAGAAGACTGAATTTTGCTACAACTGTTCTCTAGGGCGAATAAAGTTGTGAACTTCCAGATTTGATCAAATGGATCCAGAGCCCCCAGCTATTTAGCACTTCTGGAAAGGTATAAAGCCCTGCAAGTTTTACCAGTCTCAGTGCTGCATAGATGCTACAAGAGCTGGCACTCTCAGACACCTAACACAGGTGACACGTGGAAGGATTGAGCCCGTACTTTGCGTGCCTTGTACAAGTGTTACTTGTGCATGTACATGCACATATATTACAGTTTGAAAATACCCTGTCAATAAAGCAAAACTCTTATGACTACAAAGATGAAAACACAAGAAGCCATTAGCTAAACGCAATAGATGATGACACCCTTTGCTTCTACCTATCCATGCTATAGAACATTTCTGCTTTGAATATCATTAGGCCTTATTATTTCCTGTGAACAGCTACTTAGCTGCATTGCAACTCATTCTTTAGTTGGTCTGGTCCTAACCAGCAGAGCACAATGGGCTTAGAAAACACCAGCCAAAGCAAAACACAGGGAGAGATAAAAGGTCAATATTGAAGACTGGAATGAGAAAAGCGGGAAACATGTCAGATTGCCTCTTTGAAAGTCTGATTTGAGCCAGCAGAAGAGAGCCTATGTTTAAGGTGTAAGCATTCAAAGTTTAGAAAGTTACATGGCATTGTGGGATCTAACCCAGGACATTTTACCTGCATTATTTCACCTTGTGGTCACTTATTTGTAATAGCTATTGATAAGATGTTTCTGAAAGAACTCCTTATGGAGTTATTTTTTTCCTGTAAATTTGTTACTTGTTTAGCTGAATTTCCCCTAATTCAAAAAATTTCTGCTCTAACACTATTGATGTTAATTGTTCTAACTTTTCGTGCAATCTGTTAAGCATCAACTTTGCTTCCTTGCACAGCAAAGGAACGTGCATCTGTGTTTCTTCCTGTTTAGAATTACTCCCTGGACATAAGTGTCATAAGAGCTTTAAAGCTCTTCGCTGCCAATTCATTGTAATCAAATCCTTCACAAGTCGATAGCAATAACAATTTTATGAGGCACTGTCTTTCTTTAATCTTTTAGGTGCTTTCTGATCTTCATGGAGGAAATAATGGAGAAAATAGGAAGTATGCTAAGACCACTGAAGTAACTGAGCAATCGCCCACTCAAACCAAACCTTTGATTGATTATACAATACAGATTATAGTCACCTTGGATCAGGCAGCTGTTTCTTAGGTTCTTCTGCAGACACAATTTACATTTAATCAGCTACCAGTCCCATTGAAACCAATGACGAACCTTCCATTGAATTCAGTGGTAGCAGGTCTTGGCCTAGGAGTTTCAATATTAGGTGTTACCATGTAACAATATCATTGAAATGAATGTATATTTAGTTGAATCAGCACTAGAAGTCTTGTTTTCAGCAAGGGAGGTAAAGAAATGGAGATTCCATAAATATTTGAGACATATGTAGCAAACCCACACCTTAACATGAAAATTCAATGATGTTTGCTCTTGAATTCTGTTTCTCAGGTTGACATTTTTACTGTCACATGCAGTTACGTCTATCATTTCTTGTCTTCTCCTAGAGTAGTACCTTCCTAAGACTTCCGCTTTCCTCAGAGCTTTGCAAATCAAATATTGTCTCTGACTATTTTTAGCTAGCCTTAGGTTCCCAGACCAGGGCTCTCTCTATGCTGCTGCAGCGTCCTCAAGTCAGCCTTTTCACACATCAGTGGTATTTTTTTTCCTCTGTGCCCTCTCCTTCCATGGATGCATTATGATCCTGTCTTTAGTTATATGATCACATACAATTTCTCAGTACAGTGACTCATGAGACAGTCACCTCTACGGCTGACTTAGTGGTATGCTCATACACAACACCGGCTTTTATTTGCAGTTAACTAGAATGACTCCACAGCTGGCCTGCACGGGCCAGCAAATGTTCATTTTTATTTCTGTCCCAGGTGTGAACCAGGAATGCAGGGGTGAGAATTCTACTGTTGCCTCTTCTCAAACAAGTACCCTGCTAAGGGTTGAGCATTATCTTGAATAGTAGTAGCTGTCTGATAGGGCTGTGCAAAGCTTTGGTCGCTGATTCGATTTGGGGGGCACCAGGGGCCCCCCGGCGTGCTTGGCGGTGGACCCAGAAGTGGACCAGAACTACTTCTGGTCCAATTCCGGGTTCACCACCAAGCACAGAGTTCCCCCCCATCTCCCCCCCCCACACACACACACACACACTCCTGTGGGACGCTCCATCTGCCCCAGCATCTCAGCGTTCACGAGTCATGCCTGGTACCGCAAGGTATGTAGAAAAAGTATTTAAAGCTGTGTCTATCACTGAATCTCTGATTCACCGAATCAGCATCAACTCTTCAGATTCAGGTTCAGCTGAATTGAATTGGGGACGGTGATCCAAATCAACAAATCAAATCACTGTCCCCGATTCAGGCTGAATCCAAATCTGAATCAAATACAGCCTGTTTTGCACACCCCTACTGTCTGGCACCTTGTAGGACAGCTTCCCAGGGGATGAGAAATAACTAATGCAAAGCATAGGTGCACCTTAATTGTAGGCTAGTATTCTTGCATACATCAATCTTAACACAAGGTGGACAAACAATATGCAGACAATCTTTTCCTCCAGGAACGTCAGACTAATAAATAAGCTCCTTACTTCAGGAGCACCCTAGCCGTAGTGAGAGCCCAACACAGAAAGCAAACTCTCTTAGGTCTGGGACAGACGTTGCATAAACTGGTTTGATCCAAATCAGTTAAGTCTGATACTGCATTCAACCAGGCTTCTCTCAAAGTGGTTTCATTCATTTTCGAACTGGTTTATGTGCATTGAATGTCTGTTCTGTTACAGGTTAAACCAGTTTCTGATCACTTAAACTGGTTTATGTGTAATGTTTATGTGTAATGTCTGTCCCTAGCCCCAGCAATTCCTGCTCTTCCTATGCTGCCAGTTCCCTCTCTTCCTATGCTGCCAGTCATAAACTTAGCATAACTCAAAACTTACCATACTTCAAAACTAATACCTCCTCAGTAAACCTTCCCAAATGTCAAAACTGACTTGCATGCTAAGAACAAAAACCAACTAAAACAACTTGAAGACAATGAGTAGTAGTGGCACTTGCTGATATCCTTCATAATATAGAAATTAGTTACACGCTTTAGCACGTCACAATTTTGCATGGATTTGTGGTGAATGTTTGGAATTGAAGGCAGAAGGACTTTTCATATTTATTTCATCTTAACAAAATCATTGATCTTCAGTGATAAACAGTAGCTTCGCTAAGCCATCATCAGCTCAGCACTGCTTAAGTAACGACTTTCTCTTCTGCTTCTGTAACAAAGAAAAGCTGTCTTCACATTTCTTGCTTTAGCGTGGCCCTCTGGCCATCACTAAGAGTAGTGCAAAAACAATAGCCAAGAACCAAAAATGGCTAGAAGCTCATCAGTAATGTACTCCTCCCATGAATGTCATTGACCTTGATGGGTAATTTATTTTTGACTCCTGCAATGCAGTCCCTTAGAGACTAGCAGCCAATATTAGTGGAGGTGGATTAGCTCCATTAGAAATCTTTTGGTTCAACAGACAGAAGGAATAGCTAGTGCTTTGTTAGATCAGATTACTCTCAGTAGAAGGTGAAGAGTTATTGTAAACCATAATTGCAGCCAGATAATGTTACCCGTATGATCCTCTTTTCTTGGCCTAGTTACCAAACCACCTCTTTCTTATTTTTTCTACCTTTTTAAAATAAGGGGAACAGAGGGCAAAGGGGCTTTTGGGTGGGCTACTTGTCTCATCTTGCCTATGCCTTGCATTCCTATGCTTGAGTCTGAGTAATCAATGCCTAGCTGGTGACCCACGGGTTCAAGCACTTTGTTGGGAAGCAGGAGTCATAGATTTCATAGACATTAGGGCTGGGAGAGACCTCAGAAGATCATTGAGCCCAGCCCCCTGCCCCAGGGGCAGGAAGTCAGCAGGGATCATAGGATCCCAGCAAGATAAACATCCTAATATCTCTTGAAGATGTTCAAAGTAGGTGCTTGAACCACCTCTGGTGGCAGGCTATTCCAGACCTTGGGGGCTCGGGCAATAAAGAAATTCTTCCTTATGTCCAGCCTGAAATGGTCATGGAGGAGTTTGTGACCATTCGACCTTGTCATCCCTTGGGGCGCTCTGGTGAAGAGTCATCCCCCAGATCCTTATGAGCACCCCTGATAAACGTATAGGTGGCCACCAGATCAGCCCTGAGCCTGTGCTTTTCCAGACTGAAGAGCCCCATGGCTCTCGGCCTCTCATCATAAGGTCTGTTTTCCTGACCTCTGATCATGCACGTGGCTCTCCTCTGGACTCTCTCAAGCTTCTCCACATCCTTTTAAAATGGTGGTGCCCGAAACTGGACGCAGTACTCCAGCTGTGGCCTCACCAAGGCCGAGTACAAGGGGAGAATGACGTCCCGGGATTTGCTTGAGAAGTATCTATGGATGCAAGCCAGCATTTTGGTCGCTTTACTAGCCGCAGCATCGCATTGGAGGCTCATGTTCATCTTGTGGTCAATCATGACCCCCAAGTCCCTTTCGCTCACAGTGCTAGCCAGCAAAGCACTGCCAAGCCTATAAGCATGCTGCAGGTTTTTCCACCCAAGTTGGAGAACCTTGCATTTTTTGGTGTTAAACACCATCAGGTTCTTGTCCACCCGTTTGCTGAGCCTGTCAAGGTCAGCCTGGATTGTCCTCCTGTCCTCAGGTGTGGATGCTTTACCCCACAGTTTGGTGCCGTCAGCGAACTTGGCCAGTTTGCTTCTGACACCAATGTCTACATCATTAATGAAGTCATAGGCTTTAATCCTTTCTGGGTGAGGGGGGGGCCTAAAACCCATGTTTCCTGTTCCGTGGGAAAATGCTCTAACCATTGAACTAGCAGGTAAGAGGGCCTCTACCTTGTAGTTGTAGTTTTTCTACAACTAAGATGTCCACATTTACTCAGACTTATGTGCATACTTGAAGACTCCTACTTGGCCACACAGCTGTCCCTTTACAGCACAGACCTGCTGAGTATGCTCAGTGGGTGTGCACAGTCTTGCACATACAGAGCTTAATCCCAAGCTGTGTGCATGCCCAAAACAGCTGCTGTGTAGCTGTGTATGTGCCTTTCAGGTGAATAAAGGAAATAGAATTTAGTCCTTTTTTGTAAAGGTCTAAACTCCACCCTGTATACCCCCTAAACTGACTGCAAAATGACCATACAGACAGGACCAGAAGAACAAAACCAGCTACGTACAGCAAAATCAGGAAAATGATCTTCAGGAGTAACCAGCATAATGAAACAGGTCCCTTGTCCTTCAAGGCTGAAACCAAACAGTATTTTCCAAAGGGAGGGGGGGATATATTAAAGCAAAAAAAGAGAAGTTAGATTTCACTTCAGTCCAAACAACAGACCACATTCAACCTAGAACCATTTTTCATTTCCCTCCAAATACCTCGTTCTCAGCCTAGGAGACTCCCCCCAGTTGTGATGATACCTCACAATGATGATAGGCAGCTGCTGTACTTTTATTTTAAGGTGTATTAGCCTCTTCTCATTTCTTTGGGGAAAAGGACCAGAACTTGAGCGCTAACAGAAATCACGGTAGCTGTAAATCATGGCAGTCGTAGATCAGTCAGACATTACACTTTCCATTTAAGTAACCCCACATTTTCATCTGTATTTGGTATTTTTGTTCAGGGAAGTAGATTTGAGATCTGAATTCTTGTTCAAGTAAAACTGGGCTGAATTCAATGAGATTTTTTTACCGAAGCAAAACTGAGTGAGGACAAAGATTTGGCCAATAGTTTAGCTGGAGCTTAACTTTTGGGTCTGATTTCAAGTTGCAATTTTGTTGGGAAAAGTCTGATTAACAGGCTAAGTTACAACAAGTTGGGAAAAGGTGCAGCGGGTGAGTGGGGGGAACAGATTCACAAATAAATGGCCTGACTTCAACTTGCTATTATTTGTAGGGTGACCATATGGGACAATGTGAAATTCAGGATGCTGCTTCCCCCACTCCCTCAAGCTGCTTCAAGCAGAGGCAGGGGCAGGGGCAGGGGCAGGGGCACCGCACCTGGGACACTTGTTTTAATTTTCCCCAGCTGGCCAGAACTATAATCTGGGACTGTCCTAGATGACCTGGGACACATGGTTATTAAATGTATGATATTCACAATGTATGATAACCCCAAAAACAATCAGATGAACTGGTTCGTCTAATTATTTTGGGGGTTATCATACCTTGTGAATATCCAGACAACTATGTACAATTAGCAACTTTCAGCAAAATGTCTAATCAAAATTTCCTACCATTTCAAAAGTTACAGGCATCCTATCAATGAGCTGAAATACTGCTAGGTGACATAGGTGCCCAATCACTGGCCATGATAAAAAGCTAGAAAATAAATAGGAAAAAAGACAATGAGAAATCCACTGGCTGAAATTATTCCTGCAAGCTATTTGGAGAATGCTCCTCAATAGGAAACATCACAAGATGGGCAAAATTGACTCACAAATGACTCACAAACCAAAATTTACAATTGCAATGACTCTTTCTCACAATTAATTATCGGACTAGTTCCACATAATATATTATCGTCCCTGACATCTTCACAAACAAATCTGAAAGAACAAGGAAATGAGAAGTTAAATCACTCCTTTAATCCATATATGTTTGTTTATTTGTGGATTTACATGAGTGAACGCACACACACACCAACACATGCACTATTTATGTCTGTGTTACAGGAAACACCCTTTGCTCATGGGCTGCATCTTTTCTAACATCATTCAGAGCTTTGCTTGCATATAAAATGGCTCATCTGTGTTTTGATAAACAGCCTCATTGTTCCTGTAGCAAATGAATGCAATCTCTAAATGAAACTCATTGCCACATCCTTTTCTGAGCAGGCAAGACTTTCAGCTCCCAGAATGGTTTTAACCTCTAACACAGCACTTTTGTGTGTATATCTGATCCAACCACGACTCATTTTTCTTTGGAAGCTATGTCAGTGGTTGGGCTCTGTACTTAGTTCTCAATGAACTGGCTATAACACAGTAGTTACAGCTCCCTAGAAAATGACACACAGTAACTCTGTCAAGTTTTTTATTAGCTTGGATAGGTCTTTTATTTTAGCAAGGCCTTTTATTACCGTGGATAGCTTTGAAACAGTTCTGATGTGGATGAGTGAAGACCAAAGATCCAATTTTATATCTAAAGCCATTAATTTTTTTAACCACAATCCTGTGATTATTGATAGGTTTTTGTTTTGTACTGTCACTGCCCAGCACACTCTGCAAAGTACATCAGAGATCACAAACATATCCAGGCCTTTCATAAGTATTTCCATAGCCCACGGATGCAACATTTACCCCCAGACAAAGAAGGGTTCAGAACTCTGGATGCAAACATAGATCTAATCAAGAGCAATCCCAACGGAAATGAAAAGACTATGTCCATCGCCATCCACAAGAACAGAGCAATCTTTTCCTTTCATTTGTGCTGCTGTGCTTTTTGGAGTTCACTTTGCATGCTATAACAAGCTCATGCATCAACTAGTAATGGGGAATGGGCTGTGATCAGTACCCACATGTTTGGAAACAGTGATTTGAAGTCTCTCAGGTATGGGTGACCAATTTTAAACATCTTTAAAATGCCCAATTTTCACAAACTGCTAAGCGCTACTTGGTTAAGTTGTCTTTAGTTAGTGCCTTCAGAATTGAAGTATAAAAAACAATTAGTCATTTTTGCACATCTTTGCCTAGATACTTAGTAAACTGGTCCTATTTAGTAATTTTTGCCTAGACACTTAGTAATTTGGCCCCTAAATTTGGCTGAAAATATCACAAAAATCTACTTTATAGGATTTGAGACATTTCTAGGCTTCATATGTACCCCAAATAGCCTCAGTTACTGTAAGATAGCATTGTCTCTTTTACCTACAGCCACGTGGCTGTGATCTCATAGCATGAGTTGAGATGCAGTGGTGTAAGTAAAAACAGAATCCAGTCCTGGAAGTGCAGAGGCACACGACAATTAAAAATAAGAACTAAAAATAACTAACATTTTTTTAAACCTTCCAAGTGGCTCAAATGCTGGGCAAATGTTCAAACCGGTGTGTAATTCATCTAAACCAGCTTATCAGCTTTAGCAATACCAAACCAAACAACATGTCTCTGTATTCACATGGTCTGAAAGTGGCTGAGATGACCTCTTATTACCTGAATAGTCATCAAATTGCATCCCATTATAACTCCTCCAAAATAAAATACAGAGAGCTTGTTTATCTGGCCAAACTGTGGCTCGGTGTCCTGAGTTGGGAGAAGCTAAAATATCTGTCATGTTCAACCACCTTTCTTTGTACCTCTGTGCTTCAAACTTCATTAGGTATATCAGCTTTTCCAAGTCTATAGGCTGCTCTGTAGAGGTAGAGGTAGCCCCTGACCCTGACCCTGGAAACACCACTAATGTTTTCAGGGAGCGCAGGGATCTGCCCACCTCAGCTTGCAGGAACACCGCTTTGCACTTTGTTGGTGAGTGTCATGCGGCTGTGCTCGAAGTAAATCATAAACTGCAAAGCAGCAAGACAAAGTCCCTTGCCTGTTTAGATTTGAGTCTCCATTTCCCTTTTGGCATCAAACGATGACCCCGATGAATTATAAGTAGAATGAAACTCTCATGCCTCCATGTCTCATTATGCTATCCAATATTTCTTTTGGCTAAAGGGGCACATGGCATTCTGCACTGTCACATGAATACTAATGCTGGGGGTGGGGGGCGTTTCTGGGATCTGCAGGCATCTTAGTTATATGTAAATCAGTCCATCCGAATCAAAGGTTTATTGGGCAAAAAGGATCTTGAAAATCATGGGGACTTTTCCCCCCAGCCGTTCTTTTTGAAAATCGTTTTCCAAAGCCACAATGGGGCTAAATATGTTGCAATTTTTTTTAGTTCCTCAAATGCAGAAAATTTGCTTTTACATAGAGCAGACAGTATTTGTCTTTGGAACACTCTGAAGGGCTGGATCTGATATTTTAGGGATTATTGTACATCCATCTTCTCTCCTTCACCACAGAAGAAAATTTCTTCTCTTTTGAATCGGGAAGTAGGGTCACTTGTAACAGGAATAACTGGCACTTAGTCACAGCCGGGAACATTCAGAGGCATTCTGCCTCGAGGAGCCACAATAGCTCCAAAGCCCCATAGCTGCTTGGAAGAGGTAGTAATATGTTGCAATCTTTTAAACAGAAAGGGCACGGCTCGCCGTAGTAAGCTCTGTTTCTGGATGACACATGCAAAGGTTTAGGCAAGGCTCTACCTTCTGCTTCCTTTCCAGTAAGTTTCTCCCAGTAGGGTAGTACTCCAAATCACAGAGGCTGTCGTTCAGGGAATCCTTAAGAAGTGGAGGCAGGGTAGGGGATAAAGAACCTAACTCCCCTTCACATCTGTTCATGGCCACATAGCATTAACCTATGACTGCTACTTCTTTGTGGTGTAGTCTGTCCTTCCCTATGTACAGTCCCTAGCTCAATAGACCCCTGATCTGTGTAGCCTCTAGCTAATGGGATATAATAATAGAGATGAAAGGTTGCATTTCCCTTCCCCAGTCCTGTCTTCTTCCTTCCCTACAGTGCAGCTATACTAAGGGAAAAAAATAGGGAAAGATTTCAGAGAGGTTTCAACTGATGTTATCAAATGTTTATTTCATTCAAAGAAAACTGAAGAGCCGAGCATCCTTTAGCTTTAAAAGGACCGTTAGAATATAATCAAACACGTCAATTATTTAACTTATTTAAAAGTAAAATTTCTCTGAGCAGAAAGTGGTAAAATTAGGCTTTGAGCAGCACCACAAGATACTGCGAAAGAAACATGTGCCAGCTCAACTGTACTAGGTAGGTTGGCTCATTCAGATCAGAAGGAAATAACATCAATAATAGTATTTCTTGGTTTTGTTCAGATAGCTGAACCATCCGAGCCTCAGAGGTCTGCATAATTGGGTTGCAGGCCTTATGGGAAAGGACTTATTAAGATTTTTGTTACTCTTTGTGCTAATTTATACCTATCACAAGAACAACCGAAGAACAACATCCCTAATTAAACAGTCACTTACTTGTGATAATTTAGGTCGGCTAGTATATCCTCCTTTTGATCTTTTCTAGCTTGCTGTCTTAATTTTAATTGTGTTCATATAACTTCAGGAGGTATGGGGAAACCAGGTTAAGGATATATCAAGATCTTTATAAAAAAAAGTCTCCTAATCAACCAATTATCCAATAACTTCGCACTTGAACAGGAGCAGGTCAGTGAGGAAAGTGTTGCCATTTATATAATTTGTATAGGTTTTTCTTTTCACAGGCTTCTTACATTTCTTAGGGGTTGTTTTGTTTTCCTTTTTAACAAAGCGGTCTGAAATTTCACCAGCAGACTCTCATAACTTTGGTCTGTTCAGCATTTGCAAACACTGTCTAATGTTCTAATCAATGATTGGGTCTTGTCAGGCACTGAATGTGAAATGCAGAAACAGGTAAAAAATAATGCACATCATTTGTTCAGAAAAGGCTGACATAAGTTTAGGAAATGGGTTCCAAGCTACCAACCAGATGTAAATTTTAAAAGACAATTATGTATGAGGCTATACAGCTCTTCCCAAATGTCTACTCGAACAGCAAGCATCAGCGTCTCTATGGCATCCCTTCCTTACTCCTTTACATGCTGTTCTTCATCATATATATTGTAATAGTACCTTGAAGTTCTGACATGGACCAAGACCATATTATGTTGGATGCTTTAAAACTCAGAATAAAGACAGAGCTTTTAAGTTAGTGTATCAGGCCATAGTTACTCATTTCCTCAAACACTTTCAGTACGTTCAAGTAAGTACATATATTTTAAAATTCCTCATCTTAGCTATGCCTAATGGTTAGGCTCACAGTAGTTAGGTTAGACACTTATGGACAGTCCTATGACACGGAGTGGCAACAAGACAATTGAACAGCAAAATTAAAGCTGACCTCAGACAAAACACCAAATGTATTTTAAACCTGGCAGACTGTCCTGATGAGATGGATCTAAACTATTTCAAATTATGTCCATCGTGCAGACCATGTGGTCACTTTTCAATGGCATGCTCTTTTCTTTTTGAAGTCCTGAGTGTTCCCAGCCTGCAGTCAAGCCTTGCACTTCTCCCATGTGCCTACTCTAAGTGTCTCCTCCAAGTGCAAGGCATATTCTTTTTACTTTTCTTTCCCTAACGCAAGTAGACTCCCATGTGCTTGTGCATACACACTCATAAATTCATTACACATTCTAAACCCAAACACAAAACCAGAAACACACACTTCTCCACATAGAGAAAGAATGAAAGATGTGCGAGCCATTTAATGCACTACTAGAAAGTGCTCAGAGATGATAATGATGATAGAAAATAACTTTTTAGTATTCAGTAGTCAGTGCAAATTATTGCTAGAATTTCAGTTAATGTTATAATTAACACAATATTTTTACATCTATTCTGCAGTGATGAAGCCCTTCTCTACCCTTTCCAGCAATATGAAGTCATTAGAGTGATTTCAATTTACAAACACAAAAAGTGGCCCCCCTACATGTGCAGGTAAAGACATGATGGGTTCTGATGCACGATCCACACCATCATGACTCCTTCCATGCCACACATGGCAGGAGACATGATTGTGGGATCGTGAATTATATCCCATCACACCTTACTGTGGGTACAAAGGGAACCCAATCCCAGGACCAGCAGGAAGCAAGCTCCTGTGACTGGAAGCCCCCTCAGTTGGGGACCTCCCAGCCACAGGGACACCCCATATACCCCCGAGGTTGGCAGGATCATGGCTGCTGTGATCCCCAAGTGTTGGGGGTGCATGAAACCCCTGAGGCTGGGGGACTGCAGCAGCTTCAGGGTGGGGGTAAAACTTCCAGGGCTGAAGGAATCACAGCAGCTGCAGTTCTCCAGCCTTCAGGGTGGGCTTCATGCCTCCCACCCTCACCCTGAACTAGGAGATAGTGGCAACTGCCAACTCCCAGCCTCAGAGGCTTTACACACCGCTAAGGCTGAGAGATCACAGCCACCCACCATGGCTGCCAGGACCCAGCTGGGTCCCAGCACCAGGAACCATGCTTTGGGGACCCAGCCTCTGCAGCTGCAGGATGGAGAGTCAGCATCCGCTAGGGATGAGAGTCCCCTCAGTTGCAAGACTTCCAGCCCCAGCTAGGCATGGTGCATCCCTGCAGCTGGGAGCCCTGTCAGCTGATGGGATTCCCAGCTGCAGGTGCAAATTAAAGCTCGATAGCAACAAGCTATAATGTTTGGACACATTTTGGAGGTCTTACTTTATAGCTGGTTTACAGCATGATAGCTACTTACAATGTGTAGCTGGTCGCAAGGTAATTGCACAATACTTGTAATGTATAGAGGAGGCCAAAGAAATATTGTAATTTGACTGAAAAAAAATCATTTTTGTTTCAAATGGATGAAAAATGTGGTGTTTCCTATCTAACAAAAAAGGGAATTCCTGCTTTTCACAAGCCCTTTATTAATTAGTTACTCTTTTCAAGTCTTCAGTTCTTTCCAAAGACACTTTAAAAGAGAATTGTCTTTGTTTCTTTCTCTTTTTTATGTTTCTAGTGGAGATTTCTCTGCATTAGCAAAGCACTTAAATAATCTAATGCTTTAAAGTTAAAACACAGTCTGAAAATCCTTTTTTTTTTTCTTTTAGAGAAGTGCTAAGAATACAGAAGCATTTGAATCGGACACAAAATACAATTCCTTTACAAGCTCAGATGTTCAAAAGATACATTATTCTGGCAACTTTTAAGTTAAAACTTAAAAGACGACTAACTGTGTTCAATGCTGGAATCAAATTCTGAAATTTCCAGGCAACTGGAATCAAACTATGACAGTTATCTGATAATGTTAAATCCTTTTACATTAATGATTCTTATTTGCAAACCAAACAAAATTCATATCTTAGATTGATTGCTTTCATATTTAGTCCTTTATCAACAAAAGTATTGCCACATTAGTCTGCTTTACATGCCTTTTGACAGTTTATTATTGCTTGGGATTTCTATGCTGCTTCAGCATCCAGATCCTTTCAGTCAAGAAGAACAGTCAAAGGAATTGGCAATTGTAACAAATATCTGAATGCTGAGCTGTCCCTGGTCCTGTAATTAGCTCTACATGGGTAGGATACTCTTCCCAGTGGGAAGGCATCAGTGGGAGTCAAAGCAGAGTTAGGGATCTGCCTCGCAGGAATCTGATTGCAGCCTTGGCATAAAAAAAAATGAGTCACATTCCAGCTTCGGAGAGTAACAGTCTTTCCATATTTCTCATACTGTAGACCATGTTCTTGTTTATGATTCTCTGTATCCGCTACAGTGCAGCATCCATTACATACCTTTATTATTAAAGATTCAGAAAGAGAAAGAATACCTGAAGAATGAGGATCATAGGTATCATTTCACAGGACTCAAACCTGGAAGGACCATCACATCCACTGCTTTCCCTGCATCCACAGAGCCAGATATTTCATCATAGAAGGCAATCAGGTTGGTCAGGCATGATTTGCCCTTGGTGAATCCATGCTGACTGTTCCTGATCACCTTCTTCTCCTCCAACTGCTTAGAAATGGATTTCTTGAAGACCTGCTTCATGATGTTTCCAGGGACTGAGATGAGGTTGACTGGTCTGTAGTTCCCTGGATCCTCCTTCTCTTTCTTAAAGATGGGCACTATTTTTCCCTTTTCCTATCATCGAAGACCTCCCCATTGCCATGAGTTTCCAGCTCTGCAATCACATCAGCCAACTCCCTCAACCCCCTCAGATGCATTGCATCCAGCCCCATGGACTTGTATATGTACAGCTTTTCTAAATAGTCCCTAATTTGTTCTTTCACCACTCAGGGATGCTCACCTTCTCCCCAAACTGTGCTGCCTGGTGCAGTAGTCTGGCACCTGACCTTGTCTGTGAAGACAGAGGTAAAAAAGGCATTGAGTACTTTAGCCTTTTCCTCATCTGTCAATAGGTTGCCTCCCCGCATTCAGTGAGGGACTCACACTTTCCCTGACCTTCTTCTGGTTGCTAACAGACTTGTAGAAATCCTTCTTGTTACCCTTCATGTCCCTTACCAGCTGCAACTCCAACTGCACTTTGACCTTCGTAATTTCATCTCTGCATGTCCAAGTAATATTCTTTTAATCCTCCCTAGTCATCTAGCCAAGATTCCACTTTTTGCAAGCTTCTTTTTTTGTGTTTAAGCTCACCAAAGAGTTCTCTGCTAGGCCATGCTGGTCGCCTGCCATATTTGTTTTTCTTCCTGCACATAAGGATGGCTTGTTCCTGCACCCTCAGTAAGATTTCTTTAAGGACTCCAGTTCTCCTGGAGTCTTTTCCCATCAGCCTGACCTCTCAAGGGATCTGTCCATCAGTTCCCCAAAGGAGCCAAAGTCTGCTTTTCCGAAGTCCAGGGTCCAAGTTCATTGTCCCCTTCCAACCATGGAAGCTGAGAGGTATACCAGCGGCTCCAGTACATTGGTATGTGAGCATGTAAATGGCAAATTTCAAAAGGTTCCATTTCCAGTATGGAAAACATTGTCAAGATTTTGCAGATAGATCACATTATACTACCCAATCACCAGTTAGTCATTCTGTAGGACTCATTTAAAGTTAAATTCAAAAAGTAATAGTAGAGTACTCTGGGATTAGAGTCATAATTCAAATGGGCTGCTCATGAAATGAGGTTACACATACATTAGAAATTACACAAAAATCTGACCCATAATTATTTGATACAGTTTATGATCTAATAAGGAACTCATGATCTAGCATACAGCAAAAGGGTGTTTTGGCTGAAGGTTTATCAAATATTATTATTATTATAATTTAAAATAATCTGTAACTGACTCTGGTCATGGGGAGACAGTAGGACGTGGATGTAGTTGTGGATGCCCTCCAGCTATGTAATCATTGATGACTTTTGGCACGCAATGGCTTCAGGAATTAGAGATATTTAAAGAGCTATTTAAAATGGTCTTCAAATGTCACATCTCTTTTCCTTCCCTTCTACATCTCCAGGGAGATGCAGTGGAACATTTAGCATTTTTAATTGTTTTGTTTTACAAGTTGTCGATAATATCTTTTAAAATGAAAAGCAAAAACAAACGCACAAAAAATTCAGTGATTAGACAAAATACAAAACATATTGCTTTCATAATATTTTATATCTTTTTAATATTTGTACATCAGTATCCTTATTTAAGGAGGAGAAATGGGAAAAACAGGAACAGTGTACAACAGAACCTTCTGAGTCTACAAAGTTTTACACGCTCATTTAACCTCCTACAAAAAATTGGCCTGCGGAAGGCAGAAATTAATCATATGCATTAGCGGTTGCGTGATCAGAGCCTAAATGTTACTTATAGGTTCAACGCCTGCATCCAAAATGCAGGAAGAAGTTGACTTATATCCTAATGCATGCAGGTAAGTCCCTAAAAGATAAGGGTCCCTCTTATCTGAATGCACCTCTGGTCTTTGAACTGCTTTATATAAATGAAAAATTGAAAAATCCTCTCTATACAATTAACTGTCAGTGCAGCTAGGCCTTTCAAACTAGGCTTGTACTTTTAACTTTGTCTTGCCAAAAACTTCTGTGCCTAAAAATATATTTTTATTTTCTGAATTGGGGGGGAAAAAATCTTTCTAATGTTATTGACATCCATAAATATTCCATGCATTTGAAAAGTAATTACCTTTCTCCTAATCCTATTTTCCCAGAAATCAATGCCAAAACTCCCAGTTACTTCAAAAGGGAGCATAATTAATTGACTGCTTTGGTAAAAAAATAAATAAATAAAGACGTAAAAGCTTAACTTTGTTAGGACTTAATTATAAAGCACTTCATGTACTTCCATTGGCCGATACTCCCCCACAGTGGATGTCATTAGGAAATGGGTGACCAGGAATAGAAAGGTGCTCAAACATTGGTTTTCAAAAGCAGCTAAGCTGGTCTACTTGAGAAAGTATACCAGATACAACTATTCACTTCCCACACCTCAGGGTTTGTGGCAAAGCAAATGAGCACTCATATGGATCCCATTTGGTGTGTTTAAAGGCTTTGATTATAATGGTATAATAAGCCAGTGAGGCTGCTTTTTAATTCTGTTGCAAGTGGCTGGACACTGAGAGACTTTTTATGAAGTTAAATGGTCAACCGGCTGTAAGTGTCCCTGCTTGGTGACACTATCCCTATCTATGAAGTCTGGATTTTGGTATCCTCCATTTATACAAACACTGCTACAAATAAGTTACTTGTGCTCAAAATCAAAACAAAATGAAAAAGGGAACTAATACCTAAATACCTTAGTAAACCTTGCTGCACAACACAGTATGGAAGGACTTACAGGACCAAGACAAACATACATGTATAGATGCGCGATTAATTACTAATTAGTGACCTGGAGTCCTTTTGCACCACAGGATAAACATATAGGATATATCCAAGACAAATCAGCAAACTATGTTTGTTTTTTTTTACCAGTTTAATAGCTTTGGGATTCCATAGAACTTTGAACTATTGTGTTAAAATATATGTAAATAAATACTGTGTGTAATTAGCAGTCTAAAGTTTCACATAAGACATTTTCTTTATGCAAACTATTTTAGTTCTAACGAACTCTATTTTTTATTGTTAGTTCACAATGGTCACAAATTTCCATGTTGTTTGTTTCAGAACCTAGAAGCCTGATCCACAGCTCCTTGATGTCGTCCAAGTAATTTTCTTGAGTTCATTGGTCTTTGGATAGGGCACCTACAGCCTGTAATATGCTTCAATAAAATGAGTTTTTAAAGCTGAGCTCTGCTAACTTCAAAGAGTCACTGGCAGTCAGTGCGCCTTGGGTTATGATGATTCCCAGGCCCTGCACTATGCCAAAACCTGCTTCAGGCTTCAAGAGAAAAGCCATCTTTTACAGGGAATTAAAAAAAAAGAAAAAGAATTTCTTCACTTTTGCAGGTTTCTAACCACTTTAAACATTTCCTTTTCTTGAAACTTTATCTTCACAATATACCCTAAGCACTTTCTGATTGGCTCACTTGCCACATGTGTTCTTTAAACCCTGCCTCTGAGATTTTACTTGTGAAAACAATTAAACGTCTGCTATAAGAAAAGAGCTTTTGTTTGGAGGAATGGTGTTTCTGCCTCAGGAGTACTGCACTGTTCAGCTATTTCTCAATAGTGCTCTAAACATTTCTGGAGAGGTACATTAACATCCGAATTGTGCTTTCCGTGTTTTCAATGTGCAGGAAAAGTATCTTCTCCTTGACAAAAAGTGTGGCTCTAATGTAGTCTTCAAAATAACAAATTATGAGTCAGCCCACGAAGCATGTAAACCCCTGTGTAAAATTATGAGAGAAGAAATTATGTTGAAAAATACTGGAAATATATGATAACAGAAAGCAGCCTTAGACTAATGCTGTGTACACGTTTAAATGATCTGGGAGAAATCTTTTTGGTTTGTTCTTCTGGTAGAAAATCTTACCAAGAGACATCTTTACAGATGTTCAGATGTTGAGCCCTTGAAGAGAAGATTGCTTACAGCACTGATGCTGCACAGAGAGGGGGCCCTCATGCACATACCTCGGATAGCTTTGCAGGCTCCCTCAGTCTGCCTGGACAGAGTGGTAGCAGTGCACAGGGCATCCGTGATAGGCTGACTCTGAGCAGTCTGGGTCAGCCAGTGTCTGCTTGCAGAACAGGTGGGATTATGAAGGAGGCATGTCCTGCCTCTTGCTTGGCTGGAGCAGTCGAGTCCAGTGAGGGGAGCAAGGAGACAGAAACAGCATCCTGGAATCCTAGAGGACTGTAATGTGGCTTCTCTCAGAAGAGAATGTATATAGACATTCACCCTCAAGAGGAACTCTGCCAGGAGTTATTTAACCCTGTCTGTTTGCAGGTTATTTTTCTCCTGTCATGGTCATTTTTTCTTCAAGAGAAAAAACCTGAATATTCATGGGCCATGTCCACAAGAGAACACGTGAGTTTTGCAACACCTCAAAGGCTTCTGAGGTGCCACAAAACACACCCCACTCACGTGACTTGGTTCACCGTGCTGGATATTTTCAGCATGGAGCCAAATTTAGATACCAGGAAATCTCCGTGTCAAAAAATGTGCGCTGAAGCAAAGAGAGGCAGCACATGCAGCAGCAGTGTGCACCGCCCAAAACCAGAGCCAGAGCCAGGCTGGCCAGAGCCACTCTCCAGCTGCCAGCCAGGCTCCATGCACCAGATCACCCTAGGAAATCCCCAGGACTCCAGTAAAGGCTGCTGGGGCCAGCTTTCCCTACCCCACCTAGGGAAACTTGGCACACACCAAAAAGCCTCTGTTCTTCATTCCTATTTGCACTGTACTCCCTGGGTATACTGGAGCATTGAAATCTAACATGTCTTGTTCCTCTCCAAGAGAAATCTCAAGGCACTGCTCCTCTTCAGTAGGAGGTAAATGATCAACCTGTTCCTCCCTATATCCAGCATTGCTTTTCATCCACCCTCAGCCACAGTGTCCTCCTAGGTGGCACCCCATGCTGATCTCACTTATCTGAAGAAGCATACTACTTTGCAGCCACAGACCCTAGCCAACTGCTCCATCCAGCTGACCAGTTTGCTTTCAGATTTGGCATTGGCTGTGTTTAAGTAACAAGGTATGAAATGGTAACTTAACATCCCAGAGCATGACATCTCCCAGCCTAGTAGTAGCTGAACAGTTGAGCTAGCAAAACTCGGCCAACATGGTCAGGCTAAAAAAATGGCAAATTTTGAGTCTAGTGCAAGGAATGAGATGAAGGGCAGTACTGTTCATGTTTTATCTCCACTGGTTTTCTAGCAAGGGCTATTATTCCTCCCCATGCCACATACCATGACAGTTCTCTTCAGTGCTGTTTTACTGCCAAGTGTCGATTCTGCTTTTTGTTCTGCCCTGCCACCGGTTCAGCTGTGTAGTACTTCTGTCACACTATCTATGCAGTAGTACTTACTGTGCTACCAGACTGCATGGCAGCAATCCTGTTGTGGTTGATGGCTCCCCGTTGACAGAACTGGTACCAGTACTGTTTCATGATCATACGTCCTGCGGCGAAAAAAAAAGAGCCCCTCTTTTAAAATCCTCTTGTTAGGATTAGTTTTTGTTACACGAGCTTGGCTAAGAACTAGACTTGCAGCTCCATGGGACTCCCAGGACATGATCTATTTAGAAACACTGGACCCATTCACCACCATTTTTGGTCTATAATTATTTTCATGAAGGCTATTCCCAAACACTGTGTATTAGCGCATATTCTTTTGGCTTGCACTACTATCATTGGCTTAAAAGTAGTAAAAAAATTCTCTAACATCACTAATAAAAAGGCTTGCAAAAGTTGTGCGTGCGTGCGTGCGTGTATTTATATAACAAATTACTGATGAAACAAGTACTGATTTAAATTTCTCTCTATGTATTACTGAAAAGGAACTGCTCAAGAAAGTCCTAATGCTATCACTCCAACATTAATTTACCATCTAGAAACACTAATAGGTTTTGGCCTCACTCTCAAAAGTGTTTCCAATTTATTTCTCAGAAATGCTAATAATTTCTTATACCAAAAGAAAACAAACAGCGATTCAGAAAGCCTTTGAAGATCAAAAGGAAAAATAATTTACTTTACTGTGGAGAAAAATAACCCAAACGTGTAACTCTAATTGTAACATAATTGTACTTGACCTTTTACATTTTTCTGCTGCTTCTATTCAATTGGTATCCTTTCAGATGACAGAGGGAAAAAAAGAAAACAAAATTCGCATAGCAAAGTATAAGACAGCGGGTACATCTACATGTCCAATCAGCACATAGTAATAAACTCTGGTGCAATTTATGCCAGAGTTTTTCTTCCAGGTACAGCATTTACTTGTGTGCCCAGTACCGCAAGATGTTAAAATGGGGCAGAGTAGCCCCAGGCTGGCAGGGGAGGGATGCTCCAACCTGGCTCAACCTGCTGCAAAGGGACTGGCTGGGGCACAAGGGTGCTACACTGAGGGGCTAGCCAGCAAGCAGCCCCACACTGAAGCACCCTGGTGCCCCAGTCCTGGGTCACTGTCTACTTGTGCACTGCGGCGCACACAACTACTCCACTGTAGAATAGTACTCGTCAAGGACAGCACTATCCTCCAGTGGAGTTAATTACTGAGCACACATGGGCACACATGTAGACAGTGATGCTTTGTTGAAGAGCTAACTAGTCAGATCAGCAGTAAAGTGCACATCATATTAGACTACTGTAAAAAATAATAATACCGTATGTATCTTCACTCCCCTTTTTGTGCACCCTCATCCACTCACCAAACTGAATTTGAAGGCAAAGGACAATAACAATGGCCATAAACAGGAGTGGATCCAGACGAAGTTCTGTAGCACTGCAGCACCCCCTCCCCTTTCTGCTAACATGGCAGGAGCAGCAGTTGGTGACTTTTTAAGTCCCTGAAGAAGGTAAGAATGCCCTCCTTCCTCTCCTGCACTTATTATCCCCACTATCCTGAGGGTGACGGGAGGTCTTTTCTCAGTCCATCTGGGTTGTGCAGGGGGTTGACTCAGCCCCAGACAGCAGCAACAGTGGCAGTGGAAGGTAGATAGGTTCCCTCTTCTTGCTTTTTACGTCCAGATGTTCCCTGCCAACCTGGGAGCTGGCACAGGGAAGAGGAACCTACCCACCCTCCATTGCCATAGCCCCCATGCAGCCCAGCAGGAGCAACTCCAGAGCTCCCCTCACTCCAGAACAACAGGGACAGTGGCAGCTGCAGGTAGAGAGGAGGAAAGTGGGGAGAGAGGGGGATGTACCTCTGAGCTGGGAGGAGAAGGGGGTGGGAATTCTTGCATGCTTCTGGGACCTAAAGTCCCTTACCACTGTTTCTGTGGCATGACTGGCCTGGCCTGGGGCATGGAAAGGAGGCTGGGAGCAGGGAGTAGAGCCACCCATGCAGCACTGGTTGCTGCTGCTGTCACATCTCTCTTTGTAAAATCCTGAATCTGCTTCTGGCCACAAACTAGGGTGACCTGACCACCCATCCCAGTCCTGGAATGGGATCAGCAAGTCCCAGTCCCAGGCTGCATGGCTCTGGGACAGCATTTGTCCCACATCCGCAGCATCATGCAGGGATCTGGGTTTCCCCTTGCAGGTGGGCAACAATCCAGCCTGCAAAGGGCTGCTGAGAGCGGGACACAGGGGGCACCACATGCATGTGTGCACCTGCACACATACACATAGCCAGGAAAAAGCCAGGCATCCTCATGAGCAGCTCCTTGAAGGTAAGCTATGGGGGGCGGATTGAGGCCCCCATGGCGAGAGTGGGAATGGGGCAGGCATTGGGGGCAGTGCATGGGACCTGGGGCTGGGGTGGGAAGTGGGGCTGTGAGGACATCCATGGCATGTAGGACATGTTGGGGGGGGGGTCCCCATTTCTGCATGCACCCCTCAGGAGGGGCATGGGGGCCATATACCTCCCCCCTGAATTGTGCACAGGGCAGGGGCAGATGTGGGCTGCCTACTGTGGGCTCAGGGCTCCCTACCCAGCTGCTCTTCCCTCAGGTGCCCTGTGTCACCATAATGACACACCCCCTGTCCACCCACTGCACCCAGGAGAGAGGCAGCATGTAATTGTGCCACCCACTGCTGCGTGGGCAGGAGGTGTGGAGCCAGCGTGGGGCTCTCTGGAGAAGGGCAGCAGGGTGAGGAGCCCTGAGGCCTCAGCAGGCAGCTGGCAGCAACCCCTGCCCTGCTCTGGTCGGCCATGCCACTGGCAGCGGGGGAGGAAGGGAAGCGGGCATGTGTTCCACCTTCCAATTTGGAAAAGGTGATCACTCTACAGCAAACACCCTAGTATTTATAATAAGAGAGAAACTCACTTTCTGGAATGTATGCTACAACCATAACTATTCAATATCAGACAGGAAAGCTTGTAGAGCTGTGCTGGATTGATGTGAATTGTCCAGCATGCAGAATGATTTGTCACTGACAGGAAGGCAAACATAAGGAGGGCAAAGAGGACTATAGCAGGTTCTCGAGCATTAAATTCTGTGGTGCATAACATCGCAGATAAAGGCAGTGCTGTGTCTAACAGTGTTTCAGCAGCTTGTAACATCTGTTCACAGCCCTTCCAAGGCCAAAGGTATTTGAAGGCATTTTAGACAAGAAAAACAATAGCACAACCTTTGTACCAGTACCGGCAGAACAGAAGCACCAGCATTTTCATGCTGGAATGTTTTCTCTTTTTCCTTGAGAGGTTTCATATGATACAGCCTTTTCCTGTAAATCTGATATATCAAACCTGCCCAGCTGCCAGAACAAATTCTGCTTCTGGGAAGCCCAACAAAGTTGTTAAATTCTGACCCTAAAAGGTAACCACAGGTGCCACTGAGGTAGCAGATTTTCAGTGTCTTGTATGGTCAGGCTCAAAAATGACCTGGACCCAGGTCAACTGTTCTGAGACTCCCAGGCTCACAAATATTTATACACCTTCACACTTGAGGGTTTTCCTCCACTGTTTAAGCCATCTTGTTCTCTCTTGCAAATAGGGCAGATTTGATACAGACGTAAATGAGGGAGCTAAATGGCAACATGTTATATTAATGGAAAATATAATAGCTGTAACCCGTGTTTAATATGGGATTAAACCCTCTGCACAGGATACAATAAATCAGAAATAATGCATTTCTGGAATCCTTTACATTTTTGCTGTAATGGAAGAAGGCTGAAAATAGATTGCTGAGGCTTGTTTAGCACGTTAAATAGCCAATGCTAATGACAGAAGATAAATGTTTTATTTCATATGTCATAAACATGATCACTGGATGGACTCCATTTCCTCAACTACTCAGTAAACAGCAGCTAAAAATGGGTTGTGTTTGTTCTCAGAGAATTAATTGTGCAAATAAACATAATTGAATTCCTGCGTTATGGTAAGATCTTAAAAATCAGACTTGTGTTTATTCTGTGGATTAGTAACTGTAATATAGACAAACAGATGCTCTGATGCAGTTTTAATATTGCTAAATTAATTATTTTTGTTGGTTTGTTTGTTTTAATTGGAAAAGAACTGGCAGCAAAGGATAAATCAAACCTGAAATGTAATATGGTAAAAGACCTGCACATTTACATTATATCCTTCAGTGAATATGAGGCTGCCTAAGCTGAGTTGTTAGTTTTTATCAGCCCAAGACTTGAAGACAGAACCTATTATATTTATCAAATCTCTATTTTTTGGTCTCAAAAGCCCAAATGGTAATTAATTATTTTCCTTTTCATTATGGTGTCATTGAGATAAAATTTAAGGTTATGCCCAGTGGGGAATCCAGGTGGAAGGGATGGGCAATTACCAACTTATCAGTGAAGAAAATGTTTTTCGAGCCCTTATGGTTGCCAAAAATCTTTCAACAACAGGCCTAATTCAGCCTTGTTTTCTTGACTCTGCAAGTCTTAAGTAAGTCCAACTCTTATCTTGCTTAAACCAGTATTATCGGTAATCAGGAGGAACAAAGTAAAAATAGCAACCTGCATATGAAGCTATGAAAGATATACCTGTATTGCTACTTAGGGTCAAATCTGCAGCCTGCCATTAACTAATCCATGCTGCATCAGGCATCCCTGCAATACCTTAGCCCTGCTGCACATCAAACACAAGAAAACCAAGTAGTAGACAGCCCGATTCCTAGAAGGGCTCCACATCTGAACTGTTCTAGGAATCAGCCTGCCCACTACTTGTCTTTTCTTCTGTGGTTTGTTCATATTATGCGTCGTAGGGACAAGCAGCATGGAAGAGAACTAAATTATGTGGTGGCAGCTCCAATGAGTTCTGAACAAACTGCAAGGAAGAGGCAAGGTAGGAGGAAGCTCAACCTCACGTGAGCTTCCTGGGGGAGACAAGTCTGGATTGCTGCTGGAGGGTAAGTTAAGGAGCTTTTAATGTTGGTAGTCAGTGGGTTTGGGGCTAGGGGCCAAGTTTGGGAGCAGTCCTAGATAGTAGAAACATACCCTAAAAGTACATTTGAGGTCATCAGCCTGAAAATAATGCACAACTCTGCCTTTAATTTTCACTCTACAGTATCAGTACTTTCCAAGGTCTTAAATGGGAGTAACCTGAGTAAAGATCCATTAATATAAGACAGATATGATGTCTGTAGGTTAAGAGAAAGTGCTTGCGCATCTAGCAGATTTCTTCCACCTGCTGCTATATCATGCAGCCTTTGTTCAAAGGTTTGCATCTGAAAAGTTCTTCTAAAATTAGTAACTACTAGAGGTGCACCAATAGGAGGAAAATCGAGAGCATCGGCAATCAGCCTTTTTTGTCTGATGTGGCCAATAACGTAGCTGATGAATGCCCTGTGCATGCACGCAGCCATGGCATGCACAGGGCCAGGACTGCAGCACAGCAGTGTGTAGAGCAGCCAGGTCCAGCTGGTAAGTCTGTTGTGGGGAATAGGTGAGGGAGGGTAGGGGTATGTGGGGGAACAGATCAAGGCCCCTATGGTGAGGGAGGAAATGGGAGTGGGGCTGGGGCTGGGACAGGGGCTGGGGCAGGTGCTGCCCAACCAGGGGGCAGAGCAGAGCATGGAACAGAGCCGTGGGTCATCCAGTGGGCACGGGGGTGGCGTGGCTCCCGCCACCATGCACAACCCCGGAAGGCATGGGGGGGTGCCCCTGGATCCGTGTGTGGGGCAAGGGCAGGCTGCCACTGTGGGCTGGGGCTGGGGCAGTGCCCGGCTCTTCCCAGTCAGGGGCTGGGCCAGGGCTGCACTTGGGGCAGGTGATGGTGGTGCTTGGAGTGGGGCTTGGGGGAGCTGCAGCCACCCCAAAATTTGCCATAGCCCCTGCTTCCAGCATCGCTGCTGCCCACCCTAAGTGCAGCCTGGCCCAATCTCCAACCCTCACACTGGGAAGAGCTGGACACCACCCCAGTCCCAACCTGCAGTGGCAACCCACCTTCATCCCATGTGCAGATAAAGGGGCACATGTACCCCATGCCTCGCTGGGGTGCATGCAGTAGTGGATACCACCCCCACTCTCCGTGCCCCCTGGACAAGCCATGGCTGTGTCCCATGCTCTGCTCTGCCCCGGCTGGGCAGCAAGTGCCCCAGCACCACTCCCACTCCCTCCATCACTGCAGGGGCATTGAGCTGCACCTCCCATGCCCCTTTCCCTCCCCCAATCACCTTCCCCACAATAGACTTACCAGCTGAACCCATCTGCTCTCCATGTTGCAAGGCTGCATTATCAGTATCAGTTCGGTATCGGCCAATATGGCTTGTTAAAAATCAGCCATTGGTATTGGCCCAAAAAATCTCTAAAGGTGCACTCCTACTAACTACTTTTAGAATCCCAGTTATCTAGTAATGGGGAAAGAATATTTTTGTATCTGCTCATAGCCAGGCTTTTATATTGAGATTATGCCACAGCAATCCATAATTTTTTGTGACTTTTAGAAAAAATGATTATTTTATACTCAGCCAGTGGCCACTAGGAGTCAGAGTTCAGCAGTTGAGATCACCTGGCATGTTCATACAAAACTTAAATGCCATAAGGATGTCCTGCTGCCTTGCATAGGGGAATTTTTTTTATTTATTTTTTTTGAGTGATCCTAGAAAAATTCCAGGTGCAAAAAAAGGATCTCAGACTTCAACTCTGGGCTTGTCCAAATTCTATTTCAACTAAATTTAAACCTGAATTGAAAATTCTGTAGGAAACTCAGGAAATGCAAAACATCATCAAACCTAAACCCTTCTTGTTCCTGTAAGAGTTCACATCAAATGCCTGCAGATCATAAGTTTCTTGTAAAAATCACGATTCACTGATCAGCTGCCTACCCTCTTCTAATGCCTACCATTTTCTATTTGTTATTAAAACCATTTTGTATTTGTTATTATATAAGATCTGGAGTCCCCTGTGGTTCAGTGGTAGAATCTTTGTCTACTACACAAGAGGCCTGGGTCCAGTTCCCAGACACTTATACAACTACAGCTATGGAGGCACCAAACGTCTGGTCTTTGGATTCTGTCTCAGTGACCTAAAGGGAGGATGGGAGATCTAGGCAGCTTCCACTCCTCCAAAAATTCCTACCCAGGCATATGCATTGAAGGTCTGGATGCCCTCATGCACACACCATGATCCAGAAGGATCAATGGTTGCTACCATTATATAAGACCCTACAATAAGGGAGGAAAAAAAACCAAACAGGCCCACAATAATAGACGCTCTTATTAGGAAAAAGTCATCATCCACTGATCTGTAGTATCATAAAAATGAACTGAAGCTAGAGATGTCTGGAAGACAAATATCCTAACTGTTTAGTGTTGAAGGACAGGGTAGGTAACATTAACTTTGCTAATTGTTTACCTGCTTAGCTAATCTAACATAATCCAACTTGATTAGCTTTTGATTTCATGCTGGGTGAGTATACTGCTAGTATGTGCCTTCTGATTAATTTGTGGACCATACCGAAAAGTCATCTTTATAACATGTTTAATGCTCCAACACTGACAGGGAACAGCAGATAGATAGAAGAAGCCCAACTGTATTGTTATTAAAAGGATCGTTAAACTCGGCATTATGGAAAGGGCTTGTTTTGGATTACATTAAAATCTCTCAATTAAAAACGAAGCGTAAGCAAAAGGTATCCAGAAGAAATATTTCAACTGCAAGGTGCTACATAGTTTCATTTTACAGAACTATATGACATGACAGATACCCATTTTCTTCTATTCTGAGTTCCCCACAAAAAGAGTCTCATTCGTGCTTTGAAAGCCGCAGGGCTGTGCCTCTTAAGACTTAGACTCCAAACAGCTCCATGAGGACTCGTATCAGGATTCCAGATTCTGTGGGAATTCTGTGCCCGCTGAAATATTACAATTATATAATTTTGTATGATTATCTATTGCTTTTACTGCTATAGAGTCAACATTTTCTTGTAAATAAGTGGATGTGTATTGCCTTGAATAGAGGAAAAAGGAGATTGCTTAGGGGTAGCATTTGGTCACTAGAATTAAATGCCACCTCTTCAGAGAGGTTTCCTGCCCCACAAGTTACATTAAATAACATGGCATTGAAGTAAATAATAAACCAATACATTTTAAAAAGTACAAGTGGAATTTTAACGCTATTGGGCTGTATGATTCTAGCTATAGATGCAAAAAAACAATCTCTGTGGATTTGCTCTGTGATTTGCAACAGGTTACAGAGTTCACAGATTTCATCTTCAAGTCACTGGTTCAAGTTTAGATTGATAGTGACTGAAAGTCATTTCTATCTGACACTTCTTGTGAACAGTTAGCAGCATCGATCCATTTCCTAATGAACGCCTGGCCATTGCCTGGAAATTACTGTCACAATCTGATCTCTCTACTGGCAGTCCTACAAGAGAGGTCTCTGGGGCCTATCTAGCACCTAGTTTATGACAGTAAAATTCGCCTACATTTCAAAACAATGCTTGTTAACGAAGGATATTTTGTTCCTCTTGGGAGCAGACTCTTCCACTTACTGGAAAATGGACAAAGGACCAATGCTATCAGTTGAATGCCATTGTTATAATTACAACATTTAACAGGCTGGCCAACATCATGGAAACCTGTTCATGGAATGGTAAATTAGACAATCCCAATGGATAAATTAAATCAGAAATAAATGGTGTGGAAAGCAACAAGTTAGTTCAGCAGAAGCCTAAAGAGTTTGCAAAACTCCAAAATAGTTTTAAGGTTGTAGGGCACAACCGCTTGTGGTGAAATATCCACCGTGATGCTACTAAGTGGTGATATTTTGCAAATGGTAAATTTCTATGTCCTTTTTTCCACATGAAGGAGGAAAAACTGAAATTCAAAAAGTCCTCTACATATAGGAAACAGGTACATAAAAGAGAAGAATATAGTTAGAGAAATATATATTTCAAAATTAAGGCGCTATATGCTAGTGTTTCTATCTGAAAGAATGTCTGAGTTACTAAGACATACACCATGTGAATACAAAGATATACTCCTGAAGTAAGAAGAAGTTACTGATGGGACTTATTAATACCCTCTTCAATATATAGTCGAACGAAAACAAAAATATGGACATTTAATAAAACATCCACTTCGATCCAGAGAGCAGAGCACTCATTAAAATAGCTGGAGCCTGGTTATTAAGTGCTAGCTAGCTACCACTGCACGAGTTAGTTGGGACTGAATAAGGCCCTTTATTTTAAGGTCAGTGAACAAACAATTGTCCACTCCCAAAAACTCCTATTGAGTGAAGTTAAAGGGAGTTGCTCTTATGTAGGTATTATATAATCAAGTCTGTTGAATCCATCTCCTGCTGTTTAATTATATAGATCTTTTAGGTTTTTGATGGGCCCGGGTAAATAATGAACAAACAAAAAAATCTGCAAGTATTAATTTAAATTTTAAAAAGAATAATTTTGCCCTTATTTGAGCCCTTCTTTATGTTGGCTTTCCCCCAAAAATGAAATAATCAAGTTTTGCTGATTTGTTAATTACAAGTGAATTTCAAAGTTAACCAGAAATATTAACAGTAACCAAACTTTATATCTGCATGAACAATGCAGGCACAATCACTTGCCAATTCATCCCGTCAGGGAACTGGACTGAGACTTCTCTGACCAACTTCACAGTATTCACAGGATTAAGCTGTAGCACAAAAATGTTTCAAAGACAGTTCTCAAGGTCATGGAGGGATAAAGGATATCATGGACAGGTATAGCGGAAATCAAGGTCTAGTGATAGATATTCTAAGGGCGCATCTACACAAGACGTTTACTGCAGAGCTGCCTAATTAGCTCTTCAGTAAAGTCTTGATGTCTACACATGCGGCCCTATTTGGCTGCAGGAAACTAATTAACTCCACTGCTGATCAATACTTGTAAATGTAAGTACTATCCTGTGGCAACATTCTTTAGTGCGCAGCAACGCATGTGCAGACAGTGACCCGGCTGGCTGGGGCACAAGGATGCTTCAGCGTTGGGCTGCCTGCCAGCTAGCATCCTCATCCCCCAGCCAGCCCCTCTGCAGCACGCTGAGCTGGGTTGGAGCATCCCTGGGCTGGCACGCTGAGACTCCCCAGTAAAAAGTGCTGTGGTCCCGGGTGCACGTGAAGACATGGCACCTGGGGGCACTAAACTCTGGCATGACAGGCACCAGAGTTTATTGCTTTGCATTAATTTCATGTGTGATGCATTCTAAGAGTAGAAAGGGAGCTGAATTAATGCTGGTTGTAAATTAGCTTTATTTGTTTTTCACCTTAGTCTCACATTTGACATTGCTTCGTGTATCTTTAATGCTCATGCTGAAGATGGGAATCATGCTTAAAAAACCTATACTTTACTTCTGATTGTCCTATTTGGTCATGACTTATCACATAGTAGAAAAAAGAGGTGACCGTTTGTACAGAGACAATGAGACTTGATGAATCAAAATAAAGTAAATTACCATCCTGACACAAGACATATATAAAAATCTGGGGAGATAGTTCTATGTTAAGGAGAAACTGAATATAATTGAGGACTGAATAATTTAACGATTACCTGGGGCAGCTTTAAATGATGAACATTTTTACAGTTTATTGCAATGGTGCAGGGCATCAGCCTTTTGCTCTTTGTGAAGATTCCTTCTTTTTCCTCTGCTCAATTCTTGCTCTGCTCCCAGTCAGCATATAGGCCAAATTCTGTCCTTAGGTGAGGGAGAACAACATCCATTTGGTCAATGAGTCCCTTGTACATCCAACGGATGCATTTTCCCCTGGGTATAGGAATCAACTTAACTCATTTATGTACTATATTTTCCCTGAGAAGAATAACTGTGCTGTATCATTTATATCAGAAGCATGTAAATTATGCAAAAAACTGAGACGTGATTCATGCATAAGGGTAGAATAATGCCTTTATAAGTTACTTTCACAGGTCAAGAAAAAGTGATTATTTCCATGACTACCCAGCAACCGTTAATTGCCATAATAGAGCCCTTTATTCACACATAAGTCATTAGGCTTGCAGACTACAGTGGAAAATCCCATGAGGAAACATAACTACAAAGAAATTTCCAAAATGGAACTAAAAGATGGAAAAAATATGACAGCAGTTGAGCGTTAGGGAGCATGATACATGCAACATCATTAGTCGTCCATATTTACTATTTTGCGAGAAAGCTATACAAATATTTGCTAACATATAGGACTTCCATTATTGTCCATAATCTTCCCAGCTAACATATCCATTTTTTGTTTCTGGACAGAATCATATTAAGAGAATTATTAAACTGTCAACTGCTCCCTTCTTGATCTTTTTATTACTTATTTAGGTTGCTGGAAAAATCCTGGATTATCACCATGGTGTTTTAAGAGACAAAACCATCTTTTATTGGCTGCACATTTGATGGTGCCCACTTTATCACTAATGGAAAGCTAGTCCATTGAGGACTTTCTGGAAACAACGAATGTCTGAAGCTGTGACATTGAAAGGAATGATAGCTGATCCCCATAATAAATAATGCAGAGTATGAGCTCATTGGGCTAACTTAGATGATGATTAATTTTGATTTTGAATGCTTTCCCCCCCCAGGCTAATGCTGATCCAACTATAGGTAACATGCATTTTTGTAATGTTTTATCCTACTGAAGGTACTTCCACATTTTTAAGTTCACTATGTGAGCAAATCATTCTGACAGATATTTGGTTTTGGGGGTCCTGTATTTCTTGGATACTTAAACCTAGCTTCCTACAGAGCTAAGCTGATACAGCCTTTACCCTGCAGCCCAAAATAAGGAATAGATACAATAAGGATTTAGACACCTGAAGTCAGATGTGTAGGGTTTAGGCACCCAAGCTCAAAGTGATGGAAGTTCCACTCTGGTGCTTTAAGAAGCTAAACACTGCAGGCCCTGTACTTTCTGGCCTTAAAGACACCAATGCACCTGTAGTTCTGCATCTCCAAATGCCCAGAAGTGTCCCATCCACCAAAAGGTTGGGCAGCCCCCACTACCAGCTTGTGTTTCAGTGGAACCAGATCCAGAAACTAAGCAGTCCTCTGATGTAGTCCCCCATTTCAGTCCAGGAGGCATCCTCGTGGTATGCCTAGCGCACGTAACTGGAATGGGCTGACCCCAAAAAATGCAGATCGTTTAAACCAGTGGAAGTGGTGGCAGCAACAGCCCTCTTTCATATAACTGCTCAGTGATAGCAGCATTTGCCAAGGAAAGGAGACTACCTCCTTCCGGTTTAAAAGGAAGCGGTGCTCCCCACTTACCTCCAACAGAAGTTCTGGGCTATGCACCCCAGTTGGATCCTACCTAAGCTATAGAAAGGGGTGGGATTGCAGACATGTACCTGCTATTAACTAGCTCTAGGCAACCCCATGGTGACTTTAGGCAGCTCCCTGTTTAACATGGTAGCTGTTTTGGATGCCTGCCTGAGGCACCCTGTGCCTGGTGTAGTGAACTTGGTCCTCTAACATAAGTGTTCCAGATTCCAGCCTGAGGATCAGGTATCTAAGTTTTAGGCACGTGATGCTTTTGATGCATCTAGCCCTCGTTTCATTAAAACAATAGGAGCACACTGTTGCAGAGACTGTAAATGCAGTAGCATCCTATTGGAAGAAAAAATAGTTGTGATTTTTACAGGGTGTTTAATGCTAACTTCTAAATGAAAGCAGCACTCCTACAACTTCTGGGCTATACCCGTCTGAACACACAGGAGGTGCCTATTTGTTTTCTTCTGCTAGTCAGCAGGTCACTGCTTGTGCTTCCTGTTTCTATTTGCTAAGATGTCTGAGACAACCTTAGGTTAGATATCAGGAGGCGCTTAGGTTAGATATAGAGAGGCGCTACTTCACAGTCAGGGCGGCTAGGATCTGGAACCAGCTTCCAAGAGAAGTGGTGCTGGCTCCTACCCTGGGGGTGTTTAAGAGGAGGTTAGATGAACATCTTGCTGGGGTCATTTGACCCCAGTACTCTTTCCTGCCACGGCAGGGGGTCGGACTAGATGATCTGCTCAGGTCCCTTCCGACCCTACTAACTATGAAACTATGAAACCTGCAACCCAGCAACTGCTGCTTTCACTTGCTAAAAACATAGTCTCTAAATAAAACGTTGAGTAGTTTTGAACGTGCAGTGTTTTCTGGAAGTGAAAATTCGACAATTAACACAAAGTCATTAGATGGCTGAAAAATAATCCAAGCCATTGTTCAACTTTCACTCAATGCCATGTTTAAAAGACGTTCACTTGCGCAAAGATCCATTCTGTGATGAATCATGTTATTCATCGCAGGATTGTGTTTTGATGACTAACAAAAAATTCAGGTTTACAGAGTCAGCCCGATATAAAAATATCTTTAGTACCACATTCTGCTATTGCCCAAATATATCCATAGGTGAACATGGATACTCAGAAAACTCATGAAACTTGTTTCCTTCCTTTCCTACCAGAATGGAGCAGGGAATGAAGGCAGATAGCATATCTGCGAGATCATCCTTATAAGTCCCAGACTATAACTGGAGAAGGCATTTTCCTGCCATGACAGATGAATGACATAGTGGATGCTCTAGTGAATCCACAGGGGGAAAAATATTACAGGAGTTAGTTTCTGCTCACAGATTCCACAAAAGAAACTATCCCATTATGTAGAGACTGCTGTGGTGAGCAGGTAGTCCTTGACTTTATACATTTCTATCTCAGCTGCACTAAACATGGTAGAGACAGGGAGAAGCGTCCCCAGGTTTTAGTAAAAGGTAAAAGATTCCCACATTGTGTTCCTCCTCCTTTAATGGTTTAAGACTCTCTGTCCCATGTTCCTCTTACTTTTGGGGTCGAGGTTGAAACAGCTAGACTAGCAGGACTGTAAAGGAAACCAATTCTATACTGCCTGGTTCACCTATGAAAAATCAAGAACTCAAAATACTGAATTTTTCTCATATTTGAGTTGGATGCAGTAAGCCCTTTTCCTATTGGGAACAACCTGTAGGGATTCTCCCTTTCATCTGAAGCTTCTTCTGTTGGTAGTACTAATTTCCATTAAAAAACACATCATTCAAGTTGTACATTCAGCTGATATGTAAGTGCTCTAAAAGGTTCTAAAATTTAGAAAGATTAAAGATGAACCTCCCTCCCCCGCATTATTGAAGTCCCATTCTTAGTGCCCCTATGTCCCTACACAGAAAAACACTCTGGAAACTTAAGATAGCATCTTTTCCTATCACTGGTCACATTGTTCAGTCTAGTTATGCCCTTTGCTCCACTCTGTATGGGTTGTCTCTCTATGTAGAGTGTAAGTCTTTGGAAAAGGGACCATTCTACTATTCTGTGTTCATAACTAAATGAAGGTAATTAGAAGTTGATGGAGCCATAGTGAACTTTTCTAAGATGTGGTCAATACTCAGTGCTAGGCTCTGTCAGTGACTAACTCGTATCTCAGGGCAACAGCTTGGCTTTTCCACGTTTTGTGAAAACTATGATACCGCTGAGTGGTTATCAAAGCAAGTTTAAAAAATAGTAATTTTAAACATTCAGGAACAAAAGAACCAAAACATTTCATAGTTACAATATACTGAAACACTGTTATTGAATGACGTATCTATTTACTGGATTTGGACAGGAAATGCAATATAGCTTGGCTTACCTAGTGATCACTTCAGGCATTTAATCTAAATGGTCATTTTGGAGTTTTAAAGATGAAAGGAATACCATGCAATCACTGAAACCAGCCGTTAATAAGAGAAAGCAAACAGACAAGGGAGTTTTTAGAGTTTAACAATGTAGATAAAAAATACTTTTATATTTCCAAGTGATTTTTGAGGCACGGGTGCTTCAGACAGTATAGGAATAGTGCAACACAGCTTTTCAACAATGCATTTTTACTTCTTGAGTTAAGGTTAGTTCACCTATATTGATCCGCTGCTGGTGCTTACTCTCCATCAACTTCCCACAACCCCGTTTTGTAAGAGGTCTGTGCACACAATAGATATAGCACTAAACTTAGGGGGGGAAAGCAAGTAAGGATATTTACACAACGACAGTTGAAACTGCCTCCTTGCTCCATTCGGTTCTTTAAGAATAAGAAAGCTGGACACTCAAATTCTTACATTTTTGTCTGTTATGTCCAATGGGTTTTTTCCCAAAGCAATTAATGAACTCCATTGTCTTCAGACTATAACTAGTTACATTATAAAAGAAGGAGTGTAAGAAAGAAAGGAGCAGAGAAAGAAAGAACGGAGAGACTACAACACTAGCCAGTCCTACAAGCTTATACAAAACTATGGAGCACTACAGTAGTTTCTGGTATTCTCAGTTTACTGAAGAAAGAAACACCCCCCAGCTTAGGTGCAGTAAATAGTCTTGCTGATTTGACTGAAAATACTCCCCGTGTGTCTAGTTAAGTATACACAGAAGCCTTTAAAGGTTCAGCACCTAACATTTTGGCTCTTTCAGATGATGGACCTTGCTTCAACATGGATTCTGCACAATGAAATGGCAAGAATTTGGAGCTGTTCAAGCTCTATGGTAAGGTTAGGGGCTGAAATAAAGAACATATAAAAAGCTATTATACTACGTGTATTTCCAAGAAAAAATCCTGAGCAGAATGGGGAGGGGGAAATCACTTTATTCACTAGTGCCTAATCCATTCCCTCATCTAAGAAATAAAGAAAGGGTAATGCTTCTTCTTTTTTCTGTAAGATTAGCTTATATAAATTCAATGAAGGCACTGTACCTAGGTTTTGGATGGCTATTCTTTTAATACTGAGCCCACAGAATTAAAGGAAGGAAAGTAACAGAATAATACAGTAGTATACAGTCTCCAACAGAAAGTAGAAATTTCTCCATCCCTCTTCAAAGTAAAGGTGAAAAAGAAAAGTTGGTTCCTAGTGATCTTTTAGTTCACGTACAAGCACACGCACATGTAAAAATGGAGCAAAATCATTCCAGATTTACATGAACCTAAGAGAAGTCGTTATGAGATTGTCTCTGTTATCTAAGTGCTTTTTGGCATTCAGACAGAATACTGATTAAGGTTATTACTGATAAGAAACACTGAGATAGTTAGTGCTTGGTCTGAAGCCCACTGAAATCAGTGGGATTCTTTCCTTGGATCAGACCCACAGAGCCCTCTATATATGTAAAAATTAAGTGTGGCCCTACTCTTTCTGAAATGCTTTCCCAATACAGTCTGAGCAGGAACTGCTGAATGTTTGGCAGTATTGGGCAACCAGTCCAGAAGGCTCCCTTTTCTATCACATTCCCTTGGACGGCTGGAGTATCAGTGAATTAATTGACCATGCTGGCAGAAGGGAATGGCAAGGCTTGCAGACAGATATATAGTTTGAATATAATGGCAGAGATAACTTATGCAGGCTGGAAGCCAAATACTTAGTTTTTCTCCATAAAAAAGGGGAACTAATGATGCCTGGTAAAGAGGAATTTGGGGTGAGGCTACCTGTTCAGAAGAAAAAGAAGTCCTTTATAATTCATCAGCCTGTACCAACCAGCATCTCAATCACACAGCTTGAATGTTTGATTCTGTTCCTCTTCCCTTTGCCTTTCTTTCTCTCTTGAGATTTTAAGGTCTTTAGGCAGAGACCATGTATTCCTTTGAGCCCCTAATGCACAAAGGAACCCCAATCCCAATTTTGATCTTTGACCTAACTCCGGGAACAAATGGTAATAATGATAAATGTTTTGCATTCAGTTGTGGAATTGCTCCTTCAAGTTTAGTCCTGTCTTTCTTCTCCCAGCTCTGGCATTTTCTGCATGCTTTTCTTTTACTTATTCCTCGCCAAAAAAAATCCAGGCTGGCATAATTTCTTGGCAAACTGCACAATTCATAGATTTCAAATCTGGAAGGGACCCTGGGGGGTCATTGGGTTCAGCCCCGCTGCACCAGGCAGTGAAGACAACTGGGAGTCAGGAGACCCCAGCCAAGGTGACCATCTAGTCTCGAAGATTTCCAGGGTAGGTGATTGCAACACCTCTTGAAGGAGCTTATTCCAGAGTGTAGACACCCTAGCTGTGAAGAAGTTTTTCACAACATTGAGCCTGAAATGGTCTTCCAGGAGTTTGTGGCCATCACTGCTGGTTTTCCCCAAGGGTGTCTTGGTGAAAAGTTGTTCACCGAGCCCTTGATGTACGCCTCTGATGTAGGGGTAAGCCACTATCAAGTCCCCTCTCAGCCTTCTCTTTTTCAGGCTAAGGAGTCCCAGATCCCTCAGCCTTTCCTCATACGGCTTGCTGTGCAAATCTCTGATCATACGGGTGGCCCTCCTGTGGACTCTCTGGTACTTTACCATGTCCTTGTTGAAGTGTGGCACCCAGTTGGACACAGCACTCCAGCTGCCGTCTCACCAGTGCTGAGTCAAGTAGAAGAATCACTTCCCTAATTTTGCTGGAGATGCACCCATTATACATACCATGATATTACCCATTATACATACCATGATACATACCATGATATTATTTGCTCTTTTGCCCACAGCATTGCACTACCAGCTCATATTCATACTGTGGTCTATTATACCCCCAAGTCCCCTTCATTTGTGCTGCTGGTCAGCTTGGCATTGGCAAGCCTGTAGGTATGTAGGGGTGCTTTTGTCCCCAGGTGGAGCACTTTACATTTCTCAACATTGAACTTCATTTGATTCTGGTCGGCAACTTGCCAACCTGTCTAGGTCTGCCTGTATCTGCAGGTTATCTTCAAGCATAATCACGCTTTCCCATAACTTGGTGTCATCCGCAAACTTGGCAAGTGAGCTCTTCACCCGACATCCAAATCATTGATAAATATGTTGAAAAGCACTGGACCAAGCGCTGAGCCCTAAGGGACACCACTGGCCACTTCTCACCAGGACAAGACAGGTCTCTTCATTAAAATTCAGGGTCCTAGCACACAGCCAGCTCCCTACCCACCTAGCTGTTTCATGGTTAAACCCACAATCATCCAATTTGGGATCATGGGATACTAGATCAAAGGCCTTTTCAAAGTCAAGGTATACAATGTCAACCTCCTCTCCCTTATCCAGATGGCAAGTTACCTGATCGTAAAAGGAGATGGGGTTGGTGAGCTGAGACCTGCCCGCGATGAAGCCATGCTGGCTGTCATTCAGAATCCTACCTTCTACCACTTGTCAAAGCACCTGATTAAGAGCTCCGTATTCATTACTATAAAAACCAGCATGCTTGCTGAATCATTAAGAAGCAGATTGGTCAGTAATAATAATCAATATTCTGTTATAAACAGAGCTTGGTATGATTAAATCTGTGTTCTCAAAGAAAAAGAATTTACATTTTAAAATTTAACATTGCTTGAATGTAATATTACTGCACCGGTCTTAATCATTAGCATTAATACATTTCCTAAAAGGCAGTAATTTCTTGTATTAATTATTTCATTTGAACAGACCATTGATATTATGATAATCTCTTAATGCATAAATTAATAAATGAATCTTGGTTATATATGGTTAAATCCTTTCAAACTGGCTGAATATGATGCTATAATGAAAGACAACAAATGGACTGGGATTTAGATTTAGCATCAGAACTGTAAATATGATAGAAAGAACCATACAATATTATCATTGTGCATTTATTTGGTAAGGACCTATAGGAACTCCAAGAAACGCATCATTAGGTGATTTTTCCCTACCTTTTTATTTCCCAAGCCTAAAGAACACACGTGCATGAACAAATGAATAGTGGATATAATTAAAAGGTTTTCAATTTACTTTTAAACATTTCACAAAAAGAAGAAAGGTGAAAATTCAAGAAGTAATTGTTATGAACTCTTTTTTCCTTTCACAATAAAACCCAGATCTCTTGATTCAAGGAATCAGGATTCAGAGTTCACAACAGTTGATAAGAGCCCTTCTATAGATTTCAGTAAGCTTTTGGCTCAGGCCACATTTCTCACTTTCAATTCCACATTTCTCACTCAGGCAATGCTCCCATTTACACAAAAGCATTTGAGATGAAGTAATACAAGGTGCAGTTCAATTCAATTCAAACCTATACTTGCCCTTCTGGCATTGTTGTTACTGCACCATCATGGAGTCCTTCCTTTTGGAAGTACTAAATGATGGCACAGTAACAGCCCGTATTACGCCATGCCAGTAGTGCACAGTTATTGTTGGCCCTTACATCACTGTACTGACCTGCTTTACCATGGAAGCGCATTGGTATGGCAACGTAGCTGCAGTGTCACGGGTTGCACCCGCTGTCACGTGTAGACACGCCCATAGACTCATATTCTGCTTCTCTGGTCCAGTTATATTTATATGCAAAATTTTTTTAAAAACCAACCTCTTCTATGTTTTCAGACTCCAGGCGACACTCAAGAAGAATCAAGAGACCTTTATTCAGCATCTGGAAGTGAATAAACCCACATTAGACAAAACCTAGGTGACACATATTGAAGCCTAGTAGCAACATATAAATAAGTGCTCCTAACCACTACTTTGCAGAAGTGCAATGCTGAAGAGTAAAAAAGCATAGAGCAGAATCATGACCTCTGTCAGCTCAATGGGATGGTTCAAGTATGACATGGAGAAGTTCAGATATAGCTGAACTTGCCTCTGTGGAACAAAGCAACTGGAGTGCGACTCCCATAGCAATACAATCCTCTTATAACCACAAGTGATTGTTACATAAGAAATAAGTTCTCAACTTTATTTGAAAGATTTTAAGAGTTTTACTCCCTCTTCAATGATCTGAGGCTATAACCCACATCTTAGAGAAATTAAAAACACAACAAAGAAAGTAACACTTGAGAGTGTTTGGGGACATTTTACTAAAATACACACTGAAGGGGGATGACAAGTCTCAGAGATGGTTTGAAATCATTTACAAACCCCTGTACATGTTTGAATCACTAAACACAAGCAAAAAATGAAATTCATCGCTACTGAAGGAGACTCCTTCTTAGATGACACATTTGCATCATTAAATTTAAACAGTGACTCACTCCTCCCAGCCTGATCAATTAAACGTGATCAATTGCTAGCGTTAAAGATCCAAATTTAAGGCATGCTTTTGGCTAGCAGCAAGTACTGCCTAATGGCAAGGAGTCATTTTCTTGCTTTGGAGAAGCTCCTGGTTCCCCTGTGATTTAGAATACCACCTGAAATAAAGGAATTACAAGGCTTGGCCTTGATATACGAGCCTATTTAAATCCCTGAGGTGAGACGCAGAGCTAAGGACTACTCTTCCAAAACGGCCTGAACAGGATCATTAAGCAGTGCAGTAATAGCTTGGAATAGGTTCCTGTAGTATAAGGATGAAGCTGTAGTAGGTGTGCTGGAAAGAACTGCTCAATTATAGCAGGTTGAATAGAGCATTGGACACCGCAAGCATTTTAAGATGCTAAGAAGCTGGCTGATTACATATCAATCATTTCTTAACTAAAAGACTAGGACATAATGGAAGTTAGGAAACTACAGCAGCATCTGTCCAAAGAGATCCTCTCTCTTTGGAAAAACTAACTCCTTCTATGGTTGATGGTCAAAGCAAGGAAAGCACTGAAGAGACTGCTGCAGAAGGTCTATCTTCTGGCATGCTAGTTATGATATTAATAGTATTAAGGCAACTTACCTTCAGAAATACTGACCTTCCAAGCTAAAAACTGGACAATAGGGTGTGTGAGGAATTATAGCACCTACACATAAGGTTCATGTAGAATCACAGGAACGATCCTACATATTTCACATGCAATTTAGATATCCATATTTGAAAAATCTGAATGCTGAATTTGCTCACATAATTGTTTTAAAAGAAAAAGGGAAAAAAACCAACAAGTGACTTGGAACTAAATGTTTAAAAAAAAAGTTGAAAATAATGTGGAGATAGGGTAAAGTCTCACTGTATATTTGGCTCTATGGTGGAGCAAGACACCCCTTGAAAGTCCTGTGTAGGCCTTCATCATCGTAGTGTCATAACACAGGATGGAGTAACACCCTGTAGCAGGCAAACTGAGCCTTGACTATATCCCTCCAAAACCTTCTCCCCCCCAATCCCCACTTCCTGGACACACACACACACACACACACACACACACACACAATGGAGCTCGCACAAAAAAGGAAGCACTCTATACTAAGGACAGGAATGACGCATATTATTTTTCTGTGGAGCATCACTCTTCAAAAGCATGGTCCTCAGGCAACAGAACATGCTGCTCCTTATTTTGGTTTTGGAAAAAGCCCGTATCTAATCCATAGCAAATAATGTCCGAAACCCAGCATGAATGAGTACAACTCCATTGGCTTCACTTGAATGGCATTCTCCTGAACTTGGCTCTAATGGAAGTGGCAAGAACACAGAATGAATGGCCCATACAATATCAATTAACTTTACTAAAAATATATTGGCATTTAAGACCCCAATTCTGGAAACACTAACATGAATTCAAGTACCTCTCTTTACATGAAACTCTCACAGTGTTTAAATTGTACGCAGAACCACTAACAGGAGCACTTAGATTAACAAAAGTCAGCATGTGTGTAAATCTTTTGCAGGATCTGGCCCTAAATCTAATCTGGAAGTATTATGACCACGACAACCACTACACATCCAGTCAAATTGCTGTTTGTGTCGCGTGATGAGTTAGTTTCAACTTTTTAAATAGCAGAATCATGAAGGGCAAACAATGAACACCACGCCACTTGGAATTTTCAGAACATTTGTGAGCACATTTATGAAACTTGAGTGATTTTCCAATAAGCTTTGAGAAACTACTAATGCTTCCTGTTAACAACAACACAGAGAACTTACCACGTCTTTGGAGTAGGTCAACTGTGTTCACACCAAGCTAGCCCCTTAGAACTGGGATTCACAGGTTCCTTTTTTAGCAGGGCATTTTATGTTTCTTTTCTCAAACAATTACTACATAATAAACTATTTATTGACTTTGCTTACATACTGTATTTCTGAAAACAAAAAACAATAAATGGCAGTAAAAACAATAAAATGTACAACACTACTGGTTTATTACAAACAAGCCGATAGTGTACACTGCAGCATATTTTGCAGCTCAGTGCATCAGGCTTTCTATTGTCCAGGTGAATGTTCCCTGCTGTAAATTGCGGCGCTATAGCTCTTTTCCAGCACACTCTAAAACTTCTGTGGGTTGAGGTGCCTTAAAACATTTCTAGTCCTTGGCCAAATTTATGGGGAGGATAAAGCTTGGTGGTTTTACACTAAGGCATTTTTAACTTTGATTACCGCACTGGAACATCCAGGCTACACTGGAAGAACAGCTGAAAAACAGATTGGTCACAAGATGCTTCCACCCACTCTAAATAGCCTTTGCAGAAACTACTCTCTGCTTTCTAAAGTAACTTGAAGCAGGCTGGGTTCAATTGTGCTGGAATATATTATGAGAAAAATCTGATCTGTGAGACGATTTGGTAATTTATATTAAGAATTCCCACAAAAGAATTCTACCCAGTTTTCCCCACAAATGTCACTCTAAAGCAATGGCTCCCAACCTTTTTCTCTGCGCACTGTTGCTGGGAACAGAGTGCGGCGGCAGTGGTAGCGGTGGCCCGGGGGTGGGGGAGCTCCCGGCATGTGGCATGGCTCGTCTTTTCTGCGCGGCGCCTCCGGCACTAGCCCCCAACCCTCGTTTGGGTTGCCACCCGGGGTTGGGAAACGCTGCTCTAAAGTGCCCGTGAATAAAGCCAGCATTGATGATCAAAAAAACCCAACAAAACAGCTTTCCTCTCAACACAAGAGTTTAGAAGCCTATGATAGGCTACTTACCTTGTCTTTAGATGCTCGTTTCTTTCTGATCATTCCTAAGTATTTTATATCTAGAAAGTTACTTTTGCAAGAATGACATGTGAACTCAGCTGTTTAGAGTTCCTAAAGATAGAGGGTTTAGCTCAGCTTTATAATCACACTGCATATCATTCTACACCACTCTATACAAAAGCCAATTTGTTGAAATATGCTTTTTTCCCCGGGAGGGATTGTCCCCTAATGCTTGGACTGGGAGTATAGAGGGATTGGATTTTCAGCCTCTTGGGTTTCATCACTGGGTACCTCAATTCTGCAGAGTGCCAGGTAGGTTGGATTCATTGTGACACTTTTGCCAAGACAGCTTTTCTACCTGGGCTTCAGTTTCCCTGTGTATGAAACAGTAACATTATATTAATATTTACATACACAAAAACAGGTGTTACGAGGGTTACTTCCTTAATGATTGTAATGCACATTGTGACCCTGAATGCAGTAAATGTTAAATGTTGTTTTTATTATTTTATACTACCATCACAACACATGGTTTATTCTTCAAGTAGTCTCCACTTCTGTGCACTGCAGAAATGAAGAGGCAGTACATTACCAGAATAAATTCTCTAGCTAGTGCCGCAATAATTTCTTGCCCAGAAGAAATCAGCTTCTTTTAATATATCTCCAATCACGTCAGCAATATTCTGGGCCAATAAGATATTGCCTATCAATCTCTGATGAGCACAATGGTATAACAAAGTAATTTAAAACAGTGTTTCTTACATGCCTCTCTACTGCAAGATTTAAGTTGACCACCGAGACCAGAAATTTTCATGACTAAACTCAATATCATAATATAAATACCTACATAAGAGGATCCTCTCTACATATCATACTTGTCACATGGACATTTTCATCTCAGCACATTTCTAGCGATGCCGTTTGCTTTTGTGGTTCCAACTATACATCTTTTTGTTCACCATCTTAAAAATTAGAATCCATATAATACTTCTTAATAAAGGTAGCAATCTGGCCTCCAGAGAAAATGACAAATTGCACTCCCTCTGTGAGCTGACAAAAGCAATTTCTTTCACTGTTATCTGCGGCGTACCCTCTAAAGTACAGAACTACGTTCCATTCTTCCTTCAACACCTCACTGAAATTTCCTGCCTCCTATACCTTTGCTGTGTCCCCTAGCACATGGTCTAGCTGCTTTGTGAATCCTTCGTGTTCATTTTCAGCTCTCACGACCCATCACAACAGCTCAGCAAAAATTTGACACAGGGAAGAGATTTAATGAAGGAAAATCTCCTGAGTTGCATGCGTTTTTATGTTTACTTTCAAAACGATAGCTGGTCTTCATTTAAGAAAAGCCTTGAACTCCACGGGGCCTTAATACTGCACCACAGACCTTGATGGGAGCTTTGCCATTGATCCAGTGAAGTGCAGTTAGGCGAGACATAAGTGGATCATTTTGATGCTCTTACTTTGGATCGTGGGTGCAATCCAATATCCTTCCACCATCCCAAAGGTGAGCAGGTAAATTCAGCCTTCTTGTTGACTTGCTTTTCAGCCACTTGGATTAGCTTCTAAAATAAGCACTCATTTCCACCAGTTGTTAACACAATTGGTAGCTACAAGTCAGAGGATTACAGCTGTCAGCTCACCTCATGTAGGCCACCCAAAGAGCAATCAAGCAGTAATAAACTTCACTTGCTGTCTATATTGCCTTGTGCATGACAAGCAATGTATTTCTCAGAGGAGACAAAACCAGGTTTGAAGATGTTTAGATCCATCCGCCAAGCTGAGGGTTACACTCCAGGCTCATCTTTTTTTTCTCTGATATTGGGGATTTGTTTTTCCTTCTTCCCTAGCGTGGGGCATGGTCCACTTCCTAGGGTCCTCCAAGCGTTGTTCAACTAGCAAACACCTAGCTGTTGCTGGGGCCATGGCTGGTCTCTTCCTGTGGCACACTGGAGGGGATCTTTATCAGAGCTTTGAAAATGCCAGAGTGGGTGTTTCTGTGGACCCTTTTGAACAGATTGCTCCCTGCCAATACAAGGAACTGGACCTGTTGGGCTGGGAGGAACTTTTAATCCCAAAAGAACATACAACTTTCCTTATCCCTCTGGTCCACCCCCAGCCAACCCCACCCTGGAAGTAATTCATATAGAGAGCTACACCTTGCAGTGCAACTTGCAGGTCAACAGGCCCAAACTATCCTACGGGAAAGCAGAAGGTCCATCAGGGTGAGTGTCCTACAGCCAGCTCTCTTAAATGAAAGATTCGTCTCAGGGCCCTTGGTGGTAATAATGGGCTAGGAGAGATTCAGTTACACACAGAAGCCAACCCCAAGCCATGTGGGGCTTTATAGGTCAAGATGACCTTGAAAGTCGATCAGGAAAGCATTGGGGGGCCACAGGGAATCACAAAACACTGTAGACATGCACTGTCACTGTGAAGCATCTTTTAACACCTGCCAATTCTGATGGTGCCATATTGATTTGGCGGGGTATCCTCACTGCACAGCTCCTTACAAAACTTCAAGTAAAGTATAAAGCACTCTGGAAAAATAGTGGAGAAATCCTCAAGGGCAAAAGTGTCACCAAAGTCAACTTAAATCAAATGAGTGATAACTCCACGGGGAGAACAGGAGGCATCAGTCATCAGTATGCTTGCTTAATATCCCCTGTTTTGGAATATTTCTGCTGTCAGTCACTCTCCTCATCTGCAGAGCCGCCAGGAAGATGAACAGAATGACTCTTAGCAGACTAAAGCTACGGACCATTGAAAACAGTCCCTAACAAGAATATTTAACAAGCATCTGAGATTGATGATTTACTACTTTTACATATATATCTAGTTAAAAGTGCCAGATTAACAGCTCTGGAAACTAGAGACAAATTCTCCACTCCCGTAACAGGCATAGCATGAAGAACAGTTAGGCTCCGGAGCGGTGAGAGACGCGCGGGTGAAAGCCTGCTGCGCCCCCGCTCCCCCCAGACACCCCCACAGCAGCCTGCTGCACCCCTGCTCCCCCAGACACCCCCTCAGCAGCCGCAGAGCCCCCTGCCGACCCCCAGCACAGCCGGAGGTAAGTGGGCTCGTGGTGGGAAGGGGTTAACTCCTCGCTCCCTGGGAGGAGGCGGCTGCATGGAGCTGGAGTCAAGCCCCCGCCCAGGCCCCTACTTGGCCCAACCCCCCAGGGAAAGAGAAGAGAAGGAGGAGGTACTCACCAGTCCCCCTCCTGTAGAGCAAAGCATCCACGCCAGAAGATAGGTGGCTGATCCAGGCTGACGTGGACAAGCTCAGCAAATGGGCAGACGAGAACCTGATGGTGTTTAACACCGAAAAATGCAAGGTTCTCCACCTTGGGAGGAAAAACCTGCAGCACCCTTATAGGCTCGGCAGTGCTACGTTGGATAGCACTACAGAAGAAAGAGACTTGGGGGTCATCATTGACCACAAGATGAACATGAGCCTGCAATGCGATGCTGCGGCTAGTAAAGCGACCAAAATGCTGGCATGCATCCGTAGATGCTTCTCGAGCAAATCCTGGGACGTCATTCTCCCCTTGTACTCGGCCTTAGTGAGGCCACAGCTGGAGTACTGCGTCCAGTTTTGGGCCCCACAATTCAAAAAGGATGTGGAGAAGCTTGAGAGAGTCCAGAGGAGAGCCACGCGCATGATCAGAGGTCAGGAAAACAGACCTTACGATGACAGGCTGAGAGCCATGGGACTCTTTAGCCTGGAAAAGTGCAGGCTCAGGGGTGATCTGATGGCCACCTATAAGTTTATCAGGGGTGACCACCAGGATCTGGGGGAACGTCTGTTCACCAGAGCACCCCAAGGGATGACGAGGTCGAACGGTCACAAACTCCTGCAAGACCGTTTCAGGCTGGACATAAGGAAGAATTTCTTTACTGTCCGAGCCCCCGAGGTCTGGAACAGTCTGCCAGCGGAGGTGGTTCAAGCACCTACATTGAACACCTTCAAGAGTAAATTGGATGCTTATCTTGCTGGGATCCTATGACCCCAGCTGACTTCCTGCCCTTTGGGCAGGGGGCTGGACTCGAGGATCTCCTGAGGTCCCTTCCAGCTCTGATGTCTATGAAATCTATGAAACAGCAACCCCAGCCTCACTCATAAAACTGCCCACTCAGATGTACCTCTCTCTCTAATTTAGAGGGGGCAACTTTCATTTACAAAATAGGCCATTCAGTTTCCAAGCCCTTCTCATAAATCTTCTTGGTTTTTTTGTAGTGGTTATGGTTACTGGAATTTATTTATTTATTTGGTATTTTTTATGTATGCAACAAATCATTCTTACTAATTTTAAGCAACAGGTCTCACAATGTGTTCAAAGGAAAGTTGATGTCATTTATAGTGATTCTGCAGATGGACAAACCAAGGCAAAGAGACAAAAGTGACTTGCTCAAGGTTAGATGGGAGTTAAGTGGCAGAGACAAGGCAACTGAAGCCTCCTAATCCAGTGAATTTAATCCCAGATCTCAAAAGACAAGAGCAGAATAAAATGGGTTAGTGGATAATGAAGGGCAAATCTAGAGGGGGGTGCAGTGGTGCAGCTGCACCCCCTTGTTTGGATCAGAACATACTGCAGGAGCCTCTAGGGACTTTCTAAAGTCCCTAACAAAGGTGAAAATCCCCTTTCCCTTCCCCACTTTGTGCTCAGTCACACCCCCTCCTCTCTCCTCCCCTTGCATCAGTCCCCTGCCTTGCTGCTGCTCATGCTTTCCCTTCTATCCCAAGTGCAGAGAAAACTTCAGAGCCATTTCTACCCACTCCAGCCAGCAACACCACAGAGAAAGAGTGGGTTCTCCCGCCCTACCCAGTTTCCTGGGAGTAGGCATAGGGAAGGAAAACCTTCACCCATCCCCCCTGCTGCTGTCTGGGCCCCTTTTCCAGCTCAGCTGAACCTAGCAGCAGGAGGCGGGGAATATGGGAAGGGGAGGGAACATGCCTCTGAGCACAAAGGGGAAAGGAAATTTCCACTGTTTTGGGGGGTGGGAGGAGGAAGGAAAGGTGGCTGAGAGCAGAGGGGTGCAGCCACCTCTGTAGTGCCTGGTGTCGCTGCTGCACCTCCCTTTCTAGGCTTCAGCACTGCTGCTTTGTTCCACTTAGCTCTATTTGCCTGCTGATACTAAAATCATTTTGGCTTGTTGCTCTGATCATGTCAGCTTCCTCTTTGATTCCTTCCAGTGGCTTCCCCTTCACCTCCACATTAGATGCAAATTTTCTGTCATCACCTTTGAGGCCTTTGGTAACTCGGACTTGCCTGACTATATGCAGCTGATCATACTAACTCATTATGACAGCTGCCCCAGCTGTGTCTTTACCCTGCATCAAGCAGCTTTTCCCTCAGGCATCTACTTCCTCACACTTAGCCCCTTGTGTGGGTGGGGGAAAGGTGACCTGATAAAATCCCAAGTCACTGTGTTATCCTCTTGAAACCCCACTTCAAGCTTCACCTCTGATGTGGTACCTATAGCCATGTTCACACAGTAAACTTACTGTGCTCCAGAGTGGCATCCTCAAGCACAAGGGATGCTTACCAACCCTCCCCCCCAACACTATGGGCTCCTATACAGGTGCAAGGAGCCTGCTCAAACACGCTGGAAATTCAGTGCATCGGAGCAAAATCGATTAATCAAGGCTGCTGGAGCATGGAAATGAATGTGCTCCAACAGACTCTAGAGTCACGTGTATCGGCGTCTCCACGCTGAAAAATGGTAGTGGGGCGCTTTCAGCTAAAGCTCCTTGAACGAGCTTTAGTTCAAAGTGTCCTGCCACCATTTTTTCAGTGCAGGGATGCTGATGCACGTGACAATCGGGTGCTTTTAATTAGCACGGCTTGCTAATTAAAGCATCCCCCCCATGCCTCCCACAGCATGTGTAAAAACGTCCTGTATCTGCACATTGCTTCAGGTAAGCTGAGTAGCGCTGCTGAGCCCCTGCCTCACTCCTGCTTTACAATAACTATATTAAGAATGAACAACAGTAAATTAATTATAATAAACAAATACATTAATACAATATGTAACTGTTTGGAAAAATCTTCCCAGGTGTCCTTCACTGACAGCAGCTATTCTATTTTATTCCTGGTTTTTTTTCACTCTGCAAGCCTAACATTTAGGGTGATTTGACTGAGTCCTGGCAGTACCACTGACTGTTTTTGATTAAAAGGAACAAAATTAGACTGACATTTATTCATGGGGTGCTGCCAAGCACGATGGTATCTCTGAATTGCACAACTCAACTAGGTCTCAAAATGAGACTAATTTAGTGTGTTGGTTCCATTGACTCTACGCTAGTTCAGGGCCATCACATTTAGAGTCTAAGGACCAACCTCAAAGTTTTGTGCTTGGCAGCTCAAGGTTTTCAGACCATTTAGGTCACAAAGCCCAGATAAGTATCTGTTACATAAGCAGGAAAAGAACATCGAAACAAATATTGATTTCATGCCAATTTTACTAAATTCACACTTATGCAGCATGCAAGTCATCGGCAAAAGGGACCGTTAGATAGGAGAATTAAAACAACCTGTTTTCTCATAATACAATGACAAAAAAGTCTTTCAGATAAGGTATAGAAGCTTTCACCAGCTCTATTAATCTCTCAAAGTTATCTTTGCTTCGTTTTCATTCAAAAGCTGCAATAGACTTGATGATCAAATAATCAACAGATGCTGAGACATACCCAAATCTCTCCAAAGTGCTTAACAACAAGCCACCTAAGGCAACAGTAGTTCTTTTGTATCAGGAACTTGTTTCAAACTCAATAATGACTTTCCACATTAGGTAGTCCACTCAATTGCTCTTGTCCCACCTTTCTTTTTTTTTTTTTTTTATATTCCCACCATCAAGCTGACTATTGCTTCAAGACTGCATCTTCTTGTCTCATTCATATATTCACAACCGCATAAGAATTAATTGAAATCCTAGGGCAGTGCTAAAGTCTGTGCTCAGTGATATCATTGTAAACCCCAAGTACCCCAATTCACCCTTAGGTTACTTCAATAATCTAAACTGAACAAAATATTTTCACCAGGAGCATATATGCAGCCTTGATTTTTTTTCCTCTATAGATGTGGCTTTCACTATTCCTTCCTTATTACTATGCCCATCTTTGACCTATCACTTTTCAACCTACTGTTTGTTTCCTCTACCCTTCCTTTTCTATGTACTTGGCTCCCAATTACCTTTACACAATGGAAGATATCCAGGCGGGCTCTTCTACCTTTTCCTGAGCCAGGTGAAATCTTTCCTTGCTGTTATAACTCAAACTCAGCTTACTAATCTATATCTATATCTATCTATCTATATATCAGTTGTGCTGTAAGCTGTACACACACATACACGTGTGTGTGTGTATGTATGTGTTTCACCTTTCCATGTTCAGATTTGCCCTCCTCCTTTGCATTTAACTTTCCCTTTCTTTTCTCTGTATCTCAACATTTACATTTTATCCCTCCCTTAAAAGCTCCTCTTGCTGTGACAGTAGAATAACGTGAAGAAGGGATGTGCCAGATTCTGGGTATACATGAGAGACTCTAAAGTAACAGCTGAAGGCAAACTATCAGCCCATTTGAAAGCAAAACCAGAGCTCACTTGCCAGTCTCTTTTTGACCAGCTGAGTTTCCCGAGTGTCAGACTATGCAGCTAGAGCTGTAGATAAACTTATACAGGGGACCCTTGAAGCCTGAGTAAATCCCCAATTAAGTGAGTGACAATACTGGGATTTGACTGACACTGTTGGTTACCAGCACTGATAACATGAGTATTAAGATGCTAGCATTCCAGATATTAATAATACTTGAGAACACATCCCGAGTGTGCAAAGCAGGATGGCATCCTCAGGTCTATCCAGCCTCTCAAGTGGGGTGATGCATCTCTCTGCATCAGACACCTGCCTGATCAGGGGAAGTCAGCTGAATGCCTTCAGTTGCACATTTCTCTGCAGACCAAAATTTCAGGTGATCACATATTCCAAGTGTGTACTACAGTTTTCCTCTTCATAGCAGAAGGGAAAGGACATGCTGGTTATCATGCAGGCAACCTTCTCCCCTGCTCCCATTAATGTTTTATTAATACTTCATATTGCATGAAAGCAAATTTTCCTTTGCGTCTTGCATTAAATGATGATCAATATTAGTGTTTGATTCATACCTCGGAAGAAGTGGCAATGAAAGAGAATGGGAGTGAGGCGGGAGTTATAAATTTACCTGGACTTCAATAAGGCTGTTAAAACAGCATGGCTGATGAAATAATCAATTGGACAAGGAGTGGACTAACTAACAGAGCCCAGGGAGTGGTGGTAGAAGGTGAAAGATCAGTTTGGACTGCAGAGACTGTTGGAGCATTGCAGGGATTAACAGCAGGCCCTAACAGGGTCAGGTTTTTTTCATGATTTACTGATGGTCTCAAAAGAGACAGCATTCAGCAAAACAAGGAACATTTGCAGAGGACACAAGGAACGGACATAGTCATGTCAGGCCTTGAAAGAGAGGACAAGAGAAAGAGAATCTAATGAAGAGAATCACAGTGTGAAGAAGTTGGTTTTGAGAAATGAGGAGTGTCTGGATGAGAGCTGTAACTGCTGGGGCAGAGAGAAAAGCCTGGATCTGATGCATTTGATTAGGAAGGAAGAAGCAACGAGATTTGAACATGTGGAGGTGGCGGGGGTGAAGGCACGCGGGGAGCAGAAAATAAGCCGCGAGTTCCAGGCACGCGTGTAACAGCGTGGCGGAGTAATCAGTAGTGACAGAGAAGAGGGTGCTGGGGTGGGGGTTTAGGGAGAGGGCTAAGAGTTCAGGCATAGCCATGTTAAATTTCATTTGACATCAAAATGTGCTTGGTGAGAGACAGAGAGAAAGAGGTGAAGGCTGAGACTGAATGGAGGGGGCTAAGTCAGGTATACGACAGATTTGTGAGTTGAATACTTTTCAGTGGAGATGGCACTCATGGAAATGGGGGGCCTGAGATATGCCCACCCAGTTCTTAATAAGCCATTAAGAAGGGTGTTTGCCCAGGCATTGTAGGCAAGAGTTCCCAGAACTCAGGGAAAAGTTTGGTTTCTCCTTCCAGTTCTCCTCCGCGTCCTACAGGCAGCCTGTTCAGCTCCAGGGTGACATAAAATTGAAGACAATGCGGTTGTTCAATTTTAACTACCTTGCAATAGAAGCTACACTTTAGCGCTAAAAAAAAAAGAACCACGGCTGCCTAAACGGGTGCTCAGGGGTCGGACAGCAGCATTTTAGAGTGGCTCCCGGATAGTTGCTCAATTAAAAATGGCTCACTGGCACACGCATGAAGCCCCCGCACATTTCCAAATGGCCACGGGATGCTTTTTCTAAAGCTTATTTGACAAGGTTTAGAAAAAGTGCCCCCGCAGCCATTTTGACACACGCAGGGGCTTACTACATACGACGGTGCGGCAATGCTGGAGCATTCCCATTAGAACGTGGGGCAGACTCGATTAATCAAGGCTGCTCCAGCGCTTTCTAATTAACCGTGAACAGGCACGTCTATAAGCATCACTAGGTGCTAGTGCCTCCTGCCACACAAGAAAAAACAGGGCCTAAGGAGGGGGAAAGAAAGATAATCACCAGCTCGATACAAGAGGGCCCAGTCTGCCCCTCTACTTTTCAAACAGCCTGCCAATAAGCAGCAAGCAAAGGAAGAGGCTCATGCACTAAAGATGTCCGACTGGATATGTACCTGTACAATTCATCCCTACTACAGGCTGCAGTTCGTAGGAGGTCACAGAATTATACGCATTTAAGTAGGTTTTAAGAACATGTTACTGGAGGATACAGATAGGCATCGGAAAGTCAAATGTACTGCTCATGTGGTTTCCTAAACTCACCTTAGCAGGCCATTGGGTCAGGCTGCTACCCTGGTGTTAATGCCCTGCACATTATAAATCCATGTTTAATTGCTCAAATGTGATGGTCACTCTTAGGGCCACCAGGACATGAGACTGCCAGAGGGCCAATGCCTAAAGCAGCCTATTGAAGAATGAGCCCAATGAGCACAGCACCGTTACAAATTCTTAATGTAAGCTGCTTTACCTTATTAAGAAGAGATTGATAATATCTGACAAATGACCGGAGATAAATTGTTAAGCAAAATGCAAATATGCCAGCAGCAGAAATGGAAAATTACAATAAAATCTTTTATGACCGCTGCAAAATTCAGAGCTAATTTGTCCATTCAACTAAAACTTCAATCTCACTGTTAGCTGTGCTGGATTGCTACATCAGTTACCGTTCTAATTAGATCGCTGTGAAGTGGCGTAGTTGGTAGATGATAGCTCAGATAAAGAAACTGTACAGGTTAGAAAGCTGGTGTCTAGTTCATGCTGGGCAACATTGATTTAAACTGTCTTGTCCTTTAATAGACCCAGACTCTCTCCTATACTCAGTAGGAAACATTTTATATGCTGTACTGTATATTTGGGTCATCGGTTGGTTACTTAACAGTTAATAGAACTGGTGTGGATATCATTTTCTCATTCCATGTCTGTGCTTCTAGAACTGCAACTATAATATCATTTTCAGCCATTAAGGTTCAAGTTTAATGGCTTCACAAAAATATAGTGCTTTTAGACAGGGTGCACATATATTAGCAAAAGCAAAATCCTGAAATTGGTAGAAATAGGTTACAATATTTTAGCTGCTTTCACCACAAAACTCTTCAGTGTAACCAACCAACCCATTTGCAAAGGAAGATCAAATGGTATGGGATAAGGATTTGTGAATCTTTTTCACAATAATTTGTTCTGAGGGGAAAATCTTCCCTTCCTCTGAGTGAGGGCAACCTTTTTGTAGCAGAATTAGCATGCTCCTGCTGTGCAAGTAATGGTGTAAGGCTGCGAATAGGCTTTCTAATAACCAGGTAGAGCCCTGCTGGCCAGGGTTTCCATACTCCAAATAGTTAAACTACAAATAACCTTCACAGTTTAATGAGAGTGAATAACTTTGTCATCATCTAATGAAGTGTGATAAGAAGCGTGGCACAGTTCAGTATGCTGCCCAGTACCCAGCACTTCAGTAAGTCTTGTCTCTGACTGAGGAACATCCAGTTAATGAATGAGCACTGACAGACTTACATTTAAGAGTGGAGATTTCAAGCCATACCCTCGTGTTGTGTAAATCAGTGCTGAAGCCAACTGAGCTACCGTCTAGTTTACACGAGTGGACAGCCTGGCCCTAATGCTCCATTCTCCTAAATCTGAACCCCTTATGTTGGGCACAACAGATCTTGCCTTCTGCGAGCAGCCCAGACAAAAGTTCAGCTTTATTAATTACCACCAAGTGACATTAATCTGACTTTTCTGATACTCAAGGAATGTTCTTTAAAGTTCAAACTCTCTTAAGAGGCTGGAATAAATGTTTAAGGGCTGCAATTAATATGGTTCCTTTTCTCCTCCATGTCAGGATGGCAGTTCTCTCCAAAGACATGCATTGCGTGGTTGCACTGAGGGAAAGAGCTAGCACCAAAGAAGAAATTAAGCTTGGAAGGTATCCTTATGCACTCTTTCTAACCCCTGGGGAGAGTGAGGAGCCTCAGACTGGCTTCCAAAACCAGCAATGCCATGAGACAAAGGTGCCTAGAGTGAATCAGGAGAACCAGCTAAGGACAGGAGTCTATCTTGCTGCACTCTGGGACTTTGATACATGACGCAGGACCTTCCCCCCAGTCTGAAGCCCTTTCCTGAAGGCAGATACTGCTTAAAGAGAGCAGAAGTCATTCTTTGCCTTTCAAAAGATGCTGTGGTAATGGTGCTGTCTCTCCCCTTCCCTTTTGTCAACAGCTTGGTGGTTTGAACACTCACCTGGGATGTGGTAGACCCAGACTCAACTCCCTCCTCTGCCTGAGGGGCTTCAAACCCACATCTTCGTCCTCCCTCGACAATGCCAAGCTTCTGGCTGGACAGCTCTCCCCACTGCTTGGTCTGTGCCACAGAAAAATAACGATTCTTTAGGCCAAAGAGAGAGCGAGCGAGCACAAGAGAGACAGAAAGCACGAGGTTATATTCTTCAAGGGGTAGATCCAGGGGGCTGCAAAGGTAGAGTTGCACCCCCTTTGATTCTTGCTCCACCCAAACTTTAAAACCAACTGCCTGAGAAGGACACAAGCATTTCTATTCAAGTATTGCTGACAGAGTCACTTGACTTCATGACTCATCTTCATCTCCCCGATTCCCGTTACTCTCTCCTCCGCTCCGCAGGTGTTAACAACCCTCTCTCCTTTTAAGCAGACTTGATGTTTCAATATTCAAGCTACCTATTCTTCTACAATATTGCTGTCTGCTTCTTATCCCTGGTAACATTTTACAACCCTGAAGACTGCTTTTAGTTCTGGCCAAAAACCTTAACAAAGGTGTGGTGCTACTAACTCAGGTATAGAAAAAACTGATGGTGACATATTAGAGGCACTGTCGAGACATTCAAGAGGGTTAGACTCTGTTTTATGAATCTGAGTAAGAGATATACATTTCATTATAATGACTACAGAACTAATGACACAATACCCATTTTGCCTAATTTCTGTGGGTTTTTTAAACCACACACACACACACACAACAACATTTTGTGCACAATTTGTGTAGTTGCATTTGCTTTTGCTGTGGTCTTAAACTACACAACATAGTGACGGCCCCCTACCAGATTCACAAAGCTTCTAGTTTCTCTTTGCCTGGAGAAAAATGTGTGTTGTGTTATATGTGGTGATGTATCACGCAGTCTGCACTGTCCTTTTCAAAATCCTAGATCCATGCATACATGCATGCTTCTGTTGCCTAGTGTTTAGGACTCTCACCCGCAGTCACTTTTCTAAGATCTGTTTGTTAATTTTATCCAGGGTGTTTCATACATAGCACTTGCAGCAGGAGCTAAAATCCATGGTCTCTGTGGGGAAATAATTGGAAATATTATGGTACTCAGTCTTGATCTGGCTTAGGTGTCAGGCAGTTGCTGGAATTGCTCAGTTCTGCCAGCAATAGGGCAGTTTGGGGCATGGACCTATCTATCTATCTGGGAAAGAGGCACTGGGTTAGCCCCGGAGTTTGGGTACTCTTGAAGTCGGGCAGAATCAGAAGAGGTTTTAGGGATTTGGACTGAGATGCCTAAATTCCTCCTAAGAATTTTTTAGATCTGGCCCCAAATATATAACTCCTATCCCCAAACCCACAAAGCCTCCTCTTGAGCTTGGAAGGGTAAGTATAAAACAAAGACCAACCAAAAGAGACGGTTAGGGGTGAGGGTAAAATATTTTTAAACAAATATGGAGAAATGAATGAAAAGAAGACAGATGTGAAAGGCAAAAAGGAAAGAAAAGCGACTGAACTGAAAAAAACCCCCGGAGACCAGCAACTGTGCTAAGGCACGGCCCAAAGATCTGGAAGAGTTAGGAGATTCCTACCTGCCAAGCAAGCCCTAAGGGCAGCACCAACGTGCACCAGATGCTTCCTGGTGTTTGGGAAAAACAATTTCTGAACTGGACACTTTGGGATCATTTTCTTTCCGTTACTAGTGTAGACAGCTAACTAGATTTCACGGAGACAAGAGTCCCTGAATAATGATTCCTAAGGAGCTGAGAAATGAGAAAGTTAAGTGTCCCTCTTTTCATAAAGCAGACCAACTAAAAATAGGTCTCACATACACACTTTAAACAGCTTTGTATTTGTTTTCATTAGGCATACAAAGAACAGTATGTTCTATTTGAAAGAGGCTGGAAGTGCCATGCCAACTTACTCGGTAGCAAGTAGTTATTTGGACTGACTGCAATAGGGAAGGCTATTTGCACGCTACAGTTATAGAATATGGTGAAGCATAAGTAAAGCACTGCTGTACTCAACATTTAACAACGGTTACCAGGTGATGATAGCCTATAAGCTACAGTTACTCCTCCTAATTGTGCAGAAATGTATAGGCATCTCAGATACCACTACAGCTGAGTAAGTAAATTCAGAGACAGCCAGCCATTGAACTTAGCCCTTTTGTGTGCGTGCAGATTTTCTGCAAAAGATCAAAATTTCTTCAAATGTATTTGCAATTCATTAGGACTAGTAGTAGAGATGATATCTTTTATTAGGCCAACAGGATTTTTGCAAAAAAATGTCTTTAGTCCTGATCGCCTTTTCCTCTAGACCAATACGGCTACAACCTGGATCCCTTTGTGAGTCACTGAAATCCCTATATACCTATGTTTCTATTTACAGGGTGCTCACAAATGCATTGCTGAAAGCACTGCTTCAGCTATTGGAAATATATCACATATTTGATCTCACTTGACCTGCATGAATCAGACCTCCATTGCAAGGGTTTGTTGGGTAAGCCTAATTTTTGGTGTCCTGTGTCTGGTGTTAATAAGGGATCATTAACTGGCTGGGACTTTCCAAATCCAGCAGTATTCCAGCTCTCAGCTAGTTATAATGGCCCCTTTTTTGCAGCAGACAGGATCAAGATCTGGCTCTGGGTACCAGATTGTTACATTCAAGGGCATAGTTGGCCTCTGAGCAAGAAGGCTAGGAACTGACCAATAACAGTGCAAAAGACCCAAATATGTGCATCCCTAGTTCCTTATTTTCTTCCAGTTCCTCATTCTCATCAGTAATTTCAATTCATCATATAATCCCTTCTGCTCATTACAGCAGCTGTGTGAGAGAGAAAAAAATCATATTAAATTGTTTTTTTCTGTCTTATAATCAGCTGAGAAAATGGCTAACCTGACAGGCTGCAGTAGTTGTGCAGCTGTAAGAACTCTATATTCAAAGTAGGGAGTAGTAAAATTATTATGTGAGTTGTTTGCTTGCAGTTCATGTCAAAGAAAGAGGGCCTGGGCTAACCTTTGGAGAGGAGAAAAGAGAGAATAAATAGATCATTATCCCCTGCAGAAAATGTTCTGCCAGCTATGCTAGATTTATGAATTCACATTGAGGCACCTCTCTATAAGGGACTGAATTGTCTAGTCATTTTTAAAGACAAATATTACAGATGGGTGAATAATTCACTTATACAAATGTCCATAGAAAACAAATTAAACAGGTTGTGTGTACAGGTGATGTGAAATTGGAATAGTTATTCCAGTGACTGTTTGAAAATGAATGCAGTTTTCCAATATGCACTCAGCCAATCTCAGGAAGCAACTAAAGCATGAAAATCTCCCAAAGTCAAGTCTTTTATGATTCTTCCAACATTAGTATTCACGTGAAAAAAGGTTAGTTAAATTGGTCATCGTTGGGCACCCCTACATGAGACGGTACGTCAGTGTAGTGACGAGCTAGGGCAACATAGCTCATCACGACAGCAACATAGCATCGGCAGGCACTAACCATGACACCACTGCTATTGTGCAGTAGGGTTGAACATGACCTGTGTGCCACGGGAACTGTGCGGTCAAGGGCACACGTAGATGCACCTATTGAGTATATAGAGAGTACTACAGCACACTAGAACTGATATTAGCCTTCCTTGAAATAAATGAAATGCTATATTTTACAAAACATGTTTAGGCAGCTGCTTACAGATGTGGAAAAAACACCAAAACAGCGCTTTACTTCAAGCTTGATGCGCCTCCGCATCTAGCGCTGCTCATGCCCAAAAGAGGAATCACAATAGTTTGATCCTGCTCTTCCAACATGTGTATAGATCTGGTGCTTTGGCAGGGCTTTTTGGCACTTTTATTTAATAGTGATTGAATCAGCTTTAGATAAAAGTGCCAAGAAGCCCCACTGAAGCTCCCGATCTATACAGACACTGAGAAGACCGGGTCAACCTAATGCACTTCCTCTTCCGGTAAAGCTCTGCTTTTTGGGGGGGTGTTTAACACCTGTCAGAAGCCTTATTATTTACAAAAAAATTTAACATCTTCACATATTGTAATTTACAGTGTATATAGACAGAAAGAGTATATTTAAAGTTGGCTGTAAAGCAGACAAGACATCTGCACACGTTTCCTCAAAAGTAAAGAAATTTTAGTTGAGTAGATGCAAAAGAGTTTTAACACTAAACAGATTAAACTCCACAAAAGGGGATTATAGGAGTCCATTCATGGTTGAGCACAGACGTAAGCATATAATCATTGACTAAGATAAGTGGGTAGAAAACCAAGACTTTGGCATGCAGAGTAGAGGCCCAGTTTTTACCTCCACTGGTAAACTTTAAAATATATCTTCAAATTGGGAGCCACTGTAAAGGAGAGCTGAAATAATAAGTATTCTTCACGGCTCTTACTTTCTCTGCCTACCCAAGCTAGAAGCTAGATATAATTTCTTGAGCTTTGGCGTGAACGAGTAAAATGATACATGAACCCATTGGCCTTGGAGAACTCTGTTCGTTTCCAGGGCTTTTCTGAAATCCAGCATCTCCTTTATTTTTTGCTCCCACCTTTGCCAGTACAGAATCTGAACTGGGAAACATTATCATAAGAACACTGATATGCTCTGGTACCAAGGGCCAGGAAGAGGATAAAGTTTAGAAACACTATAACCATCAATGATAATCTGAAACACCATTCTCCTTTAGCTTGACCCCAACTTTTCCCCTTCTGTAGTGCAAATAAGGTCATATTGAGATGCAATCTCCTAGCCCAGGCATGGACTTAATCCTGTAAGTTTATCTCCATGGAAGCAAAGACAAGCGCAATAGGTCTTTAAAGCAGTCACTTGCACTTTTAATTCAACCATTAAAACATGCACACATACACACAACTGAAGATACCCTTGACTGCTGAGAAGATCGACCCAGGCTGCACACCATTACAAACTGCCACAACACAGCAGAGATCCTACCAAATAAAACAGATTGCAGGAAAGTGAGACAAGGTTTTATGGATGCTGTCTCTCACTCCTCCCAAAATGGAGTCATTTTTATGATGTGATCTATGCCTGATGAATATCTGCAGCTGGCCCATTAGCAGAGCTTTGCTGGAAATGTCACATTTTATTTTGCCAGCCTCCTTGTTCTTTCTTTTCTGTACCCTTTGAATTTGTCTTTGGCCTAATTCAAGAAGGAACGCTCTTAATCAAACTTAGCATTCACTAAGGAACATTTCCAAGGCAGACCTTTGTAAATAGGCAGTGTTTCAATTACCCTCCAATAGCCGTAACATTTCCCCTTTGAAGCAGTGGCTTTTGATGACCTCCCCTGTCCTAGTCATTCCAATGACTCTTCAAAGGTCTGAACATGTTAATAGTATTAAAGGCACCTTGGCAGCACCTCCCTACCATGAATCAGGTATGTTCTGCTGTGCTCATTAAATGTTGAATGTCAAATGAAAATATTTTACTGTTAACATGTCAGTAAATGTTATGTAGCTAAGATTCTTACGCTCCCTAGCTAAAAAAGCACAAACAACAGGGACGTACTGCACATTAATGTCCCAGTTGTCTGGCCTTCCAACAGTGGTCACTGAAACAGCTCATAGGTATTTTGCACATATGCTTTGGGAGATGTGTGCATTTATATGTCTGCAGAAAAGTACATTGACGTTTGAGCATTGAGCTGTGTTTGCTCAGAAGGGAGACACACAAAATGCAATGGTTGTTGAGTTGAGGTCTTTTTGAGAATTTGTCCCACAAAGCATTTTTGTCCTACATCCTAATATCAACTTTTTAGCTCACTCGCTCAACTCTATGGCCTCACACAATTCATGTACCTGTCCATAATCCTGATCCAAAGCCTAACAGAGTAACTCAGCCTTAAGTTATGTCTCAGCAGCACTGCTGGTGTTTGATTTGTAGTAGTATGAATTCTTGCCCTGCTGGCCAACCTGAGCATAGCTACATTTTGCAGAGGCAAGAGATCTGGAAGCAAAGGCAAAAGGCCTTTAAATGCAGTCTTCTATCACTTGTGAAATTATTGCTTCTAGTCCTCACAGGGAAGTGAAGTAACTTTGCACAAAGGTGCATTGTGCTATATAAAGACCGGTGCTGTAAGCTTCTCTGTCTCATCCAAAGCCTTGCTTGTATCTCTGTTATGGACATCATTCCTGTTAGGCAAGAATGGACGGCAACAGTTGTCCACCTTGAAAGAAACCTAATTGTGACACATTTTGTGCTTGGTGCTTTGTGAATAGTTTCTGCCTTTTCTTGCAGTTCATGCCAAACATGAATGGCCACAATTTGTATTTGAATCCATGGAAAAATTCCCTGCTTAAGACCATGATCATAGAGACATGAAAATACCTTTTGAATGGTCTCTTTGACACCACTTCATAGATTCATAGAATATAGAGTTGGAAGGGACCCAAAGGATCATCGTGCCAACCCCCTGCCCCTGGCAGGAAAGAGGACTGAGGTCAGACAACCCCAGCCAGGAGACTGTCAAGCCTCCTCTTGAAGACCTCCAAGTTGGGTGATAGGACCAACCTCTCTTGGAAGCCCACTGCAGACTGGCCACCCTTATTGTAAAAAATTTCTTCCTGATGTCTAACCTAAATCTACGCTCCAGTAGTTTGCACCCATTATTCCTAGTAACTCCCTGGGTCGCTCTGGTAAACAGCGCATCCCCAATTCCCCGCTGTCCTCCCCTAATAAATTTATAGGCAGCTACAAGTTCACGCCCCAGCGGTCTTTTGTATAGGCTGAAGAGATCCAGATCTCTCAACCTCTCCTCGTAGGGTCTTTCACAGAGACCTCTAATCATACAAGTGGCCCTCCTCTGAACCCTCTCCAGATCCTCCGCGTCCCTCCCAAAGTGCAGCCCCCAAAACTGGACACAGTACTCCAACTGCGGCCTGACCAGTGCTGCATAGAGGGGGAGCAAGACCTCCCTCGATCTGTTGGTCATGCATCTGCTAATACATGAATTCCTGACCATCCTATTATCCAAATGGCAAAGAATATCAAGAACAGCTTTGTAATACCTGACTTTTGGGTTGCTGCCAAACCACAGTGCACATGCTATTCTGAACACTAATTATATTGCAATATCTCCTGTATGTATCAACTGTGAGTTACTCCTAGTCCATCTTCAATCTCTGTTTGCAGGAAGGCTTTGATGAAGTTGATGTTAAAGACATGCTTACTTGAACTTGATACATTCGTGTCTACAAAATGTTGCAAAGATACAAAGCGCCTTCTAACCAGCCAGGATGTTAACACGATTGTGGCTTTGAATACAACATAAAGTATCAGAGGTCAAGTAACTATCTATCTGTCTCTATAATGTGTATTCAGAGACAAAGTCTGCTCTTCGATTAAACAGCGTGCAATTATTCTGCAGCAGCATCTGTTCTACATGCCCGCGTTTGCCATCCTCAAACCACAAAGCTATAACTTCCAGCAAGGGATTCTTCTTGCCAACCGGGGTGATCCGTGTTCCGATGAATTTCATGCCATTTAACAAAAGCAGCCATTTTTTCCAAGAATCACATGAAAGGATAGATTATTTTATCATCATTATTCCACCAGGTCACCAAACTTGAAAGCAAATGGGATTCTCAGAGTAAAGACGCTTCCTTGATTGCTCGAGTCGTCGGCTTGCAATCACAGCTCAGCCTTCTTCTCCTGATTGCCAGATCCAAGTTCTAGCACTTTAGTTGTACCGAGGTGGTCCAGAAAAGAGCTGCACAAAACCAATACTTCTTCCTTTGCAACCGGTAAGAGGCATGATCAGAAACTTGCCATCTTTATAACTCCTCTTTCAAGACAAATTGTTCTTGTACTACAGTCAGCTGAGGAAACCCAGCTCCCACCCAATCAAAACTTCACATCAATTAGGTTAACAGCAGGGTTAGCGCATTTCTTAATTATAACTATAAATATTTTGTAGGCTTCCTAGCAATGAAAGCTCATCCCATCCCATCAGGTTAAATCATCTTTGGACTGTTTGATGAATTAAGTAAATCCTTTGGGACGTCTGCAGTGCCTCGTGCTGTCTTATGTAAGATCAGTGCTAGCAGGGTATTTGAGGCTCTTGGTTTCTAGGCTGGTAGCATATAGGGATAATGCACATAGGCAAAGACTTAATGCTCCAGGGCAGATTAGCAATAGTGTCGCTCTCTTATAAAACTCTTTCCTTGTTCCATGTAATAGTCTGACACCAGTTCCACAGCAACTGCTTGTCAGGCTTTTCCAGCCTCAGGCTATGGTGATGAGTTTACAGCTATAGTGGGGGAGAGAGGTCAGGCTAGAAAGGAGAAGTACTTACTAGCATGAACAGCCAGGAAGAAAATACTATAAGGCCCTAAATCTCTAGTCTATAAATAAAAAACCTGCAACCAAAGGCAGATGAAAAGTGATATGATTAATACGAGTTATTCAATTCTAACTGAACAGTCAAGTGCATTAAAAATGTAATACTGTTGTAAGCCTACATATACTCTAAGACTATAGTCTTTGGAATATAAAAACCCAAGATAGCAGCAAATGTTCCACACCCAAGATTCATGTCCCAATTTGCTTATCCTAATATATAGAAAATGCTACTGTACTGTTCTGCACACCAACAATGTCCATTTGATGAACACAATTGTCAGTTATGTTCAGTGCTTAGCAATAATATTCTGAGAAGGGGTACATGATCACTATCATATGTTCAGCCGGGTTGTTTTTCTCCTCTCTTTGTGTAGATTTTGCCTACTTGTCTCATACTGGTTTAATCCGGGAGCTGTATGACTAAAACCAGTGTAATAGCGCCAAACAGTCCCTTAAAATGGGAATCCCATTACCACCAAGGAGTATCTTAAAGAATCTCTCCCCCACAATTCCAGTGCTTGGTTTTAAAAAGTGCAATTAATGTTAAAAATAACTTGAATAATTGAATAGTAATAACTGAAAGTAACTACCTGGCATGTGGCAGCTTCTTAAACTTCAATAACTTCCATAATGGTAGAGCCTCGTGGTGAGTTCTGTCCGCATTTAGGAATGTGTAGGATTGCAGCCACAGACTCCTTGCAAAAGGACACTTGTTTGGATTTGAAATCCCTTGTATTAAAGATGTTTCAGACATTCAGACAAGCAGGGAGTGCACAAGTTGAGCGTGTGTGACATGGTCACAATGAACTCATGCATATTTCATAGATTTCATAGACATCAGGGCTGGAAGGGACCTTGGAAGATCAAGCCCAGCCCCCCCACCCAAAGGGCAGGAAATCAGCTGAGGTCATAGGATCCCAGCAAGATAAGCATCCAATTTGCTCTTGAAGGTATTCCTGATAAACTTATAGGTGGCCATCAGATCACCCCTGAGCCTTCACTTTTCCAGGCTGAAGAGTCCCATGGCTCTCAGCCTCTCATCATAAGATCTGTTTTCCTGACCTCTGATCATGCGCGTGGCTCTCCTCTGGACTCTCTCAAGCTTCTCCACATCCTTTTTGAATTGTGGAGCCCAAAACTGGACGCCGTGCTCCAGCTGCGGCCTCACCAAGGCCGAGTACAAGGGGAGAATGACATCCCAGGATTAGCTTGAGAAGCATCTATGGATGCAAGCCAGCATTTTGGTCACTTTACTAGCCACAGCATCACATTGCAAGCTCATGTTCATCTTGTGGTCAACCATGACCCCCATCATTGATGGTAAGGGCTCACTACTTGGTCAGAGTTAACAGAGCCACTCAAGCAGTAGAGGTCAAAGAGAGATGGCAAATTGCTACCGAGCATGATTATGCTAACAAAAGTATGTAATGGTAAAATGAGTGAGACTATTTTGATACTTGTATAAAAGTTCCTAGTATACACGTGGTAGTGCTAGAGTAGTGGTATAACCATGACGGCCCAGGAGTTATGTGAGGAGCAAGGTGATGTCTTTCTTAGACCAGCTATATAGTTGGGATAACATTAGACAAGCTTGCAAATGCAAAAACCTGAAGAACACTTTGGAAAAAAATCCTCGCCTCTAGATCTTACTGTGTATGCTATAGGTAAGGTCTATACACCTGCTCAACACTGATTCAATGGTACACCTTCTGAAGTCCGTTCACTTCTATTACGACCACTAGCTATACCTATGCAAATACTAGTGCTTTGGGAAATCCCACTCTTTCTGTTTCCAAAAGCCAGAAAAGACCCCGATCGAAATGTAAGTAAAGAACATTTGCCCTCTTCTCCTTTGACAAATGTGACTCAGGCGTTAGCTGAGCACTGGACTAGGGGCTTGTACCCTACACCCTCCTTTCTTTGTCTACCCCTGTGGAAGAGACACAAGCCAGATCCAATATGGGCCTTGATATCTATAGAGTCTTTTGAAGCTAAACAGTATAAAATAAGAGTTGCTATTATGAAAAGTACAATTCCAACCATGCATTTCCCCATGACCTGCTTAAAAAGTGACTGCTGTGTCTTTAAATCGTGTTGCCAGATCACTTAACTTGAACATAGCAGGCTGACGTTCAGTAGCTGTGTTTGGTTTGGCTTAGCCTTGTCCTCTTTCTGTCTTGTGAATAATGCTGAACTAAGCTTATTGAATAATAAGGTGCAAACATGAATGCTCTGAAAAGTCAGCAGTGTCTCCTGGACTCAGTGAGCCGGTCCCATCCAGAGGGAGAGGGTCATAAGAAGGCCATGAACTGCTAGCTTTCAAGATAATTTAAGTCAGCCTCTCCAAGGATTTAAAAAAAATAACAACAATGGGTTAACTGAAGAAAGAAAAAAAAAAAAGCGGTGTTCTCTGTTCCAAACAACCCAGGAGATGGAGAGATTTACCACAATCCTAGATCATCACAGTAATGGATGGTCCAGTGAGCAAGGTGCATTCCTACATGCCGATGGTAGCTACCGCTAAAGTCATTTATGATCCGATTAGATCTGGTGCAGTGATTAGAGTGAAATTTGATCACATGCTCTATTGGGCAAATAGCTCAGAATAAATAATACATGGATGCAGAAGTCAGGATTACTCAAACAGGAAAAACTGAAACATTCACCATGGATAATCTAACAGGCTGTCTCTAAGGCTTGGAGAAGGGGCAACTCTGCTGCGATCTGCCAAGTATCTCGACAGGTAGGCACACTGGAGCAAACCCCAAAGATGGTTTGAACCCCCACCCTGAGTTCTTTGTGTCTGCCTCAGACACCTGCGTGGTCTGTCTCTTTTTTTCCTATAATTTGGTCACATTTATCCAGCCTGTCACATCAATAGCAGCTCACTGCATTCAAATAAACATCATGCAAGAGAGTGAATGCACAAAACTGGGGACAAAGGCACATATCTATAGCAATATCTTGGTATAAGATATAATTATAGCATCAGGCTACACCACACAATTTTCTTGCACTGAATTTTATGGTATAGCCAGCAGGTGCCACTGCTGAGCAGCAGAAGACTCCACAAGATCCTTGCAATCGGCCTTAAAGGGCCATAGCAGCTCTCAACGTTTCCCAAAATGAAAACCTGAGTTTAACATGTTAACTGTGGTCTCTCCTTTTGTTTAAAGTTTATTTGCCGCTCGTTCTGAGGCTACTACGCAGGCCCCAAAGTAGAAGTATTGAAACATGTTAAGAACGCTGGTGCTTAAAGAAACCATTATAGAGCGCTGCCAACATTTTCAAAGGTAAGCCCACAAACCTAGGTCCCCGAGCTAATGTACGTGTCCCTAAAGCAGCTGATTGGCTTTCTGAAGTGACAAACACCTACTCTCTCCCAAGGTCACTGGGAGCTGGGCACACTCACCACATCTGAAAGTGCTTACGTGCCTTCACCTAGATTTAGATCCCTGATTTGAGACACGTTAGATCAAGCATTTTTAAATGGTTCACCATTTGAGGGTCTCCATCCTCCAAGAGCCTGATTTTTTATTCTAGGGGTGCATTTCCTTTTTAGAGCATTTGGAAAGTTGAGCCTTTGAAGATGCCTCCACTGGGAGCCCCAAATATTTTTCCCTTAATGTTTCTTCATTTCTATTCCCCGTTTTCAACTACCGAGGGTATCTGCAGTGCAAGCAGGACCTTTGTTTCCTGAGAGTCCCTCTGCTTATCCCCTCAATCAAAGTCACTGTCATAAAGACCAGTTGCAAAAACTGCTCCATCATAAAACAGAGACTCCTGATTTTAGTGGTGGGAGAGGGGGTGGAATAGGGAGGAAGAAATAAGCAGGGAGATCAGATAAACTCTTAAGAAACAAAGATGCTGTTTTCATGCAAATTCCCTTATTATTAAAGGGCTGAGGAGAGAGCTAAACAGAAAAATACATGAAGGTCTGTTCAAAATATAATAGTTTCTAAATATAGTGCCTTTGAACCTTCTCCAATTGTTCTGAACACTTCTTCAAATATTTCCTCCCCCCCTCCATGCACACACACACACACACACGCGCACACACACACACACACACCCCTTTTAGATTTCTCCACTTTCTTTATTAAAGCTCTTCTTAAACATCTGAGTTTGGAGAGGGGAAAAAAAAGGCATTTGCATTGCTAGGCAGGTGTTTCTAAGCACTTGCAGCCTCCACAAACGGTTTAATTTAGTAATATCTTCGTACCATCTCATACTTCCTCATGTTCAATACCGATAGTCTATATACTGAAAGAGTAAATACAATCATAGATATGCACACCCCCCAAACGACACTTTGCCATTAAAAAAAAAAAAGAAAAGAAAAGAAAAGGTAACATGACTTCTGAATTTGTAAAAGGAAACAAATTGCAGTAGTGTATCTCAACTCCATTTTTCTTGGTTTCCACCAGCATATCAAAATAATAAGCTGAGACATGAATTGGGAGGGGGCTGGAAATCATCATTTACCTATTGGTCTTTAAAAACTAAAAACTAAATTACTGTAATTGGCAGTTTATTAACAGAAAAATTATGCTAAAGAGCTTCATGTTGCTGTCAGGAATTACATTCAGTAAGCTATGAAGATGGGGCCCTTGGTGTAACATTTGCATTTTCTCATTTAGGAAGAACAATGGTAATAGATGAGTGAAGCATGTACAAATTATATACCAAAGAACATTTGCATGGCTGTAAAAAGGATATCTTGATACCAGTGTGATTAAGCCTTTTATTCATTAAGCTACAGTATATATTTAAGGGGGGGAAAGAACACATTAACTTTATTTAGAGGCATGTAAAAATGAACGGTAGTCCAAAACACTTGAATTTCAAGCAGGGCTAGAGTATAATGGGATCAGACTACTTTGCATTTATTATGCTAAACCAGTTTTCTTTTTTGGATGAGGACTGAAGACCTGATGACACCAATATGCCCCTCACCCACGGCTACCTTCCAAAAGCATTCACAGGTCCACAGTTTGCAATGTGACTTGACTTCTGCAAGGACGATAAAGGACCTGACAGCAAAGCAGCAGTACAGTAAGCAAAACAGTCTTCTTACGGGGATGTTCATGTCAAAAATCTTTGGTATTATTTCTTTTCTTGCTCACAATTTCCACTACCTGTCTCATCTCCTTTGCATCTGGCATTTCCCAAAAAGGGTTGACTTCAAATCTCATCCTGACCTATAGGCCGGAGGGTGGACAACAGCAAAACAGGAGTCAACTGGGGCGTTTTAATGTCTTGATGTAAACCAGCAGGGACAGTGCATTAAATAACGTGGGTCGCCTGTGTGAAACCAGGACACGTTGTCCGCCTAGTCTCCATTTGTATATAGCCGTCTCTAAAGCACAAAATAAAGAGTTCAAATAACTTATTTAGTAACTCCTGAATTCAGCTGGTTTGGGGATAATTGTTGACTTAAATGGAGCACCTTCAGGACTTAGCAAGCTCTGGACGAGTGCCCTTACACAGTTCATCATCCCCATCTTTGCCATTCCTCTGGGAGTTAAAACCATAACTCTACTGCTTTTAGCTTTATTATTATTCATTCATAAAGAGAATCTAAGGAAATAGACTCTGGGTATAAAGCAGAGAAAAATGACACCATGCTGCTCATACTATTATTGATAGTAACATCAAGCTGAGGAGCAGCAGACATGGACCAAGGCACTATTGTAGTAGGCACTGTCCAAATACCGAACAAGAAGTTTATACCATAGGCGATGGTGGGGGGCACCAGGGGCAAATGTGCACATGCTTCCCCACCCCCCTCAAATTTCTGAGCTGATGGTGGGGTTTGGAGCTGCAACCTGGCCAGAGCCAGGGCCTGGCAGCAGCAAGGATTTCATTGGCATGATTTCTGTGCTGATGGTGGGGCATGGGGCTGCAGCCCAGCTGGAGCCAGCACCTGGCAGCAGCAGGGGCAGTGGCAAAGGTGCAGAGTTTCTCCCCCCCCCCGCAGACACTTACGTGTCATCTATTGTTTATACCCAGTTTTTGCACGTGTCCTGGCAAAAAGAACAACAGTGACATTTATAAGCCACCCATGAATTCAATGGAAGTTTTGATACTGACATCAGTAGAAACAGAAGACCTTTTTTTTTTGCTAATGCTGTTTTGCAAAAGAAAAAAAAAATCCTCGTGGCTCAAAGAAGAGCATATTTTGTGCATTTATAGTAATACGAGCAAGGTCATTGCAATTGAGATGACTTTTGTAGGCTAGCGAAGCATCATAGACACTTGTTAGCAGATACCATTTGATACACCTCAATCCTCTAACATATTTTCTAACTGCAGAAAAATTTCTGCTTCCAGTTCCATGGTGCAGAGGTCAGTATCGTTGTAAAGAAATTCAGCAGAGTGACAGCAGATTGGCTAACACTCAGAACTAAAACTCAGTGAATTATTTACAATGGAAAGACAAAACAGATCCAAGCATTTGGGGCCTCGTTCTCAGCTTACATAAAAGCCATGTGCAGATCACGGTTTCCTCAAAATAAGGCACTAGTCATCAATTAATTGCTTTCGACTCTGTGACAGACTGGGAACACGGTCCTGGAAATTGTTGCTGCCTCCTGCTTAGCACAAGCTGGGTTGATTGCTCAAATAAATCACATGGTACTTCTTAGCACATGTACTCGAATTTAAGATGACCCTGAATTGAAGACAACCCTGCAATAATTAGATTCTATATATGGAAAATTTACAAATTTATTATAATTTTCCACTGCTGCTGGGAGGAGTCCTGACTAAATCACTATGCAAATACTACCAGTTACTAATACTTGCTAATAAAAACTTAAAGTTCACTTTCTATCAGTATTAGTTCATTCTCTGATACCAGCCACTTTATTGCACTTGAAACATCAGCTTCAATTACATCACTTACCCAAACCAAAACATTCAGATTACAAATGAATACAAAGCTGTCTTCACGCAGCAATTCTAATATCATTGTCATCCCGTCTCATATAGCAAAGTAACTGTGGCATCCAAGGCAGCAAAATTGTTATGGCATATTTCCAAAACTTCCATCCCAAGATCCCTGTTTGAAATCTCCTGCTTTTCTATACATAATAGGTCACACCCATTGCAGCTTATTCAGTAATTTTTGCAGCCCACACAACTCCCTACTGCCATTGCTGCATGGCTGGCAATACACAAACCAAGTAATTTAAAGCTATTTCAGGTAAGTCAATGCGAACTTTAGTCCCACCTTGACTACAGCTTAGTGTACCACAGAAAAGATTTGGGCACATGTAAAAACAAATACAAAGAATGGAGAAAAGCAAGGCTGGGTTCATACGCGCGAAGCCAGTCAACAAGAAGCAACAGACTTAATCTGTAAGCAGGATAAGATCATACGAACGTCAGGCAGATGCTGTTCTTTGAAGCATATCAAGATTTTACTTCGAGGGAGGCATGCTGTACCAACTGCAAAAAACATCGCTTCTGCTTTTGTGAAACGCTGCATGAGAGAAATTATGAAACGCATGTCAAATATTGGTCACGTCACTTAATGGACTCCTGGAAGGAGCTTAGATAGTACAGGAATGAAAGCAGGGTCAGAACCTATGCTGAGAAATCCTGTGTACACAAACCAGTGCAGAAAATCTTTTAAACCATACTTTGGTTTAAACGTTAGACTTAATGGTTTATGTTAAACAGCTGAGTTTGTAATCCTGAAGCACAGACTATATTATGTGCCACATGCAGATATGAACAAGATGAGCTTTCTATAAATGGACTCAATGGCCTTGGTGATTTAAAGTAGGTAAAAGAAACTTCAGGAAATGTTCAATCTGCTGATGAGGCTCCAACTCTGCCTAAGCTTGAGAGTCGCTGGCAGTCATTCATTCTTTGGCATCAGGGGAAGAAATCTGCCCCCATCTTGCCCCTGGAACAGATATGCTTTTCCCTCCATGCCAACTCATTGGGAAGATGATGTAAAGGCTCAGCCTGTGCCTCACTCGCCCACTCTACATCTGTGAGCAGAGGCAGGGGGGGAAATGGTCCTGCAGAGGCCATGAGCACAATGAGCGTGCGCCAAAACCCAGTAGTCTCTTTCCATTCATTTCAACGGGACTTTAGTAGCCCTACACGCTGCTCGTGCTGCCAGTTGTCAATGGGATAAAAATTGCTTCTGTTGAAATCCCTCAATTTTCTGAACAAAATGGATTAAATCGGGAAGTGTAGGGGCAGTGATTCATTTTCTACCTCAAACCTTCTCTTGACCCTACAACATAATGCTTTGTGGCAAAGCCTATGCTGTAAGAGGAGTTCAATGGCTGACTTGAATGGGGGCGTCCCTAGACTTAAAAGAGAGAAAACTACATGGAGGGAAGTACTGGTGAATAATAACCAGAGTGCCTTAAAGAGCTGAGAAGTTGATCAGACTTCAAATACCAAAGATGAAAGCGTTAAAACATTTCCTACTCAACCATTTAACTGGACCAAAATGAAAAGAAAAAAACCACATCTTTTACTTAAGTGAAAAGCTGGGCTGTGCCATAAAAACTCTTCCATTTGCCCACAGAAAATAGATAAAATAATATTAAAATACATACCATATTCATGTGCCAAAATGTGTATGATATACATCGCTTAGCCACCGGACGATTTTTTTAGTCACCTTTCTGCACTGGAAATATCTGCCACTAATCAGATTTTTGTTCGATTTTATAATTAAATTTGCCCCTGCAGAGAGTCAGCATGTGGTCTGCTCAGCATTTCAATCTCCAAAATAAAACATATGAAAGATCTAAGTACTGTACAGGCCTCACGTTTGCATCTGTACAAGCGTGAACTTCACCTCCAAAGGTCTGTCGAGATTTTGTCATGCCTGACTCTGCTTTTGCTTACACTGACTTTTTACATTGCAGAAACTCCTTGGACTTCAGAGCAGTTGCTTCTTATTTACACCCAGAAAAGATCAGAATAATACCTGTTTGTTTAATTCATTATGAGGCCTTCTGCATTCTGCTGACTGTATTTTAAGTATCCAAAATATTAAGACATGCCCCATTAAAGGCACAATCGTGTTCCTACTGAAGTCAATGGCAAAGCTCCAATTGGCTTAACGGGTTGGAGAATTAGGTTTGTCATTTTATTTTTAATGTTTGCAGAGGTCTCTTGTTATAATTAAACTACGTGTGTACATGTTAACTTTGAGACCAGTTCTGTCATTAATTTCCGCCAATACTAAGTGCCTAACAAACCTGCCTAAATCAACACTGCACTGCTCAGCCTTCTTGTTGCTGCAGAGATCTGGCCTGAATGTTAAATGCGTTCGCAAAAAAAAATTGCAGCACGGTCCAAGGGTAAAAAGTTGGCTTGCTCAAAAAAATCTGTCCCTAAGCTTCAAATACCATCAGTCGCACTCCTCCACTGATCCGCAGCTTAGATTTATGTAGCCCGGTTGGATGGTGGGCGGCAGGGTTGTAAAACACAAAGGGAAACAAATACGAATAGCTGCAAACACTTATATACCTTTTTAAGCCTATTTGTTACATCTGAATAGTAACCTGTCTGCACATCTGGAACCTAGAAGCTTTGTGGTAGTTTTACCAGCAGTCTGCAGCCTTTTTCTGTGACTCGGAAGACAAGCAGCCACAGCATTTCTTGTTTGATTTGTGATGTTAGGCAGCTAAGTTTATGGAAATATGACATTTTAAAAACACTTTGAAACTATAAAGAATTTAACCGTGCCCTTAATTTTAACCAGTGTCAGCAAGAAGATTTAAAAAAGCAATAAACAAACTTGTTACTGCAATACAATGAAGCAGGAGCCATAAACTCAACAGTCACAGTGCAAAAATATATGGTACAAAAGGTGGACAATGGCAGCAATTTCTCCATAAAACTCATTTATATGTAAAAGATTGAATAAAAATATGCTATATTAGGCAGACACAACAAATTATATACATAAAAGGAGCTGGACTCTATGGGCAAGATATTTTATGTTATGCATACAATTATCATGGCTGCATGTACAAAGGTTTTAGCTACATATGCAATCCAGCTGCGGGAAGAGGTGGACTGTGGCATTATCTATACAAAGGCAGACATTTTATAACTTTTCGAGAACGGACCATATGGCGAAGAAAATCAGATTTTACTAGTTGTCTTGCAGTTTAAACACAAAACAAACATTCTGATTAAAATCTAAATATCCAAAGGCATGTCTGCAAGAGGAATGGCATAGCGACCCGGGTGTCTGGGTTACGTTTCACACTGGATAACTGTATTCTGTGCAGCTACAACTCCCTGTATATTTTTAATTGAAGATGTCATTCTAACTTCTTCAGCCTTCCTGCTCTGGACTACTAGGTAAAGCTGGACTCTTAGGCTTCATCTTCACTGGGAAAACTGCGTATCCATAATAGGTGGGAACCCAACTCCCCTGAGGTTTACCTCACATGAAATTACAATGACCTTGTTTAAACTAGGATTGTATGCAGGTTAAAAATACCCCTCTTTATTTTTTTTTTCCCCCTAGGGTGGATGTGGCCAATTTAAATCAGAGGGGGGTCCATTACTGTGCGATAAAGCAACAGTTATAGAAACTCCACAAATTATTCAGACATAGCTACACGATTAACCTAGGGGTAAACCTAAAGGATAATAATACTAGAGCATCTTGTATTCTTGTGGAGCATCCAGACATGTTTATAAATATGTTAATTACCTGAAATGATCAGTCAATTAACTCAAGGTAAAAACACTCTTGTCTGAGGGCCTGTCTTTACTAGAGTAAACAGGCTAGGCAAGACTCGTGCAATAGGCAGCAAATTTCTATTCCTAGGGATGTCAGGGGACTGTAAGTGATCACCCAGGGGAACAGTTTTCTTTCTTCTATTTTTTAATTTTCTTCGGGCTGAGATTTCCCATAGATCTTCCCATTGATCGGAAGTGGCCAGGAGCAGAAAACGCCAGTTATTGCCAGCAATATTCTCTCTCCCCCTGAAGTTCAAAATGAAGAGAAGACTGCCAAATGTATATATGCACCTGAATCCAAAATATTTCCCATCTTGCAAAGATGGGCTCAGACCACAACGTTCAGAAGTCAGTACCAATTTTGGTACTGCTGCAGGCTCCAGTAGCAGTTATAGGTTGGCAAGTGGGGCACCAGCATGATTAGTGGTCACCAGCTGCCACTGCCACCCAGGGCACAAAGCAGCTAGCTGCACTTCTGCTGGAGTCTGGGGTTTTGTTTCAGTCTTCTGTACTGAGTGGATCCTCAGGTGGTCTGAATTATAGTAACTCCCTTGAATTCAAAGGATTGATTTACAGCAGTGGTTCCCAACCCTTTTTGCCACAACCCGCTGCTGGGCACACCGACAGCTCGCCCCTCCGTTGCCATCAAAGAAGCAGGTAAGGTTCGAGCCCCCGCACTTGTGTACAGGCCACAGGGGTTTAATTCTCCCCAAATTGAAGCAGTGTTTTTAAAAACCCACCATTTCAATTTAGGGAGAACTAAACCGATTTAAACCCCCCTGGCATGTACAAGTAGCCCCGACGGTGGAGGTTACAGAATTTTTGCAGCAGAAGATGCTCTTTTTTAACGCGATGATCTAGGGCCCACACAACTTTAGGATTGTTTTGTGGAAGCCAAATGCATCATGGTTCCCAAAACACTAAAGTGCTGTCATGCACTTTATCTGATGGGCAAGTCCTTACCAGTCAACTCTGCGGACCACTTTTGTCTGTCTGTCTTTCTTGCTCTCTTTCTTTCTCTCTCTTTTTGGTGAAAAGGCAGCTGTTTCACAACTGCAAACCCAGAACTCAGCTCTGCCCAGGAAAGCATTTTTGTCTCCTGTGTTAGGCACTACAGCAACTTAACCAACTGGTGATCTCTGTGGTCCTGGAAAATCTGGACCTCCCCTATAAGCTTTTATGAAAAATATACCAGCCGTGCAATAGTGAAACAATAACTAAGGCTTCAAATTTTGATCTTCTATCACATAAATTATGCAGCACTTGGCTGCTTTTTCTAATATTTATGTAGCCTGAGTCTTAAATAGTGAGTGCAACAGGCTGATTTTCTTGGCTCTATTTGCTTTCAAATTTAAAAACGAAAAGTAAACTCCTGAACACTAACTCAGGAAACAAGAAACTGCCTTATTAGATTGTCTGTGGCTCAATAGTCAGGGGGAAAGGGAAATAAAAAGAATCACATTACAAATTTTATAATGACTTACTGCTCAGTTATCTGAAAAATAGTTTGAGTCATAATTAGCCAGGCTTTTCACCATTCTAGAGGGCAAAGATTTCTATCTGCCGCACACCTTAAAATTTGCATTTTAATAGCCAAAAGATGTATAATCTGTAATAGCTCTGACTGATCCCCTCTTATCACAGGTAATAATGCAAAATATAGCTTAGGAGAGTAACCTATCCTCAGCGCTCCAGGATAGATCAATACAGAACAAACAGTGGCCAAAACAAGTCAAACCTAAATGTCACTGTATTGACATGCTTGTATATAAATTTACAAAGCTCATGCTGCAGGTTAAGGCAAAAACATATTGATGCCATGAGCACATAGAGGGCTCAGTTAATGGTGGTAAATTATGGGTGCAGCTCCTCTGCTGTGAGTACACAAGGAAAAGGTGAATATATATGGGATTATCTACAAGCAGAATAGATTAAACACAAAGGATAAAGTTTCCCATACTCATCAGCAGTGCGCTCTAGAGTCTCAAGCAGCATTTTCGATTGCTTGGCACACAAGGAGTCCCACAATGTAAATGAGATGCCATTGCATTGCATGTGCAGTTGCCCTGAACATCTATAGCTTAAAATCAGACTATTCAGTAGCGGAAACATTTTTTAATGAGTCAGGGGAGAATCTTTTCACTTTCTTGGGGGAGGATATGTTAATCTAATTCTGATCATACAGCCATTTCTCTTTCGAGAATCATTCTGGCAGCCCTGAAAGAAGGGAAAAAAGCAAGCTGAGATAGCACTGAGCATAAAGTCTGAAGCTCCCTTACTCTGCCTCACCCTCATATGGAGACAATAGATGAACTGCCAGTGTTTCCAAACCAGTTACTCAGGTCCTTCATGCTTTTCACATGGTACTTATTCAGGCCAAAATGACCCTTACAACAATCAGACATCAGCTTGTGGACTACAATATATATATATATGAATTTAAAATAACTGTTCTCAACAATAGTTTGAAATTTCATTCCATATTCTCCTAATCAGGTGCAGGCAACTTTTGCAAAAAAGAAAATGTATAGACACAATACCAGAACGGGTCAAAGAAGATACTACTAAAGAGTTCCTGTTTACAAAAAGCAGGCATGAAAATTAGGAAATACATTTCTTTATTGTGTTTGCTTTCTGGCTTGAAGTACTGCTTAGCTCTCCAGACCAGGAAGAGTTCATTGACAGGAGAAGTGATTCTCTGGAGGCGAGTCATTGGTGCTTTACATATAGACATATGATTGGCAATCGTGACATTATAAATAGTTAATTGTCCTAAGCCATAGATAAACACATCAATATTTCAGGAACATAATAATTTATGAAGAATTTTACAAGTGCCAACTTGATGGTAGTTTGCAGCTGACTTGCAGAAATGAATTCTTTTAATTCTGAAGTGACATAAATGCAAGGGTATGAAGAGGTGGATGAAAGAAAGACATTACGTGCCACAATGATTGGTGACAGAGGCCTTCAGACTCAAAAGCTTCACCCCTAGATGATGCATTTCCCTGACAAAAAGAATGAAAGAAAATGACGTATTTTGCTCTTTAAACATCAAAAGATATATTTAGTTTAGGCTGACAGGATTAAACATGGGTTAACTTTACTATTGAAACTGTCACTTTGGGATTTAAAGGATTCTTGAATATGGAATACGTTTCTTCTGTCTTGTTTTCTGACAACATCTCTCTGCCTTCCAGAAACATTCTTTAATTTTAATTCTGCCTAATATAGATATGCATATTCCCAGTTACCGTGAGAGCGAGCGAGTGTGTGTGTGTGTGTGTGTGAATGTGAATGTGAGTGCGAAAGAGAGAGAGAGAAATTATTGCAGAGCCAAGATGTTACGGTGCTGCCTAGCATTTCTGTTGGCTGGGAGAAGCTATAATACCGGCTAAATTCAGGCATTTGAATAGGGGCAAAGATGTAGAGAAGGAAGAAGAGCAAAGCAAACAGAATTTAGAATCAGCATCTAAAACTTACAAAGCCAAGCAAAAGTTTTCAGAGAAAATTCAACATTTGGTATAAAACTAAGGACTTTTGTCACTTGACCATACTTCAATGGCAAGAGCGAGGGGAATGGATCCGACAATGCTAAGGCCCCTTTACCCGCCTCTAAAGTTAAAGTGGGTGTGAATTCTCTTTGAGGTCCCACTTTAAAGGCACTTTCTGGTGCTGGAATAGTGTGAAGCAGGCTGCTGTGAATTACCTCCAATGAAAGATACAAAAATGCAACATTGCTTCACTTCTGAACAGGAACCGTCGTTTTCCAGCCACCTCATTTCCTGAAACACAGAGCTTTCAAAATCTCTTTGAATTGTGCACTGGAACAAAAATAAGACTTCAGATTTTATTGGGTGGGATCTGGGGGAAGAGAGAGAAAAAGTCTGTGGCCCTCTTTGGACCCTGCTCTGAATGGTCCAGAATGATTTGCAATAAAAAAATGCTCTGTACCAAAGCAGGCAACACTTCTGCTTCTCCCACCTCCCTCCCATTTCAAGACCTATCCTAGATCTCAAAAAACTTCCTGGTGAAAAAACTGGTCCAAACTCATGTTCGTCTCATGCAACATTTGTTTTCTGCCAAAATGGGATTTTTTTCCAATTAGAAAAAAAATAAGTTTCTCTCCAGCTCTAGTTCGGATCCTGCTAGTCCTAGGGACATAGGATTTCCACTGAATCATAGAGAAGTCAGGGCAGAAGAGACATCTAGAAATTATTAGTTCAACCCTCCACTTCAGGCAGGATCATCCCTATCCATACTATCCTAGACAATCTGTTGTCTAACCTGTTAGCAAAACTACAGTCAACCCTGACAAAACCACAAGACGTAACTTCATAATCTGCCACAGGCAGAGCAGGATGACACCAGCCAATGCCTGCTGCTGAAAAGTTGATCAAATCTTTTTATCAACCCGTTTATCCATCTTTTTTATCAACCTCATGAACCCTTATCAATCGTTTTACCTTTTTCATAGACAGCCTCTTTTCTACCTTGTATGCTATCACTGTAATGTCTCCCTTTTCTCTCCCCTGCCCTCTTCCCCCTCCCTTGCCTGCCTTACCTTTTGTCTTTCTAATTTCTACCTAGCTGCAGTCTTACTGGCATCCTGCCACACTTTTAGCTTCTCTCATTCCTTAGAGTCTCAGACCAGCAGAGACTCCCTATGTCTGACGAAGAGTGATTGCACCTGAAAGCCTGCTAAGAACTTTTTTCCGACTATTTAGTCGGTCTAATAAAAGATATCACATCTACTCAAAGAACCTTGGCTGCCTACGTCCTTAAACCAACACAGCTACAACCCAAAACCCAGCAAGGTTGATAAAATACACCTGAGAGATCCAAGAAAGAGCCTCCCCCTGCTACAGAAAAAGGCACCACTAGCACCGCCCCCCCCAGTCTGTACCAAGGACTGAAATCACTGCAAAATACACCTGAGGGATCCAAAGAAGAGGCCCCCCACTACAGAGAAAGGCAAATACCCGCATCATCTGTACCAATGACTGAAATCACTGAAAGCTCCACACGGAGCAGTTAAGTGCTAACTCTTTGGTTTTGGAAAGAGCTCAAAGCACAGTCAGTTCATGATTTGGCAAGCGCAGTTCCTGCTGAGCATGTTTGCTTCTGTTTGTCCCAAAGGTGGCTTTTAGCCCCACATCTTTTCTGCTCCCTGCAGCACCAAGCCCCAGCAGTACTCAGGAAACAATCAGCAATATGGCGAGCAATTCTAGGCCAAAGCCTAAAGCCCTTATTCAGTTGTTGCTGAAGTCAGCCACTCAGACAGAATGGCTCGTTTCTTTATCAGAAGATCCCTTTAATCGCTTCCTTTGCTTTAACCAAAAAGACCCGCTGTTTCTCCTCATCAGTGATTAGTGAGTTCTTGAAATATTCCCAGAAGGAGCTTGCGTGGCTCTTATAGACAGTTCTGGTACCATAAGTTAGCCGATGCCAGTCTTTAAACCAAATTGTCTTGGGAAGTCAACATCCTTGATTTAAAACAATTTGCTATTTTGCAGTAATCTTTTAGCTTTGCCCAGTTATAATGCTTCTTCAAAAAGGGAATTCATTCATATTTGGCAGGAGTGCCAAGTGGTACGAACACAGATGTGAACTACACCATTATTCTTGGAGTTCATAATTTTTCATAACTCTAGAACTGCATGTTCAGTTGTAATATCTACAAGTTGCTCTTTGTCCTGTGTTGGATTGGTGAATTACAAAGGAAAAATTATTATTTCTATTGATGACAATTCAAGCAATCAAGGAAAATCCTATCTTTCAATGAGTGCTTGACAAGAATGTCTGAGGATTTTGAACACAGAAAGAGTACTGGCCATGATTAAATTCAATTCCAATAGAGAACTGGTAGACTTTAGGATCCTAGTTTTTGCTGTATTCACAGATTTCCAAACCTCTAATACAATAGGTTAGGTTTGCATTTAGCTTTTGATAAAAATGGATATTTATTTGGATAACAAAGATGACAGCCACATCCCATGGATAATTCAAGTTACTGAACATCCTGCCTCTGCACAATTCTCTATCCTCTAGACTGTCCCATACTATTTTCATAACTATCTCAACACGAAAATAAAGAAGATCAAATGTGATCACAGTAAAAAGCAGGCATTGACTTTCTTTTTACAGATCAATCATCCTTCCATTTGTACTATGGACTGTTCATAGTTTTATACTGATCGAAGCAATGCAACTGCATGATATGGAAAACCCATATCAAATGGTGCCATCTACATCTGGTTTTTGACAGACAAACTTATAAGCTTTCTGGTAATCAATAAGAACTTGTAGGGTAGTTGTTTAATTTCCCTTGGCTTTTCCATCACAATCTGCAAGAAAAGATGGTGAAATTTTTTGGCTGAAGCTTTTCTTTTCTTGAATATAGGTTCTACAATACCAAAACATTTTTTGAATTCATTTCAACTTTGTCATATTGTTCTTGTTGCGTGAAAGCAATTTTCATACTTTTTTTTCTCCTGACATTGTCCAAATTTTTTGTGTGTGTGTCACTCAAAAATTAAAAGCCTTCAAAGTGCAACTCTGAAATTAAAAAATATATTCCTTTCCTGATATTTTTATTCTAACACAACCTAAAATCAACATTTTAAACATTTTTTTTTAAATTAACAGCAAACCAAAAGATCAGTTATCTGCATAGCTCTGTGAGGGAGAAAAAAAGATAGCTTTCCACTTCTCCTAAATGTAGGTTTTAGTTTCTTAGTGGCTATGTCTATAACTACATGTTGTAACATGAGAGTCGGATGGAAATAGGGTATTGTTTTATACTGTGGAAATCATTCAATTAAATCCCATACTATGGGACCAACACTCCTCTCACTATACTAGCACAAATTGATGGCTTTTCACTTTAGTAAAACTGGTGTAAATCGGAGAATAATTTAGCCCTCTGTGTCTGGAGAAAAGTCCATTCCAAATATTTTCCCCCTCACGGTCCATCTGAATCCATAAAGTGAAGCTGAATAGAGTTTCTTGCTCTGAACAGAATCAATTGGAGCAAAAAAGATACCGATTTCCTGGTAGTGATCACACTTAGTAGCATCAACAAAGCAAAGAGGGGAAAAAGGGACTTTAGATTTACATAAAATCAGAACTTTGCTCTGCCCCTGTCAAGATCACCGTGGGTGCTCGAGGTCCTGTAATTTACAAATCTACTCCCAAACCTTTTCTGACATCACTAATGTTACCGCTGCACAAGGAGGGGAACAAATGGAACTGAAATCCCGTGGGTTTGTGTGAAACACCGGAGAAACATCAATGTTTGCCTTACAGAACAAGGGAAAAAATCTGTTTCTTTCAGCCTAGGAACAGACATTGCATTTGTCCCAGGATAAAAAAAAAAAGTCTGCAAAACAAAACTATCCCAAGATGGTTGTGTACACACACTGCCTTTTTAATCAGGGTTTAGTAAGTGATTGAATGAAATGTCACTTTTCTGCCATTGATTCAAGGATGCAATTCTGAGATCAGCATACAGATGTATTTGCAATATCTGAGGATAAACTGTCACTACCTCTTATTAGGAAAACTTGTTTAAGATTTTTCCCAGGATAGCAGACATGGATGTCTCTACAACTCCACTCTCTCCTCAGATAAAATGGCTTATCCTGGAACAAATGCAACATCTGCTGCAGACACAACAGGAATATATAAATAGATATATCTAGATATCGACATATCTAGAGATACGGATCTATAGAGCTATCTATGGATCTGTAGATGTTTCTATAGATCTATCTATCTATACATCTATCTATCTATCTATCTATATATAACATGTTCTAACATGAATAATACCCCAATAATATAGTGAACACATGCATAAGGCCTGACAGAGAGGAAAAACTAGTAATAGCAAATAGAAACCTGCTGACAAATGTTATCAGGGACCTGTTTCCACTCAGTTGTGCTGGCCAATCAGAGAAGCAAACAGCTTTAATGTGTGTGGTTCACTGCAGCTATTGCATGTCCCCCAGAAGGCAATAACCTTCTTCTGCTAATGGAGTTACTGCTTTAGCTCAATAAAAGGGCCACATTTTTAAGAAAGAGCACATGGCCATAGTGCTAAGAGCTTGCCAATAGCGCTAAGGCTCAAGCACTCAGGTTCCCTCTGAGCTACCTATGCTGCCTAATTGTCTATCTTAGGCAAGGACAAAGCAGGTATGAGAGGTTGGGTTTGTTTCTTGGCAGTGATCCCAGGGGAGACAGAAGGGTGGGGAAGAGGTTTAGACATGAACTGTAAGGCTAAGTACAGACGTTCAAAAAGCCCCTGGTGGAAGCGCTCTATTGCACTTAACTGAAAGGGCACTGACAGATGTGCAGCTCCCCGGTCTAACTCACGGCACTTCACAGAAACATGAGTTAGACTGACCCTCCTGAACCAACAGACGTGCAGCTTCTCTCTCCTCTGTGACAGCCTGGGGGCAGGGCCAGAGATCCAACAAGCACCGGCTGAAGCTAGCAAGCCACCCAGCAAGGGGCCCCTGGAACTGCAGCGGAATACGATCTACATTGAAGCACGATGGATGCGGTACAGACATTAAAAAAACCTGAAGCACTTTAGTCTAATACCACATCCATCAAGGGTTAACTTAGAGCGAGATCTGCCATTTGTAACGTGCTTTAAGTGCTGGGGATATGAAGCCATTATGGCTTCAAAGCACTTTCCGTGCACTTAACGTGCAATAAATGTAACATCTATAGCTAGCCTAAGTTCCTAGACTTGAACTCCACTGATGATGATCCATGGTAAAAAACATAAGACTAGGAGGGGTCTCCTGGGCTATTAAATCCCAGTCCCCCAGAGGAAAGAGACTGTTTGTGAGCTGTTACCTATGACCAGTTACGTACAAGAGAATGATGTAAATTGTCACCGTGTCTACTGGCAATTTTAGAACAAAGGCGTTTAGGAAGTAAGAAAAACATTTTCAAAAAGTTCAAAAATCACTTAAGAACCTAACTGCAATTTATGACTACACTCTGGGATCTACATTTAGGCTCTCCAATAAACTACCTGCCCTTCAGGAGTGCTGGGCACCCATCCGGCAGCTCCTGTTGATTTCAATAAAACTTGTCTGAGTTGCTCTAGCTGAGGAACCCATTTCTTTTTATCGTTACAATACTGATTATATGTTGTTGTACCTACTGCAAAGTCTGTGGCAGGCATTAGGGACAATAAAAACCAAGCAGAATATGTAAGGTACACTGCTCACCATTAGAAAAAAAACAGCATTTGCATTCAGTTACCACATGCTAGCATCTGAAGGAGTAATCATCTCCAATCCAAAGTAGATCTGTAGTTCCCATTATTACCATCTGGTCACTGAACTGACAGTGAATACTGTTTCTTTCTTAAATAGTCAGCCTGGCAGTTTTGCATTGAGAGGTACTTTTTCTGACCTCCCCTCTTTTGGTTAGTTTCCTGTGTTTCACTCTATTTGCTCTGCCCTTCATTTCTTTCCCAAAGGGATAGGTTCATGCCACCTGTGATTGTGTCTCCCTCCCAACCATGACAGTCACTAACCGCAAAGTTTTGCCAGAATAAGGAAACTCTTGACTAATGGCAAAAGTGCAAGAGACAGAAGTGGGACCTGAGCTGGATTACGTGAGAGACCTCACTACTTGTAAAAATTAATTCCAAACTTGGTTCTTCAATTTAGTTTCCCTTAAATTTCTTCGCCCCCTCTCTCAAGAGATAGACAATAGGCTAATTACTCACATAAACTATAAGTAAGCAAATAAAAAAAAAACCCCACAACATTTTGAGGGTTATTTACTGATACCAGAGCATCATGAGCCGCGCAAATCATTGCTGCCCCCACGTGTTACAGTTTTCTAAAGAGAATGTGCCATGTAGGAGAGGCTCCCTGCCCTTTTTGCTGGTGGACTTGTATAGCTTGGCCTACACACAGGTTTTTATACTGGAAATCTACCACCTGCCCTTTCTGTTGGTCTCTCTTCCACCTCTGTACAGCATTTCTGGGACTCTGCTCCACACCCCCATACAAGAGGAACACATGCTGCCAAATAAATGCATTGGACAAAAGTGCTGGATATCAGTCATGCACAAGTCCTTCATTTAATCTAAACCATCATTTAAAAAAAATAGTAAAAAAATATTGCCACAAGAAACAAAAAACAATGCTGTCTGTGTAATTAGAACATTATCTATACTATGTTCACTCATTCAAAAGGCTACTTAGCTTGTTACCCAGTTATATTTAACCTCATTTTACATTCCTTGTGACAAAGCCCATTTATGACACTGAAAATAACTGGTTTCCAACGATAATGTTATAAAAAGGATACAGTGTACTTGCAGGAATTACCAGCCTTCTTTAGCTATATTAAGGAAAATATTTTTTCATATGCATGTTTTGTGTTCTTCTGTCTAGGAAGCGACCTTCTTGAAATATAGGGCTGTTGCAGCTGAACCATTTCATAGTGGCAACTTAGTTAGGCAGGTGCAGTTACCCGTCGTGGTTTTACTCATCTGTGCTCATAAATATTGCAAAATATTAGACACAGTTCACAATGTATGCAAAATCCAGGGTTGGACTGGCCTGGAAAGTAATAAGGAACTTTTTGGGGACTTCCAGATGTCCCTATACACAGTTCACAATGCATGCAAAATCCAGGGTTGGACTGGCCTGGAAAGTAATAAGGAACTTTTTGGGAACTTTCAGATTTCCCAGGAACTGTCTATGCCAGCCAGTGTAAGCACAGATCTCTCTTTATTGGGAAACTGAGTCCTGGTTGAATTACACCACAAATGCAGTGAGTAAGGATGGGCAACCACAGCTGGACAGCAAGGATTCAGGTGGGTGGAGGCTGAATCCCCTCCCCTCCCACCTTTTCTGTTGCCTCATTTGCTTTGCATCAACCCCAATGTGTCTTCAAAGAACAATCCATACCATAAGATCTTCAGGCACTGTTAATAAAACAAGACACGCCCTCCCCTCTCCTTTGAAGAGCTTATAATTTAATCTCTGCTATGCACCTAAACTACACAGCAGTGTCTATTTAATACTCAGAGCCAACATGTTCGTTTCCAGCATGAGGGGCAGTGCACGCACAATCTCTTAGCAGGGAACATAAGCTTTTTTTCAGAATTACAAGGTCTGTTCAAAGACATATTCTCTAAGATGTATTCTTAATTTTTTTTCCATTGGAGTTAAAAAGTTATTTTCCTCGTTCAAATGTTCTTTACTGCCCTGGCAGAAAGCTCATTAGACGAGAGACGGTCAGTGGGAACCCACCCACCTCATCACTGGAAAATATGGGATGGAAGGGAAAAAGAAACTCACTCCAAAGCAGCACGTTCCCTACCAAACAACAACCGGTTAGAAGTCTGCTTGCCTAAGGGATCAGCCAATTAGTAAATGAGGGGAAATTGATCGGCTGATGCAGGAAAGAAAGGAAACAGGAAGGGGATGTGAGAGAGAGGACCTGAAAGGCGAATTGCCCACGTGAAGAGGTAGGTCTCTCCAAGGAGGAAAAGGGCGTACATGGTGAGAACTCACCCAGGCTGCTGGGTGTTCATGGTGGGCTCTTTGCAATCTTGCTGCACTCTGTGATGCGGATTATCCCAGGGCTTGAACTTCTTTTGGACGGTTTGAGATTCCTGTTGTGCTCTGTGGTGCGGAGGAACCCAGGACATGATCATCTGTGTTGTGAAGCTTAGAGAGAGACTACAGTGGGGACCAGGTAATCAGACCTGGGAGTTAGTTAAAGGGCTCAAGGATGGTTTCAAGCCTGACAGAGCCAGGTGGCCCACTACATATATAAGCTAAACTTACTCGGACACAACCAAATCAACAAAATCCGTTGTTCTCTATGATGGGAGTGTCTTCGGCAAAAATGTCTAATGGGTATTTGACAGAGTAACCAAAAACAGAGGTGTAGAAATGCCCTCTAGTATAAAGATATGCATTTATTGTAAGTGCAAGTCGCATGATTTATTAAGTGATTCTGCCTTGATAGGGAAATTTGCATAAGGGAAGCTACTCTGTTTCAGAATTAAGCTCCAAAACATCGACTATGTTATCGTCTCTACTTATCCAATATAACTAACTCAAGTAGTACAAACTGCACAGTCAGGAGTCATGTTCTTCCAATATCTATTTTTCTGGTAATAAGATTAGTATATCATGTAATCACAGAATTACCCACTTGAACCTTGAGTTATCATGCTGTTTAGTGCATGTGGGCAAAGCTATTCATAGCAAGAGAATTTTAACGGGACTATTAGGAAAGCACTTTGAAGTTCTGTCCACTGTGAGCACAGCTTTTACTAATGATATTTTTCGGCACTGACTTGCAACCTTTGTAACACAGCTGTAATCTTCTATCCAGCAGAAATCAAAGCTTTGGCTTTAAATCCAATCCACGTTATACCAAATCCCATAGAAAGTCAGCTGCCAGCAGAAAAAAGCAAAACCCATCTTTGCTCTCCGTTTTGTTTGTGTTTATGCCTAATGAGATTTGAAAATGAGGTGGCAGCCTGAAAAATTACACTCCCTGGAAACGGAGTAGTACAAAATATCTTGCTCAGGAGAAAAATTATCGCAAGGTACACAAAAAAATTTCCAGGAAAAGACAGAAAAATAAAAGAATCATTTAAAAAATGAGTGCTGTAAGCACACTGATCAGTTTCCATGGTAATTTTTTTGTTAACTTTAGAGATCAGTAAGGCAAACAGGAAGGGATTGCACTATTTTGTTATGTTAAAACATTACCATAGAAACAAATCTTTGCTCTTCCACGGGATAGATGGAAAACAAAGGGTTGGTATCATTTCTATCATACATTTTGCTAATTTGAGTTTACTAGGACTGAGTTTGGATCGGGCTTGAAATTGTACAACCCAGGCAGGAGTAATAGGAAAATATTCACATTTTTACACTTTAGTCATGACTTGTGCAGAGAAGTGGAATTTTAGGCATCAGATGTGAGAATGAAAAAGTAGAAAATTGTAGGAGCTAACATAGTGCCCCAATCATATTGCTAGTACTGTACTTCCTCTTGTTGTTATTGAAATGTTTGAGCCATTCTCTGTTCCATCCAAAGCAAATAGCCATTTTACCTCCACTCTGTGAGCGCAGTTAACCCTACACAGAGGACCAAAATGAGGTCCAAGCACCACTTCATCTCTTAACCTCTCATCTGTCCTCTTCAATGCTTTAAATTGTTCCCCCCAAAAACTGAAAATCCGCGTAAGGAAACATCTAAGGACCCCTGGCAAGGTCAAAAAAGACAAAAGGTCATATTTCAGGGTTTTACTTGATCTAAATATACAAGTTTTTGGATATTTTTCAGAGCTATTGCTTATCTATGTGCCTTTCCAGTGCCTGGAACAGCTCTTCAAATCTGATAAAATAGGCCATCTCAAAACAGGCTTCTTTGGTATTAGATACAGCAGCATACCTCAGGATGGAAACGTGGATGGGACCCTACTTGTGCTGGGGAGGCAATGACCAAAGATCTGACATCATAGCAAATCATTTATGCTGTAAATTAAAGCTCCATATACATGGAACATCCCTTTTGTGTCCCACTTTCAAGATACCTGATCAAGAAACAAAAAATCCTATCCACAGATTTAGTTCTGCTTGGTATTTGCATGAGATCAGCTTTAGGCAGGTCTATCTAGATGCTGATTGGGTGGGTCACGGTCTACTGAGGCTCATCTCTGCCCATGCTACTTTTGACTCAATGGATTCTAATCACAAGAGAAACTCACATTTAGTGCAAAAAATGGTGTTTGTTTGTTTGTTACAGAAACGCAACCAAGCTTTTTTTCCGAAAAGTTTCTGTGAAGTGTATGTTGATGACCCTGGGTTAATTTTACTTTTGATTAACTGGTTGCCCCATTCCTAATTACAGTGAAAATAAGGCCAGTAAAAAATAGAAAAAACTTTTGCTCTCTCATAGTAGAAATAAACTGAAGTCAAAATACGCAACGTGACTCTAAAGGGGGGCAAAGAACATAATCCTTTTGGGCACATTTTCTGACCTACTAATTACCAGTAAAAATTAAGGGCAGGTGTTCATTACTAAAATTAATTACCCAAGAAAGACTGTGCCAGCAGGAAGCAGCTAGGTATTATAAAAAAAAGATGTTGCTAGAATCTTTTTTGTTTGCTTTACAACACCTCTGGCAAAGCTGCAGAATATTTAAACTAACTTTCTCTTGATTACCATTGCAGCAATAAAGTGGATATGTCCTACGTAGATGCCATGTATTCTTCGCAACATAATATTTTGCTGGCTCACGGTCTAGAAAAATGAAAGAGCACAACAGAAAATTTATCATACTTGTGAGGGATTGGGGGACTTTATGGTATTGATTCTCGTCCTTAGGTCACAAGTTAAAACTGGCCCCTTTTTAATAGGGTCTAGAAATATTAAGTAATTGACACTGCAAAGTCTTCAGCAGCCACCACGTAACAGGCTTTCATTTTCAATCCCATTCTATTTATTTCCAGGTCGCTGTCAAGAGATCAATTTCTTTAACCAAAGGGACAAGGGACGTACAGACTGGATCAAGTTCAAGAACCTGCATCTCAGTGAAGTCAGCAGGTTATAGACATGAAGGGAGAATATGATACAAAAGCACTAATAATATATATATATACATACTATATATCCCCTAAAAGTAAGATACATTTTCTGTTGTGCTCTTTCATTTTTCTAGACCACAAACCAACAAAACACCATGTTGCAAAGAATACATGGCATCAATGTAGGAAATACGCACTTTATTGCTGCAATGGTAATCAAGAGATAGTTTAAATATTCTGCTGCTTTGCCAGAGGTGTTGTAAAACAAAAAATTCTAGCAACATCTTTTTTTATAATTCCTAGCTGCTTCCTGCTGGCACAGCCTTTCTTGGGTAATTAATTTCTTGGTAGATTTGGATGAAAACAGCCGAGTTGGTAGCCCCTGCTGAGGCCATGAAGCCTGCCAAGTTTCAAGGAGATAGGTGCAGGGGTTTCTGGGAAACTGCACCTCAAAACTGTTCAGAGCAAAACTCATGACATGTGACTGTATGTGTGTGTTAAGGTGCAGCTGTTTTTCCGCCCCTCCCCCAGAGCACTGGGATTGGAAGGGACCTCAGGGAAGGATCACAGTCACTGGCCAGCTACACAGTCAATATGAGAGCAGTCCTTCCCCCTCCCTCTCCTTAGTTTCTCTTTAGTTGCAAGCAAATGCAGCTTCAAAACTCAAAATGTTTCAAAACTTTCAAAACGTTTCAACTGCCCTTGTTTTGTTTCAAGGCTGTTTTGAAGCCTTTTGTTTCATTTTGATTTCACTGCTTCAAGCTTGAAACAGTGTCAAGACAAAACACCTGGTGAAATTTTGCACAGCCCTAATGCTTACTCAGGCCTTGGACCAAAAGTCCTCATTACAAAATATAAATAGGTCTGCACAACTTGGAGGCAGGTTTAATAAGCCATGTAACTTCATCCACTGGGCTATAAAATCTACTCCAGAATTTGAGTGGCAATTCTGGAGGAAGAAAACAGTCCTCTTCATGTTCTTGCAGTTCAAGGAAAGAAATACTTTCTTCTCAGAGTTCTTAATAGAAGTAAAGGCCTGATTGTGTGAGAGCTCCACCTTTGTCTGCTTTGGTTACAGCAAATGGCCATAAGAACCAGGAATCAGGGTCCAGTAAAAAAATCATAACAGCATACAAATAGTAAATAGGGCTGTGCGAAGCTTTAGTCCCCGATTTGATTTGGTGGAGATTCAGCCTGATTCAGTGGCCAAATCTCTGAACCTGAATTGAATTAGAGGACCCTTTAATCTCTCCGAATCAAATTGGAACCCTCCAAATCAATTCAGAGAGATTCGGAAAGATTCAGAGACTTGGACATAGACACCGCTTTAAATGTTTTTTCTACATATCTCTAGGTAGCAGGGGCTCATGAGTGCTGCGATGCTGGGGCACATGGTGTGTCCCACAGAAATGCGGGGGGCTCCTCCTGCAGCCAATCTCACCAACGGTGGGGGTGTCCCCCCGTGGCTGATTGCACTGACCAGAAAGCAGCCACGGAGCTCCCAGAAGTGCCCATGGTGCTTCATCCAGCGCTCCCACTCCCTGGCCAGAGCTTGCAGGGGAGGCATTGGTGATCCCGCCTCCCTCCCCTGCCCATCACCTAAGCAGGGAGCACAGTGTGCCAAGGGGTGCTCCAATGCTCTCAGGGGGTGTGCATGCACCCCCATGCATCGCCACTGCCTCTGTGCCTCCACCTTGTATACATTCTCCATTATATAAAGATTGGAATTCATGTGGAGAGCTAGACTGCCAAGGCCATATATCATGTTTTTGGTGATGTAAACAAGAAAACACTGGCCTAGGGGTTTAACTGTAGTCACACAAACAAAGCAATTGAAACCCATTACCATAAAAATAGCACTAATTGTCAGAAGTCAAAACCTAACTGATAATCTCTGAGCCCATCCTAGTTAAACAATTGTTAAGTATTTATCACAAATTTTTCTCTTACCTGGGGAGGGGAGGTTTTCATGATCAACCTCTTTCATTAGCATATACCCCATGAGGCTGTTGATAAATGCATGACATTAATTATTGTAAAGCTGGGGAGGAAGGAGCAGGAGAAGAATAGACCTGACTTGTTGGGGAACGGAACAACTAAGAATTGCTCAGAGATCCTGATGTTTGGCCTACACAAAACTTCCCATAAGTGAGTATTTCCATTGCCTGATTTGAATGATAGTTAAAGTCATTTGTTAAACTCATTTGTGGTAAGCAAATGAGATAAAATGTTGGATGTTATATTACAAAAGGAAATGGAAACAAAACAGAGGAGATCATCATGCCATTATACAAAGGCATGGTGCACTCGCATCTTGAATACCGTATGCAGTTCTGGTCCCTACATCTCAATAAGGACATAGTAGAATTAAAAAAGATCCAGAGAAGAACAACCAAAATGGTCAGGCCTCGAAATGTAGAGCACCACCTCCCTTGGACGCCTATTCCAGATTGCGGCAACCCTTACCATAAGGAAGTTCTTCCTGATGTTTAACCTAAATCTGCTGTCTGTCAGTTTGTGGCCATTGGTCCTAGTTACTCCAAGGATGCCCTAGTAAATAGACCACATCCTATTCCTTGCTCCCCGCGCCTCCCAATGAATTTGTAGATGGCAACAAGATCACCTCTCAACCTTCTCTTGTGGAGACTGAAGAGATCTAGGTCCCTCAGTCTCTCCTCATAAGGCCTACCCTGCAGGCCATTAATCATATGAGTGGCCTCCTCTGGACCCTCTCAAGATTATCCACATCCCTCTTGAAGTATGGCACCCAAAACTGGATGTAGTACTCTGGGTGTGGTCTGATGAATGCTGCCTAGAGGGGAAGTATCGTCTCCATGGACCTATTCATGATGCAGCTGCTAATGCATAATAAAGTGCAGTTAGCTTTACTGATCAATTCCTCACATTGATGACTCATGTTCATCTTGGAGTCAACTAACTCTAAGATCCCTTTCTGCCACTGTGCTGCTGAGAAGGTCATCCCCCAACCTGTAAGTGTTTTGATGATTCCTCCTCCCTAGATACAGCATTTTGCACTTGTCTTTGTTGAACAGCATCCTATTCGGTTTTGCCCACTTCTCCAACCTGTCCAGATCTGCCTGGATTCGTTCCAGCCAGAAGGAGGTCGAGGAGATTTGGGATGGGAGGAGGTAACCCCAAGTGATGTGATAGAAGCAGGAGGCCTAACCCAGAATTGGAAACTAAGAGACTGAGAAGGAGCTGAGGGGAGCTCTGGCACTTAGCGGCCACATCTACATGAGACATAGGGCAGTGTGAAGCTTCAGGTGGTTATTTGATTCAGAGGAGATTCAGTCCAATTCAGTGGCCAAATCTGCAAATCCAAATCGAATGTGGGACCAATTAAAAGGTCTGAATCAATTCAAAGCTTTCCAAAAGACTTTGTGAAGGAACACCTTGAGAGGCTAGGCACCTTCAAATCAGCCGGACCTGACAGTCTACACCCCAGGGTACTCAAGGAACTGGCTAGTATCATAGCTCAGCCCCTGGCACAGATCTTCGAGAACTCCTGGCACTCTGGTCAAGTACCCAAAGATTGGAAGAAGGCCAACATGGCGCCTATCTTCAAGAAAGGGAGGAAAGTGGATCCGGCAAACTACAGGCCCATCAGCCTGACCTCTATCCTGGGAAAGGTTTTAGAAAATATTATCAAAGAGGCCATTCTTAATGGACTGGCTGATGGCAACATCCTGAGGGTAGGTCTTGCTTGACCAATCATTTATTTTTATGACCAGGTGACCTATCACCTGGACAAGGGAGAGGAGATTGATGTTGTATATCTTGACTTCAAAAAAGCCTTCGATCCGGTATCCCATGATCACCTCTTGGCAAAACTGGCCAACTGAGACCTCGAGTCCACCACAATCTGCTGGCTGGGGAATTGGCTCCATGGTCAGACCCAGAGGGTAGTGGTTGATGGAAGTCAAGTGTCATGGTGCCCTGTGACCAATGGGATCCCTCAAGGCTCTGTCCTTGGACCTATATTGTTCAACATCTTCATTAATGATGTGGGTATTGGAGTCAGAAGCAGACTGGCCAGGTTTGCCGATGATACCAAACTTTGTGGTAAAGCATCCACAACTGAGGAAAGGAGAGCAATCCAAGCTACCTTGACTGGCTCAGGAAATGGGGGGATAAGAACCTGATGGTGTTTGACACCGAAAAATGCAAGGTTCTCAATCTTGGGAAGAAAAACCTGCAGCATGCTTATAGGCTTGGCAGTGCTACACTGGCTAGCACTACAGATGAAAGGGACTTGGGGGGCCATGGTTGACCACAAGATGAACATGAGCCTTCAGTGTGATGCTGTGGCTAGTAAAGCAAGTAAAACACTGGCTTGCATCCACAGATGCTTCTCAAGCAAATCCTTGGACGTTATTCTCCCCTTGTACTCGGCCTTGGCAAGGCCTCAGCTGGAGCTGCATCCAGTTTTGGGCTCTACAATTCAAAAAGAATGTGGAGAAGCTTAAGAGAGTGCAAACAAGGGCCACACACATGATCAGAGGTCAGGAAAACAGACATTACGACAACAGGCTGAGAGCCATGGGACTCTTCAGCCTGGAAAAGCTCAGGCTCAGGGGCTATCTGATGGCCACCTATAAGTTTATCAGGGGTGTTCACCATGCTCTGGGGAAACATTTGCTCACCAGAGTGCCCCAAGGGATAACAAGGTTGAACAGTTATAAACTCCTGCAAGACCGTTTCAGGCTGGACATAAGGAAAAACTTCTTTACTGTCCAAGCCCCCAAGGCCTGGAATAGCCTGCCATCGGAGGTGGTTCAAGCACGTACTTTGAATGCCTTCAAGAGAAATTTGGATGCTTATCTTGCTGGGATCCTAATCCCCCTGCTAACTTCCTGCCCCTGGGGCAGGGGGCTGGACTCAATTTTCTGAGGTCCTTTCCAGCCCTAACGTCTATGAAATCTATGAATTCTTCAGAAAAGTTTCAGAGAGCTTTGATTCAGGCCATCCCTGGTGGCTGCAGCAAGGAGCTGTAGCTGACTCCCAGCTGATAAGTACTAGTGGCAGGAGGGGGGGAGCTGGGGAAGGGACCAAGGGGGGACACCTACCAGCCCCTGGCTGCTCCCCCAGTGCCCCTGACCCCCGCCCACTCCCCCAGCTCCTTTATGGGTGCCCGCCCCAACTCCCGGCCTTTTTTAAATAAGCCCAAGTGCTCACCAGCTGCTGCTAGGTGGGAGAGGAGACCCCTGCTGACCCCCACTGCCCCACACTGCATGGGGGGCTCCAGCCTGGGCCAGCTCAGGTGCCCTGCCTGGGCCAGCTCTGACCCTTTAAGAAAAAGAAAGTGAGAAAAGTCCCGGGACTCACTGTTTCTGCAGCAGTCTCGGGGGGCTCATGCAGAGCCCCCCACGTAGCATGGGGCAGCAGGGATTGCCACCCACCTGGCAGGAATGGTGAGTCCGGGAGTTTTTTGGTGGGGGTTTCTTAAATGGCCAGAGCCATGGCAGCCGGGGCAGCCATGGGAAGCTGGGATGGGGGGGTAGTAAGGATTGCCCCCTATGCAGCATGGGACAGTGGGGGGGTAGTAAGGATTGCTCCCTCACCCAGCAGCACTCGCTGAGTCAAGGTCTGTTTCTTTTTTTAACAAGTGCCGGGAGCTGGGATGGGTGGGGCAGCCATTGCCAGGCTGGGGAAGATGAGCCTAGCTGATTCAGAGATTCGGAGAGTCAGCAGCAGCCGAATCTCTGAATCAGAGTCGGCCGAATTGATTCGGGACAGTGATTCAGATCACCAAATCCAATCACTGTCCTAATCAGCTGAATCCAAAGCACATACTAGCCACTTCGCAAAGGCCTAATAGTAAATCTGAGAGAAGGCATGATATCCTCTGCTTTCTTAGAGGACTCCACCATGGTATCACTAAAACATATAACATTTAGACTTCTTGGTTTATAATAAATCCATCATAGAGGAGGCACGTCATGCTTTTTAGATTCAATGCCCATTTCATACATTGTTTAGCTCTTTGTGTCTTTATCAGCTTTTTTCCCCTTGCAAATATCCTCTACAGAAATTAACACAACACAGTATTTTTTGTGAACCAGGAAAATTGTAGACAACTTGAATTTAATTGCATGGTTGTTAAGCCAAGCTCTGGAGTACATCTTATGGTGAAAATTAAATCTTTTCATCATCCAGCCATATTGAATAGCTAAGATTTCCAGTACTAATCATTAAATACACAGATGCTTGAAAGTTTGATTGGGGAGTTGCAGTGAATGGCTCCGATTTCAGTGGCATATGGAGAATAAGGTAGCAAAGCTAAGCATAAACAAGCAGGAATTGTTTGCAGTCTAGGAGGTGTTGGTGAAAAGAGCTTTATAACCCCCTTTGAAAAAACCCAGTATGCTCAGCACTATAAATGCCGTTTTCTTTTTTCAACATGCAATATTCATGAGATATATAATCTAATGTACCTTAAATGATTCTGCTAAAAGCTAATCAAAACTATTGTGACATGGAATATCTAAGTAGATATATATATTTTGTCCATTTAGTTTCCTTCCCGCCCCCCCCCCAATATGAAGCTATTCCAAAAATCTCAGCAGAAGGTACCAGTGGATACGACAAAGGTATGTACTGGATTCTGTTACTGACTGCTTAGTGACCTTCAGCAGATTATTATTTCTCTCCATGCCCCAACGTCCTCATCTGTAAAGAGGGAATATTGTTATTTCCCTTGCCCTGAAAAACACTTTGAGATCACTAGGTCAGTGATAAACTCTCATTCATACAGGGTCAGAGCAAGGTTATGCACAGATCTGACTTACACTGTAAAGATAACACTTACACTTCTGTGCAACCATCTGCCCAGAAATAAATCTCACCCTAAAAGACCTAAGCAGCATTTATATAATCCCATGTCGCCCTCTAAGTGAGTCAATAATCTAATACTAGCCTAAAAAGAAAAAGCATCCTAGCTATTTCTTTCTCTTGCCTGGATGGTCTGTCTTCCCTGGAAGGTCTTGGAGGCCAAGGCCGACTGAGTTTCATACAGCACCAAGTACATTTCCAGTGCTTCAAATACATTAAATAATTATATATTGATGAAACGTAACACCATTAGCTGCCTGAGAACCAAAGATTGAAGAATTTGAGCTGGTTCCTACTTAGTATATAAACCAGATATAGCACAAGAAAAAGTAAGGCAAACATTTCAACAATGCATTGTGGGAAATGTGCCTCACTTCAATCATTCTAATGCAATAAATAAATAAATAAGAAACTTGACAGGATTTTCCCATGCTGAGCATACCAATGTCCAATATCACCAGGTTGGCTTCATATTCATGACATTGCTTTAAGGGAAAAAAAACCCACCACATTTGGGTTGTATTTATTTGCCTTCTTGTGTCTTTGTCTTCACTATACATTCAGGTCATATTCATGAGTTATACTCCACAACCTAGTTAGAAATTTGCCTTATTTTAGAAGAAAATTGCAATTCTCATGCAGATTCTCTTGGTTCTCGAAGCTGGGGTTTGCCTAAAAGTATAAAAAACCATGACATGAGTTGACTAATTATATTGAAGCACCAGAAGAAAAATCATCTTACTGGATGTGATTCCTTCTTATTATGTCTAAATCTTCAAAGACGAATGTCACTTTTGATAATAATGGAGAGTCCTTTTGTACCATCAGTGCATTTCCTAACAAACCTAAGTATTAAATAATTTCTACTCTTTTTTTTTTTTATCTTTGCTATCTTTCTTTATGGATTATGTATTGTGCAAAATCCTTAATACAAGAATCAAACTAAAATAAAAGTTAGCAAATCACTAGCAAAATGGAAATCAGAAATGTTTTGCTCTACTCTTGTTGCCTTGCCATGATTGTTCATTGCAATTTTGAGCTGTTTTTCCTAAAATACTTCCCAAGTCCTCCCTTCCCCGAGTTTGAACACGGCTTCTCAGAAAATAGCTCTTATCTATCTGACAGTAATCTATGCCAAATATATTTACCCTTGGATCCAATCCTACCCTTGATTAAAGAGACAACATTGTCTTCAATGGATAACATTTGACATTTCCATTCTATTCCTTACACACATACATTTGTTTCTCTCTGCAAGAAAATGAGGGTAGGTAGGAAGTAAGCTTTACTTGCAGAGAAATAAAAACCATGAGAAACCATGCAGCTGACAAATTAACTCCCTTGAACTTTATTGGCAAAATATTCCCCCCTGCCGCCGCCCCCTCACCTCCGCCCCAATTTCCTAGATACTTGCAGGGCCTGTATCCCTGTAGCAACTGAATGCTTCACTGACGTCAATGTATTTTATCCTTCCAACCCCGCCCCCCCATCCAGCAGACAAGGATGGCCCTTCCAGTTTTATGGATGGGTTTCTGGATAGTAAAGGGATCTTAAAGAAATCTGATAGTTCACAGAGGAGGTTTTTGGCCAAGACAGGTGTGTGAGTCTCAACCCACTGCTTTATCTACTAATCTCACTTTTTCACCTGCACAGGGTGCAACCACTCTGTTCTTCATTTAGGACACAAATTGCCATGAAAATCAATAGAAACCATTTCACTGATGTCAGTAGGCTCTTCATCTGGCCTGTGTGTGGGTGGTCTACCCAGTGTAAGACAACACCATGGAGAGAGACCCCATGCTAGCTCTGTGAATATTAGCTTCAGTCCCAGCAAGAGGATAGATTGCCTTCAGCTAAGTGGCTCTGCTGGGCAGTAGAGGTTATTAGTGCGGACCCCGTGCCATGCTAAGGTCATGATTCTACTTCCTGTTCTAGATGAGCACACGCAAAACTAGCTCGGGGTATTTCTGCACTGCCTTGTCCTCTCCAGATGAGCCCTAAGCCACTTCAGAGCAAAAGGAATAAAACCTTTTAGATTAGCAAACTGCGAGAAGCTTTTGCTAATAATATGGTTTTCAAAACTTTGTGTAAAAACTACATAGGGAATAAATGTAATATTGATATACATTGCTCCCGATAGCCTTCAAGACCTTGATTACAATGACTGCTTTCATTTTTAATAGATTCATCCCTCCGATCAATAGAGATTAGAAATTACAAGAGATTCTGTCGGATCTACCTCTGGTCACTACTTTTAAAAGGTGGTTCTTGTGAGCAGCTGGTGTTTTGAGGTCGAGTTACTGAGTTATTGTCAAAGGGCCACAAAACTCCAACACAAAGATCCTAAGCACGGTGCCTGATAGAACCGAAACTGGAATCTCAACGTTAGAGGTCTGAATTGGGAAGAAACAGAAAAGTCAAAGAAAAATGCATGGTCAGCTTCCCCAGCATTACCTTAGCAACCCATTTTTATATAAACTGCTTCAGTCCCTGCTTTTCCAGAAATGAGAGGATAATCAGATTTTCGGAACTTGTTCCTAATTTGGCATGTGCTCCACCAGAATTGCACTTCGTTTCAGATAACTGATACTATTTAGGACCTGTTAAAAAGTGGACCACCACTCCGACTGGGTTAGGGTTATTACCGTTAAACTAAAGTCTCCCAAAACAACAATCACATTGCACATCACACCCTCCAGGCTTCCCAAACCTGGCTAAAGCTAAGCTTAAATGAATTCTTGTCTCCTGGAAGCGGCAATATCTTTAGATACAAGTGGGTTTCCACACTGTCATGTTTGTATTTCTTATTCCACAAAGGGAATGCCAGCCACACACATAGGCATGGGGATGAATGGATGCCTTTTTCATCTCTAATTTCTATGCGAGGAAGAGAAATGCACGGTGCAAGAAGGTTATGAATATTCCATCCTGCTTTCAAGTGCCCGTTTCTATATAGGGAGTATAACAGACACTTATATAGCTTGGATTAACCTATTTGTTGGTCTTTATATGAAACACGCACCGTTTTATTGTATCCAAAGGTTTGGGGTTTCATTCCGCAATAAGGTAAAATAATATACAGTAAACATATAAGTCCTATGAGCATAAAGAGAATTCTTCCTCCACTGATTTTATGAGCATTTTTAAATACACATAATACTGCATGTAATTGTGTAGAGAGCTATGCATATTAAATATTACGTCTACTGGTGTGTCTTATGGCAAGTCATTAACAGCCTCATTCTACGAGCAGTTTCAACCTGCCCTAAAAAGAAAAAAAAACATTAAATACAAAGAGCTCTTCAGCCCAAGTTGCATTCTGTGGGGATTTTAGTGGGCCCGAGTCCAATACTAGCTAATGAACAAATGAACTGGAGAAAATTCACAAAACACACTCTGAGCCACTTTGCTTGAACCAAGAAAAGTCTGGTGACCTGGGAATATTATTGATGCAATTCTGTCCTTCTTCACGACATTCTGGTCAGAATGAACTGCTCAAGTGCTCAAGAGGATTTTAAGCACCAAGACTTCTGTGTGAGTTTACATGGCACAATTTAACAGCAGGCCAACACTGGGCAGAAGTCTTGTTGCTTACTGATTCAAACAGAATAAGCAGAATCCAAGGGGCTCCTGGGATCAGATTTACACTCCCTCACTATTGCATTGTGCAACCCTGGGATAAGTCAGATATACCAATGTTTTCAAATAAAATTAATAGCCCCCACTGAGTAAATGTACTGAGCACCTCTGAAAAATCAGAATGCTTAGCTGCTAAGTGCTGATTTGTAAGTCTTACTTTAGGTCTGAAAAGGTAGGCTTTAATTTCTCTGTGTGTTGGTTTAACCACCCATCAAATGTATATTATACTAGTCTACTTCACAGGTAGGCTGAGAGTCCTGCTAATGGCTATAAAGCATTTTTACAGCTTGTAGGATCACAGCATTTTCTTCTAACCCAAAATATTTACAGCTTGGGGATTTATAACCTATTTCCATAAAATTCAGCAGCAAATCTTTTGTTGGGCTAGATTCTTCTCTGGAGCTTAGCTCCTCTTGGACACACTGTAGGCAGGAAAGGTCAAGAATAGTTGCTTGACCCCCTTTGTAACATCAGGCTGTGCCTCAGAAACTAACTTGTGCACCTGGCATTAGATCCCTCAGGAACTTCCTTCCAGAAAAGCACCCCCTGCCCACCCCCACTCTACCCTTCCCTACACATTACTGAAACGCCCTGTTGCTCCCTCTGTCTCCAGGTGGGTGATTTACAGAGTCATCTGTAAGCCTTAAGCCAGCTGAGAACTGTCCTGCATTTCTAACCATTTCTGAACAACCTGTTGCGCTGCTTGCATGGAAAAGGCAATTCTCTTACTATGCACTCCTCCCAGTGCAATCAAATAGGTATGGTGAAAAGTTACATTTTTTTAAATCTGTATTTGCGGCCAAATTACCCGTATCCAAGAGCCCAGAACCATAAATGGCCCTACTACTGGCAAAAATCCTCCACCCGCACCTGGGGCTTCAGATGTTTCCATAACCTTTGGCAGACATCCTACTTACAGACCCCGATGCGAGGCCTGGGGTTCGGATGCCCCCAAGTTTTGCTTGCCCTTAGCCAGAAGGTCCTTGGAGCAAGCAAGGAAGGAGACAAGCTACATACGCAGCGTTTTTCTAACCTATGTTCACCTCCATGGGTTGCAAAGAGCCAGCCCGCTGCAGTCACTGGCATGGAAGCCATGCACCTGAGCTAGGGGTACCTGGAAAAGAAGTAAACGTTTCCACTTGGGCAGACAAAACTCAGGCACTTTTCAAATGAAGAAATGTATGATTCAAGCAGAGGCTCCATTTTGCTTTTTTCCAGACGCCTGTTTCCCTGGATCCCTCTTTTTCTTTTGCATGTACTTGCTGCCTGGCTGCTTTCATAGCTTGTTCAATCTGTGTCTCCGGTATATAAATCTCTGGAATGCATCTCATCCCTCCTGCCTCCAGAAATCACTCTCTCCTCTGCTTTCCAAATACCCTAGTGTCTTACAGTATTTCTTTAAACAAACCGTTCTGGTTTCAGACACAGTCCAATATAACCTTCCTTTTCACTGTCAGCAGCTACTGGTAAAAATTGAGTTCTTCTAAGTGGTCCTCCAGAGTCCCATGTGCCTCATCTCTTCTATGACTCGCCTTCCTACCAATGGGCACAGAATTACTTGTTCATTCATCATACTATTATCCCCAATGACCTTATCAGCAAGTATCACTAGCACCTACCCCCCACCCAGTTCAGAATCATCATTGCAGAGTAATAGCATTCTCCCATAGGAGAAACACACTGGATTGGACTGTACTATACTGGAAATGGGCAGAGCGTAAAAAAAAAAAAAAGTCGATCCAATTAAGCTGGCAAAAAAATGGTTGGTTTTTATTGGGAATTTATCTGACTTTTTTAAAGGTCTGGAAATCTTGTGGAGTGCAGGTTTTTATTTTATTCTTTTGTGAATTTAATATCTTTCCTGAATTCTGCATTTCACCTCAGTGTTAATAAAATAAATATTTATGGAGCAATTCAAGGGTTCAAAGCACTTGACAACAATAATCAATCAGCTTTTACCAGAAAAGAATATAACCATCATAATAGCAAACAGAGGGACACTGCTTCTGCAGAGAACAATGCGGTCTGTAATGCTTGGGATGCATCTGGCGCTTCAACCTTACATATAAATTCCAGATGTCCTGCAGGAAGAGCATCTTTTTTTTTTTTTTTTTTATAGGAAAACAGAAAAATGTGCACTCGTATTAGATTTATTTGCAAGTGACATGGTAGCGGCTCGGTATAGCACTCAGGACATAATTAAAAATGACTGGAAAGAACTTGAGGGTTCAATCTATTTGTGCTGGAATAAAGGCAGTTTTATACAATCACAAGCCACCCAGTGGACTCCTTTCTCATGCTAGTAGACCCCCCAAAAGCAACGCCAAACCGTAAATCAGCTTTACTGCAAAGACTTATTTTGCGGGGGAAAAACCGAGACAAAAACAAAAAGCCTTTACCTATTATAAGAGCAGGAGTTATTTTGCAACTTTAAAAACATCGGCACATTAAGGCAGTTAAATTTATCATTTAAACAAACCGCCTTAATACTTGTGTGGCTATATTTTACAAACGTCGGTTCTAGCATTCTTCTTTACTTGAAACTTTCGAGCATAGAGCATGCGTCGTGAGATTTCCATCTATCCCACACAAGTACAGTTGATTTTTCTCCTGTGATTGGGATTTGGAGATCGTAACAAAAAAAAATCACGAGGGCCTGTTGGTAAACCTACGAATTCCTCGTTATGCTGGGGGAGCCTTTCATTCAGCTTTGATTTTCCTGCCCATCACCTCACCCAGCAAAAAGAAAATTATGGAGGTGCAGAGGAAATCTCAGAAGTCTATTTTTGCCCTATGTTTTCTGGTAATTGGGCATCAATATTTGATGCAACTATATAAAACAGATTTAAAAAAAAAATCCAAGCATTCCTGAAATGATTCAGACCTCAGGCCTTGAGGAAGTGCCAATATAGATGGTGACCCAGCAGAAAATCTTTTAACCTCACTATGCTTGGTGAACTCTGGAGGCCTCCGTTCTAGCTCGGAAAAAGAAAGCAAGAAACTGTTCTTTTCACCACTACTAAACCCTCATCAATGTGTTTCCTTTAATTACTTTCTCAGAGCGCTCCGGTGGGTCAAGGACGGAGGCACACTTCAGCATCTGGGATTCATGCTGTGTTTTCTGAAGAGTAAGAGTAAATGGAAGGAGGTGTTGACATTGCTTAAGAAACATGGCATTTCTCTGCAGACCTAATGGATTATTACACTGAAACAAATGAAAGGTAAACTTTCTAGTCTGAGAGGCTTCTCCTGGCAACAAGGTAAAGAACAGGGAAAGGAGCTACTTTCATTTTTTAAAATATAGTAGACTTGAGAAAAACCTAGGAAAAAAAAGATAACAAGCCAAATACAGTGTTGGTGTAAACTAGTGCAGCTGCAGTGCAGTTAAACAGATTTATTGTGGATGTGAATTTTGCCTACTAAACTCAGAGAGAAAACTGCCCATTTGAATTGTTTCATGGTAATTAGTATCCTTTTTTTTTTTTTTTTTTTTTTTTAAAATCGTGCAGCCTTGATCATCATCTTTGCATCTCTCTCAATGTCATAACCCCAGCTCCCTAGAAGGTGATACAGTCTTTTTTATATAATGATCCAGGTATTCAAAATGTATTGACCTGCCAAGAGCAGTTAAAATTTCAGCCTCATGAGCTCCAAAAATAATCAGCATGAAGGTGATGACTATATAATTCACTCCACAATGCGCAGGTACCGCAGACTCTCAGAGTCCTCTTCTGTCAGTGGGAGTTATAAATAACGACATGCTGTAATTCTTAGGCACAATGGAGGCTTTCAAGATAGGACTGGAATGGTAAACTTCAATTTTCCTGCCTTTTGATGTTTAGCCAGTGTGATAATTACCATCTTTGGCAACAACTAATGGAAAGTCTTTAAATACCTGGTGTTTAATACTAACAAGTGAATAGTAACCACTTGCTAATTCCAGGGGCTCTGACCAGGTTTTAGTGCTTAGCCTTACTACTATAAAAGCTTATTACACATTATTAAACATTAAAAGATAATATAAAGGAGATTTGTGGGTAGTAAGAAAGACAATGAAACATTTTCGATCCTCTTACTCTTCTCACCCTGGGGTTTTCCTTCTCCCTACCTCTCCAGCCTTCTCCTCACATTCACCGGGAAGCCATAAAGCAACTGGACTCGGGACAATTCTCCCGGCAATGCGTGTTCTCTTGCCCCTTCTGTAGTGCAGCTTGCAGGGCTGTTTGCAGTTGAAGTACAGAAATTCATTTTACCTTAAGCTACAGAAAAATGCCAACAGGGGAAGCAGTAAGGATGGAAAATTTGTGTTTCGTGTTGTGTTCAGCTCCTTTGGAAGAAAGGGAGCTCTAAGTCTTTGTCGCCAAAGCAGGAAGTAACTGCAACAGACTAGAAACTAGCATCTCATTTAGAGGGCGTTGGGTATAGTACTAAGGGTATGAACACGCATTTGTGGGACCCGGTTTAGATTTAGGTGGCTTACTTTAAGCCACCTAAACCTAAACCAGGAGCAGCACAGGCAGGCAGTCACCACTGTCAGGAGCAGCGCAAACAGCCTAAGTAACACGGGGGCACGGAGGGCCCGATGGGTCTGCAGGGTGGGCTAGTACGTCAGGAGGGAGGGGGGCATTGGTGGCTCCCTGGGTAGGCTGGTCGGGGGGTAAAAATAGCTTGGTCAGGAGCAGGGGGGTCAGAAGACCACAGTCCTGAGGCTGTGGTGACTGGCTGGGTTTTCCTGGGACTGGGCTGTGAATGCATGCAGGTGTTCATTAGTCCTGGTTAGCCCATTTTAGATCAGGTTAACCCAGGGTGATAAGCACCAGCACCAGCTACGTAGCATCTCCTATTCTTGACTGCTCTTGTCCCTTTGTCCTTGGGTGCCTTCTGCTTTGTACAAGCATATGTCATTCTCTGCCTTTGCTAGAGACTCCTACCACTGCACCCCAGGGGCTGCTGGAGCCATAAACTAGCCCTTGCTATTTCCCTCCAAATGTCACTCTCTCTAAATGCAAAAGTGGCAACCAATAATGGAAATGAGAGAGAACCATAGAGTGAACTATATCTAAATGGGTGGTGATGTCTCAACTTATTTAGTTATATTTTAGTTTAGTTTAATTGTGTTGTCCCCTTGTCACTTCCTGGTTTTGACTGGAACAGAAGAGGAAGCATGAATAATCTTCACAGAGACACATTTCTTGTGCTCTTTCATACCTGCAAGCATGGGAAGTCTCAGGAGAGAACTAGATCTTGCTATATTTTCAGCCTAATCGCCAGAACAAACATGCTCGGAGGAGTCTTCGGGTGAAACACAGACGCCTGTCTGAATCAAACTTCCAGAAATATGCAGGTTCCCCTTTCACAAAGAAGAGTCTAACCCTTTGCATGTTGTATTACAGTTCATTCCCAGACCACATCCACAATCGTTAGGAAACTTAGCAAAAAAGTCCCTGTGATTTTGCAATTGCAAGTATACTTAACATTTTATCCCAGCTCTTTTTCATCCTGTCCCTTCCAACAGTCATTAAATTTATTAAGTGGCTCCTACAACTGACTCTTCTCACTTCTGAAAACGACCAAATCATCAGCATAGAACATATATCTAGATTCAGTCCCTCTTTCCTTATCTTTCTTGACAAACCACTCTCCTTCACAGTTTTATCTATATAATTGATGAACCACACATGACATAATTTACAGCCCTGTCTAGCAACCTTCTAAACTGCACAACCGCCATTTCAGAATTGCATTCTCAACTCTGCCGGCTTGCAGCTCTAGCGATATCCTATAAACTATATTTTCATGTACGCCAAATAAAATATCTTCTGCGCTATACAAAGCAGCAGTGGCATAATTAAGAATAGAAACCTATTATAGATCAGACAATGACGAGACGTTCTGAACGTTAATAAAAGTATGATGAATAGAAAAATACCTGCATCCAGGATTTTTGCAAACACAAGTATAAAGGCAAATAAATGGGTTCTTCTGTACAAGCAAAAGGAACTAAACGGTGGTGGGGAGGGATGAATAGAGGGGGCTCTCTCTGCACAATCACTCTTCACGTCCTCTACATCCATGGAAGATGCTGCCTGATTGCCCTATAGGAAAAGTCATCCAGAGCTGAGAAAGGGAGTAGGCCAGAGGTAGAGCTGAAGAGGTATCTATACAGCCCTTGGAATTTCTCTGTACTCGTAGGAAACGTACAAGTAAAATATTATCCATCCTCACCTAGGGGACAGAATAAGGAGCCCGTTATGACGATGGGTCCAGCTTGAGCAACACTGTTTACGGTGGGCATGGCAAGTCTGCAAGAGGTTAATACTGGCAAGAGATAGGTTTCAAGATACCTCTAGATCTAGTGGAAAGCAACTTCTTCTATTCCACAGGCATAGGTAAAGTCCGCCTCCCCTGCAAACCCAAAATCAAAACCAAAAGCCCACGTAGCAATTCCGTGAGTTCCAGTTACCACCATTTCCAGCATCCTAGGCAGTAGAAACCTACCCAAAAGATTATCTGGCCCCTAATTCTGTATGTTACATTCAATCTCTTTATACACCGAATGCCATTCTGAATTTCTGATGTTCACTTCAGTATAGTTGGCTTATCCCAGACAGAATAGTAGCATCTTACTTCTTTACAGTAGAACTGAACACATAAAGATTTTATTTTCTTCCCCGTTTCATTCAGATCATTTTATTAAGAATGTTTTTCTGCCATAGTAGGCAGGATCCTAGGATGATGAGATAAATTCTTTTAATTATTGCGTATCCTGTATCTCAGCAGAGGGTTTCAGTGGGACACCACTACGACCTGCAGACATGAAGAAATCTATATTGCTCCAGCCATAAATGCATCAAAAATGTCCCCTGCCATTTCCCTGAGCTCTAAAAGACAATCGTTCAGACCTGTTCCATAAAAGAAACCTTCTCTCACAGGGGATGCTACATTTCTCACAGATATAGGGAGGTAAGGGAGAGTTCTTTAATTTTTTTTTTCAAAGGTATTTTCATGGGTTTAAAACTTTGTTTTACAAAATCTGAGACACCATCCCCTTTATGTTACCTGCAACATGCTAAGTTAACACTTAAAAAAGGCCCACAGGCTAAAAATCTTACATGCTTTTATACTTTTGTTCCCCACTTCCCAATAGCAATTGCTTAAAAACTTACTTCATAATCAGAGTCCCTTGAAAACTAGTACAAATAGGTGCACCGCCTGATTTATCTCTAACTTCTGCTGGAAAATAGCTAAAACAGACCATACTTCTATTTTTAGTAGCAATATATCAAATATGCATGAATGAGCTCATGTCTGTTCCATTTAGTGAATGTCTATGCTGATATTTGAAGCTGACCCTGAGGCACATCCCGCCGCCAGCCTGAGCCACACAAGCCGCCTCTCCCTGACTATATCTTACCTTGCAGCCTATATTAAATCTGTCCATATTGTGGTCTCTTGTTCCTCCTTATTTGTCTCTCTTTCTGCACAGGGCTTTTATGGCAGGAGTTAGGGTGCAAAAGGGCCAGAAGCCAAAACCGGGAACCAGAGACATTTCTGCTAGGACATGTCCTACGATTGTGCCTGCAGTGCCTGACCGAGTCCCAACCGCGCTGCAAGAAGTTCAGCAGATTTCCAGGCCTCCTCTGGACTGCTGCCAGGGGGTTAGCCTGGAAGTTTTCAGTGTAGATGGCTGACAGGTATGGACTGGAAGATGGCTATAAGGACATCAATGCAGACATAACCTTAATGAGCACAAGCATAGATTTGGCTCACTCCACCAGCCCTGTATGCTAAACCTCCGGAAAAAAAAGGGGTAGAGCAATTTGTACAAGGTCCAAAGAAAGGGACAGAGAAAGCCTGCATGGAAATAACTGCAGTTTGCAGGAATATCACATGCTAGAAATGGGCATTCGGGTCCCAGTCATGGATTCAAAGTAATTACCACAATCCGCAGTGCTCAGCACCTCTGTCATGAGCTCTGAGATGCTCACGGATGATTCTTTCCCCTGAAAACACACAAAACCCCTAATGAAAAGGCTCTTCATGGATAGCACCAAGAGATGTGCTCCCTTCCAAATTATTTGTGCTTCTAATCTTGCATGTAAGCAGGACTATGAGAGCAATATTGTCTCTGCAAATTTCTACTCTTCAAATCAAGAGAATGAACTGGTTGGCCATAAAGCCTCCAATACATGTGCGCCTTAATAGTCCTAGAGGTACTAACTTTAAATTCATTGCAAGTCCTGTCATTAAGCTCTTTCCTACCTACCAGATTTCATGTTACTGCTATTTTTGTTGTTGGGCCATAACCCTAATTCCAGCATGTACTAAAATCAATGGAAAGTCTCTCATTTACTTCGCTGGGCACTGGGCTAATCTTAAAGGAGAAGGTCCCTTTACTGGTGCATTTTGTTCTGTATATTTAGCAACTACACATTACTTCCCTCCACATTTACAGATCAGAAACCTTGTTTCCTTGTCAAGGTCTTTAATATATTTGCTTAACTACTTTACCATTTGATTTCCCCTTTATCCCTTGTGGTCAAATGCCCATAATTACAATTATTTTTTTTTCTTCCTGTTGTCAACATGTGTGATCAGGTTAAGTCAACTAAAACAGTTAACAGCTTCTAGTTATTTATCTAATTTATATTGACATTAAGAGTCAATAAGAGTCATAAAGTTAATGTAAAAGGATCAATTGAAGAGTCATAGGCAAGGCATTTACATCTAGGTCTCCTCTTTGATGGAGATCGGAACAAGACCCCTGTGGTGTTAGGCACATGAAAAAGTCATTAAAGTATTTGGCTCTTAAGTGACCGGTCTCAGTGCCAGTCCTCATAACTGTGTACAACTTAAACTGAATAAGCAAGGATCTATGAGGGCAAAAATGACAGGAGATGAGAAGTTTTCTTTGTGTCCAGATCATTATGGTACTAGACTCAGAATTTGTAGGTGTAAAGGTAACATGTAATATTGTACATATTTTAGCCATTCTCTGAAACATTTGGTTAAAAAGCACAATTACTTCAGAGGTACCCTTTGGAAATGTACAGATTAACGTAGCTGCCTCATCCACACAAGCGTTAGTTAATTCAGGAGCAGCTACATATCAAATCTGCTTTGGCCTAGTTTTCAGTACTCTCAACCACAACTGAAGGCTGTAGGCTTTGAAGGTACTTGGGTGATGTGAAAAATCAGGCCCCTTCATGCTTGCTCTGCTACTTAGGCTTTGTGCAACTGTAGGTAAATTGCCTAACTTTTATGCTCCTGAGTTTACCCATCTATAAAATGGGCATAATAGTACAGAAAGCATTTGGAAGATTAATTGGTGCTGGTGAAGTCCCAAGCTTCTTGAAAGAAAGGAACTACATCCGTCTGTGAAAAGATAACTGATACATTTAATAAAATATAAAAATAAGGTTTAAAAAACTGGAACCTGACTGTGAAAATGTGGAGGAAACAGCAAAGAAATCTGAAGAGACCAAGAATGAAAGAGAAGAATAGAAGATAAAACAACATAAGATGTGAGGGTAAGACAGAGAGACAGTTTAAAAAAGATTAAAGCCAATTAGCAGGCTAATAAAAGGTCAGTCTTTAAAAATGAAAGCAAAGATAAGATTAGACCATTACTGAGAAAAGTCAATGAGATAGACACTTAAGGGGGGAAAAGAGAGATAATAAGAGATCAACCTAAAATAAAATTGCAATGAAATTAAAGATTGGAGGTTACAGAGTCAAGGCAAAGGCTGGCCATGATACAATGAAAGAGGAATGGGCTATGGAAACAGATATAGAAACCAATAAAATGACTTAGTATGGGAGTTATCTAGAGCTAATAGTGGGAACTGTGAAGTGGAATTCACAAGTTGGTTCAGGGGACTCGGGCTGATGTTTCATCTACTTTCTCTTGAAGGACCTTTTGCCCCTTGAAGAAACTGAGGTACAATACAAGACTCCACTATCTTTAGGGTTGTCTGTATCCTAACAGTTCTGCAACCAACAGTTAAGACTCCTTTACTCTCCATTGCCCTGAGTGAATAAACCAAAAGAAACTCAAAGGGAATTATTTCTGCCTGGAACATCACTGCCTCACTATTATTAAACTGTTGATCTTAAGCTATAGAGCTAGATGGTCCAAAAGACACTACTGGGAGGAATATATAATAACCTTCCCTTATTACTGTATCCTAAACTGATTTCATTTAATTGTGGTATGAGATACTACTTTTCTCATATCAATTGTTAGATCAATTAAAAAGCCAAGACACATTCAACCTTTCCATTACTATTTCAGAGAAAAACTACTGGTGTAAGAAGTCACCATCTGCATGAATCAAGGAGCCTGGGACGAAGAACCTGAAATGCAATTTGTAAAAAGAATCCTGATAGGAACTCCTGCATTCAGCTATGGCAGAGGAGAAAAAGATTAAAAAATAAGTAGTGCAATCTCCACTATTAAAAAACACCGTGTGTTTACCAAATGAAAATATATATATATATAGATATATTTATATAGATATAAATACATACATGTGTGTGTATGGGTGTGTGTGCGCATGCATGTGAGTCTATCCTTTTTGATACTTTTATGCTAACGCTTATCTAAAAGCATTATGCTAATACCAGCATCTTACTGGACTATAGCTCATGGGGAGCTGCTTCTCCTATACTCCCCACACTGGTATCCACAAAGGCACCAGGAGCCCAAATTAAAGTTGAACAGTATTTCCTAACTTAGTTTTTAGTACTTGACTTTGAAACCTTAATTTTCCTTTGCCATTGTTGTGTTTGTGTGCATGTGTGTGCAATCTGTTAGACAGTGGCTGCTCATAACAATTAAGAGGTTAGCCATATAAAAGATAAAGGGGGCCCTGTTTAACATTAATTTTAGGTGACTCCTGAAGCTCTTAATCCCTGGATTTGTCCACACATTAACACCTGAAACTAAGCATACTTTAGGCAGCTTAATGTTATGCCACTCTAGGGCAGGTTTATCTCTTATCTGTGTTATCCAACTCATATTCGATTAATGTGTGGCCATTCTCCACAGACGAGTTGCCCAAGTTGCAGTCCTTCAGCATCCCAGGATGCAGGGTCCCCTCCTCCACCCTTCTGTTCTGTGTGGATAAACTTTCCACCCCCTGAACTCTACTGCCTATGAGTCGGTTCTAGCACCAATCCACCTCCCACTGACACTCCTGGCAGCGTGACCTTCCTTCCTGCAGAGGTGCAACCCCTGTGCAAACAGCTTGTAGAACACATGCCAGCTAGCAAGGTTGCAGGGCATGGACAGATCCAGGAGTGAGGTCTAGGGGAGGCAGGAGGGAACAAGGTAGGGGACCACATCAGATCCCCACGAGCTGGGGTTTTCTTCCTGGGCTGGGGCAGTAGCTCCCCCAAAAGTACCTTCCTTCACTGCTCACCCTGGGAAGCATGACCAGCACCCCCTAAACCACAATCCCAAATCCCAATTGGCTGAAACATGACCATCTTTAAATTTATTTCCTCCTTCTTTCTTTCCTTTTAAATTCTTGTTTTCCCCTACTGCTATTTATTTTCTCCTTCAGTGGGAAATTCCTTCATTTCACCACCCTTCCCCCACTCCCATTTCCTTCCTACCTCCCATTCCATCTTCTACTCCACCCAACCCTTTAACTCTGCCTCCCAGCTTCATGCTCCCACTCCCTCAATCCATCTCTCTCAACACCTCCACCTAGAAAAGGGACACCAGCCTGTCCTGGCTCACCAGCCCTGTAGTGGCAGCTCACAGCTATAGCTCCTAGTCAGGCACCTGCTCACCAGGCCTCCACTGGTAAGTCACAGCTGTGCAGGTAGGAGACACTCCGAGAAGGTTTTTAGCCTTAAGGTGCAACTGCTGCCAACTTGAGCTAGCACCAACACCAATCAGCATTTAAGCAGCTCAAAGTGCAATGTGTACCACGGCCCTAAGGCTAGGAACAGAAATTTCACACAAACCAGTATAAATGATCTGAAACTGGTTCAAATCTGTAACACAACAGAAGTTCAGTGCACATAAACTGCTTTCAAAATGTCTGAAACCAATTTATAATAAACCTGGATGAATGTAGTATCGGATTTAACTGATTTAGGTTAAAGCAGTTTACTGAACTTCTGTCCCAGATCCCCTCCAGATTCAAGTTAGCTCACAGTTCCCCAGCATCCCAGGATGCTTTGCACCTCCCCCACAACCTCCCCTCACAGGGTGGGCAGGCTAGCTTTGGCCCGAACTGTCCGCTTTAGTAGAGCAGGGAAACACACTCTAGCACTCCCAGGCTTCCGGCCTGGGCCACTTCAGTCATGTGGCTGCATTTCTGGAACCAAAAGTGAATGTCTGTTTATTTGCTTATCAGTTCAATATATGCAGCTTAGACTAACCTGGAAAGATTGAATCAAGTCAGCCTCAGGCTTTTTTTAATGTCTGTACTTAGCCTAAGTGTCATACAATTAGACGTCAATGTGAATAAGTGGAACTCAGCACCACTTAGGATTGGACCCCAGAATTACCCGCAAAAGATTTTCCATTTTTATGCAAAACAGTATATACTGTTTAAGCAGCTGAATGACAAAAACTACTCCTGCTTCAGAAGGTTCCTAAAATTATTTACATGCAGCAGAAAAGAAAGTGAATTTCAACAACAGGACGCACTAAAATCAGCCATACAGCACTTTCCCCCATGCAGTATTCAATCAGGATTTTCCTGGTCATTTGATTCATTCTATTGATTATAATAATTATCCTCACAAGGGAAGCAATGGCAAAATTGCAGTTCCTAAATAGGATAAATAGCATATTTGCAAAGCAAGAAATCAATAGATCTTTGCTTCCCTTCAGATGCCTTCTTGGTGCCTAGTAATTTTTAATGGTCTTTTTGTCAATAATTTAAATGTATAGAAAGGACATATTACCCAAAACAACATTAAGCATATTTTGTCACTATATTTTCCCCACAAGGGGCCTTCATTTCCTTTGTACAATGCAATGCAACACCTCTATTTCTCCTAATTGAACCTCCCTCCCCTTGGCCTCATGCCACTTCAGCTGTATCCTGCTGACTGAGAATGATTCCCCATAAATTTGTGACTTTCTTTTCTGCATATTCTGACCAGCCTTGCTCCAAAGTGCTGTCAGTTGAATAGCAGGAGATCAGAACTACGATTCAACAGCCCAAGGAGAACCCCATCTCATATCTTATGTTCTTAAAATGTCAGCCTTGAGGTAGTAATGCCAACATGCAGAGAGACTTGTTGCAACACCCATCATCTTGGCCAACCCATGGGACACTGAACCAGGAACCTCCAGACTGAAACGCATGCAGCAATTACAGATCAAATCATATTTAATAAAAAATACCCTAGCTGCAGCTGTAACAACCTTGTATCCTTTGTGGATCAGGCAAAGAGAGAGCCTCTAAAATACAACCGGGGGTTGAACCTCAATTTATGACCTGCAGGCTGAAAGATGCAAAAATACTTGTTGTTAAAAAGCAATTAGGGAAGTGAATTCTAGTGTTTAAAGCAGACATTCTCCACCAGGGTGCCACAGCACCCTGGGGTGCCTAGCTATCCTTTCAGAAGTGCCATGGATTGCTATCCAATGTTAGCACTGTTAGGCATGCAAATGTGATTCACAAGTTAAATCCAAAGACTTCAAACAGGAATTCGTAGTGTTTAAAGTCGGTTTTGGTTTTTCTGAGTCTTTGCAACAGAAGAATGGTTCTATTTTTTCCCTGTAGTCAAAAATCAAGTGAAAATTAAGAATTGACATTTTTCATGGGGTCTAAAAAAATTAAGAACCACTGGTGTAGAGAAATGTCCTCCTTCTGGCCTGCCAAAATTTAAATCAAGGAGTTGTTAGCCAGAATGTCACAGCCAACTTCAAATAATATAAAGCTACAGCCCAAACCCCCAAATTAGTCATCTAAACTGACAAGAAACCACAGCAGCTGAAGAACTAAATGCATTGCAGTTGATGTCACACGCCAGGTGGCTAGTCTTCTCTATGACTGCATACAGACATTCATTTCTGCCAAAAGAAATTTTTTTCAGTAGAAAAATAGCCTAGGAGCCAAAATGTGTAGACCTCTATCTAGCCCCATGGCTGGAGAGCTTCACAAGGCAAGCTTGCCTTGTGAAGCTCTCCAGCCAGGGGGCACTGGCCAAAAGACCCCATTAATTGATAGCCTGCCCTCTCCCCTGCTTGGGAAGGGGAAGTGGAAGCTGGCAGCTACTGAAAAGCCACAGACAGCCAGGGAGGTTTTCTGCCCCAAGAGAATGCTTTCCAACCTGCCACTCAGCAGAAAGAGGGGGTATTGTCCCATGCTGGGAACACTCCTGGTTCTCCCCCATGCAAAAATATCCTACTCCTTACACTCCTCTGGGCTGACCTGTCTTTCTGAGTCACTCAGCCACTGCAGGAAGGCTTTGGGAGCCCTGCAGCAGGGATATGTCAGCCTGCCTCACCCTACGCTGCTCCAGCCTGACCTAGAGTAGCATGGGGCAAAGCAGAGGGCACTGTGATGCAGAGGCACAAGCCATCTGCCTTGCTGGCACTGCTCTGGGTCATCTGAGCAGCATGGGTGGCAAGAGAAAGCTGTAGAGGCCAGGAGCCATGCTGGGGTAAGGCTCTGCACATCTGGCTGTCAGCCATGCTGGGTCCACCTTCCACCCTGCCACTCAGCTAAGCAGCGGGTGTGGCAATCTAAAAGCCAGATGCTGAGAGAAGGGCTTGGAGAAAGGCTCTCTGACCCAGCTCCCATCAGCTTCCCTTTGCCACCCCACTATGCAGCTAAGTGGCAGAGAAGCAAGAACTCAACGTCTTGGAACAGGGCTCTGGGAAGCCAGTGGGAGCTGGGGGCTAGGACTTTTCTGGAGTCCTGCTCCTGGCCACTGGCTTTTAAATCACTACTCTGCTGCTCAGCAGGGCAGCAAGGGGAAGCCACTGGAGCCAGTGAAGTCCCTGATCTCTTCCTGAAACTGGGGACTGGTGGTGGCTGCTGTTACCCTCACTTCCCAGTCTATAGGATGGAAGGATCAGGATTGGTAAACCCAGTCTCGGGAAAGCGGGGAGCCTTCCCCCTGACTCCAGTCCTCCTGGTCTGCAGGAGGAGTTAAGCTGGGAGAATGTATACAGACTTTCAATCTCCCAGGAATGATTTAACCCTGGTTGTTGCCTGGTTATTTCTCTCAGAGTGGCCATTTTTGCTTCAAGAGAAAAAACCTAAATGTCTACATACTTGTGGTTTCTATCAGGATAACAGCAATTCTCCTGGTAGAAATTGAACTTCTGTTCAATTTCTGTAGTGACTAACTGGGCCTTACTGGTAGCCTTACGTAGAATGCACATTATTTAAAATGTACCATTGTGTGGAATTAAGAGGGTGCTCTTTAAATGGCTTTAAAACTGTCTCAATAAAAGATCTTAGAATGTAGATTATTAATGAGAGATACCAGTAACTGAATCAATTCTAGCTGGTCTTCAGGGATAGGTTCTTGATCCAATGCTATTTAATAGTTTTTGTAACTATTAACTAGCTGACAAAGTTATCTTTCTTTGTAGTTTGGTAGCAGAAAACAAAAACATTGTAATAATGAGGAAGGCTCAAATGACTGATGAGAAAAAGATGAATCACTTGGTTACAATCTAACAATATGCTTTTTTAATACAGTGAAATACAGGGCATGTCTATTTGAGATGTTTACTGTGAAGTTGCCTTATTAGCTCCACAGTAAACACTTAGCATCCACACATGCAATGCTATTAGGCCACAGGAAACTAATAAACTCTGCAGCAATGCACATGAAGAGGCTGACCCAGGAGTAAATTACTCCCAGTCAGCCCAGACAACGGGGGGGGGGGGGGTCACGTTCTTGCCTGCTGCCTAGCCACATGACTTAACAGCTACAGGAGCCTTGTGGTCCAACCACCTCCTCCACCACTCAACACAGTGACCTGCTACCTAGGCCTGACTGCCCACCCCCTCATTCCACCTGCCAGCCCAGGGCTGCCCCCTGGACTCTGAGCCACACTGCCACGACCAGCTGGAGCCTGGGACTGACTCCTGTGCCTCCTACCACCATGGAGTTGGCACCTAAGAAGCTGCAGCCAGAGTCTAGAGCTCCCCCAGCTGCTGCAGAGGGGCAGAGCAAGGCAGGAGCAGCCCTGGCCTAAACTGTTCCTCCCCAGCTTAGTTTGCTGCTGTACACATGTAGATGCTGCACCCGGGAGTTGTTTACTGTGGAGCAATTTGCTCCATAGTTTACTCGGTTGTATTAATGGCACATGTAAACACACCCACAGGGTATAATATCCAAGACCAAGATTTCAGGCTATACTTAGAGGATTAAAGACCCTGACTTAGGAAAAAGTGACACAGGAGGACTGAGGGGACATTGTTGACAATTGTGTTATCATCAGCTCTCAGTGTAATGCTCTAACTAAAAAGAATAAATGCAATCCTTGGATATATAAGAAGGGGGATGTCCCAGGGGGATAAAGGAAAAGGGGGGGAAACCCCTCTCACAGCATAGGTTAAGGCAGGGATAGCCTGCCATGACAACAAGCCTAAAAGTCCAGAGAACAGGGCAAATTTACCCATTGAAGGAATGCCCGTGTGGTTCATCAGCCACTTTTATCTGCAGCTAAAACTGGCACAAGATGGCATCATCAAAAAATGCTACCTGGCAAATATAACCCCAGTGGTGGGGAAACAGCTGGCAGGAAGCTGCAGAGAGCAAGCTGTGGGACCATTCCCTGGGATGGGTGAGGACTTCCTGGCAAAGGGGAGAAGGTATCAAAGAGGGACCCAACCGAGGGATCCGACATGTAGCTAAAGGAGACGCCATCCTGGATGATGAGGGAACTGGGGCCAAAGGGAAAGCATCGAGGGACGGTGAGGCCATCGAACATGAGAATCGTGAGTGGGGGCAGGCTGAGGCCCACCCCGGAATTTCACTTTATTATTTTTTCTTTTGATTTGTTCAGAGCCCAAGGTAAGGGAAGAGAGCCACAAGCAGCACTCAAAGGGAAAATTGAGCCAAAGCGACGAAGAGATTATGAGAGGTAGCACTGTCAGGGACCTGGCAGACTATCATTCAGCCATTCCAAGAAGCTGGCACATGGGTCAGGTGCAGGGGAGGTGGAGCCCCAAGAGCTCCCGCTGGTGACAATGCCTGGTGCACATACTGCTACAAGAGAGAGCCCCACTACTGAACAAAATATCCAAGATGTGGCAGATGAGTATCGGGGCATCCCTCAGGGAGAGCACAACCCAACACCGCAGCTACAGAAGCAGCCCCCGCGGCTAACTGTGGGCGCCTGCTCCAGAACCACTAGAGAAAGACTCCATGAGGCCAGGGGCATACAAGGGAGTATGAAATAAAGATGATTTGTCTTCTGTGCACAGCCTTGCCAGTTTTCTCCAGTTCTAGTGTCTACTCTTCAAGAAGCATATGGAATTATTGGAGAGAATTCAAAAGAGGGATGGAGAACAACCCAGGGATTGGAAAACAAGCCTTACAAGACAAGGTTTTAAGGACTTGATTTATTCAGCTTACTGAAGAGAAGGGTGAGAGGTGACTTGATCACTATTTATATGTACTTTCACATGGAGAAGGGGGTTTGATAGATGGAGGCTTTTTAACCTTGCTGACAAAGGCGTAACAAGATCCAACAGAGAGAAAATTAATATTGAAATAGGATGCCATTATCCTGCAGTAAGGGTGATTACACATTGGAACAGATTACCAAGAGACGGGATGGACTCACCATTGCTTGCAGTCTTCACAATAAAACTAAGTAGCTTTCTGTAAGACATGTTTTGAGCCAGCTTTTGGGAGAAATCCTTTGGCCTGGGGGAAAGAAACACTTGGCTAAAGATGTGGTGGCTCTTTCTGGCTTTAGTATCTGTAGGTCTAAGTCTCCTTCATCCCTTTCCATGGGCTCTAGGGCAAATAGGATTGTGTACACTGTACTCAACATGCTCATACCACTTGCAGCTTCCTGTTAAGACCATTATCAAAATTAGTTGCATTTAAGGATTGCAGTAGGGGGTATAGAAGCCTCAAAGATTAGCCACAGTGGGAGACAAAACACCGACTGAGGCTGCATCTTGTTCACATGCTCCCCCAGGAGCCCGGAGACTTTTTTCCCCACTTCTTCAGCAGCACTTATTATTTATTTATTCATTCAGTTTATATGCCAGTCATGGAATGATTTGCCTGCTAGGATCATCTAAGCATTTGTCACCTAATCAATACCCTGCCAGTACAAGGGCCTCATGTATTACTGTTTCCTTTTCTTTATCCTTGGCATAATTTTTCATTTCTTTGAGGACTGAAATACTTGGCTTCACCAACATCTTTGGGTGTGATATAGGGCAACTGGGTGAAATTTTAGACTGTGAAGCATACAGAAGGTTTGACTAGATGATCTAATAGTTCTTTCTGGCTTAAATTTCTTTGAAACGGTACAAACAAGAAGCAACAACAACAAGCGACTGATGACTGTGGCAAAGTACAGTTCTGAAAGGAAAGTTAAAAGCCAGATTCAGGTGAAAGAGAGTTTCTCCTGATCAGAGATATTACCTAAGGATGTCTTCAAAATGACTGCAGAAATGATCCCCATTATACCTGCAAGGTCCTCCTTCCACTTATCAAACATTGCCTCTCTGTTATTGGGCTGAACCACAACTACATGGATCTCATCCACTCATCTTGCCCAAATGTTGGGGTCAAAATATTTGAAAGGACTCATTACATATAAGTGGGGTCAGATTTTCAACAATGGTCAGCTCCTATTTAGGCACCAGAATAAGTATTTAGATTTTCTAAAGAGTTTACTCTATCATATTTTCACCCAAAAGAGAATCATATGACAACAGTCATCTCTTGACCCAAGCTTGGAGAAGGTTTCATTTAAAAGGACCTATCTATTGCTACTTAGCAAACCCCAACAACTTACCCAAAGTGAAATAGTAGCATCCTCAGACAGAAACATACTTGATGCCCCTCTGGTTATTTATACTAGTCGTAGTCATAAGCTCTCAAATCGGAGGATGTTGGTCCTCCAGATTCCTCGAGCAGCACAGAAAACAAAACAAAGTAAAATACATCTATTACCTGTTCCCTACTTGCATCCAAAATGATCTGCCCCTTAAAGGAAGCAGTCAATCTAATCTGAATGATGAGGCAGAGGAAAAGTTTAATGGTGTGAAAGAGCCGATAGATATGCCAAGTAAAACCAAATTGGACAAAATATTTATTCTTCTTGAGACAACCTGTGGAAAAAAAAAAGACTTAAAGGAAGCACAAGGGAACACTTCGAATTTGCATGGGGAAAGTAAGTCTGTGCCCCTCTGTGCTATGTTATGTAAAAGGGTCTTTCTACTTACATTACTGCAGATTTATAAACAATTTAATAATCTGCTTCAAAAAAGTAAACTATATGTACCATTTAAAGTCATATGTTTTTGCTTAGGAGTCATGACTTCTTTTACCATTAATTACTTTCTCTGGCAACCTTAAATGCATTTTGGCTTCGAAGCAAGGGCACTTCCTATTAAATTTAATTACTTTCTCCTTCAGCCTGAGTAATAAAGAGGCATGGTGGAGATGTGGTTACTAACTGAGCGTGGCTTCCAAATGAAGACAAAGTACACAATAATTTTATTTTCTGGGCCCCAATCTGATGTTTCAACTGTGTCCATCATGTTTCCGATATTGGTTTGGACAGCAGAAAACAACACGGACTTCTTTGACTTGACCTACTTAGAGCAAGAACCAACCTTCAGACAGATGGAATGAGCACTGATTAACTTCAGTGGGAAATGCACGCATCCCTCAAAGAATAAAATGTGGCTCTGCAGCAATACTGATGATTCAAAAATTCTCATGAATTCATTTGTTTTTAAACAAGAGATGTAGCAGTCTAAATAGCAACACATTTATATCTTCCAAAATAGTAATGACTTCTCCTAGGCATTTGCCTTTCTACAAGAACAATTAGCTGCCCAGTTCCTAAAACAATTGTATAAGAGTTGCCGCAATTTGCTCCAGAGATGGATACACTGTGTGTAAATAGAAAAACACTTTGTATATAGAATAATTCAATTTTCCCTCACAAGACTGGTTTTGTTGTTGTTGTTAAAATTTACTGATGGTTTTGGATTTCTTCAGAAGAAAAATCATTATATAAACAGTCATTATGCAAGAGGAAAAAAAAATACATACAAGAAGAACAAATCTAGCAAGGGAACCCAAGATGCACAGTGCTTTCAACGGGACCAGAATTACGCTCTGTACGTCTCTGCTAGTCTATCCAGCTTTACCTACTACACCTGTCATCATGGTATCTTAGCAACTTTCAGAAATGTATTCTGTGAAGTGACTAATCATCTCTTACATGTGGTGCTGGATTTCTCACTTTCCCTCCCAAGGGTGAAAACTATGTGCGGATATTTGTTAAGTAGTTTCCCTAGGGTTTCACTGGTTTAAACTAGTGGTGTAGTTACCCCGCTGCGCTCTTAGTTCCTCACTAGTGTATTTACTGTGGCTGATATAGTAATACTTCTGCAAAAACAAACAAGAGTTCAAATACTCCAGGCCTTAGGCCAAGGGTGTCCAACCACATATGGCGTGGGTAGCCCCAGCGTGGGGCACAGAGCAGATCAGGGAGGGAATAAGTAGCACATAGCACAAGGAACACAGCACAGGGAGCAGAAAGCAGAGCAGCAGACAGAAGAGCAACAGACTGAGCCTGGAGCAACAAGCAGAATATCAGACAGGTTGGAGGAAGGGGATTGGTGTGGCACTTGGGGAGGGTGCGGGGCTTCATTTGTGGCATGCCTGCCAAAAGGTTGCCTAAGGCAGTGGTGGAGGGAGGGGGGAAATCTCAGGTCTTTTTTAAAAAAATAAAGCATATCCCCCTTGATTTAAAAATGTGCATGTATCTACTTGCAGATGCTGCAGCAACTGGAGTGGGGGGGGAGGAACAGAGGGGAGGGTTAGAGGACTGCAGATACTCCTAAGCAATGAAAAGTCTAATGACACAGCTACACTCATATATGTCCAGTTTCCCCAAGCCACTGAAAGTGCCAGCACAAATAAGGAATCCAATTCCACGTTCATGTCTGCAAATGACCTTTGGCCACTTTAAACTTCATCACACGTGGACTTCACAAAGGAGTTCTACCAAAGCAAGGGCCTGTATATATGTGAATACTAGTTATATTTACATATGTAACATAATGATCAAGAGTAAAATGATCCAAGAAGGATCCATATCACTGACTTGAAAAAGACAGGCTACAATCATATGCCTAACTTTTTGGAGTAACAGGAAAAGAAATTGTGCTGTAGAGTAGCTATCAAGAGGACAGAATCCACAATTGCCACTGATTCGTACTCTGCTCGAGTACAGGAACACCATACTTAACCATGAAGTCTGCTCAGACAGAGCAATTATGTGGGAAGGAAGGGGTATTCACAGGACAGCAAGAGAACTTACCCTTGGCTCAGAGACCAGGACTGAAGGAGAGAAGGAGCAAGGCAATAAAGCAAAACACAGATAAACAACTGCCGGTGCTATTAAATCAGGGTAAAACTACCGCCTTTGGGAGCCAGCCCACTCCTGGCTCCTAAGGAAAACTTTCTTCTTTTTGTCTATCCAGTTTCTTTTGTTGTTTCATCTAAAAGGAAGAAAATGCAAAAAGCAAAAAAATTACTATTTTCTACTCTAAAAGATTCACATGGTCTGAGTTGTAAATTAGTCTACTAAATCATCAAAGAGCTGACAGGCAGCCAATAGTTAACAGTCAAGAGTCAACAGTTACAGGCTCGCATCTGAAGATGAAAAATTAAGATCAGAAGAGCATTGGCAAGAGATTCTTAGTAGATCAAGATCCTGTATTATACCTACAGGCACTGAAATTTGCTCAGAGAAATGCTCCTGACTCTTAAAATCAGCACAGAATTATTCAACTATGGGGAAAAAAAAATAAAGTGCTAAAGAACAGGAAATCACCCAGTGCAGAAAAAATATGTGATAAGCTATTAAAGGCAGTGTCTAAAAAATGACTGTATGGCTACTCAAGATCTGCAACAGTGCATGGAAAGATGAGAAAGTACCAAGCAACTAGAAAAGGGCCTTAATTGTCAAACTGCTGAAGTAAGGAGATCTGACAGATTGTAACAACTGGTGCAGCATAGAATTACTGTCAGCACCAGAAAGAGTTTGTAGCAAGATGATACTGGGGCAGATGAAATCAGACAGACAAGCTGCTAAGAGAAGAACAAGCAGGTTTCAGAGGAGAGCGCTCATGTACTGAGCAAATATTCGTGTTGCAAAGAATCATAGAAAATGCACTGGAGTACAGAATGCCACTCATCATTAACTGTATTGACTTTAAAAACCTTTCTGAAAGTCTTGACAGAGAAGCTTATGGAAGATAATGGCAAGCTATAGAATCCAACAACAGCTAGTCAAAGTAATAAGAAACCTTTTTGAAGACAGTCAATAGTGTGTAAAAAAAAAAAAAAAAAAAAAAAAAAAAAATCAAGCAAAACACAGCCAGGTGGTTTAAGATAGGGACGGGAGAGGTGTATTTTCAGACTGGTTTATCAAAAAAGTACCAGACTGGGATCTTTGGCTTGACAACAGGGGAAGACCTGGATTTGCAGATGACATGGACCTCCTTTCTGGCTGCTAATACGACGTGCGGACAAAAGATAACTGATATGGGAAAGACGACAGATTAAAAGTCTATACAAAAAAAATAAAATAAAGACTGAAATGCAGGTGGCAACAAAAATATAACAATTGCTTGAGAATAACAATGAGAATATTAAGCAATTGAATTACCTTTGTAGTCCAATAACAGCAGACAACATAGGGAAATGAAGACAAAATGACAAATAAGGAAAACAGGAAGAAACAGGGAAAAGGCAGCCAAAACATGTCGGCAGGTATCACAGTGAAGCTGTGCAGCACCCTAATAGCATTTTTCTTCTCATATTAAGCAGAGCCATGACCAAGGTCAATACAACTTGGGGCAAAAACAAAAAACCCATTAAGAGTTAAGTGGATGGACAAGGTTACAAAACTGGAAACATATGGAAGACCAGGACAGTTATCACCAGTGATTAAGTTATGAAAGAAAGACTGTGAACACAGTTCAGGCACGCAACATGAATAGAAGAAAACAGGATCCTTAAAACTGGAAACTGATAAAGGAGAGAGATTTGAAACACCAAGAGCAAGATGCCAGCAGATCAGAAAGGCATAAATAACCGGGAGTTCACTGGCAAGGAGAAGAAATGGCAAAAACTTGACAGTTTTAGAAAAGTCGGCGGTTTACTTTATGTACAGGGCCGAAGAAGAAATGGGTAGGCAAGGTTATCCATAACATAGTTTCATAGATTGTCAGGGGCTGGAAGGGACCTTGCAGATCATCGGGTCCAGCCCCCCGCTCTAGGCAGGAAGACAACTGGGGTTAGGTGACCCCAGCGAGGCGACTGTCCAGTCTCCACTTGAAAACCTCCAGGGTAGGTGATCACACCACCTCTGGAGGGAGTATATTGCACAGTCTGGACATCTTGACTGTGAAGGAGTTTTTCGTGGTATTAAGCCTGAAGTGGCCTTCCAGGGGTTTGTATCCATTGGTCCTGGTCTTCTCCGGGGGTGCCCTAGTGAATAGTTGTTCCCCAAGCTCCTGATGCACTCCTCCAATAGAACAGTAAGCTGCTATCCCGCTCAGCTTTCTCTTCTTTAAGCTAAGGAGGCCTAGGTCCCTCAGCCTTTCCTCATATGGCTGGCCTTGCAAGTCCCTGATCATACAGGTGGCTCTTTTCTGGACCCTCTCAAGTGTTTCTATGTCCTTATTGAAGTGTGGCGCCCAGATCTAGACGCAGTACTCCACCTGCGGTCTCCCCAGTGCTGAGTACAGCAGGAGTTTCGCTTCCTTAGCGTTACACGAGATACATCGGCTGATGCATGCCAGCGTGTTATTTGCCCTGCTGGCCACCGCCTCGCACCGACGGCTCATGCAATGGTCAGTCATTACCCCTAGGTCCCTTTCAGGCATGGTGCAAGTCAAGCTGTCACCGCCAAGCCTGGACGTATGTTGAGGGCTGTTTTCCTCCAGAAGGAGCACCTTACACTTGGAAGTGTTAAACTTCACCTGGTTCTGATCTGCCCAGCTCTCGAGCCTGTCCAGGTCCGCCTGTATCAGCAACCTACCTTCTGGCGTGGCCACACTGCCCCATACCTTGGTGTCATCCGTGAACTTGGCAAGCAAGCTTTTCACTCCTCCATCCACATTATTGATAAAGATGCTGAAAAGCACGGGTCCAAACACAGACCCCTGAGGGATACCACTGGCCCATTTGCACCAGGACCACATGGATCCGTTCATGAGAACAGTCTCGGTCCTACCCTGTAGCCAGTTTCCCACCCACTGAATCGTCAGGCTTCTGAACCCACAATCTTCCAGTTTTCCCACAAGGATATCGTGGGATACTAGGTCAAAAGCCTTTTGGAAGTCTAGGTGTATAACATCTACCTTGTCTCCCATTTCCAGGTGGTGAGATACCTGGTTGTAGAAGGCGTTGACACTGGTAAGATAAAGAAGGAGATGAGATTGCTAAGACAGCCATGCTGACCGTCACCTTCCGCGAACGTATCGCACCTCTTCTTATATATTTATTTCTGGTAACATTTCCTGCATATTAGCCACCAGACAAGCACAGGAATTACATTATCCCTGGCCCTGACTAGCTTAGTCTTTAAAACATTAGCCTTTAGCTCTACTTGATTTTTTTTATATAATGATGCCTATAAACTGTGGACACATTTGTGGTGTGTAACAGAATATATCTTCATACATCTAGACTACAAGGATCAAACCAAAAATATGCAGCATCAACCCCCATACTTTTCTCACTTGTTATAAAGGACAATGCCTTTAGCTGGGAACAACAGGCCATTAGAATCAGGGATCAGCTCCTGGAGGGAGACATGATCTCATGCAGTAAGCAAATGTTTTAGATAAAGCACCAGAAACCAGTGGGGGTCAAAGTATGCAGGATGTCGGTCTAGCTTGTGAGCCCTTATAATGTATAACCAGATCAGTCTTTGGCCTTTGCTTTTTGGAAAAATCAGGGCCCTGGTATTTTTTCTGACTGCTTTCCACTTCCTTGTTTCCTTCCGCTCCACTGGAAAAAAAAGTACAGATTTCTTTTCCCTTTTTCTGGCTTTTGTGTTTGACTTCATAGTCTTATTATTTTCTCTTTCAGTTTTCATCATAGCAACATCTTTGCTATGCTTCTTTCCCAGCAGTGAGTCCAGAATGGTGTAGGTTCCCTCCTGCTGCTTATAAATCTTTTCCCTAGCACACCCCAAATTACCATGATAATTCACTATTCTCAATTAAAATTATGGTACATCAAGACTGGAAAAGAAATACAGAGCTGCTGTAGCCCACCAGGGTACTGAAAGCAACCTGTAAGGTGGATTTATGGGGTTTGCAAGTATACAGCTTGTATGGTAATAGCATCTTTCACAGTGCAGCGAAGACACTTGTGGGGAGACTTTTTCTAAATGTAAGGTCATAAAATATAGTTTATACAAATGATTTGTTCACTTAAATAAAGTAACCCACAAAGCCATTAATATGACATAAAATGTACTTTTGAATGGATTGAGTTAAAAAAAAATTAAAAAATTGTATTTGTGAAAAGCTTGCTACAATGCTACATTTCCAAGCACAAATAGTAGGTCAGAAAAGCTTACATTAATTTTCCAGTTCATGGACCTAAAAAAATGCTCTAAGGGCCTTTCCTCAAAATGGGAGGTCCTCCAGTTTACCTTAGCTTGTATCGCTAATCAACAGCATCACTAATGTAAGCAGCCCTGGGGTTTATTTATATCTAACTTTCTTCCTCCAAAGAGTCACTGATAACTTCATAGCCTATCATCTTGGTTATATCCAAACACAGGAAGCCATGAGGGGGCAACAGAGCTTCTAACTATGAGAAAATACAGGAAACAACAGGCATACGTTTCAGGAAGAGTAATTCAGTGCAAGGGCAAGGAAAACTGGTAGTGGCAATGATTTGACAAACACATTGGAAAGAGGTTTGAGATACATTTCTTACATAGGGAAGTTTTGTATACCTGGTGGCTATGCTACAGCCTTTCTACATTTTGGTCTCAGGTTTAAATGATCTGGTACCTTTTGTAAGTACTAAATTCACAGCTGTCAAAGAAGTGATGTTATTCTACATTTTACAGATATACACAAAAGTTTTTTGGGGAGGGGGGTTTATCATTTACATGCACATTATAATATCTATAACTTTATACATTAACGCTAAGCACAGACAGTCAAAAAGCCTGAGGTGGGATCGATTCAATCTTTGCAGGTTTCTCTAAGCTGAGTAGATTGGACCGATAATGAATTGAGCTTATGTTCATTTTGCAGTTGGGAAAGACAACCAGATGCCTGTGCTGGCCCAGGCAGAACACGGGATGCTAGGACACACCTACCAGGCTGCTGGCCATTGTTGAGGCCAGCAGAGCAGGGGCCACCCCTGATTAGCAGCCCAGCACATGCCCCCAAACCCCTACTGTCCCCCAACAGGGGGGAAGGAGACCCCCATACAGGTGCTGGCTCCTGCAGCAGGATGCCTGCTCATGTGTGGGGAGCCCCACACCCCAAGAGGGTCCCCCACCCTGGCCCAGGGTCCCCCAAGCCCTGGTCTGCCTAATTATATGGGGAAGGGGGTAGGGGAAATACCTCTCTGCTCCTGCTGCAAGGCATATCAGGGCTTGGGGGATCCCCCTGAGGCTTGGGGCTCCCCCACATGGACAGATGCCTAGTTGGGGGGGGGGGCAGCACCAGGCTGGAGGATTGCTCCCTCCTCCCACATGTATGGATGGGGCTGAGCTGTGGCCCAACCTCTCAGGGAAGGGGACGGGGGAGAATCCCCTTCTGCTCCTGCCACAGGGTAGACCAGAGCTCAGGGGAACTTGGGCCAGGACCAGGGGGTTGCATCCCACCCCCCCCCCCAAGTGCAGGTGCAGGCTGGGGAGCAGAAGCAGAGGTGACAGCCCAGAGACAGGGCCAGCTAGGCACTGGGCTGGAGCAGCAAACTGTAAACTGTGTTGCAGCAGGCTGCCAGGGGGGTGGGGGAGGGGGGCTGCAGAGCATCCTGGGACACCAGGGGACTGCGAGGTAACTTGCATCAGAAGGGGATCTGGGACAAAACTTCAATAGACCAGTCTAGCTGAAAGTGTTTCAATCTGATACTCCATCCGTTCAGTTCCATCTTAAACCAGGTTCAGCCATTTTGAAACCAGTCTATGTACACTGAACTTCTGTTCTGTTACAGGTTTAGACCCGTTTCCAATCACTTATACCTGTTTATGTATACTTTCTGTCCTTAGCCTATAAGAAAAAAGGCAACCTGATATGGTGTATTAAAAATATGGTAAGCGTCTGGTATTGTCCCCCATCTGCTAAACAGTACCAGTTACCATGACTTTTCAGTTTCTCTCTGAGGAGGGACTAAAGGTGCAGAGTTTGGGAATTTTCTTACAGCAACTTTTTTCATACCATCTATACACCAGTCCTTGCACAGAGATGGTCACAAATGGAACAAAGCCAAACATTTATAATATAGATGATTCACTCCACAGACCAAAGTCAGGTTTGCCAGAATCAGTTCTGCAATCTAGTTGTAAAAAAAATTGAAGCAGAAAAAAAACAAACCCAACTCTGACCTACCTCCTACTATAGAACAACATATATTAAAAGACTAACAACACAGTATTTCTGCAAAGGCTAGATATACACTGTTTTCATGGAAAAGAAAAAGGCAAGACTACATGCAACAGTGCTATCTGGGTGACCCATCATAATAGTTTGTTTATTGTCCCAATCCATACCTTCTATGTCACATTATCATTATAAATCAATGAGAGTTGCACATTGCATGCTAATTAAGTTGTTAACAGAGCTGCTAAGGATTTGTCTGTTAAAATCCAGCCTTGCCTCCTCTTTAGCTGTGTAGACAGGTAGTGTGACATAAGTGATCCAGGAAAGGCACCGTTCCTATGCTGTAATTACCTGTTCTTTGAGCGGTAAACCACTGTTGAAGCAACATATGTACTAGATGTTCCTATGAAGATACGTGACCCTAAACTCCACCCATTGGCTTTCAACTCCAAAGAGCCAAAGTTACTTTTGAAAAATTCTACTCTATTAATAAATAGAAATAATGCTTGTCCAGGGCCACTGAGATATGCTTATGATCTCATAGCAGCCCTCAGTGAATACGCCCTAATCAGCAAGACAATCACCACACTCAGCAGTCAGTGATCTCCTTATCAGCCAGTACAAGAGATAGGCGGAAGACTTAAAGGTTTGTTTCTACTGCTGCAACAGAAGTTTCTAATGGGAAAGGATGCATGGTGCCTTTTCAGCCTCAAGTCTGCAGGAACTCTCCAGAAGTTTGTTCCTGAGACTACTCAGAGATTACTTCCAGGGCCCACTCTCAGGCCCTTAGTCTCCTGTGTGCCTGAGCGTGGCCACTTGGGATGAGCCTAGACCAGTGGTGGTGGCTACCGTCCAGGTCTGAAGCATGCTTGCAGACTTGGGTGGGTGGCACATGCTCACTAGGGGTGTGTGAAACGGGCCCTATTCGATTCCGATTCAGCCTGAAGAGGGAACAGTGATTTGATTGGTTGATTTGGATCACTGTCCCTGATTCAATTTGGCCAAATCCAAATCTGAAGATTCAATATAGCCACAGGCACAGCTTTAAATGTTTTTTCTACATACCTCAAGGTACCAGGACACAGCTCGTGAATGCTGCTGTGCTGACACAGATGGAGCATCCCACAGGAGCATGGGGGGTCCCCACATGCTTGGCGGTAAACCCAGAAGTGGATCAGAAGTACACTGGAAGTGGACCACATACTTCTGGTCCACTTCCAGGTCTGCCAGGGAGTGCATCAGGGCCCCTTCGCACCACCTCCGGCTCAGCAATAAGCCACAGGAGGACCTCAGGTGCCCCCCCCAGTGTGTTCCCCGGCAGACCCAGAAGTGTACCTTCTCATCCACTTCTGGGTCTGCTGCTGAGCACACTGGGGACTTCCCCATGCTCCTGTGGGACGCTCCATCTACCCCAGCATCACAGCATTCACGAGCTGTCTGGTACCCTGAGGTATGTAGAAAAAAAAACATTTAAAGCTGTGTCTATGGCCAAAATCGCTGAATCTTTCCGAATCTCTCCAAATTCAGAGGGTTCTGATTCAATTCAGAGAGATTAAAGAGTCTCCTATTTGATTCAGATTCAGAGATTCGGCCACCAAATCAGGCCGAATCTCCGCCGAATTGAATCAGGGACCAACGCTTCGCACAGCCCGAATGCTCAGGTGGGTGCAATGCCAGAATCGGCTCCTGCCACAGTACAGGCAAGCGCACAGAGTCCTGTACAAGGAGTCCTCCTGGCCATGGGGGAAATGCAACAATAGGCCAGTGTGGGGGAGTTTGATCCATTGCCTCCCCTGCTGCACACTCACATGAGCTCGATTTCTCAAACTTGGCACAGAAGAGCAGAACTGGGAAAAATCAAAGTTTTAGCAAACAAGAAGTGATGAAACAGACATTGCCATTTGTCTGTTTTTCCAGTTGGAAGCAAATCTCTGACAGACACCAGTTCCCCTAAGATCAACCCTATGACTAATTCTCTTTGATGCACGGCTCTTTGATTCTGGTCATCTCTTCATTGCCATTCACCATTCCCCAGCCTATGGCACTCTTCCAGTGAAATATTGGCTTCAGTCATGAAGGGCACCTACACCATCTCCTGCATGAGGCTTTAACAGCTGTAGTGTCAGATGAGAGCACCAGTCCACTCCAGCAATAAGGAAGAAAGGGAAACTTCTCTGTCTGCGCACTGCCAGCCATGTGCTGTCTAGCAGTAGATTTAAAGTCCTAACAAAAAAGGAGTCTCTTGTCATTTTGCAATATTTATGATTAGGCAGACAATGCCACCCGAATAAGAGATCACCTCCTGCTCACATGACACTGGAGCAACTGTGATCACCTTGGATATATTTAGCAGTGTCTAGTACTGAATATGCAAGACCTCCCACAGGCAACCTTGAGAAAATTCACTCTCTCAAAGGTCCAAGAAGGCATGCTGTTTGCTGACCTTCTGAAAACAGTGCATGACCATCACTATGTGATGCACAAAACCAGCTCCATTGGCTTCTGCTCCATCAGTAAGGACCAAATAAATTTTGTAAAATGTGGTCATTAGGCTTAGGTCAAAGCTAAAGACAACCAAATTGTAAGAGAGGACGATTTTAATCCTAGGAAAAGAATGCAGTTATTTATATATGAAATAACATTTATTATTATTATTCCATTTTATCAGCTGAGCAGCAATGACTGAGCTAACAGAGGCCTTTTCACTCATTGAGATTCTGTAGTCTAACATTCGCCAATCATTCAATCTTGATTGTTTGGCTTGTGTCTACAGAACCCAGGATTTCCATGTAGTCTACCATTCAAGTGGTAGGTAGACCCAAGACTGCCCAGCATCTAAGTTCAGGCAAGGTTGGATATATTCAGTCATACACTGCATAGTCATTAATACAAGTATTGTGTTTTTAACATATATCTGACACATAAAAATAATGTGGCAGAGGAATTATTTTCTTTTAACAGGAAAACCGGAAAATATGTTCCTCACAAATAATGTATTTTAGCATTCTAAAATTTGTTACTGAGTAATTACAGTCAGCATCTTAAAATAAGTTTGAAAATCCCCATATGAATTTTAAATACTTGGGTGAATATATCCAATGTCTTTTTCTCAAACCCTGATGTACCCCATTTAGTCAGAATTATCTTTTTTTTAAAAGTGTCCCCAGACTCAGTGAGTGCGGCTACACATGCAATTAATGCAACACAAACTCTGGACGCATTTAAGCTAGAGGAAACTTCTCTCAGGCACAGCGTCTACATGTGTGCCTAGGACAGCAGCAATTCGATCCAGGGCAGAGCGGCCCTGGGCTGAAGGGTACATGGGGCAGGGGATAAGGGAAGTCCAGCCCAGGCTTTGGGTGGTGGTGTCACATGGCAGAGGGGCTGGCTGGGGCACGAGGGTGCTGAGCATGCAGAGCCATATGGTTCAGCAGCAGGCAGCCCTTGCACTTTAGTACCCTTGTGCCCCAGCCAGCCCCTGTCACCATCTACACGTGCATTTCAGCACAGTTACTTACTCTGCCCTAAGACAGTATTGTCCTCAACAGTACTTATCTAGATTAGTTTACTGCATTGTAATACCATTGCATGTGTAGACAGTGACAGTTTACAGTTGAGCTAATTGGTCTACTCCACAGCAAAGTGCACATGTAGATGCACCCAGTGTTTTGAAATGCACTCAAATGATATTTTCTCATTAATGTAGCAACCAGGAGCTCTCAGAAAAATCCCAAGAAAGCTCTCCAACCCTGGGATGACACTATCAGTTATGATGACGCATGATATCCAGTTACGTTGCCTTAACATTACTGTTTGTGGTCAATATTCCTGAATTGGACAAGTCACAGAACCCTGCTACATTGTCAGAGGAAATATATTTAGTAGCAGGTATATTGTGCAAGTTTGGCATGATAAACTGGAGAATGACTAGACCCAGCGCCGCACTCTGCAGCTGTCAAATATGCCACTTGTATCTGCGAGTTTTGCTGTAATTTATAACTGAATGCTCAATATCCCCTCAGCCCCACAGATTAGGGGCAAAGTTAAATTTCTCCTTCCAGGGAACTGTCACACATACTGCCGTCTGTGAAGACAGGAAAAGAATTTGTGCATGGTTCAATACTTGCAGCTATGAAAGCATTAATATTCTGTCCTAAAGACAGATTTGTGTATGCCAGTGTACACACAAAATAGCAACTGCATCTAGTAGTTCTCTCTCAAAGAGCAGTTAGGTGACTAGTAGAGGTGCAGTTAGTGCTATTATCTTCAAATAGTACAGTAGAAATGTGCAAGCCTTTTGAAAAGCTATGTTCCAATCAATAGCCTGCTTTTTTAATAAAACTCTTTATAAGATATTTCTATAAGATTCTTAGGCTAAGTACAGATGGCCAAAAAGCCCGAGGCTAAATTGTTTCATTCTTTGCTGGTTAGTCCAAGCTGCAGGGATTAAACTGAGAAGCAAGTGAACAGACATTTATTTTTGATTCAGGAAATGCAGTTACATGCCTGCAGTGGCTCATGCCAGAAGCTGAGGGGCACTAGAGCATGGCTCCCAGCCTTCCAGCCACTGCCAAAGGAAAGTGGCACTGAAGCTCCAAGGAATTTTCTCCCTCCCTGCCCAAGTGGAGGGGGTATGACCAGGTCCCAGCCCTAGGCTTCCACCTGGAGGGTGCAGGTTTAAATCCCCTCCCTGGCTGGGTCTGCCTGGTTGCGGGGACAGCATCTGCTAGGCTGAGGTGGCGGTGGGTGGGTGAGAAAAATGGTAGTGGCATTTAAATCATTAAAGCTTGAACAAGAATAGTCCTTTTTCTGAAGCAAGCATGTATTTTACACAGCAATTTACAACCTCAAGCACACAACAAAGAACAACTAAAAATCATCATCTATGCTAAGATACAGCCCAGTAAAGCACAGTGAGAACATACACAACTTAGTCTAACTTAAAATGGAATGTAATAAACCAAAAAGACAGGAGAAAGCCTAGCATAAGTCTTCTATAATCCTGAGGGCAGAGTGTCTCCTCACAGTCAGGTATTCGGAAAGTTCTTCTTGGGGAATCAGCAGGTGGTCTTAAGTGTTGGAGTGGAAATCCCACAGGCCTCATCTCTATTTGGGTTTTTACAGGTTCATTGGAACCCCTTCTCCCTCTTGGGTGCCTTGACATTAGTATGCTTGTCACCTATAGCAGGGGTTCCCAACCTTTTTATGCTGAGGACTGGCAAACCGCAAACTGGCAAGCCATGGCCCAGAAGTGACTGTGGACTAGCAAACTATGGACCAGCAACAGCCAGCATACTATGGGCAGGCAGCCAGTATAAAAAAGGGTTGGCTGCCGGTCTGCAGTATGCTGATCACTTCCAGTCTGCATTTTGCCAGCCCGCAGGTTGCTGGTCCACAGTCACTTCTGGTCCATGGCAGCTAACCCTCCTGCAGACAAGCATCCAACCCTTCACAGCCCGGTACCAGGCCACAGCCCAGGGTTGGGAACCTCTGACCTATAGCACCTTTGGCAGGACTCTCATGCATTCAGTGGTTTTTTTACTCTCTTCTTAGGTATTCTAGTCTCACACCTTTATTCTGCTTTATAATGTACATATAGTTCTCTGCTTTCTTTGGTCACTCCAGCCCCAGTAGTCTGGGACCCCTCTCCTGTTCCCTTAGCTCCGTCTCCAGCACATATATGATTATGCCAAGTCTGTGCATAATCCCCCTCTGTCTGGTCCTGCAGGGCTTGGCCCAGTGCACACAGGTGGCAGGGGACCAGTCCCTCCAGCCCCAGTTCCCTAGCCTCTTCCCCCTCCCCCATGGCCTGGGGGAACTGAGGGGGATTACACTCCTTCCCTTCCCCTTATCAACTGCTTGCCTCAGTCTCTGCCAGGACAGGGAGGAGGTGAAGTCTGCTGGCAGTCCCTCTTTGACCGTTTCTCCCCACCCTGCCCCTTGCCCCCATCCCTGCTGCTCCAGCATTGAGTGGGGAATAGCCCGGCATGGGCTGGCCCCCTACCAAGCATCCCCAGTCGGATGCCCCAGTCCCCCAGCCCCTTATCAGCCACCCCTCCAGCTTGGAAGCAGAGGGGCAGAGCCAACCCTGCTGTCAGCCAAGCCTGCAGACAGCTCAGCCCATGGCTGCAAACCATCCTGGGATGTTGGGGGAGTCTGAGTTAACTTGAACCAGGAAGTGATCTGGGACAGAAGTTTCATAAACTGCATTGACCTCAATCAGTTAAGTCTGATACTACATTCAATCAGGTTTATCTTAAACCAGTTTCAGCTGTTTTGAAACTGGTTTGTATGCAGTAAGCTTCTGTTCTGTTACAGGTTTAAACCAGTTTCTGATCACTAGGGTCAGAAGCTGGGTAGTAGGAGCACGAAAGCAACTGCCATGGGCAGAATGGTGTCCAGCACTCAGTGGTTGTTGTCCATGACCTGCGCTGCCCAGGTCAGTTCCTGCAGGGCCTCCAATTGCTTGTGTTTCAAAGCCAAGAATTAGGCCTGGGACCCTGATCCACCAGGTCCTGTGCCTCCTTACACTAGTCCTGCACATCCTCACAGGGGACATCCACCTTCCACCTGTCCTCATGGTCCACATCCTCTGCCCGCCACCTGCCCTAGTGGGGCATGTCCTCCACCCGCCAGCCCAAGTGACCCCCAGTCAGTCTTCCAATGCTGTCACCTGATGGTCCTGTTGAGGGTCTTCCTCTGGCAGACTTGGCACATTCAGAGGGCCCTGGCAACCTGGAGGCCACATCCCAGCTGCCAAAAGTCTGCACAGGCAGTGCACAAAGAGCTGTTTGCATGGACTTAGGTGTGCCCAACCCACTACACCCTGCTGCTGCTGAGGGCCAGTAGTGTCATGGCTAGCCACACCTTATGGTATAAGCTAGGGCTGCAGAATTGGTGCAGCAGGTACTGGCCTGGGTTCTCTGAGCTGCTGGTAGAGGGTGGAGAGTGCAGTCAGGGAGCTTGGCAGGATGGGCTGCTGGATGCCCAAGGGGCCCAACTCCAGTGACATGTCACCATGGATGCCAGGCCGGAGCAGGGGCTCGGGCAGGCCATCTGCACTGCTATAGACAGCACGGCTGCAGCCTGGGTCCCAGGGCAAGAGTATGTCCATCAATTGCCACATAAAGGGCATGGACTTGCAGGCACTCCGTAACCGATGATTGTGGTGGTGATGGGAACCCGTTGTGCCCTCAAGGCCTTGATCTTTATGCAGGACTGCCACACTAACCAGTCATGCTCATGCTTCTGCATCCGGGCTGACAGCCCATCATAGATGTGGGCATTGCAGCACCCACCCCACTCAAACTGACACAGCCCTTCACCTGGCCCCACAGCACTACAAAGTTGCCAGTCTCCTCCAGCCAGGGCTCTGAGTGGCAGGCACAGGCATGGACAAATCCACAGATGAGGACGACACAATTGTGGGCCCCACACCAGCTCTATGGGGCCCCTGCAACTGTGCCTGCCTGTGCTGCCAGGCCTGGACAGCTGCCTGCAGAGCCCAGAGCAGGGGCCCAGCACAGGACTGGCAGCCACACAGCAGAGGCAATACCGCACAGCATCTTCAGGCTCAGGAAAAGCTGCTTGGGGTGGGCTGTGGGCAGGTGAAGCTGGCCCTGGCAGCCAGCAGCAGCCCTCTAGTGGCAGAGCTAACCCAGAAGCAGACTTGCTCCCAGTCCAGGTCTACATGTATAACTGCGCAGTAACTAATCACGTATAAATTTGCTACTTGCTTTTGCAGGTATCAAATTCACTCACTATTAGGGGTTTTTACTGTACAGTAAGTGTGCACATGTGTAAACACATGTGCACACTTACTGCACAGTAAACTATGCTACTGCACAGTTAAGCATCGTATGTAGATGCACCATATGAGTAGGAAATGTGAGAAATAAATAAGGAATTCCTCTCTTAACAAGGGGGAAAATGACAGACATGTTGATCATGTATACTGATATTACAACCTTCTTCAGTTTTGCACTGATGTAGAACATGAAGCAGGACATAGTAAATTATAGCACAGCTAAATTATGCTGTCACATTATTAGAAAAGTAATGTGAACTAGTGAAGGAGTACTTGCAGATCTACTAACAAAAATGATTATAAGAAGTGGGCATCATTATTCAAGATTTTCCATAGGTATTTTTTTTTTTTGTGCAACAAATTCAGGGAAAATAGATGTGAGCCCCTACAGAGTTTTCACTAACATGAAGAAAGCTTTTAATAAAAGCTGTCTATCCAGCCTGTGGACAGCAGGCTTGGATGTCTTGAGAAGTTCCTTGTGGTGCTGCACCAGGTCCACAAAGAAATGTTTGGAAAAGTAAGTATTGGCACTGACGCATCAAAACCTGAGGTTGTCTCTTTGGATTGATTTTGTTCACTCTGGTCTACGTGCATGTCATGGAGAAGGCAGCTATGATGAGAGATCGCAAGCAACATGGAAAAAGTCACCACTCAGCAGCTCTGCAAGTTGCTTTGCAAATACGACATTGCTGTGCACCAATGGTACCCAAGACTGGCAAGTGTTGGCTGGTGTCTTTCCCATGGCCACGGGCAGATTGAGGTAACAGTTCAATCCAAACTAAGGTCATGTATCAGCTGGCATTGAGCAAGACAGTTATGTGCTGCCCGTACTGACAGAAGATGGCTTCCTGCAATTCATAAACTCCCCTAGTTGGGCAGTGTGCTAGCAGATTAAATTTGTATTGATGAACAAGTTGTTTCCTACCGCCTGAAAACAAACGCAGCCTTTGGCAAATTGCTTGAGCAGTTCTGGCATGATCAGGAAACAAATATTAACTTGCTGTAGAAACCTTTTCCTTCCCACAACCTCACTTTACAGGTGTAAAATCTGTACCTGGTGCAAGCAATACTTTTGACTGGTCAAGAAAATGCACTGATATTTCTTGCTCCGTCACCTAAAAATCAGATAATGTGACAAAGTAACCGACACGGATGTGCTGCAACCAGCCAGTTGTGACAGCAATGAAGCACGGATAGTGAAGGAGTACTCAGTAAAGCTGACCATGGCAATGAGCACAGGCCAAAGATCACCACAAAGACCTGTAGCATGGTCAGCCAAAAAAGCACAGAGTAGCCCCCGAGACCAGTGGCTGCAGCTAGGCTGTAATGGCATCCAAGTATGAGAGCAGTGTGACCTCTACAAGGAATGACACTACTGACATGCCACAAAAAATGCCCAAAGCCCAAGGATCAGCATTGGCAGAAGTTGCAGGCCATGCATCTGCCCCAGGCTCATACATGGCACTGCAGGGAATGCAGTCAAAGCTTTTGGGTGCAAATCACTCAAGTCACGAGTGCATTCCTCGTGTCAGTAGGAATTCTTCACTTGAAATCTCCTCAGGCTAAATTAGATCTTTTGGCCTTAAATGCCCTAGCTAGGTCATCCCTGAATCCAGGGGACTGACATAGCAACAACATTGACAACTTCAAAACGGCCATACCTTGTCATACCAAGTCTGATTTAAAAAAAAAGATATGTCCAACAAGTTTAAAAAAAATCTGCACAAATCACACTCCTGTCTGGAGCGAGGCGGGGTGGGCAGACTTATGCCATCTAGGAGTCTCTATGCATTTGCATGCTGAGTTTGGGTGCAAGAAGCCATCTTCTCCGGCTCCATTAAATGCAACTCACTTATGCCTGGGGGACCTCCTGAGAACTGGGACTGCTCTCTGCTAGTGCCTCTTTAGGTTTGGCAGCGGGCATGTTCCTCCTAATCCTAGCATCTGCTTTGTGAAGCCATGCAGTTCTCCAATCCTCTATCACCATTCCTCACAAAAATTACCTGAAACGTAACAAGTTTTGCTCGAATGGCTATTGGTTAGTTAAAAATAAAGACTTGTGTATGGACAACATGCTATCTGAGTAGTGCTCTTTAAAGAGAAGTTGAAGAATGTGCTTTTCTGAACATCTGTCACATTAATAATAAATATGGCAAATCTATATTTCCATGTGGCTCTGAGCCTCCCTGATGCGATTCCATCAGTAGCAGTAATCGCACCAGACCTCATATCTTTTTAATTTTGTTCTACTTTGTGAAACACTTCCAGCCTAACTCAAGCAAATCCTCATAGTCTCAACAACTCTAATGCCACTGCAACCAGGCCAAAGCAAGGACACAGAATGCAGCAAACACGGTGCAGAAGAGAAGAGAAAAGCAACAAGAGCCATGGCATTGGCAGAGGAAACAAAAAGTAGAATCAAACCTGGCAGTCATTAAAAGAGTGCACTGTAGCCAAGGTTCAGTATTCCCTGCCTTGGTCTGTTGAGTTGATATGTTCATTTACACCGTTTGCTTATTCTAAGTTGACGTATGCATCTTCTGCGAATGAGTAGGGTGGTCATCATAGATGACAGTCCAGTTGTCTTCTGTTGTCTATTGATAGGAAACCCGGCGCCTTTATGGCCTCTGTTTTTCTCTTGAAGAGAGAAATAACTGTGGATGTGGGCTGTGAGGGGACTGGCAAAGTGAGCACCTTGAGATCTCTTTCTCTCTGGATAAGGCACTGAAACCAGTTGGCTCTTAGGCATTGCCCATCTAATTTGAGCAGCTGCCAGGCCTTGTGGTACATAGACCCAATCCTGGGATGTGGGGATTGTGGGTGTACTCATGCATGTCGGTACAACTGCAAGTCTTGCCATTTTATATCAGTTGTACTTGTCCTTGTGTTCCTATTTATTTTGTCAGCTATTCATTTGTGTGAATGTTCCCCAATCACCCCAGTGGCACTGTGACTAGATCACCGAATGCTCTGAGGGATGCATTTGCACCCATCCCTTCAGTGGTAGATTTTGGTTTAATTATCAAAATCCTTGTGTAGCAGTGCAGAAGAGAAGGGGCTACCCCAAGTCATAGCAAAGGTGAAGAAACTAAAAGGCAAAACAAGAACAAAGATGCCACACTTTTAAACTGTTTCCGTTCAAAATTTAAATTTAAAAAAAAGGAGGAAAGGCGCTGTTGGGAAATGAGGAACCCCAATGTACAAGCACTGGAACAGTTAACCATATGAGAAGTAACAATGGGAGAAAGGTAGCAACTATATATGCATTCCAGAGAGTTTCCAGGGAGCCTGATACGAGCTCTAACCATGGGTCATTTTCTACAACCCAAACTAACTCCGTCTTCCTCTTTGCAAACATTACTTCTGGCAAAACATTGATGGAAATGAGTAAAACCATGTACACACAACATAGCAAAAAATGGGTTACATTTAAAATCATATGGCCCAACAATTGATTTTTTTTTTTTTAATTTGCTTTTTATTGATTTTGCAGATTTACCCAGACACTGTTTTGGTCATCACATCCGTAATGTTAAAGCAAAAGAAAGAAGGAAAGAATTCAGGAAGCAAGGGCAATTAATTGTTTTTCCTTTGATCTCATACCATATTGTCCCTTCTGCTGCACAGTAGGCCAAATCCTTCTCTAGCACAACCAAAGCCTTCAAAACCATAAGATGGGAACCTGCTTACATAACAGCTGATTCAACACTTTTATATTTAATAATGCATACAAACGCATGCAAATCATACCAGGCCCAATTCTAAAAATACAACCAACTCAACAGTTGCTAATCAGTTCATTGATTTGCGCTCATGCAACTAGACAAATTCAGTCTGACAGTCCATGATGGGAGAAAGCCTTTTAGTTAACTAACCTTGACAAAGGGATGTGGAAGGCTTGTAGCAATGTTGGCCAAACATTAAGTCATAACCACCTTAAAGCAACTCCTCTGGGAAATTTCAATTAGTCTTTTGCTCAGTGATTTCCTTTTCAGAGTAATCTTAGGAGGTTTTAGAAGGGGCTGTAAAGCCAATGAAAAAAATCTAGAAAACGAGTAATTTAAGGAGAGCATTACTATAAATTAGAGGGGCCAGGAGAGATCCTTTGTTACAAAAAGGTCAAAAATAATTTTGACGAGCTGATTGAGAGTTCAGAAGGTCCCAATCCTGTACTCCTAATTTGCATCAAACTTATTGACATCAGTAGGCATTGGGTGCCCACTAGAATTGGGCAAGGATCTCACCTCATTGCTGGTTAATTATTTTCTTTATCAGAGTTATATTCGTGGATCAAAAGGAGGCACCAGACAGAATTTGCCCATAAGCAGCAACAAGGGTGGAGTGTGCAATTACAACCCGAGTTAGATCCGGGATTTGGACACTTGGTTCCAATTTGCTTACCTGAGAACTGACCATCCTAATTTTTCCAACAGCTTTGGAAAATGTCAGCCTGTCAATTGAGCAAGTTTACAGCTGTCCTAGCCAGCACTGAGCTCCAAGCATAATGAAATGATAATAAAAGATCAGGAGGGCAGGCAGATATACAGTTAATACCTACCTGACCAGGCAAGAATGTAAAGCTACTGAGACTAGTTTTTATGGAGGGTTCATAGAAGAAGATATGGAGATTCTAAAAATAGCTTTTGGGGGCTAAAACTTTCCCCATACTGCACTGGGGAGAAGGGGGATGGTTACTATTTTCGTTTTAACTATCAACATGCTAGATTCCTAGCCCAAGGTACAGATGCCTAATTTGCTTCAAGCCCCATCAAAGCCTGAAAACTTAGGTATGTGGATCTCCATATATGAATCCAACTGCAGGATCAGGACCTGAGATTCCTAGAAGCTTCTGTGTTAATCCTAACTAAGAGTGAAAACAGCTGTTGCCTTTCAACCCCTTTGTGCCACCATTAAATGTTTTATAGTGGCACAAAGCTACAGCAAATAGATGTCCATACCTTTTGATGCACCAAGAGGACTGAGGGAGCTGGAAGCGCGGGAGAGAGGGGTGTCATCGTGTTGATAGAAGCTGCTACCTCAGTTTCCCTCACTAGTTAAGCTAGTTTAAAATTTTGCTATGGCAAGCATACTCCAGAATAAATAAACCATCTAAAAAGAGCATTTCTTGGTTGTTGCTTTTCTCCAGCCACTTCTAAAATGTTCGAACCCTTCTACTACTGTAGCCTTGCTGCAGGAGAGGGAAGGGATTTTCCGCACAGTTCCTTCTTTAATGCCTGCCCTTGGGTCCTGAAAAAACCAGCTTTGAACACCTGGGATAGTCTGTTTTTTCTTTAGGCCTATTCCTACATAGTTTACTAAGCAGGTTGAATAGGTTCACCAAAGCTTAACCATCTCCTTTGATATTACATCTCTCGCTTGCACTGATTGCATCAATCGACCCTTCACAACGATCCATCCCATCGGTCGATCCAATCGCTCCCTCCCCTCAACTGCGCCCATCACTCAATCTCTCACATCGATCCATCGCCTCAACTGCATTGATTGCATCAATCCATCACCTCGATCCATTGCATCGATCCATCGCCTCAATCGATCCATCGATGGCACCCATCGATGGCACCAACCGCATCACTTGTGCACATCGAGCCGTCAACCACATCGATCAATCAATCGCATCCATCGCGCACATTGATCCATCGCGATCACCCACATGGATTGATCCATCAATCGCCCGCATCGCGCCGTTGATCGCATAGCGTCCATCGATTGATTGGTCGGTCGCATCCATCGCTCACGTTGACCCCGTCGCCTGACCCCGTCGCATCGCATCGATTGATCGCAGCACATTGCGTCGATCGGTTGCATCACTCACATTGATCAATCACATCGATCGGTTGCATCCATCACTCACATCGACCGCGTCAATCAATCCATCGATTGACCGCATCTCGACCGCATCGATCACCTACATCGAACCATCAATCGCATTAATGGATGGCATCGCATCGCATCGATCGCCTGACACGACCGACAGACATGACCGACTGACGCAACGCGACTGACCAACGTGATGCAACCGACCGACGCGACTGACCGACCGAATCACATCGCGTCACATCACGTCACGTCGCAGCGAACAATCGCATCGCATCAACACGACCGCTCGACGCAACCCCATCGGTGCGATGCGACCAGCAAATTACTCTGCCCATGTCTCTGCCTGGGTAGCTGCATACTCTCTCCAGCTGGGGATCCCCTCTTTGAATGTATCTTATGGGGCTAGCTCTTCCCAGCGACGCAACCGACACAATTGCATCGACGCGACCGACCGCTCCTTCAACAGCAGGCATTGCTGGCGTCACTCACTGGCATTGATGGCATCGCTCGATCAATGGACCGCTTGGTCGCACGCACTCGATCGATGGACCACTTGGTCGCACGCACTCGATTGATGGACCACTTGGTCGCATGCATGCACACTTGAGCAGTCACACGCAGTCCCTCGATCCTGTGGTCAATCCTTTGATCCCGCAGTCAAGCGAGCCCACGATCCAGCCTGCGAGCGGTCCCGCAATCCCACGGTCAATCCCGCGATCCATCCATCAGATAGATAGATAGACATTTGCAAACTATCTTTTGTAAAATGAAAGCTAGGAGTCTGGTGTGTTCGCATGACTCCCGAATGTAGGGATTAAAGAAAAACACTGCACAACACACCACAGTTGACTGTGAAATCACAACCACTGGCTATGGTCTGATACAACCAAGACATTACAAAATGTGCAAAAATGCAAGCTGGCACAGGCTTTGCCACAGGGCAGGTAGTACAGAAAAACTCAACCTTTTTTTATGAGGACACAGAACTGATTTCTTGTTGACATTAATGCATCAAGAACAGCTGCCACTAAGTAACATCATTAATTTTTTAGCATTGTCCCCATAGGTTTCTGCAGGAACAGAGGTCAGACTACTCAAGTACAGTGGTCACCTTTAGAAATCCATGACCTGATTCTTCTCTTACTTCTAATTTATACCAATGCAAGTTGAATGCTAATATATTCAAAGGAAGATAGCATTTAAAAATTGAAAAACGTTTCAAATTAAGTTGCTCACTGAGGGGGTGACAGACCCTGAGGGGGTGAAGGATTTTTTAGGTTTAACTTAGAAAAAAGGAGGCCAAATTGCACATACTTCTATATCCATGCAATGTCACCCAGTCAGAATACAGATGCCCCAAGGGCTATACTATACGTAGTTCAACTGTATATTGAATTTAGTTAAAGTGATACCAAGTCCTACTGTGAAAACAGCCCTAATCACAGAACAGTGAAGTGAAGCCACGAATGGCCTCTCATGTCTGAAAGCCACATTTCAAAATCTATTATAGGTCACACAAATGATAGTGCTTGGTTTCATTCAATTTGCTTGTGGACCTCTGACCTCCTTAAAACAAACGGTGATTTAAAAGAATCTGCCATTTTATATTTCAACAGCAAAAAAATTAAGCAAACTACAGATATTTACTATGGGGGTGGAATTTGTTTTCAAGAGTATAAAGACCATTATGTCAGGTAGTCTGACCTTCTAGATACTACAGAACATTACATTTCACCCAGTTATCCTTAAATGGAGTCCAGTAACTTAAGTCTAAAGTACTTTTGCCTACAGTGGTTAGTCTAGAGAGTTAGACTAAAGACAGAAGAGTTAAGTATCATCAGTTAACTCCTGAAACTCTGGTAATGGTGGGCAACTGAAAAAAAAATGGAAAGAATTTCATTCAAAAGCAACGTGACGTGCTCACACTTCCTGCTACAGGGTACTCTGTAAACACCCACTTTTTCAGTGAATGCCATTATTGCAGACTCTGGCTGAAGGTAGCCTGGGGGAAGGGCTAAGTTGGCCATAAGAGCTAAGTTGACCATATGCTCCAAGGGCAATCATATTGTGACAAAGCATTTAGTGAGGAAAAAAAGAGAGCTGAAAGGTCAGGTACAGACAGTACATTTCTACTGGTATAAGTGATTGGAAACCAATCTATCCCCAGCACAGAACAGAAGTAGACTGGTTTTAAAATGGTGGATCCTGGTCTAAGATTTGCCCTTTTCCCCACCCCTACCCCCCAAGGGCAAACACGTGTTTTGCTCGCTACCAAACTAAAACTATGTTGCTTACAGGAAACCACTTAACTTAAATTGATTCTGCCTCAGGCTTTTTGAATGTCTGTACCTAGCCCAAATGAGCCAAGGCTCTTTTTAAGCAAGGCACAAGAAACATTTTCCTTGCGATACACTATTAAGGTAGGAACCGAACTGCCACGGTAACAATGACTTCAAACGGACAAACACTATCTCATGATATTTTACCACTCCACCAAACTGTACCCGTCACAACCTAAATCAGACATCAGAGCTTTGCCATGTGTTCAGTTCCAAAATATAGACCTAGTAATAGTACTATTATTCAAGAGGGAAACATTTTGATCCGTCTATATGAAAGAGTTTCATTATGTTTCCATAATTTTCTGATTTTAATGCTGCTCGTTAAAAAAATGCACATCAATAATTCAGGGCCACCCTTGTTTCTATACAGCAAGGAATTCCAATGCTTCGGGTGACTGTTCCATGGTATGTAATATTTCTTTTTGAGGTTGTAAGCAGCTGATTCGTTCTATTTTAATGGCCACTGTTAAAGGTTTCATGGGCGAAAGTTGAGACCAGATCTCTTTGTAATAATTCTTTAGGCTATTGCATAATTTATGGCCTTTATGCACTTTTCATGACCTAATTTACCTTCCTCTTAAAACATTTTGTAAAATCCATGCCCCATTCAAAATGATATATATCCCATTATAAAATATACCCAGTACTTTGCTACCAGAATGGCATTTTATGTGTATAAACTAAGAGGCATTACGATATGGCAGAATTATCTGCAGACATGCACGGATATACACAACATAATGGAATTATGAGCAATTTGGTGTACGCTGTCAAAAATATAAATGCAGGGAGAGTTTAACAGTGGACCAGCAAAGAATGTTTCATAAAAGCCTTAGACTTTTACAAGCAAGATTCTTCAACGGGGAAAACGTGAAGTGGCGTAAAAAGGGATAAGGGGAAAAGGAAGAGAATCAACTCGGAAAGAAATTGTGATCTTAAATTTTGTTATATCTAACTACAAAAGAGACACTCTTCATAAGCACCATACAATATCAAAATTGCTCTAAGACCCAAGTGAACCCAAATGTAAAAAATACTGTGGGAAAGTGTTGTAGTTCTGTAGACAGCAAGATTCACCAAGAAAAATTACATTTATGCAAGCTCTTGTACTTCCCAACGTAATTGAGACTCTAGCCAAACCTACGTCTTACAAGACAACAGAAAGCGTCTTCCAGAGACTCCCAGAACACAGGAAGTTTAAACCCATTTTAATGGGATTTACCCACATCTGAGTCGAATAGAAACCTCAACTCCAACCTCAATCGTGCTTCTCTGGCTATACTCCTACCCCACTGTGTATGGCACTGTAATAAGTAATGAAGCTTTAATGTGTGCCACTTTCTAGAGCACCATGGGATTGATTGTCATGTTCCCCTCCCTGAGACGTGTCCTTTCATAGAAATAAACTCTCTGCAAGAGAGAAACTCTCATGTTCATAAGAATACTCTCCTCAGTTTGTCCTATAAAAATATTGCACAGATTATTTTAATTCATCACCAATGGCCTTTCTTGAGCAACATATAGTCATCCGAAATTTGGTGGTGTGTGTACTTATTACATGTATGCTGTGGGTGGATGAGTTGGTGGCGAGTTCAGTAAAAGCAGTTTTCACCATCTTCAAGCTTTATTTAAAAGCATGCTTGCTTCCAATAAATGCCTACACAGAGCAACATGGAGGAGAGGTGTCACTCTAGAATACTTGTTTCCATTAAGGTTCAGTATAAAAAGGAGAAGCATTTTATATAAAATACTCACTTTTTTTCTTCTCTAGATTGTGAAACACTTGTCATGCAACATTACTGAATCACTTCTGCAAATGACTATAGGTTTGACTCTCTGGATTCTTCATTGAGCTCATTGGAAAAAAAATCAAAACTGAGCTGCTTTGATGTGATAAGTTCTATGAATTGCAGGAAATTTTTCTATGTGATGCTTAACGAATACAAAGTGTCCAACGCCATATATGTCATATTATGGGCATCAAATGTGTTTTTCACAGCCACTCACTAATATTCACTTTGCATTAAATTTTACTGCTCGTATTCCTGCCAACAAAATTGTTCACTACAATATTCATGAGAAGCAAATATCAGTAATGCCTTGCTGAGACAAAATGACTAGTTCTTGCTTCTTCACTCTTCCTATAGTTTCTATTTCTAATATTGTCTTTTGGTTGATATTAAAAAATACCACTTTATACATCCAACAGTCAAGGATACATATTCCCTAGGGCTGTGAGAAGTTTTGGTCACTGATTCAACTTGGATTCAGAGATTCAGCCACTGAATCTCCACCGAATCAAATCAGGAGACCCTTTAACCTCTCCAAATCGAACTGGAACCATCCAAATCTATTCAGAGAGATTCAGAGATTTGGACATTGACATAGTTTTAAATGTTTTTTCTACATACCTTGAGGTACCAGGCATCTCATGAATGCTGAGATGCTGGGGCGGATGGAGCATGGGGGGGCCCCAGCATGCTTGGCAGTGGACCTGGAAGTGGACCACCAGAAGCACTTCCAGTCCACTTCCAGGTCTCCAGCAAAGAGCGTGGGGAATCTCCTCCCCATTCCCCGGCTCGGCAACTGGTGTCTCCTGGGTCTAGGGGGGCACCCGGGGTCCCCCTGCAGCTGATCACCAAGCCGGGGGGGAGTGCAGGGGGGTGTCCCTCGTGCACCTGGCAGTGGACCCGGAAGTAGACTGGAAGTACTTCTAATCCACTTCCGGGTCCACTGCTGAACACACAGGGGGGCCCTCGTAATCCTGTGGGAAGCTCCATTGCAGCGTGCTCCTGTGAGAACCATCGCAGCGTTCACGAGCCACGCCTGGTACCTCGAGGTATGCAGAAAAAACATTTAAAGCTGTATCTATGGCTGAATCACTGATTTTTCTGAATTAGCATCAAATCTTCAGATTTGGATTTGGCTGAATCAAATTGGGACAGTGATCTGAAATCAACAAATTGAACCACTGTCCCCTGATTCAAGCCAAATCCAAATCAAATACAGCCCATTTCACACACCCCTAATATTCTCAAGCAGAAACCTAGATTTACAGACAGCTGTGTTGAGTTACCATTTGGTAAATCATTCCCCCCCACCCCATCACCTTCCAGATACTTGGAGTCACATGACTGTATATTTTAAACTTATATGCTATACATAGCAATATACACAGGATATTTCTGAAGTTTTGTGCAACACAAACATTTGCTGGACTCCTCGGTTCCCCTTTCAAAAAAATCCTCAAGTTAAAAATGCATCTTTATTTCGGTATGGGTACTGAACACAAGACTGCATATTGCTTTTGGCAGTGATAAAAATCAGACTGTCATTCCTACTGTAGATTGAGTACTGCTCATATATATCTTGCCTTTTAAGTCCATTCTATCTAAGCTGTAGCACAAATAAAGATGAATACTATCTCTTTCAAAGCTAGCACAAAAACACCACTCAATCTTTCAGAAACTGAACAATACTTATCACAGTGCACAGAATTCTGTTTAAGCTTATAAATACTTTTTATTATTTCCAGATTTCATTTAAGATTTTTGTTAAATCCTTTCCCTAAAATTTGCCATTTTAGCCTCTGCCTATCAGTATAAGATTTGTATCAGTTTCCAACAGGGGAACTACCAGTAATGGACAGCTCCAATATCAATTTATAGGAGCTTGAAAGTAACTGTCAAATTTTATACATAGCCAAGAGCTTTGGTCTGCTTGCGGTGGGAAGAAAAGCTAAGCCACTGAAAATTACTAAAGGCTTAAGCCCAACAGCCTTCTAAGCATCAAAAATATCAGTTTGCTATATATATTTTTTCATTTCAATCTCCTTAAATAAATAATTCTCGCTGTGGCAATACATATCGGTATTCTAATACTGTGGAAGGGATAACTTATCTACCCTCTCAGGTCACTATTCAATTCGGGTTCTTAGCAAAGACAAACTGCTGACACTTCTTTCACATGTACCGGGGAAAAAGTGTTTTATATCCAATTCCGCCAGTTTCTGCCGATTCCAAACACAGTTAGATTTTTGGATCATCGCTTTGGCTTATCACCACTGTCAGTAAGCAGATAAGAATCAAATGGTCTACCCAATAGGACAATGCAATTTGGACGGCAAGAGTGATGTGAATTTCAAGCCAAACTAAGGCCTAGAGTCTGTTTAGATGCGTGGGCTTTCTATACAGAACGCTCTGTATATCTATGTCCCAAAATAAAATGAGTGGGAGGGAAAGCCAGCCCCACTTTTAAAACACACATTCATGAAAGCACAGCACCGTCGGGATGGATCCTCCTTTCAGTTATGTAACAGTAGATCTGGAGGCATCCCACTGAAACCAGTGGAGATGTTCCACCAGAAACACGTCCTGGAGCGCCAAAGGTACGTAGAGGATTCAAACACCAAAATAAGAGGTAAGCTCCCAAGAAACCATTGAGGATCCGGACCTGAGGGTCATTTCTCTCTTTGATTTTCACTAAAGAAATTTCTTATGGGTGTTGTTGCTTTTTCTCAGCTTTCCCCTGGGTATGATACAGATCGTTTATTCCTCGCAGCTTCAAAAAAAGTTCTCTGTATACTTAGGAAGCTAGATTGGCGTGCTGGAGCAGTGTGCCATCTCAGGCATGGGAAACAGCAGCATAAGCCAGCTGGACCTCAACACAATGAAAGTACCCAGCTGTGCTTCTCATAGCTAAGAGAAGCCCTCTGCTACTATCCCATCTTCAATTCTGCTTGTGTGTTACAGCCCTTCTCTGTGTCAGTCCAGGTATTTCGAGTGGGGCAAAGAGCATCTCCTATTCTGTGTTTGCACAGTGCCAACCACAAATTCCCTCCCTTGGCTTTATATGCAATACACACACATTTCCATTTACCATAATAAACATGAATAACAACGGCATCCCAAGGAACTGGAGCAAGACAAACAGATATCGATCTTTTTTGTCTATGCCGTGAAAGGACTCACCTTGTGTGAAGGTATGTCCCCACTGGCTGTTAAAATCCACTTTCAGTCTTCTTTGCTGCACCAAAATAATTCAAGAGGGACAGAGTGATGTGGTTCAGTACATTTTCAAGATTTATAAAGATAAATTAATCCATACAAGGGACAGCACTGACACCCTTTCACCGTAGCATTTGCGCATGAGACCCTGGGCAGAATTTGGGGTGCTAGATAAAAATCAAGTTATGATAGACGTGACATTCAGATCCAACTTCCAAACTTACCAGGCCTAAAGTATTAGCATTAAAGTAGCTTTACCACTACAGTATATGATGTACCTGGTTACCAAACCATTGCTTTAGGCACCTTCAATTATTTTACTAAAAAATGTGTCCTGCAGCTTTTCTCAAACTACAATGATTTTTATCAATTATTTTTGCATTTTTAAAAAACGTACAGATTCTTGCCAAATGTAGCAATGTTTTCACTATAATCCTATTTGACAAGAGTTAAGATTCAGTGCTAATATCTCCATTCGCTTCAAAATCTTGCTTAAATAAGGGCTGAATGACTATTATCGTCAATGCCATTTTATCTCAGACCAACTTTAAGAACTCCAGAGGAACTACAGCAATCTAAAGCACTTCTACAGTATGTTGACATCTTAGATAAATGGTATCTTCTAAACTGCAAAAATCTTGCATGAAATATTTTGTCTATTAATGATGAAATCAAGCAATTCGAATGCAAAAAAAAAAAAAGACAACAAATGCATGCTTATTTTTTCAATGAAACTAACTACACAAGCTAAGTAAAGCCACAGAAAACTAACTTGAAGTTAAAAAAGTAACTATAGTCACCTCAGTTTGGGATTAAATTTCCATTTTACGTGCATATCTTGCAACAATGAAACGTATGAAAACCCCATCAAGGCAGCAAACGTTAACAAAAAAGAAAACAAACAAAAAAAAGACTCATGAGTTATGTTAAATTAGATGTTCATGACCTCACAGTCCTAAGTGATCCAAGAGCCCAAGATACCGATCTAGCTTTTATTTGCTCATAAACATTAATAGGAAAAAGCCTAAGGAATAAAAAAGGAAAGCAAAATGTCACTTGAAAGCAAAAGGTATTGCAAAATGCTGCTTTGACTGGGAGTGCTTTCAGGGATAATCTTCAGCTAACTCTTCCCTCAAGTTTAAACAGCATACAGACCGCAGGATCAGACCCTCGAAGCATCTGTTGCTTTACCTTAGGAAATCAACTGAAACACTAAACACTTCGTCCAACTGGAGCCCTCTTTTTTCACAGAGGCTGATCGTGGTCTGACAAAAACCCAAGACGAGCTCCTCATTGCCACGTGACACAAGCTGGCGTGGTTTCACTGCGAGGTCCTGGTGCCCAAAAACCTGCCACTAGTGACTGCGCCAATCAAATGACACCGGTCTTTAACTGCTTCTTGTCACTCTTTTTCTTCCTGGTATTGAACGTATTTTCGATTCCCACCAATGTTTCAGAACCAGGTAAATGCAATTCAATCCATCGCGTCACAATGGCTTCCTCACTAAATTCATCTCTCATTCACATAAGACCCAGGGAAGTCCCTGAGAAATATAGAGAGGAAAGCAAAGGGCAAATAGTTTCTTAGCAACATTATCAAGCATAAGGCTGATTCTTGCCTTCATCCCGAGAGTCCTAAACTTCCAGTATCACTGGGCACCAAGAGACTTCAGTATGTGGCAGAACTGAACCTAACCGCTTAGAATGGACTATTCGTTGAATGAGGGAAATACAACTTAAATTTACTGATAATAAATATCAAATTTTAGCCTATTTGTCACACAATCCTTGGAAATGCAATAGCATTGACTTTGGTCTCCACTTCAACACTTTCTTGTTTTGATTGCCAGTGGAGTTGACTTTTAATAAAGTCAAGTAGTTCAGCAAAAACACAAGAACAATCTGGTGCGATTATTCTGAAAGTGGCTGAAACTTTCACCAAAAGCCCATGCTGGTTTTTCTGTTTTGTTTTGTTTCCTTTTTTCAGTCTCCTTGAAATCAGAAGTGCCAAAGCTTTGATCCCATGAAGATATTTCTGACTTTTCTAGTGGTGTTTCTGGTGCTTCCTTCTTATCTGGCTGCCAGCAACGCATCTTATCAGCTGAATGCCTACTGTATTCTCCTATGGCTACATACAAACTGAATTTCAGATTTTCTGTTAGAAAGTTGAAACCCTAAGGAAATGTTATGCTGATCCATATCAGTACAAGCTGTTTATCCAAGGCTGAATGATACTTACACAATAATCTGGTTTAGACTGTATTTTTTCTAAAAAGCAAAAACTTTGGCTGCTCAGTTTCACATTATAATTTAATATGCATATGCAAACACCCATGAGAAAAAACCCATGAGCTAAAATGCTATCTACAAATGCAATCACAAATTAGATAATCCTGCAAACCATTACTTGCTTGTACATGCATTCACCTATTTCACCTGATCAGCCTTGATATTGCAAGGGGGCGGGGTAGAACCGTAAATTCAATGGGTGCAAATACATTTCAAGTGGCCCACCTGTAATTAATCAGGTCTTTTGAAATCTGACCCACAAATTTTATTTAAGTTGCATTTCTTACTTGGTTTCATTTGCTGATTCTTTCTAGTCATGAGTTGCAGAGTTTCTGTGATATTTTCATTCCCTAAGCTTTGTTTTTATGTTCATGTCTTATTTTCTTTGGAAAGAGGAGTTTCTACCCCTTGGGATTTGGTAAAAGTAGGTCTGGATTTTTTCTTGATTTTTTTTTTTTTTAAAGAGTAAACAGGATGAACAAAAAGAACATCAACATGTGATATTTTGGAGGTATTTGCTTACTATACTTGAAAAAACATTTAAGAATGACTTATCCACGCAGACCATTACATTACTGGCAAGGTCATTGTTTGCATAGATTATCTGAGTAGTGCCCAGGGCCATCAAAAACTTGTAAAGTAAGTCCCTTTAAGGAAACTTAGTACTTTTTAAAGGATTTAGAGCGAGTAAAACCAAGTAAATCACCATGTTTAATCGGGGCCTCAAGAACTGAGAGATGGGAATTAAAAAGTGGATTTTCAAAAATCCATAACTGATTAAGAAACAAGTCCCATTACTTTCCAAGTCCAAATTTAGAAACCACATTTAATATTGTGTTTAATATGTAGGCAATCAACATAGATGGGACTAATCTGTTAGAATCAGAGAAAGCGCCAACCTGTAAAATTCCAGATTTTGACATTCCCAAATGTATCTAGTGTCTGGCTCAAGAATTTTGGAGCATCCCACAATGGGCTCAGAGGTCTGTTGTGGATGTCATTCTTCATCTCCAGTGACTTCCCAAAACATTGCCCTTCTGAAGCTTTCAGGTTTCGATAGTGGTGCTCATTTCTACTGAACGTTACAACTACAGGCAACCCCCACTTGACACTGCTTCGCTTAGCGCTATTTCACTATAATGCTAATTTTTAATTGATACCTGAATTCACTTAGTGCTCAGCGAGTTTCATTACAATGCTCAGTCACCATCTTGGGCCATTAAAAACAACTGCAGTCACTATCTTGGGTTGTCGAGTACTTTTGGTTTCGCTTAACGCTTGTTTCGCTTAACCTCAATTTTTCAGGAGCCAATTAAGAGCGCTAAGCAGGGTTTGCCTGTATTCATTTCTACTGAACACTACAACTATATTTAAAATCACGCCTTTGGCCCCCTGCCACATGCTCATTTAATGGTGGGGTGGGATCTGATCCCCGATTCCAACAACCGAGCCTCCTAGCATGCCATATATTCATGGCAGGATGCACAATTATGAGATCAGGGATCAGATCCAAGTCATGCCACTACTACCGGTCAGTGCAGGGAGAGCCCAAGATCATGATCTTGGATTCCCCCTGCCACAGCCAGCTGGAAGCCAAGTGCCACAACTTGGTGTGAACTGGCTTGATCTTAGGGCAGGGACTGAGAGTCACCTGATTGTTTGTCCTAGCCCTGGCACCCAGAGCTTCATACACCAAGATGTTAGAAAACCTACATACAACCCAGCTGCACACACCTTTTTTTTTTTTTTTTTTTTTCCAAAGTCCCACATACCAGGACCACAGGTCTGGGGAGAGGTTTTCCAATCCCAGGGCACCCATACACCAGGGACGTCAGAAAACTGTATGCAACCCAGCTGCACAAGTGGTTTTTAAAAGGTCATGGCCCAAGAGTATCCAAATATCAGGGACCCTCTCCCTAAATCCCAGAGTCCCTGTGGCCACGATGTGTTGAATACCTTTCTCCATAACTCCCTGGTAGCTGCAGGACTCTCCGTGACTCAACCCCAGAATCTATCTTGCTCCTCAGCCTACACAGGAAAATAGGCTGAATGAATGAAAATTAACCTCAGAGCCCTCTGCATTACTACAAGACCCTTTCTCCCCAGTGTTTGAACTGGCTGTATTTTTTCAAGGAGCTAGATGACTCATGTAATTATGATGTAAGAGCACTTCAAAAATGGATCGATAATTAACAATACTGCTAAGAAATGGAAGAGTTTTATGTTTGGGCTTTTTAAAAACACAAAGAAAAAGAAAACAACAGATACAGAGGGGAATCAACGTCCTGAGAGAGAATTTGCCCCAGAGCACATAGGATGTAAACCCAGATGGTCCAAGCCCTCATTCAAGTTACCAGAACACTTGCTTTACTTTTATTTTCAACTCCTGAAATGAAAGCGTGCATGCAGCTCGCTTATGAAGTCCGTAGCACATGGTAAAACCATGTCGCATCTGTTTTTCTTCCAAATTCAGGGTTTTTTTTTAAAAAGTCAGTCTTCCAAGAGACAGAATAAGCCATTGGAGAATTGGGGCCTTTGCTTTATTGCTGCAGAGTTTTATTACACATTTTTCACAGCTGTATACACCTATTAAAACAGTAAGCTTCCAGCTCTCTCCTGTTTTTGGTTTACTGAGCATCTTGATGAGAGAAAACTCTAAGCCTGTGGAAAAAAAGAGAAAATACGGCTGCATGGTGTGCATGATCCACACCGCCAAACATTCCTGCATTAGGAATGCATTTGCTGTCATTACGCTGCACATCATCCCATGCCTAGGTACCAGTCAGCTGACATAGGAAGGGAAGCGATCCAAGGAAGTGATACTATGCGGCACTGGTCAGACCACAGCTGGAGTACTGTGTTCAGTTTGGGGAGCTGTACAGAAGCTTCGGAGCCCATTCGAAGATTCAGCCACAATGGGGAATCAATGAACTATCTATAACTTTGTTGTTATTTGTCTGATTTGGATAACATTTACAGGAGTGGTAGCCTCTGCTGAGAGCATGAATCCTGCCAAAGGTCAAGGACATAGGTACAGGGATTTGGGAGAAACTGCACCCCAAATTCTTGAAAGCAAAACTCATGTCATGTGTGTGTGCTAAGCCACAGTGGGATCAAAACTGCAGGGGTGGTAGCCCCTGGTGAGGCCACAAAGCCTGCCAAGTTTCAAGGAGATGAGTGCAGGGGTGTGGGGGGAACTACTCCTCAAGCCGTGGACAAGCAAAACTCGTGACACGGGTGACCCCGTCTATGTTAAGGCACAGCAGGATGAAAGCTGCAGGGATGCTAGCCCCTGCCGCAGCCACGAAGCCTGCCAACTGTCAAGGAGGTCGGTGCAGGGGTGCTGGATTAAAGACCTTGTGGGTCTTTAAGAGAAGCCTGGATAGGCATCTGACTGGGGTCACCTTACCCCAGCACTCTTTTCTGCCTAGGCAGGGCGTTGGATTCAATGATCTTCTGAGGTCCCTTCTGACCCCAGCATCTATGAATACCTGAAGGAAGATTACAGAGAGGATAGAGGTGGGCTTTTATCTATGGTTGTAGTGGACAAGACTACGGGCACTGGTCTCAAGCCTCAGCAGAGGATATTCAGGTTGGAGATTAGGAGGAATATTACGATTCTAAAGCATTGGAACCTAGAGGAACTGAGCAATTTCCATCCTCCCAAGTTTTCCAAAGCAGGTTAGACAGACACTTGGCTGGGATGCTTAAATTAGGGATTATCCTGCCTTGAACAGGGGGCTGGACCAGATAACCTCATAAGGCCCCTACAGCCCAACTTTCCGATGATCACAAAATACACAACAAAGAAAAGAGGTGTTCAAATAAGGAGCTCTGATATGGGCCCATCCAATCTGCACTAACTGAGGTTCTCTGGTTTGCAAGAATCATTTGGCAGACACCAGATTGTGCTAAGACATCTTTAACCAAAAACAGTTCAAGTTCAACAATTAACAGTAACAATAATTAGCAGCCCCTTGATATGACCATTTTTCTCGCTAATCTGAGATCTGGGACGTCATCCATGGCTCTCCTACCCAGCCTTCTCTTCCTCATTATCCTTTCTCCCTTACTTCATTTCAAGCTCTTTGGCACATTTCCCCCTTCACAAACAGTAATTGTCATGCTGGGCCCGATTCTGCATTTTCTGAGAGGTGCTGAACGATGCCAGAGGAGTCAGATAATTTTTGTCGGTAATGAAGAGACAAATTAATTTTTCCAGCTTCCCAGAGGTTTTGAATTTGGTTCACATTTTGGCCTTGACTCACTTGATCTTATTTGATCCCAGTCAATTTGTTCAACCTTAATTGAGACTTCTTGGACAAGATGAGAAAAGAAAACACGAATGCATGTTTATATAGATAAGAGGGCCTGGTACAAAAACTAGAATATTGATCGGAGAGATTTTAATTATCTTGATATTGATGAAAGTAACACTTGTGGAATTGGCATCCTTTTCTAAATGGTAGTCCAAACTGTCTTCTGGACAGAAACCATTAAAACAAGAGTCTGGTCTACATACAAGATTAATCCAAATGCCCTTGAAGTGAACATAGCAGCTGCTAAAGACTTCAGTATGAGATGGATGGGCCATAAATGTTGCAGTGAATGTGCTGTGTTTGGTTCCTTCTTTCAGGGCTCCCCATTCCACGGTATAAAATGAACTCTTTGAACACAGATGCCGGCAGCTGCTTCTTTAATGTAACATTTATCAGGGACTGATATTTTCAAAACATAGTATTTATTGGCAGGCTCAACTTTCATACACTGATATCTTACGTATTTCATAAAGAATGTAATCATTGGGAAACAGCTCAAAACGTGAACTAACTTTGTTCTTTAATTCTTCATCACTGGACTGAATGAGCTGCTGATCATTTAAAGCTGTCACGGGAGAAATACTTGCTAGGAGATGGGTAGCTTTTTCCCAGGCTGAATTAATTCACTTCCTATTCTGCCTATGCATAGTAAGTCTGAGCATGCAGGGCGAAATCGCTCCTGTGTAGCAAGCCCATGTACCACTTGCATCATCAAAATACAGCACTTTGAGGACAAAAATGATGAATGGGCCTTGTACTGATACTCTGCCCAGGGCTGAATTTCGCCCCTAATGATGAATGGGTTACCACCACTTCCTGGAGAATTTTCTGTGATGGTTATCATCTGCTGTACTATCCAGTCTTGTATTTAATGCATCACAGTGTAAATTCTGGCACAGCTAAGGGATGAGGTTAAGTAGATCTGAATACCCTCTGGACCCTGATATTTGCTTTGGTTTTTTGCCCATATAAAGACATCCAGCTACTAAAATGTCCAATATAAAAACCTCTTGTCAAACACCTATCTTGAGCAAGACAATGGTTAACAAAACATGTTGAAAATGTCTCTCCAGGATCCAAAGACAGCCATTCATGCTTTTCAGTATAGTGTTTCTGAGAAAATTAGATACCTTCAGACTGGTAAACAATACATATCATTTTAGCATTAAGTAACTTATTTTCTACTGACTACTATTTTAAGAGCATGATCCCATGCTCAGTGCAAACATAAAAGTCTTGGTGCCTGCAACTGGAGGTTTTCCTGCATAGGAAATATATGAAATATGACCAAAAGCTAGATAATTCAGGAAGGGAAAAAACAAAACAAAACACACCAAGCTTAGGCCTTACGCACAAAAGCTTTACAGTCAATATCCTTTCCCAGGATTGTTTAATAATTTTAAATTGTTAATAGAGAGACCTATTTGTTCCCCTTAACTAACATAACTAAAATGCTAAGAATTCACCTTCATTTCCATGATTCTAACTTAATGGATTCTGAAGACTTTCAGAGTTTTTCCCACCTCTCTGTCTATTGTCTAACTGCTAAAAGAAAGCATTTTTTAAAACAATACATTATAGACAGGGGAAACCATAAGGGATTGGTGAGAAGCTAAATTAGAAGGGGTGAAAGGTGTAGGAGCTGTCAGCAACAAAGTAAAACAATAACCCAATTTAAAATCCAATAGACAGTAATAACTGACAATAAAATGTTCTTTTAGATGTCTCAGTAACCTAAATTTTAACTAATCTAGCTTGGTTTCTATAGCTTTAAAGACAGAAGCTTAAAATAGGGTACAGAAACCATGACATATTAAGCATTTGTGTTTATGGACAGGCCTGCAGAGAATGATACAGACTGACATTTAGTCAGCACTTTCCAGCCAAAGATCTCAAAACACCAATTGCTTATTTCAGAAATCACTTCCCTCCATAACTGAAAGGTAATCGCACTTCCTTCTTGTCTACAGCTTTGTCTTCTCCACCCGCAGGTCACAAAATGGCAATGTTTATGGAGGAACTTTAAGGAGGATGCATATAGCTGCCCCTCTGGAATACAAGCCAGATACCAGAGTTAACAGGGTAGTACTAAATGTGGATTAAGATCCATCATATTTCGAGCGCCAAATATCCTAGCATACAAAGCCTCAAATCCTACACATCTGTTCACACTTGTCTTTAAACCCAAGAGTACTCTCTTGAGTTTATAATGGGACCGCTCGTATGTTAATGTTGAGCAAATAAACAAGTGATAGGGGGATTTGTTCCTATATGGCAAAATACAAATGCTGCTTAGTGACAGTGCACATTTTTTATGACAACACTGGTAATGGTGAGGGATCCTGGTTTTCTCCGATTTAAAAAAGCCCCAATTTTTGGTTAAAAAAAAAGTAACTCCAAATCCACATTTTCCCATGGTTTAAATGAAACAGCATTACATATACAGATATATATAGTGGTGTTTCATTTTAATCACGGAAAAATGTGGATCGGGGTAACTTTTTTAAACCAAAAATTGGGGATTTTTTTCAAATCAGAGAAGACCAGGATCCCTGCAAATGACGGTAGAATCTCCTAGGGCCCTGCTATACATTCAAAATACGCTGGGATAGAAACCAGTTATAACATTGTCACACATTTTCAAGCACTAACTTTGTAGCTGGTTAGCTCTTTATATAGCTGGATAGTCATTTTTAGCATGTGATAACACCTTTGTGTACATGGCTGATATAAAGTTATTGCACAATTAAACATTTAATTGTCTGATGAAAATTACATTGCACACTTGCGGCTGGTCTTACTTTGCATGTGTGGCAGGTCTAAATTTATTGAGTGATTAACCAGTTAATCATGTACTATAGGTTATATGTCGCAGAGGCTTAAGTCTCATCATCATCTAGGCTAGGGACAGACATTCAAAAAGCCCAAGCCTGAACTGATTCACTCTTTGCAGATTAGTCTAAGCTGTGCAGCTTGAACTGATTAATAACTAGACAGACTTTCTCTGTTAAAAATCAGAAAATGCCATATTCCTGCAGTGGCTCAAGCCACAATCCGGGAGGCATGAGAGCATGCCTGCCAGTCCCTGCCAAAGGGGAGGGAAGAGAGACACCCTACAAGGCTCTCACCCTTCCCTGCTGGAGCAGAGGGAGTGTGGCCAGGCACCAGCCAGGGCTAGCATGACACAGGGGATGCCAGCTACTGGCTGAGTTCCAGCCTGCAAGAGCTGATTGCAAAAGAGGAGGGAAACCCCCAGCCCTGCCTGGAGTGGGAGGGGGAGGGAGAGGGAGAAGGGCAGGGCCTGAGGCTTTTAGTCAGTCCCAAGGCTTACCTCTGGCTCACTTTCCTTCCGGATGCTGTGAGGTAAGTGGGGCAGAGCTGGGGGCCAAGCTGGCAGGGGGGAAGCTGGCTGGGAGCTGAGGGAGCACAGAGGTGTTGGAGAACGATGCAGAGTGTCCACTCAGCTGAACACAAACTGCCCGCAGTGCTAATAGGTCTAACTAGGCTCAGCACCTCCACGCAACTTCCCTTAAGGGCCCATAGTGCCACTCACAGTCCACGTGTAGCTGGCCGGGCACTCCGGCCAGGGGCAGGAAGGTGTTGGTGAGAGACGCAGCATGCCCAGCTGGCTGCACATGGACTTCTATGGGCCCTTAAGGGAAGCCACGCATGGAGAGGCACAGCCCAGTCAGGCTGATAGCACTGCGGGTGGTCCACATGCAGCCAGCCAGGCACTCCATGTCTTTCACTCTCAGGGGGCAGGGTGGACCCGCACCCCCAAATCTGTGCTGGGGTAGGCTGCAGGCTTGAGCTCCCACCCTGCTTCCTTCCAGCGGGGCCTCTGCAGCCCCACAGGCATGACCTGGTACATCTGGGAACAGTGGGGCCATGTAGGGATCTCCTTGTTCCCCTGCTGCCCTGGCAATGTGCCTCCTGTGCCTGCCACTTCCCTCAGTGGAGCCCCATGCACAGGAGCTGCGTTACTGGTGCAGCATGGGGCAAGCAGCCACTAGGAGATTCCTGTGCGGCTCCTCTGTCCCCAGCCGTGCCAGGTTGTACACAAGAAAAGCAGGGCAGCAGGGAACAGTGGCAATCTCTTCCTAATAATACAGCTGTTCCAATAAAAGATAGCACCCACAAAACTCCTTGCCTCTCATATTTTTGGTACACAATTCACGTAGCACACACAAAGAATTTTCAGCATTAGTAAAAATGTGCGAGAGAAAATGGAGGAGGAGAACTGGTTTCTAATACGGTGGGGGGGGTGTTAGTTTTGTTTTTTTAAGAGACTCTAAGAATAGCCTTTGGTAATGATTTCAAACCTGCAGCTTCTGCTGACCAGTGAAGTTCCCTCATTAACTTCCTGAACCTGCCATTTCCTGTGGGAAACGCATGACAGTCTCAAAAGCAGCTTCTTCAAAATTACTTTTTCTCTCAACAACGTGAGTCAGGGACTATAGGTTAAAAGAGGTTTCTCTCCCTTTCCCCCCCCCCAAACATACTAGGAAGAAATCCTCCCCTACGATCAACACAGAGCTAGACTTCTACCCATTAAAGCAAGGGAACCCTGTATTAAAGGCTACAATACCTATACCTACAAAATAAAAAGGGTTGCAACAGAACTGTGTTGGGCTGAATTAAGATTCACTTCATTGCAAGTTCCTCTTTCATTTTATACAAAGCCACAAAAGTAAGCATTGTAAAAAATATTTTACTAAGCACTCTGTCCCTCTAAGAAGGGCTGAGACACTCTTGCTAGTTCACAGTTAGATTTTGCAGACAGAGTAGAAAACAAACTGCAAATGTTTGTGGACATTCAAAGAATTCAAGATAACAGTTGAGTGGTATTTGTCTTCCTCACCCAGACCAGACAGTGAGAGGGAATGACAACCTGTCGACATCACCTCCATGTTCAGTCCATCAGCAGCCAGACCTGAAGCAAAGCATAGGTGTCTGCACTCTGAATATTCCCATCTAAGGACAAGTGCAGGGATGAGTGAAGCTTTGACTGAGGCTCTTCCACTCATTGCCCATAATAACTGGAGGTATAAAGCAGAGAAGTGAGCTTGCAAGCCCACCATTCCTTTCTTTATACACAACCTTTAGGAAAGTACTTATCATCAACATTTTAGTTAGAGAGGATCAGTTAAAATACCACTTACCAGACAGCAAAATCTGGTAAAGTATATTACTACTAAAGTAATTAGAATACAAATTGCAAATGCCAATCACTTTAAATGCCAGTTATCACTTAGACTATCTCTAAATAAAGTAATTATTAAAACCTAATTTTAAAGCTCTAAAATATAAAATGAACATAGAAAATAAAAAATATATAGAAATAAAAAGTAGCAGGCTACATTAACCAGCAGGTAGAGCCAGGAAAACTGCCACCTGCTATATGGACATCAACCAGTGCACCGCCATCTCTCATTGTCCTCTACCATACCATTGACCACATCATAAGAATGAGCTAGAACTACCTTCTGGCATAAAGAATGGGAGAAACTAGGTGAAAAAGCAGCTGAATGGAGGCAGCGAGGAATTACCCCCAGTGAGGAGTTAGCATCTATCTCCAATTAAAAATGGCATCCATGGTGGAGCCTGAACAGACTGAGAGTGGGTCTTGGCAGATTCAACTTTCTCATGAAACCATGGGACCTCTATGCAACCAACCAATGTGTTGGTCAGGAGAAGCAAACCATAGATGATCTCCTGACATGCCCTGTAGCACCACAAGATTTGGCAACACCAATATCAGAAGCAATGCCCTGTGCAGAATATTGGGAGCAGACCATACAGAAAGGTTGGACTGAAGACATGATGAAGAAGAAACAAAAATGTATGCGCCCAATTAAAAGGAACAGACAAAAGTCTACCTCCCAGGACTAACTCATGGCAATTCATAGAAATTGCCATGAGTTAAACCAATCCTCCCAATCCAACAGATATTGTCTGTTGGATTGGGAGGCTGGAGGATCGGCTCCTATTCAGAGCTGATCAGGAAGACAGGCTGGTCTTCCCCTGGCTCTGCCCCCCTGCATTGCTGCCTCCGAATGGGATAGGGAGAAGACAGGGGAGGGAGGTTGTTCTGAGGTTCTCTCAGACCAGCTGGCGTGGGGTACTGGGTAGATTGGAGCCTTTCCCCATCCCTGAGCCGAGGAGCTCGAGTTCACCAGCCCTCCACTCCAGCAGGGATGAGAAAACCCCAGCGTGGACTTCCCGCTCTTGCTTTCTCCCCCTCCCATCCAGAGACAGCACTTTGAGCTGGGCTGCTGTTGCAGCACAGCAGACAGAAATTAATGAGGTTGCTCCACTTAGGGGCAGCTTCATTTGAATCCTCATACAATGAGGGTTAATTTGTCATGTGACCAGAGGGCTCTGCAGCCATGCTCTTCTGTTTGCACATGGCTTTCAAGCAATTTCAAGGGGCTGATTACACAACAAATGTCATTTCTGTCTGTGCCTAAAGTGAAACATTTGAATTTTATAAAATCAAAAAGTTCGGATGAATTAGAAATTATTTTGCAAGGCATTTCAAAACGTTGTGGAGGTTTTGCAGAAATCACGGATAATATTTTCAAAATGGCAATTCCAGTAGAAATTCAGTTTCAGCTAGTTCTAGCAAGTAACAAACAGCCCACATACATATATTTAGTCATGTTGGGATTGAACTTTGTATTCTTATTGTTGGAAGCTTTGTGTTCCTACTGGTCTATTTTTCCTGTGTCCTTATAAGGAAGGATTTATATTCATTGTATCCTGTATCTCTTGCTGCTCTGTCCTCAGTATTCAGACCAGGGGGGTTTGCTACAAGACTTTCTGATAGGTTAGGAACAACATCCATAGCTGCACTGAAAATATAAATAACAATGGAATAAAAAATACTTTATTATGCACAAGCCCTTGGATCCAAAATGACATTTTTTCATATACAAAATGAAAGCTCCTGTATTAATGGAATTTATTTGCCTCGTCTATTCAGCTGCTTCTTCTAGAAGATGTGAACAGAAATGTCCAAGAGGCCCAGATTATGACCCTAGAGTGCATGACCCTAGTGTAATAAAAACCACTTTGCTTATTCAGAGCTCTGACTAGTACACAAATTCTCCCACTGCTATTGGCTCAGTAAAAGGTGCAGGAAGTGGTGAAGTACCACACCCACTTTTGAGGCTAGGGCGGAGGCAGACAAAATGTGGCCTGGGGGCCAAATTCAGCCTGCCAAGCCATTCTATCCGGCCTGCGGGGCCCCTTAAAAATTTAGAAAATTAATGTTTATCTGCCCTCGGCTGTCTGTCATGCAGCCCTCGATGGCTTGCTGAAACTCAATAAGCGGCCCTGGGCAGGCAATTATTTCGGGCAGAGGGCCACTTACCGAGTTTTGGCAAGCCATCGAGGGCCACACGACAGGCAGCCAGGAGCAGATAAATACTAATTTTCTAAATTTTTTAGGGGCGCCACAGGCCAGATAGAATGGCTTAGTGGTTTATATCCAGCCCATGGACTGCATTTTGCTCACCGGTGCTCTAACTCCTGTCTCCGTACCGCCAAAGTTTTGCTCTTTGGAAAGAGGTTGGCACTAGTGATATGCAGCCTCATGGAAAAATTTCCCCAGCCCCTTCTGATGGCTCTTTGGAGAAAGATTCCTCTTAGTATTAATATGTCTTAGCTGTTGTCAAGTAACCCCCAGGATGGAAGGCCAGTGTAGTTCTCCCTGGATTTCCTGCCAGTGCCTTCCCTCACCACCTCGTCAGGGAAAGCATTCCATTTTAATGCATTTCCCAAGGTCTCTCACAACAGCACGTGCAAAAAAGATGATGCACCACACCTTCACTCATAACTGTCTTGTATCCATCTCCTTGCACTTATCCCCTGTGCAGATGCCTATGTTTCCTATCTTGGTTATAGCTCTCCCCACTTGCAGCCTCCCCAGCTATATACAGTCCTCCCCCAAATCAGCAGAAGTTTCCTTATTCACACTTCTGCCTGGTTTAATATTATTTCTCTCTGCTCCCACTAGAACAAATAGGCTTTTCTCCTTAATCGTTTCCCATAAGCCATGTTTGCTCCCTTAGGCAGTCTTTCTAACCATGTCCTAGGTCTCTCTGCATTGACCTGCTTGTCCAGGCTTCCCAAGCCACAGGCACCTCCATTAACCCCTAAAAAGAAATCAGCTTGCAACCTTTGCAGCTCCAGCCCCCTTATTTCCCTAAGCAAATGGCAGTTTCTCCCACATTATGGACCCTGCACTAACCTTTTCCTTCTCCCCAGTAGATGCGTCAGAACTTGGAGCATGTAAAAGAAAAGAGTTTCAGGTTCCAGTCACCTCGTTCCTGAGGACATGGTCTTGCCAGGAGAGGACAGTTCCTGGAGAAAGGTCTACATATCTTCCCTACATACAGCCTTCTCAAGAAGCATTTTGGTCCTAAGACCAAATATAAGAAATCAGTAATACTGCTAGGGTTAAGGCAAGTCAAGGAAAACTGTTAATCTATGGGAAAGTAAAACATTTCAAAGCACACCTAGAATTTGCACTGAATTCCATGGCAAAAAAAATCACAACTATCACTGGGCAGTGTGTGAAACCTCTAAACTTGAACTGACCTTGTTTCTTTGTTAACACCTGGAATGAGCTCATCATAAGGAACATTACAGTACTTCAAACTTAGCGTATAGTACATGGGCTTAAATCAAATGAGACTGCAAAAAAAATTCACAGCAGGCCCATTTAACAATCCAGTAGTTTTATAGGATGAAAACAGTGAAACTAACTATATTCTGGAAAAATGACAACCTTGTTCTCTCCATTCAATTTGTCAGAGCTATAGAAGCATAGCAAGCATATGGTGACACTTCTGCCTGCTTACACACACCAGTTTAACATAATGCCAATCTCAGAAAGGAACACACTCTCACTTTTACTTGGAGAACTATATTTAAATAACAAATATTTGTTTTGGTATGTTATGCTATAAAAAGCCAGTAAAAGGAGCCAAGTAAGATCCAAGATAGTCTTGTACAACTGGGAATAACATCTGCTGGAAGCAGATGAAGATTAAATGGCTGTTTTTCATTTGTTCATAATTCCATTGATCTCCATTGACAGGTTTATTTATTAGGCATTTGAGAGATACCATATTATGATGCTGATGTAAAGTTAAATCCTTTAACATGAACAGGCTGTATTATACTGACATAAAAATCACATCCTTAATCTTAGATCCCCCAGAGGCTCAATAGACTTAACAGAAAAACAACAACTTCTTGGACCATCATGTCGAACTGCACAGAAAAACATATCCTTGTTACAGAGCTTGGTTAAAAGGTTCATACCCACATCTTATAGCAGGAACTTGATATCCATTACATTGTAGATGCTTTTAAAAGTAAATTCTTCAGTGTCTTAGCACAGGGGTGTCAAAGTTGTCTGACCCTGTGGGCCGTGTAAATGGTGCGGGACCAGTCCACAAGCCAGATGAACGACCTGGAGTCAGTTCTGTGGCCTGGATCATCTAGCTGCCACCGCAGGAATGCACCACAGTGCCATCTTCATCCCGTGGTGCTGCTGGCAGTCTAGTACCGCTGTTCTCCCCATGGTGCCTAGCAGCCAAGCTAGAGGAAGCTGGGGCAGCACCATGGGAACAAGCCTGCTACCTTGGGGGCTCAACAGCCATCACAGGAACAAGCCGCAGTGCCGCATGCCTGCCAGCAGTGCTGCTGGGGCTCTGGCACCTCGGCTCTCGTTTGGCTGCAGCCACAGGGACAAGCACTACACAAGCACAACATGGTAGGACTTGCTTAGGTCACCATAGGTCTTGTCATCGGGGGAAGGTCCTCCATCACAGTGTTGGGGCAAAAGCCTGCAGGTCAGATACCCCAGCTCTGCTGGACAGATGCAGCCTGAAGGCTGTCTGTTTGACACCCCTGCCTTAGCAGATTTCTACAGTGCTCCACTGATTCTGACCCAGAGAAACCCATAGGTAGAGACCTACTTAATTTGCAGTTTTGTGGATTTCACAGAACCCACAAAATCCAGGATTGTCAGCAAAATCTGTGAAATGAGAATGAAAAACTTAATAAAAATAAAAGGCTGGCTTCCTAGTGGGAGTCAGCAGTCCTCACTGCTGGGAGAGAAAGACAAACAGCTGCTGAAATGTCACAAAGGGCAGCAGTCAAAATGGCAGCTGCCCTCTCGCCCCTCCTTCTCCTTCCTGGGGCCTCTCCACCAATCAGTGCCAAGGGGAGGGGCTGCATTAAGGGCAGCCAGCAGTCAAGATGGCAGCCACCCCCTTGTTCCTCCTCGCCTCCCCCCCAGGACCTCCCTGCCAGTCAGCAACAAGGGGCAGGGCCTCTCCTTCAATCAGTGCTGAGGGATGGGGCTACACAAAAAGCAGCCAGCAGTCAAGATGGCAGCTGCTCCCTCATTCCCCTCTCCCCCCTCCAGGGCCTCTCCAATCAGTGCCAAGGAGCAGGCCCGCCACAAAAATGACTCTGGGATTAGAGCTTTAGGCCATGATCAACCCATAAAAATTGGTAAGCCCCCCCCCCAATTTAGGTAGACCTCTACCTATAGGACTTTTCCATGAGGCTGATGAAGCTTTCCCCTGGTGTGAATGATCATTCACTTTTGATTGTGGTTTCTACTGGGAACGTTTACCTCCGTGGTTCATGGCATCTGTACTTTGGTTCTGGTCTGCAACAATATGAATACAAGGCATGTACTTTTGCTTCCTTTCAAATAGAGTTTTCACATTTCTTCTTTCTTTGCTGTTTTCTAACTAGGAAGTCAAGTCATGCAGAGAGCTCAGTGCTCATCTGCACCCTGAGTCTGCATGTGGTGCAATTGTGGAGGAAAAGTAGCCCTCGCTGTGGTCTCCATCCCATAATCCTGGGCCAGCTTGGGGCAAAACTGCCATAATTTAGACCGGTTATAAGTTACAAAGCCCAGAAGTAACTTAGTGGACCAAAGACTCCATCCCCGGGTCACGTTTCCATGGGAGTAGGACTTCGCCTACGTAAAGATTTGGGCCCTTAGGAGAAGAATGGAGGGCTCAGCAGCTGTTGCAGTCAGTCTTCCCTAGTAAGCACATCGTGATTACAAACTCTGGATTGCGCTCTGTGTAAATTTTACACTGTACAAATTTTACACAGAGCACACTCCAGAGTTTGTAATCCCAGTGTGCTTACTAGGAAATACTAACCGCAACAGCTGCTGAACCCTCCATTCCTCTCCTAAGGACCCAAATCATTTTAAAATGCAGTGCTTGGGATCATCCCTTTTGTCTTCATCACTCCTTGGATAATTTCTTTTCATTTTAATAATGGGGCTTGCGTGTATTGTTTGAATAGTTTTTTTAAACCCCCAAATGAATCCATCACTGATGTCCTGTGCAAATCATGAGTAAAGGACTCTGCAAGATGGATGAATTTAACACTATGCAGGTGCCAGGTGCAAAAAGGAGTGCTCCACATCCCCCAAAGTGGGCTTTGTGAGGAGGCCTTTAACAAGCGGTACCAATGTGTGTAGGCCTGGTAGCCACATCCCATTCCCACAATCTGTCTGCGGGACAAACAAGGTGCACGAACTTGCAGCAAGCTCTGTGTGTCCTTTCTGAGGCCTGTTATTCCCTATAAAGAAGAACTGGCTCCCATGTGTTCCAGGTCCTGGATGCCCTTGGCAGTCCACAAAGTAACCGACTGGAAAGAGATTTTTATTCTCTAGCAAGTAATTCATTCTCATGGCTAACATAAATCTAACTTCACCAGGCACAAGGACAACAAAACTGCGGGAAGACCAAGGCGATGCATATTTTTTCTTCTGTCCTATGTGGGTTCTCTATGCTTGCTTCTAAAACACAGGCGACGGTGCTCCAGCTCACAGTAGTATCTTTCACACTGATTTAGATGTGATTGCTATCAATTAAAGAACAATGTCCTGGTTGAATCAAAAATACTGGGACAATGCGCTCTTTCAACCCCCGCACTTTGACCTGCAAGGAGGATATCCTCAAATGAAACAGGTCAAAGGAGGAAACTTTTTCAACACTTTCACCTTCCGCTTCATGAATTTGGATGCCTGGAGTAGCCTAAAAAGTATCCCTTCTCAGGAAATTCACAGTCAGCAAAACAGAAGGATTTTTGCTCCTCCCAAAACTGATTAAAAGATGTTATATTATTCATTTAGTTATTTATTCTTTAAGAGCCTATGCAAATGCACTATGAAGGGGACCAGCCTTGAGTTTGATGCCTCTCGCTGTAGACGTGATAACGATGGGAGAGGAAGAGCTGCAGGAGATAAGTTCATACCAAGAACTTGGGAGAAGGATGCAGCTCAGCAGAATGAAAGGGAAACATTACATCCAGCTGTGCGACACAAAGCGGTATCCATCCTCAGCACAATAGTTGCTGTGCCACAAGTGTCACCCTATCACCGCTGATTTTGATAAGAAAATGAATGCAACTGTATTTAAAGTGACCAGCAGTTCTGGTCCTTCTAGCCCGCTTACTAAAACTATGTTTCTGACCATCCTCCTTGTTTAGTTCTCCTGCATCACTGTTTCCATTGCCCTCAGTTGCCATCTGGTTCCTCCTGCCACTATTTTCCTGATTTTTTTTCCTCCCCCTCTCCATTTACTTCTTGTCTCTGCAATGGGATGGCAAGACGGCAAGGCCCACAAGCAGGAGAATCTCTACCCATGAAATTAATTAGGCATCTCTAGTCTTTCACACAGAGCTGCTCAGAGTTGAGCTGTTGCATTAATTGTTCTTTGCCATAATTAAAACCTGATTTTTATATTATTCCCTAGCTAGCCAGCTTTACTACCTTGCTTTGGACAAGAACAGCATTTGTAGAATTTAATTAGCCATCAACCACCACCATCTCTGCTCCCCACTCCCTTAAATCTCTATGGATTTTGATCCCTGATCCCACCGGTATTTTTAACAGCCCAACTATCAAAACTTATTTTCCAAGCATCGTTTAACAACAACTTTTTTTTAGACAATCACTCATATGAGTAATCATAAACCTTGCATAACAATAAACACATACGCTGTTAAATAAGAACAATGAACATGCCATATTATGTGCATCAAATAATTCAGATGACTGGAGACTGAATATTAAAACAAAATTATTTATTTTTAAATATCCTACCTGCTAGTATAAGAGGCCCAATGTGTCAGCTAAAAAAGGAACACTTATGGCACTTACCATTTCTGATCTATTTGATCTTTTAATGACACAAAGGAAGGTGGTGCAAAGAACCTAAGAACCCAGTGCTATCCTGGGTCAGAACAACGGCCCATTGAGCCAGGTATCCTGTCTTCGGCAGCGGCAGGAGCAGGTACTTTAGAGGGAAAGCATGTGTACAGGATATATCTAGAGTGACCTATCAGTGTCATGCTCTCCTTATCATCTACCACGGTAGGTTAAGAGGTGTCAGAGGATACAGCCCTGCCTGTTCTGTTAGGACTTTCTACTTTCCACAAAAGTGCCATGAGATTTGCTTCCTGCTTTCTTTCCCCAGTGCTGAGTCACTGAGGAAAGTAATTCCACCAGCTATAGACTGGAAAAAAACTATCTTACCATGACTTAAAGATTCCTGGAGTTAAAGGACAAACTAATTTGAATCCTCAAGGACATATTTACAAGGAGAAAGGGGGCAAAAGTAAACTCATTACATATTTCAGTAAGAACAGAATGGCTAGAACTGGGTGCAGTCAGTGTGGTAGAGGTGATATAATTTATTAGACCAGCTAGATAGTTGCAAGAAAATGTTGTTATTTGCAAGCTTTTGGGCTTATGCACATTTCCTTGGGCAAAGAAGAACGCAAAGATTGTAAAATGTCTCCCAGGTAGAAATGAAGCTTTATATTGCGCAGGAGAGCTGGAGGGTGGTGTAAGTTCTCCTGGCTGGAAAAAGTTCAGGTTATGCAAATTAGGCTTGGATCAATGCCTTTTATTAGAGCAACTAACACCCCTGCTCTAACCTTTTATTTTGAGCCAAATTTGCATACTTGGAGAGCAGCCTGAACACAACAGCACTTCTTTGCCCAGGAGAGCCTCTCTATGTAGTTGGTCTAACAAAAGGCATCATTTCTATCACACTGACTGCTTTTGCTTTTTAGACCAACACAGCTACAACCTTTATCCCTAGACATGAATGCAACACTTAAAAAAGAAAAGGGGTTAGTAGCCAGTTTCCCCACAAGCACAATTCAACCATAAACTTCATGCTGACATGCTGTTTATAGGCATGCGCCTTTGTATGTCCGCAAATATGAAAATTTAGGCTTTCATGCTGGTGGAGCAGATTGGGAACCTGTTGGATCCTTTATTTTGTGAACAATTATGCACAAGAACAATTACCAACAAAATCAAGGGATTCACAATCAAGCACAGAAAGGCATTACTCTTCGACATTGGAAACAACAGTTTCTCTTTAAATTAGGTGTGAAAATCTAGGAAAAGAGACTTCTTTTGAGTCTCTCAGTTTTAGCATTCCTCCATTTTCTTGACCATGGCTTGTGATTCCCCAAAATTACCCTAAAGATAACATAAAAAGTATTTGCACAAGCAATTTTTGATACTACAGAGCTAAGATTCTGTACCGGGAAATTTGGTCACGATTTGAAATGTCTGAATCAAATTCAACAGTGATGTGAGACGTGCCCTCCTACAAACTGAATCATGTGCTTACCATCTTCAGAGAGTCTGACTTCCTGATTGGCATTGCTGTTTGTCCCTATGCTGCTCTGAAAAAAACAAAAATTAGCTCTATATATATCCTTACTGTATTGCAGATAAGATTTGATTTTTCTTCTTCTATCTTCTGAGTTATTTTGTGTGAATACAAACATCACTTTGTTTGAAGGCGCGAGATGAATCTGATCATGTTGGTTGACGTAACCGAACAGCTGGGTTGCTTCAGTGCACTTGTTGCTCTTCTCCCCCAAAATCCCATCTGCTCATAAACTTCTCAACTACAATAATTACCACCATGAACCATTCATGAGTAATATAGGAGCCATTCAGTATTTACAGAGTCCTTATAAAGTGCACTTGATGAACCTATGCAGGTGCATAGTGCTATCACTAACATATCCATGGTGTTATGAATATTCATGTCTATTTGCGTTCACTTGGGAAGTGACACTGCAAAAACTATGTATTTTTATTTGATGGTAAACTCCAAATCAAGAGTCTATTTTGTTGCACCTGTTAACATGTTGATAAATACTAGAAACCTGAATTAACTGTCCTTTGTCTCACTTAACAAAACCTTGTGCTTTCTAAGGAATTAAAAATAGGGTCAGTGCACTCATTACATTCTCTAGACATTCTGCAATGGCTCTGCAAACCACTAGACATATTGCATCCCATTTATCAAATTGAGAATAAAAATACTAGCAATTTCCATTGTAAAGACCTACTGAATTTCAGCTATGTACAAAGCAAGATATATCCTCTAACTCTTATGTATGTCATCCCATTTCAGTCAGTAAAATATTGGCAAAAGATACTCAGGACTCAACCTTTTTTCTTTGTAAACATAATGATCACAAAAGTATCTAAGTGGGCAAAATACAGTTTACCTAAGGTAGAAGGATTAAAATACAGACTCTTACTTTCTCCATAATGTAGTGACGAGTTCTCAACACAAGGACACACGAAGGGGAGATGCATCTTAAACGCCTGTTGTAAAGGAAATCTACAGTGGCGTTCTAAGTGGAATAGCTAGTTTCACAGAAAATGAACATCATTTCAGATTTTAAAATGTGCCAGGGGATGTTTCCAGCACTGGGAATCCAAGCCTTTCGTCCATGTCTCGAGAGTCGGAACAAATTAACTGTAAACAGACAAGACTGTCGTCATCTTGTCATAAAAACAGTTCAGGTTCAGAATCAAGTGTGGGAGAATAGGGACAAGGTGAAAGTCTTACAGCTGGAATCCCAGGTGTTAAGGGACCTTAGTGTGAGCTGCTCAGTATAAAACCAAAGATAAAAATGAAATGATACTGCACCAAGATGAACACTTCAGGATGACTTTGCAAGTGCTGGTGATGAAGTGTACAAAGTCTTCTCCAAAAAAAGGCAGATGGGCTGGCTAACCTAGTGAGAAAGGCTTTAAATTAGGTTCGCCATGGGATAGAGACCAAAGCCCTGAGGTAAGTGGGGAAGGAGGTGACCTGGAGGAAGCACAAGCAGAGGGGACAAGAGAGGCCTTCTTATTCTTCCAGAGAAAGCAGGGCAAATCGGCTAGTTACCTTAGATGCCTGTATACGAATGCGGGAGCCTGGGATACAAGCAGAAAGAATTGCAAGTCCTTCCAGCCACAGAGCTATGCCGTGATCAGAGTAACAGAGACGTGGTAGGACCTCACATGAGTGGAGTACAGTCACGAAGGGGTACAAACTGTTCGGGAAGGACAGGCAGGGAGAAGAGGAGGAGGTGCACCTTATGTAAAAGAACCAAATGATTGGTCAGAGCTCCAGTATGAAACTGGACATAGACCTCTTGAAAATCTCTGGGTTATGGTCAGAGGGCAACAAGGGTGATGTTATGATGGGGGTCTGCCACAGAGCACTGGACTAGGAGGATGAGGTGGATGAAGCTTTTTTCAGACAGCTAATGAAGGTTTGATAATCGCAGGCCCTGGTTCTCATGGGGGACTTCAGTCACCCTGACATCTGCTAGGAGGGCAATCCAGCAGCGCGCAGGCAATCCAAGAAGGTTTTGGAAAGTGTTGGGGACAACTTCCTGGTGCAAGTGTTGGAGAGGCTAACTAGGGGCCATGCTCTCTTCATCTGTTCACAAACAGGGAAGAATTTCTGGGGAATGTAGAGGCAGATGGCAAATTGGGCATCTAGCTTAGTTCAACTGAAGAGGTGAACTAAGTTAGATTGGGAATGGTTAGCCCAACCTACCAAACAGCTGCACACATTTGGAGCACAGCCCTGAGGCTGGGAAAGCCCAGCTGCTCACCCCAGTCCCAAGGGCCGTGCTCCACCTCCCCCCTCCTGGCTATTTTTTAGCATCCTAACTCCCACTCACCCCAGACAGACAACTTGCCCTAAAACCCCACAAACCCACCCCAGACCCATCAATGCCCATCACATGATCCTGCCTGCTCCTCCCCCAACCCTGAGATACAAGGGCAGTAGGGCTATAGCCGCTAGGACTCTGTGAAGCTTCAGTCGCCGATTCAATTCAGAGGAGATTTGGCCCAGTTCGGTGGCCAAATCTCTGAATCTGAATTGAATCAGGAGACCCATTAATCTAACCGAATCGAATTGGAAGCCTCCGATTCCATTTGGAGAGATTCGATGCTGCGGACATAGATGCAGTTTTTTGTGTTTTTTCTATATGCTTCAAGGTAATAGGCGGCTCTTGAATGCTGCGATGGTGGGGCAGATGGAGCATCCCATGGGAGCATGCAGGGGTGGAGTCCCCAGCACAGAGGTGGCGGGCCCTGCGTGCTTGGTGGTGGACCAAAAAGTGGGCCAGAAGCAATTTCAGTCCACTTCTAGGTCTGCCAGGGAGTGTGCGGGGGACCCCCACCCTGCCCCATGCCTCGGTGACTGGTGCCTCCTGGGTCTGGGGGGACACCCAGGGTCCCCTCCATGACAAATCACCAAGCCGGGAGGGGTGTGTGGAGGGGTCCCCTGTGTGCTTGGCAGCAGACCCCAAAGTGCACTGGAAGTTCTCCAGTCCACTTCTGAGTCCACCACCAAGCATACAGGGGGGCCCCCGTGCTCCTGTGGGATGCTCCATCTGCCCCACCATCTCAGTGTTCACTAGCCACACCTGGTACCTCGAGATATGTAGAAAAAACACAAAGCTGTGACTATGGCCAAATCGCCGATTCTCCAAATCAGCACTGAATCTTCAGATTCAGATTCAGCCAAACTGAATCAGGACAGTAATCTGAATCAAATCACTGTCCCCTGAATCGGCTCGAATCCAAATCCAAATTGAATATGGCCTGCTTCATACACCCCTAATAGCCATCCCAAAATTTGCCTTAGCCTTCTCTCACAGCCATTCATCCCAGAACTACCCCTATCCAAGCCATCTGCCTACCTCCCAGGCTGCCACTGCCACCTACCCCACACAGTTGAGCCTGCCTTGCTCCCACCTGCAGCCTGCAGAGGTGCAGCACTCTGGACCAGCCCAGCCTGGCCCAGTCCGGTCTGTGGGGCCCATATCTCGCCTTTATCTGCACAGCCCCCCAATTTTCTGTCTAGCCCACCTCAGCCCCACCGCCAGGAAAAAGTCTGGCACCGCCCTTGCTGAGTTACTAAGATTGGGTTCCCAGTGCAGCTCCTGGCATAGTGAAGATGTCCACAAAACACTCCCAACCTATGATCTCTCAGCTTAAAGTAAGCTGTCTACAAAGAACATCTGTACATATCCTTAGGTGCAATCAGGGCTCTTACAAAGTCATTTCCCTCTTGCAGTCTCAGGAACTATTTATTTTGGGTATTTGACATAATATCAAAATCACACTCGGTGAAGAAGGGGAAGAACAAGGCAATTTATTAGCCCACCAGACCACTTAAAAGTTGTAAGCCAGAAGGGTTAGTTTGTTTAATTCTGTCCTTACTGAAATGCTTTGAACAATTTGCAATTATCAAGTTATTTGGTGAATTTGGCCCTTTGGCACATATTATCTTCATACAGATTCCAGTTTCTAGTAAATTATTTGCTGCTTGAAATTCTTTGAAAAGCATTTAGTGAACGATCAGCCGATATCCCACTCACTTTGTGCTCCCTGAATTTTCTTTGAGATGGCTATCACGATAATTTGCATATCACAAAGGTTCTGGCTGGCAATCGGTTCCCCATCTAAACGATCTTGGCTAGCAACGTCTTGCTTCCAGCCCCACTGATATTCAGCTGTGTTTCATAAGCTGCTTTGTGCTAGGCACACGCAGCTGCCTTGACAAGTCGGAGATGTAGCTGGGTCCTAACTGAAGGCCATAATCAGAGTATGAAGAACTAGCATTAAAAGCAATTTTGGAGCTATTGGGAGAGCACAACAAAGGGTAAGATGCTTGTGATGGGCAGCACAGCTGGGGAGACAGGCTGCTGGCATCTGCATGAGCTGGAATTTATGGAAGGAGGACAGTAACACCTCACAGAGCTGAAAGAAGACAAGAAATTGAATCTGAAAATTCCTATTTACTGCTAGAAGGAGGTCTATTTTTATGATGTTGATGCAAGTCACAGTGCAGTCTTTTCAGTCCTTAGTTTCAGGACAGTCCCTTCCCTTAATAAGTTATTTCTCTGATGCCAAACCTAACATTTTTGCTGCCTGCGACTACAAATACTTCCCCCATGGGCATGTTGACCAAAAGTTCACTGGTTCAAACAGTCAGCAAAGTGAAATGTCATTTAGAATTAACTAAATTTCCACAGATGCATGTTCCATACTCTTTTCTTTACCCATCTATTGTTCTAACAAATAAACCTCCAGTAAATGAGAGTTGCTTGAGGAAGAGCTTAAACTTGAAATCCTATCTTCCAATTAATTAAAGTTTGTTATCATCTAATTGGTTGTTCTTTAAGGGATTTTTGCCTCGTAATTCAGTTCAATCAGTATGTATTTGGAAGGTTTAAGTGCCTCCCGTTTCATCTCGCATTGATTAAAATGAACAATAGAGAAAATTAAATTATGAAAGTAAGCATTTTAAAAGGCATTATATTCTAATTTTACAACATTTCTGATATTAGCAACTATACACTTTTCTTCTGAAAATGTGGAGTTCAAGGAACGTGTTTCTTTGAGGAGCGCCGTGTAAAATGAAATAAAAATTTTCATTAACAGATGAAGAAAATAAATTTAAATAACCCTGGATAGAAAAGTTAGAGATTGAAAACTGTTTTACAATCTGCTACTGAATCAAAAATGGACAACATAGTGTAGACTAACCATATAATGCCTCAAAACTATTTTTAAACTAACTCTAGGTTCACAGAGCCAGATGTACTTACAAAGCTGATACCTTTCTTTCGGGGAAAATCTATCTTCTTGTTAATGGCATTAGTTTTTGAAATACCACAGTATCTCAAAAGCATTTCCCATCTCTACCAAGAATTCTGTGTATAATTCCTCGTTGACCTACTTAGATGTTAGTTCCTTGCATGGCTGGATAGGTATATAAACTTACTCTGCCTTTAAAATGGTAAGTGTAAAAATTGTTGAAATGGCCATTTATCAGTACTACTCCAAGCACAGTCTAATTACAGAAGAAAAATCTAGTGGCTGAAAACTGGGCTTTCTATATCTGACTCCAGCTAATTTGGGAGTAAAAACCTGGCAGCACTGAAGTCAATGGCAAAGCTCCATGCCAAGTCCACTGAAGCCAGAAGTTTGCCTTTGATCTCTTAATTTGGAAATCAGACCCCATATGAAGCATCTCTGGCATGCAACAGTGGTTATGATTGTTATTTATTTTTAATGCTTTTACTCCAGTCATTTCTTCGATGTTAGATGATCTATAATAACCTGAATCTTCAAATAACTATCTATTAACTCTAACTTTTTTCAGCTATCCACCATCATCATCACTGAGAAAGCATAAACGTGCACTTACTCATCCCCTAAAATACAAAACTCGCCAGAAAAAGACAATAGAATAATACTCTTCTGAAAATAACCATTACTGGTTTAATGGAAAATTTAAACCCACATGGTGACATTTCATGATACATGGCAAAGTAGCTCTCATCCAAATGGGGGCACGTACTTGAAAATAAAAGGAGAAAAGGAGCAAACGTACATCTACATGCGAGGGAGGAATGATGGTGCCTGCCCTGAAAACTGACTCGGCTTCTGCACGCTTGTCAAAAAGTGTGAGCGTCTCTACAATCCATGTCAGAATCCCTCTATTTCAGATTAAATTTAGGCCCTGACCCTACCATTAGACTGGTGTGGACAGATTCCTAAAAGCCAGTTCAGGGAAAGCCAAACCAATCCAACCTCAGAATTAGGGCCATATTTAGAAAAACGGTGCAAATTGTTTCCCACCGCGGGTAAACATTTCGTGGTTTCCACAAACAAAAGCTTTTTACTCAAGCTCTGCTCTTTCCACGTTTGCTTTCATAACGAGATACTATAGGTTTACATATACCGTGCTTCCTCTAATGGCCTTGCTGAGCAACTTGCAGAAAGGTTTCCGGGGGATGTACTATTCCTCCAGGCGTGATGTATGTGAAGTGAAGTGAAGTGAGAAGACCTTAAAGTGTGCACAAAGTTGATTTTCCCTGTTTATTGTATCAAATTAACAAGAAGTTAGCTATGGGTGACTATTCACAGGAAAATCTTTCTATGGCCTTTTGTTAGACATAATTACTGCTGGGTACAGATGTGTTCATTTAGTTTGATTCTTCACAGACCATACACTTGAATGATCAGCTAGCACACCAGAGTGCTTCAGACATAATCTACCACCATCACAGAGGATTATTTTCAACATGATGAGATGTGTTAATAGTGGTGTCTTTTCAGCTGGGGAGGTTGAGAGATATAGGCTCTCCTGTTAATGGAAAATATCTGTTTTACTGGGTAATCAAATGTGTAAATTAATCCCTCAAAATGTAATTAATAAAAAATAATCATAATTCTTTGTACTTACACCAGACAGTCCTTTGCAACCAAGGAGTTCAAATAATGTTACAAATTGTTTATTAACCCTTTCCATGCAAAATAATCTTATCTCCATTTTATACTCAGTTATGCAGAAATCTCTCGACTCGATTTTCAGAGGCCATAGTCACGCCTTTTTTTTTTTTAAATCATATTAGGGTCTCACTGCTTTGAATTGTCCTACATACTTTTGCAATGGTTCCAGTCTTCTTCTCTCTGACTTGGCAGGGGCTCAGTTCTGCACAGCTGTTGCACTCACAAAGGGGAGGAGTGTGGGAAAGGTGATGTACAATAACTAACCCCCCACCCTGTGATTAAGGATGCGACTCCAAAGGGATGAGAACTAGCCCTTTGATCCTGCAATTACTTGACCCTTTTTTAATGTTACTTTGTTACTTATGTGAGTAGTCCAGTTCATTCACAGTTAAAATTAAGTGTGCGAGTGTGCCCGTGTGAGAGAGGGGGATTGTTTGCAGGATCATAGCAAGTCACTAAAGTAAAAGAAGATGAGGAGAGGATAATAATGGAGATGAGCAAGTTGCCAGCCAGCACCTGTTCAGCCCCGTGTGCTGGTATTCTACCTCTGAGAAATTCTGCTGCTTCTATCTGACTGCTCTGCAAACTTGGCTCCCACCATATGCCCTGGAGCCCACTGTAAAATAAAAACACCGTCCTATTTCACTGCTGTAATGTCAGCCAAAGGTTGAATTGTGACTTTCAAATCCCAACCCAATTTTTAATGACAAAATTAGGCCTGGCTATGAGCTTCAATAGCACTTACTGCCATTGTGTAACTTTTACTTTTCATTTAAGAGAGTAATTGCCTGTTTTCTTGAATATCACAATCTTAAGTGAAAAGAAAAAAGAAAAGGTTGCATGTTTCCTCTGCCACCAGATCCTTAGAGCAGGACAAAGAGCACAGTCAAGATTTTTTATTATCTTTACGATTCAAAAAACATCCAAATGCATTCAGAGCTAAGTTTATACCACTTTCAGTGAGAATTTAATTCATTTAACATTAGAAAACATTAATGTTTTTATGTTCAGTTTTTAGGTCATCACAGATTAATGATGGGGCAGAAGCTTTGGTTTAATAAGATTGCTATGTATCCCATACATATTTTTGTGATACCCATGAGTAAAAACAGAGCTGCAACATTTTCAAATATTTCACCAAAATCATTAAATTCTTCCACAGTCTAGCAGTGCCATAAACCCACTATTGATTTTCTTTTAAAATACACAAACCCATGCCAGAACAACAGACAGAGCAAAAACGGGAATACCAAATGCTCCACAATAAACAGTTGTTTTCCAAGGGGTATAACAAGTCCAATGATAAGAACATCTTAACAGCTAAGTCTGGAGAGGTTATGTTTCTGGCATAAATAAGTGGGTCAAATTCCACCCTTGCCGTGTTGTTGTACACATGGAATGCCACCATAAAAGTGCTGCAGACATTACATTTTGAGTAGGTTAAAATGTAATGTCTATTGTATGCTTTTTTCTCTATGCAATACCTTAAAAATAGTCTTGATGTTAATAGTTTCCCTCCATACAATTGACAGATCAGAGCTCCCTTTCATCTTCAAAGAAAAACGCAATGAAAACATATGATCAAGCATTGCAAAGAGCTCAGGAGGTGGGGCAGGAAAAAGCCACATGAACCCAGATGAAATGTCAGTATTTCACCTGCTTTAGAGAATGAAGCTGTACACTATTAGCTCTTTGAGGCTAGGGACAGGCATTCAAAAAGCCTGATCCTGAATTGATTCAATCTTTGCAGGTTAGTCTAGCCTGGCTAGGCTGAATCAGTTTGTGACGATGCAGACATCTCAGAAATGCAGGCACATACCCGCAGTGGCTCAGACTAGAAGCTGGGGGGACACTAAAACAGCCCTCCTTTCCCTTGCACAGTGCTAAGCAGAGGGAGCCAAGCCCCTGGCAGGATGCCCCGATTAGGGAGGGGTTCCCCCCCGCCCCTGACCAGCCCAGCAGGGAATTGATAACACAGTGTTTATCATCCCTAACTCAGTGTTTATCACCCCATTAAGAAAACAGAGGGACATTACCAGCTACCTGTTGATTCTGCTTTTGTTGACCGCAGCCAGCAAGTGCTCTGCTAGCTAATGCTGAAGTGTCTATGTAAGGCAGAGGGGGCAGGGGAATCCCTGCTTAGCAGGGAGTAGTGAGGGGAGGCGGGGAGCAAGGGGAAGCCAGGCAGACCCCACTGTACATGCAGCCTCTGCTGGAGCTCCAACCAGGGAGCAGAGGGGAGAGGCCAGCTCTGCTGTGGAGCAGAGAGCCCCACCCAGCCCAGAAAGCATGCTGGGATGCTGGGGGAGTCTGATTTAACTTAAACCAGCAAGGGGTCTGGGACAGACATAGCATAAACTGGTTTGACCCAAATCAGTTAAGTCTGATACCTCATTCAACAGGGTTTATCTCAAACTGGTTTCAGCCATTTTCAAACTGGTTTATGTGCACTGAACATCTGTTCTGTTACAGGTTTAAACCAGCTTCTGATCACTTAAACTGGTTTATTTGTAATGTCTGGCCCTAGCCTAGCAGGCCATCAGTTCATAGTTGTCCTGCTATTTTTGTGGAATCCAAAAGATGGATGTGCTTAAGAACAGCAGAGCTCAGCACTCTACACATGTTCAACTGGCCTTACTTCCCCTGCTTCGCTTAGGACCGTGCAGCAAAGTGAGAACAAAGTAGTGCCTTTGTGAGAGGACTGGTATTCTACTTCATTTTATGCAGGTCCTGTCAGAGAGCTTGGGCATTCCTTCTTTCACTACACACCCTCTGTCTGGGCTTGAACTCAGTATAAGGCAACAGGAGTTTGCCTAAGTAAAAACTGAGCAAAGGTCTCAGGGTTTGAACCACTGTCAGATATTTAAATTTAAATACAGTGTAAAATGTGTAAGAGATCCAGGATTCTCACTCTCAGGAGAATAGAGAAAGTTTTCCTTTTATTATTATGCCTGTCTGCATTGTGGTTTAAAATCCACACAGGGATTGCCAGAGCTTGTTAGCTGGCTTTAATAGTTGTATTAATAAATCCTATAAACTAATTGTGTAGTGACATCGTTAATTACATTGCAAAGAGATAGTATATTTCTCTACAAATACGATAAAGAATTTATAAAGAGATATGCTTCTGTCTGGGAGCTTAAAAATAATATTTATCCACCAATACAAATCCAGCTTTAATAAGTGATTAAACTGGTGACTGTGGGAATAAATGTACAGAAGCAGAGGTAAGAGATTATGGGAGAACATTCACTAAATTATTTACACAACAAAAATTGAATGAAAATTATTAAACTAGGGTCAGATCCTTCATGCTGCTCAATAGCTTCCCCTCTCAAAGGCAAGGACCAGCAAGAATCAATGGGTCAACAAGAGGCATTATCCATTTTTCCTCCCTTCCTCTGGTCCCTCGACAAGGACAAGTATATGATCTAAAATGATAAGGGCCAATTTTTTTCACCCACACTTGCAAATAACCTCCCAACTTCAACCCTGATTCTCTGAGGAAAATTTTGATGGGGTAGGAAAGGAAAAGTCACTTGGGAACCTTAGCTAACCCTTCCTCCTCGATCTTCACTGGTCCCATTGAGCCCCTAGGGAGGTTTGTTCAGCCCACTAGCACCATTCTCCAGACAGCGAGCCTTTATCTTCCTGCCATTCTGGTGCAGGTTTTGGCTTGTGTTTGGCCACTCAAGTAGTCCAAGGGTCTCAAAGGCAGCAGGAGGTTTCCTGAAATGCCTAAAACTAATATGCTCATAGAAGGCAGAGCTATGGAGAGGTTCCAGGAAAAATGGCTGGTTCACCTCCTGTTTGCAGCAACCAACTCTTCCCTGCTTCTGTGGAGAGGTTAGCACTGGCCGTGCTGGTAACTGATTACCAGACGCCTGATTCTGCTCCTGCTGATGGCAACAGAAAGACTCTCTCTCTCTCTCTCATATGACATTTTAGGATTACAACATAGATAGATTAGTATCTACATTTGATAACCATTAGACTGCTTCAGAGGGAGCTGCATGGATTGATTTTAGATCATCATTAAATGATCTAATTGGGCAATCGTTCACAATGTGTTGCACCATCTGAAAAATCACACCACAACCCAGACTCTCTTTGATTCTCCATTTATGGAGTAGGTATCTAAATTTCCCATGAAGTGTCTGAATGTGATTCAGGAAGGACCAAATTCAGTAGGTCAAATTCCAGGTGGCGGATTCTAGGATCACAAAGGCTATGTTTCTGCAGCAGGTTGGTATTTGCCCAGACTTCCTTCCATTGTTCTTCAATGCTCCTGTTATCACCATAAAGCTTCTTGGCATATTTCCAGAATGGTTTTCTAGATTTGAGAATATCTAGCATAGCAATGTCCTTATTGATTGGGAGGTATGGGCTACTGATGGCCTTATGGCATTCCATTACACATGCAGCATCGTGGCAGAGCTGTAAGGGAGCAATGTCCACTAGGATTGGAAGCCACGGCAACCTTCTTGTGGACTTCCCTGTTGCATGCTAAAGCACAACCAATGCCATCAACTCGACTATCAAACACCTGTAAAGGGCCTCCTGATCAAGATTACATTGCCAACAAAAAGATTTACATTGGCTTATGTAAGAGCAGCAACATGTTCAGAGGTGTTATACTGGGAGGGCAGGAAGTCAAGCAACCAAATGGGGCCTAAGCATAAACTATTGGACAAAGGGGCAGGATACATGTCAAATGTTCTAATCCTATGTAAGGACTAAATACTTGGGGTTGAATATCTTGTTTCTAGGTTGTTTTGAATGCAGGGCCATTTTAAATAAAATACAGTCTCACTAAAAACTAACATGAAGGTCTTTAAAACAGGTGTCTGAAGTTAAGATCTTAAATCCATAATTCAGCTCCTAAACAGGTAACCTGATTTCAGGAGTGCTCAGCATCTAATTAATAGGAGCTGTGTGAGTTTAGTGCTTTAGAAAACCCGATTTCTTATTTAACAGCCTAAGGTACCTATACACGTACATCAAGGCTGTTCTGATGCACTGTCATTACAGTGCAGATGAATTGAGTCTGTTGGAGCATGGTAATTACCATGCTCCAGCAGACTCCAGCATCATGGGTATCAGTGTCCCCGTGCTGAAAAATGGTGGCAGTGACACTTTAAAGTGCCTGGAGCAATCTTATGTACCACAATCCCTTCACTGAAAAATGATGGTGAGGGCACTTTAATTAAAGATTGTCGAATGACCTTTAGTTAAAGCACCCCCTGCAGCCATTTTTCAGTGCAGGGATGCTGATACACATGATGCTCCAGATGCTTTAATTAGAGGGGCTCTCAGAGATGTTCTAATTAAAGCACCTCAATCCCCCTTCCCCCCCACCCCAAGAAGAATTATAAATACCAGGCCTGTGTGAACAGGGAAGTATTAGATTCAGATTCAGCCAATTCAGAGGACAGTGATCCGATTCAGTGATTCGAATCACTGCCCCCATTCAATTTGGCCAAATTAGAATCAGAGGTTCAGCACTGATTCAGAGTGGCCAGGAAGAGGCAGGCACAGCCAGGTGACTACTGGGTCTCCCACAGCTCCTCTGGCTGTGCCTGCCTCTCCCCAGGTTGGGGGAGCTGCAGGAGAAGTCCCACTGGATGCCCTGCCTGGCTCCATGGGGGCTTCTCCCGCAGCTCCCCCCGCCCAGGGAGTGGCAGGCACAGCCAGAGGATCCACAGAGAACCTGCAGCCGCCCAACTGTGCCTGCCTCTCTCTGGCTGATCCGAATCTCTAAATCTTTTCCGAATCAATTCCAAGGCTTTGGATTCGATTCAAACCTTTTAATGGGTCTCCCAATTAGATTTGGATTCTGAGGTTCGGCCACCAAATCAGGCCAAACCTCCTTTGAATCAAATCAGCGACTGAAGCCTCACACAGCCCTAATAAACACCCCTAGACACAGATTTATTAAACTACTTTTACTTTCTGTTTTTGAACATATTGGTTCAGGAAGCTTATAGGTCTGTGCTGTACTTATACAGGACTGGCCTTTGCAAATTCATTTCTATGATTGTTGTTCTTATAAAATAAATCATAGAATCAATGAGTCGGAAGGGACCTAGACAGATCATCGAGTCCGACCCCCTGCCATGGGTGGGAAGGAGCACTTGGGGTGGGAGGGGTCATAAGACCCCAGCCAGGTGCCTGTCCAGTCTCCTCTTAAAGATCTCCAGGGAAGGTGAGAGCACCACCTCTCTGGGGAGCCTATTCCAGGCTCTGGCCACCCTTACCGTGAAGTAGTTCTTCCCAATATCTAACCTAAACCTGTCCTCCCTCAGCGTGTGGCCGTTGTTCCTGGTGACTCCAAGGGGGGTCCTGGTGAACAGACTTTCCCCGAGTCCCTGCTGCTGGCCCCTGATAAGGTTGTCGGCAGCCACAAGATCCCCCCCCTCAGTCTCCTCTTTCAGAGACTGAAGAGATTCAGGTCCCTCAGCCTCTCCTCATAGGGCTGGCCACGGAGGCCCTCAACCATGTGAGTGGCCTCCTCTGGACCCTCTCCAGGTTCTCCACATCCTTCTTGAAGTGCGGCGCCCAGAACTGGGCACAGTACTCCAGCTGCGGCCTGACCAGCGCCACATAGAGGGAGAGCAAGTCCTCTCTGGACCTGTTAGTGATGCCCCTGTTGATGCAGGACAGGGTGCGGTTGGCTCTGCCTATTGCTTTGTCGCATTGGCGACTCATATTCATCCTGGAGTCAATCCTGATTCCAAGATCCCTCTCTGCCTCTGTGCTGCTGAGAGGGGGAGCCCCTAACCTATAACCATAATGCTGGTTCCCTCTCCCCAGGTGCAGCACCCTGAACTTGTCCTTGTTGAACCGCTTCCTGTTCAGATCCACCCACTTCTCCAACCTATCCAGGTCTGCCTGGATGTGGTCCCTGCCTGCCGGTGTATTCACTTTACCCCACAGCTTGGTGTCATCAGCAAACTTGAACAGGGTGCTCTCCACACCCTCATCCAGGTCGCTAATGAAGATGTTGAACAGCACCGGCCCAAGGACTGAGCCCTGGGGGACTCCGCTGCCCGCACCCTCCCAGGTCGACATCGACCCGTCCACAACCACCCTCTGGGTGCGCCCCTGGAGCCAGTTTGCCATCCACATGACCGTGCATTCAGCAATGCCGCAGTCCCTCAGCTTGCCCACCAGAATTGAGTGGAACACTGTGGTGAAGCTTTCTGGAAGTCCAAGAAGATGACATTGACTTCCTCCTTCACCTCTAAGCTCTTTGTTACCTGGTCATAGAAAGAGGCCAGGTTAGTCAGGCAGGATCGGCCTGGCATGAACCCATGTTGGTTACCCCTCAACTTCACTTCCCCTGCAGGGCTCTCACAAATGTGGCCCTTGAAAATTTTGTCAAAGACCTTCCCCAGGATAGAAGTGAGGCTGACTGGCCTGTAGTTGCCAGGCTCTTCCTTCCTCCCCTTCTTGAAAATAGTGACTGCACTGGCCCTTTTCCAGTCCTCAGGGACTTGGCCCGAGCACCAAGAGTCCTCAAACAGCCGTGCTAATGGCTCCGCAATGACACCAGCCAATTCCCTCAGCACCTGTGGATGAAGGTCATCCGGGCCCGCTGACTTGGATGCATCTAAGCCCTCTAGGTAATCCTTAACTAGGTCTGAACTAACAGTCGGGGGACTCGCATCCTTCCCGGGCCTCTCTACACTGTCAGCCGAGAGCACCCCCTTGTCAGCAGACAGGAACACAGAGACAAGGAACTTGTTGAACAGTTCTGCCTTCTCTTGCGCGTCCTTGTAGGGGTCCAATGTTACCCCGAGACTTCTTCTTGCTACCTGTATACTTGAAAAAGGACTTTTTGTTATCCTTAATCCAGAAGCTAATCTAAGCTCCAGTGCTGCTTTAGCCTTCCTCACCAAATCCCTACAAGCTCGGGTCAGATTTCATAGACATCAGGGCTGGAAGGGACCTCGAGAGATCATCGAGTCCAGCCCCCTGCCCAAAGGGCAGGAAGTCGGCTAGGGTCATAGGATCCCAGCAAGATAAGCATCCAATTTACTCTTGAGGGTGTTCAATGTAGGTGCTTGAACCACCTCCGCTGGCAGACTGTTCCAGACCTTGGGGGCTCGGACAGTAAAGAAATTCTTCCTTATGTCCAGCCTGAAACGGTCTTGCAGGAGTTTGTGACCGTTCGACCCCGTCATCCCTTGGGGCGCTCTGGTGAACAGACGTTCCCCCAGATCTTGGTGGTCACCCCTGATAAACTTATAGGTGGCCATCAGATCACCCCTGAGCCTGCACTTTTCTAGGCTAAAGAGTCCCATGTCTCTCAGCCTATCATCGTAAGATCTGTTTTCCTGACCTCTGATCATGTGCGTGGCTCTCCTCTGGACGCTCTCAAGCTTCTCCACATCCTTTTTGAATTGTGGAGCCCAAAACTGGACGCAGTACTCCAGCTGTGGCCTCACCACGGCCAAGTTCAAGGGGAGAATGATGTCCCGGGATTTGCTCGAGAACCATCTATGGATGCAAGCCAGCGTTTTGGTCACTTTATTAGCCGCAGCATCGCATTGCAGGGAGGTGTACTCCTCCTTTGTCCCTGCCCCCTGCTTCCACCACCAGTACACTTTTTTCTTTGCCCTCAGGCCAGCCTGGATATCCGCGCTCAGCCATGAAGGTTTCTTGGACCCTTTTCCCGTCTTCCTGCGCAGAGGAATTGCGTCCTGCTGCGCCCCAAGGATAGCCTCCTTGAGGAAGGACAGCCTTTCCTGGACCCCCATACTAGCTAAAATTTAACATGTTTAATACCTACTATTCCTAACAACACCTATTCACATGGCAAACAGAGGTTTGGATGAGAAGTGTGGATTAGGACCACTAACTGTTGCATCTGTCACTGTTTTTGAATGTTGCATTACTGCATTAAATAAATCATTAGTGTGTGCCCATGTGCTTGCATGTGCACTTTATTCTTTGCGAGTCAAAATTTAAGGAAATATTTAAGTAAAAAGAAACTCTTGTACCAATCAAGGTACTGCAAAACCTGTTGCAAAGCATATATCTTGTAAGATGATTGTGAACTCTGAACATTTTGAAATAAATAAAAAAAAAATTTCAAAAATGCATAGAATAGAAATGCTGACAAACTTTTTTTACCCTAGCACTATGAATGGTGCAGCTATGATGATAGAAAACTATTGATTGTCACTACTGTCCTATTCAATTGGCTGGGTCCTGCAAATCTCAGATAACACTCATGTCATTAGCAGTCAGTATTGTGCACTATGTGGATATAACTGATTACAGTGCTATCGCAGCTTTGATTGTCTGATAGTACAAGTGTTGTGGAGCTTTGCTATTGATTTGTAGATAAAAAATATTCTGGTACCTGGAGAACTGTCAGTGGAATTCTTTGAGTAGAAAACAGCATTGTACTTTAATGTTAGGTCATTTGCTAATTAAGTTAATTTATAACTAACTTTTGGGGGAATAGAAGTTAGGTGGCTCAGTGCATTACTTTGTAAGTATTATGAGCTTATTGTAACTGGATCCTACCCCAGGGTGACCATAACAACCCTAGACTCTCAGCCCTTGCCCTCTCTACTTCCTTCAGGCATCTCCTCTTCAGCTCGTTTGCTGTGCCTTGATGTTGTTTTATCTTTAGAAAAGAAGGCTCCCCAAGCAAGATCTCACTCATGAGAACTGGTGTCAATGCCCATCACCTTAAGGGTGAATCACATGCTTCAAACCTCCCCTACAGTTGTGCCCATGCCTTGCAGGTGTTTCCAGTCATCACTTGACTGGGTACCTTACTCCACACAACCAGGCTGTCTTAGGCCTCCACTCCTTATTGGGGCCTTGGCCTTCCCAGCCTCTGCCCCTACTGTTCCAGCTAGCCTCTTTGGCCTAGACCCATTACAGGTCAGGCTTTCCAGGCCCCAGGCCTTAGATTGACCTCTTGGGCTCTTATCTCTGCGCTTTGGCCCCAATCGCTGCTCCTCTAGGGCTCTGAGCTCTTTCTCTGGCCCCAATCTGCCCTTTCTGGGCTGTGAGCTCTCAGCCCAAGAGGGGCGGTAATGGGCTAATGAGCCTACTCTGGCTCTAACTCCGTGCCTCTCTGACACTACTGGGACCTACTTTCACTCTATTTTAGTCCCACACTAGGGTCAAAACTCAAACCAACAACATGAGCCCTCTGGCTCTACCTAAACCTTTAGGGGCCTGGCTGTAGACCAAAATTCCTCCCCAGTCTTGGGCCTTAGCCCACTGCTAGCCCCAGCTCCTGTACACAGTTCAGCAGCAGCAGGCAGAGCTCCTTTCCCCCTCAGCTTTCAGGACCAGACTGTTTGCTCTGGCTCTGACCTGGGTTTATATGCCCCAGAGCCCTGCCCCTTTCTGGTCATGTGAATTCCTGGCCAGCCTGCAGGTGGTCTCTAATGTGCTTGGCTCACCAGCCCTCAGGATAGCCTATAGCAGAAGAGCTAGCACTGCAGCAGTCCGCTTGCTGCTCTTTCCCCAAGTTACTCCCCTGTTCTACTATTGCTGAGCTACCAGCACAGCAAGAGGCACTTCTTGTTTGAAAGGCTCTAACTGCCTCTCGTTCCGTAGCTAGCCCTCTTCTTGGCTGCCTGAGTACAGCTGCCTCCATTTTCTCTCACTTGGTAACAGAAACCATAGGTTCCTTGTTACACTTATGCAGAGCAGAATTATTATGGAGAACAGAATAAACCCTCATTTATTAAGGTAGAAGAATACAGGGATTTACATTTGTGCAGAGGCTTATTACAAGGCCTAGGGTTTAAATAGGACATAGGCCTCATTCTGGCTCTGTTCACATCTGCCACGCTCATCTCAGTTGACATAACTGGAGTAAGTAACTCTAGTTACTTCAAGGATAAACTGGATCATGCTTGACCACAGAATCAGAACCACCATAGATATCAACCTCATTAAGTTTTTATTTTTAAGAGCAGCACAAAATGATACAAGCAGGAATGGATGGCAAGTCAGGATGCAAGTGCCATTGCAAATCTCTAGAGAGAGCTCTGTAAAATGTTCTTTGTTGCTGTCTACAGCTCTGAAACCACTCTCAACTCTGTACCAGGCCTGCCCTCTTGCAGACTTAGCTATTTATACATTGGCCTTTTCTCAAGCCAAAAGGTTACATCATCATCGTTCCAAAACCCACAAAGCAAATTCATCCCTTCTCCAGATACATTGAGTTCATTTGAAAACAACTCCTCTCTGAAGGCCATTGACAGTTCTAGCCTAATTATGCTATTCATTCTTCTTCACCAGCACTCAAGGCTGATGCAATTAAGCCTCATTAGTTGATAACTTTTGAATTTAATTTTTCATAAAGTGACTGACACATTGAAATTGCTGCAATGCGGATGTGGTTTACACAAGTCTGGTATTCATGAAAATGGAGTATCACATAACATTAGATACCTTGTCTGAGAAATGCAGGTTAGACCAAACATTGTATACAGCTAGGCATTGTTTCAACTCCAGTGTTTCCTTTTACAATAAACTTGCAATGCAAACCGAGAGGAGATTTATCTTATCTTCTCATAATATCATGAGCTTAACTATCACACCCTGTCTTGTTAAACATGCAAGTCAGACCAAAGACCTACCTCTCTATCACTTCTCACACAACTAGACTTTTTCTGATCTATTGACCCAAAAATGTCTAGTGGTGCAACTACACTGATATCAATACTTTTTGTTCAAGTACTCCATTCACCTCTGAAGCCTGGAACTGCTTTCTAATGGAGATCTGGCTACAGTCAAGAACTGGTACCATTTCTCATACTGGCTCTCGGTGGGACCTTTCAGCTACTTATTTAAACATCCAGATACTCTCACTACTGTGAGGAGCACCATGTTTGATAGCCTTTTATGTGGCTCTCCTCACCATGTTTTGGCCGACATAGACAGACTCAAAGTCTAACATTTTCCAAATCTGCATTTAAGGTTATTTCTAGCCACAGCTTTCCTCCTCATTTATCTCCGTGTATTTTCTGAACAGTTTAAAAATATTGTTGGGACAAGTCTACCTTCTAAAACTTTCAGAATCAACTCCTGTTCTCTGTAGTATAAATAAGGCCAGTGCCCTAGTTTTCCTTACCTGTGAAACAAGATAGCACAAGGATATCCCCCAAATTAACATTTGCACTAACATTTGAAGGTACCTGAAGATATTGTTCATTATTCATAATATTTAAGATAATATTGTCATCATTTATACCTCTTTCTCTGAGGAGCCTTGACTTATGGGCTTTAACCCAAATTTGGAAACGCTTTCCTTGTTCTGTCATAGCCAATGCAAAGATACACAAGCAAGTTCCCAAAATATGAAGAACACCATCATTATTGCACTCAAGAAGTCATAGTTTTGAGAAGCATTTGGTATGTGAAGATGATCCTAACTAATTTTCAAAAGTCTCTTTTTTGAAAGCCATCCTATAACAGATTCTTCAAGCAAAAACATGTTCCTCAGATACAATGAGCTGCAAGGCCTACAAAATATAAAAGGAGTTCATGGGGAAGGCTTGTCTGTGACCCTGAGAGAGTGTATAGGACATTTTATAGCCCTTGAATGAATCCCCATTTTCCATTGCAAATCAAATTAACTATTTTTCAACTCACCTTGCCAATGTATGGCTACTTTTTAAAGCTGAAGGCAAGGGTTTGAAAACCAGCGGTTAAAGTTGGACATTAATTAGCAGAGGATCCCTTACCTCTGTTCCATCTTGAGTTATTTTCTTCTCTCCTATTGGCCCATTTCCACAACAGAAAATTTGGGTTATTCATAACAGCTCTTGAAGCGCCACTTAAAAGTTGCCAGGATAAAAGAAAGCAAAGGTGTTCCTTCTCAGAGGCACACTGATTTCAGAAGTTCTACCTAAAGGACTTCAGCACCTGTGATCAAGCATATGCAGTCACACAACCACATGAAAAGTTGTGGAAAATATGTAGTATCAAATCCTCATACTCAATAGAGCTGTGCAAATCTTCAGTTCCTGATTCGATTTGGCGGCGATTAGGTGGCCAAATCTCCAAATCCAAATCAAATCAGGAGACCCTTTAATCTCTACGAACCGACTCAGAATCTTCAGAATCAATTCGGAGAGATTTGGAGATTCAGACATAGACACAGCTTTAAATGTTTTTTCTTCATAGCTCTAGGTAGCAGGTGGCTCATGAATGCTGCGATGCCAGGAAGCATGGAGCATCCCACTGAAGCACGGGGGGCTCTCCAGCATACTCAGCAGTAGACCCAGAAGTAGACCAGAAGCGCTTCTGGTCCACTTCTGGGTCCACCAAGCAGCACACGGGGGGGCCCTGTGCCCCCCCCAGCTCAGCGACTGGTGCCTCCTGGGTCCGGGGGGGCCCCCAGCACACTCCCCAACAGACCTGGAAGTGGATCGGGGATACTTCTGGTCCACTACTGAGCATGTGGAGGGCCTCCCCCCGCACTCCTGTAGGATGCTCTATGCGCCCCAGCATTGCAGCATTCACAAGTCTTGCTGGTACCTCGAGGTATGTACAAAAAATTTAAAGCTGTGTCTATGTCCAAATTCCTGAAGCTTTCCCGGATCAGCATCAAATCTTCAGATTCGGATTCGGCTGAATCGAATCAGGGACAGTGATCCAAATCAACTAATCAAGTCACTGTCCCCGATTCAGGCTGAATCCAAATAGGGCCGGCTTCGAACACCCCTAATACTCAATTCTAGCTATTTTATTTACTCATAACTGCAGCTGTCAAAAACTACTGCTATTTCTAATCCAGTGGTTCTTTAGAGTAGTCAAAGCCCTCCTCCATCACTTTTCTGAATTTAGCATCTCTCTAGTTAAGAACCGCTGAGACAGGATAACAATGATTCTCAACCAGGATTCTGCCACCATCAAATAAAACTGCCCTGCCTGCCTTCTGCAGAGCCAGAGTCAGAAGTGGCTGTGGCAGGAGGAGGCTCCTGCCTGCATTAAGGTTTCACCTGGTAGTGGCACCCATGCCATGGGACCCCAGAAAGAGTCATTCTTCTAAAACATCTATGCCAATTTAGAGGCCCCCAAATTATCTCTGAATGAAATTTATTTATGTCCAACCTAGAAAGTCTGTGATTTATTTATCAAGACTAACTGTTATTCTTGTTGCTTTTAAAAGCACTACAGTAGTGCTTTGGTTAAAGACTAGTAAAAGAAATTATCCATTTATAAAGCCTCTTGTGAAACCCTTTCTGTTGCCAATTTATTTTATAGAGCTTCCCTGACCCAAGCCTTTTTGTTTTAGCATGATACTGTCTTCTTTTGACATTAATTGAATGATTTGACACAGGTTAATTTAATAATGGTTGGATGATCTCTCACAATTTCCTCTGAGATTATGTAATGAGTTAATGCTAAGCAATGACCATCCATTTCCTAAAGAAACAATAACAGTATTTTTATAAATTTTAATATATTTGGAATTATATTTGATCAGTTTTTTTTATTGTGAGACAGCACCATTGCATTGCACAAGTGATGTCATATGGCCTTACAATGGATTTAGCTGACAAATAGAGAATCAGCACGATGCAGTCAAGAATATCCTTCCAGTAACACAGAGGCATTTAAACAAATTCTCCCTCCCTGCTACTAATAATGCTACATTTAAGCTTGCTAATATTTTTACCGTTATTTGAGGTAAGTTACTTATGTAACATTTATTTCCGTTCTATTAAAAAAAAAAGTATAATAAATGGATAACTTTTGAACCCAAGAAAAACCATCCTAAAGACGCTTGAGCTATTAAAACAAAAAACCATGCCTGCAACATGAAAGCCCTCGAATACAGGAGGCCTCAGCATCTATTATCTCAAAGTCCTGTGCTTTTTAAAGCAGAAAGAACCTTCAGTTCAAAAGACCCCGTGGGGCATTTTTTTTTCTAATATTGTTAAAATGTTTCAGCACCCCTTGTAATAAAAAAATATCCGGAATACAAAGGGCAGTTAAAAACCCATTCTGTTACCAAAAGCCACACTAAAGCCCTATCCGTTGGTTCTTCCTGCTTTTATTGTTAAAAGACTTTTTTCTTTGGCAACCCCCTACCCCTTCTCTTACAGAACCTCTGGCAAAAGTTTAAAACAAATTAAAGAGAATAGGATGATTTTATGCTTCTCAAGTCAGGAAAACTTACTAAAACTAAAGGGCATGTTCTTTTCCCCTCCCTTTTATATTTTCCTTTATAACTTTTTCTGCTTTAACAGCTGTGTTTCTAGCAAATACATAAGGCTAAAGTTAGCTAGTATAAACAATGATAACCACAGTTGAAGTTGGCTTTCTTTGAATAACAAATATGCAAACTGGAACTGGCAAACAACCAAATATTGATCCAAAGGTCAAAGAGATCTGATTGTCTAGAGGTTCAAGTATATATTGTTTTTATTTTTCCCATATGATCTGTCCATCTCTTCTTGGAGAAGAGTTGAAAGTTGTATGTGTTGTGTTATGCTGATGATATTCCTGAATACCTTAACCTGGAGAAAACTATTCCAGAAAACTCATGATCTTGCAACGTTTCCCATTGATTTTAAATTTAACATACAATTATAACTTATCTAAGGTGTCACATATTTTGGCTGTAATTCTTTATTAAAAGATGGGCCAACACTGAAACCTCAATTTAGGCACAGCTTGGGTACAATTGAAGGAGATCAGATGGGGGAAAGGGTTATACAGAAGAATGAAGGGTTCTTAAATACAAAATCAAACTAGGCACACAAAATGAATGAGCACTACAACAGGATCAAGAACACAGGATGGAGAACATATTTCACAGAGAAACCTGTCTGACCTCACAGTTCTTATGCTCAAAAGAAATCTACCAAATACCCTCACAAGACATGCTTGGGAACAGAAATTAATTAGTGTATTGGGTACTAAGTAGGGCAGTGCGAAATGACACTATTCCATTCTGACTTCAGTTTTGAGGTCTGGACAGAACAGTGTTTTATATCAAATATAATTTTGAGTCAAAACAGCCTTGCTGTTCCACTTCGTGGAAACAGTGAGGCTGTTTTGACGCTGGTTCGATTGTTTCATGGGAACAAGGGGCTGGGGAAACTCACCCCAGCTGGACTGAGTTCCCAACCACAGCCAGGGGCAGGAAGTCAGCTCAGCTGGGCTGACTTCCCGGATGCTAGATTGTGCTGAGGGTGGGGCTGGGCTGCCTTGCCACCCCCCATGCTAGATTGCACTGGGGGCAGGGAGGCACCCCCAGCACAATCTAGCATGGGAGATGGTGAGGCAGCCCAACTGGGCTGCCTTCCTGCACCCTGCCAGATCTTGCTTCAGGGATGGGAAGTCAGCCCAGCCATAGTTTCATAGTTTCTAGGGTCAGAAGGGAACTGAGTAGATCATCTAGTCCGACCCCCTGCAATGGCAGGAAAGATTACTGGGGTCAAACGACCCCAGCAAGGTGTTCATCTAATCTCCTCTTAAAGACCCCCAGGGTAGGAGCCAGCACCACTTCTCTTGGAAGTTGGTTCCAGATCCTAGCCACCCTGACCGAGAAGTAGCATCTCCCGTTATCTAGCCTAAATCTACCCTCTGCCAGCTTGTGACTGTTATTCCTGGTCACTCCTGGCAGTGCTCAGGGGAACAGGGACTTCTCCAGTGCCTGCTGATCCCCCCTGACTAGTTTGTAACAGGCCACTAGATCCCCCCTCAGCCTTCTCTTGCAGAGGCTGAACAGGTTCGGGTCCTGTCGCCTCTCCTTGTAGGGCCTGCCCTGCTGTCCCCGATCATGCGAGTGGCCTCCTTTGGACCCTCTCCATGTTGTCCACATCCCCCTTGAAGTGCGGCACCCGGAACTGGACGCAGTACTTTAACTGCGGCCTGACCAGTGCCACAGAGGGGGAGGATCACCTCCTTGGACCTGCTTAAGATGCATCTGTGGATGCATGACAAGGTACGGGTGGCCTTCCTGACTGCATCCCCACACTGCCAGCCCATGTTCATCTTGGAGTCAGTGATGACTCCAAGATCCTTTTCAGCCTCTGTACTGACAAGAAGGGAGTTCCCCAGCCTGTAGGTATGGTGCCGGTTGTTCCTCCTCAGGTGCATCACTTTGCACTTGTCGGTGTTGAATCCCATCCTATTCTCATCCGCTCACCCTTGTAACCTGTCTAGGTCCAATTGTAGCCTATTCCTCCCTTCTAGCATGCCCACATCCCCCCACATCTTAGCATCATCAGCAAATTTGAACAGGGTGCTTTTTACCCCCTCATCCAAGTCACTGATAAAGATGTTGAACAGCGCGGGCCCGAAGACCGAGCCCTGCGGAACCCCACTTCCCACATCCCTCCAGGTTGAAAATGACCCATCTACCACCACTTTCTGGGTGCGGCCCTCCAGCCAGTTGGTGACCCAATTGACTGCGTGGGTGTCGACACCACAGTCCCCCAATTTCATAATGAGAACAGGGTAAGAGACAGTGTCGAAGGCCTTCCGGAAGTCCAGGAAGACTATGTCCACTGCTACCCCTGTATCTAATGAGTTGGTGATCTGATCATAGAAGGCCACCAGGTTGGTCTGACAGGATCTGCCACTGATGAACCCGTGTTGGTTGCCCCTAAGCATGAAATTCCCTGCCAGCCCCTCGTGGATATGTGCCAGAATAATTTTCTCAAACAGCTTGCCTAGGATCGAGGTAAGACTAACTGGCCTCCCAGGTCCTCCTCCTTCCCCTTTTTGAAGATGGGAACCACACTGGCCCTCTTCCAGTCCTCTGGCACCTCACCAGAGCACGACAAGTGTTCATAAAGCCATGCCAGGGGTCCTGAAATGACCTTAGCCAATTCCTTTAGTACTCTAGGGTGGAGATCATCTGGACTGGCTGACTTGAACATGTCCAGTCCCTCCAGAAGCTCCCTAACTAGTTCCTCACTAACCCTTGGCCTAGATGCACCTCCCCTGGAGCCTGAGGGGGGTCCAGCGCGGGGGGGTGACTGTTCCAGTCCCTGCTTAGGAAGATGGAGGCAAAGAAATCGTTAAACATGTTGGTTTTGTCATCTGATGTGACAACCAAATTTTCTAACGTGTCCTGCAGGGGCCCCACATTACCCGGAACCTTCTTTTTACCCCCTATGTATTTAAAGAAAGACTTCTTATTGTCCTTAATCTGGGAAGCTAGTCCCAGTTCCATCTCTGCCTTGGCCTTCCTGACTGCCCCCCTACATCCCCGAGCAACTGCAGTATAGTATCCCTGGTGATGTCCACGCCTTTCCATTAGGTGTACACCTCCCTTTTAACTAGGAGACATTCCCGGATGCTTTTGGTGAGCCATGGGGGCTTGTGTGCCCTCCTGCTCCCTTTGACCCGCGTTCAGATTACCTCCCTTTGGGCTTGGAGAATCATCTCCTTAAGGAGCGACCACTCTCCTTGGACACCTGACTTCCCATCCCCAGTGCTATGGTTGAAATGTTTTGACTTTTGAAACATTTTGACTAGCCTCGTTTTGTTTCAATTTTGCTGTTTCAACGGCCTTTGTTTTGTTTTGATTTTGCTGTTTCAACCTCGAAATGTCAAAACAAAACAGCCATTGAAATTTTGCACAGCCCTAGTACTAAGTACCAGGGACTTAACACAATGACTTCATAGTACCAGTGGCTTTCATAGATTTCATAGACATTAGGGCTGGAAGGGACCTCAGAAGATCATCGAGTCCAGCCCCATGCCCAAAGGGCAGGAAGTCAGGATCCCAGCAAGATAAGCATCCAATTTGCTCTTGAAGGTGTTCAGGGTAGGTGCTTGAACCACCTCCGCTGGCAGACTGTTCCAGACCTTGGGGGCTCAGACAGTAAAGAAATTCTTCCTTATGTCCAGCCCAAAACGGTCTTGCAGGAGTTTATGACCATTCGACCTCGTCATCCCTCGGGGTGCTCTAGGGGAACAAACGTTCCCCCAGATCCTGGTGGTCACCCCTGATAAACTTATAGGTGGCCATCAGATCACCCCTGAGCCTGCGCTTTTCCTGGATAAAGAGTCCCATGTCTCTCAGCCTGTCATCGTAAGATCTGTTTTCCTGACCTCTGATCATGTGCGTGGCTCTCCTCTGGACTCTCTCAAGCTTCTTCACATCCTTTTTGAATTGTGGAGCCCAAAACTGGATGCAGTACTCCAGCTATGGCCTCACCAAGGCCGAGTACAAGGGGAGAATGACGTCCCAGGATTTGCTCGAGAAGCATCTATGGATGCAAGCCAGCGTTTTGGTCACTTTACTAGCTGCAGCATTGCATTGCAGGCTCGTGTTCATCTTGTGGTCAATAATGACCCCCAAGTCTCTTTCTTCCGTAGTGCTATCCAACGTAGCACTGCCGAGCCTAGAAGGATGCTACAATTGTTTCTTCCCAAGGTGGGGAACCTTGCATTTTTCGGTGTTAAACACCGTCAGGTTCTTGTCTGCCCATTTGCTGACCCTGTCCAGATCAGCCCGATCACCCACATGTCTTCTGGTGTGGATGCTTTGCCTCAAAGTTTGGGGTCATCGGCAAACTTGGCCAGTCTGCTTCTGACTCCAATGTCCATATCATTAATAAAGACGTTGAACAATATGGGTTCAAGGACAGAGCCTTGGGGGACCCCACTGGTCACAGAACACCATGAGGACCGACTTAACACAGACCATGCCCAATCTACTTGATACTCACTATCTTTTCACTTCAATACCCTCCTGGAGAATTTTGTTCCTCCTTTACCAGGTTTTTACTGCATCTCTTCCACTTGTTGGCCACCAAATAATTTCTCTTGTATCCTGTTTTTGTTTACACATCAAGTTTTTACACAAACTTTTGTTCCATCTGCTACTTAGCTCTGCTGCATCTGCTTCTCTCCTAGGGTCCTGGGGAAGGGTACTGGTGATACCCAAAACTTACCTATGTGCATCCCAACCATGTAGTTGGTCCAACAAAGGATATCACCCACAAGAATTCTTTCCTCTGTTGAATATGTTTCCACAACAATACAATTCCACTTCTCTATAGTTCCTCTTCCAACTTTGTTGCCCTACTTTCCCATAGAACAACTCTCTGACTGTTGCTATAGAACATTTGCTATATAATGTTGGTTATAAAAGGACAAAATTATTAAATTTGCTTAAGCTAAACCTGTGACTTCTTATGTATCAAAACAGACTTAGGCTAAGTTAGCCTAAGACTCAGCTAGCCTAACTCTAACAAGAAGTCAATATAAAACATAAGCTACTACATGCCCGAGGCTTCATTTTCACTAAGGAAAAGTGTATGTTCTTAATTCACGCAGAACATGGTTTAACATGTGGAAACTGAAAAGAGGAAAACTTCTCAATGAAGACAATAAAGTGTATTTTTAGCCCAAGTTTGCCTATCCAAACTCAGGTTAAAACTACATTATTTACATTGACTTCATTCTACCATAGATCAGTTGATACAAGTTAAGGAAAAAGGGTGACATTTAAAAATAAAAAAATCTGTCTAATGGCTAAATAACATACTTCAGGAGAAGCGTGTTTCCTCTAATTGTATGTCTGTCCTCATGACAGCAGGACCTTTTACACATACCATAAATGACTTCACATCCAGAGAACAGAGTTGGGAATGGAGTCTCTTTGCAAGGTTCCATGGTACTGTTGCTCTTATAATGCACATCTGTGCTCATTTCAGAGAGTGGTATTCTACCTGGCTTAAGTGCCTACTAAAAGTGAATAATTGGTGTTGATAACACTGTGGGAAATTACAAGAAAAAAAATGCTTTTTCCATTTGAACCATTTACTTCCATTTAGTTGACATTTGAGCACATTCTTCCCAAAAAGTCCTTTTACATAAAACCCTTCATAGTTGAACCTAGCATGCTCTATGATATTTCAGCTGTCAAACTGCATTTCCATCAACTTTTTCTTCTTTACTCTTGACCTGAGGTTCACCAAGAACACAGTTTTAAATTAGATCCCATGAGAAACATCACAGTAAATTCCTAGTTTCATGATGTTTATAGGAGTTGCCACTGTTTTTACATCATTATAACTATGTTTGTGGTACTGAAAGTGCCAAGCCATTTGCAGTTCTTACATTGTTTCCTTTATCATCACACCAAAAGGAAAATATATATATATATATCTTATTAATAATTTAATAAGGGCATGAATTCCTATTGTGGCATAAAACCAGTATAATGGAATAGAGGTCTATCCTCCAAATATCTCAGGCTTCCTAAATCTCCAAATCTAGCGGGTGGGTGCATGTATGTATACATATACAGTAAACTCTCTAGTAACTGGCACCTTACAAGCCACCATGGCACTTCCGGTTTCTCTGAGCCCCCATGGCCCAGGGCAAAGCAGCCTGCAGCGCCGAGCCCCCACAGCCCAGGGGTGTAACAGGCTGTGCAGGGCCCATAGGAGGGGCAGCGATGCGGTGGGAGGGAAAGATGCGGCAGAGGGATGCGACGGGAGAAGTGACAGCCAGGGCCACTCAATTCAATTAACTGGCGTATTCCCGGGCGATGCCAGATAACAGAGCTTTTACTGTACATATACATATATTTCATAGACGTTAGGGCTGAAAGGGACCTCAAAGATTATCAAGGGCAGGAGGCCAGCTAAGGTAAAAGGATCCCGGCAAGACAAACATCCAAGCATTTCTTGAATGAGTCCAGAGTAGGTGCCTGCACCACTTCTGGAGGGAGCCTATTCCAGGTCTTGGGGGCTCAGACAGTAAAGACATTTGTCTTATGTCCAGCCTAAAATGGTCTTGGAGGAGTTTTTGACTGTTGGTCCTTGTTTTTCCTTGGGGCACTCTGGGGAACAGACATTCTCCCAGATCCTGATTCACACCCCTCATGTACTTATAGGCTGCCACCAGGTCACCCTGAGCCTGTGCTTTTCCAAGTTGAAGAGTCCCATGGCTCTCAGCCTCTCTTCATAAGGCCTATTCTCCTGCCCTCTGAGCATGTGCATGGCTCTCCTCTGGACTCTCTCAAACTTCGCAACTTCCTTCTTTAATTGTGGCGCCCAGAATCAGATGCAATATGCAAGCTGAGGCCACACCAAGGCCGAGTACAGTATGAGGATGACATTGTGAGATTTACTTGAGATGCATCTATGGATGCAAGCCAGCTGTGACATTGCATTGGTGGCTCATGTTCATCTTGTGGTCAATCATGACCCCCAAGTCTCTTTCAACCATCGTGCTAACAAACATAGCACTGCCAAGCCTATAAGCATGCTGCATGTTTGCCCCCGCTGAGCTGGAGTACCTTACATTGGTCGGTATTGAACGTCATCCTCCCACATACTAAGTTTATCCAGGTCAGCCTGGATCACTAGCCTGTCCTCAGGTGTGGATGCTATGCCCCAAAGTTTAGTGTCATCGGCGAACTTTGGTGTCAGAAATGCACTGGCTATGTCCACATCGTTGATAAAGATGTTAAGGAGGACCAGTCCAAGGACAGAGCCTTGGGGGATGCCACTGGTCATGGAGTGCCATAATGATTCACTACTATTGATCACTACTCTCTGGGTCCGACCTCAGAGCCAATTTCCCAGCCATTGGACTGTGGTGTAGCTGAGGCCATAGTTGGCCAATTTTTCCATGAGGTGGTCATGGGATACCAGATCAAAGGCTTTTTTAAAGTCCAGATATATGACATCAATCTCTTCTCCCTTGTCCAGGTGATATGACACCTGGTCATAGAGGAAGATGAGATTGGTCAGGCAAGACCTACCTACCACAAACCTGTGCTGGCTATCCCTCAGGATGTTACCCTCAGACAACTTATCCAGAAGGGTGTCCTTGATAATTTTCTCCAGAATCTTATTGGGGATTGAGGTCAAGATGATTGGCCTGTCATTCCCAGGATCTACTTTCCACCCTTTCTTGAAGATGGGTACCACACTGGCCTTCTTCCAGTCTTCAGTTACTTCACCTGAGTGCCACGAGTTTTCAAATATTTTTGCCAATGGTTGGGCTATAACACCTGCCAGCACTTTGAGTACTCTAGGGTGTAATCTGTCAGGACGAGCTGACTTGAAGGTGTCCAGCCTCTCAAGGTGACCCTTTACTAGATCAACACCAATGCTGGGTATAAATACGCCCTCACCCTGGCCGTCCCATGTCTTGCTAAGCAGGGCAGTCCCACTAGACTGATGAAAGACTGATGTAAAGTACCCATTGAGCAGATTGGCCTTTCCTGGGTGTCAGTTATCAGCTGTCCCATTTGGCTCAGCAGGGGTCCAATATTACCCTTGTTTTTTTTACATGTACATATACATATACACACACTAGATTTGGAGGTTTAAGAAGCATGAAATATTTGGAGGCTAAACCTCTATTCCCTTATACTGATTTTATGCCACAATAGGAATTCATGCCCTTAGAACTCCATTCAAATATAATGTGCTGATTTCACAAATGTCTCATTATAGCGATGCTTACCTTACTCAGAAAGAAACGGCAGAGAAAGTGGGGAAATTTTTTCCACAGTTCTGTACTACAGTTCCCTTTTATCAGTTTTGAGGGACTGGAATGTTTCATAGTTTCTAGGGTCGGAAGGGACCTGAGCAGATCATCTAATCTGACCCCCTGCCATGTCAGGAAAGAATACTGGGGTCAAATGACCCCAGCAAGGTGTTCTTCTAACCTCCAATGCGAATGGATGCAGTGCCAGACTTAATATTGAACACCACATGAAGGCATCAAGAAGTAAAAATGAGGACAGAGAAACAAATCCGGCATTAAAACACTGCCGAATAGTTAGCAGGTTGCTCTTGCCTAATATACAAAGCAAGTCTGGAGACAGGCCCATGTCTCTTCAGGCAGTCATATGCCTGACCCATGCCCTCCATACATGTAATTATGAGTCAGCAAGGAGGCATACAGAGATCTTGAGTTTCATTATCCTGCACAGTAGAAGTTTATACCTAGCACCTGCATCTATAATAATGTTGCATCTTTTGGGCAAAAGCTCCAGTAAGGCCAGATAATGAATTCAGAGCCACATTTAGACTCCTAAACATGCATATGAGTGAGTGCTTAATGGGATTTAAGAGCAGTTCCACCCCTTCCACGTTTTCCACCACTGACTTCCTTCAATACCGATATGATTAAGTAGAAAAGAAAATATATTAATTTTTTGAGCCATCACTGTTCCACTGCTAACCTGTGCCCCTCTGTGGTCTCATTACTGCTGCTCTCAACCACTCTGTCCCCTGACTAACATGACTTCTCTGCTTGTTTTAATACACGATGCAATAAGTTATGTCTGTTTATGGGGTTGCCATAATCTAACACAATGAAACCATGGTCCAGTTTGGAGTAACACAGATAATGGGAAGGTTCTTGGTTGAGCTAGCTTGTCCGTTTCCAAATGTATTCTGGCTGCATATTCATAACTGAGCCACGCTTCAAGAACCCATGCTCTCTCCTCTGTTTCATGGCATATTACTATTCTTCAGATACTTGCCTAGAGAATATTACTGCCAGAGTTACCATTCTTCACACAAGAGTTCAAGTATTTTAATTCCTGGAGAGTAAGTCACGTTCCTCAAGTCTCTCAGGGCATTTCAGTAAGGACACATTGGCTTTGTAAATGCTTGGCCATAAGGCACCTATAACTGGGATGCAGTTGCCAGTACAGCTTGTTGTTTAGGGAACTGGTCTGAGGTATATCAGCAAAAGCACTCTTTCATTGGTCTTCACTTGGGGTAAAAAAGACCTGACCTTCAGTGTATTCCTTTATCTATGCAACTCATGTCCATTAATTACACCAAGGTAAAAACCACATTTGTTTCAAGCAGTGAAGACCAGCCCTCAGAGCATTTGCTGTTATTCTCAGCTCTACTCACAAAGCTTTATCCAGTCTGCACTACGCCACACATTTTTTTTCCCTTGAGGCAGGTGGCATCTATTTTTTGGCATTTCATTTACTCCGTAGCTACTTTATGATGAAAGAAACCCTTAAGTTTTAGATGAGAAAGCTAGTTTCAGCACACTGGAACCAACCAGCCAGCATCAAAATATGTTGCCTGCAGTAAGGCATTCAAAAAGTGCATGTAGTATACAATACTTACAGTTGTTCTGATTGCTCGTTTCTTTGCGAATCTTTTAAACAAAGATTTCATTTGAGACTTAGTAAGAAAAAGGCTATTCCTTAAATCTGAGAAGAGGCGAAAAGCGTCTTTGATTCCCAAAGGAGACTTCATAAAGAGGTGTCACATAAGGTCCAGCACAAATATATTTTTCATATACAGACTTCAATAACTGATTAAGCCAAAGAGGTTAAGGTATATTTTCTTTTACAATCCCCAAACCATTTCAATTTAAAATGTGGTACTTCACAGTAATTGTTCACTTAGCCTTTTAAGACCCCAATTTATATGCAGTGTTGACCAGCGAGTAAAAATAATTTGAACAACATGAAGGTAGGAGTCCTTAGCAAAACAAATGCGATAGCTTTGGCTCAATTTTTATGAGAAAGAGTGTTTATATTCAAAGACAACAGCACTAATAGATTCATTCACTCATTCAGAAACCACCTCCGACCTTTCAAGCATCCAATTAAAATCCCTGTCACTTGACCTGGAGCACAGAACTAGTGTGTCTTACTGGTTAGTCACAGACAATGGCACATCTTGTTTGACTGATTATGAGTCTAAAAATCTATGAAACCATCTGGATTCATGAATATTTTCACGACCGCAAAGTAGATGTCTGAATCATGTTACTCTGTGAATATGGGTGGTACAAAGAGTCAGCCAATTAAGGGGTGAGCTTCTTTATTTGAGCAGAAACAGTATCTTTAGTCATAGGAACAAAGCTTTAGAAGGGCTCTTCTGAGTCATGTAGTCCAGCGCCAGTTATTGTAGGCAGCCAGGTCTTTTGCCCCTTCTTCCTATTGGAAGTTTGTTCCAGATGTTCAATACGCAAAAGTTTAGAGGCCTTGTTTTAATTTCCAGCCTAAATTTGTTCATAGCCAAGTTGGACCCACTTGTTCTTCTGCCAACTGTGTATTCTAGGCTAAATTACTCTCCCCCAACATTTATTCCCAATGCATTTATGGACAGCAATTATATCTCCCTTATCAAGTGTTGTTATTCTACGCTAACCAAACTAAGCACAAAGACATGTCTAAATGGCACAAAAAGTGGGTGGTGAAGTCCATCCGCCATGAAGAGTCCGCTTTCCACAAATACTTTATAATAGTTGAACATCCCAAAACCATCCTTCTCCCACTAGTCCTTTAGCCATCTATTGCTCTCCATCTCTTAACTTATCAAGGAAAACATCCTTAGCAGTTTAAAACTTTGATATCTAAAAATCTGGCCTGAAAAATATAGGGATGAGAGAAACAGAAGACTTATAAGAGGAAATTGTCTTCATTGCAAGGGTAGGGGAAATGGTGAATTCAACAGTAGGCTTTGGTGAAACTTTACAAACAAAGAATGAGAAAAAAAGCTAGGTCTTTATTCGAAAGGAATGGCCTGCTGATGTTAGTCTGACTTCAAGGTTTCAAAGGGTTTTTCTGTTGTTGTTCTCAGGAAAGAGCCCATAGTGCTTTCTCTGTTGTCTGGGCACAGAAAGCAAGCCTTTCATTTCAGTAAATCATCATCTGTAGTAATCCAAAAGCCAAACAAACAAAACAAATCCTTAATCTACTCTCCTATTACAAGCTTCATATTCACATTTTTTCTTCCTGGTTGGCTGTTTTGGAATTCAAGTCTATAAAGGCGGCACTGTGGTATAGTGCTGCTGGGCCTTTCTGGCTGCACTCCCCCCATGGATTTTACAGCACATTTCTCTGTACTGTTTACACTCCGTGTCAAACCAGTAGGTAAGCATTCAAATTAATTATATCATAATCCACTCGGATCATTTTAATGCAACAAAAAGATTTTATATGTAGGCTGGCTAGTCTCATTTATGTCCAGACAATACCACTGAATATTATTCTGGACTGTAAAGGGGAAAAAAAATCTTGAGAAACAGGGGAAAAAAATTAAAAACTTTCCCACTTTTACAGGTCCTACTTCTAGACCAGAGTTTCTCAACCAGTCACAAGGGTCATAAGCAGGTCCCCCAAAAAACCCGTGAAAGCACGGGCTTCCCCTTGCACACTGGCAGTGTTCCAGCCTGCAAGCACCAGCTCAGGATGATTGGAGGCAGCGGGTGCACGTGCATCTCCGTGCACAGATGTACATGGCCAGCACAGAGCAAGGCTGGGTCGTGGGAGCAGCCCCAGCCGCTGGATACAGATAAGTATGCAAAGCAGGGGATAGAGGTCCAGGGACTGGCATGGAGCTGCAGCAGGGCAAGAGGAGGAGGCAGGGGTGGTCCTTCATAACCACTAGCTGCGTGCCTTGGCCAGTGGCACAGGGCAGTGCCCATACATGCAGGGGCCCATACTCACTGCTCATGTTTTGGCCAGAGTGGGACAAAGGCAGCCAGGGGCCCTCCAGCAGGGCTGGGGAAGGGCAAGGGACTTCAGACCAGGAGTGAGGAGCACCAGCATGGCCTGGGGAGTGAGGGGCACCAGCAAGACCAGAGGGCTCTGGCTTGGGGGTGAGGGGCACCAGCCAGGCCTGGAGGGGCAGGGGACTGTGGATCAGGTACCGGCAGGACTGAGGAGTGGGGGGCATGTTTTGGGACAAGCCATCAATCTTGACAAATGGGTCCCAATATGAAAAAGGTTGAGAGCCACTGTTCTGGACAGCCATGATATGAACTTGAGAATCAGGATGCAGCTAGTATTTCTCTTCTGTTCCAGGTCAAATTTACCATTTTTTATTCTGACCAGTGTTTTTAAAACCAACCAGCCAATGACAAGCATTGAAAATCCTACCCTCAGGATGAACATACTATCACGGGATAACATGGGAAGGTGCTGTGCCATAGACAATGTAGATGATAGATGGGCAACGTATCTAAAAATACATGCTTAAACTGAAGGTGCATGAGCAGTGCTCGAGTCTCCAACCACTTTCCCTCCTACTTTAGCATTTGTTTAGTCATGTCACACAGCAGTGAACATTTCAGGTTAACTATTTAAAGCCTGGGGGTGCCCCCAGTTAAAATTCCCAAAACATAGTAGCAACATGGGGATAGACAGCCACAGCCAAAGAGCCTTACTCTTTTCTCCATGTAAACATACACTTCCAGCAGGTAGGAAGGAACATTGCTGTAGCAAGCAGGGGGGCAAGCAGGGTGACCGCCCAAGTGAAGGGGCATCAACAGGCCCTACCCAGCCAGGGCAGGACATGGGACAGAGGTGAGAGCAGCTCATTTGGTGTGGCTCAGGGACAAGGGAAGAGCAGCTCCTACCACTGTGTGCATTCCCAGGCAAGCATGGGGGGGCACGTGCCCCCCAGATCTGTATGCAAGGCAAAGGTGGGATGCCGCTGAGGGCTTTACCCTGAGTGCCCAACTTCATTGCTATGGCACTGGGGAGGAATGAGGGGCAGGAGAGCTGTAGTTCTTAGTTTCTGCCAGCATTTCTGTACCTGTAAGCTGAGGAAGCATCTTCAGCAAACACTGAAGTTGTGCAGCTTACTTCTCCAGCTCCCACAACCCTGCAGCAGGAAGGGACCAGAGAAGCAGAGGACAACCTGGGGCAGAATGACAACTAGTGGAAAAACTACAAATCAACCCTTAAAACTTTCTTTCTTCGTCAATCCAAAGAAGTGTGTTGGCACAAACAAAGCGTTCAAGGTCAACAGAATGACAGGTTTCTAAAATAAGAAAAGCAAGGCAGCTTGCCCCAGTTAGTACAGCAGTCAAATGCAAGCAAGGCAAGGCAAGGCAACTTTTTAGGCTCATTTTCCACTCTGTTTTTGTTATTTGCTTGGTTTCCAAATGCTCAAGATGTCAGGATCAATGGCACAACTTGAACTCAGGGCTACTGCTCATCAAGCTTGGCACCTGCATGTCATTCAGAAAATAAAATAAAGGGACTCCCAGGAAGAGATCCACTTCTAATCCATTATATGGCAGCATGGCCTGTGCTGGTCTTTCACCTAGAGAACACAATGTGTGATAACGGAGACAGGAATGGAGAGGAAAAGCCCTCTTGGCCTGCGATCAATCCAGTATGCTACTCTGCCCAGCAGTCAGGATGAAAGGATCTGGAGAGAGTCACATGTCAAGAGGGACTTAGCCTGGTAAATCCAGGGGGGCTTAGGCATACAGGCTGAACATCAGGCATTTGCACTCAGGCTCAAGAGCCTCACCATGTAGCACTAAGCATTAAGCCTATTTCATAAAGGCCTTATTCCTGCAACTCAGCCTGCCTGCCACCTGGAGTTCTTCCTAATGAACAGTTCATTGACTTACACATGACACGCACACAAACCTGGAATAAACCTTCAGATATCTGCCTAGCTTCCCAGCACCTGCAGCATGCTCATATCCTGCATGCCTGCCCCCCATCCCATCATAACATCAAGAGCAGAGAAGTGCCTTCTAAATAACAGACGAGAGGTAATGTAAGCATTAACTGCGTGGCACCAGATTATCCACTCTCGCATGAAAACACACATGTAAAACGTTCTCATAAAAGCACTTCTGGCCACAGGATTGTCTTTTCCCACCACTGTCCAGCCTGACTCTGAGCATGCCTCAGGTAATAAGATGTGCAAGCTTCTTGTACATAATAAAGCAAAAGGTGCTAGTGATTATACTGTAATAGCTGCAGTCACGCCGCAGCTTTAGCAGAGGAAAACAGGTAGTTCTTATTCCTGCAGCATTTATGAGTGCATGTAAGCATAGGGGTAGAAACATCAGCAACAGCTGCATGAATGGTTAGCACCTCTGCATCATTTATGAGTGCAACTGAGAATATTAGCTTATTAGCTCCTGTCCCTTGTTCCCAGGCTGGGTGGAAATTCTTCTATCCAGAAAAAGCCAGTGTGTGGAAAACGTGATGTTCACAGGAAAGATATAGAAAAACCTTATGTTCATAGGAAAGTGTCTCGCCACAAACAGGTCTCAGTTTCTGAAGAACTAGTTATAATTAAACACTGAGTTGTGTAAATGTTGATGAAGCACGGTCAAGACACAGTCCTGCAAGACAGGCAGCCTGATCCAACAAAGCTACTGGGACTTACTCATGTCCTTTATTTCAAGCTTGCATTGGAGAATGAAGCCCCAAACATTTAAGAACCACTCTCTCCAACACTACCTGCAGTAATTTGTCAAAAGGCCCAGGAATACACAGTAAACAGAAGGGATGCTGAAGGAAAGGCCACTGGTGTACGGCATAGCCGCCTGCCGTGCCTGAGAAGAGGTGACAGAGTTTAGCGGTATTATATATTCAGGCATTCAAAAGCACAGCATATCCGTTTCAAAGGACTGTAACTGGTTATTGATGGAGATGACAGGATAGGTGACTTAAGGGCAGATTTAATTACAGAAGAACAACAAAGAGGTGCTGATCCCAAAGCTCCAGTCACCTTTAACGTGTACTGAAAAGAACCCGCAGCAAATGTCAATTTATGGAGAATGGCAATCAGAGCTTGCAGCATGAAGAAATCGTGGGGGAGGCAATTCTCCAACCAACCCTCCCCCCAAACAGTCAGAAAAGTGATGAGCCTTGCAGTATGCCCTGCACATCAACAAGCGGGGGTTATTTAGGACTAAATGAAGTAGTGAGTTAAAGAGCTGAGGCTCCCACACATAAAATGCCCCGCTGCCCACTCCCGTAGTTACACCTTGGGTTGTTCAGGGCTTTATCATTCAAAACCAGGCACCAGAATTTCTACCCTGCGCCCAGGAAGCCAGCTGATGTCAGGAAGCAACACTTCGTATTCGTGACACCGAAGTCCTGGGGGACAGGGAGAACCTTTCTGTTTGCTTCGTACCGTACTGGTACGAGGGGGTCCCTGGGTATGACTGCAATACAAATGGAACAGCACTTTTAAAATAAGCTGTCGCATTGTGCACCGCATTACACTTCCAGATGTACTTAGCACGTCGCTCCGTGCAGAACACATGGCAGTTGTCTAACCTTGAGGTAACAAAGGCAGGGATTACAGCGGTCATGTCTGAGTCAGTAAGAAAGGCTGCACTCTCTAAGCCAAATACAAATGTAAAAGGTCGTCTTTGGCCGCAGCTGAAAGCTGATCATCCAAGAGAGAGTGAGCATTGCACTTTATGCTCGGGATAAGTCATTACTTATAGCAACCGTGCTGAAACTCTGCAATTATTAACAGTTTTGTATCCACCCTATTATTGTCTTTTGCATGGTTTCACGACCGCTGTCCCCTTTACAATTTAATTATCGTTACCATCAATTCAATTATGCGAGCATACCATTCTGCATCAGGAAGGGGTGCGTGCAGCCAGCTTTCAAAAAATCTAGCAAACATTCAAGGTTTGTCATTTATGCTCTATTTCTTTGATGTCCACCATAGCGGATAAAGCTAAGTAAGTACGGCTAAGGGAAAATTATTATTCCAGTTTCTTTATGAGGAGATGGTGGGTAACTACTGCACAATTAAGAAATGCTTCACTTTTTGTATCATTAGCTTTTCTCTAATATTTCCTTTTACAGTGAATTTCACAACACAGAAGATAACACTTTGCCACATTCCCAGCCACTTATGGGGTCATTAGGCCGAGTCCAGAAACATTACAGTTGTTCAACGTTATCCTGAGCCAACAGCACGATCTTCAGAAAATCCTAAAAGCTCTTTAAAAAATAAATAAATAAATAAAATAACATTCCTACATTAACATCTTACTACAAATTTGGAGAACGTAGCACTCGCCAAATTACGTTGGGTCAGACAGCGGTCCTGCCTACCTCAGATGCACGCAGAGAAAAAGAAGAAGAATTTACCCCATCCCCACACGACTATATTATTGTCCCCAATATTCTGGCTAGGGCGAGAAGAAGAGAGCAGATGCCGAGTGTCTCAGAGTTTCACACAGCAGATGGGTGAGGAGGAGACAAAGAAAGCAGTTCCCCAACACACCAGCTAAATGAGCCAAGTTCCCCTGATGGGAAGTAACCCTCATATAGGAAAGTACTGAGATAAGTACCTCCTTATAGTAGCAAAGACAGGGAATGAGAATACCTTCCCAGGGTTTCTCCTGGGATAACATGCTATATAGAGGGCACTGGGCAACAGCTTACTGTAGCCTTTCATATTTAAACCAAAATCCTTGGCTCTAAATTAGGGTGTTTGTATATGAACAGGCAGAAAGTGTGTGTGTGCGCGCGCGTGTGTGCGCGCACATATATAAACTTTTTACAGGAAAGGCCAAATTTATCCCTGGAATAATATCAGCGATACAGAGTTTACTACCTTAGAGAAGAATTTGGCCTCCTGTGCCAAAGATACAAACGTCCAGCTATGTCACTGCCATTCATATGCTTTGTAGCCAAGATGTCTTCGGTGACCGCTCAAGAGAGCAGCATAACTCAGTCAGCTAGTAAAAGGAAACTGTTAACGAACAAAACACATACAGTCCTTGAGAATACTTTCAAGTAGGTGTTGAAGGCAAGGTATCCCAAGCTAAAGGTAGTCTTCAGTGTAAGGACATGCCACTGTATCCGGCTAGAAAACCCTAGCTCACCTATGTTCACTTGAACATAACATTTCTATGAAGAACTGAAAATTGCAGTGTACTAGTCACCAGATTTCATCCTGCTATTGACTATCCAGGAAAGGCTTCCCCAGGCAACCCACCATCATGAACTAAATCCTCAGCTGAAGTAAATCAGCAAGTCAGCTGAGTTATACTAGCTCTGCACTAGGTAAGCGTATGGCCCTTGATCTGGACACTGCTCTTCATTTCTGTCATTCACAAGACTGCAAGGGAAGCATCTTATTCACCTCCGATAAGATGCCTCAAATCCTTTGTGCTGATATAACGCCATTTACGTATCCTCATCATTCCATGTTAAGAAGTCCTTGTATGGATGATGATTTTTATAAGCTACAGAATAGGCTTTTCCTTTAGGGGCTGGACAGGCTTGTATCATTTCAGCTGAAATTGAAGTTTCAGCAATCCGCGCAGGTGACAGGGAGATACTGCCTCACAAAATCATCTCTCACATCTGCTTATGCCTCTTTGTGCTCATACCACAAGCAGAAACAGTCAACCCATTGGGCAAACGATATGCAAAACACAATTCACCGACTATGGCTTATATTTCATTTTAAACTGTTCCTCTCCAGTTTTGATGGAGCACGTGCAAATTTAAGGCAAAAATCTGGGTCACCGCAAATATGTCTAACAAAAGTTATGAAGAGTATATGCTAATAAATACAACAGGCATATCATAATACAGATCCTGCTGTTGTATATGTACATACCATCCTCAAGTCAGAGATTTGTGTTTTTAATTCATATGTGAAATATAAGACATGTCAACATGGCCCAGCTGGTAGCAACTTGACACAGAAAACAATGCTGCCTGCTCTTCATACATCATTTCCACATCCTCACCTTCTGTGGATCCTATAATTCATTAAGTTCAGCCATTTCTAGCTAATTCATATTTCAAGGAGTTTGGAGACTGACACAGGAGCTCATTCCCTCAGCCATTCATTTGTTCAGTTTTAGATTTAAATCTAAAGTGAACTTCAGAAAAGTGCCCAGAATGATCAGTTGTTGGTTGTAGCCGTGTTGGGCTAAGGACACAGGCAGACAAGGTGCTTTGGGTAAATGTGGTATCTTTTATTAGACCAACTAAATAGCTGGGAAAATTGTTCTTTGCAAGCTTTTGGCTGCAAACACCTTTTTTTCCAGGCACATGGAAATTATGTTGTTATAGAAGCTCCATATGCCTGAAGAAGGGCGTTTTTACCCGAAAGCTTGTAAAGAACAATTACTTAGTTGATCTAATAAAAGACACCACATCTACCCAAAGCACCTTGTCTGCAGAATGATCGGCTCCAGTCTGTACGTGGGTGGAAGTGCCAAAACATCAGAAAACAGTTAGAAACAGTCCACAACAATGAAAATTATGGAGATATTAGTGAAAAGCCTATTAACATAGCATTTCCACCCAATTTTGCAGAGTAGGACAAACAGCTGATTTAGAGACCAATCAAATCTGAACCCTTGGAGTTAAATGATCATGGTTCTAGGATGATCCACTAGAGGAAAACACCCTCAGGGTTTCCTCTGTGTCTTTTTCCATCACCAGAGTTTAACTGCTGATGATCTCCAAGTTAACTATACCTACAGCTACAGAGCACTACTTCTTTGCAAGTACAGTTTTCCCTGAACAAACACCCCTACTATCCTTGTCCTTTTTACTAAAGAAATCTTTCGCGGCAGTGGTCATGCCAACCAGCCAGCCATTTCTACAAAGTTTCATAAACTTGATCCCAGGCAAACTTTGGCAGTTCCTCCAACATGTAACATTTTTCATCATGGAAAAATAGCAAATCCCAGGCAATCCAAGCATATATATTGATTTTTTTATTCATCTGTCCTCTCCTCAGAAAAGCATTCCCTTTCTCTAAAGGTAAACTTTACCATCTTCACAGTGGAATACAAAAAAAAAGGTGAAGCTTCTCTGCTTCCAGCCCTCTCGTCTTTGATTTCACCCAAATCTTTTTAGAGATGAGCAGCAGCATAATGAATAGGGGAGTGACCAGGGCATCAGCCCCAGGCGCTAACCCTGGAACGAATGCAAAGAGCCACAGCTGCACTTCTGGCATTGCCACGGCCGTGTCGGTGGCTGCCCCGTGCTCCGTTTCTGCCCAGGATGCCCAAACACCCAGTTACACCTCTGAGAGGGCCAAAAAATATTACGCTGTTTTGTTAAGCCGAAGAAGGATTTTCACCAACAACTGGAAAGTGTTCATACAGCATGACCTGACTTTTGACCTGAGAGCTTTTCTGTTTTCCTCTTATGTTTCACTCATAAATCCTGCCCATCAAAATGATGGTGGAAAGTAAGAGAAGTGTTTTTGTTTTTGCTGTTTATCCTGCTACTGACACAAGAAATGTGTGTCGGAAGTTCATCATATAAAACAAGTCACGTATGACTTATTAAAAAAAAACTGCAAGAAAGAGAGGACGGGTCAGCGAGACATAGTCTTTCATAAGAGCCTTGACTTGCAGAGAATGTTATCTGTAAGATTGATACATCTGTGATGGACTAGAAGAGCAAGAGAGGACAAAGTCATTGTACTGAAAAAACTAGGTCTGGTAACAATAAAAAAACTCTATAAAATAGTTAAAAACCTAATAGCTCACTAGAGCTTTTTGCTGGAGCAAGTCTTCTATGTCCAATAGCTCTCTAAAGACGTTAGAAAATGAAAGGACTTTTAATGCATCCCTAAATTTCTTTTCCTTCCAGTTTTACAAGAGGTGACGTGACAATCTAATTATATTGTGCTGTGAACGAATATTATGTCCTGCAAGCAAAGGTAAGAAGCCTTTTTTATTGCTCTATTATGCAATTGTTGGTACTTTCTACACTTGTTTCAGCTTTGCTGCAATAACTTGGTATTGTAACATACGCTAATGTTTTCCTTTGCTGTTTGTTATTCCACGTTGATAAAATAAGATGCACAAACAGACACATATTACCCAGACAGTAAACGAACAAGGCCATTCTTTATGTCCGGCTCTGGCACGTAGTATGCATACAAGGGAGAAGTCAACAGCAAGCGGATCTGATTAAGTTCTTATTCCCTTTACGTTAACAACAAGCAAAAGTTATGCAAGTCGGAAAGTAACATAATCAGCTAATTAAACCATACAGAGGGGCCGTGCAATTGTATAAACAGGCAAATAATCAGATGAGACTCCACTTACTACTCAACCCCTACCCTGTTATGTAAAAACTCACCCTTTGCCCTTTTCAATTATGTATGGTCATGTATTTACAATAGTTTCTGCTGTCACTATGATTTAGAGATAAGGGTTATTTTAAAAGACCACTTGGTTTCAGAATCAGTGCAGCCTGTCTAACTAGCTAAAGAGCTTCATAGTTTTGAGAGCTCAGGATTTTTTCATATCCAAAGCCTATCACCTGAATCTTTTGCTAATCATTTCAAGGCTATTCGGAGGGTAGTCCTTGCATAATTTTTCGCTTAGCATAAAAAATTGCCTAATTGTTATTCATTTGGCTTGGCAGCTATTACACACTGAAGTGACCTTTGCTTCTCTGTTAATTATAAATAGTTTGGTCTATTGGATAAATTGAACTGAATTAGCTCAGTTTTAAGCTCCTATCAATAATTTAAACAGTCATTTCAAACAAATGAAAAATAAAACAACCCGGAGTGGGAAAGCCGACATTGGAGTTCAAACCAAATAATGTGTTGATTTAGTTGTGAAGGCAGGATTTAATAATAAAGCTAAATGCGTAGCTGGTTTTGGTTGGTTTTTTGTTGGTTTTGTGTTGTTGTTTTTCTGTACACTCAGGTCCATGGATTTGCTGTGGAGCATAAAGAATTTACAGGTCTGGTCCCTTCACAGTATGGCAGCCCATTAACTGCAGCTGTCAGAGACATCTGCCCAGCCTGATTACTGTCAAAGCCAAGCGGAAATAACAGCGTAGTCAGCCCCAGTCTCAGCACTCCTTTCCTCTGCACTCATCAAGTGATTGTACTTCTATTACAACACACTTAAAACAGAGCTCGGAAACTATTTATATTCTTAACCGAGGTCACATTTAGGTGAAATGTATACAATACGGACAATAAGATCCAGCCTTAAAGAAACAATGGTCTCCGACTATGTTACGAAACATAAATATACAAATCTATTTCTCTAGGATGCAAAATAGGCTATAGGGTAGCATAAGCTTGGCTCTATTCATAAAAAATACATATCGTATAAGGTCAGGTTTCATTTTGTTCTGCGATTCATTTTAAGCCTCGGGAGAGCAGATCCTACTTGAAAACTTCACAAAGGAAATTGCAGTATCCATTGTAGGCAAGAGAGCACGGCAAAGGAAAGGAGCTAGCTGAGCACTGATTTATCTGTGTAATTCAGCTAAAGTCATGAACAACCATGAAATTATAGAATCATAGAAAATTAGGGTTGAAGGGACCTCAGGAGGTCACATCTAGTCCAGCCCCCTGCTCAAAGCAGGACCAGCCCCACCTAGATCATCCCAGCCAAGGCCTTGTCAAGCCAGGTCTTACAAACCCCAAGGATGGAGATTCTACCACCTCTCTGGGTAACCTGTTCCACTTGATACCCAGAAAGCCCTTTTATTTGCAAATAATTTACAGGCCTAGTGATAGAAACAGAAGATTTACAGACAAATGGATCACACCATTTGTCTGTAAAGTCCAGGACGCTATCTATGGCAACAATCTCCACCTGGGGCTTCAACAGTAGGTAGAAAAAAAAGAAAGTCATGTATCCAAGTCAACTGTGTGATACTGTCTACGGGAAAAGGAGGAAATGGATTGTTGCCGATGTATGTAGCTACATAAATATTGATAAAAGGCTAAAAATATTTTTCACTCATGGGCGATCCTAAATATGAAGCTGTTGAGAAGAAACTTACTGGCAATTATTCACATATTTAAAGGGCATAAAGGTTGCCATTATATATTACAGACTTCTTTACTTGAAAATGGTGTTTGTGGATGTTTTAAGTATCAGCACCTCAAATGTGCAGGCAAACTATTGCTACAAATTCTAAGGAGAATTCTAGCAAGACAGAAATATTCCTGTTGTACCTGGAAAAATCGCTACTGGTTTGCAAAAGTAAAACTGACATTTTATTTACTGAAGCCGCCAGACCAGGAACTACCAACTTCACAAGAAGGACAATAGAACACTTTAGGAACAATTATGCATCAACATGCAGTGTGTCAATGAGGACTGAAACATTTCATGTACCTTGAATATGTATGTTCAGTCTTATATATGTCAGAGTAGGTATGAACCTTTCTGATGTATATCAGAGGCAAATTCATTCTATTACATTATTTATTTTCAGATATTGCAAAGAAGTCCAAAAACTCTAAGATGGAAGTCAACTTCCAAACAATAAAGTTACATAAGAGAGAACCAGAGCCATTGCTTTTAATGGGTTGCTACACGATTCTCTTTCATGTCCTAACCCAGTGAGCAGTGTTGATGTTCAATATTGAATTATTGCTACATCGTATCAGCAAGACAGCTGATTTTCTGTAAGTGAAGTGATTCCTCTACATGTGTCTGCAAGTAGACATTTTTACGTGACACGGCACATGCTGTGCACTTGCACCGTCTTAGCTGAAGTTTATGCAGGTTAGGTGTGTTGGGGAAGGTGTATGGGCAACGATGCCTTTAGTTTGCTAAATGGCATTCTGCCAGTATTTTTACTGACTCAGCTAATATGACTGAATTCCTCGCCCAGCTTCTGACAAACCTCAGGGTATGCATGAAGGCCAGCTAGCTGAGACCGGATCCAAAGAAGGCTAAAATGGAACTGGTGGGATGAGAAAAATCAACACAAAGCTGTGTCAAAAGTTGTATCTTCCTTTCTTTAAGAGGATGTGTGTCCTCCATTTGTGATGCATTTTGGCAGTTTTGAAAATTGATTTTTTTTTCCTATTGTGTAGCCATAAGGCTGTGTTTCTTCAAGATGAGCATAAAGTCACTATAAAATGTATGCGTTTATTTTTAAATTTAGACTCTCACAGCGCGTTCTACTTGGTCTGGAACAGCCTGCCAGCGGAGGTGGTTCAAGCACCTACATTGAACACCTTCAAGAGTAAATTGGATGCTTATCTTGCTGGGATCCTACGACCCCAGCTGACTTCCTGCCCTTTGGGCAGGGGGCTGGACTGGATGATCTCCCGAGGTCCCTTCCAGCCCTAATGTCTATGAAATCTATATTCTCCTTAAAGCACACACAGTCTGACAGTCTACTTAGCAAATGAAATATCTTGCCAAAGAACACACCACTAGCCTCCACAGTTCAGCAAGGAAGATGATGTTGATGTCCATCAGCAGCCTTCCAAAATAGCCAAGATCTCTTAACTGTATCGGCAAACAGTGCAGCCCACCTTTGTCATAGGCTTGGGGGGCACAAGCAATGGGATTGGTATATTTAATTTATAGATTAATATTTCTGACTTTGATAAACTAGTTATGTGGAAGTATTTTTAGTTCTTAAAATCTCAGGATAGGCACTTTTCCCCTGGTCTTGTAACAGTCATAGGAATAAGTCAAACTAATCCATTCACTAGGCTTGTCTGCATGTGTCTACGTCTAAAAGAAGTGACACCGCATCCAAATGCCAATTAGTATATGCAAGCACAGGTTTTAACATTCACACGTTCAACATGGTGGCCACAACTATACTCATCAAAAAGGGATCTTTTCACTCAGGTGATATTTGGAGCTCCACCAGTGGCATTTAATCTTCGCCCTCCATCTCTTTCACAGGTCATAGGGAGGCTGGAGTTGGCTGATCTTCTCTCCCCTAGTCCCTCTGACACAATGAAAGTTTGATCTCCATCTCTTGTTTTGTTTGTTTTTAATTACTAAGGCAGCTTAATGAAAATATAAACCAATGATGCATGGACTCACCTGCTTACCTTGGACATGTTGTGCGCTGAACAAAGTGTAAGAGTTTTCAAGGTCAGCCCTACCTAGAGGGAAGTCATTATTGATTCAGAAGAGTCAACGGTGCAGGCTCTGAGGTCAAAATGTATCGAAAGCGTTAACGCTTTTAATTGTGCAGCGTCCTTTTGTCTACATCTGTAACCTTTGATATTAGTCACTTCTGGTACAAACATCCCTGTTTCCCATGTAAGCCTCATTCTAAATTCCCTTGGGTTTCTTAAGACTCTGGAGCATTATTATTACTCATAACTTTCTTTATCCTGTTGAAGGAGCAGTGGGAATCCTAAATAAACAATATGCCAATTAGGTTGATATATCTCTCTCTCTCTAGATAGCATTAAAGTTACAGAAATAGGTTATTAATATTAGTAATGTAATTGCCATGTTTGACAGCAGCTTGTGAACAGAAAACAACTCTTTGGTCATGACGCATCCAATTTGCAGAATTTGACCAAAAAACATTTTCTTTTCATCCAAAGTTTTCAACCCATACAAATACATTTCCTCTCTCTACATTTGCTGTATCAAAAGCCTATTAATTTAATCCAAAATGTAATCCAACTAAACAGTAAGAAATTTCATAGATTTCATAGATTTCACAGACATTAGGGCTGGAAGGGACCTCGGGAGATCATCGAGTCCAGCCCCTTGCCCAAAGGGCAGGAAGTCAGCTGGGGTCATAGGATCCCAGCAAGATAAGCATCCAATTTACTCTTGAAGGTGTTCAATGTAGGTGCTTGAACCACCTCCGCTGGCAGACTGTTCCAGACCTTGGGGGCTCAGACAGTAAAGAAATTCTTCCTTATGTCCAGCCTGAAGCGGTCTTGCAGGAGTTTGTGACCGTTCGACCTCGTCATCCCTTGGGGCGCTCTGGTGAACAGACGTTCCCCCAGATCCTGGTGGTCACCCCTGAGAAACTTATAGGTGGCCATCAGATCACCCCTGAGCCTGCACTTTTCCAGGCTAAAGAGTCCCATGTCTCTCAGCCTATCCTCTGGCCCACACTGTTCAACATCTTCATCAGTGATTTGGATGAGGGGGTAAAAATCACCCTGTTCAAATTCGGAGATGACACTAAGATGTGGGGGGATGTGGGCATGCTAGAAGGGAGGAATAGGCTGCAATCAGACCTAGACAGGTTACAGAGGTGGGTGGATGAGAATAGGATGGGATTCAACACTGACAAGTGCAAGGTGATGCACCTCGGGAGGAAGAGCCAGCACCCACCTACAGGCTGGGGAACTCCCTTCTCATCAATGCAGAGGCAGAAAAGGATCTTGGAGCCATCTTTGATGCCGTAATGAACATGGGCCGGCAGTGTGAGGACATGGTCAGGAAGGCCAACCACACCTTGTCATGCATCCACAGATGCATCTTGAGCAGATCCAAGGAGGTGATCCTCCCCCGCTATGCGACACTGGTCAGGCCGCAGCTGGAGTACTGTGTCCAGTTCTGGGCGCCACACTTCAAGAGGGATGTCAACAGCATGGAGAGGGTCCAGAGGAGGCCACTCGCATGGTCGGGGGCAGCATGGCAGGCCCTATGAGGAGAGGCTACGGGACCTGAACCTGTTCAGCCTCCACAAGAGAAGGCCAAGGGGGGATCTAGTGGCCTGTTACAAACTAGTCAGAGGGGACCAGCAGGCACTGGGGGAGTCCCTGTTCCCCTGAGCGCTACCAGGAGTGACCAGGAATAATGGTCATAAGCTGGCAGAGGGTAAATTCAGATTAGATATCAGGAAGCGCTACTTCACTGTCAGGGCAGCTAGGATCTGGAACCAACTTCCAAGAGAAGTGGTGCAGGCTCCTACCCTGGGGGTCTTTAAGACAAGGCTAGACAAACACCTCGTTGGGGTCGTTTGACCCCAGTACTCTTTCCTGCCATTGCAGGGAGTCGGACTTGATGATCTGCTCAGGTCCCTTCTGACCCGACCAACTATAAAACTTTCCCAATCAGGAAAATTTCTCATCAAGTCAGAATATTGCATGACACAGCAAACACAGGACTGTTTGGGGGGCTAAGAAAGAAAAGGGCATCTTTTTCTGAAAGATCAGGAGAGACAAAACTGGAATATGGGGGGGGGGGGTAATATGCCAATGTGAAGATTCCTAAAATTAAAACAAACGCAGTGAGTGTAAAAATAAGTAAAAAAAAGTCACAATATTAAGGAAATGATGGGCGCCCACACTACCACAATTACTGCCAAAGCAAGGACTGAGGGAAAGGTACACATTTTATTTAACCAGGGTGAAATTCAGAAACAAAAAGGAAGGGTTCTTGCAGCTCATTAACTTTGTCTCTATTACTTTCTTTTTACAGTCCAAAAAATAGATGCAAATGCCAACACACACTTTTGCTCATATGAACAAACCCTTACTCATTCCAAGCACAGAACAGCCAGTGTTAGATGAATCAAATCACCACTCGAGTTTGTTTAAAAAACCTCTTATCTCTTGTTCTCTCCTATTTAGATAGAACACAAACACATCTCTGGTTGTATTTAGTTTGAATGATTCCACCTCTGTAATTGTGTGCACATATTGAGAGAAGTGTATGGGCTCCATATTTCATCTCGCAGCAAGACAGGTTGCTAAAATATAAAACGGAGGCTTTCCACAAAAGCTTCCCCCCTTAAGGGGAGATGCACATGCCATTTTCTAGTTAATGCGTCCACCCTACACGATGATACCACCTCCCCACAAATCCATCAGTTTGTATGGCCGTCTTGATGAGCGCCACACTGAGCTCCTCTTTCTCACATTGCAGGGATGTTAGACAAGTCATCAGATATGGGGAGCAGTCACCTGCTGGTCCAGGGTGCATCTGCTTTGGTTCACAAGATGAGCAGGTCTCCCCTAACTTGGATATCATGGTGTGAGATTTACAAATGGGCATGTAAGGATTAGGAGTTAAGTGAGAGGATCTTCTGACCTGGCAGAAAAGGCTTTCCCAGTACCAACTCTTCACTTTGGCCTGGACAGGCAGACACCCAAGAAGCAGACAGAAGTAGTTACTGAATACTTAGCTGGTATAAAAATAATGTGGCCCCAACTCCTCCCTCTTGTACTGCTAAGGGAGCAGGTAAGTTAGGGAGCGGTGGAGTCATATATGCATCCCTCATGGCTACCTATAGGGAGATCCTGTAGGGAGCTTTCAACAACTGATAGTCACATGACAATGGGTGAGCTCTGAGAGGTGACCTATTAAACTGATCCGGCCTTAGCCTTCATGGACGAGTCACGAAACATTCATTTTCTAACTCGCAGGCCTCTAACACTATAGTGCACAAAGAACCAAGCTCAGGACTTCAGGAAAACTTAGCAAGACTGCACTCTGTCTAGCAAGACTGTGTATAGGGAAAGTAGGGAGGAGGAGGCGAAGTTTCAGGTCCCTTTAGCTTCTACTGAAGAAGTCAACCCTAGTGGAACCTGTCTTAGCAATCAGTCTACACATTCATTAATGTGCGCATTTAATTTAGTACTTGCTTAATGAAGTACTAATTCACCACAGTAACTAGAGTTACTGCGCAGCAGCACTGGCGCACAGGTTTTTAGCGACACTTACTGTGCAGTAGCCTAATACTACAGCGCAGTAGTGTATTAACATGGCTTTTGCCCGGCATGCTCCTGCACAGTGTTGTTAGCTTACTACGCATTAAGCATCTCCTGTAGATATGCCCAGTGTGTTTACATGAAGCAGAACTACAGATGCTGCCTCTCACATTTTTATTTTTGAAACAAAAGATGAAATTCTCCTTCACTAAGCTCCGAGGTCTAAGGGCTAACAAGGAGCAAGCATAAGCCCTCTTCCATTTAATCAGCATCTAGCACCACAAGCAACTGAATCTTTCTGAAGAAAAACATACCCAGTATATTTAATATTCATCAAAATACATTATGTATTCCTTATATCATTTGATTGTCCTAGCTGAAGGGAACAAAATGCTGGCTTGATAAAAGCAATGCAAAACACCATAAATGAATGTGTAAACTGATAAATAGTGCTTTCTTAATTAAACAAAGAGCTTTTTGAAGCTGTGGCTTAGCTTATATTAACACTGTAGAATCACAGCTAAGCTAAAAGAGCATATTTAGCATGTTGTGCACATAGGTACAGCTGTTCTTGGAGGAAGGGACTGAGTTAGTGATCTTGTCAGACCAGCCATCTGATTCAGTGCAGCCAAAGACTAAACGGAGCAACAGTAACCTAGTTCAGCAACCCTCGTATTGCTCCTGCTTACCAATATCACGTTTGCCTTCAGTCCCAACGACAACAGATATGGTAGTACTTAACGCACAGTTTTAATACTTCTGTAACTCATGCATACTTTAATAACTCAGTCACGTGTACTTTAACAAGTCCTGATACACTAAGGTGTTTGTCAGCCTGCAGTTAGAATTTGGGACTGTGAGTCAGGAGTGCTGGGCCCTATTCCCAGCTCTGCCACTGACTCATTGTGTGAATCACCTCACAGGGATGTTTTGAGGTTTAATTACAGTGCACAGAGCCCTTTGAGGACTGTGGATGAACCACAATTGGATTACAAAGCACTCGTAAGAATAATTACACTCTTATTTTCACAGAACAAATGGATTGATGGCCTGTGATATTTCCATCGATAATGCATTGGCCGCACAGGGTCATCATCAGTTTAAGGAACAGACTTCACCTCGAGCCTAATGGGAACCTGAACGTAAACATTTTCTTGTGCCAAAACCCAGAGAAAGCAAAGCGCAAGGTAATAGTTGCTTAGCAATTGGGCAGGGGAAACAAGCGGTTCAAGTGTAAATGTAAGCGTGCGTGCGTGTGATGACATTAACCCAAGGATGTCAAGCTAAATTAGCATAGGCATCGCTGTATGCAGCCCTTCATCATTAAAGAACAAGGCTAGCCCCATCCCCTAGCTACCTACGGCACAAGTACTGCTTACAGGACTCTTTCTAACCATCTGCGGTTGCAGGGGCCCTTGGTTGGGAACAACCCTCAAAGGAAGGCAGAGAAAACTGTATCACATCACTCAGCCATTCAAAACCATGTCACAGAAGCAAATGGAGGAGAAACGTTGGAAGGATCAAGCTACTAAGGCAGGTTCTGGGGGGTTTCTCCAAGCAGTAACAACAGTTGCACATTGGAACAGCTAGTTTCTCCCCACTGAAGCGTCCCACAGTTTGTGACACCAGCATGAGGCCAGCCGGCAGGAAAAGAAAGAGAGGGAGAGGAGAAGGAGCAGTCACTGCTTCTTTTTGCAGGCTAGGGTGAAAAGCAGCAGCCCAACCTAGGAAGAGACCAAAAGGAGAGCTGTCTGCTGACCTCGTTGCAGGAGAGGAAGGGAAGTATAGGTTGCCTGCGCAGACCCTGCATGAATGCGGAGAGAAAGAAAGAGGAGATTCAGGGCTATGTGTATGCAAGACCTGGCTGTGGGTGCAGGGGAAGAGTAAAAGTGAAACTGGGCAGTGAGGTTTGTCAGAGTCAACAGGTAATGGTGAGAGTTTATGCACTTGAGGATGAGAGAGGGAAGGCAATAACTGTGCCTATGAGCAGGCCAAGGGCAAGAGTAACAACAACTGGCTTAGGTGGGATTTTTGAAGTCAGGCTCACTGGACATCCACAGTTACACATGGCCAGGTCTGGCATGCCAGTCTTTCCTAAGCCATGGGCACATCCCATTTGAAGTTAAACACCCCCAAGCCAGTCCAGAGGGCAATATGCCCAGCTGCAAACCTCTCTCCAAGTTGGGGTTCATTAATCCTTCCTACCTTTGGGAGTCTTGAAACGGTTTTCCTTGTCCTGTCTCTCAAATTGCTCCAGAGCAACTGCGACTTCTCCACACACTGCCTGGGCTGCGGGCTCCTCCAGCAGGTGTTTCTAATGGGCTGCTTTGTCCCAGCTGGGCATGGTAATGAGCCCTTTCTTAGCTTTTCCAGATTGCTGCTGTGTGAGTTCCCGTCACACTAAAGGGTATTATGCACATGAGAAATTGAGCCCAAGGCCTTCACATGGAGTGGGTAGAAAGCCCCATGCCTAGCAGCCAACCTCACTGGAAGCTGCTTGGCTCCCCAGAAAGGGCCAGACAGTGCCTGCCTCCATGTTGAAGCCCTCAGAAGAAGACAGAGGATGCAGGAATCAACACTTCTGCCCCTCATTGCACAGGGATCTGCCGGTAGAGCCATTTAATCCTCAGCCTCTCTCCCAGAGATGGCCAACAGTGGCAGCTGTTACAACAATGGGGATTTGTGATTTGGCTACTTCTGTATTAAGAGTCAGACCGAGAGCACCAAATGGCCATCACAGGCAATAACTTTCAATCACAACTAACTTTGGCTTGAATTCAAAGCAGGCATCCTACCAAGAAAATGCTCTATATTCCTTTTCCAATCCCCGGAGCCGTGTGGTCCCTGGTAGCAGAAACTTCTTGCTTTTTTTTTTTTTTAATCAGTTGTTGTCACAGTTTTTGTTTGGTTTTTCACTGTCCCAAAGCCTCAGAAGAAAAAAAAGCAATGCCTCTATTACAGAAAGCACCAGTCACTAACACAGTAGCTGTGGATATAGTGATACCGCTATCTAATTGATATTATTAATCTTATCAGTAATATATCCTTGTACCCTGTGTTTATAAGACATTCAGTAATGCTAAACCTAAATGAAAATAATAGAGCTGCTAATTATATCACTATAAACATACTTTATGGCAGTGCAGTGGACTCCCTCTGCCTTAGGTTACTCGGTTGCCAAAACCATAACAAAGTACAGATGTCATGCCCACATTCCTGATGGGAAAATATTTGTTATGAGGAACATCCAAAACACAGTTGTTACCAGGAAACACGCATAGCCACAAAGCACGTACAAGTGACCACTTTAAAAACACCTCTGCTATTTGTAGCAGGAACAACTGCAATACTACGCCTGCAGATAAATACATTTTTTAAAAGTTGATTAATTTTAATACCCCTGATCTGCCGGAACAAACCTGTTCTTTGTCTCACCGGTTTTGAATTTTAAAAGGGGTGCCAGAGTTCCTGAAGTCTCAATTTAGAGCAGAGCATGTGTTAAGCTTATAATGCAGTCCCTAGCTAGTTTATCATCATTGACAATTAACTGCTCCTATAGACTTTGGAGCGCCTCGTGAGCTCTGAGTTTTGAAATCCAGCTGAACTAAGCCCGCTTACGATTTTTTAAAGGGTTTTTTATTATTATTAATATTGTGTTCATTTATTTATTGGAGCTTTTGGGCTTAATTTAGGTTTGACTGAGTCCGGGGTTTTCTGGGGTTTACACCACACCACAAGGTATTAAACGGCATCAACACATGGGAAAATGCATGGCCTGCCAAGCTAAACTTTCTGTGTATAATTTTGTACATTTTTTCCCCAGCTAAGAACTTGTAGCCGTTATGGTGAGATTAGATGCCAAGGGAGTATACAAACTGTCCTCTTTTAGGCTTAGCTCAGTCTATTTGCGTAAGTAACTTGATGCACTTTGGGGAATGCTAAAATTGTTTTTAAAAAATGTTTTTTAAAGTTCGTTCATCCAGTTGCTCCTGCCTTTTTTAGTTGCTGGTATAAAGATGCGGGGCTTCATTCTGAGCGCCTCTCTCCTAAGGTAAATGTGGGAGTAGCTGTTTAAGTCAATGAAGTCATGGGGGTGTTAAATCCACATAACATCAGAAGCAGGTTTGTAAGCCACAGTTATTGGAGTAACTGGCTATTGTTTATGGCAAGGTTTATGCTTCCAGATATAAAATGCAAGCAAAGGGGAACCGTTTTGACAAGAACCGCATAATTCATTTTGAGAAAAATCTTCCTCCTGTTTAAGAGTTAGTATAAACTGTAATTCCTTAAGGGAACCAGACATGATATTTCTCATTTTCTCATAATCCACAAGCTTTATTGTTTGGTTTATTCCTTTATTATTATTGATTATATCTGAGCCGAACATGAGTCTGGGCTGGAATCTAAACCTTTTCTTTTTTATATGTACTGGTTGCATGCCAGTGCAATTGATTTTGAAAACAAAAGAACTGAAGCTAGAAAGGTTCATGAAAGCTGAATTTCCTAAACATATTTAACACTGTGGTCACCATCTGGGTCACATTTTAACTGAAATGTTCTTTATTTCAACAGGGATCTGCAATTAGGATGTTGACACCAGGGGAGGGGCAAGAACAGCAGTTGTGTTTGCCTTCAGAAGTTCAGATACTTAGTGAAAAATGCCATCTGTCAGGAGCTTTCGTTCCATAAAGATAAAACAGCAGATATGCTCATGTGACTGGTCAAACTAACAAATATGCAGAAAATTCAACCGCTCATAAATTAATAAAGAGCATATAGAAGCAAGTGCATGACACACATGAAAACAGTGGATAGCAAGGATTGTTCACAAAGCCACACTTAAAGACTGCTTCAAAAATGGCACCGGAGGTCTTCCACGCTGAGACATCCAAGTTCAGTTCTGAAGTCAAATCACTTTCCTAAAACAGGAAGAAGAGGCTTCTTTTTCTTTCCTGGATCATGCTCATTTTTGGCTTGGTTTGGATAAAATTATTTTCAAACAAACAGAAAAAAAAAAAGAAAATTTCCCCACACGCTGCAGTTGATGAGCCCCCCACTGCAGAAAGGATGTGGACGAGTTGGAGAGAATCCAGTGAAGGGCAACACAAATGATTAAAGGGCTGGGGGACATGACTTGCAAGAAGAGGCGGAGGGAACTGGGCTTATTTAGGCTGGAGAAGAGAAGAGTGAGAGGGCATGGGCAACTGGTGCCTCCTGGCTCTGGGGGGGGCACCAGCGGCCAATCGCTGATGGGGGGAGGGATCCCCCAGCAGCCGATTGCCAATCCCAGAAGCACTGGTGGCAAACCAGAAGTGCCTCCGACACTTCTCGGGGGGACACGGGCCAGCGCCCCACTCCCTTGCTAGCAAAGGCCAATTTTATATGTGCCGCCTATGTGAGAGGGGATTTAATAACAACCTTTAACTACCTGAAGGGGGGTCCAAAAAGGACAAAGCTGGACTGTTCTCAGTGGTGGCAGGTGACAGAACAAGGAGCAGTGGTTTCACGTTGCAGCAAGGGAAGTTGAGGTTAGATATTAGGAAAAGTGTTCTCACTAGGAGGATGGTGAAGCACTGGAACAGGTTACCCAGAGAGGTGGTGGCATCTCCATCCTTGGAGGTTATTAAGACCCAACTAGACAAAGCCTTGGCTGGGATGATCTATTCGGAGATGGTCCTGCTTTGAGCAGAGGATTGGATTAGATGACTTCCTGAGGTCCCTTCCAACCCTCATTTTCTGTGATTCTATGATCCAATAAGACCAATCTAGGTATTTTGGATATACAAAGGAAAGCCTCCTTTAATTCCTGGATAGCGCCTAGAATGTCTAATTCTTTTGCGATTCCTCATAATGTATCTGCATTTTAAATGCCGCTATTTCACCTTCCGCCTTCTCATTCTCTAATGCAAGTGAGTCAAAGCATGCACAGCTTCACAGCTCGAGTTCTTTAGAGAAGAATCTCTCTTAAAATTCACTGCCAATGTTATCATCAAATCAGCTCATGATAAAACTGGAACCACTGCTGCCCCCCGGACTTGTGGTATGTTCTCCGTGACTGGAATCTTGACATTCTGGGGCAACACCTCGGCTCGTTTGATGGTATGTTTTAAAGCCAATGCTTCATCGTAAACATTTTGAAAAGAAGAGGCATATTTTTCCCCCCTCAAAGATTTCACATGTTTCTCTCCTTTGTTGAAGTTTTTCATAGGGAATAATAATCAAGCCATGTCCTTTACTTAGATGCATTAGTTCCTCTTGAAGCTAAATGTTAGGGACCTACCTAAATCGTGGGCAGACAAGTTTTGCGTGGCCCACTCAGTGCACAGAGCTGATTTTGCAGGCATTTTCCAGCAGCCCCACCACTCAGCGCTGATTGATGGAGAGGCCCAGGGGGAAGGATGGGCAAGGAGAGGCGGCCATCTTGACTGCTGGCTATCATTTGTCCCCCTCAGTTCTGATTGGTGGAGAGTCCCTGGCGAAGGGAGGAGGGCCAATGGGACAGTCACCATCTTGTCTGCTGCCCTTCATGCAGCCCTGCCAGCTGGAGCCTTTTCCTATCAGCAGCAAGGGTCACTGTTCCCACTGGGGGGAAAGCATTTTATTTTTATTAAGTTTTTTTGTTGTTAATTTTCCAGATTATCCTGGCTTTCACAGTTACCATAAAATCTGCAAAACCACAAATTAAGTAGGTCCCTCATAACTGTTCACTTATTTTGTAAGGTTTTGCCCCATTTTCATCACTTCAGGTGTGAACAATATATTTTTTCCCCTGTAACTTCCAACAGCACTCTTGCTTCAGTAGGAAAAATTGCCATATCCGTTCAGAATTTCAAGTCTCTTCCAAAGTAGCAAGGATTATTTCTAGGGTCTTCAGGTGATAACTGCACCTAGTTTCTGAGTCTTTGCACGCTGTACCCCACTTCATGCTTGAGAAAGATTTGTATAGCTAAAGTTGAGAAGAACTTAGCAGTGCCAGATACATTCTCATTCATAACAAACTACCAAATGTAATCGCATAAATCACACATGGTGTAAGGTATTTCCTTACTCCTTTTCTGATACATGCATCTTTAGATGTCCTTTGCAATGGGTGCATCTACACATACTATTAATGTGACACAATAAATGCCGATGCAGTTTGCACCAGAGTTTATTGCTCCCAAGTGCAGCATTTATATGTGCACCTGGGACCGCAGCCCATTGAGCTAGGGCAGAGCAGCCCCATCTGGCAGAGGGGCCACGAGGATCAGCCTGCCAGCCCAGAGCTTCTCTGCCCTGACTCAGTGTGCTGCAGAGGGGCTGGCTGGGGCAAAAGGATGCCTGCCAGGTAGCCCAACATTGTAGCACCCCCATGCCCCAGCCAGCCCCACTCTACACATGCATTGGGGCAGAATAAAAAAAAATCCACTGTAGGATAGTACTTGTGTCAGGCAGTACTATTCTATGGTGGAATTAATTCATTTACTCCAGCCTAATAGCTCCACACACGTACATGGTGATACTTTACTGTGGTGCTAATTAGTCAACTCCACAGTAAAGCGCATGTGTAGATGTCCCCACTCTGACATAACTTTACCATCAACAAAGCAAGAACACAAAGTATTTTGAGGCTTAAGATTCATTCCCAGAGGTCTTTCAAAATGTGTTTAGCAGTGAAGTTATGCAATAGGACTAGTCCAATAAGTCTCTTTTTGGCTTTTCCCTCATACTAACGCACAACAGTGGACAAATTTTCGGCTTTCACTGAAACTCTTTCTAGTGTCACATTTCAAATGAAAGAACTTAACTACATTTTTTTTTCCAAATACTTTCAGCAATTGCTTTCAATACCATAATGTCAATACTTTAATCCTGAATTTCAGCAAAAATGTATTTTTATATATTCTCATAGTATCTTTGAATTTTGTATCTTGTCCTGCAGTAAACCTAAGAAGTTCGATGAAACTTCCTGATGAATCATTCAGAGTGAGATCTAAGCACTTGAGGTTTATGATATCTTGATTTCCCTCTCAAAGGCAACTCATTTATCACAACCAGCTGGATAATGTTTGCCAAGGTTTTTATATAATAGTTTCATTCAATTTGTGAAGGTGACACCAAAGCAACTATTGTGACACCTGAAAAAAGGAAGTTATGAAAAAATATAAATCAAAGTCATAACTCATTCATGTTATAGAGCAGATGAATAAACTGAAGCAATGTAATCATTTTTTTTTCTAGGGTAGACCAACCACATTGAGTTTTGGAGCTTCCCCAGGAAGAGGTAGTTTTTAGAGCCATCCTCAAGGGATTTACAGTTTATGGATGTAAAAGAGAAGGGTTTAGGATTACTCAAAAATGTGGAGCTATAGGTAAGATTTTGTGCAGGACTAAGGTTTATGTCCAGCTTCCACCTTTAGGTTGACACACAACAGAATGATACAAGAAACATCAATGTGAAATATAGAAATACCAGTGCATTACCTGCGGCCTCTCTTCCCTTCACTACATACTGGACATCACCACTTTCAAGTGGACTAAGCAGTTTTCATCCGTGTTTTCCAACTGGAATCTTGTAAGCATGGCTGGTTCACATGCCATTTTTCACTAAAAGAGCGCAATTTACTTCCAAATTTCTGTTAGGGAAATTACTTCTGAGTGGATCAGGCCTGAGAGAAAGAATGATAGTGTCTACACATGTGCTTTAATGTGCAGTAGCCTATTTTACTGAGCATTAAAATGCCATGTCAAAAACCATGTTAATACACTAATGCGCAGTAAAAAACAGGCTACTGTGCATTGTTTCACTAAAAAAGCATGCGCTTTTGCTACTGCACATTAGGGCCACCGAATGTGCATTTATTTAGTACCACACATTAGAGGTACTAAATATAATGCGCAGTAGCAAAAGTACATTAATGAACATGTAGACATGCCCAGTATCTATGAACCATTCTTCAGTGTAACCTCGCTATCTTTTGTATCATCTTCTGAAGTAAAGGGTGAGCTTGGCTCAGTCTCTCCATGTGGTAGGTAAATCACAAATTTGTCCATTTTGAAAACTGTACTTCTTACTCCACCAAGTATACAGTAGATCTTGGGTCTGTTAGGGCAGCGTGGTGTTGACCTGCTATGGGTTGCAGTCACTACATCAGAAGGGTAGGCCCCTGTTCATCCTATGCAGTGATCCCATGGGCAAGCAACTGATTTTGAGAGGAGTTTAGTTGGGAGGATATCTGACTTACTCTGAGCCCAGCCAACAGAAGAGCTCTGAAGGCAAATGGGAGATTTATAGCTACCTACTGTCTTACCCTCTGTTACCTGAAGAGCTCCAGGGGTACTTACTCCTCCACTTCTCCTCCATTGGTGTATTTTAGAGATGGGACCTCTGGCAGTTCTCCCAGGTTTTTTTTTTTTGATGATGTTCATAGTAGTAAAAACTGATGAAGGAAAAAATAAAGCGATATAGAAACAGGTCTTAACAACCCAAACTTCTGGATGAGGTGGTACCAGTAGTATAATTAGGGGTGACGAAGAGGAGCACCAGCCCTGGGGGCTGACTGGGGGTGCGAGTAGGGCGGCAGGAGGGGGAGCGGAAAGCCGGAATAGAAGCTCCCAGAGAGGTTGCATGGTGGCAGCAGCCCTCTACAGCCTCACTTCTGATTTTTTTGCTTCACTACAGATGTCAGGTCTGCTAGCCTTTCAGCTAACATTATGTTTGGACACATTGTGCTGCACCGTAGAGAAACTGTAGTTTCAGAAGCATTTTGAGAACTAAGTTACAGTTCTCTGCTCCTTCCTGTACTTGGGAGAACATAGCCCAAGTGTACTTAAAGTCTACTCTTCCGCCATTACACCACCTTAATCTTTCTCTGGTTTATAGCTACAGATAAGTCAAAATCACTGACACTCAAATGAAAAAACAGGGGCATCTTTCTGGTCCAGGTCATGCCTTCAAGAACCATGGCACAATTCTTGCGGTAAAAATGGACACCATCTCAGTTTCATACCTGACCCAAACTACAAGCAATGATTTCCCCTCATTTTTTGGAGAAACGGAGTGTGCTGCAGTATGCTAAGCAGCTGTGGTGTTTCCTTCAGAGCTGCTTTTCCCTGTGACTGCATGATTCACATCACACTTTCAGCTCATCTCTTTGTCACCGTGGTAAGAATAGAAGTGTCACTTGCCTCAGATTTCGCTAATTTTTAACTTGAAAAGTTCAGCTTTTCTGCTCTTTGCAAATTCTATCCACTGTAACTCTTGATATTAATAGCAAGCTTCCATTAATATTGTACATTAAAACAAGCACTTTAAAGTTATTCTTATAGTTGTGTAACTTCACCTAAAAAGAACAAAATGTGCCAGTTCATCAACAGGTGTTAATCAGCACAGCTTCATTGATTTCAACTGAAACCCGTTTACATCAGCTGGAAAGCTGGCATATAGGTTTATTAAGCTAAATTATTTCAGAAAGCATTCTTCATAAAAAATAAATGCACCTGACAAAGCTTTGTCTGAGGTCAGCCAGATGGTGCATCATTTATGGCATTAATTAAGCAATCCAATATGACCAACAACACAACCTTTAAATAAGAACTGTAAGTCTTCACCTTCAGCTGTATTTAATAAATCTATGGATATATTCTATTTTCCAGTGAGTAATCACATGACAGACAGCATTTTAAAAAAAATTAATTTACTTCTGTTGTGACTATTAGCAACCTTGATTTTTTCTCTCTAATCTTATTTCTAATAGCTAAAAGCCCACATTTTAAAACACACTTTTCAAAATCACTGCTTTTTCTTCATACTCACAGATAGAAAGATTGATTGAACCACTATAAAATCATTTCAAGATTAATTTTAAATTCATAAAGCCAACTTTTTTTCTTTTTCCTCCACTATGTGTTTTTTTTTTAATGAGTCTTAAAACGTCTTAACAGAAAAGGTCTGCTTCTGTCTTAAAGAGGACAGGAATCCAATTGAGTCAGGACTTCTGTCCCAAATCTGCTTTTGTTCCTAGTAAGTTCCAACAATCACTTTATAATAAATTGTATTGAGTTTCTAATCTAGTGTTGTGTTGTTCAATAAAGCACAGACAATTGACTGTTTTTAGGTGTTGTAATAGCCTTTGTGTATGTGTTTACTTGGGAACAAATGCCATTATAATTTCTTTAGGGAATCAATATCTTCCACTGCATATGCACTGCCCTGTTCAGGATGCAGATTGCATAGAGAGAAGGGAAATTTATTGCATTGTAAATGTAGGCAGAAGGTGGTAGGTAAGCTGTAATTAAAGTTTTGCTGATAATAAAAAATGGAGGAAATAAGCAGACTCCATAGTCAGTAAATGTTAGCACTGCTGCACAATCACACCATTCTGCAGATGAAAATGCAGCACTGTGCTCTTTTTCTGCACAATTAGCCTAAGGAAGAATGGTTTACATTTAACACCCAAAAAACACTGGCATCTTGCATGCACTTTGAAAAGACTTGAACATCTCCAAATCTTTCCACCACTTGAAAATATTAAACTTTTAGATCTCACCCCTTTTGGTCTTTCAAAGCCCATGCACCGCATGTATTATTTTGAGTAGTACGGCTAGTTTTCAAAGATAAAACCACAGCAGCAAAACATCCTTCGGGAGCGCCAGAATTGTATAGCCAGTATATTTCCTATTTTTCTTTTTAAGAAGAAGGCTCTAAATAAAAACATGGGGTTGGCAAGTTATTTTAAAAAGTCAGTGAATAATCTAGTAGGAGTTTGCTTCTCAGGTAAGCAAGACACATGACTTGTGATGAACACCCACATGACTGCATTTATCAGCACCAAAGTTCATTTGACATCACGTTGCCTACTCACCTGAATTATTTCTCAGAATCGTCTGTATGCTTGACTAACCTCAGCAACTGCATCATCTGCAAATTTTCTTGCATCAGCATCTGCCCTCTACTTTCTGCAGCAGAGGAGCTGGCTAGTGGAAGTGAATAACATAATGGAGAAAAGGGCATTGGTGCACCTAACCCACATCCCCTTCTTAACGTATTAAGGCAAAGAAAAGAGGGTGTGATCAGTCAGCTCAGTCAGTGCAGTGTCCTCAGATATATTAAATGAAGGTCACACTGACAGAGCATACGTATCCCATCCAGCCAGGAAGCAGTTAATGAGAGCTCATGGACCCTTACTGACCCTGCAGTATATCTGCAGCAGATGTCAGGTGCAGAGAGGAGAGCTGAAAGGAGCAAATATCGTTCTGTTGTAGACTGACTGGGCACGTCTACACGAGGCCTTTACTGCAGTTGCCTAATTAGCTCCACAGTAAAGTCCCAGTATCTACACGTGCAATCCTATTAGTCCGCACTAAACTAAGAAATGCTGTCAGAGCTTACTACTTGTAAACACAAGTACTGTCCTGCAACGGCATTATTTAGTGCACTGCAATGCATGTGTAGAAGCCGGGGCACAATGCAGGGGCTGCCTACTGGCTAGCCCTGCACGAGAGCACCCTCATGCCCCATCCAGCCCCTCTGCAGCATGTTGAGCCAGGTAGGAGTAGCTCTGGCCTGACAGGCTGACCCAGCACCTGCCAGCCAGGGCTGCTCCAACCCAGCTGGAGTCCCAGGCGCACATATAAATGCAGCACCTGGGAGCAATAAACTCTGGCACAAATTGTCCTGGGGTTTATTCAGACACATTAATTTCACATGTAGCTATAACTATTGGGAAGAAAAGCAGAAATGGATTTCTTACTCTCTGTTAGGAGCCTTGTGGCAGCCAGGAGACTGACACCTTAGCAGTTGGATAAGTCCGCTGGTGGAAAGGATGTCCAAGCCCTAAGAGTTCAGCCAAAGGATTAGTTATTTGAAGAGGAGCTTTGAATAGAAAGGTTGGGATCCTGCCCATGGCTTATTAGATGACCTTGCACTTCACCCAGAAGCAGTCCCTTGTGGCATTAGGCAGGAAAGAAACAAGACACCTTCCCAGGAGGTCACAATACTAGCCTTCGAGCCCAGGCCATCACAGTATTAAACCCAGAACTGTACTTGGAAGAAAAGGTTTTCTTAAGCCTCTTTGCACTTATTTGGAGGTTTGCTTGTCTACCAAGTCTCATTGCTAAACTTAATCCCCAATCTGAGTGAGTGGATTAACTCACTAAGTTGATTAAGCACTCAAACTTCAACCAGCGAGGGCTGGACAAGACCCAAGGATTCTAGCTCCTCCGTCTACACCAACATACAAGCAGGCCTCACCTCCCAGACAAAACACACCATTCTCCCAATCCAGCTAAGTTCAAGCACCTCTATCCTTTTTGATATTGGGGTGAATGAGATATCCAAATTAAATCAGCTTTCTCTCTCTCTCCAACTTTTATGATTCTAGATTTAGATTGGATGTTGGGAAAAAATTATTTACGGTGAGAGTGGCCAAAATCTGGAATGGGCTTCCAAGGGAGGTGGTGTTTTTCCCTACCTTGGAGGTGGTTAAAAGGAGATTAATCAAGCACCTGGCTGGGATTACTTGACCCCAGTGCTCTTTCCTGCCCAGAGCAGCGGATCATACTCGATGATCTAATAGGTCCCTTCCGACCCTAGTAATCTATAGGGAACATGCAAGTCTTCCTAGGATATCATTAAACAGTGGCTTCAGCAAAATGTAACGTTTCCTGCAAGCATTAGTTGGGAATCTCTCTCAACCGAAATGAATCATCTACTTACAAAAAAAAAAAGAAAAGAGCCCTTCTCCAGGGCTCAGAGACAGAATGTAGAGTCAGAGCTAAAGTATCTGAATTACAAAGGGTTAATCGCAGAAAGGTGGTAAGGAGAGAAGAATCCAGCCATTAGAAATTGTCCTCTTATCTATAAGCTTTTCAGCAGGTGTGTGCTTCTTGATATGTCTGCCCCTCATCAGTAGCATCAGATACGTAGGACATGGGGAACAGGTCTGATTCCTAGCGGTCCCATACCACGCGTAGTCATTTACATACAGAGGGAATGCAAAAGCTGCCATTCTGGTGCAGCGGTTTTACACCCACTTCCTACTAGTGGAACTGAGCGCACACAATACAGGAAAGCTACAGCTCAAGCCATAGGCTTGCTTACTAATCCTAAAGTGGCATCACAGCTCAAGATAAATGGGTTGTGAGCATCTGACTGATCGAATACCAACTGCATAAGCACCAGGGTGGAAATGTCACCTCCCCGCCTCCCCCCGGACGGACTGAGCATGCCAACCAAGCCCAGCGAGACGAGTGGAATTGATGAAGACCCCACAAGTGGGGGCACACCTGTGGCATGCTCCAGAGAGCAGCTCCACAGGAGTTCCTTAAGCCTCAGCAGGAAGCCTTGTTTTTGAGAGTAATGAGTATAAGCTGGGGAAAAGATGATGTCAAGGTCAGCGGATCTGTGACTGTGACGATCAACCACCCGCGCTTTGCTTTACAGGGGAGATGCAGCAGCTGTGAAGATTACAGGAGCAGCTGTGGGGAGGCTTCACTGCTGCTCTCAGTCCCCGGGAGGGACCATTGTTCTTCTCAACCCCTGTGACCAAATCCTTGCTCAAATAAGTAGCTAGCAGGAGGCCTTCGTACCACCAGCTCTGTGGCACACTTTCTAGTCAGTAAACTCCCATGATGTCTTCATTAAAATGTTAACACAAAGAGTTTGTTTCTGGGGGCTGCATCAGCCAAAGAACAATTCTGAACAGGTTTCGTTGTGTGAGGCCTCGTGGCATGAGTATTGCATATGCTGCACTTTCAAGGCCAGGTGCTCCTCTAAGTTGCAATCCTTTAGGGCTGCAACTCCAGTTCCAAGAAGTCACGAAAAGCTTGAAATCACCATGGGAGGCCCATCCTATGGTGTAAGGAAATCCTTACTCCACTATCTCTTTCCTATCTGCCAGCTTCCAGAACATGCTCAGAAGAAAGGACTAGATGCAGTCTCCTCTGTGGCTCTGTGATCCCTAACTGTTGTAGACGTTCTTTGGCAAAATTGGCAGCTGGCATAAGCTCGAGTGGCTCACTTATATCAGGCAACCAGCAAGTTGCACAGACAGTTCAGTACCAACTTGCATTGTAGTTACTGGCCTTGTCTTGCAGAACAGTAGAGTCCCAAGGCCACCTAATACACTAGTAATACTCAGCAATTATCCCAACTATGCACATGGATAAACCAAGGCAGAGAGAGCAAAAGGCACTTCTCCACTCTCACTGGGAAAGGTTGCACCTAGAATCCAGTGGTGGAGTCTTGCTCCTAATAAAGTCAGTGGGGCTTTGATTGCCATCGGCTTCACTTGGAGCAAGACCTCACTCCAGGCCTGACCTCTGCATAGGATTACTCTGAGCACAGTATATCCATTTCCAAACGAGTCAGCCTGCACACTGAAGCCAGCCCCTTCTGCAGATACCATCATGTTCTTAACAACCCTTTGACACGTGTTAACACATTGATTTCAGTGATTGGATGCACCCGATGCATTTTTCTTTGAAGCTCTAAAGTTAATTTTTATGGTGTGCTGAGTGCATATGCAGACCTTTACAAAAGACATGACGGACAAGGTCTCTAGTCCGAGATGCTTACAGTCCAAGCTGCACGACAGGTGTAGACAGCAAGGAACTGACCCACACCAAACTCAGGAGCATGGTCTGACAAAATATTAGAAAGGAATCGCCATGATCATCATAAATAGTAGTCCTAAGTGTCCGTAGGGCAACGGCAGAACTCAGGTGTTCCATACCCATAGAGGCCCTATCCAACCTTTCAAATCTCACAGAGCTAAAATGAACCACAGGAAAACTGAAGATGGTGAAAAAATGGACTGAGCCACCACAGCGCGCAGATGTCAATAGCATTTGACAACTGAAGCAATGCAAAATCGGGTCTAAAAGAGAAAAGGATAAATGGTGCCACCACGTTGAAGAGAACTGTGTGTTCCACAAATTGATGTCAAGTTGCTGAGAAGTACTTAATAGCCAGATCTTCAGCTGGAGCAAGTCCGCTTATCTCTACTGACAGGTATCAGTAAGAGCTGTGGGTGCTGTGTGCCAGTTGTACAGCCAGTCTTTAAATCTAAAACACTGCCAAAAGAGCATCGCTGCAAATAGTGAGCAACGATTTAGAAGACCGGGGGAGAGGAGGGGGAACAAACCTTGTTCTCCCATCCCTTTGGTTTCTTCCAGTTCCTTTCATGACTTCACTGGTCTTTGCAGGATCATTTCTGTCCTCATACCACATTTGGGATTACTCACCACCGATTAGCCAATAAAAATATAGCTGAGGCATTAAATCTATCCCCAGTTAACCCAATGTCTTTAATAATAAAAGAGATTTTGCACAGGGGATAAATACCGTATCTCATTTCCTGACTCTCACAAGTCTCCTGTCACTCCACACTTATTAATACTGTTACTAATATACTGCTCCCAGTTAGCCTCTAAAATAGTTCAGTTATTACTATTAATTCACCAATAAAATGTGGCCTCACAATGCAATAAAAAGGGCTTTGTCACTTATTTGGTTTACCAGTGACATCCTTATCCAAGTTCCTCTCTTAATACCAGTGTTAAAAAAACAAATGTGTTTGGCAAGCCAATTAAACAGACACATCCGTTCACATTACAGATGTTCCTGAAATCCCCCCAGACATGTATTAATGATTGATGACACAGCCAGATGGCAATTCCTTTAAATTGAAGGCTGGCTGGGTGCTCTGAGACCAGTGGCAAGGAAGGATTTTAGGTGGAGACACTGGTATTTGAGGGGGAATCGTACCCTCTTTTCCAGGAAAACTGTCAAACCCCTGAATGGCTGGAGCCCAACGGGGCTCCCAATTTATGCCGTAGAACAGTGGAGGCGGGGCTATAGCTTTCAAACAATAGCCTCACTGGGAACTAGTTATGTTGTCATTTATTACACAGCGGGCGGGTCTACACGTGCATTGATGTGCTTTTCCTAATGCGCATTAAAGTTAGTACCTCCAATGTGAGGTACTAAATAAACGTGCATCAGGCTGCCCTAATATGCAGCCTAAAAGCACACATTTTTAAAGTGATGCTTAATGTGCAGTAGCCTATTTTACTACGCATTAGCATCATTGCACAGTTTTTTATGTGACACTTTAATGTGCAGTAAAATAGGCTACTGTGCATGAATGCACATGTGTACATGCACCCAGAGACAAGACTGAAAATTACAAAGCAGTGAAGGCGATCTCATCCAATGGACACCCTGGGGGATATTTTCAGGTGGATGAAGTGTAATTGCTAAGTTGGAATGGGATGCAATGGCCCAGTTCTCTCCCACAGGGGACAAATGGCTCCCTCTGAAGCTTAGAGTTATTTATATCCTGTAGCAGGATGATCTGGCCTCTCTGCAAACACATGCAAAAAAATGCCAGCCAAGCTTTAATGACTGCTAGTGTTTTGGGACTTGGATTTTTGTCTTGCATCCCAAAGACACCCCCAGCTGCCCCACATTTCCTAGCAGCCTGCTGCTTGGGCACAGGTTCCTTTCAGCGCTAGGCTGGAACGGCACCACATACTGAATCAACGACACCAGGTTTTGCAGCATTGTCTTTTCTGATGCTCTTCCCTTGCAACTTGGCACAGTCTGTCTCAGGCAGTCAGATTTGATGGGACCCCAGCAGAAGGGCAAAGAACCAGCACAGACAGTGGTGCCAGACACCTTCACGCACAGGATGAATTCGCTACGTTCGGGATTCTGCGTCAACCGCTAAAGAGACATTGGAAAGGCATGCTTGCATCGGTGGAGGATCTGACCTAGGCTACACGAACAGGTTAATTTCCTGATGCAGAATCACTAATTACCAAGAAGCTGTTGTGTGTCTGTGCAACACTGGCCTCTAGTGGAAAGAATTCATCAGACCAGCCGAACGGTTGCTCCGTTTCCTCTGGCTCCCTGTCATTTTGGAGCCTAAGGTCACAGGAATCCTATTTCTGATGCTGCCAGCACGGTTCGCTATGCTATATATGTATCACCCACGGCCTGTTGCAAAGTATCATTGCGCTTTGACTTTGCTTTGTGTTTACTCAGTATGGGTAGCAGTAAAAATGCTTTGCACAAGAGAGCCATTGAATTAATATGAGCAGATTTATCGTGCAGCCTTTTATAATCTTTCTTATACACTCGGCTCAAAAACTCTAATGCATATATTAGGAAAACAGATTCTGACAGAAATATTGTGAGGGGCTCCATAAATATGCCAGTGCCTGTCTGCAGCACAGGAAACCCAATGACCTTTGAAAAGGGGTGCATTTAGCTTTTTGCAACTCTACCTACCTGCAGAGGCAGGGCCCCCAAACAAGGCATCCTTTCTACAATTACAGCCCCTGGAGCTTTCCGGGAATAAAACAGCTGACTCACAGGTGCTACAAAAGACTGATGGCAATTTCTAGGGACACAGGAATGGAATAATAGTACGAAGCAGTGGCTGGTAGGCATGCAGCTATTATACCAGCGTATCTCTGGCTTCTGTAGAACTTAACGACCTAAGGGAGACTATTGCTGCGCTAGGGAGGAGCTATTAATGCCAGGCACAGCATTAAATCAAATGAAAGTTAAAGTACAAATTCCAACATTTTTCCCCCTTCTCCCCCTCCCCAAAAAACCCACAGCTGCCAATAAGAGAACTTTTTTTTTTTAATATGGTGCTAAAAATCTCTTGATTTTAATGGAGGATTTCTCATTCTGCCACCGTGTGCCTCCTGTTCCTCCTGACTCAGTTTTCCAGTTTTGAATCCCAATTCCTTTTTTCCTTTAAAAGCCTTATTCTATCAAAATGGGAAGCCTGCATTATTTTTGCCTATAAAAGGATTTGGGCTGAGAAGCTGTTTGGAAAGGTAATTAAGTGATCACATAGTTTTCACTAATATGGAGCTCCTAGATATTAACATACGAAGGGTGTGAAATGGACTGCATTGGTTTTGTCTTTTAGGATCTAATTCTAAGCCCACTGAAGTCAATGGGCATCTCTCCACTGAATTCAATAGACTCTGGATCATGTTCTAAGTGGATTGACTTCTCTTCCTGGAAAGGTAGGAGCAGGCCAAGTTAGGTATTGACAATGTTTTATCAATTTTTTTCACTGGATGCTACTGTGGTCAACTCTGTCTTGAGCCGGACCGGGTACGATAATAAAAGCTGGCACATGCTGTGTGAGGAGCCTTGCTAACATTTCTCTTCACATTTTCCATCGTGCATCTCAAAATGGGACAAATGACTAATTTCAACAAGGGGATACCTGTTCCGGTCCATTCAGTCAGAGACAAGGATAACGGTAAAAAAAAGAAACAGACAAATTCTAAGTCACTCGGAGACCGTGGGCATGACACTTTCTTAATGCAGTTGGCTCTTTGAGGTTCAGGGTCACGTTCTTTCCCCCCTGCATCTTCCCCACTGTCCAGTCACCTGGGAAGACAGCAAATGCAGACTGCTGGAGGCAATGGCATTGGCAGTCAACGTGCTAGCAGATAATACAGCTGAGCAACTCTAAGGTAAAAAAGATAGCAATCTCTAATTAGTGGTTCTAGACAGAAAGCAGTTTCTAACTTCTGATTTCCTTGGTGTGAGTTTAACTGCTGGAGATAATGAACATAGGACCAGACCCAGACTTGTTAGATATTGAATATTCAAGGATGGGATTCTTTACCAGGCAGAAGTGAGCTGGGGGTTGCAGGAGACACATACAGACTTGGGAAGGAAAGTCCAATGGTAAAAAGAATCCTTACATGAGTCTGTCTTTCTCAAGACAGGGACACAATGATATAGTCCAACATATGTACAATCATATATACATACACAACATATATGCAATGCAAACCAGCTCATGCATTAAAAGTATGCAAATCAGGTAATGACTGCCACACTATGCATTATCCTAAAACAATAACTGTTGTGCAAGATGCTTTTCACTACTTTAGACAATCAGGAGAAATTATAAACTGCAGACCGGATTGTTTATAATATACCCATAATGCTATGATCAAATCTACAACAGCAGTCAAAGTTGTACGGACAGGTTAAGCTTTACCTTAAAGATGAACGGAAATATTAAGAGGGCAAGTCATTGAAAAAATAGGTCCCTGCCAACTTCTTTTACACCAGTGTACATTCAGAGTAACCTCAAGGAAGCCTGCTACTGAGTGAAGGAAGAATTTGACCATATGCTTCTAGACACGTAACATCCTTAATAGTTTTTTAAACTAGTCCGTAACCAGTGACCTTTAAACAGCTGTATTCATTGTTTGTAATTTCTTTTTAAAATGTTTTACAGCTTGTCTAATTAACCGAAAATTATTTGTACCCAATTTAGGTCCAGAGCAAAAGTCAAATGCTGTCACGACTGTACTGCAAAACATTGTCTTGATGGCAATAATTGTTTTGCTTACTCTGTGTTTTATACTAGATCGGTCACTGTTTTTCAGGTGCATGCCACAGCTGAAAGTTTCCTAGAGGTGAGTGCCCTTGTATCTTTGAAGAAGCCAAAACATGGCAAAATAGCATTTCCCTGTGACCAGCCAAGATACCAACTTCCCCAAGACATGACCCCCAGCAAAGTATCAGCACAAATTATTTCTCAATTCAGACCCTGTAAAGAAGATACTTGACATGACAATATAGTTGAAAGTGCTGTGTACAGACTTCTGTGATAACAAAGACAAACCACTTACAGTCTTTACATACTTGCATATAACTCACAGAGCACATCCACACGTGTCACTATGGAAGTACTGAACCATGGCGCTATAACAGCCCCTACTATGCCATGCATGCGGCACATGATTATTTTTAGTAGCTACTTTGCGTAGCAGCACACTATAGCAGGGGAGCGCATTGCTACGCTGAAGTAGCTGCTAGTCACATACAGACCCTGCATGGACACTACACTGCTTCGCGTGTGGTCATGCACACCATAGTGTAACAAGGGCCGGGCAACCAGAGCATGAGCCCTGGATATCCAGTTAGATGGGGCATGAGAATGGCAATCATCCCTCCTCCCAGCACAGCTGCTACTGTTCTGCCGCCCAGCGCACAGACCCGGGTGGTTACACCTCCAAGAATTCACTCCCATTTGCAGGCCATGCTATCAGAGCAGTATAAAGGGACTTCAGTGCTACGAGCAGGCTAGTAGTGATGTAACAAGACTAAGTGTTTCTATTGCTAAGGAATAATTACCAGATGTGTTTCTTCCAAAGACTTGGTCTTGCAGGAGACACCACTTCTAAAATTAAACACACCAAACTAAAGGAGCATTGGGATGATTTCAGCAGAAGTAAAAGCTAGGCAGCATGAAACTCCCTCTCCAACTTAAACTCACCCTCACACGCACACACTTGCCTTTTTACATCTTATATCATATAACCTGCCCACGAGGAAGGATAAGCATTGGAACAGGCCTACCTAGCAAAGTTGTGAAATCTCCATCCCTGGAAATTTTCAAGAGCAGGTTAGACAGACACTTGGCTGGGATGGTTTAATCAGGGTTGATTGCAAATTGAGCAAGGGGTCGGACTAGATGGCTTCCTGGGGCACGTCCAAATGAATGCACAACTGCATTTCCCCAGGGACAAACAGCAGTGGCACATAATTGTGCCACTGGTACTTGTCCCCAGGGAACACCTTTATACACATACTCTGACAAGCGGCAAGTAGGTGGGAAAGGGGAGGCTGGGGCCAGCCTAGGTGCAGCCTTACCCGGGGTCCTGCTGGAGCTCCAGTAGCAGCAATCTGGGCATGCGGAGCTTGATCGCAGCTGAGTGCGGCTCTGGCCAGCCATGCTCTGGTTTTGGGTGGCGCACACACCACCCCACTTTCTTCTGGCACAGGTTTTTCTGACACTGGGATCTCCTAGTGTCAAAAAAAACCACTGCACTGCAAATTAGCAGCGCCACGTATGCCTCCATGTGCAGCACGTGTAGTTTGCAGCACCACGGATAGGCTTGAGGTGCTGCAAACCACACGCGCGCGCTTGTGGGTACATGCCCCTGAGGTCCCATCTAGCCCTGTTTTACTATGATCCTATTCCCCTATGTGCTGATCACCTTTGCCAGGAAAGACAATTTGCTACTTCAGATTTTGGCAGGGTTTTTAATGTGTATGGTAAGAAAAAAGGGGTGAGGGAGGGGGACCCATGTAATCACATCCAAATTGTGTCACATCATAGCAGAACTTTCTGAAGCTTTCTTGATCCCTCGCTAGCTTTTAGTGCTCAACAGCTGGTCTCCCAGTGATGTGCACATGCCAGCTATATCCATCTCTTTGTTGGTCATCCTCTGCTATGACGTTCTGCCACCAGTGACCCCGTAATGGGGATAACCTTGAAAAAGTGGCCGAAGCAGGAAGCTCCAAAGGACTCTGTAAGTCTTTAGTAACATTAAAGGGGTTAGATGATGTAGATCCAAGTTTTAAAAAGGGATTCAATTTGTTGCAGGACCTTGAATTGCAACTGGTTTGGCAATTTTGAAAGCCTGCATGAAGACATCATTTCCAATTCTAGCAAAAGTTGGATATGAGAGGAGACGTCCTCCAACTCTGCTCCTGTAAATTCAATGCTGATTAAAAACAAAAACAAAACAAAGGAGTGGGACCTAGATCAGGGACAAGTACAATTGGGCAGAGAGGGAAACTGTAACCTTTGATGAGTGACAATTGAGGTGATATAGATGCATGCTAATGTGAAAGGTTTGAATAATTCATGCTCAAGGTTCAAGGTAAAAAAGAGTTTAACCTGATAATATCTTTCTTGTTGTACTATCTTGCTGGCCTCAGGAATATTGTCACGAAGAACTCAACTCGGAGCTTAGCTGGTAATTCATTCAGGGGTATTTCAAATCAACGCGCAGCTCACAGGTATCATAAGATACAACACAAGCAGAATAGGCTGGCTAACCTTTTTTCAGGCCTCTACCCTGGTCCTCCAGGTGTTTCAACATGTTTATTTTTTCATGGATTTTTTATTGCAAGTTTCATTTCTACCTGGAAATTAAGAAACTCCTTTTATACAACTGTAAAATTCACTGCTCCTTCTCCAATTACACTCTACTCCCAAGAGACTGGCAAAAATACTGAGTAAGAAGAGTCCAGTTCTAGAGCCATATGATCCTATTTGGTAGCAGTAATTCTGCCTTGGACTCTACCTCGCTATAAAAAAGTCTGATGGGCAAAAATGATGAAAACTGGGCATTGTTAAGCTTTACTGGACTCAAAATGGGAGGGAAGGTCCAAATGCAGAGACTTTAATCCTGGCTCTGTGACGATGGGAGATCATTGAACAACATCTTCCCCTTTTCTAGAAAGGGACCACTTATGATTATGGGACCTTGGGAAGGATACAAAGGCCAATCAGTGGGAAAGGTGAGCTCGGGACTCGAGATTCCCAGTCTCCTGCGTGGCATTTAATTCCCTCGACTGTGCTGCTTCCAGGAGCTAGCACCACCACCGCCTTTCAAGGAAATTACTCTTCTCCTTCAGAAAGCAGACAAGATATTGATCATAAATTTCCACAAATCTCTACCAATCCATGAAAATGATGCCATTTTCCTCAGGTTTCACAAAACTGAAAGCAAGCACATTTTTCTTGGGAATGCTTTCTGCTTGCTAATTTCATCCAACCTTTGGCAAAAACAAGGCAAAAAGCTTAGAATTGTCAGGTTACATTTTTGTCACGTGGTTTTACGCTGTTAAGCCCATTTGTAGCACTCATTTTAATTTTCAAGTGAACTTACTTCTTACGACAGAGGCCCAATTAACCAGTCCTCTGGGGGAAGCTCTCTATTCCTCCGCAGACAGGAACAGTCTGGACAATCACCAGAGTTATTTTTAATGGCATAACAGCGTGTTGATACAAATTCCATTTTCACACCGCCCTTAAAATGATACAGAAAATGACAAATGCATTGATATAAACAGGGAACTAAGAGTCATCCGCTTTGGGAAAAACTTTTCTCCTCCTCGTTGGGCTGTAGGTCAAATGGGCATGACAGATTAGCACCATAAATATCACACAAGTGTGGATATTATCTAAATCAAGCACGCTTGTGCTATTTAAAAAGAGAGAAGGGAGACCCGCTTGTTCCAAGTGCTGTATATAACAGGAAGTCTGTTTGCCTATGGTACTAGCTTTTTGGTCTCTTTTTTTTTGTAATCTGCAGATCACTAAATGCATTACAAAGATTGGCAAATTCCAGATTTATCCCAGGGGAAAATAACGTTTCATTCAATCTGTTATTTAAGTGATTGCTTCTATAGCAGCTATATATCAGCAACCCCCGTAGAATTCAATAGGAGTTTTATGAATGCAGCTGCTATATAAGCAAGCTCTGAAAACCAGGAATACTTGTCTATGGCTCCTTTTCTTCCGCTTGTGAACTTCGCATCACCTTAGACACCTTATCAGTGTGCCGCATAATGGTGACGTGTCTATCTCCTGAAAAGACTGGCTAAGTTCATTTAAAGCTCCTAATGCTCTGCATAAAATACTGCACTGTGCACCCATGTGGAAGGCCAATTTTCATCAGTCAAATATTCAGAGAAGTCAGGCTATTCCTTATAATAAAAACTCACAGTAATCAAATCCTCAACTAAAAACCATGAGATAAATTTTGCCATGTGGCAACACATAGACCGCAGACCTTTACTGGAGATAAGCATAGCACAAATGCTCCCAAATATGCTGTCAACTGCTGTCAAATGCTGACTTTGCTCATCTATTGCAAACAGTTGCACATTATGAGATATTTTCCCATTTATTATACCTATTTCCCCCTCTTGCTTTCAAGAATCCCGAAGTACTTTTACAAAGAATAACCAGACCTCAGGTCTCTGTTAAGTGAGGACCAGTGGAGGACTATTCAGTTAATAGCAGATCTGGGAATAAAGACCCCTCACTGATACCTCCCCTGCAACGCCAATAGTTAAAAATCTGTACCAGACTGCTAAAGGCCATCAATATAAAGCAAAGTGGACCAAACTACTAGTGAAAAGGGTGATTTTGGCTTCTTAGGAAGCCACTGGTGTGTGTTACAAGTCCCCTTCTACTCCAAGCTGGGTGCGTCTATATGCGTATTTGCTGCAGCACCAGTTTACTTGTGAGTAAATTACTCGCAGGTAAATGGTGCCAGGCAGGCAACTACACATGCAGGGAAGCAGAAGCAGATTTGCTGCCAATCTGCTCCGGCTCACTAGGAACCTGCAATGGGCCCCTGCCACCACCGGGGGGAGGCAGCGTGAGACAGCACGTGGCAGCGCTCTCCTCCCTGCACTATGGCTGCTCCAGCTCCTGCCCCTGGCAGTGATGAGCAACACCCGGGATTCCTGCTGGCTGCCGCACCAACTGCCATCTGGTCCACAGCCATCTCACCCCTCCCAGCTCCACCATATACAGCGACTGCCTTCCAGGCCACCACACACCATCCCAGGGCCACTGCCATTCACCTGCCACTTCCACCCCATCCTCCTGGCCAAACCCCAGCGGGAACGGCAACAATGGGCTCCAGGATGTCACCGCTGGCACCGCCCTTGCCCTCCTGGACCTCTAGCCCCACTGCCTCTGGGCCCACGGGGCCAGCCAGGACTGATGGCAGCACATTGTCCAGCACACTGGGCTGACAGGCAGTGGCTGGAGGCCTTCCACATGATCTGGGCCACCTTCCAGGGTCTCTTGGAGCAGCTCCAGCCCCACCTGGAGTGGAAGCATACAGGCACATGGCTGCCCGTCCCCATGGACACCTGGCTGGCCATGCCTGCCAGTCTCCAGTACATCAGCCACCTGTTTGGTGTGGGTAAGGCCACTGCCAGGGAAGCCATCCTGGAAATGTGTGGTGCCCTCCAGCACATGCTGGTGGACACCATGCTCCACATGCATGACCCCTTGGCAGTGGTGGCGGGGTTCTGTGCCCTGGGATTCCCCCAGTGCATCAGGGGCCTGGACAGCATCCCCCTCACCTGACCACCCCATGGAGACCGCCCCTCATGGCCATGACTGGGGCTGCGGAGCTGGCACAGAAAGCACTAGACTGGGCTTCCCGAGCTGCTGGTGGAGGATGGAGCCAGGGAGCTCAGCAGGATGGGCTGCTGGACACCCAAGGGGCCCTCTCCTCAGTGACATGTCACCAGAGGTGACAGACTAGGGCAGGGGCTTGGGCAGGCCACCCATGCTCCTATAGACAATACAGCTGCAGCCTTTGTTCCTAAGAACAAGGATGTCTGTCAGTTGCTGCATAAAGGGCATGGATTTATGGGCACAATTGTGGACAGTGATGGTGACCATGATGCCTGCAGGGCTTTGACTTCTATGAGGTTGTGTCCGCATTTGTCTGACAGCACCTCATAGACATGGGCGTTGAAGCGCCCACCCTGCTTGAACTGGCACTGCACCTCCACCTCACCCCACAGGGCCCACAAGGTCACCAGTCTCCTCCATGGACCAGTTGAGGCCCTGGGTGGTGGGCACGGGCATGGGCTTGGCCACAGATGAGGAGGACGCCATCATGTGTCCCACGCTGGCTCTCTGGGGTCCCATGCAGCTGTCCCTGTGCTGCCAGGCCTGGACAGCTGCCTGCAGGAGCCCGGCACAAGACTGGCAGCTGCACAGCAGAGGCAATGCCCTGCAGTGCCTGCAGGCTCAGGGCAGGCTGCTGGGGGTGGGCTGAGAGCAGGTGGAGCTGGTCCGGGCAGCCAGAAGCTGCCTGCAGCTGGGCCTGGGTCCTGGCAGGTCTGGTAGGAGCCTGCTGAAGCCTGCAGGCCTGGACAGCATGGGCCTTGCAGGTATGTGGCAATGCGGTGCCAGGCTGCAGTGCCGTGGGGCAGACAGATTAAAGCAGCTAGCCTTGGTCCTACCCACGGGGACACAGGGGCCTGCAGTACCCTCAGGCTTCCTGCTGGTCTGCCCCAGGGCTCAAAATGCCTGCAGGCTTATATAGGCATGGGGCAGGGGCTGCTGTAGAGGCAGCCCAGCCCAGGGGCAGGAGAGGCTCCCAGCCTGGAGCCCTGGGGCTAGCCTGAGGCTGACCCCCTAGTAGCAGGGCTGACCTAGGAGCAAAATGTTCCTGGGTCATGTCTACACGTGTGTAACTACACAGTAACTAATCACATGAAAATTTGCTACCTGCATTTGCAGGTAGCAAATTTATTCACAATTAAGCATTTTTACTGTACAGTAAGCATGCGCATGTATAGATGCACATGTTTACTGTGCAGGAAACTACACTCCTGTACAGTTAAGCATCTTGTATAGATGTGCCATTTGCGTTGTAAGAACCTCTAGCCATGGAGCAAATGTAATGCTGCAGTATTGGCGCATCCAAGTTGACATTCAGGGCAGTTTAGCCTTTTACACCAGTTAGGCCTACCGTGTGGGCCTTTTGATAAACGGGAGACTATCTGGACCTAGGAGTAGAGAGACAAGGCATTTGTGCTGATCAGAAGTCAGGGGGAAATGACCTTGGAAGCTACCTAGTATTATACATACCTGTTAAGTTTGCTGATTGCAAAGCTGTATAGAGGGACTGACTGCAGTCGCAGGCTTCTCCAGAGCGGGATTAAACCATTCTCCATAAAAAACGTAAACCTCAGAGAAAGGCGATGCGTTCATAGCTAAACCTCCTTGAAACCCTCATCTCTCATTGTTCCACCCTTTTGGTGATGCTGTGTCACTGGACAGCTTTTCGGTCTAATCATGTAACACATGTCCCTACTTCAATAACTCTGTCAAATCCATTTTTCAGCAATGGATAGACACATGAGGAATGGGATTCCTAAAAACTGTCAGAACTAACATCAGAATAACTGACAAAATGCAACATGTCACAGCACTAGCCAATGGCGGGAGTCTTTGCTGCCCACTTCCCAAAAGAAGTCATTTTCCAGCGAGAAGGTCCTAACTGAATTCTAAATTATAATTCCATTTTTACGCAGTGCTGCAGAAAAGTGGACACTGAAAAATTATCTGACTGGGAGCCTAGCAATAGAAAACCATAAATCTTCTTGGCAGTTATATAGTTTTATTGTGAGGTGGTGCTTATGGGAGCTGCTGTTAACTAACGGATGCATAAGTTTGGCACTGTAGCTTTTAGGTACTGAAGTCAGTAGGTGCAATGACTATTGATTTGACTGCAGCGTTCCCGTGTTGTATTTACTGTCTTCTCTCGAGTGAGAGAGAGAAGCAGGCTTGAAAGACTGTCACACCCAAAGGTCAGTCCGGGACCCAGTGAAGGATTTAGAAGGGGGTCCATGTGAGTAAAACTGAGAAGCCTGGCAGCAAGAACAGCGAGAGGTTATTTATTCTTTATTAAACACGCAGCGAGCACACCCACATGAACATAAATAGGAAAATATAGCACATGACACCAGTGGATTTTTTTTTTCAGGGGACTGAAAAAGATGCAAAGTGGGAAACGTGAATACTTCTCCATGTTCATTGGCAGATCAATCAGCAAACACTGGAACAAATGGAAGTAAAATAGGTTACACAGACCCTTGTCGCAGTCCCAGTTTCGGGCCCTCAAAGAGCATATATGTGCACACTCATAACTGAAATCATCTACAGGATTTTACTGAACATTTTAGGGGAAAGTCTCACATGGTACGAACCACCTTTTTCAAGTCTCCAGAGCTATTGCAATCTATACCATCAGTGCCCTTAATTATGTAATCAATGTTTGTTTGTAATTGGATATCTCATAGCAAATTTTAAGTTACTTTCAACTCCTTAAGTGATTTTATAACTAGCTTTCAGATACAACACTGAATGAGTCAAAGTGTTCACCATAGAGTTCCTGGTATTTGAAGCCAATAAGAGAAGCTGTAAAAGTCTTGATTTGAGGCAATCATTCCAGAAATATTTTTCCAGCAAATCAGTAGCACTTCTACAAGTTTAAATGGATAGAGCTAGCAAGCAAAATCTAGGTTGCTTTGGTTGAATTTTGGTGATCAAACACTTTACAGAGTGGCTAAAACAAAAGGTCTTAGGGTGTTTGCCCTGATGATGCTATTCTTACTAATCTAACTCTCCTTCTTCTATTAAATCACGGTGGTCTCCACCACATCACTGATCACGTTAGAATGAGAACATAATTGACCGAGGAACCGCTCATGTATGGAAGTAATACCGTCACAATTTGGCCCTAATTTGGGTTTTATTTACAGATTTCAGCTCCTGAAAAGTCTCTGCAAGTCCCTATTATCACAATTCCTGTTCTGCACCAGTCGCACAGTTAATGTTTGCACTGAAGTCAAGGGGACTCTTTCTGAAGAGGCAGGAATGAAGACTGGACCCCTGGACGTTCTTTCAAATGTACAAGCAAAGGCGGGTAAGAGATATTCCTGAAGCCAGATTTGCTTTATTCCCAGGGAATGGGGGGAAGTGCACTTTGTAATGATATCTACATAATGATATGCAATGCACAGTGAATTTCTTGTTAACAAAAAAATGTTTTCTCCTTCCCAGTGAAAACAGGCTGTTCAGAGCAGCAGGCAGCTTCCTCTACCCTGCATCCTTCCACCTTCCAAACCCTGCATGGCGCGGTGGAGGATGAAGCCCAATACCTCGTGCTGAATACTCTGGATTTCAGCCAGCAGAAGCACAAGCACACAAGTGTTTATAGCTCCATGGCAGGATCCAGACCATACAAATTAAGTATCTGATCCTGCAGAGAGCCCTGCCACTGCTACCCCTGTCATACAGTGCTCCGTGTTAATCAGCCAGGCTGCATGCTGATAAAACTATTTGCAGTTGAAGTCAGCTATTCACACGCAGGAGTATAACCGCTTTCAGAATCAGGTGCTTTAAAAGATGAGATACATTCTACCCCTTTTTCTGCTCACTGGTTTACCTGCTTCTGACCCTAGCGTTTCTTTAATCACTGCCCAATTGGCACACAGTTCCCATAGCAAGTCCAATTGAAAAGAGTTCATCAGAATGGCATTTCTAGTAGTACAAGCTTTCAAACATGCCTGTGAATGAATTTATACAAAGAAACGGGATCCTGAACCACCAAGATCTACCATAGACTTTGACCTAACATTTGGTTCTTTAAAAACACATAAGAGAAAGTCTGCACATACACAACAAGAGGGGCCCAAAGGATATCATCATTCAAGACAAAAATAGTGTCAGAGTTTATTTTTGATGGATAGGGCTTCCAGTCAAGACTATATTACCATTTTATATATTTTATATTCAGAGTTGAAAAGCATGAATTTATTTGGAAAACATCTATGAAAGCGTACTGGTTATTTGGGTATAAAAATCAATTCCCGGTATAATTTTAATGGAAATAAACTAATTTCATTTTGGTGCCGAATATATATGTTCTCATAGCCTGCAGACCATTTCTATGGAAAGCAAGAGTATCTTGCACAAAACAGCTATTTGTCCTCTACAGAACAATTTCAAAAATGCATCTGAAGTGAAATATTGCATCCCGGCAAGCTCAAAATCTGTATAATGTATTTTATTTTAAACAAATAATAAACAAGTCCATTAAAAGAAAGTCAAGGAATGATGGTAGACAAATAGAGCATTTCTAGGCTTTGCTACAAAATTATCACTTTTATGGCATATGAGGATTTCTCCAGTGTCGTTGCAACGCCATGAAAATACGAAGTGTTCAATTTTACCACTGACATATGCAGATATAAATAGAAAACGTTGTTCATTTCTAGGTTTTAGTAGATGCAAACAGTTAAGGACTTCATTCTGCAAGATGCCAGATATCTTCATCTCACACTGAATTCAATACTCAGTCCCCAATTCAGTGAAACACTAAATGTGTGTCTAATTTTAAAGACATGCTTAACTGCATTCTACTCCAGAAAGCAAATGCTTAACTTTCCCTATCTACCTAAGCCTAATGACTCACGGTGCTGACCATTTCAAAGGGCTGTGGAATTACCGGATTATACAGCAGCCTTATCAGTAGAGTTATGGTACTACTCTGTATACTTGTTTTTATTATTATTAAAACAGTACTAAAAGGTTAAGGGTGAAAGCATAGCCCCTTAAAGCCATTTGACTTCAACAGACCACCCAAAGTTTATTAAACATAAATATAATATTCATGGATATAGAGGAAACTAAAAGGAGGTGGCCTTCATTTATGAGCTATAATATACGGTAAAGGGACATTGGCTTCCTGTTGAAGCTGTAGTAATTGTATTAAAATTTATCATTTTAATCAAGTCCATGCATTACTTTTTCTCAAAATGTACTTTCCAGATGAGTGGAGCTCTCTCCCCCTTCCTCATATCTGGATTGGCAGAACTTGTACAGATGTGCTGAACTGCAAAGTCCACTAGGTCACAGCCGAGGTCTTCCCCAAAAGTATCCTGCCTGAATTCTGTGGGACAGGTTGTCAGTTCTTAGAAGAACAGGATCAGGCCTCATTTGGGGGCTAAAATAGGATCCGCTCCCTGTCGCAGCCTATTTATTATCACAACATTTGCAGGAGACAACAGTAGAAAGATTTTTGACCAGCAAAGCAGAGGAAAAAGCCAAGATAGTAAGAAAGCAGTTCAGTCTCAGAACACGTGGATCCTTCCCTCCAAATGAAGTCACTGACAAAACTCTCACTGACTTCCCCGGTGAAGGATCAGGACTTTATAAAGCCTGCCACAATTGGTTTTCTAACATAAACCTAAGGTGTTTTATCCTCATTTTCAGTAAAGACATATAGTAAGCCTAAAACATGGCTAAAACCCATCACACAACTCTTTTAAAAACTGAAAGGACATAAATCATAATAAGAGGTTTCCCCCTCTAATGCAGAACCGCATCTGTGCCAACTTCCATTATGTTTTGACATATGATCCAAATGGAAGGCTAATAATAAATGCCCATCCCAGTCATTTGACTTTATTAGTGTTATCTTAAAAACACACAAGCTATACATTCAGAATGAAAGGATTATTGCACAGAAGCCTGTACCATAGCAACTGGTTTATCATTTCTCCCCTTTTTACTGTTATTCAAACAAAAAACAGATAGAGAAAAGGAGTAATACATATGCTATCCTTGCAATGCTATCAAGCACAGCTATGGTAAATAAAGCAAAGAGCAAGCACAGCATTTCTAAAGTATTAGCTGCTTGCTTTTGCAAGTCTAAGAGGCATAAAGGATGAAACAAGGAAAAAAATTTTCAGCTCTTCGTATTCTTCCAAGCTTAACCAATGTATTCTGGCTCTAAGATAATTGCAAATATTGCTATTGTTCAGGCCAGGGAGGACAAAATACAGCCTGCGGGCTGGATCCAGCCCTCCAGCTCATTGGATGCACCCCATGGGTGGGTGTCTGCCACGCTGCTCCACACAGGGCTGAGCCGCACCCAGGGTAGCTTGTGCCACACTCTCGCCCATCCCGGCCCCAACCAGTGCACAGCTTCCTGAGGGGGCTGCTCCTGGTGCAGCTGCAGCCACCCAGGTACTGCTTGGCTGCCCCTGCCTCCAGCTACTCCTCCTCCTCCTGCCCCTGCTGTGCTGCTCCCAGCAGCAGGCAGTGCGGGGTAGCCATGAGGATGTGTGCCAGGGACCACGTGCCCAGCCAGGTGTGGGGAAGTTAGCTCCTGCCCCAGCTTGTGGGACTCCAGCTCCAGCTCCCGGCCACCTTCCACCCACCCACAGGGGGCGGCTCATTGCGCCGGGTGGGCAAAGTGGGTGGAAGTCTGCTAGAAGCTGAAGCCCCCATGATGGGGCAGGAGCCACTCAGCTGCCATTTCTCTCCTGCCTGACTGGGCGTGTGTCATCTGGCATGCATCCCCATGGCTTCCCTGCACTACCTGCCGCCTAGTGCAGCAAGAGGAGGAGAAGGAGGATCTGGTCAACTGCAGCCACCCTGGGAGCAGCCCCACCAGGAAGCTGTGCACACAGGCTGGGGAAGGTGTGAGCATGGTGCAGGCTGCCCCAGGATGAGCAGGCAGGGCTCAGCCCAATGCAGAGTGCTATGAGGGCAGTCACAGACCAGATGGTGGAGGCGGACCACACCACCCGGGCAAGCTCTGCTGCACATACCCGCTGTCTGTCTCTGCCTCCCCCCAACCCCAGGCAGATCCTGGGACCTAGTACATGGGCAGCCCACCACACACACACACGTACAACCCACCTCCCACACACACCCCACATGCGCCTCCCACCCATCCTTATATGCAGGCCCTAACCTCTATCCCTCTCCCACAATATACAAGGTATAAGATTTTATTCTGAGCTATAATGCAATCGCCTCTATATACACTACTCAAAAAAAACCATAAATCGGGACAAAATTATTTTATGAACTATATTAAACTATGTTATAATAAATGTTTGATTTTTAGTACATGAATTGTTTCTATCTATAATTTGTTAAAATGACATTTTCTGAAAGATCTGATGTGTGCAGTCCTTGACAGCTCACCAAAACTCATTAAGCAGCCCTCCAGTCAAAATAATTGCCCACCCCTGATTTACACCCCGTAGAGCCAGAAGCATGCTGGCAGGTGCAGATGAGATCCCTGCCCTGAAGAGACCGCAGTCCAAGGAATATTTATCCTCACCACTTCCAGATGGCTGAGGGAAATACAGAGAGGCTAACAGCATTATGAAAAGAACTGGGTGTCTGGTTCTACAAGAGCTCATTTCTGCTACTAACCCTGTACAAGTGACATTACTCAATCCAGTATTATCTAGAGAGGTTCACCAGGTACTTCAGTGGCTTGATACCTTTAGGTGGCTTATTCAAGAAACCGTTATTCCAACGGCAAATTTTTCTCATCTCAGGAGTGCCACCAGAACCAATGGGATTACTCAAAGGAATAAGGGTATCTCAGGTGTAAAAGGTTTTCACAATGAGGCTATTAGTTTCTTTGCTCCTCTCCATTACCCATTCATGAAATGGGCATAAATATAGTTAGCCACCTTGGAGCTCAATTTTAGCACTACCTTGCAGAACAAACAGATCCACTGAAGACAACAGGACTAATTTCTGCATAATGTTATATTCTACATGAGTAAAAGTGGGGCAGAGTTTGGCTGCTTGCAACACAAGCAAGAACAGAATTTGCTTCAGTATTTAGAAAGCACAGAGTATGATATGAATGTTCGGCAGATTTTTCTCCAGAAAACACAAGCAGCTACATAATAACTTTGACTCTGGTGCAGAGATACTCTTAAAGGAGGAGAAGAGGAGTTCAGATGCAAAGGGCAGAAGACAGGAGTCTCATCCCTCTTTTTTTCTGAGAATTAACCTATCTCCAAGACTGCAGGTATTTTTTTTACATAGGTCCAAATACCCATGGATTCTTTTACCTTCAATCCAATAGAAAAATTTGAACAGATGGAGCCACCAGCTGGAAGTGAGATATTCATTTTCTTGTGTAGTATATAGTTGGACACACAGAGAGTTCTATTAAATTTTAAATTTTAATTAAAGAATGTCAGGTTCAAAGTTAGATTTAAGCCCATGCTTTTTAAAGTTGGTAAGTGAAATATTACATTGTATTATTTGTAGGAGAAGGAGCATTATGTCTTACAAAAAACAGCAGTATTTTCTCTCCCTCTCCCCTAACCAAGGTGATGATCATTTCATGTCAGAAAAAAGGAAGCAGAATTATCTTTTGACTCAGGCCAAGCAGATGATAGCTTTCAAAATAGACACATATGCTTTTTTTTTTTAAAGTGAAAGCTAACCCATGACCTATAAAAAGATGTCACCAACTCCAACTGGATTGCTGCCACCAAGCCTCATTGTACAGGGTAAATAATTTTCACATGGTACAAGAACAAAGGAAGGTTAATAACACCCTAATCAGATTCTGCTGAGAGAATACTGGGCCTTTGATGCCTCTTCCATTTCACATGACTCTTTACCCTTTTATCCCCATGATACCCCTGAGAGATCTTCCCCTGTCCGTTAGAGTGGGTATAGGTACAGACAGCAAATTATAGACCAGGTATAATAGGTTTAACAAAAGCACAGTAGGCATCCAAGACAATCTGCAGTACTACTCGCAGCTCAGGGAACTCTTGAAGGTTGGCAATGGGAATGATAGCTGTATTAACATCTATCCTGCCATATTTGCACAGACATACTGTATAAAATTACCCACTTACTATTTCTTTTTAGTGAGTAAGTCAGCAGAAGATTTGAGCATGATTTACCAAGCTAGGGTTACTAGTACTGACTACTTGTAAATGCAATCACTGACGTGATTACATTGAGAAGACTTAAACATTTATAAACTGTAGACAGCACCAGAATTTGTCAAAATTCACAGACCCAAGTATAGAACCTTGAAAACTAGTTGTGCATTCTTGGTATTATATAAGACTACATCCAATGCATTTTTGCACATACAGGGTGCATCCAGATGAGCCCACATGTGCCACTTGCAGGGTCTCAAAGCAGTTTGAGACACCACAAGAGGCACTCTGGGAACACAAAAACATTCCCTGCACTGCATATTTGCAGCACGAACTCTTAATTTGATACCTGGAAATCCAGGTACCAAAAGAAAACCCATGGGAAAAAAGCAGGGCAGGGCATGGCCCAGGACCAGGACCATGCCCCGAGGCAAACCGGCAGTGGGTCCTCCAAAGACACTCTGGTATCTGGCTGGAGTGTCTCTGTAGTGCTTCTGTTGCCCCAGCATGCATCCTTTGCGTGCAGAGCAAACAGAAGTGGGACAAGGCTGCAGCAGGACCTGGCCTTGGGAGTTGTCCCAGGTAAGCAGGGACAGGGTGGGTGGTCTGTGTGGTTTCAGGGTGGGGCTTTGTGGGTGTGGGGTGTGTGGGTGGGTGTGTGAGGAGTGACAGGAGGTATGTTCGGGGGATGTGGGGTGTGTGGAGGGGCCACAACATGCCTACCCACCCTCTGTGGCACCAGCCGGGCCATGCCAGAAGCAGCGCTGCTGGACCCACGGTCTGTGCAGGGACAACAGGCCCAGGGAGAGCCGACCCAGCATGACATGGCCCACTAGCATGTCTTTGGACAGGCCTGGGATGCACAGCTCCTGTCCAAAGGCATGTGCTAGCTGGGCGGGCCAGGTCAGGTCATGTTGGGCTGGGCCAGGCTGGGCCGGGCCCATTCTCCATGTGAGTCTGGCTGCAGTGCACAATGGCCCATTGCAGGTACAGCCACGTAACTGTGCATCACCACCTGACCCTCACGGAGAACGGGCTTGACGTGACCTGGCCTGGCCTGCCCAGCTAGCACGCACCTTTGGACAGGAGCCACCCATCCTGGAGCCACACGTCCAAAGGCATGCTAACAGACCATGCTGGGAAGGGACAGATCAGGTCCAGCTGGGTCCAGAAGCACTGCTGCCAGCACGGCACAGCTGGCACCATGGGGGGGAGGGAAGGCATGTGGCAGCCGCCCACAAACCCCACCCACACACCCCACACTTCCCACTCCCCTCCTGTAAACCCCATACCTCCCACACACCCCTCTCCTGTAAACCCCACGCCCAACCCATGCACCCCACACCTCTCACCTGCCTCCTGCAAACCCCACCCCACACCCACCCACACCTCTTTCCACCCCACTCCTGCAAACCTCACATCCTGCCATCACATACCCAACATGCCCAGCTGCCAGACAGGATGAGACCTGCTGACAGAAGTGGTGGCTACAGGAGCAACTGTCCCCACATACTGGTTAGTGAAGGGGTCAGGGGGAGCTCTAATTTTTCTATGATAAGAAATTTAAAAGAAAATATCAAAGCATATAGATATTTAGAATTTATTTTATTATGATGATAGAGACACTGGTAGGCTTTCAGGTTGCTTTAAAATTGTAAATATATCAATAAAAAATTGCCCAACTAATAGATAGATAGATAGATAGATAGATAGATAGATAGATAGATAGATAGATAGATAGATAGATGTCTTTTGTTTTAATTGTGCAAGACCATGGATTTTAGAGTATTTTAAGAGTGATTTGGGATTTTTTTTTTTTTTTTGATGAGAGAAAATGCAGTTTTTAAATAGGGAACACCAGGATTCCTGCTTGTGAGGAAAGTGGCAGGACCCAGGCAGAGGAGTCTGCTCAGGGCTGGCAGCCAGGGCCCAGCTGGAGAGCAAATTAGGTGGCTGACCTCCTGGCCATTGGGGCAAGGCGGACTTGTTTTGACAGTTCAAAGCAGGCCACCACACTGAGAACATCTTCTGAGCAATAGCTGCCTAAACGGCAGGGCAGGGGCACACATGGCAGCACTGCCACACAAAGTCCAACTGTGCCATGGCCCACTGGCAGCTGGCCCAGAGGTACAGATGCCTCTGCTCTGGCTGTGTGGTCCCCATCTAGGTCTGGCAGGCATGCAGCCTGGGGGCCACATGCTGTCACAGGTGGCAGCAGGTCATATCAGCAGCAGCCCCCACTGCCAGACTGCTGCAGTGGGTATAGGATGCAGGGAACTCCAAGTTAGGGCTGCTTCAGCAGTCCAGCTGGCACAAGAGCTAGTGTCCCCAGATATCAATTGGCCAGGCCCCAGAAGCTCTTGAGAGCAAGTAGCCCTAAGCTGCTTGCCATGGGGCCAGCACAGGGCATCTTTCTATACTGCTGGGGCCAGCACCTGTGCTGGCCCCTGGCTCTAGCTGCCCCTGGCTGCAGATCTGGTCGGAGCTGGGCAGCATCATTTTGCCCGAACTGGCACAATTTGCCCCACACCAAAGTGTATGTCCAGGCATGTTCATGGAGGCAAAAATCCCCGGCACAAATTTGTGCCACTCCTATTTGAGCTGCTGCAAGCACACATGCCTACATGTGTGGATGCACCCACAAGGCGCAAATGCATTCTTTAGTTGCTATGACTTTTATTTTGGAGTAATGCAACATGGAAGAACAAAAAGAGTAAAGTTTCTTTAAGGGAATACACAGTGAAGGGGTAAGGTTTTCTCTGCCTTCCTCCAACTGAATGCAAAAGGCCCACCTGTCGCTATGAAAATATAGCTCAGAGACTGAAAAGTATAATATAGAGAATGGTCCAAAATGCAACCCTGCTCCTCTGCCACATACACTATAAAGGGACTCAAGCTAAGCCATGAAGATTTGAGGTAGGCTGGTCCAAAGTAGAAATCACTCTGCAGCACATTGTGTACCAAGCCGGCTAATGTGTGTGCCTGCTACATTTCCCTCTGCAGCTGTGTTTCATTGTCTCTGCATTAATGCAGAATCTCCATTTGCTCTTCTGACAGAACTTGCTTTTGAAGAAGAGAAAGAGAGAGACAAGTTTGATGCTCACGATCCCCTGTGAAGTTCTGTGAAGCCAGAAATCTACTGAAGTCTGTGAAGCCTCAGGTGCCCGTAGATTTCTTTCAATATAAACCCAGATGAATAAGGATTTGGCTGAATGTCTATGAGTGGTCAGACCTCCCATGGTCTTATAATGGCGGTCTTGTATAACCCAGAGCCGATGTGGAGTGTGGATGAAGGAGGAATTCTTTGCTTTTGGAGCAGACACGCAGAATGACTTTTCTTGGCATCCTAGAATAGAATTCAGCAGACTGATGTTAAACGGTGTCAAAATTTCCATTTGTTTTTCCTGCCCTGAAGTACCCTAGTATCCCTAAAATCTTTGGACCAGAGAGAACAATCCACAAAGTGTTAGCATTAAAAGCGTAACTAGCTTGAACACTCAGACTCAGACCTAACCCTTCCTGGGCGATTTAGAGTCAACAGGCTGCTCTAGGCCGCTATTGGGATATGGACAGGTCACATTATTTGAGTCAGGATCATAGAATTAATGAGTGGGAAGGGACCTAGACAGATCATCTAAACTTAACTTAAGGATCTTAACTTCCCCTGAGATAGTCTGGCCTGGGTTATCATTTGAGCCCATTTCCAGTTACAATGCACACAAAACAATTGGAAAGCATAGGTAAATCAAGGTTGCTACAGAAATATTATCTTACAGAGGCAGAAATCACTCAATTTTAGCAGAACCAGTTGCCAAATTGTAAGCAATATAGCACCTACAAGGTAGGCCGCATAAGCCTGCATAACCTTGCTAACAGCACTTCCAAACTATCTAACATAGACACTTATTTCTGTGTAGAGCATAGTCCTAAGAATGGGTAGGAAAAAATGTCTTTAAGGTCTCCATCTAAATCATGTTTTGACAATCAGCTCCTTGATTGCAAAGCATGATAAGAATGAGCAGTACTACGTAAGTAGTAGCTCTAGCCCCCTCTCGTGCACATATCCAGATTGAAGTGAGAGGGAAAAACCCACCCCAAATTGTATTTTTCAGGAAAACAGTAATAATTTTAACCTAAATGTTTTAAATAGAAGGTTTCTCTCAATGTAGGTGGTCTGTTTTACTGTACATTCATGAAAAAAACAGGAAAACACATTTATTTTTCACTTCTTATGAAAGGAGCAGAAAGGTTGCACCACCCTCTCCTTCACAACCATTTGCAAAAAAAAAAAACCCCAAACATGGGGCATTCCACCTCTTATAATTTCTTCTCCCCCTACCTGTTTCATCAAATAAAAAGTCCTCCTCAGGTGCTCCAGTCTAGTGGGCACAGGGTCTGTTTGAGCAAGCTGCATATGCAACAGCCAGCCTTCCTATTCATCACGCTCTGTCATGAAGTCTCCCGATAGTTTCTGTTCGTTTGTCCGTAGACTCAAAAAATGCAGAGAGTCTGAAAGGGAGATCGGGAAAGGTTAATTGGTTCTGTTGACCATCTGTTTGTGCTTTGAATAAATGCTGAGAATGATGTGTAATAAATGGCATCTACAAGGATTAAATAAATCAATTCCAGGGATTAGAAGTAACCTACGGATTGTGTTAATGGAGCTGGAGTCCGTGTAGCAAAATCAGTCTTACTGAGATGTGAAGTCTTTGACCTTTGGGGGATACAGAAGCAAAGCTTCCCAGGAAGCCTGAAGGTGAAACAGGAAAATAAAACAAATAGAGATGCCAAAGCAAAATTCAAGGAGATGCCTGGAGGATTAGAGAAGACACAGCCTGGTCTCAGCAAATTGTGCAATCGCTTTCACTTCCTTATTTTCTCTTTGTTACACTCCACCTCCGTGCAGCACCTGAGAGCTCCTACACTGAGAGTCTGTGCTTATGTGCTTTTAAAAGTAATACTTTTGTCCTTAGCTTGTGCCTTCATTTGAGGATCTCAAAGAGCTTTGCTGGATATGGCCTCACCCTGCTGTGAAGCTGGTAAAAATCAAGATCACACAGGACTTGGGGGGGGGGATGTAGATCTTCAGACTTACCCTGTGCTGTAACATCAGACCATGGATAAAATCCTCAAAACCACCTTGGGGAGTTAGATGTTCATATCTTATTTTCAGGAGCGACCTAAGCACCAACTCTGTGACTTTCAACAGAATTTAGGCCATACCTACACTCCCCCAGGACTCCTAGGGAACACTGCTCTTGCATACACATTAACTCCTGTTCACATGTACCAAAACTAGAAATAGGGAGTGAAGCCAATACAAGGGAGGCCTGCCAACTGCTGCTCTCAAGACCCCAGCCTCCAGTCTGAAAGCAGCTTTTACTGACTCATTTCCAGGTTTGGTGCACGTGAGCAGGAACAGGACAGAGCACACTCAGGCACATGATTTCCTGGTAGCAGCGGCAGGATTACAGTGAAAGTGTACTTTTGGATTTCTAAAGGCCAGATTTTTCAAAGGTGCCTACTAATATAGATCAGCACAAGCCAATGGTCTGGCTCTATGCATATAAATCATTTATAAAGATGGGATTTAGAAGTTTTCACTTGGCACTTCTGAAAATTTTACCCATGATTCCTCTCCCAAACTTTTGCTCATCTAAAAATCTTCTGAGGGGTAGTTAAGAAATCCTACTCCTTAAAAGATCAATATCTGGTTGGTTGTATGTATATCTGGCAGTACATACAAGGTGAATTTCTCTCATTAGGAGACACTGCCAAGCCCCAAATATAGTCCCTTCTACACCCAGATACACATATGCCTTCCCCTCATCAGTCACACAGCCCTAGCATGACATTAATTGTTCTCCTTTGCATAAGCTGGCATCTAGGCATCTGTTATAGCTTGTATGTTTATTAGGAGACGGCCTTCGTAGTGCTATGTTAGGTTGTATACCAAGTTCTGCTGAGACACTGCATGCACATGCATACATGTTGCACTACTATGTTTCCTCTTTTGAGACTGCCAGGCCGATATCAGAAAGATTTTTGTGTTGGGTATTGCCGTATTTTGAGTGTACATCTGCTACTTGCATATACCCATGAAGATAAGCTAAATTCTCCACAGCCCTATATTGTAAACAGGCCGGATATAAAAAGGACTGTGCGATGTCACGTGCCAAATATATTCTTCCACTTATTCTTGCAGCACCAAAACAGACCAAGGAGTGGTATCATGCATGCCAGGTTACTGATTGGTTTAGTGTTTTCCAGACCTCACCAATAAATGCATTGAGCTGTGCTGGATTGGGCTTCTGGATTTCTATTCATTATGAGAAATAGCTAGTAATATGACAACCTCCTTCTCCCTCCCCATTATACATTCCCCAACCCCCACACCTTCTTGTGAACCCATGCCCTAATGTCAATTAGTTTTGTGCCTCCCTTTTCCTCCCAGCCTCTCCTCCACCCCTGAGCCCCCCCTAGACTGACACCCTGCTCCCCCAATGTCTTTCCCACCAGCACAATTCTGCTCCTGAAGCTCTGAAAGTTAGTCACTGCCTCTCCCAAGCCAGGGTGGCAGGATAGCAGCTCCGGTGGGGCTTCAACCCCTCCTCGCCTTTCAGTTCCCAGGGTAGAAAAGGAGCAGAGAGAAGCAGAGAGGAACCAAATGGAAATGATTTTTCTCTCCTGAAAGAACATAAGATTTTTAATATCTTTTCCTGCTGCAAATGGGAACAAACTATTGAAAATCACAACCTTTGTTGTGAAATTAAAAGCTGAAGAAAAATGGACCAGACCAACCTAACCGGCAAAAGTTCAGTAAAAAAGGTCAAATTCTCTTATTACATTTCAAAGCAAGACCCCAAAACAAAAACTTTTGCTAAAAAAAAAAGTGGGAGCCTCTGGTTTCAATGATGGTGACATTTGCTTTGAGGTTGTTTTTTTTTTAAAAAAAAGCTAAACTCGACTTTTTCCCATGAATAGCTTCAGTTTCATTGGTGTTTTCCAATGGAAAGAATGAAAAACAGTGTCGGAAAACCCTGACCCCACTGTAGAGCCAGGGAGGGTTTCACCAGAGGGGAAGGGCAGGGCTGAGCAGAGCTGCTCCAAGATGCTGCTCCTCTTCTGCTCATAAAAAGGGTACCATCTGTTCCCAAAGATACTGAACCACATGTTGATCGAGATGAAGACTGCAACGTGCGCTGTCAATTACCTCCTGCGTTAAGTGTTGACTACTGAATTTTAAAATCTAAATGCATAATTATTACCACTTTTGATTTAATTGTTCGTGTAATCATGATGAATAGCTGACAGAGGTATTAAAATGTTGTATTCATATACAACTGGTAGACCAGATTTTTTTTTTTCTTCTTTTCTGAAGTGGCACCAAGGCAAGTGAAAAACGTTCTTTTAAAATAAAACATCTAAAAGGAAAACGCAGAACAGAGAGGTAAAAAGCCAGCCTGGGTAGTGAGTTCACAAGCTCCAGATGGAAGGAAGCCGTAGCTAAGTTGGCAATGCATTCTGCTTGTAACATTCATTGTTATTGGATGTTTGTAGATCAGAGCCAACTGGAGTACTAACTATACAAGTACATAAAAAATATGGTATCTTCCCAAATCTACAAACTGTGCACAATCCCATTAAACCAGTGAGAAAAAAATTGAGCCAGAGAGGAGGCTCTTTCACTGGAAAATCATGTTTGAGCTGCTATGAAATGCCATATTGGATCAGACTTGATGTCTATCAAGTCCAGTATATCATCTCTGAGAGTGCCAGTAGCAAATGTTTCAAAGGAAGAAATATACACCATAAAGCATAACTATGATGCCCATAGAAGAGGTTGATCCCTAACCCCCATCAGTTAAATGTAATTTTCAGCCTCTTGGTAGTTGTCAAAATAAAGCCATATTGCTCTGTGCACAGAACTCTCCTAATGCATGGCCATGGGTGAAATCTTTTGCTGATGTTATTTTAACATTAAAGCTTGGATGAACTTGCAGGCTGCTTGCATTTGTAGAATACCATGCATGACCAGTCCTTTTGTGCCTGGGCACAAAATCTTGTCCAGGATAGCTCCCTGAAAGAGAGCTTGGCAAAAGATATATTATAGAGAGACGCTTGGTTGTGAAGTTGTCTCCAAAGAACCCTGTTCCTTCTGTCGCTGAAGTCAATTTAAAAACTCACATTGACAGCAATGGAAGCAGGCTTACCCTCAGACACTTGTTAGGTGTTTTGTTCCACGTTTCAACAGGTTGTGTGTGCTGTGTCCCTTAAAAAAAAAATCTGTACTTCATGTAGTATCACTTCCTATACTAAGTAGTGGAGGATACCAAAGGTACTACACACGTAGCAGTAAACTAGCCCCATACTAGACATGGAACTTACATTTTGCCATGCTTCATTATGGTTATCTTAGCAGAAAGGTCTTCCTTTTCACTTTTGCTTCATCAGGATTTACAGTTGTTTCAAATGACAGTTGTCCTAACTTGAAGGTATTATTCATATAGACGGGATTCTATAAAGATCAGAGAAAAGAATTAAGATATAGAGATTAGTAGAAAGAACCTGAAGGGGAGAAAGAAGACATTCACATAAGAGAGTTTCCGAGTCTATTATTTTAGTTGGACTTCCTCTTGATAAGTGAGACAGACCAGAAAGCTCAGTAGAGATGACTAGATTGACACAGCCTCAGACGAGTTATAATAGGTCATAAAATATGGTCCTAAATATACAACTTTCTTGTAATAGATTGTCCCTACATGTATCCGGTGGCACTCAGAACCGCACCAATGACAGCACCATCTAGGAAAAAATGCAGACTGGTTCCCCCTGAATTTCATTTTCACAATCATAAAAACAGTCCAAAAGAAATAATATTTTTACATGAATCAGGAAGAACAATTCATGTCAGAGAAAAATTTATCACTAGAAGTCTTCATCAGGCAGAGTGGGTACCATGTGTAACATCTTGCTAAAACGAGACACCTTAATGGCCCGGTACTATATACAGAAGACATACTGTATATCCTAAACGTCCTTGAGAAAGAAAAGAGGAGCTATAACAGGGTGGAATGAACCATTTCTTTCATATAAAATAAATGCTCACTCCCTGACTAACCTAGCCCAAAACTTTGAGGCTTGAAAAAATAAACTGCTTATATATATATATAGACCCCAATATGGAATAGATAGACCCCAATATAAATAGAAATATAATTTCAAACTTATTAAAGAAGAATATTTAATAGGGTGGGGGAAATACTCACCTTCTGCCTTTGATACTTTAGCAATCAAGTGGAATTGAACCAAAACACATTGCAAACGCTTTGGTCTCATAAATTAGTTTAGCTGTACTCTCATGCAAACTACGTGGAAGCAGCAAGGTTATGTCATGCTCAGAGAGCTGTGAGTAGAATTCATCAGTGACTGGCTTCAAGACTCATGCTCAGAGCATTTGATCTAATGTCTTACTCATTGTACTTAAAACGTAAAACCATGTTTTGTTCTATTTTAGAGGCAAGCAGGGGTGAGCTGCCATTGATATACTGGATTGGAAAATAGCTAACAATGCAATAAGTGTCTGTAGCTCATGCATGCAGACTCCAAATCTGTTCCAATTCCACCCAAAGACCAAAAACAGGTTATTACTACTTGCATGTTTTCCTCCCCGTTCATCCCTTTAGTCCTCCAAAACATGCCACGGCAGAGCAATAGCATGGATAGGGCCTCTTCTTATCAGTCTTCCAACAATCACTGGGAACCAACACCCCATCTGGAAACAACGCTAGAAGGTCAAGTAAATCATCTGGCCTCCAAGGTTTTCTTACTCACTACACTATGGGCAGCCTCTCTGATAAATGACTCTTTCAAGTGAAGCACCAGGGCCAAAGTGCCCACTCCAGGGAGCTCAGAGCCCTTATTTCCCACTGGCATCAAAATTAACCTTCCCCCACCTCATTTCTAGGGGCTCAGAATTAAGTTCCATGGACAACAGTAGCTTCAAAATAACCTTGTTTGAAAAAAATCAGCAACATCCATCTGACACACACCTAGCAGCAGTCCAGTCAGTGATATGCAAGTCCTTCTAGACTTTCTTTATGCTTTGAACCAAAACTCCTAGGAAGGAATTATTCCAGCAACAAGTCTCACCTCTGCATGCTGCTTTTTCCAGTCACATTTGGTGCACAGAGGGAGCAACAGCTCAGCCAAGGTTAGGCCCTGAAACTCCAAAACCAAGAGACCCCGTGTCACCGTTGCTGTTGTGGGACAAGAGTCCCATTACATTGTCATTTTAATCAGATTTTGCCACTAATTCAAGAGGAAACAGAATCTGGCCTTTGTTGCCTGCTGGTCCAAAGGCTTCCCGGCATGCTTCACTACAGGCCATGACTCCTTCCTTCACTAATTCCACCACCACCATCATGAGGACCAGGGGAATGACTCAGTCCCAGGAAGCGAAGCTGGAAAAGGTGCATAACATATTCGGCAGTCCATCACGTGACGGCGAGTCTGCCGAAAACAGTCATAGGGCGCATCCATGTTCCAGCTGCAGTCAAAGCACAGCAGAAAGTGACGTAACGACAGATGATGGGAGCAAACGGAAATCAATACATGGGGACAGAAGCTCACTTTAAAACAGAGGCACTGAGATATTTACTCACCGTCGCTAGGAAAAAAACATAAATTTCTGATTAACCAATTCTGGAGAGTTTCTTGGCATCATTAAAACAAAAGGGTACGGGGTATTTAATATATGTGCTCTTTGTAGGGACTTCCATCTTCAGATTCCCAAGGAAATTAGTATCGATACTTAAGGAAAATAACCGTGACCCCTGCTCTCTCCGATTTTAAAGCAACGTTCATAAAGATGTGACATGCCCTACCTTAGTCTGCACGCCAGTAATCCCAGTCATTGCCATCCTATTAATTGCTCTTTTTCTGCTTGTACAGCTGCAGAATAACTTTTGTCAGAGCAACTAAATTATTCACTAGATTTTTAATACAAGTTAATGCTGCCTGCGCCTTATTATTGCAGCAGACGAGGAATCCTGTGTCTGATACAGTGAAGCTTTCAACACTCCTGGTTTAAAATACCCACATGTAGTTCAATTTTGTCCAGCCTGCAGTTTAAAAACCCACTTCTCCTCAAGGCTTAGTTTCTGTTGATCCCCGAGATTGTCACTTCAGAGGCTTCACAGCACAGATAGTCCTTCCGAATGTGGCAGGTGCTGGAAGCAAATATAATATGGATATGTTTCCAAATGTTTGCATCATTTAATTTGTGTGCCTATTTTATAATCAAACACAGTGGGATTTATCCCAATCCAGCAGGATTAAGCAAGTCCTAAGCACCATAGAAGCCCTAAGTTAGTTCCATAACTCCAGTCTGTTCAAGCTAAACTACATCAAGAGAAGTTCATATTTCCTGTCATCTTTATCCTTCTCTACCATTGACAGCCATGCTGTTTGGAGGATGCAAAGAGTCTTGCATTCTTCTCTCCCTTTCATCTCTGAGGCTTGCTCCATACTGTCTTTGCTCCTGATACATCTCTTTGATCTGTTCAGAAGGGGTGGGGGGAAAGCGGATTGTGAGGAAGCCCCAACAAGTACCCCAAATCTTCATGAATAGTAAAAATGGCAAAATAACGGTGCTTTCTGCTATGTTGCTGTAAATCCATGAAACTCCACTGAATTCAAAAACTGAGTATAATTTATAGGAGTTCAATCAGACCCTTTTTTAACTGAATTTGCTCTATGACTTTAATACAGGCCAACAGCAGTCAAAACTCTATATCAGTGAGTCAAATTCTGTCTCCATACGTGGCTTCAATAGGAACCACGTGTCCACACTGGTGTTTCTGGTATTGTCCCTTGTAATCCTTGGTGAGAGCTCAGGTTGATCATTTTGGTTAATGACCGCTTGTAAGTGCAGGGCCCTGGACTTGACTGCCCAAAAGACCCTTTCCAGTCTTGTGCTCCTATATCTCTATCCCACAGCAAAATATTTCCCATGTTACGTGTGACAGAAGATTTTACTTAAAAAAAAAGCCTTGGCAAGGACAAACTAGGAGTAAAGATAATGCTATAGGCGGACAAAACAAAATCTTAAATTATACATAGAGCACCACTGAAATGCAGCTGCTCCACAGTGTCAGAAAGCAACCAGTTGCAATCCTTCACACAAACTGCAAAAATGACTGAGACCACTTCAACCGAAGGAAACACGTTTCTTTGGGGCATCCCAGGGAATCATTAATAGCTAAGACTGGTGGCTCCTAGCACTACTAATAAAGTGAGATCCTCACTTTATTATCCCACTATGTTTGGGTCATTCTCTATATTTCAGGTATTGCTGCCTGGGCTTGCCCTAGTCATTTGCCCCATTCACAACACACCGTTATGAAGTGGCGGTAGGTCTCTGCTGTAAACCAGAAGGGCAGTCAGGCAGTTTGCTTAGCCCACAAATCCTCACTCAGTCTGATCTTTCCACGGTGAAGGTGTGTGTATGTGAAGTTATGGGTGCAACCACGACTTGCCACCTTCTCCTGACTTCCCAGTCATTACTTCTGCTTCAGAATCCACATTTCTTCCTCAGTCTTATTTCCTTTAATTCTCCTAAACCCAGGGAGAAACTCCATATTGCAACTTTGGCCATAAGCCCATAGCTCTAAGATCTATTAGGTTTCTCTAGTTCCTGAATACCATTTTTCTTTGTTCCCTTTACACGGATGAGCCCTTTGCATGCTATATGGCTCTTGCATGCAATGCCACTCTGTATGGACAAGACACATTCACTGCCTATAACAACACTCTTGTCTGCTGAGTTTTGTAATTTATTGAGTCGGGGGGTGGGGGAGGAGGGAAAGAGACTCAAGGTAATTCCTAAGTGGTGCCAAGCTCTTGACCATTGTAGCTAGAGGAGGAATGCCTCTGCGTGGATTATTTTTCACGCTGGCACATACAGCTGCAGGACTGGTGTCTAATAAGCCACATCTGGAATGGAAATATTCCTCTACCCAGACAGAGGGGTACCATTTGGCTAATGAAATTTAGACTACTTTGCAATTGTTTGTTTTCAGGGGCTTAACTAACTGCCAGTTGCCTGGGTGGCACAGACTCCAGATCAGGATGTGCCTAAATCCACCCTTAAAAGATTGGGCAGTCGATGTTTTCTAAAAGAGAAAGCGTGTGGGGCAGGAGGGCACTAAAACTAGCTACCTACAATTTTGACTTTTCCATAAGTGACAAAGCTGTCACTGAAAGGTGCAGGCTACATTCAGTGCCTGGAGTGGGGTTCTCAGCAGTAGTGCCCAGGCTTGCACGACTCCATTATGCTGTGTTTAAGCAGCACTGTTTAAGCAAACAGTAGAAGCAAAGCTCCCGGAGTATAATTACTTCCTCAACCCATGTATAACAGACTCTTAAATATTCTGCCTGCAAAATCACATCGTACAACAAAAACACATTTATCCAACATGATGAAATTAAAAAGAAAAATCCGTTTTTGTCTACCACTGCAAAGTGATTCTGTACATTCCTATCGCACGTCAAAAACTGGGAAAGGATGGAGACTTTTTTTATCCTGTGTATTATTAAACATAATAGGCAGCCACCTCTAGAACCCGTCATTGATTGAGATAGATGAAGCTATTTAAAAAAAACCAAAAAAACCTAATGAAGTCTCTTTGGTGCCTCTGAAACTCAGCAGTAAAGATAAATGAGAAACAATTTCTTGATATCCATTATTTTAAATTACAGATATCAGCCCTGATGCTGTTTTCAAGGTTTATTGAATTTTTATAGAATATCATCAACTTCAACATTCTGTACATGTAATTGAAACCTGAGACCCGGGTGTTTTTCTCTTGTGTCAAGTTCAAAATGCAAAGAAGATAGCCTCTCTATCACATCTGTACTTCCCAGGAAGCTGATCTCTATCACAGAGCTCATCTCATACTACAGCTAAAATATGCTGCTTGTATCAGTGAGATGATAAAGTGGGAAAATGTCACCTATGGATATGTAGTTTATTTGCCTACTGGGGCAAGGCAGCAATTATAATAGCTGGAGGCTTACAACCATCTGTCCCTGGTGGATTAATTTCTGTTTGGGCTAACATTAGTCTGCGAGTGCGCAATACTGGCAGTGCCCAAGGATCAAAAAGGAAATTACTAGTTAGGTCCTCTAAAATGAGGATGTGCACTTGAAACCCATGAGAAACAGGATTCTTCCTGTTTGCTTTCTTGGTTTAGGAATCTCTAGGGTGTCCTTAATTCACATTTTCTCCAGGACCATGAGATCTAAAAGCATCTCAGTATTACAACATGGCCCAATCCCCTCTGAATTTTCATTAGTCTACTGCTTGTAGACCTGTGGGGTCCCACGTGCTTGCTAGCCAACTGGGTCTGGGTAGGATCAAATCACTGAATCTAACTTATGAGATAAGCCCCATCTTACACCTCACATCCAACACCTATTTTGGGGGTGCCCCATTGAAAAACCCAAAATTAGTGCCTGAAACCTGATAAGTAACCCCTGGCCCATTACTTACATGCACTCTTTCCGAGTCCTGTCTAGGCCATGGGCACTCTTGGCTTTTACTTTGAATTCAGGAGTAACACATCAGGAAAGGGAAGACCAGGCTTAGCCAAGGAACACTTCTCTGTTGAAGCACTCAAAACTCAGAGATCTTTAAAAATACCAAGATCCTGAGACTCACCTTCCTCTTTTCCAGAGGCTCCCCATGGGTCTGAAAATATTGCAAAGGGGAAGCAGGGGCAGCGTTAGTTGCTGCTTCTCTCCTGCCAAATTTCCAGGCCCATGGAGAGCCCCAGCGGCCAGATAACATTGCCTTGCATGCTAGATCACTCCAGTGCGTGACCAGATCTGGGCACACAGGGGTCATCTCAGACCAACACACAGCCAGATACAGGCAGTTAGGGTCATGCCCACAGACCAGTCCCAGGCAGGATCTAACCCGCAAACTGACCCCATGCCACTCATCTGGCTTGCAGGGCCAGAAGTATGAGCACCACTGCTCTAGTCAGTGAGCTCCAGGCTGGTCAGCATTTCAAGTTGGACAGGTTAACTTAGAATCACAGAATTAGGGCTGGAAGGGACCTCATCTAGTCCAACCCGCTGCTCAAAGCAGGACCAGCCCCAACTAGATCATCCCAGCCAAGGCTCTGTCAAGCCAGGTCTTAAAAACCTCCAAGGATGGAGACTCCACAGCCTCTCTGAGTAACCTGTTTCAGTGTTTTACTACCCACCTAGAGAGAAAATTCTTCCTAATATCTAACCTAAACTTCCCTTGCTGCAACTTGAGACAGTTGCTCCTTGTTCTGTCATTTGCCACCACTAAGAACAGTCCAGCTCCATCCTCTTTGTAACCCCACGTCAGTTAGCTGAAGTGTGCTATTAAGTCCCCTCTCCGTCTTCACTTCTCCAGACAAAATAAGCCCAGTTCTCTCAGCCTCTCTTCATAAGTCACGTACCTCAGCCCCCTAACCATTTTTGCTGCCCTCCAGTGGGCTCTCTCCAATTTATTCACATCCTTTCTGTAGTGGGGGGCCCAAAACTGATCACAGTACTCCAGATGTGGCCTCACCACTGCTGGATAGAGGGGAATAATCACCTTCCTTAACCTGCCGGCAACACACCTACCAATGCAGCCCAGGATGCCATTAGCTTTCTGGGTAACAAGGGCACACTGCTAGCTCAAATTCAGCTTATTGCCCACTGTAACGGTAACCCCTAGATCCTGCTGCCCAGCCCATCAGTCCCCAGCTTGTATACCGGTGCATGGGATTGTTCCGTCCTAAGTGCAACACTTTGCACTTGTCTTTCTTGAACCTCATGACATTTCTTTTGGCCCAATACTCCAATTTGTCTAGGTCACTCTGAATCCTAGCCCTACCCTCCAGCGTATCTACTACTACCCCAGCTTGGTGTCATCTGCAAACGTGTGAAGGGTGCACACTCTATGCCATCTTCCAGGTCATTGATGAAGTTACCGAATAAAACCAGCACCAGGATGAGCCCTGGGGCACTCCACTTAATACCGGCTGCTAACTAGACATTGAGCCATTAATTGCTACCCTCTGAGCCCAATCTCCAGACAGTTTTCTGTCCGCCTTACAGTCCATTCACCCAACCCGTACCTTCCTTAGCTTGCCTGCAAGAATGTTGTGGGAGACCATATCAAAATCCTCGCTAAAGTCAAGGTATATCACATCCACTGCTCTCCCTGCATCCACAGAGCCAGGCATCTCATCGCATAAGGCAATCAGGTAGGTCAGGCATGACTTGCCCCTGGTGAATCCATACCGACTGCTCCTGATCACCTTTTTCCCCTCCAAGTGCTTAGAAATGGATTCCTTGAGGATCTGCTCCATGATTTTTCCAGGGACTGAGGTGAGGCTGACTGGTCTGTAGTTTCCTGAATCCTCCTTCTTCCCTTTCTTAAATGCGGGCACTATGTTTGACCTTTTCCAATCATCTAGGACCTCTCCCAATCACCATGAATTTTCAAAGATAATGGCCAATGGCTCTGCAATCACATCAGCCAATTCCCTCAGCACCCTCAGCCCCATGGACTTGTATGTGTCCAGCTTTTCTTCATAGTCCCTAACCTGTTCTTTCCCCATTGTTGGCTGCTCACCTCCCGCCCAAACTGTGCTGCCCGGTGCAGTGGTCTGGGAGCTGACCATGCCTGTGAAGAGTGTGATGAAAAAGGCAGAGTACTTCAGCCTTTTCTGCACCCTCTGTCATGAGGTTGCCTCCCCCATTCAATAAGGGACCCACACTTTCTCTGATTCTCTTCTTGTTACCAACATACTTGTAGAAACTCTTCTTGTTACCCTTCACATCTCTTGCTAGCTGCAACTCCAGTTGTGCTTTGGCCTTCCTGACTCTTCCCTAGTTGTTTATCCAGGTTTCCACTTCTTATAAGCTTCCTTTCGGTGACTTATCTTACTGAAGTGTCCCCTGCTAAACCAAGCTGGTCTTCTGCCATACCTGCTACTCTTCCTGTGCATTGGGACGGTTTGTCCCTGCACTCTCAGTGAGGTTTCTTTAAAGTACAGCCCGCTCTCCTGGACTCCTCTCCCACTCAAACTGGCTTCCCTGAGGATCCTGCCCATGAGTTCCCCGAGCAAATCGAAGCCTGCTTTTCTGAAGTCCAGCGTCTTCACTCTGCTGCTCTCCATCCTTTTTTTCCTCAGGATCCTGAGCTCAATCATCTCATGGTTATTCCTGCCCAAGTTGCCAACTACTACTAAATTCTCCACCAATTCTTCCCTGTTTGTGAGCAGCAAGTCAAAAAGAGCACGGCCCCTGGTTGGCTGCTCCAACACTTGCACCAGGAAGTTGTCCCCAACACTCTCCAAAACCTTCCTAGATTACCTGTGCACTCCTGTATTGCCCTTCTAGAAGATGTCAGGGTGATTGAAGTCCCCCAGAGAAACCAGGGACTGTGATTAGGAAACTTCTGCTAGCTGTTTGAAGAAAGCCTCATCCACCACATCCTCCTGGTCTGGTGGTCTATAGTAGACCCCCACCACGACATCACCCTCATTGCTCTCTCCTCTGACTCTAACCCAGAGACTGTCAACAGGCCTGTCTCCAGTTTCAGACTGAAGCTCTTAGCAATCGTACAGCTCTTTTACATATAGTACAACTCCTCTTCTCTCCTGCCTGTCCTTCCTCAATGGTTTGTACCCACCTATAACCGTGCTCCAGTCATGCGAGTTCCTACCACGTCTCTGTTACTCCGATCACGTCACAGCTCCATGACTGTGCAGGGACTTCCCATTCTTCCTGCTCGTTTCCCAGCCTCCTGCATTCGTGTGCAGACACCTAGGTAACTAGCCAATTGCCCTGATTTCTCAGGAAGAATAAGAAGGCCTCCCCTGTTGCCCACTCCTTGCGCTTCCTCCAGGTCTCCCACTTCCCCACTTAACTTAAGGCTTTGGTCTCCATCGGTGAACTCTTCATGGCAGAGGATGCATTGGAGCCTCACCACCTCCTCCTGTAGTGATCCTGCCTGGACAGAAACCTCGCAGGTGCAAGCAGAGGCAGTGGCAGTAGCTGTGGCATTGCAATGTCCTCCAGCCATTTCCATGGGTCTCTTAATCTGCCTCTTCTTTCTTACTGCCCTTCTTCCAAGCACACCTTCCCTAGCGAACTGGCCTGAAAGCCAGACTCCTGACTGTTTCTAAGCCCCCAAGGGTTCCTTTCCCCCTGCTTCCTCACACCAAGCTGAAAGGCTGTCCCCTCATGGGTGGGGGATGCAAACTGACCTGCAAACTGAGCGGCGAACTGCGTGCAAACTGCTTGCACTGTTTGCTGCCCTTGTTCACTGGCTCCCTGGGTGCTTGGCGAGTCTGCTTTTATCCCCCACTGAGCCAGGACTAGCTCCACCCCATTAGGACTTGTCAGGCACAGGCAGCAATCGCTCAGCTAGCATCACTCCCAGCTTCTGCAATCACTGTCCCGCAAGCTCCTCTTCAGTGCCCCAATCCATGCACAAAATCAGTACCCCGCTCTAAAACGAGCTCGAGCTCTCTTCTCCCCATCCTATTTGCTCCCCTGGGACTCTGCAGCCCCTGCTCCACTCCTGCTTCCCCCACCACTGTAGAAAACGCACTGTCAGATGCGGGTGAGCTGGTATGCCCTTCGGTGGATGGTGCCATACTGTTGTCTTTTCCATGATGGCTCTTCACAGATGTTTCACGGGCCTTTCCCAGACAGGCAGCTGTCTGAAATGTAGTTCAATAGACTGTGCTCTCAGGCAAATTTAAATACCTATTATGATCACCATGTCTTATGTGCTGAACAAGATACAAGTATAGCCCACTAAATCACACTCAGCTGCCTTTGGAAGAACCCCGGCTTGCAGCGGTGTAGATCCAAGCAGCACGTGGTTCCCCAGTGCTCTCCGACTGAGGCTTTTCCCGGGGCACTAGCATAATTTTGCAACAAGGCAAAAGTGACTTAAAGACTGTTTCCTACCTCCCCAGACTGCAAACTCCATGCTGCAACCCTCTGAGGGACATCGCAGAATTTCATGGGTTCCCAGGGTCTAAAACTAATGCCCCCAGGCCCAACACAAACCTTTTTTTTTTTTTTTTTTTTTTTTTTACCTCCAGGCTATATTCAAGACTTTTCTATTTAGACAGTGTTTGGGGAGGAAAGGGCACAAAAGCAAAAATGTTGCCCGACTGCATTTTTATTATTGTTTTTAGTAGGATTTTGGTGAATAAACAACTAAGTATCTGCCTGGTTGTCCTTTAATGAGAGTGGATTGTTTATTTTGACACCTTAATTTTAATTAAGATGCTCAGAGCGGAGACGAGGCACTTCACTCTACATTACAATACATCTAAATAAAAACATACTGTTCTTTAGTCTGTTTTGATTTGTCGGAGTGACAAGTGAGAGCTGCAGAATCCTGCTTTCCACTTATGTGGCATTACATCCATAAAATGGTAAAACATCTCAAACGCTGTTACAATAATCTCTAAAACGTGGAGTTTTAAAAGAAATAAGAACTTAATCAGGGTATATGGCTGAGATTCAGAATCCTCTCTGCAGTAGGAAGAGAGCTGGATATAAAAGCTTGGTGGTATTTCAGCTACTGTGCTGGTCCATTAAATTTATCCCATTTCTTCAGACTGCCCATTGTTTTGCTTGGGCTGTATTAAAACTTTACAATGACGGTCGCTATGACCTTACTTTTTTCTTAATCCTTGGATCCAGATTTGATGTTCTGGTATTCCTTCCTGGATCAGTGTGCTTATACACCCCACAAGCTTTATCTTACTCTAAGGGTAAGCCCTCGATAGCTACATATTCTTCTTTCTGCTTCCTGACATCAAAGCATTCATGAAAAAGGTGTGTATTGTGAACCATTATCACTGGCTTCAGTGCTACCCACTGGTTGCATAAATGCAACTGTAGTTCCCGCATCTAGGGGCCATTCTGAACTTCCACGGGGGACTGAATTCAACATCCCAAGAGACTCTCACCCACCCCAACTTCCCACGTTAGTTTAAGTAGCCTCTACTCCAGTAATTTTTTTGTTGTTGTTAGAATTTGTAACACAAAAAAAAATCCCAGGGCAATTCCAGTCACTTCCCTGTACACCACCATACATAAATATTACAGTCCACCTCTACCCCAATATGTGAACGTGCTTGGCTGCACTGCCTTCAGATTGCAGCTATTCAGTCAATAGAGGATGAATTTGAGCCCAAATCAAAACCGTGAAGGTAAAGGCTTCCACCAATATGTACAAGACTGAAGGAATCTAAAGTCCTCACGGATCAAAATCCTAGCTCAGAGCACATTTTGGGGAAGAAATAAAAGGAAAGGGACTTTGTAAAATTCATATCTGTTTTTTGAATGTTGTACCCATTTCACTGGAGCACTTAACAGAAGTTGCTAATAAGATAATCCGTCTATTCTACTTTGTGACGGAGATCCATCACAATGCCTTTATGCAAATAGCCCTGCTAATGCTACTTTGACTCTTTCTACATTATGTTTTGCTGGAAAACAAGAAGATATGACATTCATGGATATAACAAATATGGTGCATTTGTGCTTGATTTGCCATATGCCAGGTTATCTGAAATGTTTCATGTCACCATCCACCCTACAGCATGCAGAGTTGTTTAAATCTAGCTCCAGGTCTCTGTAGGCCACACTATTCTCTAGTAACCTAATTCCAAAGCATCCAGTCATCTTTAAAGGCAAAATGCATGTGCAGATATACAATCGGTGGTCTTCTGGAATACCTCATCAGTAGAAAACCATTAAATGTAAGCTGCAGGGCTGCTTTAATAAAACTGTTGTGGTAGAGTGGTTTTGTATAATACAAACATTTTTACGTAAGGAACAAGTGAAGTTTGTATTAATCTGGCAGTTTTATGATCATGGAGGAAAGCTAAATTGCCTGTGTTTCAGCAATAATCCTGTATCAGTGAACTGGTTAATGTGGATTTTAAAAAAAAAAATCCAAATGAATGCGAGTTCGCTAACAGACACAATTTAACTAGGCCTGGCTTTTAACGATTTTTTTTTATACAACAATCTCCACTCATCTCAGCTGCATCCTTCACTTCAGAAAAAAGATCACCCCAAGTTCCACCTGTGTTGAATCAACTGAGCATGTCAACAGAAGTCATCTAAAGTAGCTAAGAGAGATTCAAGTGCTTCTATACCTGAGGGACCTGTTGACCTTATGTACTTACACTGTGCTCCTGAGGTACTTACAGGCACTCTAGCCAAAGATTTCCTATTTTTTCTTTAGTTGTAAATTATTATAGAGCTGGAAAAATACTATGATTCAAGTCTCCCATGACCTGATCTGGGGAAAAAAATCACTGAGTAGAGGCAACAGTTCTACCCTTAGTATGACCCCAACAGCAACTTCAGCACATGCCTAACAAAGCACCACAGCCATCTCCACTGTTGTTTAAAGAGAAGTTGGCATCAGTCTGCTCTTCCCTGTATATATTACAGTACAGCCCGCACCAAAGCCAGGCACACTGTGCCTCTCATGTACAAAGAAAGGCCCTTTTAGCATTCAGTCTCAAGACTTTTCTCTTCTCCAGGGTTGTTTCTACTATGGACAGTACAGACACTAAGTCGAGAGGAGAGGATTTGGGGATTTTTGCTGGGAGGTTTCCTGTGCTGAAGGTGCACTCAGATAACTTGCAGACAGAAAGGGGAGGGCTAGCAGGGGAGGAGGAGAATTATAACCACATACCTGGAAATTCAGCACAGCTTCCAGGGTCAGTCTGGGATGCTTTCTAACATAAATAGTAGGGCTATGTGAAACGGCACCATTCCATTTCAACTCGCATTTCAATGGAAGAGCATTTCATTTTGAATTGTTTAATTCAAAACCACTGTTCCATTTCATTTAATTGAAATAGTGACACTGTTTTGATGCTGTTTCAACTTTTCGCCCATAGGCTATATTGGGGAAGCTTGAAACAGCCTCTCTCATCCAGCAGGCAGATTGGGGGCCCACAGCTCTGAGAGGGCTGTGGGGGCTGTGCCAGTCCTCCCGGCATTGTGGGTCCCTGATCGGCCTGCCAGATGAAGGAGGGAAGCTGGGTGCTGCCGCCACGAACTGGCGCCAGCACACCATTGGTCCCAGGCAGCAGCACCCAGCTTTTCTCATCCGGCAGGCAGATAAGGGGCTGCAACCCTGGGAGGGCTGTGGGGGCTGTGCAATCAGGCTCAATTCCTTTCCCCAGCCCAGTCAATCACAGTGCTGGGGAGGGGAACTGAGCAATTGGGCTCAGTTCCCTTCCCCTGCGCTGCGATCGGCTTCCCGCAGCCCAGCCGCGGCAGGCAGCGAGAGCCAGGGCTGCATTCCTAGCTGGCTGAGCCGCATGGGGCTGCAGAGCCACTGGGAGTGCGTCCCTGGTTCTCCCATCTCCCACCACCTAGCTGCTGGCTGCTTTGAAACGTTTCAACTGGCCTCGTTTCATTTTGAGGCTGTTTCAAAGCCCTTTGTTTCATTTTGATTTCACTGTTTTGAGCTTCAAACGAGTCGAAACAGTGTCTAAACAAAACAGCCAGTGAAATTTCACACAGCCCTAAGAAACAGTCAACAGGTGTAGGCTTTAGGGAAACCTGAAAAATTCACGCTAATCGTCAGTGCACATATAACCTAATGTAAGCAGAACTCTTTCCTGGGACTCTCATGTTTCAGTGCAACCAGTTAGAACAAACCAGCCAAGTCAGATGGACCACCTCCTCCCCCAGCCCCCCACACACTCCCAACAGCATCTAGTTATGTAACCCTGTTCCCTGCCACCAAAGAGTTATTCCCAGTTTTCTAGTGTTTGTGCAGTTTAGTTTGAATTGGGTGCAGAATGAGGAATTCTAACATACCAAGAAAAAGACTTTTGTTATATGTTAGTCAATTAGAGATTTAGCAACATTGTGAAGCCTGTGTCACAATTTCTAGGCTGCTTATTATTCTCAGAGTACCGCAGTCTTTCCGTCTAAAGTAGCATTTACTCATGGTGCCTCATTACAAAATTGTAGGTAATCCCATTTTTTTTCAAGTTTATTGTTAGCCTATGGGCCCAATACAGCATCCAGTGCCTCCAGCAAAGCTTCCCCTCGACGTCAACGCATTAAATATCCCACCCTCAAGACACACAGACTATGGAAACTAGAAGGGCAGGTGCCAGTCTTGAGGACTTTACAGTTTAAGTGGATTAAGAATACCATCCTTGAAAAAAACCCTGACCCCCTCAGTATCCTTGTTACAGCTTCTCCATATTCTCAGCTGCTTGATGTTGTGTCGTGGATTGATACAGACACTTCAGTCACAGCCACCAGCTAAGTTTGTTCCTGAACTATTTCAGGTCCAAGGTATTAGAGGTGAAAGGAAGTAGAAGCATAGATGCCAGTTTTTCTTTTTCCAGGGGTGAGGGGCAGCCAAAGTTGATGCCCCCCAACCCCTGTTGGCACAGCCAGAGCAGAGCCAAGCAGAGTATATGGGGAAGTGGGCAGATGCAGACTGCATGTGGCACCCCCTGTGTTCTGCTCCTCATAGCCTCGTGCAGGCTGGAACTCTACCAGCCTGCAAGGAGAAACCTGCTTTTTTCAACTTTTTTCCACAGTCAATGGAAAACCCAAATCCCTGCACGATACTGAGAATCTGGGACAACTTCTGGAGTCATGCAGGCCGGGATCAGAACTTGATATTCCCATTTCGGGACTGTCCTGCCATTTAGGTCCTAAACCTACCTTCTCTGCAAAGGTCCTCAGGTCCCCACAAACTTGATGCCTACGGGTAGAAGAAAGATGGAGCCTTCAGACAGGGACCTAAAAATGTTCTTCTCAAGTAAAGATTTTGCAGCCACATTCAGAGGCAGAGCATCTGGGGCTAGATACTCCACTCATAAGCCAGCATCACTTCGCTGACCCAGACAGAATGCACTGTTGTACATCAGGTGAGAATCTGACCTTTCGGCATAATCCTACTTTCAATTAAATGAATAAATTACAAGTAAACTCCACTGACTTCAATGGGATTAAACCAGTATAACTTACTAAGGGAAAAAGCAGGTCCTTGCTTCTCAGCAGGAATATTATTGAATTCTGAGCCAGATCAGTCATTCCCAAGAAGAAGAGAGTTTAGCAGGATCCTGGGAATTTGGAAAAACTTGCCTCATTCCTCCTTTTTCAGTTTGATCGCCACCCCCCCCCACCCAACGCTTGTCCACTGCCAACCTTGGCTTCTGACAATTGATAGGCTAATTTCACTTGTGATGTTGCTTCACCCACACTTGGACCATTGGGCTGCCAGTCATTTTCCCAAGGCACAGCCCTGAGATAGTCATGTTATCATTTTTGGAAGCAACTGTTCCTGCTAGATTTTAATACCAGCACTCTATCATTGCTAATCAAGGCACAGCTGGCCTCCTGTGGCTCTTTTGAAAGTGACTGCTCTCTCTCATTCATCACAGAGTCGAGCTAATTCAGGCAATCTTCCTGATCCATGGGCTTGCACGCCCAATTGCGATATTTCATGTGATATGATATTTCTCTGCAATAAACGACCTCACCCATTGAAGACTCCGGTAAAGGACACCAAGACATTTTCAGTAATTAGTGTTATAGCAAGACTCAACAATCTTTCCCTGCAGCAGAGATGAGAACCACTACTCTCAGCTATGGCTGACAGCTAGTCAGAATTTCCATGCAAATCCCCTTTCACCAAATGGCTCAAATCTTTGTAAAACTGCAGATTTGGAAGTCACTAAGGCAGGGACTGGGAGTTAGGGTGCGTAGGATCTAATTCCACTTTGGTAGGAACTTCTTTCTTTACATCAGGAGACAAATGCTCTAGAAATACAACTAGAAATAGAAAGTTTTGAAATGAAAACTTCATAATTTAACAGAAAGGAAGAAAATTCACCACCTTGAAACCTGACAGCTGACACCCTGGCTCCTGCCTATTGGTCCAGCTAAATCTCCATGTCCATGGAGCTCAAAGCTTCCTCAACACAAGAGAATTCCTTGCCCAGGAGAGCATCCATCACCCCACAGTCCTGTGAAATGTGAAATATCATAACCAGAAGGAAACATAATTCAACACCCTGCTTGACACCAGGCAACACTGAGGTAAATGGACTGTCCCAGCTTTTATCTGAGCCTCATTTGCACAAAATGAACTATTCCACCCAAGAGATTTTACACCTTCAGCTCTCTTGTAAAATATGAATTTATATTTTCACCTAGGAAAAATGTTACAATCTTTGCTCTCTTTTACGCCTGTGCCTGAAAGCTTGCAAATAAAGATTTTTTTTGCAACTATCTAGTTGATCTAATAAAAGATATCACCTCTGCCACGTGTTCCAATTCCTTTTCCCAGGGTTGTGACATGATCGCAGTCAAAATGAAGTGGTTACAATCACAAAACATGGCCCTAAGTACTATCGTTTTTATCTCCTAATTAATATCAGTTCAATGGACTGGATCCCACAGACAAAACTTTCCTTGACCTTAGCCTCATTGGAATCAAGGAGAGCTTGGCCAGCAAAAGCGCCCAGGATGAAAGTGAAATATTTATGTTCAAGCGAGTAAAGTGAAGAACTCAGCCTTTGCCCAGGTTAAACTGTTTAACTTGTGTGCTGATTTTTGAATGAAAGTCAGACAGCAATTGAAAACCCATTTCAGACTTCCAGATAATGGATGGAGAGACTGTCAAGTGATTTATTTGATTCTTTAAAAAAAAAAGAAAATCATTTTGGAGCTCCAAATCTGAAGTCGATTCTTTAAGTCTCTCCCTTTTACATTCAGCTCCTGTTTGCCTTTTCCTCCTGATATACTCTGAAAAGGCACCCCCTGGTCTTCTACCTAAGCACAAGAGCAATTCCATTATTCCCTAGTGCTATCACTTTTTCCAGTCACTGTTTTCATATAATGGTTGGAGACTGGCTTCCAAAACAAGCTTAATTTGGCTATACCTTACTCATTTTGCCTTGAGAGGTAGACAGTTACCACTGTCTTTTCTAAGGAGTTCATTTCAGATATTCAAAAATTATTTATTAGAAGTTGGATTTTTTAAAAGCTGAAAAATAGCTACTTTGTCAAAACTGACATCAGTAGAAAGTTTTGTTTTCATATAAAATTGTGTGTTTTAAATGAAAATGTGTATTTTCCAAAAATTCAATTCTGAAACCAAACTCTCTTTGTGAACTATATATTTTTACCCAAACTAGAATTTTTAAATGAAACTTGATGCAAATGAATGATTTTATTGTGACTTTTTTTCCTTAGAAAAAGACAACTTATGGTTCAGTTGCACCAAGAGACACTGATGGTTCTAGCCCAGTCTTTGCAACTCTTCATTTGACGGATGACACCACCTTGAATGGATGCTGCCAAACTGGTAACATGTTCTCCACATTTATCACTCTAAATAGAAGCTGAGTGAGTGATGGGGCCGGATGGGAGCAGCACACTATTTACAGGACCTAATATGAAGAACTACTTACAGTTAAGAACTAACAGTCTTGCTATTGCCCCTGCAGGGGTTGATAGTCTACAGTTATGTAACATAGAGTAAGTCTGCACAGCAAGGCGGAGAACTTTTCTTCTGGATACTTCCCTGAAAGTGCAACACTTGGGGGGGGTTTAATGCCCATTTTGTCACTCCCACAATCATCTCTGAACCAGTAGGCTTGACTTTTGTTCCTACCTGTAACTCGCACCGCATACATAAAGAAGCCCTGAACTAGGTATTTTCAGAAGCCAAAGCAGACTGTATTGGGTACGTGTCTTCATTCAAAAGTGCTGCATCTTCTAGCCAGAACTACCTAACAGCTATGGGCGTCTGTACATGTGCTCCGGGGTAGTGGGTAGAGGGGTATTTTAATTAGAGTGGCCCTCAGGAGCCACTGTAATGAAAACCCCCGCAGCATCTCACATATTCAGCATCCTACATTTCCAAAATGGCAGCAGGGGTGCTTTAACTAAAGATTGTTCAACAAGGTTTAGCTAAAGCACCCCCACCACTATGTTGAAATGCGGGGATGCTGAATGTATGCAATGCTGCAGCATGCTGGAGTGCTCTAATTAGACCCCTCCAGCAGACTCAATTCATCTCTATTCAACAAGACAGGATTTGGGAGTTTTGTTTGTCATGCTATAATATACCACATCACCAAAAAAGCAAACAGGGTTCCTCTTGCTCTGGGGCTGTTTTGGCAGCCAGAAAACTCCCACTTGGGCTTAACCATGAGGTTTGGGGAAATTTCAAGCCAGTTCCTGTAGTCAGGCTGCTTGGACCTCCTGCCTGAGGCTGCTGCAATACCCTGCGCTGGAATTAGGTTTAGGGTTAGAATTAAAGTTAGGGAATGGGAAAGGTTTAGAGCTATTTTACTACTTGCGATTGGTGGGCCTCCTGGAGTTCTATGTAGGACACAGGTAGGTAGATTAGTCCATGCTAAGAGTAAGCAGGATGGATCCTGGGCCCACCAGGTTGGGGCTGGGAGGGATCCCAGCTTCGGTCAGGTTTGAGAGGGGGAGGATTCCTCTTGCTCTGGGGCCTCTTTTAGCAGCCAGGGATATCCTGGCTGGCCTTAGGAATGAGGTTTGGATGCCTTCCAAGCCAGCTCCTGTAATCAGGCTGTTTGGGGCTTGACGCCTGGAGCTCCTGCAGCACCCTGAGTTGGGGGTAGAAGTAGGGTTATGGTAATTTGGAGAAACACGCAAATCTTTCTCCCCCACCAATACCTGCTCTGTAAAAATAACAATATTATTCCTTTGCTTATATAGAGGGGGGAGAGAAAAAAACAGATTGAAAATAGGTTTGTCGGAGCTAGCTGATACAATAGACATGTTTGATATGTGCTAGAAATAGAAAAACTTTCTCCACCTGGACTGTTCTCTCTAAAGAAAGAACAATGCTAGCAGGGACAATGCAAGAAATCTCCTACGAATTCCCAAGTTAAATCATTACTTTTGTAAATTACAACAGGACACTGTGGCTAATAGGATCAAGACCTGGAGTGCAGTAGAAGAAGAGAAAGGGTGAATGAGTGATGGTGAACATAAAGAGCAGTTTTGTTTGTTCTTCACTACCAAGAGGCAGCCAGCTACTTCACAATATTGCCTGCATTTATAAGGTCACAGGGTCCCATCCTAACATGGCTACGTGAGCACAGTTCCCATTAATTTCAGTGGGAGTTCTGAGCATACAGAGACAAGACAGATTTTTAAAATTCCACCTATCCTGCAGGGTATTTGCTGCCCTACAACGCAAATTCCTCTGCATAGCACACAGCCACTGCTAAAAATTAGGCAAGAGATGCTCCTTCCCCTAATCAGGCAGGTAGAAATTTTAAGCTTCCCTTGCCTTGTGAAATATCATAACTAAATTGTGCGTGAATTTAGTCCGCTGAAGAGAAGCACTACATAGTCTACAGCTACCTTATTCTCAGTCAAGTGTTCCTTGGACTACACCACCCATTAATATCCATACCCATCTATCCCTGCAGAATGCCCTAGATGGGGATGGAGCCAATCTGGGATTCTCTTGAAGTTACGTTATTTGTATGCTACAAGAAAGTGTGCAACTTACCTCCAACATGGCTACTGTTGGTTTTATTACAAAATCAGTATTTAGCTGGAAACAGTATCATTAGAGGTATGGCAGGCTCCCACCCTACTCACTGTGGTGCCGGTGTCCACATGGTGGGTCTACAGGCAAGCCAAGTGATCCAGGGCCCAGAGGCCTCAGAGTTAAAAGGAGCCCAGAGATGAGAGCTGGGGGAGAGCATGCCAGACCACCAGAAGCAGAGCTGGATGTTTTCCTCATGGCCAGAAGGGACCTGGAGCCTCCTCCTGGGGCAAGCACACTCACAGAAGTGGCGTGCACACATCTTGCTGCAGAAGCATCTTGGGAGGATCCGGACACACTCTCTGTGGCTAGCTGAAAGCCAGTTGCTCTCCCTAGGGCTAAGATCCCTGGGAAACCCAGGAAGACCGGGTCACTGATGGGGCACCAGAGACCTGACCACGGGCCCAGAGCATACCTACAGGGGATTGGCAGCACTGAGAGCTTCATGTAGAGATGGCAGGGCATGCCTCACATCATTGCCAGGTCTGGCGATAGGACGGGAAGAACCCAGACCAGAAAGCTGGCCCACCAGAAGGCAATGTAAACTTAGAGATGGGCGAGTGAAGGCTGCACCAAGCACCAAGGCACCCACATGCATAAGAAAAGCACTCAGTGCATGGGGCATCGCTGCCCTACCCACCACACCATCTGTGCTATTTGGGTTGGATTTTCAGTCATGTTGCAATTTTCAGAGCACACGGGACAGCAGCAAGACCCCTTGCAGCCATCATTCTCATCAGGACCCAGCACAGGAAGAGAAGGCCCTCTCATCATGCCTGAACTTCACCCAGGCTGATAGTGTAGGGAAGGAGGAGCCCCACAAAAGACATGACAATAGAGTTAACTGGGGCCCAATGGGAACCACTGGTTAGCACCTCCAGAGGTAAGACCCAGTGTAAACAGCAAATCATGGCAGGCAAATAGACCCGGGTGCAATGCAGGTTAAGGGGCAGAGCATGCCCATCACCTGATACGGTGGTCATGAGCCTGTCACAAGGGGCCACACTTCTTCTCATGATACAAAACATCAGATGACAGAACAGCACTTGGAAAATTATTTCCACATTTTAACAAAAATTATAAAATAAACATTCCAGACCTCCAGTTTATGTGACCATTAGGAAAAAGCACACTGCTCAAAAAACTGAGCCAGAAAACACATACAATTTCAAAAGACAAATGAGGTCTCAAAGTAAAAATTCTTAAATTATCCTTATTAGCATGTTTTATAGCTGTTAGTTACTATAACAGACACAAATACACTACACTATCCATCTCCACCCAACACAAAATCCTGCATCTAGATTGTTCAGAAAGAAAAACATAGATTTTTTTCATCCAAGCATTTGCTTAAGAGAGATTGCTGGAAAACAGTTTTATGCTTTCATAGCAAGTTATTACTACAATAGTTACCTCTGAATTTATACTTTTTATTGTATAAGTATACATTTATTGTATAAGTTTGTAGTGTTTCCTTTTCACAATTCCCAGTAGGTGGACACACGCTAAAAGTGCCATTGTGTTTAAATCAAAAACATGTGTATAACAAACCAAAGCAACCTTTTGTAATAAATCTTTTTTCCCCCGTGAATTATTCACACACATTCCTGCATCCTGATTTAACTATAACTATTCATAAAAAGATGGAGCATTATTCAGAGCAGCTCAGTGAAAACCTCTCCCAAGCAAAGAGGGGAGGTAATAAGAAACAGAAAAGAATACTAAAGTATTCTGATGCCATCAAATCATGCAAAGATATGCCTACACCTGGAATTCTGTCTTCAGTTTTTGGTCAGCCTGTCTCAAAAAGGTGTTACGGGGTAACAGAGACTGTGTTCATATTACAAAAGTTTGTAATATGAATGTAATGTGTGTGACAGCAGGAGGAACGAGGGGGTAGTCTGCAGAACTGTGCTGTTAATTTGGACTACAACTCTCAGAAAGCCCCAGGGGCTGGGTGGTGGGCAGAGCAAAGGAGAAAGGAAGAGGAAGCTTGAGTCTGGAGTATGGGGAAGAGAGAGCAATGTGCATGTGGAACCTACACAGAGGAGTGCATGGTAGAGCTGGAGATCTCACTGGCGCAGTCAGCCAGGACTGTGGACTGAAGGAGCTGGACTTAGATTTGGGGGCATCCTCAGGGTGCTGTTGGAGTGCTCTATGGCTTATTTGGGGACACTTCCAGAGGTTTGTGGGGGAAATTTAGGTACTGAGTGTGTTACCACTGTGTTGGTGTTTTTTTACCTTTTACCTGTTCCCTCCTTTTGGCCCATTGGATTGTGACCCTAACCCTATGATTTTCTGTATAAAAATGGAAACTCCCCTTGCTTCTTGCAAGGGGGCTGCAGGGTCGGCACAGGTTATTACAGGTGTGACTGAAGAGATATTTAAATGGCTGGGATCCATTAATATACAGAAATGAGAACGGCAATGCATAACATACCTTTAACTGGAAAAGGGCAAACATAGTGCCCATTGTAAGGAAGGGGAAAAGGAAAATCTGGGGAGTTACAGACCTGTTAGCCTGACTTCAATACCTGGAAAGACCATGGAGCTGGTCTGTCCTAGAAGACAGGTGATCAGGAACCACCAGCGAGGATTCACCAAGAGCAAGTCATTCCTGACCAACCGGATTTCCTTCTATAATAAAAACAACCGGCTCTGTGCGGGGAGAGAGCAATGGATGTGATGTACCTTGACTTTAACAAGGCTTTTGACTCCATATCCCACAACATTCTCATTAACAAGGTAAAGAAATACAGACAGTTCCTAGGTTCCTATGAATAATTCATCAAGACCACAAGCTCTCTAGAGCAGGGACTTCAATACTATCAAAAGTTGATGCCTAGGCTCCTAGACACATAGCCTAGTTTTCATAAACATTGACTTCAAATACATATACTTTATTTTATGGGGGAACTTGTCTCTAGCCCTGCTTGCTTTGCTTGTACTCCAGAAAGCTAGTTTGGTTTTCTCTACAGGTGTATTCACTCAGTGTTTTGGAACATGCATTTATCTTCATCCTGTTATAGCACCCTCTTCATAACTCATTTTTTTCCAGTGCTGAGTTTTCCCCCCACTTCTGCCACTACCATTTCTCCCTGACACTACAGTAGTTACCAAAAGTACTAAAAGTAATATGACATGAAGTGTAAGAGCATGTAAGCTCATCTCATAGCCTTCATGATGGTAAGTATAATCCTTCCTGTTCTCCACTCCCACCCATCCATTATTTATCAGCTTCCCTTACAGTTTTATGCCTAAGTGGCATTTTTTTAAATTGCCTGCAATGTTCTGTGCACATAATTAAATAAATAATAATATAAACAGACAAACAAACATGCATAATTAAAATATCAATTTATATCATCCTCTATGGTAAGAAAATAACTGGCCAGATGCCTTCTCTTTATCTGTACAGTTGTAGTCCATTATGTCCCCAGCATATTCTTCAAGCAGTTACTGCTATTATGCTATTATAACAACACATTGGAAAAAGCAGACTCAACTAGTGCTTTCTCCTAAAACACTTAGGTCATCTTTTCTTATTGGCTTTCCTTTTCTCTTGTAGCACTGGTACAACCTACAATAATTAGCCAATTCCAGCCATATAACATACAACATTATGTTTTATTGACAACAAAACAGAAGAAATGAGCTGAGCTCAATCCAGGACTTCAATAGTAACCCCAGACACACTGTTATATTGAGGTAAATTGAGAGTAGCTACTCTTAAGGTCTTATTTGGATTGGAAATTAGTTGCACTATAGCTATAATGGTACAGTTAATGCAGCATAATCTGCCTACTGTGCAAGCAAATATACTGGTGTAGAAGCATGCTGTACTGTGCTAGCTATTCCCACTTGGGAACGAATAGCTGAATCAGTAAAGTCACTCATATACAAGCACAAGTGTTTCTATACTAGGGCTTTTCCCTAATCAACAAAGTTGTTCTAATAAAACTTCCAAGTATAGAATAGGCTTATGGGTGTCCACACGGCAACGAGAGGTATGACTGAAGAAAAACAGCGTTAACAGATCTAGCCAACTCAGGAACCAAATGCAGGGAAGCTGCAGCAACCTAGAGGTCAGGCCAGGCTACTAGATTAAAGTGCTTAACCAGGGTCACAAGTGAACTTAGTCCACACTGAAGCCCATACTATTATGACAACACTACTAGGTGGTACCGAAGGTAGCTAAGTTAAAACTAACTTGGGGATACCTAAATGCAAAGCAACCATCCTCAACTGCAGTGTCATACTGTGTTATTTATAAATGACACTAGGGTATGCCAATGGATTTACCCAATGCCAGTTATGATCTGGTGCCTTTAAGAAGAACAGAGTCATATTACTAACGCATGCACTTCAAGAAATAAACAGGCTTTAATAGCAAAGTCAAGTCTGAAAGTTTTCAGTCATCTGCGCTGAAGTTTAAAACAGGGTCAATTTACAATTGGAAAAATTCAGTGGAGAGGAAAAAACCCCAACGCAGCTAAAATGTAACCCAAACGAACGGTTTGTTACTGCCAATGGAGCATTACAAAGACTGTCAAAGACAATAAATATACAAAATCCAAGGAGAGCGCATTTTTTCATATACATGAAAAATCACTCCACTTCCATTATTAATGCACTCTGGGCTCCTTTGTCAAGACTTTCACAAAAGTAAGATCAAAAAGAGAAAACCTCCAGCTTTTTTATGATAATGCTCGTAAGCCTGTGGTATGGAAGATTAGGCAGCGTGCTGTGCTTCTTCTCGACAAATCCCGCCCCATCATTTTAGATTATTTTAAATCAAAATGAGTGGGGGAAATGAGCTGTTTAGAGCATTAGAAAACAAACAAGGGCCTCTTACTAGTCAGGCTTTATCCTTAATTTATGCTGCTTTTATATTTTGCTTTATATGAAAATTAAAGGCCTTTTAGCCCTCCAACTCTGCAACTGCTGCTTTTAACACTTTCACTCATTCTTTCAGTCATTTATTTATTGTACCCATTTTTGTTTGCAATTCAAGACAAACTGTGCTATTTTATCAGTTATTTATTTAGGATTTCTGTAAATTGATTTTTCCCATATATGTACAGTACACCGCTAAAGGCATTAATATAGATGAACCTCATTTGTTATTTTGTTTGAGTTTCTCTCCTCCGTGTTTGTATAGGGAGAATTTGGACTCCTGATCAGAAACATCTTCCCAGCAGCCCTCATTTTAAAGATGCTTGCACAGTGTCTAGTGCAGTGTTTAGTCCAGCACCTCCAGGAGAAATCACAATAGAAAAAGAAGTGAGGATACAGTGGGAAAGAAGACTTGCTCAACACACAACAGAACCGTGAACAGGACCGTTGGTGGTGCGTAGGGGGTGCACGCGGGTGCACGTGCACCCCCTGAGATCAGCCATGCACCCCCTGGAAGCACCAGCCACGAAACCAGAAGTGCCAGCAGAAGTACACTTCTGGTTTCACCCACGGCTTGGTGATCAACCGCTGGGGAAAACCCACCCCCGCCCCAATCGGCGACCTGGTGCCCCCCCCCCAGACTCGGGCGGCACCAGTCGCCCATGAACAAGACCCAGGAGATCCTGGCTATCCGGTCTTCTATACCGCTCTGCCTCTCAGGAAGAGGGTATTGTTCTTCTAATACACCTAACATCCTAAAGGCTCAGCTGCCGCTCACCAACATCACTCAATCTCAGTAAGCCACTTGTAGTTGACATCTACCACTAGGTTCCCAGGCCACCTATTTACCCTAGATTTGCACCTGCCTTGAAGGCTGAAAAGCTAAAATCTGAATAGCATACTCTCTGTCACCCGTGATAGCCACTCCTAGGCTGCGTGTGTAAGAGTGAGGAAGTATTCCTTACTGCCTCTGCTTTGACCTCACTCACTCCCTACATCACATACACACTTGCCTGGTACTGTCTACAGACTCTTAAAGTGATGTCTGGGAAACCGTTTTCTAAAGAAAACTCATACAAAGCATCTCCTTTTAAGCATTCATAGCTTTGACAGTAGTTAAAAAAATAACCAAAAAAAGTTATCAGTGCTTGAATAACAATTAAAAATAAAAATGAAATATTAATCATCTTTCCAAAAGAATATATATCCCAGTATTATCAACGGAAGTATCTATTCAAGTAAGGGCTGGCAATGTTTTTGGACAGAATGCCAAAAACATCCACAACCTTGACGTGTAAGATGTTGGCCAGGGACGGATGATAGGGGAGCTATGAGGGGTCTGATCCTTGCTGCGGTAGTGCAGCTCTGGCCCCTTTCCTGCTGTGTCCACTCCAAGGCAAGAATGCACCTGCTGCCAACAGTAAACCAAGCCAGGGCTCCACGGACCCCAGTGCAGCCACAGAGAGTGGCAGAGAGGCTTCAAGCCACTGCACCAGGGTCCACAGAGCCCCAGCCCAGCTCATTGCCAGTGGCGAGTGCGCTCATGCCTCGGTGCAGATAGCAGGGAAGGTCCAGGGCTGCACTGCCACAAGGATGGGGCCCCTTGCAGCTCCCCTACCATCCACCCTGAGGCACGTGTGCCAAGCAAAATGCCTTCATGTGCCATGCATGCCATGGGTTGCCCACCCCTGTGTTAAAGGTTACAGCCAATTCAGGAAGCACCACTTAAGCACACGCTTAGTGTTAACATGCCATCCAAATTACAGATATCCTTTGCATGTTTAACTGTTTCCCCCAATGAGTGAAAAAGGATGTCTTACATTCAAAAGCTTGCCTAACCTTATCCCATCGTTGGTCCAATAAAAGATATCACCTTAAGAAGTCCTTGCCTCTTGCATCAAGATACAGATCCCATAAGCGTTTTTCGCCTAGCTCATTCATTCTGCAGCATTCAGGAAGACGCAAGGAGTACACAATGTATTTTGCAAACTATAAGTCACTATTAAAACTCCTTTGCAATTTTGTACTATTAAAGAACTTAAGTCTCTTCATTCTTAAGAGAGCCATTTATCACTCCATTCTGTTAAAAAGTAACTAACCTAGATAGATTAGATAGGGAGGCATGATACATAAAGAATAATAGTCCATTATGAATAATAAGTTTCCAACATATTATAACTGTATGTGATTGATTAGAAAGCCCATTGTTTTATTCTAACACCTTTTAAAAGGTTTCTCAATATCAGTTCAAGATTAAAAATTTAAGAGAAGTTTTAATCATCCATTTCAAGTGCAGCGTTGAAGGGCACTGCATCCTAGAATGCTTCATGTTGTCATCTGATGGCTTGGACACTGTCAAGCAAGGTGCTTTGTGCAGTGCTCTGTTTGGGGACAATTTTTAAATCGAGTAGGCAAAGGTTAATGCGGCAAATCAGCAGGTGAAATCTGATCTTGCTGCCCCTGAAGTCATTGTCCCTTCACCACTGTCTACAGCAGAAGATGCATCAGATCTCTGGTGTTAAACCAACATAGCTTGATTAGCTTTGCTACAGCTACAGCTACAGCTACAGCTACTCCATCTTATAACAGCAAAAGATCTCATCTGTAGGCATTTCCAACGCATATTATTTTTTAACTCTTTCTGGATCTCCAGCTAGAATTCCCTTTATAGCATAGAAAAACCTTCATGCATTAAACAGCAGCCGTGAAATGTAAAAGATGTACTGCAAACTCCATTTGGCCTTTAAAAAAAAAATGAAAGAGCGCAAAATGATTCATTCAAATAGGCTGTCTTATGCCAGGATGTAGTCACATTGCCTGAACATCTCTGCCAGAGTTCAGACCCACACCATTCACAATGTTGACTGAAGATGGCACATTATTATAAGCAATCCAAAATGGTACCACATATTAAATACATGTTGCATAGCTTTAACCTCTGAACATCGACAATAAAAAGTCGTTGGGTCAGTTTGAGCCCTGAGACTAATGAAGTTACACTTGGGACAAATTTGGCTGTGATTTCATAGATTTCATAGACATTAGGGCTGGAAGAGACCTCGGGAGATCATCGAGTCCAGCCCCTTGCCCAAAGGGCAGGAAGTCAGCTGGGGTCATAGGATCCCAGCAAGATAAGCATCTAATTTACTCCTGAAGGTGTTCAATGTAGGTGCTTGAACCACCTCTGATGGCAGACTGTTCCAGATCTTGGGGGCTCGGACAGTAAAGAAATTCTTCCTTATGTCCAGCCTGAAACGGTCTTGCAGGAGTTTGTGACCGTTCGACCCCGTCATCCCTTGGGGCGCTCTGGTGAACAGACGTTCCCCCAGATCTTGGTGGTCACCCCTGATAAACTTATAGGTGGCCATCAGATCACCCCTGAGCCTGCGCTTTTCCAGGCTAAAGAGTCCCATGGCTCTCAGCCTGTCATCGTAAGATCTGTTTTCCTGACCTCTGATCATGCGTGTGGCTCTCCTCTGGACTCTCTCAAGCTTCTCCAAATCCTTTTTGAATTGTGGAGCCCAAAACTGGACGCAGTACTCCAGCTGCGGCCTCACCAAGGCCGAGTACAAGGGGAGAATGACGTCCCAGGATTTGCTCGAGAAGCATCTATGGATGCAAGCCAGCGTTTTGGTCGCTTTATTAGTCGCAGCATCGCATTGCAGGCTCATGTTCATCTTGTGGTCAATGATGACCCCCAAGTCTTTCTTCTGTAGTGCTATCCAGCGTAGCAGTGCCGAGCCTATAAGGATGCTGCAGGTTTTTCCTCCCAAGGTGGAGAACCTTGCATTTTTCGGTGTTAAACACCATCAGGTTCTCGTCCGCTCATTTGCTGAGCTTGTCCAGGTCAGCCTGGATCACCCGCCTATCTTCTGGCGTGGATGCTTTACCCCAAAGTTTGGTGTCATCGGCGAACTTGGCCAGTCCACTCCTGACTCCAATGTCCACATCATTAATGAAGATGTTGAACAGTATGGGTCCAAGGACAGAGCCTTGAGGGACCCCGCTGGTCACAGGGCACCACGATGAGTGACTGCCATCAATCACAACCCTCTGGGTCCGACCATGGAGACAGTTTCCCAGCCAGCAGATCGTGGTGGACCCAAGGCCACAACTGGCCAGTTTGGCCAAGAGGTGATCGTGGGATACCAGATCAAAGGCTTTTTTGAAGTCAAGATATATGACATCAGTCTCTTCTCCCTTGTCCAGGTGATAGGTCACCTGGTCATAGAAGGAAATGAGATTGGTCAAACAAGACCTACCCGCAACAAACCCATGCTGGCTATCCCTTAGGATGTTAGCCTGGGCCAGTCCCTCAAGGATGGCCTCCTTAATAAACTTTTCTAAGATCTTCCCCAGGATAGAAGTCAGGCTAATGGGCCTGTAGTTAGCCGGATCCACTCTCCTCCCTTTCTTGAAGATCGGCACCACATTGGCCTTCTTCCAGTCCTCGGGCACTACACCAGAGCGCCAGGAGTTTTCAAAGATCCGTGCCAGGGGCTGGGCTATGACGCTCGCCAGCTCCTTGAGTACCCTGGGGTGCAGGTTGTCAGGGCCAGCTGACTTGAAGGTGTCCAGCTTCTCAAGGTGTTCCTTCACGAGGTCAGCATTGATGGAGGGTAGGGGATCCCCATCACCCAGATCTCCCTGTCCCATAGCAGGCATGGGTGTCCCGTGTGACTGATGAAAGACTGACGCAAAGTACCTATTTAATAGGTTGGCTTTTTCCTGGGCGTCAGTTGTCAGTTGCCCCATCTGGTTTAGCAGGGGTCCAACGTTGCCCTTGCTTTTCCTCCGGCTCCCCACATATCTGAAAAAGGACTTTTTGTTGTCCTTGATGCTTGAAGCTAGTTGGAGTTCAGTTGCAGCCTTGGCTTTCCTGGTTTGCTCCCTGCAGGACCGGACCAGCGCGGAGTAATCCTCCTTGGAGGCGAATCCCATCCTCCATCCTTTGTAGGCTTTCCTTTTTAGCCGCAGGAGGTCCGCTAGGTCCCTGGAGAGCCAGGAGGGCTGTTGTGCCTTCTTGCTGCCTTTCCTCCGTGTTGGAATAGATTTAGCTTGTGCATTGAGGATCGCTTCCTTGAGAAGCAACCACTCTTCTTGAACTCCCATCTCCCTGGGGTCATGGTCCCTGAGGGCCTGACCGACAAGCCTCTTGAGCTTGTCAAAGTCGGCTTTTCTGAAGTCAAGGATTTCTGTGTTGCTGACTGACTTGCCAGCTTTACGGTGGATGGTGAAGGTGATCAGCTCGTGGTCGCTGTCACCCAGCTTCCCATCGATCACTAGGTCGCCGATTAGGTCGTCCCCCGTAGCCAGTATCAGGTCGAGCAGCGCTTTGCCTCTCGTTGGCCCATAGACTTCTTGAGTCATCCACGCACGAGAGAAAGCTTTGCAACCGCTCGGATTTTGCTGAGTGATCTTCCCAGGAGATGTCCGGGTAATTGAAGTCACCCATGACAACCAAGGTCCTGGAGCAAGCGGCCTCAGTCAGTTCCCAGGCGAACTCCTGGTCAAGCTCAGGACTTTGAGTGGGAGATCTGTAGTAGACTCCCACCGTTGTGTCCCCTGTGCCGTTTTTCCCATGAATTTTTACCCAGAGGGTCTCTAGCTGTCCATGCCGGTCGCCAACATCAGCTTGCAGGGATATGTAGCTTTCCTTCACACAGAGAGCTACACCCCGATGTGAAGCTAAGTCTATACAAGTACCCAACACTAGCTTAGGCATCCTTAGATGTCTCCCCTCTGAAGGGGATCCACTCTCTTGGTTGTGACTGGCAATGTAGAGTGATGAAACTCAGAACAAATTTTGCATACATGGGCAATCACCTGCCTCGATACACACACAGCCCATGCACTGCAATGCAATTGCTTCCATGGACCAGATCCCAAGCCAAATGAAGTCAGAGGGAGTCTCTCTGTTAGTCCCTATATGTGACTTTGGATTGGATCCTATATGTGAAGCTTGCTGTTAAGAATGTGCATGGTTAACTGAACATATTGCCATTTCAGACAAAAAGTGTTCTGGCATTTGCTCCCATCACCTACATCCTTCCTCTTGACTGATGCGAGTGTCAGAGCGCTTAGGTGACCCTCTACTACCTGCCCTGTGCCGCTGTACATTTGTATCATGTAATGACACATGACACCATCAATTGCCTGGAGTCTGATGATGTCCTTTGGCCACAATGCAAATGAGCAATTTGCTTAGATTTCCTCCTCAATTGAATCCATTCTGGCAGGGGAGCCTGCAGTATGTTGCAAGATGATAGAAAATAGATCTTTGTCAGGGACCTATGCCACACACATACACGCACACACAAACACATCCGCAGGGCGATTGTAGAAAATGAGCTCATGTTTCAAACTGAAATTAATACAGTGGCAAAGGAATATTCAATTTCCTTGTTTATTGTCTTTTGAGGCACTTCCATTGCCAGAGGTCTGTCATCTTAAGAGCACAGAGAAAATTAGGTTGGCAGAATTTTAAGTAGCATGGGGTGGTTATTGGGTTGCCCTCCACGCCGTCTCCCGGGAAAGAATTTCCTTCCCCTGAGCCGCAACAAATGTTCCCGGCATCTAGCAGAAAATGGAAGCTGGAAGTAGGCCTGTGTGAGTGATTGCAGTAGACAAACCCAAAAGGATTTTTTTTTTAAAGTCTCAAGGTGATTGAAAATGACTTTTGTCATTGCTGTTCTCACTGAAATAAATACGAAAGTACAAAGGTAGTTGGGAACCAAGCAAAATATTGTGTTTAACCCAAAAGGAAGCATTTCTTTGAGTGTCTTGACTCTTTCTTTAATAAAAAAAAAAAAAGAAATATATCATTTTCAAACCCAATTTAGTGATGATGTTTCAAGGTGAAGTCCAAGTTAAACATTCGAAGTTATCTTTTGGCTGAAACAATTTGGTGAATCCTCCATGAATTCACAAACTGTGTCAACTAACTCAAAAAGCTTGCTATGCCTAGGTTTGAGAATATAAGCATCCTGGTACACAGGAACAGTCCCAATTGTGAACTGTTGTACATTATTCCCTGACATGTAGCTTTGCCAGTGGCGTAACTAGAAGAACTGCCCTGGGCACCAGTTTTGCAGGAGGGGATACAGGATGGTAAAACCAGCTGCCGCTGCAACCGCACAAATCTCACTGGTGGTACAGCTGTAACCAGAAGTAGCTGCATCCTTGGTGTGCAGCAGGTGCTCTGGGCACCCAGCCATATTGTTATGCCTCTGACAGCTGCAACATCTCAGCCATTACCATGTGATACCAGCGGATAAGTTTGGGAAATGCGTTAGCAGCAATAAGTAAATGGAAATCCTTCAGACATATCCAGAGAGAGGATGTCACTAAAGATTTCTGGCTCCATATGTTAAACATAAGCACTTAAATTTGCTGTTTTCATGAATAACATTGTACTTTCTCCAACACTGTTATAAATATTGTCCTAAAACTGGAATCCAAACAAGCCTGTGCTTTAGGAATACTGAATCTGGTTCTGAAGTCAGTCATCCCTACCTTTTAGCTTTATCCTCTCCCTGTAATGAGTCCAATTCATATCCCCCAAATAGGAACACAGCCAGGGAGAGTTCAGATCCAAGCAATGAGTGTCAGTCCAGCTTCTAGACACAAAGCAATCTTTTTCTTGTTGGCAATCATTTTCACCGGACATATATGGACATTTAATTTTCTCCATTACAAAAACAATAAAGAGAGATTGACAAAATAGTGGGAGTCACACCTCCTTAGCTGAGGGCAGAATTTGGCCATAATGCTATTCATATGAAATCTGGTATGAAGCCTCTCTGGAGTCATGATTTCCCTTATATTGTAGGCAGTTGAATGCATTAAAGATGTTGAAAAATCTCATTTGAGACTAAAGCGCCGAGAATCCCTGCAGAATTTCAAGGAAGTCAGACAATAGCAAATCACATCACACCTCCATACAAAGCAGAAACAATAACCCCATGCACAGGCTTGCATTCAATCCAAGGGCTCTCTGGGGACATGACCAACATTAATAAATTAAATCTCTCGCCCCTCTCCCGTGTTACAGAGTGGCCGTTACCACCAGTTCTCAGTGAGGGAAACTGAGGTACAAAGCTAAAGTGATTTGCTCTGGGTCCCACTGGAAAGCTAATCGACCATCAGAGCATCCTGCATTTCTTCCAGGCTGCCATCCTTCCACTGGGACCAGAAGAGCTCCAGTGAAACAAGAGTTTGCAATATACTGGGAACAATGGCACTGGGATTTGAAATCTTTTGTTCCAGCACTGATAGTGGCTTCAGTTAAGCAGACATTGTACATGCTAATGGAGTACAGGAGCAGAGACTTCAGAGCACATCCGAGTGGTAACTGCATCTAGGGATCTTCCTCAAGCCACTTGCAGGAAGCCATGGAAAATCAAACCTAATTTTTCCTTCCTTAATTCATTACAAATAAATGAGCCAATGAAGAAATAGCCAGGATCCTGTGTAAACAGAGTAAGTGCCTTATTGTCCCCAGCCTGCTCTATACCAAAGCTGTGCGCAGCAGGAGGTTTAGATGCATCTCTAACACTCGCACCCACCCACCTGCCCCTGCACTCCTGCATCAGTGCCTTCGTAGGATGCTGAGCAGGATCAGGGATATGCCAGCCACATCCCCTCCATTAGGAGACTGGGGGGAGGCAGGAAAAAAGAGCTAGGCTACCAGAACCTACCCTAGCACAGATTTTGCAGCTGCTTTGAGTCATGCACAACACCAGATCACGACCCTCCTCATGGCTCTGCATAAGGAAAGGGAGAGTCAAGTTGTCCTGGACTACTCTTTTCCTGGATCTTTGCATGAACAACATGTGGAAACATGAATGTGGCCCATTGCCTATAATGGTTACTACAGATTTACACAGATGTAAGTGGGGCAGCAGGCTCCTAGCCGCACTGAAGGGCAGCTGTGGCATGGCAACGTAGCGGGTATTTGGTAAAGTGAAGCCACGGACAGGCAAAGTGTTTCCAGAGCCGCTGGCCAGCCTGTTTCCTGCCCTTTGGCTGGGAACAAGGATGCACCAGCAAAAGGTCATTCACGAAGTAACAAACCAAGGACTCGGCTCTGCCAGCCTTCGTTTGACAGGTGGTGTTAACAGGGACTAAATTGTATCATTCGGGATATTCTCTCAAGCTGTGTGCGTGCCACTCAGGCCAATCTGCCTTTTAGTACGAATAAGCACCAATAAGCCACTGCTGCTTTCCCAGGTCCTCCTCAAAAGGCAATTTGAACACCCAAGGGCCAAATTCTAGTGGAAGATCATTACCTTCAATTGCTGCCTTCGCTTCCTTTGCACCTGCTCCGCTTGGAAATCCCAGGAACTTCATGCTTGTCCAATTAGTATATTCTGGCTCATTTCCCATGGGCAATGAGAAAGGAAACAGCCTGTCCACCAGGGAATTAAGCTGGCAGGAGAGGGAGACTTGCAAGGTGCATCTCAGCTGGTATTAGATTACCACTAAAATAATTGTCCTTTTTACAGGGCAACCATAGGGTCTCAGGTTCAGGGTCACAGCCCTTGCATGGGTCAGCTCCAGCAGCCCAATATACTGGTAAAGCCCGGAGCTGCAAGGGGAGATGGCTTTGACGGCAGACTAGCTCTTTTGTTCCTTCCCAGGGACTGCAGAGGAAAAGCCAAGTACAAACATTATTATTCATTTCCATCCCCAGTAAAGGAACATCCTTTGGGAAAGGAAAATAAGAAAGGACAGTAAGAAACAAGGAGCTTCCCCATCAGATAAAGCAAGAACCTCTCTCCCTATGGCATTATTGCCTCCTGGGCTGAGCAGCAGCCACAGGCATGGGTCTTGCAGGCCAGTTTCCCTGCCTCAAATATTCATGGGTGACACAAAGTCAAGCTTTGTCTGACCTGATTTGTTCTGTCACAGAGAGAGCTCCGGTTTCTCTCTCCAGCAGCCAGCACAGACTGCTTCTTTGCAGAGACCACAGCTTAGCGCATGGTTTGCATTCAGCCTTGCAGTTTGCCCCACACTCTCCCCCTCTGCACCACACAGTCTTGCCAGCTGGTTGCAGACATCAGTCTCTCCTAGGGGTGATGCTAGTTTGTACTACACAAAGTCCTCCTTCAACAACTGCATGCAAAGGAGGGTGCTCTAGCTTGCCATCACCCTTGACATCCAGCATCCTTAAAGGGGCACTATCCATACCTTTCACAACAATGTAAAAGGACTGACGAGAAAAGGTCTTTACCATCTTAGACACACTCACCACTGAAACGCTGCCGGCCTGGCTCTGTTGGCTGGAAGATGAGAACAACCAACCGCTGACCTAGCTATTCTGACAAAAGCACAAGAATTGTCACAGTGGTACCAGAAGAGTCCTTTTGCTACTAAGCTTATTTCATTTTGAGATCCACTACAAATTGATACTAGCACACCTTTTCTAGTAGACACTAAACCTTTAAGAAACAGGCCAGATCCCAGGCCTGTAATACATAGGAAGTATTAATCAGTAACAAATAGACAGAATACATTCGAATCAGATGAAATATGTAATGTTGCAGCTGACATATATATTATCAGTGTCCGGCTAATGGCATCGTTCTGGACACAATGAGAGGCAGCGCAGTAGGATGGAAGAAAAGTTTATGGCCTCAGGGTAAATGTCCAAGTTTGGATTCATGCTCATAGCAAGTCCCCAGTACTCTAATCTACTATTGCCATGCCCTTCTTTTCCAAGCTATTCATTTTCCCCATATAGCTACTTCACTGTCAGCCAATTCGTTTTTGCTGTTGGCTCTTGCAACCTCTCTCCTTCAAAGAAGCAGGAGAAAATATGGCTGGAAGGTCCTCACAATCATAGAAATCTTGTCAAGGAGCCCAGGGAGACTAGACACAGAAAAGCAGAACAACGCTAAAGATCTCTGCCCAGATGAGTAATGGGAACACTTCACACTGTTCTTGAGCAGCCACTTTGTTCAAGGCAGGATTTGTGCTCTTGGGCTTCAAAAGGAGACATGACCATTGCTCCTTGGTTAAAAAAATCCCCCTAGTCAACAGAAGCCAGCACAATACTGAAAGAGCCCGTGGTGCGGTCAGAAAACCATAAGGACCCTACCACAAGAAAAGCTAGAACTGTTCTGATGCAACTGCTCACCCAACTATTTTAGCAAATCACAGGCTTGTCAGTCAAGTTGTCACAAAAAAACCCTCAATATATACTATGGCAAACAAATCTATCTATAAGCAACACTAGCCAAGGAAGAGCTTCCCTCCACCTCTTATCCCATTTCAGGACTGTTGCACACGTGTTATTCTCTAGTTCTCAAACAACAACTTTTTAACAGGTATATCCCTGATACCTATACACCATACACTAGGGTAATTTGTACAGGTCTGGTGTCAGCTGAAAAAAACTGCACATACCATCTTAAAAGTTTTGTAGCACTGGCAAATATCAGACCAGATTTTACGTGCAGTGAATACACTTTGTTAAGTTACCTTCTGAAGAACGCCAGAACATTTCTTGTAAGCTGGTGGTAATTAGTGCAATGTTAAATCCATTAACTCCAGTAGCAAATCCTCAGTGAAGGTATGTCTTTGACAAGCAAATGAACACAAACACTGACTTTTGTACCTTAATGTTCCTGAAATAAGACCCGGTTAGATGCATCACTTTTCTCAACTATTCCAATATTTTCCGGGTTTTTTTAGTATTTCAGACACTGCAACCTTGAGTGCCAAAGGCAACCACTTTCACTTTTCTTTCATGACATTTATGTCACCACCCAATTTAAATTTATAGACAAACCTATTCTGCAGCTCGGTTCCGCAGTGAAAGAAAAGTACCTCCGTTCTCTCTGACTGCGCCTCAGAAATAAATAATTAAATGAAAATCCCAGGATAATAACAGTCAAATGCAGACAAAGCCAGCGTGCCTTCATTTGCATGCACTGTTTGCACAAATTTATTATTTCTAGTGATTTTTTTAGGTGAATCAGCAAAAAATCTCTTGGGATCATACAGAAATACAGTAATGGTGGTCCAAATTCAGCCACAGTGCAATTTAACTGGTCCTACAGTGGGAAGAATTTGGGCCAGTGCACAAAAGTGGTTTAATAAGACCCCTGCCCCAGAATGAAGCTCTATCTTCCATAGCTGCCCATCCTCAGACAACAGCCTGAATGAACTGATTAGCCTTGTACCACAACCTTGATGCAAATCTGGTTCTTCCAAGCAACAAATTCCACAGCTAACATCTATCCATCCAAAAGCCTTGCCTCTAATCCCCAGACTTATCTAAGGAAAGGGTGTCAGCAATAAACAGCCCAGCCCTTCCAAACGATTGCAAGGATGGCCCCAGTTGCAGTCAAATAGGAGTGTTTTCACAGGACTGCATCTGCGTTACTAGCAAAAATGGTTAGAAAGGAGTTCACTGATCCAAAGCTGGGGGGTTGCGGGGCAGAGTCCCTGGAACACGAGAGACTTATTCAGAGGAGCGGTTTAAACCTAGGTCTCTTACAGCTCAAGCAGTGGACAGTTCCCACCTAATTTTCTACTGTTGGAGCTGCTTGCTGCATGTAATTAGGGGTGCAGGTTGTAGCCATGTGGGTCTAAGGACATAGGCAGACAAGGTTCTTTGGGTGACTGTGATATCTTTTATTAGACCAACTTAAATAGTTGGAAAATGTTTCTTCCAGCTATTTAAGTTGGTTTAAAGAAGATATCGCATTCACCCAAAGAACCTTTGGATGTAATTAAAATTTCCATGGAGAGAGAGAGATGGAGCATTTGCCTGGAAGGCAGAAGACCCTGCTGCAAAACCCCCCAATACCTCCTCTGCCCTGTTGGTAGAGTACAGGAGCCATGAACAGCTTGAAAGGGACTGGGAAGGGAGGCCTCACACTGATTGAAGGTATGAGGGTAGTGGGAAGGGGCTGAAGCATGGATGTAGTTCATGCCACTGCAGCCATTCTGGTTTGCACTTCCAACCATAGACACGGCTGAAGTAACTGTTAGCAGCCTTCCAGACTGTTAATTTATACCCAGGTCACATCATCTCCCAGCGCAGCCCAGAAGCAAGAGGATGCAATGGTGTCAAAGCTACTTCTTCCCCCTTGCTCATGGGATGTGCTTCCAGTGTAGTGCCTGGAGGAGCGGTGCAGAGCCCCAACCTAGAACACCTGGCTCCCCCCACACAAACTAGACCATTAAACTATTTCTAACATGGAGAAACAAGTCAATAGTACCATATCCATACAGAAGCCAGTTGGCCATGCCTGCATGGCAAGAGCAAACTAATAAATTGAGGATATCGTCTGAAAGTCTCGAAACCCTGTTTCTATGAAATCGGCTTCACCCAAAGATCAAGGAAAGGAAAATGGCCACAAGTTTAAGTGGACAAGCTCACATTTGCAATGGGGGTCATCAAGAGCGCGCCGGCGTTTGCGGCGGCGTTCGCGCCGGCGGGCGAGCAGGCGGGGCCCAGAGGCTGACCCCTGCTCTGCTAGTAAGGGCAGCAACTCCTGCGATGGTGTCGACACGGAGTTCTGCCAGGGCCCCTGCCCGGGGGGCGCGGCCTTCCCGGGGCTTGTCCGAGGCCTCCACCCAGACAGAGCCCTCGGGGGGGCTGCCGTCCTCCAACCCCCTGGCCTGCGGGAACTGCCTGGCAAGGTCTGGGGGGGCAGGGACTGGGGACTCCTGCACCTGTCCTGTAGGTATCCGCCTTAGGACCCTGGAGGAGCGGGTGCAGGAGCTCCTGGAGGAGGTTAGCAGACTGAGGGGAATCCGTGAGGCAGAGGAGGAAATTGATAGGTATTTTCTTTCTCTGCAGGGTGATACAACAGAGGAGAGGGCAGCCCGGGATGAGCCCTCCACTGCTGAGTGGCAGACGGTCTCCCGTGCCAGGGCTATTAACCATGTTGCGGCACCAGTTCCTCCTGTCCATCTGGAGAACAGATATGAGGTCCTGGCAGCCCTGGAGGAGGAGGGAGCAGTGGAAGATTCCAGGGAGGAGACTTTGTACACACAATGTCCTGTGCGGGCGGCGGGAGTCAAGAGGCCTAAGAGGAGGAAGCGTCGCGTCATCGTGATTGGTGACTCCATCCTGAGAGGTACGGAGGGCTCCATCTGTCGCCAGGATCCCTCAGCACGTGAGGTCTACTGCCTGCCCGGAGCGAAGATTCAGGATGTGAAGGGGATGCTCCAGTCCATCATCCAGCCCACCGATTATTACCCCATGGTCCTTGTCCATGTGGGTACTAACGATGCGGCCAGGAGAGCCCCTGATCGCCTGATGGAGGACTACCATGCTCTGGGAGGCGTGCTGAGGGAGATGGGCGCACAGGCGGTCTTCTCTTCCATCCTGCCAGTGAGCGGTCGAGGCAGACGTCACGAGATGTGCATTGCGGAGACCAACTGGAGGCTACAGGAATGGTGCTTCAAGGCGGGCTTTGGCTTCCTCAGCCATGACCGGCACATCGTGATGAGAGACATGCTGGGATGGGATGGGCTCCACCTTTCCCCTAAAGGTAAGCGTGTGTTCTCTTCCAGGTTGGTGAACCTCCTTCGGCGGGCTTTAAACTAGGCTCGTCGGGGGAGGGGGAAGATGAGGGCGGAGGAGACGATGAACTACCAGGCCCAGCAACAGCCAGCGAGCCCAGACCAATGGTCAAAAGGGAGAAACAGGTAAGCGATGGGGGACGGGGCATTGCTGAGACTAGGGGGTCAGTGGGCACAACCGTTGAAGGCCTCAAATGCCTCTACACGAATGCTCGAAGTATGGGGAAGAAGCAGGAGGAACTCGCCCTCCTCCTAGCTGTCACCAGGCCTGACATAGTAGGGATCACAGAAACGTGGTGGGACTCATCGCATGACTGGGCGGTGAGTGTCAAGGGCTATAGGCTATACAGGAGGGACAGGATAGGAAGGAAAGGTGGAGGAGTAGCACTCTACATCAAGGAGGAATATACTTCCTCGTTAATTAGCAAGGGGGTAGAGGGGGGGCACTCTGAGGTGCTCTGGGTTAGAGTAAAAGGCAGTCCAGGGGAGAGAGACTTAACGGTGGGAGTCTACTATAGACCTCCCAACCAGGGAGAAGAGCTCGACCAGGAATTCTTAGGTCAGCTTACAGAGGCAGTGAGGGCTAAGGATGTGGTCATCATGGGGGACCTGAACTTCCCAGACATCTGCTGGGAGGAGCAGTCAGCCAAGTCTGATCGCTCACGTCGGTTCTTAGCCAGAGTGCAGGACCTCCATCTAACCCAGGAGGTGCACAGTCCCACCAGGGGAGACGCCTTGTTGGACCTGGTGCTGGCCACGGGTGATGACCTGGTGAGGGGGCTGCGGGTGATGGGCCACCTGGGAGACAGCGATGATCGCTTGCTGGAATTCACCATCCAGCGTAAGGTGGCAAAGGGCTGCAGCAAGGCAACAGCCCTAGACTTTAGGAGGGCTGACTTCAACAAGCTAAGGAGGATCGTTGGGGAAGCGCTGAGGACCCAGAGGGGAAGGGAATCGGATGTCGAAGGTGAGTGGTTGCTCCTTAAGGAGACGATCCTCCATGCCCAAAGGGAGGTAATCCCAACAAGGGTCAAAGGGAGCAGGAGGGCACATAAACCCCCATGGCTCACTAAGAGCATCCGGGAATGTCTCCTTGCTAAAAGGGAGGCATACACCCAATGGAGAGATGGGGTCATCACCAAGAAGGACTATGTTACAGTCGCCCGAGGATGTAGGGGGGCAGTCAGGAGGGCCAAGGCAGAGTTGGAGATAGGACTAGCTTCCCGGATTAAGGACAATAAGAAGTCCTTCTTCAAATACATAGGGGGTAAAAAGAGGGTCCCGGGTAATGTGGGGCCCCTGCAGGACACGATGGGCAACTTAGTCATCACGCCAGATGACAAAGCTAACATATTTAACGATTTCTTTGCCTCTGTCTTCCTAAGTAGGGACCAGTTCAGCCACCTCCCTGCTGGGCCCCCCTCGGGCCCCGAGAGAGACACGCCTGGGCCAAGGGTTAGCGAGGAGTTAGTTAGGGTACTTCTGGAGAGGCTGGACGTGTTCAAGTCCGCTGGTCCGGACGATCTTCACCCTAGGGTTCTACAGGAACTGGCCGAGGTCATTGCGGGACCCCTGGCACGGCTCTATGAGCACTCGTGGTGCTCTGGCGAGGTGCCGGAGGACTGGAAGAGGGCCAATGTGGTCCCTATCTTCAAAAAGGGAAAAAAAGAGGACCCGGGAAATTACAGGCCAGTTAGTCTGACCTCAATCCCGGGTAAGCTCTTTGAAAAAATTATCCTGGCACACATCCAGGAAGGCCTTGCGGGGGAATGTATGCTCAGGGGCAACCAACATGGGTTCATCAGTGGCAGGTCTTGTCAGACCAACCTGGTGGCCTTTTACGATCAGGTCACCAAATCATTAGACGCAGGGGTTGCTGTGGATGTAGTCTTTTTGGACTTCCGGAAGGCTTTCGACACTGTCTCTCACCCTGTCCTCATCAAAAAGCTGGGAGACTGTGGTGTCGATGCCCACACGGTCAAATGGGTCGCCAACTGGTTGGAGGGCCGCACCCAGAGGGTGGTAGTGGATGGGTTCTTCTCGACCTGGAAGGATGTGGGCAGTGGGGTTCCGCAGGGCTCGGTCCTCGGGCCCGCACTGTTCAACATCTTCATCAGTGACTTGGATGAGGGGGTAGAAAGCACCCTGTTCAAGTTTGCTGATGACACTAAGATGTGGGGGGATGTGGGCGCACTAGAAGGGTGCAATAGGCTACAAGCTGACCTTGACAGGTTGCAACGGTGGGCGGATGAGAATAGGATGGGGTTTAACACTGATAAGTGCAAGGTGTTGCACATGGGGAGGAAGAACCGGCACCACACTTACAGGTTGGGGAACTCCCCTCTTGCCAGCACGGAGACGGAAAAGGATCTTGGAGTCGTCATTGACTCCACGATGAACATGGGCCGGCAGTGTGGGGAGGCAGTCAAGAAGGCCAACCGTACCCTGTCATGCATCCACAGATGCATCTCGAGCAGGTCCAGGGAGGTGATCCTCCCCCTCTATGCGGCACTGGTCAGGCCGCAGCTGGAGTACTGCGTCCAGTTCTGGGCGCCACACTTCAAGAGGGACGTGGACAATATGGAAAGAGTTCAGAGGAGGGCTACTCGTATGATCGGGGTCAGCAGGGCAGGCCTTATGAGGAGAGGCTACGGGACCTGAACCTGTTTAGCCTCCACAAGAGAAGGTTAAGGGGGGACCTTGTGGCCTGCTACAAACTGGTCAGGGGGGATCAGCAGGTATTGGGGGAGTCCCTGTTCCCCCGTGCGCTGCCAGGAGTGACCAGGAATAACGGTCACAAACTGGCGGAGGGTAAGTTTAGATTAGATATTAGGAGGCGCTACTTCACAGTCAGGGCGGCTAGGGCCTGGAACCAGCTTCCAGGGGAAGTGGTGCAGGCTCCTAGCCTGGGGATTTTTAAAAGGAAGTTAGATGAGCACCTTGCCGGGGTCATCTGACCCCGGTGCTCTTTCCTGCTAAGGCAGGGGGTCGGACTAGATGATCTACCTAGGTCCCTTCCGACTCTAGCTACTATGAAACTATGAAACTATGACTTAATTAGGGGCTGCCACAGTTAGAAGACGGAGTTCGGCCCTGGAACTAAAAGCTCTGTCTAGGGTTGTAATAGGCTCATATCGCCCAAGAACAAGCAGGGGGTGGACCTGTAGCACACACTAAACCATGGGTTACAGATTCACTAGCACTTCTCTCTATCAGGAGTTATGAGCTAATGCACACTTTCTGGCTTCAACCCTACTCATATGGCTGTACTGAAAATACTGGCAGGATCTCTCTTGGTACCTTTCCAAAAACTAGAACCACTGAAGTACTGAAAATTTGCCTTAACTGCCTTGCTTATGTAAGCTTATCGTCCAAACTTGCCTGGTTAAGCCCCACATAAACATTGAATGAGGGTAGGGGGGAAATTACCACCTTTTTTCCTTTCCCCTGAACTCCCAAGGCTCTTGGAAAAAGGACAGTAATAAAAAGAAATAATATACTTGAATCAGATGAAAGATGTAATGTTGCAGCTGACAAATCTAATGAATGGATGATAAGACACCAAAATACTCCACTGAGGCACAGCAACTTCCAATATGCAAGGCAAAGCTGTACAGCAAATTTTGGCAAAATTTCGGTAATAGCTGACATTTTACTTTCCTAACGGAGCAGGGAGACCTATTAACCAAATGTTGAATGGTTCAGCGACAAAAACACAATTTTCCATGCACTCTCAAGGGAGTGGAGTGAGGTTTACATTTTTGTTTACACCCTTTTTTTATGACCAGAAACACATGGCCTTTGTTGAGCATGGCCTACATGGTATATGTTGGCATTCTCCTCCAGAAATGGCCCTGGCCTTCAGCTGCTTCGATTCTTCTGTTACGGCTCTAGAAGAACTCCCTTGTAGGGCTCTCACTAGGCTGTTGTGTCCCATGAAACCTTGTGCAGGAAGGCTGTAGCTTTGTCTCTTTTCTTGGCCTCTTTCATACCCTTGCTGAACATAGGCTCTCTCTTCCCCCTTGTATGCACAGCCCAGCAACCCCAGGCCCTCAGGATCTCCTGTTGAGTTGTTATCAACCTGCCTTGGGGTCACCCTTGAAGAACAGGTTTGCACTGTGCTGTAGCCACCACATTGCCAGTGGGTCCTCTCTCTGCATGAAAGCTATCAAAATATAGCACCCCTCTATGACCCTTGTATGTGATGGTGATTTCCACATGCCATGGGATAATAACTGATCCAGCAGTTTCATAAAAGCTGTATTTAGATTACTCAAAACTTCATGGACATGCAGTATTCAGATCCTAATACCTTTACACCATTTTAAAGAGTTCCTCCTTCCTATAGTTTATATATAGCTGCATTTTTAATCCTAATGGTTTCATGACACATTCTTCAATAAACTTCAGTCTGTTACTCGCTCTAGTTACATAATTTATACATTCTCCACTAAAGCTATATTATGATTTAGCAACCACATTAAAAGGGTTTTCAAGGTTACATTATTTTGATTTGACAAGGATAAAATGTAAGATTTAACGTAATTTAAAATTAATGTAATCTATATGGCTAAGATAAAGTGGATTCAGAAGCCACTATTTAGCACTCAATAAATGATTATATTTTCTCCTAGCTAGAACACATCCTATACTCAAATATTAAGTGTTGCCTTTTGCTAAGAGGCTCTCTCATCTAGTTATTATTGTGCATTATTTATACTGCGCCCAGAAAAGTCCTCACGTTTCTGTGGACAGATCCCTGCCTAGCCAAGCTAACAATTTAGGTACACCATAGAATCACAAACAGGGGGTCATGATCATCAAAAATGCAAGAAAGAAACCCAGGATTGCAGCCACTCCAGCCTCCTTGACGCTTCTTGGAAAAAGAGGACCGAAAATCTTCTTCTGCCCTAACATGGAGTCATGGTATGGAAAAAGTGTTCTTATGCAGTCTAGTACCATAGCTCTCAAACAAGAGCAAAAAAGGACTACAGTAGTAACAGAGCAGAGGAGAATTTAGAACCAGGGCTGATTTTACCCGTCATTTGTACAGGGGTCTTAATCATGACTGAAGGGGACTCTGTGCCCTAAAGCTTGCTTAACATCCCTCCCAACTACAATAAAATAAAAAAGACATCACCAAAATACCTTGTTTTGCAGTATTTCCTGGACCATCTCAGCTATAACAACACTCCAACCCTGCTGCAGCTTTCAGGCACTTCACCACAAACAAATGAAATGCCACCTCTCTTGACTCGAGTAGTATAAAAAAACAAAACCCCTTGACTGCTTTTCTCAGTTTCTGAATCTCTTCCTTTACAGAAAGCATGTTTCATCTGTTTTTTTCACTCTTACCTATTTTCCCTATCCCATCCCAAATCCATTGTTATTTGGCTCTTGGCCCCTTTAAAATTCTTTATTGGGGATGTACAATTATCCAGGACTTTAGGGTGTCACAAAACCTGTTTTCTTCTACTTTTCGTCCCAAAACTGACTTCAAATGATTTGGAGGCAAAACATTCTTACTAAAAATTTTCAGTTAAATCTGGGGCTCATAAGTTAATGGATGCCCAATCCAGGGACCGCAAACTAGGCATTAAAATTAGAGGATGCTTTTGAAAATATTAGCCTGAGCAGACAACACATCTACACCACAGCTATCCCATAGTAGCTGAATACAGTACATGGCTACTACAGGACTGCACTGTAAGCAAATGAGTCCCTACCCCCCACCAAAAGAAGCTGAGAAGAGAAAACAAATGCGTCATCTCACACCTGGAAAATGGGGATACTATCTACCTACCCCACTGGAATATTATACACTGGAATAGTGGAAGGTCTATCTTATGTTTGCAAAGGATTATTCCACCCACTCAGTAGCTGCAAAGGGAACACAACACATCCCAACTCCCAGCCCTGTGCTTAGACTAATGCCACCCCCATTGTGCACAGATGCAACCCTTCATGAAGCCTGTCTGCTGACTGAAGTGCTTTTGGGGGCTTCTACTATTAAAATGTTCTCATAAAGACATAAACAGCCTTTCCTTTTTCTTTTTTTTTTTGTCTGTTTACTATATGAGCATGTGACAATAAGACACAGAGAGACGTTCTACACTTAAGAGTCAGTCACCCTAGATGAGTAAGTAATCAAGTGCTGCAATTTATTTAATAAAAGAAGTTCATTTGGGAATTATGCTGAGTTTCAAGCATGCTGGGTTATATTCTCAGAGGGGTGAAAGCGTTTTTAATTGCAGCACTTTCTAATGGATGATGGGCTGGTGCTTTCTGAGCAGTACTCAATGCAGTCTGCTTTTCATTTCCCCCCTCTCCACATGCCTTACTTCCACTAATGAAGTCTATTTTGCCTCCCACAAGTGATAATAGAAGCACTGCACATTCCTACTGTCTACCATTACAGAGAACAGCACTCCCCTGCTCGGTGCTGTTTGTTTAAAGCAGGCTTGTCACAACGACACTTTTTAACCAAACTTCCTAACCTGAGTAAGCCAGAAGGAAATGAGTCCAGGAACCAAGATACTATCAAGTCACTGAAGATGACCCTACTTATAACAACATGGCTTCAAAATGGAAGAACAAGTGACAATGTTCTCTAGTAGGGGTGGCCCATTCACTGACTCCAAGCCATTCTGAAATTTTTCAGAACTCAGGTCTTATTTTGCATTTTGCTTGTGTATGCTATGAATGGTCATCATCGTGGGGCAGATCAGCATGTCTTGCTTGAATGGTGAATAAATTCATTGTAAGCTATGGGTCCAGTAACAATTTTTTTGTTAAAAAATAGCTACTTGATATGAATATCTCAACCAAAGGACATTGGGGAACTTAGAACTATCAATTATAGTCAGACTGGGAATGTCTTATTGAGCAGCTACTCACACTATATTCCCTTTCAATCAATAGTACTACTCCTGTAAATAAATTTATCCAATATAAAACAGCAGTGGCCAAGGTCCTACCAAAGAAAAACGTTTTTAGGATGTATTACAAGTACATCTAGAACCAGTGGCACATAATTAAGCAAATGAACACGTAGGCCGAATATTAAGGAAAATGTAGTGAGAGAACTACTAGATCAAAGATAAATGGTATGTTAACTACAGAAGAGACAGACAGACAGCCTAGTGATTTTTTCTAGCTGTCTTTTCCCTGACTGTACAAGAGAGTATACTATAGGGCCAATAACTATGCTTGAAGCAGGGTAGAGTAGTACTACCTCAATGACAATGCTTAAAACAATTTCAATATATACTAGTATGTATGACCTTAATTATTATTTTGTTTAGTTCAACTAATTTTTGCACTGCTGTGGAATGTATGAAAAATGGCAACAGACATTAGAGCCGTATAGTAATAATGCAATAAATACCATGAATATTATCATTTACTATTGAACACTTTAAAAAACACCCTTCTACTATCTTTGGAGCCATGGAACACCAGTTATACTATACAATGCTGCAATTTCTTTTTTTAATTCTCGTAAAGCTTTCTGGCTTTCACCAAAAGAGAGTGTTGTTTGAACACTGTAAAAGGCATCTAAGGGCACATACACAAGTGACATTTTTTGCATAGTTGGGCACCTGAAAGTGCTCTACAACTATGAGTAACACACGTGCTTGGCTGCAGAGCACTTTTTAAATGGCTGATGGCACAAAAATTAACCCTGTTCAAATGAGGTGCTCTAAAACAGAGCACATGAGGGGACTTGAGCTCCCTCTGGGATTATTTTTTTTATGCAGGGGATGGGGATGGGGATGGACTGCTGGATGAGGGAGGGACAGCATGGGGGGGACAGAGGGAAAAGAAAGTGAGCTTCCAGCTGCTTTGAATGGCCAGAGCTGGGGAAAGGGGAACAGAGCCCCCTCGTCTTATGGGCACCCCCATGCTACCATGGTTGTAGTACTGGGGGGAGCTGGGCCAGGCCCGCAAGACAAGGGGGCTCCATTCCCTTCCCCCTCCCCTTCATCTCGGGCCATCAGCAGCTGACAGTTTCCTCCCCTTCCCCCGTTTCTCCCCCACTGATAGCCCCAGAATGGGAGGGGTGGGGAGCCGGGCTGGGGAGAGGGTGGTTTGATATCCCCCTGGCAGGTGGCTGGACCACCTCTGCCTGCTGTTGGGTCGGGGGCATTGGGGGGGGCGTGGCTCTATTGTGGCACTTCATGTAAAGTGTCATGAGTTAGAGTAGGACCATAACATCTGTAGACACCCTAAAAGCATCCTGGCAATTTTTAAACTGCAAGTCAATGCTAACTGATGTACTCCTACACTTTGGGTTGCAGTATTTCAGCTAAGCAAAACAGTTTAGGAGATGAATGTACCTGTCGATATCTTGTGCATTACATGGCCATAGTCTTTTCAAAGGCAATGTGATATATACCCAGGGGACCTAATCGTTCATCCATTATTTTATTCTGCTATTTGTAGCATTTTGCTCAGATATTTGTGGCCAGTCTATTGAACCTCTGTTCAACAGCTGAGACTGAAAGCTATGAGTTTGTACATAGAGGCCACTGAACAATTTTTAACCATTTTTGACAGTCCCACAACGTTTTGATTTTCGACAAAACTAGATTTTCTGTGTCAGTTCTGATGAAATTGTTAATGGAAAAAGCCAAGGCAAATAATTTAAATTGTGTCATTTTGTTCTGAAGAGGTGAAAGCATTTCAGTTGAACGTTCACATTTTGATTTGTTTCAACTTTTATATTGAGTTTATGTACAAATACAATTGCTGTTTTAAGTATTCTAATATTATAAAAGCCTAAGTTAGTCTGTCTGTCTGTAATGCTTTATTCGAGTGCTGATTGGCTAACAAACAGCCAATCGGAGTGTGAACAAGCATTCCAATCCAAGCTGGTGGCCGGTGGAGTGCCGCCATGATGGTGGGGACACAGAGGATGGGAGGGGGTGGCGAGGCCAGCTGTGATCCCTGGATGTGGGGGCAACAGAGCACCCTGCATCCTGCTTTCTGGAGGCAGGGGCAACAGAACAGATGAAACAGGGGGGCAAGGTCAATAGCACTGGCCTTGGCCCCCCTGCCCTGCCCCCTGCAGGTGGCAAGGATGGAGTGGAGTGTAAGGGGGGTGGCAAGGATGGAGTTCAGGTGGCCTTGCCCCCACCCCTTACTCCTTGCAGGTGAGAGTGGCAGCGGTGTAGGGGGGGCCCAGGCCATGGCTCTGGCCTCAGCCCTCCCCTCCCCCTTTCCGTTGTTGCTGCCTGCAGGGCCCAATGCAGAACAATGCAGCGGGGGTGGGGGAAGGAGTGGGCCCAGCATGGGTTGGGGGAATAGCAGGTGTGCTGCGGTGGTAGCAGTGGGGAGAAGGGAAGAGTAGGCCCAGGCCTTACGTGCGGTGGGGAGAAGGACCAAGCCCGACGGGGAGAAGCTGGCCTACTGCAGCAGGGGAAGCAGCAGGCCTGGGCTGACCTGATGGCAGTGGGGGAATGGGAGGAGCAGGTTCAGAGCCAGTGGATGGAGGAGGGGAGGTAGGGAAGGAGTGGGCCCAGCCTAATGGGGGGGAAGAACCGCGCTTCTCCCCTAACCCAGCTGCTGCTGTATTGGGCCAGGCCTGCTGCTCCCCCCACTGCCATGGCAGACGAGCTTCTCCCCTGGATTAGGGCTCCTCCCCCACCCCCACGCCTCCCCTACATCAGCTCCGAGCCCACTCCTCCTGTTCCCCCACAGCCCCAGGTCAGTCCAGGCCCACTTCTCCCTCTGCCATGACATGCCGGTTTCTCCCCACCCTTAGGCCTGGTCCTCCCCCGCATCAGGCCCAGGCCCACTCCTCCGACCTCCCCCTGCCGCTGCAGCAGGGAGGTAGGGAGCGGGCCCAGACCCCAAGCAGCAGGAGGTAAAGGGGGAGCGGGCCTGGATGGAGGGGGGCCATGGGGCTCCATCCCCACACGCTCCCCTCCTTCCCCCGCCATCATTCCTGATGGGCAGTTGCCTAGTTGTATACTATAACATTTGGATGTTATCAAAATGAAACATTTGGGCATAGAAATGACATGATGCAACCGTTGCGAATATTTTTTTTTCTGGCCTTTTCTTTCCTCAGGTATTTTCAGCTTTTCATTCTGATTTACAAGACAAAATACAAAATGTCATCTTTTCTTATGCAATGGAAAATCCAATTTCTTACTACCTCTGGCTTCTTATAAGAAGCACTTCCAGTCCTAATTAATAGTACAGTAATTAGCTAATAGAAAAAAGAGTAATTAATAATGATTTGCATTTGTATGGCCTCTTTGAGGATCTCAAAGCAATTCATAAACATTCTTTAATTAAGCTTCACACCCCCCCCTGCAAACCAAGTAAGTCAGCCCCATTTTGCTGATGGAGAAGCTGAGACAGAGATTAAAGGCTTAAATTCTGAGAGATGCTTAGCACTGAAGCAGCTTTCACCGAGTCGGTGGATGTCCACTTAACTGAAATACTGAGCATCTACACTGGCCACCCACTCCAGAAAGCAATGCCATGAAAAACATCCTGCTCATTCATTCCCACACTATACAGGCCACATACCAAACAAAAATATGAGAATATATGCATACGCACGCACACATGTGCACACACTGTAGGCACTTCTTGGAGTGGTACTGGTCCCATGGCATATGTATGTTCAAGACTAAGAGCAGCATCAGGCACACCCTGAGCACATACCACAGAGTGAGTCTATCTGTCCAAATGGTTTTTTTGAGCGGGACATACTAAGCTGTAGAAGTCCTAAGGACCTTCCTGTCATAATAACAGCATCTTGCAGGAATTGGTGGCTGATGATAAATCCTATAAATTAGATGTTTTCAAACTTTTAAGACTCAAGGAAAATGACAGCCCTTAGTTTTCACTTGCTTTTTGACTACAGAAAAATGGCAGAGCAAATCTTCTGGCACAGAACTCAGAAAAACACCTGCAGGTCAGCATGTTTTTAATGCCAGGGATTCACTCATGGCACCCTGGTTGAGAATCACTGCTCTGTAGCCCTGGTGCAGACGGGAGACGTACATATTGGGCATTTCCCCAACATTTCAAATCAATGCCCAGATCAAACTTAAGGAGCATATAAAACAAGCCCCTACTTTGAAGCATCTCTTTAGGGGATGTTGGGTTACATGAAAAAAAAAAAAGTTTGTCAGAAACCTTTTCTTTCCTTGGGCCTAGCAAACCATTTTAAGTCAACTGACCTTTTACAGCAATTGTCCAATAAAGTTTTGACCCTGACTGGATGAGAACTGACCTGACCAGTACTGAAGGATCCCAAGGGAAGATCTGTATTGCATTCATGCTTCATTTCTTATTTAGATTTGTCACTTAATTCTTTCTTGCTGCTGCTTTGTATACCGATTCACTAGAATCCACATGCACCTCCTGGGATAACCCAACACTGGTTAACTGAGCAGCTAAAACTAACAAATTGTAAAGTGAATATATTAATGACCTAATGTACCAGAAGGCTCACTATGTAATAATGTGGTGAATAAATAACAGACAGCAAAGATCATTCAAGCCAATCAAATTTATGGATTAGTCCATAAACTCTTTAATGTATCCAATATCCTCACACCAAAAAAGCACATCAGCCAACAAACTGATATAGGCACTCCATAGCAGTCTTCAATGACTCCACCTTCAAGCCTGGCTTTCACAGTTTGCATCGTCAGAAATTTTTAGAGTGATAGTGCCTCACAATAAAATGTATTCTTATTAGCGCATACTGTATTGCCACTTTGCTTGGTAAGAAAAATTCAAATGCGTTACGGCTGCAGAAACAAGCACCACCTGCTCTGTTTGTACCAGATAAGAAAAACATCAGTAAGCATCAGGGACAAACATCTTTAAAAACAAAAATCGATCATAAATATTTTGGGCCAACTTCTTTGGCCTGCTATGTGCTCCGTCTGCGCTATTTTGACGGCACAGAAAGGTACTTTATCTCCACCCTTGATAAGAGAAATAGCCAACGTACGTAGAGACGGTGCAGCTGCCTCCATTCCCATGTCACCAGTGACCTGAAGGTGTGGCTGGTGGTTTGCCTTACGTAGCAGATACCTGTTGCTAACGAAAGCCCCCGTTGGGGCCAAATGCAGCCAGTGTAGCATACTGTAGTCTGCCTGGAAACTGAGGCCAGGAGTGGTGTAGGGCTTGCCCCAGAAAGAGAGAGCATGAACAAATACTTTTGCCATTGGGCATAACTGAGAACCTGACCTTCCCATCAGTAAAGCTTCGAAGAACTTTTCAGGATGTTAAAACTATTTGAGGATCAGGATTTCGGTTCTACAAAAAAAGAAACACCAACATTTTTTTCTTCATTCTGAAATCACATGATAAGCCAGGGTTTTAAAAATGAAAATTCAAAAGAAAAAAAATTGATTTGGGACCAATGAAATATTTTATTTTGACGGTGGTGAAATGTTTCATTTAGAATTGATTCTTGTAATGCACTTTGCTTGCTTTAGTAGGCATGCATTCCCAATATTATAATATCTCTATAATACAGGGAAGACAAAGCTAAATCAATATGATACATTTCAAGTGTAACATTTCAACATTGTCAAAACTAAAAACTGCGACTTCTTGCTTTAAGAAGTGTTATAAAAATTGATTGTTTTCTGCTAAATTTTTAGATTTTCCATTGAAAATGCAGATATGTCAAAAGCAATTACTTGAATTTTTTTGGACCAGCTCTACAGGGTTTAAAGGCATACTCAAGCTACCTAGAGACTCTCCATGCATAAAATAAGGGATGCTGTTTCAACTGGTAATCTCTCTTACAAAATAAAAATATTGTTTAACAGGTGAGCAACATATTTACAGGCATGGGATATGACAACAGGTAGGGCTGCAATGACCAGACTGGGCGAGTATGCGTATACACACACACGTGCATACAAAAATGGATTGTACTATTTTTACATCTCTATTTTTCTCTGCATATTTGAACATTTCGACATTTGATACAAATATTTCCGATTATATACACTGTTCAATACCTACTCCATTGCCAAAGTAACATTATATGTGCAGGTAATAAAAAGGAATGGGTGAAAACAATTCCTTACCGTGCAGTGGTTTTACAAAAAACATTCAGTGGGCAAAAATTACTGCTAAAATTAATGGATTATAAATACTTTTCCATTGACAGGTGCACAGAAAATCCCTATCAACAAGAAAGCACTTTTTTTCTGGCTTTCCAATACAGAACAGGAAACAAAACCTTCAGATACAAGATCATTTTCTGCAGTAACTCATAGGCTTCCTGTATGATGTAGATAAAGTAGAAGATAGACAGCTTTTGACCTCTTGCTTCTAATGCTTTTTAAAATAGCCGCACAGTCAGAAGTGCTAAAATGAGAAAGATTCCAGGAAAGACTTAACCACTAGTAGATGAGACAATTTAAGTCTTGTAGTAGGCATTAATAAAAGCAATTCCTTAAGATGTTGCTTACTTTAACAAGCATCTGCATAGCCATCTGTAGGATATGTAAATTTAAACAATTAATATTGCCCATAACCTTGCTGCAACAATTTTTCTTCAAGAATATATTCATTTTCAAAAAACATAGCTTTTTACTGAAAGCACATTTACATTTTATTATCCCTAAAAGCTTAACTACCATAACTAATGCTTGATTAATAAATAGCTATCTAGTGCAGCTACTTTAAACTTCATAATTTTATATGCAACTCTCTCTAACACTTGAGCACTGCTCTTCTTAAACCATTTCACAGGATGACAACAGGGTCAAAATAAGGAAAACAGATTAAAATTATGTTGTCCTACAAGCAAAAATTTATCATTCCAGCTAATTAAATGTTGGGTAATGCTATAAAAAGTTTATAGGCCCTACTTAAAATTGGAAAGGGGGGACAAAAATCTGTGTGTGTTCATGTAGGCAATCTTCTTATTTGCAAATCTCTGCTAGACACATTCATTTCATAGGCTCCTTACAAAGAAGCACCGAATTATTAACACAACAGGGGTGTCTTCAACTCAATCCAGCACATCTTCAATGCCTTAAGCCAACGTAAATGCCTTAGCACCTGGAATCAATCTCCAAATGACAGCTTTATTTTTATATTCAGATGCTATTTTTCTTTTCTTTTCTTTTTCTCTTCCTACAAGCCAATAACTCACCCAGCTTGTAGTTATTGAAGCATGAAGGCTGTTGGACTAGTTTGAATTAAAACGAAACATCATGGATATTTGTTTGCTTCCCAGACCTCATAGCACATCCTTCAAAAAAAGTAAAATAATATATGACTTGGACTTCAAAGCTGTTAAAAAGCAGATTCTGGCTAGAGGCCTTACCTGCAGTGACTTCTTTTTAAATGCGAATGGCCAAGACATTTAACTATGAATGAGACAGACCTCAAGGGCTTTCAACTACTACAAATGTTTTCTCCAAATCCCCTTCTCTTTATGTTGGCGTCTTTCATGTTGCTGGTTGGTTTCCCAGCTTCAGTCCGTTTTTCCTATGAAGGGTTCTTCATTGTCTGAAAACAGCAGTGTGGCACTACTGTAGCTGGTTCACAGACACCTCGGCCTGCCTTTATGCTACAGTTGCCTGAGTTCCCAAAGTTAAATCTCCTCTCTGGCCCTGCTCCTGCAGGCTGTAGCAGATGTCAAGTTAATTGATACGGGGTTCTTACAGACGTGGGGGGAAAATGATGTCAATACAACACGGTTGTCAAAGACGATAAAGGGAGGCTCGAATCCAATGGAGAACAGGATAAGAAGCTTCTCTGAAAGGAAAACGGGGCTGGGCTATAGAAGGGAAAACAAGGGGGACGATAAAGTAAGTGTAAATTTAAGGAAGTGCAGTCAGAACAAAGAAGGCAGCCATGAGAGCAGAAGAGGAAGATTTGTGTAAAGGAAGATTATCTCCACCGTTTGTTTCTCCAACAATTCCGGGAAGGATGTGACCAGCCCCACATCAACCATGACACCCGCTGTATTTTTAGTTTGATCTTATTAGGCTGCTTTCAGATCAGGAAGCCGCCCTAATAGCACCAGTTAGGAGAAGGTTCATGAACGATGCATGTCCCTGGAGGCTGGAGGGTCCCGGTGGCGCTGGTGGTGGCAGGACCACCACAGTTGTAAGCGGGGAGCTCCTGCAGACACCGCTGGCACTGTTGGGGGGGGTGAGTCCCAACCAGGGGTCAGCAACCATCCGCAGACCCCGCCAGCTGCAGCGGCCAGAGGCAATTGCTGACCACCTGCAGACGCCGGCAGCAGCATCGGCAACTGCGGGGGGGGCAGTGTTGGTGAGTGGTGTCTGCCTGCAGGCGCTCACTGCCAAGTGTTGGCAGTGCATTTTTGTAGGGGGTGCATGTGCACCCCCTATGCATTGCCACTGAGAAGGTTTATTCTCCCTCTCCCCCAGTGCATAACTTCACATTCTGGAGCACAGATGATTAAAAAGGTAAAATTGCCTGTACCAGCCCAACAGGCACACTTATCAGTATAATTTACTTCAAAAAATAGACTCTGGAAGCGGAAGCCTTCGGGACATAGGCAAAATGAGGATACTGGTCTTATACATGTGGCCCATAAGCCAGATTTATCCATGGTCATTGATTACTTGAATCATCATTACTTGATAATTAAATGTGAGCTTCTTGCAAACCTTTTAGAGGCTTGTTTCTAGGATGTCTCAAAAATAAATCTTTGAAAATGGCACATAAAGTTAAGTTCAAAAGAGTTGCAAAACATATAGAAGTTTCTCAGGTTCCTTTCAGGCCTTGAGCCTCTATAATAAATGAATTTGGAAAGAGGCAGGAGAGCAGACAATAAACTAAAGATCCAATCCCGCAAAGTAGCTGAGAATAACTATAACACAAAGCTCAAGCCTTCAAGGATCTTAAGTCAGGGCTCTAAAAATCATGAAACTAGTGAAGAGACCAAAGGATTAAAATAAATAAAATGCATGAATGAATGTTTGGTTCTTTCTATTTGCAATCAAAGTCTGGAGGGTATAGGTCACACTCCCTTCTGATTTTCCTGGTTTTTTTCTCTGTAGTTGTGGGCTAGAAACTTATTTTTTTCTTTTAATGAGAGCTGAGATTCTCATTCAATCTTTTCGGCTTTAAAAGACTCAAATCCTAGCACAGAAATAGCACAGTAATCGGTAACATGAGAGCTGCACCTTTAAAGGCTGCTCATGGTCATCGGCTCTGTGCTTGGTAACGAGTGTTTGCAGGGATGGAGCCACTTGATGCACCTGTGAGCAGCACCACTGCAGTGAGCAGGACTATTCACCATGCATGAAGTTAGGCATATGCTTAGATCTTTGCAGAATTAAGGCATAGCATGGTAAAAATGTAAAAAAAAAGATGATTTTCAGTGAATTCTATGTTGTTTATACCAACATGCCTGCTATAACCAGCATGCACCTTGGTAATCTTGGACTTCTGGTTAGTAAAGGTGAGACGGAGATGCCATAAAAAGGATGAACAAAGCGTCTCCTTTTGGGATGAATAAAAAATTTGCTTTGGCATAAGTGACTGGCTGGTATCCCTAGCACAACCCAAATGTAAACTTGGCCCTGGTATAATCCAACAATTATGCTTGCTGGACAACTGTGCTTGTTGGCCACCCAACCCTTTAGGTCAGGGGTGGCCAAACTTCCTAGCTCTTGTGGCCAACAGCGGCAGGACCGAAAGCACATGAGATGCACATGCCACAGAGCCAATGATGTGGTGCAGTGTCCAGTTCACGTAGTAATTTGTCTTTAGGAGCCGCATTTCAGCACCTTGTGAGCCATCCTTGCTATAGCTCCTACTTAAGTCAAGTTGGTAGGTGGAAGCTGGCACTCCCGATGCTCATTCAGCTATTAAAGCTCTTCATTTTTCAGTGGAGCCAGTCTAATATCGTTCCTCATCAAGTAAAGTTATGCAAGATTTTAACTGATGTGGTGGAAAAGCCTTCAAAAACTAATGAAAAATGGTTAATAGGAAAATGACAACATGAATCAAATGAGCTTTTCCTTTAATTCCATCATGTAAGCAAGCTTTGGAGAGAAAAAAAAGACTTCAGAAGTCAGGGCTGGGAGTGATGGTGAATTAGGGGGGTTGAATTTTTGGCTTGTAAAATACTCTGAAAGGACTGAGCAGCTAGAGAGTTGTCAGGCAGTAATAGCTTTGCTTAAGCCAGAGCCCTTCCAGTAAAACCTTGCCAGAACATGCTCAAACAAGAGTCTCTGTATGAACTTCTCCCTTTCAACTTTTTTGCCTCTGGCCCTGTGACAATGCCCTTTTATGAACTGAGCATCTGCTGAGGTTGCCAACAAAAGCGCTAATCAGCAAAGCAGGTTAAACATCCTTGGCCTTGTTTTGAAACTGAAAATGCCCATGAAAGAGTTGTCAGTGCAACTGAAATGTTTGGGTTTTGAGAGGTCTTTCCTTGACTATAAGTGCGCTAGTTTCAAAATCTCTAATTTGGCCCCCATCCAGTTTACAGTAAAAGAAAAAAATTCAATTATTTAAAAAAAAAACAAAAAACACGCGCTACTTTATGATAAAGTGCAATAATAAATCACAAAAATATAATCACACCCCTTAGGAGATGAGACTCTCCAGAACGCTGTGAAAATGAACGCTGCGAAGCTGTTTGTGGAATCACTCTCCGCTGCTTAGTCTGTTTCTGGGGTGTTGCTTTCTGCGCTTGGGACCCCCAGCTCCTAAAAATTAGAATAAAGCAGGTTATTGATGTCGCATAATTAGTAAAGGTCTTCTCAGATTGTGATTCTGCAGACTTTGCAGCAACTGCAATACCTGGGATTGTCCACCAAATCAACTTAGAAAACATTAAAATTCAGTGCTGCCCCCACCACCTCCCACAGTGGTCCTGGCCCAGCCTCACAGCCCATCCAGGATAGGGGGAAAAGGGGTGGCTGCCCCCTCATCCCTCCTCCCCCTGCTCAGCTCGCTCTGCCAATCAGTGCCAAGGGGCGGAGCCACACAAAAGGCAGCCAATAGACAGACGAGACCGCCCCCTGATTCCCCCCACACACACACACTAAGGCCTCTCCACCAGTCAATGCCAAGGGCTGCCAGAGCACATGCAGGAAGTATCCATGGAATTTTCTATTTATGCCACGACCAATCCGCAAAAATTGTTTGGTTTCTCCACAATTTAAGGAGACCCCTAATAATTAGCAAAGCTAAAAATGTGACAAGTAGCCACTGCCGATGCAGTCCTGCTTTAAACTGTTGATGATGACCTAAACATTTAAGTAGCAATCCATCCAACCTCCCCACACTAACCACTTACTGAGGCATGTTACAGATTGCATTTAAGCAGACAAAGGGCACATCATCACATTCATTAATGTGCCATACTTACAGGTACTAACTTAATGTGCCATCGTTGGCACTACTGCACGAGTGCAAATGAACAGTCTTTTTGTGAGGTTAATGCGCAGTAAACTAAATCTACTGCACATTAGCATGGGTTTTGCATGTTGTGCTACTGCACAGTAGAATTAATTGACTGCGCTCAAAGTGTCTCATGTAGATGTGCTCAAAGGGTAGCACCTATTTTTACAAGGTCTTTAAGGCAGGGGGATTAAGTACAGCACCAAAGTGAATTAGGTGTGTGACTCCCATTTGGTCTTAGATTGTGAACTCTGTGTTTGGCAAACAAGGTTCAGCATCTGATCTGGCTGTAAAAGTGGTACAAAACCATGGGTGGTCAGGACACAAGACAAAGAAATGGGTGGTTTTAAACAGAAAAATGGAGCTGGTTACAGACATTACTTTTATACTTCAAGGCACCTTCTCAAGGTTAAAAAAGCAACCTACAGCTCCATATGCAGGTAATGCAGTTCTAGTCATCAGTATGTGATAATAGGGACTATTCATTTTACATAGACAAGACTGCAAAGCTAAGGTGTCTGGATATTTAATTGAGATTATAGCGAGAATTAATTATAAGATTAACAGTCCCCTAAAGTGATATGACAGAACACTGCCCATAACCAAAGTACAGGTTTGATAGGGCTGAAAGGTCGTAAAGAGTGATAATGATGTAAATGTGAATAAAAAGAAAATGACAGGTGACACTCCCTGACTGAAGAACGGGTTAAATATGTTTGCATGGATCTGAAACTCTTCATTCTAAAAAGTTAAAAAGATATTTTGTATTTGTCATACATACTTCAATATAAAATTAATCTTAAAAATGTCTAACCAAGTGAAAACTAATCAAATGTGTGAAGGGATAAATAACCCTTTGGGGACTTGTGCTAGTAGCATATAAAGTTAACCAATCAAACTGGTTGTAGTTTACATAGGTCATCTGGGGTTATTCTATCTGAGTTATTATACTGCAATAATTCCAAAAAAATAATAATTTACATTCCAGCTTTTCTGTGTGCAAACCTTGGGAATTCTTTGTCTAAAGAAAGTGTATTTCATCTATTTGCCAAATGTTTTTCAGCAACGCTTTAATACACTGAGGTGTCAAACTGTAATCAAGACCCAGTGTCTTCTGTTGCTTATATCTTCTACTGATTCTCTCTCTCTCTCTCTCACACACACACACACACACACAAAATCACATGGAATAGTAAAAGAGCCCTTCTGCAGGAGATCTTCATAAGTTCTTAAAAATGAAGAAATACATTTCTACAGGCAAAAAAAATCCTGATTCTACTGAAGGCAATGGGACTCTTAGCATTAGCTTCACCGGAACCAGGATTTGGTCACTGGCTGCATGCATCATGTAAATGACCTTACTATTAGATTTGGTCCACAATAAAAGCTTATTTCATACAAATGCCACTTCCAAAATTCAAAGCCACCAGAACGTTTCCAAATGTTTTCTTCTGACTTGTATTACAAAGATCATACGATGTCCTCACATTAAAGCAGCCATTAATTATAAAGAAATAGTCACACTACTCACTACTGTTTCAGTTTTATCACATTTGAAGTCTGATCACCAACAGTACAACAGGAGTGTGGGGGGGACCCCAGGGAAACTGCCCTGGGCACTGACTTGGTGGAGGAGGCAGGTGTGCATTCATAGTCTCAAACTGGAAGTCACTACTTCTGCTTGGTCCCCAGCAGCAGAGGAGATTTAGGCTGGAGATTAGGAAAAACTTTCTGACTATGAGGAAGGCCAAGCATTGGAACAGGCTACCTAGAGAAGTGAAGCAATCTCCACCCCTGGAGATGTTCAAGAGTAGGTTAGACTTGACTGGGATGGCTTAGTCAGGGATGATCCTGCCCTGAGCAGGGGGCTGGACTAAATGACCTCATGAGGTCCCTTCCAGCCCTTCTTTATGATCCTATGAACCCAAGACTAGGGGGGTTTTTTGAGGAAGGCAATATAATTCAAACAAGCAAACAAACTCAGTAAGACTCTGTTAAACTTTACTAAGCTAACTTTGATCTTTCAAAACATCTGCAGAGCCCGACGTATCCTAAGATCAGGTGTGCATATTTCACACCAGTACATGAAGATTTCACCATATTAATGCGATTAATATAAATGGGGCAGGCAAGACTGAGGCCTCAATTTAAGAAGGCACTTAAGCACTTTTCTAGCTCAACTTAATCAGAAACTGCGTTCCACTGATGTTAAGGAAAGGCACTTGAGCCTGGGTCTAAGTGCAGAGTCCTACAGTATACCCTAAATCCCAGTTTATACTTGCTCATTGCCAGCCACGTTATTCTAATTTTTTTCTGCCTAACTTGGGTTCTTTCCCACACTCTTAGGTGCTGTAGCTGAAATTAGAATCTCGCTGAAATAAAGATTGGATTAATAAATCAACATTCGGGCCACAAAAAAAGGCCACTACTATAATCTAGGCTGACTTCTGCCGAACAGAATTTCATATGGTCCCTTTGACCTCCACATACATGCTAGCATTCCCCCTAAGGACTTGTGATGATTCAATCCTGCAAAGAGCCAAACACCCTGACCCCATCCAGCAAACCTCTTAAACCCAGGGATAACTCTGTGGAATCAATAGGATGTTGCACATGCTTAAATTTAAACCAGTGTGCTTTGATGGGCCAGAGCCAAAGTACCCATCTTCTTGCCCAGTTAAGCCTTGAAGGTGAAATGACACGTGTCTTGATGGGATCTTTGTATTAATGGAATAATTTGTTCCTATAGCAGAGGGGGGCAAGGAGCCCTTGGTAAGCGACCCATTTGTCTAGCTTCTTTATTGTTGGTACACCATCAAAATAAGAAGTCGTACAACCCTTGCAAATGACCATACTAGGAAACAATGTTTGATATATTTTCCAGCCTAGCAACTGCTGTTACAGAAGTGACATGAAAACCTAAACACGGTAAAGGGGGCAAGAGGTTGCGCCATCTGGGCCAGAGCTCAGTACAAAACTCAATTCCCCCTAAGTTCTAGGAACATATATTCTATTTTCTTTTCCTTTCCAGCCTCTCTGGGTAAGCTGCAGTCATCAGCATTTTACCATGGAACAAAAGCAGTTTCTTCTTCTAGATTTACACTAGACTAACTCCATGGAATCCAAATCTGTAGTAACCCATGGAAGTCAATCATGTAACTCCATTATTATCTCAGGCCCCTAGCAGACATTACACTTAAGATGCGATTACCTGATTAATCACATCTTAAGTAGTGACCTGGCCACACATTCAGCCAATTAATGGGATGATAAAATGAAGTCACAAAGTTGTTACGCACATTTCCTGGCTGGTTCCTACCACCCCTTTAATTGAATATGTGACTAGCAAGAGCCTCTGGAGTACACATGAGCCTTTCAAGATGCCCATGTGCTCTGGAGGCTGGGAGGCCCCTCAGCTGCTCAGAGCTCCCAGGCAAGGCAGCGCACCATGTGCTCCTCTGGCTGCGAGCTCTCCCAGGCATGGTGCACTCCCCTAGCTGGAAGCCAGGCTTGCTGCCTGCCAGTGCAGGGTGAGTCCAGACCCAGGATCCCTCTGCACTGGCAAAAGGGCACAACAGGATCTAATGCAGGATCCCACAATCGCACCTCCTGCCATGCATGTGTGTGTTTAAACAGTGACTCTGAGTACCTGCAGCCTTTCTATTCTATTCTATCCTTTATGCATTGATGGCAAATCAAAAAGATGCATGCAATTTTTTTCCTGAGGTCTTTATCCCGACTAAATTTTCTCTCCTAATTTGTGTCAAAGAGTGAGTAATTAGTCATGTATTTAAATATATGCAGCAAAACACAAACCAGCATCTAAATAATACTTAAAAAGGTCTCTTTTGCAGCTGTTCCCCAATATTGATTAAAAAATGCACAGAAATATTTGTGCCTGTCAATTTGCAGATTTGTATTTATGCCCTGATGTACCTTTCCCACATTCTGGAGAAGGCTCAGCACCTTACTGCTGTGACTTCTTACCTGAAGACATTGCCTATTTCAAATAGGTAAGCTCTATGCTGTGCCATTGACAGGTTTGCACTATGTGAACTAAATTAAAAAGTGAGATGACAAGCCAGCACTGCAGATGATGCCAGATTTTCACCATGGCTTGTTCCCCACTTGTGTCTAGTAGAGTCTAGGTTTGTTTTAGAGCAGTGACTTCAGTGAGGCAGTTTGCATGCTGGAAGTGAGCTATAATTATTCCAAATATCTTTCCCTACCATTATGGCTCTTCTATACACACGCAGCAAACAAGATAAAAATAGGTGTTTGGACGTGTCTGGCGGAGAAGAGAGGCAGCTTAAGGACTCCCAACTGCAGCTGCTGCCTGCTTAAACAGAAGTAGAGTTTTTGTTTCTTCAAATCAGACCGCTTTGCTCTTTCATGCAAGACACACCTTTCTGTGCAATATGCCCCTTGGGGTTGCGATGATGAGTTAGCCAATTATACAGAGGGAAGAGGAATTTGATGAATGGATCGTTTTTGGTGCACTCTGCACTTTTGACTCATAAATTTCACAGAAAACAAGGTAAATGGAGCATAACTTATTAATGAACAGAGCCCTAAATATCAAATGATCTGCTGTGAATCATCAGCTGGAAATGTAAGGCCTTCATATCATGCTAGTTATATCATGCTGCAGCGATTTAGGACTGTGCAAACTCTGCTATCCAGTGCTAAGGCTCTGAAGGCGATAGGTAAAATAATATCCTGGTTTTATCTAAAGCATGGTACTGTGAACAGTTTGCCATACCTTCAAACTCAGACCTCCAAAGAGGGTGATCTTATAGCCCTCACCTTGCATTGTAAGCCTGAAAACATCATTAAGCCGGTGATGCCCAGTGTGCACCCATTCTAAATCTCACCATGAAGACAGCGGAAATTCAAGCAGTGCAGAGCGAAGGAATCCAATCCGAACTGTGAAGTAACTTTGGAACAAGTTCCCTGCACACTGCAAAATGTAAGGACCATCTGATCAGACTTGGGAGCGCACTGCAGAAATACAGATTACACTTCTTGTTTTTGTCACACTGCTGTCCGATTGCAGCGCAAGGGACCGGACCAGAGGGGTTAGGAGGGCCGATTAGCTCTCTGTGGGACGGTTAACGCGAGTCCAGCTCACGTCGCCCGAAGAGACTGGAGGGAGGTGATAGTCATGGAGACAGAGAGTAGTTGAAGGTAGAGGGTTTATTTACTCACAGTGAGCGTTGAGGAGAGAAATGAGATGCAGACTGCTAATCATGTCGGGGCCGGCAACGAAGCGGCATTCGGCGGTCGCTAATCGCGAACGAAAGGCAGAAGCTAGGTGATCAGGCTAGCGTCCCTTGTGATAATCGAAGTGGGTGATGAACGACCGTGCTTGGTGGGTGTGGCTGTGCACTCCCTTACATCACTCAGGTGGCGTGCTCAGCAGTGAGCTGGCTGTTTTCACCTATCACCTCTCCGGGTGCTGTGTCCCGGCCTTATTTGGCGTTGCAGACCGGCCGACCTCACCTATGTTGCTGACGCTCTGATAACGAAAGTAATGGTATGGCAGCATTTGTTTTACCCTTTTGTGATGGTTGCAGGAAGAAGGGCGGGGCTCGCCATCTTGGTGCCTCACGCATCGATGCCACCATTATGGTGTGCATGTGACAGTTTTGTTGTTGCTGTTGTTGTGGTTTTTAAAGAAACCTTCCAAAACACTCGCTCCAGAATGACAGAGGTGAAGAACCACGGACAGCGTTCAGCAGCTTGGTCATGCATTTTCTCTCTTTGGAAACATTGGCAAAGATGGAAAAAAAGAAAAATGGAAAGTGAAGGAAGAGGAATATAAGTGGTGTGTGCTCTTACAAGTATGTACTTTTTAAACTTCAGAGAGTGCATGTGCTCACAAGTTACTGCTGCTTCTCTCTCTCTCTCTCATTGATACACACACACACACACACACACACACACACACCATGCCATTTTCTGTTCACCAGAAAAATGCTTCAGTCTCCTTCCACCTATCACCAGGCTCCCCTCATTTTGAAAGGTTTGACTTTCCCTTTTCTCAACACCTCTTTCTTTCTGTTGCATTGAACACAGTAAAGAGACATGTCCAATTTCCCTTCGTATTACCATACCATATAGTACATAGCTTGCTGTGTTCCCTTTCAGTCACTACTTCTCTAAGTAGTCCTAAATTAAACTTTAACTGGAGATCTCTGTATCTCCTTTGGTGGCAATAACCCCTGTTTTAAAACAGTCTCCAGTTTTCCCTCCAGCATTTCTCTTAGGATTAATATACTCGGTATTAGGCCTGTGTGAAATGGCTAGTATTCACTTCAGATTCAGCTGATTCAGAGGATAGTGATTCAGTCTGATGATTCGAATCACTGTCCCAAATCGATTTGGCTGAATCTGATTTGGAGATTTGGCTGCTACCGAATCAGCTGAATTTCTGAATCAGACAGGCCCATCCCCCACCTGCTGTCCCATCCCCGTCAATGGCTGCCCTGCCCGCCCCTACTCCAGGCACTTAAAAAAAAAAACCCCAGCACTCATCAGTTGCTGCCAGGCAGGGGAGGTGATCCCCACTACCCCCTGCTGCCTTACGCAGGGGGGATGGTCCCTGCTGCGCCCCACTGCCCCATGCTGTATGGGGGGCTCTGCCACAAGCCCCCTGACCCACCACCCACTCTTCCAGCCCCCCCCCCCCCCATGGTTGCCCTGCACACCCCAGGTCCTTTAAGAAAAATAAATAAATTTAAAAAACCCTACCTGGCTGCATCCGGTGAGTGGGGACTTTTTTTTAAAAGGCCGGGAGCTAGGGAGAGTGGGGCAGCCATGGGGGCTGGGGGAGCAGGTGGGGATCGGGGGCATTCGGGGGGATGCGGCCTGGCAGGGATCCATGGCCCCCATGGCCCCCTCCCTGCTCCTCCAGCCCCCCTTCCCCAGCCCACTACTTATCAGCTCAGAATCTGGGTCCAGCTCCCTGCTGCAGCAGGCAGGGACTGCCTGAATCACTGAAGCTCTTTGAGAATCTTTTCCAAATTGATTTGGAGGGCTTTGAATCAACTTGGACCTTTTCATTGGTCCCCCAATTCGATTCAGATTGAGAGGTTCAGCCACTGAATCAGGCTGCATCTCCTCCAAATCGAATCAGCACCCAAAGCTTTGCACAGCCCTATGGCTCAAGTGGCAGGACTGCCCTGCCCCGCCTCATACCCGGGGGCTGGCATTGACAAGAGTCAGCAAAGCCCCATTTCCAACCTCTCCACCACCTTGTTCGCTCTAGTCAGCTATGAGCCACTACCCAGATTCGATCTACCCCACCTGGGCACTTGTAAAGATTGCAGATTTCAATTAAGTGCTGTGCTGATTGTGGACACCGCATTCACACAGGGGGCTATCCTAGATGTTCATGTTGTGCACTGTTGTTTTGAAGCATCTGTATCCAAAACTCAATCTATTCACCTTGACCCACATTTCTCTGTCGTGCTCACGTCCAATGGGGGACTCATTTGGTGTTGATATAAAACACCGTAGGAATAGATTTAAGAATGGATTACTCTGAATGATCATTTCATTTCCATTCATCCCCCATCTTATCTAAGTTTAGCACAATACGCAAGGGCACAGTACCTGGCCTGCCAGGCTCTCCACAGGCCCAGAAACCAGGCAGCAAGGGAGGAATTACGGCCTGTCTTATGTCATATGGTCTAATGCCCTAGTGAAGAGAATACATCTGTGTGTGTGTGAAAGTTGTACAGCCTGTTACAAGCCTCTGTGCACTGTTAAGTACTGTGTTGAGCTTTTTAGCGAGACAGCTTCTGAACCAAACATGAGCAGAGTAATCTGCTGGGACGTATACCATTGCAAGTGCAGTGGTTCTGAGCACTTTGAAGTTGACACACTGTGTCATGCAAGCTAAATATCTTAAGGAAAATACCCATGCAGAGACTTTATTGCTGACCTTCTGAATGTGATGTTTAAAAGTGAGGGAGTGGTCTAACGTGACTCCTTGGTAAGTTGGGGTGTACTCACCAGAAAGGATATAGTTGCCTACTCTGATATTCAGAGTGTTCTTGACTTGACAATTGTCCATGTGAAACACTGATGGTCCTGATTTATTGATGCTCCTCATAGACCTCATGCCTCTCAGGCAACCTGCCCCCCACCCCCACCCCTCAACTCCACACCACTGGCTTGGAACGAAGGTACAGCACCAGGCTCAGTCCCCACTACCATTGCTGGGGGCTTATCAGTTTGTTGCACTGAGTAGGGCCATAAATCTGGGTAATTGACAATTGACCACCCCATCCCTCAAGCTGGCATTGCTTTCCTGGGAGAGGCCAGTATATTTACCTGGATCCACCTGACAAACCCTAACCCAAACAGACCTCAATATAAACTGAAAGCTGTTTTCAAGCCCACAGTGTAAATCTGCACGTCTTTGTTGGTGATCCTCCAGGCTCCATTTGGCAGAGCCTGACAAATGAGCACTGCTATGGGTAAGGCACAGTGGGAAATGAGAATTCTCCCTAGCAAACCCCACTCTCCTCCACCTCTAGGCAATGCTCCACCCTGCACATTGATTGGGAGATGCTGGGGTGAAGAGGAGCCCTGGAACAAGAGATACAACATGTAGGAAAAACTGACCCATTGTTCAAGGAGCCAGGAAAGTGTCCAGTGGGGCCCACACCAGAAAACAGCACTGGGGAAGCAGACTGGCCCAGGATGCCCAAGACCCAATGTCAGGGCCAGCACTGACTCCGCCTGCCTTCTAGTGCCAACTCATTACCCCCAGCCACTGGCAGTCAGTCATCAGCAGAGGTGAAGGGTCCCAAAGATGTTCAAGATAGGGCTGTGCAAAGCTTCAGTAGACAATTCAATTCAGAGGAGAGTCGACCCGATTCAGGGATCAAATCTCTGAATCCAAATTGAATTGGAAATCGATTTGAAGCATCCGAATCTATTCAGAAAAGCTTCAGAAAAGATTCGGTTGCTTCAGAGATTCAGCCATAGGCTACACAGGCAGCTGACAAGTCTGTTGGGGTTGGGAGAGGGGTGGGGAAAGGGCTGAGACAAGTTGCCCAGCCAGGGTGCGTTACTTGGGGGGGGGGGGGGGGAAGTGGGCATGGCAATGCTGGCAGCAGGGGCTCTGCCCTGCTGCCACTTGCCCAGCCAGGGCACGGGGGGAGGGGGGCCAGGATACAGGCGTGGCTCACTCCAGGCAGAGGGGGGCAAGTGGCAGCAGGGCATAGCCCCCACTCCCAGTGCTGCCGCACCTGCATCCCATGCCCCCCACAGTGGCTGTCAAGCGGCAGCAGGTCAGAACACCCATTCCCAGTGCTGATGCCACCTGGAGAGAGCCACGTCTGCACCGCACCCCCACCCCAAGCTGGCTGGGCAAGTGGCATGTTGACCCCCAACTCCCCCCCCCTCACTGGGACACAGGCAGGCACAGCTAATGGAGCTGTGAGAGAAGTCCCCATGGCTGCCCTGCCCGGCTCCAGCCTCCTGGCACTTTACAAAAGCCCCACGCTGACTGGCTGTAGCAGTGGTGATCAGGGCTCATGGCAGAACCCCCCCCCCCACACACACACACACAGCACAGGGCAGCAGGGATCACTCCCCCAAGAACAACGCATGGTCCTGGTGGCTGGGGGGACACGGTGGTACTGGGGGCAGCAGTAAGTGAGGGAGCTCCTGCAGATACTGCCAGCACCGTCGGCAGCAGCGGGGTGGTGGCAAGCAACAACCAGGGGTGGGCGACTACCCATAGACAGTGATCACCACCACGAGCAGCCAGCGGTGATCACTGACTACCGGTAGACACCGCCAACAGTGTCAATGGTGGGGGTGGTGAGTGGTGACTGCCTGTCAGTGGCGCCTTTTCGTAGGCAGTGCACCACCATGCTCAGGGTGAACATGCACCTGCATGCACCCCCTACACGTCGTCACTGCCCCTCCCCTGCCTGGCAACCATGCAGCAGTTGCCCCATGGCATGGGTGCAGTGTGGCTCGGCAGGACGCTCTGTGCTGTCTGGGAGTCGGGGCAGCTCTAGCAGTCAGCCGGAGCCCAACACCACTCAGCTGCAAATCCCACACAGCATGCAGCACCCTGCCAAGCCACGCTGCACCCGTGCCATGGGGCAGCTGCCACACAAGTGCCAGGCAGGGGGGTGATCCCCACTGGCCCGCACTGCACAGGAGGGCTCTGCCATGAGCTCTCAGAGGCCCTGATCCCCACTGCTGCATCTAGAGAGCATGGGGCATATTTTTTGTTTTTTGTGGGATTTTTTGTTTGTTTGGTTGGGGGTCTTTTTTTTTTTTTGAGTGGGGAGGAGGGGGTTGAAGTGCCAGGACTAGGCTATAGCCTGGCATGGAATGGGGCCGGGCAGGGCAGCCATGGGGGCTTCCCCTGTGGCTCCCCCCTCCCAGGGAGAGGCAGGCACAGCCAGAGGAGCAGCAGGAGAAGCTGCAGCCACTTGGCTGTGCCTGCCTCTCCCCAGCCAATCCAAATCTCCAAATCAATGTGGAATAAGCACCGATTCTGATTCAGTTGAATCGAATGGGGACAGCAATTCAAATCACTGACAGCAAATCAAATCACTGTCCTCCAAATCGGCCGCATCTGAATCAAATACTTCCCTATTCTCACAGGCCTAGTTAAACGTCTATCCCAGAAAGGGGCAGCTGTTGACAACTGCAATATTTAAATGAAACCACAGGGTAGCAGTTTTATACATGGCATTGCCCCTGGTGCCCCAAGGTTTCGTGTTTTGTTAAGATGAGCCCCTGCAGTTGCCCACTTCCCTCCCACCTCAATGTTATAACCACCCAGGGCAGCCAGGGTCTTTCCCCTCTCTCTCAGTGCTACCTGAGAAGAAGGCTCCAGGTTCCAAAGCGGGCAACATTGCTGTTTTTGTTTAATAAACATACTAACAGTTTGGCACCTTCACTCTTTGATTAAAACAAGGCATGTCTCTGCCTTACGATGCATTTCCCCACACCCTGATGTATTCTCCTGGGTGGGAGTAGGGTGGGAAGGAGAAGGGGGACAGTGCCCAGCCAACCAAAGTTGTGGGCAGTGGTGCCCGTGATGCAGGACCAAAGGAGCCCATGGCAGGAGACCCATGCCCTGGTGCCAGGGTGTGGGCACTCAAAGCCCTCCCTAGTAGGGTGGCCATCATAGAGGACAGTCCGGTTGTCCTCTGTCCTCTATTGATATGAAAATGGACGCCTTTATGTCCTCCTGAAGAGAAAAATAGAGGACAAAGGCATCCAGTCTCATATCAATAGAAGACAGAGGACAGAGTAGCAGAAAACCAGAATGTCTTCTATGATAGGCTCCCTAAGCCCTACTCATCCAGGAAGAGCTCCCAGTCCACATAGGTGCGGAGCTGCATGGCTAAGGATCCTCATATCTGGACTACTTGCCACAGTGCAGGGGCCACGGCCACCAATATCAGCAGAAGGGTGGGGAAATAGAGGCACCTGAGACGCACACACCCACACACACAGAAACCAGGCATCTCACACCCACACACGGCATCTGGAACACACACACACACACACACTTGGATGCAGGGTGGCTGGCTCATGGCCATGACAAGCCACTGTAGTATCAGGTCCAGGTGGGTGACCATGATGTCCCTGCCAGCCAATCGGGGTGGCTTGGCTATTTGGCTCCACTTGGGAGTCTTTGGCAGCCTGGGGAGCCAAAGGGCATGCTGGGAGGCATGCAAAAGCCCCCCCCACCTCCTGTACTTGGGCCATGCAGGTAGGCCCCAACTTCCCCTGAAATGAGCTAATGTGTGTTCTGCTTCCTCCTGACTAAAATGAGGACACCTACAGTAAAGTTAAAAAAATGAGAATGCTTCTGCCACTGGCTTGTTGAATGCCTGGATTTAGCCTATGTTCCCTAGACCAGTGGTCTCCAACGTGGGGTGCACGCACCCCATGGGGTGCACAAGACGATCCATTGGGGTGCAGGAAGAAAATATTAGAACTTCTATTTAGATGTATATTTATATAAATATACATATATTGGGGGTGCGTGCTCAAAAATGTTTTACTGATGGGGGTGCACAATCGAAAAAGTTTGGAGACCACTGCTCTAGACAGTTACAGCTCTGACTCTTTAGAAAACACTTTTTGCCCCATCCCTTGTCTTTTGTATTCCAATTTCTCTCTCCTCCCCATTCTCTTCTTCCTGCACCTCCTTTCACAACATCTGATTAAGTGAGCTTCAGCTCACAAATGCTTGGGCCACGTATATAATCTACTCTGATTAGTCTATAAGAGGCAAATCTACCTTGCCTTCTTTCAGAAAACTTCCAGGAGAGGGCTGTATGGGTTACAAAGGGCAGGACGAGGCATGAAGAAAGGAATTATTCCAACAGTGTAGCTAACGTAATTTTTTTCTCAGCCCGTCTCTTCAGTCTCCTCTTCTTCTCACAGTCCTACTAATTAGACAAGGATCCTCTTTTTCATCCTAAGGGAGTGATGCTAGCTACTGAAAGGAGAAAGCTTGACCCTTGATGTTCTGCATACCTGTCTCGCCTACAGGGCTACTTCAGGCTATTTCTGTGGGTGCCTGGATGCCATACGGATCAGTTTACCAAACCCCTCAGGAATATTTCGTTGTGTATGGGATTCAAGGCTCGTTAGGGTGTGCTAAAACTTCCACCTCAATCTGTGCTTTGAACATACCTCATATCTGCTGCATTACGTACGTGCTTCCATGAAAGAAATAAAACTCCACTGTTGACATTCCCTAGCGGCGGGCTGTCTAATTGAAGCTTGTTGAGACAGATCTGCGCAGGGAACAAAGAGGAAAGGAGTTCCTACCCATCTCCTTTTGATATATTTGAAAGGTCCTCCTGAACCTTGCCCAGGTCCATAGCTCTCTTTCAAAACTAACGTGCAAGGCAACTACTATGAATAAACTTATTAGAGAGCAAACCAATTTCTTTAACATCACCAATCATCGTTAATTCCCCTGCCACCAGCTTTTTTGTGCTTGGAATAATGACTTTTCTGCAAGCCAAATGGGAAACGATGTTAATGCATTTCCATGGGCAAAGCTTGAGAACATTGTAAATTGCCTTGCTTAATGGCCTTTGGAATTTAGTTATCCATTTGAAAACTCCAGACCTTCAACAGGACAAAAATCAAATGGTTTAGTCCTCAGCAACTGAATTCACACAATTTTACATTTGGAGGTCATTATTTACGTCTGTTGAATTTTAGAAAACAAATGTCCTTTGGAATGAGACCTTACAGTGAATCTCCTCTCACTTCCCTTGATCTGTCGTTATGCACCCTTCTCACCTGCAGCTGGACAGCCTGCAGAGAAAGGATTGCTGACTTCAATGTACAAAGTAAACCACCATGCAAGGTAACTCAGGGAGCACGATCTGGCCCTAAATACAATGCAGTGACTGGATTTAAGACTTTCACAACATTTTACTGGGAGTTTTTCCACCATTTTTAAAAACATTTTCACAGGCTTGAAATGTTCCCTTTCAAGTGAATTGGCTTTGGAGGCAAGAAAAGAAAAAAAAGGCGGGGGGGAACATCAATGTTTTTGATAGACTTGACAGCTAACCGGAGACGGCTTCTTTGACAGGTTCTATTAATCTACCAGCTGCACCTGATCTTAGTCCACCGACAAGAGTTTCTTCAAAACTGGAGTTAAAATAGGAACTAAGAGATCATCATAGTGGATCAGATTAGCAGTCTATCCAGGTCAGAATCTTGTCCGCATAGGAATCGGTACCAGATACTTCTGAGGAAGATAAAAGAAATCGTGCAGTAAGCAACTAGCTAATAATTTACCTATGGGAAAAGTCTTCCCCCAAATGTTAACAATTGGCTTGAGCCCTGAAACATGAAGGTTTCTTTCTTTTTCCTGAATTCTAGGGTTTGTTCATTGTAAAGCCTTCCTATTGTAACAGATGTTCTCATTACTCTGTACCGAGTCTTCCTGGAATCCTCTTAAGGCCTTGGTCTCACCGAGGTGTAACATGCATTTCACAAAGTATTTGGATCGAAGGGGGACGTGGGGGGAGAGAAATCAGTATCCTCATGTGCATCTAACACCACACAATCTTCAAGAAGAGGAAAGCAAACATCATATCTTTGATTTTTCAAATTCTAATTCACAATTTAGCCAAGGAATTGACTAATATCTTTCGGGATTTAGGTAAAATGTAAAAATGGCTATAGCACATAGGTTTCAAATCTAATTATTGTGTTCTCATGGTAATGCAGAGAGAGAGAGAGGGAGAGAGAGAGAGAGATGTTTCTGTGCCTACACAAATGTATATACGTATGTCTATAGCAAAACATACGTACCCACAGCTGGCAGCCTGAAAACATCAGTGGTCTAAAGGGAAATATAACTGAAAGCATCTAATTTTTTCCATCCACGTAACTTAACTGCTTCCTTTGTTATCCAACTGAAATAAAAAATCACTTCTGGGGTTAGATCCTGTGAGCCAGATTCCAGCTGGGAACTTGGATGCCAGCAGAGCAGGATTTATAAATGGAAGTGTTGACACAACTTTAAATACAGTATCATCAGAAACCTCAATTATATGCAGCAGTGAGCCTCTTATTGGAAGTCACATAGCGATATATTGGGTTTGTCATGTGACTGGATGGCATCAGACACTCTCCAGACTGCTGTCATGTTGCTGGTTTATTGTTTATGTTATCTGTCTCAAGTTTGAACAGTGGTGTTTGTTCGTGGACTGAGCTGGGTATAGTTCTGTCTATCCATCCTATGCTTTTCCCCTTAAATGTGGATTTCATTTGCATATATTTTGTTCAGTGCATCTGAACAGCGTTTGCTTTCCTTCACTGATCCCAGAAACGTGCCTGTGTTAGTCCCACCCAAACACCTTGCTGCCAGGGGAACATCTGTGTACATGTCCCACCAGCAGGAGGGAATGGGACTGTTCTTATACCCCCAAACTATCTGAGGTCCAGGGCATGAGGTTTCTTCTAAGACAAGAGCTATGGCCTGGGATAGTCCCTCGAGAGAAATGGTCTATTTGATTTATTTACTGACCCTAGTTAATATGCTTCTTCCCTTAGCATGACTACATTTTCCTATGTGTAGCACACCCTGTAGCTGAAACCTATTCCAGTCACAAGCTGTTGAGGCTAGGAACAGAAATTACATGCAAACTGGTATAAGTGAGTGGAAACCAGTTCAAATCTGTAACACAACAGAAGTTCGGTGCACATAAACCACTTTCCAAATGGCCAAAACCAGTTTAAGATAAACCTGGATGGATGTAGTATCAGACTTCACTGATTTAGGTCAAATCAGTTTATTGAACCTCAGTCCCAGATCCTCCCCAGATTCAAGTTAACTCACAATCCCCCCAGCATCCCAGGATGCTTTGCACCTCCCCCAGGAACATCCTCCCCACCCCTACCCCCCCCAACAAGGTGGACAAGCTAGCCTTGGCCCAAGCTGGATCCTCCAGCCCAGCAGGGAGGTGTGCTCTAGCACCCCCAACCTCTGGCCTGAGCAAATGCAGGCATATGGCTGAATTTCTGGAATCAAAAGTGAATGTCTGTTCAACTGCTTGTCCGTTCAAGCTATGTAGCTTAGATTAACCTGCAAAGATTGAATTGATTCAGCCTTGAGCTTTCTGACTGTCTGGACTTAGCCTAACTGTTTTGCTTTCTGTTAATCTTATTTTAAGACAAATAACCTTGGCTGCAGCTGCAGAAGCAGGGAGGATGGACAAACTGCAGAATGCCATGCTTCAAGAACACTTCAGGGAGCTTTTTAATCACAGTTTGGACATGACTCTGCACACCAAGAGCCATGCTGTAAGCCAGGCTCATCATTTTCATATAGCAGCAAGAACCACGCTGGGCTGACAGCCACAATGGAGTCACACAAATTTAATTGCCCAGGATAAACGCTGGGCAGCTCACAAATGGGAAGAAGTGCATTTGTCTGCAGTACCAAACTAAACATGCCCTTTGAGGCTTGTAGGCAAGTGCTCTCTCCCCCTACACAGAAGAATGTGCCTCACTTTACCTACTAGTGGGTAGTGTATACTCTTTGCATAGCTACCCTCTTGCTATGGAAAGTCGTGTCTGAAAGGCCTAATCACTATAAAGTAACAAAGCTCCAAATGGAAAAAAAAATAACAGCTCTTCACCCTTCTGGTGGCACAGCTCCTTTTCTAAGTTCAGCAGGACCTTTTCCACTTGCCTTCAGTGTTCAAAACTGTGCGCTTCCCTGGATGGCAGGCATCTCTCTAAGATGTGACAAACGCCTCCCACATCTTCCTTCTGTTTCAGGGTGCAAAATGCCGGGATCAAAAGCAGGAGGTACAATGTGTTCAAACTAAGGCGTGGGGTCTTTTAAAGGACAGTGCTTGGTAAGGTCCAGGTTGAACAGGAAGCTCTACATTTTCAGCTCCTGGGAAATATAGAGTTGAGCTAGGTGCACTGGAGGACAAAAAATTGCACAGCAAACAGGAAAGGAATGCAAGGAAATCACCCAGGACCAAAGGCACATTAGACTGAACAACTAAATGTTGAGACAAAGAGAATGTGTAAGAATAACAAGGTTGTGATTAGCATTATTTCAACTTCCCTTCAATTAATTGGGAAACCCTAGAGATGTGTGGTATGGTTAAGGCAAAAATGATGAATGCATAAGATTAGTTGCAAGATGCCCAACCTGGAACAGTTCACATCTAGTTATCAATGACGCTGAGTGGATATACAGATTAAGAAAATATGACTCAGCTGAACACTGCAGAACAGAACTTAAGTCATACAGACTCAGTTTAAATAAAGGTATCATAATTGGAAAGTGAACTCAATTACTCAGAAAGAAGCATCTGTGGCTTAAAATGAACTAATTCAGTAGCTGTAAAATAATCCCATGGTAGGAGTGGAAGATTTTATTAAAATAATTGTTGGAGTGCTGCCAGAAGGAAATACGGTTAGACGGAAAATGGAACCCAGGAAGGTCCAAAGATGCACCTGTAAGTAACATCTCAAAGTCTAACCTCCCATGCATGTTTATAATGGAGAGCAGGTTAAAATCAAACACGTTAGACTTTTTCTAGAGGACTGAATTTTTAAATGACAGTTATTTTCAGCAACTCGAAATGAAAAAAACAAACAACCACACGTATTTTAAAATTTGCCTTTTCAGTACTGGAGATATTTGGTTTCCTTTCAAAGTATCTCTCACTCACCTCCCTTCTTCCTCATTCTATCTTCTATGAACACTAGCTGTTACGTTTTCTCAGCCTAGACATAAATAATTTTGTATTTCTGTCTAAAAGGACTGCATTTGGAAGGACGACAGCAGCAATGGACATACATCGCCATAGAAGAGCACAGCGTGCGTTTCTTCTATAACAGACTGCGTCTACTCTGCAATTAAAATGTTTTCACTTCCCAGAAATGGAAGGTTGCATTATGCAGAAACTAAAACTTTAAATGTCATGCTATGTACAGCACTCCAGGGTCCAGCTTGTTCCCCCTCGTTTTTAACAGCAGCTAGGTGTCTGTTGGAAAAGCCAGGTTCCTAACTCCATGTTCCTTCTCTGCTACCAGAACAGCTTGGCAGATTTCCAGGCAAAACTTCTTTCACCTCCAAGTGCCGTTCTGGAGAGACCAGCACATGTTTCTGATTCATATTGATTTCAACAAAATGTTTTGGCTTAAAATAAAAAAGTTCTAAAGCTATTGGAAAACTTTCATTTTGACAGTTGGAAAACAAAACTTTGCAACTTGAAAGGGTGCTTGGTTCTTAGTTCGTGTTTAGTAAAAAGATGTTAAAAACACTGAAAAAGTTCAGAAATGAAGCAATTGATTTCGTTCCATCCTAAATGCCATTCTCCCGTGCTTTGTGTTTGTTGTACAAGCCACAAAAACATTTGTTTTATGTGAACACGACAATTTTTTAATTTTGCAGATCAATCAGCGGACTGAAAAAACTCAGCTCTATTATCAGAAATTCTCTACCTGTCCTTTCTGCTCTCTTTATTAATTAGTATCCTTATGCCTCAGCCACTATTTTATATCTTTTTCTGCCTCAGCCACCATATCTCTAAGCTTTGCTATCTATTATCGCCCCAACATGCAGTCTTACTGTCTATAACTAGGTAACCATGGAGTTATACCAGAGAAACTGAACTGAGTGTAGTAAGGGAGGTGAGATGCTCAGGCTTTCAGACTCTGCCAGCTGTTAAGTCACTACCGCTTGATTATACTAATTAACAAATGTTGCTTCTACCCAGGCTATTTGCCCATTGCTTCCTCTTTATAACATCCTCATCCCAGACAGAAGGCTAACTTGTTCAGAAAGGTATGAGTCTTTGTAGGCACCAGCCTACTTCACCAGAAGGTATGAATAGACTTCCAGAGAGCGGGGGTACTAAACAGAGATTACCTTTTTCATCCTAGACAGAAGCTTTTTGCTTGCTGGTCTGCAAGAAGTGAAGGAACTCAGATGTTCACCAAAAACCACGAACATCCTAATTAACAGCACTTGCTTACAAATTTTCATCCTGGAAGGTACCACTGTAATAACCTAGTCTGAGGTCCTTCATAACACGTCACATCTTCCTTGGTGAGTCCTGGTACTGAGCCCAAAAGCTTGTAGCAGGACTTGAGCAGAGCATCTCTTTCAGAAAAGCATCACATCTTGATTTAAGCATTCTGAACACCGGTGACTTCACTCTGGCCCCTGGTGAGCAGGTTCAGTGGTTGATACAACATCAAATGCAGCAACCCACAGCCCGTCGGTGTATTTCTCTGTCCATTACAAAGCGATGCTTGGCCACATCTAGAATTAGTCAACCTGTGACGGCTCACAGACCTGGGTCCCATAACTCATGCTCTTTGGCCCAGGGGCCCAGAGTTGAATCTCCGCTGCAGGTGCTCCACCAAGACTCCAAAGATATTCCAAAGATGCAAATATTAGCCCCCTATCAGTTAGGTACAATATATTTGAGCAACTCTATTAAAAGATACTATAAACCAAATCATTTCTTGTATGCTAAGTCTCAGTCCAGATCCACTGTGTGCTTGTACAGTAAAAGCAATGAGAAACAGAAGCTCTGAGACACCAAGAAACAAAATGCCAAGAATACACAACATTAAAGCGGAGCTAACTATTAAGAACCTGTTGCACAGCAGCAACAATTAGACAGGCACAAATCCAAGCTTTCAAATCCTCTGGGGCTAGTCTGACCCAGACCTTTACCCTTATAGAAATACCATGTTACTGTGTTCTACCGCAGGTCAGTCACTTCGCTAGGCTGTATATAAAAGTTTCCCCAGGTGTAAAATGTGGATAATTATACCTGCTTGCTTTGTAAAGAACTCTGAGACCTATTGATGAACAATTCTCTACAAAAGTTAAGCTATGTACAACAGTGATATATTAAGTACTATTATTATTATTATTATTACCGTCTTCACTTGTTGAACTTGGGGCTATTTTTATAGAGCACTAACTCTAGTCCTCTCTGTAAAAAGTGTCGTTAAATCAAGCAGTAGCTTTTGTTTTCAGATGCATCATCAGGGAAACTTGTTCATAATTGCTTCTTTGTCACCTTTTTGCACACAATTAGGATTTTGATCTTATCACAGGGAAGCACAATCACCACTTCTCTTTTCTACCGCCCACACCACTGAGCATTGACAATCACAAGACCAATACTAATAATTATCTTTCAGTTGAAGCTGCAGTGAGTGAAATGCTTTTCTAAAAATCAGCACAGGCATGATTGTCATCTGCCAGGTGGTATGTCATGGTTGCTATCACAAGGGCTAAAAATTTCTAGTTTCCATTTGTTTCCCATCTTCTGCATTGAACTGCTAAGGTTTATCCTAAGATATGAGCAAAGGCACTGAATACTTTCGGATAGAGTCAAAAGCCAGCCTGGAACCTGGATGTGAAATTTATAACCGTGGGGTATGTGCAGACATTCACTACACCCAGTCTATGATCATGTAGCTGGTTTTAAGCCGTGTGATCACAGACCGAGAGTGACGTGCAGACCTTCACCAGTGCCAGGAATTGCACCAAGGACCAAGTAAATAACTTGGGGTGAAGGGTGGGACAAAGGACAAGTGTGGGGGAGGAGCTAATGAGTCCATGGAGGAGCTGCTGAGTGGGTTAGGGGGCTAAGAATAGCCCAGTCATGGTTGTGGGAGGGAGGAAGAGCATATAACCCTAGGGCTAGGGCAAGCAGTTGGGCTTTACCAGACCCAGGGCTATGCTCTGAATGTGTTCAGATATTCAGCAGATCAGGCAACCCTCTTCCTGATCTAAGTTAGTTCACCACCTCAGGTGAACGAACACAGATTGGGCCTGCCATTTTTGGCCTGATTTAACACCGCCCCCCCCCTCAAATGTCTGCACAGCTGTGTACATAGATCAATCTAACCTTAGTTAGGTCAGTCTATAGGTAATGTCTGTATGTACCCTCAGTAAAGGACTGAAGTGTATTTAGAGAGCAAATATTACTCTAGTTTGAAGCTGACAAAATTCAAACCCAAACCCAGATCCAAGTGCTCCTGCCCAAGTGCATTGGCTTTGTTATGGGCAGGTCATGCCAGACCCACCTCACCTCCTGCTATGATCAGGTAACTCATCACCTGGATAGGGGAAATGAGGTTGATGTCATACACTTGGATTTCCAAAAGGCCTTTGACCTGGTCTCTCATGACGTCCTCATCGTTAAACTGGGAAAATGTGGCCTCAACTACTTTACGATCTGGTGGCAGTAGGACCCAGAGAGTACTGACAGATGGAACTGAGTCATCATGGCAAGAGGTAACTAGTGGCATCCCTCAGGACTCAGTGCTTTTCAACATGTTCATCAACTATTTGGATTTGGGTATTAAAAGTGAACTGGCAAAGTTTGCTGACAACACCGAACTATGGGAGAGTGTGGTCACACTCCAAGACAGGCTGGCACTACAGGTCAACCTGGACAGGCTTGCAAGGTGGGTAGACCTCAACCTGATGTCGTTTAATACAGAGAAATGCAAAGTGCTCCATCTGGGGAGAAATAATCCATAACACACTTACAGGCTCGGCAGTACTCTGCTTGCTAGCACCACAACTGAACAAAACCTGCGTGTCACGATAGACAACAAAATGAACATGAGCCACCAATATGATACCATAGCTGGCAGAGGTAATCAAACACTGGCATGCATCTACTGAGGCATCTTGAGCAAGGCTAAAGATGTCATCCCCCAATCTACTCTGCCTTGGTGAGACTGCAACTGAAGTACTGCGTCCAGTTCTGGGCACTGCACTTCAAGAAGGATGTAGAGAAGCTCGAGAGAGTCCAAAGGAGAGCCACATGCATGATTAGAGGCCTAGAGACCAGGTCATATGAGGAGAGGCTAAAAGACTTGGGACTGTTCAGCCTGGAGAAGAGAAGAGTCAGAGGGGACTTGGTGGCAGCCTATAAGAATATCAGGGGAGTACATCAGGGCCTGGGGGAGCATCTATTCAGGAGAGGTCTAGAAACACTAGGCACAAACTGATTTAAGATCACTTCAGACTAGACGTAAGGAAAAAACTTGTTTAAAAATTGAGTACTGAGGGTTTGGAACAGGCTCCCCCAAGAGGTGGTACAGTCATCCAACCTGAGGATCTTCAAAAAACATCTTGATGCCCATCTTGCTGGGGTCATCTGACCCCAGCAGTCTTTCCTGCACAAGTGCAGGGGGTCTGAACCCAATGATCTGTAAGGTCCCCCAGTGAATTTGTAGATGGCCACAGGATCACCTCTCAGCCTTCCCTTGTAGAGGCTGAAAAGATCCAGGTCCCTCAATCTCTCCTCATAGGGCTTTACCTGCAGGCCACTAACCATACGAGTGGCCCTCCTCTGGACCCTCTCAAGATTATCCACATCCCTCTTGAAGTACAGCACCCAAAACTGGATGCAGTACTCCAGCTGCAGCCTCAGTGGTGCCACATAGAGGGGAAGGATCACCTCCCTAGACCTCTTTGTGTTGCAACTGCTAATACATGTAAAGTGCCATTACCTTTATTGATCACTTCATCACATTGACAACTCACGTTCATCTTGAAGTTGACTATGACTCCAAGATCCCTTTCTGCTACAGTGCTGCTGAGAGGGTCATTCCCCAGCCTGCAAGTGTGTTGGTGATTCCTTCTCCCTAGGTGCAGCTCTTCGCATTTGTCCATGTTGAACTGCATCCTATTCTGTTCTGTCCACTTTTCCAACCTGTCCAGCTCCACCTGGATTTGTTCCCTGCCCACTAGTGTGTTCACGTTACCCCATAATTTGGTGTCATCCACGAATTTGGACAGAGTGCTCTCCACACCCTCATCCAAGTCACCGATGAAGACATTGAACAACACTGGTCTAAGGATCGAACCTTGGGGAACTCCACTGCCCACATCTTTCCAGGTCAATGCAGATCCATCCACCACCACTCTCTGGGTGTGTCCCATTAGCCAATTTGCCACCCACCAGACCGTGTAATCATCCATGTCACAGCCGCTCAGTTTATTTTTGAGACTAGGATGAGATACCATATTCAAAGGTTTTCTTAAAATCCAGGTAGGTGACATCTACCTTGTCCTCTGCATCTAAGCATTTTGTGACCTGGTCATAAAAAGAAACAAGATTTTTCAGGCAGGATCTACCTGTTATGAGCCTGTGCTGGTCGCTCGTCAGCATTATTTTTCCTGCTGGACTCCCACAAATGTGATCCTTAATAATTTTTTCAAAGGTTTTCCCAAGGATAGAGGTGAGGCTAACTGGCCTATAGTTACTCAGATCCTCCTTCCTCCCGTCCTTGAAAAAAGGGACCATGTTGGCCCTTTTCCGATCCTCTGGGACCTAACCTGGGCACCATGAAAGCCCAAACAATCGTGCCAGTGGTTCTCCTATGATACAAGGTGGGCTGGGGGGAAAGGGACTTGGTAGTGGGGGTCTACTACAGACTGCCACACTAGGAGGATTGACAGACTCTATTCAGCTCAAACATGTGTTTTTGTGTGGGGTGGCTGGCACTGGATTCTTGATTTGGTCCATAACATGCTGTTTCTGCTGCTTACACTTGTCCATCTCCTGTTGTTGAGAGGTTTCAAAATACTGAGACCCTGCAGCAGACTCTTCCTCCATTTGTGGCAGCCCTGGGCAATAGTCTCCCATGAGTTTACATCAATGTTGCATTTTCTTAAGTTAGCCTTGAGGACGTCCCTGAAGTACTTTCTCTGCCCTCCTCTTGAATGTATGCCTTGGCTGAGCTGGGAGAATAAAACTTGCTTCAGGAGTCTGGAGTCAGACATTCAGATGACATGGCCAGCTCAGGGAAGTTGATGCCAGATGAGCATCACCTCAGTACTCGTGTTTGTTTGCAGGAGGACACTACCATTGATGCGTCTCTCTTCCCACTGGATTTGGAGGATCTTCTGCAGGCAGCATTCATGGCATCTCTCCAACAATTTCAGATGTTTCCTGTACGTTGTCCATTTCTTAGCTCCATACAGCAAAGTGGGGATCATGAATGCTTGATAAACCATGAGCTTGGTTTCGGACCTGGCCCACTTAAACTAAAGTATTCTCATTCCGTTAACTGCACAGGCGGCTCTTCAGTGGATGCAATTTAAAAACAAACACAAAAATACATACAAATTTCACACAATTTTTCCAAGTAAAATACTTACGAATCTTTCCCCCTTCCCCTTAGCCCCAGACCTAATAACTCCATACTGAAGTCAGCAATGTGCATATACACCTGTGTAAGAGATGCTAAGAACAGGCCTACAGGCTTAGAAACAAGTAAGAATCTGAAAGAGAGTTAAAAAACTCACAGCTTTAGAAGTCAATCAAACCGCATCAGCTGAGGATGCTCTGAGCTTCCTTTCACAGATTTCTACCCATCAAATCTCCAGGAAAAGGAGAAAAGACTATGCAACTCAGTGAATATATGAGAAGCTTTATTTCATCAATATAAACTCATATTGGGTTGATTACTTCTTAATGCCCTGGGACCATTTCTCATGATGCAAGATGTCTTTTCTAAGAAAGCCTTTTCTGGGGAACACTTCACACACACAGAGGACATAAGGAAATGCAAAATACAACTTAAGGACTTTCCTTTTCCAATTTTAAAAGAGGGAGGGAAGATGCAGAGAAAGAAACTTTTTTTGACTTTAAGAACTTTATTATACACATATTAATAATAAATGGTGAAAATACAAAGGCGTGTGGCCTCCCCAGGGGCCGAGTATGAAACACTTGTAAGCAACAAACACTAACTTCACCAGAGATTGAAACCCTCTCCCCCAATGCCCCTCATGGGGTTTCCCATGTAGGGGCAGCTGTCCACCTTCCATCTTGCAAAGGGCCCCTTTGATGATCCAGTGCAACACAAACTGGTCCACATTTTGTTGCAAGGTGAAGTGTCTTAATCAAATGTGACATGTGCCAAGAGCAGAGAGCAGAAAAGTTGGAGGGTATCATTGGAGCCAGCCTGTGCAAGATGGTTTCTGCGGCTTTTCAGAGTTGCTGTCTTGGCCTGGCCCAGCAGGAAGTTGGCTAGGCAAATCACACTCCTCTTGGCCATTCAGTATGGGATAGAGAGGTACATAATCTCAGAGAAGTCCAAGTCCAGCATGCCAAAGAGGGTGCCATGGACAGCAAAGAGTGGCTGCAGGTGGGAGGCAGTCCAGGAAGGCATGGAAGAGTCTCCTTCACATTTTCCTTGCAGAAAGAGCAGGCTGCCAATGCTGCCAGGTCTAAGCGAGGGATAAAAGGGCCCCACGCAGCAGTTGCCACTGGAGGTTGCTGTTCTCTTGGGTAAGGGTAGCTTGCACAGGGTGCACCAGGCCAGGCAGGCTTCCTCTAGTATTGCTGTCACCAGGTGCCACCGCCTCCAAATCACGTCAGAGTGAGCAGTGAGATCCCAGGCATGGCACACGTTGACTCAGAGCAAGAAAAAGTGAGAGACAGAGAGACAGAGGTAAAAATAATCCACAAACATCTGACACCAGTACTTTCCATCTGACTCGGCTTATGAAAGCTTTAAAAAAAAAAAAATCCTTTCAGTACAGAGTCTACTTCAGTCATGTTGCCAAAAATTAATGAGAAAAAAGGCTGGTCTATTGTAGATGAGAGATTAGTGTTTCAGTTTTGATAAATACGCGAGTTTTCTCTGTTGTTCTTCTACATCCAGATGTGTTAAAGAGCTGATCACATACTCTTCGCTTACGATTTTGAGACATCAACATTTTGGGTAAAAATCTTCTTAGTCTAAAATGAGATCCTCTGCTTTTATATACTCCTTATATAAAGCATGAAAGCTGATACCTGGGCACTGCCATGAAGCATGTGATTACAGAAGCATAATTCTCTGAGAAAGAAGATATTCAGGTGTTTCTGAACAACAGTGATGAGAGAGGTTTCTGTCAGATTAGAAAGTTCAGTCCTGTTCAGAATATTGTAAGGAGGTTTGTGAGAGTAACTGTAAGGCACAAATTATATTTTTATTTTATTTCCATGCTCTGAATAAAGGGAAATGTAGCAAAACATGGCTGTGCTTGTCAGTGCACCTATTAGGGAGCTGTTATCAGGAAATGCATACTCTCTTATTTAAAAGAAACAAAGTATAGGTTTTACTAAATTAATTAAAAGCTATATTGGTTTAATTCAGTGGGCCTTAAAGAACGCTTACCTTCTAAATGTATACACATTCTGTATGCAGGAGCGGACATTTGAATAGGTCACAAAATCTCTGAGGGATTGAGTTTAGATCCTCACTGGGCACGTCTACACAAGACACTACTGCACAGTCATTACTGCGCATTTATTTACTACTTGTATTAGCAAGTACTAAATAAATGTGCAGTAAGTGGAGTTACTGCAGAGTAGCCCCAACAAACGTCTTTTAGAAGCTACTGCACAGTAGCCTAATAATACTGCACAGTAGCGTATTAGCACTGTCCGTGCTGCGGCTCTACTGCACAGTAGTTTTCAGCTACTGCACAGTCTGCGTCTCATGTAGACGTGCCCACTGGTTCTAAAGTATTTTAAATCCACTAATTGGCATGTAAAGCAGAATGGGGCCCTTTACCTCTGTTTCCTCACCTTTGAAAAGATTATAGCACCGGTGATGTTCCTGGGAAGTATTAGTGTGCATACGCACTGACTTTTACTTTTGCCGGTGGGGGGGGGGAAGGGGAGGCCTAAGATGATGGACTTGTGGGAAGTTTTACGCATTTCAGGTGACAGCCCTCTTCCCAAGGGGGGCCAGGACCATTTGGCACCTCTGGTGTCCTGTACAACATTCTTAAGACTAGGAACACAATTTGATTTACTAATGAATTATGGTACATAAGTCTTATCAAACCCATACAGGCAGAAATCTTCCATTGCACTGTTCTTCCTTTGCCAGGTTGGCCAGTCCGTGACCATTACCAGCTCCTGCTACTCAGAAGAAGCTGTCCTGAAATGTTGAGAAGACAAATGAAACAGCCAGACGAATTCATAAAAGCTTCAAAGAGCTGCACCAGCACTTCTGCATTCAGCGGGAAAAGAAGCAAGGAGATGCAGCCAAGCCTCTGAACATGCTTTTTTTCATTTACCTTATGTCATCTGTAGCAATAGTCTGAGCTCAGGAGAGTTTATCTGAAGCCAACATTTACTGATTTGTTTTTGCACAGAAACAAACACGGATCGCTCCAGAACTGCTTGGATGGCAGATCTATCAGACCAGCTGCTGTTTAGTAGCACAGTCAGTAATGGATTCCAAGATCCCCTTTAGCATAAGAGAACAGTTTGAAGTCGAACTCCAAATCCAAACACCCTCAAAAGGTACAAACATTCAAAATCTAGGCAGAAACCTAGATCCAAATTGTGTAGCTGTGCTGCTTCTCTCCTTACTGGTAGCATTAGCCATACAACTGGCAATTACAGCCATTAGCATGGCCAAAACCAGGTTAGCAGGTCTCATTCTGCATGCCCTTCCCCCTTGTGATGTAACGTAATGCTACTGTTCAGCTTAGTGAGCTGTTTTGCACAAATATAAGTGTGCGTGCAAGGAAATCAAGAATCTGGCCCAACAATTCTGTCTTGAATGAACAATCAAGTCCAGTGACTGACAGACGTACAGCGTCTGGCTGAACAGCTCTCACACCTGCCGACCCGAGAGCCACGCTGATCTTTCTTAGTAGTATGTCATTATGCCACCCCTGCTCCCCAGTATGAAAGGAACACAAGTGCATTTCTGAGATACTTCATGGCATATAGCAAAAGAGGGTGGCCTGTCATGTTCTAATCACAGGCTTTTTTAGATAAGTGGACTCTCGAGAGTGTGAAGGGCCACTTGTCTTCAGTGCAAACCTTCCAGTCTCAGGGTTACAGCACAGCATCAGCTTTATGAAAGCACTCCAGCGATGAGAGTCCAATGAAACTAAGTACCAGGCTGCCAGTTCATTCAGACGCAGAAGCGCTGTCATTTTGTAGAAGGCTAAAAGGTTATCCTTGTTAAGTTTGTTGCTCTCTGGAGCCAATGGCATTAGCAGCACTGGAAAGCAAGACTTGATCTACTATCAGCCTTTATAACAGCAGATCGCATCATCCTGCTCAAAGACCGTCTAAGCGATATGTTTGTAAAAGAGCCAGTAGCGGCCCGTCTACACTAGGGCTCTCAACAATCCTACTTGGAGGAAACTAGTGGGTGTAGCAAGCATGTAACTTATGGAGAAGTTCTCATGTTCGGCAGGACCTATATTTCCAGGCAGGTGCAGCAGAATTTGCTTCTGTACCAAATACATGATTCCACCTGCATAGAAATACTAGGAAAATTAAAATTAGCAACATCTCAAAATAGATATATTTTGGGTTTAATTCAAAGAGCCCTTGAGCCATATAATGACTGGTGAGAGTATAGCAAACTCTGCCAGTGGGGAAAAACAAAACAAACCAACAAAAACCTTTGTGATGATTATGTTCAGGACCGATTATGAATTTCTCTTTTTGGCCCTAGCTGGTATGAGAACAGCATGACTCTAAAGAACTTCCATCCCAAGATCCTCTTCAGTTAAAACTTGGAATCACAACTCAAGTTAATTTTGCAGTGAAGACAAGGATGAAGATGCAAGATATAAGAATGATGTTATCACAGGGTATTTACTTTTCAAAGGTTGTTGGCCACCCGAGTCCCCTTTTTGCTTTTGAAAGTTTTCCCTGGTATTTAAAGACAATAGGAGACTTGCAAAAAAGATGTAGATCTTCATTCTTTTGTGCAAAACCTGTTTCTTGGAAGGGCTGCTAGACACCAAAGCAGACTGGCTTATGCTCATTTTTATACTTCTCCAAGACTCCTTATTGTCTGTACAAATGGATCACCACCCATTTCTAAATGGCATACTTCCCATTTACTACATGCTACCTGAGATAAGCAGGCAGACCCCAAATGTAAAGCATGGGCTTATTCTGAATTTAGATCTCCCAAGATTGGATTAAAACAGATTGCAAGTAATCCCCATAATTAAAGATGAGCGTGCTTACTGCCTACAGTAGATTTGCATTTTTCAATTAAACAAACTGATGTTAGGGAAAGTCTTTGTAATGTACTGAGACCTCTCTCCGGTCTTTTATTTTCTAAAAGGAGTTCAGACTCTATCTTGGACTACCATGAATGTCTGCCATGAATATAACAATGTTGCAGGAGGTACTGATGGGGAACTACATTCGTGTCAACTCCTTGTTTTCTGAGAACAACCACGAGTTACTAATAACTGACCAGGGTTAAGAAGCAGCTTCCTCTCTAGGCAGTCATTCCATTATTGTCCATTGCAGAGATTTTTTTAAACCATAACATGCTGCTTTCAGAGACACTAGCGGTAACAGTGGTTTGATGCAGTACAGCTCCCCCCATGTGAATTGGAGTTTGGTGAGAGCCCACCCAAAGACATGTTTTCCCTGGGCTACGCAGTTCAGTAACTCTCTCCTCCACATGACGTCCAATTGGGTTACTTTTGTCTCTGGATTATGCAGGGAAGCTCACCTTATATGGGTTTTGCCATTCCCAGCATTCCTTGCTCTCCCAACCCCTGTTCTGAGCCCAAATCAAGAACAGGCTTTACTGGGCTTGTTTCCTCCCTTAATGAGCCAGCTATTGTCACACGCAACAATGTGCATATAACAATGTGTTGGGGTACAGAGCTCCTCATGCACCTGCACACACACGTACACATGGAGGTGGTCACTGACACATGAGAGTGCTGGACATAATTCATTCCAGTGATTAAGTATACAAAAAAAAGGCACTCTGGTGCACTCATATTCATCTGATATTGTGCACTGAGGTCCATGCCCACACCACACTGTGGTGCTCTGCTCCGGATGGCAGTTCTCTTTTGATAGCATTAAGAGCCCAGACATGGCCCTAGTAAAGTCATTATGTAGAGGTGGATACTTCCATCTCAGGGACCCTTAATACCAGAAGTCACCGTAAGACCACATCTGCAGAAGAGCTGAGCTCCCTTTTAAGTGCCTAAATGCAGTGGCAGGACTTCTTAGAGTTCACCAGTTGGCAACTGCTACTAAGGGAAACAGGAGCTGTGGGCTGCTGGAAAACACGGCCCTTTAATGAGAACTTGACAATATACAAAACTACCAGCATGGATGCCCTACAAAATGGCATCATCTTTTAGGAGTGTGCAAAATGGGCCCTATTTGATTCAGATTTGGCCCAAATCAGGGACAACGATTCAATTTGTTGATTCGGACCATTTTCCCCAATTCAATTCAGCCAAATCCAAATCTGATGTTTCGATGCTGATTCAGAGAATTGTAGACACAGTTTTAAATGATTGTTCTACATACCTCGAGGTACCAGGCACGGCTCGTGAACGCTGCGATGATGGGGCACAGGAGAGGGGGGCACATGCTCAGCGGTGAACCTGGAAGCCCAGGTCCACCAGGGAGCATGCAGGGGGCCCCCCACAGCCCAGCAAGTGGCCACGGGGGGACCCCAGGTGACTCTCCAGACCCAGGAGGCATCAGTTGCCAATTTGGGAAGTGCAGAGGGGCCCTCCCAGAAGTGGACCAGAAGTGCTTCTGGTCCACTTCTGGGTCTGCTGCCAAGTGCATTGCTCCCCCCTCCCCCCACGCTCCTGTGGGACACTCCATCTGCCCCAGGATCTCAGCATTCAAAAGCTGCCTGGTACCTTGAGGTATGTAGAAAAAACATTTAAACCCGTGTCTATGTCCGAATCACCAAATCTTTCTGAGTCTCTCTGAATCAGTTTGGAGGGTTCCAATTGATTCGGAGAAATTAAAGGGTCATAGATTTCATAGACATTAGGGCTGGAAGGGACCTCGGGAGATCGAGTCCAGCCCCTGCCCAAAGGGCAGGAAGTCAGCTGGGGTCATAGGATCCCAGCAAGATAAGCATCCAATTTACTCTTGAAGGTGTTCAATGTAGGTGCTGGAACCACCTCCGCTGGCAGACTGTTCCAGACCTTGGGGGGCTCAGACAGTAAAGAAATTCTTCCTTATGTCCAGCCTGAAACGGTCTTGCAGGAGTTTGTGACCATTCGACCTCGTCATCCCTTGGGGCGCTCTGGTGAACAGACGTTCCCCCAGATCCTGGTGGTCACCCCTGAGAAACTTATAGGTGGCCATCAGATCACCCCTGAGCCTGCGCTTTTCCAGGCTAAAGAGTCTCATGGCTCTCAGCCTGTCATTGTAAGATCTGTTTTCCTGACCTCTGATCATGCGCGTGGCTCTCCTCTGGACTCTCTCAAGCTTCTCCACATCCTTTTTGAATTGTGGAGCCCAAAACTGGATGCAGTACTCCAGCTGCGGCCTCACCAAGGCCGAGTACAAGGGGAGAATGACGTCCCGGGATTTGCTTGAGAAGCATCTATGGATGCAAGCCAGCATTTTGGTCGCTTTACTAGCCGCAGCATCGCATTGCAGGCTCATGTTCATCTTGTGGTCAATGATGACCCCCAGGTCTTTTTCTTCTGTAGTGTTAACCAACGTAGCACTGCCGAGCCTATAAGGGTGCTGCAGGTTTTTCCTCCCAAGGTGGAGAACCTTGCATTTTTCGGTGTTAAACACCATGAGGTTCTCGTCCGCCCATTTGCTGAGCTTGTCCAGGTCAGCCTGGATCACCCGCCTTTCTTCTGGCGTGGATGCTTTGCCCCAAAGTTTGGTGTCATCGGCGAACTTGGCCAGTCCACTCCTGACTCCAATGTCCACATCATTAATGAAGATGTTGAACAGTATGGGTCCCAGGACAGAGCCTTGAGGGACCCCACTGGTCACAGGGCACCATGAAGAGTGACTGCCATCAATCACAACCCTCTGGGTCCGACCACGAAGCCAATTTCCCAGCCAGCGGATAGTGGTGGAGCCAAGGCCACAACTGGCCAGTTTGGCCAAGAGGTGATCATGGGATACCAGATCAAAAGCTTTTTTGAAGTCAAGATATATGACATCAATCTCTTCTCCCTTGTCCAGGTGATAGGTCACCTGGTCATAGAAGGAAATGAGATTGGTCAAACAAGACCTACCCGCAACAAACCCATGCTGGCTATCCCTTAGGATGTTAGCCTGGGCCAGTCCCTCAAGGATGGCCTCCTTAATAAACTTTTCTAAGATCTTCCCCAGGATAGAAGTCAGGCTAATGGGCCTGTAGTTAGCCGGATCCACTCTCCTCCCTTTCTTGAAGATCGGCACCACATTGGCCTTCTTCCAGTCTTCGGGCACTACACCAGAGTGCCAGGAGTTTTCAAAGACCCGTGCCAGGGGCTGGGCTATGACGCTCGCCAGCTCCTTGAGTACCCTGGGGTGCAGGTTGTCAGGGCCAGCTGACTTGAAGGTATCCAGCTTCTCAAGGTGTTCCTTCACGAGGTCAGCATTGATGGAGGGTAGGGGATTCCCCTCACCCAGATTTCCCTGTCCCATAGCAGGCACGGGCGTCCCGTGTGACTGATGAAAGACTGACGCAAAGTACCTATTTAATAGGTTGGCTTTTTCCTGGGCGTCAGTTGTCAGTTGCCCCATCTGGTTTAGCAGGGGTCCAACATTGCCCTTGCTTTTCCTCCGGCTCCCCACATATCTGAAAAAGGACTTTTTGTTGTCCTTGATGCCTGAAGCTAGTTGGAGTTCAGCTGCAGCCTTGGCTTTCCTGGCTTGGTCCCTGCAGGACCAGACCAGCGCAGAGTAATCCTCCTTGGAGGTGAATCCCATCCTCCATCCTTTGTAGGCTTTCCTTTTTAGCCACAGTAGGTCCGCTAGGTCTCTGGAGAGCCAGGGGGCTGCTGTGCCTTCTTGCTGCCTTCTCCCGATTCAGTTTGGATTTGGATACTCAGCCACTGAACTGGGCCGCTGAATTGAATCAGTGACCAAAGCTTTGCACAGCCCTACTACCTTCATCTCTGAGGGCAGTTTATACCTCCCCTTCCAGGCAAAATGGTTTGGAAAACATTCAGCTATCATACTCTTTGCAGTAACTGAGAGGTTTCAGAAGCTTTCATACCTAGGACTGATACTTCTTCATGTGGCATCACATCAAAAGGCAGGGCTTTGTGAGAGCTTTGGGTGTAAATGTTATGAGGCATAAAGATAGCAAATACTACCTGAACCTTAGCAACAGGCTGATGTTTTCACCCTACATGATCTCTGGATGGAAAAATCTCAACTTTCATAATTGGGTTGGGGGTTTTTTGGTTGTACGGCATTTTTTCCCTAAATATATCCCTAACTATTAAACTTCATCTTATACACTCCCCGTGTTCACTGAAGTCTACCTTAACCTTTGCCAGTTCCCGAGAGAGAATTACTTACATTTGCCAAAGTTTGATGCCACCATGAAAGCAAAAGACAGACGTTTATGATGCGTTTGAAGTGAGAAAACAGATTGCAGAGAATCAGACCTAATTTCAGTGAGTAGGATGCTCTTCTCACATATGGTTAGCTGAAGGCAGCTTTCTATTAAATGAAGGTCTTTCTCAAAATTAAGATTAAGTCAGTTTTCCCCTATCTATACCCAGAAGAGACCAATTAAAATAAAAAAACCTCCACAAGTACAATACAGAGATTTCAACAAATTCATATTTGCATAAACCTGTAGCTCTTATTAGCGATCACCATTTAAAGTAATATAGATTACTTGGAGGTGCCTTTTCTTTCCCTTTTCTTTCTGTGGAAGTACAAAAGAACATGTGCTTTGCAGGTGATGTAAGTGCAATCTTTAATTATAAACAGTATTTGCACACAGAATCCTTTCAACTTGAGTACCGGGGGAAGAGGGGAAAGGATACAAGAGAAACCTTAGCAAAAATTTCAGGTACCAGATATGCATTCAGTGCAATTAGGCTGGGTTCTCATTCCTACTAAAGCCATTTTCAATGCCCTGGTAGTGTCTATTGACCATAAATTTATGCACAGCTGTCAGGTCAATAGGTGCAACTGGTCATAGCCCCACTGAGTTGAATGAATGGGCATTAGCATAAATGAAAATCAGGCCTGTTATTTTTAACTGACAGAGTAGCATAAATACACTTTTCCCAAATCATGATTCCTTGTGAAGTATTTGTACAAATTGAGCCATAAAGATAAAGCAAAAGCTGGGAAGTTGTAGAGACGACGTAAAGCTACGATGAAGATTTTTTCAGTTAAATCTGTCACATCGCTTTGGTCTCTCCTGTGTAGCATGCTACAGGATATTATCCATATGTCTCAGCCTAACTGATCAAATGCTATTGGGTGCCTCCTACAGCCACAATCCTACAGTGAAAAGTGCTCGCATCAGGCAATCCTGGTGTAGACTTGAGGCCACAGAGAGCTATAATACATAATTGTAAGTGATTTTTTTTTTTTTTTTTAAGAGTTTATGACACTACGAGGTAGATAGCTGGAAATCACTCTATAGAACATATGAACTGCCATATCTTGGGTCAAACCATAAGTCCATCTAGCCCAGTATTCTATGGGCACATCTTCATGAGATGCATTAATGGGCATTAGCCCAAGTTAATGCACATTCTGGGCATGTGTCTACATATGCGCACCCGTAAAGTGCATTAACTTCAGCTAATCGCAAATCCAGGCATCAAATTTAGGCGTGATTAGTTAATACACATTAGCGCATGTGTAGACGCAACCCAGCACTAACTTTAATGCTGGATCTGCCCTGCCTCTAGGGGGCCAGCCTGATCTCAGGCCCATGAAGCATTCAGAGGGTGGGGTTTCATAGTTTCATAGTAGCTAGAGTCGGAAGGGACCTAGGTAGATCATCTAGTCCGACCCCCTGCCTTGGCAGGAAAGAGCACCGGGGTCAGATGACCCCGGCAAGGTGCTCATCTAACTTCCTTTTAAAAATCCCCAGGCTAGGAGCCTGCACCACTTCCCCTGGAAGCCGGTTCCAGGCCCTAGCCACCCTGACTGTGAAGTAGCGCCTCCTAATATCTAATCTAAACTTACCCTCCGCCAGCTTGTGACCGTTATTCCTGGTCACTCCTGGCAGCGCATGGGGGAACAGGGACTCCCCCAATACCTGCTGATCCCCCCTGACCAGTTTGTAGCAGGCCACAAGGTCCCCCCTTAACCTTCTCTTGTGGAGGCTAAACAGGTTCAGGTCCCGTAGCCTCTCCTCATAAGGCCTGCCCTGCTGACCCTTGATCATACGAGTGGCCCTCCTCTGAACTCTTTCCATATCGTCCACGTCCCTCTTGAAGTGTGGCGCCCAGAACTGGACGCAGTACTCCAGCTGCGGCCTGACCAGTGCCGCATAGAGGGGGAGGATCACCTCCCTGGACCTGCTCGAGATACATCTGTGGATGCATGACAGGGTACGGTTGGCCTTCTTGACTGCCTCCCCACACTGCCGGCCCATGTTCATCGTGGAGTCAATGACGACTCCAAGATCCTTTTCCGTCTCCGTGCTGGCAAGAGGGGAGTTCCCCAACCTGTAAGTGTGGTGCCGGTTCTTCCTCCCCATGTGCAACACCTTGCACTTATCAGTGTTAAACCCCATCCTATTCTCATCCGCCCACCGTTGCAACCTGTCAAGGTCAGCTTGTAGCCTATTGCACCCTTCTAGTGCACCCACATCCCCCCACATCTTCGTGTCATCAGCAAACTTGAACAGGGTGCTTTCTACCCCCTCATCCAAGTCACTGATGAAGATGTTGAACAGTGCGGGCCCGAGGACCGAGCCCTGCGGAACCCCACTGCCCACATCCTTCCAGGTCGAGAAGAACCCATCCACTACCACCCTCTGGGTGCGGCCCTCCAACCAGTTGGCGACCCATTTGACCGTGTGGGCATCGACACCACAGTCTCCCAGCTTTTTGATGAGGACAGGGTGAGAGACAGTGTCGAAAGCCTTCCGGAAGTCCAGAAAGACTACATCCACAGCAACCCCTGCGTCTAATGATTTGGTGACCTGATCGTAAAAGGCCACCAGGTTGGTCTGACAAGACCTGCCACTGATGAACCCATGTTGGTTGCCCCTGAGCATGCATTCCCCCGCAAGGCCCTCCTGGATGTGTGCCAGGATAATTTTTTCAAAGAGCTTACCCGGGATTGAGGTAAGACTAACTGGCCTGTAATTTCCCAGGTCCTCTTTTTTTCCCTTTTTGAAGATAGGGACCACATTGGCCCTCTTCCAGTCCTCCGGCACCTCGCCAGAGCACCACGAGTGCTCATAGAGCCGCGCCAGGGGTCCCGCAATGACCTCGGCCAGTTCCTGTAGAACCCTAGGGTGAAGATCGTCCGGACCAGCGGACTTGAACACGTCCAGCCTCTCCAGAAGTACCCTAACTAACTCCTCGCTAACCCCTGGCCCAGGCGTGTCTCTCCCGGGGCCCGAGGGGGGCCCAGCAGGGAGGTGGCTGAACTGGTCCCTACTTAGGAAGACAGAGGCAAAGAAATCATTAAATATGTTAGCTTTATCATCTGGCGTGATGACTAAGTTGCCCATCGTGTCCTGCAGGGGCCCCACATTACCCGGGACCCTCTTTTTACCCCCTATGTATTTGAAGAAGGACTTCTTATTGTCCTTAATCCGGGAAGCTAGTCCTATCTCCATCTCTGCCTTGGCCCTCCTGACTGCCCCCCTACATCCTCGGGCGACTGTAACATAGTCCTTCTTGGTGATGACCCCATCTCTCCATTGGGTATATGCCTCCCTTTTAGCAAGGAGACATTCCCGGATGCTCTTAGCGAGCCATGGGGGTTTATGTGCCCTCCTGCTCCCTTTGACCCTTGTTGGGATTACCTCCCTTTGGGCATGGAGGATCGTCTCCTTAAGGAGCAACCACTCACCTTCGACATCTGATTCCCTTCCCCTCTGGGTCCTCAGTGCTTCCCCAACGATCCTCCTTAGCTTGTTGAAGTCAGCCCTCCTAAAGTCTAGGGCTGTTGCCTTGCTGCAGCCCTTTGCCACCTTACGCTGGATGGTGAATTCCAGCAAGCGACGATCACTGTCTCCCAGGTGGCCCATCACCCGCAGCCCCCTCACCAGGTCATCACCCGTGGCCAGCACCAGGTCCAACAAGGCGTCTCCCCTGGTGGGGCTGTGCACCTCCTGGGTTAGATGGAGGTCCTGCACTCTGGCTAAGAACCGACGTGAGCGATCAGACTTGGCTGACTGCTCCTCCCAGCAGATGTCTGGGAAGTTCAGGTCCCCCATGATGACCACATCCTTAGCCCTCACTGCCTCTGTGAGCTGACCTAAGAATTCCTGGTCAAGCTCTTCTCCCTGGTTGGGAGGTCTATAGTAGACACCTGCCCCAGGACCCTGACCCCTAGGCTCCCTCCCCCTCCACAGCCTCCTACTCTGTGCTTGAGGACTCAAAATATTGTAAATAGTTTTTCCATTTTATATAGTTTCCTACTTGTAAGCAGTTTTTTTATTGGTGGTGGTGGGAAGGGGGCTCTGCTGGTGGAGGGGGAAGTGGTCCTGGTTGTTGAGAGGGGAAGAGGGAGGGATGGTGGTAGGTGTTGTGAGGTTAATACAGTTTTTTTCTGTTTCACCCATGTGCATGGCGTGAGAGTGTTACTGGGGATGGCGTGGGCTGTGGAGCAGCCAGGCTGGAGTGAGGAGAGCAGGAGGTGGCGGTCAGGTTGGACCTCCCACAGCCAGTGCCCTGCCCCCTGCTGGTGGGTGTGCATCTGTCCTGGGTCCCGGGGGGCGGGGCCGGGGGTGCTTCCTGTGGTCAGCAAGGCCAGCACAGTGGCCAATGGCAGCATTAGACACTGCTTGTCACTAGCAGGGGCTGGAGCAGCAGGGCACTGGGCATCACTGGCAGGGGCAGCCCTGGCACAGGGAAGCAGGGTGGGCAAGGAGGGAACTAGTGTGTGCTGCCCCTGCACTGGGATGGGCAAAATGCAGCCTGAGGGCCAGATGCAGCCCACCAGACCATGCTATCCAGCCCGTGGCTCCCCTAAAAATTTTAGAAAATTAATATTTATCTGCCCTGGGCTGCCTGTCATGCGGCTCTCGATGGCTTGCCAAAACTCAGTAAGTGGCCCTCTACCGAAAATAATTGCCCGCCCCTGCTCCAGCCCAATATGGCTACAACCTGGATATCAGGTTCTCTGATGCATTAGGTACTCTCAAGTTTCATGTCTTCAGTGTTACCACTACCCCATCTTCTGTGTAAGATACTCTGCACACTTGTGCAACGAAGTATCCCACATCAACGTGTCTGAAACTAATTTTTCAGTTGATATGGTTGTGCATAGGCAAATGAAAAAGCACAGCCCCCACAAGGTACAAAGGGCTTGATTCCACTACTAAAGAAGTCAACAGGAAACTTTCTAATAACCTTAGTGGGAGCTATAGCAGGTCCCATGTGGGTCTGAATATGAACTACCCATTAAAGGATTTTCATGCCGCTTGAGTTTTTACTATGCAGGCGAGAGTGGACTTAGGAAAGTCCCGACATCTGCTTTGCTAAGAAATGTGCAATGATTTTCCAAATTCTAAGGCCAGAAGGGATCACAGGGATGTAAACACACCCCAGCGATTAGCACACATTTGCTGCACGTGCAAGTGAACAGTTAACTTTGGCACATCACTGAAGTGTCATCTGTTACCTATTTAGCTGCCACAAAGCACAATGCAACACACAATATGGGAGTGCATTACAAAGTTCATCTTTAAAATACACAACAACACAGGACCCTGGCAAAACAATGAAGCATGTTCTTAACATCAGGCAAGGCACCTGATTAAGCCTCGGGGAGGTCAGTGGGACTTAAGAAAATACTTAAGTACTTTGCTGAGTCAGGATCCAATAGCTGTTGGCTTGGTCAGACGTTAATTACCAGGCAAAGCATCTATTAGCTTCAGATGCACCTCTGCTTCAGAAAACAGACAGGAGATAAATACTGTACAACATGAGCTGAATACATTTGCTAAACAACCTGATGAGAATAGTAAAATTAAAAAAATGATGCACTGATTTGTAAGTTTGGGGGAAATTTACCATGCAGTAATTACACACTTGGTTAAGTTTTGGGGAGAAACTTCATTTTTTGTAATAAGAAGAAAGAATGCAATTATGACTTTGGCACTAAACAATTTATCCTGGCCACGGTATTTCTTTCTTTTTGTCAGTTTAATGCCTCCAAATTATTTATCTCACTATTTATCTGCATGTTTGTTTTTGAAGGACATCTTTTTGTGCCTTGAAGCCACTTTATTCATTAGTTCTTTAGAACTTGGGTCCTATTTCATTGTTTTAATCTTTACAGTTGTTAATTTGCATTTCATTTCCTGTAGTGGCAAAAAAAAAATTAAACAGCACAAAAATGTTATTGTAAATATTCATACAAGTCAAATGATAATCACCCAAAGGATTTTATAGCCCTTATTACCTGGATCCAGGAAGGTACTAAAAAAAAAAAAGTGTCCAAGATGTTTACAAAGAAGAAACACTTTAAAAAGAGGGTACCAGTCTGCCTTGGAAGTTTAAATCAGGCAGTCGCAACATGGCAGTTCCAGAGAACATCATGTTATTTAAAAAAGGAAGCGTGTAAGGAAAGATTAAGACCTGTTCAGTCCCCTTCATCTAATATCTGTCAAAAATCAAACTGACTTCATCGGCTCCTCAGCATCTATTAAACAGAAGAAACTGTTTAACGTACATTGAGGGTGTGACACTCGCCATCCAAAGCCAAAGAGAGCGACATGAGGGCTGATGCTGTCCTTCATGGTCCGCGTGAGGAAGAAAACAAAGTGGACACGGGAGCCTGAGGAGGATTATGAAGGACAGGGCATTAGGCTTCACTTTTCACGTCCTGCCTCCCGTCACTGCATCGTGACCTTGGCATTGTTTAACTAGGACAGCTTTAGTTAAAAGATATGGTAGAGACTTTCATGCCTACTTAGCAATGGATCTCATGGAAATCAAGGTAGGTCTTGCATTGTCAATCTCCTGCCTAAATAATACTTGCAAGGCTCTGGAACATGCGTTACTTAGGTTTTTTTAAGGCCCAGCTCGACAGAGCCCTGGCTGGGATGATCTAGTTGGGGCTGGTCCTGCTTTGAGCAGGGAGTTGGACTAGATGTGACCTCCTGAGGTCCCTTCCCACCCTCATTTCTATGATTCTTCAGTACCCCCACTACCTGGATGCACTAGATTTTAAAATGTTAGGACAGGAATGTGTAATACTATACCAGATAATGTGTTTTCCATTCTACCTTAATAGTTTCATATGATTACACTGCATCCCCCACAGGTTTCCTCTACAGAAGGAAATGTCTTGCTCATTTGAGAATGCACTTACTGTTATTAGCTGCACTTTAGTTTCTTGTTTCTTTTGAGTGGTTGCTCTGGTTATTCCTCCTTTTCAGTAAACAATAAGCCCTACTTTTGTTGTCATGTAGAGAAAGCTGCTCTGAGCCTTTCTGGATAGAGCCAGGTATAAATAGTAATAATTATCATCATCATCACCACCATTGAGGCAGTGTTCGATTCCATAAATCACACCGACTTAATACCATGGGCCAGGTCCTCAGGTCTCCCCAAGCTACATTCAGCGTAGGACTGTGCTGCGGGAGGCAACAATAGCACGGTCTGACATCAAACCATTGTTCCCACAATATTAAAGCTGACTGAGCTGAACATAAACCTTTGAGCAGCCCATAGATCGTTTAAAGTTACATCAGCAAAAACTGTTCTCTAGGCACCATTTTTCTAGATTACAGAGGATAGTCCGCTCTACCTGCACGCTCTCCCAGCAAGCGTGGGAACCCCCATGCTGAGGAAGCAAAAAGAGGCACAGATACTGCGATGTCAGCTTCCCCACCACCCACATGCTCTCCAATGTGCAGGGAAATCTCCAACTGACCCGCAAGGGCAGCTTTCCAGCTGCTTTGTGCCACCTGAACAGCACTCAGCACCTGAGCTAAGCACAAAGTACGTGGCCCTCTACGCACCCAGGCCGATTCTAACTGAGCAGTCTATTATCCCAGCTAAATTGATACTAAAAACCAAGTTGGAAAGTCTTTTTTTTAGGTTTAGAGGACAAAAAGCTTCTTCAAATTAAGGGAAGGGGGAGAATGGAAAAAATCTATGGATTCCCTGCATCTCCTCCCATACGTGTGGTGGCAGCTGGGGGCTTTGAGGCAGGAATTTTGGGATCCCCTTGTTAAAACAGAAATAAACTGAAACAGAAAGGAAAAATCAGGGCTGTCCCCTGCCCCGACTCACCTTTTCTGGCTGCTGCTCTGTGCTAGAAGTGATATTTCATCACAACACGTGGACCATGCTTTCATGCCACAGGATTTCAGCCCAGCTTGTCACCTACAGATGGACACCGGCAGGTGTGTTCAGCCTCATTAGCCTACCAGGGTCCAATCAAGCCTCCCAGTTCCCAGGTGTATACTGGCAAATTGGCTCTGAATGCCTCACAGCTACTGCACACTCCCCGTCTCTCGCACTCAACTTGAGAGGGCTGGACTCGATGATCTTCGGAGGTCCCTTCCAGCCCTAACGTCTATGAATCTATGAAACTAAAATGGCCATTTTGGACATGCTTCACAGAGGGCATCGCATGCACCAAGCACTTAAACAGGCTTAGCCTAGCTACTTTAGAGCAGCGCTGGGCACATACCAACAAACCTGTCTTAGACATGCCTCAAGGGGCATTTTTACATGTGCTGGGGGAGGGGGGAGGCACTTTAATCTGAGCAGCTCCGAGACCCGAGCATCTCGTGCATCAGCATCCCCGTGCTTCAAAATGGCAGCGGGGGTGCTTTAACTGAAGCTCGTTTGACGAACTCTAGTTAAAGTGCCTCCGTTGCCATTGTGAAGTGCAAGGATGCTGATACACAAGACGCAGAGGCTGGCTGGAGCCCGCTAAGTAGCATGTGCCAGCAGAGTGAATTAATTGAGTCTGCTCTGATGTGCTGTAATTACAGCATGCTGGAGCTGCCTCCCAGCATGTCTACAGGCCCCCTGAGCTTCCCACGCATTACATCGTTAGCCCGTGCAGAACTGGCATGCCGCGCTTGACTGCGGGATTCCCCGGCATGGTCCTCAGGGAGTGCAGGCATTCCCTAAGGCTAGGTGCGGACATTCAAAAAGCCCAAGGTGAGCTCAATCCATGTTACATGGTGACATAGTTTAGATCGGTAGTGAACAGAACACACATTTGCCTTGAGACCGGGTTCCACCATTTTTAAACCAATCTATGTGTGCTGAACTTCTGTTACGTTACGAGCACAGACAATTCCAGTCACTTATATCTATAAAAGTGCAATGTCTGTACCTGGCCTAAGTCTCACTGAGCCTGTAGGATGGGATCAACGGTACTGTACTTCCCTCCCCCACACAAGGAGTGCGTGCACAAATACACATGAGACTGGGAGGCCCTCAAGGACTGTGGCTGAGAGCTAGGCTCAATAGGCTCACCAATACAGCAGGAAAGTCAGATTCCAGCTTCTCTTTTCTGCCCGTCTGTCCTGGCAATGATGCATGACGCCACTATCAGCTGGCATGGACTGCAGGGGGACTGCTCACATGTGACCATGCTTAGGCCTATTTTCCTGTGATCATATGTGTTTTTCTCTATCAAGACCAAAATGCTTATGATCTTACAGGAATGAAAGAACAGGAAATGAAGAGGTTTGGCACACTGCAGGAAGGGGCCCTCACTGCTGAGAGGGCAGAGATAATTAACTTTAATCATTTACTTAGAAAAGCTTTCCAGCTGACCTTTTAAAGCATGCACTGTCCTTTTCGAGTACCCTCTGCACCAGCAGGAATCTGCTATGCGCGAGTCTACTGCTCACGGGTTTTTATACATTTCATCCTCTCGGCCAAGCTTCCTCACGCTGCTTCGTTCAGCCACCTATGAGGTTAGAGAGAAGTGGCGCTGATCTACCAAACTGGCAGAAAATAACAGACCTGCTGTTCTTTGCTGACTGTAGCTTTTTAAAAAGTGTGAAAACACGGCTGTGCCGTGCTGGACAAATTGGTGAAGATAGGAATCTCCCATTAAGCCGATACTTGTAAGTTGAAAGGGGCGACAGTCTGGGTGGGAAAAGTCAGTAGGAGGAAATTTGAATAAGGAAGTACTAAGTAATGAACTAGCAGTTTGCAGCTGCAGACTTCACACTACCCGAGGGTGAGGTAATTTTCATATTTTCACCTGCTTGAGGAAGAGGCACCGACAAAGGGAACATTTAAAGCTGAATGAATACAAGGCACGCACAGCGCACACATTGTGTTTCAGTGACAGTTACTGTCTGGCACTCACACCCGGCACAAGGGGCCATTACCTTACTCTGCTTTTGCTTGCTTGTGGCAGCTTTTCTGAACAGAGGCCAGCTGCTTGGTAGGCCAGTAGTAACTTTACTGAACTGCCCTGAGTCCATAAACTGATCTGGAAATAAAAATGAAGAGCCCTGCCTAAAATCTCCAAGCACAAGGCCTACATCTCTCCTTACCAGAATTAATGAGCCAAATTCTGTTCTCAGTGTAAATCCAGAGGAATTTCTTCACCCTCACTTGGATATTGCTGGTTTTTATAGAAATCCAACTGAAAACAAAAAGAAAAATGAATTAAAAGAAAGCAGGCTTTGGCCTAATATTTCCAGACTATCTACTGATTACTCCCATTTTAAAGTGGGGGAAAGTGAGGCAAAGAGGTCTTGTGATTTACTCACAGCCACTATCTTTTTTATCTCAAGGCACAGATAAAAGTGCAGTTCCACAGCCTAACTCATGGCACTTCATAGTTTCATAGTTAGTCAGGCCGGAAGGGACCTGAGTAGATCATCAAGTCCGACCCCCTGCCATGGTAGGAAAGAGTACTGGGGTCAAATGACCCCAGCAAGGTGATTGTCAAGCCTCGTCTTAAAGACCCCCAGGGTAGGAGCCAGCACCACTTCACTTGGAAGTTGGTTCCAGATCCTAGCCACCCTGACTGTGAAGTAGTGCCTCCTAATGTCTAGTCCGAATCTACTCTCAGTCAACTGACGGCCGTTCTTCCTTGTTATTCCAGTAGTGCTCAGGGGAACAGGGACTCTCCCATTGCCTGCTGGTCCCCCCTGGCCAGTTTATAGACGGTCACTAGATCCCCTCTCAGACTTCTCTTGTGGAGGCTGAACAGGTTCAGATCCTGTAGCTTCTCCTCATAGGGCCTGCCCTGATGCCCCCTGACCATGCGAGTGGCTTCCTCTGGACCCTCTCAATGCTGGCCACTCTCTCCTGAAGTGCGGTGTCCAGAACTGGACGCAGTCCTCCAGCTGCGGCCTGACCAGTGTCGCATAGAGGGGGAGGATCACCTCCTTGGACCTGCTCGAGATGCATCTGTGGATGCATGACAAGGCGCGGTTGGCCTTCCTGACTGCCTCCCCACACTGCCGGCCCACGTTCATCTTGGCATCAGTGACGACTCCAAGATCCTTTTCTGCCTCTGTACTGATGAGAAGGGAGGTCCCCAGCCTGTAGGCATGCTGCTGGTTCTTCCTCCACAGGTGCAGCACCTTGCACTTGTCAATGTTGGATCCCATCCTATCTCGTCCGCCCACTCCTGTAACCTGTCTAGGTCCGATTGTAGCCTATTCCTTCCTTCTAGAGTGCCCACATCCCCCCACATCTTAGTGTCATCAGCAAATTTGAACAGGGTGCTTTTCACCCCCTCGTCCACGTCACTGATGAAGATGTTGAACAGTGCAGGACCAAGGACCGAGCCCTGGGGGACCCCACTGCCCACATCCCTCCAGGTCAAAAATGACCCATCCACTGCCACTCTCTGGGTGCGGCCCTCCAGCCAATTTGCAACCCATCTGACTGTGTAGGCATCAATGCCACAGTCGCCTAATTTCTTAATGAGAATGGGGTGAGAAACTGTGTTGAAGGCCTTCTTAAAGTCCAGAAAGACTACATCCACCACAACACCTGCATCTAAGGAGTTGGTGACCTGGTTGTAGAAGGTCACCAAGTTGGTCTGGCAGGACCTGCCTTGAATGAACCCATGTTGGTTGCCCCTAAGTATGATCTCCTCTGCTGGTCCCTTGCAGATGTGCTCCGGGATAATTTTATCAAAAAGCTTCCCCAGGACCGAGGTAAGACTAATAGGCCTGTAGTTTCCTGGGTCCTCTTTCCTCCCTTTTTTTGAAAACGGGGACCATATTGGCCCTTTTCTAGTCCTCCAGCACCTCACCAGAGCACCATGAGTCCTTGTAAAGCTGTGCCAGGGGTCCCTCAATGACCTCTCCCAATTCCCTCAGTACTTGGGTGGAGATTGTCAGGACCTGCTGACTTGAACATGTCTAGACCCACCAGAAGTTCCCTGACTAGGTCCTCCCTGACCCTGGGCCTGGCAGCACCTCCCCTGAGCCTGTCAGGGATCCCAGTGTGGGGGATGCCTCAGTCCCTGCTCAAAAAGATGGAGGCAAAGAAATTGTTAACGAGGTTAGCTTTGTCATCTGGTGTGACCACCAGATTTCCTAACGTATCCTGCAGATACCCGGTACCTTCTTCTTACCCCCTATGTATTTAAAAAAGGACTTCTTGTTATCCGGGTTGCTAGTCCCAGTTCCATCTCTGCCTTAGCCTTCCTAACAGCCCCCTACAGTCTTGAGCAATGGAGGTATAATCCTCCTTGGTGATGGCCCCTTCCTTCCATTGGATGTACGCCTCCTTTTTAGTTTTGAGACATTCCTGGATGCTTTTGGAGAGCCATGGGGGCTTTTGAGCACTCTTGCCCCCTTTGATCCACATTGGGATTGTCACCCTTTGGGCTTGGAGGATCGTCTCCTTAAGGAACGACCACTCTTCCTGGGCTCCCAAATCCCCTCCCCCTTGGGACCTCAGTGCCTCCCCAACTAGTCTCCTTACCTCATTGAAATCCACCCTCCTGAAGTCTAGGGCTGCTGCCTTGTTGCAGGCCTTTGACACCCTGAGCTGCATGATGAATTCCAGTGGGCAATGATCGCTGTCGCCCAGGTGGTTGAGAACCCACAGTCCACTCACCAGGTCATCGCCCATGGCCAGGACCAGGTCCAACAAGGCATTTCCCCTGTTGGGACTGTGAACCTCCTGGGTTAGATGGAGGTCCTGTAACTCAGCTAGGAACCTACATGAGCAGTCAGACCTGGCTGACTGCTCTTACCAGCAGATATCCGGGTAGTTTAGGTCACCCATGATGACCATATCCCTTGACTTTACTGCCTCCACAAGCTGACCCGAGAATTCCCAGTCCAGCTCTTCCCCCTGGTCAGGAGGCCTATAAAACCCCTACTGTTAAGTCCCTTCCCCCCCCAACCCCCTTGTATTTGGACCCAGAGCACTTCAGTCTGCCCCTTCTCTGACCCAGTGCTGTTTGTTGAGGATGTGTACTGCTCTTTGACATAGAGTGCTGCACCCCCACCTTTCCTTCCTGTTCTGTCCCTCCTGTACAGCCTATAGCCCTTGATGTTTACCGCCCAGTCATGCGTTGGGTCCCACCAAGTTTCAGTGAGCCCCACTATGTCCAAGTTAGTGTTAGCTAGCAGGAGGGCAAGTTCCTCCTGCTTGTTCCTCATACTATGAGCATTAGTGTAGACTCTACACTGTAGAGGCATTTAAGGCCTCCTGGAGGTATATGCACCGCCCCCCTAATCCCAGGACTATCTGGGCCCCTGCCTCTTACCTGGGTATTTCTTGTGCTCATTGCCCATCTTGGCTGGGCTGTTCTTGCGTGTGGCTCTTGATTTGGTGCTCCGAGGCTCCCTCCATCCTCATCTTCCCCTTCCCCCAATGAGCCTAATTTAAAGCCCACCGGAGGAGATCATCCATCCAAATAAAATTTACAAAAAGTGCCATGAGTTAAACCAGTCCTCCCAGTCCAACCCAACCCATTAGCTGTTGAGTTAGGAGGGTGAAGAGTCAAGCTCTAATTTGGAGCTGATCCAGGGAGAGAGGGTGCATCTCTGTAGCCTGTTTCCCTAGCTCCATCTCCCCTCTTCCAGACCTTAGTGCTGTCTCAAGATGGGAGTGGTAGGGAGCTTCAGTTTGAGGTTTCCCCAGCCTGCACTAGAGTGTGTGTTGGAGGGGAGGGGAGGGGAGGGAAGTGGCTTCAATCCACCCACCCCACTCTCCGGCGCCACCTGGGCAAACCCCAGAATGAGCTCCCTCTGTTCCCTTCTGCCCCATCCCAATCTGAAAACAGTGCTGGGTGCTGAGCTGATGAAGTTAATGAAGGCACTCTGCTTTGGAGCACCTTCATCTGAACTCTCACTAATGAGAGGTTCAGATTGCTGTGGGATTGGACCCTTTTAAAGCACTTTGCAGCCATGCACTTGTACTACATCATAGCTGCAGAGCACTTTCAGGGGCCAGATGGGAAAAAATTGTCACTTCTGTCTGTACCTTCAGAGCTAAGATTAGCACAATAGAGTTTTTAACTCACCCATCCCTGGTGACTTTCCCAAGTCATGCTGCCTTAGGAACAGTGTTTGTTATTCATGGGGAACATTAATCTGATTCATACATGCTGAGGACAGAAGCAACAGAAACAACAACACCTACCTTTGCCTTTTAAAGGTGAAATCTGTTTATTCCTCCTTAGTAGCCAGGACCTTAGCAATTTAGAGTTTAAAATCTGAATAATCCAAGATTAGTTAAATCTCATGACCAAATTTACAGACAAAGAAATAGCACAAGAGATAGGCAGCACCACTAGTGAATGTGGAACTACATAGGGACAATAAGAAGATTTGGTCCCTCCCCTGACTGCTTCAAGGATAATGGGATAATCACTTGTATCACCCAGTTTCTCCCAACCGGCCCTTCACACTTGGGAAGAGCATGCCACAAACATCTGCAAAGCTGCCTCCTTGTCTTCCTTCAAAACCCTCCTTTATCTGCTGTCATATTTTCATATAGCTATTAGAGCTGTGCGAGACTTTGGACAGAGCTTTGGATCCGGAGAAGCTTCAGACGCTTCAGGATCCAAAGCAGCATGTCTGGGTCGAAGCGCTGCCTTGTTCGAAGAGCTGCCTCGGAGATCCGGCCATAGGGTATAATGGGGAAAACAATTAAATCTCTATAACTTTGTTGGTTTTTGTCTGATTTGGATGAAATTTTCAGGGATGGTAGACTCTGCAGAGAGCATGAAGCATACCAAGTTTCAAGATGATCAATGCAGGGGTTTGGGGGAAACTGCAACCCAAATTCTTGAAAGCAAAACTCACGTCACGTCTAGGTGTTACAACATAGCGGGGTGAAAACTGCAGGGCTGGTAGCTCTTACTGAGGCCACAAAGCCTGCCAAGTTTCAAGAAGATCAGTGCAGGATTTTGAGGGGAGCTTCCCCTCAAGCTGTGGACAAGCAAAACTGGTGCCATGGGTGCTGTGGGACTGGCTGTGCCTGTCTTGGGGCGGGAGGGGAGACCCTGCTGCAGGCCTGGCTGCTGAGCTGCTGTGATCCCAGTTACCAATCAGTCAATCATGATTCTCTCAGGGACCAGGGACTCAGGGCCCAGCTCAGTACACAGGACTTAGCTACTACATAACGACTTAACGAGCATCAATTAGCACCCACAAAACCAGGCTAGGGAGAAGAAAGACTCAATACAGACAATCAACTGGATGGACATGGCCTTGGCCCGAGTTTTGTCTGTCAGCAGCCAGGGGTGCAGGGCCCCAGACTCCCTCTGCACTGATCTCCTCCACAGCTGGCAGGCATCACAGCAGGGGCCACCACCCCTGCAGCTGTCACCCCGCTGCGCCTTAACACGCCGCTGGCAGGCCTCCACAGCTGGCAGGCATCACAGCAGGGGCCACCACCCCTGCAGCTGTCACCTCGCTGCGCCTTAGCACACCGCTGGCAGGCATCAACAGCTGGCAGGCATCACAGCAGGGGCCACCACCCCTGCAGCTGTCACCTCGCTGCGCCTTAGCACGCCGCTGGCAGGCATCAACAGCTGGCAGGCATCACAGCAGGGGCCACCATCCCCTCAATGTCACCCATGCAGAGACAAGTTTTGCTTGTCCGCAGCTTGAGGGGCAGTTCCCCCCAAACCCCTGCACCAATCTTCCTGAAACTTGGCAAGCTTTGTGGCCTCAGTAAGAGTTACCACCCCTGCAGTTTTGACCCCCATGTGTTGCAACACACAGTCATGACAGGAGTTCGGCTTTCAAGAATTTGGGGTACAATTCCCCCCCAAACTCCTGCACCGATCTTCCTGAAGCTTGGCAGGTTTCAGGCTCTCAGCAGAGGCTACCATTTCTGTAAACATGATCCAAATCAGACAAAAAACAATGAAGTTAGAGATATTTCATTGATTCCCCATTATACCCTATGGCCCGATCTCCAAGGCGGCTCCATCGAGGCAGAAACCCAGTCCGGGGCTCCAGATCAGATCGCGGCCATTCAAAGTGGCCAGATCCGAAGCCGGATTGGATCGCTGCCGACTCGCACAGGCCTAGTAGCTATCATCACATATTGTTGATATGCTGTGACCACAGCCCATGCTCCTGAGTAACACTGTCTCCATTTCCTTGCTCTCTTTAACCATCTACTGTGTTTTCTCTTGAACCTACAGTGCAGGCAGGCTTTTCGTGACTCATCTTTTTGTCCTGTGCTTGTACAGACCCTTCTCTATGACTGAGGCCCCTGGTGCTACAGTAACTCCAGTAAATACAAAAGCAGAGCCATTCTGCACACAGTTCTAACCATGGTGACAAAAACCCTATGAAATTCTCCGTGTTGGTACTGTATCATAGGATATACCCTCAAACCACAATGTGCTAATAACAACAGCACCTTTTATATGTGTCAAGCTAAATTTTCAGCCAGTGTAAATGGATATGCGTCCATTTAAGCTAATGGAACTACATCCACTTATTTCCACAGAGAATTTGGTCTTTATGATGGTAAAAAGCAGCTATAATTTCCTCAACCATCAATAACAGTCAAGCACACCAATATCTCTGGATCATGAAATGATCATTAGTAATGATCATTAGTAATGATGCATCAAAGTTTTTGATGAGTGAACTATAAAAGCAAACATGACATAATAATAAGTGAGATTTATTTATGGCTAGATAAAACACCACTGTTGTTATTTTTACAAAGTGACTTTGAAGGAACTTTTTCGAAGAGGATACTGAGAACACTTTCCAATTCTCCTTACAAACAACCATAACCGTTATTGATAGCACTTTTAAAGTGGCAGGTACAAAGAAACAGAGACTGTTATTCCATGTCAAAATTGTTTTATGGTGTCATATTTTTCTGGTGTTTAAGAAGGCATTGCTCATTTACAACATTAAACAATGTGATATATGTACTTTAGGAGAACCTACTACATTTAAACGTTTTGGGCATTTCACTTTTACAACATACCTTGTTCCAATATAATCAATGTGCTTTTTTCTTGGGCTGTGATAGGAATGCAGTTTATGTTTATGGCAAAATCAATATAAGAATTAATGGCACCAAAGAAAGTAAATTGTAAAAAGTAGCGAGAGGTTGCAAGCTTTCTGTTGCCATATTGATTCCATTAGCCTTAGTTTGTCTATTGTATATATATTTTTATCTGATAAACACGAAATAGGTCTCATACTCTGCTGGCGGCAAAACAGACAAAGTTCATCATTAGCATAACTGAATCAAAGTCATCGGGGTTAAACTAAGAATGGATTTGGGCCAATGTGAACATTTGAACCCAAAGCACTTTATAAAGAACAACTGCTGTAAACAGAAGATGGTCATAAAAGTGTGCGTTGTGACTTTTATTAAATACCACTGAACATAAGAGATGACATTCCAGGCTACATAAATATTTTATACTGCTGGAATGTGTTTTCTAATTAAAATAAAAAATGATAACAAAATAATGCTGCTTTCAAATTCACTTGCTGGTGGAAGAAAGTGACCTTAAAAAAAAAAAAGATCTATGCCACCAATATTTTCTACTAAAGAGTAGTTCTAACAACCTACAAGCCCTGCTTCCCGAGTTAAATTTTGCCTGGCTAACGCTTCTTCTGTTTCCTACATCTCATTCTTGATAATCTTACTCAAGTTGAGTGCCGGCAAAGCCCTCTTCCAGACTATTCCTACAGTCCCCTATTCTCCCACCAAAGAGACAAGAGATCCTCAACGATGTCTAAGTAGCTAGTTATTCTGCTGCCGAATACAACAGCAGAAAGCCAATTCTCTGTAATCTCTGTAAAATGTGAGCAAGACCTATCTGGAACTCTGCCCGGCACAATGTGACTGGACCAGGAAATAAATTAGTCTTCTTCTGCATTTCACACTCCTGTTGCAGAAGAGTCACCATCATTTCTGCTACTAGAGCAGTCCAGCTTCTTACTTCTTCTAATTGTTATTCTTTCCAACACTACACACAGCCACACGTGAACCTGCTCGTCCATGCATGGATATCCATATCTGCCTAATACAAGCTGCTCTCCTCAAATGCTTCCAACAAATTAACACAAAGCAGTAATAAACATGTTCAAATCAAACCACCAGTTGGATTCAGTTAATATGTTTGCAGACACATTCTCCAAGTATCTGCCCAACTCTAATTATTATTTAGTGCCTTGGCTAACATTTCTATTCTTTACTGTATACCAACAAATTGTAATAACGATATGCGCCATAGCTAGAAGTGTCTATCAGAATTCTCATTCTGAATACCAGATTAGATGCATCTGTTCCTTTTGCTATATTACTTTTCAAAGCTATGACCCAATAAAGCAATTGCTGTTCAAATCTGAATCTAGATATCCTCCACAACTAACAATAAAGCATTCTTGGCATTCTTAGCATCTGTTAGTAAACTTGCCTTTATTTTTCTCCTTGGCAAGATGCTCTTTCATTTTCATAACCACTAATTGTTTATAATAGATCCCAGCAACCAAGACCAAGAATTTGAGTCAGCCTGCCCGTTTTCTCAAAAGGAAAAAAAAAAATCGAAGTTATCAAAACATCTTTTTACTAGGTAGCTTTTGTTCACTCTTTATCATTTGCCATATAGGTATTTATTACTCTCTGGAGATGCACTTAGAGTAAAATAATTTAATTATATTCCATTTCTAAACAAATTGTTGGTCTTGACTTGGAATGTCAGTAATTAAATAATAATTTTGCAGGGCACTTTCCATTATTGTTGTCATAGTTAATAATTGTTTGATTCAGAAATCCTTCTAGCATCATGACTATCCCAGCACTAAATAATAATAATAATAAATTCTGTGACTGGTAAGGGTCAGAACTGCCATAGTATTTGAGGTAATATATGCAGTGGAGACAATTCCGCTCAGATTTAAATAATTTAATGCGTGACAACTCTGGCTGCACTGCAGTCAATGAAACCTCGCATTGATTTGCCATGTTTATAAAAAAAATCAGAGCCTTATGGAAAAGAAGATGATTAAGAAATGTTATTACCCAATCCTTACTTTCCCTGGTTTACTAGTGCTGCTATCCTCAAACCTTTAGGTAATTTGGCCCATTACACATGGCTCCACAAACTTCTGAGAGGTCATTGGTAAAGCAATACCAAAATTTCAAATCATGTACAAAATCCAAAAAGCATGGACTTTTCCATTTTGCCTTCCCCATTTTTTTCACAAATATATAAAATTAGGTAGTGCCTTCTGAGCCATCGTGTGCATCTGTTCAGTAACTTGCTTCAGCAAATATTTTGAATTTTTCATGATACTATTTAAATGCTGGTTGTATTAGTCATCTGTAGTTCTTTGGTATAAAAGTTTTTTATTCCTTTTAGTTTGTTGGGTATTTTAAAGGCTTGCAAGCATAATCTAAAAATGGTCATTGTTATGTATAGACATTTCTGTTCTATTCTTTTTATAATAAGCAGCTACAAAATTAAAAGAAAGTTGTGAGCACTATTATGCACTGACAACTAAAGGAAGTTCTTTTTTTTTTTTTTTAACTCAATTAGTATTACAGGTTGTTCTGGATATATCACTTTATAACAGGAGGAGGCAATTATTTTGGGTGGAGGGCTGCTTACTGAGGTTTGGCAAGCCATCAAGAGCCACATGACAGGCAGCCCAGGGCACATTATTAATATTAATTTTCTAAAATTTTTAGGGGCCCCCCCCACTGGCCAGATAGAATGACTTGGCAGGCCGCATTTTGCCCACCCCTGCTTTATAACATCAAAAAAGTAAATGGGGAGAGAGGTGACCTGGAGCTGTCTTAATCATAGCTTTAAGTTTGGTGGGAGTTAGAATACTATTTTCATCCAGTTCTCACTTTAGGGAACAGAGTTCTTAACCCCACGCCATGTGCATTCAGCTGGTTGATGACCACAGTAACTGTTTATGAACAGTATGATGTTACTAAGCATTATAAGGATCTAAGCCGGGGTAGGCAAAATACTGCCCTCAGGCCAGATACAGCCTGCCAGGCCATTCTATTCAGCCCATGGAGCCCCTAAAAAAATTAGAAAATAAATATTAATCTGCCCCGGCTGCCTGTCAAAGATGACAGGAGCCAAGGGCAGTAAGACCCAGGGGGAGCCGGTGGCAGAACTGAACAGCTGCCACAGCAAATCCAGCCCAGCCACCCCATACCCCCTGAGCACCAGCTGAAAGCCTCTGCCTAGCAGGGGCTTCTGGAGGCTTCTGGCCTGGGACTGCTCCTGCCTCCCTGTGCAGAGGGAAATAAAGATAAGAAGGAAGTTGGGGAGGGAGGCAAAGGAGGACCGCAGGTGATCACCCCAGTCCTCAGGGCCAGCTTCTGTGGTCCCAGCACTGCAGCTGGGAACCACGTGGTGCTAGCCAGGCAGGAGGGGGCTGCAGCATGTGCGGGGAAAGGGGTAGTGAGCATGGAGTGCAGTGACAGCTGGGCAGGAGCGTGGGGCCCATGCCAGTGAACTGGGGCCAGCACCAGTGGGGCCCAGAGCAGGGTGGCAGAAGCACAAAGCCCGGGCTGCCAGGGGCTCTATGGAGCCAGGCTGAGCTGCTCAAGCAGAGAGAGGAGGGAGCTAGCCTGGCTCCATAGAGCCCCTGGCAGGCCAGGCCCCATGCTCCTGCAACATCACTCTGGGCCCCGCTGGCGCTGGCCCTGGCCCCGGTGCACCAACGTGGGCCCTACACTCCTGCCCAACTGTCACTGCACTCCATGAGCCTACTTGCTGCCTTTTCCCCCCGCCTGCTGCAGCCATTTCCCTGCTTTCCCCACCAGCTGCCATGCTCCGGCATCACGTGGTTCCCAACTGCAGCGCTGGAACCACAGAAGCACCCTCCCCCAGACCCCACATACCACAGACCTATACCCACCCATGATATACAAGAGTAAGACTTCATTTTAAGCCATTATACTATCACCTCTATGCACACTACACAAACACATGGTAAATAAGGACAAAAATATTTTCAAAATGAAATTAATGTATGTTGTAGTGCATTTGATTTTTAGAATATAATTTGATACTTTTCTGGTTCAGAGATGGCAAAACCCCTTGCTGAAAGGAGTAATTCCAGGGAGCAAGGGGAGGGACTTCTGGTGGCAAAGGTCAGAGATCGGGGGGGCGGGCATCCAGTCCCAAGAGGGTAACCAGGGGGTGGGGCACCTGTCAGTAAGCGAGGCTACCCATGTGGCCCTCAATGGCTTGCCAAAACTTGGTAAGCAGCCCTACACCTGAAATAATTGCCTGCCTTTGATCTAGCAGTCAGCCATATTTCTTAAATGTGGCCAAAAGAGGCCACTGTCCAGCACACCAAGCATTATCCTTTACCTTACAAGAAAAGGACTATTCAACATTGAACTTCAAAGGTCTCATTTGATGGAGAGGTCTACACTAAATGCACCTCTGATTATATCATATATGACACTATGCCCCAGTAATGTAGGTGCTAAACCTGCGAAAGGCTTATGTGGTCAATGTGATACCAACATAATGAAATCATGTCTGTTCCTCCAGTTGAGGTCAGGAAGATAAGTTCTCTGAAGCACAGCACTGACACGCAACTACTCCTCACTTTGCAAATGTACCAAGATTGATCTTAAAATTAACAACTACTGTTACATTTAAGACTTAAATATCCACAGACTTCACCTAAATGTCTGTGATTAACAATTCATGACTACATGTTTCTTTCCCTTGTCATTACAAAAATTAAATAAAAAAAGGATTACACTGTAAAAAGCATTTAGAGAAAGATAACCTCTGGCCATGGCAGCTATTTAAAATATGTAGGTTTTCAACTGAAGCTTTCATTTCATTAACCAAGGAAAACTGTCAGCTAATAAGAAATAAATCAATCAGTATTACTGGTTGTCATTACATGCGTCTCTATAGCTGTGGTGTGCGCTTTAAGATATATGAAGCACTCCAATAATTTTAGATTGTTCTACCTCAGACACACTGAGAACTGAATATCGTATTTCATTTCTTAATTAAAAATGTTTTTCACTCCAGATCTACAGAGAGAAAAGCAACATAAAAGTAATTGAGACTTCACATTTCACATGTCACATCATGATAGCTTTTTTATTTACTGACATAAATACTCATAACAAAACCCACCATCCAATGCAAGTGACTTCTTTACCAAGGATGGCTGAATCAGTCTTGGATAACATAAGAACCAATTCATGCTCAAAATGAATCCCAATGCATAGGCCTTCACCTCTCTAAACCAGCCATACTTCATTATATTTGATAAACATAAGGCTTTATGAAGCACCAGTCTCACCATGAATCTCACAAAGGTGCACATTAAAGGACAAATAAAATTCAGTAATTAATGTCCTAGTGTCAGTAGGCACAATCTAGCTATACATATTGAACTGGAGGTTCAAAAAGTCTCATTTGCACCTCACTGAAACTCAGCAAGTTATTTTATGGTAGCTCTTTTGTGAACTGCTCTTATTTCTACAATCTGTTTCACTAACACACGCATCAAAACACTGGCATTCAAACAAGAAAGCATTTCTTGCTTTTGGAAAGCACCAGCGGACACAGGAGCTTTAAAGCCATCCTAAGTGTTACCAGACGATGTCCCCTGCATTTGGGAACTCTGTGGACATGTCTACACGTGCTATTAGTGCAACGTAATATTTATGGCTCCCAGGCACCGAGTTTACACGTGCACCTGGGACTGCAGTACTCTGAGCCAGGTCAGAGCAGTCTGGGCTGGCAGGGGGCCAGGGAGGGGGGAATCAGCTTGCCAGCCTGGGGATGCTCCAACCCAGCTCAACATGCTTCGCAGGGGCTGGCTGGGGCATGAAGGTGTTTCAGTGAGGGGGCTGCCTGCCAGCTAGCCCCACATGGAAGCACCGTCATGCCCCAGCCAGCCCTGGCAGCATCTAAACGTGCACTGTGGAGCGCTACATAATGCCACTATAGAATAGTACTTGTGTTTAGTACTAACCTAAGGCAGCATTTATTAGTTCACTGCACCCTAACAGGGGTGCACGTGCAGACACTGAGACTTTACTGTGGAGCCAATTAGTTGGCTCCTCAGTAAACGGCTGGTGTACACATGCCATGTGATTAGCAACTGGTTTATAGGTTCTATACCACCCTAGTCCTTGTCTCTCAGAGGAAGATAGGTGAGAAGGACTGGCACAGAAGCCAGAACTCTGGCTTCCAAAGAAATCTGGAGGTTTGAAAGTATATGGCGTAGTAAAGTAGTAGTCTATTTACAGCTTCTGCTAAAATCATACACAAATCATTTTCAGTTTTTACTGGCGTACAAAGGGGATTTCTCAATTCTTTTGGGAAAAAACCAAGAGAACCACCCCTCACTGCAAAAACAGACCACTGTCCAGGAATAAGGGGAGACCAGACTTCAAGGCCCTCACTAGGACTTCAATCTGCGTCTCTCCTGCTCCAGGTGAGCACCCCAACCCGGACTAATGGCTATTGCAGGTTGGGTCTCTTGCCCGCTCCTCCTCTGCCCCAGTAACCTTTTGGCAAAACTCTTCTTTTTCTGAAAAACATTTCAGTTGTAATCAATCAGCATTTTGTACCAAGAAAAATTGTGGAGAAAGATTCTTAACTCTGTGGTTGAGGGCTGCCTTCCCCTCAACCTGCCTAGTACACCTCCTGCCCCCGAGCAATCCCAATCAGCCTTTGTGACCGTGGTGGGATGGGGTAAATTAGAAGCAGCCTTGAGAAGCTGTATGGCAGCATCAACAACTTTGGCAGGGCCAAAAAAGGAGGCCAGGGGCCTCTACCACTCGCAGAGCCCGGTTCTGGGGATCTGGGTTTATACGACCACAGAGCAGATGCAATATTGATAGCACCTGACACTGCCTCGCCAAGAATGCTCTTTCTAATCCTCATACAGCAAAACTTGCTGCAATGTAAAATAGTGTCTGTCTGTTCAGTGAAGCCTCCTCTGCTGTAGAAGTAATTCTGGAATATTTGCTAGGCAAACTTAGAAAATATGGGACTGAATGGTGCAGAAATAATGATTCGCTTTGTAAGAGTTGGAAAAAAACCTGACAGCACTCTCTTGGAATGTTGAATTTGCCCATTACTTCAGCTTAACGGAGCACTTTCAAGTCCAAACAATTATTTTTCTGACAATTTTCTATGGTTTCCTGAAGATCAGAACACGAGCACAAACTCCTGATACTAATACATTACTCCCCCATAACGTTAATCAGTCTAGGAAGAAAAGCTACAGAAAATAAAGCACGTTATTTGGAAGAGTGCATCTGCATCCTCTTAAACCTTGACAACCGCTAGAAAGAGGTTTCAAAAGCTCCAGACCTAGAAAAGGAGTGCTCCTGAACTGCAGAAAGTGAGCCGAATTCTTAATTAATATCAATTTAAATGTCCTTGTTACTTTCATTTATTCTTTTCATTTCAGCTTTGTGCTTTTCCTTTCATATTAAATCAACCTAATTTGAGCCCCCAACCTGATCATGCTTGAAGTTTGTGGGTACTGAGATTTTAAATACACAAAAGAAAAATGATAAAAGACCACACTTAAGATCCTCCAGCCAAAAAAATCACTATGAAGATGTTACGGTAAATGCAAAACCAATGTTGCCTGACATTCTAGTAAGAGTTAGATGACCAGGAGATATAAAATGCATGAGTTATTTTTGCATTAGGTATCAAACCGGGCCCCCACTTTAGCTGCTTAAATACCTTACACTAACAGGAAAAACATTGCAAATAATACTAACGTCCACTGTAACGTGGATGTGGCCCTGAAGATGCCATGAACTGATGTATGAGCCTGAGTTGGAGGACTGAAAGCACTGAAATAATTCTACATCAGAAGTGGATACAAAGACTTTATACCTTAACTGAGGATTTATTATGCAATGTGACAGTCAGTCATTACTTAGTGTCACCTGCTGTTTTTATATGTTCTATATCATCATATCCATTTTCCCCTTTCAGCTTTATTTATCCTACCTGCATCTGAACAAGGAACATGAAGGATTTAGAGTTTTTAAGAAATAGGGACGGGTATTTGGCCTGTCAAATAAAATTTGGTCATCTGATTAGTCAAAAAGTGGTCAAAAATTGTACAAAACTGCCAATTCATCCACATAATACAAAGAGAAAGCACAAATTCGCCACTAAGAAATGTGTCAAAAACTATTTTTAAAATCATGCGTCTATCAAGAAAAGTACAAAAATGTAGCGGGGGTTGTAAAATTACTATAAAGTTTGACTGGGCAAAAAAATATGAAGTTGATTGACTGATCAATTGACAATATTTGACTGGTCAGTTGACCGGCTTGCCAGCCCTAGTTAGAAGTGTGTCACCGCCCTAAGCAGTGACATGCAAGTCTGTCAGAGGATATCAGTACATGGCAATGCCAGAAGGAAGGGCAAGCACACCATTTAAGCAATGGATTGGGGCTCAGAATATGATGCGCCTTCCCCAGCTCTGCCACTAGCTCCCCATGTTACTTTGAGGCAACTCATCTTTGTGGGCCTCGTTTCTCCAGATGTTAAATGAGGAAAGAGCTGTTGACCTTCTGACAAACAGTTGTGGATGTCTAGGCCTTTTCAGGTCTACCTTTTCAGCACAGGAATTGGAAACGGCTGTGACTGTATTCTAACTGTAGCTTGCTGTAATTACACATACATGCTAGTCCTGGAACAGAGGCAGTCGCAAACATCATGCAAGAAACTCTTTTTACAGAGCTCAGCCCTGTATCAGCTCCCAGAGCTCAGGAAGCAACTCTGCTTTGAGAGTTGATTCCAGCTAGAGACTAGGGCAAGGCAAATAACTCCTCCATCTATGCAAAACCTCATATAATAAAATGGCAAACAACAGCAGGTCCCTCAATCTTTGCTCAGATACCAGTTAAGATACCAGAATAGGATGGCCATAACAGCACCACACGTGGCGAGATCTGCCATAGCAGTATGCAGCTAAGATAAGTTTATTCATATTCATGAGGCATCCAGATGCTGCATTTTATAGAGGTCTTATTGCTAGGGACAGAAGCCCTCATCACAAAGTGAAACATCCCTACAAACTATCAGGTTTTCTAGAAAATGCAACAGACCCTACTCAGTTCAGAAATATTTTTGCTTCATTTTGTCATTTTTGTAGACAATCAAATCCTCTGATATGCCAGTGCACGTAACTGATTTTGCTACCAATTTGCCACCGATTTGCACGTATTTCAACAGCAGCCTCCCCATGGTTTTCTAACTTGCATTCACCGTAACCTTTTCAGAAGGTATGAGACCCTTTGCAACTGCAAACAGCTCTTCGAGTTTTGACAATAGCAAGCGTAGTGAAAGTCTCCAACTATCCCAGTGTGGGGGTGCGTGGAGCTTTTCTTGGAATCACCAGTAAAGTTTTCTGAGAAGCTCCCGAAAAGATATCGTGCGCTTCAGGAGCACCAGATGAAATGGAAGCACATATTCAAAATGCAATAATTTGGGTCACTGAGCAAAAAACAGACATGCAAATTATTCTTGCTGTTTTCTAGGTATGCACAAGCTCAGTGCCAGTCTATAATTCATAAAAATTCAACAGGAATCATATAAAAAAAAAGTCTTGTACTTAAAAAAAAAAAGAGATACTGCTGTTCTACCAAGTAATTTGTTTTGCAAGCTTCCAGCTGCCTACTCTGTGCAAACAGACTCCATAACTTACTGGTCTTCAACTACTATGAGTCGCCTTCAGTTTTAACCCAGTTCATTGCCATCTAAAAATAAGCCTCTAAATTGAGGCCATGCCCTAAGAGAGCCTTATGCTATAAGCTTATCATCATAGTCATGTTAAAACCTAGTTGAAAAAGGTAGAATCTCCAGCAGCAGTGAACAAAATAGCCTAATTTAAATTGCTTTGAACAACAGAGAATCTGTGGTGGGATGGCTTAGTGTCAAAAATGACTTAATTGAATAGGACGGTCACTTGGCCTGCTGGTCAGGCACAAAGCATTAAGCCCCAATCCCACAGGCTTCTCCGGGCAGGTAGATTCTTGCATCCTCACAGAATCCCATTCAAGTGCCTGGCAGAGCTTGGGGATCTGCTAGTAGAAATCCAGTTGTAGATCTTAAGTCATTAAGGAAAGTTTTTCACCCAGCTTCCAAAAGATTAGAGTGAAAGACTACAGGGAAAGAACTCACTGAGTTTTGTGTCTTTAACCATGGAGGCTTCTGTGATTTCTCCAGTCACATTTCAGTTCAGGCGTCGCTGTGGCACATGGACACCTCACCCCAAACATCAAAAAACTAAGGATGAACTGTGCAGTGATTTACTGCACAACATAAAACAGGGTGGCAGGACCTGGTTGCCAATTCAGTGGAAGTCTCTGTTACAAAGGACATTTTCCTAACCCTGCGACCTAACCTTCCACTTCCACACTCACTTCCCGCAATTTGTAAATTTTAGTTTGACTCCCTGTTATTTTAAAATAGATCTATGGGCTGTTCCACAAGAGATAAAGCCTTTGCATGAAGTAAAATGTTCACAAGCATAAAATACATCTAAACTGAATTCAAAATATGGGTAGCCGAGATACTAGGTCTGTTCAAGTCATTCAAAATGTTGCTCTGAGTGATAAAACAAAGATAAGAAATGGAATCAAACCGACCTCAGATCTTTCGCTCCAAGGCTGCCATGTGCATTGGGGACTTTCTCTAGCACTCATGGACTCGCTGACAGCGAGTGGCAAAGAACAGCTTATTCCATCTGACAAAATACATATACTTTTAATATCACTGAATTAGTTTCACCGAATTACTGGAAGTCAATTTCAATTTTTTCTTCCTGCTCGTCCTACATCAGACTCGCTGAGAGAGCAGCACAAAGTACTCATCTTATCTACATACCACTGGGTGAGAATTTCCCATTAGTATTGCTGGGTCTGCATTTGGCGGGGGAAAAAAATACGAGGTTTCCTCTTCCAGGTAAAGTCATTCACCAAAGCCAAATGGTGGTAAGGACAAGTGGTAAAAGCTGCAGGTATTCATAGCATATTCAATGCTGAGTGTTTCCCTGTTTTCAGATGATGCTGCACAAAGACGACTTCCAAACTCAGCTCACAGGGATTTTTCCAAGAATGTAGCAGGCCATGAAGCCTGAGACTTCAGAAATAACAAAGTCCTAACTTGTATTGTTCCAGGCAAGTGAACACAATCCCAGATGTGTGTGTACCGAACACACTTCTAAAGCACAATGCAGGGCTAAAAGGTCAAAGACATTCATCAGGCTCAATTTGACACTACGAATCCAAACAACAGCCCAGATAAAAAAAAATTAATGGTCCCAAAAGATGCGTCTACATGAAACACTAGATGTACAGCTGACTAATTCTACTGTGCATCAGCACATCATGGCAAAAGCCATGCTAATGCGCTAATGCAAAGCAGAATTAATCTACTGCACATTAGCATCACAAAAAACCATGCGCCAGCACTACTGCTCAGTAGCACCGGTTACTAAGCATTCAGTTAGTACCTGTTATTACAGGTACCAAACTGAACGCACAATAACCACGGCACATTAATGAACGTGCAAACATGCCCAGACTGAATAAAAAGTACACCAAGTCCCAGCTGTACAAAAAATGTGTGCACCCTTAAAAAGGCCTTTCACCTCCTCAAACAGTCCGACTCAGTACCGTTAAGCACTATATCAAAGCAGTATCTCAGAGATCCAAACTGAGATTGAGATCTCACTGTTCAAAAGCATGTACAAAAATGCATAAGAGATAGTTCACACATCAAAGAACATGCAGGCAACAGACTCATGAACAGCACTGTCATCTCCACTTTGTATATTTGAATTGAGGCTCATTGAGTCACATGACTCCCAGCCACTGCTTCCTCTCCTTTCACTTGGGTCACAGGATATAGCCAGGGATTTCTGGAGAAAAAAAAGGGGGGTGAAGTTAGAAGACTTTTTTTTTTTTTTTTTTTTTTTTTTTTTTTTTTTTAAATAAATATGGAAAAATGCTAAAGGCTTATCCCCTCAATCACCTTCTTTCCCAACCTTATTCTCCAGGGGAGTTCTATAAAACACTTTGGAAAACAGAGGATAGAGACATTCAATTTAAAAAAAAAGGTGTGCAGGATTTATTGTGAGGCAGCTGCAGACACGGTACTGATTTCTAAATTCTCACCCAGTGGCATGGAAGTCCCTAAAGGCATCTTAAACAGCCCAGTATGGCAGTTATCTTGCAGCAATACAGAGCCAAAGCAGAAGTCTTGCATACCTTCTCTGCAGTGCCAACACAACAAGGGACAGAGGCATGCTGAGGACCAGGATACCTCTTCACTAGACTGATTGCTTGGGTTTGGCATGTCTCTACTGATGCACGATAAAGTGTGCTTAGCTCTGCTGATGATCTCGTCACACCGACGGCTCACGTTCATCTTGGAGTCCGCTATGACTCCGAGATCCCTTTCCGCTTCCATGCTGCTAAGAAGGTCATTCCCCAGCCAGGAGGTGTGCCGGAAATTTTTATGCCTAATGTGCAGCACTCTGCACTTGCCCTTGTTGTATTGCATCCTATTGTGTTCTGCCCACTTTTCCAACCTGCCCAGGTCTGCCTGCAATCGTTCCCTGCCCTCCAGCATGTTCACTTCACCCCACAATATAGTATCATCCACAAACTTGGACAGAGTACGCTTCACACCCACATCCAAGTCACTGATGAAGATATTGAAGAGTACAGGTCCAAGGATTGAACTCTGCGGGACCCCACTGCCCACGTCCTTCCAAGTCGATACCACCCGTCCACCACCACTCTCAGGGTACGACCCCCAAGCCAATTCACCACTCACCGGCCTGTGTAATCATCTAAGTCACAGCCTCTTAATTTATTTATGAGAATGGGATGGGATATCATAGGGAGGCCTTCCTAAAATCAAAGTAAACTACATCCATCTCTACTCCTGTGTCTAAGCATTGTGTGACCTGGTCATAAAAAGAAACCAGGTTAGTCAGACACGATCTACCTGCTATGAATCCATGCTGGTTGCTCTGCTGCATTATTATTCCCGCTGGACTCACAGACATTTTTTCCAAGACTTTTCCAAAGAGAGATGAGATTAACTGGCCTATAATTACTCAGATCCTCCTTCCTCCCCTTCTCGAAAATAGGGACTACATTGGCCACTTTCCAGTCCTCCGGGACCTGACCCAAGCACTCAAACAGCCGTGCCAATGGTTCTGCTATGACACCAGGCAATTCCTTCAGTACCCTTGGATGCAGCTCATCCAGGCCTACTGACTTGAACACATCCAGCCCATCCAAGTGACTGCACCAAGTCAGCATCGACAGTTGGTGGGCTGGTGTCCCTCTGATGCCCATCTAAGAACCCATTAGGAGACTTACCTTGACACTTGTTCAGAAACACTGAGGCAAAAAACTCATTGAAGAGCTCAGCCTTGTCCCCCCTGTCTGTCACTAATTGCTCCTGCTTGTTCAGTAGGGGTCCTTTGTTGCCTTGCACCTTCCTTTTACTCCCTACATACCTAAAAAAAAGGCTTTTTGTTGTCTTTAATTTCTGTTGCCAGTCTCAGCTCCGTAGTTGCTTTGGCCTTTCTAACCGTCTCCCTGTAAGTGCAGGCCAAGTATGCATACTCCTGCTTGGTAGCTTCCTCCTGCTTTCACGAACTCTATGCCTCTTCTTTTACCCTTAGGCTTCCCTGGATTTCTCTGTTTAGCCAAGAAGGTTTTTTGGCCCCTCTACCCACTTGCCCTCACAATGGGATTGTCTCCCTCTGTGCCCAAAGGATTGCTTCCTTTAGGAACCCGTCCCGGACTCCCATCTTGCCAATACTCCTATCCTGCAGTGCGTCAATGACTAAACTCCTGAGCACACTGAAGTTAGCCTTCCTAAAGTCAAGCACCCTACTAGTTATTCTTTCCACTGCATGCCATATGGCAAATTCAATTGACTGATGGTCACAGTCCCCAAGGTGTCCTTTGACCTAAGAGCCAGCTGCTGCAAACTCCTCCAACTGCGGGGAGGAGGTTTTCACAGAGTAGCACCAGGATCAAGAAAGAGAGGGAGCTGTCAGCCACTCTTTGCCTCTCCTGACTTGTGCTCCACCTGCTTTACCACTGCTGAGCTCGCCCTGTCCCTCTTCATCTTTAGGTGCATCTAGACAAACAGCAGGACCACAGACTTCAAATACTAATCACCAGTGATCTGCAGATTCTCCCCTTAATGTTCACAGACACCGAGCAAATCAGGATAGCCCAGAAGGGTCAGAGAGATACCCCAAAGCTGGTTGAGAGGCACCACAAACCGAGGACTTTTTCTCCTCCTCCCTAAAGCCTGCCTACCTCCCACAGAATGAGTCATGGGCTAGAGACAGACATTACACATTACCTGGCTTAAGTGACCAGAAATTAGTCTAAACCTGTAACAGAACAGATGTTCAGTACACATAAACCATTTTGCAAATGGCTGAAACTAATTTAAGATAAACCTGACTGAATGTAGCATCAGACTTAATTGATGCTTTCACTCATCGTGGTGCCCTGTGACCAGTGGGGTCCCTCAAGGCTCTGTCCTGGGACCCATACTGTTCAACATCTTCATTAACGATGTGGACATTGGAGTCAGGAGTGGACTGGCCAAGTTCGCCGATGACACCAAACTTTGGGGCAAAGCATCCATGCCAGAAGAAAGGCGGGTGATCCAGGCTGACCTGGACAAGCTCAGCAAATGGGCGGACGAGAACCTCATGGTGTTTAACACCGAAAAATGCAAGGTTCTCCACCTTGGGAGGAAAAACCTGCAGCACCCTTATAGGTTTGGCAGTGCTACGTTGGTTAGCACTACAGAAGAAAAAGACCTGGGGGTCATCATTGACCACAAGATGAACATGAGCCTGCAATGCGATGCTGCGGCTAGTAAAGCGACCAAAATGCTGGCGTGCATCCATAGATGCTTCTCGAGCAAATCCCGGGACGTCATTCTCCCCTTGTACTTGGCCTTGGTGAGGCCGCAGCTGGACTACTGCGTCCAGTTTTGGGCTCCACAATTCCAAAAGGATATGGAGAAGCTTGAGAGAGTCCAGAGGAGAGCCACGCGCATGATCAGAGGTCAGGAAAACAGATCTTACGATGACAGGCTGAGAGTCATGGGACTCTTTAGCCTGGAAAAGCGCAGGCTCAGGGGTGATCTGATGGCCACCTATAAGTTTCTCAGGGGTGATCACCAAGATCTGGGGGAACGTCTGTTCACCAGAGCGCCCCAAGGGATGACGAGGTCGAACGGTCACAAACTCCTGCAAGACCGTTTCAGGCTGGACATAAGGAAGAATGTCTTTACTGTCCGAGCCCCCAAGGTCTGGAACAGTCTGCCAGCGGAGGTGGTTCAAGCACCTACATTGAACACCTTCAAGAGTAAATTGGATGCTTATCTTGCTGGGATCCTATGACCCCAGCTGACTTCCTGCCCTTTGGGCAGGGGGCTGGACTCGATGATCTCCCGAGGTCCCTTCCAGCCCTAATGTCTATGAAATCTATGATTTGGGTCAAACCAGTTTATGCAATGGGTCAAACCAGTTTATGCAATGTCTATCCCAGAGTCTTCCCAATTTACATTAAACCGGAGTCCCCCAGCATCCCAGATGCTTTGCAGCCCTGGGCTGGCCTCTCTGCTCCACAGCAGGGCTGGCCCCACCTTTCTGCTCCCTGGCTGGAGCTCCCATGGAGACTGCAGGCACAGTGGCATTTGCCTTTCTTCCTTCTGCCCAGTCCCCACCCCACTCCCTGCTCAAGCAGGGATTCCCCCCTCCCCTCTGCCCCACAGCACGAACCATAGCCAACATGTGGTATGCTAGCTAATGCTAAGATATGTCTGTATAATGCAGACAGGACAAAGACAGACAGGACAGTGGTCTTTTTGGAGCCAATCAACAGGTCATCTGGTAATGTCCCTCTGCTCCTGCCTCCGAAAAAGCTGTTTAAGAAGAGCTTGAACTAATGAGAGGCGCTTTTGTTTTGTTTTGATAGAGTGCTAAATGCTGTGTTACTCCCTGTGCATCTCCTTGCTGTCTAAATGCTGTTTAGCTCCCTGCTGGCTCCCTCGCTGGTCAGAAGCAATGAAGGGAGGGTGGAACCCCTCCCTAACCAGAGTCTCTTGCTGAGACCTGGCCATGCCCCCTCAGCTCAGCACCTTAGAAGGGAAGGGAGGGCTGCTCTAGCACACCCCAGCTTCTAGCCTGAGCCACTACAGGCATGTGCCTGCATTTCTTCAGTCCAGAGGGGCTGCCTGTACAATTACAAACCAGTTAAGCCTAGCCAGGTTAGATTAACCTGCAAAGATTGAATCAATTCAGGCTTAGGCTTTTGAATGTCTGTCCCTAGCCATGGTGGCTGCCACTCACCCATCGCCTGGGGCTGTTTAGGGCCCCTGAAATCATAACTCCTGGGTGCTTCCTCATCCCCCCTCACCCCACCCCACACTGGTAGACTGACAAGGTCATTACCCTTTCTATCCATTCTTCTGGTTGTGCTCTACATGCTTCTTTTTCAATGAAAGCCCAACACCTAGCAATTAAAAACAGAACCCCAGTCTGACAGCAAAACATTCTGAATGCAGCCTGTGTCACTCTTAAACATATCACATAAGCACCAAAGTAAAGAGGAGAGAAAAAAAACAGAGATTAAATTGAGATAAAGGCATAACTAAATGGTGTGTAAAAATGAAATCACTACCTCACAGCCCTAGTGCCCTGCCCACACCTGGGTATTATCAGCACTTACCATAAACAAGACATTGACTCATCAGTGGCATGACAGTTAACTGCTTTGCTGACAATAATAAATCTGTTCCACCACTATTTTGGATTATTAATTAGAAAAAAAAAGAGCTGGGTTCATAGTGCATGCAAGTGGTTCATCTCCCAGCTCGCGTGAAAGTTTTCAGTCAGCTTGAAAAAACCGTCTTTTTAATCATGTATCAAGGTCATAACACACGGGCGGTTTCATCCATTCAAGGCATTTCATTTGTGGCTGTGCAGGTTAGGAGCTTATGCAGCGTATCTTTATTTCTTGCACACAGGCCAGAGAAGCAAATAAACTTTTGATCCATAATAGGAATACAACGGCAGTGAGCTGAAAGCCAACATCCACCAGTTTTAATCAAGGTTTAGGTGCAAGCTGCAAGGTAGCAGCATAAATATATACTCTGCCTCTAAATAAATACTCAGTACCCTGAAAGACTGCCATCTCCTACCTGCATACTCAATTAATATTGTCTTTCACACAGGCAAAGGTACTTAATTTGCCTGGTGTATACATAACGTGCTAAATTAGCCCCTTTCTTATAACTTCACCCCAGGTATGTTTGAAATTGGACATCACTGATTTAACTGGAGTCATCAGCAGATCTGGTTAATCACAATCAGTTTTCAAAACCTCCAACATTACTCATATTAAAGATGCTGCAGATGAACACAGAGAAATGTAGTCTGCAAGTCAGCAATGCAAAAAAGAAATCTAGCCTTCCAGAGACATGCTCTTAACACCCATTGGCACGCGGAAATCAAGCGAGAGTAACTGCACAAGGAAACTTCTGGTAACTGAGACAATTAAGACTTTCATCCTACAGCAAGCATTAATACAAATGCAGTAGGAACAGTTGCACAGGTACAGAAGGGGCACTGCAACCCATACGGCAGACCCCTTTATTCTTCTCCTTTTCTTTATGCTTACTCAGCACCTCTCCTCAGTGCCCTATTGCCCAAGAATGTGCATCCAACAGCTGCCTCACCCTCTCATCCAGTCACCACCTCTACCCATGACCAAACCTTCCCACCCCAAAGCCAACTTTCACATCTCCAATTCCATCATTCTTATCTTTGAACTCCGCCAGCACTAAATCCAGGAGTACAGACGCATCCATCTAGCGGTCAACAAAGCATGGCAGCTTCGGCCCATCTTGCTACTGTCTGTTGTACCTCGTAGGGGTGTGCGAAATGGGCTGTATTTTATTTGGATTTGGTCTGAATTGGAGACAGCGATTCGATTTCTTGATTCACATCGCTGTCCCAGATTCGATTCAGCCAAATCTGAAGATTCGATGCTGATTTGGAGAATCAGCAATTTGGCCATAGACACAGCTTTAACTGTTGTTTCTACATACCTTGAGGTACCAGGTGTGGCTTGTGAACGCTGCAATGCTGGGGTGGATAGAGCATCCCACAGGAGCATGGCCTCCCCCCCCACACATTTGCACATGCTTGGTGGCAGATCCGGAAGTGGACTGGAAGTGCTTCCAGTCCACTTCCGGGTCTGCCACTGAGCGTGCTAGGGGGGCACCCAGGGTCCCCCCACTGCTGATCACTGAGCTGGGCTGGGGGGCACAGAAGTGCTTCAGGCCCACTTCCAGGTCTGCAGCCGAGTGTGCTGGGGAGCCCCCTGTGCTCCTGTGGGACGCTCCATCCTCCCCGCCATCTCAGCATTCACAAGCCGCCTGGTACCTTGAGGTATGTAGAAAAAAACATTTAAAGCTGTGTCTAGGTCTGAATCACCAAATCATTTGGATGGTTCCAATTCAATTCGGAGAGATTAAAGGGTCTCCTGATTCAGTTTGGATTCGGGGATTCAGCCACCGAATTGAATCAGGGACCGAAGCTTCACACAGCCCTAACATCTTGCATCTTTATTACTGTTTCTTCTGCTCCCATTTTTAATGCCCAAAATAGTAGCGTTTCCTCCTGTTTGTTCAAGAGACACTTTTGTAACTATTAATAGACTGCAATGCCCATTGCTCCCTAGCCCCCAAGCACATTTGGCCCTCAGTTCTCCCTTTCTTAGAAGGAATGGCCTGGCCAAGCAATTTGGCTGGTTTTCCCACCCCCCGCAAAAGGGAGCAAAAACAGATCCACTAATTGAAACTTGCTGTACACCAGTCAGTTGGGTTACTTGCATTGGTCACTCAGCAGCAATTCCTCTGATCTCTTTCCTTTCACTGTCTTCCTTCCATTAAGTATCTTCTTTTTCTGATTTCAACAATCTTTAAATTATGCCCTTAAAATAAACCTCACAATCAGCAATATATAATTTATAATTTCCTTCTCCACATGCTTCAACTATTATCTTAATCAAAGCAATCATGTCACTTCACATATACCCGTCATTATCCAAGTCGTGCCCTGTGTGTATTATATCATCTGAAGGCACATCAAACAATCACACATAACCTCTGGGCTAATCTTTAGTGATGATTCCTCAAAAAAAAGAGAGATGGATTTAACATGTCATGCCTTTTCATATTTTTCCAAAATACGTATCAGTTCTCTGGTACTCCAAGAGGCCTTTAAACCTAGGCTCATACCCATTGGCTCTCTCACACTACTTGTCCTAAGAGTTGGCTTCCTTCCTGGTTAGCAAGTATTGTATGTTTTGAACTTTTTTCAACTCTTCTTTGGAAACTCTCTCATGCCTAATGTACATTAGGGAAAGTGAATGAGAAAATCATTTGTACAACTCCACTTACCATCACCTAGTTACAAGCAAGATGGGATAGAAAAAAAATGACATTAACTGCAGTGCTATATACAGTACAAACTGCCTGTCTTCCAGAAACAGCTCTCTCTAGACCAAACTGTTTTCAGCAGGACTGTTTTTATGAGTGAAGCAGACAAGGCTTGGCCTTTTCTGAGGTCAAAGAGGTGGCAGGAGGCATAAGTATCTCCTGTTCGTCATGCCCTTATTTGCAAGGCAGCAACATTTCATATCATGAATATGCTCCCCCTCCTAACACCAGAATTCCTGTCTCTGCCAGTGATAAGGCCAATGGCCAGACTTATTTATTTGACCACAATGAATTGGTATCCAACGGGTCAGCCTTTGGCACCCAGAAGATGGAAAAACAACATTGCAGTTAACAGCAAAAACAAAACAAAACAAAAAATAACCCTGGAAGCTGTATTTTCCGAGGCAAGCAACTTGATCCAATTACAAAGTTATTGCAAACCCCAAACGTTGTCTTCTGGCTTCCCCGAATCACATGCAGTTGCCTGTGATAATTCTGCACACAAACACTGTCATCAGAGTAGTTATAAAAGGGAAGATTTCACATTTGTATGCTTGAAATCAACTCTCCTGCTCTGCCGGTATCCTGCCTTAATCCATGCATTATTAATGAGCAACATTAATTTCCAGTTTTCAGTTAGCTAATTTGTTCCCACAATCATGATTCCAAATATCACATGAATAATTCAGCAAGTTATTTTAACTGTACTTAGATAAGCCTGTTAGCCATCATAAATTTAAATAAATTATCTCTTGCTCACATATAAAGGTGCAAAAGCAGACCACCTCGGCAGGTGAAATTCACCTCTCCGCGTTTCATGTGGCACGGATGGAAGATCGCCCAACCTGAAGCCTCCTGGAACTTTGTTTGTTGTAAAAAGGTAAAACACAGAAGTCTTGCTTGCCTTTGACAGCAGCAGGACAGGTAATCTGTCAGCCACTGTCCAAAGGGTAAAATTCACCTATGCCCAAAGAGGTGCCAAAGGGGCTCTAAAGAATACTTCAGTGGGACTGAAATGGCACGCGTGCCTCCTGCTGGCACTGATCGAATTTCACCCCAGATGAAGAATGACTGTTGGCTTCAGTCTGACTTCGTACCTCACATGTCCGTTCTCTATCTGATGCCAGCCCACCGTCCTTGCTCATGTAAGTCAAACACTGTAACACGCCGAACGATGCCAATAGTAACTGCTATTGAAAGCTACTGTTTCCAATCCAGATCTCAGGACCTTAGCAACACAGATCTTTCTGGGCAATGAATAATAGATAAATAATCAAGTATTCCTCTAAGAAGGAGGTCTGATTACACACATGCGCCTTGCTGGCATTTTCACTTTTCTGTTATGTTATTCATCTGTTCTATAGTGGCACTCAAGGGCCCCAAGCAAGGAAAGCAGCTCCATTTTTGCCAGGTGATGCATGAGGAGCAATTCGGGAACATACTAAGAGTCTGTGCCCTGAAGAAGTTAGAGAATAGACAGACAAAGAAAGGTGGGAAGCGATGCCCACAGGGAATACCCTCAGATTCCTGAACCAACTCACTCCAGGTCAGCAGCCTGGCTCAGGAACCCTCTGCGTGGTAGGCACCATTACCGTGAGGCTTAGCACAGTAAAGCCAGGATTTTGCACCGAGAGCAGAAAAATCACACCATGCAGCTTAGGCAGGACTTCAAGATCACACTTTGCAGTACTCCCAGTTTTCCATGTGATGTGTTGGTGCCCCTAAAACCTCCAATTTTCATTACATCAGTCAGAGCTTTAGTGGTGGTTTTGTGTTATTATGGCATTTTTTCTGGAGACATGTGACTACTGCCTATAGCAGCATTTTGCACACCCCTTTTCCACACTCAGCCAGCAGTATTTGGAGCAAATGTCCATTAGCAATTTTGCAATACAAGTCAGTAACCCAGCCAGGGCAAAACCCTGCAAAATCCCACAGGAGACTATTTCTGCCCAATCCATGTCGATCCTAAACTCAGAGCATGTACAGATCTCCCTCTGTGCATGTACAGCACCAAGCACATTTTAGATGTTGCTGCAGTAAAGCAATTTCTGACTCACAACGGCACACAGCTCAATAGGAGCTCCCCTGCCTGGCTTTCTGCCTAACTTAAAATAATGAAATTATGCTTCGCCACTTAAAACTCCTGCATCTACCTTCACTGAACTGTAAGAGATTTTTCTATTTAAGTCTTTTACAGCCTAGAAATTCTAGCCCATTTCTTTGATCTCAGGCCATTTCCTGTACAATGGAGGTCATGTTGGCATCCTGTACAGTGAGGGGGGCAAATATACTGCCCACAGGCTGGAGCCAGTCCCCAGAGCTCCATCAACTGGCCTCTGGTGCTGCGCCTGGGTCTGAGCAGACTGGTTACAACATGTGGGAGACGAGTCCCACAGGAAGGCCTTGGGAAGCATACCATGTGGTTTGCAGTCACTCCAGGATTGCATTTATGGGCAGGCAAGTGCAATGTGGATTCCAAAGTGGCTGGAACCAGCACTGTAAGGCTAGGAACAGACATTACACATGAACCAGTTTAAGTGAGCAGAAACCAGTTTACACCCGTGCATATAAACCAGTTTGAAAACGGCTGAAACTGGTCTGAGATAAACCTGGTTGAATGTAGTATCAGACTTAACTGATTTGAGTGAAAATTGTTCATGCAATGTCTGTCCCAGACCCCTTCCTGGTTTAAGTTAAATCAGACTCCCCCAACATCTTGGCATGCTCTCTGGGCTGGGTGGGGTCTCTGCTCCACAGAGCTGGCCTGGCCCCTCCCCTCTGCTCCCTGGCTGGAGCTCCAGCAGAGACGATAAGCACAGCAGTGTCTGCCTGGCTTCCTCTTGTTGCCCCCCTCTCCTCACTATTCCCTGCTGAAGCAGGGATTCCCCTTCCCCTCTAACTTCCACAGACCTCTCAGCATTAGCAAGCAGAGCACATGCTACCTATGGCCTCTGCTGTGGCAGATGGGACAAATCTAATCAACAGGTGGCTGGTAACGTCCTTCCTTGGAAAAGCTGTGTAAGAAGAGCTTGAACTAATTGAGAGAGGCTTTGTTTTCTTAATGAGCTGACAAACACTGAGTTAGGGCTAATAAACGCTGTGTTGGCAACTCCCTACTGAGCTGCTCAGGAGAAGGGGGGCAAAACTCTTCCCTAATCAGAGATCCTGCTGGGGCCTGGCCTCACTCCCCCTCAGCTCAGCACTATACAAGGGAAGGGAGGGCTGCTCTAGCACTTCCCAGCTTCTAGCCTGAGCCACTGCACATATGTGCCTACATTTTTTCAGTCCAGTGGGGATGTCTGTACAGTTACAAACCAGGTTAGACTAACCTGCAAAGATTGAATCAACTCAGGCTTTTGAATGTCTATCCCTAGCCTGTATAGCACAGTCCAGCTGGGGACATATAGCACAAATCCCAGACAAGCCACAGCAGGTACCCCATGTGGGGGGGGGGGAGGGGAAAGGCTCATGGGCCGAATTTGAACCATAGATCAGCCCCGTACCACTCATCTGGTCTGTGAGGCCCGATTTATTTTTTTTATTAATATATTTCATGTCAAATCAGCCAGATCAGTTCCAAATCACTGATTGAGCAGAACTCAATCTTTCTAAACACCATGTATGGCATTACAACCAGCAAGCATCCTCTGACCCAGGCTCTCACCCTGGGACTTCAGATACTTCCAAAACCATTGGCAGGTATCCTACATGCAGGCCCAAGCCCAGATGTCTTGGGATTCAGATGCCCCAGATACTACAGGCAAGCATCCTCCAAGATGCTCCCTACACTTGATCTTAGCCCACAAGAAGCCAGGTGTTTGACATTCCCATTATACAGGAAGTAGCTGGATGCTGTAAACCAGGTTGCTGTTCTTTTTCTGCACAGTCGCAGCAGTCCATGGTGAATATTATGCACACAAAACCACTTCAAGGCAAGAGCTGCTGGTTTTTACCGACAGCAGGCTTGGTGCTCCAACCTCCACTGCACAGAAGTTAAGTTGAAATAATTGTAATCCTTGTCACTCTGAAACTTCTGCTACAAAGAAAAATTTTACCCATGTGATAAATATTTTCACACTGCACCACTAGAAAAGTCAGGTTCCACTTTCTTCCCCAGGGTGGGGCCCACTTGCTAGATTTTCATCTTAACCTACAGAGGAGGTTTACAAGGAGGTTTACAAGCACTCTGCTGTCCCACCTTTGGGGGGCATGGAGCTCCCCAGACTGGCTTCCTAGTTAAATAAGCAATGTCACTTTTGCAACATTCAAGTTACTGAACTTCCCAGTAGCATGCACCACACACTGCATATTCAGCAGATGCCATCTGATGAAGGGCTTTCTAACCTTACTCATATGTGAGCTGAACAAATGGCCATGTCTTCTGGTAATTAATGCTCAAATATGTTGCGCTTACATTGTGCTTTGCATCCAGAGATTTACTGCAGTCAAACATTGTGCTAACCTTTTCCTCATTCATTCACCAATGACAAATACTGTTATTAAAAAACATCTTTTCTTTTTTTTCTCTTTTTTTTTTTTGTACATAAGGCCATTTCTGCAGTACCCAGAGATGCACCCATCCACTGTAATGCAGTTGACCGTATGGGAATTGACTCTGTCAGGTGGTTAGTACCCACAAGGGCCTCTGGGGTGATAGCATTCAGGACCTCTCAAAAGCATGGACATTTCTGCATTGCACTGTCTATTTTACAATGCAAAATTTGGGACCATGCAATCTCATTACCCTCATTGTGTTCAGTGACAGTGATTGTTCCTGGCTCTCACCAAGGATGGGCTTTACTTCCCAAAGTCAGTGGTAAAACTCCTCTTAAATTCATTGGAATCAGCGTCAGGGCAATGTTGGGTGCTTCTGAAAATCCTGCCTGCAGTATCAATTCTTATTCCTGCTAGCTTCTACTGCTACCACTCCAGGTAGATGTCAGATGCATACAAAGCTAGTGAAGTGTCATAATTGCTTGGGGAAAAGCCATGTGCTTCTCTGCTACACTGTTCAATGGGGCAAAAAAACTGGCAAAAAGTGTCTGCAAGGAGAAAAAGAGGCAGCTGCGCCATAGCTACATGTTCTCCTACTCTCTGAGCATGATTATACGTTCAGATTTACTGCTCAGTAACCAAAAATTACTGCACAGTATGGGCGGCATCTACACGTGCACACCCATACTTCCAGCTTACACCAGCTTGGGTGTAAATTTGATACCTGAATCATGCCCAATTAGTCATGAATTTACACCTGATTAGTTACTGTGCAGTAATGCATATGTAGACACCTTACTGTGCAGTAACACTGTGTGGACTGACTTGGGACTAACTTTGGCCTAAACCCACTTACTGCACAGTAAATTTAATGTGAAGAAGACGCACATGTAGACATGTCCACTATGGGACAGGGCTTTGAAGGTTATGTGCTGAGAAGGGAAAGGCTTCTGCCAGGAGCAGAAATCCGCAAGAGGGGACAAGTAAACTAAACCCGCAGTTGCTCTTCTGTGCCACTTCTCACCCCAGAAAAGAGATTAGAATCATAGAAAGTCAGGATTGGAAGGGACCTCAGGAAATCCTCTAGGCCGACCCCTGCTCAAAGCAGGAACATCCCCAGTGAAATCATCCCAGCCACAGCTTTGTCTGTCTGTCTGGGATTTGAAAACCTCCAAGGATGGAGTTTCCACCACCTCTCTGGGTAACCTGTTCCAGTGTTTTACTAGCATCCTAGTGAGAAAATTCTTCCTAATATCTAACCTAAACTTCCCTTGCTGCAACTTGAGACTGTTGCTCCTTGTTGTCATCTGCCACCACTGACAGTAGTCCAGCTCCATCCTCTTTCAAACCCTACTTCAGGTAGTTGAAGTCTGCTATTAAGTCTTGTCTCAGTCTCCTCTTCTCTAGACTAAGTAAGCCCAGTACCCCGAGTCTTTCCTCCCAGCCCCCTCACCCTTTTTGTCACCCTCCACTGGACTCTCTCAACCTCATGAGATTTCTTTTGGCCCAACCCTAATTTGTCTAGGTCACTCTGAATCTTAGCCCTACCCTCCAGTATATCTACTACTCCCCGCAGCCTGGTGTCATCGGCAAACTTGCGAAGGGTGCACTCTATGCCATCTTCCAGGTTATTGATGAAGACATTGAACAAAACCAGCCCCAGGACCAACCTCTGGGACACTCCACTTGATACTGGCTGTCAACTAGACATTGAGCCATTGATTACTACCCTGAGATCGATGATCCAGCCAGTTTTCTATCCATTACAGTCCATTTATCCATCCCGTTCTTCCTTAGCTTGCCAGCGAGAATGTTGTGGGAGACTGTATCAAGAGCCCTGCTAAAGTCAAGGTACACCACATCCATCAGTCTCCCCACATCCTCAGAGCCAGTCATACCACCATAGAAGACAATCAGGCTGGTCAGGCATGATTTGCCCCTGGTGAATCTATGCTGACTGTTCCTGATCATCTTCTTCTCTTCCAAGTGCTTAGAAATGTATTCCTTGAGGATCTGCTCCATGATTTTTACAGGGATTGAGGTAAGGCTAACTGGTCTGTAGTCCCCTGGATCCTCCTTTTCCCCTCTGTTAAATCTGGGCACTATGTTTGCCCTTTTCCAATCATCTGGGACCTCTCCTGATCACCATAAGTTTTCACAGATGATGGCCAATGACTCTGCAATCACATCAGCCAATTCCCTTATCTCTCTCGGGTGCATCCCATCTGGCCCCATGGACTTGTACACATTCAGCTTTTCTAAGTAATCCCTAACCTGTTCTTTCACCACTGGGGCCTGCCCACCTCCTCCCCAACCTCTGCTGCCTGGTGCAGTGGTCTCTGAAGACTGAGGTGAAGAAGGCATTGAGGACTTCAGTCTTTTCTGCATCCTGTCACAAGGTTGCCTTCCCCATTCAGTAAGGGACCCACACTTTCCCTGATCCTCCTCTTGCTGCCGACACACTTGTAGATCCCGGCATGAGGTCGTAGCCAGGGCCAATGAGGAATTTTGCCACAGGACATTCAGATGCACAGGAAGGACCAGTTTAGCCCAAGGGACTATGAGGCCTGGCTAAACTCTTTTCCCCACAGGAGCCCCAATATTTCCTTTGTGGAAGCCTCATTTCCCTCCGCTCTGGAAAGAACTCGCATGGTTTTAGGCCTCTGTTTAACTCTCCCTCATATTTGCCAAGACAGGGACATGGCCCTCTGTTTAGGCCTCTTCACTTCTCCCAAAGTCTTGAAAAACACTTGGACTTCCTTCCACCACCAGCGGGCTGGGGGAGGAAGATTATTTCCAGGTTTGTCTTCCATAACCATCCCCATTTGCTTTGAGCATTATGCCCTGCCTGTCTCCAAGGAACAGACAGCTTTTCCCATGGGTCCTCGATGCCTTCATCACTCCTACTGCGCTCACCCTTGCTTACTAGAAAGCAGCACAAAAAGGAAGAGGTACTGCAAAGAGCAGCCCGTACAAGCAATTCCCCTGCCCCTATTATTATAGCCTCTAATGCTCAATAAAATCCAAGTCACCTCTAAGCGACACATCACAGATGTATAATCTTTCTAGCTTTCAGGGCACCATGTAAAAGAACATGCTTGCACTGACAGGGAGATCTGGGTGGGGGAACATCACTGCAGACAAACTACAGCCTTCTGCAGAGGAAACACAGAGCTGCTATCTTCAGCACAGCAGGATATTAGTAAACAAGTGTAAATAATATATAGGAAGCCTAATTTTAGAAAGGGGGAGGGCAAGAGAAATGATAAATCTGATCTTTGTTTGGATCACTGGTAAAAATGTTTATTCAAGGATTGCAGCTGTAAGTGGAGAGACCTAACTGAGCAACACTTATTAGGAATACACAGAGATAGCATAATTAATGACAGCAGCACTTCTGCAAGGGATATTAAGCCTTGTATTTCAGTGATTAAGCCAGCCTCTGACTATTGGCGATGAGCAACGGATCTCAGATGGAGGTAGATGATTCAGCATCTGCCTCCTCTGGGTTTTCACACGGACATTTGAAGCATCAGGTTTCTGGAACTGGCCATTACCAATTACCGGGTGAGCTAAACCCCAGGTCTGGCGTACTCAGACAATCCTGCGATCCTGACATACATGGCCATAGACGACTGAGTCCATAAACAGAAAAGGGGCACTGGATGGGACTCTGATATTAATCTTCTTGAAAAACAATGTGAATATGTAATGATTTCCAGCCTTCTCTGCATTTCACACCAGATTTAAAAAAAAAAAAAAAAAAACCCCAACCAAAAAACCCAACTTTCAGATAATGAAAGCACAATAGATGGATGCTCTTAAGTTTTTTCCATGTACAAAGGGCAAAAAACCAAGTCTTTTTCAGTCTAACTATCTCGCTGCAGATTAGGGACAGCAACAAAGAAAAAAAATTAAGTCTCAGGAGCTCACGTGAGTAAACCAACATGCCATATCTGAACCGAGCACCAAATGGCGGCTGCCTCTGTGCTTTGAGCCTCTCACATGTAAAAGTGCAGTCCCCAAAACAAAGGCACTGTATTTCTCTTACAGACTGCACAGATGCAAGCAGAGATGATATCACATCAATAGCAATACTTAGCATTCATAGACTACTACCGAGAATGCCTTTTCCAAGTTTTCAAGAGATGGATATTAGGGTATATCGACTCGGTGCTATTTCGAAGGACTAAATATTGCCCTGACTTTTACCCCATGCAACAAATGGGACTGGAATTTGGCCATAACTTTAAGCACTTAAATGAGCAATTTCAGTCAGCTTGGAAAGGGAAATGAGAACCAATACCAAATTTAATCTGCCTGGAAAGATTGGTTATGAGCCTCTGAAAACAGGGAAATAAGAGAGAGACTGAGTCAATTACAGCGACTCTACAGAGAGAGGGGCGCTATTCTGTCTAATCCTCCCTGGCAACTCCTATTCCCACCTCATTATTTCTGTCCTTCTCTGCATGCCCTTTCTCCTGCCCCCGTTTATTCTCACCTTCCAATTCCTATTTGCTTCATCTCCGTTTTACATGGTACGTCTCTGCTTCCTTGCTTTCTGTTGCTTTTTCTCTCCTTCCCTTCTTGTCACTCAGCTTTCTGTCTCCAGCTATTTCAGTTCCCTTCCTCCCAGCCCCTGGAGAGCCCGGAACTGGGACATCAATTCTGACCTTGTCCTCTATTTCGGTGTACCACATCCATTGTTTTTACCCTTAACTTGTGACTGTGTTTTCACACATGAGTTAGTACACTCTTCTTAGGTCCTTGTAGTGTATATGATCCTAAGTGTTCCCTTCATTCCAGCCACGCTGAATGTAGAGAGATACAAGGGAAATGCAGACGAACTGACAATGTTAGCCAGTACCATGGTGCCCTAGGTCTATTCAGACAGAAATGCCATGATGAGAAGCCAGGAGCCCCCAAACACCTTCAAGCCCAAAGAAGGGGTTAGTACAAAAAGCCTGGAGGCAAGACTCTCAGCCCTAGCCCCATCTCTGGACTGTTGGGCTGTGTGACCCTGAGTAATTGGCTCAATCTGCTACCATCTAAGATGAATATCTTATCTTGCCAGGTTTGTGGGGAGGCTTAATTAGTAAAAGCACAGAGATCCTCAGATGAAAGCTGTTGTAGAGGTGCAGGCTGCTACATATCATTAATTTCCCATTATTACACAGGCTCCTCACTGGAGCCCAAAGGACTGCATGTAAATCACATAAGACTGGAGAGTTTGCAGTCACCTCTCCTTCAGTTCACCATTCAACACGCCGTGGAGGGAGGCTTTTTGGATCAGGATGAAAGATTCAGGCAGCCACCTCCGATCACCACAGACCACATTTCATATTGTAAAAGACGTGCTGTTAAGCACGTTTTAGATGTCAGCGGACCCGTCTATATATATATGTGCTTTAACAGACATTAGCCTATTTTAATGTGTATTGAAGCGTCACTAAAAAAAAAAGTGCACTTCCACTAATGCACATTAAATAGGCTAATGTGCATTATAGCATCACTACAAACTGTGGGTACCTGTACACCAGCACAGAGGCTGCTCCGATGCACTGTAATTACAGCACATCGATTAATCAAGTCTGCTGGAGAGTGATAATTGCCATGCTCCTGCCAGTGTCTGCATCTTGTGTATCAGCATCCCCACACTTCAAAATGGCACCAGGGGCACTTCAACTAAAGCTTGTCAAAAGAGGTTTAGTTCAAGTGCTCCTGTGGCTGTTTTGAGGCACAGGGATGCTGATACACAAGATGCTGAGGTGCTTTAATTAGAGCACCTCTTGGAGCTGCTCTAAGAAAAGCACCCACCATCCTCCCCACCAGAGCGTGTGTAGAAGTGCCCTGTGCTCTTTAGTTCATGTGTATTAAGCTGGGCTAATGCATATTTTCCTAGTACTTCACAATTGAACTCCTAGATTTAATGCAAATTAACCAAACTGTGTTAATGCACGTGTAAATGCACCCAGTGGCCCAGCGTACTATAAGCAAAGCCATGGCTACCTCTAGTGAAGGGAAAAATCCTGGTCACTTCAAAGAGCAGGAACAGAAATAAAAGGTTTAGGGACTCTCCACCCTGCAACCCAGCTCTCCCGGAGGTCTTTGCACAGGCACACACCAGCAGAGGTTTAGGAAGGGAGCACATATGAGGGATGGGCACTCTTTGCAGGTTCTAGTCATCTCTGAAATATCTGGGGTCACAGAGGCTACTCCAGCTATTATGGGACAAAGCTGCAGATTCATTTCTATTATGCCATCTAGAGGAAAGTTGCTTCCTGCTTTTCTATAAAAAGAGAAAGTCATCCCTAGCACCAAGCCCGGCTCAATGAGCAAAGCACTGGGTCAGTGGGAGGGAGGGGAAATGGGTGGAAGGACGTATGACTTTCCCCTGAGAGCACATTCTGCATGCAGATTGGGAAGAGCATGTGAACAATGCAACACTCCCAAGGGAGCAGGGCAAACATCCCTCTTTACAAGCAGTTATGTGATCACCCTTCCTCTTGCTTTACAAAGGGCTTTCCAAGATACTAATCAATCCCAGATAATTTTAATTGCTTGTAAGCACCTGACTGTAATATTTGTAAGGAAAACTATGCCCATTTTGTTTAGTTCAGCACTTTGAAAGTTCATATGGCTGAAACTCAGGAACATCTCTCACCAGGAAGCAACAAAGACATGCATCTGAAATGAGCATTTTTAATTACAGCTGGCATTTATTTTACAATTTTACAAGCTATGGCAAGTGGCAGCTAATCTGTTAAAAATGCAATATCGTTGGGGACATTCACATCAACAGTGTGAGTGCTGCAGCGTGTCACACATTCAAACCCAGCTTTCAATCAGCTCCAGCCCTAGTTTTTATAATCAGATCCTCATTTTCAAGCCACGTCTGGCATTCTGTAAGCAACCCAAACTCCAGATGACCAACATGGGAACTGTGAAGCGTGTACAAGGAATGCAGTAACAACTAGATATTAAATGTCCTATACGACTACATGTTAATACTTCAGCCTGCATTTAATACTTATACCTGTAATTGCACAAGCTCTGGTTTTTCATGCTGTGAATACTACAAGCCACTTTTTTCCCCATAGAGTGACACGTTAGCGATCAGCCAATAACTGCCTTACCTTCTGCCTGACTTCAGACTAACCTCTTTTTTCAGCATGCCTGCTACTAGCATTAGGCACCAGTTTGGCAAACCTAATTTTAATACCTTGAGTTCAAAGACCATCTACTGTTCCTAGTACAGACTGGGTCTCATCCCTTTGAACTCAAACTCTTCTTTTAAACATCATTAATAAAAGGGTGCCTGCATTGCAGGGATGGATGGAATGATTCTTAGGTACGTGTGTTGCCCACTTCAGAGCCTCACTTAGATGATCTACCTGAAACAGTTGTTGTCCTAGGAGGAATGTCACTAGACAAGAAGCAAAAGGACACAGAAGCAAGGCACCACGCAACTCTCACCCAGTAAAAAGCCAGAGCATGCAATCATCATCACAGACTCACGGAGGTCAGCGCTGGGAAGTGAAGTTCAGACTCTTTCAGGATTGCAGCACATTCGCTGCAAAGGATGCAGGGCCATGCAAGACTGATGGGGAAGGCAGGAAGCCTCTGCCCTCACCGGTGCTTATACAGAGCTAAGATACGCGGTGCCCCTTCCCTTACCAACCCACAGCAATGGAACCTACCTTCCGCCTCATCTGCCTACCTACTTCCAACATTCGTCTTCCTCTGCAGGTATCCCGAAAGGAAACGGATTGCACGGGCCAGTCATTTCATCTCAATGTCACGACTGTGATGATGGTCGTAAGAGTGCCCTATTTCAACACCCCCTGTCCCCCTTTGCATGTTATTATGCCTCATTGAACAGAGAGAGCTGGCGCAGGATGACACTGCATCTGAAATAGGAAGTGTTACTTTAACGTTGGACATCAATACTTCACTCACAGCAGAACTGGAATGCCAATAGCTCTCGGTAACCGCTCCGCTAATTCCATCCAGAAATATATTTGTATCCCCATTACACAAAGCCCTTTTAGATGTTAATGAATCAGGCATCACAGAGACTGGCTTTGCTTAAAATTCTTTTGATGTTGGCCTCAGCTCTTATGCCATCGTGCACGCTAACTCAAACTGAGGTGCTTCTCATGACTAATGCTAGACCCCTGCATTTATGGACACGGCGATAACATTTTAGCAAGCACAAGAGCACTTGGCACTTCTGACAGCCTGTGATGTTCAGCATAGTGACACCCATGAACCTCACATCAGAAACACGGGGAAAAATTAGATCATTCTGCCCCAAAATTTCTTGTCCTTATCACTGGAGCTGAAAATATCCATTCAATGGTAGCGTCTGTGACATATAGTAGAGCTCCTCTGCTTCCTTCCAACAGACAGCGTTGTCTTTAGTGAAACAGATTCCCAAATGGTATAAATTAGTTACCTCCACAGCCAGGCCAATTTAGACCCACAGAGTATCTGATTCAATGACTTCTTGTTGACTTTGATGCACAGGACATGAATTCAATCCAATTGGCTTTCTGGGCTGTCATTGAAGTAACTTTGCAGTGAGCAACCTGCAAAGCCTTTGCTCCTGTTTACCTCATCTGAAATGGAAAGACTGTGCAAAGCACTTCTGTCCAACCAAACATATCATAAAGATGCAGTAAGCATCTTTGTTTCCTAATTGAAATCATATATCACTTAAGAGATACTAAATCAACAGCAAATGTCACTTGAGATTCATACACTAACAAACAATTCCCCACCCATTCTCTCTGTACCAGAGACAATGGGGGCAAATTCTTAGCTGGTGTAAATTAGGCTCTCTCTTGAAATCAGACCTATGCCAATTTACGCTAGCTGAGAATCCGGCCTTTGGTTTCTATATTGGCCTGTCTGCATGTGTTGTGCCCAAAAGAAATACCAACAGAGGCTTGGACTGATGTTATAGCTGGCAGCAAAGGGGGCTGTTGGTTGCATTAGGTATTTCTGCTATAAAATAATCAACTGGTACAAAGGCAGATGTTCATCTTTTGGCAAATCTGGTAACAATGCTACAATTCACTTTTGCCAGTATCACCACTGGTGGGAATGGTGCCCAAGTGAAGGCAAATTTGTCTGGGTGGTTTATACACAGGAAGGGACACTGACAACTGCCCCTCTCTCCCCTCACACATTCACCCCACAATTTGGATGCTATAAACCCCTTCTACTGCGTGCCTCTGCAACAGCATCAGCTGGCCTCCTATGGTCCTGTCAGACCAACCTGGTGGCCTTCTATGACCAGATCACCAAATCCTTAGACACAGGTGTTGTGGTGGACGTAGTCTTTCTGGACTTTCGGAAGGCCTCCTCCATTCTCATTAAGAAACTGGGGGGCTGTGGTGTCGACACCCACACAGTCAAATGGGTCACCAACTGGCTGGAGGGCCGCACCCGGAGAGTGGTGGTGGATGGGTCATTTTTGACCTGGAGGGATGTGGGCAGTGGGGTCCCCCAGGGCTCGGTCCTCGGGCCCGCACTGTTCAACATCTTCATCAGTGACTTGGACGAGGGGGTAAAAAGCACCCTGTTCAAATTTGCTGATGACACCAAGTTGTGGGGGGACGTGGGCACGCTAGAAGGGAGGAATAGACTACAATTGGACCTAGACAGGTTACAGAGGTGGGTGGATGAGAACAGGATGGGATTCAACACAGACAAGTGCAAGGTGATGCACCTCGGGAGGAACAACCGGCACCATACCTACAGATTGGGGAACTCCCCTCTTGTCAGCACGGAGGCGGAAAAGGATCTTGGGGTCATCATTGACTCCAAGATGAACGTGGGCCGGCAGTGTGGGGAGGCAGGTAGGAAGGCCAACCGCACCTTGTCATGCATCCACAGATGCATCTCGAGCAGGGCCAAAGAGGTGATACTTCCCCCCATGCGGCACTGGTCAGGCCGCAGCTGGAGTACTGCATCCAGTTCTGGGCACCGCACTTCAGGAGGGATGTCGACAGCATGGAGAGGGTCCAGAGGAGGCCACTCGCATGATCGGGGACAGCAGGGCAGGCCCTACGAGGAGAGGCGACGGGACCTGAACCTGTTCAGCCTCTGCAAGAGAAGGCTGAGGGGGGATCTAGTGGCCTGTTACAAACTAGTCAGGGGGGATCAGCAGGTATTGGGGGAGTCCCTGTTCCCCCGAGCACTGCCAGGAGTGACTAGAAATAATGGTCGCAAACTCGCAGAGGGAAGATTCAGACTAGACATCAGGAGGCGCTACTTCACGGTCAGGGCGGCTAGGGTCTGGAACCAGCTTCCAAGAGAAGTGGTCCTGGCTCCTACCCTGGGGGGTTTTAAGAGGAGGCTGGATGAACACCTTGCTGGGGTCGTTTGAGCCCAGTACTCTTTCCTGCCACGGCAGGGGGTCGGACTCGATCTGCTCGGGTCCCTTCCGACCCGACCAACTACGAAACTATGAAACTTGCTGCAGGACCAGAAAGGGTAGGAGACGAACACCTTGGTGTCCCGTCCCAGTTCTTTACCTGCCTTCTGGTGCAGGTGAGAGCAGCCCCAGGCTCCTCTGATCAACCGAGGGACTGTCATGGTAAGGGGGTTTCCAGAATGCCGCATTCTCCGGCTGCAAACTCTCCTCTCCTGGTCAAGCCCAAACACCATGGCCTGGCTAGGTCTACATCATCAAGGATTTCCCCCAAGTCATGGAAATCCTTGGCTGGCCGTTTCAAAGAGCTGTAAGGCTGCTCCGACTGGTTGGAGCCGTGCAAAACATCCTTATCAGGAGCCTCATCCATGATCCTGCCCACCACCCTAAGAAGTAAGAAAAAAGTTTGTTCCACTGAAGAGACCAGAGATTTTTAACGGGCCTTGTGGTGACAATACCTTTTTTTGTGGGAACCAGAGATTAGCTCTAATTCCTCTTTTTAACATGCTCCTTTCTTTCAGCTCCTGTATCTCTCCCATAATGACTGCTGCTCTCTCTCTCACTGGAGCTTTTAACAGATTTTTAGTTCCCATTTCACACAAAAGCACCACAGCTTTAAACACAAGGGAAAGGTCACCTCGATTCTATAACAGGCTTTCTGCTGTTTTCTCCATTACTTTAACTCTTTCAACTCCAACAAAAACAAAAAGACTAGCTTTCCTTCCAGCCCTGAATGAGATTACAAACCTAGCTGGGCACATATATCAGCAGCAAATAATGCAGTTTAGTGACATTTGCCTCTTTCTGCTCACATCTAGTCTTCAAGCAAGTCAATGTTTTTCCAGATTTTATCCATTATACAGTTCTGTATCTAGGTTGTTCCAGAGCAGCCTGTTGCAAAAGCATTTAAAATGCAAAACTGAGCTGGTTAGCCATGCCACTTTGACTGGACATCCAAATCTCACAGAGTTCCTCTTTGTTCAGTTAACAAGTCCCTAACTCAAGCCCCTGGTGTTTAAAAGTCAGAACTCAGAGAGAATAGTGCCTTTCTGTGAGCAAATACCTACTTGCATCCAGATCCCGCAGGTTGCTCCACATGACACCAAAGTTAATGAGCCTCCATGGAGTGTCTTGATCCCACAAACAACCCCGCCTGGACATGCCATTGACCCCCGCTAGAGCCCTGCCTGACTTCAGTGGAGTCAAATCAGGCTCGCCACTTTTCTTTTCTTTTTCCTCTCTCCCTTTGGTGGAGTATGCCTTCCTGGGCTGCTACCGGGCTGCCTGCACAGCCCCTGAGCCACACGGAGCCCGGTGCTTCACTCTGCAGCTGGAGGAAAGCAAACTAAAACTCCTCAGAGGTTTCAGTTGCTGCACCCCAAAGTCACTTAGGGCACATTATGCCTTAATGTGCGACAGCGGCTGGAATTAATGCGCAAGACGCCACCAACGCATGCAAACACCGACACCATTAAAGCAGTGCAAAAGCATTTAACCCACTTTTAAGTGTCGTGCACGCAAGCCTCTCGTTTCATCTACACACGCCCTTGGATTTGAAGTCCTTTTGGATAATGATTTGCATTCCCCAGCAATTCAGTTTTCAATAGGGCAGCTGAACCAAAAGAACTACATTGTTTGGGGACAAAACATTGAGGAGGGGGCTCACCCGCATTCGCCTGTGAAAGTTGTTCCACTTTGCAAAGAAAATGTAACTAGTCACTGGGGCAAAGAGAACAATGGACAAGGATTCTCTAGCCCCATAATTCGGGACCCCCCCAGGAAGTGGGGGGGTAGGTGTGTTTAAGTACCGAGCATCAAATGGAACAGCTTGAACAGGAGCTGCCGAGAGACCAAATCCAGAACATCTGCCCCTTAGTAAGGGCACTCTCCCGGGATGTGGCAGACCTTGGTCCAAGTCCTCTTGCTAGCTTCAGCAAGCTTTGGATGAGATCCCATATCAATACTATTATTTACTATCTGCCAAAGAGCTAATATTTGCTGGAACAGTCAGAAAGCTTTTGCTGGTTGAGGAGCAAATCTGCCGTTTATTCAGAAGCAGGCCGTCTGCTCCATCTCGCCACACTTCAGCTACTATTCTGTTCACATTCAATATCAATAACACTAGGCTAATTTCTTTACTACAAAAAGGTGGGTTTTCCCCTGCTTTGATTTCCTTTTCCCATTCAGCTATTAGAAGAAACCCATTCATCAAAGTTAGAGGTTCTCCCTCGGAAAACCTTCAACGCTGAAAAGCTTTTGACTGAAATATAACATATTAATGGAAGCAATGATTGCACAGCCCTCTGCTGACCTTCCATAGGCTGAAGTTGCTTATATTGTTAAATTTATTTGCCATCCATTTATCAGCCTAAATCTAAGGTGGTTTTAAAGGTCATAAACCAAACAGCCAGTGAAATATGATTAAAGAATATGGAAATAAATTACAAACTCATAATGTTATTCCTTCCTGCAACTTAGTGGTGAAAGCATAGATGAAGTATGGGAACTTGATTAACATCTTATGTATTTTGGGACTCACCTACCTCCAGAGGTTAGCTGAAGCCCTATTTATTCATTGTGTGGTTGCTCTGTGGGCACTGAAAAGAGGATTATGCAACAAAAAATCTAGTTCCTAATAAGACTAAGCATAGGCTATGTACTTTCCTTAGAGGGGAGATTCTGCCCTTGGTAACCAAGCTCCATTTATTAAGAAGTTTAAAGCCGTGCCATAAAGTTACTTCCTGTTCAATAAATGGCTGCGTTTCAGCATGGTGCAGTTGTAACTGTGCAGAGTTCCCAGACCACCTTGCACCGCAGGCCTCCAAAATAATTAACAGGGCACTAAACTACTTTAGCACTGCAGGCTTAGCATTGAACCAGCTGAAGGTTATAGGAAAATTAAGTGCGTCTACGCTTTCTATTTGGAAGAGAGAAGTAAAGGTGAATCTTCACTTGTAGCTTCAAGGCACATTGAAAGAATTCAGTTAAAACAAAATAATTAGGTTCAGATGGACCATTTATCATAAGAGCAGAAACAATTCCATCACCAACTCCAGTGGCAGGAGTGTTGCTTTATTTTTTGCCTCGCTTCAAACTAGAGAGACACTGACCAGCTGCCAGTAATCGGGAATGGTAGGTAGTTTCCCCTCAGATCAGCCATACCCCAACTTCAGATAGCTAAAATTTAGGGGGTGCTAGTGAACCCCTCATTCACACCACTGAGCAGTTACATAAGTAGTCTCTCTGGTATTAGAGACTGTGGAAGCTCTTTCTTCCCAACCATCTTCCCACAAGAGAAAGGAACGAGGGTACAATGAGCAATTACCAGTGCCAAGTTGGGGCTCAGTCCCAAACTCCCAGGGAGCTTTCGCCCGAGGAAGTGATTTGGGAGCAGGCATAATGCTAAAGTTACAGCTACAAGGACACACATGCTGGGAAATGGAGGTCCCAAAACCTGCCTCTGGTAAAGACATTACATAAAAGTGGAAAGGTGGTTAAGTGACTCAAAGATGCTCCCTACACATTGCTGTCTTTAATTATGAACAAAGCAAACAAGCCTTTTCATAATATTGGTCACAGCCATGCCACGATATTGCCCATGAGCTTTGGCATTGTTTCTGTGGGAAAAGTTTCAAAACATTTTTTTTTTTAAATCAAAATGCAGATTCAGGTCAACCAAATTGTTTCATGAATTTGCATTGGTTTTGCTGGCATGTTTTGATCAGAAGAGCTAAAAAATATTCTTGGGGGAAAAGGGATCAGAATGATTTGTTTCAACTTTCTTTAGTAATAAAACACTTTGACTCAAAAAACTTACCCTGGTTTTATTTAAATGGTTTCTAAACAGCTGGAAGCCTCAGTGAAACACTTTCTTTGACACTCAACACGGGCTCCGTATCCACCTATGATGTGGTCCATCACTTACACATGCTGCCGGGGAGTCCTGCAAGAGATTCACGGGGTAGGAAACATTGACCTCACAGAAAAAGTTACCCCACCCAGGGCAGCAGCCACAATTTTAGGCATAGGCACAAAGTCTCTTCTACCAAGGGGCTAAAAATAAATGGTATAAGATACCAGGTATAAAAACAAACTGCCTCCTCCAGATTGGAGGTTAAATCACGGATTTCAGCAAAACAATTTGTGATTTTATATCTGGACCTTCAGCAAACTAACCTTACAGTCGCTGGTGAATTTCAGCTGCTTGATTAGATAGGAATTGTTTTTCCCCCACAATGCACATGTACATACACACTAGGCTGCGAAACGTACGTTAACAGATACTCTGCGTCTCCGAGGCCCAGCCCCAGGTTGTCGATCCATAATGAGATCTTAGCTCAGTAGCAAACTCTTCCTGAAGACACTTTACCACACTATAAAACTACTACACATGGTGGGCTCAACACTGGTCTGAGAGGAGCACTGCAGGTAAGTATTGAGGAGCAATGGCAGAGCTGCCTGCTCATGGTGCTGAGCCTCGTTTTGTTTCAGTGCCTAAATTTTATGAGTATTATCACTAGGGATCCTGGTTTTCTGCGATTAAAAAATCCCCAATTTGGGGTTAAAAAAAAAAAAAAGTAACCCACAATCCACATTTTTGCAAATTTTTATATATATATTACACACACACACACATATATATACATTAGTGGTGTTTCATTTTGATCATGGTAAAATGTGGATTGTGGGTTACTTTTTTTTTTAATCCAAAAATTGGGGATTATTATTTTTTTTTAAATCAGAGAAAACTAGGATCACCTGATTATATTTTCCTCTACCCAAGAGAACCAGAGAGAGAAAATACATCCCTTACAGGTATCAGAACATAGTGCAAAGCTAATAATAAGCAAGGCAGCAAAAAAAAGGAATAACCTCTCAGCAAAACCTTTAAGGCTGACCTTACTAATACACTAATTAATGGATTAGGCAGTATAGTTGCTGAATTGGAAGATAATCCACTTGCATAAAAGCTTAGTGGACACAATGCATAGACAAAAGAATGGAAAAATACAGGCTTGCACCACATCTGTCTTCCATCCACAAATGACCATATTACACCACTTAGATAAATGTACATATGTAATCAAAGTGCAAGAGTCAGACCTCAGCTGTGCTGCTGTATAACTGGAGCAATACCACTGACTGCAGTTGCCCTGGGTTGATGCTAGTAATAAGCAGAATCAAAATATAGTACAGGGCACGTTTAAAAGACATCTAATAAAAGAGTGAAAAAGAGTAGATTTGAGCCTCTGAGTTCAAAACTGCAGTTCTCATTTCTCTTTTTATTTAAAATACACCACCCCATGCTGCTACGGAAATATTTCCAATATGAGATAGTTTGCCATTGCAGAAGCTAGAGATACCCACTTTTTAGAAAGAGTCCATATGATGGCAAAAAAAAAAAAAGAAGAGTTAAGGGACCATTGATTTCACTGGCTTCAATCAAGAATAATGCAATGGTGAATCAGCCCCATCATTTGTCAGTTATTTCAGCAATTTTTCCAAGTTGAAATTGCCTTTGCTTTATAATGTGATGGAAAACCTTGAGGTGAAGGAGTGCTTCCTTTTAAAGCACTTATCTCCAGAGGTAGGGCTGCTTTAGGAAAAGTGGATTTTTAAAAAATGGTCTTTAAAATAGGGATCAAATGAATGAATGGGAATAAACAACATTTTATGACCATTAGAAATAGAGCAATAAAACCCAAGTGAAAGAGAAAGAAAATGTAGCCATTCTGCATTCTACGATCACGAAACTAGGTCTTGATTGACTTAATGCTTACATTTGTCAGCACTGTTAGATCACAGAATTTCCTTGAATACATTAGCATTAATTAAGGGAAAATGTATCCATTTTCAAGTTATGAAATGCCTCTTTAAATTTACTATGATGCATTTTAGTTTAGGGAGGCAATCATGTTTCCAGGCAAGCATTAAGAGTGTTCATTCTGGTTTGTTATTTCTTCCAAGACATTACTTGGTTGAATTTGGTACAAATACTATTGATTGAGTGAAGTGCTGCATGTTTGACTCCCAGAGGGGCTCTTAGCACCTCCAAAGATTGAGCCACCCCTTTTCCCAAGCCCTAAGACCCACTCCTCATTTCATTCTCTTTGCGAAAAAGAAAAAAGGCGATCAATAAATTGATCGAAATAGTGAACAGGCGCACACAGTTCAGACCACGTGGGACTTGTCCTGCTATCACTTCAGTCAACGGGCCTGGGTCCAAATTTCTTCTTTTTTTTTTTTTTTTAATAAATGCTGATTTCCCACAAGTGGAACCACACCTATGCATGAAGGCAGATACAGTACAGCCCAACCCCATGGGTGTAGGATCGTTCTGTGGCTTTATCCCTCCTTGGTGCAAGGATCCCGTGTTCTGACTTCTGCAAAACAAAAATGAGAACTAAATTCTCATTCCAGCAATCTTGAGCCCTCTCTCTGTGCCTCTGGATTGGGAGCTAAGCAACGGTGAGTCAGTTACATCCAATACATGGAAGGAAATCATTTACTTAGGGGGCAAATGGCTCCCAACCAGCAGCCCATCTTTAGCCAAGTGTTCTTAAATCCAAGAACAGGCTTCTTCACTAAGCAAAAGAATATCAGTGAGGCATCATTAACATTCGCAGGGCTAACTAACTCCTTTCCTCGGCTCGTTTGTGTGGCGGCAATTTAACCCACGTGCCCTACAGCAACTAGAGGAAGCATTACCCAAGGATCAGCCACATAGTGGCATTACCCGTCAAATCCTATGCAAAAAGGGACCTTGGATCCTGCACTATTAAGGCAGAGCCCTCAATGAGCAGAGCAGCTGGATGATGCCATGGCAGTTCCCCACCGGCTGCCTTCAAACAAACATATCTTGCATGCTCTGCCCACCAGACTGGGTGAGCTCAGAACATGGACCAGGGATCCACCCGGCTGTTGGATGAAGGGACTAGAAGTGTGTTTACTTGATAATATGCCTTCTGTTAACTGAAATGACAACCACACTCACTAAACACGGCCCTCAAAAGAATAGATGAGCCTTCAAAACAAGCAGCCTTCTACAGTGCATTTTTCAAGACAGCCCAAAGGGTTTGGGTACATAAATCTCTGCTACGATTAAGAAATCCCTGATGATGAGGGCTAGTCCTTACAGCGAGGCCGTACCCCGTGATGAACCAGGTGGCAAGAGAAAACCCTGAAAGGCATTTCAGTATATTAGCACTACTGAGCGCTACCCAGATCAAAATGTTCTATTAAAAAAAAATCTGTTCCTAGGAGATTTGCTATTTGATTGGGAAGGAGGAGGGGAAAAAAAGTTTGGCAGCTTTAAGAGATTTTCTCCAAAGCACATGTCTTTGGTTTAATAACAGTAAGCAACTTGCAGTGCATTTGGATCCCCATCGTATCCATCCCAATTGTCTCATTAAACATTTTGTATAACTTTGGAGAATCAGCTTTAGTGTGTTACAGCTAATTGCCTTACTCTTCAGATGTGCAACAACAGACTTCCCTGAAATACAGCTTCCCACTAGTGGCAACTAGGGATTCACTAATTAGTAAGAAAAATAAGATTTTCTTGAAAGAATATTACGTAGATAAATAAAGGGAAAGCTATGTCAAAGAAGGACACTCTTTTTTCCTAGCTAACCTCCTGCATTGGTTATTCTCAGGTCAAGCATTTTCTTTTCCTCTATTGTGCCTGAGGTATGCCAAATTTTTAAAAGTGGACACACATCTAATTAAGTACATAGATATTACTTGTCTTCATTTTTAGAGTCTATCCAAGGAAAACCAGCCTGGTAATCTTATCCAGTACTAACAGGACCATCAATTAATGGCTAAATATGTAAATATGCGATCATTTTTATACTGTCCGTTCACAGGGACACCATGCGTATACAAGGTTATCAGTCTGAATACTGCCATTATCATGCCTCTCATTTTAACCAGTAACTTATCAGCATGGAAACTAATGATGATGGGGAAGATGAGGAGAGAGGAAAGGATGATTCCTGAGAGATGTCTCCATCTTGGCACTCAGCAGTGAACTCTGCGATAACAGCAAATGCAGAAGACAAAACGGGACGCAAAAAGGAGAAAGGAAAGGAGCGGGAAAATGGTAAAAATCGAGGAGGTGGCAAGGAAGAAGAGTCTGAAGCTATAATTCCCTCAACCTACAGGCTTTTAACAGCATAAGGCAGTCAGCTAAAGTCATTGCAATTTCTACAACGCACACCAGCAGCACAGCAAGGTTGTGAAGGTGCCTGTAGCTAAGACGTAGCTGTTACCAGTAAGGCAGGAGCACAGCCTTTGCCGAGATGCTAGGAACCATTACCTCTGCCCAAAGCCTCAATACAGTCTCTTGAAACAAGCATTATCCTGAAAATTAATTACAGGATTTTTTTCTCACTGGCCACTAAATGCAAAGAGTGAAGTAGCAGCTGTAATGAGCTTGAGCTGCAAAAGCAAAACAATGAAGCTGTTTATTAGGAAGAGCTTTGTAAGTGTGAAAAGCATTAGGGCAATGAAACAAGTAGCCAGAGCACGCTGCGCTATCCTCCTCAATGGAGATGAACAGGACTGGAGTAGACAGCTGCACAAAATAATTTAATCAACCCTGCCCCGCTGCAGGGATGTGGCTGGCTTGGATGACCTATTCAGATTGCCTCCCAATTTACATGACCCAAGGATTAAGAGCTAAAAGATTTCTGTTCTGCCGAGTTCCTCGTCTCAGTAGGCTTTCCATGGAGACAGCCACTCTACTGAGGAATGGCAGCAAAGACAGAAGTACCCCGATGTGGAGAACAAGTCCAGGGGGGACCTTGCCATTACCTTCAGTGGGTTTTGGATCAGGCAGCACCAGCTGAACTCTAGCAACCAGACTCCCAACTACCAGACTCCTTGTTCTTCTCTTACCACATTTCCCTGCAGCCCAGCTTACTCGTCTGTAAAATGGACACAATAATGCTGCAAGGCTGAATTAATATTAGCACAAAAACCTGAGATCACTAAGTGAAACCCTTGCTTCCTTCTCCCTCTAGGCCTAAGTAGGATTATTAAGCAGTGGTTGGTGCTAGCAACATACCCTTCACTGAACTAGCTAGAGGACCTCGCCACCGTCTCTCTTCATTTGTAGCTTTTTGTGTGGTAAGTCTGTTTTCAAAAGTATGCGTTCTTAACGTCAGGTGTCCCAATCTAGTCTTGAATCTGGTCTCGCAGACAGTATTAAGTTGTTTGAAAAGAATCTCCCCGTTTGCATTTCAAAATTCCCACGCTTTTATGTTTCCCACAGCTTCCACCTTCAGTCTGCTTCCCACGTTAATCAGGTTGAGAAGCCTTAGCCCAGGACCCACCTATCTAATTCAAGCAGGTTGTGCACAACGATGGAACAGTTCGCTGGCTGATCAACAAGATTATTTGGTGCTAGTACACATTCATGTTATGCCTGTTAAAAGCTATCCTGCAAGATCTGCAGGCAGGGACATAAAGCCATTAGCATGCTCATCCCCTCATACATCCTTGGGCACCCACTCCCCTCATAAAGTGCCACAGCTACAGATGAGAGCCAGTGAACCAAAGCTCCTAATTTGAACCAGAACAAATTTCCTTATTGTATTTCACACGATTTCCCTCGACCAGTATATTCCTTTACCCATTATGAGGCTAATAACTCAGGCACCAAAGCCCGTGGAGGAGAAAATACAACAAAAATAATCACGGCTTCTCTGCATCTGAAGGTACCAACATTGATCTGAAGTTTGCAGAGGTACTTTCCTGTAATATTTGACTAGAGGAGACTCGAGCTTGCCTTTGAAAGCTTAATTACTGAGGGCAACATTTGCTAGTGTTTTGTAATGTTCTGATTAACTTCAGGAGATTGGGGGAGGGGGCTTGGAAGCAAAAGAGTATTTTATTATCATTATTATTTATTTCAGCCATGTGGCCTTAACAGATCAGCTGTATTATGTCCCAAGTCTCTGTATTTGGCCTCCCTAATCGCATTGCCACTGCACAACCTCAAACTAACTCCACACCTGACAGCTTTGGACCACTTCACAATTTAAATCTCTCTGCTTCGATGGACTAAATTTTTAACTATAATTTGCATTTTATTCCTTTTGGCTATAAGATGGCTGACTGCATCACACTCATCTAGTTCATCGACATGGGGAAATTCGAAGTGACACCATTCCTTTTTCAACTTACCTAAAAAGTAGTGGGTAGTAAAAGTTGCCTCAGGCCAAGTACATCACCGGCATTGGCACTGGAGACTATTTTGGACATTCCCCAAGAACGGGCATGTACATTTCCCCAGGGACAAGTAGCAGCGGCACACCTTGTCCCTGGGGAATGCTTGTACCATGCACGTTGCTCCGAGTGGGGTAGGGGAAGCTGGGGCCAGCATCTGTGCTGGCCCCAGCAGGCTTACCTGGGGGCCTCCCAGGGCTGCAGCGGTGGCACTCCTGCAGCATGGAGCCTGGCCAGCAGCTAGAGCATGGCTTCATCCAGCCCGATCTGGGGCAGCAGCATGCACCGCCGGTTTTTTAGACATGGGGTTTTTTGACCCCGGGACTTCCCAGGGTCAAGAACCACCACCCCACCCCACCCACCCCCGCCTTCACACACACACACACACACACACTGCCAAGTAGCAGTGCAGGGAATGCTTGCGTGTGTGGCGCTGCAAACTGCAGGTCCACACTCGTCTGGACACAGCCTCCGAGCCGGGTCAAGAATGTAGGTACTCATGGTCGGAGAAGGTTTGGATCAAGGCCTCCATTCTTCCATCCCAGATTTAGCCTGCAGGCTCTCCACATCCATCAGTGCATGTCCAACAATATACCTAGCTCGTCTCTGTAGCACAGCCTTATAGATGAGCCAGTACTTAGGTACATCTCCCTATTCTTTAATCGTAGCACCAAGACGTCCTATTCCCTGGACAACTGACTTAATCCATCAGCATGCAAAAAAGATGAAGGACATTTGTCTCTCTCTCATATATCTTTCTTGGCAAAATTTTGGGCTGTAGGTTCGCTCACTGGGCTGTGTCAGCTTCCACAACCTAGGCAGCAGGTCCCTGTGGGCAGCAGAAAGTCCATTAGAACTTGAACCCTGTCATTCAAGCCTCCTGCCATGCTTCCATAGAGACCCGAGAGAGGTGTGCAAGGATAAATGCATACAGCTGGGTGGACCTGGCCAAGGCTAAGGGAAGTACTATATCCTGGGAAGCACAATATCCTCTAGTAGAAGCACCTCCTATGAAGTTTTATTGGATCAAAAGCTGCATTTACCAACCAAAATGCCAGCAGGCAAGACTCTAATGCTTCTCTGCATTTGGATTAAGCTCTGAATGGGAAGGGAACTAGGTTGATAGGGACTGGTGGTAAAAGGGTGACCGTATTGCAAGTGGCACTCTTATAGTAGGTGCTTTTATCTTTGAAAATGTCATGCTCACCATTTTCAGAGATGTAGGAAGTTTAGTTCGTCCCAGAGCCTGATTAGAAATACGGCGGTTGGTGACCAGGAGTCCTGCCAGTAGGAACTGAACCAGGAAATATAAAACCAACGCTGCTCTAAGGTAGGGAACTAAGTAGCAGATGACAAGGGGGCCACCTCTTCCAGCTCTACAATCCTGTAATGGGATTTCTACCATCAGTAATTTTACATTGATTTTCTCAGGACCCTGTGTAGATATTTGTCACTGGCATACAAGGAGTGAAAGGTGACAATGAAATGCAACCGTGCAGTAAAGTCTAGGTCACTGGGGACGTTAGCTTTTTAAAGTTATCTTAGGAACCTCTTAGTATTTAGGTTAGATGGTAGGAAGAATTCTCTCACTAGGAGGGTAGTAAAACACTGGAACAAGTTACCCAGATGGTAGAAACTTCATCCTTGCAGGTTTTCAGACTGAAGCTGGACAAAGCCTTGGCTGGGATGATCTAGCTGGGGCTGGTCCTGCTTTGAACAGGGGGTTGGACTAAATGACCTCCTGAGGTCCCTTCCAACCCTAACTTTCTATGCTTCTATATTCAGCTGTTTGGGGTGTTTTTTCCTTCCTAAATAAACCTGGGTGTTTAATGTTAATGTAAAATTTTAATGGCTGTTTAATTTCTTAGAAGTGTGCCTGCTTGCTAGGGTAAGATTAAAGTGATCGACCTTTGATGGTAACATTATCCATCTATAATCTTGTTTCTTAGAGAGATCTGAGCCAAGGATAATAGTAATTTCCTCTAATAATATGTCTTTGGGAGTGACTCTGTCCTTTAAGCCTGGAACAACAAGTGAGTGACAGGTATCGTGACTTTCAGATAATTAAGTGGTTTGAGTGCTCAGCAGCTGGATAGTTTTTAAGATAAATAATTATAGGCATCAGATCTTAATATGCAGCTTCTATAATAATTCCCCTATTAATAAAAGGGTCAGTTCAGTCACACACACCTCAAAAGCTCTAGTGGTAATCAGCACTTCCCTCTAAAGCTATGTCTACATCTGGTATATAGCAAGTAACTCCACTGAAGTCAGTGGGAGCTATATGTCAAATTTATACAAGCCAAAGAGCTGGCCATGTATTGTCAACCACTGCTTTCTATTGAAAAAAATTCAATAGATGAACTTTGCAACAGGCATTTCCACCCTACACACGAGAGCCAGGTTATCACAGGCATTAAACACCTTGGCTAAGTACAGACAGTCCAAAAGCCTGAGGCTGAGTTGATTTAGTCTTTGCTGGTTAGCCTAAGCTGCAAAGATTGAACCAATAAGCAAATAAGCAGGCAATCACTGTTGATTCAGAAAATGCAGCCACATGCCTGTAGTGGCTCAAGCCAGGGAGCACTAGAGTGCGGCTCTCTGGCATGTAGCCAGCATGGGCTGTGTGTTCGCTTCCTCTTCCTGCTGTCCCCAAGGTCACTGGGATTTGCAGTCCACAATCACAGCAACAGAACTCTGCAGGGTTGCTCATAGTTTCATAGTTGGAAGAGTTGGAAGGGACCCGAGCAGATCATCAAGTCCAACCCCCTGCCATGGGCAGGAAAGAGTTCTGGGGTCAAATGACCCTGGCAAGGTGTCTATCTAGCCTCCTTTCTTCACTTCCTCTTCCTGCTTCCAGATTTGTAGTGCGCACACACAGCCAGCACTAAGTAATCAGGGCAGGGCAGGGCAGGGGAGCTCTGTACTCAGGGGAAGGCGAGTTTAACGCCCCTCCCTGGGCCCAGACCCCAGCCGGGGTTTGCCTGGAGTGGCCAGTGAGCCAGCCCTTACTGCTCCAGCTAGGAGCGGAGGGGAGGGACCAGCCCTGCTCTCTGTAGCAGACAGCACAGCCCAGCCCAGGGCTGCAAAGCATGCTGGGATGCTGGGAGACTCTGCTTTAATTTGTACCAGGAAGGGGTCTGGGACAGAAGTTTCCTAAACCAATTTGACCTACATCAGTTAAGTCTAATACTACATTCAGCCAGTTTTATCTTAAACCATTTTCAGCCATTTTGAAACTTGTTTATGTGCGCTGAACTTCTGTTCTGTTACAGGTTTAAACTAGTTTCTGATCACTTAAACCAGTTTGTGTGTAATTTCTGTCCCTAGCCCTTCTTACTGCCCTCAGCTGAGGGTTGTATGTGATCGGTACTTCCAAACCATCATGAGAAGAAAGACTAAACCAAATTCTTATGGAGATCACTTAACCCCTTCTTCTCTGCTGTTTCACTGAAGGCTGAAACAGATGGTCATTTGCTGGTCATATACCTATATAAGCATTTTTCAAAGTACTGTGCAACCCCTCGATGTTTCCACCTTTGCAGCAGTTCATGTCTGAGACAGTTTCTTTTCCAAAAGACTCTAGCACTAACATGCGGTATAGAAGAGACACTGATGACTGGCAGTCATTCCTGGAGTATTTTAGAGCTTCACCAGCCTGGTCATCTCTCCTCACATTTTTTTCAGTCTATATATGTGAAAGAGATGGAGTTTTGTACTCATCTGTACCTGAAACTAGACTTCTCATACTGATCCTTAATTATGCTTTCAGACATGGGATACTTTGTTTACTTTGCAAGTGTATGCTGCTATATAAAAGTTATTAAAAATCCACATAAAATGCCTAAATCAAATTCCACCACTTTTATCACTGTATACAAACTTCCACCCATATATTAACATCATCATCATCATTGGTTGCACAAATCCCTGCACTATCTTGCAACAACTAGATGACAGCTCGGTTTGAACAGCGGTAAATACAAAGTACCACAAGTTTATTCCACATCACAAAAGCCCTTCTAGGAAACACTTCTGCATTTGTACGGCGCCCAGCACAGCAATTCAAACCACAATTCAGGCCTTTCGGCAGCACCATAATACAAACACTTCCTACTATAATTGTAAAGAGAACACAGGCTGCTAATGTGGAAACACAGCATAGGAACATCCCTGCTCTACAGTATGCTGGATGTTTAGCACCTCTACTTGCTGTGCTTTAAAATTTCTTTTGACTTTTGCTTATCACAAGGTAAGTATGGCACTGAAAGGGCAAAAAAAAAAAAATCCCATTTCCAACAGAGCTGATATAAGACAAACTCTTAACCAACCCAAGAGCTTTTCCTGTGGTTGCTGGAACATTACCATGTTTTTATTGCCTGCACTTTTCTCCATATCCCATTGATGTCATTCATTTTATTAATGACTGCCTATCTTTGGGACTGCTGAAATGTGCCACTTGTACACCTCTTGTTCAGAAATTGCTACAGCTGGAGAAGGGCACCCATGTCAACTGTGAAAAGCGTGCCTAAAATAACTGCCTGTTCTCTGCTTCAGTAATATGGAATAAGCCAGGTGTGATGTGCAATTCTGCAAAGTCATCTCATCTGACCCTAGGGCTTCAAGATCAACTGTAACTCTCCATTCTTGCAGGAAGTCATCAAACATATCTCTAAACTCTTGGTTAGGGAGTCTTGGTTAGAGAAACGAACGCAACTTGAAAGCACGCTGGAGTTTTTTGTGGGGGGAGGTTTAACTAGTTTTCATAGAAAGTACAGTAGGTCATGGGAATGGGCCAAAAAGTAGATGTTGCAGTCCTAAAAACAAAACCTAAGAGCATTTGCAAAATTAAAGGCTTGGTGACATAACTGAGACTTCTGAAAGGCTTAACCTTTTTGTGAAGATGAAGAGAGTTAGTTTCTTTCAGTTGCAAGATGCATTTGGTAGGAAAAAAATGGAGGTGTTTTGGAGGTTTTATGCAGCTTTACTGCTGAGCGGTCAGGAGGGAGCTGAAGTATATACACACTTGTATACAGATGGATCTAGCTAGCCACAGAAATCTGATACTGGTGTGGGAAGGCACTGTATTGACAGTTAATTGGTCTATGAGCCCAGCCTTTCAAATCTACCTTTAAAAAAGTAGTTCCATCCAAGTCAGACATGTCGCTTCCCAAAGAGCTACTTGCATCACTGAGCATGTTTGGAAAGTGCCTTCCATTATGATCAATCGCATGGCAACAGCTGGACTTTCCAGAGATTCTCCTTATGTTTTTATCTGATATCAAAGCTCCTTGAAGCCAAGGCAAAGGAGCTCACCACCTACAAAATTAGACCCTCATGGGCACAGGATTTAATGCAAAGTTTACACTGTGAAGCTTTCAGCAGACTGAACACATGCAACTCTCTCCAGAGGGCAGTAATCCCTCTTCTCTTTTTAAAAGAGTAACCCATCTCAAAAGAAAAAGGACCAAAGTTCACATGTAAACCCTAAAATGCAGTAGAATAATTAAAAACGTAACAAAGCAGGTTTCACGTGTGCTTGTAAACCCATTTTCAAAAGCTAAAGAATAGTTTAAAAGCATACATGGTATTTTGGTGACTATAATGACGTGCAATTAGTGGCCATCGGGGAACCTTTAAGTCAGGGGTAGGCAAAATGCAGCCCTCAAGCCAGATGCAGCCTGCCAGGCCATTCTATCCAGCCTGTGGGGCCCCTAAAAAATTTAAAAAATTAATATTTATCTGCCCCGACTGCCTGCCTCGACAGCTTGCCAAAACTCAGTAAGCCGCCCTCTGCCCAAAATAATTGCCTGTCCCTGCTCTAAGTACATGGGTTGATCTACCATTTCCATTCTCCTGTTGAAAAAAAAAGTCAGTGGAGCATAACTGTGTTCCTCCTAGGCCCTGGTACACTACTCTCTGATGCCAGCACCCCATCTAATCCCACCCCATCTAACAGCAATTGGTTTAAGATCCAGCTCCAGCTGCTTTATCCAGTGGTTTTCCCTCCAGCACCACTTCCAGACAAAGTCAAAGCCTGTTTTAGGTGCCATTAAAAAAAAGAAGCAAGCCAGAGGAGCCAGATGAGAGTAAAGTGTGGTATCTGGCCCTAAGTAACTCTCCTGCGAATTTTTCAGTAGGAACTAAACTGTGCAGGAAGTTCTGCTTTTGGATTAGCAAACACAGTCAAACATGAACCTCAAAGCATCAGGGGAATACTTGAGCCTCCGTCAGGCAGTATCTTTGTATGTATTTGCACAGCACCTGGACCACATCATAGCAGTACGGTCTCAACCTAGCATAGATTATAAGCTGCTTGGGACAAGGGCTATCATTTACCTAGCTTAGCATTATATATTGCCAAACACCCTTCTACTCTCTGGACACCAATAGCAATTGCAAAATTTCACAGAACCTGTCTGATGCTCTTTTTTTTTCCCCCCCCGTAAGGAGCAGACGAAGGGGAGTATAACTCTGCTGGAGGTAGGTTTTTGTTTCAGTTCTTTTTTGATAATGGTTTAGTGGTACGTGGGGAGTACAAGATTGTTTTATGGAGGAAACAGGGAGATTCTGGGATATTTTCGAAAGATGGTCCAGTGAGCCCAAAGTGGCTTCTGCAGTGTGCAGGTTGAATAATACTGCAGAAACAACAACCAAGCCCCCCACCAACAGCATACACCCAGCTGGACAACACAGGATCCAAAATATTACAGTCCATAGTGATAGAAAAACTTGCTTGCAAAAGTCCAAGTACGTCTGAGCCCCCGTTTGCTCAGAAAACGGTAAGCGGGTCCAGCACTTCAGCACAAGCATGCTGGTTCTATCAATTCTTTTATGGTAAGTATTTTGGGGCTATGCTGTTGTTTTTAAACAAATAGCACAGCTACCTTGCCTGACAGCCTTCATCATTGTCAGATTCTTAAAGATTAATTAAAGCTCAGCAGTCAGCTCATGTAATCCAGAGATTGGGTGGAGGATAACACAGAGAGCAGCAATGCCCTGCAGGGTTATGCCGGATCATTTACTGAACTAAAGGTGTTTCAGAGGTAGCTGTTGCTTTGTTTCTGTCAATCAGGCTGAAGAGCATTAAGACTGGGAGTCTGCAAGGCATGCAAGCTTCTAGTTAGCAAATTGGGGATTTCAGAACTGCAGCGTGCAGGACCTACGTGCCTTAGAAAGCAGGAGGGGGAAGGAAGCAGCTTGTAAGCACATGCATGTGTATTAAGGGTTTGGTCTTCGCAGTTGCTAGCCAGCACATTTCTTCTGTCAAGAGTGACCTGAAGATGAACACAGTCCAACTCTCCTACACTGTGCACAGACTAGGAAGGGCAGAGGAGGGCAGGGCACTGAGACTAACCATACCCGGTACTTAATTAGACTTGTGCCTCCACACCATTTCCTTCTACATTTGCTCAGACGCCCAGCAACCTTGCATCCTGCTCTGTGCTGTGCAAGGTCTTAACAAATTTGCTATTCATCCTGACAGCAGCCTACAGTAAGTGGCACCGAAAACACTCACCAACACATGGAGCCCCAGTGGAAGCGGCCCTGGACGCTGGATTTCTAACACAGGAAAAACTAACATTGGCATAATCCTTCTAGACCAAGGAGCAACCTATAAACCTATAGGTCGGAGTTCACCTATAAAGACTGAAAATTCACTGCTCACCCCAAAGACACTTGCTCACAATTTAGAAAAAAGCTTTTCTGAAGCCCAAATATTCCCATATCCGTTGTTTATGCAGGAGCTAGCCCACCTGCTCCTGCCCTAAATACTAATGGCATCTGCTCCACAAAGAAGCCTTCCCTGTTTAGAAGCAAACAGCTTTTTTTCTCCTTTTATAACACAACAGCTCCACATGCAAGGTGTTAATACAGATTCTCTTCCCCCAAGCTGGTATGCCATTAGCATGCCTGAAAGCAGTGGGAGGGGAAAGGGATGGTAGTGGTTGTATTGCAAGCCTGCCAGAAAAAGAGGAAGGAGGAGAAACCATTCATATTGCACTCCCAGCAGGAGCTGAGGAGCCAGTTCTGGCCTCTTTATTTGACACGTCCACACACTCATTGACAAGTCTGCACCCCAGTGTTTCATGCTATGCCCAATTTTTATGCAGTCTTTCTAAACAGAGACCCATTAACTCAAGTGGGAGTCTGCCACTTTGGGATTCAATGGAGGAGAGGCCTTGCATCCCTGTATCAGCCTGGTGATGATTACCATGCAATGAGACGTGGAGTGTTTAATCGGTACCAAATCTTGGTCGGGATTTGCAGGCTAAGGCTCTCTGATAACCTGTAGTTTAATCCTGTCCTATTCATTTCAGTAGCCTCCTCCTGAAATATTCACCATACTTTCTAATTTAACTACTAGCAAGTCTTTTGTTATTTATTGGCATAGTACCTAGTATCACAAAACCCTGATGGGCTCCCTCCATCACAGTTGCAGTAAATAATCGTGAACTGGAAGCTTTACAAAAACTAATACAAGTGAAAATGATAGTTTGTTACTGTAGGCATCTTTAGGCACTACTGTGATATTTAAGAAAGCACCAGTGATCTTAATGGAAAGCACAGCATTATTAATCCTTTCAGGGTACATCCTTCAAAAATATTTAATTCACGCTACATTACTTAAATGCATATTAGATTAGCCATAAGTCACCATTATGGATGGGCATATCCCAAAGGACAACCTGTATGGGCAAACGGTAGATAGAAAGAGGAGTAGGGCGCCCAAAATTGAATTTCAAAGACGTCTGCAAGTAGGAATCGAAGGCTTTTGGAATCAGCCCAAACCTTTGGGAGGCCTTAGCAGGAAACAGGACAAAGCTGCACTCCCTTCTCAATCGTGGCATCGAACATGACAACGAGAAATGGTCACTCAAATTACAACAGAAACGTGAGCAAAGGAAACAGCCTGTCAGTACAGTAGCCCCTAACGCCACGTACGCCTGTGACCACTGTGGCAGGACCGGCGAGTCTAACATGGGTCTTTGCAGCCGCAAGAGAAAAATGCGCCACCAGTCAGCACAACAGCTGCAATATCCACCAGCACTTGCTTATGAACAGATGCCATAAAAAGTCACTGTTCCACTATCACTTCTATGCTATTGCCACACTGCCTAGCCTTAAACATCTTGTTGGGCCTAATCAATCTGAAGAGTTTTAATTAGTTTACTTTTAATATATAAAATCAGCTCCCCTTGGACCACACAAGTCTTCCCAGCTTCCTGCATTTTAGTCTTCGTTAAATGATTGGCAGAGTTTAGCATAGGAAACCTGGCAGTCGGCCAGAAAACGTGGCACGCTGAATAAGGGACATTCTCTTTTGATTCTTATAGTTCTGATGAGCTTTTGTTAGGAAATCAATCGCCTTAATCTTTGGAAAGTAGGTGCACTGGAGTTTCTGCCAATTTAGGGGGAGTTTTTTCAAATTTCTCTTTGTATACACCTTGAAGAAGAACAGTATCAAGGACTCTGACATTCTTTAGAGAAATATTAGACTGCTTTCATCTTTAACAAAGCTCTCCTTTGAAGGCTCAGTGTTTGGAATTACAATTGATTTTAAGAGCAGCTAATTGGGGCTGTAAACATGAAAAAAGAATCGCCAATACAGGGTTTACTTCAGGTATTTTGGGATTAAGGATCCATGCTTCTAAAGACCGGATACGGAAAGAAACCCGTACAGCTCTCTTGTTTGTTGTGTGTTGAACACAACATATATTCTGCATTACAGAGCCCCAAGGAGGAGTCTGCTGTTCACATGACATTTGAAAGAAACAGGTATATTAAAAAGAAAATAATCAGTGATAAGTGGGCACACACCTTCTACAAGGGATCGTGTTAGACAGTCCCTGTTCCACAGACTCAGTGTTAAATCAACTTCAGCATTCAACTGCTTGCACCAAAGCACACATTTTTCATAGCTGCTAGGGGCTGGAAGGGACCTTACCCCCCTGCACATGGGCAGGAAAGATTGGTGGGGTCAGTGACCCCAGCAAGGTGGACGTCAAGATGCTAGTTGAAGATTGCCAGGGTGGGTGACTGTACCACCTATGGGGGGGCGGGGGGGGTCTGTTCCAAACCCTCGGCACTCGACTTACAAAGAAGTGGTTTCTAATTTCCAGTCTGAAGCGATCTTCAATCAGTTTGTGTCCATTCAAATACACTTGGAAGAATGCATACGTGAACTTCATGAGTGAGAGCAAGGAAAGGAGGCATATGCACATGGCAGAGCCCTGCACTGCAGTGTCAGGGGTCCTTTACAGGCAGTGTCTGGAATCCTGAAGGAAACTGCAGGCGATTCCCGGTGCAGCGGGATTTATTCTTTGCCCCTGGATACAAGAGAACATAGGTGAGCTCTCTACACAGACTGGTACTGGGCTGAACGGGTACAAAGACCCTTCAGGCAGGCAAGACTAGGAAAGAAGTCTTGTGCTGATATTTGTTTTGACCATCAGTGTCACCGTAAAGGCAGCCAGCCCCCAGGAACGGAGCAAGTTGTGCGTCTCTACAGCCTGATCGACTGTACTTTGCAGAAGGCAAGATAGGGTGGCACCTTAGATTAACTTGTTCAGAGTGGCGTGAACAGTTAGCCAAGAAAGTGGTTTGCTCACAGGGTGCCATTAGTAATTTACTTGAGAGCAGTTCTGGAAGACTAGGCGTTGAACCTGCTCACCAGGTAGAGCTGAAGGGTTTGCTATTCCTAGGCTTGACCCGCCTTCTTCACTCTTATCAAGGATAGCTTGGGACTTTTTTTTTTTAAATAAGAGTTTCACAGAACAAGCAGACACAATCTCCCCATCATAAGCACTGTCACAAGGCGACAAACAGAGGATTGGGCATAAGAAGAGTAGAAGAACAAAATGTTAGTGGCTAGATCACAAAATTACATAGGAGATGCTTAATTCTATTAACTTAATTTGAGAGGTGGGGAGGGGGGACAGCTCCTCTCAACATTTAAGCTTTTCCTTTCTCTAAAGAGGCCTGGCAGGACTGAGTATCTGAAGGGATTGGAGCAAGCTGCCCTGGCAAGCAATGTTTAAGAGCAGAGGATGTTTATGACCCAAAATATCCACCACAGTCCTTACCTGTCTGTGGCCCTTATACACTAAAGGCTTCACTTCTGCAAGAAGTGAGGTGGAAAGCCAGTAACATCGCTTAAGATCAGTTGAGAGCAAGCAGCATTTGAGTAATTAATTTTCACATCAACAAGACTTACCTCTCTTCAGATCTGAGGAGGGTTCCTCTATCCTTCTGAAACAGCTCACAGCTTCAAGGTGCTCTAATCAGGGGTTGGAATTGCAATCCTTAGATACTTCATGCTTTGGGTTTAATAGAAGGGATCCACATAATCAGACCAGCAAACTATTTACAAATATAAGATAGCTGCTTTGCAGATACCCATTCAGTTAAAAAGTGCAGAACATTGATCGGATATTAGTAGAGTGAATTAATCCACAAACTAGTAATTTTGCAAAAGTCCTCCTAAACCTGTGTGTGTTAAACCAGTCCACAAACGATCGCTGGCTAGTCTGAAAAGGTTACATGCTGTCAGCCAAAATTCATCATTTTACAATCCCATAATTAGCCATATTTTTCATGGTATTTATTTCTCTGCTATCGTGCAGTAACATTTAGAAAGAGTGGCAGCTTTGTTTTTCAATGTTTTCCTCCAACACACTGTAATAGAAATGTATGTCGTGCTGAGAAAGCAGACTTGTTTTTCAAAGGACTGGGGGAGGATGTCTACAACTTCAGATTACAAGGTTAATGTGCTCAACAGAAAAACCTGGTGTGTGAACCTAGCATTAGAGGCCAGACTGATTAGTGTGCTGTCCTTACGCTGGGGTGCACAATGCTGCAAAGCTGTATAACCTGCAGGTCCTTGCACAGCGCACAGTAAAATGTACAAAGTCATTGTAAAAAAAGCTACAGATAGCATAAGGTGCAAGGCATGGCCCTGTACCCCATCCTGGTGTAAGAAGCAGTAGTTGTGTAAAAGCACCTTGGAGCTAAGCAGTGGAGCACAGAGGTCGAGCTACAGGCACTAGTATCCGGTGTCAGTTATGTTAGTCTTGTGTAGGAGCTCTTGCTGCTCTAATGAGAACACTACCACAATAGTTAAACCTTAATCCCCTCTGCCCATGCTTCTCTGCATGCAAATTATGAGATAAGTCAGCGTGGAATGAGAATAGGTATCTTTGAGGTGTCCGGATTTAAATGCAATCTCCACCGCTTTGCTGAGGCCCTTGGCTTTGCATTTTCCCCTTCAAACGTACCTTCCTTAGCCATCATCTCGTGTAAAGAAAGTCTGGCAAGGAAGACCCAGAGGAACTCCTGCCTTGCGGGTTCTTTTCAGCTGTTCCAGAAGGGTATCACTTACCTCCTGCTCCTCCCGTCCTCAGAGATCTGCAGGCCAGACATGTCCAAGTGGAGGCCTCAGTCTTCTGTACCAGCTCGCAAGCCTCGCTGTCCATCCACCCCTCTATTCCTAACCCAGTGCAGATTTAATATCCTCTGGTTTCAGCTTCTCCAAAATGCCTATTTCATGGGCAGCTCTTCAGAACCCAAAATACTTCTACATATTGAAAGCAGGGTTCAACTTTATACAGGACAGGGCTCTAACACTGACAACAACTTTTTTACACTGTGTATTTTTTACACTGACAAAAAATAAGTCCAGACACAAGCAGCTAACCTCTTGAGATGTATGGTATGGTGTCAACTTAAGTCAGTCACCCGGATGGATCTTCATTCATCCAGGGCACGTCTACAGGAGATGCTGCATCACCACAGCAATGAGCTAGGTCACCATAGCTCATTGGTGCAGCGACGTAGCATCAGCAAGCATTAACTGTGAAGTCGACACTCCTGCGCAGTAGCATGGGAAAAAACCCTGTACAGCATCGGGACTGCACAGTAGCACCAGTTACTGCTCAGTCATTTAGTACTAGCTTAAGCAGTTGCTCAAGCTTGAGCAAGTACTAAATGACCGTGCAGTGACAATGGGGCAACGCACCACATGTGTAGATGTGCACCCACAGCAGAACAATCAGCAGTTGTCATTTCCCCTTCCCTTCCTCCCCTCCTCAAAACCACCTTTTACAGGCAATCGATACAGCATAACCAAATTCCCAAACACCCCGGCACATAATAAGACCTACAGCACAGGGAACGCTTGTACTTCGTCTGTTCAACGTTGGTACCATCCTGACTGGAGCCTGTAGGCCACCATGAACTCGCTTTATGCAGGTCCTGTATGTGCAAATTCGCTCTCATGCCATGACCCTTTTTATACCAAAAATTTGTTATCCTCAAGGTAAATTCACTCTTATGCGATCAGTGTGGTGGAAACCTGCAATCAGCTGCTTTGTGTGGTGCATCGTGGGAGTGATGTGCACCAAAATATAGTCCCGTGTGGATCTGTTCTCCTCGATCCTTGCTTGCGACACGTGTCTCTGTGGTTGCCGTCCTCATTATGGCTTCCAACCCCTCTCTGCTGCTGGTGAGCACCAAAACGGTCTCGTACAAGTGGTAGAAATGGGTCTGGGGGTCCGTACAGTCGAGGTCTTGAATGTGTCCCTATTTGTTACATTGTAAAGTGGGTTCCTCTCATGAGAATTCGAGTTTTGCTCCATTTTCCAGGGACACGTGTACAGCATAAAGTGAGGGAAACCTCTATAGTACCCATAATAAGGACACAGCTCAGCTGTAGACTTGGGTCCTACAGGGAGGATGCTGTTAAGGAATCATGTTCAGAGCAGATGGGGCAAAATGGTAAGGTACCTCCTACAAATCCCTACGTGTTCATACGGATCTCAGCTGGAAGGCATGCTAAAAAGACCAAATCCCATCAGCTTATTATTTGCACCACTGTACCACCTGGAGGTGCCAAGTCACATGCTGTGGCCCACTGCATTTGGCTTTGCAAGAACACCACATGAAAGAATTATCTCCCTGCCCAAAAGCTTACAGTTGTAGTAGTAAAAAACAAAGCTTCAGCCCTACAAGAAGCAAGCAGGAGACACAAAGCCCCTTGAGTCCAAATATGTATTGTGGTAGGTAATGTGTCCCTGTCAACGTATCCGTACAAATGCACATGCAAAAGTGATCAAATTTGATTATATGAGACAGGCATTGTTGGTTTTGTTATTAAACAGCTTACTGATACTGCTCTCATTTCCTAAGCAAACAATCAAAAAACAAAGGCATATGCTTATGGTATCGCACAGTATGTCTTACAATGTCAGTTTTTGTCTGAAGGGCTCCCAGTGCTCATTTTTAAACTTATTTTGCTCTTCTTCAGCTTTTACATTAATTTAGGATCTGGCTGTACAGTGTGGTCACACTGCCCCCTGCTGGTTATTTAGAAGATCAGCAGGTAACCCAATTTTCTAAATGGGCTTTTAAATAATAAAGGAAAATGCTATCTAAAGTCTAACACAGTAGTTTGTTTTTTTCTTCTGGCCATTAGTCAAAGGAAGTTTGTCTTCAGGAACTGAAATTTCACAGCAGCAACAAAATAAGTTTCTTCACACTTTGCAACTGCTGCCTGTGTTAAATCTTCACCTTGCCTGTTCTGCTGTTTAATTCTTTTAAAGCATAGTGATTTATTTGCCTTAATAAGCTAATTACTTGCCGGTTGCAACATGGGAACAGGTGGAGTGCCAGAGGAAGAACGAAGAAGTCTTCCAATTACTCACGCAGCAGGAACAGGCTAGGAACCCACCCTGCACGTTTCACGCCCGTCACACCCACGAGATGCAACTTTGCAAAGAAAAGGATCTGACCCAATGAGTGAAAAGATAATCAGTCTCCACCATCTGTTTGGTGCTGGGTTTCCTCAGGAAAAAAACTAATCAACAGCTCATTCTGTACAAAGGGAGTGAACAAAGCTCAAATTCACCACAATCTCAATGATTCAGCTTTATTAATGAGAGTAATGGTCAGCTCAAACTCCCCGTCTTTGACTACTCCTAAAAATTCTCTGTCCCTAAAATATCTCTCCTATTTCCCTTATGTCTGGTTGGGGTAAAAAGCTTCCTGCCTCATATGAGGCAGAACCCACTTAACCATTTCAAACACAATCAACTTTCACTACCAAGGGAGCTAGTTAGACCAACAGTTCCGCTTGTTGCGATTGTTTTATTTGCCAGCTACATATATGGAATTGATGAAACAGATGAATGGGGCTCCCACAATGCCATTTCCACAGTGAATTTTCTACTACAAGCATGGCAAAAATGACATTGAGTATATTAGGGATCCAAGAAAGTAAAATTGAAGGAGTAAAAGCCTAATTAAACACTGAAAACACAGAAGTGGAAATCACCTTGACTCTAACGAGAAATATTCGACTGAAGTTTGCATGCAACAAAGTCTTTTGCACAGTTCTGTGCCGGAGTAGAAGCCTGTCCTCTCAACTGAAGATGGATTTAAAATGAAACGGATGGATCCAGTATGTGAAATTGAAGCTCTGGCACAACGTGCAATGCAGAGAATGGAACAAGACAATGTGACACAGGAGCCTATCTTTAAGCAGACTTCACTTGCTCCCAGGCATAAAATTGAAGTTACTTACTTTTAAGTTAAACACATAGAAACGGCTTCAGCATATTCACCCTCACAGGTGCAGATGACATGGTGGTAACTTCTTATAGTCCTTTCCCTCACATTCAGAAGTGTACTGAGTGTGGTGCGTCCTGCTGACGCTGTTCCTTCCAACACCTCCTCTGACTCCCAGTTCTATTAGGATTCTCCAGTAGCTCATTAAGTCTTATTACTAAATAATCTATATCCTTCAGAGGGGAGATCTTCTAACTTCAGTTGGTTTCAGGTGGGAGAGCTATTTGTATAGTGAACTAGGTGATGCAACCACTCTGTCTGCTGAATCCAAAGCCTCAAAAACAGTGTTTTACCATAGGCAAAGAGCTCTCTCATCAAGGCTTGTTTCCTTTGTGTTTCAGGGAGCACGTTGGCAAAAATTAAACCTTTTCCCTTTGAATGATACTGATAACAAGACATCACTACCTGGCACTTTGCTCCCCAACTCCCAACGATGCAAACAGAAACATCCTTTTATTGATCAACTACATCCTCCCCTCTATGCTAGAAGCAGTGGATGCGATTATCTGGATATTTTGGGCTGCCACTGCCACCACTGAGAATCAAAGGTAGGGTACACGCAAAAGAATTAAAAATTGTTGTAAAGTGATATAATTTGTCAGCTAATTTTTTGGATGGAGAACCTAAGGTGTGGGGAGCCAGCGGGAGGATCTTTTCAACATGACCACTAGGAGTTTCGTGGTCGTCAACCATTCTCTCAGGTTTGAGGAATTCAGAAGCAGCCTTAAGACAAAAGGAAGACATAGAGACCAACACTTGATCTAAGAAAACTGAAAAACAAGTTCTGACTTTAATGCCTGTTGTTCCATTGGAGTTGCAGGCTCTTTTTATTTGAACAGAATAACAGAAGCTCCGTGAAAGCAGGAGAGGTTGGGGATGCCTGTAGCAACTTCTCCAACACCTTCCCTTTCTTTGACATTGTCATTTTCTACCCTTCAACATTTTTATGGATTAGTTGCTGTCACCAACCCCAACCTACCAAATAATTCCCCTAATAAATGTAATCTGCACTGTAAACAAGTACCTCAAAAACCTCAGTACTTCTGGGCACCTGATTTGAAATTCATATCCTATTGGACTCCATAAATGGGTAATAAAATACATTTCAGCATTGTTTACAGAATTGTTACAAAGTTTAGCTGATTAGGTCTGGGTTTGGTTTCATCTATAATAAATAAAACCATGAGCACTCTGCGATGAGGATAACATGACCTTGGTATTTTCATTTTAATAAAGATAGGAAATTGTCAAGATAAGTGATTTTCAATGTTAATAATTTAACAAGGCAATAGACCTTGTAATTAAAAATAAGTTTAAGGAGGCTGCTAAGTGATTTTGATAATGATTCAAGGACCAATTATAAAAGAGATCTCACTCTCCCTTTCCTAATTAAATATATTGGGAACAGTGGAAAGGGGAAGAGCAGATATTAATGATTTTTATTATACTGTGGGCATTTCTATGTTATATTCATGCCAGAAAAAAGTTTGACAGAAAACATATAATGGGCTCCTAAAAAAATGGTTGATTTTAAAAGAAAAAATATTGAAACTGCTGTTGGAACTTTTGCGGCTTTATAGTAGCCCCCAGGGGAAATTATACTATGAAAGTGGTCACAATATATTCTAACCTTCAAGATGATCCCTCACACACATACCTCATGGGACTCGTAAATCCAAGATACATCAGCTTTACATCATGATTTCACTCTCATTCTCAGTACAAACAATGACCTTAATACAGGTCAGAATCTGACCCTTCAGCTCTAAGTCAAACTCTGTGCTGAGGTTGTTGACGGCTATCTGTCTAGATGCTAATAATGCAAAGGAATCTTTTGAAGATGAAGGTATTCACCATATGTGAAAGTCTGACTCACCTGTACCTCAGAACATATAAAAACTGAGGCTGAAAACTTGTAACAGGGCACAGAACAGATGCCCCTCAAGCCACAAGACCCAATCTAAAAAGTAATTGGGAACAGACTATGTAACCCTGTAATCATTATATTTGGAGTGGTATCTTCAGGAATTGTTCTGCCAAGCTGCTTTGGAGCAAATTCCTTTTCTCAGCGCAACAACTAAACTACCAGCTATACCTGCAAGGCCATGTATTCATCCTATGACCCATAATTCAGGCTCCCACCAAAGGTTCGCTAAGGCGGGGAAGGAGCTCACCTCTCTCCAGCAAAAGCAGAAGAACACCCCCTGGTGTGGAGCAGCAAGACTTCCCCCCACCCCCCCAAATCTGGGCTCCTCTCAAATTTATATCAATTTATTATACTGACCGCACACCCAGGGTAGGTACAGACAGTCAAAAAGCTCAAGGCTGAATTGATTCGGTCTTTGCAGGTTAGTCTAAGCCGCACCAATTACATTGAAACAGAAGTGAACGTTTACCTTCGATTTGGAAAATGCAGCCACATGCCTGCAGTGGCTCAGGCCAGGCACTAGGGGGTGCTCACTGGCTGGGTGTTCACTTCCTCTTCCTGTTGAGCCCAAGGTCTCTGAGATTTGCAGTCCAGATTCACAGTAGTAGGACTCTGCAGGGTTTCTCATCACTTCCTCTTCCTGCTTCCAGGTACCTCCAGGCTTTGCAGTCCATGGTTGCAGCCAGCAGTAAGTTTGAGTGAGGGAAGGGGTACTTAGCCCCCTCCCTGGCCCCAGACCCCAGCTGGGGTTTGCCAGGGGTGAGAGGTACTCTCCCCCTGTAGACTAAGCTGTATCCCCTTCTGGGCTTGCCTGCCCACCCCCCTCTCCGCCTCTTATCAGAAAGCCCTCACTGCTGCAGCTAGGGAACAGAGGGCAAGGCCAGCATTAATCTGTGGAGCAGACAGCATAGCCCAGCCCAGCCCAGCCCAGGGCTACAAAGCATGCTGGGGGACTGTGATTTAACTTGAACCAAGAAGGGGTCTGTGACAAGTTTCATAAACCAGTTTGACCCAAATCAGTTAAGTCAGATACTACATTCAACTAGGTTTATCTTGAACCAGTTTCACTTTGAAACTGATTTATGCACACTGAGCTTCTGTTCTGTTACAGGTTTAAACCAGTTTCTGATCGCTTAAATATGTTTGTGTGTAACTTCTCTCCCTAGCCCCGGGGACCAGGGATATATTACATGGTTCTACAAAAGGGAAAACCTATGCACCAAGATATGGTGCCCAACTTGAAGTGAGGAAAGAAGACTGGGAAACTACAAGCCAATCAGTTTGACCTTAATCCCTGGCAAAATTTTGGAAAAAACTATCAAAGAAACCATTCTTGACAGGCTAACAGAAGGCAACATTCTGAGGGACAGCCAGCACAGGTTTGTTGCGGGTAGGTCTTGCTTGACCATTCTCATTGCCTTCTATGACCAGGTGACATATCACCTGGACAAAAGGGAAGAGGTTGATGTCATATACTTGGACTTTAAAAAAGCCTTTGACCTGGTGTCCCATGATATCCTCATGGAAAAATTGGGCAACTGCTTGCTCGACTACTCCACAGTCCGATGGCTGGGGAACTGGCTCCAAGGTCGGACCTAGAGAGTAGTAGTTGATGGAACCAAATCAACATGGCATTTGGTGACTAGTGGCATCCCCCAAGGCTCCGTTCTTGGACCTGTACTCTGTAATGAATTCATAAACAATCCGGACACTGGTGTGAAAAGCAGACTGGCCAAGTTTGCTGAGGACACCAAACTTTGGGGAAGTCCACACTTGAGGATAGGCTGGTGATCCAGGCTGCCCTCGATAGGCTTGCAGTAGGCAGATGAAAACCTGATGACATACAATTCAGAGAAATGCAAGGTGCTCCACCTTAGGAATAAAAACCTGCACCACACTTACAGGCTTGGCAATGCTACACTCGCTAGCACCATGACCAAAAGAGACTTGGGGGCCATGACTGACCGTAAGATGAATGATCCACCAATGCAATACCACAGCTGGCAAACAGAACTCTGGCTTGCATCTACCTATGCATCTCAAGCAAGACCCAGAATGTTATCCTCCTGCTGCACTCAGCCTTGGTGAGACCACAGCTGGAGTACTGCTGCATCTACCTATGCATCTCAAGCAAGACCCAGAATGTTATCCTCCTGCTGCACTCAGCCTTGGTGAGACCACAGCTGGAGTACTGCATCCAATTCTGGGCTCCACAATTTAGGAAAGATGTGAAGAAGCTTGAAAGTCCAGAGGTCTACACGCATGATCAGAGGACAAGAAAACAGGCCTCACGAAGAGAGGCTGCGAGCTATGGGACTCTTCAGCCTGGAGAAGCACAGGCTCAGGGGTGACCTGGTGGCAGCCTATAAGTTCATTAGGGGTGTGCATCAGGATCTGGTGAAACACCTGTTCACCAGACCACCCCAAGGGATAACAAGGTCCAACAGTCACAAACTCCTGCAAGACCATTTTAGGTTGGACATAAAGAAAGACTTCTTTACTGTCCAAGCCCCCAAGGTCCAAAACAGGCTGCCCCCAGAGGTGGTGCAAGAACCTACTGTGGGCACTTCCAAGAAACATTTGGACATTTATCTTGCTGGGATCCTTTGACCCTGGCTGACTTCCTGCCCCTTGGGCTGGGGGCTGGACTTGATGATCTTACAAGGTCCTTTCCAGCCCCAATGTCTTTGAAATCTATGAAGTTATTCAAGGCCAATTTTTCAGATTCCCATGGGTAGAAATTGATGCCTGAATTCCTGGGTGTTTAGTCCTTCAACACTTGTAATAGGAAAAACTGAGTATCAGACCCTAGGTGCCTCAGGTTGGACACAATCATAAAAAAAATTAGGGTTGGAAAGGACCTCAGGAGATCTAGTCCAACCCCCTGCTCAAAGCAGGGCCATCCCCAACTAGATCATTCCAGCAAAACGCCAAAGATGGAGATTCTACCACCTCTCTAGGAAACCTGTTCAAGTGCTTCACTAGCCTCCTACTGAAAGAGTTTTTTTCCTAATATCTAACCTAAACTTCCCTTGCTCCAACTTGAGACAATTGCTCCTTGTTCTGTCATCTGCCACCACTGAGAGAGTCTAGCTCCTCTTGGAACCACCATTCAGGTAGTAAAAGGCTGATATCAAATCCTCCCTGAGTTTTCTGTTCTGCAGACTAAACAAGATGTACCTTGTTTTGTCTGGCATCACCTACAACTTTCTCCAATTCATGCAGGAAGTCTGCTGCAAGTTTGAAAAATGAATTAACATTTATCGATTCCCAGGGTAGTACTTTAACCAGAAAAACATGCTTCCTCCCCAAAGTCTGTCTCTAATAATTTTAGCACTGCTTTAGTTTATTTAAAGCATTGTTAAATTTTTCATCTCATGCTGCAAATGAATTTCTCCTAACTCAACTCACCCCACTCAGATAAAACCTTCTTTCCACACTGTATACAGCTGAGCAGCAGCCAAGGACAGTTGACTTAGCTGAATAATATGCACCAGTACTAGATGAAAATTAAACTATAAATATTTTAAAATACCTCATTTCCTATATCAGTAAAGTGAAATGTATCATTTGTTTAAACTTTACTATTAATTATTTCTTTCCTCGTTTCACAAAATCAAACCACTCATGAGAAGCTACATAAATAGAGCTTCAACTTTCATGTTGAAAAAACTCTTCAGGAATATTTTATTCCTTCTATCAGAGCATTGATGAAAGCCATAATTCAATTTCATAGGAGAAAGTTTCTTTTCTTCAGGGGAAGAATTTATCAAGGCATTTCTTGTTGGCAAGACCTGACATAAATTTGCTTTTTTCTTCTCCCTTTTCCTCTTAGTACTTTATGAATTTTTGATTGCCTGTTACTCATTTCTCACTAGCAAATTCAATTAAAGAAAAACAACATTCACTTCTGGTTACTTCATTGACAAATGGCTCCTTTTTTACACAACAGATGATTTACATGCTGTATTCTATCGCTAATAAAGGGTTGGATTCAATAAAACCTTTTCTTCTTTTATTAGAGCTGTTAGGTAACAGACTACCAGGTCCTCAACTTAATGGGAAAACACCATGTAGGCCTGTTGTTACCAAAAGAAAGCAACATTCTTGGCAATATCGCAAGTGACACAGCAAATGCCTTAGGGAAAAAAAGTCCATTTCAAAATCTTTGTTCTACGCACAGGGGGTTTGGTTTGGTTTTTTGGGGGAGGGGGGAAAGGGTTGTGTGCATTTTTTAAAGGATCAAGAGAAGAGAAGCACTGCAACAGGTATTACAGCAGGTAGGGTTACTACGAGGTCATAATAAGCACCACTCAGACAGCTTTTTCTTTTATTCAGTAACATAACTACCAGGTGGAATACTTCTGTTATCCGATTGCACTGGGGACTTCTTGGAAGTGTATGGGAGGACCTTTTCATCATGAGGCCCATTACCTCCATGTTCACTGCTTCAGACACAAATGGACACATTTGCTAGCTTTGATGCTGCAGAGAACTCTGTATTCTGGGGCCAATATTTTTGGCTGAGAGCTGAGTGTGTGATGGCGGTCTACTGATTGGGGATTTTCATGGCAGCTATACTATATAATTATTATTTGATTTAGTTCCTGTAAACACACCCACAATATCTGGAAGAGAAAACAGGGAAAGCCTCCTGCTATTCTTCAGCCATGGCCTGACCTTGCATTTGCAAGTCTCCCTCTTGAGGTAGCACGTTACAGCTTTTTTCAAACTAATTTTTCAAACCTCAAGTATGTAAAATACATTAGAATTCTGAAAATGAATCAGTCTCTTTAGAGAACGCCTAAAATGAAACCCAATGGTATATACTGTTTAAAGAACTTCAAAGATTACAAATGCAGGTTAATTTAAGAACATGCAAACAAGAATCCCTTAAGTACCATATGCAAAGAGGCTTATTACATTTTTAAATATTTGCATAAACAGTTAAAACAAGATGAAAATTATATCTAACCCAGAGGATACGTCTCTGCTCTCTATTAGCAAGTCTTAAAACATTCCATAAACCACACAGATAACAGGAATAGGTTGCCCACTTCTATTTTGAGCAACAACCATAAAATCCTGGGAGAAGGACTGAAGGATAACATTCTTGCTGCGTCTAATGTACAAAAAAATCTTCTTTAACCTATGGTGGAATGAGGTATTAGGAGAATCTGAGAGGTAGACAGACAAAAATGGAAAACCAGAACTACCTGAGGAAGGATCTTAAAGCAAAGCCTAAGGATGACCTTCCTATTATGAAAGCTGGGCCAGGATCTCTTCCCATCTCATATCTAGACGCAATTGCCAAATGAAAGTTTGTTTTCCACAGGCTCGGAGTGGCTAGATTTAGAATGAAGTTGATACTGGGAAGGGACTGCTGCTGAGACACCCAGGAAGAAAAATTGCTTCCACTTAGTTTTGCAAGTCATTTTGGTAGAGATTTTTTTTTTGGGGGGGGGGGGGTTCTAAATTAAAAAAATATGATCAAATTATGTAGGTTCTGAACTCTCTCAAAAAATATATTTTTTAAATAAAATCAAAGGACATCTTAAATTAAATTAATTTTTAAAATTAAAAGTAATTTAAGCCAAAAACTCTTTAATGAAAAACAAGTAAGAATTTGACATTTACATTTTTTCTACTTAACAATCCTACAAATTCATTTATAAACACGTATTTACATAATGCTTCCATGCTGTTGAAATTGCCTTTTTCACAAGAAAAACAAGTCTGAAACAGATTCCAGCGAGCCTTACATCTTTAATTCAGCAGCAGTGAGGCGAGTGTAGATTTGAATCCTCCAACAAACCAAAAGCATTTTTATACTCGCCTCCCTTACCTTTCCCACAACCCTCACTGGGTCCCTACCATGTGATGATTAAAGTAATAGAGTGGAGTCACCTAGGGACAGACATTCAAAAAGCCTGTGCCTGCATTGATTCAGTCGTTGCAGGTTAATCTAACCTGGCTAAGTTAACCTAGTTTGTAACCATACAGACATCCCCTCAGGACTGAAAAAAATGAAGGCACATGCCTGCAGTGGCTCAGGCTAGAAGGTGGAGGGGGGGGGTGTGCTACAGTAGCCCTCCCTCCCTTCCACAGTGCTGAACTGAGGGGGGTGCGGCCAGGCCTGGGCAGGATGCTGATGTCCCTCCCCACACCCCAAGCAGCCCAGCAGGGAATTGATAAGAGAATGTTTATCACCCCTAACTCACTGTTTATCAGCTCATTAAGAAAACAACAGAGGGACATTACCAGCTACCTGCTGATTCTGCCTTTGCCCCATCTGCCACAGCACAGACCGTAGCCAGCATGTGGTCTGCTAGCTAATGCTGTGTCTGTCTAAGGCAGAGGGGACAGCAGAATCCCTGCTTGGCAGGGAGTGGGGAGGGGGTAGGCAGGCAGATGCCTGCAATCTGTGCTGGAGCCCCAGACAGGGAGCAGAGGGGAGGGGCCAGCCATGCTGTGGAACAGAGAGCCCTGTCCAGCCCAGAGAGCATCCTGAGATGCTGGAGGAGTCTGGTTTATCTTAAACCAGCAAGGGGTCTGGGACAGACATTATATAAACTGGTTTGACTCAAATCAGTTAAGTCTGATACTACATTCAACCAGGTTTATCTCAAACTGGTTTCAGCCATTTTGAAACTGGTTTATGTGCACTGAATGTCTGTTCTGTTACAAGTGTAAACCAGTTTCTAATCACTTAAACCAGTTTGTGTGTAATGTCGGTCCCTAGCCCAGAAAGAAGCAACTCTAAAGCCGGAAGGCATAGCCAGCCTAAATCTGACCTGCTCAGCAATTGCTTTAGGTAGCCAGAAGCATGGATTTTACTAGCAGAAACAATTTGGGTCTTGCCTTCCTGTTTTTCTTTGAGATCAGCAGTGCTCAACATTTTTCTTTTTAAAAAAAAGGAAAAAGGAGAGAAAAAAAACACACAAGTGGGCCAAACTTTAAAATCAGAAGCAGGCTAATGTTCAGGAGGCAGGACAGGAGGATGCAGCCACACCACCTTTGGCTGTGCAGCACATGCAGAGCGAGCTCTCTGTTCACCAGCACATCAGCCTGGCTCCTGCTGCATTTCTGCAGGCACAGTGAGCTCTCTGAGCACCAGCTTACCAGCGTGATTTCTGGCCACACCTACCACTTCCAGGCAGCTCTAAAGCCTAGGGAGTGATCATTGCTACTGTTCTCAGTATTTTGCAGCTTTACAATAACCCACCTGACTCAGTCTAATTGGTTATTCTTTCTTAAGCATACCCAGAAAAAGTTAGCCTGGTGCTACAGTGCAGTTGACATCCATGCTGCACAGGGAACAAATTATGGAAGTATAGAAGGCTTGAGTATCCTTCATAGGACTACTCTGAGAGGAATGGAAATAGGTGCTGAAAAGAATGAAGACTTGTTCCATAGTAAGAAGCAGCTCCTGCAATATTAAATAGTTGTAAGACAATTTTTTAATTGTTATGAGTTAGTTCATTGATTATTAAAACATAGTACAAGCTTTGTAAGGAGAGTTTCCCTCCTAAATCTTATCCATCAGGACATTTTGCCTTGTAAAACAACCCAAGGCGGAGAACTGAATTTCCGCAGCTTACATATGGAAAGCAAGTACAATTACACCAATATGCAGTATTAATTTGTATACAACATATACAAAAACCACACAAAAATGGTGAAAAGGCTTTTACTTTTTTGCAGTTTAAATTTTGTTTTCCTATAAGCCTTGCTACCTACCCTATGTACCATTTAACAGAGGCTCAAATAGTATATGGGACTTTGTGGAAATCCTCAAGTCACAGGGAATTTATCCATAATGATAAGGTTAGCAGGAATGTGAAAAGACTGTTTTCTATGTTTTGTTCATTCCCAAGCAAATTAATTCACCATTACAGTGAAAGAATGTGATTAAATACAAGCATATTTCAAATGATCAAATTATAATAAAACCACAAGCTTCTAGTCTTGTCATTTATTTTAAAAATCTTATTCAAAATATTAAATGATACAAGTCCAAGTAAGATAAAAATTACTGAGAAAACAGTTCAAATACCAGTATTTTTTGTGCTTTACTTTCTTGTGATTAAGAAGAAAGAAAGTATTTGACTGTAGGATTTAAAAGTTTAACTGCTTCACTCATTACATAATATCATGCCATCACAATTTTTCTCATGCTAACATCGGTAAAGTTTTGATAATTTTTCAAAACAATACATTAATGCTTGAATACCAAGTCATCCATTATGGTTCTGAGTCGCCATTATTTACACATTTATCAGTTCTAAAAATTAAAATCAAAATAATGTACAGATAGCAAAACTAGGAAATTGTATACTTTACAACTCATGGAAAAAAACATAAATAGTGAAAGTACAAAAGACAAGGTAAAAAAACCTAGCATCCTAATAATTTGCTGTACACTAAATCAAACGTTAATTGAATGTGTAACAATTAAAGCAAGGTGCAGTGCTCTCCATAAATTATGGCAGCTCCACATGCTTTTATTTTCTAGTCTGCTTTCCAGTTACCTGGGTCAAAATAACACCAAAATAAATTATTCTTACAGTCCCAGGGTCTCATATTTGCAATAAAAATTATGGTTTGTGAAGTAATGTCCTAAGCTGCTTTAAAATGTAAGGGAAAATGTGGACTAACAGTAAATCTATGTGTATTCATTTTATTAAAATTAAACTATGAGGCTTATTTTCAGTTTACTAGTTTTAGAAATTAAAAATAAAATATCTATAAATGTAATTAGAGAAAATCTTGGGCAATCAAGAAGTAATAATACCATCATACAAAACGGGAATTTCTAAAGAAATGTAAGCTTTACAGCTTCTAAAATAAAAAAAATATGCTTTGTACAGTTACTGTAAAATGCTTTACTGTAAGAAGCACCTGGAGAAGATATGAAGTTTGTCACATGAGCTAGTGTCTGGCATTGGTAAGAAAAATCTGAGTTAGCCAAAAAATATTTAGATAAAAGTTTGCGGCACTAAGCAACTTATGCATGAAAAAGTTATAATTTTTTAGACTGTGTAATATAATATACCAGGATTTATAAGCCATACAAGTGATTAGCAGAGAGACCATTAATTTGATTCAGCAATGCCAAACTCACTAATTTATTGGACCTAAAAAATTTTGTACCTTATTTTTGAATTAGCGCTATTAACACTGCTTCAGACAGAAAAGAAGATACACAACATAAAACTGAAAAAGGGCACTAGTTATTTAAATCTATTTTCTGTACATCTGATTTGAAACTTGACTTTTGACAAAGAAATAAATCCTTTGTCTTACAGGAGATTTAAATCTCAAAGCCATCCAGGTAAGAGAGCTGCTTATGGCAAATACCTGCACAATATTACATGAACAGGTAGGCAAAGTCAGCAAACCCAAAATTAATGTTTTTTTAAAAAATGTAATCATTGGTAATCTTCAGTGAAGGCATTGCTTCATTAACATTTTGATCTAAACGATGATATTCTACTGTTCTAGAACAAAGGCCATCACGCCATCTTCGACTCTGGACCAATAAAAAGATCTGAAAGAAAATGAAGCTAATTTAGAGAAGAATATAATGAAAACAAAACATTTTTGTCAGCTACCAAACAGCTGCATTTTAACCAGTCACCTGTGGTGCTACCCACCTTATTTTTGCTAGCACTGTGAATTTTAGCATACTGTACTTTCCATTTGCTATTCCAGCAAACTCAACCACTGACATCCTGGACTCTGTCCACACCAAGACTTTTCAGCTCCTCTTACAATCAAATACAAGTGCAGCTTCACAGATAGCAGAAACAGCAATGCATCAGCATTAACATATAGGTATTTAACATTAATGTCTGGGTTAGGTGACACGTTGATAAAAATACTTTAGTCTGATTTACACTGACACTTCACAATTGTAATTCCCACTGGAGCTACTGATTTTAGAAGAAAGGTGAGAGAAGTACTTAGAAATCTGTGTAGACAGATGCAATCCTAGAGACCCCCTGTTCCTACTCTCCAGTGATAGAAACAGGCAGTGGTGATAAGAGTTTGCAGCCCTGACAATTCAAACACTGGAAGTTTAGTCACAGACCTTGGAAGAAAGAATTACCCAAAAATTCGTAGACAGAAGACAAATAAGGCAAAATGTTTAGCAGCATATTTCAAAAGTAATGAAAGCCCTTCGGAAAAAAATGTTTTGTACTTTAGGCTTCTTTGGGATTATAAAGCACTACAGCAGAAATATTAGTTATAAGTTTCTTTCAGTCCCATCCAAACACAGGGCCAAATCTATTTTCCATGGAGATAAGGAGAAAGAGTGGAGAAATGAAACACAATCAAGCTTTTCAGGGCATTAATCAAAACAGTCTACAAATTTTAGTTCCAACTTCTCCAAGTCCTTTAACATTATCTGCAAATTCTGAAATAAGACAACACTAATAAAGCAACACCTGAGATCTATTTCTCCAGTCTACAGTCATTCTCCATTTAAAAATCACTGACATGCTTCATCACAGTTGCTAGAATTTCAAAGAATTCAACGTACTAACTTTAAAAGTTGTGGGAAAGGGTTAAATCCTAGGAATACCCAATTTAAATGGTCTTAAATTTCAAGTATCATCATAATTATCTCAAGAACACTCACTTAATTGAGGACTAAGTTTTCCTTAATGTAATGTTTATAATCCTGGACAGATTCAAATTTAGTACAATCACCTTCATGCAACTTTGCTTTGCTTGATATAATCACGTTCCATCAAAGATACTGCTGAACTGATTCATTACTGATGTTATCATTTAATTGATTTTTACAACCTAAACTGCCTGTAGTTTCAAATTCACTTTTCTTTATGCATATATAGAAACATATTAAGGATCAGTGTAACATCATTACCAAATGCTGCACAAATGTTTTTAGAAAAATTTTTTCTTTGCAGAACAAAATCAGTTTTTTCATCAAGAACTTTGAAATGTTAAAGCAAAAATATTTTGAAACAACAAGGTATACTGTCTCTTTTACCAACACACCTACCTTTCTCTTATTGTGATACGAGATATAAACAACAGCTACTACAAAGGCAACTATAACGAGGTGGAAAAAGAAATGGCTGTCTTCTTCTTCCAGTTCTGTTACAGAGGAGTCCTTTATCTTGTCTTCAAGGGATTTCACATCCTCATTATAAATGTTAATGGTATCAGAGTCGTCATCTTCTGGCAAGTCTATAAGGTCTGAATTGAATCTAGAATTGGATGTCATCTCATATGCATTATAGTCTTCACCATCATCAGGCTCAATAATTTCTTTTACCAATGGTGGAGAACTATTCAGTGTATCTTTGAAATCTGTTATAAGATCATCTTCATCAATTTTTGTATCTTCAGAAGCATCAACATCCATTTGCAAGATGGGACTAACAGTTGTAGAATGGGCAGTAGCAGATGTAGCTAAGTCTTCCTTCCCCACAGTTGGTTTAAGTGTGACAACAGAAAGATTTCTAAGAGTTCCTGAGGGCAACTCTTTATTTGGTATCGTTGTCACATTTTGTAGACTGGATGTTGGCATCTCAGATTTAGTAACTATTTCACTGGAAGTAACGTTTTTCTCAGACTGCTCCACGTCTTGTGCTGTACCTGGGGAAGGGGAAAGCCATTATACTCAACCTCTATATTTTTCTGTACAACACGTACACACCCACACACAGCCCAAGTAAGACTTTTGATGTATTTTAGAACAAAGAAATGCTACTGGGGTAGGCCCATCCGAGCACAAACACATTTTGGAGGGTAAAGCTGCCGTACCTAAATCCATACTGTAGAACTTAAAATGAAGAGGATTCCTGCTCCACTCATGTAAGTGTCAGAACATATACAGCACCACAAGCTATGCAACAAATATGATAAATTGTTTCAGGTAAGCGATATCTAAATTTTGTTTGCTAAGTTTTTTTACAGTGGTAAAAAATCTCATTAAAAATAAAAAATACTGTATTGATTTCAAAATGCCTGGACAGCTAACCATGTTTACTCATGCACTGCATGCCCCTTTCCACAAAAAAGCCCTCCAAAATTAGAGTACATATATTAAGCAAGGAAACTGATTTCCATGATAGAGTGGAGGCATGAGGATGTTAGAATGGGTGCTGGGCCCAAGCTGGGCTCCTGGGCACTCAGCTTCTGAAGCTTTAACTCTGTTACAACCTCTGCCAAATCGACAGCAGCTTTTGGATAAGCAGCCAAAAATAACATGGCAAGTTCAAACTGCCTTATCTTAATCAGTACGTATACCTGTTAGCAAAAGACAATAGATGCAAAACCCAGAAACTTAAAAAGCTTGCCTGAATATCAAACTGTTCTCTTTCCTTCTGAAATAGCATGAATTAGAACTACTGCTATTAGGCTCCTATACATGTGCAGGGAGGCTGCTCCCATGTGCTATAATTACAGGGCGTTGCAGCAGGCCTGATTAATCAAGTCTTCTGGAGCATGGTAATTACTGCACTCCAGCAGACTCCAGTGTCACGTGTATCAGTATCCCCACGCTGAAAAACAGCAGCGCTTTAAACTAAAGCTCACTCAACAAGATTTAGTTCAAAGCACCCCACTGCCATTTTTCAGTGCAGGCATGCTGATATATGTGACACTCTGGGTGCTTTTAATTAAAGTGCCCCTTCCTGCCTCCCAGAGCACATCTATAAATGTTCATTGTCATTAAACTTTGACTTACCTTGTTTCCAACTGACACATCATTAAAGGTGAAATGCAAAAAGTGTATTCACATAGGTGTCAGTTAGTAACCCACACAAATTAGAGGCGTTGCCTTGCCAAACTGTCCTGAAAGACACTTACAGTCTTTGAAGACCCCAAGGTTGACATCAATACTTAAAAACAAAACCTGGAAAGGCTCTTAGTGTTCCATTCCCACCTCACCTCCGGGCCAGGAAAGTTGCTACTCAAATTACAACTGCAATCTGAAATGTTATTCTTCAGGATCTCCAAGTCTGCTAAGTCCGGGGGTGGGAGGCATGCAATTGTATAAAGCTATGTGAAGTTCACAAAACCAGTAAGATACTTTTCTAAATCAAAAGAAGCAAAATGGACACTATTTGCCTTTACTCTTGGCCATTTTAAGTGTTATGCTTAAGCAACACAAGTAGGCAAGTTTGTGGATATATTAGCCTGTTTTCAAATTAACTAGCTACAGTGCAAATTATATAGTCCAGCTTGTCAATGTAAGCATTCTACATTTCTCCACTTGTAATCTCATATTATTATTGGGGATGAATGATGATGATGTTGTTCTTAGATCAGATAGGTAGAAGACAAGAAACAAGAAAAGACTGCCTATTCAACAATAAAACTGAAATTCACCCCACCCCGCTCATTCCTGCTTCCCTGCCTATTACATAGGAAAGCAATCCTGGTTGCCCATACCCCATGAAGCATCTACTAAACTCTGAATGCTACTTACTATAGGGGTGCACAATTATTTTGGCTGGAGGGGCAATTAACAAGTGTTGATGAGCTGTCAAGGGCCACACACAAAATCTTCCAGAAGCTATTTTAACAAATTATAGATAAAAAATTGATCGAATACTACAAATCAAACACCTACTATAACGTACTTCAATTTCCAAAAATAATTTGGCCTGATTTACACTGTATTTTAGTAGTGTATATACAGGCACTTGCATAATGGCTCAAAATAAAGTCTTACACTTGTATATTGTGAGTGGGAGAGTCAGGGGAGGGAAAATGTTGGGGGCTGTCTGTTCACTAGGTCCCAGGAACTGGCCAGGATTAGAAGGGGGCATGAGGTACGTGCAACAGAGCTCACCTGGGCAGTTCAGGTGCAATCTGTACCCCCTCCTCCCTCCCTGCCCCCCATCCAGCCATGACGCTTCACATGAGGCCAAGCCCAGCCCGCTCTCAACTGGGAGAGTTAGCAACACATCCCTGCCTGTGCAACCTGGACAGCCCCAATGCTCAGCTTCTTGCTGGAGCTGCTCCCAGTGCACCTGCAGCCTCCTGGGTACTGCTCAACTGCCCCTGCCTCCAGAGGCTCCGTCTCCTGACCTTGCTGCACCACTTCAGGCTGGGGTGGAGAAACCACAGCCAGGCAGCTCCTGCCTCAGTGCACAGAGCTCCATCTCTAGCACCCAAACACCTTCCACCTACTCTGCCTGCCCGCAGACAGCTACTCATTGCACCGGGCAGGCAGAGTGGGTAGAAGATGGTTGGGAGCTGAAGCTGAGCCTTGTGCTGGGCAGGAGCCATCCAGCTGGTGTGTCTGTGTTCGTCCATCCATTTCTGGGTATGGCGCCTGGCATGGCTTCCCTACACTGCCTGAAACAGCACAGCAGAGGCAGGAGGAGGAGGAGAAGCGGCTAGAGGGAGGGGAAACCAAGCAGTGCCTAGGCAGCTACAGCTGCACTGGGAAGAGCCCCACCAGGAAGCTGTGTGCACTGGTTGGGGTTCTCAACAGGTACGGGCAGGAGCACAGCGCAGGCTGCTCCGGGCAGCCACAGACAGGGCTCAGCCCCAAGAAGAGCACTATGGGGGCACCTGCAGGCCAGATGTAATCATTTGGTGGGCCATATTTTGCCCATGCCTGACTTGTGAATTTAGTAAAAACCAAACAAACAAAAAGAAAGTCTTTTACTAATCTTTTTTCCTGCCATTCATAGAAGAAAATACTAATCTTTATTAGTAGCTTTCAAGCAAGGAAAAACGTCCCTTGATTCACTTCAAAATGATTGGTTCTACTGAGCTTCCAGCTCCCCCATCAATATTATTGGTGCAAAAATAAGGAAAAATGTGATTTTGAGAATCCTCTCTTATATCCTTTATGTCCCACAATCAAGAGATATATTTTTCTCCACTCTCCTAAGTGATTAGGGATATCAAGCAAGCTATGATTCAGATGGGTGTGTAGATGCTTTTCTCAGAATGATATCTTAAAATGTGGAATTTGTGTATGCCGACTGCAGATATCTATGGCATAACACTTGGAAACAAATATCAAGTTATGCCTCCTAGGCTCACTATTGAGAACAAATTTAAAGCAGCAAGGGGTTTTGATGATGCTATCTTTTATTTGACCAGCTGTAGAAGTGAGCGAGATGGTAAACAAGCTTTTGAGTAGGCAAACCCAAAAACCTGTCGACCATCTCACACAAGTCTACAGTTGATTCAGTGAAAGATATGACCAAAAAATTCTTTCTTCTCATGTATTTCCTGGACCATCACTGCTACAATACCACTGTAACCTTACAACAACAAAAAATCCAAAGATGTTATAGAGCAGCAGGCTATGCAGTATGTCCAGCCTTTCCCTTCACATCAAACTCTGTTGCCGAGATTCGTAACAGGGTAGACAAACTACGTAAGTGTTCTTGGCTGCTATGCTGAACACGTTTTTGGGGGGTTTTTTAACTGGCTTTATTTTCTCTTCCTTTTTGTTGCCTTTGACCCCGGTGTCAGGCTAATTAGGGGAGGGTACTTAAATATAATCTCAAACTAGAAAGTAAAGAGCAAATTTACTGAGTCTCTTTAAAAGAATCAATGGTCAGATGAAACTCTGTAAGGAAATAAGTAAATAAAAAATTTAAATACCAAAAGAAGAGCTGAGCCAAACGGAGGCCTTATAGCCTGTAATTTGCAACTATCCAACCTCCAGACTTCCAAAAGGGAAGAAAAACACAATGTTAAGACTGTCAGAACAAGAAGTGGGGCCATATTTTCACTGTTTGCCAACAGACCTAAAGATACACAAGGTTAACAAACATTTTAAAGGTAATTTAAAATTGACAGGAACAACCAACCAAAACCCCAAATTGATTTCCCTGCCCTTCCAAAACTGGTATATTTAAACTGAATAGTCAGTTCTCCATTAAGAATCCCGAAGTCCCAGGAAGATATGGTAAGCAACCACTGAATTTGTGGTAACTATACTTTTTACCTCCCTCCCACTCTCCCAACCTGCTCAGTCATAAAAAAAAAAAATGAAACTGCTACAGGAAAAAAATTTTGCTTTGTATGTTCCATGACTGTGGGTTAAAATTATTTCGTGTGATACATACTGACTGACAAAGTTACAGGAGAAAGGCAACATAATCAGACATCTAAGTATAAAGGAAACCAGTACAAGAATTACATTTCCAGATGGAATCTAATAACTTTTTCTCTTTCAGTTTGACTTTCAGCTATTTTATTATTCCATAATCATCTTTCATTAGTACCTGAAACAGGTTTACAAGGTAATATTAAAACCACACAGCATGTCATCTAACAAAGTAACATATTCCACTACAGTTATTCATGGCATATTTTTCCCCATTACTGATTATATTATTCAAGGTAAAAATACATGCCATAAGGTTGACTGACTTATAAAGAGCTACTTTCTATTCCACATGACTTTGTTAAAACCCTTTTTAAAGGCTGCCACATCAAACTGATTTAAATTTATCACCACTGAATTTCTAGCAAACTATTATGACAAAACCCTGTCAAAATCCCTCGGTATGTTACAGTGATAACTTTTTGATGTTACAAAGAAGTGACACTGCAAACTTGCCACGTGTCCATAAAAAAATCAACTACAGGCAAATGTGTACAAAGCTCAACTGAGAATGCCACCTCTGCAGTCAGGCATCAAACATTCTTAAACCTAAATCAGGCACCTTGGCTTGGGATTCACATGTTAAGCAAGGCAGCGCCTAAGCTCACCAAAAAGAAATACAGAAAAGAGGGTGTCTTAAATACCAGCTCCCCCCAGACTTGGCACCTAACTCAGGGGGCTGTAAGTGGGAGCCTATGTGAGACTGAAAACTGCATAAAGACTTTATATACAGCTAACCATGTCATCCTTTTCTAAACTATAGCTGGAGAAAGAAGAGATAAGGCCACCGGCCTTTTGTATAAAAGTCTAGTGGTTACAGCTCTTTCCCTAATTGGATTATAGGTCCTACTTCATCTGTTACTGATGACAGTAATTCAATCAAAATTGGGACTTTCTGGTAACCAATAATGATCAGTTTAATTAACAGGATCTTCCTGTTGGCTATTGCTTGGATTTCCCTCTTGATTTACACAATTACAAGAACACTTTGAAGATGCTGAGCTGAAGGGTATAAAAGAGGAACGCAGCAGCTAACAGGGTGCATTTCAAGAATAAAAATCACTCAGCTCAAGAACTATTACTGCACCCAGCAGATCTTCTGGCAAACAGATCCACACCATAAGCTGACAAGACCAAGGCTGCCTCTTAGCCTGTATTGATGAGATACTATCACTTTTACAGCTAAATATACTGGAATTTGCTTTTCTTTAAGGTCATTTAATAGTTTATAGCTGTAGTAAATAAAGCCTTTCTGTCATTTATTGAACAAGTTGTCATGTCAATCCTTTATGTACTAGTCCTGAATCCCATTTCATAACTCAACAGTGTTGAAGCAGTTTTGCAGAGAATTATACAAAAACAAGGTAGTGTTATATTTAGCAATCGCTAAACCAATTTATTTAGAGGGGAGACTACTGTTTCCTGCAAGGAAAGTCTTCAGAGTAGTGGGTCTAATCCTGAGGAAAAAAATGAAGATCATCCAACTACTCATTTTTGTGGCATGTTAACCTGCAGCTTCAAATATTAGGAAACTGCTTAAGAAATAATGCATATTTTACACATTCACTATGTACCCTAATATTAAAAAAAAATCCCAACAATCTGTCATGCTAAAATATATAGAAGCATATCTTTTAACACAGGGCCACTATTTAATAGTCTATTAAAAATACCGAAGGAGTTTCTTGGCATGCTGAAAAATTATGAAAGTTGGCACCTAATGTATCTAAGCACTTACAACCAGACACTTGTGTCAAATTACTTCCAAGGAGAATATTATACAAATGTTAGTGAATCAAAGTTATTCATGAAGCCATGTACACTTACAAAGGATTGTAATGGGCTACTACTTGTTTATACAGTACACTGTTCCAAAATGAAATATAGGCTTTACCAATCCCGGGAGAGAAAGAAAGATTATAGGGTCTTTCAGCTCCTAAAATAACAGAAATATTAACTTTTTTTTTTAGTTTAACATTGGTCTTATTCATTAGCTATGAGGGAACTATTTATTTAAACTACTATCTTTGCTTCTCTTGGTGGAGTTTTATAATTTTCAATTTTGTCTCCATTAAATTAAGACCAAAACAATGATTCATTGATCAAATTAAGACAGAAAAAAATGCTTAGTTGATGCTACCAAAACAAGTCCTCCTAGATCCCAAGCTACAATTCTGCAAGCAAGTCTATGAATATCTAACTTCTACTGGCTAGCAAGATACCAAGAAAGAGATTCTCAATATGGACAATCATTCCTTATACGAATACCTCAAAAAACAAAGATTATATTTAAAATGCATCAGCAAGGATGAAGCCTTATTAATATTAATCTTCTTCCTTAACATGTAGATCAAATAATCAATCCTATGTTTTACTCCACCATAAAAAGCTTATAATGATAAATTCAGACTAGTCCTACGACTTCATTACAGTGAGTGATGTAGACAGTCAGAAAAGTCAGTTGCCCTGATGAACTATGAAAAGAAAGCCTTATTATATAGCAGAATTTTTTTCTGTAAGACAAAAATGTGTTTAAAATGCACAATGTCACGTAAAGAATATGAAAATAGAGGCAACAGGATTTACTGTGTGATACATTTCTTTTCAGATTTATTTATATACCTTAAAAAAAAAAAAACTCTTCTGAACCTTTTTTTCAAGTAACATCTTCTTATTTCAAAGCATGATTTTCTCTCCATTTTTTTTTTTTTAAAAGAGGTGGGGATGAAAGGGTAGGCTATAACTCTTCAGTCTCTGTAGCAGAAGTTACAAGTAACAATAACAGGCAAAAAAAAAATGTAGACATAATTAAGCCAACACTGCTGCTGAAAGCAAACCATGTACCAGGATAACATGGGTTTGTTTTCTGAGCACAGAGAGATAATTCTAGACTACAGTCTCTAAAAGAGTTGCATACCACCAATAACATGCTGCATTTGACAATCTCTATTCACATACATAGTAATGAATATACATAATTTACTGGCAGCCTCTACGTGTGGATATGGTATTAAAAGTCAGAAGTAAAAACATTTCAGGATAGGAGTCATGTCTTTATACATATCTGCACAAAACACAAAGCAACACAGAATGAGGATCTAAATATAGAAGTGAATTCCATTACATTTTAATTAATTACTCCTGTACCACAAAAAAAAAAATCTCAAAAACAAATTTTCTATAAACTTGTCCTAATCTGCAACCTGGACACACACCCAAATAAAATGGGCTTATTTCACATGTGGAGGGAAAAAATCAGTAAAAGACTGCAAATATAAATCTTAAGGAAGCTAACTTTTTATGCTTAGCTTCCTTAAGATTTATAGCTGCAGTCAGTGGTCATGTGGTGAAAATTATGCAACCTCATCTGTCGTAATACACGTCTGAAATTCCTTTAAGTCATAGCTCAACTGGTGACAGTCAACCTTTCTGGCAGACATGCCACAAATTAGCCCTTGCACCCTCCCTGAGTGCCACTCCAGTGCCTCCTCTCCATCTGATTTATTGCTATACTCCCAACCCTGTGTTCCCTGCCTGATACCCTGCCCCATCTGCTGCTGTGCTACATCCCTCCCCTATCTACCATGGTCCACGGTACTTGTGACACCCCTGCTGCAGATCACCCACCCCTGAGCTAAACTGGAATGTAGGGGGGAACAGAACTCAGCCTTTTGGACAGCTAATATCATTCCTTCATGTGGTCATAAACCTGACATATATACTGAAAGCAAGTGCTTTACCAGCAGTTTTGTTGAATGGTTACTATTATACAATATCAGGTATTTAACTTTGATTAAGCTGAAACAATCCCACTATTCATGAAGCAATTCAGTAAACACAAGTCTTTGCAAGCCTGAACTGGTTAAATCAAGAAACAAAAAGTGGCATAAAATTCCTAATGAACACATGCATCTTTAGGCTCATATACAACAAAAATCAGGTTTTATATGAGTGTATGTGTAGGTTGTAGCCATGTTGGTCTAAGGACAAAGGCAGACAAGGTTCTGATGGTGAATCTGATCTATTTATTAGACCAACTTGAAAGTCAGCCTAATAAAAGTTAAAGTTGGTCTAATAAAAGATAGATTCACCAACAGAACCCTGTCTGCTTTTATAAAAGGAAACGTAACCAAGAAAACCCTGATTAAGTGTCGAGCCAGAAAACATCTTTTTTTTCTCCTTCTGTGCTAATACAGATCACTGAACTGATGCCCCAAAATATCACTCCTTATAACCCAAGATAGCCAACATTTCAGCCTAAGGCTTCCTTGAAAGATGGGTTTTTTTTTTTTGTAGAATTAAAGATTTCCCGACAAAGGTATAACCAAGTTCCAACTAGAAGAAAAAAATACTTTACCTACTTCAAAGCATACAAAAAACTAGAACTCCTGGTCCCAAAATGATAGACCAACTTTTATTAGACCAACTGGGAAATCACAAGAAAACTGTCCCTTTCTACAAGCTTTTGGGATCAAAGTCCCTTTGCCAGGCTCTGGGGAAAGTATAGATGGTATAAGATGGTAAAAAGTCCCTCTAGGTAGAAAATAAATTTCATTTTTCCACAGAGGGAGTTGAAGATGGGAGACTGTCCCTCTGGGTCCATGAGAGCATCTTACCTACTTCAACTAACTTGGTGATCTGAATGACCAAGGACTTTCTTAAGCAACAGCAACCTTGAATCATGGAGTTCCTGAACCCAAATGATGGGTTTAGCCCTCTCAGCTGTATCTGTACAAGCCAGTGCCACTCAACATTTTTTGTACCGGGACCTATTTGTAAACAGAGAAGACCTGCCCCAACACAGCACCCCTCGCTCCCCGCAAAGGTCGCCAGCACTGTTCTAATCTATTCATCGTGTGATGTAATGACATTCATCACTGTGTCAGGAAGGCAAATGCACACGACTATCACCTTCTAAAAACTCACTAGGACAACTGCATAAATCGGATTCAACATTTGATAACACTGCCGTGCTTCCCTCCTTGCCCGTCCCTTTCACGTGAGTCCTTCGTTCGGGTGCTCTATGGTTTTAGTCATTTTGGGGGCTTGCAAGTGTTTTTCTCCTTTCAAGGAGATCCCTTTTTTCAAGAGCACGGAAGTATTTTTCAAGTTGCCTTGCGACCCTTTCACAGAGTCGTGCGGCCCACCTCAGGGTTGAGAAATGCGGGTCTCGGCTACGGCTCAGGGAGGGCTTTGAGAAGGCCTCACAACAGGGCACGGGGGGAGAAGCAGAGAGGAGGCTGGGCGAGACCCCCTCCACCCCAAAGCCCTCAGCGATACCCCCGTCCTGCTGCCGGAGTGGGTCGAGCCCTCCCCGGGCCCCGCCCCGCACTCACTGTTGCCCGCGTGGGCGCAGGCCGGGCCGAGGAACAGCAGCAGCAGGGCCCAGGCCGGCGGCAGCACGTCCCTCAGAGCTCTCCCCTTCCAGGTGGCGGCCATCTTGGCGGGCTTGGCACACTGACGTGGCTGCGGCCCCGCCTCCCGCCCCGTTGCTGGGTGACGACGCTCCCCGGCGGCATGACGCAGTTCCCGCTGCTGGCGAAGCGGGGCGGGAGAGCGCGTGCGCAGAGGGAGGGGCTTGGCGCCCGCTGCCGGCGGACTGGGACATGCGCAGAGAGGAGCGGAGAACATGGGGAGTGCGTGTGCGCATGCGCGAGCACACACGTGAGCGCCTGCTGGCAGGGCTGGAGCGGCCGTTTGGCCCTACGCTCGTCAAACCGAGGTCCTGCCCGCGTCAATGAATCAAATTGCAAGGGCTCCTGGGGGACAGGACCTTGTATGGGACCCGCTGCCTGGTGGGGCTAGAGCCAGATTCATCCCCAGCAGGCAGCTGAGTTGCCCAAATCTTTGCCCCTCGCCTGGCTCCTGCCTGGTTGTGGGCGCCTAGCAGAGCACCAGAGGAGAAAGGAAGCCCTACAGGCAAAGCAACAGTCCCGTTGGCAGGATCCGGTGGAAAAAACGTCCGATCAGGTGAAAATCTCACCCCCTCCTGGCACAAAGACTTTTCAAAACAGAGCATTTTGTGTCACTTCTATCTGCACTGCCTGCTGCGTGGTTTCAGAGTGGGAGGGGGGGAACAATGACCACCTCCCCGGTCAGCGATCGGACACTGGGAGACCCACCTCCCCTTGGCAGTTGGCAGGAGAGACCCGCCCCTCATTGCCACCAGTCGCCCATGGCGGGGAAAGGGACCAGAGGGAGTTTGGTCAGAGGGGGTTGTAGCCCCTACTGGAACGTGGTTCACCCACCCCGTCTTCCAGCCCTGGCCGGGGAGCCCTTAGAACGAGCTCCCTCTGCTTTCCCCACCTCCCTTCTGAAAACGTTGCAGCATAGCAGGAAGCCGGGGCCATTGCTCAGGGAAACCAGCTGCAGGCTGGCAGTCTGCAGCTCGATCCCCTTCTCCCTTGGAGCCAACAGCAAACTTGTTTCTTCCAAGGGATCGTTGCAACTCAGAACGCTTCCTGCAAAGCGTTCTCAGTAACAGCAGGGAGCTGCACTTCTGTCCATGCCCGGGGTTTCCTCTTGTTCTGTCCCGGCCAATCAGAGAGGCAGTGGCAGCAGGGACAGACATACCTGAGCTAGTTTCAGTTTAGCTACTTGGTTAACAGCAACTACGACACTGCAAGCCAGACAGGAGCACAGGATGGTCACCCTTGTACCAAGGTCTCCAGGGCACAAGTCTCGCCTATGGTGACACGACTTGGTTGCTGTACAGCTACTCCTCGCTTAACGTTGTAGTTATATTCTTGAAAAATGCCACTTTAAGCAAAACGATGTTAAGCAAATCCAAGTAGTCACAGTAGTTACCTACTAGTAGGCGGCAGCCAAGCAACGGTATAACCGAACATTGCATGACTTTAAACGAGCATGTTCTCTAATAGATCAACGACGTAATATTGAAACATTAACCAGGACGATGTTAAGTGAGGAGTACCTGTATTAAGCTCAACGGTGGGTATGCATGGCTCACGCTTCCCAAACTGGCAAATTGCTCGTGCCTCCCAAAACGCGTGGCTCGTGCTTCCCTGTGTCTCACATTCCATTGTATGGCTCATATCACCATACGGAAGAAACAATATTATGTCCTTTGCCATCTACTGTGAATAATTTGTTATTTTGGAACCATGAGAAAGTCACAAGTTGGGAGAATACTGTCGTTTCCTTTCCAACCAAGAAGGATCCTTTCCCAGAAATGTAGGGTGGCATCTGAGGCTACTGAAAATGACAAATTATTTAGTTTTGAAGGCATGGCTCTTCCACTCCCTCAAGCCTGTTGCACTCTTTTTTGAAATTCTGCCTCAGGCCATATCACAACAGACTCCTGGTATGGGAGGATATGTTCATAAGGCAATCTCTTACTTACTTACATCAAGCCTGTACCAACTACAAGGCTTGTTTACATAGGAAACAATTATACTTATTTGTGTCAATGTTAGGAGGATTCTGTTGTTTCTCTGGAAAAACTTACTCCTGCTGCTAGGTTTTAATGGTTAAGTTTTTCCTTTCCTTATTTCTTTTAGTTGAAAATGCAGAGGTGTCACAGCACCTTACAAAACAGATAGTGCTCTGGAGACCAGCACAAATACTATTCGTACAAGTTTTTTCACAAAGGTTCAAGACGACATCCCCTTAGCATGCAAATAAATAACCACAAATAAAGGAAGCCTAAGTGTATTTGGTGAAGCTACAGTTTATCAGATTGTAGTTGGGGTTTTGGTTGTAGCTGTGTTGGTCCAAGGACATAGGCAGGAAAGGGGTTTTTTTGAGTAGGTGTGCTATCTCTTATTAGACCAACTAAGTAGTTGGAAAAAAACTTGCTAAGAACTTTTTTCCAGCTTCTCAGTTGGTCTAATAAAAGATATCACATCTACTCAAAGAACCTTGTCAGACTGTAGTTGACACTCATTCTCACAGTTACAGGTTTTGATTGTTGTCAATCAACAGGATAAGCTGATATTTGAGTTTGAGAGTTGTACGATTGTGCTATATTTGCGAAGAACCACAAGAAAAAAATTAAGTGAATTCTTAAAAATTCCTGTCTTAAGTAAAAGACTGAACTACAGGAATCTGTTAAATGAGTTGTTCTAGTTGACAAATCTCCTACACAATTTATTTGTCATTTTAAACAGAAATAAGTTAGGGTAAAAAATAACAGCAGCAGAAGGCGGCGATGCCTGTTTGTTTTTATACAAACCAAGGAATTGTTATGAAATGATTTCCACAATTAACATAAAGACCATGTAAAAGGTGATGTTTCAATATTTTATTGAAGTGGGTTTGGTTTTTTCATTTTGAGTAGTGTCAAGTACAGCACTTTGGGGTCTAGTTCCACACAAAATGGAAGACTCTAAAAATGTATCCATTAAATTGCTAAAAAAAGTGGTAATAAAACAAAAGTCCATTTCAAATGTAAAGTGATGCCACTATGTGCTTGCAGTTACAAAGACTCTTCCCTGCTTATGGCTCTGTCTTACAAGCTTTTCCATATTTAGTGCAAGGGAAAGGAATCACAACACAGGACAAGTATTATTGGCTGAGTTGCATCAAACCTTCTCCGTACTGAAATTATACATGGTAGACATTCTCAAGTACTCTGAAGACAACTGTAAGTGCAAGATAACTAAATAAAACTGAAACCATATATGAATTATTGATCTAAAGATATCCCTTTTTCAGACAAGTTTGCATACACTGTCCTGGATTGAAATTGAACATTTAGTCTCAGAAAACTGCTTCCTGAATTAAGATTTCACTGTCATGATCTGCAGTTTTCAAAGTCCTAGTTTCTATATCACACTAGTCTGCCTTTAGTTATCTAGACATTAAGGGTAAATCAGTACCTTCAAATCCCTTGTAATGTGTACTTGGCAGCTGTGATGGGCAACAGCGTTCCAAAAAAGCCTGGAATCAGGATCTTTAAAAAATGTTTTTTTCTCCACTTCTGAAAGAACACCACTTTAAAGCTTAGCTGTCTTTAACCAGGTTTAGCATGACTGATACATAGCAATACTTGCATCCCAGACATAAAACATTGAAAGGTACACTAAATTCTGAAGGTAGCTATGCTGTAAGGTGTTTTCAAATTAGTGATTGTGCAATTCTTTCTTATGCTTCAAATTCCAATCCTAGACCAAGTTTGTGACCACCTGCATTAACATTCTTCCCATCCAACAAAGCAGACAACGTGAGCTTGATTCCTAGGGAGAGAAGAGACCAAAACAGAGAGGGAAAGTAAATATGAAAACAAGTAGCACCGCTAAATTCTCCTGTCGTTACGTATGATGACTGGTCACGTACTCTACTGATTTCAGTGGGCCTACTTTTGGAGTAAAGTATAAAGTGAATGAGAATGGCAAAATAATCAAGACTTGGAGCTTATGGATGAAAAAGCACTAAATGTAAAACTATAAGAATTCATGTTCATCAGTTTAGTCTGACAGTAACTTCATTGTACTATACTAAATCCATGATCAGCATTATTACATTCTTGTTCCTGGGCCAGGGGAGTTTAGGTATGTCATGCTTTGAATCGAAAGAGACTTACAACAAAAGAGCTCCCAATTAATACAAATGCACTTGCTAATTGGGTTTTTATACATACAACTGCTTGTTTGACATACAGTTTATCTCTGATAATTATATTCCTGACCATATGCCTAAAGCATTTGGAAAAATAAGTCCCTAAGATAGTCAGTCCTCATGCTGACAAGTAGAACAACATTTATTTCTCCTGCATCTGGCAGACTTACCTGGCTTCAAAGTCTGAGTGTATCCTAAACCAATAAGACTGGAGTTGTTCACTTTAGCCTACAGAAGAAAGAAAGTATACCACTCAGTATTCTTGTATGTTTCTTCCATGTCTTTGATACTTAAAATATGAACAGTCTTTTACCTTTCCATGTTTATAACTTATTACAGTATATGGACCAAATTCTGCCACTACTTGTATCAGTAAAATCCTACTGAATATTTCCTATATAGACTGATGTTTTATCAACCAACTTTGAAAGTACTGTAATGAAACGAAAATACAAGAGAATCGTATCTTCTGCTTCATGTAACTGTTCTCCTATATGGCAGCTCAATGACACAACAACACTGCATTGCTTTTAACCAGACAGTCAGCAGTTTTCTCAGAATGCATTTTTGAGGCTGAGGAAAAGCAAAATTACAGAGAATGAATTAAATTCGCCCATGGTTTACATCAAGGTATTTGACCCAGTGACTCCAAAACAAGTTATAAATCAAGTTTGAAACTTTCTGTAATGCAGAGTGCAGATAAGTAATGCCTATAGTTAAATATCCATTAAAGAACTAATTTTCAGTTGTTATCACTGCACATGTATGACACTCACGGAGAAAGATGCATCTGGGTCAATCTGATATTTGGCTGCTATTCCAAAGCGAGTGTTGCTATTTCCAGCTGTCCAAGCAAGATTGACAGCAGTTTCCAATTTATCATTCACCTTCTGGTAAATGGAGCCTCCAAATTCTGTTCCATCATTTCTGTAACAAGCACAATAATGAAATGTTAAATTGCACAATGAAACGTTAAGGTTCTTCAACACAATCCATAAAGTTTTCACTTACAGCTGGTTTCATAACTCTGTAACAGCCACATAGAATTGAAACAATGGACTAGATTAATTATGAGAATTCATGCGTTACAGTTTTGTTTCAATAAACCATCCATAAAGCTAATCAGAAATTGGTTCATAGTTACGAGAATTTCCATTTTCTCCTCCTCAGTGGCTGGAATCCACAGAGCAAACACGGTCCACATGTGATACATTTTATCCATCTAAGCAATCCAAACCCTGTCCCCCTTGGGAGTCCATGCAACATTTTCCAATGCAATCCAAGGTTTATTATTATAGAAAAGTTAGATGGAAAACAATACTGATACCTATTGACAAGTTCAAGTAATAGCAGCAACTTTTAATAGTCAAATATATTGTTCTGGACAAGAACAGAAGTACTTTCTGTAGAACCGAAGCTCAGTAACACCCATGTAATTGCTAGTCATGAAAAGCAAGGAATCAAAAAGTACTGACAGCTGCTGAGACAAACAAATTATGTGCAAGGACCTCCTGAATTCGAGGCGGCTGCCTGCGGTTTTTGCAGGCAGAATGCGAGACCGGGCAGCCATTTGGAAGGTGAAGTGCAGAAGGTCCTCCCCATACCTCTGATTGGCTGAGGGACCCTGGTAGCCCCACCCCTCACTGCTGACTGGCTATGAGGACTTCCTGTCACACTGCCCCACCCTCATGGCTGATTGGCTGTCCATCATGCAGCCCCGCCCCCACCATTGATTGGAGACGGGCAAGGCCATGACAGGCAGCCCCTGCAGTCAATCAGTGGCAAGGGGCAAGGGTAACAGCCATCTTGCCAGCAACCCTTTGAGTAGAAAGACCCCCTTCTGGGAAGCCAGCATTTTAATAAGTTTTCTCTCTTTTTCATGGATTTTGCCGGCATTGCTGGATTTCATAAAATTGGCAAAATCACAATTTCAGGAGGTCCCTAATTATGTGCAACCCTCCCACACAGCTGTGTTTCTCCTGAAACACCAGGGGTTGAGCTGTGCTCACAGAAGCTAAAAAGTCATAGTTAGAGAAATTCTGCCTGGCCCTGCCTCAGACCAAGGTACCAGATTGCATGTTATTTAATATCATGACTCTTTATGTAATAATGATTAGCTCTTATATACTTGTCACCAGGTAAGTATCATTATCACCACTTTACAGATGGAGAAACTGAGGCAGAATGTGATGAAGTAACTTGTCCCAGGTCACTCAGCAAACTGTGACAGAATGGAGGTTTCCCAAGTCCCCAGCTGGCTGATCTAGCCACTAGGCAACTTTGTCTCTGAAAATGCTGAACCATCCAAGCATAATGTGCATGGGAATGATGGGAATTCCAGTTATAAGCTCAATCTTTCCTGCATCTTCTGGAGGATGTCAGGCCCTTAGTGCTAGTTAGATGCCAATTTTTTTTTTTTAACTGAGACGTTAAAATGAAATAGAAAGACACCTGATAGAGTGCCATCATATTACTGCTACAGAAGGCTGAGCCCATCAGAGCTGGTCGCATCAAAATTGGCCTAATACCTAAAGCTGAGAATATTAAACACACTGCTAATGCCAAATACATAATATTAATAATTCTTGAGGAGTATTGTCTAAGATAGAGGTTTGTGGGGATCCAAGAGGGAGCAGAGGGGGCTGAGATCTTTTAATACTTTTTAGCAATTCTTTCTTACTGTTACTTTCATTGGAAAAAAATTATAACATTTTATAGCAACAGGCTGCACCACAGTGTTTTGAACTGGTGGAGGGTACTGCGGGGAAAACCTTTGAGAGCACTTAATGGAACATCTAATAACTTTTGATGGCGTGGAAGGACCAGGCGTATTGTTTGGACAAGAGTTCTCTGTTCACACTTTTTCAATTTGGCAGTGCTTCAAAGGTACCCTCTGGCTTGTGAAGATTCAGTTGTTCTTTATAGGCTTGCTAAATCAGATCTCTGCAAAATGCAGGAAACAGAACAAAACTGCCTTTGAAGAGGCAACTGAGAGAGCAGAAAATCTGTTCAAGTCCCAAATGGAAACAGTTTGCAATAGCCCTGCTAACACATCCACTATCCCAATACAAAAGGGCGAAAAAAGAGAAACCACTTAAATTGAGAAAACTTCTCCAAAAAGGCAGAAGTATTACTTTTTATTAGAAAATAACTGAAGATGTTCATGACACTTAGTCCTCCCTTTTCATGCTGTTTTCATGCACAAATGACAAGTGTTTGTGTTACGAATTCTGATTTTGACATGTCTCAAGATTAGGTCCACAATCTCATCAAACTTTCATTCTCTCCCTCTTGAGTTTTATTTGATCGTTTCTGTTCTTGCTTACTGTCCGACAACTTTTTTATCTGGTGCCAAATCATTGCCCACTATTCTATTTCAGGTTGCATTACTCCAGAGCTTGCTTTTATTTTCCCTTGCATGGATCTTGCATGATTTTTATTGCTATTACAATCAAAATCTAATAACATTGAATGTTGGGCTCTCTCTCTTACTCGGGATCAGTTTGACTCCCAGAAGTGGGCAAGTGATAATGGTTCCCTCCATCTCTTGCTCCCTCAGCCGCAGCTGCCAAGCAAAACCTAGGCACATCAAAGATTCAGGCTTCTCCATTTCTGTTGGTTCCCAGTAAGGGAACAGTTAGTGCTAAATTGATTATCTCCCTCTTACTGACTTTGCCAACCTTTCCCCTTCATTACGAATTTAAAGAGCCACATACATTTGGCTGTCTACTTACTGATACTTACACATTAGTGTGAAGCTGGAATTCATCAGTCTTGTAGCCAACAGCAAAGTTGCTCTGAGTTACTCTGGACTTAGTCGTCTCAAAATTCATTTGGTAACCTGCCAGCCAGCCTTCATAGCCAACCACCACAGCTCCACGTATTGAAGGGCCAGCAATATCAAAATCCATATCGCAGCCCAGATTGATGTGTTCTCGTTTGTATCCTGTCTTAATTTTAGCACTTTTTTTCCTAAAGAAAAATCCCACAACATTATTTTATGATAAAACAACCACTCATAAGTAGCAACTGCTTTAATCCATTGTTAATTCAACCCAAAATAGCAGCGCTGAAGACAAACTACACATACCTGGAGATCCACGGGATATGTCACCTCCTTACAACTGTCTCACATTTTAGATGTGCAAAAACCTAATTCATTTGCAGTTAATTATAGCAACATGGAGCAATAAAATTGAAAGTGAGCATTCAGAATGCTGAGGCTTGTGTGCACCATCCTGCATTTCAAATGACAGTACATGAAAGGCAAAGCCTTTGAAACTTCTATTTGCAAACTCATTATGTATTGGGCCAGATTTGCAAATGGGGTAAATTAGCAGAGTTTCACTCATCAGCTTGAGTCTTGTCTCTCTATATGCTAAATAGATGGAAACTCTGTGAACAAAATTCACTGTTAAGCATAGGGGAACAGACAACTTTACTATATTATTTCATTAACTAAAGCCAAAATTCAGACAGGCATGAGAATATCTGCCTACCTTTACACAGACTGCAGTCAAAATTGTTCACACACTTAAAACCAAATAGATACTTCAGCATCTTTCTGTAGTAACTGTAATTCAAGGCAGGAAGTGTTACCCTTTCCCTCCCTCTCTTCTCCCAGAAATCTGATTTCATTCTTTGGTCTTTATAATAAAATAAAAGTCTTTGTCTGTCTGTCTGTGCATCTGTCTGTCTGTCTGTAACGTCTGACCAACTGTGCATACGCCACTGAGAGGGCGGGCGATGACTGGCTGCGTGGCCTGGACTCTGCAGGCCCAAGTTTGCACTGCTGCCAGGGAAGTTTGGCGGTGGAGAACACACCTAGCCATCCGCAGCGAGGCTTCCCCCCCACCTCCCTGCCTGAGGGCGAAGAGGGGGATAACAGTGGTGGTGCCCCATGCCGCCTGGCCCAGACACCCCCCAGGCAGGCAGGGGGAGGCAGTAGGCAGGGAGGGAGAGGAGCAGGGAGGGAGGCAGATGCAGGCCAGGTGGACCCGAAGTGGTGGGGGGAAGCGGGGGAACGGGAATCGGACCCAAAGTGGTGGCGGGGGGGGGGAAGGAGGAGAGCGAGGCCAGACCAAAGTGGTGGGGGAGGAAGGGGGAATAGGGCTGGACCCAAAGCGGCATGGGGGAAGGGAGGGGTGGAGTGGAGTCGGACCTGAAGTGGTGGGGGGAGAGGGGGTGGAGTGCAGTTGGACCCAAAGCGGTGGGGGAAGGGAACAGCGGAGTTGGACCTGAAGCAGGGGTACCGCAGGGCTGCATGAGAAGCAGCAGGGGGCAGAGGAAGCAGTGGGGTGCAGGGCCAGACACGGGGCTCCATCCCTACCTCCCCCCCCCCCGTCATTCTTGATGGGCAGTTTCCTAGTAACAATGATTATAATGCTTTTTGACGGAGTTCCTACCTTCCATGGAGATTACTGTTTGAACAAGTTATATACGTTTGGCAGTTCCTTTACAGTGATCTTCTGAGTTGATTCAAAATACAAAAAGTATTTTTTCATCCCAACTGATTTATACATTCTTTCATCAAGTTTTTCTTTGACCATACCTTGACCTTCAGTAATTTTCCCTTAAAATTACGGACAAACTACACATTAGTTTGTTTCTTAAAATTAGAAACATCTGAGAAACCAGGAAACAAAGCTTGCTTGGGCAAGTGACTGTTGGTTGCCTAACAAGTTTACACAACCCTTGTATTTAGCATAATAACTTTCCTTTCTTGCCATCTAATGAGAACAGACATTCTCTGTCATACATCTGATCTTTGTCTCCATGACTATTCTTTGTGTCTGTCTATTCTCTATGACTGAAATTATCACTGCAATCATCACCCAACATCCTAGTCTCCATCTTCTTCAGCTTCTATTAGCAGCAATGATTTCCACATAGCAATGAGAGTGCACCTCCTATTGATTAACCTGTGCTAACAGCCCTTGTTAGCTGACTCTTAATTCTTTTTCCTTGATTGTGCAGATTAAAACTCTCCTTGCCTTAACGTTAAAGTGACCAACCGTAAGGGAGAAAAATCTGAGACATTTCTGTATGCTCCACAGACCTCTGGAACTGCAAGTAACATACATTAATTCTGGTTCTGGTTATCATAGCTGCTCTATGCTACACTGCAGATGACCTAATTACTCTGAATCAGAAGCCATATAGCTTCAGACCAACCTTGCATCAGCAGAACACTTACAGTGCATATCTAGGACCAAATTCATGGACCAGTCCCATTCAGAATTATTTCAGGAAATCCAGGTTGGTTGGTCACTTTACTGAACATCCTCCAGTCTTATAGTAATTTATTTTATTATCCAGTTATACTGAGCTATTATAAATATTTCTACTTGCACGTTGCCATTCAACATATGCAAGTGAAAAAGTATTGCTGTTCCATTAGATTTACCACAGCAGAGGTCAGTAGAGTACTGCAATCAGGCAGCATAGCAACATTATACAAGTCGAAAGATTTCTTTAGCTTTCCATGAATTGGGATAGCTCTTTCTGAACCAATCTTTGGAAACAAATGGTCTATCATCCTACTTTCACAGCAACTGTTAATCCTGCATCTGACTGCTGCTTTGGAGAACCTACACACCATAGGTCATCACTCCGCAGCTCCATCTGTACAAAACAGCCACATTTTTCAACAGATTAAATAAAAATCTGAAGAAACCCAAGGAATTTGGACCACGTGCATCTGCCTATAAATCTACATTGTCAGTGCCAATCCCCACCATAGCCTAATTTAGGCACCAAATGCAGCTCAAGAAACGTACTGTTTCCATTCAGAAAGCCTCTATCCTTCATCACTCCTCAGTACAGTCACTATTACTTTTTTCTTTCATTGCATCCAAGAGAAATTATGCTGTGTCATTCTCCCACACTAGAGAGGTTACTGCAGAGAGGCTTGTACAAAGAGCGGGGCTCATATCACAATCTTAAAATAGGCCCTGGCTCATTGTGATCTTCCACGGTAAGTACTGTAGTGCCACAGTGAGCTGCCTTGAAAGCCAAACCTTCCCTATCTCCTGCAAATGTCATCTCAAGCACTCTTGTATCAGCTGTCCGCAGAGGGAGAAGTGTGCTCTCCAGCAGCGAGGTCCTACCTTGATAACGGCTTTAAAGACTAGATCGGGACCTAGCAGACAAAAGCCAAACACCAGATGCAGAGCTTTAACCTCCTTGCATCTTTTTCCAATAGAGTGGCTGGATGATGTGCTGGGTAGAGCCTTCAAGTGAATTTGGAAGCAGATACAGAGCAATAAGCAATAATGAGATGCAATAATCTAATCTTGAAGTGAGAAGAGCACTCCTTTACATTTTACTACTCCTATTTGTTTTTTAATTTTTGGGGAAGAGTCAGACCTGGAAGGAACTAAGAGATGACAATTCCAATTTGGCACAGAACACCAGTGGTAGTTGGCCAGTCCTAGTCAAGTACTACTTACATAACCCCAATTAACTAGAGGATGTCACCACATACTGTATCATAAAGGTTTGTAGGGTTATTAGTTTGTCCACAGCTTCCAAGATGAGGACTTTGCAATTCATTTAAAGAACTGGCTCTAACTAGCCACTCACTGGGTGCATCTACACATGAAATTAATGTGAAACAACAAACCCTGACATAGTTTATACTGGAGTTTATTGCTCCCAGGCACAGCATCTTCATGTGCACCCAGGACCGCAACACGTTGGGCTGGGATGAAGAGCCCTGGCTGGCAGGGGTCCAGGGGTTCAGCCTGCCAGCCCAGAGTTATTCCCCCTGGCTCAACGTGCTGCAGAGGGGTTGGCTGAACCAGCTCCTGCACTGTAGCACCCTCATGCCCCAGCCAGCCAAGTCACTGTCTACACGTGCGCTGTGGTGACATTATTTACGCCACCACAGGATAGTACTTGTATCTGGCAGTACTATCCTGCGGCAGACTAAATTAGTTTACTCCACCCTCATAGGGTCGCACATGTAGACTGCAACACTTTACTGTGGAATTAATTAGTCTTCCCCACAGTAAGCATCTTGTGTAGATGCACCCAACTGCCATATACAAAGTGTTATAAAGTCTAATACATATAGTTATGAAAAAAGCCACCAATTCAAACAACAAACACAAATGTTTTCCCTTAAAGCTACATATACATTTGCTGCTTTTGTCACTTGCTCCTTGTTCTGCGTTCTATAGTCTTGTCCAAATTATATTTTTCTCATACATCCTTGGGTTTGTCTACATCAAGGGAGCAGGTTCTCATTAACTTAAGAGAACATAACTTCATTATATTCAAACTGTCCTTTTTGAAGATCTATTTTTCTCCTCCTTGGAAATTACAATTTATTTCATCCACAAATTTGGAGAAAATGACATCAGTACATTTCTTTTGCCCTTTTTTTTACTCATTTCCCAAAGACGCTCCAAATACATGGATCTTACTGCAATTTTAAAGCAAAATTCTAATTCAACTGAAAAAAGTTTGCAGACCTGTTAACTCATCTGTATCAGTCTTTCATACCAAGTTTTCTATCCTTTTACTTTCTGGAACATTTTCTAAACTTTACATGACCCCACCATATTCACTACTAAAACCACCTTTTCACCACCAGCACAAAAGGAGGAAGTTAAAGATGTAGAGTGGGAATATCAAGTGCACTCAGGGTTCTCCAGGTCCCATTCCCATTAAGTCAATGATAAAACATCTAATAATATCAGTGGGAATGGACAGAGGCCAACACTAAACATTTCCAAAAATCCTTTCTTGGATTAATAGACTCATCAAGGACAAAAGAGAAAGGAAAAGAGACATACCAAACTCATGCCTGGTATGTCCCCAGTGATTTTAGTGGAGTCATGTCTGGGTAGAATCTGGCCTAGTTTATTCCAATTTTATGGCCTCCCACAGGGAAATCTCCATGTCAATTATGAGGCTGACACTATAATGCCTGAGGAACTCTTGAGATAAACCTAAAACTATAATTTGCAATTTGCTTTTAATCATACAATAATTTACTTTAAAAAACCAGAGATTATTTCACTAAAAGACTGAAGCCAAATAGAGTATCTGGTCTTCAGAAAGAAAACAATTCAAAATGAAAAACACTGGGCCTGTAATTTGGGATGAAACATTCATGCTGACTATAACCTTGGTTACCTGCAGTGTTGTGAGCTAATGGAAACTAATATACATGATACCTTGAATCATCAGCAATGTCTGGCCGAGAAAAATCATCTGGAGAAAAATCAACAACAAACTAGCTTTACAACTGCCTAGTCCTCTTTGGCCCGCATGAAATAACAGTATCCAGCACACTGACAGAAATCACATTCGTCCCTAACCAAGTCACACTACAGCCTGCAAGAATATATGCTGTAAATTCACTGTGGAAAAAGACCCCAATTACTGAACTGACCTATTCCAGCAGTCAGCCAACTGGCTGGCAGTACTAATTAATCTGTGCCTTACTGCTGATCTGTTTGGGTCCTTTTTGTTCCGGTGCTGTCGAAGCAGACATTTTATATGACCTGACCAGGATTAAGATACAATGACCAAAACCAAAACTGTTTCACTCAATGCCAGCTGTGACTCTAATTTTCAAATGATTATAACTGAAAACTTGGCTTGATGTAAGTTATGGTTAGAAGGAATTTGTAATTGTAAGTCTTAATGAGATGGGACATAACTTGATTATACACAGACTAGTTCCCCTCTGTTCTTTTGTGTCAGGTTGGAAAGACTGAAAGAACTGTGATGCTCTAGGAAACTAAACTAAAAAGATACCTTTTTACCACCCAATCAAACTTACTCGCTTCTTACCCAGTGTTAGGAGAGAACGAGGAGTCAAAGGTCAACTTCAGTCCATGTGCAAGCTGAACAAAAAACAAATGTACCAGTTGCATTTATAATTGAAAAGGATGCTGCAATAAGAAAACTGGTATATTCTGTTTCTTTAGCCAAAAATTACCTGATCTTCAACTGTTATCTCTGTGCCTAGTGTATTATCAGTGTTCCACTTTTCTGTGAATGTCAAGCCATATTCAATCCATTTGTATTTTGTTTCCAAACTACCAGTAACTTTGCTTGTCTCTGAGTTTGCTGAACCTGAGCTTGTAAATTCCTAAAGAAAAGGAAAATAAAGATATATAACATATAATGCAGATAAATACAGGAAAATAAAGATATATAGCATATAATGTACTTTGGGGGCAGCATTCAATATCACAGCCTCTTTGAAAAGCTTTTTAGATGCTTGATTGTTATTAATATCAGCACACCCATACAGATTCCAATGCAGTCAAAACAAAGATGACTTTCCATTTAAAGAAAGTGCTTATGATAGGGGCATAAATAATTTCATTGCCAATGTAACACAAGATACTAGTTTGATAATTGTTACTTTGCAAGATCAATAATGTGAAACAAACTTGCTTCCATCTCAAGTCTACAAATAAGTCCTTCAACTTGGCATTTCAATCCTTTCCTATCCTAATCCATCTGCAGTTATGTTCATATAGCAACCCGTGTTCATGAGAAAAATGCATCAATTTTCCATGAAGCTTTTCTGGGAGATCACAGTTTCAGAAGTTCTGCTGTAGGGACAAAGCTTTCCATGTGTGCACGTAGGCACCAACTTATTTTTGCCAGGGAGGAGGCTAAGATGAGGCATGGGGCTCCCAGGAGGCAGGACAGCAGGACAGGAAGCCCCAAGTCCACAGCGCAGTGCAGCCCAAGCCTGCATCCACCCCAACCCTGCACACAAATCTGGAGGACAGATGCCTGGCACTTCCAAGTTCACGTAGTGACAGGAAGCTGGCTCCTCCCCACCCTGGATGAGCTGCCCATGGTTCTGTGCCGCTTCCTGCCCTGGCCCTGGGCCCCATGCACCACCCTGGCTGGGCAGCGCCCCCAAGCCAAGTTCCTGCCCTACTCCATCCCTCACCATGGGGGCCTCAATCTGCCCTGCCCCTCACAGACTTACCAGCATGGAACTGGGGGAGCTGCTGTCCACCTCTGCCTAGGTCTGTATTCCTGGCCACATGCATGTATGCATGTACACCCATGCATGTGGCACCCCCTGTACCCCACTCCGCACAGCCCCTTGCAGCTGGAACTCTGCCAGCCTGCAATGGGAAACCCGGATCCCTGCACGATACTGGGAATCCAGGACAAATGTTGTCCCAGAGTCATGCAACCCAGGACTAGGACTTTATGTCCTCATTTTGAGACTGTCCTGGTCCTACCCAATTAGGGACAGGTGATCGCCTTACCTTCTTCCCAAGGGGGGCCAGGGCCCTCAGGCCCCCATATACTCAGCACCTAAGGTGGCTGACAGTGCTTCCAAGAACTAATATTCACGCCACCAGAGAGCAGAGATTTGATCCTAGATACTTTCTTATAGTTAAACCAAAGCATATGCAGAGAAAAGCACGGGTAGATCTAGGAGCCCTTGCAAATCCAAGTTCATGATTTCTTCTGCTCGGCCCTTACAGTAAGCTGAGAGAGGGATCATTCCCTCCTCCTAGTCCTCATTCCTCTAAAAAGCAGGGAAGAGTCAATGCCAAAGAAGCTACTGCACAGATTGCAGGACTATGGAAGACATGAGTTGATGGAGAGGGGATAGGGCTCTTCCTATCTCAAAAAGAGGACATTTACACAAAATATATTTGGGGGGGGGGGCAAAATTTCATCAAAAAATGTCCTTGAAATTGCAACTAATTCTGTGGAGCTAGAAGATCATGGGATATAGAAGATCATGGGATATGAGAGACAGAGAAAGGAATGAAATCCATGAGATGCTGAAGAGAAAAATATTATTCTGGATCTTAAACTTTTCTGAAGTCCATCCCACACACTCTGCAGAATACACCTCACAGTAGAGCTTCTGCAGAAATCTCTCACAGAGAGAGTGGTATAGATAAATGTTTTTCAACCGTGGGTCACAACCCAGACTTGGGTTGCAAAAATATATGAAAGACTCGCAAACAAACTTTACAAATGGATTCTCCTTTAAAAGAGAAAAACATGGAAAATGGTGGCTTTTTCCTTGCAGGCTGGCAGAGTTCCAGTCTGCAAGGGGCTGCTTGGGGCCCCCCCTGGCCCACACACTGGGAGGTAGAGGGTTGAGAGTGATGGGCACTGGGTTGGGACTGGCCATCAATGTTTACAAATGGGTCCTGGTACAAAAAGGTTGAGAACCACCAGTACAGATCAATGTTCTCTAGCAGGAAATTATTCCAACCTACAAATTTGCACCAAAACAGCACCCAGTAAAAGGGTGATGAAGCACCTAAAAATAACATGAAGTGGAAATGATGAGCCTGAAATATTAGCAAGGGAAATATTAGTAGGGCGAAAAAGAAAGTAATGCTGTAATTTTACCACCCTCTTAAAATGCAAAGTTCAGCTAGTATTTGCTAGCAACATGCACACTGCAAACAAGCAAATGTACTGTACCATGCACACATCCTCATTACAGAAAGATAACTTTGCAAAATATAGTATAGCTACATCATAATATAATCCAGGGTGTGAAGGTATAGGATGCATATTTTCACTTTTAGAAAAGAGGCCATAATAAACATGGATATTAAGCACAACCACAAGGTTTGATAGTTATTAATGTTTTTGCTTTATGAACTCACCAGTCCATTTTCAGATTTTGTTTTCAAATCAAGTTTTATTAAGCCGAAACCTGAAAGATAATAAAAACAGGAATTTGTAATACTAATTTGAAAGAGTACCATACAGAAGCAGCACTTCCGGTTTATATTTTATAGCTCCCTGCTTGTCTCCTGTACACTACCCAAGGAAAAAAGTGTATGCCACAAAATATAACAGCTTCCCTTACTTGCTTTCTATAAGAGACATTATTTCGCTTAGATTCACATTGGGTAGTACCTTACTATAGTAGTTGTATTGACTTGAGTTGTGCCACTAGGACACGGTTTGATTGGAATATTTTTACTCATACTCCATAGTACCCCATTTGATAATTAACACTACTGAGTTCAGTAATACTATCCATGATATAAAGTACCATACTTTTCAACAGAACATACTGGACACCAGTGTCTTGCAACCTGGTGCACTGCCAATCTCCAATCACAAGAGAACAATAAGATCCCCATCTGCCTTCACAAGCCTACAGGAACAGCAGTCTAAATCTCAGGCTGTAATCTCAAATTCCTTCAGTATCATAATGAGGAACACCAGGTAAAACAACTCAACCATGCAGCACCACCTGAACCTACATAACTTTATCTGCAGAAAAAAAAATGTTTCCTCACCACAGAAAGCACTCACAGTAGCCATCACACAATGGCAAGCCAGATTAATCAGGCTGTCAACAACTAAAAACAAATATGCGGATCAAGACTGAGTAGAAATTTTAGGTGAAAACATTCAGCTGCATGTTTCTGTTTTCAGCTAGTTCCTAGGCTCTGCAACACGTCCACAGGTCTGTCAGCTCCTAGGACCGCTGGTTTTCCGTTAGAAATCAGCAGAAAACAGAGCAGGAGAAACTAAGCAGTGTTTTCAAATGGAACCTACTGGAATTTCCACTAGTGACAGGAAGTAGTTGGATCCTAGCTGGACAGTTTCAGGAGCTGGGCATTTAATAAAGGACTATGAATCCATTTTGTCATTATTTACCGTATCCCTTGGTAAAAACATCTCTGGCAGATTTTCCTAGATCAACGTAAGTAGGTGGAATAGCCATTTTCTGCAAAAAACAAACACAGAAATTAGAATGTTCAGTCCTGTTTTTCTTGCTGATAACTAAAGCAAAACTCCTACAACATTAATGTCCTTTTCTACCCATCAGGTAAGACCTGGCTACAGCAGTACTGGTATTTTGTGCATTGGCCAAAAGGGTGCCAATGGCTCAATTTGCCGTGTTGTATGTAGCAGCTTACAAAGCAAATGCAAATAAATAAATACAGAAAACAAACAAAAAGAAACTTCCTGTGCCTCAGAAACCAATCAAAGGAAAACTACTTCCTTTTTCTCATTAACGTTTCTCCTGGTGCCCATTTCTTGAAATTAATCCAAATGAATATGTAGTAATCAGTCTAGACCATGAGCAAGCCAGAAGATGTCTTAACTTCTTGTGCTTAGGAGAAGCTGCCTCTAAATTCCTCCAGTTCTCAGGGCCTGATTCCAGGCAAAGGCTGAATAAGCTGCGGTCCTCTGACCCCACCGTTCAACAGTGCATAATTTATACCAGCAAAATCTATTCCAAGTTATTCTACCTTTAACTCTCTTTTACTACGATATCGTTATTTAGGCCTATGTTATAAAGTTCCCTTCTGCTGGTCAATGGGGAGAAACAGAACTCACTGTACAAAAAGGTGCCAATATAGAATGCATCCAATCAGGCAGCCATCGGTTTTCCCTGTCCATGCCAATCAGATACAAAATTAGAGCATTGTGCAAAATCAAGGTACTGGATGAGGAGCCTAAGATAGGAAACTTGTGTTTCAGGCTTGTTCAGTGTTGATGCCCCGAAACCCATAGGATTTGACTCAGATTTCCATACAGCTCCCCTAGAAGGATACATCCTAGCTGCCTGTATTCCACACCTACAGAGAGCTGTCTCATTGCACAGAAGAGGATACCGTCCTCTGTTAGAGGCAAACTATCCCCCTCTTGCCAAGGTTTGTATAAAGTAGTGAGCTTCAAGTTTTCCTTTTGATTTCTTGAAGGGGTCACTCAAGGTCAGCAGATATTTTCCATCATATCTTCTTCTCTTGCTCCCTAATAATCACAAAGCCAGTGGTTTCTCCCTCCCTATTTGTCCCGAGAAGCCGCAGAGCGATTTCAGGTTCACAGGGTCCGAGAAGGGTTTTTTGTAATCAAAGACATAATTCCACTTAAAGAGAGTTCAAATATATCAGGGGGCATTTTCTACCAGGGTAACCAATTCTTAAATATCACAAAGCCGTGAAATGCCAGTTGAAAGCTACAAAACTATTCCTCAGTGCAGTGCAAAAGACCACCAGAAACAAGAAAGAAACCAGCTCTAAAGATAAATGCAGCAGGGTGCTGCTTTTTCATCTGTTTTGCTTCAGACTCAGATGCAACTTGTTTTTTTGGCATTGCAACCCCATTAATATCTGATAGGCACTTTTAACAGCTACTTAATGCTTCAGCCATTCACTTCAACAGGCTGTTGCTTGTGATAGCAGAATCTTGCTCTTACATAAGAGGGTACAAAAAAAAAGCAGGCCTGGTGGCTAATTCTCAATGGTCTTCTCAGAATACATGTTAAATAACATAGAAGGAAATGTAGCATATATGACCTAAGCCGGTGGTTTTCAACTTGTGGTCTGCAGATCCCTGGGGTCCACAGACTATGTTTAAGGGTCCGCAAAAGATTACTATGATCAATCAAAAGTATGTTAATACCCACACTTACAATTCAAAGGGGTCCGGACCTCCATTCAAAATTTCCAAAGGGGTCCGCAAATGAAAAAAAGGTTGAAAATCGCTGATCTAGACTCAGCCACCCAGGCTACAAGATATCATTATTCATCAAAAGACACTGGCAGTTTCAGTATAGTAAGAGTTAACTAGTAGGATGTGTCATCAATCATCTGAGGAGCAAATGACCTGACTTCAAGCAGCTAATGCTTAAACAGGAGGAGTAGTACTTCAGACCTCAAGTTCCAGTAGAGTTGCCACTGCTTACATTTGCCTGAATATGATTCCTCCTTTTTTGTGCTAGCAACCTAGTTACATTTTATAAGCATCACTGCCTACAGTGGAAAACACTTTTAGCAGTTAATCAAATATGATTCTAGAAAAATCCCAAACTAATTTTGCAAGTCCATTCATAACATCTGATGAAGTAGGTTGTAGCCTACAAAAGCTCATGCCTCTCAGTGAGCTATTTTATAACTCATTGCCCTGCCTTCTGCCCAGCAAAATCAGTTAATGCTTCTGCCTCATTAAGGAAGTGTCTGTTTTGCTCCTGATTAAGGCCACATGCCATCACATTTGAAAACACTGTAGTGTTGCCCTCAGTGCACAGATCGCTCCACAGAAAGAGTCAAGGCCGCACATGAGAGCAGACCCAAAATCCTGGGCATTTTGCAATGTTTCAAGGCCAAGGCCACCTGCAGTTTAAACCAGCATTTCTCAACCTGTGGGCCACAACCCAAAAGTGGGTGGCAAGAATATATGAAAGGGTTGCAAACAAACTTTAAAAACAGATCAACAAACTTTAAAAATGGATTCTCCTTTAAAGGAAGAAAACATGGGAAACAGTGGCTTTTCCTTTGCAGGCTGGCAGTTCCAGCCTACAAGGGTCTCCCTGTGCTCCACACACACCTCCCCTGCCCCACACACCGGAGACCCCGGGGGCAGGCAGCAGTGGGTCAGGAGTGAGGGGCACTGGGTTGGGACTGGCTATTAGTGTTTACAAATGGGTCCTGGTACAAAAAGGTTGAGAACCACTGGTTTAGCCAATGCCTCTTTCCAATCAAAGCAGTGAAATTTCACTGGAATGCAGTGCGATACATGAGCTTTCTGGCAGGTGTTCCACTAGGGTGGCCATCATAGAAGACAGTCCAGTTGTCCTCCGTCCTCTACTGATACAAAACCAGACACCTTTATGTCCTCTATTTTTCTCTTAACGAGAGAAATAAAGGACATAAAGGCACCCAGTTCCGTATCAACAGAGGACAGAGTAGCAGAAAACCAGAATGTCCTCTATGGTGGCCACCCTATGTGCCACAAGTTAGCCCCACATGCTCCCTCAATGCTACCCTGATCCTCTTCCCTACCCCAAGAAGCTGCCCTGCTTTCTGCTTCCTGCCTGATCTGCTGCTCCATTTTCTGCTCCTTGCCCTATCTGCCACTGAACTTACTGTCCCCTTCCCAATCTGCCACACAGAGGCTGCCCATGCCACTTGTGGCATGCATGCTGGATGTTAGCAACCCCTGAAATACATTATTAAAAGACGAGACAGTATCGTCAAAAAATCCTCACCTCTAACAAGCAAGTAAGTTTGCTGTGGAAGAGAACTCACTCTGCTACCACTCAACAGAATCCCATACGTTCTCCATATAAGCATTTTGGACGCACTTCTAAAACATTTTTATAATCACTTTGATTCAGAGTTGTCTGTCCTGACCTGCCTTCATGAGGACTGTGTTCTGCATTTCTTGTTCTTATCCATAGTATACCTGTATCAAACCTGATAGGGCTAAATTACACTTTCACTAAACAGCTGTGCCACTTCACTGCAGACAGTTGGGCTGCTCTGGTTGTAAGCAAGTAATCCACAAAGCCAATGCATCTGATTGGTTTTATCCAAGTGAACAGAGTACAGAGTCAGCTTCCCAGTGTTCAGTGCTAAGATATTACCACTGGCACGCTATCAGCAGAGAGAATCAGCCATGCTTGTATGATGAATCAGTTGTGACACACTGTTATAATGCAGCAGACTGGGCAATGGTTATAGGACAGTGCCAGAGGATCACATCTTCTGTTATGCAATTACTAAAATTAAGGAACAACATTAAAAGCTAAATTCTTGTCCACTGCACATCTATAATGTAAGGCAAATCATCTAATGTGTATAAAAAGGTATCTGGAATTGTCAAACATGAAAACATGCTATAACATATGTATGTCATGATTAATCTCACTGTGACTGAAAAAGAAAATATAACTACTGTTCACATCAGTCACTGATCAGAGGTTCTCTGTTCTGGCAAATAAAAGTAAAATCAATCCTAGGAAATAAACCAGCAAGTGGTAAAAACCAACCTTCTTAACCAGGAATAAAACTTGCAAACAACTAGGACCTAAGGATGTAACAAGCACAAACTCTTGTGTTTCACCTCTTGAATCCCCGGTTGTGGACTCACATCAGGTCACAAGTAAAACCAAGTGTGCTGGTTTTATTCCAGACTTCTTTGTGGATATCTCAAAGATATCTCAAAGCTACAATATGACTCAATCCCTGCTCCAGGGAGAAGGAAGCAGTGTGACTCAGGACTGAGGTATTGGCAGGGCTATTTGGGAAACTCTGAGTTATTTGACTCAGACTGCTGCTATTAGGACCACTCTTTCATAAGCACTACACTCAAACTTGTAGGGAAAAAATGTGGAGCTTGCTTTGGAGTTTGTGCGAGCTTCTAATTTCTGCAGGTGACATGGGTTATATTCAGCCCAGGTTAAAGTTTCCATAGAAATCAAAGAACTTCCAGAAGGGCTGAATTTAGCCCTAAAAGTTTTCAAATATTGTGAGGCAACAGTTTTCAGTTCACAGCAGTTTTGGGAATCTTGCCTGTGACAGGTGTCATACTTTAAAAATATATTTTAAATTAGTCTTTTTGCTCCTGTCCCATGACTGGGATGAACTGATAAAATTCTCTTAAATTTCCTGGTACACACTATCAACTTTTCTTTTAGTTTTACTACTAAATGCACATGTTAGATGTAATATGTTTATGATGCACAACACAATAAAGACCCAGGGATAATTCCCAGTGAAGTCAATGACAGACAGTTTGATTAAGGACTGACAAAATAGGTCTGCATTTACCCCTCAATTCAAGCCAATCTGCCCATATAAATATGACTTCATAAATATATCTCTGTAAAGACCAGTCCTAACTGAATTTTTAAGCTCTTCAATTTCACTGTTTCCACATGAGAATTCCTTTTAAAGCATTTTAAATGCAGCCTTTCCATAATACAGGCCAAGGATACGTTCACTAAACGAGTGACTGGTGCACATCATAGCAATACAAGACCACAGATTATGAGACAAATTACAATCTCCCTGTGCAGACCAGAAGGCAGAACAACACCTTGGTTTGTGCCTTATGATCCACAAACCTAAGACATCTGATTTAACAGATCTTCAAGTGCACAGAGGCACAACTGTAAGCAATGTTCTGGGTTCTTGGGCCAAAGTTTAATTCATAAATTAAAAATAATGTTACAAAATGAGGGGTGGTAGTTTGTACCACAGAACTGCAAAACACTGAACTGCTGTACAGGGGATTATTTGCATTTCTGGTGCTGTGCCCTGTCGCTGTGGCATGTGAGGGTTGGAATGCACATTTTTTAGGCATCTGTAGGTAAATGTTTGCTTGCAGATAATGCAGGGGACTGGATCTAGTGGCCAGAGACACTCCTTTCAGTCCTCTGTTCCTATGGAAGAATGGTCCACATGGAAAACATACATCAGTGCCTCAAACTAAAAAACAAGTCTGTCCAGGTATTAATCAGGCCCTACGGGCCAAATTCTGCCAAGACTTCTGCATGTGGTCAACTTAAAACACCAGCAGTACCACTGAAATGATGTCTTCAATTAAGCCCACACACCAGTTTCTCCAGCATCTGGAGCTAGGTACACACTTTGTGAATGCTTTGCCTTATACATAAATTAAGTGCCGAAGCATAAACTTTGCACAATTGTACAACGCCACTGGAGCCATATAACTAAGTCACCACGATGACTTCCAACTTAAGCCTGAAGCCAGCCAGCTGTTGTACCCAAGCATGCTCCTGAGCCTCCACAGCACCCCTGGACTTCATGAAACAGTTTGCAGGGACAGGACCTCAATGGTAGTTTCCTGAGCTAACATATACATTTTAAACCTCCCCAAACCAACACGTGACAGACCAAATAAACAGCCCTTAAATACTGATGTATTCCACATACTAGTGGTTCCTCCCTCTTTAGCATTTATCAAATAATAAACATTTTAGGAGACCTTTAGCACATATGTATAAACCTAATTTAATGATCTGTGTTTAGGGAATTAAGGAATTTTTTTTTAAAAGTGTCTGCTCTTGATTCCACAGGTGAAAATTCAGTGGACACAGACTTTCACTGAAGCCTTTTCCTGTTTATTTGTATGATTTAAGATAAATATTAAACAAAAGCCAGGGATACAATTCTCCCCGCCCCAGTCCGGTAGGCAGTGCAATAATTGGCCCAGCTAGCCTAGGAGATACACTGTTACAGCACCAGTATGCCACAATGCTACCAGGTATCAAGGCACAGGGGGTAGCAGTAAGACCCTGACAAGGGCATCAGGCACTCTTTATGCCATACGATGTCTACCATGTCACGTACACACGCCCAAATCCGTGGAGTTGACCCATTAAATGGTGGTCCTCCAGCCTATGTTGTTTTGCTGATTCCTTTCACAGGAGAAAAAAGCATTTCTCATATTTAATCTTATATCAGTGTGTGTTTCACTTGCTAAATCACCAAAATTCCTGTTTGGGATTTGCCTTCTCGCTGCTTCGATCCTGCAGATTTCCTCCTACGGGAAAGTCACCCCCTGAACTGGGGACATCGCTGGCTGCCATAGCAACAGACTGATCCTGGCCACCCCGTTCAGGCCCCACCATACAATCAGACAGACGAGTAGGAAGAAGACAGAGAAAGAGTACAGAAAAGGATGGGTAAAAATAAAAGGAACAAGTACGGAGTTGTGAGAAGTTTTTTTTTTTCTTGTTCTGGGTGGCATTTTTGGGAGGTCTGCAGTGTAACAGTCAGTCTTCAGAGAAAGTCTGAAAAATGTCACCTGAATGAGAAGACAAAATTTTCTGTGATCCTCCAATACAACCCGAATTACACGGCTTCTGCCTTTGCTGGGCATCAAATCCAGCACGGGTTTGGTTTTACTGCTATCCCGAGAGAGGCCGAACCCAACCGCGTCGGTGAATTCTGCTCCACTTGGAGCTGTGGTTTTTTGCTTTAACAAATAGCCAGGGACCAAAGGGATGTGGAGGCTGAGCCTCCTTACCGCCACTGGAAAGCGCTGGTCCAAGCCAGGCTGTGACTAGGCGGAGGGGTGGGGGCACTGATTTAGTCCATCTGCAAGGTGCGCCTCTAGCCCACCTGCCACTCGGCGCAGGCTTGCTCGCCCCCGCGGTGCCTGTCCCACAGAGAGGGAACTCGCCTCCAACTGGCCTGACGAACCCGAAAGCTTGCTTAAATATTTTTTTCCAATAACAGATTTGAGATTCACCCAAGAACCTTGCCTGCCTGCGTCCTTAGACCCGCACGGCTACGACCTGCACCCCTTCGCCTCCGACTGGCGCTTTGCCCCCAGGATTCAGATTAACCAAGAACCCATGCCGGACAGCGCCTAGTTCGCGTTTGGCTTCTCCTCTCTCTCCCGGGGACCGGCTCTGGCCAGACCCCGTGTCTCACACGGCGGCGGTGGCCCGGACGGGTAAACCGAGGCATCCGACCGGCCGGCACCGCGACCTTTGCTCCCTCTGCACCTGTGAGCGGCGACGGCAAGGCCACGCGTGCAGAAGCGAGGGGGGCGGCCAGGCCACACCACGGACGGGCCTCCGTGCCACCTGCCCGGCGCGGGACGAGCCCCTCCAGCGCTCAGCAGGCCGGGCACGGCCCGACCCGTGAGGCGGCCGCAGGCCCGGCCCGGCCACCGGGGCAAGAGCGGGCTGAGCCCCCCCGGGGCCCGAGGACCATGGCAAGGCACGGGGGCATCCCCGAGGGCCTGGCGCAGGCGGCGGGAGCCCGGCGCCGGGGCTGAGTCAGTGCAGCGAGGCCTCCCGGGCCCTGCAGCGCCGCGGGAAGGTCACCTCCAGCCCGCCGGCCGCCGCCCGCCAGCCCGCCGCGCTCGGCGCAGGACCCGGCGGGCAAGGCCCGGCCCGGGTGCATCCCGCCGCGCCCCCGGCCCCGTTACCTCCGGGCGCCTCCCTCCTCGCTCGCACGGGCTCTGCGGCGGCTGCAGCCGGGCTCTGAGCGACGGGGGCGGGGGGAGGACGCGGCAGGGCGGAGGCGGAGGCGGAGGCAGAGCCCGCGCCCAGCCCCGTGGGAAGGAGGCCCACGGGCCTGGCCCCGCTCAGGGGTGGAAGGGAAGCAGGATGGGGTTCCCCCCCAAATCTTGGAAGAAAAGGAAACCCCCCTTCCACGTCTCCACGAAGTCTAAGGGCTGCCCAGCACCAGCAAGGGGGTGGGGGGAGGACCAGGCCCGGGGGGTGACACGGGGGTATGGGGACCTGTCCACGCTGCAGCGGCGACGAGCGCCCGGCTGGGTGGCGAGAACGAGGGGAGAAGCTGTGTTCTGGGGGCCCGGTGGGAGCCAGAGGCCGGCCGGGAGGAGCAGACGACCGTGGGGCCGAATCCGACCCTGGGCCCACAGCGAGAGCAGCGGGCGGACTAGGCCGTGGGCTGAAGAAGAAGGACGCGCTGAGGCGGCCACGGAAGCAGAGCCGAGCCCAGCGGGGTCGTGGTACCCCGCAATGAGGAGGGGGTCTCCGTGCTGCTCCCGTGGCCGCCAGCTCCAGGAGGGGCCGCAGCTGCTCCGCGGGGCTCGGAGCCGTGGCCCCGAGCCGCCGTACCTGAAGGGCGGCCCTGCACAGGAGGGTGGTGACAGGCAGGGGTTCAGAGGACTCCGTGGCATTTTTGGCCGGAGAGTTTTATTTAAAGGGCGATGGCCGTCCCCCAGGAGCTGCGGGAGAAGCAGGAGGGCACTTGGGGTGGACGAAGCCCAAAGTTACACAGATAGTTGCGTTTTACGTCATCGCTTCCCATTCAAGGTCATGATGCAGCCATGGTGGGGATGATGAACGGGAACCTCGGGTGAACTTCTCAGAGCCAAAGACAAGGGTGTTTACGGTGAAAGGCCCTCAACTGAGAAACTCGCTGCTACCAATGACCGGCAAGAGCCTAAGTCTCGCCACCCTCAGGGCAAGGTGGGAAGCTTCTGCCGAGGCAAGTCTCCCTCCGCCTGAGTGACTACTGCATCGTCAGCAGCAATATCATCGCCAGGATATACAAAAGGACTGAGAAAAGCTGAGAAAGTGGGGCCAGTTTCAGTTCTGTTACCCTTTGTTGCCAATATTCAGGACTTGCTGGTGGGTTGTTTTCCAAGCCTCTCCCTACAACAGCACTCTGCCCCAAAAAAAGCTTCCTCTCTTAGCATTAGGTCTAGACCACAGTCCCAGTCCTCCTCTTTCTGTCTCTTGCTGTTCTGTGCTGCCTGGCTGCTTTTGACTGAATTTCATTTAATTCTTTAAAAGGAATTTCCACTGAGTTAATTTGTTGGACACATTTCCTAGCATTTTATTACATGGTTATTAACTACATATGATATCCAAACCAATTATTAGCTCATCCTCTGTCTTGGCTATTCAGACTTCCTGCTGAAATTCCAGAGGTCTTACTTCCAAAACCAATTTCCCCGGTTTTTGAATTGGTTCCATTTTCCAATCACAGTCTCTACTGAAGGAAAAAAAATGCAGAATAGTTATTTTACTGGTCCTGCAGTAAGTTACCTTATAGCTTCAGGACAGAAACCATAACAGGAAAGGAAAGATGGGGAGGGCTTGAGACCCAGGGTCTCAGGGGGCTTTGGGACCCAGGGTCTCAGGGGAATTTTAGCTGCTTGGTTCTAATGAAGTAGAAATGGATTTCTGTTCACTTGCTGAATGTTCCTGATGAGCAGCAAATACTAAAACATTGTGAAGAATGGATCTAGTAAATGCTGGCACAGAAGACAACTATAAAGGGAGAAAGAGGTAAAGCTGAGCTGGCAGAATTTCCACTGGACTGGGTCTAGTGCTGTACACTTAAATGGGGAGCAGCAAAAGGATCTAAGAGACTTTCTGGTTAGAAACCAGTTGTTCTCCCAGTCCTGTAAAGCATACACTGTACTGCACTGGGCTACCTCAAGACTGATATAGGAGGAATTCAGTCCAGTAGTCAGCCCCTCATCCTCTACCAGTGAGAACAAGGTTTTACAAGCTGTTTAAAAATGTATCAGAAAGGGATAATTGAGATTTCAATCTGATCTTGGACCTCATCTATGTTTCTGCTTAAGATAAATAATGACAGCACATTCTGGTTTGACTATTGAAATAAAGTGAAGCTACTTTGAAGGATTCCTAGGTTTTATGACAAAATAGATGTTAATCGAGATGCTCTAAGCAGGCTCAATCTGGTTTTCCACGTTGGATCTTAAAGTAAGTACTGACAAGTGGAAGTGGATCTAAAGAACAAAGAAAGGACTCATTTCACACCAAGACAGTACCTATGGCAATGTAATGTAATAAGTTTTCAAGATGCGGGGCATGCTGGCCAGTGGCCGTCCTCTATAGAAGCCAAATGAAGGGAAGTAAAGATCATTTTGTTTAGTGATAACCAAACCAGTAGAAACTGCCATCTATGTTACTAAACTGAATTCAAGTACAGGAATTGGAGATTACTTTGGTTGGAGACAGAAAGACAGCGACAAAAAGCAACAAGAACATGACAAGAGAAGCACAGTCAAGGGAGAACCGCGCTGCGCAGAGTGCTGCCTGGGAAGAGGTTTGGAATTCTGCAAACTGCCCCCTGCCACGCGACTGTCCTACCTTCAGAGAAACAGGCCCTTGTTAACAAACAGGACTGCATCAAAGAAATACCTAGCTCTGTCATCAGTTCCTCCTCCAACTGGAAACAACCCACAAGGCCTAGAATATTGGCTTCCACTCAGAGGCAAGAATAATAGTACTTAAAGGGAACACAGCCCGTGCATAAAGGGAATACTTAGAGAGTATCTTCAGCTTAACACAGTTTAACACCCATTAATGTGCGGACACACTCATTTTAAGTGCCTTTAGAATGGTTATTGGTAACTCGTAACACCTCTCTAGGTATACTTACACCAAAGTGGAGAAAGGAACCAGCTGAAACTCATTCTGGTTTTTCTTTTTATTACAAATGTTTGGGCATCGCTAATAACCTTAAAAAGGAGCAGAGGAGAGGAGAAAGTTTATGAATCAACAGCACTGTCAGGGCAATCATCCTTTGATTCCCACATTGGCAAACCTCAAAACAAGACATTTTGAATGCCTATGAATTGAAAATGAGGGAGAGCCTCTGATTTTCACTAATCACAGTTACGGTTGCCACAGCAATGGGTTTTCCTGCTGCCAGGAGCAGCTCAGTTTATAAATTGTGCACAACATTAGATTCCAAATTAAGGCCCCAGTTCTGTTAGCTGCTCTGCATGGGTGGATCCTGGTGCCCACACTGGGGCCTAATTGTTCTAAAAGCAGAGTCTTTGTATTCATGTGCCAAGTTAACAGCTCCTCAATGCCCTTCTGGTAAATTTTATCATCTCCCACATTATATCAGGCTCACTAAGGCATAAGTAATATTAACATTTAACCATCAGTAGCAGCATTTGGAGAGGTTTTGATGGGTGCTATAAAACTGCCCAAGATAGTTCCATGAGCCACTTTGATGGTATCTGTTTATAAGAGAATTTCTCAGATGGCTCCACCCCATTTATAAAATGGCTTATGCAAGACTTGGCCATAGAAAAGTCTCCTAGGATAGATCAAAAAAACACTTAAGTAACTAAAATGGAGGCATTGCAACACTTAACTTCTAAGGCAGCTGGCTCTGGGACCAGCACGTACAATCTGTGTTAGGTGCTTGAGCGCCCTATACAGCAGATTGGATGAGTTTTAGGTGCCTCAGAATGAGTGCCAAAACAAGCAGCACACCGAGCAGAAAGCATACCTTGAGTACATGCATGGAGTGTACCTAGGGCTAGGACCAGGGTTAGTGATCCAACCTCTGGGCTGGCACCGCCTCCTCCAGCTCCATTTTGAAAGAAAAGTTGGCACAGCTGGCACTGTGGTATGTGCCAGCCCATCCTGAGAGTGTGTGGCAACCATACTCTGAATAAAACTACAGCACTAGGGGTCAACCTTTTTTGGCAGGTGTGCCATAAATTAGTCTTGTACACTCCCCAAGAGCCATTTCAATCCCCTTCCCCTGCCCAAGCTGCTGATCTGCTTTCTGCTCCCTGTCCTATCTGCCACTGTGCTGCCTGTCCACTCCCTGATCTGACATGTGCCACACACACAGGCTGCCTGTGTCACTTGTGGCATCCCTAAGCTACAGGACTGAGTCCCTCAGGGGACTCAAGCACACGAATGCATCATGTCTAGAAGCAGATCTGATTTAGGCATGAGCTAGGCAAGGTGCTGCCACTCAGATTGAGGGATAATGACACATATGGAGAACACAGCTTTCTCAAACAGAAAAATTCCTGGAGCGTCGCAAATCCGGGACACTTCTTGGTATATGGAGTAGTGGAATTTTAGGCACGTGGAAATGGGAAGACCAAAAGTAAGGCATCTCTGGAATTTAAGTGCCCCCAGGGTCACGTGGCAATTGAGTGGGGACTTTCAGGATTGCAATTATAAGCTTAGGCAGTTTAGTCTTTTATCATGATGATGGTGATGATGATGATGATGATTACTAATGATAATAATAATGGATCTGTCTCTTAAGACTCCTCATGGAGACAAGTCTGGCATTTTTCCCTGGGACTTGACTTTTCCATTTTGTATGACACCAGACTCTCCCAAGAGATCATACAGGAAAACAAGTGATGGTGCTCTCTTAATGCCTATCCACAAGTTCCACACATCTTTATGTTTGCACAGAAGCAAGGGCCACTGTTTATCTGTTTATACAGCCAGCTTCTCTTGCTCCCTCTCCTTATTGTGATGTTGCATTACATCCACTGTCCTTCACAAAACCTACCCACTGGGCACACCTACACACGCATTAATGCACTATGATTACTGTGCATTAATATTTAAGTTTAATATTTAGTTTAATTAAGTTTAGTATTTGTAATAACAGGTACTAACAAAATGTGCAGTAACCAGCGCTGCTGTATAGTAGCACCAGCGCACACTTTTTAAGTGACGCTAATGCACAGTAGACTAATTCTACTGTGCATTAGCACAATAGCACAGCTTTCATCCTGGTGGACTAATGCACAATATAATTCATCTACTGCACATTTAGTTTCTCATATAGATGGGCCCACTGTTACTTTAAACATAAAAACACTTCCTGGAGATCCACGATTGCAGCCCCATTTCTTTGAATTTTCTCCAAAAGCTAAATACAGCAGCCTCATAAGGCATGGTCCCAGGAAGTGTATGAGTGAAAAACAGACAATCTGTAAACATCTGAAACCTGATTTTTAGGATACTAAAACCTCAGGTCCCAACTGCTGCAAATTACTACTACTTCAGGTCCAAACTGACATGGATTAGGATGTCTAGCTTGCTATTTGTATGTGAAAATATTGCATTTGCACCCACAGTAGTAGCAATTAGGCAGCAATCTGGCCCTGAGGTGCCATAAAGAAATGGAAATTACTACACTCTGGCCCTGCCCTTTCTCTTTCCTCAATAGTCTAATCAGAGACTACTCCTGACTCATTCTCTTGAGCAACTTCCTCTGTGCTTTTTTTGATCCTGTGGGGTTTTCTTTGTGGATCCAGATAACTGTATTACTTCAATTATACACTCTTTGGAGCAGGGATTGTCTTTCATTCTGTGTTTATACAGGGTCTAGGACAGTGGGATCCCTGCCCATTTGTAGCTCTGACCCACAGACACTGATTTTAAAAGTACCGTATTTATTTGATTCTAAGACAAGGTTTTTCCCCTCCACGTAGCATGGGGGAGGGAGCCCCTCATCTTAGAATCAAATACAAGGGTGGGGTGACACAGGCAGCTGCTGTGGATTGAGCTCCAACCCCTACCTGGGGTCACCGCTATAGCCCAACCACAGCTGCTGCCTGACCACCCCTACCCCCAACCCTGCTGCCCCTGCACCCCACCACCTCTCCAGTACAGCCTCTTCTCCCCCACCTGCCCCTCTCCTTACCTTTTCTCTATGCCAGCAGGTTCTCTGCAGGCTGCAGCCTAGGGCATTGAGCCACATAGCAGCTGCAAGGATTGGGCTGGAGCCAGGGGTCATTGTCCACGCCCCAGACTAGAACAGGGATGGAGCCTGCCAGCACAAAGCAAAGGTAAGTGGGGAAAGGAGAGCATAGGAGAGTGGGGAGCAGAGGTGGGGAGGGGGGCAGAGGGGGAAAGGGGAGTCCAAGGCTGTGGCAGGGGGCCAGCCAGGCAGGGGGCAGAGGAGGCCACATTTTTCCATGGTGAACAGAAAGCTCAAATCCCTGCTGATAACCTTTGCTTGTTATAGAAGAAGCTCCGAACTACAGACAGAAAAATGAAGTCTGATTGCGTATATAACTTAACATTTATTTGAGGACAAAAGTGAAGGAAGGAGAAGGAATACCAAAAATCACAGCAAAAGTGACAGCAATAAAAAAAATTATCAAGAACACTATGTGAATATGTGATCTTCCTCTTCCTGTAATGAGGTAACTGAAGATTTGCAGAACTAGGTTTTTAGGTTGAGATTTGTAAAGGTGCTACCAGGCACCAAGTGGGATTTTCAAAAGCACCTCTGTCTGGAAATGTGATAGACACCAGGCTGTCATAAGGCATACACACAAGGGGACCAAAGTGAAGTTAGACTGAAAAGCTTATTTTTGGCATTTTCTGACTTTTTAGTACTTGACATTACAAACTTAACAATGCTCTTGTTATGTAGTTGTGTGATAGCAATAACAGGCTGTCATTTTTTCCATGGACTAACTCTAGAGAGGAATGAAGGAGGCACATGCCTCACCAGTGGATTTCATAGAGATTTGCTGACAACAGAGAAACAGCGAATCTCGCGTTCTAATGCTAGCTCTGGACGAGATCATGGTTTAGTCGGCACCGAACCCTTCTGGCCTGTCCTTTCACAATTTCATCTTTCCCCAGCCCAGGCTCCTTATTTCAGCCACATTCTCCTTGCTTAATGCAGTTTCCATTGCTCAGACTTCTCGTCCCTGTCCCCATCATCAGCCATTCCTATTTATCCCTATCGGACTTGCTATCCAAGCACCAGGCTCCCCATCCAACCAGTCTTCGACTTATACCCTCTGGGTATCCAAACTGTCTCTCTTCCCAATTAGATTTTACCCAAAGCCAATGGACAGGGGCAGCACCACAGAGGACCTTGGTGGGGTACAGCCACCCCAAAATTCACCTTAGCCCCCCCATAACCACCCCTCCCAGTGCTGCCCCTGTCCAAGACCCCCGCCTCTCCACTTGGGCCCCTGCCACCCTCCTTGCATAGCTGAGCCTACCCTGTTCCTGTGCCCAGTGCTCCCGGCATGGTCCAGACCATGGGGCCCGTGTCCCGGCTTTATCTGGGGAAAGCAAACAAGAAAGTAAGCAAGCAAGAAACATATAGCGCAGCCCCCCCAGTTTTCTGTCTAGCTCACCTCAGCCCCCGCACCGGGAAGAAGCTGCCACTGCCACTGCCAATGGAGTTAAGTAAAAAACAGGAGAAATACCTAACTTTTTTCCAAAAAAATTTGCATGAGGTTCACATGTTAAAAGTATAGTTTTATTAATCCTCACATATTATTTTTATATATTTAGTTCCAGTTAGTTCTTTAGAGACGCATCAAAGTTGGCCTCTGCTTCCTGACCTATGATTTTCCTTCTGGAGAATTAGCACTGGGGGCGTAAAGTGGCAGAGGCACAGCTGCCAAGACCCTGCCTGTACCGGGACAAGGTGCTAGCTGTATGGGATGGGAGATTAGGGATGAGTTTCACTACCACTTCATTAAGATCTTAGCTGCTGGACTAAAGCACAACCAAGAAAGCTGATGGTTGTAATGTGTGAATGGGGTGAGAGAGACACTGTACAATAACTGGATACTGTACTTCATAATGCACATGCACCAAAAGGTGGCAGCAAATCTCTATGTCTCTGATATTTGTGCCTTTCTTTTCTAAAATAACACATACATAGAAGTGCAGATTCTCCGGATAAATGCTGGGTGAACTGAAGGATTGTGCGCTATGATATCACAGGAGAAGATCTGTATTTGCAAGACTAGTTTATATAGAAGGGGCTGTATTGGTAGCTAAATACCAATAAGCAAGCTGTAAATGGCTCTTCCCTTATTTATTTCAGTTGTCTATAGTTTGAATAATGAATGCTGTTTTTCATTTGTTTTGCCACTGACACAGGTGAGGCTGATATGAAAGAGTTCCCAATTTTCACAAATAATCCAGACTCCAGGTCCATTAGATACTTCAGCTTTTTAATTCAGACTGGATTGTATAGGATGTTTCCTTCTCCTTTCATGGGCACATGATGAAGACACAAGGTAGATGAGGGTGTGCACCTCAGTTGTCCTGCCTGCATGCTCTTTGCCTTCGGTAAATGAAACTCAACTTGCTTTCACTTCCCACTGGGTGACAACATTCAGACCATGACAGTGGAGCAGTTGATAGGAGACACCATGGATCCCCATCTTTGTACACCTTGTACTAACTTCTTCATGTATCCATGCCCTTAATGGCAAATCTGGAACTGATTTCTCCTTCCTTGTATACAACAATTTCTCCTTTTTTGTTTAAAAATAACCGCTAAGGCACTGTGCTAACTATTGTGCTTATGAAAGACCCCTCTCAATCCTGAGTCTGATTTTAATGGTATACCACCATATAAAGGAGTAAGGCTAACAAAATCCCAGCAGCTACAACAGTGCCATAAGTAAAATCAGATTCAAGCCCTGTGGATGCAGGTCTCCTCTGTGCTATACTCTGCATCTCAATTCTGATTTGGCAGCATTTTTCACTTACTCTGCACAGAAGTCAGCGATGACAAAGTGCAATGCAGTGGAGAATCAGACTCTATATATTTCTTTCAAATGGGGCTGGTGAAAATTATTTCCAGTGGCCAGCACAACACAACTGTGTCAAATAGTATAAGATCTAGGCTATGCAGAACAAAGACAGTGAGTGATTAAAGGTTGTGATGTAACTTTCCTGCAGATTTTGCATTTCCATGTCTTGGAATTAATATATAATATATAATAATATAAATTATTATCACCCATGCTCACACTCTGCAGATATCCTACTTTGTGGCCACATCTACAAGACATGCTGACTGCACAGTTGTCACTCAGTACTTGTACAAAACAAGTATTAAATGTCTGCATAGTAACTGGAGTTACTGCGCAGTAGTGTCACCGAATGGCTTTTAGGTGACACTGACTGTGCAATAGCTTATTACTACTGCGCAGTACCGTCATATCACACTTCCTGCCATGTGACACTACTGCACAGTAGTAATGAGCTACTGTACAGTCAGCATCTCATGTAGACACAGTCTGTATCAAAAGATTTGATCCTGCAATTCCTATATATTCACTCACTGGAGCTGTTCCAGTGTCATCTTTGGGATTTCTCATGCTGTTTATGTGCTTATAGGATATTACCTTAATTATTCCAATTTAAATCCACATGAAATGTCTGCAAAAGGTCCTGAAAATAAAGTGGGAACACAGAATACCAAACACAGAGCTACCGGAGTGTGCAGGATTGACACACTTAAACACCACTATGAAGAAGAAGAGGTTGTGATGGATCGGCCATGTCTGGAGAATGGGAGACCGTATCCCCAAGAATATTTTGTATTGTGAGATTTAAGACAGATCTAGAAAGCAGGGTCACCTTCTATGGTAGTACCATGATGTGTGCAAAAATGATATGAAGTCATTCAACATAAACTTATGAAGCTGGGAAGAGCACGCAAAATCCCATCTGATCTAGAGGGAACATCTGGCACCGGGTGCAGCTCAGCATGAAGCAGCTTTGATCCAGAGGATGGAAACAAAGTGAGAAAGAAGAAAGTAGCGTGCTGCAGACTTGAACTAAAACTTAGCCAACACACGGATCTGTGAAACTTGTAACAAGCTGTGTGGCTCTCAAATTGGGTTGGTCAGATCTCTTACGTGGACACCATGATCCAGAAGATGGACGGTTGCCTACTCTATATATGTTTAAGCCACTGAAAATGTATTCCTTGTAGGTCTGTCATCTGTTTGCCACTGTTGGAATTAACCTTTCTAACATCAGAGAATATCTGTCATTTGCTAATTTGCAGTTAATTCAGTTATATTCTGTTGATTTGCACTTGATTGCTTTAATTGATAGAAGGTACCTAGAGAACTTGCTAATGTGTGATGAATATAGATAGACATTCATCAACAGATATAAAATGAATGCTTCTTGGCCCTGGCTCATTTGTTTTACAAATCTAAATAACATCCTAAATACCTGCTGCCCTGGGCATAATGCAAACGCATTAATGAGATCTCTGCATTGCAAAAGGTGTATAGATGTTTCAGCAATGGGGAAACAGCAAAACACCTGCATGTAGCATGTGTAAAGACATAATAAAGAGCTCCTGCTGTGACTGTTGCAAATGGGCTTCTTGTGGCCGTCAAATGGGAGCATCAAGAACACAAGGTGCACCCACTAGATCAGATTCACACCCATTTTGCACGTGCAAGCCACCACTTGTGCGCACACAGCAGGTGGCTCTGTGTTTGCATGTGCGTTTGGTAGCATTGCATGTATGCACAGTTCTGCGGGTGCAGTCGTCTGCATCTGCAAAAGCGGGCACAATCTGAAAGCAAGACAAGGCTGAAAATATGGTCCACACAGGGCTCTCTCTTACAAAGTACTTGGACAAGATTTCCAGCACTTCTGACTGAACCTGAGGCTCTAATATACACAGTGTAAAATGCAGCTGTGATAAGAAACCCACAATCATAATGTGCGTTAGTGTTGCCAGCTGCCTGTTGATCTTATCTGGGCTGCCTATTTGTGCACCGGCAAACGGCCTCGGTTTACTGGGAAGAACCTGCAGGGTGAGCTGTTCTCTTCATCTGGTCTCTTATCGCCACACAATTCATAGGGACCCCCTACCAGACAGGATTAATGCTCTGATTAAAAGGGACAAAGGCTCCGATACCAGCCAGACTTAAATCCTTCTTGATCCCAGTAACACCACTGCCAGGCTGTAATGCAACTCATCTGTCAGTCATGAAAAGAGAAATGCTGCTAACAGAATTAAAAAGAGACGTGTATGCATTTAAAAACTACGGGCCTGATTCCTACAGTGTTCTGAGCACCTATTCCATGATCCCACTCCCTGCCTTTTTTTGTTACATCTATTTAATTCCCATTAACGTTACAGAAAGGGATTCAATCAAAAAAAGAATCCTGGTTTAAAGCTGAGAAGACCTGCTTATTAATAGTTACAGTACAGTAGTGTCTATAGGGATCAACCAGATCAGGGCTTCCAGATTCAGAGCTATTGTGGTAGGCACAATAAAACAGAACAAGAAAAAATCCCTGCCCCATGGTGTTTACAATCTGTTTAAAACCGTATGCAAAAAATAGACACAATGAACATGCAGGGAGGTGTTTATCGATTTCAAGGGAAGCAAGCCAAAAAGGGAAACAAAAGGAGTATGTAATAAAAGCACAAATCACCGAGCCGCTTTTGATCTAGGAAAACAACAAAGAAATTGACCCAGCATAATTATGCTTCTTCTTCCCCGCCCCCGCCCCCTTGGGTTATGTTTTTATTTCCTGTAACTGACAATGATCAAAGTCAAGCTTCTTTCTGTCACTGTATATTTTCCTTTTCACTCTGAACAAAAGTTGTAAAGGATGCAACACTTTATCTTTCTTGCCTGTCCTGGACCAGTGGTCTACTTCAAACAGGGCTGTTTAGAAGAGAGCAAACTCCTGTGGTTTCTGTAACCTCATCTTCACATTGCAAAGGCAAATGTATGCTGCTTGAGGCAAGTGGGAGAAGAATGTGGTATGCATCCTCCAGCCTTCAAGGCAGGTTGTCAAAACACATATAATGGCTTTTAAGGCTTGAATTACTTTGGGAGAGTGTGGAATTTAATATGCCAGGCAAGGAAATGGTTGTCTGGAGGAGTTGTCTCTTTGAGGATGGACCATGGACAATATTGGTATCCACAGGGAACCCAGTGGAATAGTGATGATTGACACTGGAAGGAATCTGGTGGGGTATTACTGCAGTATAATGTGACTGCAGGTACCAAAGAAACCTTCAGAGAATAACAGATCAAATAAAACCAAGGGGAAGAAATGAATATACGTCAAGTGGGCTGGTGCATTTCCCATCTGATCACCCAGTTTATATCTCATGAAAAAGATGGAAGGGCCTATGGGTAGAATCAAGAGTCAATACCTTGTTTATTCAGAAAAACCTGTCATAGATCCTTAACTCGTGTCAAAGGATCAGTAAAAGTACATTAGAAGTGTTGTCTTCAAGGACCACCTGTCACACAGCACACCTCACCACTGACCCATGGTTTCTAAGATACTGGCATTACTACACACCTCTTTACTTAAGTGTAAAGAAAGAATACGTCACTCGAGCAGAAAAGAAAACTTGTGTTAGTTGTACCTAGACAAATGGCTGGTTTTATTACAATGGACACCACAGAAACCCAGTAAGTCTGATGAGATCACAGAACAAGAAGAGCCACAGAGTGGTACAATGGAGAAGAAAATACTGTTTCATTTTCACCAGATAATGATGGAATATCTAACTTTTCAGCAACAAGTCTGAAAGTACTTTGAAAGGAGATTGGCATCATCATCCCCATTTGATACAAGGGGAAACTGAGGCTCAGAGAAGGGAAATGACTTATTCAAGCTCATCCAACCAGCCAGTGGCAGAGCTGGGAATAAATCCCATGACTTCCAATCCCCTGTCTTTACCACTAAGCCACACTGTTTAGTTGTACTTCTGTAGCACCCTACATCTGAGGACCACAAAGCTCCTTAGAAACAATTAATTGTCATGGTCAGTATTCCTTCAGTGTGAGTCTTAGAGATGTGATGAGTAATGTGAGGCACAGAAGTTAATGGTGATTTTTCTAGGTCAGCTCTCAGCAATCTCAATGGTCACCAGTTTAGGAAAATCAGGCGCTAAGTGATTTAAAGAGCAAAGTCAAGTGCCATCACATGGACTCAGCCTTCCCTAGCAGGAGTGGGCAAAATGCGGCCCATGGGCCAGATGCGGCCCACTAGGCCATTCTATCCAGCCCATGGGACCCCTAAAAAATTTAGAAAATTAATATTTATCTGCCTCTGGCTGCCTGTCATGTGGCCTTCGATGGCTTGCCCAAATTCAGTAAGCAGCCCTCTACCCAAAATAACTGCCTGCCCAGGCCATGAGAAGGGGCTGTTGGAATATTAGTTTTGCTGATGCGGTTGCTGTAAGCTGATATGCACAGAAACTTTCAGGACCTGCGTTATTGTTAAAATTCATCCCGTACTGAAATTGTCTTCAGAGGAAAGCCAAAGATGAAGTCATGCAACTCTAATACATGCCACTTTGGCTGATTCTCAAGGATGTTACAGATCTTTTAATCTCTTTGAAAAATGCAGAACCAAAGACAAACCAACCAACAATTTTCTAACCAACATTTTTGTTATCCTGTCTTGCGAAAGAGATTATAGTAAATGTATAGTAAACAGATTGCAAGTATATACTAAGGAAGACATCATTTGTAGGCTAGTTAAATTCAGAGATGTTTTTAAGGAAGTAGAAGTATTAATTTGGGAAACAGAGTCACCACATTATGTTACAAGTTCATAACTATAACGTGATTAATAGCACTGGAGCATAACACTGTTTACAGCAGCTACTTGTTTGGGGACAGATTATGCTACACTTACTCCCCCCAGACAATAATTTTATTGAAATTAATATGGTTACTCACAGAGTAAGGTAGGATTCAGCATAAGGGTGGCAAAATATGGCCTTTGGATGACCGAGTTGTGTCTAATCACCAGCTAGCAAAGATGTTTAGACTGACCACCAGACAATGTGGATGCTCTCCTATCTGTCAAAAAATGTATTTGCAATAAAGAGAAATGCAAAGGTGTGGGGCAAGACAGATTTTATATCTGCTGGGAGGGGGGGGGTGTATAGCACCTGAAATGATTGTTAGTGAGAGTGGGATACTGGTATCCATGGAGGCCGAGTTTGCTATGTAAGTGCATTCAGTGGAAACATCTTTGCACCACATTCCAGTGACTGTTACTTCAAAGACTTATAATGATGGTTGAGAGTCACTAAATAAGCCTCTAATTCACTGTCAGCTCTTTCTAGGCACACATTTAGTCTTAAAAAGATATCCAGGCTTTTAAGGTAAAAACTGTTTTGAAAAGACCCCCCTCAAAGGATTAGTGAAGTGTAAAGTCTGCCCTGAACAGGGTACAATTGTTCCCTATTCTCTATCAGATTTAACTTTCTGGCATATACAGAGACGTGGCAGTTGCCAACAAGCAATCGTTTCCCGAGATAACTGGCAGGGAGATTCTGAACAGTCTCACCTCTGACAGCAGAGGAAAAAGCACCTGGTGGGGATTTGTCTCCCGCTCACTGATGAAGCTTCCACTTTTGCATATATGAGACCAGACAGACTAGCTTCACGAAAATCCTTGGGCCGTCAAATGACTTGTAGCAGTGTCTGCGTGCAGATATTTGTATAGCAGTATCTGATGACGTGACCACATCACAAACGCTTATGCATTTACTTAGCCAAAAAATGTGTCTCTCCCTGCCTTGTAGCAGTACTGCCTCCACACCTGTATTTAACAACATTTCCAGATATTCAGTGGACCTCACCAGTTCTACCCACTCCTAGTAACCCAGGCAGAATCAAGGTAATTATTCATTGCCATGGCCACAGTCATTAATTACTTCTCTGTCATTCTTGCTGGAAGCCACATGTACTGTTGAAATTTCAGCAAGACTGTCACAAGATGATAGAGGGACAAAAGGTCACTGGAAACAGATATATCAGTTCATCAGCATTGTCAGTACTATCAATTTAACCTCCAGATTTCGGTAGTTCAGCAGTGTACTTCAGAAACATGGTATATCAGTAATTCCAGTTCACAGAAAATATTTTATTATTATTTTTATTTTGGTCCAATAATAAACGCAAATTTCAAAAGAAGAACATTCCTTACAAACCAAAATCCCTACTCTTTTGGCACCAGTCATTTTACAGTAGTAGCCCAAACACTATGGGACTACTACAGATTTGGATAAACAATTTGGAAAGTCATGGCATGTTTCTATCAAGGTTTGACAGTTTAAGGCTGGAAGCAATCATCAGATGCTTTGGTCTGACCCTTATAATACAGGCTACAGAATGTCACTTTGAAATTTCTTTTGACTCAAGAATACCTCGCGAAAGACATCCAGTCTTGCTGTGACTACTCTGAGATGGAGAATCCAGTGTCCCTGGATAATTTGTTCCAACAGGTAACAGTCTGCTTTAAATTTTGTGATTTTAATGAACCAGTTTTAAACTTCAGCCATTGGTTTTACTTCTGTCTTTCTTCTTGGGGGCTATGATTTCATTATAAATAATGATAATTGAATTAAAAAACCCAATTCAACAAGGTTCAAGTCATTCTTATTCCTGAAAAGAATTAGAAGTCCACAAGATACCTGAACTCATTGCTCATTCAACAAATAATTTTTGGGCTGCAGAACAGACTCAAACTACAAAGTCAAATATACAACTAAGAGCTTGTGTTATATCAGTTAGTTAGTAGATATGCTGCGTGTTTCTGGTCCCTGAGAAAACTATTTATACAACACTATCAACAACAAGTAAAACACTATCAATTTTGAAATATATATTACAGTACAAGATTTGCAACACTGTGCCATTTAGTACAAATTTTACAACTAAATATAATATGAACAGTTTTGACAAGTATGAAAGCCTTACATTAATACTGTGCTTTGTTGGGTTTTTTCAAGTAAAGCTTCACTATCTGAATGTTGCTAGATTTAAATCTAAATTTTCACTAAAATGTTCAGATCAAAATTCCTTTTCAGATTCAAATAGTTGAAAATTCTTTGAAACGATCTGTTCAGCTCCATTTCCAAGACATTATAAATTAATCTAGTCAGATTTAGACTGCTTGTCTAAATAATCCTGTACATAAGGCAAAATGTAGTGTTAGTAAAATAGTCCATCTGTTCATCAGCTTCTGTGTTTATTCAGCACATATTAAAAGCCAAATAGAATGGTTCAGATGTTATTTAAATAGGACTGGATTATGCAAACCCAACCTCAGCCTTAAACAGGTATAGCGATTTCAATATGTAACTAGATAGGAGACATTTTAAGCCACGATTCTTTCAGTTGTTGGTAAATGGCCCCAGTCATTATCATCACTCCATAGTCACTGAGAAAGTCATGAATTCAGCTCACATTCAGTCAAAAAGAGAAACCTGACTTGATATTATTCTTTACAACTATGAGTCCTGAGCCAGTGTCCGAGATACACATGCGCTCAGTTTTACATTGGCAAAGATAAAATCTCTAGAAAGAAATTCTACATTCAACTTTCTGTAGCATTTTCTTCCAGCTCTATCAGCAGGCGTGCATTTTCTGGGTGGGCAATCAGATTCAGTCATTTTTGCCGAATGCCTACAATCTTCAAACTCCCAAATTGGAGGCAACACTGGAGACAAGTAAAACAGCGCTGCAGGACAAACCACTGGCGAAGAACACACTGAAATGCCCTACTCATGGTTGGCAGATGGTGCCCAGCCATAAGGACACTGGCCACAAGACCAACTTCTGCTCTTACAAGTAGAGCCAGAAGGCTGCTAAGGCCTTCACACAGCAGACCTTCATTGTTTCAGGCATAGCTATACTTTCAGGTCTTATCAACAGGGAAAAAATGTTTTAAGTCCCAGCCCTGGTCCCCATTTTAACAAACATGTCTTTTCCTCACAATGGATGCATTTATTTTTCAGCTACATTATAGCCTTCAAGCACCTCTGAGTCTAGTACTTGTTGATGAAAAGGAGCATACAATGCAATCCTTCTGTATCGTTCAGAGTTAAGATCAAACCTGGTACCCATCCGGGGCTACTCTGAATTAAACCAGAGAGTGCAAGTCCATGCTGCCAGAAGAGGGTGCCAGAATGAGAATGGTGCAATGGTAAAGATCTACTAGACAGTTGTATCCCCCTGCACAAATAAAGAGTTTTAATGATATATGCAATGTACTCTAACCCCACAGGGTGCCATGGGGCAGCTTCTGGGGCTTGGGGGTGGAACAGGCATTAAGGACATTTTCTGTTTCACTTATGCTTAATTCAGGAAAGCAAAGAGCCTACAGTATGAATTCCTCAGTCTGTGGAATTTACCCTTCCTTGCGGTGGGTTTACGCCCATAGTTGTCATTAGATAGGATTAGCCAGACATTCTATATATTTAATTCTGCAACACAACATCTTCCTGTCAAAAAAAACCCCTCTGAATATTCTTACCAGCTTCAGCTGAACAAAGCCTCAGCTGACGGCTGCAGAAAGGGTACGGATGTAATATTAGCAACAAAAGAGGAAGGATTACAGAGTCAGGAGATTGCACAGAAAAAATACCTTTCACAGGCCTTAGGACACCCCTTGGCATCAGATGAAAGTCAGGTATCAAGTGCACATGTAATCACATACCGCCCAAGAATGGGAAGGCTGTGCTAGCAAAAGACAAATCACTATTTGCAATTGAAGCTGTGGGTTGTTCCGTGAAAGATTTATTTGTTTTCCAAGAAGATGAAAGAACATGGGTAAGCTTTGGAGAAATACGACTTTAATTCAAGGAGCACATTCACCTTGTGCTGCTAGGATGGTCTGTCCCTGCTTCCAGTCTGAGATCCTCAGGAACAAGCGGTTTATATGAAAGCTCCCCAAATTCACTGTTCCTGGCTGAGATTCACTTCCAGAGCACCACTCAAGCACCTCTCCTTATTAGTCCATTTTCATGTACGGGCTTGCAAAGGATTTTTACTGTTTAAGAGAGTTAGTTAAAGGTATCATGAGGACCTGTAGTTTAGGATACGAGAACGGAGGGCAGCCCTTCCTATAGCAAGGGTTTGGGGTTCTGTGTTGTTGTTTAGGTAACACTGTAGGTACAAACAGTCCCGACGGGTAACAGTGCAGCAGAGAAGCAGTTGATTCTGAATTCTGACATCATCCATAATTAAAAACCCAGCATTTTTCACATAGCAAAATATTCTGAAAATACTGCTTTCAAGTAAGTTTGAAAACATTCCCTTTCAACTTTCAGATTATAATGAAAGGCAACATGATAACATCAAAACAAAATATTTTGATCGTTTCCCAACAAAACAGGCACAGTCCCATAAAATGTTTTGGCTTCATCTATTCACATTTTCCGATGGAAATCTGTTCCATCCTAAAGCCAGAAGCACCTGTCATTCCTGTTTTACTGATCTGGCACATTCATTTGTGTTATATTAACTGATTTGCTCATGGCTTTTCTTTTCTTCTTCTTCTTAAGGCCACAACAGACCCTGGAGTAAATGGCCACTGACCATACTCTTTGACATGGATCCATTGTTCTACCATCCCAGGTGACTGGGGCAGGGAAGAAAGTCACCTTCCGCACTACAGCCCCGGTTTCATCCTTTCGCTATGTTTGTCTCGTCTGCAGAAGGAACCAGAGGCCGAGACAGGAGCTTACTACAGAGAGAAGGCAACACTAGCCAGAATCAGGCAGAAGCTTAGGGCTGAGGTTTTTGTTTTATTGCTATTTGTAGCAGGGCACTGAGGCGCCTGCTACTTGAAGAGCAGGAATAGCCGCCACGTGCCGGTTGCCAGGGCAACCAGGAGGAGCTGGGGCCCACCCCCGTTGAGTCAGCTGACAGGAAGGGGCAGGGCTGACTTCTATAAAGCTCAGGCTAGAGGCCAAGAGCAGGGTCCTCGGCTGGCAGCCAAGGGGAAGCAGTGGTGCCTGACTAAGCAAAGGGGAAAGGTCTGAGTGCGAACAGTCTGTTATGCTAGTGAAGGATGGAGTACCTGCGGAGGGCGACTCCATGGAGGTTAGCCGAGCAGTTTAGCTTTGTGTCATAGCCCAGGGGCTTGTGTTATTGTTTTGTTGTTGTTGTAATACTTGAGGACTGGGTGAGGCTATAAGGGGATGGAGGAGGCCTCGCAGGAGAGCCACGGCCATGTGGAGACCCCAGCGAAGACCCAAGAGAGAGGGCAATGCGAGAAGCCCCAAGAGAGAGGGCAGCACAAGAAGGCATCTAATAAGACCGAAGAACGTCCGGTACATCCACGAGGCTTGGGGCGTGGTACAAGGCGGTTGGAGCCAGGCAGAGCCCATAAGGCTGGGGTGCACCTGAACCCCATTCTGAAAATGGGCCCAGTGTAGAACAGGAGAACCGTGACCAGGAAGACTAAAGGTAGCCTCCCTATAATTCACATAAGACCAAAGACGTGGCAGACGAGATTGCGAGGTGCAGATAGGCAGCTTGGCGCGGTATAGAGGGTAACTAAGGGGGGAGCACTGTGACCCCAAGTTCCCGTCCTGTCACATTATTCATTTAGAAGAAAGCAAACCTCAAAATGAAAGGCAAGTTCAGGACACTATACATATGTATTTTTGAGAGAGTGAGGAGGGTTTCTCAAGTGGTTGCTAAAAACAACTTGTGTTTTCATGAAAAGGAGAAACCTCCTTTGTTGAACAGAAGAGGAAACTCCACGTGGCTCTTCTTTCTTATATTAACTAACTTTCCCATGTTAAAGAAAAAAATGAGTCCACCTCTTTTCCCTAGTGCTTGCATGACAGAAAAAATAAATGTATTACTTGGCTTAAAATCCAACATCAAATGCTTCATTTATCTTTCCAATTTACATCTAAGCACTGACCTACCATGCACTCTGCTTCAGGATGCTGGAAAGGGAACTAAACATTTTGCAGTTCCAGTTAAAAAGACATTAATTTTAAACTAGCGAGTATGTGAAGCTACAACATGATCCAATATAACGTTAACTGCTCGTTTCATTAATATCCAGCGAAGTAAGGAAAGAATTCTGACAGCAACTTAAATCTAGATATCTGTCAGCTTCATTCAGTGGAACAAAGACCTGCTTTGTTCATTCATGAGATAATGTGTAGCCCCTTATCTTAAGCAGCCCTCTAGCGTAAGGAGAACTGAAGCTGGGATTGGTCCATAGTATCATTTAGTAACATGAAAAGGTTTGCATGGATTACATTCCCTTCTGTTTTAATCACGTACTCTAGAAGTAAGACCTCAGGGTCTATCTTGATCTCAGTTAAGTCAACTGAATTGGTCATAAGACTACATGTAAGTCAGGAACTGTCTCCCGTTGTCTCCTGGGGATCTTCAGGGATGCAAGAGTTGCATCTTACGATGCTCTCCTAGGATGCAGAAGTCAATGCTAAACTTCCCATTGACTTGCACAGGAGCATAAAGTAAGAAAACATTTCAACTGTATTAATCAATGCGACATGTCTGAACCTGAACCTTACTGGGTAATGTTTCCAATGAAGTTTAAATCGGACATTATTTCCTGGGTGTAAACTTCAATATTACCTGATGCCTGGCAGCTTTGTTGAGGGCAAGAACATCCTTTCTTCACCGGCGATGCTGACCTCCGTCGATAGTCAGAATTCGGTTTTTTTCTTTTCTGCATCCAACCTGGATTAGACAGAACAAGCAGGACTCTAATAACAGCTTACAGAACATCCTGCAAGGATGTGGATTTCCTCCTTTGATAGAAACCCTGCTCTTTGATCTCCTCCATCTCAGAGAAGGAAAGGGCAGCTTTAAGGCATGCACTTTCCTCTCAGCTGTGAGAGAGATCAATTGCCGTGTGGAAACACAGTGAAATCATTAGGAGGGGTTCGATACAGGCAAGGTGCACTGGGAAGAGCTAGGACAGGATCTGGATGTTTTGTAGACACCCCTTGGCTAGTCTCAAGAGCTTCCAAAAGAAGTGGGGTTTTTGTCCTTCATTCTGACTCCCAGCTAAAAAAGAAGGAATTCAGGGCTTGCCTTGGCACTCAGAGCAGATTTCAAACAGTTGTAAATACAGGGGTGAATAGGGAATAGTGTCCTTCAAAAATACTGACAGGATGTGGCAGAAGCCAACAAAACCCAGGAGCTCACATGTATTTAGCTTTTGATTTCCCATTACAAGCAGCTAGCATTATCGATCGTCTTTTATCTTCCAAGTGTTTAATCACGCCGGTCCCAGAGAAGTATTACGTCAGTTTTGAAAAGCTAACGCAGGGTGGCTAAGGACAACGTTTTCAAGAAAGACCAATCATTTTGAATCCATCACTTCCAGGATGTCAGTTCAGACACTCGGAGTACTGGTCCCCACCCCCAAAAAATTGGCCCCTACTGGCTTAGTCACAGAGGCTCTCACTCCTTTTTATGAACTATGTATGGATTGGCACAAAAAATGACTGCAAGTTCATTCAATACCATTTTGCATGGATAAGGGGTTTTGTTGATTTTCCTGAATTTTTCAGCAATCTTTAAATGGATGCAGGCAAAATTTAGGAATTCTCCACCAAAATGAAAAGTCAGGTTCTGAAATTAGAAAAACACTTCACTTAAAATGAGCTTCCTTTCAACTCAAATTCAGCATAAAACAGGCATTTTCAGTCTAAAACAATCCTCCCTGTAAAGATATTTACAACATTAAATCCAGTCAGTAAAGTCAATATGAAGTGCAAAATTAAGTCCTGTCCATGTTGAATTCCACTAAGAGTATTTCTTGTGGCCAAGCTGGTTGAGGATTATCATGACAAAATAGCATCTACATCTGTGAAGCTAAATTTGCCACTTAATTTACATGACTTGCATTTTCAAAAGCTCTCTTATACCTGAGGGGGGTTATTGGTTGTAGCTGTGCTGGTCTAAGGACCTCTTATACCTGAGTCACCTGTATGAGAGAAATCAGCAAATGATTCCTCAAGCATGCATTTGAAATTCAATCTAATATTTTTTAAAGTTGTTTAAAAGGCAGCTGGTACCAGATGATCATAAATCCTCTTTTCTGCCTTTCAAAAATACTAGTTATTGAGAACCAGCTGCACTGTCAAGAATTTTAATAGACACAAAACCAAACCATCTACATTAGGCAACTTTGATCACTTAAAAATAATCCAGAGGTTTCTGTGTTTGTTTCTATGATAAATCTTATACCCCAGTTTGGTTTCTACATAAACCACCTCGCTAGTGGACTCAGGATGAGGTCCATCACTTTTCCATACTGCTCCAGAAGCTGTCTATGCCAGATAATGCAGTTGTGTTAGCACGTGACCTCAGGGGCATGAATCAATAACATTAGAGGATGTTAAAACAGGACATTGCAGTGTAGAAAGGGACATGCTATATTTAACTTTCCATCAGGTGGTTGTGGTTTTGGTCTATGAAACAGAAATACCGGTAAGCCTCTGACCCGCCAGAAGCAGATATGTGAGTATTACGCAGGTGTAAAATAACATGTGGGAAAGAAAACCTAACATCTTTGAGCCATGCACCGATACCCAGAAGATAATAGCTCATGTGTACCATCTAGTGGTCTTAGTATGTAATGTATTTTGTAGCATAAAGAAGGAGAAAGAACTGGAGATGTTGGTAACAGCAAAAATAGATCCCTTCAGCCCATGGGGGACACCATCTTGAATAATCTCATTCAAGGTGAGCTCCCTGTGCTCTGCTGTTTCCAGTTCACATCCACCCCTTGTATACATCTGTTCCAACCAATGCTGCAAACCCCAAGGGAAATACTTACAAAATGTCCACCGCATGACTTTGAGGTGGGCAAGGGGTGGGGAACGGTGTCTTTGATTTGGCATCCAAATGTACCACATAAACAAGCTCTCAGCAGGGCTTGGGAGTTTTGTTCCTTGACCCTGACTCAAGATCAGTTATTGGGCCTGGGCTTCGTTTGACCTTGCAAGGAAGGCTCACTTCTGTGGGCTGTATGGCTGTCCTTTACTTTTCAGTGGAAGACAGCCAGCTGATTAAAAGAGAAAGAGAGAAAGACCTTTATAACCTGCCACTTTAAAATTCTTCCTTGGCTGACTGATGTTCAGTCAGCCAAGGAAGAATGCAGCCGCCTGCACAGGGACAATGGCAATTTTCCAAAAAACACTTTTCCGAGAGCCGGATTTTGTTCGTGGTCACCAGCTGGGAGGAGGGCAACACAAGATGCCTCGTCTTGAATTGCACAGTTATATTTCCATCCCCAAATACAGGGCCCTTTGTGGCCTACACAACTTAAATTCTACTTACTCATTTTCTACCAGAAGTGGAATCTCATTACAATGAAATCTGTCGTAACAGAAATTCCACTGTTACTAAAATGTTTCCGAGCCCTTGGCTTTACTTATTGCAAGCTTTTTTGGGATAACACTGTCTCCTCTTGCCTAGCAGGATGGGGCATGATTCCTAGTGGAGTTTGTAGGAAGCAAAGATGATCGGCACCTTTCACGATCAAGTTCCCAGGGAAGAAGTGACCAGTCAGTGGTACAACACAGGCTTCCCGACACTGCTAAGCAAAGACTGCTCCCTCCCTGTTAGGCTCCGATCCAGCATGAGAGCTGGGATCTCATTAAACTAAGCTTCTAGGGGGTGCCCAGTTTATTGTGTTGTATTAAAATGTTGTAACGAGATTCCTCTGTGAATACTAGCTATCGCGGAGCAGCTGATGCACAGCAATCCCCCACCTCTTGTTATTTGTGGGCACCCAAGCCGTTACCACACTGCAGCTAACCTGTGGTAACTTTTCACCTGTCTACAATGAATGCGGGGCGGGAGAAGGATGGGAACTTACTCTGCTTTGGCTGTTTCTCAGTAACTGCTTCTGCGCCCACAATTACCCTATGGTGTGTGAAAGCTAAACCGGGGCAACGTAGCTCTTCTTTGTTCAGGGTTAAGCTGCCCAGAGAAGCCTTCATGGTGGGAACTGAAAAGCCAAGGCATAGTAAACCCTTTTATGTGCTTACCCTGGTCTCAGCTCAGGGACACATTGGGTGAACAGAGAGGAAACATTTGGTTTTAAGAAGAGTCTGGACTAGAAAAGACATCCGTAGTAGTGAAACGTTTTCTAATAGCGGCTTTTGTTTTAGTGAGGTCCAGTGCAATCAGTCAGGAGCTCTCTAACTAAATATCCCTCCTTAAAAGGTCTGTGTCTGCTCTGCCCTGTGTTTTGTCATGTTAGTCTTTATGCTCTTAAATATTGCCTTCACTCAAAATACCACTGCTTACACCTGGGGAATGTAAAATACTTCCTTAAAAGAAAAATAGTGTTCATCAGCATCCCCTCCCCTTCTTTGTTTTTCTTGTTAGCTTCTCTTACTTTCATTCTCCATTTCTCTTTTGTCCCATTTCTTCAATCCTTGAACATTTTTATTATTATTCAAAGGGAAAGATATCAAAATATCTTTCTTTGTCATTGTTAAAACTCTTCATATGACTTTGCATGATTCTATGCATATTTTTCAATGTATGCAATAATGGCTCAATGGAAAAATCTCAATGAAATTATGGGCTTTCCACTGATTGCAACTGGCTTTGAATTTGCTCCATTGATTTTTGTTCCTTTAATACAAGCAATTTGGGAAATGAGAGGACCTGCTGGAATAACTGTTGAACAAATCAGCTTTGCTTGTTTTCAGAAGAGTTTCTGAAACACTTTAGAGCAGGGAATGCAATTATTTCATCCTGCTTTCCAGATCATTACAAACTTAAGCCTTTGATCAGCAGATCTAGTTAGGGAATCTTTTTAGGATTTAATCCATGGACCAATGATTGCACAAGGAGTGTTTGCTGGTAATCCAACTGGTGCTGGCTCCATCTCATTTCCAGCTGCTTGATCATACTAAAAGCAGTGAAGACTAAACTAAATACTTTCCCAGGCAAGGAAAAGCGCTGTAGTTGCCACAAATATTACCCAGCTGGGAATGGGAATAGGAATAGGAATGGGAAAAGAGTGGTCTTTTCACTCTCAGACGTAGAAGCAGATGACTCAGGTTGGGAAGCAGGTGGTGCTTAAAATACCTGAAAGTTTTGGTGGGTTTTTTTCAGCATTCCAGAGAATTTGAATTTTTAATGAGTTCTTCTCATTCAGGCATTTTGATCGCAGAAGCGTTGACACAAAAACGAATGCAGATGTGGATTTCAGTGTCCACTCCAAAACAGAAGCACTTGCAAACTCATCTAATTAGTAGGGCTGTGTGAAGCTTCGGGTGGTGATTTGACTGGGAGGTGATTTGGCCTGATTCAGTGGCCGAATCTCCAAATCCAAATCAAATCAGGGACCAATTTAAAGGTCCAAATCAATTCAAAACTCTCCGAATCTTCAGAAAAGATTCGGAAAGCTTTGATGATTGGGGCAGTCCCCGGTGGCTGCAGCAGGGAGCAGCAGCCGACTCCGAGCTGGTAAGTACTAGGGGTGGGGGAAGGGGGTGGGGACCATAGGGGAACCCCTGCCAGCCCCCTTGGCCCCCCCTGCTCCCCAAGCCCCTCCCCCCATAGCTAATTAGCACACTAACTAGGCAAGCTTCTCTCTCCCCGTTATAGCCAGGCTTTGTTTTCCATCTTCTGAAACTCATTTTTCCCTCCTGAAGAAAGTCTCTACCAGGTCCCCAGTTTACCAACTCTCCAGACAAACAGTCTCCAATGTTAAGTCCACCTGTTCCAAGGAGACAAAAAGTCCAGAAAACCCTAATATTAAAAAAATAATCCCACTACAATTCTTCATGTCTTTTACAGATCATTTCAGGCCTCACTTATCTTTCCTCTTCCCCAAACTAAAACAGCGCAGGCTGATCTCTGAGGATGCTAGGGAAAGAAGGGAACTTTCCTGTCTTTGGATGAAAACACCAGTGGAAGAATCCTATGAAACCAACACAGACACCAGAGCTCAAGGCCATAACCATTTCATTCCCTCCTCACTGAATTGCCTTTCCGAATCCCAAATCACTGACCCAAGCCTTCTCTCTCATGCTTCCTCCTAGAGCTTCTCTCTCTCAAGATTTATCTTCCAACCTCACCTCTTCAAGGCATGTACAATCAGCCCTATATGTCCCCCAGTCTCACTCTTAGCATACCAAAAAAAATCCAGCTTTTTTAGCCTTCCCCTTTTCCAACATGCACTACTGCCAAGCGTACAATTCCCATCAATACTACACCTACCAGAATACCCTTGGTATTCTCAAGAGCCCTTGAAGACCCAAAATGATCATCACATAGGCAGTGTGCAACTCAACTGATCCATTAAGCCACATAATTTTAATTCAGAATCAACATGGCCAATTTGCACAGAATATACAAAATGTATTTGTCAAATAATCCGATAAAAAATTAATTAAATAAAACTCAGAATGTCGCTGCGGAAACAACGTAACACAATGAGAAGCTAAATTCAGAGAATAAGTTGTTTTCTGTGGTCTTTGAGTTCTAGCATTGGGGGGGTAGGTGCACACATGCATATACAAATGTAAATGGGAAAGGACCATAGCTTTTTCCCTACTTCACTAAATAAGAGATTTTGCAACTTCTTAAAACTGGAAGGACATACATTTTTCCAAATGTTAAGCAAAATTGTTCTGGGACCGTTGTCCAGGGCCAGAGTGTGTGTGCAGATCAAAGCCTTGGGGATGTGCAGGACTCATAGGACAAAGTTACAGTGCTAGAAAGAATGAAAACTAATGGCAGATATTCTGATTATCATATTAATTACTAGAAGTTAAATTTAAGGACACAGAATAAAAGCAATCCCTGAACACCACTTGAAGGAAGATGTGTTACTCATTAAAAGAACATGGGAATGTTTTGTGCTAATATTATTATTAATATTATTATTATTGTATTTGCAATTTGGATGCAAAATTAACGTACAGTTTCTCATCTGGGCTGGACAGAGACAGAGACACTTGGGTAGAAACATTGTTTGGATTGGGAGCTAATCACAGGTCCCTGCTGCAGATGTTCTCAAGGCCAGCTTTACTGCATTACACTGCAATGGTAAAGGAAAGAGAAGCACTGCACTTGCTACTAGCCGTAAGCAAACAGTGTGCTACGCTGTAAGCTCATGAAAAACAAAAAACCCCTCAGTGGACATAGAAGCACACTCCAAGCCAACCAAGTGTTTCAAAACATACAGAGCCAACAGTCAGACAGGACAGATGGGGATCGATCTTGTACCAGTGAAAACAATGGGTGTCCTGCCATGCGCTAAAATGGGAGCAGGTTCAGCGATAGATGAAGAGATGGCAGCGAACTTGCAGAATGAATTCAACTGCCACTAAATGCTGACTGGGGAAATTCAGAGTTGGATCTGATTTAGGATAGTGTCTGAGGCCCATATCATACAGCTCCAGGTGGCTGCATTAGCCTTAGATGATGCAGTGGTTAGTGAACTATACAGGTCATTTCTATAGGCTGCCTATTACCCCAGAGTGACTGAGACTAGGCTCTGGCCCCATACTCCTTTAAACTCTAAAAATAATTAAAAGTAAGATACAGCTATTAGTTTTGCATCCACCCTGTCAAGACAAGTTACATATCTAGAATTACTGTGCTTCATGCTTTAATTGACCGTTCCTTATTTTAGGATATTTTCAATCTTAGCTGGAACTATTAATTGTCCTGTGCAACTGTCGTTGCTGACTGGAATTAAAACAGATCATTTTATGCAGAAGGTTGTAGACCTATTGCTCAGTAAAATATTTATTAAAAAGCACAAGTCAAGGGAAGAATCTTGGGTCACCATTTGCAATTCAGAATAAACTTCCAAAAAGCTTGGATGCAGTAGACACTGAATCCCTGCATTCTTGGGAGGCAAGCTATCACCACCCCCCAACGTGCATGCATGCACACGCATGCACACACACACACACACACACACTTCAACTGCAACAAATCTGCAGATATGCTGAGCACATGGTTCCTCATTTAAGAACAAGAACAAAGACCTTCATTTAGGTAAATAAGGTAAAGAACCTGTTTTCATGTTACAGGCAGGGAACAATGTGGTTAATTCACGCCTTAATTAAAGTTCTTGTGGTTTCAGAAATCACTCTGGGTGTGAAGAAAGTGCCTGAAAGTGATCTTCTTTAGTCAGTGATGATCAGGCCTTCTCTTTAACACTTCTCTTCTTCAGAGCTAAGCCACCTACAATTCCAGCTCCCAAGATCCTATCTTCCTTTCCCAGCCAAAACTTAATGATAGCAACATGCAATGATAGCAGCACCCACCACCTGAAATAGCTTCATATCCTTATAGCCAAACTACTAACTAAACTTACTAATAGTATTCAATTAAGGCATAAGGTGCCATGATATATTGGCAGTAAAGTCCATTTGTTCTCGCAGTGCTCTGTCATGGGATTATTGTCATCTTAAAGCTGCTGTAGCTGTTGCCTGAAAACTCACTCGCTTCCTCTCCAGGGGCTGGAAGAGGGGCCACCTATTCCTTACTGGTATATCAAGGTGGAGCAGCAACCTTGTAAAACTGCTGTTTGCCACCTGCAGTGTGTATTGCTGATGCACTGGTGGCAGCTGTCAGGAGCCTGAATCATAAAGCTAAACAAAAAACCCCCACAATTATCCCTTTACATTTCTGCAAGTCTCCAGTTCCCTTGACATCATTTTCTATCACTACAAGTATTCTAGTTCTCAGCGCCCTGAGAAATAACATGGTTTAGAGGTGAAAACCCCATATAATTGATGCTATCTGGACATTTAACAGCCCTAAGCACACATCAGATTATGACATTGCAGACTTTTTCAGGAGCCATTTTTTAACACCATTTTCCCCCAACTTCTTTAACTGTATGAACCCAAATTCCACCTCAACTGCTTCAAATCAGACCAACCAATCTGTTGCTCATAGTCAGACATGGCTCTTTTACCTATACCGTGCCAGAAAAATAGATGTGATAGTAGCTGTAGTGTTTCAAAGTAAAGCTACCTCAGAAAGTAAGATTAACACTCTAGAATAAGTACATATTTTTTCCAGTCACCATAAAGAAATCTCTGCAGACTGCTCCTAGGGGCATTTTTTCCTGTGCTACCAACACAAAATCTTTTCCTTGACTTGGCCAATATTTTTGGCGCGCACAATGACCCTTGACAAAACTCCCCTTCTCCTAGTTTATTTGAGGCCAGAAGATTTTTCAGTTGCTGAATCGCCTTCATGGATCCTTTTTAACATGTCTTTTCTCACTGGCACTCCTTCAAAGCCTAAGGAATCACCATCCCTAATACTGAGGTAATAATCTAATGCTGAGAGCTCCACCCTGAACTGATGAACGGTGCTGAGAGCCATTGGTGATGCATAGGGGGTGCACGTGGGTGCATGTGCACCCCCTGAGATCGGCTGTGCACCCCCTGGAAGCACCAGCAGTGAAACTGGACAGCGATCGGCTGCTGGGGCCCCCCCCCCGCTGGTGATCTGGTGCCCCCCAGACTCAGGAAGCACCAGTCACCCATGCTGAGAACAGGTTATTTCTGTCACCTTCTGTTAGTAACTGGATTTACTTTCCATAGCAGGCAGAACAAGGAATTTGATACAAAAGTCAGTGGATTTCCAGAAACAGTGTTATTAATACGAAAGAAAAGCCACAGGTAGTGAAAAGTTAACAAATAAAACCAGGGTTTCCAGTGGCTGTTACACCTGAATTCCTGAACTAAGCTTAAAGTTTGCCTGAAGCTTTGTGATTTATGATGGGGGTCCAATTATGATTGCCATATTGGCTGCTGGCAGCTGCCCTTCAAGAGATAAGCCCAGTATCCCCAGAGAAATGGTAGCTACTTAGTGCATTTCAGGCTTGCAGATCTGCCTGGTCTTTGGCAAACAAGCTTCCTAGTGCATTGATAACATTGTCATGGCGCAATCCAGGGTTGGACACTCTACTGCTAATTCGTTTTTCAAAAAAAGTGCATCTGGTCTGACACAAAATGCAGACTGTAAGTGCCGGAGCAACAGCTGAGAACGAGGAACTGTGGAAAGTAAATCCAGAAGCAGACTGATTATTACTGTTGAAGGGCCTGATAATAAGTCCACGGAGGTCTCGGAGGAGTGAGCTTTGGATCAGGCCTTAGAGGACTTTGGGGCTCAAGGCATAAACTGCAATGGCAGGTTTCTGTTTCCCATAACAACAAATGTAATTTGGATTCTAATGATAGTTAATAAACTTAAATCTCTCAATCCACCATTGGAAAGATATATTTTACTCTCCTTTCTCATATAGCCCATCCCTCTGCTATCGCTGTGTGTATTTGAAGTCTTCTCAGCCTTCTCCCCTGTTTGTGCAAGTGTTTTATTGCACCAACAATGTGATGTCACTTGGACAGTATCTGAGTTTATCGACTCGCTACCCATCAGAAGCCCCTTTATGCTGAAGACTGCTGACACTGGGTAGAGAGCTGACTGTGCTTTTACATTCCTGAATCTCAACTACCACGGTAGTTGGTAAGTTTGTTAATTCAGGTTGAGTTTCTGTCTGTCCAGTTCCTCAAACAAGGCCCCAGTCCTTCAGTGATCACCCCTAGGGTGAGGGAAAGGTTCTTCCGTGCCCCCGCAAGGCAACAGTGAGGTTTGCACTACCAGTCCCCATACCGGTCCCCTGGTTCCTAAATGTGACTGCGAGCCCACTTGGGGTTGCAGCACTTAGAAGTGGGGCCATGAGCCGCATGGAAATGCAGTGGCAGACGTGAGCCTGTACGCTCAGAACTGGGCTCTAACAGAAACTCTGAAAAACTGCTGCCAACCTATAACTGATCTGAATATAAACAGAGGTCTTCAAGCTCCAGGGTGTCGAGGCAGCAATTTCCCCAAGCACTAAAACTCACATGCACGATTTTAAAGTCAAAGCGTGTGACATTTCCCAGCTAGATACAAGCTCCTGATTGCTTCAGTCTGCAACTGGTGTGTGGGAGCAGAAGAAAAGACAGGGGTAAACCCTGCTTTGAACTAAGTACACATTTTTTGAAGGCTGCTGCACAGAAGCGTCTCTGTACCCTGATGAGTTAGATTTTGTAAGTAGGCACCAACCTCAAATTTCCAGTCCCTTGATACACTTCCTGGAAGGCTTCGCATTCACTATGCATTCACAGTGCATCTAAGATAGCAGCTGAAGAGCGCAGTCAGTCAGGTGTAGGTGTGTGATCTGCATGAGCACCAAGCTGAACTGAGAACTTTCCCGTCACAGGCCCTACATACACCATTAATGTTTAGGCTTCTTGCAAGCAAGATCAACCTAACTCAGGTCTTCCTTTTGTGCTCCGCACACTCTGTCCTAGCACTAAACTGACACTTCTGGGAAATCAGAGATCATACACAGAGTCCAACACTCCCCCTCCCACCCCCTCACCCCCCCAAACACACACACCCTTCCCTTTTCCAAAGCTTGTTTGGAAGCTCTCTTTCCAAGAGCCGTCCACTCCAGCCGCTCCAGCCCACCTAGCACAAAGCTGCACCATCTTTCCCGCTCTGGCCCCCATAAGTATATGCTAAGCATTTGCCATGCCTCCAGCTTTCTCTTTCTGTGCTGCTCGCAGACCCTCCTGGCTGCCTTTCCAATTCAGCAAGCAACACATCTTGCTTGCTCAGAATTTATAGACCTACTGGCTGGCAGGCTGGTGCAGGGCACCAAAACTGCCTCAGCAGCTCCACAAAGCGCACAACCTCTGTGACGTCTAAGAAAATCTGCAAAGCATTACTTTGTCAAATGGAGCCCCAAGTAGGTCGCATGAAAAAGAGCACAAGATTGCCCACCTCCCATAAGGAAAGGATCATGTGCTTTTTATGTGGGCAAGAAACACACAGTTTAATTAGCAATTACAAGTATCATATGTCACATGACAGACATGTTACCCAGCACAACAAAATGAATAATTTTACTACCAGGTTGGGGAAAACCCAGCAATAAAATAAAGAAGCTGAAAGCTGCTAGATTTTCTGAAGGATTTTAAGAAATTCAAACAACATGCAGAGCAGTTAACTTTCAGTGATGGCTGCTCCACATATCTTACTATGAAAAAAGCTAAAATGACAAAATTAATTAGCAAGCCACCTCAATTCTCCTCAGAACTGTTGCATTATTTATGACTTGCCTACTTCAGTGAATTCACAGAGCCCTCCACAGTTTTGTGACCTGAACCTCAACTAAGCCAAGTTGGGGAAACGGGGAGGGAAATCTTTTTGCTGAAATGTTGACTTCAGTGGGATTCACTCATGGAAACCTGATTTCAAGACCAGGCCCAGGTGCTGCGTTGGCAAGGTTCTTGGGTAGATGTGATGTCTTTTATTAGACCAGCTGAGTAGTTGGAACAAAGTTCTCAGCAAGCTTTCAGGTGCAGTCACCCTTTGTCAGGCATTGGGAGCCTCTGCTAGTCTGAGACTCCAAGGAAGTCTCAGAGCAGCAGAGACCGTCTATGCCTGATGAAGGGTGATTGTGTCCAAAATCTTGCTAAGACCTTTTTTCTACTCAGTCGGTCTAATAAAAGACATCACATCTACCCAAAGAACCTTGCTTCTTTATGTTCTTAGACCAAGATGTCTACAACCAAAAACCCCAAAACCCAGCTGGGTTAACACTCCCATCCTTTGACAAAAATATGGCTATGTTTAACAGAAAAATCAAACACAAAGCTACAGTTTTTGTCTGGACATGCCCCATTCACAATGGTTGTGATGCAGCTTTTCATGCTGTGAAGTCTGGATCTTCCCCATCATTCAGAGGATGACTGCATGATTGGATTCTGGCCTTCTGTTCAGTCTATTAGAAAGGAATGGGTAAACTGCAAATTTTGGGCAGAAATTCAAATCTCCCTCCTAGTGTCACTGGGACATATGTACATCCTTAATTTTAGTACCACTGAAGTCAACGGGGTGGCAAATGTTACTTCATCAAGATGCTGCCATAGTAAGAGAAAGAACTTGCTTTCTCCTACCCTTCATCTACTTTTTGTACATAGATTAAACTCTTTCAAACCAGATTAGACCATTTCTTACTTTATATTCTTTCTGCCACAATAAAGTCACATCTGTGATAGAGATCTCTCAGCATTACTGCGATGCAAATTAACAGTACTAGCAGTAGTACAGTTAAGTATATGTATTAGTCTTTCTAGCCCTTGGGCCTTATATGCAGAGATACTACTTGCATTCAGGATCTTGGCTGAGGTCCATTTCTGCTTGACAGCTGAACAGAAGGCACTGGCTGTTTAAATTTGCTATCAAAGCTGCAGCAGGTTAGCACAACAGAGAGGGTATTTGTAGCCCCCACTTCAGGATATGATCACCTCCTTGGAGACACGTAAATAGAGAGAGGCAAGCTAACCCTCATCAATAAGAGCTATATTCTCTGCTGACTCACCTCCTGTGCAATTGCAAGCTGTCACATAAAAAGGCATGTTAAAAAATGATGGAGAAATCCTGCCTTCACTGAAATCAATGGTAAAAATCCCATGAGCTCAGTAGCGCCAGGATTTCACAAAGGATTTACTCTTGTTGGTTCTGTTACTTTTTAGATCATAGACGCCATGGAATCTGAAATTAGGTGTTCCAGTCTTCTAGTAGGAGAGCCTGGAAATGGTGAGGTACTGCATATTTATTGTGTTATGTATGATTAAAGTTACAAACACAGAAACAGGCCCACACCAAATACTTGAAAAACCACTACAGCCATGTTTCCCTACCAAAAAACTGCCTCTGTGCTACATGATCATAGTGGTCAGTACTCACAGTGAGAGATTTTAGGCTAGATGGGATCATTACCATCTTTCAGTCTGTCCTCTTCTATCACACATCTTCTAGTGATTCATGCATCAAGTGGTGGACCTTTGACTGAAGCAGAGCATGGTCTTGCTCCTGTTTCCACTCAAGTCAACAGAAAATCTTCCACTGCCTGTACCTGTGAAGCAGCAAGCCCCATTTTCTAGTGTTCCTTAGATATGGTACATCAGGCATCTGCCTAGTTAGCTTAAGCCTAAAGCCACCCTGTTCCCACCCATTTCATTTTGTGCTATTAGACTCATTGGTGACACGCAAGTGATGCCAGTGGGGGGGCACAACTCTGCACCACTGCTGCTGCTGGGCAATTGGGTCCAGCTAAGGAAACAAGGAAGTTGGATACAATAGAAATAGTTTCAGAGCACTGGAGTTGTGCCAGCGACCAATCCATGGGAATGGAAAAGTGAAAGAGAAAGACAAGATCCTGAATATAAGAACAAAAGAATTGCCATTTACTTAGACCATAGGTCCATCTTGCCCAGTCTCCTGTGTCACAGTGGCAGAGAGTGGATGCTAAAGAGACTGTGAACAGGGTAGGACCAGGGTTTTTTTCCACTGCTCCTTTCCCACTTTCTGCCTCCAGCATTTAAGGTCTAGGAAGGCTATACCCCTTCACGCCCAAGCTCAATAGCTACTGATACACCTTTCCTCCAAGAATTTGTCCAATCCATTTTTTAATCTGGCTAAAGTGCCTGCTCCACAACACTTGGTGGCAACAAGTTACACACTTGAATTATAAACTATGTCAAGAAGAACTTCCTTTTGTTAGTTTTAAACTTACTACCTATTAATTTTGTTTTGTGACTCCCTAGTTCTTGTATTGTGAGACAGTGGACATGTCTACATGTTCATTAATGCACGGTACTTACTGCACATTTAGTTTAGTGCTTGCTTAATGAAGTACTAACTAAATGTGCAGTAGCTACAGTTATTGTACAGTAGCGCCAGTGCAAGGTTTTTTTAGTGGTGCTTACTGCGCAGTAACCTAACACTACTGCACAGTAGTGTATTGGCAGTTTCTGCCTGGCACACTACTGTGCAGTGTTATTAGGCTACTTAGCATTAAGGGTCTCATATAGGCACACCTAGAAATTAAGAAATCCCTACTTACTTTCTCTTCACCTTTTAGTATTTTGTAAACCTTTATCACGTCCTGCCTCTTTTTTAAACAGAATAGGCCTTGCCTCTTAGTCTCTCCTCATATATTGCAAATCATCTTTGTTGCCTTTCACTGTACTTTCTCTAGTTCTTCTATATCCTTTTGGAGCTATGTGAGCTAGAACTGGGCACAGCATTCAAGATGTGGACACACCATGGAGGGGCACGATGATACAAAGGGGCACAATGATACTTTCCATTTTGTTTATAATTCCCTTCTTAATAATCCCCAAAATTATGTTTTCCTTTTTGATGGCAGCTGAGCACTGGAAGAAGATCAAACAAATCGCAACAAGAACTGGATCTAAAAATGTAATTAATCCTGAAGCTCAAGTTGATATATATGTCTCTAAAATTTTCCCACTATATAGATTATAGAGCTTAGTGGAGAGCTTTCCAGAGATCTGTTCATATCAATAGGAGTTTCTCCCTAGATTAAAAGTAGTAAACCATATTACATAAATTGTCCCTTTCTTTCCAGCAGTCACAATATAGTATATGTATTGGCAACGTTATTCCATTAGATCAGACTTTGTGGGACAGTCTTTTATATTGGTTCTTTCTGTGTTACACATTCATACTTGGTTTTATTTTAAGAATTTCTCTGACAGGAGTAAAATAAATTCCATGAAAATAGTTCAAATGCATTAAGTTATTTCTGACATTAGCAAAAATACATCTTGTGGCTGTTTGAATGTTCAGCTTGGCATCTTCCTGGAGCACTTGACCTACATCTTCCTCCCACTCCTGCTTTTGCTTCTGTGTATTCAAATTAGCTGCAAGGCAGTGATCCATTTTTCTATGTTTAACTGTAGCGGTGACAGTCTCTAATTAGAAGGAGGAAAGCTCACTGGCTCATCTTGATTTCATACCGTAAAGTCTACCATACTGCTTTTTTTATGCAGTAAATTCAATTTCTTTCTTTGAGCCAGATCCTCACGTGACGAAAAACAAAGATCCGTTGAAGTCAATGAGCTGCTCTGATTTCTGTCTGCTGTGGACCCAGCCTTTTCATCTTATCAGCATTTTTACCAGCTATTCTTTACGTGTGATGCTCTGATCACTTTGCCTGTAGCATTCATCTGCAAAAAGAAGCAAAGCCCAGATGACCAGAATGGTGAATACTTTAACTATTTATGGGTCTCTTTCCAGATAAAAAATGGTGTTAAGGAGCCTGAGTCTACAGCGCTTGGGCAGCACAAACATGTAATAATTCAGAATAATGCAAACTAGTCCCCATAAGAGTATGGGCCAGATTCTCTGCTGATGTAAACCAATTTAGCTACATGGACTTCAGTGGAGCTATGTGTGTTCTAACAGGTTTTATACCATCTGAAGGTGGCCTTATATGCTGAAGTTTTCTAACATGTTATACAAAGAAGTCTAAATCATATACCTTGTCCCTTTCTCCAAGCCAGCAGATCTGTGCAGTAAGAGGCACCTCAGAGATGAAGAGTAAGATATATCTGAGTCACTTGTCCAAAGAAGAAGACCAATTGCCCTGCTCTAAATTTTCTCTCATTCCAGTGATAGAAGTTCAGAACCAAAACTCAGGAGATCTGGGTTGTATTCTTGTTCCTGGTGCTGGTTTGCTTTGTGGCTTTCAGTAAAACACTTAGCTTCTCTGTTTCCTTATCCTAATAGAGGAATATAGTTTAGGATTAGAATTGCAGCTTTGGTAGGAAACAAAATGCATTATGTGCAGCCTGAATCATTCAGTTTTCTATCATTTGAAGATGCATATTCATAAAAAATGAAAAACTACGTATTCTGACACTTATGATCTGCGCCACTGGGCTTGAAAAAGTGCAGTGAAGCTTAATACATTAATGCTAGAGAAAAGTGAAAAGCTATTGCATTCCCAGATGGTAGGAAATATAAAATAACTGCTATTATTATGCACATACATTGTTTTAATCTTTACAGCATTCATCTGATCAAGCTCACATTATACTTGATCAGATTTTTTCCTATGGACAACCACCAAAACTCCAGCTTCCATCTCCAACGGCACAGCAGAACACCTACTGACCGTCCAGTTTCTTTCTACTGTCTTATCACATGCTGCCAAGAGCTCAGAATGCAAAAGAAATAAGACTGTTCATATCTGAGTGATAGAAGTGGGTGCCAGATACCCAACTGTTGACAAAGACAATGATAATAAAGAGCATCCAGCATAGAGGAGTACAGTGAAAGTCTTGTACCACACAGGTGGGTATCCGCAAAACATGTCATTTCGCCATTCCAGGATTTAATTTCCACATATACTGGGCATCCTGACTGGCCTTTTAAAGTCTCTGAAGCCAACAGCATTCTGCTCTTAATACTGTGGTCCATGCAGTGGTTTTTACTCTGCTACAAGTAAGCAGGTCATATACAGTAATGGTAGGTCAGCCCTCAAATAGCTCTTCTATTTGCATTACCAAAGCTCTTGAGCTAATTAGCTAATTAAACTTCCCCATTCCCATGTCAGGTTTACAGAGAAGTTTAGTTCCCCCTGTTGATCGTTTTGGGGTGGAGATGGGAACTAAGAGAGTAAGAGCCAGACAGTTATGAAGGGAGTTAGGTACCTAAATGTATTTAATATTTTATCCCTGAGTGACTTGTGCAAAGCCATTCACTGTATTCGTAGCAAAGCCTGGCTTAGCTTTCAAGAGGGCATGAGTGACTGGTGCCTCCTGAATCTGGGGAGCACCCGCAGAAGCTGCTGATGGCGGTGGCCCCTTCGGCAGGGGGGTGCCAGCCCTACCAGCAGCATCAGTGTCGGCCGTCAGGGGGGACACCAGCCCCATCGGGGGGGCACATGCACCCCCTACCAGTTGCCTATGCAAGAGGGACTATGAAAAGGGTAGCAGAGCATGTGCTGATTCAATACATCTCTCACATAACCTGCAGCAACAGGGCTCCTAGAAAGCCCCAGCTGCAATTTAAGGCCGCCTTCCCACCAGAAGGCACTCAGGGAGAGCTCTGGTGCAAATATCGCTTGCCTTCCTGCAGGCATGAACCCCAATCCCCATATTTTCCCCAGCACAAAGAGCAACAAATTAGACCCCCTAATGCCAGGAGGGATGACTCAAAATCCCTGTGCCTAATAAAACCTGGTCTAATTCCAGCAGATTCTCTTGGAAAACTCTTATCAGAGTCACATACTCACAGTTCAGCAGATGCCAGAGGGACACATTCGTAACACCGGCAACTGGATCTGGCCTCCACGATCTGCTATCAGGTGGCCCAAACAAGAGATGGTACCAAGGCCACAAAATATCCTTCTTTGATTAAGAAAGGACCATTTTCATGGGAAAACAAAAGGCAACACAATAAGCCTGAGATACTACAGGCCAATCGCTGGATGTCATTTCCTGTTCACTGTAGGTATTTCTGCATTATACCGGACTTTAACTGTGTACATCACAATTCTGGCTGTCCCATCAGCTGGCATTATCTGTGAAGAAAAGGTCAAGTTTCAGCACCGCAGATCGTAAGAGTCAGACTACATAGACATGAAAGCTACTCAGTTTTTCATTTTTTATGAATATGTATCTTTACATGATAGAAAACTGAAAGATTAGGGCTGCACATAATGCATTTAATTTCTTACCTAAACTGCAGTTCTAATCCTAATGCATTTGCAGATTTGGCAGAGAAGAATTTCTGCAACGTAGCCAAGTATAACAGGCAAAAACCAAATGTCAGATTTAATCAAATGCGCCATGCTGAGTAGATAAACAGCATTTCCATTCTAAATTGGTCATTTTAATGTAGCCCATGCTAGGGCTTAAATTGTGTGTGACAGCATAGAGGTGATTCTCACCTCACAAAATTAAATTTAGTATTCAGAATCCTGAACATAGAAACAAAAACTCCCATTTTTTTTACCAAAAAAAATGTCCCGTGTTGCACATAAGGAGTCATGCTAGAGGCTGTGTTTTATGTCCCTGACATCACTTTGAGGTGTTAAAGAAATATTTTAAATGTTGTTTTTTATTAAATTGCATGTGATCTTCCACAGATCCATTCGAACAGTGAATAAGTTCACACGCGTTGCAACATGGTGAGACTGTCCCCAGTTCCAAACCAGGACTTTTAATACCTAAGGGCACTTGTACACATGACGGGGTTTAGCCCTTCAGGGTTGCATTCAATGCCTCCCTAAATTGAAACAGCAGGTTTTATTTTTCCATCACTGTTTACACGTCACTGGTCTTAAATCTCATGAAATGCTCAGTGCACTTTTCACAGTAAATGACTGCAGGGGGCGCCGCACTCGGCTAATCCCCACTACAGACCCTTGATGTCTATAACTCACAGTTCGCTGAAATGTACACATGACCAAAAGTGTTGCAATTGAATTAATTTAATTAAGTGTCATTTAATTAATTTCATTATGTTTACACATATTTACACATATTTTTAAATTGTTTTGAAATTTTTTACGCCAATATTTTTTTAAATAGATATTTATTTTACCTTTGTCTTTTCATTCCTATCTTTATTCTTACCTTACTTTTTATTTTCCTATTTCTATGTCATCAAGTACTGTAAACTTTATTTTGTGTGTACCTCTGCTTACTTTTTTTTTTAATTTCATTCAGACAACCACATCTACGAACAGGGCGTTGAAATTCTCCGAGTGCTTACAACACGCACACAGATCTGCACCCCGTGAACCCCCCCTTCTCACCCACATTCCTGCAATCACATTCCTGCACTGTGGGGGGTCATTGTTTCATTCACTGTTTCCCATCCATCCCCAGACTCTGCTCACCAACTCTCTGTTCCCATACCCCTCCAAGTCCCAGTTTCCTCGGGCTGTCCCCCATGTTCTGCCTGCCACATTCAGATCCACATACCAATCATCCAAGCTCTGCCCCCAGACTAACAAGAGACCCTGGCCTTCTGGCTGCACGTACTCCCCACCCTGGGAGACAGGACTAGAGAGCCGCTTCATTATCGCCTCCCCACTCTCTGAACAGGGCACTAAAATTCTCCAAACACTTATAACATGCTCATGAATCAGCACCCCGTGAATTTCTTATTTCTTCGTGCACATATTGGGCATCGAATTAATGTGCCCAGCGGTAGGTAATGCATTTTAATGTCCTTGCCACATTTGCTCATATACACAAAACAAAGGAAAACCTGTAGACTTCAGCCCTCTCCGGTTCCCCGCCTCCCCCATCATCACAGCCTGCCCCTTCCCTGCACTAGACACAATGTACTTATGAAACAGGCAGAAATGTTGCAACTACATTTTTTTTTTATTTATAGAAACACTCAACAGTAACTGCTGAATGGTTTAGCTCTCAGCGTTGGTCAACCAGTGGCTTACAGAGCACCCTCTCCATCCAGCATTTGCTGAGGTAGTAGTTGAATACTGTCTTTTGCCAGTCAGTACTTGTCCTCCGTATGGCTTCATGAGACAGGACAAGAGGGGGTAAGTCACATCCACTATGATAAGCAGGGTGTTGCCGTCATAGTGGATCACTGCATTGGGGACTGTGACAGTTGTGCCTCCCCGGGACAGTCTATTCGTGGCCCCGCAACACCGATCAAGGGCCAACCACCCACCTTCTCTCCTGCCATGCCTTGTTGTTATTTGCTTGATTGAAAGATCTTAATCAAACGGGAGGCTGCCTATTTTCTGTCTCGGTGCCTTAGGCACTATCTGCGGCTCCTTTCCTCCCCTTATACCGCAGCCCAAGCCTCGCAGATATATCTGGTGTTGTTCAGATCTGTCCGACTCCCTGCGCCGCGTGGACGCTCTCTGGCTTATCCCTCAGCCTGCACCCTCACCAGCGCCCTCTAGCCCATCTCAGAGCCCGCGCACCTACCGGTGCCCTCCAGCCTGTCCCACACTGCCCGTTTTGGGACTGCTCCCCCATGCCAACTCCGGGCTCCTCGCTGCCCCCTTCAGTCGAGGCTCCTCACTGCCCCCCCCTTTGGCTCTGGGGCTCCTCACTGCCCCCTAACTCCGGGGCTCCTCACTGCCCCCCCTTTTGCTCTGGGGCTCCTCACTGCCCCCTAACTCCAGGGCTGGGGCCCACACACCCCAAACAATGCTGTGCCCTCTTCAGCGCCAGGAACCTCCATGCTACTGTGGAGTCCCTATGAGGCCTCCTCCAACCCCTAATAGCCTCACCCGGTCCTCTGATGAAACAGTAAGCACAAAACACAAAGCCCCCGGGCTACAACATAAAAGCTAGACCATTCTGGTCAAAAACATGAATCCCCCCCTACCAGAGAGAGAGAGAGAGAGCGTGCATCAACCCCCAGCAGGAACCAGGGGATGTTCCGACCGTCAGAGTTCTCCCCTTTGTTCTGGCTGAGTTCCTCCTCCCTCGGCTGCCGGAGGGGAACTGCCCTCCTGGCCTTCTGCCTGGGCTTAAGAAGGGCTAAGCTCCGCCCCTTCCTGTCTCTAGGTTTCCCTGGTTGCTAAGGCAACCAGCACCTGCAGAGTCCTGGTGACTGGCAGCTGCGCTTCCCCCTTCCCACCACTAGGGGTCTCTCCCGAGCCGTTTCTGTTCTCAGTCACAGGGCACCTGAGAGCTCTGCGACAGGGACCCTGGGTGCAATTTGTCCTTTCTCCATCATGCCAGGCAGTGGTGAGTTTTGAAAGACACGTGCGCCATGCATGCTGCCTGCCCAGCCTATATTAGTGAACCATGCTCAGTGATCAACTATGGCCTGGAGAATCACCAAGGCAAATATCTTCCTCTTGGTGAATGGTCACCTCCCCTGGGATGGGGATAGGACCAGGATGTGTGTGTGCTGTTCAGTACACCCACGTAGTTAGAGGACCCCATGGCCTTGAAGCCTTCAACAACTTCCCTGGGGTTATGGAGGCAGATAAAGCTGTTTGCCAAGATGTCCTGCAGCAGCTGGCATACCTCACATATCACCATCCTGGCCATGCAGGGAGCCACATCAAACAGGCTCCCGATGAACCAGAAGCTGGTTGGGATGGCCAGTTTCACGATAGCCATACCCGCTCTCTTCTGGTGACATGGGTTGACATATGACAGTGTCCCGGCACTCAATTTGCAGTGACAGCAGTGAGACTGTGTGCACAAATGTGTCCCTGCTCATGTGGAAGCTCTTGAGCCACTGTTGATCATCCCAAGTCAACAGTATGACGCGCTCTCACCAATCAGAGCTTCTCACATGGCCCAGACCTTGCAGTTGTTGCTCAGTAGGTTGATTCACAAAACCCTGTCAGCCGCAAGATCCATGGCTTCCTCTCAGTTCTCCAACTCCAGCTCATGGTCCATTGATGGGTATAACAAGACCTGAGAAGCTGCTACCCTGTGCTTGTAGAAGGTCCATCATAGCCTGTATTGCATTCAATAGCAGTATCTCTGCATTATCAAGTGCCTCCATTCTCCAGTTGGACACCTCCAGGGTGTCCAACAGCATCTGCTTCTCCATGGAGATTTCATCGGTATTCATCAAAGCCATGTTATAATGCAGGACACAACAGTTACTGTTTTGCTCAGAGCACCACCTGCTTCTGCTAAGGGGGTTGAATAGGTAGGGCTGTTGAATACAGCCATTAGCATTATAACAGCCCTGCTCTTTACATTTCAAAATGTGTGTGTGAGGTCCCCAGCTCTTTCTGAATAAGTCCCATTAGCACATCAAGATCTATGCCAGACATCAAGGTGCCAGAACCACCGAGTAATATTGCAGTCACAAATGTCTGAAATCTCCCTACACCTGGTTTTCGATGACATGTGCTCAGCAGAAAAAAGGCAGGCGCTAAGCAGAACACTGAAATGACCGAACCCCAAATTAAGGGTTGTTGAATAGGGACATTAGCATTAACACCATTAACAGCCCTGCTCTTTACATTTCAATTCCAACACACCCCAGGTTCCTGTAACTACCCCTCCTCTAAAAATTTGGGGTTTTAGTTTTTTGGGGATTCCCCCTCAAAGCTGTCAAGCACTCAGTGGAAAAAAAGCAGGCACTGAGCAAAAGACTGAATGGACAAACTCCAAAGTTTCCTCCTCAGACCAAGTAGACCCCCAGGAGCACAGTTGAGTAATTGATAGGTGGGACAGTGTTGCCGGAGAGGAGGGGGGTCAGCTGCAGTCCCTTCAAGCTGCATCACAAGCTGCCAGGCAATGAATTTTGGGCAAAAGCCATTAACAGCTCTCCTTCTGGACAACGGAGGATCTGGAGGACAGTTTGGGGCAGGCTATGGATGTCAAAGGTGTCCCATTAGAAAGGTCACATGAGCAGATTTCCTTGAGTGCCAGTATTGCGACACAGTTCACACCTTCATAGTTATGCATATGTGGAAACTCAAGACCTGCACAAAAAGGTTTCATGAACTGCTGTCATCCGAGGGCGGAAAGCATCTTGCGACTCTGGCCAGAGCCTAACAATGCCTCTCTCAGTGACTCATTTTGGCTCTGAAAATATACTCAACGGAGGTGCCAAAGAACAAGCCATGTCTGCTGGGCTTGGACTAGCAGCCAGATACATCCCTAAGCTGTGGCCCCAGCTGGGCCTGGCACGAACTGGCAGATCTGATTGATACTGGGGGGGAACAAAAGGTTCTGGAGCAGCTAGAAAATCAAATAAACCAGTCTACGCGGCCATTGCCCAGGAAATGGAGGTGCGTGGCCACAACCAGGACTGTGTCACTGCAAGATAAAGGCCCTGAATTGTGCTTTCCATTGGGCCAAGGACCAGAATTCTCCTTTGCGGGCAGGACACACAATAGCCCAATTCTATGAGCAGCTGTCCTGCATTCTTGGGAAGGACACAGGCGACACTTGCCTCTGATCCTTCAAGATGACAGGGATGCAGGAGGTAACAGCATCACCTAGCCTGCAAGAGTCCACAGACTGTCCTGCCACTGCAGTGGGCAGTGTGATATGCACTGTGCAGCCTTCAGGCAACCAGTCGGAGATGGGGGGTGAGTGCTCGCAGCAGCTGGAGGATGGGGACAGGCGAGACAATGTTGTTTTGACTATGTCCCCACTCTCCCTGATGCCTTGCCCACCTAACCCAGTGGAGGAGGATGCACTGGACTGCACGATGGTACTGTCCCCAGAATTGTGGGACATGCCAAAAATTCCAGAGACCCACAGATTGGTGTCGGTGTTGGAGACATCCGAGGATCCTCACCCGGGGACTTTTAAGTTATGGGGAAGGGGCATTAAATCAGTTTGGGTAACTAGGGCTTATGTGGATCTAGCCCCAACATTTGCACCAGGCCAAGCACAGCAAGGTGGGAGGGAGGGCATTAATTTTGTAAGTGGCAAATATGTCCACTGCTTGCAGTCACACAATGTTTCACTTACATGGGGGTGGACATGCTGTGCCCTCTCTTAAAGTTGCTGGGGGGGGGACATTAATACCCTACTCTAGCAGGCCAAGGACAGTGCCACTACACTTTAGGGATGAAGGGGAGGGTGAGACAGAGGGAGAACTGGTGGGGAAGAATAATCTATGAAGGATAATGGGTTTTTCGTTGTTAGTGTTGTTGCTTCTGTAGGGAATCGGAGTAAGCATTGTGTTCCTGCTTTATTTTAGTTTTGCTTCAGTTACTGACAATAAAATAAATGCTTTGGTGAAATTAAAATGAATTTTCATCCATCCCTGTCATCTATAATAGGATGGGTTGTAGAGGCATGGATTTTTGGGGGGAGGTAAGCCAAATCAAAGAAAACCAGGCTTGTATCAGACACATTGCACTAATGAAAGAGGACACACACACCTCTGGACCAAAGGCGGAGGTTTTTGCCTAGAATGTGGGTACCGCAGGGTATGGCGGTAAGCTGCAATCAGGGGTGCTGCACAGTGTTCATAATATTTCCTCTGAGTGCATGCAGCTTCTCAGTGGACCCTGGCCACCCCACCCAAGAGGGGAGTTTTGGGGGTGGGGGTTGTCAAGGCTTTTATTGTGACCAAAGACAGTGGTGAAACCAAGGCCAGGTGGTGGTGGGTTGACCCAGAATTTTGTTAATGTAGGGACCAGTAATTGGGTGGGTGCTGTACAACGCACATAATATTTCCTGTGAGTGAATGCAGCTTCTCAGGGTGCAGGAGTTCGGCTGGTGATTAGCAGTGCAGGAGAACAAAGCAAATTCAAAACCAGTCAGGCAGGCTTGACTGACTGCTAATTGGTGTGCCCATCACCAGCTCTTGCAAGCCCCTCACCAGACAAGCCAGAAAACCCCCTCCCCCCACCCTTCTATACTTCCTCTCTCACACACAGGGAATATTAAGTGAAGAATCAAACAAACCAAATATTAACTATAATTAAACAAATGACAGAACAGCTTTTATAAGATAACAATGCATAATTATTACAACAGAGAAATTTCTTTTTACTACCATAACAATGCATGATTCATGAGGAAAAATCAATAAACACTTCTAACTAAAAGACTTTGGCTCTAAGGTTAACTTTTCAAGCTTGACTGCAACTGATGGATGGCAGAATGTGGACCCATACCAGCCTGTCCCTTTCCTGGGCTGGAGTGGGGCCAATGACCAGCAGGCACAGAAACATTGCAAGGAACCCAGCCATTATTCACTAGTCCTCCCGGGTCTGGGAATGCCTCCTGGACTTGGAACAATTCCTGTCACACTAGACAGTCATGAATCTGCCTGTACCCAGACAGATCTGTCTCACCATCTCATGCAGCCAATACTCACAGTCCCTGAGGGCATTCACAATCCCGTCCATGACTGCATCAGCAGCAGCCTGCCTCAGTAGTCTGCATGTCCTTGCTGGCGGCATTGCAAGTAAAGCGGAAAATCAAGAAATGCAGGAAATAGAGTGAATTAAGGACACTCCATTCTCTAAAAAGATGCACTCAGCAAATCTTGCATGTGAATAAGAAACATTTGGCCCACAATGACCAATAAAAGGTGCCTGACCGCAGGTGGTAGCAGGCCCTGAGTGGCTGCAAACAAGTGCCTACCAGCTTTGGCCACTCCTGTGCCTCCCTCCCTGTACCTCCTTGCATTTCCCACTAGTTCCCAGGGTCTTTAAAGCACTGTCCTATACTGTCCCCCTCCCACCCTTCACTTCACAGCCCAGCCTAATCGCAGCTGTCAGTTCAGAAGACGTGACTTCAAGGGTCCCTAAAGTTTCACTTAATGGGTGTGGAGGTCATGTTTCTCAGAAAAAGTAGCAGGTGGCATGACCAGGACCTTGCTGCTGTCTTGTCCACTGGAGCCCCCAGGAGTCACAGCAGTGGTTGGTGATGTCTCAGCAGACAACAATGCCACAGGGTCTCTGCCCCTGTGCATTCATGGAGATCCAGTATCTCCATTAGCAGCTAGAGGTATCTGTAATGGGCCACATCATGCAGTGGGGGTGCCCTGCTGCTATGGTCTAGCAACATCCCTTGGAAAGCAGCTCACAGCATCTTTGCCTGGACATGGCACTGGACCACTGTCCTGTTGTTCTTCCACTCACCTATTCTCTTAACAATATCAGTGTAGATATACCAATTGGCCTGCAGGCTGCAGACAAACTGGCACATGACTTCAAGGTCCCCCAGCACCAGTACCAGGCTCTTTGTTTTGGCAAAAGTTGAATTGGACCCAGACCTATGTGCCCTGGTCTGCTCCATTCTCTCACAAATGTCAGACATCTTAGATCAATACACGGGGAGCTGTATGCACAATTTATGTCTTGAGGTGACATGGCCAAGGGAAGTTCACCAATCACCCCTCTCCCACCCTGTTGTTGTTGGGCAAAGTTTGGACATCAGACATGCTGGCGCCAGGCAAGATCTGCACCAGTGGCAACTTTTGTATCTTATAAGCATACTTGTTCTGCATGTCTTTTATTCCTGCGCAGTCTTTAAGCCCTGTACATGCCATGGCACAGTAGCAGGCTGTGCTGTCAGGGCATGGCATGGGAGCAGGCTAGCCAGTGACCCATATGTCAAGACACTGTTCCCAATGGGACATGGTATGAACTGCTGAGCAATTCAGACATAGCCAGTGAGGGAATGAATAGTGACAGATCTCACCGGCTAGTCATTAACAGTCATGTGGGCTCACAGAACTCTGCTTGTCAGCTTTACATAAAACCAGCAAGTGAATTAATGGCATTAGGGGCATTTATTAAACTGCAGCCAGCAAAAAGGGAGTGTAAAGGGCCACTCTAAAAATGTGTTTTAGAAATGCAGGGTGGAGGGGAGCAGGGCTTCCTCACAGCTGTTGCCAGGCAAAGTCTGGGGATTTTTGATGGGCAGACAAGAACTATGCTCTGTGAGTGTTGCAAGTTTTGGCACTAGTCAGTGGCTCCCCCCGGTGTCTTAAAACATGCATTACACACAAATACCTGCAAATTTTAGTGACACTTAGTGGACAAGGAAACTTACTACAGAAAAACTGTAATGACATGCGATAGACAAAGGGACCCACCACACATCAATCAGTGAATTACCATGTACTTGTGACAGATTAATGACTGCACCATCCCAAGTTGCATCATCACAAACTAAACTACATGGGGATGGGGATTACTTTCTGATGATGCAAACTCATTTAAAGAGACAAAAACTTACGTGTGTGTAAAGTGTGACTCCATTTAGCCACACAAAAGGGCAATTTTCCTCATATGTACAAGCACCCTAAGTCTTTGCAGCAATTTTAATGAGGGGCAAAATATTCCCAGAACATTTCCAGCAATCTAAGGATAAATGGACTGCATCATTATCCTTATAACTGGGTAAATAAAGACAGGGTAGATACAAATTTGAAAAGCACCTACCACTAAGTACCTTATGGTGAGATTTTAAAGGTATTTAGGCACCTAATTCCCAGTAAGTTTTCTTTGTTTGCCTTTGCATTACTGCTGACCCTGGCAGTGTGGGTGTGGATATATGGAACCTTTCTTTTATTTTAAAAATTCATTTGTGGTTATAATAACACTCCACATTTCTGAAAGCCTGGCATGTATTTCAACTGTTACAAAGACTGGGTCTATGTCATACTTCATTCCAGCGGTCATGAAGTGCCTAATAACCTTTAAAAATCCTGTCCTTAGAAAATCAAGTCTCACTGGGCACATCTACATGAGATGCTGACTGCACAATAGCTGAATAATACTGTGCAGTACTGCATCACAGCACCAACAGTGCTAATATGCTACTGCACAGTATTATTAGGCTACTGCGCAGTAAGACATTCTCCAGCGCTCCTGTACAGTAACTCCAGTTACTGTGCATTTATTTAGTACTTGTATATACTAAGTACTAAATAAATGCACAGTAACCACTATGCAGTAGTGTCTCGTGTAGACAAGCGCACTGAGAGTGGCTTTGAAAGTCAATAGGACTTAGGTTGCTAAAGACCAGATTTTCAGAGTTATATGGGTACCTTGCATTGAAGTTAATGGATGTGAAGCACCTACATCCCTTCTAATATGTAACCCCAGGTGACTAAAGCATTTCTGAAATGGGACTTCAGCATCCCTCTCATTCGCTGCTGTTGAAAAGTTTACTCCAAACAAATACATGAATTGGCCAGAGTTACGCAGTGTATTTGTGTTAGCGTTGGGATTAGAATTTATCCTTGCACGACTTCCCTCCTCTGCTCATTCCACTGATATCCACCACCTATATGCTACATACTCTGGAGCCTTAAATACGCCTTCCCCTCCGTCTGGCTGGCTGAAAATGTTAAACGAAAAACATTGTAGAAATATGTCATTTGTTAGGGTGCCAATAGGATTTATTCTTGGAATACAAATTCAAGCAGGTTTTTTTTAAATTCGTTGAACAATATTCTACAATCACAAAGTTATTTTGAATATAGTGTTCAACAAATTATACAACTGTTATATTCTGCTTTGTTTTCTCAGTTTCTTGGGGACTGGAAATTTCTACTAAGACAATAAAACTGGTATCCACTGGCAGATTCTTTCAGAGACCTCCAAGTTTCTGTGGTCATTGTGTGTACAGTGGCCATGCAGCCAGCCTGATCCTCACCTACATGTTCATTAAAGCATGTAAGTACAGCTGAACCCGTAGTTATAGACTACTTGCCAAAAGAGCTCTCTTCATAGGTACTCTTAATACAATTACATTAAGAGATTTTTTTTTTTTTACTTGGACCTCATGAACAGCTTATTAAAGGCTTATTGCTGTGGTTTGTGTGGATAAATGGAGCCTTTCTGTTTTTCTAATAAAAATTCCTTTGTGGTCATCACAAAAATGCCTCTAATTCAGAAAGCCTGAGGTATATTTCAAGTTATTGCAGAGGCTGCACCAAACCCATACCTAATATGACTCTATTGATGTCAATGGAGTTACACAGACATCAAAGAACCACAGCAGTTAGCGATGTAAAGGCTTATGGGCTCATCTAATCTGTCTCTCTGCCAACACAATGTTGCTCCCTATCATACATGTTCTAGCACTTTTCCCAGCCTGGGTTTTAAAGGTCCAAGAGATAAGGTTTCCACCAGCACTTTTGGAAGATTATGCCATGTCCTTAATTTTCTCACTGTCCTGAACTGGGATCTCCTGTGGGTAGGTTTATGACAAATGCCTGCACACTGATGCTAAAACTCTTCAAATACTCGTAGACAATGTTGTTCCTTAATTGCTGCCTAGCTAAGCTTGACATTTTTTTAAATGTTAATATTTCTTTCCCAGTAGTATCTATGTATTTAATCAAGCTATATGTCACCCTTCCCAACAAAGGTTCAAGATGGTCTACATTAAGCAAACACAATAACTCAAAATAGGAACTGACTGGAGCATAGAACAGCTTAAAAGATAAAATCAAGAAAGTCAAGATAAAACAGAGAACCCAGAAACAACAGCTCATCTTAGCTTTGTTTGGTACATGCCTACCCAAATAGGAAGGTCTTCCAGTGCTTCCAAAAGCTGTCTAGGTTTGGGCTCAGGTGAGCTTCAAGAGTCCCATCGTTGAGGAGGAATTACAGGGAATAACCTCCCATGCATTTTTGCCAAGTGTACTGATGGCACTTGCAGCGGTTGCTGTACTTCTAATTAGTCAATATTTTTCTGATGATTCCCAGAACCAAACTGCCACACTTATTACTACTGATGAATATGGTACATTATGAAATGATGCTTAATACTATTGCCACTTATTGAAAAACCAACACAACCTACTAGTGTTTCTGCCACTTGTGGGTGCAATTATTCCCAACCTGTACCCAAAAATGTTGTACCATATCATCCCCAACACACATAAGGCTAGCAGGCAGCACACAGACAGACACTATAAATGGATAATCTGTTATATTGATTCCTGTATTACAGAGACGCAAAAGATTTATTTTGGTTTCAGATTCACCAGGAAAATCCTGGCTCTACCATTTACTGTGCTGGTCTTTACGTGTCGTGGGAGTGGCATCAGTTCTATTCACCCAAATGACTTGCATGCTGGATGTCATCGCTGCCTACTTCGTAACCACTAGGGTATTCTGGTGGTACCACGCTTTGGCTAACGATCGAGTAAGTCCATAACATGCACTTCACAAGTAGTTACTTACAAAAGGATGGCAATAAGACTATTTGGGAGGAACTCATGATAAACTCCATTCATCATAAAGTGTTTTCTTGCTAAAATTACAAAGAAATTCCCACATTACTAATGCATTAAAAATAAGTTTAAAATTCTCTCATGTACAATTAAATATTTCCAAAGATAATTACATTTTTCATAGCTTGCTTCTCTTGTAACTGTCCTCGGCTAATATCCTGTAACTTTACTTATTCTCAAAAACGCATTTTATTTTTCAGCAGGGGAATGGTTCAGGAGATCACATCCAGTGCTAACCTGCATGTTTCAGGGTTCACACTCGATTCATTAAATACCAGCTAATACTCCTGAGGCTTGATGCAAAACTCCGTTAGTCAATGGGAATCTTCAGGGACCTTGAAACAAGGCGTCTATTGAATGATATGCAACAGCCATTTTTAGTTTCAAGAACTAACGTGTTTTTTCCTCACAAGCGTGTGAAGATCCCATCTCCTAGTCACAACTACCTTTCCAAGGTCTGATGGTTCAGGGTCTGTGTCGAGAGCTGTCCCACACTCATATTCCTGGCCAATTTCCTGCTCCATATGTCAAAACTAATGGCCAGATTAAAAGGAACAGGTAGACTACATGGAGCCTTACGCCACCCTGATTTTGTGGAAATACAAGGAATGGAGGCAGCATTGTTAAAAAGGGATGTTGCCCAGTTGCTATATTTATTTCTATTACTGAAAACAAATTTTCCACTTGCTTGAAAGATACTGCCTGCTATTTCTAAGATATCTGGCTTTACTCCTTTACAAAGTGCCCAAATTTCTTTTTTTCCCAGAGTTGTTTCCATTTTGCCCATCATGCTATTTGTTTCCCCACAGAAGAAAAGCATGTAAGGAGACATATCGTCTTCGGAAAAAGGGTCAGCACGCTGGCAAAATTGTATTTAAATCTACTCTTCAAACACACCTTCATCTTGAAATGGATGAAACCGGTGGAGTGCTGTAAACTGTATGTAGATTGACAGGAACTACTGTAAAACAGCGGTTGTAATATCTTTTGGCAAAGCATCCTACCGAATTCAGTAGCAGAACTGAATTATTTTCATTCATTCTATGTGATATTTCAAAACCTTATGGAAGTATCTCAATATACTACAAAGTCTGCTGCACCTCAGGAACTTAGATCTCCGAGCGAAAGTCCAGGACTTTGAACTGTACACAGGCGCTGGGCAAAGCCCCTGGATGCTCTCTTCTTTGGACATAAATCTTTAAACATAAAGCTCTCTAACAATCCACTCTGATCACTTTGAGTGACATTCCCTGTTGTACACAGAGGCTGCACAAGGCTTATGCATCACTTAAGCCCCACTTAAACCCTCCGAAGAAAGGCTTTGCCCCAGGCATTAAAACAGAAGTGAATTTCACCCTTCTAAGTAACCCAGTTTGCTAAAGCAAAACACATAAGGGATTTCAGAGAACAGTCAATAACAGAGCCGGGTGATTACCGTAAAAAAAAAAATTGTAAATTTTCATTTGCATCTTTAAAACCAATTTGCTGCTGCTGGCAGCACTGGCTGGCTTTGCATCCCTTTTGTATTTGCTTTCCTCAAGGCTTTCGAAGTTTGGATTTTTCAAAGACATCTAAGGGAATTAAGCATGGACTCGATCAGAATTGGATAATTAATTCCATGAGGTCCTTTAGCAAATCCAAGCACAACTGAACAAATTTACTAGCAAAAAATGTGTTCTGAGACAATACATTTTAAATATATATTTCAGAATATCATAGACTCAATGAGTGGGAAGGGACCTAGACAGATCATCGAGTCTGACCCCCTGCCATGGGCAGGAAGGAGCACTGGGGGTCATAAGACCCCAGCCAGGTGCCTATCCAGTCTCCTCTTGAAGATCTCCAGGGAAGGGGAGAGCACCACCTCTCTGGGGAGCCTATTCCAGGCTCTGGCCATCCTTACCATGAAGTAGCTCTTCCTAATATCTAACCTAAACCTGTCCTCCCTCAGCGTGTGGCCATTGTTCCTGGTGACCCCAAGGGGGGCCCTGGTGAACAGACTTTCCCCGAGTCCCTGCTGCTGGCCCCTGATAAGGTTGTCGGCAGCCACAAGATCCCCCCTCAGTCTCCTCTTGCGGAGACTGAAGAGATTCAGGTCCCTCAGCCTCTCCTCATAGGGCTGGCCACGGAGGCCCTCAACCATGCGAGTGGCCTCCTCTGGACCCTCTCCAGGTTCCCCATGTCCTTCTTGAAGTGCGGCACCCGGAGCTGGACACAGGACTCCAGCTGCGGCCTGACCAGCGCCCCATGGGGCGGAGCAAGACCTCTCTGGACCCGTTAGTGATGCCCCTGTTGATGCAGGACAGGGTGCGGTTGGCTCTGCAACAAAAATGTTGTATTCATCATCCTGAGCATTTACACTAGGTATTTAATCCTAATGGCCTCCCAGACCTCGAAGACAAACGTATCATGTGATCTGTGTGTCCAGTCCACATTTCCTATTTCAAATAACTGCTCATTTGTGAACGAAAAACCCCAAGAACGTTCACAGAAATCATTTACTGAATTGTTCTGAATGAGGATATAGAGATGGGTAACACAGTTATTATGTGCAAACTTAGTTTACTCCAGAGCAAAATGTGGAGCAAACATAAAATACATGGCCATATATCAATGCACATCACCCATTCTGAGATAAAGTTATTCTTCTGAAAGAGGAGAGTAACTATTCAGCCATATGTGTTACACTGGTGTACCAGCTGTGCGTTCACAACGGTAGCCAGGCAAACCAGTATCTTATCACCTAGTACTGTAACTGCACCTACAGCAACCAGCTCACTTGGGAGAACTGATTGGGGGGTCCCTTATGATGCTTCAGCAGCTATCCTGTACCTATATGTCATAGGTATCAGAGTGAGACGGTGCACACACTCTGCAGAACTGTTGCATCTCTTTCCTGGACAATTGGAGAAAAGTGTACAGTGCCCTGGGTCTGCCCCTTGCCCATTCTCCAGACCTGTGCTGCCCCTACATAGAGTGCATGCAAAACCAGGTATAGACACCACGAAGTGTCAGCAGCAGGACCAGGAGAAAGGTTGAAACTCCAGCAAGTCTTCCTTTTGGGTTGTTCCTGGAGCAGCATCAACTTGTAGCAAAGCCATGACTGAATCCTATAGACATACATACATACATACATACACACACACACACACACACACACACACACACACATATACATACACACTCACATATACATATATGCCCATAGAGATGTGTGGGTAGGTAGGGGTGTGTGTACATATATATATAGCGTGTGGGAAAATTGGAAACAGCAAAAAGGATTAAAATAAATGAGTCATTACAAATTATTAGCGTAGGTCTCTAACCAAAGCCTTGATCAACTCTGATGCAATCGAGATAACCTTAACTCCAGTTTGATAAATCTCCCCCTACAGATTTTTCATATGCATTCATGAAGTAAGTTTTTATGAAACAGTGTTAAATACTGAAGGGTTATTTGAAGTGGAGAGTCACACCATTTTGTCACCTCAGTTGCTCTGTGGGCTATTTCAAGAGGGTCTCTTCCAAAAATCAGATAAGGAGAAATTTTTTGCTGATAATTTTTTCTGGGAAAAAAGTATGGAAAGCTCCTTTAGAAGATTTGTATTTCATATAATATATTTGTATTGTTATTCTCCACCTGACTGCTCTGTGGGACATCCTTATTTCTGTTTGATACAAGAGTCAGTATTAATGACCTTCAACCCCTCCTGGAAAAGGATGACTGTCTCAAAGAAGCCTTTGTGGACAAATCTGTCCTGGCTTACAGACACCGCACCCACCCACCCCCGCCCCCATTTCAAACAACAGCTCTCAGACAAACTCCAGTTCTTACTGAGGTCCCCCACCTCTCTCTCAACTCCCTCCCTTGTCTTTTATAGCTTGATCTGTCCTTCTCAACTCTGCTGTCTGCACGTCCCGTCACAGCATCTAATGAAGTGAATGCGGGTTCACAAAAGCTTGTGCTCTCTATACATACATCCGTCTTAATCAGTAGGCGAACGTCAATCCTTCTGGATCCTGGTGTATGTGGGAGAGGACACCGGGACCTTCGACACATACGCATTGGCAGGGATATGGAGGAGTGGAGGCTGCCCAGACCTTCCATCCCTGCTTTAGATCAAAGGCCATCCCCACTTTAGATAGGATCCACCTTCCATCCCCACTTCAGATAGGACCCAAAGGCCAAACTGAGTCTGGACACTCAGTGCCTTGATGGCCATCGTTATATGATCGTCCTGGGTTTAATTGGTCTATAAAGGCATATACCTACCCTGCCTTCTGACTGACTTCAGACTAACGTAGCTAACTACTTGCTCTGCTCCCAACACCTATGAGCCACTATTCAAGTAGAGTACTATCTTCCTCCACAACTTATCCTGCTTCCATCACTTTTATCACATCTGGAGAAAGATCTCTCTCAATGGTGCTTTTGATATCAAGGCTTTTTTAAGCCAAGCTCCAGCATACATAAAATGTTTTGTCCTTATGAATATCAGCTGTCAGGTTTGCTCTGTCAGTAGCAGTTAGTTTCTTTTTGTTTCCACGGTATAAAAATATTCCTGAATATTTTTAACACAAAAGATGAAAAGCAAAATTAGAAGACTAAGAAAGTAGGCTACAGATATGAATACATTATATAAAAAAAAGCAACAAGATTTCTAACTGTAGTTTGTGTGTTCAGAGCTGTCAGAGATCTATGCCATGACTCTGTGGTATAATATGTAACTGAAACCAGGCCAAACCCCCTGAACTTCCTTTCAAAAATGACATAAAAACAGATTCTAGAGAACACCTGTACAAATTACTTTGGTATATTTTAGTGCTTTTATTTCCTCCCTTTGGAGGAATTTAAAATATTTTAAATTCCATAGATGAACTCAACATCCTAGTTTTTTCCTTGAACCAGAAGAATCAGAAACGCGGAGGCAGGTATCAGAGTAGATCTCCAGTTACCAGTAATGGTAAGTGGCTTTATTTTCTCACCTTTATTGTGCCATCTTATAAAAGACAGTCCACAGCGAGAGACTGATCAAAATTTTAAGGGACGTACTGTATGTCTGCTGGACATACTGCATGCTGTGTGGAAGATCAAAGTCCTGGTGCTTAGTATCCCAGTACAGTACCACAGTATCCTGACCAAATATCAATGGGATAATTACTTTTTGCCTTTAAATACCTTCTGTATTGCTAACAGAAAAAGGAAACCTTCACGTCACTTCTAAAACATCATCCCTTTATGTGCTGCTAAACAGTTGACCTCCTGCATATCAGTGGTGAACAAAGTGCCTGTGCATAGTTTTCATTTTAGCTTGATATATTGGTGAGAACTTCAGGTTCCTCTGGGATAGGGAAACAACATACATGAAATAATAGTAGTAGTTAACGAGGAGTGGTTGAGATATTTCCAGTTATGTAATATCTATGTCAAACTCATCTCTGGACAGAAGTTGGCTTCAAAGGTTAATTAATCAACAAAGTAATACTCTTCAGCTGTTTGATCTATAACAAAACCTGCTGGTATGAAAAGATCTGGGAGTCTCAATTTGTGGGTAGGATGCCTTCTGGATTTCACATCCTACTGATCAGGGCTGAACGTAGCAACTACTGTAATTGTCAATACCAGAATGTGGGTCTGGTGAAAGAAAGTCACTTTCTTTCCTAAAGCATATAAATGAAAGGAAAATGAAAGGTGAATTCTTTCTTTGAAGCCAAGATTTCTAGATAAATAAAAATTAATGTGACATCAATGTTAAGACACATTTTCCTTTAAAAAACCCAAAACAACAGGGCAACTTAATGAAAATGCCCCCTTTATTTCTCAAGGCCCGTGTGCCCTTGCTCACCTTTCCCCAGCTGATTAATGGCACATGACTTATTTTCTCTACATTATGTTTTATACTACACCTTCTCTCCAGATGTAACTCAACTCAGGGGGAGTTTTGCCATTGATGCCAGTGGGACCAGGATTTCACTTATGTAATTTTTCTTTTCCAGAAAGGTATAAAGTTAATTAAGGATAATATGTTCCACAGTGCTGAGACACGCCTGCCATTGAATGAAAAACCTATGAATGTGTTGGAGGAAAAACTCGGCATTCTTAAGATAAACTTGTACCCATGAAGTCAGAAGTAAAAAACTCCCACATGGAAGGTTTTGCAGACTCGGAGAATTTTTTTTTCCACTCTAATGGAGTTATATTAAGTTTCTCACAATGCATCCATCACAAAATGCAAGGCTCATGCAAAGGTGTATGCCATGCTGTTATAAGGTTTTGAGACATTTTAAATTTACATTATTGTTACATTATACATGTTAGTGTATTTATTCGGTGTCATTTCTCTGCCATGACACCTATTCTATAAATCCACTTGTACAACGTAGAATAAAGGATTGCCAAGAGGCAAGAAGTTTCACAAGGGCTAACTGTGGTCAGACATTTAGTAGAGCTCTGTTCATATTTAGGAATCAAACCGGCTGGCTAGATTTTTTTTAAGGTATTATCTTTTTTAAACCTGATCAGCACGTCACAGTGGCAACTGCTAAGCACTGTGCTATGTTGGAAATCTGCCCCCTGTTTAGTTTCCTAAATAAGAGCTGGGCTCTTCTGAAATTCTGGCCCTGCACTTACCAAAATAAATGACTGGGCTTTGCACAGTGCCCAAAGGGTTAAATAAAAGTTCTGGTAGATAGGGCTTAAGTTGCAAACAAAACTGGAATACAGAAACTCCATAGATTAGAAACAGAAATAAAGCAATAAAACAAAAATAAGAGGAAATGACAAATCAGACAAGACATCCATAAGGAAAATCTTCATAAGATCATTGTTTAAGAGGAAAAAGACTCAAGGATATGATTATAGAATGAGTGTGCCCATGTGTGCATGGATGTATACACACACAGAAAGACAGAAAGGATACAATTAGTGAAGGGGTTGGGTATATAAACATCTAAAAGCATTGCTTTCTACATTATTGCCCAAAATAAGCTTTGGATAGGGTATACCAGCTATGGTCCTAATTAATCAGTATCAGCAAAATGATCACTAGGGAACATAAGAGAAATTTGGCAACTGATCTCTCACTTGACAAGTCCCCAGCATGTCCACCAAAAATCAAATGAGCTGGTGCCCTGTTTGTTCCAGTCCTGTTTCTCCGATGATCTACGCAGCACAGGAAAAAACATCTCAAGGAAACAATTTGTTTTCCATTTCTCTAAGCTCTATTACTTCTGAGCTCCACCTAGGACCAATAATAAAAATCAGTTATCTGAACTGGTCCAGAAGCAGCCGTTTTCATTTTCCCTTTTTGTGAGGGTTACGCATTTTTTTTTCAGATGTGGTTACCTTCGTTTTTCCTAGAACGGACCCTTGTTTGCTTTCTCTCTCCTGCTTGCAGAGCATTAGGCTAATAGGCAGGCAGATGGATATGGTGCAGTATCTTTTAAGTTAAAAATAGGAAACTGAAAAACCACAGAAAGTTCTCATTGCTGTGGATTGTAGGGGTGCATTATGAACACTTAAGTTCTCAACATCTGTTTTAAGTGGGATTTTAGTGGCAGGCAGGCCTCACACCAGCCCTCGTGAAAAAGGGGTTTTCAGAAATTTTAGAGGAGGGGACAGAAGGCCTGATCCTTTACATAATCTCCACGTACAACTCCCAGCAGAGGCCCAGGGACTTAGGATAAAATTTAGCAGTGTATTCTACAAAGAGGCATCATGGCCAAGTGAAAACCTGTTTTTTTCCTGCAAGGTGCTTTGCACCTTCTGAATGAAGTGAGCACCTTCCACATCTGTGAATATGCTCTGAACGTTGATGGCGAGAGCCACTGTGAGGGCAAAGTGAAGTCAAGAGACAGACAGTCTGTTCCAGGGGTGGCCAACCCCCAGCACACATGGCTTGGGCAACCTCTGCGTGCAGCATGCAGCAGATCGGGGAGGCAGCAGGAAGCACGGCAGCAGACGGAGCAGGATGCAGAGAGCAGAGCAATGGATCAGGCAGGGAGCAGAGCAACAGAGTGGGCAGGGGAAGGCGTTTGACATGGCACTCAAGGAGGGCGCAAGGCTTACCTTGTGGGATGCTTGCAAAAAGATTGGCCCCTCCTGTCTCCAGAGACCCCTTGGTGTTGAGAGTTCTCCCCACCTCCCTCCCACGTGCATGCAGGGGAGTTGTGAAAGAGCTGTCAAAGCAAACTAGAGACAACAGAAAGTCCACTGCCTGGAAAATTGTGTCTGAGAACACAATACCAAGGCAGATTTGCTTATTGGACTTTCATGACCTTGGAGGGGACAGTTATTGCTTTGATTAAAGGATCAATTAGTGGTTTGCCTCTGTGGAAACAAACCCTTTAAAGCTAAGATATCTCCATGTGCTATATCAAGAGTCAGCCTCCATTTCTTGTGGGGGAGTATGTGAAAAAAATAAAGAGAGATCAACCAACCCCAGTGGGAAATCACCTTTAAAATTGCTAAGGGACATGAGAAAAGTGAAAATCCACAATACACCCAGTTTCATGGTTTGCTTGCACTTTTTATACATTATGAGTCAAGGAAATGAAAGTTGCTTGTTCAGCAGGAAGACAGAGTCCTAAGCCAGAGGACACCGCTTAGTGATAAAACCTCAAGGTTGCCATGACTTAGATACCTGGAGCCATAGAGTTAACTCAGCCCTTCATCCTTTCAAAGGCTGGTGTCTGCTACTCAAATTAGCCTATGCCACCTCTGTACTGCCACTGCCTTGCTACAGCAAAGAGAAATCCTACTAGGTAACTCTACCAGTTGCAAACACATGTTCAGCCTCTTTAATTAGTAAAACTCAGCAACTGCCCTGCATTGGCAAGTAAGAAAACAGAAGACAACACTTTAGCCCTCCAGGCAAATCAAAAGCAAAGTACCACTAGATGGTGGCAGTGCCTATGGATTTATACCAACCAACTATTCATATCCAAAATACAAAAATAGATTTGGGATAAGAAGAAGCACTTCATAAGGTCAAAATGTCGTTCAGAGGGGGGGAAAAAGTATGTCCTATTTGTTATATAGAGAAATGGTGTTATATTCAAAGATTGAAGCAGAAAGGATTATTATGACCATGCAATCTGAGCCCCCTAGAGACATTCGCCCAGTAATTCCTTCATCGAGCTGGTAAGTTCTGACTGAGCAAGGTTTTCTTCCTTATGTCAGGACGGGAGATTTTAAAAACCTGAGTGTACTAACAAGTCATTATCCTAATAGGATACTACAAATGCATGTGTAAAAGCAATTACTGGGGAGCTGTTTGATTTTGAATACTTTCCCTTTACTGTTTTTACAATTTGCAACATAATATCTATGTTTTGAGCTTGAAAGCCCCACTCTTCATATTAACATGTTGGCAACACTTGAACTGTCCATTAAGCAATGCTGAATTACAATAGAGTTCTCTAGGGAAAGGATAGCTACTTAAAAATCAATGGACTTTATTAGCATCTGTGCTACTAAGAGTGGAGACACAAACAATGACTTTGGCTGGTTTACTGTGCAAATGTTTTTAGGACATATTTTCCCATCATTATTTTATTAGATGGCTGTGGGAGAAAGACAAGTAAAGCTACCTATCCACTTTCCTGAATTCAGGTTTCTATCAGAACTAGACTTTAGTTCTGTTTTCCTTCTGGCATCTGGAAATGCTGTGAATCAAAAGATAAAGGCTGTTATCCTAGAACAAAAGGCACATCTAACTGTTATATTAGAGAAAAATAAGGTTTAAAAAAAAAAATCGGTAGCAGGGATTTCCCAGTGGCATCTACTAGTCTTTGTCATCACAGATCAAATATTGATGGATAAAAATAAAAGCTGATTTACATTTGGCTGACTGTCTCGTTACCCCAGTTCTCTTATCTGAACACCAACTAAACATGAGACAAGAGCTTAGCTTGAAAGGAAAATACAATACCCAGATTCCTAAAATATCCATATGCATGACGTGACCTGCTGCTTATACCCTTTTGAAGCTACAGATTAGAGTTGTGCTAAGTCTCAGCTTGCTGTGGTGCAACATTGAGCAACACTGAAGTGATAATCATAATTGCAGTAGAGGAGACAGCAAATCCATAGATCTGGTGAATTCTCGACTACTGAACAAAGCTATAGCAGGGAGGACCGGGAGGGGGTATTGATGGCACAGACAGCCCACAGAATCAGCTCAAAGATGCACAAAATAGAGGTAACATACATTTCCCTAGATGAAAAAAGTTACAGACTCAAACTGGAATAAATGTAGGTAATTCAGGTCCCACTGAACCCCCATTGCCTTCAAGACCATAAACCAGAATCTTTGGGCACCGGGAATCAGTTCTTAAAAACTACATATCCGTCCAGAAGGCAGCAGCTCATCGGGAAAGCATACCAGTCTGCGCAGAGTTAGGGCTCACTCCCATCCATGTCCATGACAAAACTCTCATCCAGTGCAATGCTTTTGGTTGGAAATCATCCATTTGTGAATGGCAAAAAAAGCCTGTCAAATCGATGCAAGAAAGGACAATTCTCAGTGTCACAAATGAGCTGTGAAATCTCTCAAATTCGGAAGGTCTTCAGTCTCGTTGTACCTTTTATTCTCTTGCATTGCTCTTACCCAGCGGTTCCCAAACTTTGACTGATTGCGCACCACCGATTTAAAACGATGCAGCCTTAAGTACCGTCAGCAATTTTTTTCAGTTCAACCTTAAGCACCGCCAGCAAATTTTTTGTCATATAAAAGTAATGATAATAAATCTGTAAGCACGTACCCCTGACATGCTGTCTGCATACCAACGGTGGTACGCGCACCACAGATTGTGAGCCGCTACCTAACCTAACCCCATCTGGCCCTCAATCTAACGCTGCATCTGACAAGAAATCGAACATTTCTTTTCTCCTGATACCACAGACTCCCAAGAAGAAAACAGCTGCAAACATTTTCACTCACAAACCAAGGTTTCAAAATTCCTGCTCAATATTTGTTCTCACTGGTGTTTCCAGTCTGGCCAAGAGGTATGGAAATCTTGTGAGAAGGCTCAGTCTTCCAAGGCCCAGCCTAGACTACAAGGTTGTTTTAGAGCAGAGATGTTAGGTAGGAGTGTAAAAAATATCAGACTCCTGTGACATAGCCCTGTTGGAAAAATATCTAGACACAGATTATAATCGGCAGGAGTCATTTGGCTGGTGGAGCTTGCAGAGATTGGGGTCAACTACCCCAACCCAAGAGCCCCATGGCACAACCGGTGTGAGCTACATCTCCACCAGGGGGTTGTGCTCTGGGTTCAGTTATATTGGCACAGCCCTTGTAGACTTAGCCTTAAGATTTGCAAGGTAGTTTTCAGAACAAAGACATCTGAGGCTTTGGAAATACGTCCACCTATTATGGAGCAGGTCAGATCTATTGAAAGCGGCCCTTCAATAGAGAAATAAAGACACCATTTAACCTTGCAAGCTCCCTCTTGTGGAGACAGAGAAAGAAAACAAAAGGTTAGACATGAAACCATGGAAGTGTCAGAGGAGGTCCACATCAAAAGTAACCTCTCTTAATTGATTTTGTGGGCTCTCTCTTGATTGTGTTAGCATTTTTTTGTTTGTTTCAGAACATTAACTGGAGCCCAGAGCGCCAGTTGTCCTAACAGCTGCACACGCTCAGTCTTAACAAAAACAGCAAGGAAATTCTTAGGAAAATAAGCCTAAATCACTTCATATTTTCAAGGCGGTTTTCTGCTGTAGTATTTCTTTAGTGTTCTCTTTTGTGTTCTCCACCGCAAGGCTGTTAGTCTGAGAGCTGCAAGCAATGCAAAACATATGGATTGCAAAGAAGTGGTTTTCTTGGCAAAGAAAAGGTTCTGAGAGTTCTTTTCACTGATTAGGTAGCAGTTTTTCTGCAGTTCCTAGGTATCAAATAGTTGAGCTGACTGCTAAAAGCAATACCTGACTACATAATATGCCTTTCATCAAAGGATCTCAAAGCAGTTAAAAAAAAAATTAACTACCTTCTGCAAAGAGTATTCCTGTTTACTGATGGGCAAACTGAGACACGCAGAGCCTGGGTTACACTGCTATCTATCCCAGCTGACTCCACTGAAGTTAATCAAGCAATTCTGATTTTATAGCAGTGAAACTATAAGCATGATTAGATCTGGAGTGCTTAAGTCACTTACAGTACAGGCACACCAGTTGTTGCAAGGTGAAGCAGGGTTCGAATTATACTTCCACTCTTATAAAAAAAAAAAATTTAAAAATTGGCCTGGGTCGGGGTTGTGTGCATGGGTCCCCGCCAGTACCACGGGGCTGGAGTAGCTGGAAGGAGCCACCACTGCCACCTGGGCTGCTTAGAAAGGTGCAGGGGCTCCATGCCTGAAATTTCACTGCAACAAAAATCACCTTTAAGCTACTGTAACGATGCCAGAACAATTACAGAAACGTTTGCCTAAATTCCGTGTTATTCATTTACATGCAACCCGCATTAATTCAGCTGGGTCTTTGAGTAGGGACATATAAACAATTCACTGCGAGGCCACGTACCAACCTCTCCGTGGTAATTCCCAGCATACATGCTCTCATTCCACAGTAAGGAGAAGCTAAACCACAGCAACTCACATCTTTTTCACTGAGGGCTAAACTAGCATGGTTTAGCTGCCACATGCCATGTGGCAAGAGCATGTACGCGTGCAGTTACCAGTTAGCAGCTGATGCCCACTAAAGCTGTGCCCCGTTATCCTGCAGCCACTTGTTCGTATGTCCACTCCCTGTGCTTTCCTCTAGAAATCAGTCTACAAAACAAAATAAGAATCTCGACCTGCCACTAGCTGAAGGAGATGCTCCTTAGCACACACTTCGAAGACTTTGGCTTTCTATGCCAAGGATCCTGTTTTCAGTCCCTATTGATAAGTCATGCAAGGGGTGCTTATATGTATGTGTGTATCCTTTGCAACAACCTGCACTGAATCAAGCAAAACATGACTTCCAGTCTCCTGTAAAAGCTGAGGCCCAGAAGTTACACAGATTTTGAGATGCAAGAGATGAACGCACATTTAAAAGAAGCGTATCTACTCCACACAACAAAGCATCAACAGAAATTATTTGAAAGACGTTGTGGCGGTCAGAGAAATGAACCAACTCACTTCAGAGAGCCATCTTTTTTGCTCATGTAGAATATAGACCGGGGCGAGCAATTATTTTGGGTGGAGGGCCGCTTCCTGAGTTTTGGCAAGCCATCAAGGGCCACATGACAGGCAGCCAGGGGCAGATAACTATTAATTTTCTAAATTTTTTTAGGGACCCTGCAGACCAGATAGACCGGCCTGGCAGGCATAGACCCCTGACATAGACCCTGTAAGAGGCTCAGTTTTCCTATGATGGACTGAGTGTGCTGAACTCCCATCTGCCTTCAGGTGGACATGAAAGCACTTACCACATGACATTCACCTGGTAATATGAACCAGAGAAGTTTTACAGTTCTTGAATATTTTACTGAGGTACTACATGAAGGCCCCTATTATGATCAGGTCCTCATTATGCCAGAATCTATACAAGCATACAAGATGTGGCCCAGGCCCCCAAAAAGTCAAGTATTTTTGTCATCTCAAGAGTCCCCTTAGCTACAGCAACCTAAGCTAGTTTGGAATAACCTAGGCACTTTACTATTGAAAACCACTCTACACTGATGATAATTCTCTTTTTGAGCATTTATGGAAATCAAAACTTGTCTGAATATTGCATCATGTAAACAGTTTTGTTCTCAACCAGGGGTGCACTTATTCTGCTCTAAAACACATGTGCAATGTGAGATGACAAAGCAAAAAAAAAAAAAGAAGGAAAGAAAGGAAGAAAAAAAGGACCACCAAACAAATGTTTCTGAAAGGAAAGCACTTATCTAGCTGTCATTGAAATAATCTGCTAAATCCCAGCACTGGCTATTGTAGACAGTCATTGATTTCCATGTTTTCCCAGCTTTCTGGCAAACACATGGAAACATAATTGTAAAACATAAGCAGATATTTCAGACTAATTAAAGGGATTTTATCTGGTTAAAATCATATTTTGTTTAAAGACGGTATTTCCTTGCCTGTGTGTTCCAAATAACAGCTTAGATTATTAAAAATGAAAGAAGTTTTAAAAACTGATTTACACAACACCGTTTGTGATCTGTGTTTAGTTTTGCATGCCGCAGAACAGTCACGTCTGTTTCACCTCTCATTATTGGCGGCTGCTGATCAAGTTCATACTCAGGGTCTCTTGCACCTATGCAAGAGGCGGGATTACCCAGTGGTTTGGGCGCTTTGGGAGAATTTCCAAAAACATATTCACCAGTGCTGGAAAGAGCTGAAGTCATTTCCCTGCTCTGCCACTGACGTTCTCCAGCAGCTCGGGCAAGTTGCTTGGCTCCTCTGTGCCTCAGTTTATTATCTGTAACATGGGAATGATGCCACTTGGCTGACAGACGCAGAGCCCATGTCCAGACAAGTGTGGCCGAGCAGTATGTGGCACCACAGACACATCTGCAGCACCACATACTACATGTTCATGTGTTCTCTGCGCTGCAAGGGGTCAAAAACCCTGTAGAAAAAGAAAGCAGAATGGCACAGCAGGATTACCGCTACTGCAGCCCCGGGAGGCCCCCAGAGCCCCAGGTAAGGCTGCTGGGGCCAACCCAGTACTGACCCAACCTACCCTATGCCAATTGGGGTAACTTGCCACATGGCACAGGTGTTCCCTGGGGACAACTAGGTGCGCCAGTGCTAGTTCTCCCTGGGGAACTAAACATCCACACACATGTGCACATGGCCATAAGGACCAAATGGACAAAGGAGAGAGGAGGAAAGGGAAGAAAGTTCTTCTATAGGCCCAGACAGCAGTCTTCAATGGCTATGTACAGGTGTAATGCATCTCACTGACTTAAATGCTAGATCTGCCTGCAAAGAACATGCTGGCTTTGGCCTGACAATGTAAATGCAGAGATGACCCAGAAGAAAACATGAACCCAGATTTTTTGGGATCAACTTTTGAAATTACCAAGATTGTAAAGTTTTGCCCATAATGGAGGGAACCGACCTCATTATGAACTCAGAGCCTATGGTTATTCCCATTATAGTCTCAAGAAGGTTGTCAGACTGCTCCACTCTTTACAGTGAGATGGTTACATTTTCCATAGCATTGTGCAATATTTAAAATAAACTCCCTTTACAAATCTAAAGGCATATGCTCATGAAGCTCTATGCAACACTTAGCTACTCAAGCCCACGTAGGGTGGCCATCATAGAGGACAGTCCTGTTGTCCTCTATTGATATGAAAATCGGATGCCTTTATGTCCGGACACCTTTATGTCAAGAGGTATTCTCTTGAAGAGAAAAAGAGAGTACATAAAAGGTGTCAGGTTTTGTATCAAGAGAGGACAGAGTAGCAGAAAACGGGAATGTCCTCTATGATGGACATGTGCAAAAGAGTTCAGGGACTGCAAAACGTTTGCATGTCCCCTAAGTCCACTCAGTCCTCAGTGCATAGCATCTGGTCTGCACCGAATCCATTTACATAAGGAACTAAAAGGGCCAGACGGTATGGAGGAATCCAACGGTTATTTACAGCTTTAAAAGGCCATGAAAAACAAACACAGTTGATCTATTTCATGACTGAAATAAAGCATGAGAGGAGTAATGGATCCTCCAGGCACCTGTGAGCCTCTACAAACCTCTGGACATATAGGATGCTTCATGCTATTACTATTTAGGTGCTGCTACTCAGTGCAGCATCTTATTATCCTTAATCTCTTAACAGTCATTGGATGTATACTTACATACGTACAGCTTAATATACCCCTGCAGTGGCACAGAGTTGTAGTTGCAAGAAGATACTTCTGAACACAGGAGCACCCACCAATCTCAGGGATGCCTCTTGGCGTGTGACAGTTGCCCATCTGTCAAATTCCAGGGAGGGGCGGGACTTCTGGAGCCCCTTGGCCAATCAGAGCCATACAGCAGACCCCCCCCCCCGCGCTGCACTCCACCACAAAAATAGTCCTTCCCCTCTCTCCCTCCCGCAGTGCTTCGGGATGCTAGGGCTTCACTCCCTTTTCTGTTTTTGCAGCTCTTCCCCACCTCTCCCTCCCAGTTCACAGCCAATTTTGTGCCTTTTTCCAGTCCCTGAACTCTTTTGCATAGAGGCTGGCCAAATTCACAGTTTCTGCAAAAACTGCAAAATTGCAAGTTCATTGAGTCCCTACATATAAATAGTTCCTGAAACACGATGCAAACAATAAACTTGGGTACACGGGCAGATGCAGCTTGCAAATACTTTTGTATTCATTTATAGTTTGAGTCGTTAGTAATGCAGAACATAAAAGTGGCCCGTCCTATAGGCCTTGATTCAGCAAAACACAGAACATATTAAGCGTGTATTTCACTGTCAGCCTGTGTCTTAATGATGCGCTTGCATGTTTTAGTGAATTAGTGTCAAAAGCAACTGGCTTATAGCTGGAATTATTTTCCATTGATGTGTCATTAGCTATTAGGCGTTAGAAAGAAAACTCATCTTAGAAAAGGCGTATTTTCTTTTACCAAATGCAAAGCACAGGGGAACCTAGAATTTTTAGTATAATGACTGATCATCTTCTTGCCAACTTTTCTGAGCATTTAGAATAGAGATGGATTCACAGATTGACTGTTGAAGGTGCCTTCAGATTTACAGTTGGAGTGGTTGGAGCACAAAGGGTTATTTTCACATCTCATATGGATAGTATAACAAAGCAAATTGTCGTTTTTACATGTCAAGTTTTGAATTAGGGGAAGTGATTGGATCAAGTGACTGTCGACAGAACAAGGAGCAATGGTCTCAAGTTGCAGCAAAAGAAGTTTAGACTGGACATTAGGAAAAAACTTTCTTACTAGGAGGTTTGTGAAGCACTGGAACCGGTTACCTAGAGAGGGGGTGGAATCTGCATCTTTGGAGGTGTTTAAGGCCCAGCTCAACAAAGCCCTGACTGAAATGATCTAATGAGGGCTGGTCCTGCTTTGATCGGGGGGTTGAATGACATGACCTACTGAGGTTCCTTCCACCCCTAGTTTTCTATGATCCTGAGACCAATGACGGGAAAATTGAAATTTGATTAAATTCCTTACACTGGTGCAGAAACTTTATTGTTAATTTGGAAATAAAAGGCTGCAGACAGTACATTCCTGGAGTGTAATATGGGGCTTGTAGTACTGTACTTAATGTGACTGATGGTCATGAATTGTACATCGATGAGCTTAAAAAAAATCTCAGTGCAACTGAACTACCATTCAGTTCTGTCCAAAAGCCTTCTTCCTGACAACTGGAGGGGTCAACTCCTGCATTGGATGCATGTTAAAATGATATTAATGAAGTAGCATGATCCCGCACCATAACTATTATTACCAGTCATAATATTATCCAGCTGGTGTTCAAACCCAGCTACAGTGTTTAACTCTATGAACATTTTACTGTAACAAGCCTTTACCATATGTTCTGCCCCTTAATTATGCATGCCACAAAAGCATATTTTATAATGACATAAATACAAAGCAAGATGAAAGTAATGGAAATGCCTGTGTGTTCTTTTCGCAATGCAGCTGTACTTGTGATGTTTTTCTCATCTGTCAGGCATAAATCATAAGGAAAAACGATCCTCCAACCTTTTAGGTTTCTTGATAGAGTCATTGTTTTCCATCATAAACAGCAACCAGTGTCATGAATTATTGGCTGTTATAGACTTTCCCGTTACCTACGCTGAGTTAGAACTGCTTACGGTCCTAGGATGGAAAGTTCTGAGAATATTAGATTATTATTATTATTATTAAAGATTGGGAATGTTGCACAGTGATTAGAGCAGGTGGATATTTGCAAGTATTTCTAAGTTCTGTTCCCAACTACACCAAAGACTTAATAGGTATCCTATCCTAAGGCAAGTCCCTTGACTTGGACCTGTGTGCACGATTGTTTGCCTAAATTTCTGGGGCACCGCAAGAATTAACAGTAAAGATCCTCAGATGAAAGATGCCTTAGAAGTAGTGAATAGGGCTTTTTCTTCTTCTTTAAGTTCTCAGCTTGACTTTAACAAGGTATTGGCAGGCCAGATATCATTCAAACTACAAATGTTTGAAGCAAACCAAAGTGGTACCGTGCACGCAGCTTTGGGTGCCCAGAACGTCAAGTGTGAAAAACCAGAGAACCCCGACTTTTTCTGACCTTTCCCAAGCAAAGAGCTATTTAAAGTGAGCACTCAGCTACATATTATCTATATCCTGTATGAATGAATGGGTCTTTTTTGTGTGATGGTTCAAAGCCAGCATGTCCGTTTCTACTGAAGCACCCACAGGATCACTCAAAACCGCACACCGAGCTCTTGTTAATGTCACCAATGATGTATCAGAGCAAGTGCATGTTTGTCCTGAAGAAATACAGGACTTCCACTGCTTGAGATGTTAAGCTGCCTCTGAACACTTGTTTAAAAAAAAAAAAAAAGTTGTTGACATGAGAGGAAAAACCAGGTTTCCTGTTTGAACTTTGACAGGTACTGGAAGATATGAGTAACGTCAAATCTTAGTCTGTTCTAAAGGCAGCCTGTGGTCAGGGAGTTCTCACATTTGTTTGTGTGGAACAGCTTTGAATTGTTTGCAGATACCTCGTAGAAGAAACTCAGAGATTCTTATCGAGATGCAGGGCCTGTTATGAAATACGTGCATTTGTGAACAGGTTAAAGGAGATCAAAACGGATCCAGATGACATGCCTCACATGCTGTAAAATGTGGTAGATGCTCCCGAGATACCTCTGAAAACATCACATGCCAGTGTGTTGTCGAGTATACGCAGTGGCCACCTTTATTTCCATTTCATGCTGCATGGTAGCAAAAGAACCTTTGTATCTTTTTTTTTCCAGACCATTCTGCTTTGTGTAAATAGACTGAATCAAAATTTTCCGTCCTTGTCATTTTTATCAACAAAGCTTCCCAGCAGGTCACTTGTGATATGAAATAAACACTGGATAAGATTTTGTTAAATTGTCTCATATTGTTGGAGCTCAACTTAGAGCATCCCAGGGCTTCTGAAAATGACGGGTTGGCTGCAACCTGACAGACTACGAATCCAAAAATATACAGGTGCCACAGGGTCACTGGCCCCATTAAATAAATTGGGTCAGTTAAATAAGTATATGGACACAGGAGACTGACAAGTGGTACCTTAAAATGCTAGCGTTGGAAATATTTACGCTGAGGTTCTGCACAGGACTATGTGCACAGACAGACAAAACTCTGAAGGATTATGTGCACAGAGGGACAAAAGGACTTTGGGATTCAAAGGTTATTTAGCTCTGTTGGATAAAATAAACGGCACCAGTTAAGGTTACTCTAAGCCAAGAAAAGCCAGTAAATAAAAGTCTTTGAAAAACGAGAGACTATAGAGACAGCACCCCTGCCACATAGCTCCACTGGGAGAGTTCTGCTGAGCACGAGTCATGCTTATTTGCAGTAGTTCCTCTCCACCTACATGTCCTTCTATCCAAGTACTGGTCTTCTTGAGTGAAGGCTACCAATCTATGGCACTGTCATCTATTTTCCTGTAAAGATAATACCTACAAGCTCATTTTCACTAATGACCCGAGGCAAAGATGACTGAACTCAATTGAAAGACCCACGTGGACATCACTGGTCTTTGGATTGACCCTTGATTGTCTAACCAAGGTCTCCAAAAGCATTTATCAGAGATCCTGCCATGACCCTGTTCCTTGCAGCACCCAATCTCCTAAACTGTATCCTTTACTTTTTGTTCTTACATATTTTGAACGCTTAATCTAGTCGACCACCCCTTATGCAGCATTATGGTACCTTTGTATATACAAAAACCCTAAGCTTCAATTTTCTATAAACTATAATGCAAACCATATTTTCAAAAGCTCTGCTAAGAAAAAGGCCTCCCAGGGCTCTGCTAAATCTAAGTCGTATTGGGGGGAGAGACATTTATTTCATGGCTTCGTATTACAACTTAATAACTGAATATTTTAGTGCATAAAGACACTTTATTTAACACTCCCAGGTAGCATTAATAAAGGCAAAACTTTCTGATCTAACCCTCGGTGTGGATTCTGTGTCATGTGCAACCTGTGCTCATCCCACACAAAAATCCACTGGGACTACTGGCAGTTCTACACAGACCCAGTGAATAAGTCATTATCCATGAGAATTTTGTCCTTGGATTAAGATTAATCAATTAGGACCCATCTATACATTACACTTAAGGCGTGATTAACTGGTTAATCATGCCTTAAATTGTGACCCAACTACATGTTCAGTCAATTAATGGCGTGATAGAACAAGCAACAAGCTACAAAGTATTCCACAAAAAAGGTGTAATAACTTTGTGGCTTGTTCTTATCATGTCATTCATTGAACACAGGTGCTCCCCTGTGGCTGGAAGCCATCAGCTGAGGGGTTCCCACCACTGGACCACAGGATTGCACCACCCATTGCGAGCCCCACAGCTGACAAGGTTCGCAGCAGCAGCAGCGTTCCTTGTCAGCGCAGGGACAGCCTGGGGAATGTGACCACCGCTGCTGCAAGCATTATCATCTGCAGGGTTTGCAGGGGTGGCAGCACAGGGAACACTGCACGGCCTCTCTCCTGCGAGGCTCCATGCAGCAGGAGCTAGTGCAGGGGAAGCCTGGGATCGCAATCCTGCACCAGCAGTAAACCATGACATAGGTCTGATGCACAATTGCAATCACACCTCCTGCCATGCATGTGTGGCATGGCAGGAGGTGTAATTGTGTGGATCACATATTAGATCCTATCACACCTTTACTTGAAAGTCTAGAGGGACCCTTAGTCAGCCACTGAGAAAACATATTGCAAAGTGGGTACCAGGTTATCCTGTAAACTTCCTTATGACTTCATGGGTCCTAGCATGGTAAGTGATGAGTGCCCACAGTTTTAATGGGAATTTACAGTGCTCAGTTCTCATTGGGTCAGTCCCTACAAGATGGCTGACATGCAGACACCCAGCTGTGGAAATGGAGGTGATGGTATACGGTATTTCTCCAGAAACAAAAATTAGATTCAAACCCAACTATGTTACAACTACAGATAACAGCGCGCGCACACACACACACAAAAAGAGTCTGATTAAATCTGTCAATTTGTCTTAGCTCTTTTCAGGTCCCTTTCGTATTTGTTTTTCTATGAACATTTGTGTGATTCAGTTATACAATATGAACACATAAATGGAAGGAATACCCATGCTGAACGGAAAGCAAATTTTTGAAGTTACGTCCAATCAGTCAGGGATCAAAAATAATCTCATGTGCTCCAGATGGTCAGTCACAGCTCAACAACAGTATGAAATTTTGGATTTGGAATAGCAAGCCACCAATTAAGGACACTTGCAAGCTTTTTCTTTAAAGTAATTTCTAGCAACAAATGCATTTGAGAACAATGTCCATCTGCTTGTCAAAATTATGTGAACAGAAAAAAAATGAGAATTTCTTTGGATAAATTATGCATGAGTGAGTTAGTCACCTCCAATTATAGTATAATATGGATGGGATCAAAGCACACAAAAATAATAAGCCTCTTAAAAGACACAAAATATGAGCAAAATGTTTTTGTTTGAATTGGGACACATTTAAAAAAAACATGATTTTCATTATTCATTTCTGTAAATTTAGTGAATTACTTTTACAAAATCTTATAGATTGAGAGAGATGGATTCCAATCAGCTATCCTGGAAAGTTGACAGAGAAAGGGAATATTAATACAGTAATATATTTTCAAGGGTCTTATCCTAAAGTGCCTTTGCAAGCACTGTGATATAAGCCTCTGGTTAATTCACAACTTGTGCTTAAGCTCTTTCCTGAATGAGGGCCATAAACCTCAAAAAAAAGAAAGGAACCAATCCTGCTCTTATTCCGCCAGTATTTCCCCAGTCTCTCAAAGGAGTTAGGATCAACCCTGGGAACTGCTTGTAAAAGACTTAATACCAAAGTTATTAGAAAAGGAGGCTAAAATTTAGGCAAAAAAATTAAAATCCTCAATACAGAGATTGAGAAAAACCAGCACAATCATAACTAGAAATAATACTGAAATGTTATTTGATTTTGTGGCAAGGAACAAATCTCAATGAGTTCATGGAAAGGAATACCTCATGAGAAAATTTTGAGATATGGGATTTTTAACTAAGTCCAATTTAAAAAATAAAAACAAAAAAAAAACTTCCAATGAAAAGCAGTTTAAAATAGCTCGTTAAAGTTTATTGTTCCTTTGATTCTTTAATTATTGATGTGTAACTGTCTATTAAATTCAAAATGCCATACACTGCTTTGCTGTTCCATTCATATTGATCTCATTCTCTGTACCAGAATGTATTAACATATATTAAGGCCAGGTGTTTTTTCTCTCTTTGTACATTGAATATTAATGGACAAGCAGAATGAAGATCAAATTTCACCAAGAGATAAGAAAAACTGATTAGCAATAAGAGTCATCCATTTTAAACATATCAGGCTGTGTTGTTAGGCATTGTTTCTCTTGTACAACACAATTATGCTTTCATTAAAAATATGCCTTACCTTTTTGATACTAACCATTTTTTAAACTCTTTTTTTCAATTAAATAAAACTATAATTCCTTTAAGTTTTTAAAAATCTTCTTTGTAAAAACTTCATTTCAACTTCCGTTGAACTTCTGACTTAAAGACAGTTCAGAAATAGCAAGACAACTGTGCTCTTAACAAAACATTAATTTATTATAACCAGATTTTCTTGGATACATGTGGTGTAGACCCACTCTATAAAACCCACTACACTTGCTCTTAAATCCTTGGAGTCAGATGCCACATGCTATATGGGACTTCAATCTTACCTATGAATTCTACATTTAATAGCAATATTGCCTGGTTTTATTATTTTATTATCAAACACCACAAGATGCACAGACTGACAATCAAAATAATGTACTTGTTTATTAAAATAAGAAATGTTGACCACGCACCCGATTTTGAAAAATTTTAACATCTGTTTAAAATACGTACATTGAGACTCCCTAGCCACAAACATTTAAGGACACTACAGAAAAGAGATTGCTAGCAAATTTCTGTACGTATCAAAAGGTAGCAGGATATACAAGTCGTTTTATGTTTCTATGTATAGCTACCTACTGGCAAACATACAGTGGAACAAAGATAGCCATCTAAATATATTTGTACTTGCACTAGATGTTTCTATATGGAGATAGATTCATAATTAGATAAGTAGACAATGGAAACTTGTAAAATCTGTAGTTTAGAGTACATACATCTATATATAGCACCTTCATTTTTTTAGTCAGAAATTCTCGCACAGCACTACATACAAAGGGGAGTTATAGATTTATTAACTGCACTGAATTATTGCTGTAGCATATTCACTGTTTCATACATTTGGGGCTGCTTAGCACTGCACTACAGTATAATTGAAACTACAAAAGGGAAAGCAAAATAAATATTTTAGATTAAAACTTCTTTGGCAAGAAGTGCTGGATAATTTAGCAGATAAATAAATTCTGAACGATAAAATGAAAGGTTAGTGACAAAATGTAAGTACATGTTAAGGACAGTTAGTCCTTAAGCTTCAAAAACATCACAATAAGTTGGGGGGGTTGTTTTTGTGCGGCGGGGGGGAGTTTACGTAGCTGAATCTCTTAAAAATTGTGTTATGTTATTGATGCCATTATCTTTTTCATATTAAGCATTAAAAAAAGTCAGACTGGAATATTCCTGAGCACTGCAACTTCCTGTTGTCCGTTCTTTCTTAATTAATCATGCGTAAGGTATAGCTTTATTAAACAACATGAACAAGAACATTCTCAAGTGAATTCTTGATCAGGGAAATGAATTCATCTGCCTTTCAGATCGGTAAAATTCAGTACCCAATAGATTGCATAAAGCAAATACATACCTTCCTCCCCATCTCCCCACTCTTCCTCCAAATATATACATCTTTAATTTATTTTTTATTTACATACTGCTATCAATTCCAGTGCTTGGATGAATCAAGACCAGTACTAGCTGCTGCTGTACACTGCTCCATATTAGGGTATGATTTCACAAAAAACCATTAACTCAGGTGATTAGTATCTCAGACAAGTAAATCCTAGCCTCAGTCAAGTTAGCTGGGTTTAAGACAACTCCAAACACAGGTCAAAGTTTATTTTTTCCTGTGTTGATAGTGGATGGGTAAATCTTGTGCGAGAGCCCAGATTAAGCCTGCAGTGAAACTATGAAGTGAGAAATTTTACTACAGAAAAAATAACTGGGGGATAGGTCCTCAGCAAGTGCAAATGATCAAAGCTCCATTGACTTCATTGATCTAGTCCAGTGTGTACAGGTTGAAGAGGCAGCCCTCGGGCTTGATCAAAAGCCCAAAGACACAAATGAGCCATTTTCTGGGGACTACAATGGGCTTTGGATCGACCCCTCGAGCTGGTACAGGATATCCACCATTCTCCAGAAATAAACTATTTCTTTTAATAGACTGAAAGCAACTTGTTTATTTTTATAAAGATTATTTTCCCCTGTTCCATCAGAGATTTTAAGACACTGAAGATATAAAACAGAAATATTTAAGAGAACATTCATTAATTTGTAACTGCGGGATTTCAAAACTTAGGCTGTATCCGAGTTACGTATTAAATATTCATGCCAATGCTTATGCAGTTGCAACAAGGATATGTATGTCTTTGTAATCAAACTTAAAAACAAAAATAATGAAGGAAAAGAAGTAAATCCAATAAAATCCAGACAATGACTCAGACTTTTTTAAAGCAATCTTCTGCCTCAAAGACTGCTCACCCTCCCTGATCAGTGGGACTTTAGTCTGACAACTTGCTGAGAACTGTAAATAATTACATAAGGCAAAGCTCTGTTAACAAAAGCATTTAGTACAAATGGAAAGTCAATATGCCCTTGATTCCTTAACGCTTCTCCCAGGCACATGCAAGTAGAGCAAGTGATGAGGGGCACCCCTTCCCTGGCAATCCACTGAGGAGGTGCCAAAGCCATCCTTCCCCTGCCAGAAGAAGGGGCAGTATGACTTATTCAAAAGAAAGAAAAATAGATTTCTGGAAGGACCAAGTGGGACCCTACCAGGGCAGCCTTGCAATCCACTGGAGGGTACAGAGGCTGGTGATGAGGATGGTCTAAAAATATACAGAAATGGTGGTACCAGACCAGTATGGAGACAACATGGATGGGCCACGCTAGCAAATGTGGCACAAGAGCAACAGCCCAGAGACATTCTGGTTAGGGTTTCGATTGCCCAGTCCTCCTGACACAACTATTTGCCTGTCCAGAGCTTTAGTTTAAGAAGAAATGGTGGCAGTACTCATAGATTCATAGATTGTAGAGTCGGAAGGGACCCCAAAGGATCATTGTGTCCAACCCCCTGCCCCAGGCAGGGAAGGGACCGAGGTCAGACAACCCCAGCCAGGTGCCTATCTAGCCTCCTCTTGAAGACCTCCAAGTTATGTGATAGCACCACCTCTCTTGGCAGCCCGTTCCAGATTCTGGCCACCCTTACCGTGAAAAATTTCTTCCTAATGTCCAATCTGAATCTACTCTCCACTAGTTTGTACCCATTGTTCCCAGTCACTCCTAGGGGTGCCCTGGTAAATAGCGCATCTCCAACTCTCTGTTGTCCTCCCTTGATAAACTTATAGGCTGCTACAAGGTCTCCCCTCAGACGTCTCTTGTAAAGGCTGAAGAGATCCAGATCCCTCAACCTCCCCTTGTAGGGTCTTTCATGGAGGCCACTAGTCATAAGACTGGCCCTCCTCTGGACCGTCTCCAGATTCTCTGCATCCCGCTTGACGTGCGGAGCCCAAAACTGAACACAATACTCCAACTGTGGCCTGACCAATACTGCATAGAGGGGAAGCATCACCTCCTTCAAACTGTTGGTCATGCACCTGCTAATGCACGACAAGGTGCAATTAGCTTTCTTGATGGCTTCGTTACACTGCCAGCTCATGTTCATCTTGGAGTCAACCATGACTCCAAGATCCCTTTCAGCTGCTGAGCTGTTGAGGAGGTCATCCCCCAACCTATAGCTGTGCTGGGGATTCCTCCTCCTTAGCTGGAGTACCTTGCATTTGTCTTTGTTGAACTGCATCCTGTTTCACTTTGCCCATTGCTCCAACCTGTCCAGATTGCCCTGTATCTGCTCCCTGCCCTCCAGTGAGTTAACTTTGCCCCATAACTTGGTGTCATCTGTGAACTTGGACAGGCTGCTCTCCACACCCTCGTCCAAATCAGCGATAAAGATATTATATAACACTGGTCCAAGGACCAAACCCTACAGGACACCACTGTCCACCTCCTTCCAGGTCGAAAACGACCCATCCACCACCACTCTCTGGGTGTGGTCCCTAAGCCAGTTTGCTATCACCCTGACTGTGTAAGCATCCACTCCACAGCCAGCTAGCTTCCTTATTAGAATAGGATGCAAAACTGTATCAAAGGCCTTCTTAAAGTCCAGGCAGATGACATCGGCCTCAGCTCCAGTGTCAAGGCAGTGTGTAACCCATGCTGGTTTCCTTTCAGCATCATTTCCCCTATTGGGCCATCACAAATGCACTCTTTAATGATTTTTTCCAATGTTTTCCCAAGGATAGAGGTAAGACTGACTGGCCTAAAGTTACCCAACTCATCCCTTCTCCCCTTCTTAAAAAGGGGCATCACATTGGCCGTTTTCCAGTCCTCAGGGACCTGGCCGGAGCACCATGAGTGCTCAAACAGTCGTGCCAGTGGCTCATCTATGACACTGACTGATTCCTTCAGCACCCGTGGATGGAGATCATCCAGCCCCTCCAAGTGCTCCTTAACTAAGTCAGCACTAATCATTGGTGGTCTAGTGCCTCCCAGACATCTATCCATGTTCAAATTGGGGGAATCATCCTGGCCAGTACTTAAGAATACTGAAGCAAAGAACTCATTGAAGAGCTCCACCTTTTTCCCTGTGTCAACCACCAACTATCCTGATCTGTCCTGCAGGGGCCCTATGTTACTCTATGCCTTCCTTTTGCTTGCTGTGTATCTGTAGAAGGACTTTTTGTTGTCCTTGAGTGTTGTAGCCAGCCTAAGCTAGAGTCCTGCCTAACTGATTCCCTGCAATAGCGTGCCAGGGAAGTATAGTCCTTCTTGGGGGCTGCCCCCCAACTTCCACAGCCTATAAATCTCTTTCTTAGTCCCCAGTCTTTTCTGGAGTTCCCTGTTCAGCCAAGGGGCCTTTTTTGTCCCCTTGCCCCCTTTCCTTCATAATGGAATAGACTCCTTTTGTGCCCCAAGGCTCGCCCTCTTGAGAAACCACCAACTCTCCTGGACCCCCATAAGCTCGATGCATGTGAGTTCAGCCACCTCACTAACTAGCCTTCTAAGTTTACTAAAGTTGGCCCTTCTGAAGTCTAACACTTTAGCCTTGCTGGTTATTTTTCCCACCCTTTGCTGGATTAATGCTTCACTCCAGGGTCTCACAAATGTTATAATGCTTAATTAACAATATTTTAAGATCTTTGGATAATAAACACTGGTATTGGCACACCTCCCTTAACATTCATGGCCACTGACGGATGTTTCTCTACAGCTGATATAGGTGAACATTGCGTGTACTGAACCCCAGGAGTCTATCTTTTGATTTTCTCAGAATTGTACAAGAACCTTTCACACAACTGAATACAGGTTTTAGCCACTCTTGGACTGAGAATTTTTTTGGGACTTATACACATGAAAACAGACCTATCCATTCCCTCTCTGTGATGTGGCATCTTATTTAAGAGGGATGCAAGGGAAGGTTTGAGATTTACATTTTTTTTTTTGATGAGCAAGTGAATTGGAAATTGCTTCTCCATAATACCTTTAACATTACCTTCATAGTAACATGGGGGTAGGGGTTCTTAAGCCTTGTCTATATTATTTTCATAAGAGTTTTGCTGTCAAAATTTAGTTCAGATTTCTTGGCCATCCCAATTTAGAGCCAAATCCTGCATTCCTTGCACCGCTGCTCTGAGTGTCTACTGCTTCACTGTAATAGCTGGGCATGGAAAGAAGGGGTTTAATTTGATCATGAAACACTTGCTGTGTTTTATCTTCCTATTGTTCATTTATTGTAAAATGTAAATTCATTAGAGATAAAAAATCACCCAGCAAAGCAGCCATCCCAGGACCTTTCACTTATATCCCATTTAAGATTTCATACAGGCTTTCAGTTCTTCATAGACCTTATGCTAGCTCCTCGCTTCACATTATTGTTGATTGAAATTTGTCACAGAAAATAAACCAGATCAATAAATAATCATCGTCCTTCTTAGCAGGGGGTTCTCTTAGGTTATAATATTGCTCTTCGTACTTACAATTTTTTTTCTATCAACAGTTCCTGTGATTTTCTCTTTTAAATTCGGTATTGTGTAAATATTTCATTTTTGTCCACAATAGAAGCCGTTCGTAGCCCTTGATGTGCCCACGGGTCTCCTGCTGATACCACTTCAGGACTCTCTATGGCAATAAATTTCTTACTAATTTTAACATTGACTTTATCTTTTTTACACAGCCTATTATATGGCTGGTAAACTTAAAAGCGTCTTGTGAAGTGAAATAGTGTAGCAAATTACCATGGAATTTCACATCCTTATTCCAACGCTAACTCTCCAGCGGCTGAAAGTTCAGCATAAAAGCAGCGACGCTGTTAGTGCTGCAAAACAATCACAGCCATCTGAGTGTTTCTAAATACAGGCTATTTTTCCCCAGTTAAAAACCTTCCACTCCTCCAAACTTGGATCTTCTTCACTGACACTTGAACATAGATATGATTAAACTTTTAAACCCAAGAATCAAATTGCAAGGGATAAATTACCAAAACTTGCCATGTGTTTTTCTACTTATATTTATTGATTTCTCTGAGTATTTTCTAAATCGTCACGATGTTTCCAAATTTGTATTTGTCAGTTGTAATCAAATTTAACCTGGAATAAAAAAGGTGCAGTTGGCCTGCCAGCAACGGGTGCATATTAGCAGGGAAAGTGGTCTCACTAATTTAGCATTCAGTGGCTACACAAAGCTTCACTGCTGAGGTTAGTGAGAATAACTCCATTAAAGTAAATTGCCTATTTATACCAGGGGTGACTTTTGTCCTCAAGGTTGTACATGAACGAGCTGCCAAAAATAAGGACCCACACTATGTACACAGAAGAAGTAGGCAAAAGTGCACTTACAATATAATTACATGTGCAAACCAAGGAAGTGTTTGTACAAGGGTCTGGCTGGGCATCCAACTAGCCTTTTTCATGGGCATTTTGGGCACACCTGTGCCTCTGATTCTGCAAATGACTGTATGGTCCTACAACTAGGTAAGAACTTCACAGAGGTCATCATGACACAAGGTAGCCGCTTGAAATTTGGCATTGGCGGGAGGAATAGTACCAAGATTTCCTTGTACAAAAGTATGCTCACCTTTAACCTAAACTAAAAGAGAATCTCTGTTGGCTGTTAGCAGTATGGAGCCCATGACTCAATTAAGCTTTTCCAAATCCACCCAGAGAAAGAGAGTGGTATCTACTGGAAGAGAGAGAGAGAGAGAGTGTGTGTGTGTGTAACATCTTCAATGAATACAAACTCTCTTTGATTACAAGAGAAAGTGGGACTGCAAGTACTAAGTTACTAGAATTTCTCATAAATGGAAAAAGTAATCAACATACATCTACCAAAAACCAAACAACAACCCACAATACTGGTACAAAAGCTGCTAGTAATTTGACCTCATGATTTCTATCTTACTAGATTATAATGCCAAGTGAAAAACACATGCAGAAAAGGCTTACATACCTCAGGGAATACGTTCCTGTATCACCCGTGAAAAAAGTCACAGAAAATTAACAGTACAAACACAAAGCATTAAGAAAGCCCTAGACTAGCATTGTCAGGTCAAAACAGAAGTCACAGCGTGTCTACCCATCTTAGGGAAGCATAGATAAAACTGCATGCACCCTATCACAACCAGCAAAATCACAAATAATGGGTATCTCTAGTTAACAAAGAGCTAGTGGACGACATAAGAGCCATGCTTAAGAAGAGAGAAAAAAGCTGTATAGTATGCTCATTGTTTCTTTTAAAGAAGGAACACCTCGCCAAGCAGATGGCAGAGCTGGTCTGTGGTCTCCAACATACTGAAGCTATATGATACTTTCCAAAGACATCCGAGTCACAAGCACATGTGAGCGAGATACACTCCAGCCTTGGCTAGTGACCTTTCACAGTAGCGGCTGCTGCGGTGGTAAACATGGCTGGCTGGCATATCCAGGGGCACAGCAATCAGAAAAGGCTGCTCTTGCAATGCTTGATTTTCAAAAGGTTTTAGTTTTCGTTAAATTATTTTGCTCTCTTCCTTTCTTCCTCACTTTCTCATCTATTTACCCTGCATGTTAATAGGAAAAGGACTCTGATAAGACGCCTGTGCATTGTTCTAAAGATCACTTTTTTTCCACAGCCCATAGTTTTTTTGCAGAAAAGTAATTTCCTCTCCTCTCCTAATTTAGCAGCCCTTCTGCACTTTATATATGTATGTTTTCTTCCTCTCTCCTCAGATATTTTGAACAAAACTCATCCACCTGGCATTGAGCCACACCTCACTGAAGGCAAGAGGAGACTTTCCATTGACTTCACTGGGCTTTGGCTCTAGCTTCAAGAGTGTTTCTTCTTTTCAAACCTCTCGATTCCTTCACCACTGCCACCAAACCGCAAAGAAGCCAGATTTTATGAGCTGGAAATCTCATGAGACAGCAACTCTGTTTTTTCCAGCTCAGAAAGAAGGAAGTGTCTTTTGGCCCCAGGGGTTACAGTAACTCCCATGATAGACTGGTAATAAATACATTTTTTTTTTCAGTCAGGAAACAGTCTCACATTTTAATCTGACTAGACAGAACATCAACTTGGAAAAGCCAGCCCTCAGTCTCAAAAAGTTTGAGAGACTTTAACATTAGGCAAGATGGGTTCAGTCATCTCTCCTGCATAGCTAGATATAATTTGAGCCTCCAAGTAGATCAAAGTGAGCACTAAACCAAACTCAAGATGACTGTCGGATTTTTTAATGTTTCAAAAGGTATTTTTTTCTGGATGCTTTAGATCCTTATATTAGATTCAAGTTAGTTTAGTGGCAACTCTTGCCCCCAAGCTCCATGGCAGGGGTGGTCAACCTGTGGCATGCATGCCACGAGTGGCATGGGCAGCCTGTGCGTGTGGCACACAGCCAGTCAGGAAGGGGACAAGCAGCACAATGGTAGGTAACAGGAAGCAGAGCACAGAGCAGCCGATGGGGTAGGGAGCAGAAGGAAGAGCAGCAGATGGGAAGGGATTGGAGTGGCACTCGGGGAGGGAGTATACCTGCCCAAAAGGTTGGCCCCCGCTAGTTTAGGGGATTCTCCGACACTGGAACTGATGCAGTTGCACTGTGGAGGGGTTGATTTAAGGTAGGGCAAAAAATAGCATAGTTTTTAGTGATGCTTTAATGTGCATTAAAAATCGGCTAATGCACATTAAAGCGCATGTGTAGACATGTGCTGATAGCCCGTATTGTGCAAAAGATCTATAAGAGAGATCACATAAAGTCCATCACGTTTGTGTGGCTCCTCAAACTTCTGGAGTGCCTTCCACACCCCACATAAGACAGGAACAGAGGGTGAGAGGAGCAGAGATCTAGTAACCGAGGTTCCTTCCATTTCTGTGAAACAGCTGGGCTCACCCCTGTTCAGTGTTTATTCAGGCAGACGTTCCACTGAAGTTTGCCCAGCAATGTAACTCGGATGGGGTGACTGGAGCTCCAGAGGCCCGGGGGCCAAACTAGAGGGGGCCAGAATGGCAGCCCCCAGGGAGCCTCTGTAATGCAGCAGCAACCTGCTTTCCACCCCATAGCCCTCCACCCACTCTCCAGCACTTAACAGCATCTCTGCCCAGGACACCAAAATTGCTAGTTTGTGTGTCTGGCTTTGCCTCTCCCTTTTTGTAGTTAGTTTTAGTGTCTATCTTTCAACATACTGCATGGGCTCCTAAGCAAACACTGAGTAAGAACGTCAAGGTTAGGCCTGATATCGAAGCACAGCTGGGCACTAACCTGGAGTCTCCATTCAAAAGGATGTCTGTCGGACAGTAAGTGAAATCCTTTTTGACATCAGCTATGCCTATTTCTAGGTGTAGCACTAGCACGGAGACAATAATCAATGGGTGACATGGACATATTTTGCAGTGAGGCAGTAAGATTAAAGTTTCCTTGAACTATTCTGTGATATTAGTTCCTTTTCTAAGTGTACAGTATCTCAACTGGTCCTCTTCTTAACACATGCCCATCTTTTTCTTATAACCATTATACATCTATTTGTACAGTGCTCTTCACATCAGAGCAAACCAAACAAATTAAAATACCCTGAGCCAAATCCTCACCTTGATGTCAATAATCTATGCAGATTTGCACCAGAGGAGGATGAAGCTACCCATTTCAGATGTAGCCTACCCTATTATTATTGTTAAAATGTTGCTGGGTATGTCAGTATCTATCAATTTTCTTCCCTTAGCTGACATGTTATTTACTTATAGATAATTTCATAAAGATTTTTTTATTGAACTTTTTCTCTTTTGAAGTCTGCTAACATTTAGAAACTTGTTCAGTCTGCACAACAGATGATATGTAATTCTCTGGTGGTCTATTTTCAGAAATGGAATACTCGGTGGTCACTATATTTTATTGCTAGTACTTAGTGGTTTTAAAAGTTGTTTTCTGTTCTGTGTATTAACATAATTAGTTTGCTATAAAAAGACTCCTTAAACATATATTTCTGCAATCTGCCTGGCCCATCACAGATTGAAACCTCCAAGTTATATTAAGCAGACAGTGGGAAAAGGTTTAGGTCCAAAAATTTACTTACTCTACGCACTTTTTTCTTGCAGCCTGTCTCTAAATAGTTATTTTCCACGCAGCCCTGCAAGTCATAAACATACACACACGATGCAAAATACATAACAAGTCAGCGACACCAATTACAGGTGAGGGTGGGCAGCTTTAACTCCTGCCACTGGCTTCTATGATGTAGACAAAGATCTCACCAGCCCTGAAATATTCTTTACAAAGCACCTCCAGACTGGTAGGCAAGCAGAGCCTCTCTTCCTGTCTCAATCATGCATGCATTCTTTTTTCTTTTTTTTTTAATGTTCTTGGACAAATATTCAATTGTGGCCATGAAGTAGAAAACTTGATTCCTTGTTTATGATGCAAAATATCACCCCGTATTCGGGGAGGTGCTACTCCTTTATGTTTCGTTTTTAATTTTCACAGTTTGGCAATCGACCAACCTAAAGTATGGAAAAAAGAGAGGTGGTGTGGATGAATGAACACATTACACAAGGTTAGGAAGGCTAGGTGGGAACTTGCCATGCTTGAGCTGGTCTGTGGTAACAACGTTGCGTGCCTACTCTTTCCCATGGTAAATGGAAGCTAAACTGAATAGCTTACCCCTGAATGAAACAACGGGTGCCTTACCTTGGTTTAGCTTCCACTTACTGTGGGATAGAGCAGACACATGGAACAATTACTTCAGATTAGCTGATACAGGAGTCCCCTCCTATACATGCAATTTTACCTTGGTATCATTTATTTGTCCACACCAATATATTTCCTAACAATATCATCCAAGTTGTTCATGTGGACTGAGGACTGATCAAGGCCCAGTGAGGAATGTGCAGTTCAGAAGACAGTTACAGAAATGATAAATGAGAAACAGGGCTAGGAGAGCAGTGCTAGCAAGATAATGAACAGCTTGGGGGAATGGATGGAAGAGGGAAGATTAGAGGAACTGAATATGTATATCTTTGACCAAAGGAAACAGTGAATGAATATCTGACAGGTGTCAACACCACAGAGAGAAAGGATGGGTTCAGGGTGGGATGGGGTGGATAACTAGGAGCAATTATATGAAACTGAATAAAGAAAAATTTAGGCTCAGTGTAAGGAAAAGAAAATTAGAGCAGAAAAATTAGAATATGGAAAAGTCTAGGGGCAAGAGGGTCATTTGCAAAATATCTTTCACTGAAAATGTTCAAAAGCAAGCAAGATGAAGCACTAATAAGTATTCAGTAAGGACAAGCTTTTGTGGTGCAGGGAGATGATATATGTGACTTACTAATTTCTTTCCAGCAACAATATCCATCATTCTATTTCCATCTGACTGCATCACGGAAAAGTGCAATACAGGCTCACACTCAATTTGGGGACACTATTGTTCAGTGCCATATGGCCATGCTGATCCCTGATGAGACTCTGCTGACTCCAGTAGGGTTTTGCTGTGCCTCAAGACTTTTGCCCAGTGCATATTGTGACGTGAGCAGCAGAATAAATGTTGGCAGCAATACTCCGAGAATCAACAGCTGCCACATCAAATGTAGCAATAAGAACAGACCACAATGGTGAGATAATTGCCAGATGCTAAACCCTGAAAAAAACTAATTCCTGAGCAACACATGCCACTGCAGGTCATCTCTATGATGCCAAGGATTGTTTAAAGGGTTCAAATGAAGTTCACCTCTAGGAGACAAATGATGCAATGGTCTTGACCTGACCTACACTGTGATAAACGTGTGTCCTCAGAAACTTTTCCTAAACCAGTTTGCAAATAGTTCCAGGAACTGAAGCCACTGGTCTGTAATATCATTACTGTTCTTCCCTGACTTGGCCATTGTCAGTAGCACTGGACAACAAGACCTTAAAGGGGCCTCTTCAGAAGGAATCTAGTCTTCATTTCTCATATACTTACAGATCAGTCCACTTATATTCAAATGCATAAGAACTGGCATAATTCTGACTATGCATTGTAAGGCGCTCAGGGGTTAATAGCAGGCACTGTATTGGGATTAAGTGCATCTGTTATGTAAACCTTCTGCTTTTCACATTTATGACTCAATACAGTCATAACTAGGACAGTTGCTCTTCTTATCTCATTGACCAGGATTATTTGTACTTTCTTAGTACTCCTCATGATAGCATGCAATGTAATCAATTCATAACTGTGGAGAATGGAATTAAATAGGATGTTCTAAAGTAGACCTGGATGTCCTTACCGTTTTCCAAACACTGAGGGCACATCTACAAGTCCATTTATGCACTTTAGTTAATGCACATTAAATCTAGTACCTCTGGGTGCCTATACACGAGTATGGAGGCTGCTCCGATGTGTCTGAATTCCAGTGAGAGCAGACTTGATTCATTGAGTCTGCCAGAGCATGGTGATTGCTGTGCTCCAGCAGCCTCCTGCACCTCATGTATCAGCATCCCCATGCTTAAAAATAGCAGTGGAGGTACTTGAACTAATGCTCATTGAATGAGCATTCATTCAAGTGCCCCTTCCCCCACCATTTTTAAGCATGGGGACAATGATACAAGAGATCTGACATTGCTTTAAATTAGAGCAGCTCTCAGAGCTGTTCTAATTAAAGTGCTGTCCACCCTACCCCCAGTGCACATGTAAAAGTGCCTTCCATTGTGAGGAACTCGGCAAATGCACATTAGCCTGTCTTAATGTGCATTAACTAAATAGCACAGTTTTTAGTGATACTTTAATGTGATTTAAAAATAGGCTAATGCACATTAAAGCACATGTGTAGACATGCACTTAGAACCCATGCTATGCAAATGATCTATAAGAGAGATCACACTGGTACAAAGAAATGTGTTGTTTGCTCTAAGGGCCAGAAATGGCCAGAGAATCATAGTCTCAAGCCAGCTCCAGAAGTTTCCCATCAGGTTATGAAGCTACATAGAAGCATAAAGGAGGTCACCAGGTGCAGTTTCTCCAAGTGTGAGCATGTGCCAAAGTGGACACCACATACGAGCTGACCAATTAAGAATATTTGAAAATGAGGTCCAGCATGTTCGCCTGTATGCAGTCTTTGTGCAGATTAGATTTGCCCAAGATGAATGCCATTTAATTAGATTTGCACAAGACCAATGCTATTTAACTCTAGCCAAGAAGTAGAGAGCTCAGCTGTCCATACAACCAATTATTTAGTACTCGGTCCCTTAGCTCATGGAGCCTCATTCCAATTCTTCATGTTGATGTTCAGATTGAGACGTAGGTTGCCAGGTACCTATGGTCAAAATTTCAGCTGGACTAATAAGCATCTGTGACAGGAGTAGCTCTACTGGAACCTTTCTATTGGTGGCTCCGCCCTCCTGTTATGGGCCAACCGCCTGCTTACTTGCCTGCCATGCCTTGATCTTAATTAACTGACCAATGTAATTAGCGGGAGGCTGCCCACTTCATGCGCCCCGGTGCCAGGGGGCACTGTCTGCAGCTCCTTTTCCACCCTACACCACAGCCCAAGCCTCACAGATGGTACTAACATGGTCCTTGCCTTCTCTCTCAGGGGCTCCTCATTGCCCCCCTCGACTCTGGGGCTCCTCGCTGCCCCCTTTCTCTGAGGCTCCTCGCTCCTCGTGGCCCTCTCTCCAGGCTCCTCACAGCCCCCCTTGCTCTGGGGCTGGGGCCAATGCACCCCAAATGCTGCACCATCACTGGCACCAGGATCCCCATGCTACCGTGGAGTCCCTATGAGACCTCTTCCAACCCCTAATAGCCTTACCTGGTCCTCCGGTCAAACAGTAAACACAAAAACACAAAGCCCCTGGGCTATAACATAAAACTAAGCCATCCAGTCAAAACAACATTTTGATCCCTACCGGGAAATACTCCAACCCATGACAGCAACCAGGGGATGCTCATGCAGTCACCTCTGTCTCTGCACGGGCCAAACTCCCCCCTCCTTGGCCGCCAGAGGGGAACTGCCCTCCTGGCCTCATGCCTGGGCTTAAGAAGGGCCAAGCCCTGCCCCTTCCTGTCAGCTGGTTCCACTGGTTGCCCTAGCAACCAGCACCTGTGCTGCCCTGGTGACCCCTTTTCGCCACCAGGGGTCTCTCCCAAGCCCTTTCTGCTTTCAGGCACAGGGCACCAGAGTGCTCTGCGACAGCATCTAAATCCCTATTTTGATATTTAAATAAGTGGTCTGATTTTGTGCAGTGTGAGGATTACACTCTGATGGGAGAAGGACTTGAATTCCCCTCATGTAAAGGAAGGAACTGAACCCGTCTCCCATACCAAGGAAGAGTGAGTACTCTGACTCATTTATGGAAGTTGGCATCCCACCTCCTCTCCTACTTGTGTTTTGAAGGGAAGTTGCAGATGCTTCTACATTTTGTGTAAAACTTAATCTGGGAAGCATTCTCTGAGACTCTCTACCCAAAGGAGCTCCTCGGGTAAGGCAGGTAGAATAATGCCTATTTTATAAAGCTTGATGTGAGATTGTCCCTGCCTGCACTGAAGTGCTTTTGGGTATGTGAAAAAGCAGAACTTTAGGAGCTGTTGTCATTTGAACTGAAAACCCTATGTGCCACCACACTATGGGCACCTCCAAGGTTAGGCAGCAGACGAGTTCTGAGGATCCACATTTTGAACTTAGGCACCTAATGCTCATTTTAGATACCTACTTCTTTTTGTGAATCTAATTCTAAGTGACTTAGAAGCGAAATCCTATTGTAAGCTAATGGGGCTCAATCCTTCACCATGAAAGGCACCTGGACTTCAATGGCAATAAGAGGTCCCTAATGCCTTTGAGAAATCTTATAAAGGACAAAACACATTTACTAACTGGACCAGGTTTGCATTCCTAAACTGACCACATATTTAAAAATATTGCTAAATATTTTGTCCCCGTTAACAATATGTAACTGGTAAATGATGCTTTGTTAAGGATAATTAGATAAAAGTACCAATAAAGTAAAAGATAACTCAAAACGTTTCAATCAACAAAATCTAAGATTATTCACTAGTTCAAATTCCAGTATTTCAATAGCAAACACGCTATCTTCTGTTATGTGGACAAACAGGTTGTACTGATTACCATATATAATCATTATTACTTATGCTTTGCAGACATCAGAGTTTAGTCTTTAAATGAATTTATAGGGGGGAAAAAAATCACAAAGCTGAATAATCCCTTTAATTATATGCTTAAAATCCTGAATGGAAGAAATTAAGAGACACAAAGGAACAAACATAAACTAATTATTCCTTGTTTTGCAGCTAACATATTTCTATGGTAACCACTGTGGTCTTAGAAGAAATTAAATGACTTTTTAAATCAGATCATCAGGAAAGTCACCCAGTAAAGCCACAAAACAAAAATCTTTCAAATAAGTCTAGAGATGATGAAGGAGGAAAGCATGCATTTTTCCAGCTGTTGGTCATTAGAGCTATGAAGCAGCATTCTCATTAAAAACCACCAAGTTGATTCTTTCTGGTACTAACTCTGTGCGGAGGGTGATGGGGTGTGTGTGAGACAGAGTGAGAAAGAGAGAGAGAAATCCCCTTTAGGTCTTTCAGATGCAGTTTGGATATACAGTAAGGTGCACTGGGATGGGGGATGTCTGTTTTGTCTGATGAGGTTAGGGACAGGGTTATTTTGTTTATGTGCTGATTCTTTTGTAGAATAAAAGCTTCATTATGTTCCTACTAAAAGCTGCTGTAGCCCTTTTTTGTTTTATTGTAAATAAATAATATAGTGCAATGTTTTCAAGTATACAATGGCCAAACTCTCCGATCCAGAATGGGGAGAAACACCCCAGCTCAGCTAACGTTGTGCACATGGTGGGAGGGTTGGGGAGCACGGGGGAAGAGGTGGAACATTCAGTAAAGACCAAGTTTTGCTCTTTCTTGCCCTTGAAAGGTAGGAATTAATCAAACCCATGCTTTATGTAACTTAAGCCAGCCCTCCACCAGCTTTACATAGTTAAACCTGAGCCCAAGGGTACATTGCCAGAGGAGTAATTCAACCACAATGATCCATGAAACAAGTAGATTCAGGCTCTGTAGGAGATAAACTTGTTCAGCCTTGCTGCGTATGTATTACAGCACCCCTAAACCCCAAAGGAGAGTTCATGCTAGTGTTCTTTGCTCTTTCCTTTAGTTAACAGCATGGCAAGCAATGGTTTCTCCTCTTACATCCCTGGCCAGACTGGCAGCTAGAAATAGAGACACTTGCCAGCCTTGTGTTAACAGCCCCAGTTTTTCAGGTAAGAGAAAATTACCTGCAGCTGAGCATGAGGAATGGGATTTCACATGGATCTCACCTTGTTTTCCCTCTCACCAAAGCTTTGGCCCCTGCCTGTCTCTTTTATCACTGTTGTATGTCTCAATTTATCTTCAACCAGTCCCGTGCTCAGCCCAGGGGAGCTCTATCATGCAAAGCTAGAAACAATTTATCTTCATACATGCTATCATGACTTGGTAATGGCCACATGGACCTGGTGGTAAACAGGAATATACGCAGGAATTTCAGTTCTGAAAATGCCACTTATAACATCCTCCACGGCCAGTGATTAGAAGGCAACATGATTTCCCATACCACTGATTCTCACCTGACAGTCCAAGATACAGGGCTGGAGAGCAGGGACGAGATCATGCCTACACTTCCAGATTCTATCCCTCATTGACTTGCACCTTCTGGGTACAGTTTCGAGGCCACATATTTTTTTAAGGGGACAAAACAGATCACAATACATAAACCTGGAACACAGAAACAGCAGTTCCTTTGGTACTTGATATTGGTCATTCACTAGGATGAAGGCACTTGAGCCTGAAGGATGAAATCACCTATATTCTGCACCTTTTAAACATTAAGTAAACTTTGGAGCTGAGCTTCTACTTCGCTCTGCTGTTCTGCTGCATTCGGAGAATGGCTTATTTCTTTTTCAAAGGTTCCAGTGTTAAATCTTCCTGGGCATTAGTATAAATTTGTAAGAAAGGTTCTGGCTGGACAGGTATGAACCAAAATTAGGAATAAGTCATTTCAAGACAAGTAGGCACACTAAAGTACAGCCAGGAGTCAATTGTCTGAACTAACTGGACCACAACTCATTGGTAAAGTATCAACCCTTTTGATTAATGAAGCACATTGCTCATATAGCACATTGCTCCTATATGTCCATGCATAGCTTTACAGACATTTATACAACCTGTTTGCAGTTTATCGATCTTTCTTCTTTTTCCCTCAAGGTTTAAAACAGTTCTCTATCCTTTAATGCCCGTGGCTCAACCTTGTGCCATATATGATGCAGTTTGGTGACATGCTGAGATTAACTGAACAGTTCGGATCATTGGTATCCAGATAGTTGCCTTTCTACTGTACACTAAGAAACTCATTCTGGAACATGAAGGAGATTGAGGGTCGACAGAAAATAAGTATGAGCTTGATCCACCTCCCACTAAAGCCAATGTGAACCTTTCTACTAATTTCTATATGATTTCAATACAAGCTCTAAGTCCTGCGAGTTGCTTCACAGGACCAGAACTACCGACAGAAAATGAGAAGCGGAACGGATTTACACCTCTGGGGTCCAAGAAGTTCTTGTGCTGCAGTGGTAGATATCTACTTATATATGCTATGGGTCTCAAACTAACTACTGTTGAGCTAGCCCATTAGATTCCCATTCTGTATACTTATGAACCCCAAAGCTCATTATGCCCATCCCTCTTTCTTTCTAAAGCACTTGTGTCATTTAAAATAAATTATAGTGGTGCCAAATTAACTTTGCATTTACAGGAAAATTGTGGTATGAAGGAACAACCAGGGAGCTTTTTCACTGCTTGAGAACATCATTATGAAGCCAAGCCCACCAATGTATTTTCCCTTTCTCCAGTCTAGTAACAATGTTAATAACCATAACAAAACAATTTGCATACCCTGGATTTTAAACAACATAGACAACAGAGCTGAAAAATCCTCGCGAAAATCATTTGGCCAATGGGCTAGCAGAGGCACACGAGCACGTCATGTAATTCAGCAGCGAGTCGTCATTCATTTCAAATGAGGCTGTGTATCAGCTTAAATCCAAGTGCGAACATCATTTCTTTACTTGATCAAGGCCTTGGTTTATGCCTCCACTGATGTGGGAAACAGTTGATCCATCATCTTGTGCTAATTCTAAATGACCCAGTCTATAAGGCTTTCCTGAACCACCAGATAGCAGCATGAAGTAATCTCACTTTTCCTGACCATCTTCCTTACTTTAGTGGAAGTCTAAATAAGGTTCCATAAAAGCATCAATGGAGCGTTTCCAACAGGTGCTTCCCAATAATAATATTTTGAATTTATAGGGCCAGACCATTAGTTAGTGAAAACAGTAGCATATCAAGTTTTCAAAGCACTGTTTAAGACCACATACTTAAATCTTTAGAAGTCATTAAGTATTCTGCATACCAGTAAGGTGGTGTAAAATCAGATAGATGAATTTGAATGTTTTTGTTCCTATCCTTTCATGTGAATATTTTAAAGCAGTACTGAAGTTTTTTTCATCTGCACTTTAGGCTATGCAACCATTGAACTTTGGGTGCTAAACAGGTCCATCAGAAAAGTGATTTATAGATGCTGGGGATTCAGAGATGCTTGGGTCGGAAGGGACCTCAACAGATCATCGAGTTCGACCCCCTGCCTGGGCAGGAAAGAGTGAGTCAGATGACCCCAGCCAGATGCATGTCCATTCAGTACCTTAACAGTTAAGGGTGACCCTACAAGAAGAATGAATCAGTATTGCTAGTGAGGACTAAGGCAAGCTTTGCACACATGATGTCACTCTTGCAACTCAGGAAGAACTAATTGCTCAGCTTGTTGCAAAGTCTCCTCCTGGTTGGGTTCACTTCACAAATTATAGTCATCTGCAGAGTTACAGTATGTCATCAGTGAACAGCAGTGATGTCTGAAGCATAATTAATATCTATCTTTCTTTTCAAGTTGCTTATTTATCCCCTCCCCCAATGACAAATATGTTAATGACCTCTCCAAAACCACAAATTGTCATTTTCAAAGAGCCCCTGTCTTTCTGCCTCAGGCCAAATGCTTTAGATAAAATCACGCCGGGCCTAATCTGGCTACCCCTAAAGCCAGGGGGAGTTTTGTCATGGACTTCAATGGAAACAAACTTCCACTGGTTTTAATGGGAGTGGGGTCAGGACCTAACAACCAACTTTCCTGTCAAGATTGCAAACCAGCAGGGAGTAACTTATGATTTGTTGCGTTTCAAGTCGAATCTGGCTCAGGCTGGCTGAAGCAGTGTGAGGATCTCAAGCCATGAGATCTCCCTGGCAGATAGGAGCCTGTGCGCCCTACAACTTCTCTTAAGACTGCAAAGCCCTAAAAATCAACTTGCCCATGTTTGACAGGGCTCTGCAAAAGCACCTATTCATGATTCAACTTGTTCTGTTTAGGCCATTTCTCTCCGGATTGGTAAAATACTGCATATGGAGTTGAAAACACACAAAAGAATAAATAAAAAATAAAATTCGCCTATCACGATTGCTCCAAAAGCAGCAATAGCACTACTGAGGGGCTGGGATCATTTGAACCATCATTGTAGAATACCGAAAAACCATTCATACCGTGTTGCTCCCACACACTCAATCTGAACATGTATGACCTTATTTTTACAGCTTTACAAATGACTCAGGTTTCAACTAACATAACGTTTACATTAATAACAAAAAAAAATGAATTCCCATGTTTAATTGCCTACATATCTCTATTCTACTTTTCCTTTTTTTTATTTTAAAAAAAAAATCCCCTGATTAAATCATCTGCCATGAGGCAAAAAGCTTCTCAAACCACATTAATACTATTTCCACTTCTGTAGAGCTGCTAACTTTATCTATATGAATACACCGTTTCCCTTTTCCAAGATTTCAATGTAAATCCCCATGCTATGTTTATCAGGTGTTTGACTGTTTCTATGCCGCAGTTGTCAGAGTGAACCTCCTGGGCTTCTTATAGTTTTACTAATATGATAACAGAGTATCTAACCGTTTCTAACCTCCAACTATCCCTTTACATGTGCTATGTAATGGAGTCTCCAGGTAGACAAACTTCATTCAAGTTTCCTCCTCCTATTTGTGCAATTCCCTTCAAGCCAAACCTGCCTCTTGTGGGGTCTCACCCTGACTTCAATGGGAGCTGAAACACAGCTGGCCTCTTCAGAAATGCAAAGGGTTCCCTCCCAGGGCACACAACCCCCAAGAGCAGATCTTTTGGGACCATGCTGACGGACATCTGTTCCCATAGGTAGTCCCTGCTTAGGATAAATAGCATCATGCCCTCTTCAGTGGAAGGTGAAACCACCCCTACACAGAAAGTTAATACAAGGCTTCTGAATCACTTAAATCTCCCGTAAAATGCTTACAGAGGGACTCATTTCACCTCGATAAATAGTTTCTTTCCTGGGCGCGTCTACACAAAATGTCTACTGCAGAGTAGACTGATTAGCTCCTTAGAGGGCGCGTCTATACAAGATGCTATATAGCTTGTTGCTACTGCGCAGTAGGGTCGGAAAGGACCTGTGCGCAGCCAGGACTGTGCAGTAATAATTGCACAGTCAGGGGCACGTGTAGATGCACCCAGTAAACACTGTGCGTCTACATGTGCGCCCCTATTAGGCTTGAGTAAACAAATCAACTCCACTCATATTTACAAGTACTATCCTGCTGCAGAGTTTCTTTTAATCTGCAGGAGTGCACATGTAGACGCTGCCCCAGCCATCTGAGGCACAAGGGTGCTTCAAGAAAGGAGCTTTTGGCCAGCAAGCCCTACACTGGAGCAACCTCATGCCCCAGCCAACCCCTCCACAGCACAATGAGTTGGGGGGAGCAACCCCAGGCTGACCCCCACCTAGGCCCCCTGCCAGCCAGGGCTGCTCCAGCCCAGCTCAGTGTGCCACTGTCCTGGGCACAAGTTCAAATGGCGCACCCGGGAGCAATAAGCTTTGCATTAATTGCCCATGAAGGTGCACCCCCTTTGCTGTAACAGCATAAGAGAGACATTAGAGAACCAGATTTTGCCAGGGGAGAGTTCTCCCAGCAGAGGGTTATGCTCCCCTAGGAGATCCCCAACACATGGGCAGGGCCAGAAGGGATAGGTATGGTATAGCAAAGGCCAAGGGCACAGGACATAGCACGGTGGGGATTCCAGGAACCGCTGCCACCCTCAGGCACCTGGGGACAGGCTGCAATGATTTAGGCAACTCCACAGTCTGGCTAATTTATTCCAGGAGCCAACCCAGCTGCTGCTGCAGCCCTGAACTGGGAAAGTGAATTTTCTCTCTTAGAAACAACGTGTAAAATCTCTCCTTCAAGGTGTAAGGACACGGGGCTTGTAGGACTGGACCTTTACTCTGCCAGAGGACGATGGGCCATCCTGTAACCAGTCACCAGGGGGTGCAAAAGCACAACTACCTTCAGCTCACATTCAGGGCTGTGATTTTCAACACACACGAGGGGCTGCCAGCCTAAAAACTGCAAAGCCCATGTCCTTCTGGAGCACAGCACTCGACTTCAAGCCAGGTGTTAATATATCTTTTAAACAACTGTTATGCCACACAATTACAGCAGCATAGAAGAGATCCTTTGATATAAAAATTAATGATACCAAAGTCTTATATCTGTTGTATAACAAAAAAAATCCACTCCAGAAGGGTGTTCTCCCTCTCTGTTGTTTAATTTGTTTTTTACTGGTTCATATTTCATCCTGGTTTTAAAACGTTTCTCCAACATTATGTTAAACACCTGCCTACATTCATTATCTAACACACATGAACTCTCTGTGTTTAAATTTCTAATAAGTGCCAGGCTTTGTGGCAAGTCTGGTGGCTTTAATATATTTTCCTTCATCTTATTCTTTCTTTTCTTATTGCTAGAGGGGTCATATGGTCTACACACAAGGACAGGAGACTTTGACGCAGGATTCCTTGCTTCCAGTCCTTGTTTGGCAACACTGCGTTTAGCGAGTTACATAACCTTTTAGTGCCTCAGCTTGCCCGCTTCTCAAATGGGCACATCAATCTCTCTCATGTGGGTGGTAAGAGGTTCATTTAATTAATGCTCATAAATCTTTCTGAGATACATGGAAAAAAGGAAACATATATGCAAAATATTTTTTATTGATGCTGCTATAAAATTCAATTGTTTTAAGATGTTGTAGTTTAAAATGACATTACCGGGAGTTTCATATTTCTTCTAAAGCCTTGCTACCCGTTATCATTAAGAATAACTTCCAGAATAATGAAAGCCCAATTACATTATCTGTGTAATATGACACTCAAGGGAAAAAATACTTTTGCTGGAATATTAAGACCTTATTTTCTCTATTCTGTTTTCGCAGAAGTATAGAAAGGATTTGTGCGATATCTTTTATTGAATCATCTGCATAACTGGGAGAGATGTTGAACAAGCTTTGGGGCATAAAGTGCCCTATGCCTGAAGATGGGCATTTGTGCCCAAAAACGTGCAAAGAAAAATTTTCCAACTACTTAGTTGGTCTAATAAAAGATAACACATTTACCCAAAGAACCTCGTCTGCTTTTGTCAGGTCATTCATTTCAGCTTTGCATTTAATTTCAGGGGTTGCATGTACTGGATATCTTCATCACTATTTATCAAGCTTAAAAAGCAGCATTTCTACTTATGAAATATATGCCATATATTTAGCAGATTACATGTCCAAAATAGTTTCTCTTTGATATATTTACTGGTGCCTAATTCATAGATAGGCTGTGGGGCTTAACTGTGGGGCATTTAGGTCTTTGGAAATTAGATGATGTAGCAGTGAAGAATTATATAGTGTTGCAACACAATGTAACTTGAGAATGGGAAAATCCCCATTTTTTTTGTTAACAATCATCATTTTTATTTGTTTTAGGAATTTGCTTTAGCAAATAGCAGCACTATCCAATTTTAGGACAAAGCAAATGAGTGCACATCCTTTCATCTTGTTCTTGCAGTGCAACCTTGGAAAAGTTGGTTTAACCTTGTTGTGCCTCAGTTTCCCCATCTCTAATAACGTTAATTACCTTTGCAAAGTTCTTTGAAATCTTGAGATGAAAATAGTAGATAAGTAGATAGTATTGCTGTTATGACCACTTTGCCTTTGACATTTCAACATGAGCTACCTATCAGCTACAGACTCCATCTCATATTAGAAACAGGCAGAGATCGAAATTAAAACCATACCTTTAACCAGAACAAATGTAGTTTGAAATGCTAGAAACAGGTCCAAGCTACAAAATTTGGATTCAGATCAGAAAAATCTCCAAACTTCAAGGGTTTAAGGCTGACATTTTGGTTCAGCCTATTCACAAGATGAGGGAACGTTACAATCGGGTCCGATCCAAAATTCACCTGGGCCCAGCAGAGGCTCTTTCATGTTTAGGCTTTTGCTTTGGTTTCAGATTCAGTATTGTGCAATAAGAGCTTAAGTCAGTAGCTAGACCTGGTGCTTTCTGGGCGTCCTCCAGACAGTGTTGGAAGTGCACTGGTGGAGGTAGGGGTGAAGAAACAGAGAAGGATTCATTAGCGTTGATTTCCTACAACGGTTATTCAGTTTCCTGCCCATCTTGTTGCTCCTTGGGACTGAGGAAGTGGTCTTTGTTTTCACTTGACAACAGTGTCCACAATTGCCATTGTATCTCCAAGCAGAAAACTACTGGCATTTTATGCAAATACAGCATATGTGACCGAGTTCAGACGTTAGAAAGAGAGCAGAGGAATCCTGTGGGGGAAGTCTGTGTCCATATCATTTCTAACTCAAATGCTGTTAAAAAATCCCGGGCAATCGGATACCCAGAAACAAAATGCCTACCTTTTAGTGGAGTTGGAAAGGTCCACAGAAAAGAACGTGACACTGGAAATCAAGAACAATTAATTCTGGTCCCCATGTTGCCACTGAATTGCTGTGTGAAGCAAATCATTTACCTCTGTTATACCGACACAGCTCTCTGCAGAAGGGGCTGATGACATGTATAGGTAAAATAGGGTGAAGGCACTTGAGCCTGAAGGATGAAGTCACTTATATTCTGCACCTTTTAAATATGAAGTACACATAGCCAAGGCAATCTAAGGTTTGCTCTGGGGCTTTTTTTTTTTTCTTTTTTGACAGTTTAGGCGGGAGAATAGGAAATGACTAACGAACGAGCTGGAAATATTTAGTACATCTCACAGAACAGACCTGGTAACTTGTGGATAGTACAGCTCCTTTGGGTGCTTATTTTCAGTTTAACAGAAAAGAAACAGAAGGCCAATGTGTTTCTTAGCCTTTTGTTTGCCACCTACATCATGCACAGTTCATGTTGCAAAAGTACACTATAATTCATCATTTGCTTGAAGTCAAAATGAGCTGCAGGTGCTCAGCACTTTTGAAAAATCAAGCCTAATACAGTCAATATGTAAATGAAGCTGCTTAAGTCCTGATCAGGGTATTTCCATAATGTACATGGTAAATGTATAGCGAATAATATGGGATTCTAAGGTCTGGCCCTTGATTGAGGGCAGGGGGCTGAAATAATTAGTGTTCTACCAATGAATAGTTGATGAATGATGACAATTAGCCACTTTGCTCAAAGTTCTGCCAACCCCAAGCATTCAAAGACCAAGAGTCAGGATACAAAAATTAAGTGATTAGCTTAAAAAATATGAGTTTTTAAAAAAAAAAGCCAAAAAAATAATGTTCTGGGTTTCTTTTCTTTTTCTCCTGGTTTTTGAGTAATTAGGGTCCCCATTTTCAAACTTCTCTTTGGATCCTGTGGACCAAATCCCCTTTTTCTTTTTTAATGAAAGCTGAGGTTTTCACATAGCAACATGACCCCAGGAGCTAGGAATCGCAAGACTCATACTAGAATCATGATTCGGTAACATGGTGTTTCCTTCTTAGTTAAGAAAGTTACAGTCCTGGATGCAGAACAGCTACACACCAGTATGTTTGGTTTCAGAGAGACACTCATTTACTATCTCTAATGAATTATTGTTTTGCATTCCCTGCATTCTGCAATCCCTCCCCTAAAGCATATAAATAACAGCTTCCCGAATCTTGGATTCAGTTTGAGATTTTGTACTGCTAAAGGTCAGAGGTGGGAGGATTCAGGAAGGGGCTAGTCATGAGGCAAACATCTCAGTCTAGATCACAAAGAATCCCTGCACACTTCATGAACAAGAGGGACAACAGACCTGGATCATCATCCCATACAGAGAAAATTCATTTGGGGGGGAGGGACATGGGATTTTTCACCCCTTAAGTCTTTGGCTTCTTTTCAGTTGGGAAAAGAAAAATGCATCAGTTTCTACTCCTTGAAGCCTTTGTGCCCTTTCAGCCCGATGCAGATTTATATAATTGGGCATTTAAGTAAAATCAGCCATATTAATTTTAATCCCATGTCAAACACAGGAGAATGTTAAAGCTTTAAAAATGAGAAAAAGATAACTCAGCCTTTTCTGCAGATGACGGGAGAGAATAAAAAACTTGTTAGGCTTAAACAAAGATACAGGGAACTACAAGGAAAAAATACAGCCCCCAGCTATATAAAAAGTGACTTGAGAATGTAACTGTAATACTATAAGGATGGATGAAATAGCTTGAAAAACCAAAAAAAAACAACCAAAAAAACCAAATTAAGTTCCCTAAACAACAATAAGGCTTTGTCCAGGCTTGCAAATTCTTTACAATTCCCTGTCTGATCTGTCAAATCAATGAGCTACTTTGCATACTTGAACCCATGATGAACACATAAGATGGGGCATCTGGGCTAGGGAGAGACATTCAAAAAGCCTGAGCTTGAATTGATTCAATCTTTGCAGGTTAGTGTATCCTGGCTAGGCTGAACCGGACTGTAACTGCACAGACATCCCAGAAATGCAGGCACATGCCTCCAGTGGCTCAGGCTAGAAGCTGGGGGGTGCTAAAGCAGCCCTCCCGTCTCTTCCACAGTGCTGAGCTGAGGGGTGAGGGTGGCCAGACCCCAGTGGGACACTCTGATTATCCCAGCAGGAAATTGATACAGTGTTTATCACCCCCTAACTCAGTGTTTATCACCCTGTAACAGGGGGCAAGCTTGGGGCTGGGTTTCATGCCAGCCCACCCACCTGTTTACATAGGACACTCTGCCCAGTCTCACCTGCCATGATTTTGCTGTTACAATAAACTGGTGTTAAATGTGGGAGACTGCCCATTATATGCCCCAGTGCCAGGGGCCGCTATCCACAGCTCTATACCTCCCATGCCTCATAGATGGCATCCAAGATGTTATCATACTCCCAGCTACAAACCGGACAAAACCTAGTCCTCCCTCAGGCCTTATGTGCGCGCGCGCGCACACACACACACACACACACACACACACACTTATACTTCCCCCCTCTCTTGCACTCCACCCTCTCTCACAGAGTCTCTTGCTCGCTGCACCATACTGTGCCCCCTCCACTCTGCCCTGCTCTCTCCCAAAGCGACCCCTGTGGCCATCAGGCTTATCCGAATCATGCCTTGGCTGGTGACATGCAGTCTCTTGGGCCTTCCCCGCAACCCTCACCTGGGTAGTGAACAGCCAATTCAACAAATGGAGGGCCAACTTTGCCCTAGCCCATCACCGGGCTTCTTATACACAAGATCTTGATCTTGTGGGGGTTGGCCTGTGTGCTGCCCTTTTGGCCATCCTTCAGCCCTACTCAACACACCCCCTGGGTTCCTTACCCACAGTGTTGTGGGGGGTGGGGTTATTAATGTGCCCCAACCTGCCTTTCACTGGGGAGGTAACTGACCTGACATTTCTTGGGGACTCCCTCACCATAGGGAGCCCCACCAGGCCACCTTCTCCTGGCAGGGTATAGTTTCAAGTCATGCCCAGGACCAGGAGCTTCCACACCATCCCCATAGCTCCTGCCCTTACCTCCAGGGTGTTCCAAGCCGCAAGAGAGCTGGATGGTGCTGCTCCCTTGACTACAAGAAACTAACTGCCCACTATGCCTGGCTGGCCTTTGTTTGAAAATGGCTGCCCTCGTCAGGCACCTGCTGGCTTAAGCCTCAGTCCTTAAAGTGGCAGATACCAAAGGTGTACTGCCACACACCCCATTAAGAAAGCAACAGAGGGACATTTCCAGCTACCTGTTGATTCTGCCTGTTGATTCTACCTGTTGACTCAACAGGACTGTAGCCAGCATGTGGCCTGCTAACTAATATACAGACACCTCCTCAGCAAGGCAGGGGGGAGGGGGGAATTCCTGCTTAGAAGGGAGTGGTGAGGGGAAACAGCCCGCAGCCTGGGCCAGAGCCGCAGCCAGGGAGCAGAGGGGAGCGACCAGCCCTGCTGTGGAGCAGAGAGCCCCACCCAGCCCAGAGAGCATGCCGGGATGCTGGGGGAGTCTGGTTTATCTTAAACCAGCAACAGGTCTGGGACAGACATTGCACAAAACAGTTTGAGCCAAATCAGTTAAGTCTGATGCTACATTCAACCAGGCTTATCTCAAACCAGTTTCAGCCATTCTCAGACTGGTTTATGTGCACTGAACATCTGTTCTGTTACAGGTTTAAACCAGTTTCTGATCACTTAAACCGGTTTCTGTGTAATGTCTGTCCCTAGCCAAGAGGTAAAGCTGTATTACACTGGGCAGAAAGAAAGGTGATGAAGAACCTCTCTGCATACTGGTGTCTGGAGAAAGCTGGCAGCTGCCTGCAAGAACTGCTGGGCTGGACAGTGGGAAAGTGGGCAAGTGAGAAACTGTGAGTGGTGAACTATGTTGCATGGCTGAGGAAAGTGTTAGCAGCTGATGAATGCTGGACCACCTGGGGGGGTACGTAGGTACTGATGGGGGGGGCAGGGGGGAACCTGACACAGTCCCCACAGGGGCCGGGGGAGCAGGTCTCTCTATGGTGTGCATGCTGCTATCACCTCCTCTTCCAAGCTATGAACCACAGCAGTAAAAGAGGAAGCATCTGGCTGTCACCTCAGTCAGTGCTACAACAATCCCACATGGCTAGAAAATTTAACAGCATGCAAATACCTTCAGCCGCCCACACTTCAGAGCGATGTGTAAGAATCCATCCGCCCATCCCTGTATGTCACAGGGCCGGTTGCCTCCCCTTCGTCTAGACTACCAAACCCTGAACGTGCAGGAGTGCCAATCCTGCATGTTCAGAAATCATGAGTCAGACCTCCAAAAGTCAACAAGGTCAGCTTCAACAGCAATAAGACCTTCTAAAAGAATAAGGTTGTGAGGCTTTTGATTTGTCTTCTCTTTCTGAGGTGTCATGCCGGCCCTGAAAGTGTGTGTGACCTTCTAATGAATAAAACCAGCCTCAAATATAGGTGCCCTTCCCTCTGGGACACCCTGGGAGGCCCTGCCATGGCTGCAGGCTAGGGCACTGCCACTCCTCCCCTCCACCTTATCACTATCCTCTGCACCCCCTTGGCCTCCGTCTACCTCCCACATCCCCTGGCAGCCCATCCATTTGACACCCCCAAATGCACCTCCTGGCCCAAAGTGACCTGTTCCCCCTATTCTCCGCATGTAACTTTTACAGGTTCTCCAGGAAGCCTGAGGTTCACTAACCCCCTGAACCACAGAGTGGTAGCCATTTGACCTGTGGGCCTGGCTTCAGTCTCACTGAAAACAGCAGGAGCTGGCAGCCACCTTTCTCAGGGTGGTCTCATTCCCACGTACAGATGCACAGAAGGGAAATGGCAGTCGTTTTGATGGCTATAGCCCCATTGGTGGGAATGGCAAGTGACCACTATTCTGAAAGAAGGAAATGTGGCACCCTTTCGTTGCACTTTTGTGAGATGGGTAAAAAACCCGCGCGTGGCCCAGAATCACAAGCGCGGTGGTAAAACCACAAGGGCTGGCAGTTGTGCAAAATTCACCAGAGTTTGGTGACATAATCCTTACATAAGTCCTCAGCTGAGTGCTCAGGACCCAGTCCCAAGAATAATCCTGACGTGTTCCCGGAGATATCTTGCACCCGCAGGCAGGGACAGCTCAGTGCACAGTAGCTGCCACGGGGAAGCAAGGCACCTGGATGGGGGTGATTGCTCTGGGGTACTCCCATATCTACCCCCTCCATGTCTGCCCAGATCTGAACTCTGGGTGTGTACTCCTGTACATCTTCATGTAACTGCCCCCCCTTGGGTTTTAATGCCAGGAAGGCCTCCATGTCCGCAGAAATGAATTTGTTGAGTTTGCCTCAAATGGCGGAAGGAAAGAAGGAAGGAAGGACTTTTCAACGTTATAACTACTTTATTCGGGGGGTTGGGGTACTCCTGAAAGAAAGCAGACCCTTTCAGGGTCCAGGCCCAATACACAAAGCAAAGACAGACAAATCACCATCGTATCAAAAGCACCATGCCATTACATTCGTAACATCACACCGTGACACGTCGTCCCTAGCATGCCGTTATGTGGTCAGGACACCCAGCCACACAGTTGTACAGACCAAAGCCCTCTCGAAACAAATGATTCCCACCTGCTCTATCCAATAGTACGTGTAACAAACCCGTCAGCTACCCGTGCAAAGAGAAAAAGCAAAAAGCAGCCTGGTGAGGACCCAAGGCATGGCACGAGCTTGGAGTCGCAGTCTGCCAGCGAGCCCGCCCCGTTGCCCGGACCTGTCATGACATCAGAGCACGAGTTGAAGACGGCCTTCTGCGCTGGGATGAATTTCAGACTGACAGGTTATGGGGCCCAATCCTGTATACCTTGAACATTGAGAACCGTGGTGAGTAATGCAGTTATGATTAGTACTTATCATTTTTATATGTTGTTATTTGTACTGTGGTGACAGCTAGGAACTTGTGTCATGAGCCAACCTCTATTGTTCCGAATGTTGTCCCGATACAGAACAAAATGACAGCCTCTGCTTCAAGGACCTTATATGTCAAGGGAAACATAAGAGAGTAAACAAGAAGTGGATACAGATCAACAGCCTGAGGAGTAAAAATGTGAAAGAAATGAAAAAATATTGGTTAGCCTGATAAGCCTCAGACTTCTAGCTGCCTAACCACTGACAAGATTCTTTTAGGCATCCCAGCAAAGGAAAATGAGACGTGAAATCTAAATTCCCAAGCATTTTAAAGTAAAATATTTGATGGTGCCTTTCCTCCTTACCTGCCAGCCAAGGTTTGAATTTAGGATTCTTGATTTGCCCTGCAACAGCTGATAGCACCATAGATACCTCTCCACTCATGAGCAAATACAAAATCCATGGAGTAAAACTGCTTAAGGAAGAGCATGTGTTTCATATTATTATTTTAAAGAAACTGTAAAAGCTGACACATGGAACTGCTGATATGGCTGTGATAGAAAGATAAAAATTAAAATGCACAACTAAATTCCATTCTGCCTGAAAGTTCAGCGGGAACATGATCCTGGCTTTCAACCAACATTTGAATAGAGGGATGTATTAGTTATATCAGGTGAAAAGAGAGGTACTGCTCCAGATTCAGAGAAGGTCATGATGATTGTTTTCTATACTGTAACAGGCAAGATCCATCTTGATAGAGTCCTACTTGCATTTCTTTGTCAGGTATACAGTAACAATCTCATTAAATAGTCACTCTAAAAGGGTAAGTAATGATGGCTAACTATCCTGGAATGACTAATTATCAGTAGTTAGCCATCGCAATTTTTGTGAGATACATTTTGCATGCCATATTAAGACACAGTAAAGAATTCTTTCTTTGCTGATATAGTTTTGTAATGAAGAAAAATACACCCCAAAAATCCTGAGTGCAAATTCTGTGCATTGTGTCCCACAAGGCGAGAATTACATGTTTTACAGTCAGGCAGTTTCTTACTGCAAAAATTCACTATGGAAGAATTACAGTACACGATTAAGACGAAGTAAAATAATCAGTCAATAATTAGTTAAAGATTTTTGCTTTGCCAGCTTGCATGCATGCATTGCATGAAATATTTCATCATCTGTATCTTGTTGAACAAAGAAAAGTTGAAGAGTGTCCGGTGCTTCGTGAGCATCAGTTAGTTAGATAGGTACTACAGAGAGCAGATGTCAGTACCTTTTAAGATGGCTAATTATCAGGAACAAATTCCATTGTGATTTGCTATGCATTTACATTTGGAAATGCCTAATTATGCCTTAACAGAAGATGAATTAGCCAGGATACTTTGCGTACAGATTAATATGACTCTGGTGGGGATTTAGCGCATCAACTAACTGGACCATGGTGACATGTTATTCCAGTGACTAATAAACCAGTTTGAACTGCATAGTGGAAAGGTGGTGTCCAGCTCTCCACTGAATTCAGTGCACATGCATGCACACCCTGACTGAGTATGCAAAATTCATTCTCTTCAAAGGATTCCTTATACTGTCAATACATTAGAACAGACCGTAGGCTGCTACCTCTCTCCAGCCCCTTTCCAATTATGGCTCGAGTCCATATCTGCCTTCCACTGTGAGCCGGCAGAATTATTCTGCAGACAGAGTTCCTGTTGATGCTGAAACACGATGATTCAACAAGGAGCCCTCCACACCTATGCAGCATCCTGCTTCCTGCTGGAACACTTAGGAGCCGTTGAGACAATCAACTTAGAAATGACAGGATTTAATATCCCTCTAGTCCCCTGCCTCTAACTACAGGATGCTCCTACCCATTGTGGGGGATGACATAGAAAAGCTGCTACTTTTCTTATACTTTAAAGTTAAATCAATGCCATATTTACTTGACTGTAAGATGAGGTTTTTTTCCCTATTAAAATGGGAGAGGGAGGAGTACCTCATATTACATTCACATACAGAGAAACCTCACTAAATACATTGCCTATCGCTATCACGCTTTAAATTCCATTACATAGGAACAAAAACACGTCATTCAAACCTCATGAATTTTAAAACTGAGTTGGGGAAGCTGAGCTGCTTTTCAAATCCTTGCAATCTGACAAGTGGATTTTTCCCTTTGTGTTCACAGAATCGCAGAAAATGTGGGTGTGAAGGGACCTCAGGAGGTTACATCTAGTTCAACCCCCTGTTCAAAGCAGGACCATCCCCCAACTAGATCATCCCAGGCAAGTGTTGTCTACCTGGGTCTTAAAACCTCCAAGAATGGAGATTCCCCCACCTCTCTGGGTAACCTGTTCCAGTGTTTTACCACCCTCCTAGTAAGAAAATTCTTCCTAATATCTAACCTCAACTTCCCTTGCTGCAACTTGAGACCACAGCTCCTTGATCTGTCACCTGCTACCACAGAAAACGGTCCAGCTCCATCCTCTTTTGACCCGCCCTTCGGGTAGCTGGAGGCTGCTATTAAATCCCCTCTCAGTCTCCTCTTCTCCAGACTAAATAAGCCCAGTTCCCTCAGCTTCTTACAAGTCATGTACCTCAGCCCCCTCACCATTTGTGTCGCCCTCCACTGGACTCTCCAGTTTGTCCAGATTCTTTCTGTAGTGGGAGGCCCAAAACTGACCACAGTACTCCAGATGTGGCCTCACCAGTGCTGAATACAGGGGAATAATCACTTCCCTGGACCTCCTGGCAGTGCTCCTACTGATGTAGCCCAGAATGCTGTTAGCTTCCTTGGCAACAAGGGGGACTGTTGGGTCATCTTCAGTTTACTGTCCACCGTAACCCCCAGGTCCTTTTCTGCAGAGCTGCTGCCCAGCCAGTCAGCCCCCAGCCTGTACCAGTGCATGGGATTGTTCTGTCCTAAGCGCAGGACTTTGCACTTGTCCTTGTTGAACCTCATGAGATTTCTCTTGGTCCAATCCCCCAATTTTTCTAGGCCTCCCTGAATCCTGCTCCTACCCTCCAGTGTATCTACTACTCCCCACAGCTTGAATTCATCTTCAAACTTGCTAAGGGTGCACTCCATCCCATCTTCCAAGTCATTGATGAAGACACTGAACACCACCAGCCCCAGGACTGACCCCTGGGACACTCCACTTGATACTGGCTACCAACTAGACACAAGTCCATTGACTAGTACCTTCTGAGCCTGACGATCCAGCTGGTTTTCTATCTGCCTTCCAATCCATTCATCCAGCTTGTACTTCCTTAGCTTGCCTGTGAGAATGTTGTGGGAGACCATATCAAAAGCGTAGCTAAAAACAGGTATATCACACCCACTGTGGTCTTCCTACATCCAGAGAGCCAGTCATCTCATGCTAGAAGGCAATCACGTTAGTCAGGCATGACTTGAGCCTTTGGTGAATCCATACCGACTGTTCCTGATCACCTTCTTCTTCTCCAAGTGCTTAGAAATGGATTCCTTGAGGATCTGCTCCATGATGTTTCCAGGGACTGATGTGAGGCTGACTGGTCTGTAGTTCTCTGGAGCCTCCTTTTTCCCGTTCTCAAATACAGGCACTATATTTCCCCTTTTCCAATTGTCCTGGACCTCTCCTGATAGCTATGCGTTTTCAAAGATGATGGCCAATGGCTCTGCACTCACATCAGCCAACTCAGCACCCTCAGGTGCATCCCATCCAGCCCCATGGACTTGTACACACCCAGCTTTTCTAAATAGTCCCTGATCTGTTCTTTCCCCACTGTTGGCTGCTCGCCTCCTCCCCAAACTGTGCTGCCCGGTGCGGTAGTCTGGGAGCTGACCTTGCCTGTGAAGACTGTGGTGAAAAAGGCATTGAGCACTTCAGCCTTTTCTGCATCCTGTGTCACAAGTTGCCTCCCCCATTCAGTAAGGGACCCACACTTTCCCTGATCCTCCTCCTGCTACCGACACACTTGTAGAAACCCTGCTTGTTGCCCTTCACGTCCCTTGCCAGCTGTAATTCCAATTGTGTGCAGCTCAGCCCAGTGTTGCCTCCTTGGCTGCTCAACACTGACCGCTGCCTTTCTGGCCTATTTTTGAAAATACCCCCTCATCATGCACCTGGTGGCTGCCTGCTCCTGCCCTTAAAGTGGCAGGCACCAAAGTCATGAAGTCCCCCTTGTTGCTCTCCCCTCTGACCCTAACCCAGAGGCTCTCAACAGGCCTATTTCCAGTTTCATACGGGAGCTCTGAGCAATCGTGTGACTCCTTTCCATAAAGGGCACTCATAAGGATGAATTCAGCCATGTGATGCTATAGCTAGGGTTCTGGAGGGGAAGCTAGGAGATCTGAACTTATTTCCTGCTCTGCAGCTGACCTTCTGCATGTAACTTCACCGCCCAGTTTTTCTCATCCATGAATGAAGACAGTTGTATGTGCCCTTACTTGCAAAATACTTCGTGATCTATGAGAGCTATATGGGAGGTAGACATTGATGGTAGCACAGCAGCTTGAAAATTAGACCGAGGAGTTAGCTAGAACCCTTCAGCGTGAAGGTTACATCACTGATTGTGGGAGTGATAAATTAGGGTCCAATTTTATATGCTTTATCCAGACAAAATTACATTACAATCATTGATGCATTCAATGAATACAAAGAACAGGTTCATTGTCATAAGGATGAGTTTGAAATCAGAAATAATGTATTTTCTTTGTGTTCTTTTTTTTTCTTTCTGCATTTTCACCTTGCTTGTGCACAGTGAGATATATTTAAGAATTTCTGAGTTCTTTCATCTTCTTTAATCTAGGTTTCTTAAATGAAGGTTGTAATTAAACAGATATAATGACCTAGAAAATTTAAAGTGCTGAATGTTCAGAAAAAGAAATCTATGTCCCTTTCCGACATTTAGATTCTAAGTGACCGAGTTTAATGGGCAAATAATACAAAGCAAGTGGTTCTCTGCATCTAGCAGATGGACTCAGATGTTAAAACACATTTTTTTCCTAAACAAAGATCATTCAAATTGCTCCATGTCCTTTCCAAATTATTTCCACTGTACAAGAGAGTTGTCCTACAATTTATTGCACTGATTTTATTTTCATATGCCCTGCACCAAGCAGCAAGCTGGGGACTCAATCCTGTGATCTTAACTCCCATGTGAGATCTTTAGTCATCGAAGCAATTCTCCTAGAAAGTCTTGTTAAAGTGTGGAAGCACCTCATGAGCTGCTTTTTTTTCCTAGTTCGGTCACCATAAATTAGTTCTGAGTCAGTTCAGTAATGTCTTCACTAAAACCATAAGCATTTGCTGGCATTACTCCTTTTGCTTTATTGATGTTTCTTTCTAAAATTGTATTCCTTACTTTACTCATCATTTTAGCATGCAAACTGAAAATAGGAGTGTCGACCGGGTTGCATTTCAGCTTGCAAGGAGACAGATATCTAGCTCAGTTTAGAGGAAATAAAAATCACACCAAGTACAAGCTGACAAATTCCTACTAGTTCTGGTGGGGGCTGGTCAGTACATGGATGGGAGTTTTCAGAGAAAAATCCAGATGAGATGTGAAATACTGCTGGTCACTCAGCAGGAACTCTTCCTTCTGAACTAGCGAGAAGCATGATGCTGGGGACACGGGATGCTGGAACTGCCATCTTTCAGAAAACATGTTAAACCAATGTCTTGACCATGTGCAATCTTTAAGGTTTCAGGTGAAGATGAAAGGTGTGAATGTGTGTGTCCTAGCACAGCTCCAGCATGGACACCAATTACAGGGAGCTTATACAGAAGGTGAAGATATAAGAGCTTCCCCTGTGGCTGTAAGGGATAGGACCAGGAGCAATGGCTTCAAACTGCACCAGAGAAAACATAGGTTGAAAATTAGGAAGGACTTTCTGACTCTGGGGTGGTCTTGCATTGGATCAGTTATGGAGCCTTCAACCTGGACATTTTCAAGAGGAAGTTAGACATTTGATTGGGATGGGTTAATAAGGGATGATCTTGTCCTGAGGCGGGAGCTGGACTACATAACCTCATGAGGTCCCTTCTAAGCCTACTTTCCTATGACTCTGCATTTTGCCTCCCTAACGAAACAATTCACCATAGACTCTGAGTGGATGTTTTGGGTCATAAACTGTTCTATAGCCTTGCTGTAAGTAATTTTAGGAAAGCATTTTGTTTGATCATAGCAGCAACTTACCAAGTGTTCACATTACAGAGATGCAAACTTGAGGACATAACTGAAACATGGCAAGGAACAATATTCTAAGTAATGTCTGTCCACTTCTGTAGCTGTTTTGCACAGGAAGAGTACTGTCAATTCAGTTGAGAACTGTCTGCAGGACCAGGCTTTTGCAAAATGAACTGATAATCTCAGAGAGAATTAACCCTTTGAGGGACTGAAAAATCACAGCTTAAATTTTAGCCCTGTTATGAGTGATTTAAAGCTTAATTCTATAACCTTTTAAGTGGTCCCCATTAAGATCGACAGTCCATACTAGGGAAATTTTATAGACTGTAGTGTAGACTGGCCAGCAGCTCTCACCAGGGTTTTAAGTACTGTCAATAAGACCTCCTTTGGAAAGAGGGTGCTTAGACTGTCACCAGCCTTTCTAAAGGAAAGCTTCCAGTGCTGCTACCAGAGGTACAGCTGATTTGATGACAATAGGGTTTGGAGTGATTTGCACGTGTGGTCCTGGTTAATGAGCAGGGTTCACAGTTGCCATTAGGAGGAGGAGGATCTGCAGCTTTTCCCTCCAAAAGAGTATTTCAATGCAAATGATTTCTGAAAATCCCTTAGTCGCATGAATGAGATTTATGCAATGAAATCACTAGCATGACCCTGAGCTAAATTCATGTGACTGAGGATTTGCGGATTCAGACCTGGCACATGTAAAAACTGTAAACACACTGCCGTTCTTTTGGATACAATGTAAGAAACAGATCTTCCACAACTTCAGTCCAGCAAATAATACTCAGATGAGTAAGGATATGTAGGCACTGGCATTGCTTAATACTGCTACATTAAATATTATTTATTTTAGAGGATGAAGATTTATGATTGTTGTTATACCAGTGACTGTATTGGTAATCATAGCCTGCCTGAAGCGCTGGGAAGAAGGCCATGTCAGCATTGGACTCTCTCCTCTGATACACACCAAGGAAAGAAAGTGGTGATTTTCAGGTATCTTCCTTGTGTTCTAAATACATTTTACCAACTTCCCTCAAGCACCTATCATATTCATGCAACTAATGTATTCTTCCCTGCAGCGGCATTTTGTTTGATCACAGTGACAACTTACTGCCACTCTGCATCCCATACATTATGGAGCTGCAAACCTTCAAGCAATAACTAAATCACATCAAGGGAAAATACTGCAATGAATGCCGACTCCTGCAGCCCTTACACATGAGCAGCCCCGTGAATGCAGTAAGATTTACTTCTGTGAGTAAAATCTGCAGGACCAGAATCTGTTTTTTTTTAGAAGATGAGGTGATTCCCTGAAAGAACAAATGCTTTGGAAGAAAATGATTGAGTTTAAGATTACTGTTATGAGACCTGGTTTGAAACCACTTTTCTCTCGTTTTGTAGTCACCTGGTGTGCAATACACTTGCACTGTTTTACCGATTACATTCCTAGGAAACGACATACGGATCTAGAACATGGAGATCGATGCCGATAGTCCATCTGTGTGACTTCAGCAAATCACTGAAATGTAAAGGACAAAAACATCCCTAGAGGATACGGCCTCCTAGCTGAGTAGCTAGAGCACGTTGAGGCTCACAGGGCAAGTATGCTGGGGTGGAGTGACTACTACAAATCAATCATGAACGAAAGCTAACATCACACAAGTTACACATCTAGCAATCAGTGTCTGACAGCAAGAAACAAGCTGGAGCTTAGAAGATTTCACTGTGTATTTTAAGCCCCCATCCCAAACTCACTCCTCGGACCGTTCCTCTGAAGGCTGTAATTTACTCAACCCATCTGTTCTCTCAACGCACTTTCTGGAAACGCTGCGTTTCAAGGGTCCGCTTGTTCCAGAAGGTCAAAGAGTGAAGCAGGCCCTTTCATTTTAAAGCAACTTGAAAGCAAAGGAAAGGAAATTTATATTTAGAAATAGCAATGATTAACCAAGGAAAATATATTGAAGTATTAAAATAAATGATGTAGAATAGCTCTTACATCCAATTAAGATGACTTTGCTTCAAGAAAAATATTTATATACAAATATAAAAAGCTGAGGAATGCTAAACTAGGCTGAGATGAAAGTCTCTCAGAACATAATTCATGTTTCGCCTTTATTGTCCTTAAATACCTGTACGAACAGAGATCACTTTTTTAAATACCTTTTTCTCTTTGTCCTGCTAAAACCAATGCAGTTTCTTTGCTTTCTCCTCTCCCCCACTAAATCTTTTAAGAAACTTCTTCACTCAGCTACTGAATTTTTGTTGCAGTTGTTTACCCTCAACCCTTAAGCTTCCAACAAAAGTACATTTCTTATTAATATACCAGTTTTTATATTTGGGCAATGATGTAGTCATATAACTTTTGCCCCATCGGAACAAATTATCCACCAAAGAATTTAAGTACATTATTGGACTGCCTAAGTCCAAAAGTTAGATCCTCAGTGAGCCAGTGGGGCTCATTTGCAACCTAATATTGGGGCACTCTGAAAGCAATCAGTGTCAGTCCCCTTGTCTACCTGTTCCACAACTTTATGAACACTAGATGCACTTTAACAAAAAAAAAGTATTGTGAGGAATTCCTAAGTATAACCTATGATTGCACAAGCCATCCATGACATATAACATAGCAACAGTGCAACAGTGCACATTAGTGCAATCCAGGGGTGACATACCCAAACTAACCTTAGACTAGTTGGTTTGACTACCAGTAACAATCTAGCCATGGCAACACAGGCCTTCCTGACAGCACAAACCTGCCTGTGAGGCAGATAAAATACTCAGTGACCAAAGCTTGAGTCACTGAGCTCATCTACACACGCAGCTAACGAGCACAAACAAACTCCGGAGCTCATTGCTCAGGAGTTTTTTGCTCCTGGGTTCTCTGTTTGAACATGTGTCCAGAAGCAAAAAACTCCAGACTATATTGCTCCAGAGTTTATTCATGTGCAGCACATTGAGCCCGGTCAGAGCCGCCCCTGCTAGCAGCAACCCAGGGCTGCTCCAGCTGGGCTCAATGCCATTTACTGAGGAGCTAAATAGGCAGATTTGCAGTAAATGTCTTGTGTAGATATACCCACTGTATCTATACTGCTTTTGGTACCTGAGCTAGCTAGTAAGGGGTATCCATACAAGCTGCAATCATATTTTTGGATCCTCATAGACACAAAGGGAGGGATAACAAATAGTCGAAACTTCAGGGGGATCTTAGTCAGGGAGCACGTCTTCTTGTAATTTCAAATGGAACTTGGCCAGGAGATTGGGACTCACACTTTTACGTGTACAGATAGTGTCGTGAAGCTTTTATTGACCAAAAGTGGCCAGGATCTCAGTTTGCAAAAATCAGCATTGCCCCTACCATCTTGCTGGAACATTGGTTCAATACTGACTCAGGCAGAAGCAACTACTGAATCACCAAAACCATTCCTTACAGAGCTTGGTTTTCCTTGGAGGTCTCCCATGTAAGTACTAATTAGGCCCAGCCCTGTTTAGCTTATGAGATCCGACAAGACCACAGCCGGAGGTGGTGTAGCTGCAATGAGCAACAAGCTTCTTTAAAAAGTGCTCTCCCTTCTTATTAGTCCATCCATACTAGAGGCACTTTGTCAAAGGCTTGGCAATAGGAGTGTTTGCACTTAGTTGTGGAAGAGCTACACAAGCAATTTCTGTCAGGGAACTCTACCTAACAGACTCTGAAGTCAGATTCAGTACAGTTCTTTGGCCTAAATTCATCTAAACCAAATGGACAGACCTGATTCAAGTATATTGCTCAACTAGATATGATTAAATCATGCAGGAAAGGACTAGTGGTGACACATGTATTTAACACTGCACATCTCCTTTCAAGATTAGGAGAAGCTGGCAAGCTTGGGTCTGTATGCATGCCAGCAGCGGATGTCAGCCCATATATAACATTTTTCAGAGCCGCTTGCTGTTGAAACATGCAGCTTAACTTAAAGGCACTTTCTGTGTACAGTTAGCCTAGAACACCCATTCTCATCGCCTTGCTTAAAGTGGTTATTCTTCAGCTCTATCCATACTGTAGATTTTAATGCAGCTTTAATCTGGTTCCTTTATACACCACTTGATAAAAGAAGAGAGGTTTGTATAAGCAACTCTTCTGCATTTTCTGCAAAGTCCCATTCCTATGGTAGAATTGGGGAAGTAGCAGAACTGGAATAGGAGGGAGGTACTGAGACTACAAGCATGGTGTGCAAAAGGAAGGAAAACAGTTCTCCCTCTCACACTTCTCTTTCCTAGCTGTTAATCCATGTTTTGGTCTGCAGTGTGCAGAAACATGAGGATCACAAATTCACCTACTGTCTGCATGCTTCATTTTAACCTTGGCTTGTGACCAGTAGATATGTCTACCCTGGGTGCCTTCAGCTCTTGGAGGTGTTGTTCTCAAGTAGACCCCACCCTCTAACCATCACAGTTTGCACCCACCAAACCCAGGCAGTGATGCTGCTCAGAGCGTGCTGTTGCTGCCTCTCCAGAAATCCCTGAGGCAGCCTTGGTTCTGCATTTCCAAGTTAGGCTGCTGAGAAGGTGGGCACATGGGAAGCAATGGTCTCTAGGACCAGTGGAGAGGCAGTGTAGACATGATCTCCATCACATCTTGCTGAGGCCAGCAGTGAAGTTCTCAAAGGTCTCGACATCTGCAAAGTAAATAGGGACATTTCACAACTAGAGCATGCCCCTTATAGACAGCTTTGCCTTTCTTGTTCCATTGAGTGTTTTCAATATAAAGAAAGTTCGGAAAAAAATGTCTAGACATATTATCATGCTGAGCATAAAGGAAATCCTGTCGCCTCCTTATTACCATCCTCTTCCCCCTTCTTTCTCTTCTGCTCCGTCCCTTTGTCTATATTTTCCTCTTTCCCATCACAGGCAGCATTCAAAAGTGAAAAATATTGGGAAATGTGGAGAAGAACACCTTCTATTGCAGTTGAATGTTGGGAGAGACTTGACAAAGATCTGGGGAGCAATATAGAAGTAAACATTGGGGGCATCATCCTCTGATGCCTACACCAGCCATCCTGCTGAACTACCTGGCACCTTAGTTTGACCTCCCTTCTCTCTTTCCCCCTTTTTTGCCCCACATTTCCACATAACTCTAGCACTGGAAAGGAGGTGATTACACTTCAGTGAGTCAGGAAGGGCTCTGGGCCGAGTGACTCAGAGGAATGTTCCTTTAGCAACACTTCAGACACTGGCTCACATGACGTTCTCAACGCAAGCTTGGTCTAAATAAACAGATTGGAAGGTGGCTGCAAAAAAAAGTACGTGGAAAACCATGTGTGCAGAGTAGCAATCAATGGGCTCTGTCGAATTGGAAGGATGTATCAAGTCAGGTTCTGCAAAGGTCTGTACAGTGTTTAGTACTAGCCATTGTTTTTGTTAACAAGCCGGATGATGTATACTTATTTAATGTGCAAACTAGACCCAGGTGGAAGGGTTCTGCTCCGTGGAGGACAGAATTAATATTCAAACCAATCTTAATAAATTGCGAAAATGCTCTGAGCTAAACAGGATGCCATTCAATATGGAAAAATGCAAAATAATTCACTAAGGTAGGAATAATCAATGGCACAAATACAAGACGGGGAATGACTGACTAGGCAGCAGAATGCAGAAAAACATCTGGAAGGGACAGTGGTTACAGTTGGTCAGAAATGATATGCTGGGATGTAGAAGCAGGAGTACTGTATTTAAAACAGGTGAAGTGACCCATCCACGGTACTCAGCACCAGCAATGTCCTGAGAATGATGTGGACCAAATCACAGAGACTCTGCACTAAAACTATTAGCGATCTAAAAAACCTGAACTATGAGGATTTCATAGACATTCAGGCTGGAAGGGACCCCGGAGGATCATCGAGTGCAGCCCCAATGAAAAATGGAAAGAACGGGATATTTTAGTCTAGAGAAGACTGAGGGGAGAAATGAAAGCAGTCTTCAAATATGTGAAAAGGTTGCTACAAAGAAGGTAATAAATTGTTCTCTGTGTCCACTGGGGATAAGATAAGTAGTAATCCTTTCTAAGTGTATGGATAATTAAGGAATTAAAGAGATCGTCAAAGGAGGTTGTGAAATTTCCATCACTGAGAGGTTTTAAGAACAGGTTAGACAAACATCTGTCAGGTATAATTGAGGCATAGCTGATTTTGCCTTTGGGAAGGGGGATGGACTGGATGACCTCTCAAGGTCCCCTCCAGCTTTATTTTCTATGATTTATTAAGATAGGAGCTTGCCAAAGCCTTGAGCTTTTCTCTACATGGGCTTGCTATGTTAATGTGGCGATCACAGAAAGAGCTGCAACCTAAATCCTTTTCTCTCCTTCCCACCAGGAGCAGTGCCCATAAATCTCTCCGAACAAGGCAGACTCAAGCCTCTCTTGAGTTTCAGAGACAGTGCAAGCCTGTATAGACACCTTGTATGTCACATCTGTCTGGAAGAGCAGAACATCTGGGTACCTTTGTATTTAATTTGCAAACAGAAGCCCATATATGAAGTCTTTCTCATGACATTTGCAACATTGTCATGTATAGCATCACACCTATATGTTCAAATATACATTTTGTAAATATTTAAAGAAACAGCGTTAGCTCAAATTTGACCCCCAAACATAATGGAAAAATGACAGTGAGCCTGCAGATGTTTATTCACTTGAATTGCTTTAACTCAGTGGAGTGACTTGAGGAGGAGGGACAGGAGGAAGCAAGGTTTCTTACCATCTGCACGCCAAGCCTTCCGGGACTGGGTTAATATAGGAGAAGCCGACAGTAAAATGGACTGTAAATTAAATGTAGCACAATTGGAACTGACCGGTCCAATTTCCAGTGCAAAAAAGTGAACAAACTACACAGAGTGAAAAACGGAGAATTTTAAAATCCTTTCAGTATTAATAATCTGAAGTGTCCTTTGTCCTAGGTAAGGAAATACATGTTTTAAAGTGAAATTTGTTTGAAGAGACTGCTCAAAGGACTGAGAAAACTAGGCAACTTAATGGATGTGGCCTTCTAGCAAAAGGTAAGACAAAGTATACTCGGTGGGTTTGACAAATATGATGTTTCTTGACACAGGAGGTTTCCCAATAATGGTAATCTCCAGAACAGGTTTCACTCTTGTTTTAACAATTTGGCTGTGACCTTTGGAAGAGTATTCTTCTTTGATCTTAGGTTTGCTTGGAGAGGGCCAGACCTTAGCTCTGACCAACAGGCTGCTGGCTGCTTGCCTCCATCTTAGCATCTGCACACATTTCCAACACATCCAGAAAAGTGCATAGCCATTATAAAATAATGTGAGTGTTGCAGCTTCAAGGGAGTCACCTGGCTGCGTGTACTTTTCAAAGCAACCTTCTTACTGCTGCAAATGAACTGCCTCGATCAGATCAATGCACAGCCTAAAACTTGTCACCTAAGTCAAATAAGTTACTAAAAATAGTGGGCAATTAGCCTAGAGAGAGAGTGGAGGAGCGGGAAATGGGTAGATGCACTGATTGACCCTTTTTTCCTCCACAGACCAATAGTTCAAATCCTGGATTAGGCACCGGCTCCCCAAACTGCACCAAAACCCTACCACACTGATCTTTGTATACCACTATATATATCAAGATAAGGAGAGGAAGAAAGTTGAGATAAAAAGGAGGTGCTGCAGCTCAAGAAGCTAAGATGTAGCGCTTGTTACTAAAGCTGCAGTTTACCACTGATGGATCCATTCTCTCTCGTTTTAAGACTAGACGAACATGCCCAGAGCAAGCACACTGAGGTAGCTACATGAATGCAAATCCCTGCCGGACAAACCAGGGCTTGCAATGATTTGATATATATACAGATATGACCTACGCCCTCACCCTTGTTATCTTCAATGGAGCTGCAAAGATGCAGATAAGGACAGAATGTGGCCAAAGACAGGAGCAGGGTAGTTAATCACAGCTGATACAGAGAACACGAACACATGTATGGCGATCATCAAAAGGGTCAACTAAAGACTGTTTCAGCCTGAACGGCAATATTCCCATTGACTGCAGGACATCCAAAGTCAGGTGCACGCTGAAGCGATGCTGTCCTTCACATGGCGATAAAAAATGTTGTAAGTTTGGTGTAACACTGGTACAGCGTCCGGACCACATACTGAGCGCTGGATGATGGATGAGTGGGTAGGTAGAAAGGTAGAGCTCCTTCATTGTCTGATCTGGGTTGGGACTTGCAACTTTTAGAGTTAAAAGGTTCTGAAAAGTCATCGTAACCAATTCTTTGAGGTTCTAACTGTTAGAAACTAACAGTTCTGGCAGGAGATATGCCTATTTACTTTAAGCATCTGCCCATCAAAAATAAAAGAACAGAAAAATCCCCCACGTCTGAGGCATAAAGATGACATCATAATACATTTCTTAATTCACAAATGACTGCACCTTTCCAAAAATATTAAAATGGAAATATTGGATTGATTTAATCACCCATACAAGCAAAACAGTGTAATGAAGATACTTATTGCCAAACTGGTTTCTTGGGACCTTTTCCATGTAAATAATACAAATCAAACCTTGAAGTTCAGGGTAGATATGATCTGACATACGAGCCAAGCTTTTCTTTTTCCTTTGAGCCAATGCCAAAAATATATCCAAGGTAAAATTGTGTTTAATGATTTTCCATTTCAATTTTAAAATTTGGATATTCATCATATGGAAACTTGCCTATAGTACTTAAAAGATCAGTCTAGCTACACTGACTCACCGCCCTAAACAAAATGATCTCCCAACATTTGCAAATAAAATGGAAACACGCATGCAAGTGTCTGCGGCATGCTCTCTGCTGAGATTCCCCATTATCTCACGGGGGTTAGCGGTGTGTTTTGTACACACCCATTCAGAATCAGCAAGTATTTCTAGCACGGTTTTCCTCTTTCAGATGTAAGTATTTGTTCCTAGAGGTCTGAGGAAAATAAAATGGACCGGCCTTTGTTTTCTAAATGGGGTCCCAACTTCACCACATGCTGCCTGGCTGCAAACAGCCGGGATACACTCTGTGAACCGCAGTGAATTGTCTTGGAAGAAAAGCTCTGAGCGTGTTAGTCTTATTTTGATCTGCAGACGCATTTGGTATTTGCTGTATATTAAAGCTTCAGTGTTATTTTTAGTTTTACTTTTGAGTGGGAAAAAAATAGCTCTTTCTTTAGACTCAAGTCTTGGTCTAAGAACAGGTTAAAGATTTTTGCTGTGCAAAAATCCATATGAATAAAGGGAAATACGTTTAATTAATATTTTTATAATTAGGTACCTTGAGCTGAATTTTGGCGCCTAGCTTTAGGGCATCAGATTTTGAGAAACCAGCTCTTCTGAATAACACAAAATCCCATAGATTTTTTTTTTTTAACTTCCATAGTAGATTTAGGGATACAGCTGGACTCCTTTCTCCATTTGCTCGAATGTGTGGATCAAGGTTAATGAAAATAAGATGGATCTTTTCTTTTGGGTCTTAAATATAATATTATTAAATGTGCCCACCAGAAACGTAGGCTAAAATATTTGCTCTGCTTGAAGATTATGTGATATTTGTATTCTAAGCCTCACCACAGTGGGTTTCTTTAAATAGAAGCTATACTTTACTCTTAAATTGCTTAAGGCAAAGGAAGCAGAGATGATGTTTTTATGAATGTTTAAATGCAAATGGCACGGAGAGTGAATGCTATGCTAGCTAACATCAAAGGCTCACCAAAGTCTCTGCATTAATGAGGCTCTTTGTTTCCTGGATCACAGATTACAACAGGTTTCCAACTCATTGCCAAGGTTTTATCTCCATTTGGGAGGGCTGTAAATCTCAGACGATTTTTTTTTTTCACATGCAAAACAAGAGGCTCATCTGAAAGGGAAAAAACCTCAAAAGTAGGAAATATTTCATTCAAATCATTATTCCTCCAACTGCTCATTGCTTGCTATTTAAAAGAATAATAATAATAATAATAATAATAAAATAACATCTCGAAAAGAAAAGGCATTTGCAGGCGGATTCCCCTTGCCGGGGGTGGCGGGGGAGAGGAGCATCCCCCTGCCCGGCCCGGCTCGTGGGGACCAGCCACGTTTCAAGAACCAGGAGCGCAGTCGGACCCGACAAAGGGCGCCGGGGCCGGGCCGGGCCGGGCCGGGCCGGGGCGAGCGCTGGGCGCCGGGTGGGTCGTGGGCCCGGCCCCGCCCCGCCGCCCCCCCGAGCCCCGGGCCGCGTGCCTGGGTGTACGAGCCTCCCGAGCCGGGTGTGTGCACGTGTGTAAGAGTCACACAACCCCCTCAGCCCCTCCCCTGAGGTCTGTGGGTGCACGTGCGTGTAAGTCACACAACCCCCTCGCCCGAGCAGTATGCGCGGGGGGGGGGGTGCATGTGTGTGTAAGAGCCTGCAACCCCCCCAGCCCCTCCTCTGAGCTGTGTGTGTGCATGTGTAAGTCACACAAGTCCCCGGCCCCTCCCCGAGCCGTGTGTGTGCATGTGTGTGTAAGTCACACAACCCCAGCCCCTCCTCTGAGCCGTGTGTGTGTGTGTGCATGTGTGTGTAAGTCACACAACCCCCGGCCCCTCCTCTGAGCTGTGTGTGTGCATGTGTGTGTAAGTCACACAACCCCAGCCCCTCCTCTGAGCCGTGTGTGTGTGTGTGCATGTGTGTGTAAGTCACACAACCCCCAGCCCCTCCTCTGAGCCGTGTGTGTGTGTGTGCGTGTGTAAGTCACACAACCCCCAGCCCCTCCCCGAGCCGTGTGTGTATGTGTGCATGTGTGTAAGTCACACAACCCCCAGCCCCTCCTCTGAGCCGTGTGTGTGTGTGTGCATGTGTGTGTAAGTCACACAACCCTCCAGCCCCTCCTCTGAGCCGTGTGTGCGTGTGTGCATGTGTGTGTAAGTCACACAACCCCCAGCCCCTCCCCGAGCCCTGTGTGTATGTGCATGTGTGTAAGTCACACAACCCCCAGCCCCTCCTCTGAGCTGTGTGTGCGTGTGTGCATGTGTGTGTAAGTCACACAACCCCCAGCCCCTCCTCTGAGCTGTGTGTGTGCATGTGTAAGTCACACAAGTCCCCAGCCCCTCCTCCGAGCCGTGTATGAGTGCATGTGTGTGTAAGTCACACAACCCCCAGCCCCTCCTCTGAGCCGTGTGTGTGCATGCGTGTGTAAGTCACACAACCCCCACCCCCTGCCCGAGCCGTGTGTGTGCATGCGTGTGTAAGTCACACAACCCCCAGCCCCTCCCCGAGCCGTGTGTGTGTGTGCGCACGTGTGTGCATGTGCGTGAGCAAGAGCGCCCGCCCCGCCGCGCCCCGCCCCGCCCCGCCCCCGCTCCGTCACTCAGCGGCTCTTTGATGCGGGGCGGGCGCGCTCACACCGGGCAGCGCCGCGACTTCGCTGCGAAGTTTGGCGGGGCGGCGCGGCGCGGCGCGGGGCCGGGGCCGGGGCCGGGGCCGGGGCCGGGGGCGGGCGGCGGGCCGGGGGCGCCGCGGGGCCGGATCCGCGCTCGGGGCGGGCGCGCTGCGTCGCGCTGCCCGGCTTTGATCTCGGCGCGGGGGAGCCGCCCGCTCTCGCTCGCCTTAAAAAGTTGCGGCGCGGCGGCGGCGGCGGCGGCGGCGGCGGGAAGATGCCCCAGCTCGGCGGCGGCGGCGATGACCTGGGGGCCACGGACGAGATGCTGGCCTTCAAGGACGAGGGCGAGCAGGAGGAGAAGATCCCGGAGCACGCCTTCACCGAGCGCGACCTGGCCGACCTCAAGTCCTCGCTGGTGAACGAGTCGGAGGGCGGCGGGCCGGCGGCCGGGGCCGAGGTGAGCGCCTGCCCCTGGGGGAGAGCGGGGCGGCGGGCCGGGCCGGGCCCTGACCCCGACCCCGGCCCCGACCCCGCTCTGCTTTTCTCTCCTCCCCGCACAGGCCATCCGGCGCGCGCAGGATCCGCAGCGGGTTTATCAGGACAAGCTCCCGGAGTCCATGGAGGACGGTCAGTTCCCCCCCCCCGCCCCCCCCCCCGGTCCAGCAGGGGTAGCTGGGCGGCGGGTTGTGCCCCGAATCAGAGCAGAAGGAAACGCGCTGTGCCCTGCGCTCCTTTATTATCTCCTGTCTCAGCGGCTCTTTCTTTTCCCTCCTGCCTGAAGCACCTGGGGCTGGGGGGGCCGGGGCAGATGCAGGGGGATGGGCAAGCTGGCCCCTGGCAGATGCAGCACGACCGCCGTGAGCAAGCGGCACAAGAGTGAACACTTCCATAGCGAGGCAGGGCCTGCGCGTCCGGCGTCCTCACCGCTGCCAACTTGGAGCCAAAGGTGGGGTGGGCCAGGCCGTTAGCAGGGGTGTAGGCAAACGACGCTTGGGAATAGTGCCCCTCGCCCACCCGGCATACATCACACCTCCGAGGCAGAGGAGCCGTGTGTTGTCACCTGAATACTCATGACGTTTCATTTTAACAGGTATCAAGCATCAGGACACAGGGATGTACAAAGGATCTGCTTATTCTAGCTACCCTTTTCTAATGCTCCCAGACCCGTACCTGCCAAATGGATCTATGTCACCTTTGGTGAGTTCCTCGTCTGATTATTTAAGCAGTTTTCTATCCTCTGGCTGTTGAATTGTGTCGCAGTTGCCATGTTGCCGTGTGTTAACACTTTTTCCGACTAGCGTGCAGCATTATTTTCAAATGTCCAGAATTGTGCCCTGCCAAAACTAAGAGCGGGCAACCGGGAATGGTAGATAAGGGTCAGCAGCAAAACACTGGGAACTTTTGGGGTTCACCAGTGCAGTTTCTTCTCCAATTTCTTTGTCCTCCAATTTAATCTCCTTTGCTTTTTGGTTTTTTACTGGTTTTTTTTTCTATGGATGCTCCTTCATTTAGCTTTGCACAGGTATTGCAGACAAGTGATGTGGGAGACTTTGGAGATTCATCTTGTATCCATCAGTTTTAATCTTATATCCACGGACCCCGCTTTTAAAATGGCTTGTGCTTTGGCCTCCATAATGAAAGTGCTTGCTGATGGATGAGCTCTGCACACATGGGCACCTTGTCTGTTTTTACAATAATTGCAATTGGTCCTTCATTAAATGATCTAATGTTGATGGAGGTGATATTTGAATGGTTTTTTAATCTGCAGAAGTTTATTCCCTATTGCTATTAAAAAAAAAAAAAAAAGTCAAATACGTTCTAGTAACTAGACACAGTTTGTTACTTTTTAGTGAGTTTTGCCACATGGGTTCCTAAATACAGTGCGGCACTCTGGGGGTTTCTGATAAAATCTTTCCTTTATACAGAAATTACAGTAGGGCATTACACTTTTATTCACACCCCTGTAAATCTTGAGTATAATTTAAACCATTTCAACCACTATTCTGGATTTCGAGCTGTGTAAATGAACAGAACAGAATATAGTTTTATCTTAATTTTTGTCTCAAAGATAAGATTTGGAAGAATATATTTTGATCATCATAAAAGCCTGAAGATCAACTGAGGTACAACAAGTACCAAATATGGGAATTTCAGTCAGTGCCGTATTAGAAAAGTAGGAGTAAGAAACTGGTGCTGGGTAGAGGTCTGTGATTGGGGGGGTGCTGTGAAACAGTCTCTGAGTTAAAACTCACGAGATTTCAGCATCAGACAGTTAAAGTAGGTAGCTTTTAAGGTGATTATGGTGCTATTCCTTCAATCTGCCATCTCCGTAATGCAGCCCTTCCTCACTGCACTCCCCAGAGCAGACCTTTAGCTGGTGTAAATTGTCCAAATTCCACTGAAATCAGTTTCCACCAGCTGGGGATCTCGCCTGCGTTTCTATAATCTCCTTCGTGTTACAGGAAGAAATGATACATTTGCAAAGGAGCAAATGCACAGTATTCTTAATACAAATATGCATTCCTTTTATTACATTTTACCCACATTTTTGTTGCTTCAAGTTCCTATTAATCCTCTCATTTCTCTAATGTAATGCTATGCAACTAATATATATATAACTTTTTTTTTACAATGGCATTCATTTGTGCTGCCTGGTAGAGAGCTTAGATGAGTTGTTACTTGTGTTGACACAAAGCCATTGAAGTGCTGCAGAATTTTGTTAATGTTTCTTTTAATCTTAAATCCTGGGAAATTTTTACTGTATTGGTTAACAAACTGTGATAGCCCCTTACTGTGGCTAATGTAAAAAAGGTTAAGATCACAAGTAGAGCAACAGGATAATATAGCACAGAAATCAGAAGTGTGAAAAGTGACAGGTTGAGTAGGCATGTTCAAAGTCTATTAAAATCAGTAGAAATTGTTCCACTGATGTTAATGCACTTCTGTTGAGGCCCACAGGGATTGTGTAGCGCTTTAGGTTCTGTCACTCAAGAAGCCAATATAATTTTTCTAAATAAAAATCTGCTACCTGTTTAAGGATATTGGAGGTTTTTGTCCATAAATCAAATAAAAGTTGCTGGTCTTTCCTTTCATTCTCTGAGGTTGAAAAGTACAATAACGGTACCGTTTCCTAAGGGTTTGATTGCTACCTGGTAGAAAAGTACAATACGTACAACTATTCCAGCTATAATACCTACAAGTACCCCCTTTTTCCCTGGGCATTTTAATCTATGCTTGGTATTGACTGATTATACAAATGTCGTTTTCTTAAGTACATTACTTCTTTCATTTGTGATTGTGTAAATATAGCGCGTGTTTTATAAGAAGTGAAACTTGATTTAGTTTATATGCCCAGTAATTGCAGGAGCAGTATTATAACTGTAGATTTGGGATACGTATCCACCAAAAATATTGTATTTAATTAAAATTCTAGCAGGTTAGAGTTTGGAGTATTTTTTCCTATTTCTAATGTGTGAACAACTGGGATGATGCTTCATGGCATGTACTGGTAGTGAAGAGCTTATAATAGCTAACCAGAGTTTCCTGTAAACGTTTGTGAGTGGCTGGCATTAATTTTATAGTTTCAAAAAATCCCCTAAGCAGTGTTTTCTGAAGCTGTCAAAGGGCATATTCCATTAAACCGTTGGAAAATAGATCTCAGTAATTATGAAGCTCCCTGAAAGATCAAGGGCATTCTGAGTGAAGCCTGAAAGTTGGACCTCCACCCTGTCATGGATTATAAAACCACAGTTTGTTTGAGGACTCCTCTTTTACCTAGACGTGGTGCTGTGAATTACGGCTGTACTTGGTTCCAAATGCCACTGCTTCTGTAGGTGTGTCACCAAGTATTATTGCAGTGACGTTTTCGTGTTATTGTCTTACTAGCCCCAGACGTCACATCGCTTCCTAAGGCTTTGATTGTTACCTGGTAGCTGAAGTAATATAGCAAGGATGCTTAAAGGAGTATTTTTAAGACCCTAAGTGTAACAGTAAGATTATACTTAGAGTCCTAAGGTATATCTGCCAACATACGTTTTGTCATAAATCCGGTCATGTCTTTCACCTCCTGCACCCAGTGTCACTCTTGAATTAACATGGTTTGGTGCTTGAGTTCAGCCGTTCTAGTTGATTAGTTTTGCTCTCCCCTTACCGTAAGACAGTGGTTAAGAGCCACATTTTAGCATACAACATGCTGTTTGACACTCGGGGCCATACTTACGATAGACTGCAAAGGTCTTTTTCATGCATTTATGATCTATCATGTTGATGATTGCTTGTGCCTCCTTTGCACTGGGCCATGAAGTGTCCTAGAGTAGCCTTTGCATCATGCTACAGTGGGCTGGGAATTTCTGCACAAAATGGTTTCAAAACCAGACGGGTAGAAGGGCTAGAGAGAGAGTCCCACCTCCAAAACACCAGGAATATGGGGATTAGGGAGCTCACTTGAGACAGGAGACCTAGGAGTAAATGTCCTGACCTGAAAGACTTGGCATTACTAAGGTCTCTCACATATCAGGGAAATGCCCTCACCTCCTGGTTCTCAGTCAGGGGGTTGTGGCACGGTGGGGTGCCGCCAGATCCTTTGAAGGGTGCTGTAAATAGTGAGATTAGCAAAGGGTGAGAAGATAAGCACCGCAGGTGAGCAGAGCCTCTGGCTCTTCCCAGCCTGGCCAGTCTTCCACCCCCAGTGCCTGGCTCCTCTGCAAGGAGGTAAGCACTGCAATGTAGAAACCAGCTTTTGAAATCGGGTGGCCCTCAATTCACATATGTTATGGAAGAGTGCTTCAGCTCCAAAGAGAGATGCCTCAAGTCCAGATAGGGTTGAGGACCAGTGGGTTATTCTTAGATGGGCCTTTCTGTGTCTCTCATTGTTCCCAAAACACCTTGAAGGGCATTGGGTTCAACCTGATACAGAATGGGAAAAGTGTTGAGAAACTTTACAGGATAGGACAGCCATTCCTCATCTAGCTGTCCAGTGCAGGTGGGACACTTGCGTATCAGGAGCGCTAACTGAGCGCTCTACTGCTGCAGTGCTCTAACTTGTCCCATAACACGTCTAAGATTTGCCAGTTAAATACCTACATTAAACTTCCATTCAAAAGGGGAAAATAATTGAAGTCTTGAAAAATTTAGCAGGATAGGGGAGCGATTTCTCACCTAGCTCTGCACTGTTGGTGGTCCAAGCATGTGCCACTTAATTCTACACTCTGTACTCTGGAAAAGCTCCAGTTTCCCAGAGAAGGATGTGTGGGATTTACCGCTTAAATATTTTCATGGAACCTGCGGTGAACGTTAACATATTCAGGAGCTGTTTTTCGACATGAAATACCAAATCAAAAAATGATATCCTTTTTTTAAACAGTACAAATGACTTCAAACCAAATGAAGGTTCTTTCTTGGTGGGAATGTCTGGCTCTTAGGTTACAAACATTAGATGTAAAACATGTTAAAACTTTGATCAGATAAAAAAAATATTTTTCTTGCACAGGTGGTATAATTGACTTTAGACCTGAGGGAGTTTTCCGAACGTTGTTACATCTTGTAGCATGTGGTAGTTAAAAGTTTTAAGAACCTCTTATATGCTCTTTATTTTTATTAACGGGCATATTGTATACAGCAGTGATTCTCAGCAAGGCTCCTGGGACACAAATGTGCTGCCTGCACTGGACAGCTAGATTAGGAGTGGTTTTCCTATCCTGTAAAGCTTTGCAACCTTTTCCCCATTCTGTATCGGGATGAACCCAGTGTCACGGGGCACAGTGTTAGCACTGTTGGGGGTACAAATGTGATTCACAAGAGAAACCCAAAGATTTCAAATAGAAATCCACTCTGTTACAAGCATTATGACCCATTGTGGTCTTTCTGAGTTCTTTGCAACAGAGGAATTGCTCTTTTATTTTTTTCCATAGTCAAAAAATTAGTGAAAACTACGAGCTGAGTGCCTTGAGCCTAACAAGGGGTTTCTCAAATATAACAAGGTTGAGAACCACTGAGATAAAGGAATGGGCTGTGTTGTCCTGTAAGTGTTGTACAGCCCCAAATTGCCCCCCTTAAGTCAATAACCGAATATCGATATTGATTTTTGATTTCTAAATTTTGTTCTCTCTCTCCATGCAGCTCAGTTCAATACAATGGGCCTGCTGGGTAGGTGGGGGCAAAATTCAGTCTTTCCAATAAAAGTCTGTGATGCTAGAGTCTTGCTCACACTTGGTCCTTTTGAGATACCAAAATGAGGGGTCGCTCTGTGCAGATCTTGCACATGTTAAAACTCTGATTACCCACAGTCTGCTGGACTCACTGAGCATGGTTATCCCTTGATTGGAGGCAGATTTAGGGATGGTCACAACAGGCTAAGTCAAGGATCCCAGTTCCCAAAGTCTTGTGTTAATATCCAAATAAGCTTGTGTCAAAGGAGAATCTTTCTCTGTCATTAGCAGTGTAGCATGTAGAGCACAGGGCGGGGTAGTTCAGTTGCTCCTTTACAAAACTTTAGCATTTGCTCAGTACTAAAAAAAGTTTGCCCATCCTAAATCAAACACATCACTCGAAGGATCTTTGCCAGAATTACCATCTGCAGCCTATTTTACCTGAGAGGAATCCAGATGTCTTAGAGCAACCAGTCAGTTTTATGCCTCCTTTATTCTAGGCGAAGACCAAGCCAAACTGTTTCACTGTCTTTCCTCCAACATAGATGTCTAGTCTTGATCTTGTCCAGTTTCCTTCAAACACTGTGTTGAAATATTAACTAAGACATGGTCTCTAGCTCTAGTATGTGAACAGGGGATCATCACCATCTTAGGCAGTGCCCAGCAGTTTGAAGTGGTACCTGGGACTTCAGGGAGCAACCCCAGTATACTTGAAGCTTGGGATTTTGTTGGTTCGCATGCCCAGTGGTACACCTACTGCCACCGTCTAAGGTGAATTATGTTAAGAGCAAGCCCTGTCCCACAGAAAACAGTGCATCATGAAAGTGGGGCTTTAGGATTGTTTCTTCTGGTCCTGGCAAAACCAGTGCCAGAATTCCTTTAGCTTGTGCTTTTTCAGGATTTGTCACAATCTGCATGTCCCAGTCTCTCTCTTTCTGTGCTCAGCCATGTCAAGCTTTGGATGGGCTTAGATAAGCAGCTGCAAAAGAACAGGATCTCTGTGCTTTACCAGCGGTGCCTGCTGCTGAGTGCCATTGATGTATCCAGTGTGATCCCAGGTAGTTTCTCTAGACAGTGGGTCCTGCACTGCTGGGCACTAGCTGGATAGTACTTTGCTCCCAGAGCTGCCAACAACTGAGCCCTGCCAGAGTCATCTGAAGAAATCCCTAGTCAGCAGAGGAAGGCAGACGATTCATTTCCTCTCCCCTGACTAAACCATACTCCCTTCCTCCAGCTCTTCACCTTCCTTGAGCCAGCATGAAGGCTAAGCTAGTTCTTTATGTTCAAGTAGGATGCTAGATAGATGAGCGTACCAAGAAATGGGTCTTCCAAGTTGATTTATTTCATGTTTGACTCAGTCTGGTTATATCCTGAAGAAAGTTGTTCTTTCCTTTCACTCTGTTATTTTAAAGCAGAGCTTCCCATTGAAAGCAATGACAGTGGTGGCATGATATGACCTTGCGTGGGTCTGATATAAACTTACATTTAAAATTCTTTTGAATTAAAAAGCAGGGAACAATCTCAAATGGAAGCAAACCAAAGTTTTTATATAGGCCCATATTCCCAGACCATATTTTCATCATTCAAAGAATGCATATCCTTATACTCCCTTAAGCATCTATTCACAAACGCCCTATGACTTCTTGTGTTAATACTGAGCACTGTTTATCGCTGTGATGTTAACTCTGACGTATGGTGAAGCCACTGCTTATAAAAGTTCCCGGTTGTTGTTTTCTAAAATGTTACCAAATCGGCTGTTGAGACTGTCAGAAAATCAAAACAAAACGTAACCCACAGCTCACAAGGCTCATCTATGTTAATGATTAATGTCCTGGAAATTTTCAGTTTGAAGAACAAAGTGATTTTCTAGTTAATCAGGCACACAATGTATCTGAGAGGATGGCATATATTTCTTCAGTCTAATATTCATAATTCGAACAGAGCTAGAGAGAGATTTAAATGAAAGAATGACTGTAAAGCAATATTGCTGCAAGCTCGGGACTTCACACGTCGCATCTCAGGCTGCAGTAATTTTTTTACAGCCGATTTACAGACACTGTTAAGCTCCTGTGTTCAGATGGAAACTCTGACAAACATGTAAGTTCGGAGTTGCTGATAGATGCTGCTCACTTTTACCTGTTCGTGTAACCACACACGTTTTTTGGTGACTAAACATGCAGACACGTTAGTAGGTCTGTATGACCGACTGCGTTAATTGCTTTCATAGCATAAAGGTAAAGAGCTAGATTCGAATTGCAGATCTATGAGCAGATTGCGTTGCTGTGTATCTTAGAAAATCTGCTGGTGTGGCATATTGTCAAGGTGTGGGTTCTGTGCACAGCAGGCCTGAGATTAAAATCTGATCCTTACTGTACACTTAGATATACGTATCAGGATGGTAGATTACTGTAATGCGCTGAGATGTAACAGACTGCCTTAAGGGAGTATCTATCACTTGTGTATCTACCTCTTCAGTTGTAGCTGGCTGCAGTTAGGCTGGTGGTAGTTCAGGAACAACACATTTAATTTCCTTAGCACAGCTCAGCATTGCTTGCCCTCAGTGATTCACTTTGTGGCTTTAGGAGCAAAGGAAATGCATAGCCCAATATGCTTTTTCTTTTATCAGTGTGGGATATATTTTAAGTGAATGATGTGAGTTGTTTTTATAGGGAGATGAATGACATTTCTTGGGCAGAGTAGGTTTGCATGAACTATAATAAAGTCTGCGAATTTGCCATTCTGTATTAGATCTTCTTCCTGGGATCCAAGTCACAGTTTCCCCATGAAAGTGCCAAGGGTTTTTTGTGCATTGATTGCTGCTGATGGATTCTGACATAACCCACTTCAGCTACAGTGTTGGTCTTCCACAAAGCATTGTGCTATAACGATTCCTGATACAGTGTATTGCCAAAACCAGGACTGCAGCGTCTCTCTTGTTCCCCACCTTCAAGAAATGCTACCTTCTACTGAGTCAGTCTAAGCAGGATCATTTGACCCTCATCCCTAGTCTGCACCTTTTTATGCCTCTCCCATTGCAGCTTACTTCTTTCATTCTGGTGCTGGGAAGAGCTAGCCAGCTTCTTTCAAAGCATGCTTTACATCATTGCCTTGTAATTTGCCAATAGTGGGTGGAGGGCACAAGTGGAGTGAAATGCATACATGCCACTTACTGTCCTAGAGGAGACACCGCACTAGGGGAATGTCTGCAGCCTACACACAATCCTGTGTTGCTCCCGAAGTGAGATCTCATGAATATCCCTCCATGGGCTCTTTCATTCACTATCCTTTCAAATATCTCTGCAAGGAAAAAGCTAAAACATGACTTTTGCTCATTAATCTTGTGGACCTGGAAGGTTAAGGAGGAGGACTGGATGACTCAGAGAACCAATAACAGGATACAGAGTTGTCCGCTTCCTTGTTACTCGTTTGAATCTAGCTGAATCAGTAAACACCTAAAGTCAATTAGCATCTGATAGTTTTTCCCTTGGCCTGGCAGGAGCCAGCAGTCTTCAACCAGTTCCTGGTTCACCAGCATCAGCATTACAAGCCTGCTGTTGCAATCGGTGCAGCAGACTTGGCAAATGGGGCAAGTCTGTAATGACATGAACGATGGCATGTCCTCTCATCCTGCTGAGGCACACTATCTGTGCCCAAATTGTCCTGTACATAAATGGGCGGCTTCATTTCCTCTCTAGTTCAGTTCAGCACACATGAGCACTAAATCCACTTACTTCATTTGTTTAAAGGAATCATTCTTGCATCGTGTACTTTCAAGTCATAAACTTCCAAAGGTGGCTTTTGCTCAGACACTTCTGATCCAAACTGGCCAGAGAGCTCTTGCCCTTCATTGATCTCTCCATACCATGTAACTTAGCGTGACCCCAGGACCCTCTGTCTTTTCTCATTTTGCATTTAGATAATTATTCTCAAAGGACCGTGTTCTGCCACACCACTGCTCCCATAGAGGGGCTTCATGGAAATCAGTGGGACCACTGAGCGTGAAGTATTATCCAACATGACTAAAGGCTGCAAAATCCGGTGCTCAGTTAACATGTAGATGGAAGTCCAATCGGAGGGAACAGTTGACCATCCAGAAATGAGAAGCCTTTGAAGAGCTAAACCTTTGTGGTTTAGCTCTTAGCCCTTTTTCTTGTAGTTAGGAAGCCAGTCTGCTTCTTTCCAGATGCATCAAGTTAATGTTTATTTCCATCCCTAACATTACCAAATATCCTAATGCATAATATTTTTCAAAAAATATCAATATGATGTGTGTTGTACCCTTAGTAAATGGTCCAGGTGTAACGTATGGATAGTATAATGATTCCACATTATAGTGAATAATGATTCATTTCTGAGGCATTGGTGACCATTCAAATATTCTCTGTATGATTAAGACTTCTTCCCCAGTGTTGTTGTTGGGTAAAGGACTTGGCTTGTATTCGGTAGTCCAGATGTAGTATCACTCCTGTAGTATGAGATTGTGGTAGAGTCACTAAAGAATATTTTGACTGTTCCTGGTTTTCTCTCCTTCCATCTCTTTCAGTCTTTTAGTGATAAAGAAATAGGGGCTGGGTCACGATGTCTGCATCGTGGCAAAATTGTTTGTTGGGCTCACGTGTACCCAGGCTGTCACGCTGGCCAGAAGTTCAGGATTGAAGGGCCACTAAAATCCTTGAAGCTACCTTTGCATCCCCGTTCACTGGACGTGAACTAGAGACTGCTCAATTGCACCAAAAAATCTGGTGTGTTGTAGGGTCCCAAAATGAGTGTCATCTTAAAACCAAAGAACTCAGCAGTGACGAGCTAGTTTTTAAAAACAAACCCAACCTAAATACTTAGAATCTAGAGTACTTTCCCCATCCAGTTTATAACAGCTTTAAGTCTGACTAAATGATAGGCAAAACTTCTCAACAGTATCCCTTTTGTTACTTTGAGCCTTTGGAACTGTATACACAAAATACACATTTGTGTAAAAGAGCTACACAGTAATCACAGACTGACCAAATTGGTAATTTTTTTTTTTTCAGTGATTCAAACCCTGTGCTATAAGCTGAATTTGTTTTCTGCTGTGGTTTGCTCTTTGGCATGGTAGAGTTAGCGTAAACAGAGATTCTTCTGGGATGTGACAAACACAGAAGGAAAATATGAGAGGCTAGGATCAGAAAGACAAAGCCTGAGCACCCTTGATGCTCTGCATGCAGTGGTCTCTGAATGAGTTGAAACGGCAGACCCCAGATCCTGACCACCAAAAAGCAGGAATGGAGCTGATGTTTTTGTGTTTAGAAAATAAGACCTCCTGTGTGACATTTTCTTCTTCATTTTTCTGTAGTTTGAAAAGCTACAGATTTGGTTTTCACAACATGCCGTTTCCCAGAAATCACCAGCACATGTTTTATATGTCATTTAAATTGAATGAAAGCAAAAAAAGGATCTCTTTCTGATTAAAATCTTCTATATCTAACTTGTTTGGGGAGCTCATATGACTTTGCTGCTACAAGTGAGTCAAATTCTTCTCTCAGGCACATGACACAAGCTAGTGGCCCCAATAAACTGAGATGAAAATCTGACCTTTGAAGTACAGGTTAGGCCATAGATTATACTAGGTGACACTGTGGATTTTGAAATTAGACCATCTAAAGTGGCAAGCAGGTTTGGAAGGTCTCAGGAACATTTTCTGCACTTACATCATGGTGGACGGAGTGCCAATTTAATATATTGGTACAACCCATTTGTGACAAAAACCAACACATGCATATTCACCCCAAATCCAAAGCAGAAACAGTAATATAACCTAAGAAACTAAGGGCGGAAGAACCTTTTTGTTAAACTTTCTCTCATACGAGGCAGTTTCACCAGGGCTGTACAACATAAGAAACACATTATAAATGCTCTTGTAAAATCCACATCATTATACCACATGAAAGGCCGGTCCTAAAAATAGCCATTCACAGAGGATGCAGGCTAGTAGCAATTTCGGTGATCATGAAATAGTTGTGTTGACATCTACATGAATGCACACCCACAGAGAGCTTTGACTTTTGAATATTCTTAGCAACATTTGTCCTTTATGGAATTTTCCACATTATGGTCCCATAAATAGTCTTCCATCCATTGGCATTTCTTTCTGATCTTATCCCCACACCTCTGACTTGAATTTTATGGGGAAAATGGATAAGTCAGTAGAGATTTGCTTTTTCACAGAAACTCTTTCCCTGTTGTCAGCTTGACAGCCTCACGGTTTGAAAACATCAGTTATGTTCCCCCTGACCCATTTGTCTGAAATATTCTCTTTCTTTCTTCCTCGGTACGGGGTGTCCTTCTCATGGGCATGACCAATAGAATTAGCCTATTCTCTTTTTTTTTCTTTTACATTAAATGCCTGGGGCCAATTTGTCATAGAAACAAGGCAAGTCTGTCCCTTATATTTTGAAGGGTAGCTGTCAAAGTTTAGACCAGAGGCTCTAGATAACACAGGATTCCTAATCGGATCACCTCGTCCAGTACTTAGAAGACTAAGCAAGGAAGTCACCAGTTGGTAGTTGTAGAATACTTGTCCACAAGGAAAATACCTTCATAACCTTATTTTCAATTAGAGGTTGGCTTATGATGTTTTGAGGGCGGATTTGCAGCTGGTACAACTTGTTGGAGGTCTGTGGAAGGATTTCCCCTGCAGGTTCTGTTCTAAGGCATTACTGTTGTAAAGACCTGTCTTCAGCCTTTCTGGGAACATAGGTCCTGATCTGTAATTGCATTTTGCTTTTGCTAAAAAGAGCTCAGAATACTAGAGCGTACCTTCAAATGCTGGGGTGTCCGAATTTTGCAGCTTGAGCCTACTCTTAGTTTTAAGTGGATGGCTGCTCTGGAACCGGAAACAGTTTGTTGCCCTAGCATAAACTGGCTTATAGGATTGGTTAAAATCTTCCGGATATCAAATGAAATAATTGGATGTTCAAGCAAATTACATTGCTTCTTACATACCTGGCATGAAAATCATTAAGGCTGAAGTTTCATTCAAATCAGATGTAGCTGTGGCTCTGACGGTATACTGCACAAAGTATTTAGGAAATTAAAACTTTAAACAAAACTCCCACAGTGAATCATTTAGTCTCCAAATTGTGCTTTAATTTAAAGGGCAGATCTTGTCCAGTGTCCAGCTCCAGAGTTCCTTTCCAATTGCAACTCTTTAAATCAAGCTGCTGACATCTTGCAGCCCATTAGTAACTTTGAAGAATCAAATAATATCATAGAAATGTGTTAGCTGTTGCTAATATAGGCCCATAAAAGAAGGGGAAAAAACTCGGATGAAAAAGTCAGAAGATTTTTTTTTGTTTTAATTATACAAGCCACAGCGTGCATGTGTTCACTTGTGAACACAATCAGTAATATTTTAACAGTATACTCCTAACTCAGGGGTAAGAAATCCAGACCCCAATTCTGAAAGAAATACTGTGAATAAAGACATAAATATGCTTATTTAAACCAAAGCTAAAAAAATAAGAGTTTTTGGCCATATTGTGCTTAATATTTTTGTTGTTGCTGTTTTCTCTAAGTTCATGGCAGAAATAAAGGTCATATTTGCCAATATAAGTGTGTTTAGATATTCTTCCATTTCACTGGACGAGTACAGAGAAACTTGTGGTGTTCGACTAGAAGCTGAACCTGCTAAAGAAAACGAAATGTTGTACTGATGCTTGGCTTGAATCTTGGAAATTGCTAGTGCCCTTGAATAAAAGAGGTGATGTATAAAGAATCTCACTTCCATTCCAAACAGAAAATCGCCGCTAAAGCCACATTGCCATTACCTGAATGCTGGTTAACTGAAATTGTTGTATAAACTCGGAAAGTGTTTTAAACCTGTTTGGGACAACAGGACTATAATACGTTTGAAGGGTACTACTTTTAATATTATTGTAGTTCTTAAAAGCCCCCAGGAAGAATTGGGCCCCATTTAGCTAGGCCCTGTGCAACAAATTAAAAAAAAATGAGTTCCTGTTTTTTTGTGAGGATCTGACACCACGTATATGAAAGAAACACAGTAGGTCTTGGCTAAACTCCAGATCTGCTGCATGGATGGAGCTGAGCTCTTGACTTTCTGGTTCAAAACACGCTGGCCTACTCTATTAACTATCAGTTGTAGCTTATATTTTCCTTTTTAACCCACCAGGTACTAGAAGGTGAGAGCATTGCAAACACTCAAGTGGGTTAAATGCATTCCACACAATGTAAGATGGCCTTGTGGATACAAGATTCAGGCCTAACTCTTTCCCTTGCAAATAAGTTTTATCTCCTTATAACAGTTGCTTCTAGTGTAGTAGATGAAACAACTGCAGAGTAAAATGAATGCGTAACCTGGTGTATTGCTCATCACCGGGGATCCTAGCTTTCCATGATTTAAAAAAAAAAAATTCCAATAAAAACACACAAAAATCTGCTTTTTTCCACAGTGAGCCCCACCACAATGCTAATTGGCTGAAGGGCCCCAGCAGCAGCTTCGTCCCTCACCGCTGATTGGCTGAGAGGGCTGCCGTTCTTGCAGCCCCCCCACACCTCACTGCTGATTGGTAGAGGGTGGCAGAGCCACACAATGGGAAGCCTTCTCAGCCAATCAGCAATGGAGGGAGGAGTGGGCGGTTGCCATTGTGGCTGCTTCCATGTGCCAGAGGGCTTCCGCGGTGGCCATGAGGACCATTGGGGAGCCAGCGTTTTATTTTCAGCAAGTCGTCTTTTTTTCCCCGGCGATTCTAAATAGTCTTTGTAAAAATGCAAATTCCGTGTTTTTTCCATGTTTTTCCATGGCAAACAGATTTCTGCTAATCACTCTGCATGCAGGCGTGAAACTGAAGCTTAAACCAAGCAACAAGAATAGTTTATCACAGGATACCTGATGGGGTGTTGGTCAAATGTCTGATACTCAAATAGTAGTCTAAGACGGAGCTGAGATCCGGTTCAAGAGGCTCTGTTTTGTCACACGGCTGGAGCCAGAAAGTAAAGATCAGGTTCCTACCAGCATTTGAAGCAGATGAAATCACCAGACTTCCTCAGCGTGGAGGGCGCCTAGCACAGAGCAGCAGGCAGCTGCACCGTCTCCAGACTTTCTAAGAAGCAACTGGTCTTGAAGAAACGTCGGAGTGGAAACCCCCACCTGCTGTGCAGAGAGTAGGCCCGGAGGCAGAGGCTATCCACAGAGCTTCCCAGAGGAAGAATGGAAAGGACAGCAAAGCATTAAAAATATCCCTTTGAAATGCACATATTTTATTTATTATAAAGTGATCCCGTTGATCGTTGCATTTCAGACCTGCGCAGTAAAGGTGAACGATGTGAATTTGAACAGATGGGCCAACTAGAGCCTCAGCTGTCCATGCTGCAAGGGATGGGTTTGACTTCACTAGGGACATTTAGGGGATTAGTGAAGACTGTCCCAAGTAACATCTTACCTTCTATGGAAAGACTGGAAGCGCCTGTAAATAAAAATCCATACTAAGAGATGAGGGCAGAGTAAAAGAATAAACACCAAAACAGATTTGTCTTCAGAAAGTGTGGAAGCAGAGTGCCGTGTCAGCAGCCATTTTGCAAAAAAGGGGTTGTGCTGAGGTCAAAAGCTCCTCCCTCGCCCCGCAAAAAAGAGGAAAAATGCAGCCAGCAGGTAGAAATGTTAAATTGGTATAGCCAACAAACAGGTGGCTTGCCAGATAAAGAGCTAATAATACGTGAGTACCAGGAGATGCCTGTCGGTTAAAACGCAACGTTCTGAAAATCATGCGAGAAACGGTGGATGTTACAAAGTCCTACAGAAGAGAAGCGGGGTGGTCCCATGCCTGGTGCCCGATCCCAGCTTTCCTTTGTGGAGTAGGTTTTACCTTCTCTTTACCTGTTTTGCGTGACGGAGTTGGGAATTTTATTGTTCAGTGTTCGTGAAGTCGTTAGTAAGTGGCATAAGGA